>NC_047097.1:31189521-33638271 GCF_902459505.1 Geotrypetes seraphini
CTTTTTTTCATTTTTCAAGGCACACCAGAACCCTTTCACAGCTCTCAAGGGGAGCATTTTTAATATGTAGCTTTGCCCCCCCAGTCTGCCACTATTTCTTTCCATTTACTTTCTATGCTCCATAGTAACAACTTCCTCTCCTCACTAAGGTGTTTTTCCTTTTGTCATATGCAACTATTCTGTTCAAAGGGAACCATGCTGTCCTTCTACTTGGCAAAATTTCCTTTCCCTACCTTTCTGTGTCTACCTGAGATATGATAGGTTTCAACTGCTCTTCTTGGTCTGGCAATCTATAAATGTACATTTGCCAGTATCCATTTATTCTTTTCTTCTTGAATCTTTATGGTATCTTCCTCACTTATGCTTGGATTCCCTTGCCGCTATGAGGTAGTCTATTATTTTACAACTTCATACGAATAGTTATCCCTAGGTTCTTCCCCTTTTTACTCTTGTTGAGGATGGGTTTTTCTAATTAATCATCATTTATTTTCCTTCCCTTGCCTCCACCCACCTACTCGTATCAGACTGTACAGTATATCTGATTTTCTTGCAAGGCAACAGGGGTTTGTTTCCTTAGAGGCCAACTCTCTCTCCATTCCCTAGGGAGTCCCACATGTGAGAATATGCTGCCTGCTTGTCTAAGGATAAAGCACAATTACTTAACAGGTGTTATCCAGGGACAGCAGGCAAATATTCTCACAACCACCCACTTCCCCTGGTTGGCTTGTTCACTTGGGCATAGAACTGATGACCTAGTGAGCTGGCGTCGAACTGTAAGGCAGTCACACATATGTAGTGCAGGCAATCTCAAAGCTTTGCTAAAGTTTAAAGTGACAGTACACTTTACCACTGTCCATACCGGGCTCTAAGGATGACATCACCCAGTGGCTTAGTAAGGGGATGTAAGGGGTGTGAACTACCCTGGATGCTAAGTGGGTGAGGCGCTGGCACCTCTCTGCCTTGTCCTGCCATACCATGCCACCCTCGAGCCATCCCTCCATCCCCACCCTGTACCTCTGTGTTATCTCTGCTAGTGCGAGCAACTTCTACTTGTTTGCAGTAGCATGGTTCCCCTCTGAATCACTTCTGGGTCATGGGGCCAGGAAATGACGCCAGAGGGAATCCAATACTGGTGTGAGGAGCATGCTTGCAGAAGCAACTCAAGCTGGTGATGATTAAGAGGTACGTGGGGGGAAGGGCGAGAGGGAAAGCGCAAGTGTGGAATGGGGGGCGGGAAGGAGCAAGCGGCATGGAAGGAGTGGGGGGGGGGGGGCAGAGAGGTGCTTCCTACCCTTACTTTGCCACTGACATCACCCAAATGTGAGAATATTTGCCTTCTGTCCCTGGATAACACCTGTTACAGTAAGTAACTCTGCTTTTTTGAAAATGAGCCCCAAGATCACCTTAGAGAATGGGAAAGGATACCGATTGTTCGTATCATTACTATAACTGTGGTAACCTGAGCACAGTGACTGTTTCTGCACTTTCAGCTGGAGCTAAAAACAGAATTTGAAAGGAAAGGATGCATTTTGCTAATGAGGCTGGCATTGCTACAAAACTGGCACAGTCTTTGTGCGCATGCCAAGTGCAGAATTTCACACCTAACCTTATTGCTTGGCAGTCAGTTCACACTCCAGAAGCAGAGAAATTGCATTAACCCTATGCAGGTGCTGTGGAATGATGGAGAGAGAGCATGAAGAGGGAGAAGAAAAGAAAGCGTACGTGGAAGAGAAGGAGAGGCAGACAGGAGCTAAACTGACTGTCTAAGTTAATAAGAGCCTGGGATTATTCTCTGAAAATAGGACTTTTCACAGCAAAGTCTTTAGTAAAGGGGGGGAGGGTGCAGAGAAGAAAACAGGATATGGGGGAAAGGAAGGACACTGAGAAACTTGAGTTTTGTAATGGAAAAACGGAACTAGAATGTAAACAGAACTAAAAGGTAGAAGGTCTGGCTCTCGCAGTGCCATGAACATTTTGTACTACCCAGCTGTGGTGTGTATTTCTAATATTAGAACTAGCCTAAAACTTTATTGGTACAGTAAACCACTGAAGAAATTTGAGAAGATAGTTTGTGGGATTATTCAAGGACAATCCTCAAGTATACATACAAATCCCACTACAGGGTGCTCATCAAGAGAATGGAGGGTGAAGGGTCTCAGAAACCAACTTGGCTAAGGAAGTACACCAAATACCAAGTCTCAATGGTTCAAAGTTTCCATCACTGACCCTCTAACCTCTTTCTCCTATTGTTGACTTATTTCTTACTGATTCAACGAATCATTAATATATTTTATTATATCAGCCAGAAATTACATATCTTAAAGATGCAGAGTTGCTGACAAGCCTGACGAGGACCTGTTTCGCCACTCGCCTGGCTTTCTCAAGAGTTCTCAGGATGCTCTGTCAGTCTACAAAATACATACATTTAATCGCAAGTTGGAAAATTTATTTAAAAATTCTCTCTAAAACACCCCTAACATGTGTTTCAACTCCTCTCATTAATTAATATTTCAAAACAGCAACAACTCCAGGTGAGGGCGCACCATAACCCGGTACAGCGGTATGATAACCTTCTCCGATCTGTTCGTGATCCCCCTCTTTATAATTCCTAGCATTCTGTTCGCCCTTTTTGCTGCCGCCGCACATTGCGTGGATGGCTTCATCGACTTGTCAATCAAAACTCCCAAGTCTTTTTCCTGGGAGGTATCTCCAAGTACTGCCCCGGACATCCTGTATTCGTGCATGAGATTTTTGTTACTGACATGCATCACTTTACACTTATCCACGTTGAACCTCATCTGCCATGTTGATGCCCATTCCTCGAGCCTGATTATGTCACGTTGCAGATCTTTGCAATCCCCCTGTCTCTTCATTACTAGTCAGATTTGTTTGTAACTCAGAACTTGTAGATTTTAAGATTCTTGCTGCCTACCTGCCTACCTGTGCCTACCAGTGCTCCTTCTAAGATACAACATGCACAACCACACACTGTTCTTAATGTGGCCATGCATCATTCCTGAATCTGCTGCAGGAGAAGTGTAGGAGTCTGTGCACCATTGGAAATACTGCTTAGTGAAATCAAATGAAGCAGCAACCAATTTCTTAAGTATGAGCCATACTTAAGTTGGGCGTCTGTAACTCAGGGACTGGCTGTACTTGACTCACATAAAAGTTGCCATACTGGGAAACACTGAAAGTCCCTCAAGCCCAGTATCCTGTTTACAACAGTGGCAACCCAGTCCACAAGTGCCTGGCAGAAGCCCAAAGAGTAACAACATTCCAAAGTTCATATTGTGATGTCATAATGCCTCATTCCACCAATGTCTAAGAGCCAACCTCATCACTGATGTCACAATGGCTTGATTATTTCTATACAGGCAGTACCGGGTTAAGAATGAGTTACGTTTTTTAAGCTGTTCTTAAGTCAGATTTTTATGCAACTCAGAACTTGTAGATTTTAAGATTATTGCTGCTTACATCTGCTCCCTGCTGACAAAAGGGCCAACTGTCCCTACCAGCGTTCCCTCTAAGGTGCAGCTTGCACAACCACACACTGTTCTTATTGTGGCCATATGTCATTCCTGAATTTGCTATAGGAGAAGTGTAGGAGTCTAGGCCACTGGAAATACTGCTCAGTGAAATCAAATGAAGCCACAATCACATTCTTAAGTATGAGTAGTACTTAAGTTGGGTGTCTGTAACTCGGGGACTACCTGTAAAACGAATAGTATCATAATTGATTTGTCATGTATTTGAAATGACAAGAAGATTCTGCTGTGAGGAGTGGAGGGTCTGTAATGAATAAGCAAATGATCCAGATAAAGGGGAATGTGAGATTTTTGAATTTTAAAGATGAGTAGCAGTATTTTGTAGATAAATCTATGGACCACAAGGAATTTTCCAATGATGTTTTTTACACAATTGTTCTGGGAAAGGTGATGTGGGATAATCATAATTGCTTAATTGAAGAATCAAAATCTCAGGGGGCAGCAACAGGTGGCTTGACAATGAACATACTCTTTAATCAGCCCTAAACTGTGTGAATCTGACCACAATTTAAAAGCAGTATTTGTCTTTTTTTTTTTTTTTTCTTTAACTGCCATCTCCGGATCAGACCTTCGGTCCATCAAGTCCGGCGATCCGCACACGCGGAGGCCCCGCCAGGTGTACACCTGGCGTAATTTATAGTCCACCATATCTTTATATGCCTCTCTTAAGGAGATATGCATCTAGTTTGCTCTTGAAGCCTAGGACGGTCGATTCCGCAATAATCTCCTCTGGGAGGGTATTCCAGGTGTCAACCACTCTCTGAGTGAAGCAGAACTTCCTGACATTAGTCCTGAACCTGTCCCCCCTTAGCTTCATTCCATGTCCTCTAGTCCGTGTCAAATTGGACAGTGTAAATAATCTTCTCTGCTCTATTTTGTCGATTCCTTTCAGTATTTTGAAGGTCTCGATCATATCCCCACGCAGTCTCCTTTTCTCAAGGGAGAACAATCCTAGTGTTATAAGTCTATCCTCATATTCCAGTCTCTCCATACCCTTCACCAGTTTTGTTGCTCGTCTCTGCACCCTCTCCAGTAGTTTTATATCCTTCTTTAGGTAGGGAGACCAATGTTGGACGCAGTATTCCAAGTGTGGTCTGACCATTGCCCTATAAAGCGGCATTATAACTTTCTCCGATCTACTCGAGATTCCTTTCTTTATCATGCCCAACATTCTATTTGCCTTCTTTGCCGCTGCCGCGCATTGTGCCGACGGCTTCAGGGTCCTATCTATCAGTACACCCAGGTCCCTTTCTTGTTCACTCTTCCCCAGAGTTGCACCTGACATTGTATACTCGTATTCCTTATTTTTATTGCCTAAATGCATTACCTTGCATTTCTCCACATTGAACTTCATCTGCCATTTCTCCGCCCATGTTTCTAACCGACACAAGTCGCTCTGGAGTTTCTCTCTATCCTCCTGCGATCTGATTGCCCGGCATAGTTTTGTATCGTCTGCAAACTTGATGATCTCACTGGATATTCCTTCCTCCAGGTCATTGATATAAATATTAAAAAGGATCGGCCCAAGTACCGAGCCCTGGGGTACACCACTAGTCACTTTCTCCCAGTCGGAGAACTTCCCATTTATGCCCACTCTCTGCTTTCGGTTTTCCAGCCATTTGCCTATCCATCTTTGTATATCTCCCTCTATGCCATGGCTTTGTAGTTTCCTGAGAAGTCTTTCGTGTGGAACTTTGTCGAACGCTTTCTGGAAGTCCAAGTATATTATGTCCACAGGCTTCCCACTATCAATTTGCTCGTTTACGGTCTCAAAAAATTGGAGTAAATTCGTCAAACATGATTTCCCTTTCCTGAATCCATGTTGACTGGGTTTCATCAAGTCGTGTGCGTCCAAGTGCCGGACTATGCTATCCTTGATCAGTGCTTCAACCATCTTGCCGGGAACCGACGTAAGACTCACAGGCCTATAGTTGCCCGGTTCCCCTCTCGATCCTTTTTTGAAAATTGGCGTGACGTTCGCTATCCTCCAGTCGTCCGGTATCTGTCCAGTTCTGATTGTCAGGTTTGCAAGTTTGTGCAATAACTCTCCGATTTCAACCTTCAATTCCTTTAAGACTCTCGGGTGAATTCCATCTCGGGTGAATGTCCATTTGGGGGACAGTTTGCAAACCTCTTACCTGTATCTGCACTCCACTGTATGTTCAAAATCTTAATGATTGATTTACTGCTGAATGGTTTGCTAAGGCAGTGTGTTTCAGCCGCCGCTCCGCGGGGCGATCGATGTGGTGTTATCTTTGGGCTTCCTCCCTCTTCCTCAGTGCTGCAGTGCACAAAGCCACAGGCAGCGGCTCCTGCGCCTGAACCGGAAGCCTTCTCTCTGATGTCGCAACGTCAGAGGGAAGGCTTCCAGATGAGGTGTGGGACGTGCGAGGAGCCACTGCCTGCGGCTTTGCGCACTGCGTCAGTAAGGAAGAAGGAGCTGGCCCAAAGATAACACCGGGGCAGTATAAAACAGCCATGTGGGAGCAGGCCAGAGGTTAAGGCACAGTATGCAGGGAGAGAGACAACAAAGGTAGGGGAAATGATTTTATTTTTGAATTTACTGATTGAATTGTGTAAATTTTGAGAATTTTCATCTGCTGTCTGTGTTTTGCACTATTCAGAAAAAAACCCATTTGTTTCTATTTCTCTAGGGTTGTGTACGCATGCAGAGTCTTGCATCTTAGGGTTTGTTTGTATATATCGGTACTTTTAGTTTTGGGTCCCATATTTGCATGGGGTTATCTGTGTTCTGGTAGGAATGAATAACCTTACCCATTTCTTACTCTTTTTGAAAATGACCAATTTTTTTTTTTTTGTAAGTTCTTGTTGTAATACATCTTGGATAATTATTTTTAATCTGCCTTGACCTGCAAGTTCATGGCAGAATAGAAATCCCTAATGTAATGTAATGAATGTTGAAGCATACATTGTGCTTTGTATAGTTTAATTTTGTGGCTAATCATTATGTGTGTATATATGGAAAAGAATGGAAAAAATGGTGTTACAATTAGTACTATTATGAGGGTGGGGTCTGGGGCAGAGATTGAGTGGAGATGGATTGGGTCTGGCCCACGACTTAGCACAATGTTCTTCAACTGCCGGTCTGCAGACCGATGCCAGACCACAAAATAATTCTTTTATTTCCACCGGTCCATAGGTGTCAAAAGGTTGAAGAACATTGTGCTAAGAGACACATGATATACTGCTTCCAGAACACTAGAGGGCACCATCTGCTCACTTGTAAGAAAGAAGTTTGGCTGGAGCTTGAAAGTACAGTCAAAATACACAGCAATGCACAGATTTTATTTAGGGGAAGGGATTTTGCTCATACCTTTTTCAGTTATATCTCAAGGTGAATTACATTAAGATATATACCATGTTTCCCCGAAAATAAAACAGTGCCTTATATTAATTTTAGGCCCAAAAAAGGCACTAGGTCTTATTTTCGGGGTAGGTACATGATCATCTCTACCTTCCTCTCTTTCACCACAATTCTTCCTCTTTCCTTTCTCTCCCCCACATGTGCAGCTTCTATCCTACCCTCCCTCGTGCAGCAGGACCCTTGCCCAGCTTCTATCCTACTCTCCCTCCCATCCCTTGTGCAGCAGAACCCTTGAGCAAACACCGCCCCCCCCCAGCACCTGCTGCGCAGCCGAATTCCCATCCTTCCCACCCTCCCATTGGAAACCCGCTGTGAGCCTTACTTACCTCCCTAAGCAGCGTTGGGCCGGCAGCATGCTAAATAGGCTGCTTCAGCCTTGTCTGCTCGTGAATTCAGTCTGCCCCGTTACTGATGATGACATCAGTAATGCAGCAGACTGAATTCATGAGCGGACAAGGCCGGAGCAGCCTGTTTAGCATGCTACCGGCCCAATGCTGCTTAGGGAGTTAAGTAAAGCTCACGGCGGTATTCCGATGGGAGGGAGGGAAGGATTGGGATTCGGTTGTGCTGCGTGTGTTCGGCGGGAGGGAAGGGGGGGTGGTGCTCACTCAAAGGTTCTGCTGCACAAGGGATGGGAGGGAGGGAAGGGAAACTGCTGGCGATTCTCGGGACTAGGGCTTATTTTAGGGGAAACACGGTAACAGGTATTTTTGTGTTCGCAGTGGGATTATTATGGGCTGCTGAAAAGTCTCAGCCCAAAGTTAGGGCAGTCTCCATCGAGGGCTATACATTTAGTCCAGCAACTTTCCA
Source organism: Geotrypetes seraphini (assembly GCF_902459505.1). Classification (NCBI taxonomy): domain Eukaryota; kingdom Metazoa; phylum Chordata; class Amphibia; order Gymnophiona; family Dermophiidae; genus Geotrypetes; species Geotrypetes seraphini. Next base: position 31,197,265 of record NC_047097.1, read on the forward strand.
TTTTTTTTGTTCCATTACCAACTGCTGGAACAGTTCTCCTTGTAGAGAATCCAGGATCTCCCTACTTCTAGAAGACCCCAATCAACATCCGGCATGTTTAAATCACCTATCAGCAAGACTTCCCCTTTTTGCTGTTATAACTTTGGTTGCTTACTTAACTAATTAGTGGCGTGACTATCTTCGCTAACCGCTTAAATCCTGCCTCTTCCGCAGCTCTGTCCTCCAAATGCCTTCGGGTTTGTGATGATATTCAGCAGCAATGACTGGTTAAGTGTCACAGGTAAAGCAGCCTGAAGTGTTCAGCCGGGGAGGAGTCTTTTCTGCCTGGTTAAATCATTATGAAATATTATGTGGTAAGTTTGTACCTGAGATAGAGTTAACATATTATGCTATGGAAAAAAAGAGGACTCATGGCCCCACCCATTCCGTCCTGACACCACCCTGCTCTTCCCCCGGCATTGCCCCATTTCCCCCGGCATTGCCCCATTTCGCCCACCCCCAAACCCAGCCCCACACAAACCTCATCTCTTTGGGGCCATGTCTGCAGAGCATCTGCACATGTGTGGATGCGACGTGGTGACATCACATGTGTGACATCACCGCGTTACATCTGTGCCTGTGCAGATGCCCTCCAGACACAGCCCCGATCTCAGTGCTTTTCAAAAACCTGGAAAAAAGCCATCTAGATGCCTAGGCAGTCCTCTAAAAAGAGAACATATCCAGGTAAATCTGGACTTCTGGTAACCCTAACCTGAGGCAATGAAAGATTAAATGACTTGCCCATGATCATGAGAGGCTGCAGTGAGATTTGAACTGGGCTCCACTGCTTCCCAGCTCCTGCTCTAACCAGTGGCATAGCAAGGGTGAGAGGCGCCTCGCTCCATCCCTCATCTCCACCCCCCCACTCCTTTCCCAATCCCGCTTGCCGTCCACCCTTCCCTTCCCCTATCGGCTCTCCCTCTGATGTCACTTCCTATGCATGGCACCTGGAAGTGACATCAGGAGAGCCGACAGGGTTACGAAAAGCACATTGTTGACTGCCACGAGAAATAACTTCAACTAGAGGTATGGGGGAAAGGAAGGGCGTGCACGTGTGGAGGGGAAGAATGGGAAGAGTTGTGGGGCAGAGAGGAGGAGAGGTGCCGGCACCCCCAACAACACGGTGCCCAGGACGGACCCCCCCCATTAGACTGCTCCTCCACTATATACACAAAGTTGTAGCTGATTTAACTTGAGTACCTTAAGAAAAACAATGAGGTAAGAGCAGAACTGAACCAACTTGTCCTAAAACAAAAAGTTACACCCAGGACTGTGGGAGCCTGTTTATAAGGATGCATATGCACATCCAGAGTCCACAAGTAGGCATGATTCTGAATTAAATCCACCCAATGTGAGTCTTCTTACCCCCAACCCCCCTCCTACCTTCTGCATGTCCTGAAATTTGTGTGTGAATTAGAGAATGACACGGTGGCTGTTACCTGTGGCTAGCCACGGGTAACCTGCTGAAACGGTGAGGGGGGAAAAAGTGCTCACTGTAGGTACGGGGACAAGGCCATCCACCGCCCCTTGGAGCGGTGAATAGCTTTGTTCCCACAGTTAAGGGAGGGAATAAGCGCGGTCACCGATTGTGCGCGGCCCCCCCATCCTACCTACCGGCCAAATCTATCTTCTGTATCTCCCTCCCCCATACCTTTGCGGTGCGTTTTAAGTTTAGAGAGGAACTTGCTCAAGCCGCCGGAGTCTGTGTCCGTGGGCAGAAGCTTCTTCTCTGACGCAACTTTTGGTTGCGTGAGAGGAGAAGCTTCCACCCACAGACGCATGCGACTGCAGGCAGACTCTGGCTGCTTGAGCAAGTTGCTCTCTAAATTTAAAACGCGCCGTGAAGGTAAGGGGGAGGGAGGGAGATGCTCGGACTGCGCGAGGGGTGCTGAAGGGTGGTGAGAGGGAAGGGTGGTGGTGGAAAGGAAAGGAACAGACGCTGAAAAGAAATGGGGAACAGAGAGTGGGGAGAAGACGCTGGAAAGGGAAGACAACAGAGATGCCAAACTATGGGGGGAGCGGAGGGAAGAAGATGGGTGTCAGACCAATTGAGGTGGGGGTGAAGGGAGAGGCACAGTAACAGAGCAAATGGAAGACGCAGAGAGAAGACAGACAGTGGATGGAAGGAATTGAATGAGAAGATGATGAAAGAAGAAACCAGACAACAAAGGTAGAAAAAAATTTATATTTATATATATATATTTTCTTTTTTTTTTTGCTTTAGGATAAAGTAGTATATTAGTTGTGCTGATAAAAATGTATAAACAAAGCCCTGCCAGCTGAACAACTCTTTCTCTAGTTCAGCAGCCAGAACTTTGATTTATAAGGAAGAAATAAGCTAAATATTGCAGTACTGAGGCCTGTATGGATGCTTTGGGGATAGTAGTTGCGGGGATGGGGCAGGGACAGTGGTTGTGGGGATGTGATGGAGACGGAGCAGTGATGTGGACAAATTTTTTCTCCGTGTCATTCTCTAGTGTGAATAAGACAAGATACAAAAACAAAGAGAGGCTCCCCTATACACACAACCATTTCAGAAGCTTCTTTTTTCTTCAGATGGTAGTTTATTAGATGGGGGGTTTCATAGTTTCTTATGTTATTGAAGTTCACCCTTAGATTTAGCACTACCAAAAAACACATGGAATATTAACGTGAAATAGAAGGTGTCCACCTGCTGACTAGTTTTATTTCTCAAGATACTCTTTCACATTCCCTCTTGAAGCACTTCTGTCTGCTGTACCCATCTTTGCAATAATTCTGTTTAAAGGTAATTTGAAACTTGTATGGGTTGCTTCTTCCTACTGCTGGATATCGTCAGGGCACCTGTGGTACGCTTTGAGATTTTCTCAATTAGCAGTGTATAATCAGTACAAATTTATTAATTTTTTTATTTATTCAATTTTCTATGCCGTTTTTCTAGGGAGCTCAGAACAGTTTACATTAATTTATTCAGGTACTCAAGCATTTTTCTTGTCTGCCCTGGTAGGTTCACAATCTATCTAATGTACCTGAGGCAATGGGTGGATTGAATGACTTGCCCAGGGTCACAAGGAGCAGCGTGGGTTTAAACCCACAACCTCAGGATGCTGAGGCTGTAGCTTTAACCGCTGTGCCAGTTTCCTTCTTGTCTGGCTGATTCTACATCTGACGTGTGGTTATAAAACACATGGACCTACAGTATATATACAGTTTCACAGGTTTGTTGGTGATTAGATGAAAACATGTAGGCACCTAAGTACACAAGTTCAGGAAGACACATATTTTCTGTTCTATAAGGCATATGGTAGACAAAATTTTTAGTATGGAATATGGACTTTTCCTGCTTAAAAAAAAATCAACAGTGGCTAGACTGGCAAACTCTTAAGTGCCCTGGGTTTCTGTTTTATTCTTTAGTGTTCTCTTTTGAAACCAAGGGCCTTTTTCAGGTGATATACATCAATGTGCAGTAATGGCACCTTTTTCAACCTATCAAAACTGCTCAAACATAAAACCTAGCAAAAGTAAAGAGCAGCACCTTGGAGCCTGTTTCCAATTGGAAACAATCATCAGCCAGGCTTTATTGGTATGATAAAAGTTCAAATGACTCGACACGGGACATGTTTCGGTCAATAGGCCTGCATCAGGAGTCAAATATTCTGATGAATGTATTGAATGAAGGTCATGTGACACGAATGGTAACTAAAATGTAAACGCAATTGTAAAAAACTGAAAGCACAAAAGCTGCTAAGCTCTAATGCTTTGCGGTATATTAAATAAAAGTACATTGTGAATTATGAACAGTGGCGTAGCGAGGGCGGAAGGTGCCTGGGGTGATGGTGCCCCTCCTTTCCCTGTTCTCCACCCCCCTCCTGCTGTGCGTGCTTCCATTCACGTCCCCCATACCTGTTTGGCTTCCCCAGCGCGACCAGCATCTCTAACTTGCTGCCAGCGTCAGCTCTCCCTCTGATGTCACTTCCTTTTCGCGAGACCTAGAATTAATGTCAATGGGGAGTGATGAGGCTGGCGTGAGCAGCAGGTTGGAGCTGCTGCTCCGCTGGTGAAGAGCTAGAGGTACGGCGGTGGGGAATTGAAGGCGTGTGGGAGAGGAGTGGGAAGGAGCAGGGGGCAGAGAGGAGGAGAGGTGCTGGTGCCTCATCAAGATGGTGCCTGGGGCGGCCTGCCTTCCCCCCCCCCCATTACTACACCACTGATTATGAATAAAGTTATTCATGCAGATTTAACTTTGTGCAGGAGTATCCAAGTAGCTGTTTTACAAAGGCACTTAGGCACTTTATAAAGCAGGCACAACATGTGTCATCCCTGCTTAGATGCCCTGTTATGGAATTACTTTCTCTGTATTGTTCACCGAAGACACTTCAAGAATGGCAGGTCAAAACCTACAGGCAAACACAAACAAAAAATCCAACAGAACTGCAGTAATATGTCGAACAAGGAACAAAGGAAAAAACAGCAGAAATGGTGTACAAGACGCCAAGTCTTTAATAAACAAACATTAAAATGAACATGAAATAGTTTGTAGCCAAAAAGGTTGGAGAACCCGGACCCAACACGGTCTGTGTTTCGCAGAAACACTCCTTCCTCAGGGGTCCTAATGTAAACAATTGCATGTATTAAAAGGATGTGATCATGATGGGAATAAAAGTGGTGACAGCAGAGACATATGACAAGATGATCCTGTATGTGATAGTGGTCAGACATCTATTACAATGCAGTGGTAATGTTTAAATAAAATAAGTTTAATTGTGGAGAAAATCACCTGAAAAATGTGCACGTATAAAAAAACATGAGAAACAATCTGTCCCAATGTGGGGATAATTACCATATAGGCCTATAAATCCCCCAAATAGTGGAAAGCAAGAAAACCAGAACAACAGAGGACATGCAAGAAATATGAGTATGTAAAATGGGCATTAGTATATACCAAAAAAGTGTGTCATATACTGAGGGACTGTATGGATAACAACTGGAGACAGCTAAAAAGAAATATGGACCCAGAGACAAGAAGTGAAAAATAAGAAAGAAATAATGAGGCTGTAAATAAAATAAAGTAGATTAAAATGAAAGGAATTCGTGAGCATGTGAACTATAGAGTATGAAAAGAGAAGAAAGGGCCTGGAGAGAACAAGGAAAAGAGTACTAACAAATTATGAAAGTAAAGGAAGCCGTAGGACAGTCACAAAATAAAGGGGTTGGAAAGATGGCATGAGTATTATGGAGACTGATGACACAGGCGTAGCTAAGGAGGAGACATATGAAGAAAATATATGTGTGTCAGTGGGCAAACGGTAACCAATGCGTTAAAATCCTGGAATGTGAGGAAAGCTCCGCTCCTCCAGAATAAAGAAGTGAGGTGTAAGAGAGCAGGCAGAAAGCTCTAGAAGAAAGAATGCTGAATGGGTTGCTGGCAATGTGAATAAGCCAGTGAAAAAGAAAACGGGCCAAAACCTACAAAAGGGCTTGGAGTTTTATTACTACTTTTAACCAGTTAAGTGAAGACGAAGCTACCAGTTCAGTACTAGAAGCACTTAATGTATGAAAGAAGATTCTTGGATTTTACAGCTGTGAAAAAAACCAACAAAACAGACTGGATACTCTATAAATAGACATGGTATCTGTTTGTGAAAAAAGAATCCATAGGAGGAAATAATCAGCAGTACTTCTGCATAACTGTATGGTAAAAGATAATAAACCAATTATGAAAACCAATTATGAAAACAAAAGGGAGAGAGTGTGAATGACTGCTGATGGATACAAATGGCTTATGGGATAAATGACATATGATTAGCGAAAGATATAGGGCCTATGATCGACTTGTTCTTGCTGTTTACCACTTTCAGTGAATGTCCCCCAAAAGTATTATCAACTGGTAGGCTGACCCCCCAAATTAAGGAAATAGCACTTTACATTGTGCGCACAACCAATTTGAGCAAACTTAATTAATAACCCTAATCAGTACTGATAATTGGCATTAACACCTCATAATTGCTAATTGGCACTAATTAAAATATAAGATCACAACTTGATCAGCAGATTCTATAAAGTGCTGCACACCAGTTATAGGGCTAGATTCACGAACCTGCCCGATCGGGCCTGTTCTGGGCAGGTCCGATGAATTATCAAAAAGCCAATATGCAGATGGGGGTGATCGTAGGAACGCCCCCATCTGCCTGCCCAGATTGCTCTGTGGATGGTCTGCGCATGCGCTGGACCTCCGGGCCCGGAAGAGATTTTTTTTTTTAACTACTTCCATGCCTTGACAGAGTTTCTGGAGACCAGTGCATTGTTGCAGGGCTTCTTTGCTGAATATTTCAGCAGCGAGAGAAAAGCTTTCTTGAGTCTCCCCTAATTTTGACTATTTCAGTCATTATGCAGTGTAATAATTAATATGACAACTGAACGCAAGTTTGTAAAGAAACACCTCAGCTACAGGAGAGAGAGCTTGCAGTGGGTGGTAACAATAAGCTACGAGGAATTGTCTCGCAAGAGAGGGGGGAGAAAACCAAAAAGAGCGCTTGCAAGGTTAACTTATTGAAACACTCTGAAGCACTGTGAAAATAAACAAAACCAGGAATTTAGAGGCATTGGAGCCTGTGGTTTTAACCCGCTTCAAGCCCATGGGTTAAAACCTCGGGCTTGCACTGCGGGGAAGGGTAGGAGAGTTGGGGCAGGCATGCATGTTCAGGGCAGGCAGGCAGACGTGTTCATGTTTGGGGCAGGCAGGCGCTCGGGGCAGCGGGAGAGTCGGGGCTGACAGGGCAGAGAGCAGGGTGGCAGAAGGCAGGGCAGCCAGAAAGGGCTTGAGCGACAGGTTCTCAGCAGTTGCTTGGGAATGATCGGCTAGCCCAATTGGTGTTGCAAGTTTTTGGTTTGTGAATCAGGTCCCTGCCTACGTTGCATGCTGTTGCCCTCATTTGCATGTGCTGATCGGAGAATGGTCGGCAGAGAGGTAAGTGAATCGAGCCGGAGTCGCTAAGGGGTCGCAAACCGATCAGTACACGATTGGTTGCTTTGTGAATCTAGCCCATAGTGTGCAAATCTGAAAAGGGAAGGAGCATGGGTGGATTTGAGGCATTCCTAAAATGTATGCACATTGTTGTAGAATACACCCGATGCAAGTACAAGATAGGTGCAGGTATTTAGGCCTGGTTTTCCTTGGCCCAAATAGATATGTTTAGAAGTTTTGTGACGCACTGGCACTCATGATTCTAAAAGGTGCACGTACATTTTATAGAATATGTTTTTGAGTGTATCAGCAATGGAGTCAGCTTTAGAACCCATTTCTAAATGCGTTCCTATATCGATAGAATAGATGTTATGTTGAAAAGGATTTCAATCTCCTGGGCTCTTTCGTAAACATATAAGCAACTAGGAGGGAGGAAATACTCCACAGAATAGCACTTGGTCGCTCTTCAATGAAGGCTCTCGACAAAGTATTCGAAGGCAAGGAAATAACACTCCAAATAAAGATCAGACTTGTCCATGCACTCATTTTCTCAGTGGTCAATTACAGATGCAAAAGCTGGACACTAAGGAAACAAGACAGAAAGAAGATTGACTCATTTGAGCTTTGGTGCTGGAGAAGATTTTATGTGTGCTGTGGACTGCCAAAAGAACTAACAAATTGATTCTGGAATAGATCAAACTGACTATGTCACTCGAAGTCCAAATGATGAAGCTACGACTGTCTTATTTTGGTCACACTGTCAGAAGAGAAAGATCATTGGTAAAGGACATCTTGTTTGGAAAAATCGAAGGAACCAGCGAAGAGGAAAACCTGCAATAAGATGGCTGGACATGTTGAAAACAACCATGGGGTTGATGCTGGAGGACCTTTCGGACTAGCACAAACCAATTTCTTTTTAGATCTGCAATTCATCAAGTCGCTAGGACTCAAACACAAGTCGGTGGCACCTAACATACATCCTTGATGCCTTTCCTACCTTACAGATGCTAAAGAAATGATCAATATTTGGAATAATTTAGAATTAGCATGGAAAATATTATTTTACTTACAAAAGATATCACAATATGAATCCATCAAAATTGAAGTGGTTCAGAGGATGATGAGAAAAGTGGTCTATAGGTCTTGTGCCAGGGAAGTGGTCTATAGGTCTTGTACCAGGGAAGCAGTGGAACTAGAGAACATGATTTGAGGTGGCAATGTGGTAGACTTCAGATTAACATCAGCAAATACTTTCACAGAGAGGGTGGTGGATGCTTTGAATACTCCCTTAGTAGTAGTGGTGATGGGGAAAAAACAGCGACTGAATTTAAAATACAAGGGATGAACACAGAGAATCCCTATATCAAAAAAAAGGATGAAAACAAAACAAATGACCTCCTGGCTGAAATGGGCTTCGACAGCAACACCAGTAGTTGGGAAGCCAAGCCAATGCTGGGCAGATCTCTATGGTCTGTGTTCTGAAAATGGCAAAAGCAGTTCAGGATCAACTATGCGAATGCTATGATTGTGGGCATAGTGTATCTCAACGGAAGAGAGGCAGACATCTTAAGGTTGAAATTCATGGGTTAAATGTTAACAATAGTGTTGGATTAATAATATATTGATAATTTACGAGGTGTGATAAAAAATTATGATGAATATTTAAATTAAAAAATTATTACAGTAAAAGATGTATTGCAATTAATGTGTGGCGTAGTGGTTAAAGCTATAGCCTCAGCACCCTGGGGAGGTGGATACAAACCCACGCTACTCCTTGTGACTTTGGGCAAGTCACTTAATCCCACCATTGCCCCATGTACGTTAGATAATTTGTGAGCCTGCTGGGACAGATGGAAAAATGCTTGAGTACCTGAATAAATTCATGTAAACCGTTCTGAGCTCTTCTGGAAGAACGGTATAGAAAAATGAATGAATAAAATAAAATACTCCCCCTCGCTTCAAACACACTTAACCCATTGTTCTTGCCACTTTCTAAGCAGTTCTGGAAGTCCTCTTTCGTGAGTGTCTTTAGTTGTGCTTTTATAAATAAGTTTCTCATTTATAGTTTATTCACTTATAGCCCACCTTTATCAAAGTGGGTTACAAAAGTACACACATATTATTTGTTACAAACATCCATAAATAACAAACAATTACAAAAACCTCCCCGTAAGCAGATCATCCAACATCAAACTAAAAATAAGTGCTCAACACTCGTATTTCATTTTACAAAATAAATATCACTTTAGCAGCTTCTTAAAAATATTCAAATTTTCCTGTTGTCTGATATATAACGGAATATTATTCCAAATATCAGGACCAATATAGAAAAGGAGCCTACTCTAGTCACTTGCAAGCCCTTTTTTAGATAAGTAAAAGGGAAAAAACCCACATGGGAGGCGGTGGGACCGCTGGACAACCTGGGAGGAAAAGGGTGCGTCAAAGATGACAAACAAATTGCAGACAGACTGAATTCCTTCTTTGCATCTGTCTTTACAAAGGAAGACACCTCAACAATACCTAACACAGTGAAAGTGTTCAAGGGAGTCATACAGGACAGCCTCACCTCAGTAGAAGTGGACTTGGACCAGATTGACAAACTTAAAAGTGATAAATCTCCTTGACCGGACGGAATTCATCCGAGAGTCCTAAAAGAACTGAAATTTGAAATCGGAGAACTATTGCAAAAACTTGCCAACCTGTCAATCAAAACAGGACATATACCGGATGACTGGAAGATAGCGAACGTCACACCGATATTTAAAAAAGGATCAAGAGGAGTGCCAGGCAACTACAGAACTGTAAGTCTCACGTCTGTCCTTGGAAAGATGGTTGAGGCGCTGATCAAAGATAGCATAGTCCGGCACCTAAACACACACGAGCTGATGAGAGCCAGTCAACATGGCTTCAGGAAAGGGAAATCATGTTTGACGAACCTACTTCAATTTTTTGAGACATTGAACAGACAAATTGATAGTGGAGAATCGGTGGATATTGTATACTTGGACTTTCAGAAAGCGTTCGACAAGGTTCCACACGTAAGTCTTCTCAGGAAATTACAAGGCCATGGAATAGAGGGAGATATGCTAAGGCAAATGGCTAGAGAACAGAAAACAGAGAGTGGGCATAAATGGGAAAAAGTGACTAGCGGTGTACCCCAGAGCTCGGTACTTGGACCCATCTTATTTAATATTTTCATAAATGACCTGGAAGAAGGAACATCCAGTGAAATCATCAAGTTTGCGGACGACACAAAGCTATGCCGGGCAATCAGATCGCAGAAGGACTGCGAGGAACTCCAGAGCGACTTGAATCAATTGGAGAAGTGGGCAGATAAATGGCAGATGAATTTTAATGTGGAAAAATGCAAAGTGATGCATTTAGGCAGAAAAAATAAAGATCACAAGTATAGTATGTCAGGTGTAACTCTGGGAAAGACTGAACAGCAAAAGGACCTGGGTGTACTGATAGATAGGACCCTGAAACCGTTGGCGCAATGTGCGGCGGCGGTGAAGAAAGCAAATAGAATGCTAGGCTGAAAAGTTAGCCATGAATCTAAAATCATGCCTAAATATTGAACTTCAGTGGAAAAAAGCATAGTTGTTCCCAAGACTTGCACTGAATCTGGAATATTTTTCGTAAAGTACTGAAGATATATTTATTTCAGAAATTTACTAATGCTCCTTCTTTTTCAAATAATCATAAAAGATAAAATTCTGGCCTAAAAGAAATAGGCCCCCTTTTACAAAACTGCGCTAGCGGTTTTTAATGCCGGGAGCCGTGCTGAATGCTGTGCACTGCTCCTGATGCTCTTAGGAACTCTGTGAGCATCGGGAGCAGCACACAGCTTTCAGCGTGGCTCCCGGTGTTAAAAACCGCTAGTGTGGTTTCTTAAAAGGGGGGATAGTTTCTGTTCTAATCTCCTGTGTAATTTTTATTAATATTTTGTTAACCAAGTTGAGCCCTCCTGTTGGGATGAATTGGTATAAAAAAGTCAAAAATTTAGGGGTCCTTTTATCAAGTCGTGCTAGACGAGGTTAGCGCATTGGACATTTCATCACGTGCTAACCCCCGTGGACGGCTAAAAAACTAATGCCTGCTCAACGCAGGTGTTAGCGGCTAGCGCGGCAGGCGGTTTAACACGCAGCTTGATAAAAGGACCCCTTAGATTAGATATATCCTCGTTATTGTTCTTTCTACATATCTTTTACTCAAATCTCACAATTTTTTATGATCCCGAAGTCTATTGATTGATGTTTCATGATTGATTATTCAAAGCTGATAGGCGTCTCATTAATTTGATCAGTAATCCTTGGTGTTCACTGTTTTCCACCCTGTTTTTAATATGGTTCTTCGCCCTGGTAGAGCACGTCTCATGTTCATTCCAAATCCTAAGAGACATTCTGTACCAGTATTGATTTTCTCTATTGTACCTTTTGATTTCCCAAGACAGCATTGATAGCAGGTCCATACATGCATTGGACTAGCTCAGCCTGTCCCTCAGGGTTTGGAGTCCTCTGGCAACCCTATTATTAAGCCAGCGTGACTCTGCATGGAGGGCACGTAGGCTGGATACTAAGAAGTTTAATGCTGGGATTGGTTCATAAAACCTTTGCCTTATTTTGGATCTAAAAGGGGGAAAACCATTGTTTAAACCAGCAAGTGAAATTTTGTTCTTATGGAGATGAGTTTAAGACATAGGATTCATGATTTAGAAGAACTGGTAGTAGATTAGGGTTTGAAATAAAGGATGAACACACTATACACATGTATCAAACTACCAGCATGCCCCAAAACAGGTGTAGATGTATAAACTGTGAAGAATTGTATGCAGAATTCATCAATACACAGATATGCCTGGTTAGGAATGTTCTAAATGAAATACAGCAGACCATATTAGGGTCAAGTCTGAGGAGATGATTCAGTAGAGAGGCTCATAGGGACTTTGCAGCTTAACTGCAAAAGAGTTACTGCCCAGCTATGGACCCTTTGAAAGTTAGCTAATTGCACATATTTCTTGCAATTCCATTTGCACGGACAGCTGACTGGGGTTAAAATAACATATGCACATTTGATAAATGAAATGTGCACAGGTCTTTTCCCTCTAACTCCTCTTTTTAACCCAGTTAAAGTAGAAGCCAATGTGGGCTTTTAGCAGGATTGAGGAGAGTACTGTGGAGTTGGGCCAGTTTACGTGGGTAAATGGCTTAAAAAAGAAGAGAACCACATACAGTGCAACTTTCTTTAAGTTAGTCCCCTTATTCTCTAACTCCTGTTTATCTTATCTATTTATTTGCTTCAGCTTTGCTTATATTCTATGCTGTCTGGTAAAATGTTTTACTATGTTGACACTAATGCCATAACTTGTATTGTTATTTGAATATTTTTTACTGCTGTAATTGTCTGTTACCTGTGTTTGACTCATTCGTGCTGTACATCACTTTGAGTGAATTCCTTCAAAAAGACAGTAAATAAATCCTAACAAAAAATTAATTAAATTTACAAATGGCATATAAAGACATCTCAACCCTGTGCATGGAAATTATTGCATTGGATAGAGTGAAAGGGAAAGCAAGCCACTCAACAGGACATGCCACAATAGCAATTCTCTATATGGCGCTGATTGGCCGCCTATCGTGTGTCAATCACGTGATGATGTCGTAGAGAGAATCGCACCTCTGGGAAAGGTAGGCCAGGGTTTTCCAGGCCTATATTTCTGGTGCCTATCTTTGTTATGAATCGCGCCTACGTAAGAAGGGGTAGTGAGGGCACTGGCACTCCTCCTCCTCTTCACCTTCCCTTCCAATTCTTCCTCTTGCCGTGCGTACATGTGCCCCTTCCCTTTTTCCCTACTTTTTAAATTTCAGCACAAGCAGCCACCAACTTGCTGCCTGCGTTGGCTTTGGTACTCTCTTTGATGTCACTTTATGGCATCTAATGCCACTTCTGGTATTAGCCACGCCCACAGTGGCATTAAGCACTGTAAAGCGTGTATGTAGTCGTGATTACGCTGCCTTTTATTTAGGCACCGGTAGGCACTGTAATTTTAATGTTTTTTGCCATTTTAAATGGTGTTTCTCAATTAACTTAGGCATCGGTAGAATTTCCCCCACATTGTCTCTGCGCATAAAAGCTGTTGCATTGGGTATGGTGAGAAGAAGCAGAGGTCATCCTGCAATCAAACGTTGTATCTCTGTGCATGGAAACTATTGCAACGGACAAGGTGAGAAGGAGCGACAGACCACACTGCAGTACCTTGATCAGCATTTTATTGAACAAAGGGGGCTTCTGGAAAATAGAAGGATCTCTGTGGCTTGATAAAAGAGAGGCTGATGGAAGAAAAATAATATGATCCTCCTTAGGGAAAGCGGTTGTGGAATCCCCCTTTCTAGTCTTTTCAGCTCCTGCCGTTTTTAGCTGGTCCTGAGAACAGTTGTTTCCTTTTTGTTCCTGGTAGCTAGGGAGATGTCTACATATGCCTGGCTGGAATTTCTGTCCTTTGTGTTCTTTTTCATTCAACAGCTTGCAGGAGAATCAGGGGTCTCGACCTGCCCATAAAAGGAAACAATGTGTACTTTGGCTCAGGGCTTGCTGATAGGGGTCACCTGGACATAGTATCAGCTCCGAGTGCTATGACAGTGCAGAGGCCAGTCAATGGTTTTCTTCCTCTGGCATGCCTACTGCCCCTGTGGGGAACATCTGTATAAGTAGTAGAGGAAGTATGGCTAAAATTTAGGTATTAAAACAAAAATTTGAGTTTAAATACCTATGTGATGTAAATGTGCATGAGTTGAGTCTGTTTCGTTTGAAAGGAAGGTATGGAATGAGAGGGATTAGGATGAAGTTAAGAGGTGATAGGCTCCGGAGTAATCTAAGGAAATACTTGTTTACAGAAAGAGTGGTAGATGCGTGGAACAGTCTCCCGGAAGAGATGGTGGAGAAAAAGACTGTCTTAATTTAAGAAAGTGTGGGATAGGCACGTGGGATCTCTTACAGAGAGAAAGAGAGAAAGGTTAGTGTGGATGGTCAGACTGGATGGGCTATTTGGCCTTGGATCTCCCATCATGTTTCTATAGAAATCACTAACTGAGTGGTATGAATAACCAATATACAAAGAATATGAAATAATCTACTCGAATGAAGAGGTCTGTATTCAATAAGCTACTCTCTTTATTCGAGTGGATTATTTCATATTCTTTGTATATTGATCATGTTTCTATGACCTCACAATGCAAGAGTAAAAGCCTTAGGGGCTTACTGTATTTATGATATGTATATGCTATGGATTTATATGATTCGCTGACTCTTGATATGTTCAGCTTCTCTTGATGTGAACCGCCTAGAACTCATTGGTATGGCGGTATACAAAAATAAAGTTGTTTATTATTATTATAATCAAAAAATAAAAAAGTCCAAAAATCGTCCCAAAGCAGCACTTGGATGAATTACAGCGCAAGTCATCCAAGTAGCGATAATAAAAAACCGACCAAAACTATGTTCAACGCCCTAATATATTCAATGTAGGTCGTACAAAATGGAGGCGGTCCAAGGGCGGGTATGTACAAATACGATAACCGAAATCAAAGCAGTTTGCTCTGTACGTTCTAAGTGCTACATACACTTAGGTCTCCTGAAAGTTGTCTAAACTGGTCCTGATTGTGTGCTACTAGCAAAAGCTGTCTTCTGTCTCAATCTGCATAGGCAATGGGTGTGAGTTTGCCAGTGTTTGCATACTCCTCCCTGTGCCGTTCTGTACCTGACCTTCCCTACTTCTTTTGTACACCTGTTTCTCTCCCCATGTCTCACAGATCCCTGCAACAGCCCCTTTCCCATCCTTCCTACCTCCTATCATCATCTCCACCTCTTTATCTTCCTTCCATTTCATCTTACTCACTTACCTTGGTCTCTGTATCCTGTGGCAGGAGCTGCACAGTAGTGAGTGATCAGTTTCCCACCTGTATTTGTCTTGGGGGGGGGAGGGGGAAGAGGGAGTCTGGTGACTGCCTGCCTGGGGAGTGTAGAGATTCTAATTTGCTGTACTTTGGTAGGTGGTAGTGCCCTGCACCTCTTTGGAAAATGGCAGACCTGAATGCTCTGCTTGTCGCTGAAATCCTGGTGCAAGAAGAGGAGAGGGATAAGAAAGGCTGCATCGGAGGTGCTACTGCAGGAGGATATTCATGCCTCGCTCCTGCTTTCTTGGCCTGACCGACCAGCAGTGTCTGGAAAGATACCGCGTTGATAAGGCCACCATCCAGGATCTCTGTGTGCTGCTCCAACCGCTCCTGCAGGCCTCCACCCGTTGGAACAACCCCATTCCCCTTCACCTTAAAGTGACAGCAGCCCTCACATTCCTGGCAACTGGGAGCTTCCAGTCTGTCCTGACTGTGAACACTGGTCTCACCCAGCCTGCCATATGCAAATGTTTAAATCAATTCCTCCAAGTCCAAACCCAAGACTACAATCACTACATCTCCCTCCCCCCCCCCCCAGACCCTACAGGGCAACATGGGGAAGATGTATAATGTGGCTCAATTACCCTCTGTTATCGGGGTTGTAGATTGCACCCACATTGCTCTGAGACCTCCTCGGGCAAATGAGGCCAATTATAGGAATCGGAAAGCCTACCACTCAGTGAACATGCAGGTAGTGTGCAATGCACAGGGGGAGATCCTGGATGCGTGCGCCAGATACCCCGGGTCCACCCATGATGCCTACATCCTGCAGCATTCAGGCATCTACAGGAGAGCCACCCAAGGGAAATTCAATGGTGGTTGGCTTCTAGGTAAGCACCACAGGGACACAGCGACCCTATCTCCCCCTTCATCCCAACACTCTCTTCCTGCAAACTCCCACCAATTTGCAACTCCAGCATGTCACCTGCAAATCACTGCCACGCGCCATCTCTCCCTCCCTCTCTGTCGCTTTTTATCTCTCTCCCATAGGTGACAGGGGTATCCCCAGCAAGTGTGACTTATGACACCGATTGTCCACCCTCAGACTCCTGCAGAGGATGAATATAACCAGCAACACCGAGCTACCAGGTGCATTATAGAACGGACCTTTGGCCAGCGGAAGAACAGGTTTCAATTCCTTGATCGCTCAGGGGGCCAGTTTCTATACAAACCTGAGAAGGTGGCTCAGATCTTCATGGCCTGCTGCATGCTACATAATCTTGCTCTCCAGAAAAGCCAGCCACTGCCAGAGTCCCCACAGCAACACCATCAGCAGCCACCAGATGGAGAGTATGACAAGCTTCCCCCCCCCCCCCACACACACACACCACAGAGCTGACCAGGGTGCCTTCCAGGAAGGGGTCAGCACTAGACACCGGTTAATCCAAACCCACTTCCTGTGAATTGGACACCTTATCCAAGGCAACTGACAATATGGAGGTTTAGTGAAACTTAACTGAATCTTAAACACTTCAGTTACTATTTACAGGTTCAGTGAAACCTAACTGAATCCTGAAAACTGCAGTGATAATATACAACTTCAGTGAAAATGAACACCTTTATTTACACATAGAATGTGTTGGAAACCACCCTCACATACACCCCCTCAACAACACTACCCCTCTCCTCCCAACAACACAAGACCCTTACTTACTTCCCCCTCTCCTCGGTCTCCCACGGCCCCTCAGAACCCTTCCAGCTCCCCCTCTGGATTGAGCAGAAGCAACTGTGTCCGAATCTGTGTCAGATTCTCCACTCTCATTGCTGGTGTCAGTGTCCTGATGTGCTTGCTGTTGAAATGCTGGCCATTTTACTGGAGGGGAGGAAGGTAGGCATGGGACAGGGCCCAAGATCTGGGGGTGGTGGCATTTTTCAGTGGCTTTCCATCCTCTTGCCACTGAGCCAGTGCTGAAGGGTGGTGCAGACTCCTGAGGAGGGGCTGGCCTGTGGTGGGACGACGGCTCTGAGCTCACTCTGGAGGCCTTCCAGCTGTGCCGTCATGGCAGTGTTAAGAATGTAAAAGCTACCTCAGGATCTCATTGTTCTGACGTTGGGCCTCCAATGACTGCCTCATTATCTCAGTCTGCTCCTGCTGTGCCTGGACCCCATGTCTCTGCAGCTGGAGCTTCTGTTGACGATACTCCTGCAGGCTGATATTGTGGCCCAGTAGCAACTGGGTGCCCTCCAGCAGGCAGGCTGTGCTCCCTCACTGGCCTCCTCAGTATCCCCAGCCACATTGGAAAACTGCTGAGGTGGGGCGAGAAGGAGCTGGTCCCCACCCCCATTGCTAGGCTCCTGTTCTTGCATGTCCTGGTTTACATGAGTTATCATTCATAAGATATCCCTTTTGCCTAGGGGCAGCATATGGCTCTAGAAATATGAGGAGCAATTCAGACATCCAGGTGTTACTTCCATTGCAAGTCATGGCAGTGACAATCCCACATGTCAACATCTCTTCCCTTTTTCTGGACCCGTGGCTAACACAACCTCTGTCTCATGCCCTGCATGTGACACGGACCTATTCACAACCAGATTTTACTTACAGAATGGCCATGATCCCTGTCCCACCATTCTTTTGCCATCTTCTTTCTATACTTGTTAAGGATGACTAGAATAAAAACCTATTAAACTTGACAGGAGAAACTTGCATTCCCACTCTATCCAGGAGTCTTCTCTTCCAGAGCCCAACTTACTCTAGTTTATACTGACATCTTGATGGACAGTCCCAGTGCTCAAACACTACAGCCCTGCCAGTGCTAAAATTCAAATAGTGCCTGGGAGGCAGAAGGTTTTGAAAGTTGAGCGCCTGGCAGAATGTGCTCGGAACAGCCTCTGCATGAATTGCAAATAACATGAGCTGTTTGCTATTAGTGTGTACTATTCCCAATTAGCGTGGACTGATTACACGTACCATATGCTATTTGCAGTCTGAGCATGCACAGATAAAGGACACAGACCTTCCTGGCACAAGCAGCAAGGAGCTTTTTTTCTAGAGATCAGTGTAGCCCCTGCCTTGTGGCTTTGTTGCTTGTGGAATGGTGAATATTTATGTTACAAAAGCATCATTTTACACACAACTCTTAGAAATGATAAATGCCCTTCTTATATTTTAAATTAGGAAATGGAAAAATTCACAAGCAAGCAAATCCCTTAAAATTAGTCCCAATAGGATTATCATATATTCCTCCTATCAAACTTAGGACTTTGCTCAGGAGTAGACAGGGGCAACGGTTCTAAAAACCAGTCATATCTGAGCTGACATAGCAAGGAAATCTCAATCAGAGGCCAGGGATCGCAGCATCAGGACAAGAAACTAAAAATTATGACATTACATTACATTAGTGATTTCTATTCCGCCATTACCTTGCGGTTCAAGGCGGATTACATAAGAATTGTCATAATATTACTGAATACATAGGTGGATGACATAAGAATTGTCCTGATATTAGGAAATTCATAAAGGTTAGTTTAAACATTTTAGGTTTGCTAAGGAGTAGATAGTATTGTAGGTGAAGCTTGGGACGGATCTGGATGTGTTATATAGGTTTTATGTATTTTTTAAAGAGTAGGGATTTTGTTTTTCTTTTGAAGGTTTTGTAATCTGTGGTCGAAGATAACGGGTTGGTGAGTTGTCTGTCCAGTGTGGCTGCTCTGGTGGCCGGTAGGTTGTCATACAGTTTTCTTCATTTGACATTTTTGGTCGGTGGTTATGTGAATAGTGTGTGGGCTCTCCTGTGTCTGGTTATGACATCTTAACTGAGTTCACATGTAAACATCTGCAAAGAAATGGTTCTTACAATGTTTGTTTCTTTTTCCAGTTAATTAACTGGGACACTCTCTGCTCTCATTTTTTGGTGCTCAACAATGGCAGTTAATAATGATTTTTTTTTTTTATAAACTGCCTGCACAGAAGTTCAGAGTGGTTTACAATAAGGCATGTTTATAAAATAACAAATAACACAGGCCAACAAAAACATTTTTTTCTTGGTGCCTTGGGTTTTTTGACCTGTTCCTGGGGTTATTTGGGGTGCTGATTCAGAAAATTGCTTTGGATAGACCGCATCAGCTCTAGTTTCTTAAATATGGTTGCATTTATTAATTTTTTTAAATCTCTATTTAAAAGATCTCTTCTGCAGCTTTCTTTTTTGAATAGGAAATTTATGCATTTAAATTATCCACTTTTTTGTTTCACAACTATTCATCTACTTTATTTCCTATAATGTCACTGTGGGTACTGGCTCAGTTCTCGAGCCAGTTTCCCAATACTTAGATAGTCAATTAAAGCATTTGGTTCCTCGTGCTGAGTCATATATAAAGGACTCAACCCATTTTTTGCAATTTATACAACAATATTCTGAACAGATTGATACCCAAGAAGTATTATTAGTAACTGCCGACGTGGTTGCGTTATACACCAACGTCCCGCAAATGGAAGCAGTACGGTTAGTTGAGTCACAAGTTACAAAATTGAACTGCTCCACTTCCAAACGCAGTCTTTTGATAAAATTTGCAGAGATGGTTATTTTTAACAACTATTTCAAATTTGAGAATGAGATCTATCTCCAAACCAAAGGAGTAGCAATGGGAGCCACCGTTGCTCCCACATTAGCTTGCCTGTATATGACTCAGTACGAGGAATCCAATGTTTACACTTCTCCACAATTTCATTTGGTTTCCTGTTGGAAACGCTTCATCGATGATATATTTTTTGTGTGGAGTGGTGGAGAAGAAGCTTTGAAAACCTTTATGCAAGAATTAAATCAAAAAGATGCTAATATAGCTTTTACATATACATATGATAAGCATCAAATATCTTTTCTGGATATAGAGATTGTCAAAAATGAACAACAAATCTCCACCACTCTCCACAAGAAAAAATCTGATCGAAACACTTTGTTACAATATCAGAGCTTCCACCCAAAAGCTCTTAGGAACAGCATTCCAATCGGACAGTTCCTTCGGATCCGAAGAATCTGTTCCGATGAATCCGATTTTGACAAGGAAGCTCATAATATGTATGACAAATTTATTCAGAGAGGGTATCCTGGGAAAATCGTTAGGAAAGCATGGAAAAGAGCTAAAAATTGTCATCGTCCCTGGTTAATGCTCAATGATCAAAATAATCAAAAACACCAGGATATGGTTTGTGTGATGCCTCACACTAGTAAAGGTAATGCTATAAAACATATCATTTTAAAACATTGGGCAATACTGCAATATCATTCATCTTTTCAAAATCTACCTAAATTTGCTTATTTGCGGGCTTCCAATTTGGGCGAACTGCTCAAATACAATCATCATCAACAAAGCCCCATAAACAAATTACCCCACAAACCTTGTGGAAAATGCAGGATCTGCAGTTATGTATTAGACGCTACTTTTATAGAAATTCCACCATCAGGATCACATCATTTCTTTCTGAATACTGGTACTAATTGTGACTCCAGGGGCGTGGTTTATTACATACAATGCCCATGCAAAAAAGTTTATATTGGTCAAACGATCCGTAAAATCAAAACTCGAATCACGGAACATTTAAGCAACATTAGAACCAATAGGGTTACCGCCCCCCTGGTTTCTCATTGGTCCCAGCATTCACATTCATTAGAAGACCTCAAGTACACAGTGTTAATTCAAACACGTAAAAATGAAGGGGATATATCAAGATCTTTAATATTCAAAGAACAGCGTCTGATATACAATTGGCAAACCCTACAGCCAACAGGATTAAATTCAGATATAGAATGGTTAGCAATGTAGATCAATAATCCGTGAATTAATCTCTCGATGTTGCATTTACTTCCGGTTGCCGGCAATTTTTAAGATCAAGTTCCGGTTAGCCACCCTTTATAATAAACACAACGTGAAGTGAGCTTCATTCGCTCAGTCCACTTTGAACCACTCTGACCATAGTGAGCCGATATCAGGTAATATTTATATGTAAGATTTATATAAGAAATTGGATATAAGAGCCTTTTAAGTATTAGTTAATGCTTAGATGGTAGAAATATAACCTAGTATATTTTGTTATCATATATTTCTAGTTTGCTGTTCGATTTTTCTTAGTGTCCCTCCCTGACGAAGAGATGAAATCCGGGTCGGGGGGACGGGAGTTTTCCTAAGAAAGAATTAACAAGATTTTAAAGAAGCACGAGCACTTTAATTTGCACCAGTCACCAATGAGAGTTAACACCTTCAACATGAACTGCCCCTGAACGAAGATAAGTACCATCATTAGATAGGATTAAGTATTCAATATTCAGGGAGGGTAGGGGACAAGTGAAGGCAATGATGGTCCCCTAGTTAACCTCATTGTGGTGACATCACCACTATATGGGTTATCAGGTCTGAGCACTTCACAAATTATTTATAGAATTTATTTTTCACAAATACAATAAGTTTGGATTTTAAATGATTTATAGCTGTGTATAATTGAACTATAATGTCACTGGCCATAAACTTGTAAACAGTTTGTAAAGACTTTGAAAAATGACCACAAATCGATTAGCACACTTCTTCTTATGAGCTATTCAAGAAAGGCCAGTATAGAGCTGGTATGAAGACAGCTCTAGGGACTGTACTACTTAGGCAAATAGAGGAAGACAGCTTTCAACTGAAGCTGAGGTCGTTGCTGGGGGTGGCTTCAGAAAACTTATATAACAGCTGTCAGAGAACCTAAAGAGCCCTGTACTTGTCCCTCAATTTATGGCAGCCGTGTCTTCTAGAGACATTATTCAAAGGAGGGATGGAAGGTGTCAACCAATTTGCACAAGTGGATCGAGAAACACTCTTAATAGTGCTTTAGAGGTACAGTACAAACTGGCATTTATTATTTATTTATCATTTTCAAATTTACATTTCAAGTATAAACTTAATCGCTCTAGTCCCCAATAATGCAAACTGGCATTTAGATGTTGATATTGCATAATGGCTAAATCCCAACTTTTACAAAGGCAGGATATGCATGTCTAAAACTTCAAAACATGCATCTGGCAAGGGGCATGGCTTGGTGTGTTTTGAGTGGGACAAACCTTAAAAAAAACCCATATAGTCCCAATTTCAGAAGAGGAACATAGGGGTATGTTCATAAATGTCAACACTTGCTATCTGGGACAATAATTTCAGAAAAGTGCTTGAAGAAGAGAGAGAAGAGGAGGTCTTCCCCATTTTCCCAGTGGTTGATATCCCCCTCTTCCAAAACTGAAACTGGCAAGGGATACTGGGATCTGTGACAGCTTGCGGAGAAATATATATTTATGGGGGGGTCAGTCCATTGGCGATGCCAAGATCATGGGAGGGAGGGAAAGGAAAGAAGGAAAGGAGATACCAGACCATGGAGAGGGAGGGAGAGATGGCAGGGCATGAGGTGGGTAAGGAGATAGATGCCAGACCAAGGTAAGGAAAGGAAGGAAGGAGGGAGGGAGAGAAAGGAAGGAGAGGAGATGCCAGATAATGGAGGGGAAGGGGGAGAGGAGAGAGATGCTAGGGCAAGGAGGGAAGAGAAGGGAAATTAAGGAGGCAAATGCCAGACCAGAGGGAAAGGAAGGAGGGAGAGATAGGAGAGGAGAGAGATGCCAGGGCATCTGGGGAGGCAAGGGAAGGAGATAGAGATGCCAGACCAGGAGGTGGAGTGGGAAGGAAGGAAAGAAAGGAGAAGAGAGAGATGCCAGATCATAGGGCAGGAGGTGGAGACAGAGAAATGGAGAGGGGATGAAGCTGAAATGAATCATGTACAAAGAAGAGAAAGGGCACAGGATATACAGTTTATTGAAGAGACACAAAAAGGGAAGATGCTGTATGGAAGAGAGAGAGAGGGCGGATACTGGATGGAAAGGACAGAGAGAGGGCAGAGACTGGCTGGAAGGGGCAGAGAAAGGGTGGACAGATGGAAGGGGTAGAGAGAGAGAGAGCAGAGGCTGGATGGAAGGGGCAGAGAGGACAGAGGCTAGGTGGAAGGGAGAGAGGACAAATGCCGTATATAAAGAGAGCGAAGAGAAGATGATTAAAGCAGAAACGACAAAACGTAAGAAGGAAATTGTTTGTTGCTTTATGTAGAATCAAGTAGTATTGTAATTGTATTGATACAAGTTTATAAATAGGAAATGGAAATAAGGCGGGTTTTTTATTTTATTTTTTTTTAGACTAAACCCCTTTCCTCAGGTCAGGACAGGATACCTTAACAGCACTATACTGTTCTGTTCTGAAGAAAGATTTGGCCTCTGAAAGCTAATTGAAAAATGGATTAGTCCAATAAAATGGTATTTTCTTATTTCTCATTATTTGTTTTATTTCTATTTGTTAATATGTAAAGTGATGATTGTTATGTATCAGTTTTTTTTTTCAAATTTACATCTACTATCTTTATATTTTGCACAGTATTAGGGACGTGTCACTGTTTTTGTGGTATTGTGGTGTTGCATTGTATGCAGAGTCTGGTTTCGTGGCGGTTCAATTTTTTTGTCTACGTATTTCTATTTTTAATTTTTGATTATTCCATATTGGGTGAGGGTGTTTCTATGTTCTGTGTATATGAAAAGGACATGGTTTTCTGTTAGCAATGACTGTACAAAATCAATTGACTGTGCAGGATCTGGCTTGTTTAGTTTTACAATGCGTGTGTTGTTCTAGTGCTCACTGCAGTGTTTAAGATGCTGCCTTTTCCTATGTGCATTATTACTAAAAATAAACTTTTTTATATGGAGGAGGGGGTTGTTAAAAAATGATCAGCACTGGCTGTAATATATACTAGGTACACCACTGGATTTAATGACCCTATTCCAGGGGTAGGGAACTCCGGTCCTCGAGAGCCATATTCCAGTCGGGTTTTCAGGATTTCCCCAATGAATATGCAGGAGATCTATTTGCATGCACTGCTTTCAATGCATATTCATTGCAGAAATCCTGAAAACCCAACTGGAATACGGCTCTCGAGGATCGGAGTTCCCTACCCCCGTCCTATTCTAACCACCAAATTTCCCTGTCCTGCCCCACCCGGCTACTTTTTCATGCTGGAAAAAATTTCTAAGCAGATTACGATAAGAAATAAACTGGTCATTTCCAGCGATCTCATAATTTAGTTCATATTATACAGTAGCATTAACACTTCCTGACATACTTCCTGAATAACAAGGTTTTTATTTCCTTTCAGAAAGTTCCATAATCTGATACTGCAAGTAGAGTTCTAGTAATGTCGGGGTCCAATTTTGCTGTCTGGAATGACAGTAGACCCTCCCACTTTTCCTTTTGTTTTATGTCCTTAATTGAAGGGTAGGTAAATGGGTCTGGAATCTTCTTGATCTGGTCATGTTTTTCAGCACAAAACACTCATTCAGGTAGGTTGGAGCAAAACCATTTAGGACTTTAAATAATCATAAAAACTAATGAGTAGAGTGGAAAGGGTAGATATGAATTGCTTGTTCACTCTTTCCAAAAATACTAGGACTAGGGAGACATGCGATGAAGCTACTAAGTAGAAGATATAAAACAAACCGGAGAAAATATTTCTTCACACAATGTGTAATTAAACTCTGGAATTTGTTGCTGGAGAATGTGGTGAAATCAGTTAGCTTAGCGGGGTTTAAAAAAGGCTTGGATAATTTCCTAAAAGAACATAAGAACATAAGACTTGCCTCTGTCGGGTCAGACCGGAGGTCCATCGTGCCCGGCAGTCCGCTCACGCGGCGGCCCCTCAGGTCCAGGACCTGATAGTGCTCCTACCCTAAAACTCACATATGCTTTTCGCTTTTGTCCTGTAGTGTAACCTTCTATCTATACCCTGTAATCCCCTTCTCTTTCAGGAAGTCATCCAGTCCCTTTTTGAAACCCAGTATTGTACTCTGTCCTATTACCTCCTTTGGAAGCGTGTTCCAGGTGTCCACCACCCTCTGAGTGAAGAAAAACTTCCTTGCATTCGTTTTGAATCTGTCCCCTCTCAGTTTTTCTGAGTGACCTCTTGTTTTTGTTGTCCCCGCTAGTCTGAAGAATCTGTCCCTATCCACCCTCTCTATGCCTTTCATGATTTTATATGTCTGTATCATGTCTCCTCTCAGTCTCCGCTTTTCCAGGGTAAAGAGCCCCAGTTTGTCCAACCTTTCGGCATATGAAAGGTTCTCCATTCCCTTTATCATCCTAGTTGCTCTCCTCTGGACCCTCTCAAGTATCGCCATGTCTTTCCTAAGGTACGGCGACCAGTATTGGACACAGTATTCCAGATGCGGTCGCACCATTGCTCGATACAATGGCAGGATGACCTCCTTCGTTCTGGTAGTGATACCTTTTTTGATAATGCCCAGCATTCTGTTCGCTTTCTTTGAGGCCGCTGCACATTGCGCCGCTGGCTTCATTGTTGTATCCACCAATACCCCCAGGTCTTTTTCTAGGGTGCCTTTCCCCATCTCCCTTCCTCCCATCGTATAGAGGTCCATAGACCATTATTGAGATGGCATGGGGAAATCCACTGTTTATTCCTAGGATAAGCAGCATAAAATCTCTTTTACTACTTGGGATAGCTAGGTGCTTGGAACCTGGGTTGGCCACTGCTAGAAAAAAAGATACTGGGCTTGATGGACCTTCAGACTGTCTCAGTATGGCAGTTCTTATGTTCTTATGACAGTTAAATTTGAACAAAATTCATGCCTGCAGTGGAAGCCAGTGTGGCTGTAAGTAGGCAAAGGATATATGGTCATGTTTGTGCAGAGAGATCAGTGTTTTGTATGGTCTGTAGCTGTTTTATCATCACCGTGGGGCATGGTAGGTACAGTAATCTAACAGACCCAAAACTAGGAACTGAACTAGAAGACAGAATTGCGTCCTTACAAAAGGTTTTTGAATACTTCACAAGTTTTGCATTGCTATGAAGGATTTCTGAATAACAGTGACTTTACCTCTATATTGATCAAGATGGGTAATTTAACTTTTTCCATCAGTAAGAGCCTGTTTTTTTCTGTGTTCAGTTTTAACTTGTGGGATATTACTACTACTATTTATTATTTCTATAGTGCTGAAAGGTGTACGCAACGCTGCACATTTTAACATACAATAGACAGTCCCTGCTCAGAAGAGCTTGCAATCTAATGTAGACAGGACATTTCAGGTTTGGGGAGGTTATAGTGGGTATAAGTATCTGACAGCAGCAGGGTTGGGGAGATTATAGTGGGTCTAGGTATCTGACAGCAGTGAGGGGTAGTTAAGAGTTGAAAGCAGTTTAAAAAAAGTGGGCCTTTAGATTGGATTTGAACACTGCCAGGGACGGAGCACGACGTATAGATTCAGGCAACCTGTTCCAGGCATACAGCACAGCAAGAAAGAAGGGACGGAGTCTGGAGTTGGCAGTGGAAGAGAAGGGTACAGATAAGAGGGGTTTGCCCGATGAGCGGAGATCACGGGGGGGAAGCATAGGGGATGATGAGCGAGGTGAGATATTGGGGGGGCTTCAGAGCGAACGCACTCGTAGTTTTGTCAGCCGGAAGCCCGAAGTTGTGATGCCGTTGTACAGGTCCATGGTGAGACCTCATCTGGAATATTGTGTTCAATTTTGGAGGCCACATTATCAAAAGGATGTGCTGAGAGTGGAATCGGTTCAGCGAATGGCCACCAGGATGACATCAGGACTCAAGGATCTCCCATATGAGGAACGTCTAGGTAAGTTGCAGCTATACTCTCTCAAGGAACGCAGAGAGAGGAGAGATAGGATAGAGACCTTCAAATATGTAACTGGCCGTATTGAGGTAGAAGAAGATATCTTTTTCCTTACAGGACCTACGGCAACAAGAGGGCATCTGTTGAAACTCAGGGGTGGGAGATTTCATAGCAACACTAGGAAGTATTTCTTCACTGAAAGGGTGGTTGATTGTTGGAATGATCTTCTACTTCAGGTAATTGAGGCAAGCAACGTGCTCGATTTTAAGAAAAAACGGGATAAACATGTGGGTTCACTGCGTGGTAGTGCTTAGGGGGGAGGGTCCTTAGAGTGGGCAGACTTGTTGGGCCAGTGGCCCTTTTCTGCCATCTTATTCTATGTTTCTATCTAGTCTTCCATTGTTTCAAAGATCTCTTTCAATTTTTTTTGCAGTAGTGGTTGTGGAGTGATCGATAGGTACAAGGAGGGTAATATCATTGGCTTAACTATATGAGATTATGTCTAATTTGTCTAGAATGTTGTCCAAGGATACAATATACAGATTGAATAGCACTGGGGACAACGGTGACGCTTGGGGTACACCGCAGGGATTGGACCAAATCTCTGATTTTCCACTCTAGCTTTTAACTCAGTATGACCTAGAACCAGGTGTAGACCTTACCTAAGATACCTACTTCTCCCAGTATTGTAATAAAATATCATGATCTACCAAATCAAAGCAGGGGAAAGATTGAACTGTACAATCAACATCTTCCTGCCTTCACTCAACCATTGACTGACTGTATCAAGTAGGGCCCCTAGTAGTGTCTGTGTGCTAAAGTTGGCCCTGAACCCTGATTGCGAGGGATATAACAAGTTGTGGTTTTCTATGTAATTCAAAAGATATTGTGCTACTAAGCCTTCCATGATGTTTACGTAAATAGGTATTGAGGCAACGGGTCTGTAACTAGATGGTAAAGCTAAGGAGGCTTTGGGTTCTTTTACAATCGGGGTGATAGTTATCTCACTGAGCACCAGAGAAAACTGACTCTCTGAGAGCTGAGGAGGTCACAAGAATTTCAATTTTTTCTCATCATGCAAAACCTGGTTTGCTAGACTACAAAAGTAGAAACAAAAATTGTATTTTAAATTTTGAATAAAGTACAAAACTCACAACTGAAAGTCTAATATATCATGGGCGCAGCACAAGAAAGGAATGGGGGGGGGAGGCATAGAGGACAAGTCGGATGGGTGCAATTATAGCTTGCTAAGTTCCTGACTGCACAAAGCTGGCAACTGCCTAGGGGAGGGGTGAGGCCAGGACGGGGCCTAGTGCCCTTCACAAATATGGCAACCCTATGCAGGCAGCTTCTTTAGAATGGTTAGCTTGGATTTAACAGACTTTCTTCAAAGATCTGATTCTGTTCCTGTGATCTCTACTCTTTTGATAACATGTGTATTAAACCTTGATATAGACTGGCTCCTCAAGATGTTCTTTCATGCAAATGATACCACTTCTCTGAATTCTAAAGTTCAGGGCTTTCCAGACACAGCCATGGACATGCAGAAAAGAAGAGTGACAATTTCTTTTACTTAAACCTGCAGTATTGAAGCTGGGTACTTTATTTATTTAGGGCCCCTTTTACAAAGCTGCAGTAACGATTCTCCTGCAACAAATGCATGGGCTTTGGTGCGTTTGCCACGGTGAAATCGCTACTGCAGCTTTGTAAAAGAAGCCCATATTGCATTACATGTTTTTAGAACCACAACATCTGACGGTTCATAGACAGTAACGCGGAAGACAAAGGTGCGCGCCGACAAAGGTGCGCGCTGAAGAAAAAGACTGTTTTTAGGGGCTGCGATGGGGGTTTTTGTTGGGGAGCCCCCCCCACTTTACTTAATACAGATCGCAGCGGCGTTGTGGGGGGTTTGGGGGGTTGTAACCCCCCCATTTTAGTGAAAACGTAACTTTTCCCCTAAAAACAGGGAAAAAGTTAAGTTTTCAGTAAAATGTGGGGGGTTACAACCCCCCACAACGCCCCCACAACGCGGCGCGATCTGTATAAAGTAAAGTGGGGGGATTCCCCCCCACACCCCCTGTAGTAGCCCCTAAAAACAGTCTTTTTCTTCGGCGCGCGCCTCCGCACTGCGCTCAGTTGTCTGCTTGTGCCTTTGTCCTGGCGCGCTTTTGACCTGACACCCATCTGACTACCTTTGTGACATCTAAAACTCTTGAGTCTCAATCAGCCACTTCTCCTGGTGGAGTTGTTGCAACTAGTTCACCTAACTGCAGGAATTAATATTACTTTATTTATTTAACAATTTATATACCACATAAAACTATGCAGTTTACACATTGCTTACATATATATTATCCTTTATTTTTTTTCTTTTACCTGTGTATAATGAAATGAGTTGGGTTGGTAAAGATTGGAAGTTTGTTATGATTATAATTTTTTCTTTTGATAAGTTCCTTATGGACATGAGAGTATTTCCAGTTTCTTTTCTGTGGCAAGTTTGTTTGTAATTGCATATTAAAACATCAATAAATACATTAAAAAAAAGATGTAACCCAAGGAAATGCTTCTTCACAGAAAAGGTGGTGAATACATGGAAAGGCCTCTCAGTGGAGATAAGTGTATCTCAATTCAAGAAAACTTGAGACAAATACCTAGGATCTGTAAGGAAGAGGAAGGGATGGTAGATGGCAGGGACGGGCAGACTGGATAGGCCATATGGTCTTTATCTTCCTTCATTTTTCTAGGCTTCTATAGTTTGCTTATCAAAATGATTTTTTCTGTACATGAAAACCTGCTTCCAGGTATAGTACAAGCTACTTCCTTCCCAGACCATCATGACTACCTCTGCTGATTCTATCATAGAAACATGATGGCAGATAAAGGCCAAATGGCCCATCTAGTCTTCCCATTCACAGTAACCATGATCTCTTTTTCTAAGAGATCCCATGTGCCTATCCCAGGCCCTCTTGAATTCAGAACCAGTCTCTGTCTTCACCACCTCTTCTGGAAGACTGTTCCACGCATCTACCACCCTTTCTGTAAAAAGGTATTTCCTTAGATTACTCCTGAGCCTATCACCTCTTAACTTCAACCTGTGCCCTCTCATTCCAGAGCTTCCTTTCAAATGGAAGAGACTCGACTGGGAGGAAGTATTTTCTCTTTCAGCCTGCACTTGCTGTTAGGTATTTCAGTGATGGGGGGGGGGGGGCACTTCAGCTTGGCTGACTTATAATAGGAAATGCCTCTCTAATTGCCTGCTATGCTGTCTTCTGCCAAGTGAATTTTCATCATAGTGGAGCACATGGTATGGCTTCTTTAAGGTGTGAGAATATGCCAAGGCCGGCAGCACTGTGACTCTGCCTGGGCTGGAATGCCATGCCACTTTTTAGAGGCACTTCCTGACTGGCTGACGCCCAATGCTTCCTCTCACGTATTTTCTTTCTTCTGCTTGGGACGTGGAACTTTTCAGACTGACAGTGGGAAGCAGCTTGGCACAGCCTTCGCCTGAAAACATAGTTTCTCTGAATTTCTGTCTTCAGTTTTCTCAGTTAGAGGCTGCCTGCCTTAATCCTGCTTCTCATGTGAAAATCCATTTTTCTTCCCTCTGTTTCATTCATACCCTGTAACTATGGCAGCAAAGTTATCCCCATATCTCCTTCCTCATTTCTTTTATTCTTTATTTTCTCTCATCAGTTTGGTACTGTCAGCGATATTGTACTGCTGGATAATAGTGGGGGTTTACTCTCGCTATACTCCTCTTAGACAGTAACATACATATGGCAGCAGTGTGCGCTTGAAAAGAGGAGCCATTTGGTCTCTGGTTTGCCCAGCTGTTCCTTGTAGATCTGATCAACACCCTTAGTTTCCTATCTTGTCATCAACATAATATAAGAGTTGCCATACTGGGACAGACTGAAGGTCCATCAAGCCCAGTATCTTGTTTTCAACAGTGGCCAATTCAGGTCACACGTACCTGGCAGAAACCCAAAGAATAGCAACATTCCAGAGCTGATATTGTGATGTAATAATGCCTCATTCTACCAATGCCTAAGAGCCAACCTCAGCAGTGATGTCACAATGGCTTGATTGTCCTATATTTGGCTCACATGAGAGCTGCCACCCTGAGACAGACTGTAGGTCCATCAAGCCTTATATCCCGTTTCCAACAATGACCAACCTAAGTAACAAGTACCTGGCAAGATCCCAAAGAGTAAAACAGATTTTATGCTGCTTATCCTTGGAATAAGCAGTGGATTTTCATGTCTACCTTAAAAATTGCTTATGGACTTTTGTTTTAGGAAATTATCTAAATATATATATATTTTTGAAACTTTATTTAGTTTTTAATGCCAACAAAAAGTGCAATACAATTTACATACAAATAATAATAATAAATTAAATTTATTATTGTATACCGCCCAACCACAAAGTTCCAGGTAGTTAACAACAAAGAAGAACTGTACAATCAGTGAAAAATACATCAGGTAAAAAGAAATAAAAGAAGATTACATAATTTATCCCAGGACAAGCAGGCAGCTATTCTCACTTATGGGTGACGTCATTGACGGAGCCCCGATGCGTAAGCCTTGCAGACGTAAGCCTTGCAGACTTGCTTGTAGAAACTAGAAGTTTCGAGTCAGCCGCACCATGCATGCGCGAGTGCCTTCCCGCCCAGCACAGGGCGCGTCTCCTCAGTTCTCAGTTTTCCACGGAGCTGAAAAGTCCATCTTTGACTCTCTGCGTTCAACTTACTTACTTCGTGCCTTCTCTCACTGCGGTTTGTGTTCTTTTTCTTCACGAATCGCTGTATTTCTTTTATTTCTAATTTAAAAAAAAAAAATTATTCCGTTCGGCTGACAGGGCAGGCCGCTCGGCCGCAGCCCAGGGGCTTCGACTTTGTGGCAGCTGTTTTTCCTCCTATGTCCCGGCTAGCAACAGGCTTCAAGAAGTATAGCCAGTGTCAACGTGCAATTTCTCTCACGGACCGAAGTCGTGCGAGTGCTGTGCTATTCTTCAACTTCAAGCCCTTAAACGTCGTCTACTTTCAGTGGAGAAGCTCTTCAGGATGGATTCGACCACTTGCCTCCACTGCTTCGACCTCGAGCCTCATCAGACCTTCTTCGTTTGCAGTGACTCTTTTCTCGACAACGTCTGCTGTATCTTCCCCTGTATTCTCAGGTCAGATAGCTCAGCAGAAAGTTCCAGCGGTGGTGCTTAAGATGCCTAAGACTTCCAAGTCAAAGCACATTTCCACTGCCACTGTGGAACCTCCAGCCAAAGCAGGTGGTCTGGTTTCAGATGCAGATCCATCCTTGCCGGCTTCTTTCCAGACCATGTTAGATAAGCAATTCATTCAGTTCCTCACTAATATGGGACCGAAGCTTGTTACTCTAATCCAGCCTGGGCATTCTGCAGATTCCCGTGAAGTCGAGACTCTTCCTTTGCCTCAGTCTGAGCCTACATACTCTTTGCAGGGAGTATTCTCAAAAATGTAACATTTCCTTCCCTCTCTGGTACACCAAGCCCCCACAAACTCTCTTCATACTTAATCCTATAATCCCCATTTGGAGTTCCTTTCTATCCCAGTTCTGTAAACGGTGCTGAGCTCTACTACTATGGAGAAGATGCGGTATATAAACCCAAGGTTTAGTTTAGTTTAGTTTAGAGTCTCTGCGAGTGTCTAGTCTGCCATCTATGCATGTGAAGCAAGGAACAGATTCTTTGCAAGTGCCTCGACAGGAATCCTCACACACCATACAAGGAGCAGAGTCTTTGGGAGTGCATCGAGATTCCACCATCAGGCCTTTGGAGCTTCGATCCACAGCTTCCAGCCCTATCCATTTCTTGGTGGCATTGACTGCTTTCATCTCCAGGGCGAAGTCTCTTCGATCTTCGAGATCTGCTTCCAAGCACCATTCTCACCGACGATCGAGGCCTTCCTCGAGGCATACTTCAGGCATAGCTCTTCTTCCAAAGAGCGTCCTTCTGCAACTAAGCCTCGATCTACACCTTCCAGTTCTACTAGACCACCGACTCCTCGATCGAGATCTTCACTTCCACACTTCAAGGACTCAGCAGTTTCGATTGCTTCGTCCAAGTCTCCCTATTCTTTTGATGCCTTTTTTCCAGCCGAAACTTCATCTTTGACCCAGGCTGCCTCAATGACCTCGAGTCCTTCTCAAGGCAAGGCATTGGCGGATCAGCTATCTTTTTCCTATTTTCTTCGTCAGATGGCTATTGGCTTGGACCTTCAATTGGATGTTGGTTCCAAATACTATAAGGAGTCATGCATCTTCCTCAACTTCTGGCAGAGTCACTTAAGCTTCCTCTTCACAAGCTTTTGTTTCAGACTTTTACCAAATGCCTGGAGACTCCTTATGCAATTCCAGCTGTTCCAGGCAAATTAGACTCCAGATATAAAACTCTCCATTGCAAAGGATTTGAGAATTCACAGTTATCTCACCAATCCCTATTTGTGGAGTCATCCTTGAAAAGGTCCATCCCATCCTTCCAAGGTTTATGCTACCATTCCTCCTGGCAGGGAAGGGAAAACTATGGCCAAATTTGGACATTGCATCTATCAAAATGCCATGATGTCCTCTAAAGTCCTTAATTACAATTTCCATTTTATCACTTATTTTGAGTTCCTCATTGCTCTTTTGCCTAAATTTCTAAGTTATTTAGATACTCAAAAGCACTTTAAATTTCAAAAAGTCATAGCTTCTCTATCACAACTCAGATTGCATCTACTTCAGTCTTCTTACGATGCCTTTGAGTTGTCTGCCAGGACGGCTGCTTGTTCTGTAGCAATACGCTGCCTTGCCTGGCTTCGTACAATTGACATGGATCCTAATCTTCAGGACCGCTTGGCTAATATTCCTTGTATAGGCAATGACCTCTTCGATGAATTTATTGAGGCAGTCACCAAGAAATTGTCTGAGCATGAAAAATCCTTTGCTTCTATTTTCAGACCTAAGCCAAAGTCAGCTCCTGCCAAGCCTGCACACCCTCCTCCTATTTACCAGAGGCGTTTTGCTCCAAGAGCGACTCCTTACATTCGCCCTCCTCCCAAGAAATAGCAGAATCAAAAGCAACAGAAATCTCAACCTTCTGCTGCACCTAAGACTACGCTACCTCTGGGTGCTGTCAATCATCAGGGAAGGATACTCTCTTCATTTCACTCAGATTCCACCAGAGCTTCCTCCAATAGAGTATCCTTCCAGTCCATCCCAGACCGCCTTTCTTCAGGAAGCTCAAGCTCTGATTCGTCTCCGTGCCATCGAACCAGTTCCTTTGGGACAGCAGAACAGGGGCTTTTACTCCCATTACTTCCTTGTTCCGAAGAAGATGGGCGATCTGCGGCCCATTCTGGATCTCAGGGCTCTCAACAAATTTTTAGTCAAAGAAAAATTTTGCATGTTATCCCTGGCATCCCTTTATCCACTCCCAGATCAGAATGACTGGTTATGCTCTCTGGATCTCAAGGAGGCTTATACTCATATTCCCATTCATCCGGCCTACCGCCAATATCTCAGATTTCAGGTGGAGAATCTACATTATCAATACAGAGTGCTGCCCTTTGGCCTGGCTTCATCTCCCAGAGTGTTCATCAAGTGCCTGGTAGTGATAGCCGCAGCTCTCAGAAACCATTGTCTTCAGGTATTTCCCTTCCTGGACGACTGGCTCATTAAAGATTCAACATCTCAAGGGGTTATTGTAGCGACTCAACGGACTACGTGGTTCCTACAGAGTTTGAGATTTAAAATCAACTTTCCCAAATCCCAACTTCAACCCTCTCAGAATCTACAGTTCATTGGAGCTGTTCTGGATACTATCCAACTCAGAGCATTCCTTCTGCAACAATGTCTGGAAGTCCTCCTTCAACTCTGTCATACAGTGTCTTCCCGCTCCTCCATATCAGCGAGACACATGATGGTACTCCTGGGTCACAAGGCCTCCACAGTACACATGACCACTTTTGCCAGACTTCACCTCAGAATTCCTCAGAAGGCCCTGGCATCTCAGTGGACGCAGGTTTGTGACCCACTTTCTCGACACATTGCAGTCACTCCTTCATTGAGACAGTCTCTCTGCTGGTGGATGCTCTCTTCCAATCTCTCCAGAGGCTTGCTGTTTCAAACACCCCCTTCATCAGAAGGTCCTCACAACAGATTCCTCGACCTACGCTTGGGGCGCTCATCTCGGTGGTCTCTGTACTCAAGGCCACTGGACCAGTACGGATTGTCAGTGTCACATCAATCTGTGGAACTCAGAGCGATTTTCAAGGCTCTCAAAGCTGTTAAACATCTTCTTCAAGATCAGGTAGTCCTCGTTCGGACAAACAACCAAGTGGCCATGTATTATGTCAAACAGGGAGGGACGGGATCTTCCTCCCTTTGTCAAGAAGCTCTGAAGGTTTGGGACTGGGCAATCCGCCACAACACCTTCCTCAAAGCTGTCTACATCTAAGGGGCAAAAAATTGCTAGGCGGACAACTTGAGTCGTCTTCTGCAATCTCACGAATGGACACTCCATTCCTCGCCTCTTCATCACATTTTTTCACAGTGGGGAACGCCTCAGATAGATCTCTCTGCAGCTCCCCACAACCACAAACTGCCTCAATTCTGCTCCAGGATCTGTTCTCCTCATCGCCTCGAGGTAGATGCTTTTCTTCTGGAATGGACAAATCTCTTCCTGTATGTATTCCCTCCATTCCCTCTCATTCTCAAGACTCTTGTCAAGTTAAAGAACGACCATGCCACCATGATTCTGATTGCTTCTCGGTGGCCGAGACAGCCTTGGCACTCCCTTATCCTTTAACTCAGCAGCAGGGAGCCATGCCTTCTACCAGTTTTTCCATCTCTGCTTACACAGAGTCAGGGATCTCTGCTTCATCCCAACCTGCAGTCTCTACACCTGACAGCTTGGTACCTCTCAACATGACTTCTCTGCAGTTTTCTCAACCTGTCAGAGACATTTTAGAGGCTTCTAGGAAGCCAGTAGACAATGCTACCACCAAAAATGGACACGATTTTCTACGTGGTGTTTTTCTCACGATAAGGAACCTCAACATTCCTCCTTATCTTCTGTTTTAGATTACCTTTTGCACTTATCCACTTCTGGTGTCAAATCTACATTGATCCGAGTCCATCTCAGTGCAATTGCTGCTTTCCATCAGCCTATTGAAGGAAAACCCCTTTCTGCTCATCCGGTGGTTTCCAGATTCATGAAAAAACTTTTCAATATCAAACCTCCTCTCAAACCGCCTCCAGTGGTTTGGGATCTCAATGTTGTTCTTGCTCAGTTGATGAAGCCTCCATTTGAACCAATGTCTACGGCTCATCTGATGTATCTCACTTGGAAAGTGGTGTTTCTCATTGCCCTCACTTCTGTTCGAAGAGTCAGTGAGCTGCAAGCTTTAGTTGCTGATCCACCTTTCACTGTTTTCCATCATGACAAGGTGGTTCTCCGTACTCATCCTAAATTCCTTCCTAAAGTGGTTTCGGAATTTCATCTCAACCAATCCATTCTTTCAGTGTTCTTTCCAAAGCCTCATTCTTATCCTGGAGAATCAGCTCTTCATACTCTGGACTGTAAATGTGTTTTGGCCTTCTATTTGGAACTGTAATTGTGCAAGTGGTGCTGCTTGCCCAAAGCTTCCCTCTGAAACAGCTTCCTGTTTCCGCCTGGACACATGGTGGGGTGGGGCGGGGCAGGGGGCCCAGTGTACTTGTGTGCCTAGGGGCCCTTGATGAATTAATCCTGCCCTGAGAGTGACTAAGATGGTTAAGGGGCTGGAGGAGTTGCCATACAGTGAAAGATTAGAGAAACTGGGCCTCTTCTCCCTCGAACAGAGGAGACTGAGAGGGGACATGATCGAAACAGTCAAGATAATGAAGGGAATAGACTTAGTAGATAAAGACAGGTTGTTCACCCTCTCCAAGGTAGGGAGAATGAGAGGGCACTTTCTAAAATTGAAAGGGGATAGATTCCATACGAACATAAGGAAGTTTTTCTTCACCCAGAGAGTGGTAGAAATCTGGAACACTCTTCCGGAATCTGTCAAAGGGGAAAACACCCTCCAGACAAATTTAGACAAGTTCCTGCTGAACCAGAACGTACGCTGATAGGGCTAGTCTCAGATAGGGCACTGGTCTTTGACCAGAGGGCCACCGCGTGAGAGGACTGCTGGACACGATGGACCACAGGTCTGACCCAGCAGTGGCAATTCTTATGTTCTTATGGATGTCCCCAATTTAGTGTGCTGCTGGCTCGCAAAGTTTGCAAGACACTGTTCTAGATGGTAAGGGCTCCTCTGCTAATTACACACTAAATCATTTGACACACACCAATGTAGCTGCACTAACCAATTAGCATACAACACGCCTACTCTTTGTTCCTAAACATGCCCCCAATGTTATAAAATAAAAAGTATTTTTTAGTGTGCAAATGAGAGACTTCCTTAGACTCCTCCCTGATTAGCTGAGACACCCCAGGTCCCTCCCAAGGGAGGAGCCCAAGGCACCTCAGACAATCAGGGCCTTAGGTCCCCCACTGTGCATCTACATGATGCACCGGGGCATGGCCTAAGGCCTCACTTGCGTTGGAGGAGTCCTGGATCAGGAGGGATTGAGCACCCCTCCTGCTTCCAATGAGTTTAGAAGGTACAGGGAGGGGGTGTGCCAGGCCCAGGCCGGCCAGCCGGCTGGTCTAGCTTAGCTACAGGAAGGGTCGGACAAGGCAGGAGGCGTTTGAGATGGCAGGAGGTAGTTGGCATCCCTCCTGCCTTTTGTGGGGCATCGTCACCAGGGGGGGCATTTTTTAAGGGTTTGAGAAGGGTGGAGGCACTTCGGGGGGGGGGGGTATTTTTTTTTTTTAATCAAGCAGTTATTTTGCATGTGTAATACATGGAACTGTATGATTAAAAAAACAAAATTTAAAAAGCCGGCAGAAGCCCTGACAGCAGTGACAGGAGGCTACTTTTCCTGTCACTACTGTTAGGGTCTGCACACACATCAGGATCGCACAGCAGCGAACTGTGCCGGCAGATGGGGGCGTTCCTCCGATTGCCCCCATCTGCATATCGGGCAGGTTCGTGAATGTAGCCCAAGATGATTCCTTTACACATCAGTGGAGAATAATGTCATGTTGCAGACATAACATGCGTTCTCTTTTCATTATTTTATTTATTCTTATTGAATTCCATAATGACTCAGCGTGAATTGTTGATTAAATAGGAGATTAGAAATTGCTGAACTGAAATCAGACAAGAACAAACATCCAAATCACAAAGCCCAGGTAACAGAATACCTTCATCTGCCTTTGCATTTTCTTGTTGGGATAAAAAGTGAAATGATGAAGAACATGACATAGAAAAAAGCTGTGAGTTGGAGCATTAAGATTTCACAGAGTTGGTAATCAACCGTTTCAAAATCTTCCTTGCTTTGCAAATCTCAAAAACATACTGCTGCTTATACCCG
Organism: Geotrypetes seraphini; assembly: GCF_902459505.1. Taxonomy (NCBI): domain Eukaryota; kingdom Metazoa; phylum Chordata; class Amphibia; order Gymnophiona; family Dermophiidae; genus Geotrypetes; species Geotrypetes seraphini. The sequence continues at coordinate 31,235,316 of NC_047097.1, forward strand.
ACACTGGAGCAGTATTTCTCTGTTGGCATGGGATTCTAACATGATGTGCTGATGCTCAGTTTCAATCCCAGGGTTCCTCACTGGAGGAGGACCTTCTTATTTATCTATTTATTGAACAAACTTATATCCCATATTAACTAAAAAAATTCTAAACAGGTAACAACCTAGCATACAGTTAAAAATTATTTGCAACATTACAACACGTAATATAAATCTAACAAAAATAAAGATACGATGCTTCAAATAAAATCATTAAAAGAGTAAAACCTTGCCAGAGTATCAAATTCAAATACCCTGCATTGAATCTCACTCACAAAATAAGGAAGGTCGTGCATTCACCTGCTTACTCATAGCTAACATGGCAGCTCTCTGCGAGGCCCTTTTGCAAAGCAGCAGTAAACACTAACGTATGCTTTACTGCAGGTTAAAATCCTGCGGGTTATCTATTCTGCTCTCTTGGCATGTCTTAGGATTAATGGACAATATTCAGCAAGCTTTCAATTGGAGAGGGGAACTTGTCAAGGGTGTGCTCTGTCCCTGGTGCTCTTTGCTCTAGCCATGGAACCCTTGGCGCAGCTGGAGAGGCAGCATCCTGACATATATGGCATTCAGTGAGACAAAGTGGAACAGAAAATCTTATTGTTTGCGGATGATATATTATTTACCCTGAACACTCCATGCACCTCTTTAGAGGCAGTGACAACTTTATTGGGGTTATTTGGACAGGTTTCCGGCTTTAAAATTAATAGCACTAAATCAGAGATGCTAGAGCTTCTACTTACGGAAGTGGAGTGCATTCATATTGTTGCAACTTTTCCTTATAAATGGGCTTCTCACTCCTTGCGCTCTTTGGGAGTCAATTTGACTACAACTCTTTTCTGATTTGTAGGTTGTAATCTATCTGAGCCTGGTTGCACGTCCTTCTGTTTCTCCCTTACTTTCCTTTTACTATTGTAGTTCTTCTCTCCTTTCCATTCATACCTGTCCGTCCAGTAGTGTACCTTATCTTTTGTTAAGTTTTGTTACTTGTATTACCTGTTTTTACCCTTTTTTAAAATTGTATAACCACCTTAAAATAAATGATAAGGTGGTATATCAAATCATTAATAAACTTGAAACTTGAATGCAAGAACTTAAGAGATGGAAGCATTTGCATATCTCGTGGTTGGGAAGAATCCATGTGGTTAAGATGGTGGTTCTTCCCAAATTATTGTATTTATTTTTGGCTCTACCCATACCATTGCCACTTTCTTTCTTTAAGATATTCCACCTCTGACAGTACTGTAGTATTAATGCAGATCACAGTACTGACCATAGATGATATTGTGAGAATGCTTTCTCTTGCTTTAACCTGCTCATTAGGTTCTGACCAAAGAAAGCAATTGTTTCCTCCCAAAAGCTGGTCAAGAAAAAGATGCCACTTTAATTTGTCAGCTTTTAATTTTGTGCATTTGAGTGGACTAGCACTGTATCTTTGCTATGTAATGTGCACTAATACAAAATGAACCCCTGCAATTGGGATCTAGAGAGATTCCAATCTCCTACACCACCAGAAAAGAACTCTGGTGGGTACTCCCTGAGTTCTGCCATTCTTCACGTACATGCCTCTGTCACCAGATAAGTGCCTGTTTTGTGGCTTTTTAAATCCTTACAATTAGCAAAGGTGTAAATTATGGGAATAGGCTGCATTGAAAGGAGGAAGTTGCTCTGGTAAAAAAGCAGGAAGAGGCTTGCTTTACCACAGAAACCACCTCTTATTTCTATTGATAATCCCCTCCCAGCTCACAAAGAGCAAAGGCAAAGCCTACAATATAAGCTTTTCCCGAACAACCTGTAATTTTCTACAACAAAAGGAACTGAGGTTTCTGAGTTGCATTGCTCTTAGCAGAATGCATTTGTCCCATCCAGCTGCAGCTGTGTGTACTGTGCCTACGGAAGGAGTGAAGTGATAAGGTGCCAAAAGCTTTCACTGGGAAATTCAGAGCTCAGGTGTGACTGGCTGGTGCAATTACCTTTCAAGACATGTTTCTTCAGCATAAATTCAACCACTCACAAAAGACCTGCTTTAACAATACTAGAAGACTATTTGGATGTTTACTGGAAAAGCTTGGGCCACTGGTATTGACCCTTTCTTCAGAGTGACCACCACAAAAATATACTACTACCCTTTGTTGCCACCCACTCAACCAGATTCTGACCCAGTCAATAATATTTGGGCCCATATCAAAGGCACTCAATTTATTTATAAGTAACTGCTGTGGAGCCATGTTGAAATCAAGTACCCTCTCTCCTGATCCAATTCTCTGGTCAATAAGTAAAATAAATTTATCAGATTTGTCAGACAAGACCTACCTCTAGTAAAACCATGCTTCCTTGGATCAACTTCAATTTATTTCTTATTTATACTGCAAATGTATTAAAAAAAAAAAAAAAAAAAAAGGAGGCAAATCTAAGCGGTTCACAATAAAAAATAAATTTTTAAAACCAAATTAAATAGGGTATAAAGGAAAACAAAACATAAAGAAAAACAATTGAGAACATAGGGAAAGAGGGAATCAGGGAAGAGCGGGACTTGGGTATGATTGTATATGATGATCTTAAGCTGGCCAAACTGGTAGAAAAGAACATAAGAAGTTGCCTCCGCTGAGTCAGACCAGAGGTCCATCTCGCCCAGCGGTCCACTCTCGCAGTTGGAGAAGCATTTGTAGAATAATGCTTAGGAAGGACAATGCCATATGCACGTGCAAGTGTTTACCTACCTACATTTATGTTGGTATTCTACACATTTAAACTCCAAAAAATTTGGAAAATTATAAGCCACAAAAAAGTGTGCTAACAAACCCAACAAAACTGAAAAAAAAACCCAACCAGACAATCACTTAAAATAATATATTCACACAATATGGAAGAAAAGACAGCAGTCACCTGGGCAGGAACTCAAATGTTCATTTGCAGAACCAATAATACTGCTTTAAACCGGGCTATGAAAAATCACTGGTCAATAAAACCCTCCGTAATGTGAATTTTAATTGCACTCAAAGTATATTATTTGGCAGGATAAAGCAGCACTTATCTGGAACGTTCCAGACGGGAAGCCATTTCACTGTAGGCTCCATCAGGAAGTCAAAGTGTTGTTTTGCCTGCCAAAAGTTAAAAATCTCAAAATAGTGACAGTGAAGAGAGCTTTTCTATATTCCTAGAATTACTGCAACAAACAGTAAAAATTCTTCCTTCCCTCGTCTGTAATGACTTGAAAAATATGGCAATATATCTCTAAGGGCTCCTTTTACAAAGCCGCGTTAGCAGTTTAACGCGCTAATTTGCCGGCCGCGCTAGCCGCTACCGCCTCCTCTTGAGCAGGCGGTATTTTTTTGTTAGCGCGTTCTAAAAAGTTGCATGCAATAAAGCCGCTAACGTGGCTTCGTTAAAGGAGCCCCAAATGTTTCAGTTTCATAGCGTGGACTTTCTATTCTCCGCTTGTAGTATGCTCTTGTTTTTATCATTACTATCCATAAAAGGCTGATTCTATAAAGGGCACCAACTATCTGTAGTGATTTTTAGTGGTACTATCCAAAGGGAGTTGGTTCAAGGTCTATATATGTCTAGACTATTATTCAACTTAATATTGTTAGAACATAAGAATTGCCATCTCCGGATCAGACCCTGGGTCCATCAAGTCCGGTGATCCGCACATGCGGAGGCCCCGCCAGGTGTACCCTGGCATAGTTTTAGTCCCCATATCACCGTATGCTTCTCAAGGGAGATGTGCATCTAGTTAGGAGTCCAAGATATACAGAACTGATACTTTAGTGTTGTTAATTGTTTAATTACATTTACCAGCTTTTTAATTTCTGTTAATTCAACAAAGATAAATCATTATATTGTTCGAGTTAATTGCTAAAAACATTTTTAATTATTAATAATTCATAATAATAAGTGCTCAGTCTTGTATCTCCCGCATGGAAGCCATAAGAACATAAGAAGTTGCCTCCGCTGAGGCAGACCAGAGGTCCATCTCGCACAGCGGTCCGCTCCCGCGGCGGCCCATCAGGCCCATTGCCTGATCAGTGGTCCCTGGTTATTCCTATACTTGCCTCTCACTCCTATCCCTGTACCTAACTCTACTCTTATCTGTACCCCTCAATCCCTTTGTCCTCTAGGAACCTATCTAAACCTTCTTTGAAGCCCTGCAACGTGCTCCTGCCTATCACAGCCTCCGGGAGTGCGTTCCATGTATCCACCACCCTCTGGGTGAAAAAGAACTTCCTAGCGTTTGTTCTAAACATGTCCCCTTTCAACTTCTCCGAGTGCCCCCTTGTACTTGTGGTTCCCCATAATTTGAAAAATCTGTCCCTGTCTATGATGTCGCGATGTCTGACCTATATATAAAAGTTCACAGGGACATTGAATCGCATAGATAACATTGGGCGATTGACAGTTGGAAGTATGTTTTAGCAAGTAATTTTTTCCATCTGTACAGGGACTATTACCTTGTACAGTGATATCTTCCCTATCATTAAACATTTTTTTGGATGTATGACATAACCAAACTCCCAAGTTTCTATTTTTTGACTGAGAAAAAATAAAATTTTTTATTTGCAAAACATGGGAGAGTCCTATTTTTTCGTTATTAAAAGCAGCTGTTGATATATATATATTTTTCCTCCATACCGGCCGGTGCTCAGCAACCACGCATCACGTTTGTGATGATGTCACGACACCCGGCTCTCTCTCTCACAAGTGGACAAATTGATTCACATGGACAGAGCTTGTTGCACAACTGGATTGTGGTCACAATACCACACAGAAGATGGTGTAAGAGTTAGGTTATCAGAAAGTGTGTACCTTGCCAGTTAACACCCAATTTGAAGGAGAGTGGAAGTCTGCTCTGATCTACTGGAAGTGTTTGAAGCCAATGAAGATGATTTTTCCCAAATTGGTGACAGGGGATGAAATGCGGGCATATCTTTATGATCCAAAACAAAGAATCAGTCAATGGAATAGTGTCATACCTCTTCTCCAAGGCTTAAGAAGTTCAAGTGCCAGCAATCAGCACAAAAAGTCATGGTGACAGTTTTTTCGGATGACAAGGGCATCATTCTTCTTTATTTTCTGGAATGTGGCATATCGTGACCAGTGAGTGGTACACCGAGACACTCAAGAAGCTCAGAGAAGCCATTAGGAGGAAGAGACCAAACAAGAATCTGGAAACAATCCACATTAACCATGACAATGCACGACCACACATATCTTTGGCAACAAATCAGGTGATTGGTAAATTGGGCTGGTCAGTAGTCCTCCACCATACAGCCCAGATCTGATGCCCTCTGACTTCCACCTGATAGCAAATGAAGAACAATCTATGGTGGAAACAATTCAATGACACAGATGAAGCCATAGCAAGGTTATTCCAGGACCATCATCACACTTAATTAATATGATCTTAAAATTATTCATAACCACACCAAATTGATATTCATAAAATTCTACTATCGGAAACCAAGTGCCATAAACTCTTCAATTTGTAGAAACGGTAAAGACCTCAGTGTTTCTCAGGAAGATTCCTGTTAAACCATCTATGGCAATAATCATATTGTCATAGAGAAATACATCCTTGGTCTTGTATTACACCGTTATAGATTCACTATTTGTATAATTTTCTTTTTTTACTTTTTTACTGTTTTTCAAAATTTAGTGAAAAAGTAAGCACTTATCTCAATATTTCCTTCCGAAAGTGCAAAATCACCGCAGTTTGCAGTTTAAGGTCTAACGTGGTACCAATCTACCACACTCGGAGAATTTCAGTTCAATCTTATTTACATAGAGATATCCCGACAGGCCCTGTTTCGCCCTTCGGCTGCATCAGGGGATTATCTGCATCACTTGCCTGCAGCTACTTGAAAAGGAAAAAACTGAAATCTGAAAGAAGTGGTGGTCATCCAACCTGTGCTCATATGTTCTCTCTCTTGTTATGCATCAATAGCTTCTTCAGGAGGAGTCATTTCGTAACGGTCACTCTAGGATTAAAACGAAAAGAGGAGACGCTCCGTTGACCGATTTGAGAATGATAAAATACTCCTCCTGAAGAAGCCATTGATGCGAAACTCAGGACTGAGTTGGGGAGATTAGCACATTTGCACCAATGCACGGATTGCCCATATTTATGTATTTATTTATATCACACTTGCAAAGGAAAAGAAAAAATGTAAAAAGACTGCAGAGCCACAGCTTTGATCATCCACATTGATCAAGATAAGTGCCATTTTCTATTGTATTTATTGTTTGTTTGGAATAATATATGCATAACAAGAGAGAGAACATATGAGCACAGGTTGGATGACTGAATAATTTTAAGATCATATTAATTAAGTGCGATGATGGGAGATACAAGACTGAGCACTTATTATTATGAATTATTAATAATTAAAAATGTTTTTAGCAATTAACTTGAACAATATAATGATTTATCTTTGTTGAATTAACAGAAATTAAAAAAACTGGTAAATGTAATTAAACAATAGACTATTGTTCAACCAGCCCAACATGTTTTGGCGTCACAGCACCTACATCAGGGCAGTTTTAAATTTTGTTGCAGCTTGGACACTCGCACATATTTCCACCCTAAAAGTAGCTTTCCCTACAATCAGTAACATGTCAAATTGATTTTAATAAATTGGTTTGAGCCTACTGGCTGCTCTACTGCTTTTTTTATTTTCTATTATCCACGTAATTCTACTCACTTCGGCCTGGTTATCAAAATGGCGGCATAATCAACCGACGCCTGAAAAAAAGGTGCTCATCGCTTGTCACTATGGCGCTGTTTTGAGAATCTTGGCCTGTGTCGAAGATAGGCAATGTAGGCCACAAAGATAGGCCAGGATTTTATAGGCCTACGTTTCTGGCACCAATCTTCGATGTAGAATCATGCATAACAGTGCCAAATATCAACCCCACCCATAGCCATGCCTTTTTTGATGTTCAGCACTGATAAGCATTTTGCGTAAATATGATTTAGGCGCCAACTTTTTATTTCTTAATTAGTTTTTAACTGGTTTTTAATGGTGCGGTCAATTACTGCAGTGTTAATGGCCAATTAAAACACTTGACTTAGGTGCCAGTTGGACGTCTACTGGCACCTTCCAAACAGCACCATTTTGAGAATCCTGGCCTTAGTTCATGGTGAATTATCATTGTCCTTCTGCATGACCAGGAAAGATCTTTGTTTAAAATTATCCATCCATAAAAGCAATCTGATATAAACCCTAGGGAGTGAACGTATGGAATAAGTTACCCTTAAGGATTAGGGGAATTTAAACATACATAATATTTCAAAGGCTTTAAAAACGTATTTGTTTAATGAGAACAGTTGATTGAGGTTAATTGATTTTATAAGTTTTTTTAAATTGTAATTCTCCTAAAATGTAGGATTTCTTGTTGTGATCCGCTTAGAATCTGGAAATTAGAGGAATATAAGAATTGTGCAGTAGAATATAGTATTTTTCTCAATCTGCCCTCTCCCTCCATGGATTTTAATGACTAATTTCTGTGGTTTTCTTTTTGCATTTCATTATTTTCTTGTGCTTTCACCTCTGCTCATATTATTTTCTATGAGCATTTGTGCCTGGTATCTTTCAGTGTGGGGTGCCTTTACCTTTCATTGGTTTCTGTTTTCTTTAATTAACTGTTGCTTTTTATTTATTTTACATTGATTTATGAACTATTTTCATTAAATTGTATATTTATTATAAGGTACTCTGGGCACAGTGCCATGGGAAGGCCAAAATTGTTAATGAGAATGGATTTGTGCCAAGTACTTATTTTGTCAGTTATGTTTTGACTTTAGCCTGTTCACACAGGAGAAAAATCCTGCATTTAAAAATATGGGCCCTATTCTGTAGTTGAAACACCTCTTATTATACTGTTGCCCAATTTGCCAGCTTTCCTAACCTTCATCTGTCTGGTTATTCTGTCCCGGGAGAAGGTAGTATAACCCTACCCATATATTCCTTCCCTTCACACATGGAATTTCTATCCATATGGATTCCACACTGCTATCTGTGTTATGCAGAATGTTTATTTTGTTTGATTAAATTCCCTCTTTAACATATAGCGCAACCCCTCCCCCAATTTGATCTACTCTGTCATTGTGATATAATTTGTATCCAGGTAACACAGTGTCCCATTGATTGTCCTCCTTCCACCAAGTCTCTGAGATATCTATTATATCTATCTCATTCAGTGCTTTATACTCTAACTCTCCTATTTTATTTTTTATGCTTCTAGCATTTGTATACAGACACTTAAATTGCACTTTTTCCTTGTATCTACAGGCTGCTGAGAAGATGACAAGGATAATTTGAGTGCTTTAAACACTCCTTGCTTTCTTTCACCATTATTCAAATCTCTCTATTGGGACTCCCTAAATGTCCTGTTTCAATAGTATCCTTCAAGAATACTCCACACTGAATCATCTTCTCCTGGGCAACATCTTAGTTTAAAAGCTGCTCTATCTCCTTTTTAAATGTTAGCGCTAGCAGCCTAATTCCATCCTGGTTAAAATGGAGTCCATCCTTTTGGAATAGGCTGCCCCTTTCCAAGAAGGTTGCCCAGTTTCTAAAAAATCTAAATCTCTCAACCCTGCACCATCATTTCAACCAAGCAGTGAAACTTTGGAGCTCTGCCTGCCGCTTGGGCCCTGTGCATGGCATTTGTGGTGGACTTTATAGACTTTGGGGGGTATGTGCTCAGCTCCAAGGTCTATAATACTTTTTATTTTACCTCTTTTTTGCTGCCACCACCAGTAGTCACTGCTATTCTCCCCTCCATAAACAATATGCATGGGTGATTCAGAGGATCTTAGCCAACATGAGAGCTGGAAAGCCTGCACCATGAGACACTCTTCATTGCAATCATTAACCAGGAGGGGGCAGTGCTATAGTAAGAGCAATTACCTTCCCTATCTCCCTGGGCTGGAGCCCTTCATCTCCATGGTAAAGAGCACAAGGGCCTGTCGTTTGTGATTAATTCAAAGATTTTTGTTTTCAAGGGATTGTATATACCTTGTTTCCCCGAAAATAAGCCCTACCCCCAAAAATAAGACCTAGTCGCCAGCAGCAGCACTTCCCCGCGCGCCCCTGCTGACCCTTCCATCTTCCCCTCCCATCTGAACCCCGACCGCGAGACCGAAATACCTGGTAACAAATGGCAGTATCAGCAGCACAGGCTGCATCATGGCCTGCCCTTCTCATACCCGGCCATTCCGTGCCGCTTTGCTGATGACATTGTCAGTGATGTGGCAGAAAAATGTCCGGATGTGAGAAGGGCAGGTCATGGTTCTGCCGACGCTGCCGTTTCCAAGTCACCCACATGTGAGAATAGCTGCCTGCTGTCCCTGGATAGCACCTGTTACAGTAAGTAACTGTGCTTTTTATATCATTTAAAATCTTGGTACAATCTTCAATCCTTTCAATATTGGATTATTGTAATGTTAGTTAGCTGGGATTGTATAAAACAGTGTTTTTCAACCGCTGTTCCAGTGCCGCGAGATGTTGCCTGGTATGCTGCAGGGCCGCCATCAGGGCAGTACTACCAGTCCTGCATTCAGGGGCCCGGAGCTGACAGGGGGCCCGAGGCAGGGGCGCCAGTAGCTCGCCAAGGCAAAGTGAGTCTATCACCCAGGACTCACTTTGTCTTGGCGATCTAATCTATCGAGCCGATAAGTCTTCTTCTCCCCGACGTCAATTCTGCAGTCGGAGAGGAAGTTCGGGCCAGCCAATCGCTGCCTGACTGGGCGGAACTTCCTCTCCGATTGCAGAATTGACGTCAGGGAGAGCATGCGTCGGCGTCGGCTTTGGGGCCTGTTATCCATTGGTGGGTCCTGTTCCCCGATGGCAGCGGCAGTGGCTTGGGGAACGGCAGGGAGAAAGAAAGAAAGGGGGCAGGCAGGGAAACAGAAGGAAAGAAGAGAAACAGAAAAAAAGAAAGAAAGGTCAGGGAGAGAGGAAGAAAAAGTTGGGGGAGGGAATGAGGTGTGGAGGAGAGAAAGCATACAGGCTGATAGAAGGGAAGAAAGATTGGATGCACAGTCAGAAGAAGAAAGTGCAACCAGAAATCACCAGACAAGGTAGGAAAAATGATTTTATTTTAAATTTAGCAAAGTGGAGGCAGTATTCCCACAGTTTTCAAAGGAATTTGCCCAAATAACTTAATAGTTAACTGGGTAAATTCCCAGAGATGAAAACTTCCCTTCACTTACTATGCACAGTTCTGAATTTATATCTGCTGTCTATATTTTACAATATGGTCACCTTTTACTAAACCGCAATAGTGGTTTTTAGCGCAGGAAGCCTATGAGCGTCAAGAGCAGCGCTGGGCATTCAGCGCAGCTCCCTGCGCTAAAAACTGCTATTGTGGTTTAATAAAAAGGATGGAGGGTATATTTGTCTATTTTTGTATGCTATAAAAACAAAATACAGAGAGAGACTGAGAGCTGTTGACGAAGAGCTACGTGTGTGTCTTTCTTCGATTCCAGCCAGAATATCAGCTTTGTGTTCAGCCAAACAGGCCCAGGTTTCGCACTGAATAAAGTATTTTATAATTTTTATAATTTTTATTTCGTAATAAAGTAATTATAAAATACTTTCTTTGTGTTTATTTGATTCCTATTCAAGAGAATTACTTTATATATAGTCAATATAGGCACAGAGTTAAATTTTTTAACATTTTCTAATGGTGGTGTGCCTCGTGATTTTTTTCATGAAACAAGTGTGCCTTTGCCCAAAAAAGGTTGAAAAACACTGGTATAAAATAACTACTAGCCGACTAAAACTCATACAAAATACAGCTATTCGTTTGATTTTTAATCTGAAAAAACACGATCATATCAGTATATATATCAAAAGCTTCATTGGCTACTGTTTGAGGCTAGAGTGTTATTTAAATTTGGGCGCATTTGTTTTAAATTTTTATTTGGCTTAGCGCCAGCTTACCTTGTTTCTCATTTTAGTTTTTTTATATTTCTAAGAAAAATATTCATAGATCTGGTTGGTTTTATTTTCCTTCAGCAAATGCATGTCGTTACAAAAAAATTTTGGCTAGGACCTTAGCATTCCAAGCAGGATTAATGAATTCATGTTTGAATCTTCTTGTTTCTTTATTTCTTACTTACTATCAGTTTCTAAAAGATCTTAAATCCCACTTATTTAAACAATATAATATACATTACTGATTTTCATATTATCACGTAGTTATAATGTACTTTTAATCTTTTTATCTATACTTATTTTATTTTATATTGTGTTTTTTTATTCATTAGTTTTAATGCTTGTATTAGTTACTTATAATTTTATTATGTATGATGTTATTATTATATTGTATGCTGAGTACCTATTGTGTAAACCGCTATGAACTGGTTAGGCGGTATATAAAAATAAATTATTATTATTATAAACCTAGCTCACACACCCAAGAGAGAGCAGTGCAGGAAGAGCTTCTTTGGAAGGCTCTTTAGGCCAAACAGAAGGAAGAACCAATGGAGTGGCAAGGAACAGAAGTCAAGCCCAGCAGAGTCCTGCTACATGGAGGAGGCCATGGAAGTCTCAGCACCAAAATTGGAGGTAGGTGAACCCTGTCTTGCTGGTGACTGTTTTTTTCTTGTTGTGGAGAAATAACTGCTTAAAGACAGTTTTTTTGAATTGTTTATGTGGAAGTTATAGGAGTAGCTTCAGAGCTGGAGCGCTAGTAAAGCTAGTTGTGAGGCAGTGCTAAGAAGGCCTCACCAAACCCTAATATTTTTGGGATTCTTTGTTTCACTGTGTGTTGATGTTGTGGCTACCAGCACAAGTTACATATGGGGATTAGAATTGTTTTGAGGAAATCGTTGGAAATCTGGGCTGGGATTTTTGTGGCTTTACTTTAGTAAAGAAAAGTTATTCAGTGGTGAATTCAGCAGTTCTTCCCCAGTCAGCTCTTTGGAGCTGGAACCTGCCAGTTACCAGGCAGAACTGGTGAACTCTAATGCACTGGAGTTTTTCTTTTCTTGGCTTGTTTTTGCCTCAAGAGAGAGAAAGAAATAAAGGGTCCCGGTGAAGAAAATAAGACTGAGGCTGTTAAAGCCCGGGTACCTAATAGGGCGTGGCAGCCGGCCCTTTCTGCTGGAAATTTCAGGCAAAACAAAAACCATACATCTCAGAATACTTTAGCAGGACGTACACAGGTGAGGCTGGACTCATTTTAGAGCAGTGTTCTTCAACCACCGGTCCATGGACCTGTGCTGCTCCACAGAAATTTCCTGCCAGTCCACAGGGCTCAAAACAGTGTTCTTCAGCCGCCGGTCCACGGTGCGATCGATGTGGCGTTATTTTCGAGCCAGTTCCCTCTTCCTCACTGATTCAGTGCACAAAGCCACGTGCAGTGGCTCCTACATGCGTTCTGCGCCTGAACCGGAAGCCTTCTCTCTGACGTCGCAACATCAGAGGGAAGGCTTCCAGATGAAGCACGGGACGCACAAGAAGCCGCTGCCCGCAGCTTTGTACACTTCATCAGTGAGGAAGAGGGAGCAGGCCTGAAGATAACACCGGGGACTGCATAAAATGGCCAGGCGGGAGCAGGCCAGAAGGTAAAGCATAGCATGGAGGGAGGGAGACAACAAAGATAGGGGTGGAATGATTTTATTTTTTAATTTACTGATTGAATTATGTCAAGTTTGAGAATTTAAATCTGCTGTCAGTGTGCTTTGGGTAGTTTAATTTTGTGGTTAACCATTATGTGTTGTTAATAAGATTATATTCTGTGTAGCTATGAAAAATGAATGAAAAAAATAGTGTTTCAATTAGTACTGTTATGGGGGCAGGGTCTGGGGTGGAGATTAGGTGGGGTCTGGCCCACAACTTAGCCCAGTGTTCTTCAACCGCCGGTCCGCAGACCGATGCTGGTCCACAAAATAATTCTTTTATTTCTGCCGGTCCATAGGTGTATAAAGGTTGAAGAACACTGTTTTAGAGCACTGATTGGCCGCCGCATGAACGGACTGCTGGGCACGATGGACCATTGGTTTGATCCAGCAGCTGCAATTCTTATGTTCTTATGTTAACTGTACAAAACTGATTGACTAGAAAGTATCCTGAGATGTATGGTTTTTGTTTTGCCTGGCAAATTTTCCTTGTTTGTTGTGAACTGTAGTCAAGAGTGAGACATTGACTATAGAGACCAGATGGTGGCCTGAATGAGTATTTTTTCTTTTTGTTGTGCTAGAAATAAAGGCAAAAGATATTTTTTTGAAAGAATCATTTTTGATGAATGCCTTTAGTGAGCAATACTCTAAGATATATTTGAACATATACCATGTTTCCCTTAAAATAAGCCCTAGCATGATTTTTAAAGATGGTCCTAATATAAGCCCTATCCCAAAAATAAGCCCTAGTTAAGACCGATCCCCAAAGCTTCCCCGACTCCATCCCTGACACTAGTGCTGCCCGATTTGCCAATCATCTCTCCCTTTCCTCCACCCCAATTCTTCCTCTTTCCTTTCTCTACCCCCCATGTGCAGCATTTTTCCTTGCCTCTCACCCATTCCCTTGTGCAGCAACTCTGAGGCCTCCAAAAAGAGCGACAATGCTCTGAATGGGCCTTTCCTCTCCATCATCTTTCTATCCCTCCCTCCCATCCCTCTGTGCAGTGGAACCCCACCGACCCTCCCACCGTGAGCCTGACATACCTCCAACTCTGAAGCTTCCAAAACAGCGGTGGCAGCAGCAGCTCTGAATGGGCTGCTTCATGGCTTTCCCTGCCAGGGCCTTCTTTCTGCCATGTAACTGATGGGGAAAGATGCTGCACATGGGGGGGGGGGGGGAGAGAAAAAGAGGAAGAATTGGGGTGAAGAAGAGGAAGGGAGAGATGATTGTTGTGCATGAATTTAAAAAAAGAAAAAATATTGGCTGTCCCTCCTCAGTATTTCGACTGGAGAGGGGGACTAGGCAGGGTTGCCTGTTGTCCCCACTTTTATACATCTTGTTTTTGGAGCCTTTATTGATCCGGCTTCGGCATCATCCGGATCTCTCAGGGGTGGAGGTGGGCGGCTCGTCGATCCGCTGCATGGCTTTTGCTGACAACATTATGGTTATTCTTACGGACCCGAAGAAGGCTCTAGGTCCTTTATTGGATCTCTTTCATAGTTTTGGGGAGCTCTCTGGATTGAAGCTTAATGTCTCTAAATCGGAGGCTATGGCTTTACATCTTGATATTGATGTGGTGTAGCCTCTTTTCCAACTGAGAGAGACACCTCTCCAGGTTAAATATTTAGGGGTCTATGTACCTTCCGCTCTGAATCAGTTGTATGAGGCTAATGTGGGGCCCTTAATTTAAAAAACGGTTGAGCTCCTACGTCTCTGGGGTGCACTCCCTCTCTCTTTGTCCGGGCGTATCTATTTGTATAATATGATGCTGGTGCCTCGATGGTTGAATCTTCTACAGACCTTACCCTTATGGCTGAAACGTAGGGATTTGGATGTTTTATATAAAGCGTTGCGGACATTTCTGTGGGGTGGCAGACGGCCTCGCCTACCACTTCATGTGTTAATGTTACCTCTCTCTATGGGTGGATTTGGTCTGCTTGACCTTCAGCTCTATAATTTGGCCTGTGGGCTGAGGGTTCTCCGTGATTGGTGTCTTGAAAGTTCGGTTGCTTTAAATTATCCACTAGAAAAGGATTTGTTGGGACCGGTGGCGGGGTTGTATGTTCTTCATGCTCCTTTTATCCGCTTGCCCCTGCCTATACGGACTCATGTTGTCTGGGCCTATATGCGCTGGGGCTGGAAACCCTTGTGTAGGAAGTTTTCTTTGAACTTTAGTGAGACACCGTTTCTTCCCTTGGTAGGAAATCTGGACTTTACTCCGGGTTTGGAGATTCGCACTTTTAATATTTGGCATTCCCGGGGCATTAAAAGAGTGGGGGACCTTCTACATGAGCAGGGGCGCCTGCTTACCCCCTCGGAACTTCAGTCCTTATACGACCTCGACATTGTTATTATTATTATTATTATTATTATTCTTTATTCTTATATACCGCCATACCCAGTGAGTTCTAGGCGGTTTACATCAATTAGCAAATGATCTGCATTGAATAGCAGATTTACAACAAAATTAGAGGTAGGTTTACAAAATTAGAATCAGATTTACAGCATTGAATAGCAGATTTACAACAATATTAGAAGTAGGTTTACAAAATTAGAAGCAGATTTACAGCATAATTAGAAGAATTTTTGACAGAAAATTGCAGGCCGAATTACGATAAATTACAGTGATTTGCCGCAGTCAGCCATGAAGTTACAGCGATTCTTAACTGTCTGCACAGAGGGCAGGTTTACATCAATATTACAGAAATTGCAGGTTTGACCGAGCTAGGTAGGGGAGGTAGAGGGTGGGGGAGGGAGGGGGGGACTGGTGAAGGAGGAAGGGGGCAGCGGTGGGGTAAGTGTCCTGTGAGGTGAATGGGTTGTTAAGGGTCGTGTTTGCTGAAAAGGTACGTTTTTAGTAGTTTTCTGAATGATAGGTAAGTGGGGGCCTCGAGTATCATCTGTGCTAGCCATGGATTCGACTTGGCTGCTTGGAAGGCAAAAGTTCTATCCAGGAATCTTTTGAGAGGGCAGTGTTTAGGCGAAGGGAAGGCGAACAGTTGAGTTCTCCGTGATGTCCTGTTGCTGCAGTAGAGGTTAAAGTGTGTGTTTATGTAACTTGGGGAGGAGCCGTTAACCGATTTGTAGCAGAAGCATGCAAATTTAAAGAGGATTCTAGATTCAAATGGTAGCCAGTGTAGTTGGTGATAGAAAGGGGTGACATGTTCCCATTTCTTTAGGCCAAAGATGAGGCGCACCGCGGTATTTTGGACTGTTTTTAGTCTCCTGGTAGTTTTCTTAGTGGCGTTAAGGTAGATGATATTGCAGTAGTCGAGGATGCTGAGGATGGAGGACTGTACAAGTAGGCGGAATGCATTGTCATAGAAGTGTTTTTTTATGGTGCGAAGTTTCCAAAGTACCGAGAAGCTTTTCCTAATTATGAGGTCTGTATGGTTATCTAGAGATAAGTTTTTGTCCAGCGTGACTCCCAGAATTTTTATGGTCGGATCAAGGGGGAAGGTCTTTCCTTTTAGTTGAATTGTGGTTTCCTTAATTTTATCTTTGGGGGAGGCTAGAAAAAATTTTGTTTTGTCTGGGTTTAATTTCAGTCTGAATGAAAGCATCCAGAGTTCTATCTGGTTGAGAGTGTTTGAGATGTGGTCGAGTAGTTCTTGTGAAAAGTTGGTTAATGGAATGGTTATTGTGATATCGTCTGCATAAATGAAGAATTTGAGATTTAGGTTGTGTAGGAGTTTACCTAGTGAGGCAAGGTAAATGTTGAATAGGATGGGGGATAAGGGGGAGCCCTGTGGGACCCCGCAGGTGTTGTCCCAGCAGTATGAGAAAGAGTTATTCTTGAGTACCTTGTATGATCTATTTTGTAGGAACCCCTGAAACCAATTGAGGACCTGGTCTGAGATGCCTATGTGCGCTAGGCATTCCAGGAGAATGGTGTGGTCGACCAGGTCGAAAGCACTGCTCAGATCGAGTTGAATGATCAGGGCACTTGAGCCTTGACTGAAGAGTGTGAGGAGGTGGTCGAGAAGGGAGGCTATGATGGTTTCAGTGCTGTGGTCCGCCCGAAATCCTGATTGGTTGTCACTTAGAATGTTGAATTTTTCAAGGTATGCGGAAAGTTCCGCTTTTACCAGCCCTTCCGCTATTTTGGTAAATAGGGGGATACTGGCGATCGGCCTATAATTAGAAGGGGAGTTTGGTGGTTCTTTCTCATTTTTTAAAATTGGGGTGATCATTATTTGACCCTGCTCCGATGGGAAGTTACCTTTGGATAATAGGTAATTAACCCATGTCATCATTTTTGCTTTAAAATGGGGAGGGGCCGTTCTCATGATTTTTGGTGGGCATGTGTCCAGATGGCAGTAGGAGTGAGTATACTTGTTGTAGTAAGTATTGAAGGTTTGCCAATCGGTTACTGCGAACTGTTTCCAAATAAGGTCGACTTTGGCTCCCGGGTCTGGGTTTGGTGGATTCATGTCTGTGAGGATGGGGAAGAGCTCGAGGGGGTTGGGGCTGGCTGGTAGAGTTGTTCTTATTTTTTGGATCTTGGTATTGAAGAAGTCAGCCAGGGTGTTGGCGGTTAAGGTGGCTTCTTCGTGTAGGTTTGTGTAGGTTTCTATGTTGTAAAGATCATTGACCAATCTGAAGAGGTTATTGCTATTGGTTTTAGGATTACCGATTTTGTTGGAGTAGAATTTTTTTCTTTTTTCACTAGTGAGGGTTTTGTACTGTTTTAATTTTTGTCTCCATGCCAGTCTGTGTTCTAGCGTTCCGGTTTTTTGCCATGATCTTTCGGCTTTTCTGAGGTCCTTCTTGCATTGCAGCAGTTCAGAATCAAACCAGCCTTCTTGGTTGGGGTTTCTTATTCTGCGGGTTTTTTTGGGGGCAATCTCGTTTAGTATATTGGTACTATCATGTATCCATGAGGTCATGATTTGTTCCGTATCTTCTATTGGATTGGTGTTGATTTCGAAGTGGGACCAGAATTCCATTGGGTCAATCTTTCCTCTGGTATTGTGGGTTTTGACTGTTCTTGTTTTTTCGCTTTTAGGGGGTTTAAGTTGGCATCCAATGGTGAAGCTACATAGGCGGTGATCTGACCAAAGGGAGTCTGACCAGTTGCCTTGTTTCCAATAAAAAGTGGGATTGGTCTGTTCCTTGGAGGATATGTTCGGGTACTTTCAGGTGCGTCATTAGATCTCTGGCCTAGACACATTGGGGGTGTTAGCTCACAGTGCTGATCGCTTGGGTCGGTGTCTGGCTTTATGGGAACCGGTGGCCCCTAAGCTGAGCTATTATATCTCGATCTTACTGACCTTGTGTCCTGATACTCAGACTGGTCACTTGGCACGCCCCTGGAGCCAGGACTTGCAGAGTGACATCTCGCCGGATGTGCTTTCCCATGGTTTTAGCAGCATTGCGGCTGTTTCTTGGAGTATGATTCATCGGGAGCAGGAATATAAGTTCTTGCATAGAGCTTTCATTTCACCAGTCCGAGCCTTTCGAGCGGGTTTCGCTGACAGGGATACTTGCCCTAAATGTGCCTCTCCTGGAGCCACGTTGGGGCATATGTTTTGGACCTGCTCCTGTATACAGCGGTTCTGGTCTCGGGTTTGGTCTTATCTTCGCTCTTTCATGCCGAATTTGCCAGCTTGTTCTCCTTTGATTGTTCTTTTTTATGTTCTGGATGGGATGGGATCTATGTCCGGAGGGCACTTTTTGATTGTGCAGAAAGCCTTCTTACTGGCCAAACGGGCGATTTTGGTGTGCTGGCGGGAGCAGGCTATCCCAACGGTGGTACAATGGCAACGTTCACTCTTTGAATTGGCCTTGCTGGAGCGCCGGGCTGTGTCCGGTAGGGTTCCCCGTAGTTGGGATCGTTTTCAGGAGATTTGGGAGGCTTATTGGACGGCTTTACCGCATCGTTCTAGGAGTTTACTGCTTAACTCATAGGATATGGGGAACTGCACCTCTTTCTTTTCTGCTGTCTGGCGCTTGTTGCTTGTTTCCTCACTCACTCATACATATACATACCTGTGTTTCTCTGACATCTTTCTTCTTGTTGTGCCATCCACATGGGAGGGGGGGGGCTGGGTGTGGAGGTTAGGTATCTTTGGGGTGATATTTGTAAAATCATTTCTGAGCACTTGATTCTTTATGGCTCTGTGTGACTGTTGTATTCTTTGTTGATGCCTTGTACTTAGGGTTTGCTGGGGTGTATTATTGCTCTTTTGGCACGGCTGCCTTTTGTTGTGTTTTGTGTTTTTTCTTGATTTGCTCAATAAAATATATTTCAAAAAAAGAAAAAAGACATTCCCTGCAAATAAGACCTAGTATGTTTTTTGGAGCACAAATTAATATAGGACCCTGTCTTATTTGGGGAGAAATACGGTAGCTAAAACCGACCACCTGTGAGGCTTCCTCCTAGTTTTTGAGCATGCCAGGATCATCAACACCACACGTTGAGGCACTGTATCTATTGAATTGTGGCCTGGTAGGTGACAGCTCCCTATTTCACACTGCTCTACACAGGAATAGAGAATATTTCTGAAAGTTCACTCATAGACTGATTGATTGATTGATTTATAGTATGTATTAACTTTCTTTTCAGAGAATTAGCTGTCAGTGGAGTACAGAAATATAAAATTGCAGTAATTTCTACTCTTTGGCAACGTCATCAGAGATTTCCATGATTTCTGGGCATCTTCTCTTATGGGGCCTTTTTTACAAAGCCACGGTAGCGAGTCCCGGCATGTCAAATGCGATGCAGCTCATAGGAATTGAACGGGCTGTCATATTTGCCACACAGGGGCCCAAGGTTTGGATTGGAGTTTAGCCAGCTAATTGTTTACTGTGATATCTTTGTTTTGTCTTTGCTATAGCCTCTGAGGCGTTGTATTTCTATGCAAAAAATTTAAATAGAAAAAAAAAATAAAAAGAAGATAAGCCAGCTAGGTACAAGACCGAAGACAGAGTCTGATCCCTAACACTTAAAATCATTTTCTATGGGATGGTCTTTGCTAGGGCTCTGCTGTTCATAAACAGCTTAACACTCATGTATAGTGTCATTTAATATAGAATTTTCAGGCTATTAAAATAACAAGAATACTGCACAGTAACTAATGAACCCAACTTTCTGAGAACAGATCCTCCCCCCATCCCCATTCACAACTATATATCTGCCAGGATCAACCTGGGTCCCTGACGTGTCCTGAAAATTTGATAGGGACAACATCCACATACAACACAGAAACATTCTGATTTCATAAAGCTTTTTTTTCTGTTAGGAAAGTAGGCTAAAAAAGGAACATTAGGGGTGAAGAAAGAAAACAGGTCCCTTCTAAAATAAAACTTAAAACATAACATGAATTAATTGCTGGTTTATTTTCAGAATGCTTCTAACGGTTGCTAAGAACTGAACCTTGTTCAGATGTGCTCTTAGGAAGGAAGTTGGTGTAATTTTTTCCCCAGGTAAATCGAAATGCATGGGCTCTAGGCTCCAGTCTAATTAAAGAAAGGGCACTTTCCACCCCTTGCACAACTGGGAAACAGCATGAGGGGCTCTGGGTCTAGTGTAGCAGCGGCAGCAGTGCTGAGTCAGTAGATTGCACAAACTCTCTCAAGTTCATTCTCCCACTCACCTTCTGCTTTCTGGAATTCTTGCTTCATTCTAGCAGCTGACATATGCAGTCAAATATAAACTTTGGATTTTTTTTTCAAGTTATTGACAGTCTCTCTGTAAAGGAAGAATGCATATGGCAAATCTGAACATCTATGGAAACTGTTTTGTAAAGCTGAATAGAAAATATATAACACAAAAAATGACAGCAGATAAAGACTATGTTTATTCTGATTTGATTCATCATATATACTCGAATATAAGTCGATCCAACTATAAGTCGAGACCCCCTTTCCCCCCCAAAAGGAGGAAAAATGGTCGACTCGAATATAAGTCAGGTGGCTTAATGTTCAAATGCCCTGCCCCATCAGGCTCTGCACCCAGCTCCCTTTCTGTCAGGCACTGCACCCAGCACCCTTCCCTCCCTCCCCTGTCAGGCATTGTGCCCAGCCCCCTTCCTTCCTTCCCTCCCTCCCCTGTCAGACTCTGCACCCAGCACCCTTCCTTCCCTACCTTCTTCCCCTGTCAGGCACTGCACCCAGCTCCCTTCCCTCCTTTCCCTATCAGGCTCTGCACCCTGCACCCTTCCTTCCCTCCCCCTCAGACTCTGCACCCTCCCTCCCAGGCTCTGCACCCTGCTTCCCTCCCTGCCCTAGCCTCATACCTCTACTGCCAATCCCCGGTGGAGGTGCAGCGGGCAGGAGCAAACTTTCCAAGTTTCTGCCCCACTGTTAACAGGCTGCCGTGAGTGTCTTCGGCCACTGAGAAGCACAAGCAGGTGTGCGCGAGCAGGTGCTCAGTGCTGAGCGGCTTTCTTAATGGCTCCTGAGAATTCTCATGAGAATTCTCGGGAGCCATTAAGGAAGCTGCTCAGCACTGAGCAGCAGCGCCAAATTGCGCACCTGCTCATACTTCTCAGCGGCCGAAGACACTCATGGCAGCCTGTAAACAGCTGGGCAGGAACTTGGAAAGTTTGCTCCTGCCCGCTGCACCTCCACCGGGAATGGGCAGTAGAGGTATGAGGCTAGGACAGAGAGGGCGGCATGGTACAGAGCCTGGCGGTGATGGCCTGTAATAATTTTGGATATATTGGCTCAAATATAAACCGGGACCCCAATTTTTGAGCCAACTTTTTGGCCCCAAAATCCCGGTTTATATTCGCGTATATACGGTAACGCTCCAGTATTTTACTGACCTAAGCGGTTTACAATGTAACAAATAATAAAAGGAACTCTATTGAAGATAGGAAAGAAAGAGATAGAGACAAGAAATATACATCCCAACAAGTATTCAGTGAGGATAAAAATAAAGATTATCTTAAAAACAAATAAAATAATAATTAAATTAAAAATATTAAACCTTAATTAAATTAAAATTAAAAAAGATTAATTAAATCTAGCGAGGAAATTCCTAACATACCACTCTCAGCAGCCCCTCCATTCACAACGGAAACTCAGACTTTCCAACTCTCCAGCAAACAGCCCAAAAGCGATCATATTCCTATAGCATACCTAAATTATGGAATCAACTCTAAACAAATCTAAACGTTAAACGTTAAAAGCGTCTTTAAAAAGATAAGATTTTAAGGATTTTTTAAAGGAGGTAAGATCCTTTTAATTTCTAATATATTGTGGAACTCATTACCACAATATATTAGAAATGAAAAGGATCTTACCTCCTTTAAAAAAATCCTTAAAATCTTATCTTTTAAAGACGCTTGTAACGTTTAACGTTTAGATGTGTTACTAAACTAAACTAAACGAAACCTTAAGTTTATATACCGCATCATCTCCACGGAAGTAGAGCTCGGCACGGTTTACAAGAACTTAAAAATGAGAAAGGGTAGGAAAAGGTTTACATAAGTTTATAAATCGAGTGGAAAAGTAAGGGAAAAGAAATTACATGTTAGAGAAGAGCCAGGTTTTTAGTTGCTTGCGGAATAAATGGAGGGAGCTCAGGTTCCACAGCGGGATAGTAAGGTCATTCCAGAGACCTGTGATTTTGAAAAGAAGTGATTTTCCCAGTTTACCTGAGTGGAGAATACCATGTAGGGAGGGGAAGGATAGTTTTAATTTATGGGCGGTCCTGGTGGAGTCAGGGCATGAGGAGTTGAAAGAAAGTGGGATTAGGGAAGGAAGGATGCCGTGAATAATCTTAAAAGCCAGGCAAGAGCATTTGAATTGGACTCTGGAAATCACTGGGAGCCAATGAAGATTGGCCAGGAGTGGGGAGACGTGGTCAGATTTACGTTTTGCAAAAATCAGCTTGGCTGCCGTGTTCTGAATAAGCTGGAGTCTTTGGAGGCTTTTTTTTGATAAGCATAGGTAAATGGCATTACAATAGTCAAGTTTGGAGAGGATGATGGATTGGACAAGGACGGCGAAATGTTTTTGGCGGAAGAAGGGTCTTGCTTTCCTTAGCATGTGGAGGCTGAAAAAGCATGATTTTGTCAAGGAGTTGAGGTGGTCGTTGAGAGAGAGAGAGGAATCGATAATGATGCCAAAGACCTTGCTTGTTAAATATTCTCAGATTTTTTTTCTTTCCCGTTCCCCATTGTTCTTTTCCTTTTTTGTCTATTTCTTCTAAAAAAAATTGTAACTTTCCCCTCCTTTCCTCCCTTTTCAAGTTTGTCTTATTTTCAAGAATTTTGTCACTTGGTTTGTCTTTTTCTGTAATTTTACCTCTTTTTATAATTTTGTACATCGCTTAGCAAACCGAATAAGCGATTCATCAAATACTAATAAACTTGAACTTGAACTCCTGCCATTAGGGCAATTGATAACCTACTGCCCTTCCGGAAAGTGGTAAAGATGTTTCTTTTCATGGACTGGATCCATTCTGGTCTCAAACTTTAACAGACCTTGCTTCGACGTACCGTACCTCAGAACACCTGAGCCTGCCCACCAGTTCTTCTACCGTTCACTGCAGATATGTTAATACCCATTCGGGACTCTATGGTTACATTTTCTTAGATTCTGCAAAGCATGTGTTTCTTAGTCACATTCTCTATATGTTGTAAGTTATTGATTCTATAGCTTTGTGTCTTGATCCTGAAGCATGTTATTGAATCTATAGCATTAAGTATCTCTGTTCCTGAAAACTCTATATATATCATTGTAATTAGTTCTGGGCTATAAAAATGAATAAATAATTAAAATGACCTATCCAGTCTGCTTAATTACAGTGGTTGCAAGAGTCTGGAACCACTTGTGAATTTTGCATTCTTTCAATTTTCTGACCTTTTATTTTAATCTCTTTGTTGACCCAATAGGTTTGTTTGTGTACCACATTATAAGGGAAGACAAATAGCAACAAAGAAGAATGGAGGGAAAATATACAATATACAGCGGGACCTTAGTTTACGAGCATAATTCGTTCCAGAAGTATGCTCGTAAACCAAATTGCTTGTATATCAAAGCGAGTTTCCCCATAGGAAGTAAGGGAAACTCGCTTTGATTCGTTCCACCTCCTCCTCCCCCCCTGAGGCTACCGGTGCTGCTCTATTGTTGTAAGACTTTTGTTAATAAATTATTTAAAAGCCGTTGTTGCCAGTCCATTGAATTCTCATTTGGAACATCATGATTCTTTGCATTACACTTGATCAAGTTATATAGATCTTTTCTCAGTACAGAAACACCCCTCCCCATTTTTACTAAGCCATGGTAGAGGTTTCTACCATGGCCAAGAGTGCTAAATGCTCCAATGCTGCTCTGATGCTCATAGAATTCCTAGCATTTAGCACCCTGGGCCATGGTAGAAACTTCTACTGCGGCTTAGTAAAAGAGGGAAAGAAGACCTTTATTATTTACCACCCCCCCCATTACGAATGCTAAACTGCAGTAGATATTTCCACTATGGCCTGGAACGCTAGCTGCTCCAACGCTCATAGAATTCCTATGAGAGTTGGAGCATTTACGGGCAAATTCTGTAAAGGACGTCTGAAAGTTAGGAGGCGTTTAGACGTCCAGTGAGAAATTGTTGAGCACAATTCTATTATGCATAGACGAACCTTAGAGAATCACGATTGGCATCACTCAGTAAGTGTAGATGCGTCTAAATAGTTAGATGTCCTTTACAGAATCGCCTTTTAGGCATCACATATTGATGATGTCAAGATTGTGCATCAGACTCGTCCACTTGCTCTGAATCACAGCCATTGTGCGTAGTGTATCTCTCTTTCTTTTCTTAACCTTTTGGAAATGAGATTTAGTATGCAATATATATAATTTATTTCATGTGCTTTGTTTGAGTAATGCATCATTCTGTATCGCTTGGTAGACTGGTATAGTCCTTACGAATTGGTTATATGCCTCACTGCTACCAGCAGGTGGAGACTGAGCACAAACTTGTATATCAGGCTAGAATTTGTCTATCAACTCAGTCTTCCTCAGTCTCCATTAGAAGGTGGTAAGACTAATTTAGTCCCCCTCTGTGGGCCTTGCCTTAGGCACCTGGGCCAATCAGGCCATGGGCCCACCATTCTGAGGATTGTGTGCCTGCCAGCCGGCCGGAATGGGGACCCATTTGGCTGTCCAACGTTAAGGTAAGCTGGAGGGGGTGTCCGGGATTGGTGGGGCAAGGTAGTGGGGGGGCCGTTCGGGGGGGTTTGCGAAGTGGTGCGCCTTCGGCAGGAGGGCCTGGGCTTCTTCTTGCCGGTATTGTCGGGGGATGGGTGGTTCGGGGATGCTCCGTTGGCAGGAGGGCTTGGAATCCCTCCTGCCAGTATTTGCGTGGGGGTTGTGTGGGATTGGGGTGCTGTTTTCAGCAGGAGGGCCTGGGCTCCCTCCTGCCGGTTCGGGATTTTGTCGGGGGGGGGGGGGGGGATTGTGATCGCAGCAGGAGAGATTAGGCATCTGTCCAGTCAAGATCGTTGCGGTGAGGGGTGAGCCAGTTACAGGATTCTGAAACCATGCGTTGTTTTTTGACAGACACCAATTACAGAATCCTGCTTTTAGGCGAAGGAGTGGCCCCTCCTTCGCCTAAAAGATCTGGGTTTGGGTGTTTGGGACTTGGATGATTTTTTTAGTCGGGAATGTAGTATAGGGATAGACGTAGTGGCAGTCTGGGCTAGTAGATTGCTGAACGTGCAGGTAGGCCATTCTCAAAAAAACCCTCAATTTGGACGTGTTTTTTTTTTTTTTTTTTTGAGAATGGACATTTCCCTGCTGCCAACTTCAGCATCTACTGACTTAGGCCAAAAGGGGACTTGGACTTTTTTTGATTATGCCCCTCCATGTGTATAGCTCTTGACGGAGATGACATTGTTTAACTTGCTTTTCAAACCACCCTTGTATATTTAGGTACAATAAGTATTTTTCTATTTCTTGAGGGCTCACAATTTTAAAACCCCCCAAGAGTTAAAAGCAGGATTTGAACCCAAGTCCCATGGTTTATAGTCCACTGCATTAACTCCTAGGTTATTCCATAGCCTTTTTTCTGTTTTGGTCAAAATGCTCATAATATCTGAAGCTGCATTTAGCTTGGTTTTCCTTTTAAATTTTCCTGGGAGAGGGAGGAGGAATGCACACAATGGGAGATTAAGGAGGTGTCATGCCTTAATCCCTATAGTGGTCATCTGTTCAATCAGAGCACCTTTTTGTTCCCTCGATGTGACTAACTCAGGTCTAATTTAGGACATCCTTCTTGTTTAGGGTTACCAGATATTCCATGATTGCAGATTAAAGTTGCACACCAACAGCACCACATTTTTCCACTGTAGTTAACATAGAAACTGACGGTAGAAAAGGGCCACAGCCCATCTAGTCTGCCCATACCAATGTCCCACCCCCTAACTCCCTCCGTGAAGAGATCCCACGTGCCAATCCCATTTTTTCTTAAAATCTGACACGCTGCTGGCCTCAATTACCTCTAGTGGAAGACTATTCCAGCGATCAACCACTCTTTCGGTGAAGAAATATTTTCTGGTGTCACCATGAAATTTCCCACCCCTGAGTTTCAACGGATGCCCTCTTGTTGCCGTGGGACCTTTAAGAAAAAAGAAATCTTCCTCCACCTCGATACGGCCCATGACATATTTGAACGTCTCGATCATGTCCCACCTCTCTCTGCGTTCCTCCTCCTGCGTGAGTATAGCCGCAACTTATCCAGCCGTTCCCCATACGGGAGATCCTTGAGTCCTGAGATCATCCGGGTGGCCATTCTCTGAACCGACTCAACTCTCCGCACATCTTTGTGGTAATGTGGCCTCCAGAATTGTACACAGTATTCCAGATGGGGTCTCACCATGGATCTGTACAAAGGCATTATGACCTCGGGCTTACGGCTGACGAAGCTCCTACGGATACAATCCATGATTTGTCTAGCTTTGGATGAAGCTTTCTCCACTTGATTGGCAGACTTCATGTCTTCACTAATGATCACCCCCAAGTCTCGTTCTGCTGCAGTCCTTGCTAGGGTCTCACCATTCAGGGTGTAAGACGTGCATGGATTTTTGCTGCCCAGGTGCATGACCTTGCATTTTTTGGCATTGAAACTTAGTTGCCATGTCTTTGACCAATGCTCCAGTAGGAGCAGGTCATGTGTCATACTGTCGGATATTGAGCCTTTGTCAGGCACTGTGCTTTTGTCTGTTGTGCTCTTGCCCACCATGTTGCATAGTTTGGCGTCGTCGGCGAATAACGTAATTTTACCTCGAAGACCCTTAGCCAAGTCATTTATGAAGATGTTGAATAGGTTCGGGCCCAAGATCGAGCCCTGCAGCACTCCGCTGATCACCTGTTTGTTTGCCACATTTTCATAGCATACAACTCCAAAGGGGACATGGGTGTTGCAAAGGCATTCCCAGAATTTAGATGCAGTTTAATAGAATACCTGCATTTCTGCACCTAGCCTTTGACAGGCATAAATACTGGTGCCCAAAGTTAGGCCTGAATTCTGTATATGGTGTCATAAATTGTGCATGAAAATGAGCGTGTACAGCTGATTTGCATGCACAACTTAATTGTCAATGAACACCTCATAATTGACGCTAACTTGACATTAGTAGGGTGGTCCAAAAAAATTAACACATTTTGTTTGTCCACAAGGCTAATTTTATTCCTTTATATTGAAATGAAAAACACAAAATTTGACTTAAATCAAAGTTTAGGGGTCGCCCCTATCTTGCTGTTTTTTTTTTTTTTTCAAACTACCACTAAGCTTAATGGTAAATTGTAATTCTTGTGCACATAAGAGCTGCCTTTGATGATCACCACTATACAAAGATCAAATTGCTTCTGTTCTTCATCTTTTGTCAAAGCATCATTGTAATTTTCAGTGAGGATTATCCCTCGTTCTGCTGTATCATTAACATAGGTTTTTGGCCAGGTACTAGTGACCTGGATTGGCCACCGTGAGAACAGGCTACTGGGCTTGATGGACCATTGGACTGACCCAGTAAGGCTATTCTTATGTTCTAACAGTCAGTTTGGATGCCCGATTTCAAAGTTCCTTGAAAACTGTATCATCAGTCCACGCTGTGGGATGTTTCTTCAGGTATATTTTTGCTTTTGTTGATCCTCCTTCAATTAACAGATCAAAAAACGTCTGTGTTCTCTGTGTTACAAGACTTTCAGAGGTCACATGTTCTGTTTCATTTGTACGCATGAGATGTGGAATGTTTGGCAACAGAGGACACTGTAAGTTTTGCACAATTTGTAGCTGTTTCTGGTGCAATTCTGTCATCAAAAATGCCAGGTGGGACTCGGACAGAAGCCATAGAAATAGCTGTGAGTACCTTGTTTGCAAGTTTTATTCAGATATATGTTGAGAGTAGACAGTAGTTCAGCATCGTTAGAGAATGACACAGGGACAAATTTGTCCCCCCATCCCCACAGGAGCTCAATTTTCTTGTTCCGTCCCCATGAGTTTTGTCGCTCTGCCTTAATAAGCCACGAACACTTATGATTTTAAAGTGTGTGGCTTCTGTAGATGAGGATAGATGTAGATGAGCTTGCAGGAATGGGGCAGGGACAGGAAAAGAACTCAACAGGACAGGAAAATAAGTTCTTGCGAGGATGGGGAAAAATTTGTCCCCGTATCATTCTCTAAACGTTATTGTATGGAGCCCTAATTCCCATTGGCTTGATCACATACCGCCATCACTGACTCAGCCGCCAACCTATAGCTTTCTGGAATAGCGCGCGCTAAATTGCCGCACCTGCTAGCCGCTACCGCCTCCTTTGGAGCAGGCGGTAGATTTCTGGCTAGTGCGCGCTAATCCCATGCGTGCGTTTTGTAAAAGGAGCCCCAAGTGACTGGATAGCTTTGGAGGTACCTGAAACCTCTTAAGAAATGGTGCACGGATTCTACTTTGACTGTTATTTGCAAACTGTCTACAGAATTACTGCTTAGGTTTAACTAACCCTATTTCTATCTTTCCCTGAATAAGAACAAGGAAATCTTTATTAAAGATCAGGAGCTAGGAAAGCTGTTACTGGCAGATGCTTTAAATTCTCTTATTTCCAACATGCTCTTTGGGTTTTTGTTTCTCAGCGGGTCTGAACCTCAGATTTTTTTTCTGGCCAACTTTTCCCTCTTTCTAT
Source organism: Geotrypetes seraphini (assembly GCF_902459505.1). NCBI lineage: Eukaryota > Metazoa > Chordata > Amphibia > Gymnophiona > Dermophiidae > Geotrypetes > Geotrypetes seraphini. The sequence continues at coordinate 31,264,106 of NC_047097.1, forward strand.
GCCAATGACACAAGGTCTATTAGGTTTATGCAGCACAATATCACCCATTCTTTAGTATAAAGGTGGAGGAGGACGGAAAGGTAGAGACCTCCCCAGGCTGGTAATAAGTGTGGCTCTCGCTGCACTGCTCAGTCTTGTTCCACTGATGATTACAGCAATTTATGTGGAAGAAGGCACATTTTTTGTAGATGGCCTGAGGGTTCTTCTTAATTGTTCCTGGTGAAAGTTGAGATGTCCATTTCAGAACGAAGAGCTTGGCTCATGTTGCTGGCAAGGCCGAGGTCCCCTCCCCACCCCTGTACTTGCCTTTTGGTTCTTTACAGGACAGAAGATGGTGCCTCTGAGAATTCAACAGAAATGCCCTGTCTTCCTCCGCTCAGTCCCACATTGTGTATGATTTGAACCCTCCAGTTTAACCACCGATCCGTCTGGGAAGGCCTTTTGCTAGATACAACCTCTGGGTTCTTAGGCAACTTCTTCAAGATTCTGCAACAGAATTTAGGCAGCATTTTTACGGATATTAGAACAAATCTGAATGGGAGGGGGGTGTAAACAAAATGTCTAAGTGAGAAATCCAAAAAGACAGTTCATTTATAAAAGCAGCAAAGGGTCGTAATATAAATTCTCCAAAGTGTGCAAATGCATTCGTACTTGGATCTGGAATGGCCCCTCTGATGTATAAACAAACAAAAACAAAAAAAAGACCCAAATTTCCACAGAGGAAAATGGCAAACCAAACAACAAACAAAACCGTGGAAACAACAATGTTCTTGACCTTCATTTTATTTCTTCAAAAAGCTTTAAAACACTGTCCACATTTGTACATTAGGGACCCAAAAAGGGCTGGATGTCAGTCAAACACCTTCCTCAGGAGTCCTAAAGTATCAGTAATCAAAATGAATAAAATAAATAAGATAAAATATGCTGTGAGACAAGACAAATGGTACCATTAGAACATAAGAAGTGCCATCTCCGGAACAGACCCTGGGTCCATCAAGTCCGGCGATCCGCACACGCGTAGGCCTCGCCAGGTGTACCCTGGCATAGTTGTAGTCCCCATATCACTCTAAGCTTCTCATAAGGAGATGTGCATCTAGCTTACCCTTACCTATGTCACCTTATGCCACTCATAAGGAGATGTACATCTACTTACCCTTAAACCCTAGAACGGTGGATTCCGCAATAACCTCCTCTGGGAGAGCATTCCAGGTGTCCACCACTCGTTGCGTGAAGCAGAACTTCCTGATATTTGTCCTGAACTTGTCCCCCCTTAGCTTCAGTCCATGTCCTCTTGTCTGTGTCACATTGGACATTGTAAATAATTTTTTATCTTGCTCTATTTGGTCGATTCCTTTCAGTATTTTGAATGAATAGTGGCTGAAAAGATGGAATGTGAGTGGAAAAAATGATAAAAATTGGATAAAAGTGCCCATATTTAAAATTCCAAAGGAAGCAGTAGTTTGTGAGGCTAACCCCCCTCTTCTATGAAACTGAGCTAGCAGTTTGTAGCGCAGAGAGCCGAACTGATTGCCCCGCGCTGCTCCCAACACTCATAGGAACTCTCTGAGTGTTGGAGCAGCGCGTGCCAGTCAGCGCAGCTCACCGCGCTAAAAACTGCTATCGCAGTTTCGTAGAAGAGGGGGTAAGTTTCACTGAAAAAGAATCAGTAGTTAGAAAATAGCACGTATCACTAAAAGAATTATGCAAAATGACATTCCATGTCCATAACCAAAAAAAATGATGAAAAGAAAAGAGCAAAGATGTGCTAACGCGAAACAGACTATGAGGAGTGTACCATACATGTGATATTATACAGAAATATTGTAATACATACCCTCTCCAACTCTCCCTCTTCTTTTTGCCGCTCCCCTTATTGATCAAATTTCTTGTCATTACAACTAGTTCTGTACTTGCTGTACTGTAAAAAAGTAACTAGTTGCTGATTTCAGTTACTCTTCACTAAATGTAAATAGTTACTTTACTAGTTACTAAAAGAAATAACTATGTAGTTAATAGTTACTTTGTTTATTAATTATAATTATATGAACTTTATTTTCAAATGAGTTTCTCTTTTTTTTTAATGAGGCAGATATTGTGTGTGTGTAATAATATTAAAAAAAACACATCTAAATCCCTTTTTGGCCTAAGGCCCTAAATGTTGAAAGTAGAAGCAGGGAAAATGTCCATTCTCAAAAAAAAAGTCCAAAATGGCCTACCTCTACGTTCAGCCATACCACCACTACATCTACACTTGCAACACATTATCAAACAAAAAAAAAGCCTAAGTCCCAAACGCCTAGAACCAGACCTTTTAGGCGAAGGAGGGGCCAGTCCTTCACCTAAAAGCTGGATTCTGTAACTGGTGTCTGTCAAAAAGAACATCAGTTACAGAATCCACCCGCCAATCTTTCCTGCTGCAATCCAACCCCCCGCCCCAATCGGATCGGGCAGGAGGGAGCCCAAGCCCTCCTGCCCTAGCAAACCCCACCCCCACCCCCTCTAAGACACGGGCACCTCTCTCCCCGCGATTGCCCCCCCCCGAACCCACGCTCGCCCCCCCCCCCCGACACTCCCCCTGATACCTTAAGAAAGTTGGACGGACGGGTCCCAAGCCTGTCCGTCAAGTCTGCCATCCTGATTGGCCCAGGCACGACAAACCCCAGAGAGAGCGAAACCAGTGGGCCTTGCCCAGCCCAGCCAAGAGGGAGGATCTTCAGGCACCAGCATGTCCTGTGCGTTGATGCTGGTGCCAAATCGGGGTAAGGGATGCTGTTTGGGTGCTCGGCATGGGATGCTAGATCGCGGAGGTGGGGGGGCACTCGCAAATCGAGTCAATGCTCGGTTTGCGAGGTATGATTTGCGGGAATGTTTTGCTCGTCTTGCAAAACACTCGCAAACCTATTTTGTGGACCGGCATCGGTCCATGGACCTGTGGTTGAAGAACATTGGGGTAAGTTGTGGGCCAAACCCCACCCCATAATAGTACTAATTGTAACACCATTTTTTCCCATTCATTTTTCATATACAGTAAAACCTTGGTTTGCGCGCATAATTTGTCCAAAAGCATGCTTGTAATCCAAAGCACTTGTATATCAAAGCGAATTTCCCCATAGGAAATAAAGGAAACTCAGGCGATTCGTTCCACAACCCAAAAACTTTAATACAAAATACTATATGTACTTGTATTGCAAGACCTCACTCATTTAGAACAGTCACTACACTCCTGCAGAACCATCGGCTCAGTTGTGATGATGTGACGCGTGTATACTGTATGTACTCGTATTGCAAGACTTTGCTTGTTTAGAACAGTCACTACACTCTTGCAGCGTCAGAGAGAAGAACCATTGGCTCAGTTGTGATGGGTGTATACTGTACATACTTGTATTGCAAGACATTGCTTGTATATCAAGTTAAAATTTAATAAAAATGTTTTGCTTGTCTTGCAAAACACTTGCAAACCATGTTACTTGCAATCCATGGTTTTACTGTATACACACATACAATATAATCTTATTAACAACGCATAATGGTTAACCACAAAATTAAACTACACAGAGCACACTGTATACTTCTCAACATTCAATCCTACCAGAAAACAGATAACCCCATGCAAATACAGGTCCAAAAACTAAAAGTTCTAATATATTCAAATGAAACCCTAAGATTCAAGACTGCATGCAGTAGAACCCCAGACAAAAAGAAACAAATGCATTTCTTCCTGAACAGTGCAAAATACAGACAGCAGATATAAATTCTCAAAATTGACACAATTCAATCACTAAATTTAAAACAGAAATCATTCCCCCTAGCTTTGTTGTCTCCCTCTCTCCATGCTGTGCCTTACCTTCTGCCCTGCTCCCTCAGAGAGAAGGCTTCCAGTTCAGGTGAAATACATGCATAGAAGCTGCTGCTCGCAGCTTTATACAATGAGGAAGAGGGAACATAAGATTTGCCGCTGCTGGGTCAGACCAGTGGTCCATCGCGCCTAGCAGTCTGCTCATGTGGTGGCCCTTAGGTCAAAGACCAGTGCCCTATTTGAGTCTAGCCTTACCTAAGTATATTCTGGTCCAGCAGGAAGTTATCTAACCTTTTCTTGAATCCCTGAAGGGTTATTTCCCCTATAACAGTCTCTGGAAGAGCGTTCCAGATTTCTACCATTCTCTGGGTGAAGAAGAACTTCCTTACGTTTGTACGGAATCTATTCCCTTCTAACTTTAGGGAGTGCCCTCTCATTCTCGCCACCTTGGAGAGGGTGAGCAATCTCTCTTTCTCTACTAAGTCTATTCCCTTCAATATCATGAACATTTCGATCATGTCCCCTCTGTGTTTTCTCTTTTCAAGGGAGAAGAGGCCCAGTTTCTCTAAACTCTCATTGTACGGCAACTCCTTCAGTCCCTTAACCATTTTTGTTGCTCTTCTCTGGACCCTTTCGTGTAGTACTATGTTCTTTTTCATGTACGGTGACCAGTGTTGGACGCAGTATTCCAGGTGGGGGCTTACCATGGCCCGGTACAGCAGCATGATAACCTTCTCAGATCTGTTTGTGATCCCCTTCTTAATCATTCCTAGTATTCTGTTTGCCCTTTTCGCCGCCGCCACACATTGTGCGGATAGTTTCATTGATTTGTCTAAAAGTACTCCCAAGTCTATTTCCTGGGGGCTCTCTCTGAGTACAGCATCGGACATCCTGTATTCATGCATATGATTTTTGTTACCGACTTATCCACGTTGAACCTCATTTGCTATTTTGCGGCCCATTCCTCGAGTATTTTTATGTCTCGTTGTAGGTCTTTCCTCACTACTCTGAATAACTTTGTATCATCTGCAAATTTAATCACCTCACTTGTCGTGCCAATTTCTAGGTCGTTTATAAATATGTTGAAGAGCACAGGCCCGAGCACCAAACCCTGTGGCACTCCACTCGTGACGCTTTTCCAGTCTGAGTATTGTCCATTTACCCCCACTCTCTGTTTCCTATCTGCCAACCAGTTTTTAATTCATGTGAGTATATCACCCTCAATTCCATGGCTCACAATTTTTCGAAGTAGATGTTCTTGTGGGACCTTGTCGAACACCTTCTGAAAATCTAGATATACGATGTCAACTGGGTCACCCTTGTAAATCTGCTTATTTACTCCTTCGAAGAAGTGCAGTAAGTTTGTCAAGCAAGATCTTCCTTTTCTGATCCGTGGTGGCTGGTCCTCATCAGATTGTGTCCGTCAAGGTGACCAATGACGTGGTCCTTTATCAGTGCATCGATCGCACTGCGGACCGGTGGCTAACAAACACTGTCTTGGGCCTGGCAGGAAATTTCTGTGTCCGGCAGTTGAAGAACACTGTCCTAGACTGTGTATTCTTTTCTTGATCCTTTACATTTAGAGAAGCTTATACAGTCTCTGGTTATGTTTCTTCTTTTGTTTGTTTCAAGTTATTCTCTAAGGTTCTGATTTATCTTGTATGATATTATTTTCAATTTAAAAAAAGATGTAACTCAGTAATATATTACTTGCACAACTCTGCTCCCTCACCACCAGTGGCGTAGTAAGGGGGAAGGGGGGGGGGTTTGTCCGTCCCAGGCACCCATCCTCCTCTCTACTCCCCCACTCCTTCCCTGCCCCCCACTACCATTTGTTGTGTATGCACGCCCCTTCCCTTCCCTCGTACCTCTTTGACGTTAATGGCATGAGCCGCAACTCCAACCTGCTTCTTGCACCAGCGTTGGCTCTTCCTCTGACGTCACCTCCTCGACCTGCGCCTATGAAGTGATGTCAGAGGAAGGTCCAACATCAGAGGAAGAGCCGACGCTGGCATGAGCAGCTGGTTGGGAATGTTAAAGAGGTACGGGAATGTTAAAGGTACGGGAGAGGGAAGGGGCGCATGCGTGTGGCAGGAGGGTTGGGGAAGGAGCGGATGGGGGTGGGGGAGTCACTGGCTCTACTCCAAAATCATTCTGGCCTCATTTTGAAGTATGCAAGGAGAAAAGGCTGAGATCTGCAGAAATCCAGTAGAAAAGCAATCACAGCAGATGGTGGCCATGTTCTGCTATTTGCAGTAATTCCCTTGTTTGATACTCCTTGCTTGTTCTTGTGATATGCTGTGATTCCCTTTCATTCTGAACTATGGCATTGGTTAAGCAGGAGTGATTGCCGATCGCTTCTGCCCTCTTGGGATCCTGCAATGATGCTATATTATGCAGAAGGGTGCTGGGGAATGGAAAGTGGAACAAACTTGGGGAAGATCTGTTTTTTAAATGTTTTGTGGTTATATTAGGGGGCAAGACTGGTAGCAAACTTGCAGTGGAGGCTGCCAGTACTAGGCAGAAAAAAAGAAAGCAAAGAACCAACAAATTGATGTAAAGAAAATAAAACAAGATCTCCTAATCAGTGAAATGAAGGAGGGGGGCGGGCCCACCTGCACATCCCTAGTATCTAGTTAATAAGGTGTAGCAATGATTTAGATTTGCATGAGTTAACAAGGTATTTCTTATCTCATAATTGTATCATGAGATCAAAGTAGTGTCTTTGCTTTGTAGTTTTAAACTGGAAAGGACTACAGAGATCCTCTGTTTCCCTTATGTGATCACTACCTAGGATTAAGTACTTTAATTATTAAAGGATGAAGAGATGAGGCAGTATATTTCTGTTAGTGTGTATGTGTTTGTTCTGTGTGATAGGTTTTTATGATTGTTTTCATTGTGATCCACCTAGGTGTAGGCAGAATACAAATATAATAAATAAAGAGATTAAGTTCTTACCTTATTAATATCTTTTCTAGTAGATAGGTGTGTCATTCTGGACGGACGGGTAATATCACCATGCTTGCAAGCCGTGTAGAAGGAATCCACTCCAGCTTTTGAATCCCTCCTCCTTCACTAGAGGGACCTCAGGCGATAGCCCCATATAGAAACAGATTGGAAGGAGGGGTACGGGGAATCTCCCCGAACTACAACTCTGTTCTGCTCTGAAATTATAACAAACATGTTAAACATTGGACAATAAAAACAAGCGAAACAATCATGCCAAACAGAAACATTTATGGAGCTCAAATAATACCCCAGTGTGTTATTACAATAGCTTATTCTTCATACCCTTAAGGTCTGACATCCAAATTTCAGTTTGGACTCTAACTTTCTGACTGAGAGTAGGCAGGCACAGAAGATAACTGACAGACACACCTATCTACTAGAAAAGATATTAGCAAGGCAAGAACTTAATCTCTTTTTCTAATAAGAACATAAGAAGTTGCCTCCACTGGGTCAGACCGAGGTCCATCTCGCCCAGCGGTCCGCTCCCGCGGCGGCCCATCAGGTCTGCGACCTGTGAAGTGGTTTCTGACCACTTTTATAACCTACCTCAAGTTCTATCTGTACCCCTCTATCCCTTTATCCTCCAGGAACCTATCCAAACCCTTCTTGAACCCCTGTACAGAGTTCTGGCCTATCACTTCCTCCGGAAGCGCGTTCCATGTGTCCACCACCCTCTGCGTAAAAAAGAACTTTCTAGCATTTGTTCTAAACCTGTCCCCTTTCAATTTCTCTGAGTGACCCCTAGTGCTTGTGGCTCCCCTCAGTTTGAAGAATCTGTCCTTATTTACTCTCTCTATGCCCTTAAGGATTTTGAAGGTTTCTATCATGTCCCCTCTAAGTCTCCTCTTCTCCAGGGAGAACAGCCCCAGCATTTTTAACCTGTCAGTGTATGGAAAATTTTCCATACCTTTTATCAGCTTAGTCGCCCTCCTCTGCACTCCCTCGAGTACCGCCATGTCCTTCTTGAGGTACGGCGACCAGTATTGAACACAGTACTCCAGGTGCAGGCGCACCATTGCGCGATACAGCGGCATGATGACTTCCTTCGTCCGGGTGTGTCATTCTGGACAGGCAGGATGTACAAAAGCAGTCTCAGAAATCTATGATGGGACCACTGGGCCAGCTTGTAACACTGAGGACCCAAAGGCAGAGTCATCCCTTGCCACTTTGTAAAACGTGGAAAATGTAAGTACAGTGGACCTAGATGCTGCCCTACAAATCTTTTTGGGAAAGTCTGCCCAATCATCCGCCCATGAAGAAGCCACGCTTCTAGTGGCATGCAACTTTATGGAGATTGGTAACTGTTTTCCACAGGCAATATATGCTAATGAAATGGCCCTATGGATCCATCTGGAGATCATGGCCTTGGAAGCCGGTGTGCCATGTCTAGCCTGATACATGAGCATAAAAAGATATTCAGATAGCCTGAACTCGGTGACCTCAAGATATCAGAGAAGTACTCTTCTCACATTCAACTTTTTCAGAACCCGATCCTTCTTCTTATAACCTGTAGACTGGAATGCCGGAAATCTGACTTCTAGATTGACATGGAAAGTCAAAACAACCTTCAGTATAAAGGACAGAACTGTGTGCAAAGAAACTCTGGTCTCTGTGAACTTGAGGAAAGGCTTTCTGCAAGAAAAAGCCTATAGCTCATAATGCACATTCATATAGAACTATTATGTATAAATATAGGCCTGAAATTCCCCATCTGAAACATGAGAGTCTTTTTGTTACTCTGAGAGATGAACAGTTTATAGACAGTCCTTTAACTGAAAATTCCTGAAGCCTTAGGGTCTGAAGTCTTCATCATCTCTTGTGCTGGGAAGATGGCTAGAGCCCAAGTTCAAGGTGCTCAGTTCTGTGGAATGTGGGAGATTTCTTGGGGGTCTTGTGTGGGCTACCAAGAGTGAAGGACCAGAAGATGGGATGTATATAATCTTCATTTGCTGTGAGAGATTACCAGAGTTTGAATAAAGAGAAGTTCTAGCTGCAGGCAAAGGAAAACTGCATCAGAGTTGCTGCTTCAAAATAGGTTTCAGTAGTTTACCTCTGATTATACATTTAAGTATTCACCTTTGCTTTGTATATACTGTATATAATACTTAATAAAATCAATTTCCAATTACTATTTACCCAGGTAAATGGGATTTTTAAAAAATCACTATATATACCTCCAAGCTGACTTTACCCTTAGGCAAACAAAACAGGGAAACAGATCTCTACACTTCAGACCTAAAAGACGAACGTGGAGATACACCTGGACCTTTGTATATCTCCGCTGTTCATCTTTTTGTGATTGTACCCTAAGAAATATTCCAATTCAATAGAGTAAAACCTTAAGTTTGCGAGCATAATTTGTTTCAGAAGCATGCTTGTAATCCAAAGCACTCATATATCAAAGTGAATTTCCCCATAGGAAATAATGGAAACTCAGACAATTTGTTACACAACCCAAAACTTTAAGACAAAATACTATACGTACTTATATTACAAGACCTCACTCATTTAGAATAGTTACTACACTCCCGCAGCGCCAGAGATAGAAGAACCATCAGCTCAGTTGTGATGATGCGACACGTGTATATTGTATGTACTCATATTGCAAGACTTTGCTTGGTTAAAATGGTCACTACACTCCCGCAACGTCAGAGATAGAAGAAACTAAACTAAACCTTAGGTTTGTATACCGCACCATCTCCGCGTGCGCAGAGCTCGGCGCGGTTTACAGAGGTTGAGAGGAAAGGAACTACAAAGAAAGGATATAGGAGAGGGACTGAGGAGATAGAGGGGGACAGGGTACTAGAGCACGGGAGGTGATTAGATTTTTGAAAAGAGCCAAGTTTTCAAGTGTTTGCGGAAGGATTGGAAGGAGCTAGAATTTCTGAGCGGGGATGAAAGGTTGTTCCAGAGTTCTGTGGTTCTAAAGGGGAGGGATGTTCCAAGTTTTCCTGCGCGGGATATACCTTTTATAGAAGGGAAAGATAGTTTCAGTTTTTGGGAGGATCTAGTCGAGAGCGGGTTTGAGGAATTCAAGAAGAGTGGGATAACAGGAGGAAGGACGCCATGTAGAATCTTGAAGGCTATGCAGGCACATTTATAGAGGACTCTGGAGTATACTGGGAGCCAGTGAAGCTTGGAGAGGATTGGGGAAACATGGTCGAACTTGCCTTTTGCGAAAATAAGCTTGGCCGCGGCGTTCTGAATTAGCTGAAGTCTATGGAGGTTTTTCTTAGTTAGGCTTATATAAAGAAACGGACTCAGCATGGGTTCAGCCGAGGAAGATCTTGCCTCACCAATTTGCTTGACTTCTTTGAAGGTGTGAATAAACATGTGACTAAAGGTGAGCCAGTTGATATCGTGTATCTAGCAGAGTTTCAGAAAGCTTTTGATAAAGTTCCTCACGAAAAGCTCCTGAGAAAATTAAAGAGTCATGGGATAGATGGCAAAGTTCAGTTGTGGATAAGGAATCGGTTATCGGATAGAAAACAAAGGGTAGGATTAAATGGTCATTTTTCTCAATGGAGGAGAGTAAACAGTGGAGTGCCGCAGGGGTCTGTACTGGGACCAGTGCTATTTAACTTACTTATAAATGATCTGGAAATTGGAGTGACGAGTGAGGTGATTAAATTTGCAGATGACACTAAACTGTTCAAAGTTGTTAAAACATGCGGATTGTGAAAAATTGCAGGAGAACCTTAGGAAATTGGAAGACTGGGCATCCAGGTGGCAGTTGAAATTTAATGTGGACAAATGCAAAGTGATGCACATTGGGAAGAATAACCTGAATCACAGTTACCGTATGCTAGGGTCCACCTTGGGGTTAGCACCCAAGAAAAGGATCTGGGTATCATTGTAGACAATACGATGAAACCTTCCGCCCAATGTGCGGCGGCAGCCAAAAAAGCAAACAGGATGCTGGGAATTATTAAAAAAGGGATGGTTAACTATACTAAGAATATCATAATGCCCCTGTATCGCTCCATGGTGCGACTTCACTTGGAGTATTGCATTCAATTCTGGTCTCCTTATCTCAAGAAAGATATAATGGCACTAGAAAAGGTTCAAAGAAGAGCGACCAAGATGGTAAAGGGGATGGAACTCCTCTTTTATAAGGAAAGACTAAAATGGTTAGGGCTTATCATCTTGGAAAAGAGACAGCTGAGGGGAGATATGATTGAAGTCTACAAAATCCTGAGTGGAGTAGAACTGGTACAAGTGGATCCATTTTTTTGCTCTGTCAAAAATTGCAAAGACTAGGGGACACTCGGTGAAGTTACAGGGAAATACTTTTAAAATCAATAAGAGGATTTTTTTTTTTACTCAGAGAATAGTTAAGCTCCAGAATGCATTGCCAGAGGATGTGGTAAGAGTGGATAGCATAGCTGGTTTTAAGAAAGGTTTGGACAAGTTCCTGGAGGAAAAGTCCATAGTCTCTTATTGAGAAAGACATGAGGGAAGCCACTGCTTGCCCTGTATTGGTAGCATGGAATATTGCTACACCTTGGGTTTTGGCCTGGTACTAGTGACCTGGATTGGCCACCGTGAGAATGGGCTACTTAGCTTGATGGTCTGATCCAGTAAGGCTATTCTTATGTTCTCTATTCAAACTCTTTCCTCTGAAATCGCGTACAGCTACTTGCCTATGCAGTACGCACTGTTACATGTGGGCTAATTTCATAAGACCCCTTTAACATGACTGCAGCAGCATTTGCACATGACAAAAGTCTTTGTGAAATAAATTAACCCCCATTCTCCTGGGTAACAATATTTGGCCATGATTCAAGATGTGCGCCGAACTATTGGCTAATGAGCCAGTTGGTACCAATAACTGGGCACTAATTGGACCTACCTGCTCATCTTGCTATACCCTAGTCGATAACAATGTGAACAGCCCAAAAGAGGGTGTGGCCACAGGAGGTACAAAGGCGTGTCAGGGGTGTTCCTAAACCGTGCACGTGGTATTATAGAACGGTGTTCTTCAACCACCGGTCCATGGACCAGTGCCGGTCCACAGAAATTTCCTGCCGGTCCACAGGGCCAGCACGTGCATCAGGCCCAAAACAGTGTTCTTCAACCGCCGGTCCACGGTGCGATCAATGCAGCGTTATCTTCGAGCCAGCTCCCTCTTCCTAACTGATTCAGTGCACAAAGCCACGGGCAGTGGCTCTTACGGGCATCCTGCGCCTGAACCGAAAGCCTTCTCTCTGACGTTGCAACATCAGAGGGAAGGCTTCCAGATGAGGCACGGGACGTGCAAAGTGCAATTAGTACTATTATGGGGCTGGGGCTGGGGTGGAGATTGGGTAGAGATGGGCGGGGTCTGGCCCACGACTTAGCCCATTGTTCTTCAACCACCGGTCTACGGACCGATGCCAGTCCACAGAATAATTATTTTATTTCTGCCGGTCCATAGGTGTAAAAAGGTTGAAAAACACTGTTATAGAATGCTAAAGACAGGCACCTAAATTGGGCACCAGAAAATATCCTTAATATCAGCACATAATATTAATCTATTATTCCTGAAAGTTAGGCGTGATATTTCTCAACTCAGTCCTACCCCCTTGCCAGCCAGGTTTTCAGGATATCCACAATGAATATGAATACACTTGATTTGCATACACTGCCTCCATCATATGCAAATTTCTTTCATGCATATTCATTGTGGATATCTTAAAAACCTGACTGGCAAGGGGGTAGGACTGGTTGAGAAACACTGTCACAGAATACTGTCATTTGCTTGCCAACTGACAAAAATTTGGCAACAGCTTTTGCACCAGGTTTCAACAAGCATAAGAGCTGGCATGTAAATTTAGGCGTGAAATCCACGCTACACTGGTATTTTGTAACGGGTGCTCATTATGGAACACCCTTCACAGAATACCAGCATAGCGTGTGTCCTACTGGTGCTTAACTTTCTGTACCATTTACTGACTCGGGACCATGGTACCTGCTGTTTCGGGATAGGAGTCAGACTCTTTCCATAAAAATATCAAACTCCTCTTACTGACCTACAAGTGTATTCATTCTCCGCCCCAGGAATTCTGTTTGTCGGGCAAGTCTCTCTTGTCTGTACCTTTCTCCTCTACTCCGTCCTTTCTGCCTTGCTGTGCTGTATGCTGGAACAGCATGCCCGACTCTGTTGGGCTCCGTCTCTGACGGTATTCAAATCCGGACTAAAAGCCCACTTTTTTGAAGCTGCATTTAAGTCCTAACCCCACCGACTTGTAAAGCACCATATTTGTCTATCATCCCTGACCCTCTCTACCTCTTCATCCCTTTGTATTTCCTATTTAAACTTCATATATTTTTTCACCATTTTTGTCTAGTGTGTCTGTTATAATTAGATAGTAAGTTATTTTGAGCAGGGACCGTCTCTTGCATGTGTAATGTACAGCTGTGTGCATCTGGTAGCGCTATAGAAGTAATATTTTAGCTTGCTTTGTTGTTAATCTTGTATATTGTATATTTTGTTGCAAAAGTACAACACTTTGGGCATTTCCTTAAGGATTTAGGAAGGAGGTTATAAAAGTTTGTGCATAACTAAATAAATAAATTTTGCACTGTATTCAAGTTGGTTTGTTGTCCTGAACACATGTCTCCAACCCCAGCATCTGTAATCTACTGCTGAATCCTCATTCTGGATGAGCAATTAGGAATTGCAGCAGTAGCTTCCAGCTTGAGAGAAGGTGCTGGACCCAAATGAGAAGCACCATAAAATAAAAATAATTGAAAACTAAATTACTGGTAAAGCACTCGCCCAGCCTTGTAGGATAAGACAGGCCTCTCATGAATGACTCAGATAGAGTTTTGGCTGATTGATATCCTATGTGCAAGTTGTTTCAGCCCAGATTGCTGATTCACGTTTTTGCATCACTACATCACAGCCCCAAGGTTTACTGTAATCCCAAACAAAAAAAAATGATTATTTCTTTAATTTCAGGCAGTAAAGATAATTGTTTTGGCATTGTGCATGTGGAAAAGGGAAGCAGGGGTCCTCGTGAAGCTTTCTGTCTCATTCAACATCTGACATATATCTTACTCCTTTTACAAATACTGATATTTATCATTTCTATAACTGCTAGAGTTACACCACATGTTCCACATATTAACATAAATCTCATAGAAGGGCATAATCAAAAGAAATGTCTTAAGTTCAATTCAAACATATGGCCCTAGACGCCCAAAGTCAGCAGTAAGGATTTTCTGCTTTTTAATAGAAGAGGTGATTACCCCCCACATTCCAGGAGACCAGCCTAAAGGACGAGCCCAGCATTCCCCTCAAAAAAATTTAACAAATTAAGCCAAGTGACAACAAACCCCAGAAGCCCAGCCTCCCCCAGGGTGGAACAAAACCAAAGAGCCAAACAGTTACAGTGAACCTCATGCAAAGAAAAGGAAAACATCTGTTTCTGAGGTACAAACCTGATACCCATAGAGGACTCCGGACACCCCACCCCCCCAACCAAACCCTCCCAACCCCCTACCCTCCACTCCCAAAACCCTCCCGTACAACCGCACCCACCAATAGGACTCACATCCTAGTGGAGACCTAGAAGATCAACAAAATGCAATGGGCCCCCCCACACACACTCAACCAACAAGATACATAACAATGCAAAAAAGAAAGAAATCAGTGGTACCTAGGCAAACCTGACAACCTGTGCACCACAACTGCTTCCACAGTCTAGGATGGAAAGCATAAATAAAGAAAAATACCCCGCCAAAACTGAGGTACTCCGCGGTTCTTAATTAGGTCAGTTGTGCCACAAAGGTTTGTTTGGCCTCCTCGGAGCCAAAAGACTTCCAGACCCCGTTAGTATGAATCTTGAGAACTGCCAGATATAGGAACAAAAATCTGATCTGCTTTGCAGTCAATGCTGTGCACAAAGGTTGAAACTTCCGACGCTGGGCCTGGAGGGCCACAGAAGAATCTTGAAATATGCAGATTGGCGTATCATCATAATTTAACACATCCATCCGGAGTTGATATTGTTTCAGGATTTCTATTTTGTGGAGATAGTTGTGTAACTTAGCCACCACGACCCTGGGCCTCTGCCGCTCTTCCTCCGAGCATCCCACCCGATGGATTCTCTAGACAAATGGAGCCCATTCCAGCAAGCAAGGGAAATTCGGCAGCAAGCCAATCTTTAAATGTAGAGCCCAGCTGTCAATCCGACAGTGTCTCCGGGACACCTATAAACCTTGGGTTATCCCTTCTGGATCGGTTTTCAAGATCTTCCACCTTTTCTTCACTGTCAACCAGGCGCTGCTCAGGGCGTGTGTCGAATCTTCTTGATTTTATGTATTTTCTTCACATAAAGTTCTGTAGCCATTTTTATCGCTCCTTTCAGCTTAGACCACTGTTTTTCCACTTCTCTTATGTCCTCCCATCCTAACAGCTCTTTCTTCAGGTACTCTCCCATTGCATTAAAGCCCATACGTTTGAAATCTAGGACTTTAAGTATTGTGCAGCCGCTCTCCACTTTAGCCGTTATATCAAACCAAACCGTTTGATGATCGCTACTTCCCAGGTGAGCACCCATTCGAACATTAGAGATACTCTCTCCATTTGTGAGGACCAGATCCAATATCGCTTTTTCCCTTGTGGATTCCGTCACCATTTGTCTGAGCAGAGCCTCTTGAAAGGCATCCACAATCTTTCTACTCCTTTCTGATTCCACAGACGGAATTTTCCAGTCCGCATCAGGCAGGTTGAAATCTCCCAACAGCAGAACCTCCTCTTTCCTTCCAAACTTTTGGATATCCACAATCAGATCCTTATCAATTTGCTGTGATTGAGTCGGAGGTCTGTAGACTACACCCATGTAGATAGTTCCATCTTCTCTTTTCAGAGCGATCCAAATTGCTTCTTCCTCTCCCCAGGTCCCTTGCATTTCGGTCGCTTGGATATCGATCTTTACATAGAGAGCTACTCCTCCTCCTTTTTGACCATCTCTGTCCTTTCTAAAAAGATTATATCCTGTATGTTTGCATCCCTTTCAATTATGAGTTCCATAGTGAGGGCACGGCACACAAAGAGGGAAATAGGATGTTTCAGGAAATGCATTTATTTGAGTAAGCATAATTAAAATTGACAAAATGATGATCAAGGCCCCTAGCCCCTGTTATTTTGTGGCTATTGACAAGTCTTGCAAATTTGGACTTGGCTGCAGAGTTGCCAGTTTCTCTGCAGAACCACAGGAGACTAGGGCACAAGTTTGGGGAAAGGTGATAGGGAGGCAGCAGCTGGCCCACTCAAACATACTTGTGGCTGGACTCTATTGTTACACCGGTTGGCTAGCAGTAGATCTAGCAAAGCTTGAAGAATGGTCTGAAATTTGGCAGCTAAGAAATGCAAGGTCATGCATTTGGGCTGCAAAAACCCGAAGGAACGGTACAGTTTAAGGGTGAAGAACTTATGTGCACAACAGAAGAGCGGGACTTGGGTGTGATTGTATATGATCATCTTTAGGTGGCCAAACAGGTTGAAAAGGTGGCAGCGAAAGCTAGAAGGATACTAGGGTGCATAGGAAGAGGTATGGCCAGTAGGAAAAAGGAGGTATTGATTCCCCTGTATAAGACTCCAGAGAACTCATTTATGTGGTTTAGTGCCAGGAACCTCTTCTGCCCACTTTTGACCTCTGTTTTTTGAAGGAGTGCTAACATACTGAACATGCCTTAATGAAAACACATCCCTAGAATATAACCAGGGAGGGAGCAAGATTCATCATCTGAGGGCAGTGGTATCGCCAGACCCAATATTTTGTATGGGCCCTTCCCCTCCCTACCTCCAGAGATATGAAAATAAAAATACAGGATTTTACACCTGTCCTACATCCAACATCTCTCTGTTTCTCAACTGTGCGGCCTCCCAGCATCTGCCCTCCCATCTCCAAACCCCCATCCCTCCCTGGTGTACCTTAGAGGCCTCCCCGGTGCCAGCAGTGATTCATTTTTACTACCTGCACCAACCGCCCAGGCTTCCCTCTGTCGCGTCTTTCCCTCACTGATGTTACTTCCTGTTTCATGTCCAGAAGGACATTGCAGACGGAAGCCTGGAGGGTCAGTGCCGGCAGCAAAAATGAATTGCCTGCAAGGTACTTCAGGAAGAGATGGGATTCAGAGATTGGAGAACTGATGCCGGGAGGCTCACCCAGGGCCTTCAATGGCACCACATTGCTCCATCTCTCCTTCTCTCAACTGGGCATTTGGTATTGCAGCGCAGTGAAATGCACTGGAGTCAGGAATCGGTGTTTTGACCGCTTACAGTTTAGAAAGATGTTGAAAAAATAACTGTTTGTGGAGGCTTTTTTTTTTTTTTAAACTACTTGGTAGATTTGAGAAAAGTTAGAACATTTTTCAGTATTGCTTGCCCAGTTAGACTATTGTAATTCAGTCTATTTAGGCATTAAGCAGGGCAGTCTAAAACGACTTCAGCTGTTACAAAATACGGCAGCTAAGCTTATATTCGGGAAGCGAAAGTACGATCATGTTTCTCCTTTGTTGAGAAAGCTTCACTGGCTTCCAGTCTGCTTCAGGATTCAATTAGAACATAAGAACATAAGAAATGCCTGCACCAGATCAGACCTTGGGTCCATCTAGTCCAGCAAACCGCACACGCAGAGACCCAGCCAGGCCTACCCTGGCGAATACTTTAGTTACTCGTATCCCTCAATGTGTCCTTCAAGAAGATGTGCATCCAACTTGCCCTTAAATCCTTGAATGGTGGTTTCCTTCACAACCTCTTCCGGGAGAGCATTCCAGGCGTCCACTACTCGCTGTGTGAAGCAGAACTTTCTGACATTTGTCCTGGCCCTGTCCCCCCACAGCTTCAGTCCATGACCTCTTGTCCGAGTCACCTTTGACAATGTGAATAAAGTTGTTTCCTGCTCTATTTTGTCGAATCCTTTCAGTATTTTAAAAGGCTCTATCAGATCCCCTGTGCATGCATTATCTTTAAGCTTCTCTATGGAATATTTGATCCTTTAGTTCCCTTATATTGGAACCCCTTCAGATCCTGTCATTTGAGGAATACACAGAGATATAAACTATCTTTCCCTTCTTTTAAGGGTATTAAATCTGTAGGAAAGCTTAGTCAATCTTTTGCCTTCAAGCTGGTAGAGATGTGGAATGGACTTCATTAGACTGATAGGCCAGCTACAACAATTTCGTAAAGCCCTGAAAACTCTGCTGTTTACACAAAATTGAAATGGCTTAACTATGGTATCAAAGAATTGACGATAATCCAGCTTGTTTTCTTTTATGCTCTCTTTCTTATGAACTCTAGTCTTAATTACATGTGAACCGAGTCGAGCTCTGTTGGGAGATGACCCGGTATATAAATTGAAGACTAGATTAGATTAGATTAGATTTATTTTAAGAATTCTAAGCTGTAGTTATTGCACTATATTTAATGTGATGGCTAATGTGTAAATTATTTGAGATTTAAAAATTATTTTTAGGTTATGATATTGCTATGTAATATGAATGCATTTTGTATATATAAGAATTATTGTGAATGTTTTTAATTGTTAACCACTTAGTTTTAGGCGGTCTAGAAATGTTAGAAATAATAATAATAAATAGTAATACACCATTGCCACTAAGATTAATACTTCCAAGTCTAAGGAATTAAAACCGATGAACATAAGAAATGCCTTCACCGGATCAGACCGAGGTCCATCAAGTCCGGCGCTCCGCTCACTCGGTGGCTCATTTAGGTTCTCTATTATGAAAACCTGAAATTACCGTATCCCTCAATATGATTTGCAAGAAGGTGTATATCCAACTTGTGCTTGAAACCCCGAAGAGTAGTTTCCGCCACAACATCCACAGGAAGAGAATTCCAAGCGCCCACCACTCGTTGTGAGAAACAGAACTTCCTGGCATTCGTCCTGAACCTGCTGCCACCCAGTTTCAGGCTGTGACCTCTTGTCCGTGTCACATGTGAAAATGTTAGTAATGCTGCTTCTTGGTCTATTTCATCCATTCCTTTTAATATTTTAAAAGTCTCTATCAAATCGCCTCTCAGTCTTCTCCTCTTGAGTGTGAACAGTCCCAGTTTCCTGAGGCGTTCTTCATAGCTCAAATTTTTCATTCCTTTGACTAGTTTTGTGGCTCGCCTTTGCACCTTCTCCAACATAGTTATATCCTTCTTGAGGTAAGGAGACCAGTGTTGGACACAGTATTCTAAGTGTGGTCTGACCATTGCTCTATAAAGTGGCATTAGGACTTCTTCCGATCTACTCGTGATCCCGTTCTTAATCATGCCCAACATCCTGTTTGCTCTCTTCGCCGCCGCCACACATTGCACTGATGGCTTCAGGTTTCTGTTAATCAGTACCCCCAAATCCCTTTCCTGTTCACATTTTGCTAATGTCACTCCAAACATTCTATACTCGTGTTCTTTATTTTTTTTTCCTAGATGCATCACCTTGCATTTATTTATGTTAAAATTCATTTGCCACTTTGTCGCCCATGTTTCCAGCTGTCTCAGATCCTTCTGAAGCTCCTCGCAGTCCCTTTTAGAGCCAACTGACCGACCTATTTCATATGAGTAGCAGGTTCCCACCAAGATAGTACCACTAATAAGTTTGTCCTGAAATCATTTACATTTTTTTCCCACAATGGATTCTGACCTGCATGTCAAAAAGTTTTCTTCCCCCTCCTGATGCTTGGAGGAGTCTGATTGTTTATACTCTCTTAACCCCAGACTCTAGTGCTCTAAAGAAATTTCCTGCCATGTTTGTGTTCCTTCTTTAATCACGAAGCAGCGCTCTGTGATTTAGATTTGGTCAGATGTCTGGCTCTCTGACTTGTGGTGGAGAACTGAAGCTCACTGCTAGAGCTCACCGCCTCACCTGCACTTGAACCCTCGCTCGCTTCCAGAAAAAATGAAATCAATGGGGCACTGTAACCCAGCACGCCAACACTGTCTGTCTCCAAACACATCAGCCACTATGTATATCTTGCACTCTTATCATCGAAGTGCTTTCTGATGTAGTTCAAATATCCTTAGAATTAATTCTGGCATAAAAGAAGTAATTGAAGCTGAATTCCCCCCAAACTCTGCACAGCAGTCTGGGCACAGCAGTCTGACATCTAGTATTAAGTTACACAGTACTAAATGGAAGTCATTGTTGACATAGGAACACTACTTTTCAGTCACATTAAATTGCATCAGGTTCTGCAAACCTGTCACAAAATATTGCAAGGAGGAGGAAGTTAATGCTTGTTATGACTGTGTGGCCAAATGGTTAGCAGGCAGGGTAGAGAGCTATTATACTGCATTATACACACGCGGAAATAAAAATAGTTTATATACTACATTTTTTGGACCCAAAACTTTTTCCTGCTCCTCTGGGCTTCAAGATTGGTGAGAACCAGGGCTGAGTTCTGCACCAGGAGCCCCATTTATAATTATCTGGGGTATTTTTCTGTAGTTTATATCCCCACGCACTCATTTTGCCCAGTCACTGCAGAAACGATCCCTGGCCAGGGACAATGCATCAAGGCTCCTTCTGGAATTCTCCAACTGCAAACAACAAAGAACTAAAATAGCAACTCTTACTCCGGAGTTGAGCACCCCTAATCATTTTTTAAAGTTGGCTCCTATGCTATCACAGAAACATGTTGAAGCATTTTGCTTGTTTGCTAACCCACTTGTTACTGATTTTTACAAAATATTTTTGGTAAGGTATGAGTTATAGGCAGAGTGTGTGTGGAAGCTTAACCAGCTAGCACGTTGCACTTACCATGTGCTAACTGCCTAATGCAGTTAGGGCCCCTTTTACCAAGCCACAGTAGCGATGCTGCTGTGGTAAATGCACCGAAGCCCACTCAGTTCCTATGGGGCTCATAATTATTAAAAAAAAAAAAAAAGTCTAAAAAGTGGCCTAAATGGGTACTTGGACGATCAAAAAGCCTGATCGTCCAAGTACCCATAATCAAAGCTGGTTTTAGATGTATCTAAAACCAGCTTTGACCTTTCCCCTGCCTCTAAATGCATAGAGCAAAAAGAGGCGTTTTTAGAGGAGGGGAAAGGGTGGGAGGTGGGCCAACCTAGACCTAGCTGTGGCCTCCCCAAAAATTGCCACTTACTTACTTTTATCCCTGGTGGTCCAGAGGTGCAGCAGCTTCTTTGACTGGCTCCCACAAATTCTTATGATTCGTGAGAATTTGCAGGAGCCAGTCAAAGAAGCAACCAAGCAAGAGCATCAAAGCGCGCTCCCGCTTATTGCTGCTCAGTGGCAGAAGAAACCAGCCGCGAGTGACTGGGTTAGCAGCGGGCTCCTACCCGCTGTACCTCTGGACCACTAGGCCAGAGGAGGCCCTACTATCAGGCCTATTTTCTGCAGAAATGGGACATATTGCCTTGTCCCCACTACTGAAAAAAGCTGACCTAGACCCTTCCGCACCTTCCAACTACCACCCAATACCAAATATTCCTCTCCTGACCAAGATGCTAGAGTCCATCATATCTACCCAACTCTCATCCTATTTTCTCCATTCTCCTTCCTTACCAATATGGCTTTAGACCCAACTTCAGCACCAAATCTCTATTGGCCTTATTAATCTCAAAGGTTCAACAACTTCATTCTCGTAATAAGTTTGCTGTTTTTACACAATTTAACCTTTCTGCAGCTTTTGACGTTGCCCATCATGATATTCTTATTTTCTGACTTTCTGAGATTGGCATTAACTCCACAGTCTTAGACTGGTTCTCGAAATTCTTACGCTCCTGCTCTTACACTGTTAACATGAATTGCACCTCATCCTCTTCTTGGAAACCGATTTGTGGAGTCCCGCAGGGTTCACCTCTATCCCCTATTCTTTTCAACATCTATATGTCCTCCCTGAAACTCCTCCATCTATCCCCCCTGGAAACACTTTACACTTATGCTGATGACATCCTTGTCCTCCTCGAGACCGACTCGAACCTCTCAAACATCTCTGAGAACATATCCTCATTTATAACGAACCTCCAATCCTGGGCCCTCACCGTACAAATGAAACTGAATGAGTCCAAAACAAAATTACTTTGGCTCGGCTCAAAATTAGATCAGCTACCCACCCTCATCCCACTGTCCTCTGGCACCACACTGCAGCTTGAGTTCTCTAGCAAAGTTCTGGGCATCATCATTGACTCTATACTATCCTTCAACGACCACCTCAACTCCTTGGTAAAAAAATTCTTTTTCAGCCTTCACATGCTGAGGAAAGCGAGATCCTGCTTCCATCAACAACACTTTGCTGTCCTTGTACAATCCATCATCCTTTCCAGACTGGACTATTGTAACTCCATCTACTTAAGCCTAACAAAGAAAAGCCTTCAAAGACTTCAGCGGATTCAGAATACCACGGCTAAGCTAATCTTCGCAAAAAGTAAATTTGACCATGTCTCCCCGCAACTGTCTAAGCTTCACTGGCTTCCAGTAATCAATAGGGTTCACTTTAAATGCGCTTGCCTAACTTTCAAGATCCTACACGGCATCCTTCCTCCCCTTATCCCACTATCTTGGAATTCCTCGAATCCTAATATCACCAGATCCACCCAAAAATTCAAACTATCCTTCCTCTCATTAAAAGGCATATCCCATGCAGGAAAACTAGGGACATCCCTCTCCTTCAGAATCACAGAGCTCTGAAATAACCTTACTACCCCACTTCGGAATCTGGGCGCCCTCCAACTTTTCCGAAAACATCTGAAAACTTGGCTATTCTCAAAAATGTAATACTTCCTCTCTTTGTTATACTAAATCCTTCTAAACTTTCTCTATACTGTCCTGTAACCCTCATTGGAGTTCCTTCTCTATACCAATTCCTGTAAACAGTGCCGAACTCTACGATTGTGGAGATGATGCGGTATACAAACTTAAGGTTTAGTTTATAACGGTGCAAGGGAAGGGGGCTGGGAGTAGAGTCAATCATAGGGGGGGTGGCTGGGTGCAGAGTCTGACAGGGGAAGGGAGCAGAGTCTGACGGGAGAGGGTGGCTGGGAGCAGATTCAGATGGGGGAGGCTGAGAGCAGAGTCTGACCTGGGGGTGGGGGGGGGGTGGCTGGGTGCAGAATCTGGCAGGGGTGGGAGGGAGGGAGGGAAGGAAGGGGGCTGGGTGCAGAGTTGGGGAGGTGAGGGGGTGGCTGTGGCTAGGCGTAGATTCTGGGAGGGGGCTGGGTGCAGAGTCTGATGGGGGAGGGAGGAGGGGCTAGATGCAGAGCCTGGCAGGGAGAGGCTGGGTGCAGGGGATAGGGAGTTGGGAAGACAGGGAGGACAGATGCTCAATGGGTTGGGAAAGACAGATACTGCACGTATTGGGAGAGGGTTGGGTAGGACAAATGCATGGGCTGGGGATGGTGTTAGGAAAGGAGGAAAAGAGTGATGCACAGGTGGAGTAGTGGGAAGGGAGAGAAAAAAATGCTGCTGGTGGGGGAGGGAAAAGGAACGGAGGAGGCTTGTTGGGCATAGATATGTGGCGTGAGAGGGAAAGAGAGATGATGTATATGGGGAAAGGAAAAAAGAGGGAGAATTGTTGGACATGATAGTGGTGGAGAAGAGAGAGGGAGAAATGGCGAGATGCCAGACCACAGAACTGAAGTGATAAGATGCTGTGAAATCTTACCATAAACAGACAAATTCTCTCAATAAACCAAATAGCTGTTATAAGATAGGTTTATTAGTAATAAGCAAAAGGCAACTCATATGAAATAGCAAAATACGGGGATCTATTGCTGTATATCGCCAAACTTTTGAACATTTACTGTACCTTTTGTTGTATTCGTTGTTTATTTCTCTGTTCAATAAAAAAATGTTTTTTCCTAGGTTCCCTGAGAACCCATTCTATAACAGTATGTGGGTGCTCAGATACCATTATAGAATATTAGCATAATCTAGTATCAGTGGGCCTTACATTTTACACACTGGCATAACTGCAGTCACCTAAATACACAGGTACGCTCATAACTTGCAGAGAACTTTCCAAACTGCTGGTTAGGTCCCCCACAAGAGGTCCCAAAACCCACATTTGCATCATTATTCTGCCCTTCCAAATCATGTTATTTGGCTGTAATCATGAGGTCACAGTCACAAGAAGATATTCTGGACCATGCGAGATCCTTGTACATACCCCTTGCATTTATGCCCTGACCCATGCCACCTTACAGTATAGCGATTAGGTGACCTGCTAGCGTTTTCCCCAATAAGTGTGAAGGTGCTAACTCTAGACATTTAAGCACACTAGATTATAGAATTACCCTTCAGCTGTTTTAGCTGTGTGTAGAAATCCTACAGCATTTCTAGCTCTTGCCAGCCCAGGGAGCAGAAACTATTTGTGGGAATCGTAGTCATTTCACAGCACTGTCATGGAGGCTGTCTTCAAAGCTTAATTTTAAAACTACTTTCTACCGTGTTTAGATAATGAATTAGATAATGTGTGCCTCTGCTTGTAAATATTTGCATGTTTCTTCAATGCCTCCCAAGCAAGTGTGTGTGTGAAGTGTGCAGATGACATTTCTGCACCAGGAGACTTGAATTCACCGTCGGGCATTCATCAGGGATCTTTTATGCTCATCGTGCCGCTGATCCACTATTATCACTCACATGCATGGCTACCAGCTCCTAGACTATCCAGGGGCGATCACCTGCTTGGGTCATCTGCCCACTTAGAATTTATACTGTAAAGACTCAGTTTCTTTCCCTCCTTCCATTTTCACTTAAAAGTTGTGTCTCTAACATGCACAATCATTAGCTTTCATCGCTCGTTCATTGAGAGTCAGAGAAAAAAGCATTTTACACGAGGCAGCCTCCCAGTCAAAGAATCCCTTCCCCCTCCTTCTTCCTTTCCCCTCCCTCCTCATCACACTCTGTTGCTTTAACACAGTCCTTCGTGCAATATACTAGAAGAGCGGTCCAGCCCCTTTCTTCCTCTCTTTCCCCTTTTCCCAGTTTTCCCCCCTTTACCAGGTTTCCCTTCTTGGAACTGGGGAATCCCTCACCTCACCTAACCACAGTGGGGAAGGTGTCCCTGGATAAGCACCTGACTGGCAGCAGGTCCAGAATGGTAAGGGATTTCAGTCTTTTCCCTTTTTTTTTTTTTTTTGTGTGTGTGTGTGTGTGTATAGGGCTCAGGGAAAGCTTATGCATTGTGTGTCTGGGGATGGTGGTGGGGGAGGTATGTACTCATAAGCCTCAGGTCCTGCTTTTGTGGATATGATCCGAAGGGCGTGTGCGTGCATGTTTGAAGGGAATCCTGTTCGTCCCTCCCCGGCACAGACGAGAGCGGCACTCTCGCTACCTTTTGCTTCTGCTGTAGTCAGGTGTCTGTAACCATGGAGAAAAAGAGCTGGAGTCCCGAGGCAGAGATCCCTCGCTTTCACCACTAGGAGATCGCAGCCTGTTCATTCCCTCCTGCCTTCAGCTGTTGGCTGCTGAGCCTAAAATCGTCTTTCCTGCACTTTTCCCCCCAGTGATCTCCAACTCAAACCCATTGCAGGGCCACATTTTGGATTTGGAGGGACTTGGAGGGACTCAGAAAAAGAATAGTTAATGTCTTATTAAAGAAATGACAATTTTGCATGAGGTAAAACTCTTAATAGTTTATAAATCTTTCCTTTTGGCTAAGTCTTAATAATAATATTGTAGTTTGTAGCTAAAGAGACATATGATCAAGAAACTCAAAACAGTACCTGGGCCACGAGTTTGAGACCACTGGGTTAGAAGAACTTCAGCTCGGAAAGGCAGCAATGAAGCAAAGACAAACGGCCTTTAGGGTTGAGATAACTTTGATATTAGATCTAATACAGACTGAGCATTTTCAGCTGTAGCTCAAGGCAAGTCACAAATCCATACAGTGGGGATTTTTCCTGCTCTCAGAGGGCTTGCAGGGTTAAGTAATTTACCCACCATCACAAGAAGTAGCAGTGGGGTTTGAACTGTGCTTTCTCCATGGTTATCAGTCTGAGGCTTTAACCGTTAGGATTTTCCTGCAATTCAGTGTTCAGTAGCACATACTTTTAGAGAAAGAGCTACAGAATCAGTGCCTTAGAGGAGGCTTCCGGAACTGCCTTTCTATCACTAATGCTTTATCTGCACCACTATTTCATTGTTCTAGTTCTGAAATCCAAGGGAGTAGTACAAGATGGGGATGGGGATGGGGAGGTGAGAAATTGATGCACACCATCCAGAAGAGAGACTACGTATAGTTTGATAGTGCCTTTTCATTGCAAGAAAGTGAAACTGTGGGATTGTAGGGTGTTATTATTATTACCTAAGCGGTTTACAATCAGCATTTTCCCTGTCTGTCCCGTTGGACTCACAATCTATCTAATATACCTGGGGCAGAGGATTGAGTGACTTGCCCAGGTCACCAAGGAGCAGTGCAGGATTTGAACCCACAACTCAGTGTGCTGAGGCTGTAGTTCTAACCACTATGCCACTCCTTCCAGGAAAGGGGCAGAACGATCAGTTCTGGAGGTTATACCTCTGCAAGGGGGTCCAGAGAATGGCACAGAAAATGTTGCAAAGTCTGCATCAAAAGGTTAGGGCTCTTCAGCTTGAAAAAGAGACAGCTGAGGGGAGATATGATTGAAGTCTACAAAATCGTGAGTGGAGTAGAATGGGTACAAGTGGATCGATTTTTCACTCTGTCAAAAATTACAAAGACTAGGGGACACTCGATGAAGTTACAGATGTGCTACTAGACCTGCTGTGTACAGCTCTCTCTCTCTCTCTTTCTATCTTGTACATGTCTTGGTAGGGGCAAATAAGCATGGATTCCCCATCCCTTGCACTTTCAGGGTGGGGCCAGATATCTCAGCATTCCACAACCCCACTGCAGATGATTCACACCCCTCCTAGTTGAGCTCCATCTATGGCAGTCTGTGGTGGCCCTCTTTGTCTTTCTAGGTTTTTAAAATCTACTTCTCTGCCTCTCTCTACCCAGGCTCAGGACAAAAAGGAAAAAGTACATAAGAACATAAGCAGTGCCTCTGCCGGGTCAGACCATAGGTCCATCCTGCCCAGCAGTCCGCTCCCGCGGCGGCCCAAACAGATCACGACCTGTCTGAATCATCTGAAGGGGCTCCCCTGCCACCTTGGCCTCCCAATTTGGTCCTGCCTTCCCATCGAAGTCCCAGCCCTCCGGTCCTGCACATGCACGACCTGGTTGGTTTATACTCATTACCTGACAAACTTTCTATACTTTTGTTACATCCCAGCTCCTCCCTCAGTATCCCATGATCCCTTTATCCCTCAGGAATCCGTCCAATCCCTGTTTGAATCCTTGGACCGTACCCTGCCTGATCACTTCCTCCGGTAGCGCATTCCAAGTGTCCACGACCCTCTGGGTGAAAAAGAACTTCCTTGCATTTGTTCTGAACCTATCTCCCTTCAGTTTCTCAGAATGCCCCCTTGTATTTGCTGTCCCCTTCAGTCTGAAGAATCTGTCCCTATCCACCCTCTCTATGCCCCTCATGATCTTGAAGGTCTCTATCATATCTCCCCTGAGCCTCCTTTTTTCCAGAGAGAAGAGCCCCAGCCTATCCAGCCTCTCGGCGTATGAGCAGTGTTCCAGCCCTTTTACCATTCTCGTTGCTCTCCTTTGGACTCTCTCAAGTACCGCCATGTCCTTCTTGAGGTGCGGCGACCAGTACTGAACGCAGTATTCCAGATGCGGACGCACCATCGCTCGATACAATGGCATGATGACTTCCCGTGTTCTGGTTGTTATGCCCTTTTTTATGATGCCCAGCATCCTGTTGGCTTTTTTCGAGGCTGCTGCGCACTGTGCAGATGGCTTCAGTGATGCATCCACCAGCACACCCAAGTCTCTCTCAAGTCTGCTGTCTCCATCAATACCCCCCCCAATTTGTAGCTGAACAACGGGTTCTTTTTCCCTATATGCATGACCTTGCATTTGTCCACGTTGAAGCGCATTTGCCATTTGTTTGCCCAGTCTTCCAGCTTGTCCAGGTCTCTTTGTAGGTCCTCACACTCCTCCCTGGTCCTAACTCTGCCGCACAGTTTGGTATCGTCTGCGAATTTTATAACCTCACACTTTGCCTCCTTTTCCAGGTCATTGATGAATATGTTAAAGAGTAACGGCCCCAGCACCGATCCCTGTGGCACACCGCTCGTGACTCCCCGCCAGTCAGAGTATTGACCCTTTACTCCAACCCTCTGCAGTAGATGTGGAGGAGTGCATGCTTGAAGGACAAGGCATTTCTCAATGCATTTGGAAATGCTCACAACCATCAAGAGTATATCTCAATAAAGTCTGGATGGATGTCATTGGCATACACTGGTTAGCAGTGTCATGGCTCCACATGGAAAGATATTTGGCGGCTCTCCTTCAGTTCATTGGAAACCAAAGTGGCCCCAACTTAAAAATTAATGACACTGGTCTATGGCTTAAATCGTAAAAGTTGTTGGGATCTTGTTTATATGAAAAGTTCCAGGAAAATTAAAATGATTTCTTGAATATTTGCACATGAAAATTAGCATTACAGTTTGAATTCCAGCATTTCTTCCAGTGACATGTTGATATCAGAATACCTATAATGTAAGCTTAGTAAGAGCAGTTCTATATGGTATGTGTAAAATTAAGGACATCAATTTATAGAATAGGTGCACTTATGCACATAAATAATGTCACTAATTATATTTATGCACCTAAGTGTTAGGTGCTGTTCTCTTCTTAGGAGTAGTCCCCACGCTCTGGAATTTACTCCCAGAGGGGCTACCTCTAACTCCAGATTTCCTCTACTTCAGGAAGCAGGTGAAAGCCTGGCTCTTCACCCAAGCCTTTAGTACATAGGATGATTGACTGTACACTAGAGAATGACATGACAGAATTTGTCACCATCCCCATGGATAACCATGGGAAACTATCCCGTGTCATTCTTTAGTGTCTATCTCAACCTCAGTCCTTCTCCATCAGCATTCTTCAATGCAAGGCTTAGAGACATAGAAACATAGAGTATGACAGCAGAAAAGGGCCGATGGCCCAACAAGTCTGCCCACTCACCTCCCTCCTCGAGAATCCATCTTTTAAGCATTCCTCTGGAGTGACCCCACCAGACGTTCCCATCGTCCCTTGAAGTCGAGCGTGGTACTGGTCTCATCTACCTGACGTGGAAGACCATTCCATCGATCAATTACCCTTTCGGTAAAGAAGTATTTCCTGGTGTCCCCATGAAATCTCCCTCCCCCCCCGAGTTTTAGCGGGTGCCCTCTTTTCGCCGTGGGACCCTTAGGATAAAAGATTTCTTCTTCCACCTCAATGCGGCCCGTGATGTATTTGAATGTTTCTATCATGTCCCCCCTTTCTCTGCGCTCTTCGAGAGAATATAAGCGCAGCCTGTTCAGATGTTCTTCGTATGGGAGATCTTTGAGTCCTGAAACCATCGTAGTGGCCATTCCCTGAATCGACTCCATTCTCTTCACATCCGTATGATAATGTGGCCTCCAAAACTGAACACAGTACTCCAAGAGAGGTCTCATCATGGATCTGTACAACGGCAGTATAACTTCAGGCTTTCGGCTGATAAGCTCCTTCTTATGCAGCCCAGCATTTGTCTAATTTTTGCTGAATCTTTCTCCACCTGATTGGCAGCTTTCATATCTTCCCGGATGAGAACTCCCAAGTCCTGTTCTGCTGCAGTTCTTGTTAGGTTTTCACCATTCAGGGTGTTCGTTCTGCATGGATTTCCGTTACCAAGGTGCATTACCTTACATTTTTTGGCATTAAAATTCAGTTGCCAAGTACTGGACCATTGTTCTAGTAAAAGTAGGTCCTGTTCCATGGTGTCGGGCATGGTTGCGCCGTTAGGTTCTCCTGCGCTGCCCACAATGTTGCATAGTTTAGCGTCATCAGCGAATAATGTAATTTTGCCTCGAAGTCCCTGAGGCAGAACCCTTACAAATATATTGAATAGTATTGGGTCCAAGACCAAGCCCTGCGGTACTCCACTGGCCACTTCCGACGTTTTTGAGGGAGTACCGTTTATCATCACCCTTTGAAGGCTGCCGCTAAGCCAGTCTTCTACCCATGCTGTTAGTGTTTCTCTTGAGGATCAGTGGCTGAACCCATTCGTACACTGATTCTTATTTGAGCCAAATATAGGATAATGAAGCCACTGTGACATCACTGATGAGGTTGGCTCTTAGGCATTGGTAGAATGAGGCATTATGACATCACAGTCTCAGCTCTGGAATCTTGCTACTCTATGGGTTTCTTCCAGGTACTTGGAACCTGGGTTGGCCACTGTTGGAAACAGAATACTGGGCTTGATGGACCTTTGGTCTGTCCCAGTATGACAACACTTATAGTCTTATGTTCTAACCTTTCGGTGTCATTCTTTAATGTCTATCTCAACCTCAGTCCTTCTATACTAGCATTCTTCAATGCAAGACTTGAGGGTCAGTGGCTTTGTCCATTCATTCACTGATTCTTCCCTCTCTCCTTAAAGAATGACACGGGGATATTTTCCTGCAGTTATCTGTCACTGTGTCATTCTCTACCGTACACTCATTCTGTACCAGAACTAGCATGCTACACTTACTCTTAACAAAATCAGTTCCTTACATCTTGTTTAACTGTATGAATAACTTACCTTGAGTTTAGCCTTCCATCTGTTTATCCCAATGGACTCCATACCACCTATCTTGTCCCCATCTAATATCTGCACTTGGCCTCTCGGCTATAGAATAAGCTGTTTTGTAGAAAAGCATTAGCGTCGTATCTGTTATTTGAATGTTCTGATTTGTGCTTATTAGGTATTTCGTAAGTATTATGCTGACATTATGTATCTCTTATTTCAATACTGTTAATAAGTACTGTATTTTTCGCTTCATAAGACACACTTTTTTCCATCCAAAATTTGGTGGAAATTTGGGTGTCTTATGAAGTGAAGGTTAACTTAAAAAAAAAACCAACAATACCCCACCCACCCCATGCGTCGGGGGTATGCGAGCTGACTACCGCCTGCCTGCCGCCACTGCTCCCTTCTGGCCGCCACTGCGCTGCATCTCCAGGAAGGGAAGGGAAGGGCCAGTGTGCTGCGCTGGACACTGCCTTCCTCCCTCCCTGCCCTGTTGAAGCCTGCCTACCCTCCACCAATTCCTTCTCTGGCCCAGGTCCGCCCCTGCGCCGCTACTTAAAGAAGGGAAGGGAAGGGCCAACGTGCAGCGATTGCACGTTGCCGGCCCACAAGCCTTCTCCCGGTGTCAGAACTGACAAAGGATTGTAGACAGTGAGGAGGCAAGAACTTGGGACATGGGAGTGAGGTAGGTCGAAGGACAAAGGATAGAAGGCAGTGAGGAGGCACAAACTTGGGACATGGTAGGGAGGAAATAAAAAGGGACAATTGTTGGGCCTGAAGGAAGAAAGGAAGGAAGGAGACTCATGAAATCACCAGACCCACAAAGGTAGGAAAAATGATTTTATTTTCAATTTAGTGATTAAAATGTGTCAGTTTTGATAATTTATATCTGCTGTGTGTATATGAAAAATGAAAGGAACAACCTGGCACGGAAGTGGAGACAGGGTGCAGAGCCTGGCAGAGAGTGAGGGGGGCTGGGTGCAGAACCTGGTATATATTAGTACACAATTTGGTTCAGAATGTTTTTTTTTTTCTGGTTTCCTACTCTAAATCTAGGGTGCTTCTTATGGTCTGGTGCATCTTATGGAGTGAAAAATACGGTATATTTTTTAAACTGCTTCATGGTAGTCTTATTATTAAGTCTCAGTTTGTTGATTTTGAGTTTACCTCATTCATTCATTGGTTTTATATTTTGTCTTTTTACTACTGTTATACTGTTAATAAAATTGTACATAAGAACATAAGAATAGCCTTACTGGGTCAGACCAAAGGTCTGTCAAGTCCAGTAGCCCATTCTCACGGTGGCCAATCCATGTCACTAGTACCTGGACAAAACCTAAGAAGTAGCAACATTTCATGCCACCGATCTAGGACAAGCAGTGGCTTGCCCCATGTCTGTCTCAATAGCAGACTATGGACTTTTCCTCCAGGAACTTGTCCAAACCTTTCTTAAAACTGGCTACGCTATCTGCTCTTAACATATCCTCTGGCAATGCGTTGTAGAGCTTAACTATTCTCTGAGTGAAAAAATATTTCCTCCTATTGGTTTTAAAAGTATTTCCCTGTAACTTCATCGAGTGTCCCCTAGTCTTTGTACTTTTTGATGGAGTGAAAAATCGATCCACTTGTATCCGTTCTACTCCACTCAGGATTTTGTAGACTTCAATCATATCTCCCCTCAGCCATCTCTTTTCCAAGCTGAAGAGTCCTAACCTTTTTAGTCTTTCCTCATATGAGAGGAGTTCTATCCCCTTTATCATCTTGGTTGCTCTTTTTTGATCCTTTTCTAGTTCTGCTTTATCTTTCTTGAGATAAGGAGACCAGAATTGAATGTAATATTCCAGGTGAGGACGCACCATGGAGTGATACGGAGGCATTATAACATTATGTTTTATGTTGCATTGTATTTGCTGTATACCACTTGAGTGAATCTCTTCATAAAGGCAGTTAATAAATCCTGATAAATAAATACAATACCCCAGGATTCTATACAGTATATATGACCACCAGCTCAAAACCATCAGTAATTAGGTGGTAATAACCAATTGTTGAAGTTAATTGGCACCCATTAGAATTTGTGCATGCATCTGACTGCATGCTATTCTATAACCTATGCCTAACTCCTATAATATGAATCTCAAAAGGGAGGGGCACAGGCATGGCATGGGCATTCCAAAAGTTATGCGCCTAGTGAAAGAATTCTGGCGCAGTTCACCCACCATATGCACCGACATTTACACCAGATTTTAGCAGGTGTACTGGTGCTTAAAATTTGGACAGAGGAATCAGTGATAGGCTCAGGTCTGTAGAAGGCATGCGCCCTTTATGTAATCGCACATAGCACCAGTCTTTTTTCAGTGCCGAGTTTTGAGCTTTGCATATAAGTGGGAGGGAATACATGGGTAGAGTCATGGGCATGTCTCTGAGATATTTGCATAACTTAGAATGTTATGCGTTTTGTGCATTTCAGGGAACTCTTAGGCACAACAGGTATGGCTGCCATGGACTTGGCGTAACTGTTGTTGCCTGCCTTTAGGCGCACCATGCTGACTTATGCTAGTATTCTATCATAAGAACTTAAGACTACCGTAATCATACTGGATCAAATCAATGGTCCATCAAGCCCAGTAGCCTGTTCTCACGGTGGCCAATCCAAGTCCCTAGTACCTGGCCAAAACCCAAGGAATAGCAACATTCCATGCTACCAATCCAGGGCAAGCAGAGACTTCCCTCATGTCTTAATAACATACTATGGACTTTTCCTCCAGGAAATTGTCCAAACCTTTCTTAAAACCAGCTACGTTATCCGCTCTTACCACATCCTCTGAGAAAGTGTTCCAGAGCTTAACTGTTCTGTGAGTGAAAAAAAAGATTTTCTCTTTTTGGTTTTAAAAGTATTTCCCTGTAACCTCATCGAGTGTCCCCTAGTCTTTGTAATTTTTGTGCCAGGATCTTGTTATAGAATGAATGCTCAATGTATGGCATTGAGGTTGCTTATATCTTGATGCCAGTTTATCTTCCTTACTGGAACCAGGGGTGTAGCTGAGGGGAGTGTGCTTATCTACAGGTTAATGTAAGGCTGCAAACTTCAGAAATGTTTAAACAAAATCTACTTTACCCACTCCTTTACAAAGCCACGCTAGTGTTTTTAGTGCCAGCTGTAGCGGGAAGAACTCCTACGCTTATACCGCTGTGACTGGCCCTAAAAACAATAACTTGGCTTTGTAAAGTCTTAGATAAAAGCAAAAAAAACCCAAACAAACCTGTAATGTGAAAGCCACCTCATCTTCCTTTATGATGACAGTTACAGTCTAGGAGCAGTTTGAAGGGTGGGGTGGATCTTGCACAGGTAAGAGCTGGTAGCATAACCAGTAACCCAGTAAATTGTGCGCTTCATCATGGTGGATGAGGAAGGCATGTCTGTGAGAGTATGCCAGAGGTGTGTGATTGAATTTTGTGTTAAACGTGGAAAGAGCGGTAATGAAACTCTTGAAATGTTTCGGCAAGCATACTGCAATTGCGCAGAAAGAAGTTCTCTTCAAATGATGGAGTGAAGAATGCCACAGCTGCAGCGCTAAAAGTGATGTCGCAAAACAAGTCCACTTCACATCTTTGAATCATTTTTGAAACACTTCAAAAAAATGTATTGAATGTGAAGGACGCTACTTTGAAAAAGAAACATGTTCAGATCCTGTGCAGTCATCTGATTCTGAATAAAAATAACAGTCTCATTACTTTTCAGTCGGCCCTCGTAAATAGAAACAAAACAAAGGAAAATAAGATGATACTTTTTTATTTGACAAAGTACTTTTTTGACTTCAGGTCAGTTATTAGCAAAAAAAAAAAAAAGATGTTATCAAAGTGAACAATGGAAAGCATTCTAACAGCAGTAACCAAGGGAAGGAGTGGAAGGGGGAAGAAAAGAAAGCGATAGGGATAAAGAAAGGGAGGTGGATGAGTAACCAGAAAGCGACAAACTAGATAGAAGACCAATGTGGCCCCCCCAGGTGATGCCTGATTCCCTACCTGTATCTCAAGTCAAGATGCACAGCTAAGGGGGTCACATGATGGCTGGTACCTGAGCGGACACTGGGCACAGAGCTCTGCTCCAATTCTCCAAAAAAAAATCCTCTTTATGCTACTTGCAACCTGTACTTGAATCTTTAATTGCTGTCGGAGCTTGCTCTCGCCACGGTGGTTCACTCTGGCTACATATCGCGCAATGCTTCCTAGTTAGTGGCGAGGGGGATGCCGCTGAAAATTCCCAGGGTGCTTAAGGGTAGCGTGGCTCATTCCTGCAAATTGGCGGAGACGCAAATGGAGGCATCACCGAATCGTACAGCAGACAATCTGATGCAGGTGTCAAGTCGACACTTATCGCTGCTCGTGGACGGTAAGCTGGCTAAGCTGCATATCTCAATGGAGGAACTGAAGGATGCTTTGGCTGGACATGTCACGCAAAGCCAGCAGGTAGAGGAACATATCTGAGCCCAAGAGGACCGCATGGTGACCTCGGATGCCCAAATTGCAACCCTGGAGACCCGAGTGAGTCGATGAGCAGGGTCGATGAGCAGAACAGGGCCCGAGGGAAAAATATTCACATCTTAGGGGTCCTGGAGGGAGTTTCTGATTCCGCCCTTCCTGACCTGGTGGAAAGCTGGGGATTTTGTATCCTTTTTCACTTGTTTTGGGGATACAGGTTGTTGACTGGTTCATGGTACTGTTTACCAAGATGGGGGTTTGTAGGAGGAGAGAGTCAGTTGGGGGGGAGGGTGTCTGTGTGAACGTGGTCTTTTACTCTGTGGAAGGTGGGTGGTACAGGGTTGTGGGTGTATGTGTGTGCATGGGTTGGCTGGTGGATAGCGGGGGATGGGGGAGGGGAAGAGGGTTAGAGGCCATGATAGGGGTGGAGTCAACCTCCCTGATCTGCGCATGTATAATGTGGCTGCTTTACTGCGGTGGGTACATGAGGTATACTCTGGAGCCTGTTAAGTTTGCACCGACGGGGTTCTGGTCCCTACTGGCTACTCCGGTTTCTGCTTTTAACGCTTTGTGTCCTGGGGCTTGAAACGTGCTGCGGTCATTGCTGGCTGTGTGGTGTTGGTGGCGGTCTTCTTTGGGAGGTTAAGTGGGCCCATCGCCTTTTCTGGAGTTTGTGGCTAACCCTAGCTTCCCTGCTGGCTCAGTGGCTACCTTTTTCTTCAGAGCCCATCAGTCTGGATGTTGGTTTGTTGGGCAGGTTGCTGAGTTGGATTCGGGGTCGGTCCCCTCTTTTCAGTCCTGCAGGGAGCATTGGAATTGGCCGGCAGGGTCGGTGTTTACTTATCTTCAGCTTCGCAGCTATTGTTCCTCATTGCGTTCACCTGGTCGGCTGCTGCCTACTTTCTCCCTCTGGACCAGATCTTTCTTTCTGTCCCATCTGACTTTAACACACTTTCGGGCTGGTATAAGCTTGGACAGTCCTGGAAGCGCACTCGGTTTTTGGACTTGCTGGTGGAGGACTGGGGAGCTGAATTGAGTGAGGTTATGGGAGATGAGCTGGCCTGAGCTTTGTGGACACTGGAGGGGCCTCTCCTAATGCGGGCTTACATGAGATGCATCATAACATTTTGCACAAGGCCTACATCATGAGACTAAAAGGGTGTAGGATGGTTTTGTGGCCTGGTGCTTGTTGCCTGAGCTTCCTGGCTTTGTGGGGTACAATGGTACATCATTTCTTGGAATGCTCCCAATTGGGGAGTCTGTGGGTGCAGGTGCTTCAGACGGTGGAGGTTGTCTTGGGTCGGTCCCTAGAGTGGTCCTATAGGACTTTGCTGCTGGGTGTCACGAGTCCCTTGATTGAGGCTGGTATTGCGGAGCCCTGTTGGCGTTTTGTATTAGTGGCCCTAGGGCTTACGGAAAAGTTTATCCTGAAACATTGGGTGGGGGAGGCGAACTCTACAGTCCAACAATGGTGGGCTCATATGTCTCAAATGGCACTTTGGGAGGCAAGCAGAGTGCAACCAGTTGGAAATCAGCGGCGTATTTGGAGTGTTGGAGTTCCTTTTAGACCAGGTCGGAGTCCAGGGACGCAAGGAGAGAGGAGTTGAGGGAGGGGAGTTTGGGAGGAGTTGGGGGGTCTTTTGCATTATAAAACTTGGGATCTTGCATGGGAGTGGTTCTCACTTTTGTTTTGCTCTGCTTCTAGGGTTACTGTTGTCTAGTTGTACTGCTTTCTGACCTCTTTTTGTGGGTGGATTATGTGCAATGTTTCTACAATAAAAATATTTTCAAAAAAAAAGATGCACAGCTAAGGGTCTGGCATGACCATTTTCCAAATGGTGGCAAGAAGAGCGGGATGCTGCTGGATTTTTCCCAGAACGAAAAGTATTATTGATCTGTGGAGGTGGGACGTCACTCTGCTGAAGGATCTCTGTTCTACACATTTCTTTTCCCTTCCCCTTTTGTTTTTTCCTTACATGTTCTTCTATCCTATCATGAATGTATTTCTCCCTCCTTTCCTTTTGTTTCACCATGGTTTTGTATTATTGTTGAATGCCTGTTTGTTTTAAATTATCTGTCTCCTTTTTAATATTGCAGATTGCTTAGGAATTTGATAAGCGATCGACTCAAATCTAAATAAAACCTGTGCCCTGTGCTGGAGTGCCTGAGCCAGTGGTGTCTGGGGGAGGGGAAATCATTTTATTTCTCCCTCCTGGGCAGCTAGATGACCCTTTGCGCCAATGCTGTATTTTATCCCAGTTCTAGGCTGGAGTAAAGATCAGAGAGAGAAGGACAGTAAAAACACGCATCAACATTTTGGTGTGGCTTTTACACCAGAAGCAGTTACAAATTTGGCTCTTTGTCTGTTTTGCGTCCCCATTGCACTAGCTTGGTGGCTTTAACTGATTCGCCTGCGCTGAAGCCTCGTGTTTTATCAAGAGCCAGGCTAGTACAGGGAAATCAGGAATACACTGATGTTTGCATCCGGCCCCTATATGTGACTTTTCAATGGGGGAAGGGCGCTACGTTAAGAGTGCTGACAAGACCAGCGAGGACCACTGGGTGAGGAATCCCAGGGCTTTGAAATGTTTAATCATTTTGATTTCTCATGTCTCCCTATCTTGGACAGTTGTGATCCATAAGGTCAGTGGGGTACTCCTGAAAGACGTTCGGCCCCTGGAGGTGTTGCTGTGTTCTTCTCTGCTGTGATGTGTTATGTGTAGGCTTATTTTTGTCTTTAACTTGTGACTTTTTCTCCAGTGTAGCATTTCTCTTAATTGAATAATATTTATTTTAAAAAATGTATATACATATATTATCTATACGGTTTACATAATCACAGTCATAAATGTTGAACAAACAAACATTTTAACCAATTATAAAAACTGTTGATCATTAATCAGATAATATATTAGCAGGTATTTACATTATGTAAAATCTCAACTTAGAAGAAAGGCACTAACAAGCAATTTTGTATCTTCAACCTCTCCTTAAAACCCTTTCTGACAGTGCAAAATCGCAAAACACCTGGCAGAGCATTCCAGACTTTTGCACCTCCTACCAATAACATAGTCCCACCAATCCTGGAATGAGAAATCACTATTTCCCCCCCCCTCCCGAGCATCCTTTCATGCTATTTTGTGACCTCAAGCTCCTCCTTGGCTGATAGATTTCAAAAAAGACTTTGATTTTAAAAAATCCTTTGCTTTTTGCTAGTTTTTGCAGTGAAGCTGCTGCTTGAAAGGAGCAGGGAATATTTATTTTAGTGATCTCTCCTCCAATAGTACTGGATGTAGTTGCCTAAATATAGGCATTAATAGTGTATACATATGTGCTTGAATGACATCACAAAGTGACTTTTACACATGTATGTTCTAGGCACTATTCCATAGAATTGGCGTAGTAGCTGTATGGCAAATAAAAGCTTATAGTGTTATAGGGCTAGATTCACAAAGCAAACCAATCGTGTACCGATCGGTTTGCGACACGATTTCCCTCTGGCCCGAGTCACTATCCTTTCCTGCGATCTGCTTCCGATCCGTGCATGCAAATGAGGAGAACGGCATGCAAAGTAGGCAGGGACCTGATTTCACAAAATAAATTTGGGACACCGATTGGGCTGGCCGATCAAGAGAAGAAGCAACTGCTGGGGACCAGTGGCACACGTCTCTGCCGACTCTCCTGCTCTATTGCTGCCCTGATCTTTCAGCCATGTCTGATCTTAGCAGTCAGTCTCAGGGTTTTTTTTTCTGCAAGCAACAAAATGGAAGCCTGTCCAATCCTGATGTTCCAGCCCTGCTTTCTCCCCCATGTCCTCTCTGCTCCGAGCCCTGGATCTCTGCCGCCTTCCCTGCGATGCGAGCAAGTGGGTTTAAAACGGGGCTGCACGTGATTAGCGCATTCTACCGCGCTAGCGCCCATTGATGAATTCCCACCTTAGTTACCACTTTGTAGAATCATCAAATAAGAACATAAGAATAGCCTTACTGGGTCAGACCAATGGTCAATCAAGCCCAGTAGCCCGTTCTCACAGTGGCCAATCCAGGTCATTAATACATGGCCAAAACCCAAGGAGTAGCAACATTCAAGTTTCAAGTTTAATGGTTATTTGATCTATTGCCTATCATAATACTAAGCAATTATACAAAATATTTAAAATCAGGGGGTACACAACAAAAATACATATTATCAGATACAAAGACAGAACAGACTAACATGGCACAAAAGGACTAAAGGTGAACTACAATAAGGTATAGTAAAGGAGAGAAAACAAAAAAGAAGGATGGATCAAAGGGGAGGGGGGTAGGAGTTTTATTTAAACTGCTGTTTATCTGCACGGAATGGAGAGAGAATAAAGTAGGAGATTAGATCATTGTTAAAGATGTGTCTATATAAAAAAGCTTTAAAAGCTCCTTTAAATTTATCTAGGCTTGCTTCCTCTCTAATGTAAGGGGGGGGGGGAGCAGTACGGTGAAACAGGAGTCCCTGCGAGTGCCAAATGTATTAAGAGTAGGCACAAAAAGTAAGTTTTGGGAAGAAGATCTGAGTGTTCTAAGTGGGATATGAGGGATAAGTAACTTATCAATGAAAGACCAATCCAAGCCGTGGCTTCCCCCTTGTCTTTCTAAATAACAGACTATGGACTTTTCCTCCAAACCTTTCTTAAAACCAGCTACGCTATCCGCTCTTACCACAACCTCTGGCAACGCATTCTAGAGCTTAACTATTCTCTGAGTGAAAAAAAATGTCCTACTATTGGTTTTAAAAGTATTTCCCGGTAACTTCATCGAGTGTCTCCTAGTCTTTGTAATTTTTGACAGAGCCTTTCCTCATTTGAGAGGCGCTCCATCACCTTTATCATCTTGGTCGCTCTTCTTTGAACCTTTTCTAGTATGGCTGAACAGAACAAACAGCCCATTCTCTTCAATCCCTTCTCCTCCCTCAGTGACCCTCCGCATTGCTCCCATGCCAAATGCACCCTGTGCAACACGCCCCCAAAGCAGGGCATTCCTGCCACACCCACTTTGGTGAAATCTGCACAACGGAAGCCAATGGACAGCCTCTCTTACGCTCTGTGTGGCCAAAGATAATGCTTTCTTGAATTCTCATACTGTCCTTACTTCCACCACCTCTGTTTAATGCATCTACTACCCTTTCTGTCAAGAAATATATACTTGAATTATTCATGAATCTATCCATTGTCATCTTTTCCGTCAAAAGAGGCCTGAGTTCCATGATTTATAACGTGTAGCTATTTAATATCTCCCCCTTCACACCTCTTCCCCAGCACGCACATTTTTAATTGTGTCCCCATAAGCTTTAGCAGCCCCACTCTGGGCTGACTCCATCCAGTTGATGTCATTTTGAAGATGTGGTCTCCAGCT
Source organism: Geotrypetes seraphini (assembly GCF_902459505.1). NCBI lineage: Eukaryota > Metazoa > Chordata > Amphibia > Gymnophiona > Dermophiidae > Geotrypetes > Geotrypetes seraphini. The sequence continues at coordinate 31,304,376 of NC_047097.1, forward strand.
GTTTCTAGATGGATACTGTTAATTGAGGCTGTGGTATCCAAATAGTTAACTCTTTCCCTAGACTGGGCTATTTTGAAACGGATTGAAGGATGGAATGCAGTAACATGTGGGACTTGTAATGGCCCTTTTAGCCTTTTGCTCTCTCATCCCCAGGAGGATTGATTTCACAGAAAAAAGATATGCTTAAACTCCAGATGCAGGCAAATTGTGTTCAACGCATTTTGAGGTGACACATTTGCATGCCTTGCCCTGCTCAGAGCAGCTGCAGATATTTGGGCGTGAATCCTAGTAAGTGGCCTCTGAGCTATGGCAGGCACACAGATATCTTTCATGCCACTACTACAACTTTATTTCCATATAGTATTGGGGAAATGTAGTAGCCACTGAAAGCAACGTACAGAATTATCATGGAAAACAAACAGCCCTGCTTTCACCTTTTCTTGGCAGCGTTGTCATGCATGCTACACTCACATACAAAAGGCACATAGAACCTAACTCTGTTTTTCTTATTTTTCGGGTTTTACTGTCCTGTCCGTGCATGTGTCATGCCCCCTTATTCCATCAAGCAACATCTTTGTGTATCCACATAGACCCATTCTTTCTTTCTTTCTTTAATTCATTCATTTTCTACCCCGTTGTCTCCAAAGAGCTCAGAACAGCTTACAGTTTCAACATACATATTATATAGTTGACAGGTTACAATTTGACAATTACAGAACAAGTTTACAATACGAGGTTGTATCCTAACTTGATACAAACATGTATAGTGTTTCCAAGTTACAATTTGCCATAGGTCTCCTTAATAGTGCATGTTTTTTTGCAATACAAGTTTTTATCCTAATGTGACATATTGGGATCTAATACCAATATACATTTCTCTGGAATCCATCGGTCATGGGCAGGTAATGGCTGTTTCTCCTCCTTTTTTGTGTGTATGGGAGCCTGCTAAAACTTGATAGCCTTAAGGACATATACCTAGTATAACTATCATTGTCTTTGTAGACTACCTTGGTTAAGTGATATTAAAAAAAAGATACGCCAGATCAGAGGCTTGATTTCTGATCTCTAATATCTGGTCTGGCTATTATTCCTGTGACATTGGGTGACTGATCATTTGGTAGGGGGGGGGGTGGAGAGTCAAACAGCTGCAATGACAGGGGAGGGATAACCAGGAAATCCATTCGAAACAGCTGTTCTGTCAATGCAACAGAGTTCCCTTTCATGGGTTATGATATTACCGACACTTCTTGACTAAATTACGACCTCTGAACTCATAGTCATCTCTCATAATATTATTGCACTTAACAGGGTAGCAGTCAGATTCATGTGCGGCAAATAAAGCCCTCAAACCGCCTCTGTACTTAACACATTTGCAGCATGTACTGTATATCTGCAGTGTATCTAGTATACTTGTGGAGTGTCTCTGAAATTATTTACCCCAGATTCTAGAACCTAGTGTGCCCAGCTTTATGCTTAGTGTGGAAAGTTGCTTGTGCAAATTACAGAATAAGGCAAACTAGATGCATAACTTAATTTATTAACAAACTGATATTGGTATTAACAAGCAATAGTTTGTCTTAATTGATGCTAATTGGCAGCAATTAGCATTTACACGTGCAATTGCTCTAACAAAAGGCGGCATTCCATAACATGGACATGTAATTTCTACTGCGTGCACCTACTAGGGATGTGTGACAGTGGGAGGGGCATGCATATGATAGAATATCAGCGCAAAACTGATTTACAGCAGCCTTGGACATGGCAAAAGTGCTACTGCACGGATATGCAGACATAACAACATAAGATAGACGGAAGGTTCATCAAGCCCAGTATCCTGTTTCGAACAGTGGCCAATCCAGGTCACAAGCACCTGGCAAGATCCCAAAAGAGTAAAACAGATTTTATGCTACTTATTCTAGGAATAAGCAGTGGATTTCTGCAAATCCATCTTAATAATGGCTTACAGGCTTTTAGGAAATTATCCAAACCTTTTTTAAACCCTGCTAAGCTAACTGCTTTTACATATTCTCTGGCAATGAATTCCAGAGTTTAAATACACATTGAATGAATATATAATAGAAATAAAATGAAACATAAGTGAAATAAGTGGATACTTTTCATTAGACTAACAATTCATTTTGTGATTAGCTTTCAAAGGTAACCCATCAGAAGAAGGGTTACCTTTAAAAGCTAATTAAAAAAATGCATTAAGTTAGTCCAATAAAAAAGGTTTCACCTTATTTCATTTATGTTTATTTTCTATTACCTTTAACAGTGGGCTACTACAGCTACCACATGATTTTACTCACATTGAGTGAAGAAATGCACTAGTATTTTATAATGGTGGTTGTGCATGCAATCAGCAATATAGAATTCATGCTTGTGCACCATTTCTTGAATCTCGATGTATAAGTTTGACAAGATTCCCCATGTACAACTTTGTTCATTCTATTACATGGTACATGTGTCTTTGAATTGGTCCAAATTCCAGTTGTTTCTTGTATACTGCGGGGCCATTTTCTTTGATTTCTATTCAATCTTAAATCAGAGCTTTTCAAACCTGTTCTGTGGACGCCACAGATTCTCAGGATACTGACAGTGAACATGCAGGAGATGAGTTTGCATGCCCTAAGGTTGACTGGTCCAGAAAATACTATAAGATTTAGGAAGAGTCTCCGCTCAAGAAAGTGGATACCATAGGAGGAATCAACCTCACATAGTAACGGCTGGCACCAGCACCCCTTGGGAACCTAATCAGCTTCCTGTTTAGACCTGGTCTTAAGAATCATTCCAAGTAACTTCTAAAGAAGGGGCATAGGTACATTTTGCATAACCAGCAGAAGAAAAGAGATGTTGATGCCCTTCTAAAAGTCATTAGTGAGACCCCATATGAAGGACCTTGTTCAGTTTTAGAGCACGTATCTCACTTAGGATGTAAAAAAAAAAAAGAAAAAAAAAAAAAAAGACTTGAAGCAGTTCAAAGGAAGGCAGTAAAAATGGTGCATAAGAACAACCATGCTGTATCAGACCAATGGTCCATCTAGTCCATCTCCTGTTTCCAACAGTGACCAATTCAGGTCACAATAAGTGGCATAACGAGGGTGGCACCCCTCCCATGCCCTCTTCCCTGCCCTACTGCCACATGTGCCCCCTTCCACTTCAGCGCAAGCAGTCACCAACATACTGTCCACGTCGGCTTTGGTGCTCTCTCTGACATCACATCCTAGGCACGGAGTCCTGGAAGTGACATCAGAGGGAGCACCGAAGCCAACCTGGGCAGTAAGTGGTGGCTGCTTGTGATGAAGTTAAAAAGGTTTAGGGCAGTGGTTGGCAAACCACAGCTCTTTAGCCACTTGAGTGCAGCTCAGCTAGCTAGAGCAGGGGTGCCAAACCTGCTTCACTTCCCCGTAAAGAGGACGCTGATGCGCCGGGCCAACCAACCTTCGCCACCCGACGTCAATTCTGATGTCAGAGAGGAAGTTTTTGGCCAGCCAATCCCTGCCTGGCTGGCCCGGAACTTCCTCTCCGACGTTAGAATTTACATCGGGTGGGGAAGGTTGGTTGGCCCGGCGCTTCAGCATCCTCTTTATGGGGAAGGGAAGCAGGGAGAGCTCAGAACTCAGCGGCAGACTGTTCCCCGATGGCGGTGGTGGCAGCCTATTCCCCATGGCGGTAGTGGCCTGTTCCCCAGTAGCGGTGGCTTGGGGGAGAGCAGGGAGAAAGAAAGAAAGAAAGAAAGGGAAAGATGGGAAAGAAGTGAGACAGGAGACAGAAAGACAAGGAGACAGACAGAAAGGGGGCATGGAGAGAGAAAGAAAGAAGGGGCAGGGAGAAAGAAAGAAAAAGTTTGGGGAGAGAATGAGATCTGGAGGAGAGGAAGCATAAAGTAGGCAGAAAGAAGGGAAGAAATATTGGATGCACAGTCAGAAGAAGAAAGTGTAACCAGAGACTCATGAAATCACCAGGCAACAAAGGTAGGAAAAATGATTTTATTTTCAATTTAGTAATCAAAATGTGTCCATTTTGAGAATTTATATCTGCTATCTATATTTTGCACTATGGCCCCCTTTTACTAAACCGCAATAGCAGTTTTTAGAGCAGAGAGCCTATGAGCATCGAGAGCAGCGCAGGGCATTCAGCGCAGCTCCCTGCACTAAAAAACGTTATCGCGGTTTAGTAAAAAGGGAGGACATATATTTGTCTATTTGTTACTGAGGTGACTTTGAATAAGGTACTCAACTCATTCACATTTTCGCCACGTAGGTATTTAAACGTCTCTGTCATATTTTATCTAAAATCTTATCTCCCGCCCAATACCTAGGTGGGCTCCAATCTCCCCTCTCCTACCTTTCCTCCAAATTATGCATGTTGATGTATGAGAAGAGAATAAAGTCATCTGCTTTGACCTCTTTGAAAACCCGCGGAATATAAATGATAATTAACATTTTCTCTGCGTACATGTGGCATGTGGGATCTCTTAGACACAGCGTCTGTCTCCACCACCTCTTCACCTTTTTGTGTCTGAATTCAAGAAAGCCTGGGATAGGCATGTGGGATCTCTTAGAGCAGGGGTCGGTCCTCGAGAGCCGCAATCCAGTCGGGTTTTCCAGGATTTCCTCAATGAATATGCATGAGATCTATTTGCATGCATTGCTTTCTTTGTATGCTAATAGATCTCATGCATATTCATTGCGGAAATCCTGAAAACCCGACTGGATTGCAGCCCTCGAGGACCAACTTTTATACCTTAGAGTAGGGGTGTCAAACTCAAATCATATAAGGGGCCGAAATCTAAAACACAGGCTAAGTCACGGGCTGGATTTCCTCCTGTGCTAACACACAGTGTGGTCCCCAGTGCTGGCAGCTGCTCTGACACTCACAAAACTTCTGTGAGTGTCGGATCAATTGCTGCTACTGCCAAAATCCACACTGCGCACCTGCAAAGAAGGGGGTTAGTCTTAGTAGAAGTATAGGGATACAACCTCTCCAACTCCACGCCGGCTACAAAATAAATAAAAAAGACTTTTCCTCTCTTTTAGGTCCTAGTTCACGCTTGCTGTCTAACACCAGCTCTGGCATGATACACATTTCAAATCTGACATATTGTAATCACAAAATAGCAAATAAAATTATTTTTTCTATCTTTTGTTGTCTGGACATTTTGCTTTTGGTCCCAGTTTCTCTTTCTGATTTTGTCTATCTTCTAATTCTCTTTCCAGTGTCTGCTGTCCATTTTTTTTCCTCCTCTTCTCTCTTGCTCCAGTCCCTGTCTCAAACATATTGATTTTTCCCTTTCAACTTTTCTCTTTTTTTCTTTTCTGCCTCTGTCCACTCAAATCTTGCCCTCTTTCTCATCATTCTCCTTTTTAAATTTTCAGCTACCTATCAATTTTCCATCTCCAGATCCAACTTTTCTCCCCTCAACTGCCCCACATCCCATCTCTCCCCCTGTCTACCTCCCTCCCTCCCTCCCACCAGGTCCACCATTTCTCCCTTTCTCCCTTCAAGTATCTTTTTCCCTCTTTCTCCACACTACCCCAGGTCCAACCTCTCTCCCTTCATCTCGCTCTCTTCACAGCCCAGCATGCATTTCCCTCCAGCGCCGGTCCCTCTCTCCTCACAGCCCGGCGTGTCTTTCCCTCTGTCGCTGGTCCGATGTCACCGCTGAGCCAAGGAGTCTTCTGGCCTCAGTGTGGCTACCTCTCCTGCCGCGGTCTGTCTCCAATGACGCGCAACTTCCTGGTTCTGCCCAGGTGGACCACGGCGGACGGAAGGCAGGAGAGGGAGCCACGGACAACACTGCCGAATCGCTTCCGAAGCCGGCAGACTTTCTGGCGTGACAGCAATGTAAGACCAGCGCAGGAGGGAGGACACGCTGGGCTGTAAGAAGGGGAAGTTCAGGAGCATTGCCGTGGGCCACATAATGAGGCCAGGCGGGCCGGATTCGGCCTGCGGGCTTTGCGTTTGACACATGTGCCTTAGAGGAAGGAAGAGAGAAGACAAATATGATACAGATGTTTAAATACTTGAAATGTTTTAATGTACATACAAATCTTTTCCAGAGACGACAAAATGGTAGAACTAGAAGATGTGAACTAAAGTTGCAGGTTGATAGTCTTTGGAGTGACATCAGGAAATATTTCTTGATAGAAGGTGATAGATCCAGAGAAGCAGCTTTCATTGACAAACTACTCAACCCTCATGCTCCTGTTAGAATCCTCAGATCATCTTCCCCAAATCTACTCTTTGTCCCCATTCTTAAGACATTTTGCACTCATGGTACAACTTCTTTTGCAGTTACTGCTCTGGATCTCTTTACCCCTTACATTAGGGAGGAATCGAGCTTAGGTAAATTTAAAGGAGCTTTAAAAAGTTTCCTATATAGAGGTGCCTTTGCGCACTGATGTTAGTTTTCTTTCTTAGATTTCCTTTCTTGATTTTGAGCAGGCAGCCTAAATGAAACCCTTCCGCCTTCCTACTATTTAATCCTTTTTCATTCTCTTTTCTAGATTGTAGTTCACCCCTCGCCCTTTTGTATCTTGTTTGTCTGTTCTGTCTTTGTAATAAGCTATTTTCTGATATGTAGTCCCCCTGATTTTATTCTCTTTTGTACAATTGCCTAGAATTAAGATAGGCGATCTATCAAATTATCATGAAACTTGAATACCCTGCTGGCGGAGACAAAAGAAAATGCATGGGTTAAACACAGAATGAAAGCAAATCTGAAATGACCTCATGGTAATTGATGGCACTTAGACAGTGGGGAAGAAAGGTCAGTGCCAGGCAGGCTTCTCTGACCAAGTATGTGGACTTTATATCACACTGGCATATATAAATCTAGGCTAAAGATCACATTTTGGCAAAGAGAGTACAACCGCTCAATCGTTACGTTTTTCTATACCATCAGGTCTATGATGTGGGCGCTGAGCATCTCAGATGGGGAGGGGAAGACAGCCTAAGGTTGCTGGTTAACAGTACGGTTGGATTATTGGCTTAATCATGTATTGATAATGAATGTGACTGTGCTGCAGCCATAATAATAAGCTCTGTACCTCTCCTCTTCACCTTGACAGGCTAGAAAGGCATTCTTCCCAGGCTCCCTGTCTGTCTCCCTAAATCAAATATTTTCAACTCTTAGGGCTCCTTTTACGAAGCCGCAATAGCAGTTTAATGCGCATAATAGCATGCACTAAACCGCCGGAAGCGCTAGCCGCTATCGCCTCCTCTTGAGCAGGCGGTAGTTTTTTGGCTAGCACGGGGATAGCCCGCGATTAAAAGTCGCACGTGCTAAAGCCGCTAACGTGGCTTCGTAAAAGGAGCCCTTAATGTTTTTTTCATCCTTTGTTTCTTTCTTGTACCCTTCAATCTTTGATTTAGATTTCTTGCATTCATGTATTTAGCTTTTTATTTTTATTTTTTTTGTTTCCTTTGATTTCTAAATTTCCTTTGCCTTATTTTATTCCAAGGTTCTTCATCTCTGAATTTAGTGCACAGTGAATCTTCTGGCTCACTGGGAACAAAATGAACCCTTGCATGATTTTTTTTCTCAAAGGATTACAGTAGCACAAATCATTAGATCTTCCATTCATTAAGGAACTTTATTTCTTTGCCCCTGAAAGAAAAACAGAAGTGCTCTTCACGTTCCACTGCTGTTTACCCCTTGAAGGAAGATGCAAGATTTCCATAGTATAACAGGTGTTCATTTTAAACGTCAGAAAGGGCTGAAGCACACCACTGGGACTTTATGTTCCACTCAGCACAAATCCCTATGTAGGGAAGTCTTCAATGGAGCATAATTTGCACCCACAGGATGGCTATTTCCACTGTGGTGTAAATTCCACTGCAGAAAAGCACTGCCCAGTGCACAGACTTAACACAAAGTTGCCAAGATATTCAATTCCAGGAGGAAGTCTTTGTGGTTAGTCCTAGTTTTGAACTTAAATCTCAAATCAGGGTGGTATATGTAGCCTCAAATGCTACCCATTGAAATCAGCAGTGCAGGTCTAATGATGCTTCAGGAGGAGGTCATCAAAGATTCAGGAGTGGCCTAAAATCTCCCTCTCCTGGAACTGGACGACATGGCAGCTTGCTAACATTAGGGAAGCATAAAATATGCCTTCAGATATGAACCAAAAGGCCTAATTCAACAATGCTTCCTCTCCCTCAAAGACCCTCTGACACTGTTCTCTTGTCCAACACCTCCATTTGTAGGCCATTCCATACACAAATCACTTTTTCTCTTTGAAGAAATATTTCCTTAGATTACTCCTGAGTCTTTTTCCTATCCCCCTCTAGCTTATCTTCTCTTTCTTTCCTTTATTTATTTTTTTACAAAATCTTGCACTGTCTCTGATCACAAAAATATGCTGCTGGGCAGTTTACAAAGCCATTTGCGATTGGGAACAACCCCACAGTTGTTCCATGTATTGATTTCAAAGGATCCATTAGTCAATAGTCACTGGAAGATCTTATAGAGCAATCTTCCTTCTTGGGTAGAGGACCAGCAGGAACTGTGAACATTTGTCTGTGTGAGCCAGAAAGCTACGGAAACATCTGGTTGTCAAAATGTGGATGAATTCTTGTTCATCCTAGGGACTATTTGCTGTTTACTGTTCAGTTATGATGGGTCTGTAAGGGTTAGTCCCAGGGAAGAAGAGTAGCCTAATGGTTAGTGCAAGTGAACTGAAAACCTGGGAAACTTGGTCTGAATCCCACTGCAGCTCTTTGTGACCCTGGACAAGTTACGTAACCTTCCATTGCCTCAGATACAGAAAACACTTTAGATTGTGAGCCCGTTAGGAACAGAGAAAGTATCTGCATGCACTGGGTATGTGTATTTTTCTGTAGTACCATGAACTGTACCAAATTATGCCCCCCACCCTTTTGCTAAACTGAAATAGCGCTTATTAGCATAGGGAGCCACGCTGAATGCTCTGCGCTGCTCCCAACGCTCATAGAGGTGATGAGAGTGTGGATGAGGGTCTTAGCAGTGTGCTCCGAAAGGCAAAGCCAGATTTTAACGATGTCATAGAGAAAGAAACTACAGGTTCAGGCATTCTATTGGATATGTGAAGAAAAGGAAAGAGATGAGTCAAAGATGATCCCAAGATTGTGAGCCGACGAGACGGGGGAGGATGATATAGAGAATGACACGGGAAAAATATTTGTCACCATCTCCGCCCCATACCAGCGAGCTCGTCAACATCCCATCCCTGCAAGCTCGGTGCCCATCACCGTCCCGTCCCCGCAAGCTCAGTGCCTGTCACCATCCTGTTCCCTTGAGCTCGGTCCCCATTTCCACCCCATCCTCATAAATCATCTGATCCCATCCACACAAGCCTCAAATAGTTTTATACTGAACTTATTTTATTAAAGTATAAAAAGAAACCATATTCTGTACAATTGTCGTTTTATAAATCAAAGTTCTGGCTGCTGAACTAGAGAAGCTGGTAGCTGGCAGGGCTTTGTTTATAAATGTTTATCAACACAACTAATATACTACTTTATCCTAAAGCAAAAAAAAGAAAATAAATACAATTTTTTCTACCTTTGTTTTCCTCATCATCTCCTCATTCAATTCATACCATCCACTGTCTGCCTTCTCTCTCCCTTCCATCTTTCCCTCCCTCCACCCCCCATTGGTCTGGCACCCATCTTCTTCCCTCCACTCCCCCCATAGTCTGGCATCTCTCTCTTCCCCATTTCCCTTAAGCGTCTTCTCCTCTCTCACCTCCATTTCCCTTCAGTGATTTCTCCCCACTCTTCACTTCTCTTCCCCATTTCCCTTCAGCATCTGTTCCTCTCATCTCCCCCTTTCCACTTCCCTTCAGTGTGCACGGTCCAGCAGCTCCTCCTCCCGATCATCAGAGATCCTCCTTTCCAATCACCAAAGTCATCTCTGAGTCATCCGAAGGCATTTACTTCCCTCCCTTCCTTCCCCTCTCTTACCTTACCATGGCAATTTTCTGGGGGTTTTTTCGTCTCCCAGCTGCCCGAGAAGGCTTTAATCAAGTCGTGTGTGGCTGCCGAAACTTCTCCTCTGACACAACTTCCTGTTTCCGGTTGCGTCAAAGGAGAAGTTTTGGCAGCTACACACAACTTGATTATAGCCTTCTCATGATGAAAGGCAGCTGGGAGAACAAACCCCCCCATAAAATCACCAAGGTAAGGGGAGAGAAGGAAGGGAGATGCCCGATCGGTGATCGCGCACGTTCCCAACCTTAACTGTGGAGACAAGACCATCCACCGCTCTACAGGGTGGTGAATGGCCTTGTTCCCGTACCCGTGATGACGACGGCTTTTTCTCCCACCATTTTGGCGGGTTACCCGTGGCTACCCACGGGTAACAACTACCCTGTCATTTTCTAGGATGATAGTATTATCCACAGAAATAGAGAATGCAGGAAGAGGAAAGGTGGGTTTAGAAGGAAAAATAAGGAGCTCTGTCTTGGTCATGTTTAATTTTAGATGGCAGTGAGACATCCAGGTACAAATGTCAGCCAGGTAGGCTGAGACTTGGGTCTGAATTCCTGTAGAAATTTCAGGTGTAGAGAGATCTGTGGGTCATCAGCATAGAGATGATACTGGAAGCCATGGAAGGAGATTAGAGCACCAAAGGAAGAAGTATAGATGGAGATAAAAAGAGGTCCCAGGACAGAACCATGAGGTACACTAACCAATAGTGGATTGGCGGCAGAGAAGGATCACCAGAACATATGCTAAAACTGCGATGGGAAAGATAAGAAGAAAATGTTAAGATAACAGAGCCCTGAAGACTAAGTGAGGACAGCATATCCATGAGTAGAGATGATCTACAGTGTCAAAAGCCACAGATAGATCAAGGAGGATGAGGACAGAGTAGAAGCCTTTGAATATGACCAGGAAAAAGTCATTGGAGACTCTAACAAGGGCAGTTTCCGTAGAATGAAGAGGGTGAAAGTCTGATTGAAGCATGTCAAGGAAAGCTTGGTGTGAAAGAGTCAGGGATTCTTCCTCAAGAATGATATTATACCACCAGGAATAGGGGGCACTAATCAGAGAGAGAAGGAACTGCAACCCCCAGGATGCCCTGTTATCCCAGGACAAGCAGGCAGCATATTCTTAACGTATGGGTGACGTCACCGACGGAGCCCCGGTACGGACCTTTTTAACTAGAAAGTTCTAGTTGGCCGCACCGCGCATGCGCGAGCGCCTTCCCGCCCGACGGAGGAGTGCATGGTCCCCAGTTTCTTCGTTTCCGCGGAGCGAAGAAGTCGCATGTTTTTCAACGACCGTTGAAATCATTTAGTTTGCCTTCCCGCTCGCGTATTTTTTCCGAATTTCTTCTTTTTTTCCCTTTGGATTACTTTATTTTTCCTATAAAAAAAAAAAAACAACTCGTCGAGTTTTCTTTATTTTTTCGAGCCGGCCCCGGCGGGGCCTGTTGTCATCATACAGGCCTCCGGCTTTGATTTTGCGAAGGCCGTGTTTCCCTTCATGCCCCCTCAACCGGGTTTTAAGAAGTGCCAGCGGTGTGCACGCCCGATCTCTCTCACAGACCCGCACAATTGGTGCCTCTAGTGCCTGGGTCCAGAGCATCGGGCTGACACCTGCACCCGCTGTGCTACGCTTAAAAAGCGCACTTTGAAAAATAGGCAGATCCAGCAAAATATTTTGTTTGGTACCGGATCTGCCATGGAACCTGCCGCGACATCGACGGCACCCCAAAAGTCGGCACCGACAACGTCGACACCACCGGACCCTTCCTCGGGGTCGTTGGGCCCAGGTAAGCCGGCTAAGAAGCCTTCCACTTCCCTCGAGCGCCCTCCTGCCACGGTTGCGACACCGGCCCTTCCGGCCCCGCAAACGCTCCGCTCCGATCTCGGTGAGTGCCTCATCATCGGCCTCCTCATCGCCGGAGCGTAGAGCGGCACCTATGGTACCGAAGAAGAAAAAAATGGTACCGGTGCCTCCCCTGGATGATCGCATCGCAGCCATACTCCAAACACAGTTACAGGAGCAGCTGCAACAACAACTCCAACAACTGTTGCCGGCGTTGCTGGCACCGCACCTTCCGGTACAGGACCGGTCTGAGCCTCGCACTGTCCCATCGGTGTCGACCCCCCTCGGTACCGATTAATACCTCCATGCCGGTGCTCTTGGCCGAAACACCTACAGTGCATACCCGTGCTACTGCCGACCCTGTCCGGTCCCAGGAACGACATCGGTCTTCCTTACCCGGTACCGCCTCGGTGCGCTCAGGCAAATCTCTCTCAAAGACCCGCCATGCCGAGCCCTCCACGCCGATGTCCAAACGTACGCACCCCGACGTTAGGGACCCAGACTTATGGGAAGACTCCCCTCACGGTACCGAAGAGGATGCTTCGTCAACTGACGAAGAACCCTCCATGACCGACACCGTCTCCAAACCAGAGCAATCCTCTTTCTCTAAATTCCTTAGGGAGATGTCAACAGCTCTTTCCATCCCCTTAGAGTCCGACTCTAAGAAGTCTCAGGCTTTCCTCGATGCCCTAGACTTTGAGCAACCTCCCAAGGAATTTCTAAAGTTGCCTGTCCACGACATCTTACGGGAAACTTTCTATAAGAACTGGGAGACTCCCCTCACTGTTCCCGGAGCCCCGCGTAAATTGGATAGCTTGTACCGGGTTATCCCAATCCCAGGGTTTGACAAACCTCAATTGCCCCACGAGTCCCTCCTGGTGGAATCTACTTTGAAAAAATCTCAGGGTTCCAGTGTATATGCCTCCACCCCTCCTGGCAGAGAGGGAAAAACCATGGATAAATTTGGTAAGCGCCTTTTCCAAAATTCCATGCTAGCCAATAGAGCCAACAACTACACCTTCCACTTCTCCTTCTACATGAAGCATCTGGTGCAACAGCTCTCCTCCTTACAGAAATATCTTCCTGAACGTAAGGTCCCTCTGTTCCAGCAACAAATTTCCAGCCTCCTCCAACTCAGGAAATTTATGGTTCGCTCCATCTACGACTCATTCAAGCTGACCTCTCGCGCCTCTGCCATGGCGGTGGCCATGCGCCATTTGGCATGGCTGAGAGTCTCTGACCTAGACATTAACCACCAGGACCGCTTGGCTAATGCACCTTGTCTGGGCGATGAACTCTTCGGAGAGTCCCTGGACTCAACAACCCAGAAACTCTCAGCACATGAGACCAGGTGGGACACTCTGATCAAACCTAAAAAGAAGACTCCACCTGCTCGTCCCTACAGACAACAGTCTTCTTACCAGCGTAGGTTCTCGGCCAGACCTCTCAACCCGCCTCAACAACAGTCTCGCCGTCCTCGCCACCAACATCAGACTCAGGCTCGCCCACAGACTCAACCTGCCAAGCCTCCTCCTTCATATAAGCCGTCTCAACCCTTTTGACTCTTTTCTCCAGAGCATAACCATTCTCTCACCATCACTGCCTCTCCCTCAACCTATCGGAGGACGTCTTCAGCTTTTCCTCAGCCGTTGGGAGGTCATCACTTCGGACCAGTGGGTCCTCAACATCATTCGCCACGGCTACTCTCTCAACTTCCAGACTCTTCCACCAGACCATCCTCCCGTAGAGTCTGCTTCTCACTCCTCCCAAACCCCCCTCCTCCTGAGGGAGGTCCAATACCTCCTTCTCCTCAATGCCATCGAAGAGGTACCTCCGGACCAAAGGGGGTCAGGGATTCTACTCCCGCTACTTCCTGGTCCCCAAAAAAAACAGGAGACCTTCGTCCCATCCTCGATCTCAGGGACCTCAACAAGTGTCTAGTCAAAGAGAAGTTCAGAATGCTCTCCCTAGTCACGCTTTACCCTCTTCTCTCCCACCACGACTGGCTATGCTCCCCAGACCTCAAGGAGGCCTACACTCACATCCCAATCCATCCGACTTCACGTCGCTACCTACGGTTCCAGATACAGCACCATCACTATCAGTACAAAGTGCTACCCTTTGGCCTCGCATCATCGCCCAGAGTGTTCACCAAGTGCCTTATTGTGGTGGCGGCCTTCCTCAGGTCTCACGACCTTCAGGTGTTCCCCTACTTGGACGATTGGCTGGTGAAAGCACCTACGTCTCCGCTTGTACTACAAGCCACTCATCACACCATCTCGTTCCTCCATCTCTTGGGTTTCGAGATCAACTACCCCAAGTCGCATCTGCTTCCCACACAGCGACTTCAGTTCATTGAAGCAGTTCTCGACACCACTCTAATGAGGGCATTTCTCCCCTCCGACCGCCATCGAACTCTGCTCCACCTCTGCCGTCAGGTGCTCCTTCATCACTCCATTCCAGCTCGGCAGATGATGATCCTCCTGGGCCACATGGCCTCGACGGTCCATGTACTTCCTCTGGCGCGACTCCACCTCAGGACACGTCAGTGGACTCTTGCCAACCAATGGTCACAGACCACCGATCCTCTTTCTCATCCCATCTCTGTGACATCGTCTCTTCAGCAATCTCTTCAATGGTGGTTGAACTCCTCCAATCTTTCCAGGGGTCTACTCTTTCATCTACCCCCTCACTCCATGATCATAACCACAGATGCCTCCCCTTATGCATGGGGAGCTCACCTGGGAGATCTTCGCACCCAGGGACTCTGGACCCCTCAGGAGCGTCAACATCACATCAATTTCCTGGAACTCAGGGCCATGTTCTATGCTCTCAAAGCCTTCCAGCACCTTCTCTACCCTCAGGTTCTGCTCCTGTGCACAGACAACCAAGTCGCCATGTACTACATAAACAAGCAAGGCAGCACCGGATCTCCCCTCCTCTGTCAGGAGGCCATCCGCATCTGGACCTGGGCCACGACCCACAGTCTCTTCCTCAAGGCTTCCAGGGCGAACAGGGCCCTGGAAGGCTTCCAGGGCCCTGGAAGGCTTCCAGGGCCTTCCAGGGCGAACAGAACTCCCTGGCCGACAATCTCAGCCGCATCCTTCAACCTCACGAGTGGACTCTGGATCCTCCCACACTCCGCTCCATCTTTGCTCGCTGGGGCACTCCTCAGGTGGACCTCTTTGCAGCTCCTCACAACCATCAGCTGCCCCAGTTCTGTTCCAGACTCTTTTCTCCTCATCGTCTGGCCCCGGATGCATTCCTGCTCGACTGGACGGATCGGTTCCTCTATGCCTTTCCTCCACTGCCTCTGATGTTGCGGACGCTCTTCAAACTCCGCAGGGACAGAGCCACCATGATTCTCATCGCCCCTCGGTGGCCTCGCCAACACTGGTTCTCCCTCCTGCTTCAGCTCAACTCCAGGGA
Organism: Geotrypetes seraphini; assembly: GCF_902459505.1. Taxonomy (NCBI): domain Eukaryota; kingdom Metazoa; phylum Chordata; class Amphibia; order Gymnophiona; family Dermophiidae; genus Geotrypetes; species Geotrypetes seraphini. The sequence goes on from NC_047097.1 coordinate 31,319,625, forward strand.
GCCCATTCCTCTTCCTGTGTTTCCTACTCTACTTACTCAGCAGCATCAGTCTCTACTACATCCCATTCTGTCCTCGCTCCACCTGACAGCTTGGTTTCTCTCGGGCTGACCTCTCTAGAGAATCTGTCTCAGCCTGTCCGTCGTATTTTGGATGCTTCCAGGAAACCGGCCACCCTCCAATGTTACCATCAGAAGTGGACCCGGTTCTCCTCTTGGTGTCTCCTTCATCACAATCCCACCTCATTGGCGGTGGAAACTGTACTGGACTATTTGCTCTCTCTCTCCGACGCTGGCCTCAAGTCGACCTCAATCAGAGTCCACCTCAGTGCCATCACTGCGTTTCATGAGCCTATCCTCGGAAAACCTCTTACGGTCCATCCCCTGGTTTCCCGGTTCATGAGAGGCCTCTTCAATGTCAAACCACCTCTGAAGCCTCCTCCAGTCGTCTGGGACCTGAATGTGGTTCTATCAGCCCTCATAAAACCTCCGTTTGAGCCTCTTGCCACAACTTCACTCAAATTTCTTACGTGGAAGGTGCTTTTCCTCATTGCCATCACCTCTGCCAGGAAGGTTAGTGAGCTGCATGCACTGGTTGCCAACCCACCTTTCACTGTTTTTCACCATGACAAGGTGGTTCTGCGTACCCATCCTAAATTTCTGCCTAAGGTGGTCTCGGACTTCCACCTCAACCAGTCCATTGTATTGCCTGTTTTCTTCCCTAAGCCCCATTCCCATCCTGGGGAACAGGCGTTACACTCGCTGGATTGTAAGCGTGCCCTTGCATACTACCTTGATCGTACCAGGGCTCACCGCTCGTCTCCTCAGCTCTTTCTGACCTTCGATCCTAACCGTCTAGGTCGTCCTGTCTCTAAACGGACGCTTTCCAACAGGCTTGCTGCCTGCATTGCGTTCTGTTATGCTCGGGCTGGTCTCTCACTGGAAGGTGCTGTCACGGCCCACAGGGTCAGAGCTATGGCTGCTTCTGTGGCTTTCCTCCGCTCCACACCTATCGAGGAAATCTGCAAGGCTGCCACTTGGTCCTCAGTTCACACGTTCACTACTCACTACTGTCTGGATGCCTTCTCCAGACGGAATGGACACTTCGGCCAATCTGTGTTACAAAATTTATTTTCCTAATGGCCAACCATCCCTCCTCCCTCTCTGTTAGCTTGGAGGTCACCCATACGTTAAGAATATGCTGCCTGCTTGTCCTGGGATAAAGCACAGTTACTTACCGTAACAGGTGTTATCCAGTGACAGCAGGCAGATATTCTTACGTCCCACCCTCCTCCCCGTGTTGGCTTCTTAGCTGGCTTATCTTAACTGGGGACCACGCACTCCTCCGTCGGGCGGGAAGGCACTCGCGCATGCGCGGTGCGGCCAACTAGAACTTTCTAGTTAAAAAGGTCCGTACCAGGGCTCCGTCGGTGACGTCACCCATACATTAAGAATATCTGCCTGCTGTCCCTGGATAACACCTGTTACGGTAAGTAACTGTGCTTTCTCAGCAGCTTAGGGCTGAGCTATCTGAGGAGAGGGCAAAGAGCTGCTGAGTCACGGGGGTGGGACCCAGGCAAACATGAGCATATCTTTCCCAGTTTAAGATTCATTTGGGGATGTCCCAGAGTGCAAGGATCCCGAAGGAGAGAAACCTTCCCTAGCAGTGGCTGCATTCAAGCCCTGGGGAGGACTGGAGCGAGAAAGCTAGCCGAGAACCCATCCAAGGAAACACTAGAGAGGTGAATCTCTAACCCAGGGGTGTCAAAGTCCCTCCTTGAGGGCCGCAATCCAGTTGGGTTTTCAGGATTTCCCCAATGAATATGCATGAGATCTATTTGTATGTACTGCTTTCAGTGTATGCTAATAGATCTCATGCATAGTCATTGGGGAAATCCTGAATACCAGACTGGATTGCGGGACTTTGACACCCCTGCTCTAACCTAAGACCTCTGTAGACTGAACCTGCTTGTTTAAAAGTGACTGTCCTGTGGTTGGGGAGTGGCGGCTGAGTTGAAGCAAGTTGAGACTGCTGTTGAAGAAAAGGGGTTTCTTTCTCCTAAATGTTCTTCTGTTTGGACTATTTAACAAATGAAGTAGGAATCAGACTTGTGGTACTTTAAACCTGGGAGAACGGTGGAATGTGTTCATGGACTGTTTATTTGAATAGAGAAACCCCTTCCTCTAAACCTGTGAGAGTATGCAAATAAAAGCTTTTCCTTATACCCTCCTCAAGTGTCTACGCTAGTTTGAATACATGTGTGCAGGGCTCCAGGAACCGAACTCTGTCACATTTGGGATGACAGAAATTCAAGACAACAGCAGTAGCTTGGATAAGGAGAGGAGGGAGATGGGACGATAATTGAAGTGACAGGTAGGGTCCAGTGAGGGATTTTGGAGAAGAGGTGTGACTACGGCATGTTTGAATGCATCAGGCACAGTTGCAGTGGAGAGCGATAGGTTGAGGATATGGCAAATAGAGGGGTGATCAGTAGATGGGTGGGGATGGGATCAGAGGAACAAGTGAGTTTGGAGGAGTTTCCTCTTCAGTGATTTCAGAGAAGGAACAATGAGCTGGACTCTAGGGTCTCTATAGGTCCTTTGTACATTAGGAATCTCCATTACTGATAATGGTTGAGATATCTTAAACGTGTGTTCTGGTTTCATTTTATTCTCTCTCTGAATACATTTGGCCTATTTATATTCTTGATGTTGCCAAGATAAGATAGAAGGCAGTGGAGAGGATTTTTTTTGCTGTGTTAGTGGGTATAGATAAGCGGTCCAGCAGCACATTGACTTTGTTTTGATCATGCACTGTGGACTATAAGTGGTCCATATAGACCCCCACCAGTGCTGCACAGTCAGAGCCAATTCTACAATGGCATCTGTGTACTCAGGTGGAGGAGTGACCTAGTGGTTAAAATTGCTGCCTCAGCACCCTGAGGTTGTGGGTTTGATTCCAGCACCGCTCCTTTGCCCTAGGTACCATAGCTAGACTGTGAGCCCACTGGGACAGATAAGGAGAAATACTTAGATTGTGAACTGCTCAGATGGCTGTGTCAATGGACAGTATATCAAATAAGACAAACTTAGAACTTGCTAGCATAACCCAATATCAGTGTGTATTTATGGCATCACTGCAGGTGCCTAAGAGCAGCAAGGGCCCATTGCCCACCCATGTGAATGCCTCTTTGCATTTCCACATTATGCCATTTATACACAACTCCACAGAAGAGCTCTTAGCCGCTTTGTTGTGTAGACTTATTTATGAAAATGCTGGTATTCTGTACAGATTTATTCAATTTGATATACCGCAAACTTACAATGCAATCTAAGCAGTTTACAATTTTAAATAAAATCACATATTGGAAAAGAACTCCATATACTAGGTAGGAAAGTCCCCACCAACAACCCATCCAAATACCCCCCCCCCCAGTATTATAAAACAAAAACCCAAATACAGCTCTAAACAGCCAATTCCAAGGGTGAATCTAGAAAAACCTGCCAAAATAAATGTGCTTTAAGCTGTTTCCGAAAACATGTTAAAGAATGCTCTTCCTGCAAATAAGAAGGCAGAGCATTCCAAAGAACTGGGGCTTGATAAAAATGATTTATTACACGCACTTATTAGACAGGCAGAGCTGACCTCAGGAATAACAAGTAAGTTTTCAGTTCCAGATTTTAAAGCCCTACCTGGCACATAAGGTGTCACCTACTTACACAATGGTAGTAAAACTTCAGGACTGCATCACTTTATAAACTAAAAACAAGATCTTAAACTGTATCCTAAAATGGACAGGCAACCAGTGATGAGAAATAAACAATGGAATCTCCCAACTCCACCCAAAGGTTTTAAAGCGGAATCATTAGCATACATGGACTAATGCCATATTCCAAAATCAACTCAACCAGAGGGCCAACAAACAAATTAAATAACACTGGAGATAAAGAAGACCCCTGCGGAAGTACAGACTTAATGTGAGATTCTTGTAAACAGATCCTCAGAGAAAGCGTCCTCATCAAATATCCCTCAAACCATGTTAGAACTTGACCACCAATGCCAATATTCGGTATTCTGCATAATAAAAGACTATGATCAACCATGTCAAAAGCCGAAGCTAAAGCCAATGACACCACCAACGCCAGATCACCCTCATCTAACTAAAAAAAGTCTTCAAAAACTTCAACTAATTCAGAACACTGCGGCCAAGTTGATCTTCGCAAAACACAAATTTGATCATGTTTCCCCACTTTTGTCCAAACTCCACTGGCTCCCAATAATTTCTAGGGTTCATTTTAAATGCACCTGCCTAGCTTTTAAGATCCTACATGGCATCCTCCCTCCCCTAATCTCACTATCTTGGAACTCCTCGAGTCCTGACACCACTATGACAACCAAAAACTTAAACTATCCTTCCCATCACTAAAAGGTATTCTCTATGCGGGAAAATCTCTCTTCTTCAGAATCACAGGGCTTTGGAATAATTTTAATGCCCCACTACGGAATCAGAGCTCCTTCCAACTATTCCGTAAGCACCTGAAAACTACGCTTTTCACAAAAATGTAATGCTCTCCTCCCCCCTGTACTCAACCTCCAAACCCAATATGTTATTCCTTCCTATATTAAGCTCTTGTAAACCATGCCGAGCTCTATAACTATGGAGAGGATGCAGTATATAAACTTAAGGTTTAGTTTAGTATCTATAATCAATCTCAACTGATCTACCACCTCCAACAGAGTTGTCTCAGTACTATAACCTGTTCTAAATGCTGTTTGTATTGGATGAAGCAAAGTATTCTCTATCACAAAATCAGTAAGTTGCTGTACCACTGCTCTTTCTACTAATTTTGCAAATAGTGGTAAAGTTGAAATAGGCGTATAATGTTCCAAGACGAGGGGCTCCAAACTTGGTTTCTTTAATACTGGATGTTTCCAAGCAGCGGGAACCTGGCCACTCATTAAACTTTGATTGCCAATAGACAGCACCAATGGAATCAAGCCATGATTAGGCATAAGCAACCATCTTGGTGCTATTAAATCTCCCATAGACATTTTCCCTCCTATTCTACATAGAGATAATTCTAATTGCTGCCTTGTGACCTCTTGTGATGTCTTTTCCACAATAGTTGGGCCCTTACTTTCATTCACAGAAAATGTAAGGAAGCTACACTTACCCACTTTCACATTAACAAAAATCTATAACCTACGTCAGGACTAATTATCTGATTACATCTCTGTGAGTCAGCAATCATGCAAAGAAGAGCAATTTACTTGAAGGACAATCATCTTCTTCTATCAACTTGGAATAAAAATCTAATTTTGCTTTACACACTGCACAATGATAGATCTTCTGAATATCTCTACAATGACTTAACAATTCTTGTGTCTTATACTTCCTCCACATATGCTCAAATGCCTCACATACCATTTCAGGACCTATGTAATGTATCCCAACTGGCACCCTATGAAATGGGGCATAAATATCCAACTCCTCAATTAATGACTTAGTCCAAATATCTACTTGATTTACCAATGGAAGCATTACAAAATCTTCTGGAAAGGCTTGAGACAAAGGAGGTAACGCCAACAAATAAACATCCACTCTCTCTACAATGTCCTCTGAAAATGAAAGAAGATTGCCATATGATCTTCCCAAGATAGTGATCAATAAAGAATATCTTGTATCACAAATTTAGAATAAAGTCTTACAAAATACTAAGCCTAAGATATGTCCATCTTTTTACGTTGGCTGATGAATATATTGAATCAAATCCAAGTCATATAGAAATGAATGTAGCCACACTGCTCATGCATTACTCAAATCATCATAATGAATGTTAAAATCACCTAAAAATAATGTATTAGGATATGCTATAGCTATTTCTGCTATAGTCTGTAAAATATCCTCCCAAATGTTCACCATAAGACCTAGCGGACAATAAAACAGCGCCAAATACTGATTTTCTACTCCTACAAATTTTAACATTAATATTTCTTTATGGTCAAACCTCCATCTCTCCGGCCTTTTGAGAATGAAAACATAACGAATAACCTCCAGAGACACCAGCAATCAAATGTCCCTTGTCTCCCTCCAACGACCACGTTTCAGTTAATCATACCACATTAGACCTCTCCTCAGCTAACAACAAATTCATATTACCCATTGTTTTAGGATTGCCCTTTACGTGGCTGTCATGTTATTGTGGAACACTCTTGATCGAATGGAAATGAAAATGCTGCTAAAGGAATAGCTTTTCAGCCCAGCCCTATTCTGATATAAGACTTTCAATATTCATTTAGATGATGGGCTGCTTAGATAGTAATAACAGCAATCAGAAATTCACTGGTGACACAGAATATTGAGAGCTTTATAAATAGCAGAAATAATAGTACTGTACATTCTATGTAAGTACTCGAGGAAAGTCAAGGTTTTTTTTTTTCCTTTTTTTCATAGATGGGTTCTAGAAAGAATTTTCAATGTATTCTATTTGATTCAGCTCCCTTGACAGGACTATGGACTTTTCTTTGCTGGCACACTCGGGTTAGGACTTGACAGACCTGTGGACTTTTCCTCCAGGAACTTGTCCAATCCTTTTTAAAACCAGCTTTTCAAAGAGCTCATTTCTGAGCACAGCACACATTTTACTCAAGCGTCCTAACCCAAGTGTCCAGCAAGTAGAGGGGTAGAAGGGAAACCTCCTCTACTGTATGATGGAGCGTCTAAATTTTATTTCCAAGCCAAGCGGACTGTCACAGGAGTCCATGTAAATAGTATTTCATAGTCAGTAATGATAAAGTTGAAGCTGTTTTTATGAGGGCCTGCATTTGGGGAAAAAGAACCTACAGCCCTTTCTCGGCATCTGAAGGAGCAATATAGATACCATGATCATGCGACAACCTCTTCTAGGAGTAACAGAAACACTTCAAAATTGTTCCAAAGTCCAAATCATCTGCAGAATTCTAAAACTGCCTTGTTGAGCTCTAAAGCAATTGGTTTGATGGATGACTCCTGACTGTATCGAAAACAAGAGAGTCCAGGTTCCTGTTATGGGAATCCTGCTAGTTTGACGTCTTTCCATGCTCATCCCATTCTCATTACATGAAAGTACTGCTTCAAGTTCAACAGATGATTATTGAGTTGACTGTGCAGAAATAAACAGCCATTTATTTATTTATTGAGATTTATTAACTGCCTTTATGAAGAGATTCATCCAAGACACTATACAGCAGCCATGGGAGCAAAGTTCTCAGTCTGGAGGCAATAAATAAGCTTTCATGAGAAAAGTCCTAAACATGGACTTTCCTCTCTATGACACTCTGATCCCTGGAGGTATATGTATGTTATGGATCAATTTTTATTTACTTCTCAAGGTCACTCTCTGCTTAATTTATCATCTTTTACTTTTCCTACTGCTAAAGTTTGTACGTACTCAGACAAGATTTATAAATCGGCAATTATCTTATCAAGCTGCATACTGGGATTTTGAATTTGGGCCAATGGTCAGAATGTCTACTACTTACATCAGTGTATTGCAAACTGTGTGCCTCATGAGATTTCAGGTGTGCCATGACACACTGGCAAGGAGGAGAGTTGTCTATGCTGGCTGACTGCCTACAGGATGTGCCTCTCGCGGCAAGGGGCACGTCCTGTAGGAAGTCAGGCCGTGCAGATGACACTCCTACTGGCTGGCGTCTCTCCTCCTCTCCCCGCACCTCACGGATCCCTCCACCAAAGCTGGTCGCAGCCAGATCAGCTTCCGCTCATGCGCAGATGTCGACGTGAAATGTCATTGCGTTGACATTTGCGCACGGGTGCCTTCCAGCCAGGGCACTGGATTTAGTGTGCCACTGGCCAGCAAGTTTGTGAGACACTGACCTACATGCATTTTAGAAATCATTGAGAGAAATGGTGTGGCAGCCATGTTAGTCCACTCTTAAAGATAGCATGTAGAAACAAAAGAAATAAAACAAAAAGAATCCAAGTGATACATTTTTTATTGGACTAACTAGACTAGAGCAAGGTTAGATTAGCTTTTGAAGGTAATCCTTCAGATCAGAGATAAGCAAATGAAGACAGCTATCAGTACAGTGGTGCCTCGCATAACGAACGCCTCGCACAGCGAACGCTGCACACAACGAACTTCATGTCTTAATTCACACAACGAACTTCGTTTCACACAACGAACTTCACACAACGAACTTCGTTTCACACAACGAACTTCGTTTCACACAACGAACTTCACACAACGAACTTCGTTTCACACAACGAACTTCGTTTCACACAACGAACTTCGTTTCACACAACGAAGTCGCCCGAGCTGCCGATGTATTGCATCCTTCCGCGCAGGCACTGCAGGCAGTCATTAGTCACTGCGCTTAACTGCCCTCTCTCACTGTATACAGTCGTCCTTTTAAGATAAACTCAATATTTTTTATATATCATGGCTTCTAAAAAAAGCAGGAAGGTGATTTCTGTTGAAATGAAACGGGAAATAATTAGAAGGAGTGAATGTGGGGTAAAACAGGGTGACCTCGTCAAAGAGTTTGGCCTCAGCAAGACCACCATTTTCACCATTTTGACAAATTTATCTTTTTTTATGTCATCTTAGCATATTTTATGCTGCAGAACGAATTATTTTTTTTAACATGTATTGTTATGGGAAAACGCGTTTCACATAACGAACTTTTCGCATAACAAACTTGCTCCTGGAACCAATTAAGTTCGTTGTGTGAGGCACCACTGTATATGAGTACGACATGAAAGTATTCAAAGGTGTCAGAGCAGTACACATTATGTTACATAATAGGAGAGAAAGCCAATGTATTTAAGTCCTGTCACATGTTTTTTTTTTTATGTAATTCACTAATGTTCAGTTTCTTATCTTGTGTACATCACATAGAACTGTAAGGTAATTGCAACATTTTATGTTTTATGTGGGAAATGAAGCATCTGGATTCTGGCTGAAAATTATACCTACAAATTTTGTTTCCAGAGAGAATTTTTGCAACAAGCTCTATGACTGGTTATTTCTACTGTAAAAGAACTTTGATATATTCTCTGAAGGCACTCTATTAGTAGAACAGGCTCCATATTGTAAATTTTAACCAGAGAGCGAAAATTAATTGAATGTTTCCTACAGTCAGAATTGTGCAGACTGTACAACTGAGCATTTATATGGCACTGTTCCTCTTATCTGCTATACCGTGTGCCATCTTCTTGATTTTCTGCTGCATGGGGAAAGATTATTTTCAAAGCCTTTCCCTTGAGCAAAATGTGTGCTGTGCTCAGAAATGGGCTCTTTGAAAAGCTGGTTTAAAAAATTCCTGGAGGAAAAATCCAAATGTTTCTACCCTTTGGGTTCTGGTCAGGTACCTGGATGGGCCTCCGTGAAGACGGGATACTGGGATAGATAGACAATTGGTCTGACCCAGTAAGGCTATTTTTATATCATCCAACATTGAAGCTCATATTCTATAAATTACGCCTTGTTAGGCACCAGTAGGAACCCTATCAGCCAGTGGCATAGTAGGGGGGTGCAAGGAGGGTAGTCCGCCTGGGGCACGGTCTTCCTTGGGGCGCTGGCACCCCTCTTCCTTTATGCCCCCCCTTCCCATTCCTCCTGCGTGCCTGTGCCCCGTACATTTTTAACTTCAGCACGAGCAGCGAAGAATTGGCTGCCCTCGCTGGCTTCGGAGTTCTCTGATATCTTTGGCTTGACTAGATTGTAAGTTCTATAGAGCAGGCACCATCTTTGAGGGGGAGAGTGTGGCACAGCGGTTAAAGCTACTATCTCAACACCCTGGGGTTGTGGGTCCAAACCCACACTGCTCCTTGTGACCCAGGGAAAGTCACTTAATCCCTCCGTTGCCCCAGATACATTAGAGAGATTGTGAGCCCACTAGGACAGGCAGGGAAAAATGCTTGAGTACCTGAATAAATTCATGTAAACCGTCCTGAGCTCTGTGTAACTTGAATCATTATATAACTTTGGCTTTTTTTGTTATGTATGCTTCTCTTTCCTGTAGCTCCTGATACCAGAGAGCAATGATTTTTTGTAAACATTTTAAAATCAGCACATGAAAAATATATTGAGGCAACACAGAGAGAGCTTTCTGCTGCCTCTGCTCTCCTTAAGGGGAAGACACAATAACATTTCTCTGATCACTTTGTAATGCAGTTTGTTTGCTTGTTTTTTTTACTACTACAGCTATTAACTACACATTCCTGTTTTTGATTCCAGGGTACACTTGACCCTTCCTGCTTTCCAACTACCGTGTCCTGAACCCTGCCTTGGTCCCCAGTACTTTGACCTCTCTGGTCTCGTTGTCACAGCTCTCCTCTCCTGCCACAGGTTGGTGACTTTTTTTTAATGAAAGAACATAAGAGTTCCAGAGTCATATTTCTGTGCAGTCAAGACTAGCTTATAAAAATTCAGCCGCTTGCCCAAAAGACTGAGAACAAATAATGTAAGCTGACAGCTTTTCCATCTGGCGAAAAAACCTGGCTGACCTGTGGAGATTTTGCTAACAATCAGGTCTAAATTGTGGCGGGTTTCTTTGTGAAGTGCTCATCCTGCTCTGAAATAGCTGTAGTTGGTGGGACTTTCTAAATTTCACAGATCCCAATGTTTCCTTCCACTGCTGAACATTGCCTAGTTTGGCGTCATCGGCAAATAATGTCATTGTACCTCGCAGTCCTTCTGCTAAGTCACTTATAAAGATGTTGAATAGGATCGGGCCCAGGACCGAGCCCTGTGGCACCCCACTGATCACCTCCGTCATTTCTGAGGGAGTGCCATCATTGGGGAAATCCTGAAAACCTGACTGGATTGCGGCCCTCAAAGAGGGACTTTGAGATCCCTGCCCTATATTGATATCCTAACAAGACCTAAACACTTGTATCAACATCAAACTATTAAAAAAGTATCTACCTTTGTAAAGCTTGACGCCTGTATATCGACCACCAAGTTCATGTTATTAAGATGGCCGTGGCGTTTTTCTCTTGATTTTAAATACCTCCCGATCAGCTGTTTGTGACATCGGAAAGACGGCACCAACAGACCAGCCGAGGGAAGTTGTCTAAAAGTTGTAACTTCACTTATCATTGTTATAACACCCCTGATACGGAAAAATATAATACCTAGTTCATTAACTGAACAAATGTAGGGGACCCCCTGAGGTGACCTTTTATTAGGGATAACCATTCTAATTCCAGATTCAGCCCGAATGGAGTTACCGTGTTGAGGCGGTAAATTCACCTCTGTTCTAAAAAGTTTAGTTTCTCTTCCCTGTTATCCTCCTCCTTATGACCTGTCAAAATGTCAATCGCTCTCCATTGTATCTGATCCGCTGTATGTTTCATTGCGGTCCAGTGTTGGACTAAAGGGGCTGAAAAAGCTCCTGTAGTGATGCGAGATTTATGTTCATTAAGGCGCAGCTGAATGGGCCGTTTAGTACGGCCCATATAAACGAGAGGGCAGGGACACACTATAATGTAAATCACCCAGTCGGTCTTACAATTCGTATTTTCACGAGCAAAAACAGTTGATCTAGTCTGAGGGTCTAGCCAATGATCACCCTCAATAGTTTTATCGCACCATTGACAGCGCGAACATTTAGTATGGGTGCCTTGTTTATGTTCTAGATCCCCTCGCTGTTCTAACAACTGACCTATAGTCCTGCCTTTTGTATATGCAATCAAGGGGAATTCTTCCTACCCTCTTAATGTTCTTAGAATGGAACAGTGCTGTCTAATATAACCCACCATAGCTTTTACTGCATCTGAATAGGGTAAGACACAGACTAGTCTAGATGCTCCTTGGTCCGATTGATTTTCCCTAAGCTTTTCTTTCAATAATAAATCCCATTGGGCATAATGCGCTCGTAGATATGCTTGCTGAATAGACTTTTCTGGGTACCCTCTCATACGGAACTGCTGTCTGTCACCTGCTACCCTCTTAAATTCCATCAAATCAGAGCATGTTCTCCGGGTCCTTAAGAATTGACTGACAGGGAAACTGTGTTTGAGTTTGTATGGATGAAAGCTAGAGAAATGTAACAACGTATTACGGGCTACTGGCTTTCTATACAGGGTGGTGGACAATTGGTTTCCCTCCTTCATAATTAGAACATCCAAAAATTCAATTTTAGTGGTAATATATGTAGCCGTAAACTGTAGATTTTCATTCTTAGTGTTAATCTAAGTGATGATGAACCCTAGAAGTTCTTGTAATGATTCTTTCCATAGGAAGAAAATGTCATCCAAAAAATGTTTCCACATTAATATGTGGGTACGGTACTGTATTGAGGGATAAATTATTAGTTCTTCAAATTTGCCAACATATAGGGTGGCTATCGAGGGGGCCAAGATGACCCCCATAGCCACCCCCTGATTCTGTTTGTAAAATATTAGGGACCAAGAGATGAAAATGAACCACCTCACTGTAGCAGTGCACAAGCCAATAAAGGCTCTTGAATGTAGCCATTACTGCTTTGATTACTGTTATTCTAATGATTATGTCGCTTTGTTTAACCCTCCCGAACTTCACTTGGTTTTGGTGGGATGTAAGTCCACAAATAACATAACACTTTTTCCCACACCTTTTTCCTTACAAACCCTCTTAAGTATCACACACAAAGATGTGGAATATTGTTTCCAATTGGATTCACTGGGTACCTGGAAACTTTCATCTGCTTCGTTACAGTTAGTTTACTGTATACATTCTAACTCATTTTCAGTGAGTGTCAGCAAACGCTGCCGGCTGCCTGCCACTCCTACGGTTCAGCTGCCCCATGCAGATAAAGACGGTGGAGCCAGAGGAATGTTTTTTTTTTTTAATGCCTTCTCTCCCTTTCCCCTCCTACTTCATTTTGCTGCTTGCCACAACTTGAAAAGTTGCCTGCACAGTTTTATGCAGACTGTTGTTGCTTTTACTTCTGAAGATGCAGGTGGAGGGCCTCTATTAGATTTAATTAAGTGAAGGCCACAGCCCTGCTCTGAGCTAGAACTCCAATAACCCCTGATTGCAGATCCTCCACTTTTGATAAGGGAAGAATGCCTGATCTGCCAAGGAGCTGAAAAGCAGAAGGGAGGGGGATGCGGGAAGTAATGAGAGAAGAAGAGGAGGTGGAGCGGAGCCTGGGACCCTGCCAACTCTGGTGTGCTATAGAAAGGCAAACGAGAGTGTTTAGGCTGGCAGGCATTCAACAGCAAGGCCACAGGAGTTCAGGCACAACACCAGACTCCTAGATTAGGCTCCAGTACAGTCTCACTAATAGAGATTTCAACTCAGAAGCACTCGGGACTCTGTGCAGAGCTGTGAAAATGAAGACCCCAAAGGGAAGAGCCTCAGAGTTTCAAAGCCATAACCGGATCATACCAACTGTGTTTCCAATTAATTTCAAAGAGTGGAAAGAAGAAATTAAGTGCAGATTTGGAAAATGCACTCTTACGTTCTTATGGCAACTTTGTCCCCAGGAGAGGGAAGCTTGAGTGTTAAAAATGAAGCTAATTAAAATGGGGGTTAATGGAGAGAAAAATATGTAACAATGCTCATGTCTTTTTTTCAAAGATGACCTTGCCCTTCAGTTCATTGTGTCACAAGGAACGGCTGCTTTCTCCAGGCTCTTCTATTTAGTCATCATGAGATCACTGGAGAATCACTGCTCTCTTGCCTGTCTCTCATCTCCTTACCTAACTGTGAGTCAGGAAACAGTCTCTCACTATGAGCAAGAAGGTTTTGAGAGAGTTCAGATAAATTATTCCAATCTTTGCCCTTTTTTTTCATCTTGCTGCTAGTATGATAAGGAAGCTGAGTCATGCTAAGGAAACAGGTTCTGAGACGTCACCCAAGCAAGGCGGACATTTCTATAGGAGTAGAAAGGAAGGGAGGGGCACAGGTGGGAGGTGAGAGGGAAACTCTGTCCTCAGGCTGCTTTGTGTCTTCTTAAAAGGGTTTTTTTATGGAGGGGGTAGAGGAAAGGGAAAGTGAGTAAGACTAATATACTATTTGGTCTATTTACATTCATCCTCCTTTGCCAGCTCTGAGGAGAGGGAAGAGGAGCATGATGATTTTTGGCTGTTTGGTTAACCCAATCCTTTACCAGTACTTAGGGTTACCATATGGCTCCAGAAAGAGGAGGATGGATTGAGACATCTGGGTTTTACTTCCACTGAAAGCAACGGAAGTAAGGAGGACAGATTCCATGGAAGTAACTCCCAGATGTCCCAATCCGTCCTCCTTTTTCTGGGGCCAACAGAGAAATATGGCATTGTATATGTGTATTTTTGTATGGGTGTGCTTGTCTCTGATTACTTGCAGATGACTGCACACATATGTTTATGTGGTTGCTCTAGCATATATGTGTAATCTTTTATCTATACATTTAAGATAATATGTGTTTATGGAAATGGGTGTGCAGAGAAGAGCAACAAGAATGATAAAGGGCATGGAAAACCTTTCATATGCTGAAAGGCTGGAGAAGTTGGGGCTCTTTTCTCTGGAAAAGCGGAGACTTAGAGGGGACATGATAGAAACTTACAATATCATGAAGGATATAGAGAAGGTAGAGAGGAACAGATTCTTCAGACTGGCGGGAACAACAAGAACAAGAGGGCACTCAAAAAAATTGAAGGGAGACAGATTCAGAACAAATACCAGGAAGTTCTTCTTCACTCAGAGGGTGGTGGATACCTGGAATGCACTTCCAGAAGAGGTGGTAGAGCAGAGTACGATTTTGGGTTTCAAAAAGGGATTGGATGAGTTCCTGAAGGAAAAGGGGATTGAAGGGTATAATTAGAGGGGTACTATACAGGATAAAATGTCTTAGTAAAGGATCACTTACAGGTCATTGACCTGGGGGGCTGCCGCGGGAGCGGACTGCTGGGCACGATGGACCTGTGGTCTGTCTCGGCAGATGCTTATGTTCTTATGTTATGTGTGTACCCGTTGGAATCAGATATGTCTTGCGTGGAAAAAGTGATAAATATGGCATTCTGTGCTATTGTCTTGTTGGAATCATTTTCTAAATGTTGTTTGTGTGTAAAGCTTACACTGAACCTTACAGTTACTTTATTTGATATACCCTGATAAATCAAAGCGGTTTACAATAAAAAAGGAAATAAGGGGAAAAGGTGAAAAAAAAATTAAAAATCAGTAATGACAATTACAGAGACAAGTAGACTAAAGGAGGGAAGGACAGATTTTACAATTTATTATTAGGAAAAACCAAAAAGGAAACAACAAAAGGTGAAGGAGAAAGAATTAGCGTGAGTATGAAAGTGATTATGATAAAGGCAAGCTATACTTTTGTAGAGATCTTCAAGGAGACACCTGTCCAAAGGCATTATCCAGGGCTACACCACTCTCTGTATGGAAACTTAAGATGACCAAATTGTATGCTACACCTGACTCAGTGATGATCAAACTGTACTGTACACATGTAAATTTAGAACCAATTTGTCTACGTATTACATATATCAACCTTTTCACCTGCTCTGAGCTCGTTGGGGAGGACGGGATATAAAACAAACCAAATAAATAAAGAAGATGATGGGTCTTGTGGAGGAGGAGAAGGAATTATCTTCAAGGCCCTCACTGTTGCAGCGCTTGGGGGTACTCCCATAAATAAGTCCATTTCATGCTGATCAGGTATTCATAACTTATTAGGGGTCAATCTTTAGGAACAGTAATCAAGAAGAATAGTAGCAAGAGATCACTTGAAGTAGTTGGGGAGGTGGTGGAGAAGAAAACGGTGACAGGGTTCAAACAAGTGTGGGATGAACACAGAGGATCTCAAATCAGAAAATAATGGGTTTATATATTGAAGGAACAAAGGCCAGTACTGGGCAGGCTTGCACGGTCTGTGTCCCGTATATGGACATTCAGTTGCGGATGGGCTGGAGTGAGCTTTGATGGAGACTCCAGTAGATGGAACCTAAGCACACTACCAGAAATATCTAAGAAAAAGGACCATTTAAACTAAATTAATTTATGGACCACTCGTGTCTTTATCTGCCCTCATTTACTATGTTACTTTGTTTTTAGTTCTATTTTCTCGTAGAATATACCACAGTTTTACTCTCCTTGGAAATGGGGATGTACAGGCAATGTACATAATAAAACAAGCAAGACAAAATAAAGCAAGACATCTTGATTCTCCTGTGCTGTCCTCTCCCTCACTCCTCTCTGAGCACTATAGACAAGTTCTAGGCCTATATGCTGAGGCCACCTGAAGCTCTAGTTGTCCTCATCCTCCGTTCACATGTGAAGGAACCTGTTAACGCCTCTCCTCTTTTCTCTGTCCCTTCTTGAGAGTTCAGAAACCCCACTGGCTTGTTCAGCCAGCTCAGTAGAGAAAGAAAGCCTTTCACTGTGGCTAATTCTACACTGTACCGGCAGTGATTGCTGAACTGGGAATGAGAACCCAGGAAGAGCTTCCAGGTTGGCTAATAGTTAGTCTTTTGGTTCTCCTCTTTGTGGAGCAGAGTGATTGTCTCTCTCTCTCTCCAAAGCACTGCTGCCTCAATGTGACACACTACACCGTCAGTAGCATGTAGGACATTGATGCGCCGACAATTCTGCTCCGTCAAATGCGTACAGGGACAGGTGCGCGCATGAAGGGAGCGGGATTATCAGGGTCAATGGTAAGTGTAGTGAGGGGTTTGGCGGCAATCGAGCGCGTTGGCATCCCCTTGAAGGAGAGCAGAATTGTAGTAGGGGGAGGGTGTTCCCCACACAGCCCCCCTGAGAGTGGAAGAGCAGAAACGGGAGTGAGTTTTAAGTGTTTTGGGGGGGCTTCCCCCCCAGACCACCCTAAGAGCGCAAACGGGAAGGCATAGGATGCGGTGCGCATTTGTCCTTCATGCAAATGTCGGTGCATGATTATCGGCGCACTTTTGATGGGTCACCATGTGACACATAAGGCAGATTGATTTCAGTTGCCAACCATATGGCTGAGAAAAGATATTTTCCCTCCAAAATCATGGGATACATAGCCTCAACTACCCTCCTGATAACCTTGTATGGCTCTATGGAAAATTACTAGATGTGGAATTATGCGGATTCCAGGGCATAAATTTCCCTGCAACGCCCAGCATATGCAGATATAGGGGCTAACACCAGGCTTCAGTGATCCCTGGGCCACACTGTCAAAAGAGCAATACACAACACAGCCATTATTACTGTTCCACTTCTGCCAAGGCTGACTCTGACTTTAGTTTCTTTGCTTGCTGTGGCTGCAGTTAAAATTCTGCCCCCTAAAAGGAATAATAAGAACAGAAAAATATAAGCTTTGACCTTAGAGCTCTGCTAGGTTGGGTTTAGGCAGACCACCACTGAACTAAGATGTGAGAGATTTTTCTTGTTGACAGCTGGGTCTACAATTTTGAGGGGATCCTTGTTGCTACTCATAAAATCTTTCCCATCTGCGCACAGCCAGAAGAAGACTGGGACAAAAGAGAGATTAAAAATTATGGGCAAATTATGTTTGACAAAAAGATTTTATAAGATATAGTAAAAAAAAAAAAAAAGTGAAGTAGTGAATGATTTATAGGGGCTGCCTTCCCCAGGAATCTTCACTGCCTGAACATAATAATTGCCATACTGGGGCAGACCGAAGGTCCATCAAGCCCAGTATCCTGTTTCCAACAGTGGTTTCAGGTTTATTTAAAATTTGATAGTATCACTTTTAAAGGTTCTAGGCGATGTACAAAATACAAACAAAATCATTATCTTATAGCTTAAAATTTAAACCAACTCAGACAAGGGCTAACTTGATACAGAAGGAAAAAGGGGAAGAACTACTTTAGTTATAGGAAAGTAACATGTAAGGGAAAGTACAATTAAGGATTAAAGGGAAAATAAGCATAGCCTCTTTACTTCAGAATTTAGGCACTTATCCTTTAAGATAAAAGAAAAAGAGTCAAATAGAGTTTTATACTTCAAAAGCATCTTTGTATAAGAAAGTTTTTGAGGAACTCTTGAATTTGTCCAAAGATGGCATGATTCTAAGAAAGGAAGGCATAGAGTTCCATAATTGAGGAGCATACACTGTGAATATTTTGTTACATAGTTTAGAGTTTATTCAGTTTTTGATTCTTCAAAGCGTTGTACAAAGTAAAAACATTAACATTTAAACAAACAAAACAATTGGACGTACTTTTCTATAAAATCTACAGGACTACTGACCGTACAAAACTAAATAAATATTGACCCGTAGGCCATAGTTACATGTGGGAAGGGGGGAGAAATACAATTGTAATAGAAAAAGTGAGTAACATATAGGGAAAAAACACTTAAGGACTGGGAAACAATATAAAATTAATAGTTAAACTACCATAGTTTAGTTAAAAGCATCTTTAAAAAGAAAGCACTTTAAATTGCTTTTAAAATTTTTTAGGTTTTTTTCCATTTTTAGATATAAAGGGAGAGCGTTCCAGATTGTAGGGGCTGTTACAGAAAACGTGGAAGTGCGACACGTGCCAATGATTTTTAAAGAGGGAATATTAAGGTTATATTGAGAGATAGATCTTAGAGATCTTGGGGGGTCGTAAGGAATCAAAAGTCTATCTATGAAAGCTGGTGTGTTGCTCAGCATTGTTTTAAATGTCAGAAGGGCAATTTTATAAGTTACTCGGTGTGAGATTGGCAACCAATGGGCGTCTTGGAGCAAAGGGGTAACATGATCGTATTTTTTTGCGCCTGAGATTATCTTGTATTAATTATTTTTAGGGAGGGCACTGTGAGTAAGTTTTGATCCAACCCAGGTCCCAAGTACCTAGCTAGATCCCAAGTAGTAAAACAGATTTTATGCAGCTTATCTTAGGAATAAGCAGTGGATTTCCCCAAGTCATCTCAATAATGGCCTATGGACTTCTCTTGTAGGAAAT
This sequence comes from Geotrypetes seraphini, assembly GCF_902459505.1. Lineage (NCBI taxonomy): Eukaryota > Metazoa > Chordata > Amphibia > Gymnophiona > Dermophiidae > Geotrypetes > Geotrypetes seraphini. The sequence goes on from NC_047097.1 coordinate 31,338,512, forward strand.
TATTCAAGCCTTTTTAAACCCTGCTAAGCTGATTTCATCATTCTCTGGCAATGAATTCCAGAGTTTAATTACATGCTGTGTGAAGAAATATTTTCTCCAGTTTGTTTTAAATCTACTCGCATGCCCCCTAGTCCTAGTATTTGTGGAAAGGATGAGCAAGCAGTTCACATCTACCCTTTCCACTCCACTCAGCTGGATGGATGGCTGACCTGGCCAGAGGCTGGTTACCTGACACATAAACATTGGAACTTTGGGGTGGGGGGGCCACAGCCTCCCCCAAAATTGGCAGTGGCTCTGATTCCCGACTGGTCAGTGTTAATTCCTTCCTTCCCTCCTAGTAGAACCCTGCCGCATGACCTCTTTCTTCGGCTTTTAACTCTTGACTCCCGACAACCAACTCTCCCACACACCAACCTCCTTCCCGGTATCTGTTTTTTTAAATCTTCGGGCATCTTGCTGTTGGCTTGCCACAGAAGTCTTCTTTCAGAGTAGCCCGCCTATGAAGAAACAGGAAATTGCTGCTAAAAGAAGACTTCTGGGGCAGGCCGATGGCAAGATACTGATCTCATTGACGCTGCCCAAAGATTTAGAAAAACAAACACTGGGGAGGAGGTAGGTATGTGGTAGAGTTAGGAGAGTTGGGAATCTGGAGTCAAGAGTTGAAAGCCATAGAAAGAGGTCATGCGGCAGGGTCCCGCTAGGGAGGAAGGAAATAACGTTATACATACCATGGGCTGGGGCTGAGGGTAGGGAGTTGGGAAGACAGGGAGAACACATGCTCAGGAGCTTGGAGGCGGCTGAGAAAGAAAGATACTGCACGTACTGGGAGAGGGTTGGGAAGGACAAATGCACAGGTTGGGCGGGGGGGGGGGAGTTAGGAAAGGAGGAAAAGAGAGATGCTGCACAGGTGGGGTAGTGGGAAGGGAGAGAATGAAATGCTGCTGGTGGGGGAGGGAAACAAAGATGGATGTATGGCAGAAAGTGAAGGAGAGAAAAACAGTAAATGGATAAAGTGGCCCTGGATACACAGTTAAGAGCACAGACAGAAGGAAGTGCAGCCAGAGATTGGGAAAGATGGTTTGAAAACCAAAATCACCAGTTGACAAAGGTAGGGGAAATGATTTTATTTTCAATATAGTGATTGAATTGTGTCAGTTTTGAGAATTTACATCTGCTGTCTATATTTTGCACTGTTCAGGAAGAAATGCATTTGTTTCTATTTCTCTGAGGTTGTACTGCATGCAGAGTCTTGCATCTTAGGGTTTTGTTTGTATATAATAATACTTTTAGTTTGTGGTCCTGTATTTCCATAGGGGTTATCTGTGTTCTGGTAGGAATGAATGTTGAGAAGCATGCAGTGTAGTTTAATTTTGTGGTTAACCATTATGTATTGTTAATAAGATTATATATGAAAAATGAATGAAAAAAATGGTATTACAATTAGTACTATTATGGGGGCAGGGTCTGGGGTGGATATTGGGCAGGGTCTGGAGCGAAGCTTGCGGCCCCCCCAAACAAAAAGCATCCCGCTGCCTATGACCTTACAGAAATCCTAGTATGGGATTTGAACTCAGGTAGTGGGTGCAGTGGGGAGTGTCCTACTGATTACACCATGAGCAACACTTCTTCTAAGGATTGGCCGAGCGTGTGCAAATTTTGCACAAGTGACAAGTTCTAAAAAATGTTTACCTGAGCCACAAGTTCTAAAAACCAACACTTTTCCAGATTTGCACTTTTGTTTTTTTTGTGAGCGACACTCCTAGAATGTATGAACAATCGCTCATGAGCTCAGCTTAGAGCAGAGGTGTCCAACCTGCGGCCCCGTGAAGTATTTTGTGCAGCCCTGATCAAGGGCGATGCAGTGCTTTCTTTTGCTGCCCCCGGTGGTTTATCATCATGCCGGCCTCCTCCTCTGTCTTGCTGCAGCGTTTTCGTGTTTGTGCGGCCCTAGAAAAAAAATTTTCAGCCAGTGCGGCCCAGAGAAGCCAAAAGGTTGGACACCCCTGGCTTAGAGGGAACATAGACCATGAGGCCATGTGATTTTAAACTTCCTTGTTCACCTGTGTTCATTTTGATTGGAGGTCTCCTTTCACTATATATGTGGACTCTTGTTTAAGGCTCTTAAGATACACAACCATCCCTGCTTATGGAAACTACAAGTGATCCTTTTCCACCTCCCTTGCTGAAGCATTCAAGTACAGTATTGCTTCTCACTTTCACCTTCATAGCTGTCACACCACGCTTGGCTGACAGGAGGTATTTGTTTCTCATCCCAGCACATAGGTACTGTCAACCACTTCTGAGACACTGCGCTACTGGCCTAGAAATGACTGTTAGTCAATTCTGAGCCAGGTTTTCCTACAATGATCAACTGTGTGTAGGCCAAAACACCGGTTAAGAATGCAGTCAAGTTATTCTTTGTAATGGTCTTCTGGTAGAGGTTAGGGGAGGAGTTGACAGATAATACACTGCAGCTGAGGCTTCAGCACTCTTTTCCACATGATCCACTCTCCTATTAATAGCTTCCTTGTGCTCTTTTGCTTTCTGGGCTGAAGCATGCAATCTGGCTGTGTTGTTTGAGCTAAAGCTGGCATTTCTTTATACCATCCAATCTGTGGGTGGCACAGCGACTAGCAGTGTGTTGGTGCAGACGGATCAATGTCTGTCACTGTCATCAGGACAGCTGAGCTATGTCTTAGCTGTGCCTGGCAACGTGGTGCTCCCAAGCTTTGCAATGTCATGGCTGCCGCTTGGCCCTGCGGTGTGGTTGGGCATGGCTTTGCTCCATAAGCAGTGAGTGCACTGCAACTGTTCCACCTGAACCACTGCTGGCATCGATCGTGATGCGATTCAGCTTGCAGCCAAGTCAGAAAGTCCTCCCACATCCCTCTTTCCATCTGAAGTGTCTTGCTGTGGCACTGACGCAGGGGATGATGAAGTTCTAGCCACTTGATCTCTCCCCTTCTGTTCCATATGGATCCACAGCATTCACTTCCAGTGTCCTTAACCCGGGATCCTTTTGAGACTATGACCCAAATATTTTGTTTTCATAACATAAAATTGTAACAGCAGTTACTGAGCAAATAAACAAACAGGAACTGGTTGTTTAGGCACTGATTAATTTGGCTATGTGCCTGCTTTGGTAAGGAACTTGCCAAACCCCAGAGAGCTCAGCTGCCAGCAAACACTTACAGTCAAATCAGCCTTTGAGCACTGAGCTTCCTCTCAAGTGTCATCAGAAGAGGGGCCAAAACCGCAAGAGAAATCCAAAATATCCTCTTACCTTAAAACATTTTAAAATCTGAATTCCTTTCAAAGCTGATTGTAACTCCATAATAGAGAATGACACGGGGACAAATTTGTCCCCGTCCCCGGAGGAACTCAATTTCCCCGTCCCGTCCCTGTGAATTTTGTCACTATCCCTGTCCCTGCCCCATTCCTGTGAGCTCTGCCTTAACCGCACAAGCCTCGAACCCTTATGATTTTAAAGTGTTTGAGGCTTGTGCAGATGAGGACGGAGCTTGCAGGAATGAGGCAGGGACAAGAAAAGAACTCGCTGGGACAGGATGGGAAAATGAGTTCCCGTGGGGGACAGGGGAAAATTTGTCCCTGTGTCATTCTCTACTCCATAACCCGCTATCAAATCTGTTCCTCAGAAGTTGAACTTAACATAGTAACATAGTAGATGATGACAGATAAAGACCCAAATGGTCCATCCAGTCTGCTCAACCTGATTCAATTTAAATTTTTAAATTTTTTCTTCTTAGCTATTTCTGGGCAAGAATCCAAACCTTTACCCGATACTGTACTTGGGTTCCAACTGCCGAAATCTCTGTTAAGACTTACTCCAGCCCATCTATACCCTCCCAGCCTTTGAAGCCCTCCCCAGCCCATCCTCCACCAAACGGCCATATACAGACACAGACCATGCAAGTCTGCCCAGTACTTACCTTAGTTCAATATTTAATATTATTTTCTGATTCTAAATCCTCTGTGTTCATCCCACGCTTCTTTGAACTTGTCCTACAATGGTTGCTGAATAGAAAGAGTGATGTTCCACTTAGCCTTCATGCAGCCTCCATGTATTTCCTGCGAGATAATTACCAAATTTTACCCCAAAAGAATATAAGAAATGCCTGCACGGATCAGACCCAGGGTCCATCCAGTCCGGTGATCCGCACACGTGGAGGCTCAGCCAGGTGTACCCTGGCGAATACATTAGTCACTCGGATCCCTCAATGTGTCCTGCAAGAAGATGTGCATCCAATTTTCCCTTAAATCCTAGAATGGTGGTTTCCTCCACCAGCTCTTTTGGGAGAGAGTTCCAGGCATTAACCACTCGCTGTGTGAAGCAGAACTTTCTGACATTTGTCCTGGCCGTGTCCCCTCTCAGCTTCAGGCCATGACCTCTGGTCCGAGTCTGGGTTACATTTGCCAATGTGAATAACGCTGTTTCTTGCTCACCATCCTTTCGCTCTGCTGGTAAGTGAGCTTGCTTCATTTTGTCGACTCCTTTTAGCAATTTAATAGCCTCTATCAGATCCCCTCTCAGTCTTCTCTTTTCAAGGGTGATTAATCCCAGTTTTCTGAGGCGATCTTTGTAGCTCAAGTTCTCCATACCTTTTACTAGCTTTGTCGCTCGCCTCTGCACCCTCTCCAGCAGTGTTATATCCTTCTTCAGGTATAGAGACCAGTGTTGGACACAGTATTCTAAGTGTGGTCTGACCATCGCTCTATAAAGCGGCATTATGACCTCCCTTGATCTACTCGTGATTCCCTTCTTTATCATGCCTAACATCCTGTTAGCTTTCTTTGCTGCCACTGCGCATTGAGCCGATGGCTTCAGGGTCCTGTCTATCAGTACCCCCAGGTCTTTTTCTTGTTCACTCTTCCCCAATGTTATACCTAACAGTTTATATCCATGCTCCTTGTTTTTGCTGCCCAGGTGCATCACTTTGCATTTTTCTACATTAAAACTCATCTGCCAATTTTCTGCCCATCTCTCAAGTTGCTTCAAATCTCTCTGGAGTTCTTCGCTGTCTCTTTGTGACCTGATTGCTCGGCATAGCTTTGTGTCATCTGCAAACTTGACGATAACACTGGTCGTTTCTTCTTCCAGGTCATTTACGAAGATATTGAATAAGATAGGCCCAAGAACCGAGCCCTGAGGCACACCGCTAGTTACTTTCTTCCAGTCTGAGTACTTCCCATTTATGCCCACTCTCTGTCTTCTGTTTTCCAGCCATTTTCCATCTTAGTATATCCCCTTCTATTCCATGACTTTGTAGTTTTTTGAGAAGTCTCGCATGAGGTACTTTGTTGAACGCTTTCTGGAAGTCCAAGTATATTATGTCTACCAGTTCTCCGCTATCGACTTGTTTGTTCACTCCCTCGAAAAACTGAAGTAAGTTTGTCAAGCACAACTTCCCTTTCCTGAAGCCATGCTGACTACCTCTCAGCAGGTCATGGTTATCCAGATGCTGTATTATGCTGTCTTTAATCAAAGCCTCAACCATTTTCCCAGGGACCGATGTGAGACTCACAGGTCTATAGTTTCCCGGTTCTCCCCTTGATCCTTTTTTGAAGATTGGGATGACGTTCGCTATCTTCCAGTCTTCTGGTATCCGTCCGGTTCTAATTGACATATTAGCAAGGGATTGCAGTAGTTCTCCGATTTCCACCTTTAGTTCCTTTAATACTCTCGGGTGAATTCCATCTGGGCCAGGGGATTTGTCACTCTTTAGTCTGTCAATCTGATAGTATATCTGGTCCAGATCCACCTTCACCGTGGTAAGGCTCTCCTCCATCTCCCCCTTGAAAACTTTCACTATTTCGGATATTGATGTGGTGTCTTCCTTGGTAAAGACAGAAGCAAAGAAGGAATTTAATCTGTCTGCAATCTGTTTGTCCTCTTTGATGTATCCTTTTCTTCCTTGGTTGTCGAGAGGGCCTACTGTCTCCTTTGCAGGTTTCTTCCCTTTAACATATCTAAAAAAGGGTTTGAAGTTTTTGGCCTCTTGGGCTATCTTTTCCTCATAGGTCCTTTTAGCTTCTCTCACAGCCTTCTGGTCGTCTTTGTGACTGTTTCAAGCCTCGGTTGTTTTCTCGCGTTTCCATTTTTTAAATGAGTCCTTCTTTTCCCTAACTGCATCCTTCACCTCTTTGGTTAGCCAAGCTGGTTCTCTTTTGGCTTTAGTTTTCCTTCCTTTGGCTATCTGCGGAATGTATAGATTCTGTGCTTCGGTGATAGTATTTTTTAGTAGGGACCATGCTTGCTCTACCGTTTCGATTTTGGCTATCCTTTTCTTGATCCGTTTTCTTACCATGGCTCTCATGTTATCGTATCTTCCTTTTTTAAAGTTAAAGGTCGTGGTTAGGGTCTTAGTTCGCTTCCCCTTCCCGATGTCAAGTTTAAAGTAAATCATACTGTGATCGCTCGTCCCCAGCGGGACCGTGACTTCTACTTCTTTTGTTTGCCCAGTTATGCCATTTAGGACCAAGTCCAAGGTGGCGTTTCCTCTTGTCAGTTCTCCGACCATTTGTTCTAGGAAGCGGTCCCCCATCATTTCCAGGAACTTTATTTCTTTGCCGCAACTTGAGGTTACTAGGTTCCAGGCTATTCCTGGGAAATTGAAGTCACCCATGATCTTTACATTGCCCGTCCTACATTCATGTCTTATTTCTTCTATCATCTCAGAGTCTGTTTCCACTGTCTGACCTGGGGGTCGATAGTAGAGACCTATTTTTGTGTCTGCTCCATTCTGTCTGGGGATCTTTACCCAGAGGGACTCCAGTTTCCTTTTCTCCTCCGCCTTCCCTTCTCCAATAGATTCTACTCCTTCCTGGACATATAGGGCAATGCCTCCCCCTTTCTGCCCTGTTCTGTCTCTTCTGTAAAGCTTGTATCCCTGCAGTACTGTATCCCATTCAATTTCCTCGTTCCACCATGTTTCTGTTATGCCAAAGGCTTTACATCTACACAGAGGTGGTGTCTAGAATGCTGGGGAGGAATAGCCAATAGAGTCAGTGGTCAGGAAACTGTGCCCCCTTCAGCTTCAAGCACGCTGAGGGCTCCCTCTGGCATGGAGGCGCAGGACAATTGCTCTGTTTGCACCCGTAGAACGCTGGCCCTGCCTCCATACCTAGAACTTTGCTCACAGAGGGAGCAGTTTCAAGCAACTGCCTCCTTTACTAGCTGAATTCACTGAAGATCTGCAAGTCCGAGGCAGAGAAAATATGGTTGGGTGGTATGATTGGTTGATATGTTTTATTTGATTTCATTTATACTGCTTCGATTGCCTCTTGGAGGCAGGTAGGTGGTATAAAATCGTTTTAATATATAAAATGGGGTTCACTTGGTCCAACTGTTTGGAAAGCAAAAGGTGAGGACACAGCAAAGACACACAGATATACTTGAACAAAAGCTAAAACTCCTGCATTGCCAGGTGTCCTCTTGAGGGATGGGTGTTTGTTTGCAATGATATGGAATTGTCAACAATATATCTCTTGTAGTTTTATGTTGTGATCAGACAAAAATAGAATGGAGGTGTGGGCTAGTGGTTAGAGCAGCTGCCTCAGCACCCTGAAATAGTGAGTTCAATCCCAGCCTGCTCCTTGTGACATCCGGACTCCATGATAGATTCGTGTTGCCGTCCCGATCTACCAGGCCGATCAGCCTTCATCTCCCCGACGTCCCCCCACCGCCGCCCCAAGCTCTACCTGCAGAAGCGTCGGACCGACCAGCATTCCTTTCTCCGATGTCAATTCTGACATCAGAGAGGAAGTTCTGGGCCAGCCAATCGCTGCCTGGCTGGCCCGGAACTTCCTCTCCGACATCAGAATTTACTTCGGAGAGCGGAATGCTGGTCGGTCCAACGTTTCTGCAGGAATAGCTTGGGGCGGTGGTGGCTTGGCGGCCTGGCGGCAAACCTAGTGGCTTGGGGGAGGGCAGGGAGAAAGAAAGAAAGGGGGGGTAGGGAGACAAAGAAAGAAGGGAAACAGAAAGAAAGGAGGAACATGGAGACAGAAAGAAAGAAGGGGGCAGGGAGAAAGAAATTAAAAGTTGGGGGAGAGAATGAGGTCTGGAGGAGAGGAAGCATACATTAGGCTGAAAGAAGGGAAGAAATATTGGATGCACGGTCAGAAGAAGAAAGTGCAACGAGACTCATGAAATCACCAGACAACAAAGGTAGGAAAAATGATTTTATTATCAATTTAGTGATCAAAATGTGTCTGCTGTTTATATTTTGCACTATGGCTCCCTTTTACTAAACCGCAATAGCGTTTTTTAGCGCAGGGAGCCTATGAGCGTCGAGAGCAGCATGGGGCATTCAGCGCAGCTTCCTGCGCTAAAAACTGCTTTCGCGGTTTAGTAAAAAAGGAGGGTTGTATATTTGTCTATTTCTGTGTGGTTGTTACTGAGGTGATATTGCATAGAGTCATCTGCCTTGACCTCTTTGAAAAAACCCCGGAATATAAATGATAATTGACATTTTCTCTGCGTACAGTGTGCTTTGTGGTGGGTTTTTTTTTTATTTTATTGTTGGTAGATCATTTTGACTTGGTCATTTTAAAAGTAGCTCGCAAGCCCAAAAAGTGTGGACACCCCTGGTGTATACGTTGTTCAGAAATTATGATCTTTGCATTTGTAGTTTTCTTTCAATTTCCAGTTCCAAAAGAGGTGATGTGGGATCTGCTCAGTTGTCAGTGTCTCATCCAGGAAATGAAGCAGCACTGGTGTCTCATTAGTACGTCAGAGTCAGGGCTGGACTTTTTTGCCTGGGAAGATTCATTTGGGTCCTGTTGCAGTAGATAGGAGTGGCCGGAAGTGTTGCTACACAATCATGGAAATAAATTAATTTATGCCTGCACCTAAGCTACTGGTATTCAGATTACCCGAGGACATTTCAGCTCATCTAGTACATTTTATAATTTTATTTATTTCTGGCATTTTTATTCTGCTTATCTTCCCCGCTCCCAAAAGGGGGGGTTCATGGCAGATCACAAACAACATGAAACAAAGATCCTTAAAGTTTCACCTTAAAATCCTCACGACATAATATAACAGTACATAAAACCAAGAGCCTAATTTTAATAAAACCTACAAATTATAGAATTAGTCAAGGAACCAAATCTTTTATAACTAGTACGATACCAATAGCATTGGGTAGATTGGCCATATATAAAATTCACATATCCTTTTCTGCATTCCCTTACTTCAGATCTCCTGAGTTCTTTTGACCTGGAGTGCACTCTACTTAATGAGCTCTTGAGTCCTTTTTGGCAGTGACAGATCTGGCGTTTGATTGACTTTGGTATCATAAGCTGCAGTAAACCAGTATGTTCTAGTATATGTGGTTTTACAGTTAGCTTAAGGAAACCAAGATTCAGAATTTCCAAGCATGGGAATTATGAAGCAGAACAGACTCAACTAGCCCCGGTGATCTCGAACTAATTAAGGGCATGTTTACGAAATATTAAGTTATTGCGTTTGTCTGCTTTGGCAACGCGCCTTAAAGTGCAAAGGCTGTGCAATAACTGTTGAGGGTATATCCAGCATTCCCCCAGTTTCCACACAGATAAGGTTACCATATTTGTGAAGACAAAAAAGAGGACACATGACCCCTGCCCCATACCTTGGGCCCCCCACCACCACACACACTAACTGATCCATACACATGCGCCAGTAGATCAGGTGAAGACAGTGGTATACCTAGTATATTTTACCTTTGTTGTCTCTGGTTTCTGCTTTCCTAATCATGTCTTCACTCTCTTCCTTCCATCCAGCATCTGCCCTCTTTCTCTGCCCCTTCCATGCACTGTCTGCCTTCTCCCCCTTCCATCCAACATCTACCCTCTTTCTCTGCCCCTTCCACCCACTGTCTGCCCTCTCCCTCTTCCATCCAGCATCTGCCCCTCTTTCTCTGCGACCAGCGCTCACATCATTACGATAATTAGTACTCATATTTCATACTGCAAAACAGAGGTTTCTTCAGCAGTTTCTTAAAGTCACGCACATTTCTTTGCTGTTGTATATATGTTGGTATTCGATTCCATTCTTGAGGACCTCAATTGGAGAACATATTAGTTCTAGAGCTCACCAGCCTAAGACGTTTAACTGGAGGAATGGACAGTTCTACACGAGCCACTGAACAAAGTTTTGGTAATGGGGCATAGCCTAACTTTAAATGTGAGAAATAAGATTTTGAAAATCACTCTGTGTTTAATTGGTAACCAGTGTGCCTTATATAATAAAGGAATGACGTGATCTTATTGTTTGGCCATGGAGAGGAGATTGACTGCAGTATTTTGTATAATCTGATGCCTATTTGATGAAAGGTCTGCTCCACCTAACATTAAAAACCTGGCTACACTTCTCTACACTGCTATCCCTCATTCATGGTACCAGTATTTCTTGCCATGTTGGTGTTGCTGCAACACAGAAATTCTCTTTCTGGATCTCTATTTTGTGGAAAGGCTATTGGTTGAGTACTGATTAGAGAGCTGCACATGAATGGGGATTGTGGGAATCTTGCGGAACCTATGAGATTCCCACAAGTATAGAAGAAGTTCCATGGAATTCCCACAGGGATAGAAGAAGTTAGCATGGGATTTCTACAGGGAAGGAAGAAGAAGTTGCTGTGGAATTCCCAAGGTGGTGTAGTCAAAATTTTTGGTGACTCCAGAATGAGCCTCGGAATGCCCAGTGAGGCTGCAGGAATACTAGATTAAGGCTTCGAACAGTCTTTGGAGGCTATTGAGGACAAGAAAGTGACATGAGAGAGAAGACGGAGGCCAGTGTGAGCAGCAGGTAAGAGAAACTGCTTGCTGCTGGCGAGAGAGGGCTGTGGGGAAGAGTACTTCTGGGGAGTTCAAAGCAGCACAGGGGTACATGACACAGTGATGCTGGGTGCAAACTTCCCTCACTGTGCCACTGTCCACTTAAGTAGCTTTGGAGCTTTCAGGCTGTAAGTAAGAAATTAAATAAGCAGAAAAAATAAACTAGTTACTATATGATTGCATCAGGAAGGAGTGGCCTAGTGGTTAGAGCTATAGCCTCAGCACCCTAAAGTTGTGGGTTCAAGCCCCATGCTGCTCCCTGTGACCCTGGGCAAGTCACTTAACCTTCATTTCCCCCAGTCCATTAGATAGATTATGAGCCCACCAGGCTAAGATAAGAACATAAGAAATGCCGCTGCTGGGTCAGACCAGTGGTCCATTGTGTCCAGCAGTCCGCTCACGCGGCGGCCCCCAGGCCAAAGACCAGTGCCCTATTTGAGTCTAGCCTTACTTGTTTATGTTCTGGTCCAGCAGGAACTTGTCTTGAATCCCTGGAGGGTGCTTTCCCCCATAACAGCCTCCGGAAGAGCGTTCCAGATTTCTACCACTCTCTGGGTAAAGAAGAACTCCCTTACATTTAAACGGAATCTATCGCCTTTCAACTTTAGAGAGTGCCCTCTCATTCTCTCCACCTTGGAGAGGGTGAACAAACTCTCTCTACTGAGTCAAAAAAATGCTCCAACCTCCATTAATAGGCAGTATATAAATAAATGATCTGTTCACATGGTCTCTGCTCTGCAGACCATCCAGAAGAATCCTGCTGATTTCAATTTAGGCCACTGCCATAGAATCCAACCCTCCAAATTCCTAGAACAGAGAACTTTAAAAATTCTGATCAGAATAGAACAAGCCCCAGCTTGTGGCAGGAATTAGTAACCGGGAGCTGGCCTGCTCCTGTCCAGCCCCTTTCCTATTGTGTACCTGGGGTAACACTTCTCCATTCTTCCTTGCCAGTCTACCTGCTGGGACTCACTCGCCCTGGCTATGTGAACCCATCTTTTACTCTGGGCCTGGTTTTGCCCCTGGGTAATTGCTTATCCTTTGCATGCTTCCCTCTCTACATGCTGGGTCACAGCAGATCTGGGAAAAAAAAATCACCTTGAGTATTTCAAAAGCAAACATTCAAAAGCTAAAACCGTCCTACAGATAAGCAAAGCTTTTCAATCTGTGAGCTGGCCAGGCTGCACCCACTGTATAGAATATAAAAAAACAAAAAAAAGCAGGTGTGTTTGCTTTCTTTTAAGCTTTAGATTAATTTCAAAAACATCATCATCGGGGATGGTTTGAAAAATCACAAACCAGCATTGTAATGATAAACTCTGCCCACAATTTGCAGCAAAAGAAGGGAACAGCCATGTCCCCCGCGATTCTGAAGACTCTTACCTTAATCTACAATCGCAATCCCATAAATCCTAGCCATAGAAAAATCTAGCTGAGAATTTGAAATATTATAGCCTACCATCCAAACAGTTCATAATTCGCCTTTAAGTGATATATCACCAATCATACAATATCTAAACGGTGTACTTATAAAATAAAACTGGAATGGGGACTACTGATGATATGGGAGGATCAAACAGGAGGAACTCATAAACAATTAGAACATAAGAACATAAGAATTAATAAACAACAAATTATCCCCTCCTTTTACAAAACTGTGCAAAAGATTTATAGTGCTGGCTGGCACGCTGAATGCTCTGCGCTGCTCCGACGCTCAAAGGAACTCTATGACCGTCGGAGCAGCAAAGCATTCAGCGCATTGGCTGGCGCTGAAAACCTCTTGAATGGTTTTGTAAAAGGAGGGGGTGTATATAACTATTATTCAGCTATTTAAGTCAGCCTCATGCAGCAATTTCAATTGCTAGCAAATGACGCTCAGAGTGGCTTCCAGCATTATTAACTGGGAACCTGCCTCGTAGGTCTTACTTACAGTCTAACCCCAAATTCTATATATGACAGCTTACATTATGCACGCAAATCGATTCACATAGCCGATTTGCATGCACAGCTTAATTGTTTAACAAGTTTAATCACTGCCAATAATTGGCAATTAACACCTTCAGAATTATTGCTAATTGACACTAATTATAAGTTACACACAAATTAGTAAGTGTAATTCTATAAAAGGTACATGCCAGTTCTAGTGCGCAAATCTGAAAACTGAGCATGGATGGATTGTTGCTGTCCCTAAAATTTAGGCGCACTGTTCTAGAATACGCCCAATGGGCACACAAGTTAGGCACGGGTGTTTAGGCCTGGCTTTCCATGGCCTAAATGAATGCGCCTAAAAGTTATGATGCACATTGGTGCTTAGCGCAATTGTATAAAAGGTGCACGCGCCTTGTAGAACCGCGCTAAGCGCCATTCTAGTCATCACTGATTTTTGTAGGCAATATCTCGTAGAATCAGGCCCTAAGCGTGAACTTGAGACAAAGCAAGGTAAAGTGACTTGCCTGGGTCGCAGGGAATACTAGTGGTGAAAGAGGACCTGACCCCCCTACCTATTGCTCTAAGGGATTCTCAACCCAGTCCTCTGGACACACCCAGCCAGTCAGGTTTTCCAGATACCCACAATGAATATGTATGAGATAAATTTGCATACAGTGGAGGCAGTGCATGCAAATTTATCTCATGAATATTGATTGTGGATATCCTGAAAACTAGACTAGCTTGGTGTGTCTCAAGGACTGGGTTGAGAGCCTCCACTCTAACATGGTAAATGACGGCAGATAAAGACCTGAACGATCCATCCAGTCTGCCCATTAGTTATTCTCATTAAAAATACATGATTAAATTAACTTTTCTCTTCTTTGATATTTCTGGAGAATAGACTGAAAAGTCCACTTGGTATTGTCCTAGGTTCCAAATGCTGAACATAGCAGAGGTGCTCTTCTGACTTTCATTGTAACATAAGAACATAAGCAATGCCTCTGCTGGGTCAGACCAGGGGTCCATCCTGCCCAGCAGTCCGCTAATGCGGCAGCCCATCAGGTCCAGGACCTGTATAGTGATCTCTGTCTATACCCTTCTATCCCTTTTTTCTTCAGGAATTCATCCAATCCTTTCTTGAACCCTGATACCATACCCTATTGGCTGGCATGCCTCCTGTATCTTCAGTATGCTCCATCTCCAGCAGGCGGACGGTCGCTATTCAACTAGCTCCTGAATTTTGGCTGTGCATGGACAATTAATTTTCTCCTGTTGGAAACTTCCTTCAGTGTGACAGGGGTGTCTGGCTGAACGGTGCCAGCTTTAGAGGTTATACCTGGGCCCCCCCCCAGGTCCCTGCCTCACCCTCCCCTCCGATGGTTTGAGGGGTATTAGTTTTTCTCCCAGTTTTTCTTCTTTCCCAATTAAAAAAAAAGTAAGAGAGAATAACATTGTTGTAGTTGGACTGGGCTTTGCTGACAGTCTACAACTATCAGCCTTGGCAAATTCCTGTCAGTTTTGGTAAGAGCAATTTTAGTTTTTAGTTTGTTTAGTGTATCTGCCGGTTTCTGACAGTTTCCACGAATTAGGTATTCTGTCAGCTGTGTTTGCTGGTTTCTCTCAATTTCGCGAGTTTGTTTATTTTCATCAGCTGTTTGTGTGGGCGGCACGCGTTCACTTTGGCGACATGGTGGCAGAGGCAGTGAAAAGGTGTTTGCACTGTGGGAAGCGCCGAACACCATCAGGCCTGTATACAGCCGGCTGCACAGATGCTGTGAGGTAGGAAATTACACTCGCAGCGGTGCCTGCTTTGTTTCAGTGCGAGTTGGAGGCAGGGGAAATTTTGGCAACAGCCAGTACTTCTGCGGCTCTCATTACAGCGCCGATTTTATTGCATGACAGCGTGCACTGTGCTGGTAGGGGACAATTGTATGTCATTTTCTCCTGAGTTTGTAATGTTAATGCATAAGGCCTATTTGTTGGAGAGCTCTCAGCATGCACATAAAAGGGATCTAAACTTGGAAAATTAAACTTTACTCCTTGCTAATTCCCCTCCAGTGGAGTCTCAAATGGCTAAGCGTCGCAGAGTAGCTCCCATGGATGCAGGGGACCCTGCATCAGACTCTAGCTTGTCCCTTGCTCTTCCGGAGTCTCTGGAGGAGGGAAAAATGCCAAATTTGAAGGAAGTGCTACATGGGGAGGTGGATGATCCTACAGCACTCCGTCGTTTCCATAGGGAAGAATTATCCTCTTTTATTTCTAAAGCATTGCAAGGTTTAAATATATCTCAAGTGGACCCGCAGGTGACCAGGGCCCTTAACCCTCTTAAGGCAGGCACCAGAAAACCACCTAAGACTTTTCCGCTACATGAGGCCATGCAGGAACTTATTTCGGCTCAATGGGACACACCAGAGGCAGGTCTCCGGGTGGCAAAGGCCATACGGCAGTTGTACCCGCTGGCACAGGAGGAGCTCGAGAAGTTTAAGCTCCCAAGAGTAGATGCTTTAGTGGCTGCGGTTACCAAAAAGACTACTTTGCTGGTTGAGGGAGGTGTAGCGCTCAAAGACACCCAAGATAGGAAGATTGAATCTTCGCTTAAACTTTCCTTTGATGTAGCGGCAGTGACATTGCAAGTGGCTGTGTGCAGTTCATATGCTGCATGGGCATGTCTGCAATGGGCGCAACGAACGACAGATAAGATGATGGAGAAAGGGGTTTCTGTTCCATTGACTTTGCAGATGTGGAAACGTGTTTAGCTTATTTGGCGGACGCTTTGTAGGATATTATTTGCACTTCTGCAAAGCAAATGTCTCTTTCCATAGTTTCTCGTAGATCATTATGGCTCTGTAATTGGTACAACCCCAGAGAACAAGAAACAAATGCATTTCTTCCTGAACAGTGCAAAATATAGACAGCAGTTGAAAATTCTTAAAATTGACACAATTCAATCAGTAAATTCAAAAATAAAATCATTCCCCCTACCTTTGTTGCCTCCCTCCCTCCATGCTGTGCCTTAACTTCTGGCCTGCTCCCGCCTGGCCATTTTATGCTGCCTCCAGTGTTATCTTCCGGCCGGCTCCCTCTTCCTCACTGAAGTAGTGCACAAAGATGCGGACAGTGGCTCATTGTGCGTCCCACGCCTCATCTGGAAGCCTTCCTTCTGACGTTGCAACGTCAGAGAGAAGGCTTCTGGTTCAGGCGCAGGTCGCGCGTAGGAGCCGCTGCCCGCGGCTTTGTGCACTGCGGCAATGAGGAAGAAGGGCCCGAAGATAATGCTGCATCGATCGCACCGTGGACCGGCAGCTGAAGAACACTGTCTCGAGCCCAATGCACGTGCCGGCACTATGGACTGGTAGTTGAAGAACATTGATCTAGAAGATTGATGTTGTAAGAATGTTTGTGTTTATATTGTCATAAGTGCTGCTGTAATGTTTATGATGCATTAACAGATTCTGTAACCCACCTCGGAGGATTTGGCAGGAGTGGAACGGGTAGATATGAATCGCTTGTTCACTCTTTCCAAAAATACTAGGACTAGGGGGCATGCGATGAAGATACAAGTAGTAGATTTAAAACAAAACGGATAAAATATTTCTTCACACAATGTGTAATTAAACTCTGGAATTTATTTAAAAACGGTTTGGATAATATCCTAAAAGAGAAGTCCATAGGCCGTTATTGAGATAGCTTGGGGAAATCCATTGCTTATTCATAGGATAAGCAGCATAAAATCTGTTTTACTACTTGGGACCTTGGTTGGCCACTGTTGGAAGCTTGATGGACCTTTGGTCTATCCCAGTATGGCAACTCTTATGATTAGCACCTGGTCAGCTATTCAGAGGCACTTAACTGTGTAAGGCTGATGAATATTGGCTCACGTCGTCTCATATCTGGGTGGTCTGAGGGCAGAGCCAGAGGTCATGCGGGTACCACAGTTATTCTGGGCTGGTGCCTACATTGCTATTCAAGCAAATGAGGGAAAAAGAATGGGGACTTGTATGCTGCCTTGTTGTGGTTTTGGCATACAAAGCTGGCATTCAAGGTGGTTGGCACTGGAGAATTGAGTGATTTGCCCAGTGTCATAAGGAGCAGCACTGGGATTTGATCTCATGACCTCTGGGTGCAGAGGCTCTACCAGTGAGCCACACCTTCCCCCAGGCTGAAGTAAAAGTTGTTCTAGATTGCCTGCATAGCTAGTTGGATTCTAGCACTGAATATTAATAGTACTGGATACTGTAATTTTCCATGGGCTCCAAAGTACTTGATGTCAGCGCTGGCCAAACCTAGAAGCATCCTCAGTGGCCATTGTTTAAAGAAAGGCTGGGCATTATGAGGTAAATACTGGGCAAATAACTCCTTTGAATCTGCAAAGAACGCTGTGCTGGGACTCGACTAGTATAACTGCGAAAGACCAAATAGGCAGCTTAGGAATACTCCTCGATTGCAGCCTGTCGCTTTCAGACCATATTTCTCAGGTGATATCTTCCTCATTTTACTACCTATGACAACTTCGAAAAATAAGGAGCTACTCCAGAGTCTGACTTTGCCCAACTACTCTATGCCTTAGTATTCTCCCACATGGATTGCTGCAATGCTCTATTCAACAGCCTGACGGTGAAGAATGTACGATGTCTCCAGCGTGTTCAAAACGCAGCGATCAGGCTTCTGAAAAACCTCCGTGCCCGCGACCCTGTCTCCCAGGCTCTAAAGTCCATAGCCAGACATTGTATCTTCAAGGGCCTGATGCTAGTGTTCAAATCCTTGCACGACATAGCGCTGGCCTATGTGACAACTAAGCTTCCTCCAAATGTGCCAAGCCGGTCCCTCTACTCCCAGGATGAAATATGCCTCCAAATGTCCCCTGGTCGTGCCCTTCAACTGCAAACCACAAAGCAACGGTCCTACTCCCACTTCATATCGAGCCACTGCAATTGACTGGCCATTGAAGGACTCCTCAGCTTTAGAAAAGTAAAAAAACATACCGCTTCACCTAAACCCCTGCCATTGACTGATAGACTACAAAGAGATACATACTGGTTCTGGTACCAATATATGTCACATAAGGATAACTTGTATCATACACTGTAACTTTCTGTTTGTCAAATTAGGATATAACTTTTAGTGAAAACCTTGCACCATAAGGATAACTATAGCAAATTGTAACCACTAAACTGTATATTATGCATATTAATATTAGACCCTAGTATGCATCAAGTTGGATAAAAACTTGTATCGTAAACTTGTACAGAAATGATGTATGTTAAAACTGTAAGCTCCTTGGGGACAATGGGATAGAAATCAAATTAATTAAATAAATAATGTTATTTTTCCCTTTCCTGTGAAGTTATCTTAGAAATAACAAAATCAATCTTTTTATTTGCAAGTCAACACTTTAAATGGTGATTAAACCTTTGCATAGTAACTGGACTTCTGACAATAAATATCTGTTGACTGAATTTAATAAAATAAACTTTTAATGATTCGCTATTAGAGAATTTCACTAGAGATAGATCACCAACTGAAGCTCGTTTTCATTCGGAGTTGTCTCGTGTAAAAAGAAGAATGAAACTGGGGCTGCAAAAACAGGAATTCAAAGAGGTTGACAATGAAAGTCAGAAGAGCACTTCTGCTAAGTCTCAGGATGCCGCATGGTTCAGCAGGATCCACTGCATCCATGTCAATGCAAAGTTACAAAGGAAGCCTCTGAAGTGGGCTGTGAGAGGGAGAAATGAGATTCTTGAGGATATGTACCCTCTAACCCTATCACAATGATACATGAGTCTCAGGGAGCTGAGTGGCGTCCTGGTAGGATATGGGAATGCAATGCCTTGTAGCCTGGATTCTGTCCAGGTCTTCGGTGAACCTCTGCTGACCCTTGTCACCATTTTATTGCTAAAAACATCATTGGGGAACAGAGTCAATGGCTCTGGGATTCTCAAATTAATGTTTTCTCAGGATCCAGACCCCCCCCCCCCCCTTACCAAGAAGACGTGAATAGTCTTTCCTTTTGGAAGACATCTTTTAAAGAGACATGGCATAATATAACATAGCATTTCATTAAGGCCTTTGACACTGTTCCAATCAGAAGACATGGGATACAGCACTGCACATACTCTGGACTACATAATTAGTGCAAAATATTACTGTGCTTCTGTCAAATTCAAGGCTAACATTTACAAAACGTTTCCTTCTGCAAAAGTAAACATTCTTATCTATTTAGACAAGGGACCATATTCAAAGGCAATGGAAGTAAAACTCGGATGTCTCAATCCATCCTCCTTTTTCTGGAGCCATATGGTAACCCTAATTAAGGACCCCTTTTATCAAACCGCGGTCAAGATTTTTGTCACGAGCCAATGTGGTAAATGCCCTCATTCAGTTCCTATGAGTGTTGGAGCATTTACCTCGCCTGCTTGCAGTAAAAAGCTCTACCGTGGTTTGATAAAAGGGGCCTTAAAAGCCTTTCACAGCCATCTTTTGCCCTTTCGAGGGCTGCGTCAGGGGCTGTTGCAAAACTGTTAAGGAATACATAAGAAAACATGTTAGTACAACTGATAATAACTCATAAAACAAGTGAATAAACAAACAAATATTCAAATCATAGTAATAGCCACTTAAAATGGTCAGTAATTAATGTTTTAATTGGCAGATGGTGAAACACCTGCTTTACGTAATGTGATGTTGAACGAGAGCAACGGTGCCAAGTAACAGGCATTTGGAGATGCAGATCTCCCATAAGAGCCATAGAAACACATGAATAGGCATATGTTTAGTAGTTGATATTATTGATTAAATTATTGATCATTTAAGTGGTTATTACTATGATTTGAATATTTAGTTAGAACATAAGAAATGCCTTCACCAAATCAGACCTTAGGTCCATCTAGTCCGGCGACCCGCACACGTGGAGGCTAAGCTAGGTGCTCCCTGATGAAGACCCTGTTTTACCCGTATCCATCAATGTGATTTGCAAGAAGGTGTGCATCCAACTTGCCCTTGAATCCCCGAATGGTGGTTTCCGTCACAACCTCCTTCGGGAGAGCATTCCAAGCGTGCACCACTCGCTGTGTGAAACAGAACTTCCTGACATTTGTCCTGGGCCTGTTGCCCCTCAATTTTATGCCCTCATTGTATCCATGTACCTCTACTACTACCATTATAGCGCTACCATACACACACAGTGCTGTACATTAAACACACAAGAGACAGTCCCTGCTCAAAAGAGCTTGCAATCTAATTATGACAGGGCACACAGGATAAAATGGTGAATCTATTCGCTGTGGCGTATGAGACTGAAGGTTGCAGAATGAGGCACACCCGGGGGAAAAATGCTGCTCTCCTTTGGCTGATGGAAGAGACTGGGCAGTAAGTATCATGCAAAGTTTGGTTTGCGTACCTTGAGGCTTGAATAAGCTGGGAAATGTGCCACAGGAAAAAAAAGATTGAGATGCACCAGATCTTTCCGACTCTATGAGATTAACATTCTACTACTACTACTACAACTACTATTTATCTTTTCTATAGATCTGAAAGGTGTTTGCAGCGCTGTACATTTAACATGTATTAGATGGTCCATGCGCAGAAGAGCTTACAATCTAATATGGACAAGATTTGGAAGTTTAAGGCCACAAGGATTGGGACGTTTGTTTCAGAGATAATGAAAAGATGGACATAGGTGTTAAAAGCAGTCTGGAAAAGGTGGACCTTGAGCTTGGATTTGAATATGCTAGAGACGGAGCCTGGCATAATAACTCAGACAGTCTGTTCCAGGCATACGGTGCAGCAAGATAGAAGGGATGGAGTTTGGCAGTGGAGCAGAAGGGTACAGATAAGTGGGACCTACCCAATCAACGGGGTGGAGCATGGGGGAAATACATAAGGAGAGATACTGAGGGGCTGCAGAGTGAATGCATTTGTATGTCAGCAAGAGGAGTTTGAACTGTATTCTATGATACTACCAAAATCCAACCTCTCCTTTCTATGCACACTACCAAAACCCTTATCCACATCTTCATCACCTCTCGCTTAGATTACTGCAACTTGCTTTTCTCAGGTCTTCCACGCAACCATCCATTCAAAATTCTGCTACGTGACTTATTTTCCAGGAGAGCCACCATACTCACGTTACTCCTCTCCTCAAATCACTTCATTGGCTCCCCATCCATTTCCGAATATAGTTCAAACATTCAAAGCAATTTAACCAAGCACTAACCACCTAAGCCCTAAACCAGCTAGTCGACGGGTGCTCTGAGGAAGGAGTCAAGGCAAAATCAGCTCTTAACTGGTTAAGTGCCGATATTCAGCCCTTGATCAGTTAAGTTAGCCAGCCAGCCAAATAGGACCATATAAATAGCAGTCCTATCTTTGGCCAGCTTAACTGGTTAAGGTAGAATATCAGCACTTAACCAGTTAAGTACCAACCGGCTGCCTATACCCAGATAGTTGATGTCGCTGCCTGGACAAGGCCTAGCATGAATATCCAGGCATAAAGCCAGCTACAACAAAAAAATTTCTGACTGCTGCTGGCTGAATAATTCTATGATTGTTTGATAAAATGAATCTGTGCCAGTGTCTAAAGTAGAAAAGATCACCCTGGGGAACTACAGAACTTGATAGAGGTCTAACAAATGTTTGTTGCTAGAGTGCTAAAAGACTGGGATATAGTTACAGGGTCATTAGTTCAGGAACAGTTTGTTAAAGATTTGAGGGAGAAGGAGCAGAGGTTGGTTAGCCCACAAAACATTAGAAAAAGGTACATCCATGAACATTATGTAAAGTTATGTAATGGTATTTCAGTCCGGATCATGTGTTTTTATTGGTAAACTTATACATATACAGTATTATTTAGTTTTGTTTTGGGGGTTGTTGTTGGTTTGTTTGTTTGTTTTTTTTTGGGGGGGGGGTTAAACAGGAATCATGTGACATGTTGTTAATAACAGACTGGCTGACAGATTTTAGTAGTAGACAAAACCAGAGCAGGAACTAGTCCGCTCTTCTTTTGTGCACAGAGGTGTTTCATCCCATAAACTGTACCGCTTCTCAGGTTTTTGTAACCTAAATGTATAACCCTGCATTTTTAAGCATTAAATCTTAGCTGCCAAACTTGGGAGCATGGGTTCAGCCAAAGGAGGCTTTGCCTTGCCAATTTGCTTCATTTCTTTGAAGATGTGAATAAACATGTGGATAAAGGTGAGCTAGTTGACATAGCCTATCTAGATTTTCAAAAAGCTTTTGACAAAGTTCTTCATGAGAGACAAAGTAACATAGGAAATGACCACAGGTAAAGACCTGAATGGTCCATCCAGTCTACCCAACCATATGTGCTCCATGAATTAATCATTTAATTTAAATAGTCCTTTTTCTTAGATATTTCTAGGCCAGAAATCCAGAGTCCTGCCCGGTAGTGTGTTTAGGTTCTATCTGCACGAGTCTAGAGGTCTGCACAGGAACGGGGATTATGGGAACCCTGCGGGAATCCTCCCCCTAGGTCCATGGGACTCCCATGGGGATCCCCCCCTTGGTCCATGTGACTCCCGCTGTGATGAATGCTGGTTCTCCAAGGTTCCCACGGAAATGCCAGCCTACCTTTGTTCCAATGTTTCCTCTAAGCTTTTTTGATCCCTCAGCACACTAGTTGCTGATTGCCACTCACATGGGAGAGCTCTGTACCTCCACCAATCAGGGAGACAGAGCTGGAGCTTGATGGCGAATCATGAGCACTTCTTTGTAGAAGTGCTCCCAGATTGGTGGATGTGCAGAGCTCTCCCAATAGTGAGCCTTGGTGTAAGACCTCCCCTCAAGAATCTCATTGGCTCAAGCCTGCCACCACTCACTGCAGCTGTGCAGAGGAGCGTGGGAGAGACTGGGAAGCATAACTGTGCATTTCCGGAGCTAGACTACCCTGCATTAAACTACTTTAGCCCAGCAGGTACCAACATTAAATATGTAACTTAAAAAAGAGCGGAGGGAGAGAGAATTGCTGCACTAGGCATCTTCTTTCTGTTCATCAAATTCTGCCTTAAATCTACTTCTGTGGGATAGCATTTTGTTGATATGCCAACCCCACCCGACTGGGGAGAGAGGGAGAGGGTTTTATGCCTGTTTTGGCTGATGTCTGACTTTGTTTTGAATTTTCTGTAAAACTCAATTAAAGCTAAAATCAAAACTGTCAGAAGTAATTGCTGCTTTTTATGGGTACAGGTAATTTTTATGGGAGGACAGAGAGGATTCCTCATAGGGATGGAGGAGATTCTGGTGTAAACAGGCGGGGATGGGTGGAATTCTGGCAGGAACAGGTGTGGACGGGCGGGATTTCTGTCCCTGCGCAACTCTCTACTGGAGTCTCTGTCAAGGCTCACTCCAGCCCCTCTTAACCATCCCAGCCATTGAAGCCCTCCCCAGCCCATCCATATACGGGATACAGACCATGCAAGCCTTTCCAGTACTGGCCTTAGTTCCTTCAATGTATACCTATTATTTTTTGATTAGAGATTCTCTGTGTTCATCCCATGCATGTTTGAACTCTGTCACTCCTGAGAAAATTAAAAAGTCAAGGGATAAGAAACAATTTTCAAGTTTTATTAAAATTTTGATGTATTGCAATATCATAAATTCAAAGCGATTTACAATTAAAAACGGGGTCTCGATTATTAATTACAACAAACACACGGACAGAGAACTACAATAAGCATAGTAAAGTAAACATGAAAGGTAAGTACAATGGGAGAGTAAGAATTTTTAAAGTATAATAATAAAAAATTAAATAAAAGGAAACTGTTCTGTTGTGGATTAGGAATTAGTTATTGGACAGAAAACAGAGAGTAGGGTTAAATGGCCATTTTTCTCAAAGGAGTAGGGTAAATAGTGGAGTGCCACAGGGATCTCCCTACCCCTACTTATCCTGTTTGTCTATTTGATTAGATTGTAAGCTTTGCTGAGCAGGGATTGTCTCTTGAAAGTTTTAATGTACAGTGCTGAGTATATCTAGCAGTGTTATAGAAATGATAGGTAGTAGTAGTAGTAGTAACTAGCTTCTGAATAATGATAACTAATCTTTGGAACCCCATAGTTCAAAGCTATGCAAACTATTACAGTCTAATTTATTATACTAGCTCAAGGAATAGTGATATCCTGAGCCAACCGTTGCTCTGGTCTAGTGCTGCCCTTCTTTATGAGGTCTCTTTACCATGCCCAGCCTTCAGAATCAGAAGCCCCCCCCCCCCCAACTGCCAGCATTGGCACCCTCCTTGCTCTGCACCCCCCTCCTATCTACAGTTTTACACTGGCGAGAGCATGTCACTTTGCTCTCATTGCTATATTCTCTGCGATACTCCAGTAGGAACAACCTGGTCTCCTCTTTAAACCTGTAGGTACCAGTGGCCTTGCAGAGAAAGCAAAACACGCTGCCATCGCTGTGAAGGCCAGGCCGGTGAGCCAGCCTTTTTGTGCCTTTGAGGTTAGCTGCCTTAATCCAGTGCTTCACCTGGCTCATGTCTTGAGCTGGCCTTGCAGTTAATGTTTTTATTGCCGAAATGAACATTGATATTGGGAATATTATCTGTTTGATGACAATTCTATATTGTTTAAGATTACAAATTAATAAAAGGATTTGGCTGGCAATAAATAAACCTCGAACCCGTGCTAATCATCACACCTAGTTTATGGCCCAAAACGTATATTGTGAATGTGTGAATTCCCCCCTTAAATGCTTTGACCTAAAGTGTGATATATGCTAAGTCCCCCTATCCTATTATGACAAAGGCATGAAATGACTTCAATTATTTTCCTCATACAAACTTAGCCCTCAGTTGTAATGGAGCAAGAACCTACCCAGACTGTCAATGCAGATTTAAATATTCATTTCTGGCAGAAACAGCATTCCCATATAGAAATGTTTTTACATGAGATGTATGAGTTCATTCATTTTAAATGGCATCCCATTAAAAGATAATCAGAGCCGCTTGGAAAATGCATATTTGTTTAGGCCCTTTGTACACTGTGAAAGAGAGAGAGGGGGAAGAGAACGAGGTTGGGACCAGATGGTCTGCTCTCCCTTAACTCTATGTGTGTATCAAGCACCTACTCTGGCAGGATTTTAATGAAGCCAGCAAAGATGGAGACACATTCCCCCTCATTTTGCAACATGGTGCCTAAATTTACATGCAAATTGTGCACATAAGACCAGGTATTCAACCAGCAGTGATCAGCATTTAGCGCAGCATTGAAGCCAGAAATGGAATGCCAAGCCATGTTCAGGATTTGACACTGAATTTCTGGAGCTAGCTAATGCTTAGCCAATTAAGTGCAATGTTTAGCACCTAACAGGCTATGGGTTAACACATAGAGATGCAGCTGACGTTTATGTCTTCCCCATGTACATTAGTTAGATTATGAGCCCACCGAGACAGACAGGGATAAATGTTTGAGTACCTAAATAAATTAATGTAAACCGTTCTGAGCTCCTCGGAGAGAACGGTATAGAAAAGTGAATTAAGAATTAAGGAAAGCGGAAAGAAAGTGGTACAATTCCAGGCTTAACAGTTACAGGTTCAAATGGAAGGAACTACATGAAGACTATAAAAAAGCCATCCTAGAGGATAAAAAAGATATACTACTCCCAACAACTATAAAAGACACCCAATAGATAAAAAAACTTTTTAAACTAGCTAAAAAGATACTCACAACGTCACAAGGAGACAATCAATGTTTTAACACTGAACTTGACTAAAAAATGCTCTCAGACTACTTTGCTGATAAAGTTGACACAATACAGTCTCACTTCGACTCCGCCACACTACAGATGTCACCACCCCATGACTCAGACAAGATAATTAAAACTACAACTGGGAACCATCTCACTTCAAAACTATCTCACTTCAAAACTATCTCCCATGATGACACCACCCAGATACTAGACACTATTCGCTCTTCCGACTCCAATCTGGACCCCTGTCCGCCATGCCTCCTGGTAGCTATGAAAGACGCCTTTGTAGACTCTATCCTTCCTTTCTTCAATACCTCTCTAGAAACAGGCATAGTGCCTGCAAACTGGAAGTCATCAGTCATCAGACTGATTTTGAAAAACCCACTCGACCCTAATGTACCCGGCAACTTTAGACCTATCTCCAACCTACCCTTCATCTCCAAGATCCTGGAGAAAACAGTGTTAAACCAATTGCATTACTTCATTAATGAACAAGGAGCCCTATCCACCTTCCAACTGGGATTAGGAAATTCCACATTATTGAAACTCTTTCCTCGACATCATTGATGACTGCTGGAAACTCATGGATAAGAGTGATAATATCCTTCTGGTTCTGCTGAATCTCAGTGCAGCGTTTGACACTATTGACCATCCCCTCCTTGTTGCGTGGCTCTCTGAAATTGGAATCCAAGAAACTGTGTTACAATGATTCACCTCCTTCCCAAAGCGTACTGCTCAACGATGAACTATTAAAACCGAAACCAATTAAATACGGTGTTCCTAAGGGGGCTCTGCTATCCCCCCCCTTATTATTCAATCTCTGCATTAGACCTGCCTTAGACATAGCCCACAAATACCAAATACAGATTCACTCCTTCATAGATTCAAACTATACCTACGCTAGGAGCAAACTGGGATGCCCAAATCATAAAACTCCTAAACTACCTCTCGGATATCAAAAACTGGATGTCCGTCAACAAATTGCAACTAAACGTCTCCAAAACAGAACTCCTTTGGATCTGCAAAGAATGCTGCAACTGCATCTGTCCATCGCTGCACTGGGACTTGACTACCAAAACTGCAAAAGACCAAGAATAATCCTTGATTCCAATCTGTTGCTCTCCAGCCCTATCTCTCAGGTGGTATCTTCATAATTTTACTACCTGCAACAACTTCGAAAAATAAGGAAATACTTTTCAGAGTCTGACTTTACCCAACTTACTCTATGCCTTAGTACTCTCCCACTTGGATTACTGCAATGGTCTCACGGTGAACAATGTACAACATCTCCAGCTTGTAGAAAACACAGCTATCAGACTCCTAAGAAACCTCCATGCCTGCGACCCTGTCTCCCAGGCTCTATTGATGGCTCACTGGCTGCCCCTGGCTAAACGTGCTTTCAAGGGACTGATGCTAACATTCAAATCAGTGTACAATATGGCACCGAGCTACATGACGACCAAGCTCCCTCTGTATGTGTCAAACAAGTCCCTCCGCTCCCCTGAGTGTGCCTTCAACTGCAAACTGCAAAACGACATTCCTACTCCCACTTTATACCAAGCCACTGGTATCGACTGCCCTCGCAGATCAGATCCGTTGAAGGACTCCTCAACTTTAGGAAAGCAATAAAAACATTCCTCTTTACCTAACTCCCCTTCCCATGACCAAAGGATTACAAATAAATGTACATTAGTACTAGATCCCGGTATGTGTTCTGTTAGAATAAAAACTTGTATCACAAAATCTTGCTCTGTAACTATGACAGATTTAACCTATAAAATGTATATATCATATATATTGGTTTTAGATCCCTAGTATGTGTCAAGTTAGGATAAAACCTTGTATCATAAAATTTGTACTGAATCTATGTCAAATCATAACCTATTAACTGTATTTATTTAATTACAATTATTTATACCCACCTATCCACAAATCTAAGTGGGGAGCAAAACTCACATACAAAATAACACTAAATAATACATACAATTACAAAACAGCATAAAAAGAACTGCCATTGCTCAAGCTGTCACGCCAAAGAAGTGCTCGAACAATACCGTTTTCACCCCTTTTCTAAATTGCCAGAGTATAGAGGTAAGGCGTTCCACAGAAAGCATGGATTTATGGTTCCCAGAAAGCCTCACAGCTGTAACTGTATATGATGTATGTTTAATCCGTAATCCATTCTGAGCTCTTTGGGGAAAATGGAATAGAAAACACATGAAATAAATAAATGAACTCCTATTTATGTGGTTAACTTGGCTGTTAAGTGCTGATAGTCGGCTCTTGGCCATTTAAATTACTTGTCTGGGGTAACCAACAGCAGTCCTGGCTGGGAAATTACATTAATGGAACCAGGCTGACCTACGGCACATTCATCTCCTAAACTGAAACCTCACCTCTTATTAAGTTATACTTTTCTCTGTCAATTTCAGTGTAATATGCTGTCCTTTTATCTATTTCTTATGTAATAAGCTGTACCCCCACTTCTTGCACTCTGTAATTCGCTGATTGTCCAGCTTTCTTGATGTGAACCACCTAGAAGTTTCAAGTTTATTAGGATTTTATATACCGCCTATCAAGGTTATCTAAGCGGTTTTTACAATCAGGTACTCAAGCATTTTCCCTATCTGTCCCGGTGGGCTCACAATCTATCTAACGTACCTGGAGCTATGGAGGATTAAGTGACTTGCCCAGGGTCACAAGGAGCAGCGCGGGGTTTGAACCCACAACCCCAGGGTGCTGAGGCTGTAGATCCAACCACTGCGCCACACACTCCTCTTTTGACTGTGGCGGTATACAAGAATAAAGTTGTTATTATTATTATTAACCAGGTATATTATATAAACATAGAAAAATGAAGGCAGATAAAAGACCATATGGCCTTCTACTATTCCCTCCTCTCCCGTAGAGATCCTAATCTAATCTAATCTAAACCTTAAGTTTATATACCGCATCATCTCCACGAATATGGAGCTCGACACAGTTTACAAGAACTTAAATAATAGGTAGAGAAGGGTAAAGGTACTTGTCCCAAGCTTTCTTGAATTAAGATACACTTTTTGCCTCTACTACCTCCACCAGGAGGCCATTCCAAGCATTCTCCACCCTTTCTGTTAAAAAGTATTTATTTATTGAATTTGTTTTCTATCCCATTAATTATCTCCAAGAGCTCAGAACAGGTTACAGGTTATGATTTGCCATAATTACAGTACAAGTTTTACAAATCAAGTTTTTAGCCTAACTCAGCACCAATACACATAATATACAGTTTAGAGGTTACAAATTGCCATAGATATTCTTACAGTACAAGTTTTTTTCAATACAAGTTTGTATCCTAGCTTGACACACACTGGGGATCTAATACCACTATACATAATAGACCGTTTACAGATTAAATATGCCATAGTTATAGTCTTTACCTCAACCTTGTCGACAGATTCAGAGTTGGGCTTTGATTTTCCCACTAGTTTGGAAAGGCCTGTGGAGAGATCCTGTAAGTTGTTAGCATCATTGTTGTATATCTTCTTATTTTGGGGTTGCTTCCTGGTTGGCGGATGATTTGTTGCATAGGTATAGTTGAATGTGATCAAATGGTGATAAGTCTATGGGACTGGTTTGATGGTGCAGCCTAGAGTTCCTTTGGTGAGCACAGTATCTTTTTGAATAAAGATAATGTCTAGGATGTGGCCTGCAGAGTGAGCCGTCGAGGGGACCATGTACTGGAAGTCTAGGTCCGATAATGAAGTGATAAAGTCTGCTGGGGATCTGGTCTCATTTGGAAAGCTTGCATAGTTAAAGTCTCCAAGTATGGTGACCTTGTTGTATGTGATGACCAGTTTGCAGATCATCTAAGATGGCCATTGGGGAGTGTGGTGCTCTGTATATCAAGACGAAGCTTAGGTCTCTGTTGTGACCCACTGAGAAGGTAAAGCACTCTAGCACATCTAATGTGATGGTGTCTGTCAGTCTTGGGTTGAGGCTGGACTTAATGATGGCAGCTACACCTCCACCTCTAGTGTTGGTGCGTGAGCAAACTATTGCTTGGTACCCTGGTGGGCAAAGCAACTCTATTGAATGTCCGTGTCAAGCTGTCTGTTGTAACTTCCTGGGTAACTGACCCAATCTCTTGTAATCTAATCCGACATTGAACAGAATAGGTAAAGGTGGATTAGAAAACCTGATTAACATAACATACTTCTTAGTCTGTCCCTTTTCATCTTCATTCTCATTTATGCCACGTAGGTATTTAAAAGTGTATCATATTGCCCTCTCCCGCCTTTCCTCCAAAGTATATATTGAGATCTTTAAATCTGTCCCCACATGCATTATGACAACACCACCAGCCATTTTAGTAGCCTTCCTCTTGTACACAATATTCTAAATGAGGTCTCACCAGAGTCTTATACAGGGGCATCAATACCTCTTTTTTCCTACTGGCCATTCCTCTTCCTATGCACCCACAAGGGGGTGCTGAAAAGTTCTCAGCCCAACCGAGAAGAAAATGATGTGGATATGGTTCAGTGATCTGAAACAATGTCAAAACATAGAATTTTGTTTCTGCAAATTGGCACTTAAAGAAATAAGATAACACTCTTTTCAGCTACAATGGCAAAATAGCACTCGGAATTTAGGAAGTTGGTTGGCTGGGCTGAGAATTTTTCAGCACCCTCTCGTATACATCCTGTTTGGCCATCTCAAGATGATCACATAAAATCACACCCAAGTCCCGTTCCTCTTTTGTGCACAAAAGTTCTTCACCCCCTAAACTAGGGGTTGGCAACCTGTGGCTCTTTTGCCATGTAGCCGCAGTTCTCCAGGCCCTGACCCCTTAATCTCCTTCCCAACTCCACAATTCTCCCCCTCTTTGGGCCTACCGAGGTACCTGGTGGTCCAGTAGATAGGGTGTCTTTGTGGCAGGACTGTTGCCCTCTTGCTCCTGCCTCCTCATGGCTACCTTCTAAAATGGATGCTGTGTCCTCTCGCGGCAGCTTGCAGTACTACAGGAAATGCTGCGACCAGCCGTGAAAGCTCATGACATCCATTTTAGAAGGCAGCCGCAAGGAAGCTGGAGCAAGAAGCCGCCTCCTGCCACAAAGACCCCTTGCTGGACCACCAGGTTCCTTGGTAGGCCTGGAGGGGGGGGGATTGTAGAATTGGGAGATTAAAGGGTTGGGGCCTGGACATGGGAGAGAATCTTGGCTATGGGTTGGGAGTAGGGAGATGGTGAGGGAGGGAAGAGAGGTGCAGAGACCTGCGAGGGGTTGGAGGGAAGAAAGAGGGGAGAGAAGCTAGACCTTGGGGAGGGGAGGGAAGAGAGAGTGAGAGACCTGGAATATCTCAAACTCCCTTCTCTACCCATTATGGCTCTTTGTAAATCTTGGGTCAAATTGTTAGGATAAATTAGTTCTTTGCTTTTGAAAGGTTGCCCACCCCTGCCCTAAACTGTACCATTCTCTTGGGTATTTGCAGCCCAAATGCATGACCTTGCATTTCTTAGCATTAAATTTCAGCTGCCAAATTCAGCAACATGTAACTGGATAGTACCACTGAAAATGCCTTATTAGGGCAGAAGCTGAAAGCAGCTATTTTGTTGGGGTGTTGGGAGCAGAGTCGGTACTTGGGTGGGTAAGTGCTGATACTCGACACTTAACTGGCTAAGGGAACCACATAAAACACAGTCCTATCTTTATGTGCTTCTCCTTAGCCGGTTAAATACTGAATATTGATCTTATCCAGCAAAGTTTTATGCAGCTGCACCTGCCCAGATAGTCAATACAGGTGTCCAGTCATAGCTTCACATTGAATAAAGCCAGCAGTGGCCAAAAAGCTCTGTCCACCATAGGCTGAATATCAACCCCATAGCTGTCAAAATTTTAAAGATTACATCAATCATAACAATTTGAATAGCAAAGGAAATTAGAACAAACTCTTTTAAGACTTTATAATTGAATGCCCTACAGTACTGAAATTAGAAGATACAATATTGAAATTATTGAGAATTTTGGAAAATTTTCAGGATATAAGATAAATTGGAATAAATCAGAAATTCTTCCACTCAATGTTCATTGTACAAAAGGTTTATTTGATTCTTTTCCCTTTCTTTGGAAAGAGGATGGAATAAAGTATTTAGGCATTGGGATTAAAAATACATTGGATGAAACAATGAAAATAAATGAAAAATCGTTATTACAGAAGGTTACGGAGATGTGTGAGCAATGGAATCCTTTACACCTTTCATGGTGGGGGAGAGTCCAAACTATTAAAATGATGATTTTACCTATGGTTTGTTATCAGATGGGAATGTTACCGGTATATTTTCAAGGGTCCTTTTATAAAAAATTGAATAGCATTCTTTTAAAATTTATTTGGCTGGGTAAAACTCCTAGAGTGGCTTTGGTATCCTTACAAAGATCAATTTCGGAGGGAGGGGTAAATTTTCCAAATTTTTATAGGTATCATCAAGCCTATATTTTGCGCCAAGGTATGTATTGGGTCCTCCCAGAACTCATGGAAAAACTCCCTGACTGGTTGTGGTTAGAATGGCAACTCATGTCTCCTTTGCGATTGTACCATGTACTCAGTATCAAAATGCCTAGTTATAGTAAAGATAATAGTATACTAGTAGATACATGGAAAACTTTGCGATATGTAAGCAACCTAACAACTATTCCAATTTATAAATCTACAAAACAGTCTATATGGGTAAACTCCAAGATCCAAATTGGCGGAGAGAGACTAGTCTGGAAGCACTGGATGACAGCAGGAATATTGGATGATGTTATTGCTAATGGTACTATGCTGGAGTTTTCACAGTTGCAACATAAATTTGGTCTCAAAAACTCAGAAAGCTTTGGATGGTTGCAGCTGAAGCATGCCATTCAGGCGGGGTTCCCTGAATGGAAATACCTTAATAAACATAATAGTATGGAATTTATGTGTTTTCAGACAGACTTCTTGGGTCACCAGGCCGCCCAGTGGTACAAAACATTAAGTGGATTTAATAAAAATAATTTAAAAAATGGTCTAAGAGATATTTGGAGTATTGAGATTAAGCATGAAATTACTGCATCTCAATGGCCACGAATTTGGTCTTGGAGGATGAAATGTACGGTGTCAGCATCTATGAGACAAACTTGGTTTTTTCTGTTGCATAGAGCATTGTGGACCCCTGTTAGGTTACAAAAAATAGATAGTTCTTTGTCTAATAGATGTTGGCATTGCCATTTAGAAGCAGGAACTTTAGATCATTTATTGTTTCATTGCCCATTTATTATGAATTTTTGGAAATCAATTTGGGACCAAATTAATAATTTATTAGATAACCCGGTGGCATTATCCTATGATACTGTGATATTTGGTATGGAAATGAGAGTCAAAAGTCAGATTTCTGCAAATAACAATAAATTATTACTTATAATGACTGGAGTTGCCATTCAGCAAATCACATTTAATTGGAAGGATTGGAGGAGATTAAATTACAACTTCTGGTGGAACTCTTTATGTCATATATATAAAATGGAAAGGTTTATTGCGGTACAGCGGGGTTATCTTAAAAAGTTTCAGGATGTGTGGAAACCATTAACGAAATATTGTAAAGATTAATTTAAAATTGGTTCCCTTATATTATTTGTTAATTTAAGGTGCAGGGAGGGGGGCATTTTATTATCACATGTTTTATATGATAATGAAATATATGGGAGGGAGGGTTGGGATAGGGATGGGTATAAGAATTTGTGAGATGTGTCAATGATTATTTCTAAGTGATGTATTTATTGTTTATGTGATTGAATATATTTTAACACTTAATGTAATCTTGAAAATGAATAAAAAATTAAAAAAAAAAAAAAAGAAGATACAATATTATGAAAAAAAGAGACAAATTTCGGTGCGCTGAATGCTCTGTGCTTCTCCCAACTCATAGAGGTCCTATGAGTGTCGGGAGCAGCGCGGAACATTCACAGCGTGCCACTTTCACAGTTTTGTAAAAAGAAGGGTAAGATAAGACCATAAGAATAGCCTTGCTGGGTCAGACCGATGGTCCATCAAGCCCAGCAGCCCGTTCTCACGATGGCCAATCCAGGCTCCTAGTACATGGCCAAAACCCAAGGAGTAGCAATATTCCATGCTACCGATCCAGGGCAAGCAGTGGCTTTCCCCATGTCTTTCTCAATAACAGATTATGGACTTTTCCTCCAGGAACTTGTGCAAACCTTTCTTATAACCAGCTACACTATCTTCTGGCAATGCATTCCAGAGCTTAACTATTCTCTGTCTGAAAAAATATTTCCTCCTATTGGTTTTGAAAGTATTTCCCTGTAACTTCATTGAATGTCCCCTAATAGAGCCTATAAGCTATTCAACAAACGGAATTTATCCCCGTTGCTCCCTCTTGACCCATATTAATCTCTCCAGCTCCAGTAGCTCTCTTCTTTCTACAAATCTTTAAAATTGTGTAGGATCAAAGAAAATATGCCTATGTGTCTCACAAGTCACTATACTGTACATTTAGAAGGAAACTTAACAAAGACCTGCATTCCTAGATTACGTGTCACCTGGTAAGCCTCCAGGAATTTCTTTCTTTTGTCTTGCATAACTTTACATAAATCAGGAAAAATCCACAATTTCTGAGCAAGAAATAATGCTGACTGATAATGACAGTACAGAGTAAATACATGATCCTTATCTTGTTCAAATACAAAGCCTATTAATAGGGTGGCTTTGTTAGTCTGTTCGGGCCAGATTCTCAAAACTCACCAGTAAAATCTAGCGGGTCGCTGCAGTGGCTGTAAATCTACTGATTCAGAAAAGAGCGATTCTCAAGGAACCTTACGTGCAAATGGGGTTCGTGGAGCGTCGCCCAATTTCCATGAGATCAGTCACTGGTGATTTCGATCAGCACATGCGCAAAATAGTCCACAAAAAGAGGCATAAATGTGCATATGTGCTAGGAAAAGCTACTCATGTATATCATAGTCATGCCTTATTGTAGTGCAATATGGGCACACATCATAGGCACGCAGAGGGGAAGGGAAGGGAGGGTCAATCATCAGCTTTTAATGAGCGCACACATAAGACACGCCTTTAATACACATGCTCGAGATAGAAACGCAGAGAAACATGATGACAGATAAAGGCCAAATGGCTCATCCAATCTGCCCATCCACACCTGGGTACCTCTAGTTCACGCACTAGAAACGTGTGCTTTTGAAAATTACCCTTTACTATAATTTATATTAATAGTATGTTTTCTTTTAATTTTTATCATGAGCCACAGCCAGATTCATGATCCTGGAGATGTGCTTTTCACAGTACCGACACCCTCGGAACAGTCAGTAATTTTGGGTCATTAAAACCCACGCTTCATTGGGAGAATTACCCAGATTGCTCATTTTAATATGAATGACCTCATTGTCTCCTCTTTTACAAACGCATAGCATGGTTTTTAGGGCCAGCTGTGGGGTTAAGAATTCTATGAGCATCGGGGCTGTTACCGCCACGGTTGGTGCAAAAATCCATGCTATGCTTTTGTAATAGGGAGGGTGTAATACCATTTTAATATTAATGACCTCGTTGTTCTACATTGGCATTGCAGAGTTGGAGGCTGCTAGGAAGATCGGAAAAGACCACAGTGAGCCATTCTGAGAATCGGGAGGTAAAATACTACCATGTTAAACCGACTAGAACTGGGCAGGGCCAGGTGTCCTCATTTTTTAAAGAGGAAATCTGGCAACCTTAATCTTTCCCCTTATTTTGTTGCAGATTTTCCTCTCACTGGCTAACAAGCACACTTTGTCCTTTGGTCCTTAAAAAAGGTCACATTTTTGTATGATCTATTGGTATAACTGGTATATTGAAGAAAGTAATGTAGTTCCCCACGTCTGTATTCTGCCATAAAAACTTGATGATGATCAACAAGTCGTTAGATCTTGAACACGAGTTGATGGCAGCTAACAAATGTGGTGCCCCCCTGGCTATTTCCTCAGCTGCTGATCACAGCTTTCAGAGGCCTCTCATTTAACTTTGTTCACTTCCCGTTTTTCATTTTTTTCCAACTCCCACATTAGCTGGTTTGCTCACCAGTCTTCTACAGTATATGGAACAGCATCAGAGGACACACTAAAATGTTATGTTGTGCTCTTCGTATTATACGTTTATACCATCTTTCTGCACCCTTTCATTTACTATTCTTGTCCTCTCTGGCAAGATCACTCCCTTGTGAAGCTATATTGCCTTAAATCCTGGAGCTGAGTGGCTTCAAAGTACGTAGCACTCTGCAGATGTGGTACACTGAGGTCCAGGGGAGCCCAGCGACTGTGATAAACTCTTCTACTCAGTTACTGGCACCGAGAACGTTCCCATCCTCTGAGCTACTCAGGTGGGAGTTAGTGAAGAAGGCGGTAAAAGGATAAAATGAAAAGAATCCCCTACCCCCTTGGAGGGTCCCTTTGTTCATCAGAAGGAACTCATAATTGTTTTTTAAATGAGACACCATTTGAATTCATATGTCCATTCAGAGACCACCACCAGAAATAAAATAGAAACCTATTTTCTGCTACTACCCTAACACCTTTCCTAAGTTTCCTCTGACTCAGTGGCATAATAAGGGTGAGCGGCACCCCTCCCCTGCCCTCTTCCTCCTGCCGCGTGCACCCCCTTCCCTTTCCTCAAACCTTTTTAACTTTTCCGGCATAAGCAGCACGCCCACGTCAGCGTCCGCTCGCCCTTTGATGTCACTTCCTAGTCGTGATCCTGGAAGTGACATCAGAGAGAGCGCCGATGCTGATGTAGGCAGCAACCTCGTGCCGAGGAAGGCAAGGAGCATGCATGCATGGCAAGGAGAGGAGCAGTGGGGCAGAGGAGGGGTGCCATGCCTGGGGTGGACTGGCCCTCCCCCCACCCCCCTTACTACGCCACTATCCTGACTTCTGATAAAATTATCTCCTTTGCATAATATTTTTGAAGTCCTAAATTTGTATCCAGTTGCATCTGCAGTGACTCACTTGACCTCTCGTCTCTCACTGTCCCCACTGACCTGCCAGAGGTTGAGTGGATAGACAGTGGAAATGGTTTGGGTTACAGTTGGAAGATGAAAAGCATAGTCCCCCTTTCTCTCTGCAGCATCACTCTCTTACTCTGGTAATGTTTCCCTGCAGGCATATAATTGTCTCAGTCTTTTCCCTCTCATGAGTGTTATTAATAGTCTGTTTGACAGACAATAATTCAGTGTTGTATAATATCTGTTTCATTAGGTTGCGAGTGAAAAGAGTCTCTAGTTTGTCTGCACACTTGTGTGCCTCTGTGTATCTCTACAATTCTGTACTTGGATTTATTAAAGCATTGAAAAAGAAAAAAATATATATAACTGAAATGCAGCGTGCTTCTAGGCCACAAAGGTGTGGATGCTACTCAGTTCTTCTCTCCAAAATACACATTCTTGTTTCGTATATAATTCCCGTAACCAGTGTACTTGGATGTAGTATTTGTTTTTTTTCAGTAGAGCCTTTGACTCTGTTCCTCATAGGATGCTTACAAATAAGCTAACCCACCTGGATCCCAAGGTGGTCAACTGGATTAAAACTTTGTTTTGCTCACAGATTACAAAAGGTAGTGCTAAATAGTTTTCATTCGGAAGAAAGAAACATGAGTAGTTGAGTTCCTCAGGCTTGGTCCAGGGGCCAATTCTGTTCAATAAGTTTGTGAATTATATTGCCAAAGAGTTAGAATAGAAAATTTGCCTTTTTGGGGGATGACCCAACGATCTGAAACAGAGTAGCACTCCAGAGGGAGCAGACAAAATGAGGCTTGAACATAAGAATTGCCGCTGCTGGGTCTGACCAGTGGCCGTGGTCGTGCCCAGCTCAGGCAGCGGCCCCCAAGTCAAAGACCAGTGCTCTAAATGAGTCCAGTCTGTGTACGTTCCAGTTTAGCAGGAACTTGTCCAACTTTGTCTTGAATCCATGGAGGGTGTTTTCCCCTATAACAGACTCCGGAAGAGCGTTTCAGTTTTCTACCATTCTCTGGGTGAAGAACTTCCTTACGTTTGTACAGAATCTATCCCTCCCTACCTTGGAGAGGGTGAACAATCTGTCTTTATTTGCTAAGTCTATTCCCT
Source organism: Geotrypetes seraphini (assembly GCF_902459505.1). NCBI lineage: Eukaryota > Metazoa > Chordata > Amphibia > Gymnophiona > Dermophiidae > Geotrypetes > Geotrypetes seraphini. The sequence goes on from NC_047097.1 coordinate 31,376,095, forward strand.
TCAGTATTTTGAATGTTTCGATCATGTCCCCTCTCAGTCTCCTCTTTTCAAGGGAGAAGAGGCCCAGTTTCTCCAATCTCTCACTGTACAGCAAGAGAAGATAGGGAAAAGAGCAATCGTCTTGGGAGACTCCGTCATCCGATAAGTCGACAGCCACATAGCAGGAGGAAGACAGGATCGACTGGTAAATGCCTACCATGAGCCAAGGTGGAGGATATAGTGAGCCGCATCGACAAAATCATTGACAGTGCGGAAGGAGGAGATACGGTGGTGGTGATCCACATCAGGAAATACGACGTGAGCAACATAAACTACAACAGGGAAACACTGAAGAACCAGTTCTGGATGCTAGGAAGGAAGCCGAAGATCAGAACACTGATGGTAGCGTTCTCGGAGATCTTAACGGTACCCAGGGCTGATGGGAAGAGGCAGATAGAACTGCAAGCAGTCAACACGTGGATGAGACGCTGGTGTGAGGAAGAAGGATTCCACTTCGTGAGCAACTGGACTTCGTTCTGGGGGTAGATCCAGCTATACAGGAAGGATGGACTCTACCTCAGCGGAGACAGAACGAGGCTACTTGCAAGCAACATCAAGCGAGAAATTGAGAAGTTTCTAAACTAGGAAGAAGGGGAAAGCCGACTGTCGACCAAGAGTCGATGGTTCAGGAAACGGTATACCCAGAGGATACCGTGCAAGAAGATTGCTGGGAAGACTCATAGACAAGATAGAAATCCTGGAGGATCGAAAGGGACAGAAGCGAATGAGACAGAAGGAGATAGAAAGTGCAAGAAAGTAACAAGCCGCAATCTTAAGTGTATGTACACACACGCAAGAAACCTACGAAACAAAATGGGGGAATTGGAGGCTATAGCACAAAAAGATGACCTAGACATCATCGGCATCACGGAAACATGGTGGAACGAGGACAACGTCTGGGACACTGTACCGGGATACAAGCTATACCACAGAGACGGAGAAGGACAGAAAGGTGGGGGTATTGCCCTATACATAAAAGAGGGAATTGAGTCTACCAGAGAGAACACGCCGGAAACAAACAATAAGGTAGAGTCCCTATGGGCCAAAATACCGGGAACAAATGGAATGGATACAAAGATTGGCATCTATTATAGACCCCAGGCAGTCCAAAGAAACTGATGAACAAATAACAGACGTGATTAAACACGAATGCAAGGGAGGCAACGCAGTTATCATGGGCGACTTCAATTATTAGGGGATAGATTGGAACCTAGGCAACTCCAGCTGCAGTAGAGAGACCAAGTTCCTGGATGCTGTAGGCGATTGATTCCTGAAACTTGTCATGGAAAATACGAGAGGAAAGGCAGTTCTAGACTTAGTTCTAAATGGACTATGGGGACCGGCACAGGGTATAGGAGTAGAAGGGATGCTGGGAAACAGTGATCACAACATGATCCGCTTCAACCTAGACACAGGTACAAAAAACTGGTCCAGAACGATGGCCACGGCACTGAACTTCCGTAAAGGGAACTACAAAGGGATGAGAGTCATGATGAGGAAGAAGATAAGCACTATAAATACGCTAGAGCAAGCATGGTCCCCTTTTAAGGACACAGTCACAGAGGTGCAAAACTTATATATATCGCGTATCAACAAGGGTTCAAGAGGAAGAAGAACAAGGAACCAGCGTGGCTCACTGTAGTGGTGAAGGAAGCGATCAGAGACAAGAAGACTTCATTTAAGGAATGGAAAAGGACAAAAATGGAAGTAAACTGGAAAAAGCACAAACAACATCAAAGCAAGTGCTTAAGTGCGGTTGACCGCCGATGAAGTCAGAGTGCTGTATTCGGGAGCTGCCCATGATCATCCCCCGCCCACCGAGAGCAGTGCGGCCCGGCGCTGGATTGTTCTGTTTCTGTGCATCTTCTGTTAGGAAGTAATGAGTCAGGGCTGCAGCAGCTGGAAAGCCTGAGCTGATATCTGTCCCATCTGGACTTTTGCCGTTGGGATTATTTAAAATATGCTGAGGCAACAGAGCTGCTTCAAGAAATCGGACTTCTGTCAGACTTATTTAATTTTTTCTTCCAGTTTATGAATTATTTTAAATTTTATTCCATTATTTTTACTCCTATTCTTTTTATTTTATTAATTTAATTTCCCTGAATTCTATTGTTTAATGGTTCCTCCCTTCTGTTCCTTTTTACATATTACTTTAATTCATTTAGATATCATTTCCATAGATGGTGCTCCTATTTGTAAAGTTAGGAATTTCTATGAAATATTCTACATGCTTCTCTCCTCTCCACTCCTCCTGTCCTCCTTAGTCCTCCCTACCCTCTTCTAACCCCTTCCTCTGTATATCGCCTAGAGCTTGTATAGGTATGTGCGACGCACAAATGGAAGAAATAAATAAAGCGGTAAGAGAGAGTCAAAAGAGGCTACGAAGAAAAAATAGTCAAGGAGGCCAAAAACTTTAAGCCATTCTTTTGCTACATTAAGGGGAAACGACCCGCGAAGGAAGCGGTGGGGCCGTTAGATGACCAGGGAATAAATGGAGTACTAAAGGAGGGCAAAGCCATCACTGACAAACTGGATGCATTTTTTGCATCTGTATTTACCAAAGAGGATATATCCAATATACCGGAAGCTGACAGGCTTTACACAGGAAATGAACATGGAAAACTAACAGGGACGACAGTCAGTCTAGAAGAGGTATGCAGACAAATTGATAGGCTTAAAAACGATAAATCCCCGTGACCGGACAGCATCCACCCAAGGGTAATAGCTGGTTATAATAGGGGTTATAGCTGAACTGCTCCAACCAATAGCCAATCTGTTGATCAAATCAGGAAAGATTCCAGAAGACTGGAAAATGGCAAATGTTAAGCCGATCTTCAAGAAAGGTTTGAGAGGGGATCCGGGAAACTACAGACCAGTGAGTCTGACTTTGGTAATGCGAAAGATGGTAGAGGTACTTATAGAGGACTGTATCATCGATCACCTTAACAGACACAAACTGATGAGGACCAGCCAGCACGGCTTGCTTGACAAACTTACTGCACTTCTTCGAAGGAGTAAATGTGCAGATAGACAAGGGTGACCCGGTCGACTTTGTATATCTAGATTTTCAGAAGGCGTTCGACAAGGTTCCACATGAATGTCTACTTCGAAAAATTGTGAGCTATGGAATTGAGGGTGATATACTCACGTGGATTAAAAATTGGTTGGCGGATAGGAAACAGAGAGTGGGGGTGAATGGATAATACTCGGACTGGAAAAGCATCACGAGTAGAGTGCCGCAGGGTTTGGTGCTCGGACATGTGCTCTTCAACATATTTATAAACGACCTAGAAATTGGCACGACGAGTGAGGTGATTAAATTTGCAAATGATACAAAGTTATTCAGAGTAGTGAGAACACAGGATTGCAAAGACCTATAAAGAGACATAAATATGCTCGAAGAATGGGCCACGAAATGGCAAATGAGGTTCAACGTGGATAAGTGCAAGGTGATGCCTGTTGGTAGCAAAAATCATATGCACAAATACAGAATGTCTGGTGTTATACTTGGAGATAGCCCCCCATGAAAGAAACTTGGGAGTATTTGTAGACAAGTCACTGTAACTGTCCGCGCAATGTGTGGCGGTGGCAGTGGCAGAAAAAAGGGCAAACAGAATGCTAGGAATGATTAAGAAGGTGATCACAAATAGAGCTGAAAAGGTTATCATGGTACACCCCCAACTGGAATACTGCGTCCAACACTGGTCGCTGAACATGAAAAAGGACACAGTACTACTGGAAAGGGTCTAGAGAAGAGTGACAAAAATGGTTAAGGGACTGGAGGAGTTGCCATACAATGAGAGGCTAGAGAAACTGGGCCTCTTCTCCCTTGAAAAGAGAAGACTGAGAGGGGACATGATCGAAACATTCAAGATATTGAAAGGAATTGACTTAGTAGAGAAAGAGACTGTTCACCCTCTTCAAGGTGAAGAGAACGAGAGGGCACTTGCTAAAGTTAAAAGGGAAAAGATTCCATACAAACATAAGGAAGTTCTTCTTCACTCAGAGAATGGTAGAAACCTGGAACGCTCTTCCGGAGGCTGTTATAGGGGAAAGCACCCTTCAGGGATTCAAGAAAAGATTGAATAAGTTCCTACTTGAACAGAAGATACGCAAGTAAGGCTAGACTCAAATAGGGCACTGGTCTTTGACCTAAGGGCTGCCGCGTGAGCAGACTGCTGTGCACGATGGACCACTGGTCTGACCCATCACCGGCAAATCTTATGTTCTTATGATACTGGGCTTGATGGTGTGGTCTGTCCCAATATGGTAATGCTTATGTTTTATGAGATGTGTTTGACTTTGGGTTCATTGACCCTCAGAGGTCATGTCTCTCTACCTTGAGTGAGAGATCCTTTCCCAGGTGACCTGACAAGTCTTTGAATGTTTCATGTTATCTAAACCAAATTGTGAAGTTTAAATTGTCACTAGAAGATCAAAAACATTTTATTTTCCACCACTATTTAAAGTTTAATTGTATGCAGATAAATGGTCTTTGTTTGTTGATCTTCTAGTGACAATTTCATCTCCACAAATCTATATTTGGTTTTGAATAACAATTTTTTTGTGGAGTTCTCTGCTTTGGAAATTAAGGATTCTTCATGTTTTCTAAATCTATAATAAAAGGGACAGAAGAGGATGTTCAGTCACCTACATCCAAAACTCCCCTCACTTGCCAATCCTTTGTAAATATTTTGCCTCCTTCTTAAAACGATGAGCCAGGTCTTTATACTATCCTAAAAGTATGTTAGTAGGGAAAATTAACCTTTACATGGAAAGAGAATACAGAAATTAATGATGTGTTAAAATAAAGGATTTTTATTTAGTTTTAAACCTTTTAATATATTGGACAGAGGTAAACTGCGTTATAATTCTTTCCACCTATAACATGTTAAATTTAATTAATAGCTGTTTACAGTACTGGACCAAACTCCTAATCTCCCTCTCATATTGTTTTCCTAATTTAAGTGAGGAGGGCAGTGTCAGGAAGGAAAAAAGAGGAAGATTTATTAAGAAGCCAAGTTCTAAGAAAGCCTGAAAAGAAATGTCTTTGGAGGTTTCTAAGCTGATCCAGTGCCCCATTATAAAAGAACTGCCAGTGCTAGAAATTCACTTGCATTCTTCCCTCAGAGCCGGCTCAAGTCAACAGGAACTGAATTCCGTCGTTGCAATTGTGGCACACACTGCTGAAACCACAGTAGAGTCCATCTCGGCAGCTCTCTAAGAATATTCCCCTTTTTCTAATCAGCTGCTTTGATGGCGCCTGATCCTACTTTGTAACTGAGGGTAGGAGGCGCCTAGGGCAGTAGCTCCTTCACGCCCTCTTCTCTGCCCCCTCGCTCCTTCGTAGGATCCATAGCCACACCCCCAATTCCGCCTGTCATGCCCTGTTCCAGCCCCAAGCCCAGACAGGTGGATGTGACGCAATGATATCATGCACACACGTGCATGCATGTGATGTCATCGCATTGCATCCGCGCATGCGTGAATGCCCCTTCCCAACACGATTTTCTTGCGAAGCTTTTCAAAACCCAGACAAAGTGCCGGGTTTTGAAAAGCTGTGTGGGGAAATCGACATTTGGTAACCCTATTCCTTCCATACCAACCCCCCGCTCCTTCTGCGCCCCATTCCAAACTCACTCCCACTCCAAATCCATACCACTTTAAATCTTCACCAGTGCGAGCAGCTTTTCCGGCCTGCTGCTCGCGCTGGTGTTGGCTTTCCCTCTGATATCACTTCCTGGCCCCTTGACCCGGAAGTGATTTCGGAGGGAGCCAGACCTGTGCGAGCAGCAAGCTAGAGTAGTTGCTCACATTGGTGAAGATATAAAGAGGTATGGAGGGTAGGGGAGGGAGGGAGTGAGCTTGGCATGGGGGGCGAAGAGGTGCCGGTGCCCCCAGCAAGATGGCACCTGGGGTGATCCGCCCCCCTTATTATGCCACTGCCCACATGGATTCTCCACATGTTATAATTTATTCAAATGTTTAGCTATTGTCACATTTCTCTGCTGTGGCGCATATGGAAGTGAACGGCTCATGAATTCACCAGCAACCCAAGACTTTCCATCAGGACAAGCAGATATAGAAATATTACCGTACTCAAATATAAACCAAAATTATTGGGTCAAATATAGCCCCAAAATGGTTACAGCTCTCCCTCCGTATTCGCGGGGGTTAGGTGCAGAGCTTGCCTGCGAATTGCGAAAAATTGCGAATAAGTTTTTTGACCAGCTCTGACCCACCCCCACCTCCCTCCTGCATCCCCGGATCTTACCTGGTGATCTAGCGATGACGCAGGGCAGAAGCAATCTTCCTATGCTCTTACCCCGTGCAGAGCTGTCATCAAAATGGCTGCCGTGAGTTCCTATTGTAGTCCCATTGTACTTTACAGAGAGGGTGGTGGATGCCTGGAATGCGCTCCCAAGAGAGGTGGTGGAGAGGAAAATGGTGACTGAGTTCAAAGAAGGGTAGGATGAACACAGAGGATCTAGAATCAGAAAATAATATTAAATATTGAACTAAGGCCAGTACTGGGCAGACTTGCACGGTCTGTGTCTGTATATGGCCATTTGGGGGAGGATGGGCTGGGGAGGGCTTCAATGGCTGGGAGGGTATAGATGGGATGGAGTAGGTTTTAACGGAGATTTTGGCAGTTGGAACCCAAGCACAGTACCGGGTAGAGCTTTGGATTCTTGCCCAGAAATAGCTAAGAAGAAAAAATTTAAATTGAATCAGGTTGGGCAGACTGGATGGACCATTCGGGTCTTTATCTGCCGTCATCTACTATGTTCCTATGTAACCAATAGTGTTCACAATTTTTTGAGCAGTAGTGTAGTATTCTATAACAAGTATGCATAATTGCTTGACCCACACCGACCCACCCACGCTCCTCCCAATGGATTTTGAGTGTATAGAAAATTTTAATAAGCAGAAACAAACATAAATATACTGAGAATATTAGTACACAACCTGAAAAAAAAATTGAAAAATGCCTATAATATATTGCCACATTAGAAAGGAGCTTAGCATGTGGAAAGTGCCATGTTAAAATACACTTTGTGGAAGCAGGAAATAGGCAAGACCAGCAGAGAGAAAGGCCTGACACCAGCCAGAGCAGTGAGTTATGAAGGCTTTTGCTGCTGATGAAGGAAGGCAAGTTTTTAGGGGTGGGTGAGAAAGAGAGGGGGGTACCCATCGGGGGGAGGGGAAAAGAAAAACCAGGGAAGTGAAGGAAGAGGAGAGAGAGAAGCCAGACCATGGAGAAAGGAAGGATTGGAGATGCCAGAACATGAAGGAAGAGGGAGAGATGGAAGGAGAGGAGAGGCATGGGGAGAGAAGGGAAGGAGGCAGATGCCAGAACTTGGGGTGGGGTGGAGTAGAAGGAAAGGAGAAGAGAAAGATGCCAGAGCATGGGGGAGGGGTGGAGACAGAAGAGGAAAATGGAGAGGGGGTTGAAGCTGAAATGAATCATGTATAAAGGAGTAGGGGAGAGGGAAGACAGTTTATGTAAGGGGCATAAAGGGAAGATGCCATATGGAATGGGGAGAGAGAGCAGACTGTGGATGGAAGGGGCAGAGAAAGAAGGCTGTCAGTGGATTGAAGGGATAGAGAAAGAGGGCAGAGACTGGATAAAAAGACAAGAGTAAAGAAAAGAAGAAGAAACCAGAAACCAGAGATGACTAAAGGTAGAAAAAAAGGTTGAGTTGTTTTTGGGTTTGTTTGTGTTTTGTTTTTGTTTTTTTTTGGGGGGGGGGGTTCTGTAGAATAAAGTTGTTATAATTGTATTGATAAATGTTTATAAACAATGGAAATAAGGTAATTTGAATTAATTTTAATATATTTTTTTTACTAACTTGGAGACCAAAATCCCCATCCTCAGGTCAAGACAAGATACTATAACAGCAGTATACTGACCTGAGGAACGAGGTTTGGGCCTCTGAAAGCTACTACATTAATTGAAAAATGGATTAGTCTAATAAAATGCCATTTTCTTATTTCTCATTTTTGTTTTATTTCTGTTTGTTAATTTGTAAAGTAATGATTGTTATTTGTAGATTGTTTCAAATTTACATCTGCTATCTTTATATTTTTCACAGTATTAGGGGACATGTGTCACTCTTTCTGTTTCTATGGTGTTGCATTGTATGCAGAGTCTGGCTTCTTGGCAATTCAGTTTAACTTTTGTTGGCATATTTCTAGTTTTAGGTGTGGTTATTTATTCTGTACTGGGCGAGGGTGTAGGTGTGTATCTGTGTTCTGTGTGTATGAAAATGACATGAGGCTAGATTCACTAAGCCCACCGATCATGTCCTGACCAGTTTGTGACCCCGACCCGATTCACTAACCTTCCGATCCGATCCGCGCATACAAATGAGAGAAATGGCATGCAAATGTAGGAAGGCAGCAATTCACTAAACAATTTAAGGAACACTGACTGGGCTGGCCAATCAAAAAAAAAAAGTGACTGCTGAGGACCAGTCGCTTACGTCCTTTCCTGCTCTCTGCTGCTCTGAAATACCAGCCCTGCAGCAAAAACCCTGCCTCTCTGCCGCCCTGCTCTCTGCCCCGAAAGGAATCAGCGCTTTCAGAACACACGTTAAACCCACCCCAATTCTCCTGCTCTCTGCTGTGGTTTTAACCCACGGGTTTAAAGCGGGGCTGCACTACGGCTTGTTCTATTCTGTTCCAGAACACACTGCAGTGCAGCCCCGCTTTAAACCTGTGGGTTAAAAACCACAGGCTCATGTGGCAAACTCGGCTCATATTATCTATGGAGGTAAATAACCAGGGCCCTGTGGCTGAGTCTTCAAAGCCTCTTCTGTTGCACAAATACAATTTAGCAGAAGCACTTCTGCTTCACTACCTTAATCCACAAGACGCTACACTTTCAATAGGAGAGAGGAGTTTTTGGGGCGATCCTTGTGCGAACGCATGCGCAGACCATCTACAGGCAAAGAAGATGGTCTGCGCATGCGGCAGGATCGCTCTGGAGTTGATGTGGGACATGCCTCCGATCGCGATCATTTGCATGTAGCCTGTTTGTGAATCGGTCACCTGGCCACGGATCAGATCGGATCGGGCATGGTAAGGGGGGTTTAGTGAATCTAGGCCATGGATTTCCGTTAGCATTGATTGCAAGATCAATCTGTATTAATCTGACTTGTTTAGTTTTACAGTGAGTATAATAAAGTTCTAATGCTCACTGCAGTGTTTAAGATGCTGCCTTTACCTAGGTGCGACTCATGGCATATTACTAAAAATAATTTTTTATATAGAGGAGGGGGTGTTAAAAATGATCGGCCCTGGTGTCAAATATACTAGGTACGGCAGGGCCCTGAAGCCCATTTCGTAATCTGTAGATCCCCTCAGATGTCCCACTGCCATTCCCAGAGTCAGCTAAATGGCCCAAGGCAACACAGAAACTTTTAAATAATGCAGATATTTTTTGAAAGTTCTTCGCTTCTGTGTGTTAAAAGTGCCCCTTTATGTCTTCCCAAAATTCTCTCCCTTGCTCATGGACACCTGGTGATAAAACTCTAAAATATTCCCTCCTCCATGATGCTATACTCAGGGCCCCAGCACAGCTGCAGTGAATGCTTTGATCATTTGTGCAAGGTTTACATTGCCTTTATATCAAAAGCATCTTCGTACCCTCAGTAAAACTAGCATACGCAGGTCTAGACAAACTTTCCTCAGCCCTGGGGAAGCCTCTATCACTTGCCTTTGGGTATATGATGAATCGGATCTTTGTGAAATATGCAGACAGGAGATAATTCACCAGATGTGTAGCAAGAGGAGCCAGGCAAATGGCCAGCAAAGACCATTCCTTAAAATGTTAGGACTTTTCCAGGTTCTCTTCCAGGTGATGGATTACCTGACTTCCAATGATATAAATCAGGATAGACAAGATTTGCTTTTTGATCTTTTCCAGAAGAACAAAGGTTTATGAGATCACGGTGTCTGTTTGTATCCAGGTGTTACACAACCCTCCCTCCCCAACTGCCAAATAACTTTTTCTATCTGATGTCCCATGCACCTGAAACTTTAAGAGTTTTTCATGAAGACTGAGTGAGGTGGCATGTTCATTTTTGTTTTGTAGCCCAGGTCCACAGGTGGCATTTTGGGTAGCCCACTCCAGGGATACATAAAAGAATTTGTGGAAAAAAAAGCTCCAAGGCCTTCACTGGGTGAGTCGAACAAATGACTAAAAACTCCACTCAAGAGCAAACGGCCACTCTGGTGTGTACTTTTAACTAAAAAGTTTTCCTTGATTTTTGGTGAAATCCCCAATTTGAGGGAACACAGAAACTAAAGCATTAAATGGGGATGGGACCTGTATACAGATTTTTCTGTGTGGTTTATACAATTAAGGTGGTTTACATATTTTAGATAGGAACTCATTTTGTACCTGGGGCAATGAAGTGTTTAGTGACTTGCCCAGAATCATAGGGAGCTGCAGTGGGAATTGAACTCACAACCTTAGGGTGCTGAGGCAACTGCTCTAACCACTAGGCCACTCCTCCACCCCATCATAATAAAACCAAAATCAATTTCTAGTAACTTAGAGGGGGTGATATTTAAAATGATCTAACCAGGCAGGCGAGGCTCTTGTCCAGTTAAATCACTTATGTGATATTTAGCACTACTTAACTGCTGGATTAGAAACTGGCTGATAGACAGAGACAGAAAGTGGTGGTTAATGGAATTTGCCCAAAGGAAGAAAAGGTGAGTAGTGGAGGCAGTGGCATAGTAAGGGAATGAGGTGCCCCCCCACTCTACACTCATGCTCTCCCTTCTCCCCTCCTGTACCTCTAAATCTTCGCCAGCGTGAGTGGCTTCTACAGCACACTCCTCACACCAATGTTGGATTTCCCTCTGATGTCACTTCTTGGCCCCATGACCCGGAAGTGATTCAGAGGAGAGCCAGGCTGGCGCAAGCAACAGGCAGGAGAAGTTGCTTACGCTAGCAAAGATCTACAGAGATGCAGGGTAGGGGGAAGGGTGGCATTGTGTGGCGCCTGGGGCGGTCTGCACCCCCTGCCCCCCCCTTATGTTACTGAGTGGAGTGCCACAAAGATTGGTGTTGGGGCTGATTCTGTTCAATATATTTGTGAATGACTTCACTGAAGGGTTAGAAGGTAAGGTTTGCCTTTTTGCAGATGATACTAAGATTTGTAACAGAGTGGACACGCCGGAGAGAGTGGAAAACATGAAAAAAGAATCTGAAAAAGTTATAAGAATAGTCTAAAATCTGGCATCTCTCTTTCTTTCCCCTTTCAGTGGGCTGACATCTCTCTCTTTCCTCTGGCATCTGTCATCTCTCCTCCCTCCTAGTGTAACATTTCTCCCTCCCTTCCTCCTTCCAGCCTCTATGCAGTCCAACATCTCTCCTCCCCCCTCAGTCTGCATTTCCCCCTGCTCTCATCACACCCCTACCCCTGGGCTAACTTAAAACAGCTCCAAGGGACCCTGTGGTCCAGGCATCTCTTCCCCTTCTCTCCATCTACCCTGAAAGTCAAAATCTTTTTCAGCAGGGCCCTGGCGCAGCAGCCATTCTGACAGACCATCAGCGCTGCCTTGAAGCTTTCCGTGTTGCATGATCCACCCAGGCAGAAACAGGAAGTTGCATCAGAGGTAGGTGGATTGCGGCAGATGAAAAGCTTCGAGGCAGCACCTGTGGCCTGTCAGAATTGCTGCCGCGCTGGAGCCCTGCTGAAAAAGAAGATTTTGACTTTCAGAGTCTCAGAGGAGATCGGAAAGGTGAGGGGAAGGGAGGGACGTGGATAAAAGGGGAAGACATGCCCGGACCTCACGCCGGCCCTGGTCATGTGAGGTTCCCAAAATATTGAAGGCGCCTATGCTGACTGGTCCTTTCTTCTCTTATTTGTGGATCCTGGGCTAGATACCCCAGACTCTTCAATCTCTCTCAAAAAGGAACTCGCAACAAACAGTCCACAAAACACAGCATCTGTCTCCTAGGTACTTAGTTTAAGCACCTGTGTCTATGCCTTAGACCTTCTTCTAGAAAATCCTAAAATTTCATTAGAAAAGGAGGTGTCTGTGGATAAGGCAGCAGAGCAAAATACTTCCCATCCCTCACTGAATACTTGGGATGCACTGATGTCCAGTCCTTCACCTCTTGGTCTGTGGTTTGTGCATATCCATGGATTGAAATGTAGCTTGGTTGCAAATTGTTCTACTTAAGAGTAGAGGCTGACCAAAAAGCCCCAATGAAGTTATACTTAGGGTAGAGGCTGACCGAATCTCAGTTTCGGATCCAGCACCGAAACCAATCTGAAATTCAGTTTCAGGTTCCATTTGAAAATGTCTGAGCATTTTCAGTTGGGGACCAAAAACATGGCCCCGCACACACTGCTGCTGTCGCTGTCACAAGACCAACCCCCTGAGTTAGCCTCATTTTCCCCAGAGAAAGCACAGCCTGCCCTCCCCTTCCCCAGGACTACCTTTTAAAGGCTCTGGTGGTCTAGTGCAGGAGTGTCAAACTGAATCACATAAGGGGCCGAAATCTAAAACACAGGCTAGGTCGCGGGCCTAATTTTTTATTAAGATACTTAGGGGTCCTTTTATTAATGTGCACTAACTGATTTAGCACGCGCTAAAGATTAACACACGCTAAATGCAAAGGCATCCATTATATTCCTATGGGCATCTTAGCATTTAGCACACCTTAATAAAAGGAACCCTTAGTCTTAGTAGAAGTATAGGGTTACAGCCTCTTCAACTGGGCCTCTTCTTCCTTGAAAAGAGGAGACAGAGGGGACATGATCGAAACATTCAAGATATTGAAGGGAAATGACTTAGTAGAGAAAGAGAGACTGTTCACCCTCTCCAAGGTGAAAAGAACCAGAGGGCACTCACTAAAGTTGAGGGAATAGATTCCGTACAAACATAAGGAAGTTCTCTTCACCCAGTGAGTGGTAGAAATCTGGAATGCTATTCCGGAGGCTGTAATAGGGGAAAACACCCTTCAGGGATTCAAGAAAAGGTTGGATAAGTTCCTCCTGGAACAGAACATACGCAAGTAAGGCTAGACTCAAATAGAGCACTGGTCTTTAATCTAAGGGCTGCTGCGTGAGCAGACTGCTGGGCACGATGGACCACTGGTCTGACCCAGCAGCAGCAAATCTTATGTTCTAATGACCCAACTTCCTGTTTCCAGGCGGGTGGACCACAGCAGACGGAAAACAGGAAGGGGAGCCTTGGACAAAGTTGCTGAATCACTGCTGAGGCCAGCAGATTTTTCAGTGTGATTGCGACATTGGAGCGACATGGGAGGGAAGACATGCTGGGCCATGAGAAGGGGAAGTTCTGGGAGCACTGTCGCAGGCCACATAAAACGGCCAGGCGGGCCAGATTCAGTCCGTGGGCCTTGTGTTTGGCACATGTGGTTTCTTTGTGGCAGGAGCATCCTATTTTGTTCCTGCCTCTGGGTGGCTCTGTATTCAAAATGGCAGCCATGACTTTCCATGACATCCTCGCGAGACTGCTGCAGGTGGTCATGGTCGCCATCTTGGCACTGGAAATGGCATGAGCAGGAGACCCCATTTAAGTTGATATTCAGCTCTTAATTGCTTAAGTAAAACCAGATAAAAACAGGACAGAGTTTTATGAGGCCTGGTTTGTCCAGTTAACTGACTTTATTAGCTAATGCTGATGTTCAGTGGCATTAACCATTTATGTGCCTTTGAATATCAGAGGATAGTCCCGAACAGACATGCAATTTAATGACAAAGATAAAACATTATTCCTTTGTTAGGAAGAATTATCCTGCTACAGAAAACAGGCATCAAAATATTTGTTCAAATCCAAAACTAGTGGCTAATATGACTGCTTTTAACTCCTAACTCTTACCAATGTCTAGGGTTACCATATATGTGAAGACAAAAGAGAGGACACATGACCCAGGCCACACCCCACCCATTTCCACCCTTTCAGTGCTTCTTTCTCCCTTCCTCTAACCCTCATTCCCCATGGGTGCTTCTCTCTCTCTCTCTCTCTCTCTCTTTGTCTTTCTCCTTCCAACCCCCAACCACTCTCCTGTGGGTGCCCCTCTCTCTTCTTCCAGTTACTTTTCCTGCTGTTTCTGTCTCTCACCTCCCATCCTACCGTACTCTATGCTCTTTTCTCTAGCATTCTCTCCTTCCCATAATGCTTCTCCAGCCCTCCCTCCCTCCATGCTGTTTCTTCAGTCCTTCTCCCTCCTTCCATGTTTCTCCAGCCTCCTTCCCTCCCTTCATCTGTGCTGTTTCTCCATACCTCCCTCCCTCCCTCCCTTCATGCTGTTACTTCAGCCCCCCTCCTTCCTCCATGTTGTTTCTCCAGCCCCCCTATGCTGTTTCATCCCTCCCTCCTCTAAAGCTGCTCTGTAGCTCCCAACTCCCCCACCTATCTCTTCCTTAGGTTGGCCGCTGCAACTGAATGTTTGGGCAGCCAGCAGCAGCAATGAGGTAAACCTGCTTCTGCCGGCTTGCCCCAAAAGCCGGCTCTTTGCAAGTCTCACCTACACGAGAACAGGAAATCGCTGCAGAAAAGCGGATTTCAGGTTAGGCTGGCAGCAACAGGCTTACATAGTTGCTGCTGGCAGCTGCCTGAAGATTCAATTACAGTGGCCGGCCCAGGGAAGAGGTAGGATGGGGGAATCGGGAGAGCCAGTAAACTCAGACAGACTCCCCCCATTTTTGAAAAAAAGGCCGGGTGCCCAGAAGACCTAAAAAGAGAGTACATGACCGGGTTTTCCTGGATGTCTAGTAACCCTAGCTAGCACTGTCTGTTTTATCATTCCCTCTGTGAGAAACTCCCTAACCCCTATTTGTCCTGTTTATCTGTTTTGATTAGATTGTAAGCTCTTTCAAGCAGTTCCCTTTACATGTTTAATGTACAGTGCTGTAGAAATGATAAGTAGTGATGAATCGGTGGCATGGAATGCTGCTACTAATAGGGTTTTTGTCAGGTACTTGTGACTTGGATTGGCCTCCGTGAAGACAGGATACTAGTCTGGATGAACCGGACCATCGGTCTGAACCAGTAAAGCTATTCTTATGTTCATAGTAGTAATGAAAAGAATTACGATCTGTAGGCCGCAGACAGCTGAGAGATTTATTATTGCTTTCTGTAGTTGTTAAAAAAAAACGATCTCTTCATTCATACAATTAAAAAACATGCTAAAGCTAAAATTAGTGTCTATAGTGCAGGAAATGAGACTGGAAACCTGATGAGGGAATACCAATTAGATGAAATGTTAATGTTTCCGTTCCAGAGGTGATAATTCCTCTGCCTTCCAGCCCTTTATTAAGGCCTTTCAACCCTTCTTGCCTAGACTTTCTCTCTGGTGCTTGATATGCAGCACGGCCCTTTCATTACTGTTCTTGTTCAAACCATCAACATTACACTGGCTATTCTTCTCTAAGGTAAATGCTTCGTTTTAATGGCCATGGAATAAAAGGAGAAATGAGATGTTATCATTTTAACTTCTCTTTTTATGTTCAAATCAGTTTTATTATGAATACAAAACAACAAAGAAGACAACAAAGTCAAAGGAATTAACATCCAACAATACAAAAGTTGTTGTGTTGTTTTGGTAGAACAAGAGTAGAAAACCCCTTCCCCTAAACCCTACCCAAGCAGCAAAAAAGCCCCAAACAGAGTCCCCCCCTGAACCCTAACCAAACAGCAAAAAACCTCCAAACAGAGTCCCCCTCCGAACCCTACCCAAGCAGCAAAAAAAAACCAAACAGAGTCCCCCCGAACCCTACCCAAGCAGCAAAAAACCTCCAAACAGAGTCCCTCCCCCGAACCCTACCCAAGCAGCAATAAACCTCCAAACAGAGTCCCTCCCCTGAACCCTACCCAAGCAGCAAAAAAGCCCCAAACAGAGTCCCCCCCCTTTCCCATGAAGCCTACTGAAGACAACCAACAAATCTCTAATATGCCAAATGGCCCTTGCTCTGGTGGCCCTTGACAGACGCAGTAAAAAGCCCCCTCTCACAAACAAACAAACCCCAAGTGCCTGCGGTGACCGATCCCGGGAGTGAGCGCGATGGACCTCAACAAAGCTAAGCAAGAGGATTCAAAAAGAGACTGCGATCTCAAGGAGATAAGGAATCCAAATAGACTCCCCATACAAGCATAAAGCGACGAGGGCGACCAACTGCTCTCGGGCCTCCCACGTGGCTAAATTATGCACCAGAGCTATCCAGGTCCAAAAAGAATTAACTTCTCTTTTTAATGAATTTCCAAGGATAGGCACAATAAAGGGCCATGGTTATTAACATGAGCTACTGTTAATGTGTTTTTTCCCCCATTAATTCATGCTGTTTAATCACAGATCCCATTTTATACAATGGGACCTAATGCAAGATTCTCAAAACTTTTAACGCCGTCACTAAACTGTTTTATTTAGTTATTTAGTCAAGTTTCTAGCCCGTCCTCCCAGAAGAGCCCAGATCGGGTTACAAGTTTACATACATAGTGGATGTTTAGCAACAAGATTACAACTTCACATACAGCAGATATACAGAACAACAGATTTAAGGGGGAAAAGCAATATTGGAATTTCCTATGTACATGTTTTGGGTACTGAGCATGGAAGCGTGACAAATGATGGGCAACAACGATGCAAATTCACATGTAAGATGTACAGAACAACAGATTAAAGGGGAGAACAGCAACAGAGGGATGATTCTCATGAATTGTATGGACAGCAACAGGGGGATAATTTTTATGAACCGCATAGAGGAATGAATACATTTTTGGGGGGCTGAGCCCAGTAGCAAGGCAAATGATAGGCCTTATAAGTATAGCAGCTAGAAATACAATCGAGGGTGAAATACTCATGTGGATTAAAAACTGGTTGGCGGATAGGAAACAGAGAGTGGGGGTAAATGGACAATACTCGGACTGGAAAAGCGTCATGAGTGGAGTGCCACAGGGTTTGGTGCTTGGACCCGTGCTCTTCAACATATTTATAAACGACCTGGAAATTAGTACGACGAGTGAGGTGATTAAATTTGCAGACGATACAAAGATATTCAGAGTAGTGAAGACGCAGGAGGATTGCGAAGACCTGTAACGTGACATAAACACACTCGAGAAATGGGCCATGACATGGCAAATGAGGTTTAACGTGGATAAGTGTAAGGTGATGCACGTCGGTAATAAAAATCTTATACACGAATACAGGATGTCCGGTACGGTACTTGGAGATACCACCCCAGGAAAGAGACTTGGGAGTACTGGTCGACAAGACAATGGAGCCATCTGCAGATACAGACTATAATTAAGGAAGAAACTAAGGATTTTAACACTGATGTTGTTATCCATCTGGGAACAAATGACCTAGCCAACAACTCCACACTTGCAGCACAGAAAGCTTTTCGGGAGCTTGGTGAGGGCGTGAAACCTTTTGTAAACACTTTAGCTTTTTCTGAAATACTGCCTGCATATGGAAAGGGAGAGCAAAGAGTGAAAAACACAGAGGACTTTAATAGATGGCTCAAAGCTTGGTGTCTTCACAAAGGCTTCAGGTACATAGGAGGATGGGGAAATACATGGAAGGACAAGAAGCTATATTGCACTGATGGGCTATATATTACTACAGCAGGAAAAAGAAACCTTGCAGAGAAATTTAGACAATATTTTTCTAGGCATTTAAACCATAAGGTGGGGGTGGTGTATGTATGAAGGACAATCATAGAGACCACCCCCGGCAAAAAAAAAAAGATGTGATAGTAGTAAAGACTGCAATATCAGCAACTCATTTCTTAGTATTGCAATGGAAAGTGAAACGAAACAAAAATCCATACAAAAAAGGAGATTATCGCTGAAAAATAGCTGGAAAGCGATGACCACAAATGCTCGCAGTCTAAGCAACAAAGTTCATGATCTGCAAGCCCTGATGTTAGAGGCAGATCTAGATATTGTCGCTATCACAGAGACATGGTTCAGTGAATCACATGGATGGGATGCAAACATACCGGGATATAATCTTTTTAGGGAAGACAGAGATGGTCAAAAAGGTGGAGGAGTAGCTCTCTATGTAAAGATCAATATCCAAGCGACCGAAATGCAAGGGACCTGGGGAGAGGAAGAAGCGATATGGATTGCTCTGAAAAGAGAAGATGGAACTTCTATCTACGTGGGTGTAGTCTACAGACCTCCGACTCAATCGCAGCAAATTGATAAGGATCTGATTGTGGATATCCAAAAGTTTGGAAGGAAAGAGGAGGTTCTGCTGTTGGGAGATTTCAACCTGCCGGATGCGGACTGGAATGTTCCGTCTGCGGAATCGGAAAGAAGTAGGGAGATTGTGGATGCCTTTCAAGAGGCTCTGCTCAGACAAATGGTGACGGAACCCACAAGGGAAAAAGCAATATTGGATCTGGTCCTCACAAATGGAGAGAGTATCTCTAATGTTCGAGTGGTTGCTCATCTGGGAAGTAGCGATCATCAAACGGTTTGGTTTGATATAACGGCTAAAGTGGAGAGCGGCCACACGATACTTAAAGTCCTAGATTTCAAACATACGGACTTTAATGCAATGGGAGAGTACCTGAAGAAAGAGCTGTTAGGATGGGAGGACATAAGAGAAGTGGAAAGACAGTGGTCTAAGCTGAAAGGAGCGATAAAAATGGCTATGGACCTTTATGTGAAGAAAATCAATAAAAACAAGAGAAAAAGGAAGCCGATATGGTTCTCCAATCTAGTGGCTGAGAAAATAAAGGCGAAAGAGTTGGCGTTCGTGAAATATAAAAAAACCCAAGAAGAGGAGATCAGAAAGGACTACAGGGTGAAATTGAAAGAAGCCAAGAGAGAGATACTTCTGTCGAAAGCACAGGCGGAAGAACAAATGGCTAAAAATGTAAAAAAGGGAGACAAAATTTTTTTCAGATATATTAATGAAAGGAGGAAGATGAAAAATGGAATTGCTAGGCTAAAAGATACTGGGTACCAATATGTGGAGAGTGATGAGGAGAAAGCAAATGTGCTAAACAAATACTTCTGTTCTGTGTTCACAGAAGAAAATCCTGGAGAAGGACCGAGATTGTCTAGCAAAGTTACACGAGCAAATGGAGTAGATTCTGCTCCGTTCATGGAGGAGGGTGTTTATGAGCAACTTGAAAAACTGAAGGTGGACAAAGCAATGGGACCAGACGGGATCCATCCCAGGATACTAAGGGAGTTCAGAGAGGTTCTGGCGAGTCCTATTAAAGACTTGTTCAACAAATCTCTGGGGACGGGAGTGATTTCTGGGGATTGGAGGAGAGCGGATGTGGTCCCTATTCATAAAAGAGGTCACAGGGATGAAGCAGGAAACTACAGGCCGGTGAGCCTCACTTCAGTTGTTGGTAAAATAATGGAAGTGCTGCTGAAAGAAAGGATAGTGTACTTCCTTGAATCTAATGGGTTACAGGATCCGAGGCAACATGGCTTTACAAAAGGTTAATCGTGCCAAACAAACCTGATTGAATTTTTTGATTGGGTGACCAGAGAGCTGGATCGAGAACATATGCTAGATGATATTTACTTGGATTTCAGCAAAGCCTTTGATACAGTTCCTCATAGGAGGCTGTTGAACAAACTTGAAGGGCTGAAGTTAGGATCCAAAGTGGTGAACTGGGTCAGAAACTGGCTGTCGGACAGACGCCAGAGGGTGGTGGTTAATGGAAGTCGCTCGAAGGAAGGAAAGGTGAGTAGTGCAGTCCCTCAGGGATCGGTGCTGGGGCCAATCCTGTTCAATATGTTTGTGAGTGACATTGCTGAAGGGTTAGAAGGAAAAGTGTGCCTTTTTGCAGATGATACCAAGATTTGTAACAGAGTAGACACCGAAGAGGGAGTGGAAAATATGAAAAAGGATCTGCAAAAGTTAGAGGAATGGTCTAATGCCTGGCAACTAAAATTCAATGCAAAGAAATGCAGAGTAATGCATTTGGGGATTAATAATAGGAAGAAACCGTATATGCTGGGAGGAGAGAAGCTGATATGCACGGACGGGGAGAGGGACCTTGGGGTGATAGTGTCCGAAGATCTAAAGGCGAAAAAACAGTGTGACAAGGCAGTGGCTGCTGCCAGAAGGATGCTGGACTGTATAAAGAGAGGCGTGGTCAGTAGAAGGAAGAAGGTGTTGATGCCCCTGTACAGGTCATTGGTAAGGCACCACTTGGAGTATTGTGTTCAGTTTTGGAGACCGTATCTGGCGAAAGACGTAAGAAGACTTGAAGCGGTCCAGAGGAGGGCAACGAAAATGATAGGAGGCTTGCGCCAGAAGATTTATGAGGAGAGACTGGAAACCCTGAATATGTATACCCTAGAGGAAAGGAGAGAAAGGGGAGACATGATTCAGACATTCAGATACTTGAAGGATATTAATGTAGAACAAAATATTTTCCAGAGAAAGGAAAATGGTAAAACCAGAGGACTTAATTTGAGGTTGAGGAGTGGTAGATTCAGGGGCAATGTTAGGAAATTCTACTTTACGGAGAGGGTAGTGGATGCTTGGAATGCACTCCCGAGAGAGGTGCTGGAGAGTAAAACTGTGACTGAGTTCAAAGAAGTGTGGGATGAACACAGAGGATTTAGAATCAGAAAATAATATTAAATATTGTACTAAGGCCAGTACTGGGCAGACTTGCACAGTCTGTGTCTGTCCGTTTGGTGGAGGATGGGCTGGGGAGAGCTTCAATGGCTGGGAGGGTGTAGATGGGCTGGAGTAAGTCTTAACAGAGATTTCGGCAGTTGGAACCCAAGCACAGTACTGGGTAAAGCTTTGGATTCTTGCCCAGAAATAGCTAAGAAGAAAAAAAATAAAAAAAATTTAAATTGAATCAGGTTTGGCAGACTGGATGGACCATTTGGGGTCTTTATCTGCCGTCATCTACTATGTTACTATGTAATGTGCGGAGGCGGCGAAAAGGGCAAACAGAATACTGGGAATGATTAAGGAGGGGATCACGAACAGATCAGAGAAGGTTATCATGCCGCTGTACCAGGCCATGGTACACCCTCACCTGGAATACTGCATCCAGAACTGGTCGCCGTACATGAAGGACACGGTACTACTCGAAAGGGTCCAGAGAAGAGCGACTAAAATGGTTAAGGGGCTGGAGGAGTTGCCGTACAGTGAGAGATTAGAGAAACTGGGCCTCTTCTCCCTTGAAAAGAGGAGACTGAGAGGAGACATGATAGAAACATTCAAGATAATGAAGGGAATAGACTTAGTAGATAGAGACAGGTTGATCACCCTCTCCAAACATAACATAAGAACATAAGCAATGCCTCTGCTGGGTCATCGTGCCCAGCAGTCCGCTCACGCGGCAGCCCAACAGGTCCAGGACCTGTGCAATAATCCTCTATCTATACCCCTCTATCCCCTTTTCCAGCAGGAAATTGTCCAATCCTTTCTTGAACCCCAGTACCGTACTCTGCCCTATTACGCACTTTGGAAGCGCATTCCAGGTGTCCACCACACGTTGGGTAAAGAAGAACTTCCTAGCATTCGTTTTGAATCTGTCCCCTTTCAACTTTTCCGAATGCCCTCTTGTTCTTTTATTATTCGAAAGTTTAAATAATCTGTCCCTCTCTACTCTCTCTATGCCCTTCATGATCTTGTAAGTCTCTATCATATCCCCTCTAAGTCTCCTCTTCTCCAGGGAAAAGAGACCCAGTTTCTCCAATCTCTCAGCATATGAAAGGTTTTCCATCCCTTTTATTAGACGAGTCGCTCTTCTCTGAACCCTCTCGAGTAACGCCATGTTCTTCTTAAGGTACGGCAACCAATATTGGACGCAGTACTCCAGATGCGGATGCACCATTGCCTGATACAATGGCAGGATAACCTTTATCGTTCTGGTTGTAATACCCTTCTTGATTATGCCTAGCATTCTGTTTGCCTTCTTAGCGGCTGCTGTGCACTGTGCCATCGGCTTCATTGTCATGTCCACCATTACCTCCAAGTCCCTTTCTTGGGTACTCTCATTTAATAACATCCCTCCCATCGTATAGTTGTATCTCGGGTTTCTGTTTCCCACATGTAATACTTTACATTTCTCAACGTTGAAATTCATCTGTCATCTCGTTGCCCATTCTCCTAGTTTGTTTAAGTCCCTTTGCAATTCTTCGCAGTCCTCTTTAGTCCGAGCTCCACTAAATAGTTTGGTGTCCGCAAATTTTATTATCTCACACTTCGTCCCTGTTTCTAGATCATTTATGAATATATTAAATAGCAGCGGCCCGAGCACCGAGCCCTGCGGGACCCCATTCGTGACCCTCCTCCAGTCCGAGTTGTGGCCCTTCACTCCTACCCTCTGTTTCCTACCCGCCAACCAGTTTCTGATCCATCTATGTACGTCTCCTTCCACCCCATGGTTCTTCAGTTTCCGGAGTAGGCGTTCATGGAGCACCTTGTCAAAGGCTTTTTGGAAATCTAGATATATGATGTCTATGGGGTCTCCTTTGTCCATCCGTTTGTTAATTCCTTCGAAGAAGTGCAATAAGTTCGTTAGGCACGATCTCCCCTTGCAGAAACCATGTTGTCTGGTTATCAGAAGTTTGTATCTTTCAAAATGTTCATCGATGTTTTCTTTTATCAGTGTTTCCGCCATTTTCCCCGGAACCGAGGTCAGACTCACTGATCTGTAGTTTCCCGGGTCACCTCTTGATCCCTTTTTAAAGATCGGCGTAACGTTGGCTATCTTATTTCGTGAAGTGCCAATTTGCAGAAATGAAATTCTCTGTTTTGACATTGTTTCAGATCATTGATTGAACCATATCCACGTCATTGTCTTCTTGGTTGGGCTGAGAACTTTTGAGCATCCCTTTGTAAAATAAGCAATGGAACCAAACTCCTGGAATGAGATCCTGCTAAAGTACAGTGGTAGATTTCTGTAGGTGCATCTAGGACAGGGGTGGGCAACTCCGGTCCTTGAGGGCTTTCAGGATTTCCCCAATGAATTTTGCATTGAAAGCAGTGCATGTAAATAGATCTCATGCATATTCATTGGGGAAATCCTGAAAGCCCTTCTCGAGGACCGGAGTTGCCCACCTCTGATCTAGGAGCATACCATATAGCATAGCATCAGACTGAATGTGCTGAAGGGTGCTTAGCATAATGTCTGGGTGGCTTGATTAGCGCAAGTCCATTTTATAAGTAAGCCTTATTCTAGATGTGACATAGGATGTGATGCTAAAGAAATGAGAATGAGGATAGGGTTACCATATGTCTGGATTTACCAGACTTGTCCAGATGGTTTTTGAAAACCTGGCAGTTTGTCCGGGTTTAGGAGCTTGGGACGGCGTCTGGAGAGCATCTACACATGCGTGCGTGCATGTGACATCATCACGTTGCATCCGCACATGCTTGAAGGCCATCCAGACGCGGCCCCGAGCTCACTGAAGTAGAGGAGAAGATGTTTGTCCATGGGTGGGGTTGGGGTGAAATAGGGCAGTGGTGGGGCCACGTGTCCTTTTTGGCGTGAACAAATAGGGCAACTCTTAAGTGAGGAGCTGGGCACAGTACACTGGTTATGCAGCTCCCACTGTCTCTCTTGGAGACCTGAGAAAGCTGCCAGTCTCCAGCTGGGCATTGCGCCAGAGTGTGTGTGAGGAATCCTAACAGTATGGATGAACAGAGGGGAATCAGTCTGAGGGTGAAAATGTGAGAGACCATCACCAGCTGCTCAGCAAGTGTACGTTAAGTGCTTGAAACTGAAGGTCTAGTGCTAACATGTGTCAGCTGAACAGCTCTGATGTCAAAAAGGACGTTCACTGGAGTCAGCTGAACACCGGCATCCCTGCAATGAAGGGCTTTACAGCAAAATACACAGTTTTAAAGCTGAATGCCTGGTTCGTGCTCTCCTTCAGGACAGAGGAAAAAAAATCATTTCTACTTTAAAAAAAAATAAACCTTTTTGAACTGTAGCAATCACCAAAGAACAGTGCCTAAAGTAAAGAATTTAGGCCCTCTTTTTCTAAGCCGAGGTAGAGGTTTCTACTGCAGCCTGGAACACTAAATGGTCTAAAGCTGTTCCAACGCTCATAGGAATTCTATGAGCATTGGCGCATGTAGCGCTCTGGGCCGCGGTAGAAACCTCTACCTCAGTTTAGTAAAAGGGTGGGGGTTAGTGCTAGATAATATTCCTGCTATTCAGTGGCGTAGCGAGGATGAGAGGCATCCGGGCGGTGGTACCCATCCCCTGCCTTCTTCTCCACTCCTCCCACTCCTTCCCCACCACGCATGTGCCCCTTCCCTTCCCCCTGTACCTCTAACTTCCCCGACACAAGCAGCATTAACAACTTGCTGCCCACAATGGCATCGGCTCTCCCTCTAACGTCACTTCCTAGGCGCGGGACCTGGAAGTGACATCAGCTGTCACAAGCAGTAGGTTGGAGTTGATGTTCGTGCCAGTTAAGAGCTAGAGGTTTGGTGGGGGGGGAAGTGAAGGTGCTTACGCGGTGAAGGGAGGAGTAGGAAGGAGCAGCAGGGCAGAGAGGAGGAACATTTAGCACTCCGGGCCACGGTAGAAACCTGTACTGTGGCTTAGTAAAACCCAGCATATGTATCACAAATGCCTCACCCAGATGGTCATGGAGGCAGTGTTGGACTCTTACTCTCACCATCTTGTAAAAATCAACCCCTTCTGTCTCAATCTCACTGTTCTCCTTCATTTGAAGTTCATTCCATCCGTCTATTCGCCCCCCTGTGTCTCAGAGTAGCGGTTATTTACCGACCCCCTGACAAATCCTTTTCCTCAGTGAGTTTAACTCCTGACTCTCCTTTCTTGAAGTCTCATTTCCCTCCCTTATCCTCGGCGATTTCAACATCCATGCCGGTGACCCTTCTGACTCTTATATGTCCAGCTTTCTTGCTCTGACGTTCTCATATGACGTCAAGCTGTGCTCCACCGCCCCTACTCACCAGAAAGGTCACTGCGTTGACCTCGTCTTCTCCTCCAACTACTCTTATCACCGCATTCTCCACCTCAAATCTTACCTTCTCCGACCATCAGTTGTTAACCTTCACAACTCATCACCCTCTTCCCCAACCCCTACCCATACATTTAGGAACCTTCAGGCTATTGACCCTGACACTCTCTCTACCACTGTCTCATCTCTCCTTTCTACTACTATGTCAAACAAGTCTACCGATGAAGCTGTCCTTTCCTATAACTCCATTCTCTCATCTTCTATTGATACCCTTGCCCCTCCCATTTCCCATCCTCTAAGACGTGCCAAACCCGAGCCCTGGTTGACCCCCAAAATCCGTTACCTGTGCTCCCATGCCGGAGCTGCTGAACGTCTTTGGCTTAAATCCTGCACGCTTGCTGACTTTGTTCATTTCAAATTCATGCTGACATCCTTCCAATCTACCCTCTCGCTTGCCAAACAGGACTACTACAATCATTTAACTAACTCTGTTAGTGCCAACCCTTGCCGTCTCTTTGCCATGCTCAGTTCTCTACTCAAAGTGTCCCCGCCTCCCATCCCGTCTTCACTCTCCCCCGGACTATGGCAGAGTTCTTCCACAACAAGATTCACAAGATCCACCTTGAATTCTCAACAATGTCACCTTCTGATTGTCCACTCTGTTGACCTCCCTTCAACAACCCATACAACCCTTTCTTCCTTTTCTGAAGTTACAGAAGAGGAAACTGCTCACCTTCTCTCCTCCAAACCCTACCTGCCTACTCGGATCCATTGCGCCCTCTGTAATCCCTCCCATCTGTCACATCCTCAACCTTTCACTCTCCACTGTTACAGTTCCTGATGTCTTCAAACATGCTGTGTTATACCCCAGTTAAAAAACCCCTCTGATTACCGCCCTATTTCTTTCCTCCCCTTCCTATCCAAACTACTAGAACGTGCTGTTCACCGCTGTTGACTGGACTTATTTTTATATTCTTGACTCGCTTCATTCGGGCTTTCGCCCTCTCCACTCTACAGAAACTGCACTTGCCAAAGTCTCTAACGACCTGTTCCTGGCCAGATCCAATGGACTCTACTCTATCCTCATTCTTCTCGATCTGTCTGCTGCCTTCAACACTGTGGATCACGTCCTCGCTGGGATTCCAGTTTTGGAGGCCACATTATCAAAAGGATGTGAAGAGAATGGAATCGGTTCGGCGAATGGCCACTAAGATGGTCTCAGGACTCAAGGATCTCCCATATGAAGAACGTCTAAGCAGGCTGCAATTATATTCTCTCGAGGAATGCAGAGAGAGGGGAGACATGATAGAGACGTTCAAATATCTTACAGGCCATGCTGAGGTGGAGGAAGATATCTTTTTCCTTACAGGTCCCATGGCAACAAGAGGGCATCCACTCAAACTCAAGGGTGGGAGACTTCATGGCGACATCAGGAAGTACTTCTTCACTGAAAGGGTGGTTGATCGTTGGAATGGTCTTCCACGTCCGGTAGTCGAAGCAAGCAACATGCTCGACTTCAAGAGACGATGGGATAAACATGTGGGTTCACTCCGGGGAAATGCTTAGGGGAGGGTTCTTTGAGTGGGCAGACTTGTTGGGCCGTTGGCCCTTTTCTGCCGTCATACTCTAACTTGAGGGGAGGGTGCTTTAAAAATGTCATAAAAAATATATATTTTATTTATTTGTTTGTTTGTTTAAAAAAATTTATATTCTACTTATACCTAAGCGGATTACATAAAGCTAAACATAATCATAACATAAAACCACCAAAAACCAGTATAAAACACAATAAAACAAAAAGTTTCCATTAACCACTTCCTTCCTTCAGTCATTGCATTTTAACCACTTAAAAAGCTTCTATAAAAAGAGATGTTTATAATATTTTTTCAAAACTCTGAAATATATTATTCATTCTTAATTGTCCAACCAAATTATTTCAAATAGCCACCAAAATAGCATACCTGCTGCAACTCATCAACAGATAAACAAATCATGTTCTCCAATAGAAGGAAATAGACAAATAGTTTTTTTTATTTATTTCTTCCATTTGTGCGTCGCAACATTACAGAGGAAGGGGTTAGAAGAGGGTTAGTTCTATGATATATGTAAGTTTATGAAATACATTCCAGTTATGATGCAGGTTTCTGTGATGATCTTTGAATATGAATTATTTGTTAATTTTTCCTTATAAAATCAATAAAGAGGTTTGAAAACAGACTAACAGGTGGATCTGTAAGGTCTAGCATTTTAATGAGTTCTACGTGTATTTAATTTTCTGTCAAGACGTTCAGCGTGTGATAAATGGAGTCAGCAGTAGAGAAGGAAAATGTGGAAGAACCTCCACACCAGCAATATTTTTGTCCTGAAAGATTAATCTTTTTTTTTTTTCTGCTGGTAATGAATGGAACATTTTCAAGAAAAGCAAAGGTTTTTTTTTCCCTATCTGGTTATCAGCTGTCACTTGCTTTGCATCAGCAGTTTCTGTCCTTTCACAGAAACTATGCAATCTCAGTAGAGAAAGATCTGTAAGAATATAAAAGGTCCAGATGGTTGTAGCTGGGTTTTGGTGAGCTATAAGGGGTCCTGGCTGTATTACTTGGTGCAGTGTCTCTGGACTAACAGGCTGAGGTTTCCCAGCTGCTGCTGTCAGTTGGAGTAATTCAGGCATTGGCAAGGAGAAATGGATAACCTAATTTGGCACAATCTCAGACTCTACATGGGTAATTCCCTGTAGGTCTCTTAAAGTTAAACACCAGGTTGATGTGTGCTAAGTAGTGCTGTCTGATTCATGATTCGAATTAATTCACCGATTCAGTTTGGCTGAATCGATTTGTTAAAAAAAAAAAAAACGGACTCACTGATGCAGGCCTGCTGCATGGGAATGGGGCTGTCAGGAATCTCGTGGAAATCCTCTTAAAACTCCTGAGCTCTCCAGTGCTTGAATAGGCCACCCACAGTTGTTCTTCCTATATGCTACCGATGGCTGTCCCAGAAGGCTTCCTCTGATGCAAAACACGTCAGAGTGAAGCCTTCTAGCTAAGCCACCAGCAGTGTGTAAGAGGAGCCGCTGTCAAGAGGCAGCAAAAGATGCTGTGCTGGCTGTGGCTTTGTTGGGAAGTGGGAGGGAAACAGAGCTGCTATCCGGGCTGCAGCAGAGACTGGGTGGGTGGGAAGGAAACATACTGCATGGGATGGAAAGGTAGAAAGGGAGGGAAACAAAGCTGCTGGAGGAGGTGGGTAGGAAGGAAACAAGTTAATGGGATGGAAAGGTGGGAAGGGAGGGAATGAGGTATGCTGCCAGTGGGGGAGGGAAGAGAAAGAGAAAATGGTTAGACATGGGTGTATGGAACAAGAGGGAAGGAGAGATGGTTGAACATGGTGGTAGAGAGAGAGAGGGAGAAATATTAGATGTTGTAGAGGACAGAAAAGAAGGGTGGGAATGAGAGAGAGATGGTGGACAGTGAGAGAGAGGGAGACATATTGGCACATGGGGTGGAGGAGAGAGGAAAAAAATGTTGTGAAGGATTGAGGAGGGGAAAAAGAGGGAGATTGATCTAGGGCAGAAGAGAGTGAAGATGCTGTACAGTGGGAGGGAGGGAAGAAAGAGAGAAATGCTGGATTATGGCAAGAGGAACCAATGGACAGCAGCTACTTGAAGACGACAGGGAAGCAGAAAAAAAGAGAAAACTGGAACCAACTTGATGGAAAAATAAATCTCTAGACAACAAAGGGAAAAAAGGAATTTATTTAGCTTTGGGAAATGTATAGCAGGTAGCTTTGTATTGTGTTCAATGAAAGAAGTGTCATGATGACGAGATGCTTCACCAAGCATAGCAGTCGGTGGCAGCATCCTTGAGCTACTGTGGCTTAGGGCTGTTGCTGCTGCCTGCCAAGCTTGGTAAA
Organism: Geotrypetes seraphini; assembly: GCF_902459505.1. NCBI lineage: Eukaryota > Metazoa > Chordata > Amphibia > Gymnophiona > Dermophiidae > Geotrypetes > Geotrypetes seraphini. Next base: position 31,404,973 of record NC_047097.1, read on the forward strand.
GGGATTTTTGGCCACCTTCAGAGGAAGTCTTCAGATGAGGGTCCTCATCAGCTTGAATACTGTGTTTTACATTAGAGGCTCTGGGCTTGGCAAGGGAGGGAAATAGAGAGGCTGCACAGCTGGTGTTAGTGAGTGTGAGCTAGGGCTTAACAGTATTTGTTTTGTTTACACTGGACAGTGCCAATGGGGGGTTGGCGAGGGTGAGGAGACTGCAAAATAAACCCACCAGCTAATTTTAAAACTATATCATAGAAAGTGAATCAGATTTTATCGAATCAAAAAATCAATTCAATTGGCAAAATTGAATCAAACCGGAGGTTTTTTTTTCCTGAATCCGACAGATCTAGGATAGCAAGGTGTTTTACAATATATTTAAAACTCAGGAAATAAGAAAAGAACAACAAATTGTAATAGGAAAGAAAAAGGCTATAAAGAAGGGAAAATTCCAAACTCGGAGAGAAAAAAAAGAAAGGAGACCGTAGTGTCATAGGTTCACCACAGGACCGCACTCGTGCAGGATCGGATAGGAAATCATGGACAAAACAAAAAAGGACAATCAGTAACATTTGTGAACATCAGTAATATTAGACTGGATATCATAAGTCTGTTGAAAGAGCTACGTTTTAAGTAGGGATCTAAATTAGAAATAAGATTGTTCCAATCGAATGTGAATTGTACATCAAGTATGCCCGTAATTGCCATTCTAGGGTACTAGCGCAAATCTGCAGTTATACGCCTAAATGCTAACTCAGTGGCTGGTATAAATGCTCCCGCCTAACCTGTGCATATAAGTGCTAGATTCGCCCATGCCCCTCTCAGCTCCACACCTCCTGCAGTTGGATTTGTAGAATCCCTACTAAGGGCTTGACTGCAAATCAGTGCCAATTGACATCAATTATAGCCAATTATTGGTTATCAATACCAATTAGCTGCTAATTTAATAAGTATGCAATGCACATAACTGTCACTGTTCTATAATCTGTACACACAACTTTGTGTATTAAGCATCAAACTGTGTGTATAGCTTCGTAGAGTTAGGGAGCTGCAGTTTAATACTTCATTAAAACTTGCTATACCGCATAAGACTAGCACATAGGTCTCAGCAATGCACAGGCTAAAACAAGAAACGAAACAAGAAATTGAAAAGAACTACGATGATGGGACAGAACACATTCATTCCAAACAAATCCGAGAACAAGAGTAATATACTGAGGTCAAAAGGCAAAGATAAAACATAGGGGATGGGAGAACACAAAAAATCAGGGAATTTCCTATCCCTTTCTCCCCAACAAACTCAGAACGGGTTACAAGTTAGCATACAGTTTGTCATGCTTACAATATAATGTGTTTATCCTATTATGATATATACAGAGGGCCTAGTTTGAATTTACAATTCTTATATTACACATATGCTGGTAGGCAAGGGATTAGGTGAAGAGGTATGTTTTTATTGCTTTTCTAAAGTTCAGGAGCCCTTCAAGGAATCTGATCTGTGGGGGTAGTTGGTTCCAGTAGGATATGTAACAGAAGCAATGGCGTAACATAGCAAACCACAGACTTCCTCGCCAGAATTTAAAATTGGGTCCAACAGACGTTCCCGCCAAAATTCGTATTTCCTGCCAGAATTCAAATCTGTGACTGACAAACTTTTCCGCCAAAATTCAAATTCATGACCAACAGACCTTCCCTGTTCTCAATCAGGTCAGTGAACCCACTATATATAAAGACAAACTGCAGACCTCACAGCATACCCTGAAGAAAGTCACAGCAATCTGCAATAGAGTATACGCCGGATGATGTGAATAACATGAAAAAAGACCTGGCGAAGCTTGAAGAATGGTCTGAAATTTGGCAGCTAACATTTAATGCTAAGATATGCAAGGTCATGCATTTGGGCTGCAAAAACCCAAAGGACCGGTACAGTTTAGGGGTTGAAGAACTAATGTGCATGACAGAAGAGCGGGTCTTGGGTGTGATTGTATGTGATGATCTTAAGGTGGCCAAACAGGTTGAAAAGGTGACAAAGGATGCTGGGTGCATAGGAAGAGGTATGGCCAGTAGGAAAAAGGTATTGATGCCTCTTATAAGACTCTTGCGAGACCCCCATTTAGAATATTGTGTACAATTCTGGAGGCCGCACCTTCAAAAAGATATAAAAAGGATGAAGTCGATCCAGAGAAAGGCTATTAAAATTATGCATGAACTTTGTCATAAGGCGTATGGGGACAGACGTAAAGATTTCAGTATGTATACCTTAGAGGAAAGGCGAGAGAGGGGAGATACGATAGAAATGTTTAAATACCTACGTGGCGTAAATGTGCATAAGTGAAGTTTCATTTGCAAGGAAGCTCTGGAATGAGAGGGCATAGGATGAGGTTGAGAGGTAATAGGCTCAGGAGTAATCTTAAGGAAATACTTTTTTACAGAAAGGGTGGTAGATGCGTGGAACAGTCTCCCAGAAGAGGTGGTGGAGACAGACTGTTTCTGAATTCAAGAAGGCATGGAATAGACACGTGAGATCTCAGAGAGAGAGAGATAATGGTTACTGCGGATGGGCAGACTAGATGGGCCATTTGACCTTTATCTGCCATCATGTTTCTATGATGGCTGAAATGTTAGTTCTACCTACCCAGACACAGCGAGACCCGGAAAACAGCAACAATCATGACACCAGCTGCAGAAGCCTAAGAGAACACAGCAAATCTAAGTTGGGTCAGGATTGATTTTGTAAGCAGAACTGAACAGCCAGATTTTGAGTGCAACCTTGAAGTTTTTAAAGGAGAGTTCTTCACGGACATGAGGTGGGAGAGAATTCCAATAGAATGGAGCAGCAAAATAGTGCGTTTCTGGTGGTGTCAAGTTGTGCTAATTTGGAAATGGTTATTTACTAAGCGGAGAAAGCAGACATGAGTCTAAGGAATAATGAGATTTGCTAGACATTCTGGCAAGCCTAATGTATGTATCTTGAAGATGAGAGATAATAATTTAAATACCAGGCACTGCTTCACTGGCAACCAGTGGTGGAGTTGTAATAGTGGGAAAACATGGTCGTACTTGTGAGCGTGGCATAATAATCTAATAGCAGTGTTTTGGCATGTGAGTGAAATGGTCCATCAACATGTATATTAAAATTACCTAGGAAATTGATATTGGATGAATGAATAACTGCATCCGTTATTGCCTGATAACAAGAATCCCATTGTACTTGATTTAGTAAAGGAGGACAATAAAGTAATACAAGTGTGAATGTGGCTGTTGAACCTATATGAATTGGAAGAACTTCTGGACATGTAAAAAAAGAACGGATCTCAGTAATTTGTAGTTTAATAGAATGAATAATAGACCACCTCCACTTCTAGCTTTCCTGACCCGAAAAAAAAGAGGTTATAATCTTTTGGCAGACATTCAAAGAGGTAGCTCTCTTCACCGTCCCTAATCCAGGTGTCAGTGAGGCAGAGGATATCAAAACCCTCAGACTCAATGAGGTCACAGACCAGGCTGGTTTGAGAATGCAAAGATCTGCAGTTGAGTAATCCTGCTCGAATCAAAAGTTTACTGTGTGACAAGAGTGAAATAAGATGTTGAAACTGTCTTGATGTAGCAGTAGGTCAATTGCCTATAATCACCAAGATTGCAAATTCTTGCAGGGTGTGGGACTATTCCATATAGGCATTACAGCCTCCTAGTAGTAGTTGAGATAAGAATAAAAGAAGACAAAATAATGTTGATTCCTGTAGGCTTGGGAATTATTGTGCTTTCTGCAGCACTTAGAAGTCATTGCTACAGTAAGGCTTGTGTTCTTAACTTGATGTTTCCTTATCCGGTTTCAACATATATTCTAGTGCGGTTTCAGGGTTTGTTTGTTTGTTTTTTTTTGGGGGGTAGGGGAGGTGGGAACATGGCATCACAAACTACAGTCTGAGGTTCTTCTGATTTCTCATATTTTGTCACCCATTTTAGGGACAAAATAGAATATGACACAGTAGTAAAATTATTGCTTTGATGTTTTGTATACTCCATTAAACATGACAATGAAAATAAACCAAGAAATTACTCTGCAGCAGAGTTCTCTAAATTGGGCACAGTAATATAAGCTGTAATGACTTTTATGATGTGTGAAATTCAAAATATTTGTTCAGGTCCTTTCAAAAGCAAAATTAAATTTAACCAGATATTAACCAGTCCAGCAGGCAGCACGATTTTCTGCTGCCCTTCCAGTTAGCATGCTACGGACATGTCCATCCGCTCTTTCGAATGGCAGAGAGGATAGGTGACATCATTCAAGATAGAGTCAGTGATTGATCTATTATATCTCTCACATCTCTAAACTAAACTAAACCTTAAATTTATAGACTGGGTCATCTTAAAAAAAAATGAAGCTCGACTTGGTTAACAATCATAAGGTGAGTCAGTAATAATAAAACAACAACAAAAAAAATAGAATGAAAAAAATCAGAAAAACCTAAGGATACAAGTAAAAAAAAGAAATTTAAACAGAGCGAGTTGCTAAATGCTTAGAAAATAAAAAGGTTGTAAATGCTTTACGAAATAATTGAAGGGAGTTCAGGTCTCTTATCATAGATGGGATTGCATTCCAAACTTCTGTTAATATAAACATGTAAGAATTCATCAGTTTTCCTTTAGATCTAATTCCCTTAAAAGAAGGGAAAGAGAGTTTTAATCTTTGTGTATTTCGCGAGAGACAAGATCTTTGAGCGTTCCAAATTAACGGAACCAAAGGAATGAAAATACCAAACAAGAGTTTAAAAACGAAACAAGTACATTTAAATTGAATCCTGAAACAGACAAGAAGCCAGTGTAGTCTTTCCAGCAAAAGGGATAGGTGGTCAAATTTCTGTTTCCCAAAAATCAACTTAGCTGTGGTGTTTTGTATCAATTGCAATCTTTGCAAGTTGCCCGTAGTCAATCCTAGGTAAATAGCGTTACAGTAATCCAACTATGCTAGTATAACAGTCTGTACCAAAACTGTAAAGTATTGATGATGAAAGAATGCCTTAACCCTCTTCAGCATATGCATACTAAAAATTCATTTCTTGACCAGACAATTTGTTTGATCTTTAAACGTAAGTGAAGAATCTAAGAGTATTCCCAAAACTTTAGAAGATGATTCCATTTGTAATTTAATTCCTGAGGTTAGTGTTGTTATAGGAGGGAGGTAATCAAGATTTGGCCCTATCCACAGAAGTTTAGTTTTTGCTTCACATTCAATTTCATTTGTACACTACTGATAGTGCCCAATTCTGAAGCTTGGAAATACAATGATTTACATTGGAGACGAGGTTTAAAAGATTCGGATCTACTTCAAGCAAATGAAAATGTCGTCAGCATATGTAAAAAGAGCTGACGGCTTAAGGTTCTTCAAAGTACTCATGTAGATATTAAAAAGGATTGGCGACAAAGGGGAACCCTGTGGGACCCCCCCCACCATGATGTTGACATTACGCCATCCATATTTATTGTAGAAGAGCATAATACTAAAAATGTATTAAATCAATCTAAAACTACCTGATCAAGACCTATATCTGAAAGTAGGTGGATCAAGATATTCTGGTGGACTACATCAAAGGCTGCGGAGAGATCAAACTGCAGCAGTATAGCATACCTAGAGAGATCAAAAGAGTTTTGGTACTGAAATTGGAGCGAAAACCGTGTTGAAATGGGCATAAAATGGAAACTTTTTCTAAGTAAGATGAAAGTTGGCTAGCAACAATGGACTCAATCAATTTTGTTAATAAGGGTATGTTGGCAATTGGCCTGTAATTTGAAGAAATAGTAGGATCCAAATCAACTTTTTTCCAGAGAGGTGTAAGAACGATTTGTCCCATATCAGTAGAAAAAATTCAATTTTCCAACACATGATTTACTAAAACAGTTACCCATTTAATGGCCTGAGCAGGAATATTTTTAAATAAGTATGATGGAAAAGGATCCAGAGTACATTTACATTTCCTTAATTTATCACATAGTTGTGCAACTTGGGATTCGGCTCCCAACTTGAAAACACACCAGAATCTATCAGAAGGGGATCCCGAGGTATGAATATCTGGGTCCAGGATAAGATGATTAAAGCTTAGTACAGGAAAAGAATTCCTTATAAGAGTGATTCTATCATTAAAGAATTTTACTAGTACATCAGCATTCGGTGGTGAGACCTACAATGGTTTATCTCCAACATTAGTCAGTGTGTGCCAAAGCCGAAATAAAGTGTTACTTTGACTGTTAGAATTAACAATTTTATTCCCATAGTAGTTCTTCCTTGCTTTCCTCAATTCTAGATTATATTTTCTAATACTATCCCTCCATTTTTGTTTGTCTGCGATAGAGTTTGATGTTTTCCATTTGCGTTACCATTTTCTGCAACTTTGTTTTAACTCTCTATGAAGTGGTAAATACCACGGTGCTTTCCCGGCATAGGAAATGGTTCTAGTTGTTAAAAGAGCCAAAGATTTATAAATGCTCTCGGAATGATTTAGCCAGTCATTCCAGCTACAAATTCTGGGGGAAGGGGTCAGCTGAAATTGAAGTGGAACAACTTTCTCTCTTAAGGTACCGGTAATTGGTTTTTGTTGCAGTCGTTCTTGACTATGAAACATAAATATAGGCAAGCAGAATTCACCGAGATAATGGTCAGACCAGGGAACCTGCGGCCACCGTACACTGTCTAATGTCGTCCACTGATTAGTGAGATCAACAAAACTAATAAGGTCCAGCGAATGACCTTTTTCGTGTAGTAGGTAGGGATAGATCCAAAGAGGAGAGAAAGTGGTTGCATGGCTGATTTGACTTTAATCTCCTGCAAATGTTTCCTCATGCCAAGCCAAGCTTTAAATTAACCCCATGCTACCATGCCAGTTACTGTGACTCAATACCCAGCAAGATCAGATATATTTCCTTAGTATTTTGCCAGACACTATGACTGCTAAACCCTGTAACTAAATTGTCAAGGTAAAACATTAGTACAGGTTTGAACTGGGTTCAGCTGAGGAAGAAACGCAGAGACCTTATCTATCAGACCAGCTGAATACAGTATATAAACAACCTTCAGAGTTAGTTAAAAAAGAAGGCGGAAGATTCATACCAGGAGACTTAGACAAGGGAATAGCCACTAAGGCTTGTTCAATAACTAACCATCTTGGAACAGAAGGGTTAGCCAAATTTCACCTTCTTTAAGTATTTATGCCTTGTGATAAAATAATAAATCTGGAAATTTTACCCCACCTGATGATTTAGGAGCTTTCAGTTGCGTAAATGGATGATGGAAGCAGCATAGGAAAGAGATTTGATATATAGAGCATCTTTGGGACAGTCTGCCCCACCCCAATAAATGAAGAGGTGTCCAAGGGGCTATAGTATTCTTAACTTTTTCAGTAATTTTATTTATATTTAATTCAGAGGGGAGGGTTACTGCCTATTTCTTTATACCAATTCGGTTGATCGGTATATAGTTTTGATTTCCCTATTTCAAAGTATATAGTGGGGTAAACCCATCAATAATGGATACTAAAAACGGGGTCGTTTTTGAAGAGGCAATTCTAGGGTAATAGTTGCTTTTAACATTCTCTTCTTTTTTGTGCTTCCCTGCCCAGGCCAGTTGCTGTGTTTGTTTACACCTCATAACAGCATTAGTAAAATTAAAAACAAAACCAAATATCCCTATGTCATCCCTACCCGCAGGAGCCAGATTTTCCAACTAAGGGAACTGGATTGGGATGTGTATACTGCGTTTTTGTAGTTATACAACCAGAGGTTTACATACAGCACACATGGCTCCCTCCTGTCTCAGACCACTGGGGGGAGGTGCCTGTCTTCAGCTGCCGGAAAGGAGGAAGGGAAAGGGAAGGAAAGAAGAAAGAAGGAGACCCTGGCAAGCGAGTTATCAGAAGACAACCAGAGCCTGGGACCAACAAGATTTGAATAATGACCAGACAACAAAAGGTAGAAAAAATAATGTTATTTTCTGTTTTGTGATTACAATATGTCAGATTTGAAACGTGTTAGACAGCAGGCGTGAACTAGGTCCTAAAAGAGAGAGGAAAAGTCTTTTTTATTTATTTTGTTTATATCACTGAGCCAGTGTGGGGTTGGAGAGGTTGTAACCTTTTACTTCTACTAAGGGGTCCTTTTATTAAGGTACGCATTTAGCGCACCTTAATAAAAGGACCCCTAAGTATCTTAATAAAAAATTTGGCCCACGCCTTAGGCTATGTTTTCGATTTCAGCCCCTTTTGTGATTGAGTTTGACATCCCTGGGTTAGGGTGAAAAGGTGCTAAACAGATGCAAAGAAGCCTTTTAGTCAGCAGCTCTCTCCTCAAGCAAATATATGCAAATTATATATGCAGTTCACAGGTTGTTGAGAAAACTAGCTTTATTGCTGAGCCTCTCCAACCTCTTTCTTAGAACCAGGCTTACTAGGCCAGCATTCCTACCCTCAAGGGTCACCTATGGAGTCTGATCTCTTAAGAAAGTCCTCAGATATGCAAAAGGGCACTGCCCCGTTACGTTTCAAGATCCTTTATCTGCCTCCCACATCCAAATTAAACTACCTAAGTTTCTGCTGGGCAATTAATTCCTCAGTGCTGCAACCTTCAAAAAGGGGCCTGGCATGAAAATCAAGTCTTTTGGCAGTGTCCCTGGGCTCAGAAATGTTCCTCTATTTCTTTTTTTTTAGTTCAATGTTTTTATTAATGTTTGTGAAAAGTTACAGTCCAAGTACAGGTCCAAATACATGTTTTAAATACATATTCAAAATCAGAACATCAAGACTAAAGCACTTAATATAGTACAACTTCAATTGCAATTAACTATAGTCATGTCGAAACTTTTTAAGAAGTTCATAATACTTGAACCGTCAATAAGAGAACAAGAAGAAAAGAGAGAAAAGGAGGGAAGAAAAAGGAAAGAAAAGAATGAAGGAAGGAAGACAAGAGGAGGAAGATGGAGACAGGAGTGTCTATGAAACAGAACGAACATAAAAATCTAAGAATTTCCAGGGAGAATTACATCGTACCATGTTCATGGAAAGACGAGCAATGTTTTTCTTCTCATATGCATATGATTCATATTTATGGTACATACTCAAAGAGTTCCACCAAAAAGTATAGTCCAATAAGGAAGAGGATTTCCAGTTTTTTAAGATATGCATAATGGCAGTCACAAACATAGTATCTATGAGTTTGGGAGGACAGTTTGACAAAGTAAAACATGGGTGTTGAGAACGAAGAATAATAATGTCTAAGGAGAGTTCATCCGAGCAGTTGGTGATACATTTTATAGTGACCCAAATGCGAGCCCAGAAGGAACGAACTGGAGTACAGTGGAAAAGCATGTGATCCAAGGTTCCTGTCTCTTTCATGCAGTTCCAGCATACAGAGTCTTGTTTGAGGTTAGCCTTCCACATCCTAAAAGGAGTCCATACTGCATTCCACATGACGAAGAACATTGACTGTGAAACTCTGGAGGACAGGAGAGGACGGTTTGTCGAAGACCAAAAAAGATCCCAGTCAACATCCGTAAGAGGGGTCGTTAGCATGGATTCCCAGTGTTTCATAGAATTGGAAGAAAAAGTAAAGGAATTGTCTCTTAGTATGTTGTAAAATAAGGAGATTGCTTTACCGTTTAGTATAGCCAGTGAAGACCAGTGGCGTATAGTGTGGATGGATGATTCAAAGTCAAAACGTAGAGACAAAGAAGCCAGCGCTCCAGTGAGAATAAGCCATTGAGAAGCTGTAGATTGGGGTAGCGAGTAAGTGGAGCAGAGTATGTTAAAGGGAACAATAGAGGATTGTTTAATAATTTGATGAGGGAACCACAACCCAGACCTCTGCCAACGTTTCCATGAGATTGATTTTCCATTATGTTGAAGTTTGGGATTATTCCAGATACACATGAATGGACTGTCTTTAATTGAAATTTCTGCGATTGCATCTAATAGATGAAGGGCATGCTGCGTTGCACTCAACAGAGAGTATCCTCTCAAATTTCGAGGAACAGGTATAGTTGCCAAACAGGAAACATGTAATGGTGTACAGAGAAATCGCTCCATTTCAAACCAGGTTGGAGGATCTTGGGGACAAGGGTCAGTGATCCAATATGCTCCGTATTTGGCCAATGATGCTACATAATAAAAATAAAAATCAGGTAGGTTTAAACCACCATGTATTCTGGAGGCTTTTAATTTAGTGAGCGCAATACGGGGCTTTTTCTTATTCCAAACAAAATCAGAAATTTTCTTATTTAGCCATTGAAAAAATGTCTTCCTGCATAAAGATGGGAGCATCGAAAGGGTGTAATTTATCTGTGGGGCGAGAGTCATTTTGATGGAAGCAATCCTGCCCCACCAAGACAAATAGAGTGGGGACCATCTAGATGTCGTGTTCAAAACTAAATTTTTAATTTTAGTCAGGTTGAGATCTTGAGCATAAATTGGATCTTTGTGTATTAAGACACCCAGGTACTTCACAGCCCCACGTGACCAAGAGAAGGGGAATTGAGCGAGATCCGATGGAGAGATGTGATCATTAAGGGGGAAGATCTCTGATTTTTCCCAATTAACTGAGTATCCAGAGAGCAGGGAGTATTGAGAGACAATGTCAACAAGAGCAGGAAGGGAATTAGTAGGGTCTCGAATGAAGAGGAGAACATCATCGGCATAGGCCGCTAACTTGACATGACGAGAGGAAGTGGAGATGCCTTTAATTAAGGGACATTGACGAATGGCCGAAAGAAGTGGTTCTAGAGCTAAATTAAATAATAGGGGAGAAAGTGGGCATCCTTGACGAGTTCCTCTATGAAGTGGAAACTTATTGGAAAGAGAATTGTTGATAAGAATGCGAGCCGTGGGTTGTCGGTACAAGGTTTCAACCCATGACGTGAAGGAGGTACCAAAATTGTACCACTTCATGATTCGAAAGAGAAAAGGCCATTCGACGCGGTCGAAGGCCTTTTCAGCATCAATAGCAAGGCCAATTACAGGATCTGGGAGGGTCTTAGCATGGGCATTAATGTGATGAAAAAGACGTAAATTATCACCGATAAATCTCTGTTTAATAAATCCTACTTGATCCTTATGAATTAAAGAAGGGATTGCTTTATTAAGTCTCAGGGAAAGGAGTTTTGCCATAATTTTATAATCTAAGTTAAGAAGAGAGATGGGGCGAAAATTTTTAACCAAAGTGGGATCCCTGTCAGGTTTGGGAATAACCACAATAGTGGCCTCGGTAAAATTAAATTGTTTTTCTGGGGTAGAATGAAGAAATTCGTAATAAGTATGCAAATAAGGGGCCAAGAGAGTCCGAAATTGTTTAAAGAATTCATTAGTGAAGCCATCTGGGCCCGGTGCTTTGCCGTTAGGTAGAGATAAAATTGCTGCTTCTATTTCAGGTATAGTAATAGGAGAGTCTAAGTCCAATTTTACAGATTCTGATAGAGATGGATGATCCAAAGGAGCTAGGAAAGAATCTATCTCAGAGTCAGAGGCTGAGTGTTCAGATTTATACAAAGTGGTATAGAATTGTTCAAATTGAGAGGAAATCAGAGATTTAGTCTTAACCATCAGCCCCGATGAGTCTTGAACAGCTGTAATATGTAAGCGTTTAGATTTAGTTTTAAGATATCTGGCCAGTGGGCGACCCATCAAATTGTCACCTAAGTAGTGGCCCGAGTTTGAAATAAAAATGTCTCTCCTAGCGTTTTGGGACATCAAGGTATTATATTCATATTTAAGGTTTTGGATACGCTGATGCATGGCCGGATCATATAAGTGATCAGACATATGTTGTAATTCTAACATTTTAATAGAGGATTCCAATTCCTTCTCTTTCTGTATGGATTTTTTCTTTTTCCAGGATGAAAGTTTAATTAATTCACCTCTAAGGGTAGCTTTGTACGCCTCCCAGACAATGGCAGGACAAACCTCAGGATCTTTAGAGTTAAGTTCAAAGAATTCGGCGGTGATTGATTTTATTTTTTCAGCTATTTCCGTATCTAAAAGTAAAGTGTTATTCAGTCTCCAAGAAGGGGAATCTTTGCGGGGTGCCGAGAGAAGAAGATGTAGTGAAATGGGTGCATGATCTGTGAGAGAGATCGGATGAATAACGGTGTTTGTGAGATCATGAGTTAGAGAAGAGGATAAAAGAAAGAAGTCTATTCTTGTGTATGTATTATGCGGCGGTGAAAAATGAGAATACTCCCTACCCTTCGGATTGAGCAATCGCCAGGGGTCCATTAGCGAATAGGTGTCTTTAAGGGCCTGTAGGGCTGCGAAGGACCTGGATTTTGAAGGTTTGCATGACGAAGATCTATCGGTATAAACATCCTGAACTTGATTAAAGTCGCCCCCTAGTATTAAGGAGCAGGATGCATGTCCCATCAACTCCATCTGAAGATCTTGAAAAAATTCCGGGTGATCTAAAACTGGAGCATAAATATTAAGAAATACAAAATCTACCGAGTGCAACGCAGCATGAATCAAACACCATCTGCCCTCTGTATCAGTTTTAGAGGAGTGAATAGTAGGAGAAAGTTTATCATTAAGAAATATTGACACTCCATTTTTTTTACGCTGGGTGGCAGGTGAGTATATATGAGTGGAGTATCCTTTAATTTGGAATTTCATAGCGGCAGCAGGCGTGAGGTGGGTCTCCTGTAGAAATATAACATCAGGGTGTTTACTATAAACGTAATTGGTTATCTTTTTTCTTTTAATAGGGTGGTTCAAACCATTCACATTAAAAGAAAAAACATGTAGGTCAGTCATAGGTCACAAAATGAAATATCATAATACAGAAGAGACTATCCATGCTCAGAGGAGGCACAAATTCAGCATAATAGTAATGAAATAAATAAAGGACACTCCTGTCAGAAAATAGAAAAGGGAAAAACAGAGAAAGAAAGGAGAAAAAAGAGAGACAACTAGAAATATCAGCATGTAATGCAGTCAAAATGGACTCCATTGCCATGCGTACAATATAACAATTCAAGGGTGCACCTATGGGCACAGGGAACTAGCACGGATGAGACAACTGGCAAACCTCCCACCCATATATTATCAGAAACATGAAAAAAATGTGCCTGTCAAAGAAACAGGTAAATACACTTGTAACTGTGAAGGGGAAAAAAAAAAAAAAACATATTAACCAGCAGCAGCCTTCCTCTTCAGCGCATTTTCAAAGAATCAAGGAAAGCAACTAAATCATCTGGCTCAGTATATGAAGTGGTATGATTGTTGTAGGTGACTTTCATTCTGGCCGGGTACATCAGTCCGTATTTGGCACCTATGTCTTTAAGCTCCTGGCGGTGAGATAAAAAAGCCTTTCTTTTTAATGCTGTAGTTTTAGCCAGATCAGGCACAATGAAGAACTTCTTGCCTTGGTAAAGCAGTTGAGGTTTGGCTTTTGCAGCTGTGAGAATCTGTAGAGTGTGTTGAAATCTAAGCAGTTTTGCCACTATGGGACGAGGAGCAGTAGCATGTGCAGAGAGATGGGAGGGCACGCGGTGAGCACGTTCAATTTCCAGTGCTGGAGAGAAGGTTAGACCTAGCATTTTAGGCAGGAAATCAGACAGGAAGATAATCATATCAGAGCCCTCTGTCGATTCCGGTAGTCCAATAATCCTCAGATTAGATCTCCTGCTGCGATTAGAAAGGTCCTCAATATCTCTTTGCAGGTTGGTTATCATTTTTTCGTGTGTATTTACCATGGCTTGTGTAGACTGCAAATTCGCCGTTTTTTCTTCCAGGGCATCAAGACGGTGGCGCGCATCTACGAACTGGGAGTTTAGCGCTTCTATCTCCCCTCTAATCAGTTTAGATTCTTCAACCTGCTCCTGCACAATTGATCGGATTGATCTTGTTTCTCGAAGGAGCAGGTCTAGTGTAGCCTCCTCGCCCTTGGGCGCCATTTTCTCCGGCGTGCTCGGCGTGCTCGGATCGGGCTTAGGCCTTTTCCCCCCGAGGGGTGCGGGTGCGGCAGACTCCGATTTCGTTGGTTTCGGAGGCGACATTCTGTTCCCGAGTAGAGGCAGTGCTGGTTATCGCTGTGGCTTTAAATTTTCTTTTCCCCAAAAAGGCACTTTTTCAGTATAATCGGGCGCGGTGTGGAGGAGCCGTTAAAACATGCGTGCTTTCCCCGTGGAAGTTAGGCTCCGCCCCCCTGTTCCTCTATTTCTGTTCTTCCTTTTTGCAAGGACATCCTTGTGGATTGTACAAAGGTCTTTGGGCTCTTTTAAGTGAAATCTGCCGCCGCTCATCTTGCTTTCTGGTACATGTGTGTTCTGCAAAAGGATCCCTCCTAATGCAAAGACATTGCCCTAAGCACTTGGGTAATATCAAGGTGAAAATGCTATCACATGAATTATTTCTATAGCGCTCACAGACGCACGCAGTGCTGCACAGAGTCACAAAGAGTAAGAAAACTGTCCCTGCTCAAAAGAGCTTACAATCAACTTTATTTCGTTTAATAAAGAGGGTAACTTTGAGCATAAATTGTCTATTATGATGCTAACATTTTATTTCGGAGAAATATGACTCCCTCTATCATAACAAAAGAAAAAGACACATTTTTTTCTATTGCTTCCACTGAAAAAGTTTTTGTTTACTAGTGCATTCCATTAATAGATTAAATCCTCTTCTCTGTTTCTCTTTCATGGCTCTTAAGTGCTTTCATGAGGATGAAGCCTGCAGCACTACGATTTTAAAGCTAAAACTGCATCCAGTTGATAAATAGCAGCAGATCTTTTCCAGGGCCTCCTCCAGGCTGGAATGACTTGGAAAGTGCTGACACTCATATTTTTAACAATATAGAAACACAGATGAAGCAAACGTACTGATTATGCTTGACAAACTAAATGCTTGCCTGCTATACAGACTTCATAGCACATTACTGCAGGGGAGTGTGTGGCACAGTGGTTAAAGCTACAGCCTCAGCACCCTGGGGTTGTGGGTTCAAACCCACGCTGCTCCTTGTGACCCTGGGCAAGTCACTTAATCCCCCCATTGCCCCAGGTACATTAGGTAGATTGTGAGCCCACCGGGACAGACAGGGAAAAATGATTGAGTACCTGAATAAATTCATGTAAACCGTTCTGAACTCCCCTGGGAGAACGGTATAGAAAAATTGAATAAATTAAAAAAAAAAAAATTAAATTACACTAAAACCTTGAATTGCAAGTAACTTGGTTTGCAAGTGTTTTGCAAGACAAGCAAAACATTTTATTAAATTTTAACTTGATATACAAGCAATGTCTTGCAATACAAGCACATACAGTATATACGCATCACATCATCACAACTGATCCGATGGTTCTTCTCTCTCTAACGCTGCAGGAATGTAATGACTGTTCTAAATGAGCGAGGTCTTGCAATACAAGTATGTATAGTATTTTGTATTAAAGTTTTTGGGTTGTGGAGCGAATCATCTGAGTGTCTATTATTTCCTACGGGGAAATTTGCTTTGATATACGAACGAGTGCTTTGGATTACAAGCATGTTTCTGGAACGAATTATGCTCGCAATCCAAGGTTTTACTGTATTTATGTACATACTCAAATGTTTATCTTCATAGTTTATTTAAAATTGGCTGGCCTTGACCTTCTCGTCGACATCAGAATTGATATTGGGGGGAAGGCTTGTAGGCTGGCAGCGTGCAATCACTGCACGCGTCTGACCCTTCCCTTCCTGTAGTTGCAGCACCAGCAGGGCTGTAATTAAATGTAGCGGGTGAGCAGCGGAGAGCAGCAGCGGACCTGGGGGGAGGAGGAATCGGCAGTGGGTCGGCTTGGGGGCAGGCAGGCTTTGGCGCGGCTTCGGGAGAAGGGGGAAGGGGCATTCATTTGGGACATAGGAAGGGAATAGAAAGGGACAATTGTTGGGCCTAAGGAAAGGATGCACAGTCAAAAGGAAATGCAACCAGAGACTCATGAAATCACCTGCCAACAAAGGTAGGCAAAATGATTTTATTTTCACTTTAGTGATCAAAATGTGTCAGTTTTGAGAATTTATATCTGCTGTCAATATTTTGTACTATATTTGTCTATTTTTCTATAGTTACTGAGGTAACATTGCCTATTTTAAAGTCAGCTGCCTTGACATCTTTGAAAAAAAAACCCCAAATATAAATGATAATTAACATTTTCTCTGCGTACAATGTGCTTTGTGTTTTTTTAATTTTGTGGTTACTATTATGTATTATTAAGATTATATTGTGTGTATATGAAGAATAGATGATTATTGGGGTGAAGTCAGGGGCAGAGTTTAGGCGGGTCTAGGGCGGAGTTTGGCCAGGGGTACTCGGTTGGTATTTGTTAGGCTTAGGGGGTACTTGGCTTGAAAAGATTGAGAAACACTGGTTTAAAGCACTTGGTCAAAGTACTTAATTAAAAGTAAAAATAAATGTATTTTTTGATACTTAGCACAAGGCAATGCCTCACACACTATCTGATTTGCACTGTCACACCCACTCTCTAACCCCAAACACACAAGTTAAAAAAAATTCAGTAAAATATTTTTAGGCTGCAGTGTTTGCCTGCAAACAGGAAAATTTACTTCAGGACAGCAGTACGTCCTGCATAAGCCTTTTTAATGTGAGGTAAAGCATGCACTAGTGCTTACCGCAGTTTAGTAAAAGAACCCCTTATTGAGAACAAAGCACGACTAGGGACATAAATCAGTACCTTTCTTTTGCAAGTAGTCTGGCACAATCCCATGAAAAATCTAAAAAGCCCAAACCAGTAATTTCAAAATGCAACATCTCTCTATAAACTAGGAAATAAGGTTTGAAGAAATGTGCTCTTGCAATCCAGTATCTGTCAAAAGCCATGCTGAAGCATTTTGCACTCATTGCGATCTTTGAATACTTTAACTGGTAACCCCTATAACAAAGCACGGCAATAACTTATACGAGATTTGGCATAAAACATAAAGAAATATTTTTTCACTCAAACTAGTTAAGCTCTGGAACGCGTTGCCAGAGGTTGTGGTAAAAGTGGAAAGCATAGCTGGTTTTAAAAAAGGTTTGGACAAATTCCTGGAGGAAAAGTCCATAGTCTGTTATTAATAAGACATGGGGGAAGCCTCTTCTTGCACTGGATCGGTAGCATGGAATGTTGCTACTCTTTGGGTTTTGGCCAGGTCCTAGTGGACCTGGATTGGCCACCATGAGAACAGGCTACTGGATATGTTGGACCATTGATGTGACCCAGTAAGGCTATTCTTATGTATCATAACTTTATGGGAAAAATAGTAACAAGTCTTATGAAGGTGTCAAAGATAATACAGTAAAACCAACCTGTGAAATATGATTAGCAAAGGTTGGACCCAAATCCAGGTCTATACCTGAACTTGGTCCTTTGCCTGGGACATGGTCTAATATATTACATTACATTACATTAGTGATTTCTATTCCACCATTACCTTGCGGTTCAACGCGGATTACATAAGAAGTTATCTGGACATTTCCAGAGGTATTACAGAGTGGATTGAGATGATTCTTGCGGTGTTAGTTTGTCTTTAAGGATTTCATGAATAGCATGATTTTTATTTCTTTTCTGAAAGTTTTGTAGTCTGGTGTCATGATCAGTAAATTGGAGAGTTGGAAGTCTAGTTTTGCTGCTTGTGTGGCTAGAAGGCCATCGTACAGTTTTTTTCCGTTTGACGTCTCATTGGATTTGAATTCTAAGTCATTGGGAAATGAAAGATACCTTGTTTATGGATCATGATACAAGTTGACTCTGCAGTTTGTTTGCTGCTACAGATAATAAAGCTTAAAAAGATAAGAATTCTAATCTCCTCCTTTACAAAGCTGCTCTCCCAGGAACAGGACCGGGATCCCTGAGATTTCTCCTGGTAGGCCCTTCTGCCGGCTCCAGTAAGTCTTCCATGTCTTTTTCCATAGTACCATATGTCAGAAGTATAAGGTTTTCATATACTCTTAATGGGTTCAGTGTGTGCTGCCAGGGTATTTTTAGCAGCGGGCACTGTGCTGTGAACTGTTTATATTCCAGTAATTAGTGTGTTTTTATGTTTAGTGTTTTTAAGGCAACCCAGATTCCATCACCAAGCTTACTCCTGGTCTGCAGATTAGACTGAGGCACTCTGCCTTCCGGCCAGGGGGTTGGATCACAGGTGTCCAGTTGGCTTATGAAAGCTCATAAGATAAGTTGGAAAGGTCTTGCGTTGTAGTCGAACGAGTATTTCCTTGTACAGTCTGTCCCTGGTCAGCATGGCTGCTTTGATGAGGCAAAGCCCATATCTTCCTCTGGTGTGCCAGTGGCTGTGGCTGTGGCTGTGGCTGTATCTGTGTGGTACGCTGGTGTAGCAATGGATGGAGCTAAGCGGTACGTCAGTGTGAAACAAGTTTAGCTTTATCACTGTGCACAAGCATTGCTTGTGTTTCTATTCTGTGTGTGTATATATATATATGCACGCATGCATTTGCACTAGGGCATTTTTTTAAGTCAGTGTTTTGGAAGCCTGCAAAGAGACGACATGTGCTGTGTGAGCACATGATACGCGGGGCTGTCCTTTTGTACCAGAATTTTCTGGTCCTACTGATGCTTTTCTCTCAGAAACGAGGTATGATTAAAGGGACGCAGTACTAAGGGATAAAAGTGTGCATTTTGGGCTGGATTCTCTAACCAGAAGATAAGGAGGCAATACTATTGTGCCCTAAAATTGGCCCTGAAGCAGTGGACAAACTAGCGGTCCACGAAACGCCGGCCGCGTCAGCTCCAGTTCCAGCTCCGAGAGTAGGGAACAGCTCCGGACCTGGTTCTGGTAGTTTGTGGTGGCACACAGTAAATGAAATCTATGATTGAAAACTGAACAACTACAAACACTAAAGATAAGTAAACCTCTGCTAGTTTTTCAAACTGTGGAGTGGTCTGTATTCAGAGCTCCAGTGTTAAATATATTAATCACAAGTTACAATTAAGAAGATAAAATAGGTTAAAAATAGTTAAAGACTAATAGTAAAAATGCACTAAGCAGGTTTTTGGCCAGTGATTGTAGTATGGAGTATACATTCGGACTATATCTACGCTGACAGTGAATGTCGATGAGACTATAAGCGTAGGACTCCTTAACTCTGAGGCCTTTTCCTGCATAAACAGTGTGCTTTAAAAAAATGCTTAAAAAATATTCAATGAATGATGAATCAACTGGTTTAAGAAGAACATAAGAATGAGTGACAGAATATAGATCGTTTCATATGAGTGGAGTATTGATTTTTATTATATACTGGCATGCAAAGGTCTCACATGCATATTCATGGTGTCCTGAAAACCAGGCTGACTGGGTATGTCTAGGATTACCATATGGCTCCAGAAAAAGGAGGACGAATCGAGACATCTAAATGGAAGTACAACGCAGATATCTCAGTCCGTCCTCCTTACTTCCATTGCTTTCAGTGGAAGTAAAACCAGGATGTCTCAATCCGTCCTCCTTTTTCTGGAGCCATATGGTAACCCAATGTATGTCCCAAGCACTGGGATGAGAACCAGTGCCTTCAAGTCAACCAGTGCCTTCTTCTCTTAGCTAAGCATACATATTTTAACTTATTCCTTTGTACCACCTGAAGCCTCAGTTAAATTGTAGACTTTTAAAATGAACTTTTGAATGTGAAACCTTTCGATGTATCAGTGACTACTAAGAAAATTTGGGAGATTAATTAAAAAGAACCTTGCTGATAACTGAGGGTTTCCATTTATCACATCATCATTATCATATGTTCAACAGTTTTCACATTTATGTGCATTGAGGGTCACTCATTATGGGCTCCTCTTACAAAGCATCGGAGCATTTACCATGCCAGCCTGCAGTAGACACCTCTACCGCTACTTTGTAAAAGCCAGTGTATATTTGTTCTAGGGATTTTGCGATTGACTTTCTATTTCTCCCCAGTCATAGTAACGGGTTTTTATAATGAAAATCCTTGAGAATGTGGACATTTCTAAATGCATTCTCTTCACCTGTTGAGGAATAACTTCTCCTTCAAGCATGTGGCCCTTTATCCCATCCACTTCCCTCATTCTATCATGAACTTGGTTAGAGAGGCAGTCAGTAGCAGGGAAAAAAAAAGACAGAATAATGATGAGGGCTACTGTAGAGATCTCCATGGGCCCTGGGGCCTTGCATTGAAGAACACTTCTGTAGACCACCAGGGACCATCTAGACGGGGTTCAAGCCTGCTGTCCTCTTTCTTTTGGGGGGGGGGGGGGATCAGGACAAGGGGGTTCTGATTTTCCAAGGGATTGCAATGGAGGAGGGGTTCTGAAGATCCACCAAGTGAGAGGCAGGGTTGGAAAGGGAGGACAGCTAGAACTCCTCTACTTCTTCCTAGAGATTAACTGGGCACTGGATAATATTCAGATTGGTGCCCAGTTACCTTCATGGCTAAAATTAGGAGAACCTTTCTGCTTAACTTTAGTCACTTGCTTAACCAGTTAGTGATTTGAATATGGCTACTAACCAGTTAAGTACCGGTTCTTCCCTGGCTCCACTCACGAACCACCCTGCATTAGTGCTCTGTGGAACTCTCCAGTTAAAGGCCACTGAATATCGGCTGTCAGGCGGACGTAGGCAATTTAACCAGGCAGAAGCTTTGGTGTAGATTGGACTGAATGTGCTCCAGGCGGAAAAATTAAGATACCTCCCCCAACAACATCTCTTATCAAGGTAGTGGGAACCGAGAAGGGAGATGGAAAAGGAAAAATCCCTTGAAAGCTACAGTGAAAACCCTGCAAAAAGCAAACACATTCTGGACCTGTACATTTTCTAAAGCTGACATATTACAATTAACAAATTCAGAAAAATATTGTTGTTTCTCATTTCTGCTTTTCTCTTTTTTTTTTTTTTTCAAATCTCTTTCCAGGGTCTTCCATCACTTTGATATTTATTCTCTCTTATGCCCATTACCCATCTTTTGTCCTTACCTCTGCCCTCTCAATGTCCCTATCCCACACTTGTGACAAGCATCTCTTCTCTGTGTCCCTGTACCTCCACTTATCCAGCTTGTCACCTCTTTCTTCCCCTCCTTCTAAAAATCACCCTAAACCCACAGACTGGCATCACTCTTTCCCTCCACTGGTTCTGTGTCTTTCACCCTCAAGGCTGAGTCTTTCACTGTCTTCTCTCAACTTACCCTGGGGTCCAGCAACTCTCTAGTTCCTCCATTCTTATTTGGTCCAACATCACATCTCATATTTTTCCCTCTTCTTCAACCCCCCTCCCCCCAATGCATCCTAGCATATTTTTCTTTCTTTTGCCTTCCCTTAGTAAGTCCAGAATTCCTTTTCCTCTACTGTCTTGCACAAGTTAACCATCTCTTTTAATACTCCTCTCCCTTCAAGCTCCAACATATCTCATCCTCTACCCTGCAGATCCCGGCATCTCTCAACTCTTCCCTCCGGGACCTCAAAACTACAGTGGACAATCAATAGAAGCAATGAAGTAAGTAAGGCACCTCCGGAGCCTTTCCACTGCCTTGTCCTGCAGCTCTGATGTCATCTCCTGCCCATTGCAGATTTTGAGGTCCCTTATGGGGTGACAAGGGGTGAGGAGATACTGAACTTGCAAAAGGGCAGAGAAAGGGAGATATTTTTCCAGGCTCACTCAATGGTAGAAATGGCCCTAAGAACATAAGAATTGCCGCTGCTGGGTCAGACCAGTGGTCCATCGTGCCCAGCAGTCTGCTCACGCAGCGGCCCTTAGGTCAAAGACTAGTGCCCTGAGACTAGCCTTACCTGCGTACGTTCTGGTTCAGCAGGAACTTGTCTAACTTTGTCTTGAATCCCTGGAGGGTGTTTTCCCCTATAACAGCCTCTGGAAGAGCATTCCAGTTTTTACCACTCTCTAGGTGAAGAATAACTTCCTTACGTTTGTATGGAATCTATCCCCTCTTAACTTTAGAGAGTGCCTTCTCGTTCTCTCTACCTTGGAGAGGGTGAACAACCTGTCTTTATCTACTAAGTCTAATCCCTTCATTATCTTGAATGTTTCAATCAGGTTCCCTCTCAGTCTCCTCTTTTCAAGGGAGAAGAGGCCCAGTTTCTCTAATCTCTCACTGTACGGCAACTCCTCCAGCCCCTTAACCATTTTAGATGCTCTTCTCTGGACCCTTCGAGTAGTACCATGTCCTTCTTCATGTACGGCGACCAGTACTGGACACAATATTCCAGGTGAGGGCGTACCATGGTCCGGTACAGCAGCATGATAACCTTCTCCAATCTATTCGTGATCTCCTTCTTAATCATTCCCAGCTTTCTGTTCGCCCTTTTCGCCGCTGCCGCCACATATTGCGCGGACGCCTTCATTGACTTGTCGACCAGTACTCCCAAGTCTCTTTCCTTGGGGGTCTCTCCAAGAACTGCACCGGACATCCTATATTCGTGCATAAGATTTTTGTTATCGGCATGCATCACCTTACACTTATCCACATTAAACCTTATTTGCCATGTCGCAGCCCATTTCTCGAGCGTGTTTATGTCACGTTGCAGCTCTTCACAATCCTTCTGCGTCCTCACTACTCTGAATAACTTTGTATCGTCTGCAAATTTAATTACCTCACTCATTGTACCAATTTCCAGGTCATTGAAGAGCACAGGCCCAAGCACCGAACCCTGCGGCACTCCACTCGTGACGCTTTTCCAGTCCGAGTATTGTCCATTTACCCCCACTCTCTGTTTCCTATCCACCAGCCAGTTTTTAATCCATGTGAGTATTTCACTCTCAATTCCATGGCTCACAATTATTCGAAGTAGTCGTTCATGCGGAACCTTGTCGAAAACCTTCTGAAAATCCAAATACACAATGTTGACTGGGTCACCCTTGTCTATCTGCCTGTTTAAAGAAGTGCAGCAAGTTCATCAAGCAAGTTCGTCAAGCAAGATCTTCCTTTGCTGAAGCTGTGCTGGCTGGTCCTCATCAGATTGTGTCTGTCAAGGTGATCAATGATGCAGTCCTTTATCAGCGCCTCTACCATCTTTCCTGGTTCCGAGGTCAGACTCACTGGTCTGTAGTTTCCCGGATCTCCCCTCGAACCTTACTTGAAGATCGGCGTAATATTCACCACTTTCCAGTCTTCTGGAACCCTTCCCAATTTGATCGACAGATTGGCTATTACTTGAAGCAGTTCAGCTATAGCCCCTTTCAGTTCCTTGATTACCCTTGGATGGATGCCATCCGGTTCCGGGGATTTATCGTTTTTAAGCCTATCTGTCTGCATACCTCTTCTAGACTGACCGTCAACCCTGTCAGTTTCCTGTCTTCATTTCCTGCGTATAGCCTGTCAGCTTCCGGTATGTTGTGTATGTCCTCTTTGATAAATACAGAAACAAAAAATGTGTTCAGTTATGTCGGCGATGGCTTTGTCCTCCTTTAGCACTCCCTTTATTCCATGGTCATCCAACGGCCCCACCGCTTCCTTCGCGGGTCGTTTCCCCTTAATATATCAAAAGAACGGCTTGAAGTTTTTCGCCTCTTTGGCTATTTTTTCCTCATAGTCTCTTTTGGCCCCTCTTACCACCTTATGGCACCTTCTTTGATGCAGTTTGTGTTTTTCCAGTTTTTGTCCATTTTTGACCTTTTCCATTCCTTAAACGAAGTCTTCTTGTCTCTGATTGCTTCCTTCACTGGTACAGTGAGCCACACCGGTTCTTTGTTCTTTTTCCTCTTGGCTCCCTTGTTGATATGTGGTATATATAGATTTTGTACCTCGGTGACTTTGTCCTTAAAAAGGGACCACGCTTGCTCTAGTGTTTTTACAGTGCTTATCCTCTTCTCAATCTTCTTCCCCATCATGTGTCTCATCCATTTGTAATTCCCTTTTCAGAAGTTCAGTGCCATGGCCGTTGTTCTGGATCAATGTTTTGCCCCCGTGTCCAGGTTGAAGCGGATCATATTGTGATCACTGTTTCCCAGGGTCCCTTCTACTTCTACACCTTGCGCTGGTCCAGAGTTGCATTTCCTCTCGTATTTTCCTTGACAAGTTGTTCCATGAAGCAATCGCCTACAGCATCCAGGAACTTAGTCTTCCTAGCGCAGCCCGGAGGTGCCTAGGTTCCAGTCACCAATGATAACTGCGTTGCCTCCCTTGCAGTTGCGTTTAATCTCGTCTGTCATTTCTCCATCAGTTTCTTCGGACTGCCCTGGGGGTCGGTAGTAGATGCCAATCTTCATTTCCGTTCCATTTGTTCCCAGAATTTTGACCCAATACCGGGGATTGAGGGGTATAGATAGAAGTAGAGGTAGGTTATAGGAATAGTCAGGGACCACTTCACAGGTCATAGGCCTGATGGGCCGCCGCGGGAGCGGACTGCTGGGCGCGATGGACCTCTGGTCTGACCCAGTGGAGGCAACTTCTTATGTTCTTAATAGTAATTTGTAAGATCAAAATGTGAAAACATGTGTGAAAACATTATGAGCTCCTTTTACGAAGGCGCGTTAGCGCACGTGACTTATTATCACGCGCTAACCCCTGCGCTAGCTGAAAAACTACCGCCTGCTCAAGAGGAGGCGATAGCGGCTAGCATGGCCGGTGGTATTACGCATGTTAAAACCGCTAATGTGCCTTCATAAAAGGAGCCCTTTATGACATTTCTGAGGAGATTGGAAACCCTCTTATTTGCACTGTTTTTTAACTATGCATTTGTATTTTAATTTCATTTGGATATGTTATTGGATTTTTTTTGTTGTTGTTGCACTAGATTTGTTGTTTGAACTAGATTTTTTCATTTTACGTTATATCATAAATTGTGTGGGTAAATAAAAGTGTCTGGGAGCTCAGGAAACATTTTTATGTTGACACTGGTGAGATGATATTTATATTGATAATAAACCTACACCGATGACTTATTTATAATAATATAGAATTAGAAAGTTCACCTTGGGAACAAAATATGAGTATTTGTATGATTGGGAATTTCTTTTTTCTGGCCCAGATCGAATTAAAACTTTTGCAAAGCAGGATTCACAGATGCAGTCCTCAAACTCCTAAAAGCCTTTTCCTCTTAGGTTCAATTACAGCTCAAAGGTTGAAGCCTCACCTCTTTTCACAACCCAATGAAATTGCCGAGTTCCTCTCTTTTTTTTTTTTTTTTAAATCTCTCTCCCTTTTTGTCTTTCCTGTTTGTGGCAGGTCGGTGTGTGCTCAGAAGGAGAGCGAGAGTTCGGCCGAAAGGGACTGGCTTGGATTACAAATCGTCGGGCTGAGCCATGGGGCTAAGGGAGACGCTGCTCGCCCTCATTTCGGTTCGGCTTTTTCTAGCAGCGGCGGAGGTCATCCCCAGGGTCAGCTTCCACTACGGTGAGTAGCAGGAGATGCCAGTCCTGGATCTTTCCGTCTCCATTCCTTCTCTTTGTTTCGGAATCTTTTTCTGGTTTTGTTTTCAAAGGTTGGCTTTTCGGATTCTGAAAATGTTCAGTTTTTGAAATCTTGTTTTCTCTCCTGCATCTGTCTTGAACCTGAAGCTTGCTGGTTCGGTTTGATTTCAAGTGTTTTGGAAAGTTTCAGACTCTTCTGCCCCCCTTCCTCCCCCCCCCCCCCCCCCCCCCCCCAGATTCCAGAAAATGCTGCCCTTGCTTTATTTTCATAATTTAGTTTTTAAAGTGTAATCTGAGGGGCAGATGCAACGTCAGACCAGATCTCTGAGCCAAAACAAAGATCCCCAAAGCAATGCTGAACACCTCTTACCCCATCTAGTTTCTGATTGTATAGGTGTAATGCTTTTCCACCTTCTCTCCCCCCTTGTTCCCTTTCTTTCTCCCCTCCCCCACATAAGGGCAGTCTCTGCACACAAACCTTGCTCTATAAATAGTTGGCCCTCGTATGAAAAGTGCCGAGCTCCCTTTGAGCTCTCTATCTCCACAGGGTGTTGATGTTTGCTCGGCAACCCCAGCAGCGCTGGCATCTCTAAAGATCCCTGCCTCAGCTCCTAGAGAAGAGAGATGGTGCCAGGGCACAGTCTGCCTGCCAAGTGCACCAGCACAGCCACTTGTAGCCCCCTGTAAGTGACGCTCAAAACTGTGTGCCCCACAGTCAGAATTGACTTTATTTTGAAAAATTCCCTTCTTGTATATGCTGGAATAGGTGACATGAACGTCGTGTATACAAGTATGTCAATGTTATGAGTGTCTGTGCATGAGCATACAACC
Source organism: Geotrypetes seraphini (assembly GCF_902459505.1). Lineage (NCBI taxonomy): Eukaryota > Metazoa > Chordata > Amphibia > Gymnophiona > Dermophiidae > Geotrypetes > Geotrypetes seraphini. The sequence goes on from NC_047097.1 coordinate 31,431,135, forward strand.
GCCCAGAGAAGCATCGTTCTTTGACGTGATTGGTCCTTGAAAACGAACGGCATGTCATTTTAATTTTTTATGCAATAGTTAGCCTAACTTGAGCAAAAAAGCAATCAATACTTTAGCATTTGGATCGTTGCCAACTTGGATTTTCAGCTCTGACAGTGGTGGATGATGAAATGCATGCTTGCTTGTTGACTGTCAAGCCGCTTTTTGCGTTAATTGGCACTCGAAAACAAGCTCATCCATAGCATTGATTAGAAATTCTATTCTAACTACTTTAGTTTCGCTGTTGTTACAATTACTCATACATAGAGCTTTAAGAACTTTAAATAACTCTCACATTTAATTTTTTATTGGTTTTGCAATTTTATCATTTCAATTATAATGTGCCACAAAAAAACATTTGCTCCGTTTAGTGTGCCAGAGCTAAAAAAAGTTTTGACAGACACTGGCTTAAAGGTGAGAATACGCTGCTACTGAACAGAGCCGTAGATATAAAGAGAGGGCAATGGGAATGTCCCATTAAAGCAGGGGTAGGCAATTCCAGTCCAGGTCAGGTTTTCAGGATATCCACCGTGAATATGGATGAGATGGATTTGCATGCACTGCCTCCTTGAGATGCAAATCTATCTCATGCATTTTTATTGTGGATATCCTGAAAACCTGACCTGGACTGGAATTGCCTCTTCCTGCGTTAAAGGCTCGTTCTGATCACCCTGGACGTTAGACAATGACTCTCTGACCTGTTTTAACACAGGATGTCCAGCATGTGGGAATAATGCTCTAATTATGTGAAAGGGGTGAAAGGAAGTGCCTGCAACAGGTGGTTGGGATGTTTTAGTCTTGTATGGGCAGAATGAACAGTGTAGGACTTTTTCGTGTTCTTACAAAGCAACCTGTTTGAGGTGGCAGTTTATAGCACAGGCCAATGCGCTGAATGCTCTGCTTCAGTCACTCCTAAGAGCATCGGGAGCAGCGCAGAGCATTAAATGCGCTAAAAACCACTATTGTGGTTTTGTAAAAGGGGAGGGAGGGTAAGAGATACTACAGACTCTCTAGAACCCCTGGCTTTACCTTCACCTCCGCTATCATTAAGAATCCCCTTTGCTTGAACTGGTTTTGCTCTTAAGGCTTCCATTAGGCCCTGTAGTCATTACACTGTCTCTGAAGAAATATTTCCTTGTAGATTTGTTTCTGCAATGAAAAATGCTTGGTATAGCTAGCTGTATTGCTTACATGTCCCACTTACTCATGCAAAACATAGGTAGGTGAATTACTGAGGAACTCTACCAACGCTCTCAGGTTAAAAGCTCCGGAGGGCTTTTATGCCAGCCAGGCTGGTGTGCAACCTTCACTTCTCAGGGGAAGTCTCTCCAAATAGTACAGCCATTGTAACCATTTCCCAAATATGCTTTTACTTTGTGTCAGAAAGAAAAGCCCAGGGTTGCGGCATTGCTTTGTTGTTGTTTTTTTGTGGAATTATTGCTTCAGATACACTCGTGTCGCTTGGTTGACCTGTCAAGGCTCAGAATTGCTCTTGCAGGATTGTTTTGGTCATCGTCTGAATTTGTTTTATTCTAAGGGCAGTTCTTTATTTGGATTTAGCTCACACTTTGGTCAGTAGTAGCTCAAGACTGGCTACACTAAGTTCGTATCTGTGCACACAGACATGTTTCCCACTGAGCTTAAAACTCATTTACGCCTCTCCAAAAGTGTAAATATACCCTATACTAAGAACCTAAGCAGTGCCCTGCTGGGTCAGACCAGAGGTCCATCACGCCCAGCAGTCCGCTCACGCGGCGGCCCATCAGGTCCAGGACTTGTATAGTAATCCTCTATCCCCTTTTCCTTCAGGAAATTATCTAATCCCTTCTTGAACCCCCAAAACCGTTCTTTGTCCTATCACACCCTCTGGAAGCGCATTCCAGGTGTCCACCACCCTTTGGGTGAAGAACTTTCTAGCATTGGTTCTGAATCTGTCCCCTCTTAATTTTTCCGAATGCCCTCTCGTTCTTGTATTTATCGAAATAGGATAGGATAGATTAAAGGTGCCTTGGGTCCCCAGGGGCATCCTCTACTGCCAGTCGCATTCTGTGGTAATTGACACCCCGACCCAGCCCTTTAACAGCCAAACTTACCTTAATAAGTAACAAAATTTCCCATTCCTTTCCATACCTATTTATTGCGATTTGGAATGAATTACCTTTTCACATAAGAACTTGTCTGTCTCTCCAGATTTTCCGTAAAGCTTTGAAAACGTATTTGTTTTGGTGTTTCTGAGGTAATACCGGTAGTTTCAATGAGCGCCAATCGAGCTCTTATCTTTAGGAGATGATTTGGTATATAAGTCTAAGATTTAGATTAGATTAGAACACATTACATTTTATTATTGAGAATACATAACCGTTTAAAATCGGCCTGAGCCAAAAGTGCAACTCTTAAAAGCTAGAAACAATGCCGCAAAGTCCACTGCCATAGGCAAGACTGACCAGCGTACCACACGTTGTAACACAGGATGCAGCAGCAGTGATCCAACTGCACTTGATGAACTTTGTGCTGCTCCTGCATTGGTGTTCCTGCCGTCCAAGCTGTGACATATGGGAAACAGGAAAACCGCGTGCAGTGCATGGGTGGGAGGGAGGGTAAGCCGCTCTCACTTGTACCCCAGCCCCTAGTTCAAGCATCTCCCCTCAGAGCAGAGAAGTTTTTTTTTCTTCTAGCCAGTCCAGTCACAACCTCCCTCGGCCCTCAGGGTGTGGGTATGCTGTGTGCAGGACACCATGTTAAGGTTGGCTCATCCACACAGGGCACTCTATCCTAGTAGTCTACTGGTTGGAGCACTGCGCGTGCTGTCCGGAGTGCCTGGTTCAACTCCCACTTTGGGTAAATTATTTAATACTGTGGAGGGGCATAATCAAAAGAAACGTCTAAGTCCCCTTTTGGCCTAAGTCCCTAGATGCAGAAAGCAGGCAACAGGGAAAAGTCCATTTTCAAAAAAAAAACCCGTCCAAAATGAGGTTCGTTTTTGTTTCTTGAATGGCCTAGCTCTTCATTGAGCAGTTTAATTGTCCAGACCACCATTACTATCCTTACCAAACATTCCCAAACAAAAAATTATCCAAGTCCCAAACGCCCAAGACAAAACCTTTTAGGGGAAGGGGGTGCCAGTCCTTTGCCTAAAAGCAGGATTATGTAACCAGCGTCTGTCATAAACAACACCGGTTATAGAATCCTGGAACTGGTCCCCCCACACGGCTCATCAGCAGGAGGGAGCCCAAGCCCTCCTGCCAGAAGGAAAGCACCCCCCCCAGACTCCCCCTAACCTCAAAAGATGGCCTGACAGGTCCTCCCTCCATCCAGCCAGCAGACCTGCTTTCCTCCGAATGGTGAGCCTGCCCCTTCCTGGCAGTATTACAAAATATATTCTCCTAAATTGCCAACTCTCCCTCCATCCCATTCTGGTTAGCTTGGAGGTCTCCCACATGTAGAGAATATGCTGCCTGCTTGTCCTGGGATAAAGTACAGTTACTTACCGTAACAGGTGTTATCCAGGGACAGCAGGCAGATATTCTCACAACCCACCCACCTCCCCGGGTTGGCTTTTCTGCTAGCTATCTGAACTGAGGAGATGCGCCCTACATCGGATGGGAAGGCACTCGCGCATGCACGATGCGGCAGTCGCGAACTTTCTAAAAGTTCTTCAAGCAAGTCTGCTTGTGAAGCTGTCCGCATCGATGCTCCATGGTTGACATCACCCATATGTTGAGAATATCTCCTGCTGCTGTATAACACCTGTTAGGGTAAGTAACTGTGCTTTATCTACAGACCAGGTACTTTACTCCCTAAAACAGGTTTTATAAAGCAGAATACAAGAATTTTATGACTTTTAGAAGTGTATTTTTTTTTTTTTTTTTTTTAACTCTTAGGACAGCTTCCTAAAATGTGAGACACTTCTAAACTTCATCTGTTACATTAAAGATCGAAGCTGCATAGATGTTTTTATTTTCCTCCAGTAATGGAAGCATATAAGTATATAATAATGCAGTCCCTCGTAGGAATGAAGAAGGCATAAGAACATGGTCCATCAAGCCCAGTAGCCCGTTCTCACAGTGGCCAATCCAGGTCACTAGTACCTGGCCAAAACCCAAGGAGTAGCAATATTCCATGCTACCGATCCAGGGCAAGCCGTGGCTTCCCCCATGTCTTTGTTTATAACTGACTATGGACTTTTCCTCCAGGAACTTGTCCAAACCTTACTTAAAACCAGCTGCGCTATCCACTCTGGGTCCTGCACTTTGCCCCCTCTGGCATTTGTTCCTCTAAACCCTGCCCCCGAAATGTAGGAAATGCTGTGTAGTAGGGATAGGTCTTTACCATAAAAAAGTTGAATATGTACTTTTTGTTCGAGGCAGGGAATGTTAGGTTATAATTAGAGAAATAGAAACTGCATGATTATATGGATACGTAATGAAAGGTTTCATTTTCAGACTTTGGATAACTGATGATTTCACAGGTGGAACAAAGAAGGGTTAGCAAGAATGGATTCACATTTAGGTGCTTTATGTTTGTCCAGCTCCTGCATTTCCGAATTGTCACTGCACCCGATTTTTAAATGTGTGTCGTGTTAATGAATTCCGCTAAAATGCAGTTATGGCATTAGATACCACACTGCGACCAAGATACCATGGAAGTACTTTGATAAGTGCCCGTCCCCTCTCCTCCTCTCAGGTCTGGAAGGGCGTCTTTGCGATATCAAATTTATTAAACTGTTCTTAAATCTTTAAAACCCAGCATATTTATACATTTGCTTCACATAATCAATACCCATTTGTATGGCATCTTTACCTTTAATTTTATATACCATTTATATCCTCATGTTTATAAGCTGGCTGGACTTTTTTATGAGTTCCAACCTTCAGTCTGTATTGTGCTTACTGTGGTTCAGCTTGTTGTTTTGAAGCGGTGACTGGAAACCTACCATGTCTTACCGTAATTACAAAAGCTGGACGCTCCACCTCTGCAAGAAAATCAGTGCACACCTGTTTTCAGTCACGAAAGCTGTTCCCATGCCATATGGCAGGTTGCCTGCTCATGCAGTCGGTGCCAAATGGCCCAGGTCAGGCATCTGCAGCACGTCAATTTACTCCTTTTTTTATGAACTAGACACAGCCCTTATAAAAAATGGTCCTTGCTCTTGTCCTGCTGTATCTTGGATTGAAATGTTTCGTGCTGTATGGATAAGAGGAAAGATAGCAGTGAACTTCCGTTTCTCATAGGCCGCAAGCTGGTTGGGTTTCCAGAATATTCCTAACAAATATGCATAAGAAATAGTAGATCTGCATGCATGTTGCTTCACTTGTATTCAAATCTGTCTCTTGTGTATTCATTAGGGATTTTCTCAAAGCCTGTCTTGTTTTCTACTCCTCTAACACTAGAAGTTCTCCTCCTCTGCTGTAGAGGTTGTGATCAGTGGCATAGCGAGGGAGATTAGTGCCCTGTGCGGTGGCACCCTGAAAAGCCGCACCCCCGCATACCTCTTGAAATGTTCGCCAGAGCAAGCAGCATCTCCCACCTGCCGCTCGCGCAGGCCTCGGTTTCCTTCTGACAACACGTCCTGGTTTTGTGACCAGGAAGTGACATCAGAAGGAAGCCGAGGCCGGTGCGAGCAGCGAGGGGAAGATGCTGCTTGCACCAGGTACACGGGAGGAGGACAGGTAGAAAGGTGCCGACACTCTCTGCGAAGATGGCACCTGAGGCAGACCGCGCATCCCCTTTACTGCCTCTTTTTAGACCATCGAAGACAATTGCCCTGATAAATATTATACAATATTGTCTCTACATATAACTGTAACATGAAATCCTGCAGGGTTTTATTACAGGAGGCTGAGCCTGAACCTCTTTTCAGCCTCCTATTTATTGTTTTCATGAAACAAATTTCTATCCTGCGTTATCTATACCATTTAAACAACCCTCGAGGTTTTTAGCGCGGGCTTGCGAGGTAAATGCTTTGACACTCATAAAAATTTCATAAATATTGGAGAATATACCTCTCCGAACAGCGCTAAAAACCTCTAGTGCCATTTAGTACAAGGAGTCCTAAGTGAATCACAAATATACAACATTTTAAAACAAACTAAAAGCAATAACAAAACATCGAGACCACACCATCTCAGCTTCCTCGAAAAGCCTGCATAAGCAAATAGGTCTTTAAATATGTCCTAAATGTTACAAGGAAAAGCAAATTATGTTGCTGAGGGATGGGTTGTGTAACCCAAATAATGTTTTTATATGATATCCTATCCACACCAAAACTTCTGTATTCTAGTATGAATTAATTATTACTCAGAAATACTGTTATTTAAATAAATAAAGACTGCAGAATTTTGCAGGATTCTTCACCTTTTTTAAGAATTCTACCAGGAATCGAGCCTGGTTTCTTGAGTCCTAGAATTAGTGGGTGGAGTCAAAATAGTTCAAGTGAAAATAAGACCTGCTCTACTCAATTAGGTGAATCAGCAGTAAAATGTTTGCCCTAGAATCAATCATCTGCCTAAGAAGAACAGAGTAAAGGATGAATGGGATTGAGAAAGTCGCAAGGGGGGGGATCCTAAATAATAAATGAAATTAGCAGTTTAAAAGTCACTACCTTCTTGGAAATAAAATTTAGAATTAAAGCATTAAAATAATAATGCCAAAATCACAAAGATTTACTTTTCTGTTGCTACCATCCGAACTGATAGACAAGTCTGCAGAAATATTTCGGATCCAGGTAACCCTTTGTGATTCTGAATCCTCTCCCCAGAGGCACACCTAGCTAGTCAGGTATTCAGGATTACTGCAGTGATTATACATGAGATCATTTTGCATACAGTAGAGATTTATCTGGAAATCTGTCTCATGTATATTCATTGTGATGTTGCTGAAAACCTGACTGGCAAGGTATATTCCATCTGTTGACAAAGGTAGAAAGAAGAGCAAGCGACAGTTGGCATAGTTAAAAGGTGAAATGAAAGACGCTTTTAGAGCCAAAAGAACATCCTTTAAAGAATGGAAAAAGGATCCATATGAAAAAATAAAAGCCAACATAAGCACTGGCAAGTTCTCATAGATGTAAAGTATTGATAAAGAAGGCAAAAGGAGAATATGAAGAGAAATTTGACACAGACAAAAACTCACAGTAGCAACTTTTTTAGGTACAACAGAAGCAGAAAATTTTTGAAGGAATCCATAGATCATGAAAGGTCGTGATCATGAAAGAGCAAAAAGGGCACGGAGGGAGGACAAGGCCATAGTGGAGAGACTGGATGAATTCTTGGCTTTGGTCTTTATAGAAGAAGATGTAAGTGATCTACCTGAAGCAGATCATTTATTAATAAGTTAAATAGCGCCGGTCCCAGTACAGATCCCTGCAATACTCCACTATTTACTCCCTTCTCCATTGAGAAAAATGGCCATTTAACCCTACCCTCTTTTCTTTTTTTTTTTTTTAACATTAATGTTCAAAACTTCAATAGTGCAATACAACAAATGTAACGAATAATTATACAATAAAAGCACATTCAACTTACACATGTTCACAATCAACCATTTTCCCCCCACCCACCCAATGATTATTCAATAAAACACAAAAACATAATCAATTCCTAATCCACAACTGAAAATTGTCTCTTATCCCATAACTCTTTAATTTTCTCAGGAGTCTCTCATGAGGGTCTTTGTCAGAAGCTTTCTGAAAATCTGGATACACTACCTCAACTGGCTTACCTTTTCCATAAGAATTGCCACTGCTGAGTCAGACGAGTGGTCCATCATGCCCAGCAGTCCGCTCACGCGGTGGCCCTCTGGTCTAAGACCAGCACCCTAACTGAGACTAGCCCTACCAGCGCACGTTCTTGTTCAACAGAAACTTGTCTAACTTTGTCTTGAATCCTTGGAGGGTGTTTTCCCCTATAACAGCCTCTGGAAGGGCGTTCCAGCTTTCTACCACTCTCTGGGTGAAGAAGAACTTCCTTACGTTTGTACGGAATCTATCCCCTTTCAACTTTAGAGAGTGCCCTCTTGTTCTCCCTACCTTGGAGAGGGCGAACAACCTGTCTTTATCTACTAAGTCTATCCCCTTCAGTACCTTGAATGTTTCAATCATGTCTCCTCTCAATCTCCTCTGTTCGAGAGAGAAGAGGCCCAGTTTCTCTAATCTTTCGCTGTACAGCAGCTCCTCCAGCCCCTTAACCATCTTAGTCGCTCTTCTCTGGACCCTTTTGAGTAGTACCGTGTCCTTCTTCAGGTACGGTGACCAGTGCTGGACGCAGTACTCCAGGTGAGGATGTACCATGGCCCGGTATAGCGGCATGATAACCTTCTCTGATCTGTTCATGATCCCCTTCTTTATCATTCCTAGCATTCTGTTTGCCCTTTTTGCTGCCGCCGCACATTGTGTGGATGGCTTCATCGACTTGTCGATCAGAACTCCCAAGTCTCTTTCCTGGGAGGTCTCTCCAAGTACCGCCCCGGACATCCTGTATTCGTGCATGAGATTTTTGTTACCGACATGCATCACTTTACACTTATCCACGTTGAACCTCATCTGCCATGTCGATGCCCATTCCTCGAGCTTGATTATGTCACGTTGCAGATCTTCGCAATCCCCCTGCGTCTTTACTACTCTGAATAACTTTGTATCATCCGCAAATTTAATCACCTTGCTCGTCATACCTATGTCCAAATCATTTATAAAGATGTTAAAGAGCATGAGTCCAAGCACCGAGCCCTGTTTATTCACACCTTCAACGAAATGAAGTAAGTTGGTGAGGCAAAACTTCCCTTGATTGAACCAATGCTGACTCTGACCCATTAAGCCATGTTTGTCTACATGTTCCGTAATTTTATTATTTATATTAGTTTCCACTATCTTGCCCCAAAAACTCAGGCTTACCAGTCTGTAGTTTCCCAGATCATCGCTGGAATCCTTTTTTAAAAAATCAGCGTAACATTATCTACTCTTCAATGTTCAGGTACTACAGATGATTTTAGCGACAATAGATCAGCAATTTCATGTTTGAGTTCTTTCAGTACTCTGGGATATACAGTATACCATCCATTCCAGGTGATTATCGTTCTTTAACTTGTCAATTTGGCTTCCAGCATCACCGAGATTTCTTTCAGTTCCTGCACATCATTGCCCTTGAAACCATTCCTAGTTCAGGTAGATCTCTTACATCTTCTTCCATAAAGACTGAAGCAAAGCATTCAGTCTCTCTGTTATGGGCTTATCCTCCCTGAGCGTCCCTTTTGCTCCTTCATTGTTCATCAGGCCCATAGATTCCCTCACAAGTTTTCTGCTTCTGATATACCTAAAAAATATTGTTACTATGAGTTTTTGCCTCTTTGGCAAGTTTCACTTCATATTCTTGCTTACATCTTATTTTGTATCTTACTTTACATCTTGCTTTGCATCTTACTTGCTTATGTGCTTATGTGTCTTCTTATTTTCTTCATTTGGATCCTTTTTCCAGTCTTGAAAGGATTTTTTTTCTCTAATAGCCTTTCGCTTCACCTTTCAACCATGCCAGCTCTTCTTTTCTCTTTTTTCCACCTTTGTTAATACGTGGGATACATCTGGTCTAGACTTCCACAATAGTATTTTTAAATAACATCCACACCTGTTTTACAGTCCTAACCTTTGCCACCAATCCTTTTACTTTCTTTTTAAACATTTTCCTCATTTTATTCTAGTCGCCCTTTCAAAAATTATATGCTGCTATAGTTGATTTCTTTGGTGATGTCACTCCAGATATTAGCTCATATTTGATTGCGTTATGATCACTGTTTCCCAGTGGATCCAACATAGGTAATTGAAAGGAGTTGAAAAATAAAGTAAAAGACATGGGGAGCTTGAGGACATAAATGTTCAGCTACCTAAAGTGGAAGAAACAAAACTGGGCAGATTCGATGGACCAATTATATCTGATATCTCACAATTGAAGTGCATTCCGAGGGTTATATTGTGCTAAGACAGGGGTCTCCATACTACGGGTTGGGATTTGGGTGTGGTCCTTTAAGTGTGTTTTTATGATCTGCTGTCATTTCACTTCTGGAGTCATCCCTTTACACCTGCAGACTAGCAACAAAAGAATGCTGCCACATTATCAGAAGGCACAGAGCAGGAAGAAGACAGGAGATGGCATCATCGAAGAAGAACCTATCTAGGCCAACATATTTTCTCACTCACTGAAGAATAGAGATGATATCCTTAAATAGGAACCTATCTAGGCCCGCTCATTCTGCACTCGCAGTGTTTCATTGATGAGAAGGGGGCAGAGACAATGTGAGAAATGGGGAAGGTTTTGTTGGGACTCTTGGGGGGAGGGGGTTAGGGTTGTTAACATCCAAGAAGCCCTTATCTGTAACACCTCTGGGATTCCTGTCCTGCCTTTCCACATCCTTCAAACTGACGCCAGGAGTTTTCTCTGAGCACTCGCTTATTTCTCATATTACACCTCTTGAGTGTTTCATTTGGTGCCGATTATTTGTGTCCCCTGAGGAAGGCAAACAATGCCAAAACTAGGATCCTTGTTGGGACTTTTGATTGGTTGAAAGGACATCTCCCTTGCCTTTTCTAGTTGTACTGTTCTACATTTCAAGGTGAGGTGTTCTTCTTTTGCCTGCTTTCCACATCATCAGCATTTCAAATCACTGACTATTTTTCTCTCGCCACTTGATTAAAGAAATCTTGTTAACCGAGTCGAGCCCTTTCTGAGGGAGGAATTGGGATATAAAACTAAAGTTTGGATTGGATTGATAGCACAAGACAGTGGGCCTGGTAGTTAAACTGCAAGACATAGCCTAGCTATCTCCCATGATTGGTATTGAACCCGGAAATTCAATGCCAAGCCTTATCCAGCAACCAGCATTGAATTTCTGGTGTGGGGAGGGGGTATTAGCTACTAAAAACATAGCTGGTTAAATTAATTTTCATTGGCTGGCTGGCTGGCTGGCTAAATTATAGCAGCCAAAGATGGCCCTGCTATTTATGTGGCTTTATCTGGCTGCTCCACTTACCTGGTCAGCCATTGAATATTGGCCTAACCGACTATGTCACATGACATAACCGGTGACCTGGCTAACTGCTAAGCACTTCGTAATATTCAGACAGCTAAATGCTATTTAAACCGGACAGGAGCTGTTTCCCCCTGCCCAGAAAACTTTGAGAGGACCGTTCTTTCCCCCATTTTGGCTCATTGAACTCAAAGGCCCTTCTGGTGATAAATTTGGGGATCCCTGTGCTAATGAGGCAAAATTATACATTATACAAAGCTTTCCAAGAGAAAGCTTATTGTAAATTCAGGTGGCAAAGCAATTTGTAGATATACAAAGTCTCTACATAGAGAGCTCTGTGACTAATTTTAATAGGGTTTGTGCGCTGCACAAAGGCGTCAGTAGCTGCGGTAAACAGTCACGGAACTGCCAACCCCCTATTATCTGGATTCGTTTTCAGCCATTATATGAAACATATTTGTAGAAATGTTTTAACATGTGTCTAACAGACCAGCAACTTATCCTGGAAAATGCTGCACTTTGATGTTTCAAAATGTGGCACGGAAGGGGCGAGATCAAAGTTTTGTGCAGCTTTCTTTTCCTTTGCTGTTGGCGAACTATCAGATGATCTGGGCCTCATTTAAGGAGAGGTAGTCAAGAAGAAAGCTGCAGAACAACCTCACTCTCAATTAATTACTCATTGTCAGTTTTAACCGATTGTAGTCTGGCTTTAAGCCTAGTTAAATTATAGATGGAGACATCAATCATAAGGTAGCATGGTAGACAATGGCCATCTGTCATCTATGTCATGGTTGATGATGGTGAATCTCTCAGCAGCATTCAGCATAGGGGATTATCATTACTGCTTGATCACCCACAACTGTATCTTGTTCTGGCGGGGAAACTTTCCTGATGGATTTACAGCCTCTCTGAAAGGTTTAAAGCAGACAGTGTTTATCACCTGCCTCTGTGGGGAAGGAGGGGTTGGCTTTAGTTCATGCCTCTTTTTTTTTCACCAGCAATAGCTCATAATACATTATAATGCAGTGCATTCAGTAATTCCAGTTACGTTCAGCTAGACTAGGTATTTCATCCTATACTTGGAGGACTCACCATTTAAGTTGGTACCTGACTTGCCCGAGATCACAAGGAGCAGCAGGGGATTTGAACCCAACTTCCCAACTTGCTTTCTTATTGTAGGTAGTTCAGTTAATTATATCAATGATACTGCAATTAAGCCTGAATTATGAAAATCCTCAGACAGGTCATAAGTAACGTATGCAGTTGTATATAGCTGATTCATTGATAAACCATATTAATGGGTAACCCGCCTTCCTAGGCATGAAGACATTCCAGGGCTCTCAAACCTCCGTAGATGCCAACATTTGAAAATGATTGGGGGATGACAAATGCAACACAAATGACCACTCCTTTGACACAGTGAAGGAGCTTACTCAATATTGACAGTGCTCAGTACCCACAGAACTGGCTCCTATGCAAACCGTTACCTTGGGATCCCCCATAGCCAGTCAGGTTTTCAGGATATCCACAAAGAATGCGAATGAGAGAGATCTGCGGCCATTCTATGCAAATTCATTCCATGCATATTCATTTGGATAAAACCTGGGAAAACTAGTAATTTTTAAAATTTATTTATAAAGTTAAATAAATTTTCCAAGCATTAAACATCTTGTACAGAAAAGTTTGAAGAAGTACAAATTATAATTATATTACTTAATAAAGAAGAAAATAATGTTTACTTAATCTCAAGTCCTTGAAATCTGAATCCAAGATTACGTATGAGTGATCAAAATAAAGAATTAGTACTAAACTAAAAAGAAAAGGAAAATAGTATATCTGTTGCTGGGATTGAGAGTCCAAATCTGTTCATTAGAACTTGTTATTGTTCCTTCTCTTTCAAGGCGTCTTAGGGATAAAAAAAAACTAGTTAACTAAGACGGATTAAAAAACACATATTTCAAAGAACAATATCTAACTATGCACTTAGAAGGGTATGTAAGAAAAAAACCCACCTCCTATTGCGGCTGTGGAGGTGGAGCTCTAACGTTGGGGCTCAGAGTGGCATTGAGCCGAAGGACGTCTGCCGCAGCATCACTCTCTGCCAGCATCGCCAACGGGCGATTCCCCGATGAAGAGGACTCACGTTGCAAGTGCCTCAGAAATTCGTCTATGGTAGTAAGGAGGGTAGTCTCCAAGCGTTGGAAGGCTCCACCGACGCTCTTTCCCCTTCACTTTGGCATCAGGAAAGAAGAATCTTCTTTTAAAGCAAAAGAATGAAGAGAAGTTCTAAGGAGTCTCTCCAGCAATCAGGTAGTGGCATCCATCTTGGATCCTAGAAAACTAGTAATTCTTTATCTTAACTCGCCCAAGTTCAGATGGTGACAGTAAAGTAGCCTCCGAGAACTAGTGGAAATGAATTAGAGGTAATCTAGAGCATAGAGTCACAAAATTCAGTCCTTGAGGACTGCCCGTCTGGTTCACAGGATTTTTACAATGAATTTAGATAGAATCTCATTGCATGTAGTGCCTCGGTTATATAGTAATATAGCAAAAAAATGGCAGATAAAGACCTGCATGGTCCGTCCAATCTACCCAACAGTCACAGTCATCATCAAGGCAATGCTGAGCCAACAATCTAGCAATTATTCATTTTACTTGCTAAGATCCTCTATAAAATATCCTCCCCCACCAATAGGTAAGACTTGTACTTGCATGATGTGAATGTGGTATAAAATATGCATACTTGCTCCTTATCCGTCTTGCCATTTAAGGGACACAGATCGTAGAAGTCTTTCCGGCATCGGCCACTTTGCCCCACTGCTGGAGTCTTCATCAAAGCTAACTCCAGCCTGTCCCGCCATATATGGGACAAAGACCGTAGTCCATCGGGCATCAACCATTTAAGCATAACTCCTGTACATCAGAAATGAAGTTATAGCTGTTGATTTGATGAGTTTTGTTTTGATACCATCCTCTTTCTATTTAGGGATCATTTGTGTCTATTCCATGTATTTTTGAACTTGGTCACTGTTTTTGCCTCCACCATCTCTACAGGGAGGACATTCCAGGCATCCACCATTCTCTCCAAGGAAAAATATTTTCTGGCATTACTCCTGAGTCTGCCACCCTGCAACTTCATATTATGTCCTCTAGTTTTACCGCTTAAAGATTTGTTTGTAGATTAATACCATTCAAGTATTTAAATGTCTATCATATCTCCTCTAACCCTTCTATTTCTTCTCATATGTCTCTGTGCATTTCCAATATCATTTTTGTTGCCTTCCTTTGGACCACTTCAAGTCTTCTTACATGCTTAGCAAGATACGGCCTCCAGAACTGAACACAATAGTCCAAGTGGGGTCTCACCAGCGACTAACACCTCCCTTTTTCTGCTGGTGATTCCTCTCTCTAAGCAGCCCAGCATCCTTCTGGCTACGGCCACTGCTTTGTCACATTGTTTTGCAGCCTTGAGGTCCTCAGACACTATCATGCCAAGGTCCCTCTCCCAGTCTATACATATCAACTTCTCATCCCCTAGCATATACAGCTTCTTTGGATTTTTATTCTCTAAGTGCATCACTTTGAACTTCTTCACATTAAATTAATGTGGCGGTCAGGCTAATTTTCAGGTTGAAGAAATACGATCATGTAACTCCTTCCTATTGCGTGCTGCACTGGAGGCACGTGTAAAGTTTAAGTTTGGTTGTTTTTGTTTTAAGGTTTTATTTGGTTTAGCTCCTAAATACATAACTGAGCTTTTTTCTCTTTTGCAACCAACAGACATTAATCCCCTTCCCTCCCCACTGTTTTTTTCCTTTTATGTAATTTCTAATAGAGAATGAAGTTGTAACTTTTCCCTCCTTTACTTCTTCAATCATGTTTGTCTCTAATTCGATTGCTAAAATGTTAATTGATTTATTTAGTTTGTATTGTGATTAGTTTGTCCAATTGTATGTGAGACCACTATCTAGTGGCTTTTTAAATTGTACATCGCTTAGAAAATTTGTATAAGCGATTCATCAAATGGTAATAAAACTTGAAACATCTGAATTTTGTTTTTCCGCCAGTTAGAGGATGCAAACTTAAACATCATCAACATCTTTTTTCATATCAGCCAGCATTATGGGGCAAAGTTTTAGAACAATTGCTTCTGCTTACTGATACGTATGGGGAATTTAGGAGACATCTAAAAACATATTTGTTTTTGAAGTACTTAGGTAGCTAATTTGTAAAAATTTTGTATGTAATCCTCAGATCTCTTTAGGGTTTTAGTTATTGGCGTTTTACTTTTCAGTTTTATTCATTTTTATTGTATTTTTAACTATTGTAAACCGCATAGAACTTTATAGTCTTGCGGTATATAAACTGTTTATTATTATTAAACCATGTCAAAGGCTTTGCTGAAATCCAGGTAGACTGTATACACATCCTCTATTCAATTCTTCAGTCACCCAGTCAAAGAAATCAGATTTGTTTGGCACAATTTCACCTTGTCTCGGATCTTGTAACCCATTCAATTCTAGATAGTTTACTATTCTTTCTTTCAGCAGAGCTTCCATTATCTTTCCAACCACCGAAGTGAGACTCTCCTCTGTTACCATCTTTGTGAAGAGCGACCGTATTCACTCTTCTCCAATCCCAGGATTTTATTAAATCTGTAAGAGGTCCCATAAGAACTTCTCCAAGTTTCCTCAGTACCCTAGGATGGAACTTGTCCCATAGCTTTGTCTGCTTAGTTTTCCCAGTTGTTCATTATGTAGATATCCCTCATGCATATTCATTACAGAAATCCTGAGAGCCAGGCTGGATTGTGCCTTGGGGACCTCTTAGAGATTCTAAAAGCAGACAGCATAGTTTTGTTATTTTGCAATAGCCCAAAACTAAGGGGGCAGAGTCTTACTCATTGATTATCTACTGCATCCAGGAGTGGTTCCCACCTTCAGATAAACCTGTAGCTCCTGCAGCAAGGCTTTTCATACCTGTACTAGTAACCCCAAAGCCAGTCAGGTTTTCAAGATACCCACAACAAATATACATAAGACAAATTTATTTATTATTTAGTTAGTTTTTTAGTCTGTCCGCCCTGGAGGCCAGAACGGATTACAGCAATGCAATGTTTTTGAGGTAAACAAATAAGGGTACATTCACATTATATTGGCATAGGACTTAGGGTACATTCACATTTTGCTGGAGAAATAGGTAAGGGATATAATAATAATAATAACTTTATTTTGTATACCGCAAATACCACAAGCAATTCAGAGCGGTTTACAGGGGAACAGACTGTACATTTTACAGCGATGATACAGAAAAATATTGTCAAGTACATTGGTAACAAATTTCAATTACATTAGAGTACCGAGAAGAGGGTTGGTAAAACCGGAAAAAGGAATTACATTAGAATGCCGAGAGAGGTTTGGTAAAATCGGAAAAAGAAAGAGATGCAGCATGTATTTCAGTAATATAGCAAGGTAGGAAGGAGTCAGAGAAATTTATCAAAGGGATAAGTTTTGATGGTGACATATTCGCAATATACTGGAGGCAGAGGAATGGGGGTATATACACAGTATACTGGGGACTTGGGGCAGGGTTACAGACGTAGTTTCATAATTACTTAGGTGATTGTGAAGTGGTACAATTATAGTGGTGTCTTTGAATTATTTAGAGGCATAGGATTATACAGATCGGAGAAGGTTATCATGCCGCTGTACCGGGCCATGGTACGCCCTCACTTGGAATACTGTGTCCAGCACTGGTTGCCGTACATGAAGGACATGGTACTACTCGAAAGGGTCCAGAGAAGAATGACTAAAATGGTTAAGGGGCTGGAGGAGTTGCCGTACAATGAGAGATTAGAGAAACTGGGCCTCTTCTCTCTTGAAAAGAGAGACTGAGAGGGGACATGATCAAAACATTCAAGATAATGAAGGGAATAGACTTAGTAGATAAAGACAGGTTGTTCACCCTCTCCAAGGTAGAGAGAACGAGAGGGCACTCTCTAAAGTTAAAAAGGGATAGATTTCATACAAATGAAAGGAAGTTCTTCTTCACCCAGAATGGTAGAAAACTGGAACGCTCTTCCGGAGGCTGCTATAGGGGAAAACAACCTCCAGGGATTCAAGACAAAGTTAGACAAGTTCCTGCTGAACCAGAAAGTATGCAGGTAAGGCTAGTCTCAGTTAGGGCACTGGTCTTTGACCTAAGGGCCACTGCGTGAATGGTCTGCTGGGCATGATGGACCACTAGTCTGACCCAGCAGCGGCATTCTTATGTTTGTCATATACTCAAATCGAGGCATATAGATAGAGATTTAATCATAGTGAATTGGAGGTGTTTGGTTAGAGTACTCTTTCCACATATTTGAGTCAAAGTTTAGGTTGACAGCGGTATATTCTGACCCAAACTGGAGACATGGGGCTAGTGAGACCTTGAGGTGTTGAGAAGGTACCCATAGTGAACAGTGTCCCGCAATCAGCTATGTGTCTTAGTGAGCAGTTTTAGTTGCATACTGTTAAAGCCTGGTCATTAAGGTCTCAAGGCGGGTATGCATTGGTTTGAGAACAATATAATAATAATAATTTTATTTTTATATACCGCCAAAGCCAGGTATAGGGGGGCCATACCGAGAATAGATTTGAAACAAAGGCAGGCAAATTTGAATAGCATTCTTGCTTCTAGAGGCAGCCAATGAAGTTTTTGATAGTAGGGGGATAAGTGATCCCATTTTTTAATGCCAAAAATTAGTCGTACTGCTGAATTTTGTATGATTCGGAGTCTTTGAATGTTTTTTTTTGAGGGACCCCAGATAGATGATGTTAATCGAGCAGGCTTAAGATGGAGGATTGTACCAGTAGGCGAAAGGTTTTTACTGCAAACTTCTAAGACTGAACAAAGACTAAATCTTTTTTTTCTTCGTTTCTTTATTTTTGGTGTTTTTGGTCCTTTTGATAAGGTGAAAGGGGATAGATTTAGAAGTAACCCTAGAAAATACTTTTTCACAGAAATGTTGCTTGGAATGGCCTCCCATAAGAACATAAGAATAGTCTTACTGGGTGACACCAAAGGTCCATCTAGCTCAGTATCCCATCTTCACGGTGGCCAATCCAGGTCATAGTACCTGGCAGAAACTCAAAAAGTAGCAACCTTCCATACTACTGATCCAGGGCAAGCAGTGGCTTCCCCAATGTCTATCTCAATAGCAGACTATGGACGTTCCCTCCAGGAAATTGTCCAAACCTTTTTTAAAACTACATTAACCACTCTTATTGCTTCCTCCAGCAATGTGTTCCCAGTGGAGGTGATGGAGGCAAAAAGTGTATCTGAATTCAAGAAAGCTTGAGACAAGAACGTTAGATCTCTAAGGTAGAGGAGGGGATAGTGGATGGCATGGCTAGGCAGAGCGCAAGTAGACCATATGGTCTTTATCTGCCTTCTTTTTTCTGTGTTTCTAGTTTTTAAAACTTTTTAACATACACAGATTGACTTTATGAAGTTAATATGCATTAAATTGATTTTATTATTCAATAGCGCTTCTCCTAAATTGTGTTTTTATGAGAAACACTCTAATCAGATAACAAAAAGCAGTACATTAATGCCCACAGTTTAGGCAATAAAATTCTGGAATTGGAGACGGAAATGAGGAACGCCGACCTAAATGTGGTGGCGATATCTGAGACTTAGCTCACGGATTCCCATGGGTGGGATATGGCTATACCGGGATACAACTTACTTCGTCGAGACAGAGAGAGGGGGGGGGGGGGTAGCATTATACACTAAAGGGGACATCAAAGTTACCAGAATTGCTGATGTCAAGTACATCCCTCTGGGTGAACCTGGCCAGGGGAAATGACAAATGCCTGTATCTTGGCAAAGTATACAGACCTCCCAGACAACAGGAAGACATGGATACAGAATTAATCGAAGACATAGAGAACATCACTTTGCGTGGAGACACAGTGTTGTTAGGGGACTTCAATATGCTTGATGCAGAATGGAACAATCTTTCCGCTATGACCAGCGGCAGCAGAAGGCTATTAGCCTCCATAAAGGGAGCACGACTCAAACAGATGGTATTGGAGCCCACTAGGGATCAGGCAATACTGGACCTGGTACTCACCAATGGAGAAAGTGTCACAGAGGTTTCGGTAGGCGATACGTTGGCCTCCAGTGACCACAACATGGTATGGTTCAACCTCAGGAAAGTTTCACTAGATCAAACACATCAACAAAGGTCTTCAACTTTAAGGGCACTAACTTCAAAAGCATGGGAGATTTCATCCATCAGGTGCTGCAAAATCAAGCCGAAACAGATAATGTAGAGGTAATGTGGTCAACTCTGAAATCTACCCTACACGAAGCAACCAACCGCTATATAAAAACAGTGAGTAAACGGCAGAGAAATAATAAATCCCAGTGGTTCTCTGTGGAGAACTCGGACCCAGTAAAAAAGAAGAAAAGAGCATTTGTCTCCTGCAAACAATCAGGAAATCGAGAAACTAAGAAAGACTATCTGGCCAAGTCTAAAGCTGTCAAAACAGCGGTCAGAGAGGCCAAACTCTGAATGGAAGAGAATCTAGCAAAGAACATTTAGAAGGGGGATAAATCCTTCTTCAGGTATATTAGTGACAGAAAAAGAAACATAGATGGGATAATACGCCCTAGGAAACCAGGGAATTATGTAGAATCGGATTCCGATAAAGCCGAACTACTAAATAAATGCTTCTGCTCAGTCTTTACCTGCGAGGCGCCGGGATCCGGTCCACAGTTGTAGACAAGGGAAAGCTCGGAAGACCCGTTTTGAAATTTCGAGTTTACGCCCAGCAGCGTCTACTGTGAACTATCAAGACTCAAAGTGAACAAAGCCATGGGACCAGACAATCTACACCCCAGGGTGCTTAGGGAGTTGAGTGATGTCTTGGCGGAACCATTATCCGCGCTCTTCAATCTTTCCCTAAGTACAGGAAGAGTCCCGTTGGACTGGAAAACAGCTATCGTCATTCCACTCCACAAAAAGGGATGCAGAATGGAGCAAACTTATGGAAACACTAATCAAACACAAATTAGACACGATCCTGAACGAGGAGAATCTGCGAGATCCCCATCAACATGGATTTACAAAGGGAAGGTCCTGCCAATCTAATCTGATCAGCTTCTTTGACTGGGTAACAAGAAAGCTGGATATAGGGGAGTCCCTGGACGTCGTGTACTTGGATTTCAGTAAAGCTTTTGAAAGTATCCCACACCGCAGGTTATTGAGCAAGATGAGTTTGATGGGATTAGGTGAAACATTAACTGTATGGGTTAAAGACTGGCTTAGAGGTAGGCTCCAGAGGGTGGTGAACGGTACCCTCTCCGAAACGTTGGAGATGATCAGTGGAGTGCCGCAGGCCTCGGTCTTAGGCCCGATCCTATTTAACATCTTCATAAGGGACCTGGTTGAGGGGCTTCGAGGTAAAATTACATTATTCGTCTATGACGCCAAACTATGCAACATAGTGGGCAAAAGCACAGTGCCCAACAGTATGAAGCAGGACATACTCTTACTAGAACATTGGTCCAATGCTTCACAACTAAGCTTCAATGCCAAAAAATGTAAGGTCATGTACCTTAGCAGCAAAAATCCATGCAGATCTTACACCCTAAACGGTGAGACCTTAGCAAGAACTACAGCAGAACGAGACTTGGTGGTGATCATTAGGAAGACATGAAGACTGCCAATCAAGTGGAGAAAGCTTCATCCAAGGCTAGACAAATGATGGGTTGCATCCGCAGAAGTTTCGTTATGCGGAAGCCTGAAGTCATAATGCCATTGTACAGATCCATGGTGAAAACACATCTGGAATATTGTGTACAGTTCTGGAGGCCACACTACCAAAAAGATGTGCTGAGAGTTGAGTCGGTTCAGCAAATGGCCACCAGGATGGTCTTGGGACTCAAGGATCTCCTGTATGAGGAACGGCTGGGTAAGTTGCAGCTATACTCACTCGAGGAGCGCAGAGAGAGGGGGGACATGATTGAGACGATCAAATATGTCACGGGCCGTATCGAGGTGGAAGAAGATATATTTTTTCTTAAAGGACCAACGGCAACAAGAGGGCATAAGGGTGGGAAACTTCATGGCAACACTAGGAAGTATTTCTTCACCGAAAGGGTGGTTGATCATTGGCATGATCTTCCACTGCAGGTAATCGAGGCCAGCAGCGTGCATGATTTTAAGAAAAAGTGGGATAGGCATGTGAGATCTCTTCATGGAGGGAATTAAGGGGGTGGGTCATTAGAGTGGGCAGACTTGATGGGCCGTGGCCCTTTTCTGCTGTCATTTTCTATGTTTCTATATATATATATACTATACCCGTTATGCCTCTCATATAACATATCTCACCCCGGTCCTCACTGTCCAGGGCTTGAAGTGTCAGCTTGTCATTGGACCATTAATTATATTTTTAATTTTTTAGTTATTCCTTTTTACTTATAGAGATATATACTGAAAAAGTAAGAACATAAGCATTGCCCCTGCCGGGTCAGACCAGGGGTCCATTGTGCCCAGCAGTCCATTGCCGCCGCGGCCCCCCAGGTCCATGACCTGTAAGTGCTCCTTACCTAAGATGTTTATACCCTATTTATTTAATGTCCTGTAAGTAACCCTCTGTCTGTACCCTGCTATCCCCTTCTCTTTCAGGAAGTCATCCAGTCCCTTTTTGAACCCCAATAATGTACTCTGTCCTATCACCTCTCCTGGAAGTGCATTCCAGGTGTCCACCACCCTCTGAGTGAAGAAGAACCTCCTAGCATTTGTTTTGAATCTGTCTCCTCTTAATTTTTCTGGATGACCTCTTGTTTTTGTTGCCCCCACTAGTCTGAAGAATCTGTCCCTCTCCACCTTCTCTATGCCCTTCATGATTTTATAAGTCTCTATCATGTCCCCTCTAAGTCTCCGCTTTTCCAGGGTAAAGAGCCCCAGTTTGTCCAACTTTTCGGCATATGAAAGGTTCTCCATGAATGGTCTGCTCTCAGGGATATTTACGCCAATATGTTTCACCCCATCATTTTTTTTTAAGGCTTTCATTCCTAATCGCTTACAGCCAATCTTCTAGACCACAGCTTCCATCAAAGAGTCCATGGTGGTGCCGCTGAGGACCGGGGTGAGATACATTATATGAGAGGCATAACGGGTGTAGTATATATACTGCTCCATTTTGTTAAATTGATTTTATACATGTTAAAATGTTTAAGATGCATTAATGAACTCTACAGATTTGTACATTGTGCATCTTAAACCCTGATTGGCAGTAGAATTGGGGGACAGGCACTGGAAGTCTTGGTATATAACTTTTGTTTTTTATAAGCACTCATTTCTGTATCCTCCGGCTGTAGTCTTTTTTCCATAACCAGGATTTAGAGGATTTTTCCTCCTTATTTTCATTAATTTTATTGTGTTCCTTTTTGTTCTGTTATTTTATTAGTCTGTTTGTTCTTACATTATCCTGGATATTGCAGGATGATTATATATTTACATGTTCCATACCTACCGCGCCCCGCTTTGAGCCTGGGAGTCTGGAAAATAAATAATAATCCTGATAAAATAGGTAATATAGCTTGGTTTGTTGTTAGCATCACTTGTTTTTCTGTCTTGATGCTGAAACCTGGAATGGGCACAGTTGGCATTACTGAATGGTTTATTGTATAAACTTTAATAACGCAAGGTATGAGCTGAGTCAGAGGCTCGACCCAGAGTGCTGTAGGTGGTGCACCCCAGCTGCTCTCTGCAGTGACATCCTCAGTAGCAGGGGAGGATGTTCTCTTCTTTCCCTGAGTACTGTAGGCATGGTTGTGTTTTCATAGCTTTCATACATTGTAATCTTGTGAGCTGTGCTGCTTGTTTGTAGCCTCTTAACTACTTGGATTTTTTGTGACTTTTATATTTAAGACAGCCAAGGACCTTATAAAACCCCTGAGGAAGGCATTTTGATTTTGCCGAAACATGGCCTGTGTTGGGTCATTTTTATTATACACATTATTCGGTTTCTATCCTGTGTATCACTTGTGACTGTATACACCCTTTCTGGATTGGTTTTATGAGGACAGTATTTGTTTTAATTTATTTGGATGCTTATTAAACTACAAACTGGTACTTTAGATCTGTTCCACAATCTTTTTGTTGTTTTGTGCTTTCATAGCCAACACCTCCTTTAAGCAGCAGAGGCACCCCTAGAGCAGCAGTACCTTGTGAAACCACACAGGTTATGCACCCCTAATGCCAACCCTTAACCCCTCACTTTGACCACCTCAATCCTGAGGTCAGTGAAAGATGATAATAACTTTATTCTTCTATACCGCCATAATCATGCGACTTCTAGGCGGTTCACAACTGAAGAGAGTTGGACAATCAGCGAGTTACAATATGCAGATAGTCAGTGAAATTACAGTATACAGAATCTTAAAATTGCAGCAAATTACAATATACAGTTTGTTTAGAATTTCAGAAGGGCCCCTTTAGAAAAAGTGGTGAATTGCATAATACAATTTGTTAAGGATTTTAGGTTGTGCAACTAAGAACAAAAAATTAGCAAAAAGCCATTTGCCTGCTTCATTTGCCTGTAGTACACATTCCTCTGGTATTTTCATCATGCTTTGGAGTTTCTACTTTCTATATTCTGCATTTTGTTACTGGTCTCCAGCATTATAAGTCTCTGTAACACTGGAAATTGAACAGTAGCAAATCACCTGGACCGGGTGGTATACATCCCAGAGTACTGATATAATCAAAAAATGAACTTGCAGAGCTATTGTCAGTAATTTGTCATTTATGTTTAAAATCCATCATGCTACTGGAAGACTTGGAGGATGGCTAACATGACACCAATTTATAGAAAGGGTTCCAGAGGTGAACTGGGAAATTATAGACCGGTGAGTCAAATGTCGGTGCTGGGCAAAATGGTAGAGACTATTATAAAGAACAAAATTGCAGAGCTTCAACATAACCATGAATTGGGGGGAATTCAGCGGTAAGGACATGGTTCGAGCTGCTCCCGACGCTAACCTTAACAAATGCTATTAGAAATCGGTGAAGCTGACTCTAAGGCGCCTGTATTGAAAGGGGGGCTTACTTCTATACACAAAGACAGTTTCTGGATGAGTGTTGCTCCCGATGGCAGCAAAAATGTAGAAGAAAGGACAAATCAAGAATCTGTCAGGGGATTCTAAGATGGTGGAGGTTTCCCTGTCATCTCCACGAGCTCAGAATGGGCGGCGGAAATCACAACAAAGGTGAAGTCCACCATGGAGCTCACCATCGGTCAACAATTACAATTTCTTCTGGACAAACTTGAATCCATGGATCAGCATTTCACCTCACTTACCTCAGACCTGAGGCGATGCAGAAGATGGTCGGCGCCAATGAAGAGGTGGTGCGACCGATGATTTAATGAAACAGCATGGATTCAGCCGAGAGAGACCTTGCCTCACCAATTTGCTTGACTTCTTTGAAGGTGTGAATAAACATGTGGATACAGGTGAGTCTGTTGATGTAGTGTATCTAGATTTTCAGAACGCTTTGATAAAGTTCCTCTTGAGAGGCTCCTGAGAAAATTAAAGAGACATGGGATAGGTGGCAAAGTTCAGTTGTGGATTAGGAATTGGTTATCGGATAGAAAACAGAGGGTTGGGTTAAATGGTCATTTTTCTCAATGGAGGAGAGTAAACAGTGGAGTGCCGCAGGGGTCTGTATTGGGACCGTTGTTGTTTAACTTTTTTATAAATGATCTGGAAATTGGAATGACGAGTGAGGTGATTAAATTTGCAGATGACACTAAACTGTTCAAAGTTGTTACAATGCATGCAGATTGTGAAAAATTGTAGGCAGACCTTAGGAAATTGGAAGACTGGGTGGCAGATGAAATTTAATGTGGACAAATCAAAAGTGATGCACATTGGGAAGAATAATCCAAATCACCGTTACCGGATGCTAGGGTCCATCTTGGGGATTAGCACTCAAGAAAAAGATCTAGGTATCATGGTAGACAATACGATGAAACCTTCCACCCAATGTGTGGTGGTGGCCAAAAAAGCAAACAGGATGCTAGGAATTATTAAAAAAGGGATGGTTAACAAAATTAAGAATGTCATAATGCCCCTGTATCGCTCCTTGGTGCAACCTCATCTGGAATATTGCGTTCAATTCTGATCTCCTTATCTCAAGAAAGATATAGTGGCGCTAGAAAAGATTCAAAGAAGAGCAACTATGAAGGGGATGGGAACTCCTCATTTGAGTAAAGAGATTAGGGCTGTTCAACTTGGAAAAGAGATGGTTGAGGGGAGATATGATTAATGTCTACAAAATCCTGAGTGGAGTAGAACAAGTACAAGTGGATCGATTTTGGGTTTGTTTGTTTTTTTTACTGCATCAGAATTTATAAAGACTAGGGGACACTTGATGAAGTTACAGAGTAATATTTTTAAAACCAATAAGAGGATATATTTTTTCACTCAGAGAATAGTTAATCTCTGGAATGCATTGCCAGAGGATGTGGTAAGAGCGGTTAATGTAGCTGCAGGAAAAGTCCATAGTCTGTTATTAAGACAGACATGGTGGGGAAGCCACTGCTTGTCGTGGATCGGTAGCATGAAATGCTGCTACTATTTGGGTTTTTGCCAGGTACTTGTGACTTGGATTGGCCTTCGTGAAGACGGTATACTGGGCTGGATGGACCTTTGGTTTGACCTAGGAAGGCTATTCTTATGTTTTTATAGTAAAGTGGTCTTAAACTCAGGGCCACCTTTTGGATTTGTAGGTACTTGGAGAGCCTCAGAAAAATATAGTTAATGTCTTATTAAAGAAATGACAATTTTGCATGAGGTAAAACTCTTTATAGTTTATAAATCTTTCCTTTTGCTAAGTCTTAATAATAATATTGTCATTTATAGCTAAAGACACATATGAACAAGAAACTGTTTTATTTTACTTTTGTGATTATGATAAACATACCGAGGGCCTCAAAATAGGACCTGGCGGGCCGCGAGTTTGAGACCACTGTTATAGTAGGTTTGGGGTGAATTTTGGAGGGCTCACATTTTCCACCACAAGTGTACTACCGTAGTTAATATGGGCCTTGATCTATTCAAATAAACTGACAAAAGAACTGTGAAGTAGAAAAATATATTCCATCTGCACAGACTCCACAATTTACAAAAAGAAAAACACCCTGCCACTAATAATGTTTTTTGCATGTTTAATACACAAACAATATTCAACTATGTGAATGAGGAAAAAAGCATCAGATCCCCATCTGGAGTCACCCGTTCAGCTCCAAGGCTAGAAAGAGTCCTCAAAACTCAACTTAATTATTTTATATTTTTATACGAGTTTTTTTAGCATGAATTTTGTAAACACACTCTTTCAAAGTATCTGTGTAGAAAATGATCAGTCACTTATCTGCTTATTGTTTGGTCCCTCTGACAGTGGCCAGCATTTCTCTTCATGCTGCATCAGGACAAAGAGAACCAAAGCATTTAAAAAATAAATATGTTGACAAACAAACCAGCAAACATTGTATACTGTACAGTCCAAACAGCGACATCTTCACAAAAATATACTTGAGTTGGCATGAAATTTTACATGCTCACCAGCTTTGCAAGCTCAAATTCTGTTTTATATCAATCCGATCCTTTAGTTTTTATATCCTCTCAAAAAGAAACTTTACTCGTTTACATAAATAATAATGAAGTACAATCCTAAATCTTCTAGTAGAACTAGTTATCCAATGTTTTTTGAAAAAGTATTGTTTTTAGAGATTTTCTACACGTACAAAGAGAAGAAATCGATCTGATCTCTACAGGAAGTTCATTCCAGATTGAAGTGAAGGTGTATATAAAGGAACGAGAAATATAGACTGTTAACATGCTGCTAAAATACTGTTATACTACCCAAAGTCTCCTAATAATTACCTTCACTCTGTCTAGAAAGTTTAGAAATTGCCTCAGATTTCAAGACCCTTCTCCTCGCCCTCCTTGACCTCTTCCCAAACCACTAGTTAAGAACCCTGGTGAACCGTTACAGTGACTTTGGCTTCTGTCATGGGCTGAGGGTTGGAGGGGACATCTCTGTGACTGTCCCCTCTGTACCACTCTTGGACAAGCTGTTGATAGCCTCCCCCTTACTGGGCTATGTCTTGCTTTTCTGGGCTCTGGTGCAAAGCTTCTACGATCTGTCCAAACTCCAAAGTCCCAAGCATAAGCCTACTGCAGCTACCATTATTTGTGGGAAACATTAGTTTATTTTTTGATAAATGTAGCAGCTCTTTGGGCACTTAGCTCACTGCACTGTTGAAACTTTAGGACAAGCAAGTGACCTGTATCACCTAGAAACACCCTAGAGAAAGAGTTTATTAAATGTGATGAGGACTGATGCGGGGTGAATCCACATTTATATGTGTGGGGCAGGTGTGTAATTTACCTGCCAGTTACTGGTGGGGTTAATGGCAGCTGCTGGAATTTAAAAAAAAAAAAAACAAATTGCATGGACTTTGGAAATGGCAGACTGCCAGCTACGTGAAATCTGGATCAGATGATCGATTGTTCGAAATTGAGTTTGAACTGCAGGTCTAACAAGGTTGAAATATGATTATGGGCTTGTCTGGGAGTGACGAGTCCTGTTTCAACACATTCTCATGTTGGTTCAAGCCAACTTTCTTTCTGGTCTTTAGTAAGTAACAAACAACGCATGTGAGAATGGGAAACATTTGTGGGTACAATGGAGCTACATTTGAACTTAAGTTGGGGCATTCAGTGTAGAGAAATGCTGCTTGTTCGTGGGTTTCTAGCACAAGGCTTACTCCTACCTATTTTTAAGACAGCGTTAGACAGTATCACTCTTTATTAATGAGAAAACACAACCTTCACACTATTTTTCGGCACATGCATTTTCCGGATGTCAGACTTTTTAAATGATTCAATAAATTTTATTTTTAGTTCTTTAGCAAACCATCTATTTATGTATTTAGATTTATATCCTGTCCTTCCCAAAGAGCTCAGAACAGGTTACAGTTTACATTCATAGCGTTATAATATATCTTCATAAAGGATGACTTACTGATGCTGGTGGAGGGTTGAAGGAGTGACTAAGCAAAGAAGTCCTTTAAGGGCTCTGATATGAGGAGGTAGGCTGTTCCAGCGGTTTGGTAAGAAATGGGAATATGATTGTTTCCAGGCTCTCTGGAGTTGGAGGGAGTGTCCTGATGGTGTATGTAGCTGTATTTCATCTTGGGAGCATAGCGTTCTCTTTGGGGTGTAGAGGAAGTTTGTTTGAGACTTTCTTAAGAGATCAGACTCCACAGGTGACCCTTGAGGGGAGGAATGCTGGCCTAGTCCCTAACCCTCAGTAAGCCTGGTTCTAAGAGAGAGGTTGGAGAGGATCAGCATTAAAGATGGTTTTCACAGCAACCTGTGAACTACATAGAAACATAGAAATAGACGGCAGA
This sequence comes from Geotrypetes seraphini, assembly GCF_902459505.1. Classification (NCBI taxonomy): domain Eukaryota; kingdom Metazoa; phylum Chordata; class Amphibia; order Gymnophiona; family Dermophiidae; genus Geotrypetes; species Geotrypetes seraphini. Next base: position 31,459,658 of record NC_047097.1, read on the forward strand.
TAAGGGCCACAGCCCATCTAGTCTGCCCACCCTAATGACCCTCCCCTACCTTTCTCTGTGAATAGATCCCAAGTGTCTATCCCATTTGGCCTTAAAATCAGGCACGCTGCTGGCCTCAATCACCTGTAGTGGAAGACTGTTCCAGCGATCAACCACTCTTTCAGTGAAAAAGAATTTCCTGGTGTCACCTCACAGTTTCCCGCCCCTGATTTTCCACGGATGCCCTCTTGTTGTCGTGGGACCCTTGAAAAAGAAGATATCTTCCTCCGCCTCGATGCGGCCCGTAAGATACTTGAACGTCTCGATCATGTCTCCCCTCTCTCTGTGCTCCTCGAGCGAGTATAGCTGTAATTTGTCAAGCCGTTCTTCATATGGAAGATCCTTGAGTCCCGAGACCATCCGGGTGGCCATTCTCTGCACCGACTCCAGTCTCAGCACATCCTTGCGATACTGTCTGCTACTACTGTCTGCTTCTACCCACCCACCCTCCCCACTACCCACCATCCTTCCCTAGGCTCAAATTGCTCTTAAATTACCCTTCATATTTCTCCAGCTGATCATAACAAGGACAATCTGCACAAACCTGAAAGTTTCTGGCAGGCCCACCCCTAGCTCATTTCTTTACTTTGGTAGGATTTTTCTGCCCTTTTTTTTTTTCTTCCAGGTGTAAGTTCTTCTGCTGCTTAGGTTACAACTTCTGTCTCTCTGTGACAGAAAATGTTACCCAGGCAGAGGGAGTAGTTCCATGTACAAGCTGTCTTCAGCTTGAATCCCTCATGAAGGAAGTAAAAGAACTGAGAGAGGAGGTGGCAAGATTGAGAAGCATCTGTGAAAATGAGAGCTACATCGATGAAATGGTTCATGAGGGGAACCATTTCATCGATGAGAAGAAGAAGAGGCTGTGCTGAGGGAAGACAGCTGGACTCAGATTACGGAGCACTGCAAGATTGGTACTGTGACTACCCCTGCCCTTGAACTGAAGAACCAATATGCTGTCCTGGAAGTGGAGGAGATGAGAGCAATTCAAGGAGAGGAAGGACCAGCGCTTGACAATGAACACTCCAACGATGGTCACTGATGTAAAAAGGTCTTGTTTATTTCAATAAAGGACACACACAAACTCTCTTTTTTCACTGTGCCATGTGCCCTCCCACTCTTCACTGCTGCTTAAGTGCCCCCACTCCTTTTGCCACTTGTATGCCTCTCATCCCCCACATACCTCTTGAAATGTTATCTGGAGTGAGCAGCATCTTCCACCTGCTGCTCAAACCAGCCACAGCTCTCTACTGAAATCACGTCCTGGTCCCACAACCAGGAAGTGACATCAGAAGGGAGCTGAGGCTTGCACGAGCAGCAAATGGAAGATGCTGCTCGTGCTGGCGAACGTTTTGAGGCGGTACACGGGGCAGAGGAGAGGCACTGCGAGGATGGCACCTGGGGCAGTCCACCCTACCCCCCTCTTACTATGCCACAGGTGAGTCCACACCATGGAGAGATACAGGGGCATTATAACAATCTTAGTCTAGTTTATCATCCCGTTTCTAATAATTCCCAGTATCTTGTTTGCTTTTATGGCTGCCACCACATATTGGGTGAAAGGTTTCAACGTATTGTCTACAATAACACTCAGATCTTTTTCTTGGGCACTGACCCCCAAGGTGGACCCTAGCATCTGGTATCTATAATTTGGGTATTTGCATCACTTTGCATTTGTCCACATTAAATTTCATCTGCCTGCAATTTTTTAGTCTGTATGTGTTTTAACAACTTTGAACAGTTTAGTGTCATACACAAATTTACTCACCTCACTTGTTGTTATTCAAATTTCCAGATCATTTATAAATAAGTTAAATAGCAGTGGTTCCAGTATAGATCCCTGCAACACTCCTCTATTTACCTCCTCTTTCATTTATCCCTACCCTCTGTTTTCTGTCTGATTAGCAAATTCCTAATCCACAACTGAACATTTCCTCCTATCCCATGAGGTTTTTAAATTTTCTCAGAAGCCTCTCATGAGGAACTTTGTCAAAAGCTTTCTGAAAATCTTGATACACTACATCAATTGGCTCACCTTTATCCACATGTTTTTCACAACTTCAAAGAAATCTAGCAAATTGGTGAGGTAAGACCTCCCTTTCATGAACCTTTGCTGACTCTGTCCCTTCAAATCGTTTGTCTACATCAGTGGTCTCAAACGCGTGGCCTGTCAGGTACTATTTTGAGGCCCTCAGTAAGTTTATCATATTCACAAAAGTAAAATAAAACAGTTTCTTGATCATATGTCTCTTTAGCTATAAATGTCAATATTATTATTAAGACTTAGCCAAAAGGAAAGATTTATAAACTATGATGAGTTTTACCTCATGCAAAATTGCCATTTCTTTAATAAGACATTAACTCTTTTTTTTTTAGGCCCTCCAAATATCTACAAATCCAAAATGTGGCTCTGCAAAGGGTTTGAGTTGGAGACCACTGGTCTACATGTTCCACAATTTTATTTTTTTATAATTGTTTCTACTGTTTTGCCCGGCACTGAAATCAGGCTTACCAAACTAAGCTGTGTAAGATTGGCCACCCTCCAATCTTCAGGTACTATGGACAATTTTAGTAATAGTTTACAGATCATTAACAGCAGATCAGCAATTTCATGTTTTGAGTTTTTTCAGTAACCAAGGATGTATACCATTTGGTCCAGTGATTTATCACTCCTTAGCGTGTCAATTTGGCTTAGTATGTCTTCCAAATTTTCTGAGACTTCTTTCAGTTTCTCTGCATCATCACTCTTGAACACCTTTTTTGGTTCAGGTAGATCTCTTACATCTTCCATAAAGACCAAAGGAAATAATTAATTTAGTCTCTCTGATAAGGCGTTGTCCTTCCTGAGCGCCCCATATGCTCCTTGATCATCCAACTGCCATCTGATTTCCTGCTTCTGATGCCTCTTTTGCAAGTTTCTCTTCATATTCTTTCTTAGCTTTCTTTATCAATTCTTTGCATCTACTGTAACTTGCCAGTGCTTATATCTCTTCTTATTTTCTTAATTTGGATCCTTTTTCCATTCTTCAAAAAGATGTTTTTTTGGCTGTAAGGGGCTGATTCTGTAAGCAGTGCCTGCTATGGCAGGCGCCTACAAAACAAATGCCTGATTTGTTTCAATCACTAATAGGCACCCAGAATTACAGCTTGACAGGACCCTAGGTGCCAGAAATCTAGGCCAGGATTCCACAGGCCTACATTTATGGTGTCTAGGGTCCTGTTAGAATCACAGCCAGCAGCACATAGTGACACGGAAGTCCGGCATCAGCCCTAACCATGCCCATTTCAGGGCTTTGACATCACTATGTGTCGCTAGCCCTCAGGGACCTATGCGCTGGTCCCAGAGGCCGCATAGCGGTGCCTTTTTTGGTAATTACTTTTAATTGGTTTTAAATGACATGGTCAATAACCACATCATTTAGCAACAATTAAAACAATTAAGTTAGGTGGCAGTAGGATGCTTAACTTTCAGCATCCTGATGAGATTCTTGGCCTAATAGTTTCTTTCACTTCACCTTTTAGCCATGCCAGCTCTCATTTCCTCCTCTTTCCACCTTTGTTAATACGTGGAATACATCTGGTCTGGGCTTCCACAATGTTATTTTTAAATAACGTCTATGCTTAGTTTATAGTGCTAACCTTTGCCACCAATCCTTTTAGCTAATTTTAACCATTTTCCTCAGTGCCGCTACAGTAATTTTTGATTGAATAAAAAATTGATCCACTTGTACCCATTCTACACCACTCAGGATTTTGTAGATTTCAAACATATTTCCCCTCAGCCATCTCTTTTCCAAGCTGAAGAGCCCTAACATCTTTACTCTTTTCTCATAGGAGAGGAGTTCCCTCCCCTTTATCATCTTGGTCGCTCTTCTTTGAATCTTTTCTAATTAAAATGTCCAGAAATGGCCAGCAGTGTGCCTGATTTTAAGGCCAAATGGGACAGACACGTGGGATCTATTCACAGAGAAAGGTAGGGGAGGGTCTTTGGGGTAGGCAGACTAGATGGGCCGTGGCCCTTATCTGCCGTCTATTTCTATGTTTCTATGGTGCTAATTGGGCATATTCAGTAGCACTTAACTGGATAGTGCCACTGAAAATGCACTGTTAACGCCTAAGCCAAAATTGTTTATTTTGTGGGTGTTAAGATAACCAGTTAAATAGGATCACATAGAAGAGCATCCTTTCTTTATGTAGTTCATTGTAGCAGGTTAAGTGCTGAATATTGCACATGACCAGCTATGTTTTATATGCCCGGATGTTCAATTCTGTTGCCCAGACATAGTTCTTAGCATTGAATATCCGGACATATAGACCAGCTGATTATGTATCCCATAATGCTTTTCTTTGATTTTATTTCTTTAAAAAGAGTGTACAAAATGTTTGAACAGGGTGTAGTTAAACTACCTGTGTAGATCCAGACGTTTCTTTCTTCCCATTGGTGAAGGGTTGCTCTCAATAGCAGCAGACAACTTCTTGCTCCTCCTGCCTGTTTCATCGAACTCTTATAAACACTGATCGGTTTTTGAGAACACTTGTGACCCCACAGGCATCTGTTCCTTTCTCTCTAATGTCCTTATTTTCATTCTGGGCATCACAGCAAGGGGGGGGGGGCACCCTTGAGAGATGTGCTGCCAGTTTGTAATCAGGGGGTGCAGTAGCTGTGCTGCCTTTTGCCTTCATAAAGTAATTTAAATAAGGGACTCCCGGTAGCCTCTTCCAGCACAACTGCCAGTGCTTTCAAATGTCAGATCCACAGCTGGAGTTCTTGTTCTGACAAGCTGTTTGCATGCCTGCACATTGCATTGATCAGTACGACTCTTTCTGAGTTTCATCAGGGTCTGGGAGTGGAGATTTACCCTACCCCCACCTCATGTCTACCCCACAATCTTGCCCCGTTATGTCTCTATCAGACCCATGGGACAAGGAACGGCCTTTTTGCTTGGTCAGGATTCAAGCACTTACACCTGCTAAGCCAGAGGAGCCAGTTGTCATAGAAACAGCAGCCTGGTTTATTTCAGGGAGTCCCTGCAATGCTGTAAACCCCAGGGAGCTCACACGCAGCCCCTGGAATATGCATTTGAAACCATTACCTCATTTCCAGCCAATGAGAGTGCAGCTTTTCCTAGCCTTCCACAAACTCTGAGTTCATTGAGCAATTAATGGGAGGTTTGTAAGAGCAGAAATGTGAAATGAACTCCTGGCATTAGTCTGTTTTTTATAAAGACTTTGTCACGCCTGTGTCGGGGGAGCAGGCTGAGTTCCCGCAGTCCCTGTATCTGCCTCATTTCAGCTCTCTAGGTCAGCGGCAGTGATTCCTACAGGCCCCCTGCTGCTAATTTGGTAGCCTTTCCTTTTCCACGTACTGCCCTTACAGCAATAGAAAGTTGTAGCAGGGGGGCAGGACATGGAAGAGAAGGCTTCCGGGCTAGTAGCAAAGCACCTGTAGGAATCGCTGCCATTGACCTGTTGAAACCAGAGAGCTGAAAGGAGGAAGTTACAGGGGCTGTAGGAGCTCAGCCTGCTCCCCCAAAGCCTGCAAAAGAGAGTTACGAGTGTGGTGGGAAGGAAGGAAATATGTTGCACATGAGTTGAGAGGAGCAAAAGAAGGAGGATTGTTGGACATTGGATGGAGGGGAAGGGACGAAGGGAGAGAGACTTCAAAGAGGTGGAGAGGGGCGAGAGAGAAAATGTTATATATAGGGCGGAGGGAAGTGAGAGATACTGCATGGAGAGAGGAAAAGGGCAAGAGAGGGAGAAATGTTGGGAAATAGGGGAGGAGGGGATGGAGAAATGGTGCACGGGGAGAGAGGGAAAAATGTTTGACCCAGGGCACAAGGGAAGAGGGGGGAGATGGTGGATAGTGGGAGAGAGGCAGAAATGTTGAACATGGCAGAGAAAGGGAGAAGATGCTGCATGGGGGAAGGGTGAAGAGATATGTTGGACCAAGGGCACAAGGGAGAGAGAAAGATGTTGGATATGGGGTTGTATGAAAGGGAGGGAGAGATACACAGCAGCTGAAGAGAGGAAAAAGAGGGAGATAGATCCAGGAGCAGAATGGAGTGATGGAGAGATGCCGGACAATGAGAGTGAGGGATGAGAGAGGGAGAAATGCTGGACCATGGAGAAGAGGGCATGAGGAAGAGAGAAAGGACAGGGAGAAGTCAGGCTATGAGGGTGAAGAGAGAGCAGAAAGGTGGAGGGAGGAAGACACTGGGAATGGTGGCACCCTATTGGAGATGCTAAGAGGGGGCGGAGAGTGTGGCAAGGAAATGAATGAGAGGATAGTGATTACAGAGGGTAGAAATGTGGTAATAGGGAGTAAATTAAAGATGAAAGGGAATGGAGGATTCAGGAAGTAGTGATATGGGAAATGTGAGAGCTACTGGGTGAAAGAACAAGATGGAAATTTGATAGGTTAAAGAGATGAGAGAGGCAGAAAAGAGCTAAAAAGAAATTATCACTATGTCAGAGGCAGATGTAGTGAGGGAATAGACAGGAGAAAAAACAAATGGACAGCAGCCACTTGAAGAAGAATTAGCAGAGTGACAGAAAAGAGAAACTGGAACTAACAAGATGACAAAATATCTAGATAATAAAGATAGGAAAGAAAAAGCATTTTATTTTGAATGTTTTAAATGGAATGAGTTCCAGAGGATGTGGTAACAGCATAACTGGATTTAAACAAGGTTTGTACAAATTCCTGGAGGAAAAGTCCATAGTCTGTTATTAAGACAGACATGGGAAAAGCCACTGTTTGCCCTTGGATCGGTAGCATGGAATGTTGTTATTATTTGGGTGGAGACAGGATACCGGGCTAAGTGGACTATTGGTCTGATCCAGTATATCTATTTTTGTGTGGAATATGTTAGCTTTGGGAAATGTGCATAGCAAATGTCTTTGTATTGTATCCAGTAGAAAAGGAAATGCATTTCTGTTTTTATGTCTCTAGTGTTGCAGTACATGCTAAGTTTAACTTCTTGGGATTCTCAGTTCAATTTTTGTCTAAATATTTGTATTATAATTCATGATCTCGTGTTCTGTATTTGGTGAGTTTCTGTTAGTATGATAGTAATGGCAGGTGGGGAAATTTTAGGGAAGGCAAGGAGGAGAGGGGTTCAGGGAGAGGAGCTGTTCTTTATTTTCTGACCTGGGGGTCTAGTGGATCTAACAGCAGTTCTAACCCTTTGCTGGTAGAGGTCCTCAGGCATCCCTAGCTGAGAACCTTCTCCAAAGATGGTCAGAACTTCCTTCTACCAAGCTCTGCAGTTGGTGACAGCATCCTTGCACCACCGACAACTAAGCATGTGTGGTTTGCTGGCATCAGTAGGGATGTTGCTGCTGCCTACCAAGTTTGGTAAAAAGGAGTTCTGGCCACCTTCAGAGAAAGTCTTCAGTTGACATAGCTTGGGGATCCTTATTAGCTAAACTATTTGTATTTTGAGGTAGGGTAGAGCAGGGCAGAGAAAATTTTGTGCTTGCCCAAAATTGACTGTCTGGCTATACCACTGATTTGATGTACTGCAAATTTTACAAAAGGAAATCTAAGTAGTTTATAAATTCAAAGCTATATAAGAACTACCATACTTGGGACTAGTACTGCCCGATTTATGATTCAAATCGATTCACCAATTCGAATCAGGTGAATCGATTCAATTTTTAAAAAAAATTGGCCTCCTGATTCAATGACCGACCCTTCCCCCCGTGCCTTCCTAAAGCAGGAGCAGCAGCGCTGCCTCTTGCTGGCTGTCTGCTGCTGCTCCTGCTTGAGGGGGGAGGGTCAGTCAGAAAGGCCTGCATGTTCCCCCAGCTTCCCCGCTTTTATCTTAAGCTAATAAGGCAGCCTGCAGGATTGTCGGTGTTGTAATGATCTTTGCAGCTGCCCGTCATCCTCAACGGCACGTTCTCTCTGCTATGGTCCCGCCCCTCCTCTGACATCAGGTCAGGATCGCGGCAGAGGAAACGTGCCACTGAGAACAACAGTAGCTGCAGGGATCGCTTTAGCACCGGCAGTCCTGCAGGCTGCCATATTAGCTTAAGAGGAAAATAGGGACAGGGACACAGAAGAGAGATGCTGGATGAAAGGGCAGTTGAGAAAAGGAGAGATGGTGGATCTGTGGATGGTGGGGTCCATTGCTGCAGCTGCGGGGGGGATGGAGATGAAAAAAAGGAAAGATGCCAGACTTATGGGGGAGGAAAGGGAAACAGAAGGGGAGGACAGAGATGGAAGATGGATGGTTAGCAAGGAGAAAGAAGAAAGAAGGAGAGCCTGATCAGAAGACAACCAGAGCCTTGGACCAACATGATTTGAAAAATGACCAGACAACAAAAGGTAGGAAAATAATTTTATTTTCTGTTTTGTGATTACAATATGTCAGATTTGAAATGTGTATCCTTCCAGAGCTGGTGTTAGATCGCGAACGTGAGCTAGGATTTAACAGAGAGAGGAAAAGTATTTTTTGTTTGTTTACACCACAGTGCCAGTGTGGGTAGGAGAGGGCAAAGGGGTTGAAGAGGCTATAAAATAAACCCACCAGGATGTTTGGAAAAAACACCCAATTAGGTAGGAAAATTGAATCGAAAAATTGATTCAATAGGCTGAATCTAATCGAAATTTTTTTTCCTGACTCGGGCAGCACTACTTGGGACAGGCCGAAGGTTCATTAAGCCCAGCATCCTGTCTCCAACAGTGGCCAACCCAGGTCCCAAGTACTTAGCTAGCAAAACAGATTCTATGCTGCTTATCCTAGGAATAAGCAGTGGATTTTCCCAAGTCATCTCAATAATGGCCTATGGATGTCTCTCTTAGGAAATTATCCAAAACTTTTTTAAACTCTGCTAAGCTAACTGATTTCACCCCATTCTCTGGCAATGAATGTTATGTTATATGTGATCTTATATCCCACCAAATCCTTGCAATGCGGAGTTCAAGGTGGGTTACAAATATTATTATCACTACACAAACATAAGTATACAGTGTAAATCAAAATCAGACCAAGCTTCTAGCAGAGCCTTCTGAAACAGTGGGTTAGAATCATCGTTTTTGTTACATCAAAACAAACATACAGAGTAAGATCTGGTCAAGCTAAACCTTTAACACAGACTTCTGAAAAAGCCATGTTTTCAGATTTATACGATTTATATGGAGAGAGGGGAGCAGCAAGGCATATTTAGAAAGATAACAGCACAAAGTGAAATATTTAGAACAAGGATAAGTCATTCAAGTTCAAAATCACCAACAGAACATCCACCAAGGCACCAGCAAGAGCCAGGTTTTATGCATTTATACATCAGGCTGACAATAAGAATCCAACAAACCTCAGACTGTTTTACAGCAGCCAATTCCTCATATTTTCGTAGCAAAATTCAAGCAGCTGCCTCCATATTTCACCGTCCTCTAAAATTTTGCAAATTATAGGACTATTCGCTATTCATATAGCTGGACTTACTACTTTTTCATACATGCAGTTAATGCGTGAATTAGTGTTCGATAGATTTATCTCCTAGTCAGATACCCTTTCTAAAACTTACTAACAATATGTCGATACTGTGTATTCTCACTAATTGTATTCTGTTTCCACTGTTTGTTCAGTGACATCTTTGCCAACTGTATTCTGGAATTCGCTGATTGTCCAGCTCTCTTCACTATAAACCGCCTAGAAGTCGCAAGATTGTGGCGGTATAGAAAAAAATAAAGTTATAATTATTATTATTATGCACGCAAAAGAAGTGCTCGCTAATCCAGATGTTAATTGCTTAACGCATTTTAATAAAAGCACTCCTAAATCTGGAAGAGGTAAATTATTCCCTCAGAACATTTATTGACGGTCAAAAGTATTAGCTGATGTTGAACTTTTCCAGACTCTGTTTTCAGTGCTAGGCTAGGCAGGTGCCTGTACTTGTCTATTGACCAGCAGTGCTCTATGCAACAACATGGCAAAACTCTGGACTGATTAGAAATGATATGAAAGAATGTTTCAAATGGATGCATAGATTGTACCGTGCTTTGTTATAAGAATGTTACGCGCACCAGCCTGAAACATAATCAGGATGAGGACGTGATGCAAGGATGACTATGTTCAATTAGTTAGTATTAGGCTATATAATTGGTTTCACCTGTAGTTTCAGGCCTAAGCATGGTTCTAAAGTTAAAAATATACCACTATGGGTAAGTCAAATAGCACAAGTTATTGAATAGGCACAAGAAGTGCAGAAGTTTCTTTAAGAGTATTAGGGGCATTTTTTGAAATGTCCAAAAACCCACCTAAGCTGGCACTTGGACGTCTTAAACGTCGGAACATCCAAGTGCTGATTTTCAAAACCATTTTTCTGGACATCTAGCAGGATGTTTGTCCCACTGTGTGTCCAGAGTTTGGAGGCTTGCTATAGGCGAGCTTTGGACGGGCTTAGATTTGGATGTCTTGCAGCTATAATCAAACATTTTGGTAGGACGTCTTAGATGGGACTTAGTTTTGGGCTAGACCTGTTTTAGAAGCATCTGAGTACTAGAGAGATTAAGTACTGACTCCCTTCCACCTCCCAAAGATCTGAATGAAAGAGTTTATACCTGTCTGTAGAACAGCAACATCTGATATGGCAAAGCCTACTAGAGTAGCCTAGTGAGTGGGCCAGTGAACCATAAAGAGGAGGATCCAGGCCTCTCTAATCACTGCATTTATGGTGAAAAATGTGAGGCCACCAAAACCATAGAGGTGCCACCTGCAGCCATAAGGGCTGGGTATAGTAGACATTGGGGGAGTTTGGGGGGCTCACCCTTACCTCATAGAGGGTTATGGTGGGTGAGGTGTACATCTGGCACCCTTTATGTGAAATTCACAGCAGTGCCCTCTAAGGTGCTTCACTGCTCTATGGGCATGTCAGTTGCCAGTGGCGTAGTAAGGGTGGGCGGTGCCTCTACCTCACTAAGCTGTCGCACGTGCACACATCCCCTTCCCTTGTACCTTTTTAACTTCTCTGGTGTGAGCAGCATGCCCACGTCGGTGTCGGCTCACCCTTTGACATCACTTCCTAGGTGCAGGTCTGGAAGTGACATCAGAAAGCGCCGATGCCTACACGGGCAGCAACTTCACGTTGGGGAAGTGAAAAGGTACGGGGAAGGCAAGGAGAGGAGCGTGGGAAAGGGCAGAGAGGAGGAGGGGTGCCTTGCCCCCCTTACTACGTCACTGTCTGTGGCCAGTCCAGTACAAGAATGGCCCCTCCAACGTCCAAATGCAGACCATTTGGACGTTTCCAACTTGGATGTTTTTTGGGTCGAAAATGGAGTATAACTTTGGACATTTTTGCAGCCTGAATGTCCAAGTAGATTATTTTAAACCATTTTTTTTGAACGTCTAGCAGTTTGCGTTTCAAAAATGGCCTTTTCAGTGCCTCTGAATTTGGATGTTTTGTGGGAAACATGCAAAGTCGGACTTAGACGTCGTATTGAAAATGGCCCTCCATATGGAACAGCTGTAAAACAGTTATTTATGAAGGAGAAGAAAGTCGCATTAAATTATCATAGGAACGTAATAAAATGACACCAGGTAAAAGACCTGAATGGTCCAACCTTGTCTGCCCATTAGTTATTCTCATTCAAAATACATGATTAAATTAACTTGATATTTCTGGGCCCATAGACTAAAGTCCATCTGGTATAGTCTTATGCTCACTCCAGCCTATCCAACCATCCCGTTGTTTGCAGAATATCTACTGTAAAGTCTGGCCAGTAATGTCCTCATGTTCCAAGTTAGTGGAGATCCCATTGATGCCCTTCTCTGCCCATCCTACACCAAATCACCACATAAAGGACACAAACTGTACAAGTCTGCCAGTACTGGCTTTAGCTCTTTAATTTACATCCTTCGTTTTCTAATTAGAGATCCTCTATGTTTATCCCACGCTTTTTTGAATTTCATCACCATTTTCCTCTCCTCCACCACCCTCAGGAGGGCGTTCCAGGCATCTACCATCCCCTCTGTGAAAAGAATTTCCTAACATTGCTCCTGAGTCTTCTTCCTGCGACCTCAGGTTATGCCTCTAGTTTTACCATTTTCCCTTCTCTGGAGAAGATTTGGTTCTATATTAATACCTTTCAAGTACACTTCCCCCTCCCCCATTCGCGGTTTCTGCACTCATGATTTCACATAATCACAATTTTTTTGGGGGGAGGGGGGAAATAAACCAAACCCATATTTTTGCCTTCCCCCCGTCATCCCAGCCTTACCTAGTGGTCTAGCGGGCTTTCGGGGCAGGAGCCGATCTTCCCTGCGCTCCTGCTCCGTGTAGATCGCCAATAGGAAATGGCTGTGGGGAGTTCCCGTCGTAGTCTCGAGAGCCCCGAAAGCCCACTAGACCACCAGGTAAGGCCGGGATGCTGGGGAAAGGCGGGAGGGAGGCGAGGATGGGTCAGAGCCGGATAGTCGCGGTATTTCCCTATTCGCGGTCCGGCTCCGCCCCTATCCCCCACGAATAACGAGGGAGATGTGTATTTAAATGGCATTACTGAGGAATAACTGGTGAAAATAGCAGGTGTGTAAACTTGAAGAGTGGCCTTCCATCTGACCCTTCCTTCACCCTTAGCTGTCTGCTTCTTGTCTGTGATTATTTCCACTGTGTTGGGTTTTACTATATCAAAAGAAAGATAATGAGAAGAAAAAGACACTAATTGGCTGAAAAACAAAAAAAAGCAGGATTTAGATCCAGTGGCATAGCGAGGGTAGGAGGCACCTGGGTGGTAGTACCCCTTTGTGCCCTCCTCTCTGCTCCCCCCTCCCCGCTCCTTTCGAACACCACACTCATGCCCTCCCTCCCCCCCTTACCTCTTTAAATCTTCGCCAGTGCACACAGCTTCTCCAGCCCACTGCTCACTCCAGCATTGGCTTTTCCCCTGATGTCCTTTCCTGGCCCCGCGACCCGGAAGTGATTTCAGAGGGAACCAGGCAGGCGCAAGCAGCAAGTCAGAGTAGTTGCTTGTGCTGGCAAAGATTTAAAGAGGTATGGGGGTGGGGAACAGAGAGATATTGATGCCCCCACCAAGACAGAGGCCGGGGTGGTCCGCCCCTCCCCCCCTTACTATGCTACTGTTTAGATCCTACTTTTAAGACTGACATACTGTACCCTGGAGACCTTGGAGAAGTCACTTTATTCTTTGCCTCAGGTACCCACAGATTGTAAGCTCTTTGAGGTAGGGACATACTGTACCTCAGTATTTCTCAGCATTGTACAGCTCTATAGAAAAACATAGAAAAATGAAGGCAGATAAAGACCATATAGCCTATCTATGCCATCTACTACCCCTTCCTGTCCCAATCTTTCTTGAATTCAGACACTTTTTGTCTCTCCACCACCTCTACCGGAAGGCCATTCCAAGCATTCGCCACCCTTTCCCTGGAAAAGTATTTATTTTTAGGTTACTTCCAAGTCTATCTCCTTTCACTTTCATCTTATGTGTGTCTAGTAGTGCTATAAAAATTAGTTTTAAACGATTGGCTCGATATTCAAAGGATTTCTATTTCTAATTCTGAGAGTAAGGCTCCTAAATTAGCCTCTTTGAAAATTTACTAGGGCTAAGTGCACAAATTTTTACTCAAAATTTCACTAAGCTCTTAATTTAGGTTTAACAGGGCAGATTTGGGGCAGGAAAAGCTAAGAACTTAGCCCTGATTTTCAGCATTAGGTTCCTAATTAGACTCATAAATCTGGGCAAATGAATGTCATGTTTATGCAAAATTTTGGTTATGGCAACTCTAAGCGATGTAGAAATAAGTAGAGCTAGTCTCTAATAAACACAGAGAATGAAAAGATAGACATTCACACCAGAAACTTACTTCTGGTGACTGCAATCCTTGAATTTGCAATCAATGGCTGGCCCTCTGAGAATCGAGAGGACCCACAGGTTGGGACCAGCTGGAGCCCCAGGATCGAGGCCATTCTTAAAGTACTCAGTTTTGATTATAAACAGGAGGTCATGCGAGCCTGGTGGAGTACTGGGCTGTTAACATATAATAGTACTCAATTTCTTTGCTTCCAAGATTATTTACCAGCAATAATGGCAAAGCAGAAAGAATTTGGCTTCACTTGTTCACGTCTTCATCAGTAAAAAGGTTCAATTTGTCCTTCTTTACCCTGCACAATTGAGAGTCCAGCATGAAGGTAAAGTGTTAATTTTTCAGCAGGCGAGAGAGGCATTGCAATTCACCTAACAAGTATCACAAACAGACTCTGAATCTTGAACCGGCAGGAACTGAGGAGCCTTAAAGACAATGGGAATGGTTTTATTATGCTTGCCAGTGCTTGGCCTGCAAGTTTGGCACATAAATTCTCTGCTACATGCTCCTTTGGTTATAATACCACCTGCCATAAGGGGCAGCATGGTCAGATATGGTGGGAATGTGGGCAAGGAATCCTAGAATCTCCAATTTGTTACCCATTTGTGGGCACCTACAGTTTCAACAGCTTTCGACAGATAGCACAACATGGCATAATTGTATTGGCTCGTGTATTAAGACAGGCGGGGACTATGAGGCCATGGGCAGACACAAGGCAACAATGTAATTTGGGAGTGAGTGATCTTTTTGCATATAGACAACTACAGCATTATATCTGCTCTTTTGATAGTCTGTTCTTCCCCATGGAAGCTCGTTTTCAAGATCTTTGACAACTGTCGCCCACCAGATAGATGTGATGCATTGCTTGATCAAAGTTGCGTGGATTTGGGTCTCTCTGGATACGGGTCAGTTGATTAAGTAAATTCCAGAGATTTCAGTTAGCGTGAAGTTGAGAGAATGCCAATATCGGGTTTTGTACTATGCGTACTACACCCAAAATCAAGCCTATAAATTGGTCTGTATGGAGTCCCCAGTTTGTAATAAGTGTTCCCCAGGGGTTAACTCATTTTTGTATGTTTTTGGGTACGTCTGAAGATTAAACAATTCGGTCAGGAGGTTTTGTGATATTAGGAGAGATGTCCAATGTCGGTCCTCGAGGGCCGCAGTCCAGTCGGGTTTTCAGGATTTCCTCAATGAATATGCATGAGATATATTTGCATGCACTGCTTTCAATGCATATTCATTGTGGAAATCCTGAAAACCCGACTGGACTGCGGCCCTCGAGGACCGACATTGGACACCCCTGCCCTATTCCATTCACATTGGACAAATGAAACCTGTAGAATTTTTACTGATACAAAGGGGTGGAATCCTAGGGAAGAAGATTAGTTTGTCTGTCTGCCCCTTCATACTGGGCGCAGTTGCCTCCCCAATTTAATGATACTTATAAGATGTGGTTCATTGGGTTTGATCTCCTGTGTCCATTGTGGGGGGAGGCAGCATTGTGGGACATTGGGTGGATTACTGTAACCTTAAAACAGATTAGGGCAGGCCATAAGAACCAGGGTTGCAATAGGCCAGTTTGGGTTTATATAATTCAGAGCACGTTTTGTAACTTGTTGCTATCAGTTAAGAGATTTTGAAATTAATGACCTTGCTACATACTTTTCTAGTTAATCAATATTTTCTTGTATGAGTTCTCACATGCAACATGGTACATATCTCAAACTTATAACAAAACAATTATAATTGAAATAAAACCTCACAACTGCTGCCGTGATCGCACCCCAGCGGTTCTATGGGGTATTAAAAGCTGCAGCCAAAATAATGTGCTTTAAAATTGTTTATGTGACGTCTCTGCACATAAACCAAATGGTCAACTGTTCCATAGGAAGGAGACAAGGAAAAAAAACTACATTTACAGGTTGATTCCCAGTGGGCTCAGTTTGGAGGGGAAAGAAGAAAAGATGATCATTAAGAGAACAAAGTAAGTGGGAGAGAATATATGGTGAAGTTTGAAAGATATCAAGGATATTATTATTTGAAGCTTGGAAGGTTAAAGAGCGAATTTTAAATTGAACTTGAAACAAGATTGGAAACCAATGAAAAGTTGAGGGGAAAAGGGGTAACAAAATCACAGGGAATTCGCACAACAGTGGTTTGTAAGGATTGCAGTCATTTTAGACTTAATTGTGGTAAACCAGGAAAAGTGGAAGAAACAAAGCTTCATGTCATAGGATTCAAAAGCAAACTGGATGCACATCTCCTTACAAGAGGCATAGAGGGATATGGGTGACTAAAATTACGCCAGGTATACACCGAGCAGGGCCTCCGCATATGCGGATCACCGGACAAGATGGACCGAAGGTCTGATCCGGAGATGGCGCTTCTTATATTCTTATGTTGTATTTGAATCGGGATCTATCGGAGAAAGTTTTATTAAGAGAAATACAAATGATCACAGAGAAAGAACCCAAACTGCCAGGTTTTCCCCAAATAGTCTAGAACCGTGTTCTTCAACTTTTTGACACCTATGGACCGGCGGAAATAAAATAATTATTTTGTGGACCGGCACCGGTCCGCGGACCGGCAGTTGAAGACTAATTATTTACAAACAAACCCTAAGATGCAAGACTCTGCAAGCAGTACAACCCCAGAGGAAAAGAAACAAATGCATTTCTTCCTAACAGACAAATCAATCACTAAATAAAAAAAATAAAAGCATTTCCCATTGTTGTCTTTCTCCCTCCATGTGCCTTGCCTTTTGGCCTGCCCCCCCTCCACCCCCCAGTGTTATCTTTGGGCCGGTCCACGGTACGATCAACGTGGCATCTTCGGGCCAGCTCCCTGAGTTCTGCATTGCACAAAACTGTGGGCAACGGCTCCTCACGCGCGTCCCGTGCCTCATTTGGAAGCCTTCCCTCTGACATTGTGACGTCAGAGAGAAGGCTTCTGGTTCAGGCGCAGGATGCAGGTAGGAGCCTTTACCCATGGCTTTGTGCACTGTAGCACTCAGGGAGTTGGTCCGAAAATGCCATATTGTAACCCTGGTCTCTCTCCAGTTGTCCTGGGCACTGGCTAAGCTCTTGGGAAGGGCACCCCGACCAGGATATACAAAACAAAGAGTCTGCTTTTTGAGCTGGGCATAGGCTAGGGCTGGGCTAAATCCTGGTAGGCCGAAGGGTACTTCTTCTGGGGTACACTTTCAGCAAAAAAACAGCCAGCGGTCTCAGTGCTTAATGGCAGACTTAATTTTTTGAGCATAACTCTTAAGCTCCTACATTAAGATGAATTTTTAGCTGCAAAGTTATGCTCCTACGTTTGGCTGGAAATATGGCACAAATTTAAGAGGCTAACTTAGGTGTATCAGTCCAGAGGAAGGCTACTAAAATGGTGCGTGGTCATCGTCACAAGGCGTATGGGGACAGACTGAAAGATCTCAATCTGTATACTTTGGAGGAAAGGCGGGAGAGAGGAGATATGATAGAGACTTACGTGGCGTAAATGTGCATGAGTCGAGTCTCATTTGCAAGGAAGCTCTGGAATAAGAGGGCATAGGATGAAGTTGAGAGGTGATAGGCTCAGGAGTAATCTAAGGAAATACAGTACTTTTTTTACTGAAAGGGTGGTAGATGCGTGGAACAGTCTCCAGAAAGAGGTGGTGGAAACAGACTGTGTCTGATTTCAAGAAGCCTGGGATAGGCATGTGGGATCTCTCGGAGAGAGTAAGAGCTTATTAATATGCAGTGATCCTCTGATGATGGATACATGCATAAATCAGAAACTGTCAGCAGAATTTTGGATCTTCTCCCTTCGCCTGGAGCTATCAGTCCCACCCAACCATAACGCACATTCAGTTCAACCATGTGACTTGATTCAGCCTTGTTAATCCGCTTCCTTCCTCTCAGATAGGACCGGTTCTTCCAGCATGTGCTGGAATTAGCAGAAAAAGTCTTGCCAGAGAATCGGTGCTGGTTTACGAGAACTCCGCATTGAGGATTTTAGGTTGATGATCCTGAAGCTGATTAGGAATCTTCTCTTTTTACTTTCTTGTCAATGTGTCCATATATGATCTCATTTCTTTATGATAGTACAAAACTAACCGGGGAGGTTTCTTGAGTATGTCATCAGACATTAACTTTTTGAAAGATTTCAGAGGAAGATTTGTAGGAAGAAAAAGGCAGATGAATGTACTGCCCAGAGGAATGCATTTAGGAGGGAAGTTATCAATATTAAAATGGATTATTTTTCTGTTAAACCGGATTATTAATAACTAGGTCTCATTGCACAAAATGGGGGGCTGTGCTAAAATAGTATGAGTTAGTGGTAAAATAACGCTTCTTAACAGTAGCCCACATTGAAACTCTTCACACCATGGGGGAGGGGAATTATCAATTTCTGATAACCAGAGCTGAGATTGTGATGTCATAATGCCTCATTCTACCAATGCCTAAGAGCCATCCTCATCAGTGATATCACAAGGGCTTGGTTGCCCTATACTTGGCTCACTTTTATTACACATGGAGGGGCATTTTCAAAACATACGTCTAAGTCCAATTTGGATGTATGGCACTAAACGTCCAAAGTAACACCATACGTCTAGAAAAATTTTTTGGGGGGTGAAACCTCCATCTGGACGTCCAGGCCATTGGAAATCTATCTTTATACCACATTTTTTACCACAATTTCATCTGAATCAAATGCTCAGAACAAGAACAGTTGGATGTGGGAGGGGCCAGTCCTGTAATGGACTGGCCACCCAGACATGGCAACAGAGCAGTGGGCACCTTAGAGGGCACTGCTATGAACTGCACATAAAGGGTGCCAGATAATCATCTCACCAGAACTCCCTTATAGGTCATGGTGAGCCCCCAAAACCCACTATACCCCACCTGTCTACAACCACAATAGCCCTTATAGCTGCAGGTGGCACCTATATGGCAGTAGAGGAGGTTATCCCAGGACAAGCAGGCATGATATTCTCACATGTGGGTGACGTCATCTACGGAGCCCCGGCGCGGACAGCTTTTCAAGCAAACTTGATAGAAGTTTCAAGTTTGCACACTGCACCACGCATGTGCGTGCCTTCTCGCCCACTAGAGGGCGCATCCCACCTCGTGGTCCTCAGTTCAAATTTTTCCGCGGAGCAAGAAAGCCCTGTGGATCTGAGCTCCAGTGTTTTTGCCTTCTAGCTGCCGCGTTTAGTTTGTTTTTCCCTTCGAATTAGTTCGCGGTGCTGTTTTCCTTTCGTTTCTTTTCAAAAAAAAAAAAAAAAAAAAGTCTTTCGTTTTTCGTCGGGTTCCGGGGGCTCCCGGAAGCCGTGGCCGCGAGACGTCGGTACGTTCCCGGCCTTCTTCTTTTTCTTCGTGGATGTCCCGTCCTGTTACGGGATTCAAAAAGTGCAGCCGGTGTGAGAGGTTGCTTTCCATCACTGACCCTCACCGGTGGTGCATTGTCTGTCTTGGGCCCCGAACATCCGACAGACTCGTGTGATCGCTGTGCTACCTTCCAAAACAGGGCCCTCCGTCGCCGTAAGGCAAGAATGGCCGAATTGTTCGCCGTCGACGCGCCGCCTAAGGCCTCGACGTCGGCCTCGGCTTCGGCCCCGGCCTTGACCTCGGCCTCGGCGTCCTCGGGGGCCTCGGCCTCGCCTCGGCCCTCTTCCTCGAAGGCGTCGTCAGTGAAGCAAGCTTCGGGTAAGTCCTCTGTTCCATCCCCTTCAGCAAAGAAGCCATCCTCGAGTCAGGCCAAGGCGGGTGGGTCGACCCCGGCCCCGCATCGGACCTCGACTCCGCACACCCCGAGGGAATACTCGAGACCGAGGTCGCCCTCCAGGGAGTGTGCCCCGGACTCGGAACTCCCCACCTTCGTGGGGATTCCGGCCTTCCAGGATCTCCTCCGAGCTCTGATCTCATCGGAGCTGTCGGGAGCCCTGGAAGTGTTGCAGCGTGCTGCGGTTCCGGCGGCCTCGACCTCGGCCTGGACGCCTTCGGTCTCGGAGGCCCCGGCCTCGGCTCCCTCGGGAGCCCCGGCCTCGGCGACCTCGGTCTCGGGTACTGGGACCCCGTTCACCTCGGTCTCGGCCCCGCCCCGGACCTCGACCTCGGGGGAACCCCCTGAGCGGAGTGTAAGGCCCAAAGAAAAGTTGCGCAGAGTGCGCCGTCTTTCCTCCTCTTCCTCCGGGTCTTCCAGACACGCCTCGCCCTCGACGCGACCTCGGACGGGTCGTCGATCGAGGAAGTCTAAGCGGCCCCGAGGCTCGCCTCGGCGCGACCGTTCCTCGTCGTTCGGGGGTGAGGCGTTGCAGGTGTCGGAGTTGCGCCTTGACAACCCGAGGCTCCTCCGCTCACCCCATGGGAAGTCTTCCCGGGCCGCCTCGCCGAGGAAACGGGAGAGTGTCCCACGAACCCCGGGGTCCTCACCCAAGGGTTCTGCGAGGAGGATAACTTCCCCTTCCCCCTCGAGGGCCCTCGAGAGGGGATCCTGGGATTCGGGATCGGTTAGGGATCCTCATTATTCCCACGAGGCCTCCCCCCTCTCCTCGGTGGGGCGGTCGAGAACCCCCTCTCCCCAGGCTAGGCCGTCCTCATTTTCATCCTTCGTTCAGGACATGGCCCAAGCCCTGGGGATTGACCTGATGGTAGGCTCTCGGTATTCCAAAGAATTTTTGGAGGAACAGGACCTCCCCATTCTTCCTAGGGAGGTGCCTAGACTCCCTCTCAACAGTGTCCTTCTGCAAACCTGGCTGAAGAACTTGTCAAACCCTCTTACAGTCACGTCTGTGCCTTCAAAAATGGAATCGAAGTATAGGACGATTCCCCCTAAAGGGTTCGATAAGGCGCAGCTCTCACACCAGTCTCTTCTGGTGGAGTCTGCTCTTAAAAAATCACAGCCCTCACGGGTTTCTGCGGCGGTTCCACCAGGCAGGGAGGGGCGGACCCTGGACAAGTTTGGCCGTCGCCTCTATTCAAATTCCCTGATGGCCACCAGGGTTCTAAATTACGCCTTCACCTTTTCCTCCTTTTTGCGTGGTATGGTGAAGGACCTTCCTCAATATCGAAACTCGTTACCGGACTCCCAAAGAGCAGGATTCGACAAGTTTATGTCCAACCTGTCTCAATTGCGGTTGTACCTATTCCATGCAGTGTACGACGCCTTTGAGCTGGTTTCGAGGGTGTCGGCCCTCGCGGTGGCCATGCGCCGCTTGGCCTGGCTTCGCACCCTCGACATGGACCCAAACCTGCAGGAACGCCTGGCAGACTTGCCTTGTGTGGGGTCCGAGTTATTCGACGAGTCATTGGATGCGGCGACCAAGCGCTTGTCGGAACAGGAGCGCTCTCTAGCATCCCTGGTCCGCCCCAAACCTAGGCCCCCGCCGCAGAAACCCTTTCGGCCTCCGCCGCGCCGATACCCTCAGAAGTCGACCCCGGCTTTCTCGAGACCGCCTCCGAGACGTCCGTCTCAGCGAGGCAGAGGGGGACAACCCCAAGCCCCGGCGCAGGGCCCTTCTAAGCCAGCGCCTTCCTTTTGACGGGCTGAGCGGACGGGGCGGGTTCCCCTCCGCACTTTCTCAGGAACCCCTTCCTATCGGGGGCCGTCTTCGGTTCTTCCGGGAGGCATGGACCGGGATTACCTCAGACGCTTGGGTGCTCCGGATCGTCTCCGAGGGCTACTCGCTCAACTTTGTGTCCTCGCCGCCGGACAGTCCCCCAAGTTTAGTCCCCTGCAACCGTTCGCAGCTACCGACCCTTATAACCGAAGCCAAAGCCCTCTTGAAGCTTCGGGCGGTCGAGCCGGTCCCCAAGGACCAGTGGGGTACGGGGTTTTACTCCCGCTACTTTTTGGTCCCAAAAAAGACCGGGGACCTGCGCCCCATACTGGACCTCAGGAAGCTCAACAAATTCCTGGCCCGGGAGAAGTTCCGAATGCTATCTCTCCCGGTTTTGTACCCCCTCTTGGGGGAAGGGGACTGGATGTGCTCCCTCGACCTGAAGGAAGCATACACCCATGTTCCGGTGCACCCCGCCTGTCGAAGATTCTTACGATTCCAGGTGGGGGACCTCCACCTCCAGTACAGGGTACTGCCCTTCGGCCTGGCCGCGTCCCCACGAGTATTCACGAAGTGCATGGTGGTGGTTGCAGCAGCCCTCAGGTCACGTGGACTCCATGTGTTCCCTTACCTGGACGATTGGCTCATCAAAGCCCCGACCAGGGAGGGGGTTATCTCAGCGACCCGACAGTCTATTGCCTTCCTGCAAACTCTCGGGTTCGAGATAAACTTTCCAAAGTCTCAGTTGAGACCGTCGCAGTCTCTTCAATTCATAGGTGCGGTGCTGGACACGGTGCGCCTACGCTCCTACCTGCCGACCCAGCGGGTGGAAACCTTGGTACGGATGAGCCGCCAGGTCTCCCAACTATCGAGGGTGTCGGCCAAGCGCATGATGATGCTGCTGGGTCACATGGCCTCGACGGTACATGTCACGCCGTTTGCGAGGCTACACCTGAGGATCCCTCAGTGGACCCTCGCGTCCCAGTGGCGCCAGGAGTGCGACCCGGTGTCTCGCCTCATTTCGGTAACTCCGCCCTTGCGGAAATCGCTGCGTTGGTGGACAGACTCTTCAAATCTGTCCATGGGGCTATTGTTTCGCACTCCGCCTTTTCGCAAGGTCCTGACCACGGACTCCTCGGAGTACGCGTGGGGAGCCCATCTCGACGGTCTTCGCACGCAGGGCCTGTGGTCGTCAGAAGACCGTCAGTGTCATATCAACGTGCTAGAGCTGCGAGCCATCTTCCTAGCACTTCGAGCCTTCGTTCACATATTGCAGGACCAGGTGGTCCTCGTCCGCACGGACAATCAGGTGGCAATGTATTATGTGAACAAGCAGGGAGGAACGGGGTCATGGCCCCTCTGCTCCGAAGCTCTTCGCCTCTGGGAGTGGGCGGCCTCCCGGAACATCTTCCTCCGGGCGGTCTACATCCAAGGAGAACGGAATTGCCTGGCGGACAAACTGAGTCGACTTCTGCAACCGCACGAGTGGACTCTACACTCAGCAGTTCTACGCGAGGTCTTCGCTCGCTGGGGAACGCCACAGGTGGATCTGTTTGCCTCTCCGGAGACACACAAACTACCACTATATTGTTCTCGGATGTACTCGCAGGACCGTCTGGAAGCGGATGCCTTCCTACTCGACTGGGAAGGGAGGTTCCTGTATGCATTCCCTCCGTTCCCTCTGATCATGCGAACGTTGGTACACCCGTCCACGGCCACGATGATTCTCATAGCACCTCGGTGGCCGCGTCAGCACTGGTTCTCCCTGCTGCTCCAGCTCAGTGCCAGAGAGCCTCTTCCCCTGCCTGTCTCTCCTTCTCTGCTGTCTCAGAGTCAAGGATCCATGTTACATCCCAATCTGCAGTCATTGCACCTGACAGCCTGGTTTCTTGTTCCCTGACTCCTCCGGACCTGTCTCAATCGGTGAAGGAGGTGTTGGAAGCCTCCCGCAAGATCTCGACGAGGCTTTGCTATGCGCAGAAATGGACCAGGTTTTCCACCTGGTGCTCGTCTTTTCACCTGGATCCGGTATCAGTTCCGGTATCCTCGGTTTTAGAATATTTGTTTCATTTGTCGCGCTCCGGCTTGAAAACCACTTCGGTGCGGGTTCATCTCAGTGCGATTTCTGCTTTCCACCAACCTCTGGAGGGACGCCCTCTGTCACTCCATCCCTTGGTGACACGCTTCATGAAAGGGTTACTCAGGGTTTGTCCCCCTCTTAAGCCTCCGTCTGTCGTGTGGAATTTGAATGTGGTTCTGGCTCAACTGATGAAACCCCCGTTTGAGCCACTCAACAAGTCCCTCTTGAAATTTCTGACTTGGAAGGCGGTGTTTCTAATTGCCCTCACCTCCGCCAGGCGGATTGGGGAGTTGCAAGCCTTGGTTGCGGACCCTCCTTTCACTGTCTTTCATCACGACAAGGTGGTTCTCCGCACCCATCCTAAGTTTTTACCTAAAGTTGTTTCTGACTTCCACCTAAATCAGTCCATTGTCCTTCCTGTGTTCTTCCCGAAGCCCCACTCCCATCCTGGCGAGACGGCGCTTCACACGCTTGACTGTAAGAGGGCGTTGGCATTTTATCTTCAACGCACCAGGCCTCATCGGAAGGTTCCTCAATTGTTTTTGTCCTTCGATCCCAATCGGTTAGGGCATCCAGTTTCCAAGCGCACTCTGTCTAACTGGTTGGCCGCTTGCATTTCCTTTTGCTACGCTCAGGCTGGCCTTCCTCCCCCGGGTCGAGTCACGGGGCACAAGGTCCGAGCGATGGCAGCTTCGATAGCTTTCCTCCGATCCACTCCGATGGAGGACATATGTAAGGCTGCCACTTGGTCTTCGGTTCATACATTCACCTCTCATTACTGCCTGGACACTTTATCCAGGAGTGACGGCCGGTTTGGCCAGTCAGTTTTGCAAAATCTGTTTTCCTAAATTGCCATCCTCCCACCTGCCCTTTTTTGGTTAGCTTGGAGGTCACCCACATGTGAGAATATCATGCCTGCTTGTCCTGGGATAAAGCACAGTTACTTACCGTAACAGGTGTTATCCAGGGACAGCAGGCATATATTCTCACAACCCGCCCGCCTCCCCGGGGATGGCTTCCTTGCTAGTTATGGAACTGAGGACCACGAGGTGGGATGCGCCCTCTAGTGGGCGAGAAGGCACGCACATGCGTGGTGCAGTGTGCAAACTTGAAACTTCTATCAAGTTTGCTTGAAAAGCTGTCCGCGCCGGGGCTCCGTAGATGACGTCACCCACATGTGAGAATATATGCCTGCTGTCCCTGGATAACACCTGTTACGGTAAGTAACTGTGCTGTTTGGGTGGGCGATAGAGCTTGTACCCCGGCAGTGCTGTATCCCATTTGTTTTCTTCATTCCACCACGTTTCAGAGACTCCAATGATGTCTATGTCCTCTGCATTGGCCATGGCTTCTATTCCCCCATTTTGTTCTTAGGCTCCTTGCATTTATATATATGCAATTTAGCTCCTGGTATTTTATTGCCTTCATTTCCTTTCCCTGTGCTTCGGTCTTTAGTTTCTTCTCTTTTGCTACAATCTTTCTAACCTCCGCTTCTGGGTTAGTCGACTCCTGCAATTTGTCCCTTGTTTCTTCCCAGCCTTTTTTCCCCTTAGAATCTTCACGGGATACCATCTTCCGAATCGCCGACGCTTGGTCGACTGTCGGCTTTCCCCTTCTTCTTAGTTTAAAGCTTGTTCTATTCCTCTCCTGACGTTGATTGCTAGAAGTCTAGTTCCCGCCGCGCTCAGGTGCAGTCCATCTCTCCTGAAGAGCTTGCTCTTGCCCCAGAACATTGTCCAGTTCCTCACGAAGTGGAATCCTTCTTCCTCACATCATCTCCTCATTCACGCATTTATTGATTGTAGTTCCTCCTGCCTTTTCACATCTGCCCTCGGTACCGGTAAGATCTCTGAGAATGCTATCTTCCGGGTCCTCATCTTCAGTTTCCTTCCCAGAATCTTGAACTGTTCTATAATTGCTTGTGTCCAAAATGCCAGAGACATGAGTATCCTAAACTATTCTATATGTTACATGTATAAGTGCGAGTCCCACCCAGACTCTGCCCAGACCCTACTTGTGTGTATATAAATTACATGCTACGCAAGATGGGGCCGATTCTGTAAATGGCACCTGCCGAGTGTCAGTCACAGACAGGCGCCGCTTACAGAATCGCAGCTAGAAAGGATCCTAGGCCCTGGAAATGTAGGCCAGGGTTTTACGGGCCTAGGGTCCTTGCAGAATCATGGCCAGCAGTGCCTAGTGATGCAAAGGTCTGGGGCTGCCTACTTCCACGCTTCGGCGTCACTAGGCAGTGGCAAATTTTTTTTTAATTGGTTTTTAATGGCGTGACCAATTATCTCACCACTTAAAACTAATTAAAACAGTTAAGTTAGGCATATTTACAGAATAGTGTTTAGGCGGATAGCTGCGCAAATCTGCTGCTGTGCTAATCATATTTGCATTATTTTTGGTGTGTAAATATTGGCACTTTATTTATGGAATTACCACCTAAGGGTTAATAGAGAAACATACAGCAACACAATTTGATAGGTCTGATACTTGGAGGGAAGAGTGGGAAAGGATGCCAAACAGGTTGAAAAGGTGACGACAAAAGCTGGAAGGATGCTAGGGAAAAAGGAGGTATTGATGCCTCTGTATAAGACTCCGGTGAGACCTCATTTAGAATATTGTGTACAATTCTGGAGGCCGCACCTTCAAAAAGATATAAAAAGGATGGAGTCGGTCTAGAGGAAGGCTACTAAAATGGTGATAAGGTGTATGGGGACAGACTTAAGAATCTCAATCTGTATACTTTGGAGGAAAGGCGGGAGAGGGGAGATATGATAGAGACATTTAAATACCTATGTAATATAAATGTACATGAGTTGAGTCTCTTTCATTTGAAAGGAAGCTCTGGAATGAGAGGGCATAGGATGAAGTTAAGAGGTGATAGATACGTGGAACAGTCTCCCGGAAGAAGTGGTAGAGACAGAGAATGTGTCTGAATTCAAGAGGGCCTGGGATAGGCACGTGAGATCTCTCGGAGAGAGAAAGAGATAATGGTTACTGCAGACGGGTCATTTGGCCTTTATCTGCCATCATGTTTTTATGTATGTTTCTAAGTGGAAGTATGACCTGACATCCTGATATTCCTTGTCATTTAACTATTCTCCCCCCTTTTTCCTAAAGGCCTGAAGTGCTAGCTCTCTGACGCTCTTAGAATTCATACGAGCGTCAGAGCATTTAGCGCCCTGGGCTGCAGTAGAAACCTCTACCGTGGCTTAGTCAAAGAGGTGATTAGCAGACTGTGGGGATGGAGGTGGGAAGGTTAGGGTTGAGAGGATTGCGATGATCAGTGTTTTGCTGATCGCCACTGGCGTTAGAACCTTGGAAATGTGATGCTGGCTCATGACTGGGCTTTGGCATTGTATTTCCGAGTTTCGGGAGCTGGTTAACACATAGCCAGTTAAGTATGATATTCAGCACTTAAACCAGCTGTGGGTTATCGCCTATAGACTTTTAGGCTGTCCTATTTAAGTGGTAAACGTGGCCAGTTAAGTGCTGAATACTGGCACTTAACTGGCAAAGTGCCAACTCTGCCCGCAGAACGCTCTCAAAATAGCTAGTTTTGTGTTGGCTGCTGACTGCTCATTGTCGCTGGCCCTGAAAATGACCGGTTAGCCCCCAAAACGTGAATTAACTGCCCAAGAATAATATCAGACTAATTCAAATGTGTTACGTATCACTCTCTTTTGCTGTTGAAGCATTCGAAAAGTTATAAAAATGAAACTTAGAAAATGTCTCAAGTGGTGCTTATCTCGTGTTTAGATCACCAGTGACTGGCGTTTTTAACAGCCTGATTGCTCCCTCCCCCCTGTCTGAGCCAGCTGAAGGGCATTAACATCTTTTCAGGGCAATGGGCTCTCTTTTCACTTTGCCACGTTTGCAAACTGAGGTTGTACGAGAGAAGATGCCGTAACAAAGCCCTGAATATGAAACGTAATCATTATTCTACCTCCAAGGTATACATAACCACTGTGGAACAGCATTTGGTTTAACAAGGAATGTTTCAGGCACGCTTTTTCTCTGCTAGGAGCTGAAATGTGCTTTAACCCTAGCGTGGTTCTGCCCACTCTCAGGGATGCAAGCTGCAGAGTGCAATGTGTAAAAGCTGAGAGCCAACAACCTTTTTTCTAGAAATAAAACATCCCTAAATCAGCCAGTATTTCCTCGTTTACAAAATTTATTTGCTGCGTTTCCCACATGCTCCAATAGGTTGTGTTTTTATTTGAAATGATTTTCCCCCTTCTCTTATTTTTGAGGCTGGGCTGCTGGAATAGGAGAAGCGGTGTGCGTGGACAAAGATATTAGCCTTGGACCTGATAACATTTCTCAGAATCAGTTTTAGCCTTCCTGTGCTTTTCAGATTTGAGTAACACAAACAAGCCAGCACTGGAAACCTTGAGACTGAGTTCAGACATGCCAAAAAATCCCACATACGCAGAAAGTCTTCGTTTGTTATGAAATACTAGACTAAATGCCTATCAAAACTGATAGAATATCAGAGTTTGGCAAGGAGACAAGAGGGAAGGTATTAACTTTGCACCACATACTAGTCTCTATCCCATTTCTCTCCCATCCTGACAAATCTATTTTTCTCTCCTCCATCTCCCCTTCCAGGACTAGTGCGAAGGACCTAAGTAGCCTTGGCCTACCTTCTGCCTTTCCCCCATCTTTTTCCCCCCATAAGCCTCCTCTCCTGATACTTTGATAATTAAACTTAACAATTATGGTTAATCCAGCATTATCCTTGCCAGGATGATCCTGTAAACAAACATAATTGGACATCATCATTTAAATATTAAACTTCATGTACAAATATACATATATATATATATAAAGACATGAGGGCAGTTTCCAAAAGCCACTTATGTGGGAAGGGTTACTATATTTTTGACCTGCAAAAAAGAGGACACCCCCGGCTCTGCCCTCACCCCACCCCCAGAACCTAGTTTGGCAGGGCCAGTTACAAAGAATCCAGTGTCTCTTCCACCTCTTACTTCCTCGGTGTTGTAATTCTATTTTCTTCGGGCCGCCAGCAGCTCGGCAACATGAGCCTGCTGCCGCCAGCCTACCCCGGAAGTCACCTCTCTGCAGTGACATTCTATTCCCACAGAGGCGGGATTTGCAGAGAGGTGGCTTCCAGGGCAGACCGACAGCAGCAGGATCATGTTGCTGAACTGCCTACAGCCTGAAGAAAATAGAATCGCAGACAAGGAAGTAAGAGGGGAAAAGCCACCGGATTCCTTGCAAGCTGGCCCTGCCAAACCCGGACCGATTCCACAATTTAAAAAAAACCATCCAGTCACCCACACAGTCCTACATGTCCAGGTTTTCCCAGACGTATACTGATCCTATATGTGAGTAAATGGCCTGCTTGAGAACTGTCCATTTTCCATGTGGGTAAAAGGATGTGGCTGTTGGGGTCTGTTGTTTTGCTTTGACTGCAGCTGCTCCTTACCTCCCCCAAGAAGCTTCTACCTTGTGCAGTTGCCTGGTCTCCTCCTCTATTCCCTTATTGACTTCTCTGCCCCCCTGTTTGCCACTATGTCTCTGTGGGCCCCTTATATCGGTGCTACCATTCCTGCTACAATGATACAAGACCCCACAAGCAATGCTGCTGCCTTCATACAGTCCCCACCAGGCACATGTCAACTCTTGCATACTCACCTCCCCCGGTCCTTTTGCAACCATTTATCCAAGCATGACAGAGAGACTGTCGCCATCTATTATCATATAACCTAACATGCATAAAAAAGAGGATGAAAGGGCATCCAGCTCATGATGGAATTTGTTTTGCCTCCTGCAAGACCCAAGGCTGGCTGAGGACAGAGTGAATGTCTAAACAAAGATTCCAGAGAAGTGTGTGTAGAGTAATCACTCCTCCAATGACCTTTCATTTAGACAGGCCAAGGTAAACGATGCACTGTACGTGAATTGAATAATAGAGAGGCCTGCTGCAACCTCTACAGCAGGGTTGTTCCCTCCCAGTCTTCAAGGGCTGCCTATGGGTTTCAGATGGCCCCGATGAATATGCATGAGAGAAATTTGCATACAATGGAGATAATATAGATGCATACAGATTGATAGGCTTAAAAATGATAAGTCCCTGGGACCGGACGGCATACACCCGAGGGTAATCAAGGAAAGGGGGTTATAGCTGAAGTGCTCCAACTAATAGCCAATCTGTCAACCAAATCAGGAAATATTCTGGAAGACTGGAAAGTGGCAAATGTTACACCGATCTTCAAGAAAGGTTCGAAGGGAGATCCAGGAAACTACAGACCAATGAGTCTGACTTCGGTACCGGGAAAGATGGTAGAGGCGCTGATAAAGGACCGCATCATCGATCACCTTGACAGACACAAACTGATGAGGACCAGCCAGCAGGGTTTCAGCAAAGGAAGATCTTGCATGACAAAATTACTGCACTTCTTCGAAGGAGTAAATGGGCAGATAGACAAGGGTGATACAGTCAACATCGTATATCTAGATTTTCAGAAGGCGTTCGACAAGGTTCCGCATGAATGTCTACTTCAAAAAATTGCAGCCATGGAATCGAGGATGATATACTCATGTGGATTAAAAACTGATTGGCGGATAGGAAACAGAGAATGGGGGTAAATGGACAATACTTGGCCTGGAAAAGCATCACGAATGGAGTGCCGCAGGGTTGGGTGCACGGGCCTGTGCTCTTCAACATATTTATAAACAACCTAGAAACTGGCACATTGAGTGAGGTGATTAAATTTGCGAACGGTACAAAGTTATTCAGAGTAGTGAGGACACAGAAGGAATATAAAGACCTACAAAGAGACATAAATACACTCGAGGAATGGGCCGCGAAATGGCAAATGAGGTTCAATGTGGATAAGTGCAAGGTGATGCATGTCGGTAAAAAAATAATTTGCACAAATACAGGATGTCTGGTGCTATACTCGGAGAGAGCCCCCAGGAATGAAACTTGAGAGTACTTGTAGACAAGTCAACGAAACTGTCCGCGCAATGTGCGGCAGAGGCGAAAAGGGCAAACAGAATGCTAGGAATGATTAAGAAGGGAATCACGATCTGAAAAGGTTATCATGCCATTATACCAGGCCATGGTATGCCCCCACCTGGAGTACTGCGTCCAACACTGGTCGCTGTACATGAAAAAGGACATAGCACTACTCGAAAGGGTCCAGAGAAGAGCAACAAAAATGGTTAAGGGACTGGGGGAGTTGCCATACAACGAGAGGCTGGAGAAACTGGGCCTCTTCTCCCTTGAAAAGAGAAGACTGAGAGGGGACACGATCGAAACATTCAAGATATTGAAGGGAATTGACTTAGTAGAGAAAGAGAGAAGGCACTCGTTAAAGTTAGAAGGAGAAAGATTCTGTACAAATGTAAGGAAGTTCTTCTTTACCCAGAAAATGGTAGAAAACTGGAATGTTCTTCCGGAGCCTGTTATAGGGGAAAACACCCTCCAGGGATTTAAGACAAGGTTGTTGGATAAGTTCCTACTTGAACAGAAGATACGCAAGTAAGGCTTGACTCAAATAGGGCACTGGTCTTTGACCTAAGGGCTGCCGCGTGAGCAGACTGCTGTGCACGATGGACCACTGGTCTGACCCATCACCGGCAAATCTTATGTTCTTATGTTCAAATTGCTCTCATGTCTGTTCATTAGGGATATTTTGGAAACCTGAATCTGGTGGTCCTTGAGAACTGAGGGAGAAATGCTTGAAAGGACGCCCTGCTGTCGGTGCCTAAGTTAATTGACAGATGACGTTTAAAACAGCAACGTTAAAGCAGCTAACGGTGCCTAAATATAGGCGCTGGAATCGTGCCTAAAGAGGTGTTTTACAGCGCCCTAATGCCACTTCACGATTCATGACAAAGATAGGCGCCTGGAAAACCCTGGCCTACATTTCTGGCGCGATTCACTTCATGGCAATCTGCGGCCTCCAATATTGGCTCTGTATAGAAAATCCAGGCCTCAGTGAGGGCCACTGCTCTAAAGACTTTCCTCCAGGCTGAATTGGACTTCTGAATTATTCCATATTTGCCACCTCCTGTAAGTCATTTGGTGTCCTTGAGGGCTCGATATTCAAAGTGATTTAACCATCCAGAAATTGCTCCTATTTGAGGCTAACTGCTCATGTCAGTTAGTGCCACTCAAAATAAGCAGTTGTCGCTGAACTGAAAACCGACTAATTTGGGGGTAGAGTTAGCATTTGGCCGGTTAAATGCCAGTATTCAGCATTTAACCGGCCAGGACGGCATATGAGTCAGTCTTATCTTTTGTGGTGGCCCATAGCCGGTTAAGTGCCAAATTATCACACTTAGAGCTCCTTTCACAAAACCGCAGTAAAGGTTTCTACTGCAGGCCGGTGAGGTAAATGCTCCTCCGCTCATAGGAATTCGATGAACGTCTGAACATTTATCCCATGGTAGAAACCTCATGGTAAAACCCAGCTTTGCGTTAGCCGGTTCTGGAAACCCAGAAATTCAGTGCTGGGGCCCAGATGATCCAGCATGGAATTTCCAGGTTTAATACCAGTGGCGTCTTATTCGGCTTAATACTAGGGTCCTTGTACTGAAATTTAGATTAGATGCATCAAAATGTATCACCATGCTAGTGCACACCATCATTATAAAATAGAACTTGTGGTAAATATGGGGTTACCAGACGTCCGGGAAACCCCGATGTGGACATCTGCGCGTGCTCCAGGCCCTCTGGATCCAGCTGAAGCTCGTCCGGAAGAAGAGGAGGCTTCGTGGGGTTGGGGCCGGAGGTGGAATGGGGCGGAGTTGTGTCTGGTTTTTCTCAGAGAGAAATTATGGTAGTCCTAGGTAAATAATACGTGCTAATGGACATCGACACATGAACACAGCAGCTTTAATCAGTCGAGCCCTTACATTCTTTCTTTAAGTCATGGTTCCTTTATTCAAAAATTTTTAAGTGCACAAAATTACAAGAGTAGATAATAGAAGTAATTTCATGATGCCATAATAAGATAAATAAATGCTATATCAAAGCGTTACTACATAAAACAAACTTATAATATTAGTAAAGTGCTCAGACCTCATAACCCTTAGTGAGATGATAACAATCAAACTGCGGTTATTGTAGGGACCATCACAGCCTTTACTGTCCCTTACCAACCATCACCAAAGTAGTATAGTAAACACTTATCTGTGAATTTGTTCTGGTTGGAGCCTTCACCATAACCGCAGGAACTTTATATAAATCTGTGCATCTGAGCACTTTACTAATATTATAAGTTTATTTTATGTAGTAACACTGTCCTATAGCTAGGAAGTTCTTTTTCACCCAGAGGGTGGTGGATACATGGAATGTGCTTCCAGAGGCCGTGGTAGACAGGAGCACTGTACAGGGCTTCAAAGAAGGTTTGGATAGGTTCCTAGAGGACAAAGGGATTGAGGGGTATAGATAGGTGTAGATATGGGTTGTAGGGATAGGAGTGGAGGAAAGTTACAGGAAAGGGCCTGATGGGCCGCCGCGCGAGCGGACCGCTGGGCGAGATGGACCTCTGGTCTGCCTCAGCGGAGGCAACTTCTTATGTTCTTATTTAATTATAAAAGTCCATCCAGCATTTCATTCAATATCTCCCAAGAAGATAAGAATATTTGGGGTCATAATAAGATAGCCATAAAAGAAAACAGAACAATATGGAACAGACATGGATTCCAAGAGAACAGAGGGAGAGTGGAGCTGTATACATGTGCGTAAAGCTAAACATGAAAGTATAGAAAAAAATCAAGCCGCATTAGGGTTTTTTATTGCCAGCCGCTGCTGTAAAAGCTCCAACGCTCATGGGAATTCTATGAGCCATCGATTAAAAAAAAAACCCTAACGTGGCTTGATAAAAGAGGGCCCAAATTAGTTATCAACATTAAGAAATAATAGAGCATTTTAAGGATGTTGTAGCAGAGAGTTCGGTTTTCTTGGCTAAATACACTTTGAATTTATAAGACAAGCAAACTAAGAGGGTCTTTTACAAAGCCCAGAGGAATTAAATGACATTTACCACAGCTTTGTAAAGTTCGAGCCCTTACATTCTGATGAAATGTTGCAACGAGAGAGAAAACGACTTTATAAAATAAAGAAAATGGATCTCTAGGCTGCCGATGCATGGATGTCACGGTGTTATCCGCGCGTCCTTCAGCCGCATCCCTGAGCCTCCTATTTCTGCCGGTGGGGGAGTGCTGCAGAAGGAGAGCAGAGGTGCGGCACAGACGCCATGAGATGCACATCCTGTAAGCAGTCAGCCGGCACCTCGGGGCATACCTGGAAGCGACAGACTGTTTTAAATGGTCATTATTTAGAAATACTTCTATTCTGACAGTCATTATCGGTTAGGAGGTGGTTACGTGAGGGGCTGAAAACTCGGGTGCACAATGTTTGTGTTTGGAAACCATTGACTACTAAGTCTGGCTCATTTGGTAACTTGGGATTTTGCTCATCTCTTGCTGGGTTGATGGGTGTCTTATAATTCACCAAGAATGTTTGTGATGTAGCAGGCTAAAATATTTGCTATAAATATATAGAATAGGCTTTTTATAGAACCAGAAAAGCAAGAATTATTTGTGAATCCACCAGGGTAATGGCGACAAGCTGACACCCTCATTATACCAGTGTCTTTAAACATTCAGTGACCTTGTAGAACTCATTTTAATGCTTTAATTGGTTTTCTTTTAATTTATTACAATATCTCTAATTATGGAATGAAGGAGTAGCCTAATTAGAGCAACAGGTTTAGAACCAGGGAAAACTGAGTTTAAATCGCACTGTTGCTCCTTGTGACCTTGGCCAAGTCACTTAACACTCTCCTACAAGCCTAGATTGTAAGTGTTCTAGGGACAGGGAAGTACTTTGGGTACCTGAATATTACTCACCTTGAGCTTTGGCCCTTTTAACTCTCTCTCACCCTGAGAATTTGTCATACACTCCCCCCAGTCTTTTCGGTATCGTCAGATGTAATAATGTATCCAATAAATGCATTGTGTACACACACCAGTTTTTGTGTTTACTAGGTGTAACATCCGTAGCCCGGTTACCCAACAAACGCTAACTAGCAGTCTGGGGAGGTAGGAGAATAAGCTTTCATTTCCACAGAATTAGGGGTCTGCTTTCCTCACAGATCTCCCACTGCTTTCCACAAATTCCCTGCCCCTCTCAGTTTAGTTGAGTCTGTTCTGGGTGACAGTCCTTCGCGTCCAGCCGGGAGTTCGGTTCATGCATAAAAACTACAGTTCAACGGGTTCCTACCTCAGCTGGGCATAAGTTACAGTTCTCTCCTGGTCCTCCCCGTCCTTCCTTCACTCTGGGACCCCGGGTTCTGATTCTGGCTCTTCCTTTTAAACTCTACACCTCTGCTTCCTGGTTTGACACTTTCCTCCCCTCCCCCTTTCTGAGCTTTCCTGGCCAGGAGGTTCCTCTAGGAAACCTTCTTGTCTGAGGAGCTGAACTAACCTGAGGAAGTGGCAGGGTTTCATGTGATCGTGCATACCCACCGATGAGCACTGCAGGGCCACTAGCACATACCTGCAATTGTGAATACCCAGAGGTAAGTTCTACACCCCCACAGGCACATGGGTTCCCAGACATCCAGGAAAACCCGGACATGTTCTCTTTTTTAGAGGATTGTCTGGGTTCCTGAACAGACTTTCCATTTCTCTCGGTTTTGGAAAACCCTGATGAACTCCGGCTGCATCTGAGAGGGCCTCTGAGAATGCGCTCATACTCCAGGCTCTCTAGACACAGCTGTGTGGGGGCAGAATGGGACGGGCCTGGAGGCGGAACAGGGCGGGGTCGTGCGTCCAGGGTTTGGGCGGAAGAAAATATGCTAACCAAGTTGTATCACCACAAATACAAACCTTCAGTTGCATTCACACCTTTTGTTTTTTTTAAATGGAACCCGTCTAGGTTATAGCTGGGTTTTGACTTAGCAGGTTTCACCTGCTCCTTTGAGCTTTAGAAATCTTTCTCTTGCGCCTCTTGGATCCATGTGCTGTATTTTTAGCCAGTAGGTGTCACTGTTGAGCAGCGGTTGGGAAGCCGTCCTCTCTTTCACCTCACACACACACACACAGTACTTTTCTTGTGGTAACTCTTTATCTATATAAACATCCATTTTTCTTATTACTGTGCTGCTCAGCTCTGCCAAAATAAACATGCTTCCTGCACACATCCTCTCCAGGGTCGGAGCCTGGAGCAATTCAGTTCCACTTGCAGTATGAAAACTTTGCTTTCAACTTTCGGCAGACCCATTCATGTAAGCAAGTAGGTGCCCCGCTTTCTTGGTCATGGCCACCACCATTTGGCATACAGGTGTCAGGAAAAACTCTGAGGCAAGAGCCGAAAGATCATTCCAGATAACACTGTAGAACTCTTTCCATCCCAAAACCTTGGAAGCAACATTATTGAGATCTGGCATAGTCACACAGCACAAACTGGTCACGTGCTATCCTTGTGAGATATCCAACTGTTTAAAAGGTTATGTGGCACGGGATGGTACAGTTTTACACGCAAGGAAATTATGCAGAACTAGAATGATTAGAATTTAGCAGGTTCCTGGAGGAAAAGTCCATAGTCTGCTGTTGAGACGGATATGGTTAGGGTCATATGACCCCACCCCATTCTGTCTCCAGCCCCTCCCCCACAAAGCCTCCTCTCTTCTTTCGGATGAGCTCCAGCCACTTCTGGAGGACCTGGAGTATGCTTAGAGGCCCTCTAGATGCGGCCAGATTTTGGAAAGTCCATCCAGGAGCCCAGATAGTCCTCTTTTCTCCTTTCCCCGGACTTTCGGGCTGTAACAGGGACAACACTTGCTGGTCTAAGAGATTATTCCTCTGTCCTATGAATTACAGGTTAAAATTTAATGAACAGGTATATGGAATGACAGTTTTGGGTTTTTTAAAAGTAGATAATAGCATTTTAGGTGCTCAGCAATGGAGTCTTTGGTTTATAGTCGGAACAGAGAATTGGAGTTGTAAGTATTGAAAATCCATTAGTAAATTAAGCTGTAGTGACAATGTTTGGAATGCTTGAATACAAGGTCATCAGCATGACAACACAGTGTTTAACCACAGAATAATTATTTAGAGTTCATAGCTACGTAGAAGATGGAAACACCAGGGCTTCAATCCAAACTACTGTCACCAGCTCTTCAGTGGGACCTTGGCCAAGTTGTGAATATCCCTTGGCATGTAAACCAAATTGCTCGTATATCAAAGCGAGTTTCCCCATAGGAAGTAAGGGAAACTCACTTTGATCCGTTCCACCTCGTCCGCCTCCCCCAGAGGCTACCGACGCTGCTCCGTTCCCCCCCTCCTATGATCCGGCATCCCCCTCTGCGAACCGGCATCCTCCCCCCCTGCTCCCCCCCTCCCCCGCGATTCTACATCCCCCCCCAAGCACCGAAACTAAATCCCTTACCCTGATTGGGCACCAACACATAAGACGTGCTGGTGCCGGTGCCCAATCGGGATAAGGGATTTTGTTTTGGTGTTCGGAGGGTGGATGTAGAATCACGGGGGGGGGGGGGGATGGGGGGATGCCGGATCGCTGGGGGGGGGGATGCCGGATCGCAGGGGATGGCGCTCGTAAATCGAGTCAAACTCGGTTTGTGAGGCGTCGATTTTGCGAATGTTTTGAAAAACACTCCCAAACCGGTGCACTCGTAAACCGAGGTTTGACTGTATATATACCTGTATATATAACAGTAATGTGGTTGATCATTTTGTAAAGCACCTTGAAATGTTGCTGATTATAATTATTATACACACCCAAAAGTTATTTAAACCATCTCTTACCATTATACTGTATATACACGGCTTTGCCCCTAATACTATTAAATTAGTGCGGTAGAGTTAACATAGTAGATGATGGCAGATTAAGACCCAAATGGTCCATCCAGTCTGCCCAACCTTACCCTCTCTTTAAATTATTGATTTAATTTAAATTTTCCTTCTTAGCTATTTGTGGGCAGAAACCAAAGCTCAGGCCGCTACTGAAGTCTCCGTCAAAGCTCACTCCAGCCCATCTGAACCGTCGAAGCCCTCCCCAGCCCATCCTCAACCAAACAGCCATATACGGACACAGACCATGCAAGTCTGCCCAGATTTTATGTGGCATGTACATAACCCATAACCTCCTCTCAAAAAAATCAAATCAAGAAATTCTTTTCAACTGAAATTCCCTTCGGTAAAGAAAGTGAAATCTATTGGACAATTTGTGTTGTCTATTTAATATCAGTTGGTTAGTTTTTTGGAACCAACTCCCTTTGGGAATGAGCATCTGTGGGCACTATTTCCGGTTTAGGAAACTTTAAAAATCATTTTGGTTTTCATCATGGTTGATTGCAATTGGGTTTTAATCGTTGTCATGTAAGTTTGTGTTTTAATTTTGGAATTCCTAGACAAATTGGCCTGGTTTTCTTTAGTTTTGTTATCCATCCTTGAACTGGCTAGGTAAAGGTGGAATAGAGAAAACTAGAATAGAATAGGACCTAAAGACAACTTGAGGTGCTTTTACACGTGCGTCTTAGCACGTTCTAACACATCCATAGGATATAATGGACACATTAGCACGCGTTAACATTTAGTGCACGCTAAGACAGACTAGTGTGCCTTAGTAAAAGGACCCCAAAGAGATGAATTCCTGAATCCCCTGCTCAAGGAGTTTATCTATTTTAAGAGATCTTATCAAATATCAAATTTTCAGAAATTTTTGCAAGATCATCAGAAGTGCCTCTTGAGCTTTCAATTTGTGCTTCGTAAGAATGTGTGCACTAGAGAATGACACGGGGACAATTTTTTTCCCCATCCCGTCCCCGCGAGTTTTGTCGCTGTCCCTGCCCTATTTCTGTAAGCTCTGCCTTCAGACACTTACGTATGATTTTAAATGGTTGAGGCTTGTGCAGATGAGGACAGAGCTGGCAGGAAAAGAACTCCCTGAGACAGGATGGGAAAATGAGTTCCCACAGGGATAGGGAAAGATTTGTTCCCACGTCAGCACCTAACTCATCGTTCAATCTGCTATTTCTTTTTCATAAAGTTTGCTCAAATTCATACATTTCAAAATCCACTTAAATCAATTTGTTCATTCATAAATGGTCATAGAATTCATAATCACTTAACTTGTGCCGATCTTTATTACTGCATCTATTTTAAGAGAGTCGTTCCAAGTGAAAAGTAGTTAGAGGAATGTGCCATTGTTTTGAGTAGAAAAGCAGTAACTCATTTTAAGAAATCCTCATTAATTAATTAATTTATATATTCCATTTTCTATACCGCTCTTCCAGGAGAGCACAGAACAGTTTACATGAACTTATTCAGGTACTATCATTGCTATTTAGAAGACCTCAGAAGGATGACGATTCCAATGAAAGATATTCTGGTCGAATGTGTTCATTGGTTATGCCAATTTACTTCTGCTATGGTCACTACATTTTTAAATATAAACTGGAAAACCATGCAGCTATCCTTGGTACAGTGTTCAAGACAAAATGTCACACTCCAGGAGTCCAATTCAGCTTTAATTAAAGACAAAATTCCTAGATAGTAAAATGTGATCCCTGAGAACACTTCAAGATACCAAAGATCACACTTTTCTAATTTCCCCCCAGTAAAAGTAAACACTCCGTATATTAGGTTATAAAAAGAGGCTGTATATCTCATTGTGTAAACTTGGTTATACTTCAGCTTTGAAATGCCAATTGAATTCACAGGAGGGGGTCTTAGAAAGCTCTTCTGTGGACGTCTTTGCTCTTCATGAAAGTGGCGTTCCGAAGGATGTTGGTGACCTCATTTGCACTGAAACTGGACTGAGATTTAATATTGAAACGAGTCCTTATTTGGTGTCTAAACTGACTCAGAGTAATAACGTTTTATATAAGTGTGTTATTTATTTCCCCCGAACATTGATCAAAGATTTCTGATGGATACAGTTTCTAAGTCATACGGCATGCCAGGATCTTCTCAGTTTTTCTGTTTACACAGTGTACAGCTGGTTTTCTTTACAAGCCCTCCGGGGACAGGGAAATCCCTACTGTACTTCAGTGTCACTTGCCTTGAGCAAGTACTGGAAATCTCTCTCTCCCTCCCTTTCCCGTCTCGTGTTGAATGAGAATGCAAAGTCCTTGTCCTTGGTAAGGCCATCTGTTTGTGATCTCTTCCGTTCCTTCCTTTCTCCCTGGATTATTTAGTTGTACTTCTCTTTTCTTTACATGTAACTATTATTTTTTAAATGATGAATAACATTTCAGAAATGAAAGATGTGTAGAAGCAGCAGAATGGGTTGGGCCATGACCTGGCCAGAAGTTCCGCATAACCTCAACAGCAGTGCGCTCGGCAGGAACTGCTATAAACTGCAGCTTGCTATTCTCCTTAACATAGCCTGGTCTGTAATAAATCACCGACCAGTGCCTCAAGTACACACTTGTAAACCTTCTGGGTTCAGGGAAATACCTGGATGCAACTCATCTTGAGCTAATTCCAAATTTGAAAAATATCGGGGTCGATATTTGTGGCCAGTTAAATCACTTGACTGGTTTGTGCTGCTGAAAATGTCCAGTTAGCACTAAACTCAAAACCGGCTATTTGGGGGTTATTTGGCTGGTTAACTCCCCATATTCAACACTTAACCAGCCAAGGTCGACTTAGAGGAGACATGATAGAAACCTTCAAAATCCTGAAGGGCATAGAGAAGGTAGACAGGGACAGATTCTTCAGGCTGTGGGGAACCACAAGTACAAGGGGTCACTTGGAGAAATTGAAAGGGGACAGGTTTAGAACAAATGCTAGGAAGTTCTTTTTTACCCAGAGGGTGGTGGACACATGGAATGTGCTTCCGGAGGTTGTGATAGGGGTTCAAGGAAGGTTTAGATAGGTTCCTAAAGGATAAGGGGATTGAGGGGTACAGATAGAAGCAGAGGTAGGTTATAGACATGGTCAGGAACCACTTCACAGGTCACAGACCTGATGGGCCGCCGCGGGAGCGGACCGCTGGGCGCGATGGACCTCTGGTCTGACCCAGTGGAGGCAACTTCTTATGTTCTTATAAATAGGACCAATGCAAACAACTGGGTAAATAATATACAAAAAATATTTGTACCAAAAGTTAAATATCAACAAAAAACAAAAAGGAACAAAAAAAGACTTTTAATACCTTTTAAACCAAGATGGTGCTCAGAATCCAAGAATGGAATGGAAATTCTCAAAACGGGGGACAAGCCCCTATAGAGTCTTCCACTGAATCTATCATTGCACCAACTTTTGTGGTAGAAAGGTGATTACAAATACTTCATAGTGAATGTAGTGATATGCAATACAGAAGTTAAATGTCCAAACAACTTGAGACTCCAAAAATAGTGAAACCAAAAACTTAACTTAAATGTCCATGTAGGACTACACAAAATTAAGTCCTATCTTGCCAGTTAAGTGCTGGAAATTCAGTGCTGAAGCCCAGACATGGTAGTGGTGGTCAGCTAAACTATCAGCTGAATATCAACCCCAAACAGTAGTGTGGTAAGGGGGGGTGTCAGCACCTCTCCTCCTCTTTGTCCCTCCTTCTGCCCTGCCCCTCCTCCACCACGCACATGTCTTCCCATCCACCTGTGCCTCTAACTTCACCAATGCCGTTTTTGGAACTGGCGAAACTGCTAGACGTCCAAATGTTTTTTTTTCAAAAATTGTCTATTTAAACCTCTTGGCTGTCAGGATGTCCAATTGTAGGACATTTAGCTTTGCCATTTTTGACCACAAAAAAAAAAATCCAGACCATTTGAACATGGGAGGGGCCAGACATACCAACAGAGCAGTGGGGCACCTTAGAGGCACTGCTGTGAACTTCACAGAAAGGATGTCAGATCTCATCACATATCCCTTATAATTTATGCTGAGCCCTCCTAAAGTCCCTCCAAACCTACTATACCTATCTGTCTACCACCCCAATAGCCCTTATGGCTGCAGGTGGCACAGCTATGTAACAGTATAGAGGGGTTTTGGTGACCTCACACTTTCCACCATAAATGTAGTGGTTAGAGTGGCTTATGGGCCTGGCTCCTCTACTCGCTGTGGTTCACTAGCCCACCCACCAGGCTCTAGGCTTTCCCATGCCAGGTGCTGCTGTTCTACAGACAGGTGTATACTGTTCATTCAGATCTTTGTGGGGTGGGAGGGGTTAGTTACCACTGGGAGAGAGGAAGGAGTTTATAACTTAATCCCTTCAGTGGTCAACTGGTCAATTTGAGTCCTTTTTTTGCACTTAGATGCTTTTAAAACATCTAAGTTCCATCCTGGACGTCATGGGAAAGGTTCAATTATCAGCGCAAGAAGTCCAAGTCTAAGCTCTCCCATATCACGCCTCCATCACACCCCCCTTGAACTTTGGATGCACTGTGGCTAAATTTCCAGAAAGCCGGCTTTGAAAATCAGCATTTGGACATTTTGACGAGAGAAAAACATCCAAGTGCTAATTTATGCCCTTTTTTGAATATCTTAGGCTTCCTTTTACGAAACTGCGATAGCATTTTCTAGCACAGGGAGCCGCGCTGAATGGCCCGCGCTGCTACCGACGCTCATAGAGTTCCTATGAGCGTCAGGAGCAGCGCAGGCCATTCGGCACGGCTCTCTGCGCTAGAAAATGCTATCGCAGTTTCGTAAAAGAGGGGGTTAGTGTTTTGAAAACGAGTACCATTGTGTATAGCATTTCTCTTAAACTGGCCTTGAACAAGAGAGGGTTGGAGAGGTGGCAGTTTCTATTCAGTAGGAATTGCTTTGTTTAACATTTGATGTACTACTATCTAAGCTGTTTTGTATAGTTTTAAATTTGTTGAATACATGAGCAATATCAGGAAGAGAGGAAAAGCAAAGACTAGCAGTTTTTCATCCCATATTCGTTACGAAATTGATTAGCAGTTTGCTTATGTCTTAGTCAAGTGGGAATAGAGGAAATGAAATGTGGCCACACACTTTGCTTTATGGAAACACTGAGCTCTGGATGGACTCACTAGATTTCACTGGGTCAATAGATTTCTCTTGCCTAAGGGGCAACACCACTGGAAATTCAAGGACTGTGAAAATTTTCTTTGGGATGGAAAATTACCTCATAAGAACATTTAGAGTTGCCATACTGGGTTAGACCGAAGGTCCATCAAGTCCAGTATTCTATTTCCAACGGTAACCAACCCAGGTCACGAGTACCTACCAAGATACCAAGGAGTAAAACAGATTCGATGCTACTTATCGTAGGAATAAGCAGTGGATTTTCTGAAGTCCATCTTAATAATTGCTTATGGACTTTTGTTCTAGGAAATTAGCCAAACCTTTTCTAAACCCTGCTAAGCTAACTGCTTTCACCACATTCTCTGGCAATGCATTCCAAAGCTTAATGGCACATTGAGTGAAGACATATTTTCTCTGGTTTGTTTTAAATCTACTATTTAGTAGCTTTATTGCATGCCCCTTAGTCCTAGTATTTTTGGAAAATGTAAACAATTCACATCTACTCATTACATTCCACTCAGTATTTTATAGACCCCTGAGCTGTCTCTTCTCCTGGATGAAGAGCCCTAGCTGCTTTAGCTTTCCCTAATAGGGAAGTCATTTTTGTCCCCCTTCTCTGTACCTTTTCTAATTCCATTATCTCTCTTTTGACATGTACAGTAGTGATCAGAATTGCATACAATACTCGAGGTGTGGCCACACTGTGAAGCATAACTAGACTTCCCACGGGAATCTCTCTTTTTTTCTAGGAAATGGCATTTTTAGTGACTGCTCAGAAACCAGAGCATGTGCTTTGCCTCTGAAAGCAAAGGCTCTACCCTCCGCCGGTTTCACCAAACAGCTGGTTGATGCATCATCACCTCTTGGAGCTTTGTCATGTGACTTCATGAATGTGGAGCGTACCTGCCTCATTTACATAGTTCTCTCTGAGCTAGCATTGTACTCATATACCAATTAGCATACTACTCAGCTAAGTCATCCAAGGATGCTGTACTGCCTAGCCGGGGTTTTCTCAGGAGCAGTGTCCTCATGTAACTTCCATCACAGGCTTGTTTTTGGACGAGACACGTGGATCCTAGCAGTTCACTCATAAAAGGCTGTGCACCTTCTGTCAGTTTCTTACAATCAAAATGAAAGAGAAACCCCCAAATCTTTATATCGTGACATCTTCGAACAGAACCGCTCTGCTTGGAAAGGTGATAACGTAACGATCAACCGTCTCAGCGTCCACCAGCATTTTTTTGTTTTCCCATGTGCACGAAGCTCATTACGTCATAACATGTAACAGATAAGGAATCAAATGAAGCTGTTTCTCCCAAGCAGTGTCCAGTGGAATTGACTGCACATAAGGAAACTAAAAATCAAGCAGATGAATCACAGTATTCTGAATCCAATGAAATGCACAATAAATTTGTCATTCTAATATGTTCACCTGCTTTCCAATATGATGCTTCCTCTCTATAGGTTCTGTATGTCGTCACCACCCAATATTCAAAGCTGGAGAGGCAAATATTCAGCAGCACTTAACAGTAGTGCTATTCATGGTTAGCGCTTGAGCTGAAACTGGCCAACTTGTGAGCGTTTCCAGGGTGGAATCGGCACTTAGGCAGCTGGGCCTTAACTTCATATGTGGTTCATCGTATGCAGTTAAGAGCTGACTGTCACACTTAACCACATTCCAGAATTGTTTTAAAAAATATACTTAACTATCCACCAAAAAGATGATTGCTCTCTGAGAATTAAGCTTTACTGAAGACGACTGTGAATCCAAGGCTTGTTGAGACTGATAAAATGACTTTTTGTTGCGCTGAAGTTAAGATATGGAACTCCTTGGTGGGTCAGATACGAAATTGCCATGAAAAGGGCATGTTTAGAAAATCAATAATCAGTATAGTCTGGAGTTCTTATGCTTTCAGGCAGATTTCTTGGGACACCAAGCCGCACAGTGGTATAAATTGATATCTGGATTTATGAATAAAAAACCAAAGACTGGTCTTAGAGACATTTGGAGCATTGAGATTAAGCATCAAATTTCTGCATCTCAATGGCCACGAATTTGGTCTTGGAGAATGAGAAGTACAGTGTCCGCATATATGAGACAAACTTGGTTCTTTTTGTTACATAGAGCATTTTGGACCCCAGTTCGATTACAGAAGTTGGATAGCTCCAAGTCTAATAGATGCTGGCATTGTAATCTGGAAGCAGGGACTCTAGATCATTTATTATTTTATTGTCCCTTTATTATGGCCTTTTGGAAATCAATTTGGTCTCAAATAAATTGTTTATTAGAAAACCATGTAGCATTATCATATGATACAATTCTGTTCGGCCGAAGCAGGAGGGCAGCC
This sequence comes from Geotrypetes seraphini, assembly GCF_902459505.1. Taxonomy (NCBI): domain Eukaryota; kingdom Metazoa; phylum Chordata; class Amphibia; order Gymnophiona; family Dermophiidae; genus Geotrypetes; species Geotrypetes seraphini. Next base: position 31,504,511 of record NC_047097.1, read on the forward strand.
ACAAGGGGACCCCGAGGGAAGGAAGCCACCACTTTGAAAGCGCTGCAGCACCCGCAGGCAGGTACTCACCCCTGAGCCACCATTGCAAACTTCGGTTGTGGAACAAATCTTCTGAGTTTGCATTAAAGCCTTTGGGGAACTTTGCTTTGATAAACAAGCGTTTTGGATTATGAGCGTGATCCTGGAACGGATTATGCTCGTAAACCAAGATACCACTGTATATGTGGTTTGTAGCACCAGGACTGTCCTGAGTTGGACACGTGGCCTGTGAAACATGCCCCTTAGATCTCCTATCCCACAGTGGGCATCACAGCCAAGTAGGAAAGGACACACGTTTCGAGCCCCAAAGTCTCGTGCGTCCTATGCGACTGCACTGCCCGCACATATTTCACTACTGTCATGCAGAGGAGTGAGCGCAGTGGATGTAACAGAAACAGTGCTGGGTATTTCAGTTGAATGCATCATGTGTATTTCTAACAGGCCCAATACACTTCTCCTTCTGTATCCGCAATTTACGTATCTGCGGATTTGCTTATTCGCGATTTTTTGGCTGCTGACTCCGCCCCCCAAAATGACATCATGATTAAAGTTCCTACCCAGAAACAGCACATCGTCTCCTCCACCAGCTGCTCTCGCCTCTCGCAGCAAAGAACTGAAGCACAGGAAATGCAAGTGCCGAGCGCTTTGAAAACAGACGCGTCCTTTATGTAGGCCCCCCCCCCTCTCTTTGTGACACGGAGCAGAAGCAGAGCCTGCACGAAGCCCAACCAGCGAGATCAAGAGAGAGAGAGCTGCTGCCATACTCGGTATCCGGCACACTCCCAGGTACTTTCAGCTCTAGTTATTCGCGGTTTCAGTTGCAGAAACGCTGGCTGTTACAAAAAAACAGCGAATAACATATAAAAATCATTCGTGTTTTTTTTCTTATTCGCGGCCATGGTTCACCTGCATCACCCGCAAATACGGAGGAAGAAGTGTATTCAGAAAATGCTGAGCTCCTAAATTTGTGCCCTATTTTCAGACAACTGAGGAGCATAACATTTGAGGAGCTTAAAAGTTAGCCTCGCAAATTTCGGCCTGCTATTCATTTGCCAATGCTGAAAATCACTTCTTTTCCTGAGCCTAAATCAACCCCTTTGCCACCCTCTTTTTATGCTTCTAAATTTAAACATTTAGTGAAATTTTGAGAAAAAAATTTTGTACTCGGCCCTAGTAGATATTCTTAGAGGCTACTTTATGGACATAATTCTCAGGGAAATAAGTCTGAACATATTTTTCTCCAGCAATAAGTTTATAAGAGCCTTTACACATGTGAGAAATCCTTTAGAACTTGAACTTCATAAAGAACAGGACCCAGCAGAGCTGCGCAGTTTGAGACGCAACTCTCAACGGGCCTCGAGTGTTGCCACCACATCCCGTCTCCTCATGATTCAGAAACACCAGGTGTTCTCAAGTGACTCAAGCAAATATTAGATCTTTTCCATTATATTTATTTTTAAAAAAACCAACAAACTCTACTTAATCACTTGAAATTAAGTTGTAATACAAGGGAGTAAATCATTTCCTCCTTTGCTGCGTCATTTGTGGAAGCTCATAGCAGATTAATTAACCTGTTTTCCAATTATTGCACAAATAACCCACTTCCTGGATTACTTTCTCTAGCCAACTTGATAACTCTCCCTCTTACAGGAGGAACAGTTCCTCATACCAGTTAAAAATATATCCATTTTGTAAACTCCTTGATTCTAGAACAATTCAATTCTGTCTTTGCCAATAAGATTTCCATCTTGGAAATTCTCTAATGCGTCTATATGGTTTGAGTGGTAGAAAGATGGGGTTTTGTCCTGGTCCTGGAGTGCCCCCTTGCCAGTCAGCTTTTCAGGATATCCAAAATGAATATGCATAAAAGAGATTTACATAGTGGAGGCAGTGTATGCAATCAGTCTCTGACTGGCAAGGGGGCACTCCAGGACCGACTTGCGAAACACTGTCCCAGGCACAAAAAGTCACACTGGGCACTAATTCTAGAATGGTACTTAGGTGCTATTATAGATTATAGGTGTACCAAAATATAGGTGTGGCCCCTTATGTCACAAGAAAAGGGATCTAGGTACCCTTACACAAAGCAGTACCAGAGAGAGAGTAGGCACCCAAGATAAACAATTAGAGGCATTTTCAAGACACAAAGATATCCAAAAAAGGCATAAATCAGGACTCTGACATCCTAATCTCCAGGGCAGCCAAGTGCCAATTTTCAAAACAGTCTTGCTGGATATCTTGCAAGGCATTCCAGCCGCTGAATGTCTAATTTTGATGGTTTTATATTATACTATTGTAAACCGTTTAGACGGTATATCAAGAGACAAATAAACTTGGAGGCATGTTCTGGTTGGGCTTTGGGCAGGCCTTGACTCTAATAAATTGTTGGCTCTTTGTGATCCATCGGCTTTGTTTGGCTTGGTGGAAGGTCCGTTGTCCCGTCCACTTCCTTTTGCTTCTCTTTGCCTGTGTAGGTCTCCTTGTGGTTTCAATCAAATTGTGCACATTTCAAAGAATAGTACCCAGGCACTGGTCATGGGCATCATTCTTTAAAATACGTGTGCCTTACTTTAGGTGAACCTCATAGAATTGCCCTTAAAGTATTTGTAGGTGAGGGGAGAAGACTAGGGAAATCAATACGCAGGATATTTACTGAATCTTACCTACAAATTCTTAGATCTGTGATCAAACCAAACCCTTCTTTTTATCAAGCTGCGCTAGCGGATTTTAGGGCGGGCCAATGAGGTAAGTGCTCCAACGCTATAGGAATTATCGAGCGTCGGACTAATTACCACACCGGCTTGTACTAAAAGCCTCTAGCACAGCTAGTCTTTTCCCTCCCCCATCAATTTTATTATTTTTATTTTATGAAACAATGTAACCCTAGCCGTCTTCCTTGTGAATCCATGCAACAACCTCCCTGTTTTTAAATTGCTTTTAGCTTTGTATTATGTAAACCACCTTAGGATGTTTCAAGCGGTATATCAAGCCTAAATAAACTTGAAAAGGGGCCCAAAGTTTTTGCCTCTTAGGAGGGAATTTATTAATAGGCATTAACTGCATTAGCTCACGCTAAAGGCTAAAGACACCCATAGGAATACAATGGGTGTCTTTAGTGTTAGTGCGTGCTAATCACAGAAGAGCATAAGATTTGCCATACTGGCACAGACCGAAGGTCCAACAGTGGCCAACCCAGGTCCCAAGTCCCTAGCTAGATCCCAAGTAGCAAAACAGATTCTATGCTGCTTATCCTAGGAATAAGCAATGGATTTTCCCAAACCATCTCAATAAAAACCTATGGACTTCTCTTTTAGGACATTATCCAAACCTTTTTTAAACCCCGCTAAGCTAACTGATTTCACCACATTCTCCGGCAATTGAATTCCAGAGTTTAATTACATGTTGTGTGAAGAAATATTTTCTCCGGTTTGTTTTAAATCTACTACTTAGCAGCTTCATTGCATATCCCCTAATCTTAGTATTTTTGGAAAGAGTGAACAAGCGATTCACATCTATCCTTTCCACTTCACTCATTATCTTATAGACCTCTATCATATCACCCCTACGCCGTCTCTTCTCCAAGCTGAAGAGCTCTAGCCGCTTTAGCTTCTCCTCATAGGGAAGTCGACCCATCCCTTTTAGCATTTTGGTTGCCCTTCTCTGTACCTTTTCTAATTCCGCTATATCTTTTTTGAGATACGGCAACCACAGCTGCACACAGTATTTGAGTTGTGGCTGTACCATAGAGCGATACAAGGACATTACAACATTTTCATCTTTGTTTTCCATTCCTTTCCTGATAATTCCTAACTCTATTTGCTTTCTTAGCAGCCGCCAAACATTGAGCTGAGGGTTTCAACGTATCCTCAACAATGACACCTAGATCCTTTTCCTGGGCAGTGACTCCTAACACAGAACCCAGCATCACATAGCTATAATTCGGGTTCCTGTTTCCCAAATGCATCACTTTGCACTTGCTCACATTAAGCGTCATCTGCCATTTTGATGCCCAATCTTCCAGTCTCACAAAGTCATCTTGCAATTTTTCACAATCCTCTTGCAATTACTGGCACTTGTTGATGAATTCCTCACATAAGGTCAATGTGTAAAAAATTTTTCATGTAAAAAAAGAAGAAATATGTATTTTATTTTCAATTTTTTAATTATTTTCCTTCGAACTTTGATTTTAAGGGAGAATTTTAGGCTCAGAATTGACGTCTTCATGCAGATGGAAGGTACCCTCTGACTTAACAGATTTCAGGTTTTATCCACAATAAATATACATAAGTTGTATTTGTATGTAAATTGATCTCATGCATATTCATCGTGGATGTCATGAAAACCAAACTGACCACAGGGTCACCATGGTTTGGGAAGCCCTGTTTCAAGACCAGCAGATTATGCATTGTGGCCAGTTTATGGCATAGCCAGCTTATTATTATGATGTGATGGGGGGGGGGGTAGAAACAGGGGAAAAAAAATCGTAATCCATGACTGCCATGTAAGATTCATCCAGGGGCATTACAAAGTGTTATTGATTGCATTATCTCTTTTTCCCCTCTCGGTCCCCATATCTGTGGGAAATTGTTTGAATTTTACCATAGTCCCTGCACTATTTGAAAAAAAAGAGAGATCTCATGCACTTTTCTTTGCTGTAGAGACACATCTTGGCAAAGCTCGATCCATCATGCTATGTTCGGCTCGTTTATGCAAAGATGGCTAAATTTAAACACACTGTACCAGCAAACATCTCATCTAGCTTTAGTTACATAGTACAGCATTCTGAATTAAAGGACGGTCGTGATCAGAGGACAGTGCTTTCTGCCAAACTCGATGCATGCATTTATTACATAAACAAGCAAATTGTTGTGTACTTGTAGTATATAGTAATTCTCATAATGAATGTAAGTATTATCCCTACTGGAAAAGTGATCTTTGTACTCCAGGGTTGGTCAATGACTGTGCAGGAGTGTATCAGGAACTGAGAGGTATCTGATGACCACCACAATGAAGGATGTAGCATGAAAAGCACACATATAACAAGTTGACTTCCTTTTGCTCAGGTTCCTCGGACAGACTGGTGAAGTGGTTTGAAGCGGAGGGAGCCAGTCACTACACAACGCTATTGCTAAGCGCGGATGGAGAAACGTTGTATCTGGGGGCCCGGGAGACCCTCTTTGCACTTAACAGTTCAAGTTTTGAGTCCAGTCGGCACCAACACAGCGTAAGTTTGAAGGATCTCGCTCCTCTTTGCCCTTCCACCTCTGTCTTCTGATTTCATTACCCAGCTATCATCATACCTATCAATACCCTGCACAGTTACATGTGAGCAATCTATATATATTTCTACCTATAATAAAACGCTAAGCGCGCATGCGCACTCCTACCTGATCCCTGATCTGTATGTCCGTGGCAGGTAAGAGTACGCAGGCGCGCTTAGGGTTCTATTCTAATGACCGGCGGCAGGCAACACGCTGCGACACTCTCCCCCCCAGCGCTGACTCTACCCGGCACCCCCGTTGACCCTCCCAGTCATACCTCCCACCGTGAGACGAACACAAACCTCCCGGCTCCAGCAGCGTCTGAGGCACAGTAAACACGCTGCTTCGCATCCTTCTACTGGCCTGATTTCCTCTGCCGCGTCCCTGATGACGTCATGAGAGACGCGGCAGAGGAAATCAGGCCAGTAGAAGGACGCGAAGCAGCGTGTTTACTGTGCCTCAGACGCTGCTGGAGCCGGGAGGTTTGTCGGCCGTCTAGCAGTGGGAGGGTCGGCTGGGAGGGTCAACGGGGGTTTTGGGTGTGCCGGGTAGGGTCAGCGGCGGGGGGGGGGGGGGGGAGGTAAATGGAAACATGCTGCTCAGGGGGATGTGATGGAGGCAGGCAGGCTGGCATCGGGGGTGGGGGTGGGACAAAGTCTGGAAGATAGTGATGGGGACATAGGAAGGAGGCACTGGGGGCACTAAGGACACGGGAAGGGGGCACTAAGGACACAGTATGGAGGCACTGGGGGCACTAAGGACATGGGAAGGAGGCACTGAGGGCACTAAGGACATAGGGAGAGACACAGACAGAAAAAATGACAGAAAGATAGGCAGCGTCCAAGGAGAGAGAGACAAAGAAAAAAAACCAGACAGACAGACATCTACTCTAGCACCCGTTAATGTAACGGGCTTACACACTAGTATATATATAAAATCGGATGTATCTGGGGGTGGGAAGGGGGTGATATGTAAAAATTATCAAAACCAACAGATGATTGGGATAAATAAATATCCGGGTGATCAGCTAGTGCTTCATAAAATAACCCCCAGGGTAGGTTCATGGGCAGATGTGGGCCATGCAAAATAAAAAAAGCAAATTGGTAAAAAGAGGACTGTCCAATAATAAATAATAATAAAAATGTAGTCCAAAGTGGTTTACATCAAGAGAAGCTATCGAACAGTGAAAATGCATCACTAAAATAGTTTAGAAAAATTTATCATATAAGGAACATAGTAAATGACGGCAGATAAAGACCTGAATGGTCCATCCAGTCTGCCCATTAGTTAACTTGCCTCTTCTTTGATATTTCTGGGGCATGTCAATGAGGGCTAAGAGCCAAATATCATCTAAAAATAATAGGCTTTTTCTTATTATGACAGGGGTTGCCATCAGTGTTCCCTCTAAGCGGGTGGGTGTTGTGAGCAAACTTTTTTCACTGTGAGCTAAAAATATCGGGCGCCAGCAAGTTATGAGCCAAATAAATATGTTGCTTTCTACCACAGAACTTCCTTACGTTTGTATGGAATCTATCCCCTTTCAACTTTAGAGAGTGCCCTCTCGTTCTCCCTGCCTTAGCTACTAAGTCTATTCCCTTCAGTACCTTGAATGTTTCTATCATGTCCCCTCTCAATCTCCTCTGCTCAAGGGAGAAGAGGCCCAGTTTCTCTAATCTTTCGCTGTACGGCAACTCCTCCAGCCCCTTAACCATTTTAGTTGCTTTTCTCTGGATCCTTTCGAGTAGTACCGTGTCCTTCTTAAAGTACCAGTGCTGGACGCAGTACTCCAGGTGAGGGCGTACCATGGCCCGGTACAGCAGCATGATAACCTTCTCTGTCTCTTCAGTCCAGCATCTGCCCCTTCCATTCACTGTCTGTCTTTCCCTGCCATCTCTCCTCCTGCCCCCCCCCCACCCCCCAATTTGGTCTAGCATCCATCATCTTCCTTCTGTTCCCCTCATGGTCTGGCATCTCTATCCTTCCCTCCCCCCTGTGGTTTTTAGCATATCTCTCTTCTCATTTCCTCCACTCAGATCTGATCATTCTCTGCTCTCTCTTCCCTTTTCTTCTCTGGTCTTCCTTCTCTATTTTCTGCCTCCATCTAAATTAAATTCTTTCTTACTATTTAGTCCCGTTTCCCTCTTTTCACTGTGTCTACACACAGCTTGTCACCCCTTTCCCTAACCCCTCCATTATCTTACTATTTTCTTCCCCCTTTATTTATCTCCTCCTTCCATCCAGTATGTGTTCTTTCCCCACTTCCATTCAGCATCTGCTCTCCCTTCTCAACTGACATCCATCTGCCTTCTGCTCTCTCTCCCTTCTTCTCACTTCCATCATCTGTCCCCTTCTCTCTCTCTCTCATCTCCTCCATTCCATCATCTGCCCCTTCTCTCTCTCTCTCTCTCTCCCCCCCCCCAACTTCCATCATCTGCCCCCCTTCCCCTCACCTTTGTGGGTCACTTTCTTTCCCCTGAGGGTGGCTCATGTCACAGGGGAAGCTTTGGCCGAGCAGAACCGCTTGATTGACAGTGGAACTTACTTGATTGATGTCGATGCTGGGGCCCGTTGCCGTTTGAAGGAAAAAAAAAAAGGTGGAAAAAAGGAACCTGTAAAGGCGAGAGGAAGGGAAACCTCCAGGACAGCTGCTTTTTGCCCTCCTTCAGCGGCCCAAGAGTTCAGACCAGCAGCGGCAGCTCTGTATGCTTTTAACTTCGGCACAGAGCTGCCCCTAATCAATAGTTTAGCGCGGTTTCATGAGGCAGCCTCGGGGCCTTTGATAGCCGGCCCGCTTCGATGATGCGATGTGGGCCGGCCTAGCAAAGGCCCCGAGGCTGCCTTATGAAACCGCGCTAAACTATTGATTAGGGGCAGCTCTGTGCCGAAGTTAAAAGCATACACAGCTGCCGCTGCTGGTCTGGAGGTGCGGAGACAAGGCAGGAGGCAAACGCGGTGGAAGGCAGGAGTCCCGGCGAAGGCAGGAGTCCCGGCACAGCGACTGCAACAGGAAGTTGCAAGTCAGCTGACGCCGGCCTTTCGTTGCGGCGGGGACCGAATCCTTCGCGGACCGGCAAGATTTTGTTTGCGGACCGGCGGTTGAAGAACTGTGCTCTACACTGTGTGCGCTGTGACGAGAAACTTGTGCGCTGCGAGGTAATATTTTGTGCGCCAGCGCAGCTTAGCGGGAACACTGTGACAGATTCCGAGTAATTAATTACAGCTTCTGGTGGAACTCTTTATGTCACATTTATAAAATGGAAAGGACAATAGCCACACAGCAAGGGAATTTTAGAAAATTTCAGGAGATTTGGGAGCCATTAACAAAATATTGTAATGATTGAATATTAAAATGCACATCCAGGGTGGAGGGAGGGAGGGAAGGGTTTTTTTTATTTTTTTATTTGTATAATAAATAAAGTATATGGGAATGAGGTTTATAATTGGTTGTCTTGAATTTAAAGAATGTTATTGAGGGAGGGGGAAAATTTCTGATGTGGATTTTTCGTAGATTATTAAGTGTTTTATTAAACTTTAATATGCTATAACTGCTGTTACACTTATTGTAAGTTTTTTAAAAAATGAATAAAGAATTGGAAAAAAAAAAAGATATTTCTGGGTCATAGACTGTAAAGTCCACCTGGTATTGTTCTAGGTTCCAAATGCTGTAGGTTTTCAAAGATTGATATGTAGAAAAAAGTTCACTTATAGTTTTACCCCAAATACCAGCCTGATAAGATAAAGTTCTGTCCAGGAATCTTTTATAAACACATCCTTTCAACGTAGGAAATGAGAACAGAGAAGTTCCACGTGTATGTCATAAATTAGTGGAAAATACAAAATGTTTAGAGAGGTAAATACTGTAGATGCAAAACCTAGCAACGTCTTATAACATAGACATGCAAACTTGAATATTATCTGGGCTTCCACTGGTAACCAGGGTCATTTTTTTATAGTATGGGGTAAAGTGTTCAGATTTCTTCAGACCAAAAATTAGTCAAACCACTGTGTTTTGAATAATTCTTAATCTCTTGATGGTTTTTTTTTTTTTTTTTTTTTAATAAGATCCCAACTAAATAACATTACAATAATACAAGAGATTGAACTAGTAACCTGAATGCTGAAAAATCGATATACCAAATTTCCAGAGAATGTAATAGCATTTCTTAACCAGAATGTCTGTATGGACTTGATGCATGGATTGCTTGGATACAGTGCAGTAAAGAGGGTCCTCCCCAAGCACCATCTTGGTGGGGGCACCAGCACCCCCCTACTACTGCCCCTTCCCCATACCTCTTTAAAACAGCAACCCAACCTGCTGCTTACGCCGGCATTGGCTCTTCCTCTGATGTCACTTCCTGGACCCTCGCCTACAAAGTGACGTCAGAGGAAGAGCTGACACTGGTGCGAGCAGCAAGTTGGGGTTTCTCATACCATAAGGCATTTTGCTGTCAGTTTCTGCATGGCATGGAAGAGGGGCAAAAGCCAGAGGACATTTGTAAAATAATACGTGCAATCCTCTTATGTGGATGATTTATTTTTATGTGGATGGAATTGCTTTATGTGGATGATTTCAGTGTACCCTTGGAACTTTGACACTTTCAAATAAAGTCCATTTAGGAACATCGTCACTCCACAGAGGGTTTTTTTTTTTTTTGTTTTCTCTGGATTTTCTTCTTTGTGGATATTTTGGGGTCAATTCCTTTTGTTTTTTGCAAGATAGGAATGTACAGTACATGGCATGTTTTGGACACCTCCCCCCTCCCCCCCCCCCCCCCCCCCGTAGCATTCTGTTTTTGAATCCGTACACCCTGCAAGAATCCAACATGTAATCAGTGGCTTCTAAAATCAACATTTAACATGTGTTTGCCACCATTGACATGTTTGTTAAAGTCCAACCCAATTATTAATTTTTGCATTATATTTGTGCAACATTATATCAGCATCCAAGTGGTAATATCCAAGAAGGATCACTAGATCTCAATACAAATATAATGAATATGAAAAAAGGACCTTGATAAAATAGCCTCGATAACCTTTAAAAGCCCCCATATTTCTTGATAAGCTGCTTATACCTTCTACCCCTCTAGGACATTAAGGTCAAACAACACCTTCTATCCATCCCATCCTTCTCAGTTACAGCCCCTCAACTTTGGAACTCCTTACCAACCAACTTAAGGGAGGAAACAGTACTAAATAGAACCTAAGAATTGCCGCTGCTGGGTCAGACCCGTGGTCCATCGTGCCCAACAGTCCACTCAAGCGGTGGCCCTTAGGTCAGAGACCGGCGTCCTAACTGAGACTAGCTTCACCTGGTGGAGGACCTCTTTGACTGGCAGGGCTTGGGAGCCCCTCCACCCCACCCTGGTGCTGGAATTCTTTAAGGTGACTTTGGGGCCAGATTTCCCTTGTGATTCCCTAAGTAAGCTTTTTTGCACAGATTAGTAATATTATATTTCAGTTTTTGGAACCTCGGATAAAAGGTAGAGTACCTTATATGAACAGAATTTTGCAAAATGCTGTGTCCCAAGGTTGACATGCTCCAGAATGTGTTCCTACTTGAGGAGGTTTTTCAACACCAAAAATGTGAGCTCAGAGTCTCCTTCAATCACTGCAAACCCAGGTCCAGATAAGCAACAAGCTGACAGTTCTATTGGGCATGTGTTTTCATTACAAAATCAGGAATAGTTATATTCAAAGGTTTGCCCAAACCATGCACAGGACACGCTCTTTTCAAACTGTGCATGCTGCGGGGAGACAAGTCTATAGCAGCTTTTCTGAAATTGCTACTTTCACGTATGAAATCATCTACTCCCCCCCCACCCTCCCTTATCAGTATGTGGTCACTTATTGCACCTGTTCATTGCAGTGACTCAAGAATGGATGTTGATATTCTGTTCTGTTAGAATAACCACTGTCTGTTCCACTGCAGCACTTGTCATGGAAGGCGAGCGAAGATAAGAAGAAGGAGTGTGCTTTTAAGGGCAAGGATTCTGAGGTACCGTGAAACTCATTGCTTCGACTGTTTTGAATGTAGGACTATTATAGATCATAAATCCAGAGGCAGGGAACTTGTCAAGCACATTCGGAGGAACTTGGAACGCTGGTCTAGTCTCACAGTATGTTTTATCCAGAATGTTGGACGCACTCCAGGTTTTGACGATTTCCATACCTAGCAAATCTCTTGCTAAGAAGCAAGGTCAGCTGGTGGCATTTGTGTGGTATAATAAATGACCCCGTATTGAAAAAAAAGTGCTGCATGCAGAGAGGAAAAGAGATAGCCTGTGGGGTGTCCAACTTAGTCTGCTACTATCTGGCTTCAAACAGGAATTGATTGGGAAACCCAGACAGGTGGGGCTCCTTTAGACTGAAATGGACAGGGAGCAAACCCTTTTATTGACCATGCTCTGTGATGCTGGGACATGCACTGACAGGAAAGTAAGGTTTGACAGCTCAGACCCCCCTCCCCACCACCACACAAATTAAAATAATAATAATTTGTTTTTAAAAACCCAAATTGAAGATCGGCAGGAGAGATGCCCATTCTCTCCTGCCATGTCGCACAATCACTAGACACTGCAAACCCCCGCCCTCCCTGCAGCGGGAGAGATGTTCACTCACTCCCACCGCCAAGCAACGCCCCCCCCGGCAGCGAGAGAGATTCCCACTCCCTCCCTCCACCAAGCAATGCACCCCTGACACCCCCCAGCAGCGGTAGAGATGCCCACTTCCTCCGTCCGCCACCCAACCTCCCCCAACACCCTCATATGCCTCCGACAACCCCCTCCCCCTTACCTTACTTACAATGGCTGGCTGGAGGGATGCCTACTCTCTCCGCCCAGCAGGCTTGCCTCTTCAAAATGGTGGGCCTTCCCCTCCTTAGTGCATCTTGTTAGCCTAAGGCTCTGTTTTGCCCCTCCTATGGGAGGGGCCTTAAATAACCTGGGCCAATCAGAGCCTTAGGCCTCTCCCCAGTGCATCCAGGGAGGAGCCTAAGTCTCTAGATGAGTTAGAAGTGGATATAAAGCAAAAGAAATATCCAGATAATTGTTAGTGAAGGCTTGTGGTGCCAGATTCCAGCCCTGGTTCTGACTGAAGTGGCTGCCTAGAGATGCAGGAGGAAACTCATGGGTGAAAAAAAATCAGCAAGCAGCCAAAGATGAAATGTGTTACAGCATCTCTTCTTGCAACTAACAGAGTGTTTTTCCAATTATTTTCCAGAGGGACTGCCAAAATTATGTAAAAATTCTTCTACAACTGAATGCCACTCACTTGTATACCTGTGGAACATATGCCTTCAGCCCATCCTGTGCCTATATTGTAAGTTGTCAATAGGGAACATATAACTGGTGGAAGAGGACAAAGCGGTTACTGCAAATGGTGACAGAGCGCCAGTATGAAAGATAGGAGTTGAATGAGTGCTTCTTGGAACTGATGGGTGAAGCTGCCTGATTTTAGGTTGGCTATGGAAACACAGAGCCATGATACGTGCCAGTTTTTTGACATACAAAGTTTTGAAATGGAGCACGTTAATGTAGATGTTAAGTTGTCTATTACAGAATGACACGGGGAGAAAGTTTTCCCCGTCCCTGCGGGAACTCATTTTCCCGTCCCCATGAGTTCTTTTCCTGTCCCTGCCCCATTCCTGCAAGCTCCATCCTCATCTGCACAAGCCTCAAACACTTTAAAATCGTAAGTGTTCAAAGCTTGTATGGTTAAGGCAGGAACAGGGACAGCGACAAAATTCATGGGGACGGGATAGGGAAATTGAGTTCCTGTGGGGACCGGGACAAATTTATCTCTCTTGTCTATCTCCTTGGGTTCTTCCACTATGGATCTGTGTGTAGGTGACTGCAGACTGGTTTCTTAGGATAGAGATGTTCCTGGATTAGTTAAGCTCATGTCGGCCTATATAGATGGCATTGGAATGGTTCAACCAGATTTCGTTCCTTTTGTGGCTGTCACTAGATTGATTCTGTAGGATCTGTGTGTAGATTTAACAAAGCTGGTTTTGCTGTATTTAGAAACAGAAAAAAGATGGCAGATAAAGATCAAGTATCCCTATTCTGTCTGCTCACCTACACCTATCTTCTTCCTTACGGGTCCCACAACAAACAGAGGGCATCCGCTCAAACTCAAGGGTGGGAGATTTCATGGTGACATCAGGAAATACTTCTTCACCGTAAGAGTGGTTGATCGATGGAATGGTCTTTCACTTCAGGTAGTTGAGGCCAGTAACGCACTTAACTTCAAGGGACGATGGGATAAACATGTAGGTTCGCTCCGGGGAAATGCTTAAAAAGAGGGTTCTTGTTGAGGAAGGGTTCTTGGAGTGGGTTCGCTCCGGGCAATTCTTAGAGGGAGGGTTCTTGTTGAGGGAGGGTTCTTCGAGTGGGCAGACTTGTTGGGCCGACGGCCCTTTTCTGCCATCATACTCTATGTTTCTACACTAACTGTGCTTGTCTCATACTTTCTTGAATTTAGATCCATCCTCTTCACCACCACCTTTGCTGGGGGCTGTTTAATGCTTCCACCACTCTTTCCATAAAATATATTTCCATAGGTTACTCCCGAGTCTGTCCTCTTTTGCCCATACCCTATGGCCCCTTGTTTAGAACTTCATTTTAATTGAAAGAGGCCTGCCTCCTATACATATAAAAAAGGTTTCACCTTTGTATGATAGTTCCTGCTTTAGTTCTGTGAAAACTGATCTGTACATATGTTCCTAACCTGGGTCTTTGGATATGCTTGTAGACTGGAATGGATTGTTCTAGTCCAGTGTATTGCAAACCGTGTGCCTTAGTGAGATTCTAGGTGTTCCATGAGATGCCGGTGAGGAGGAGAGGTGCCAGCGCTGGTTGACTGCTTACAGGATGCACTGGGAAGGGGAAGGGCCACTATTGTTTGTTAGTGTTTGGGGGAGTGTCAGGGTGAGGGTTTCAGGGTATCGGTGGTTGGGGTGGGTCATGTTTTTGGACGGGCCTGCAGGGAGGAGGGAGTGGGCATCTATCCTGCCTATTGCGCTTGGAGGGGTGCTTCAGGAGTGGGCATCCCTTCTACCTATTGTGGTTGGGGGGGGGTGCTTCGCAGTTTCTGGCAGGCAGGAGTGGGTATCCCCCTTGATGATGGGGGGTCACCTGCAGCAGCTTCTCAGCTGATTGTGGCAGTGGTATCCCCCCCTCCCGGATCAGCTGAGCTGGCTGGACTCCCCAAAGCCGCAGCTTTCGGGGAGCACTGCCAACTCAGTTGATCAGGGATAACTTCCCCTGCTGCGATCAGCTTATGGCCGCTGTGGCCTGACGTTAGGATCCTGTGGCGACTGAAATGTAGGCCAGGGTTGTCCGGCACCAGTTACAGAATCCAGCCCTAAGAGCAGAAAGTTCGATAGGATGCATATGTTTTCATCATTAAGTCTTGCAAAAGAGGCAAAAACTCATAACAATTTTTTTAGGTACATCAGAAGCAGAAAACCTGTGAGGGAATCTGTTGCAGGGAATCTGTTGGATGATCAAGAAGCAAAAGGGGCGCTCAGGGAAGATAAGGCCATAGCAGAAAGACTGAATGAATTCTATGCTTCGGTCTTTACGGAAGATGTATGAGATCTACCTGAACCGGAAATGGTTTTCAAGGGTGATGATGCGGAGGAACTAAAAGAAATCTCAGTGAATTTGGAAAATGTACTAAGCCAAAGCGACAAGTTAAAAAGTAATAAATCACCAGGACCGGAGGGTATACATCCCAGGGTATTAAAAGAACTCAAACATGAAATTGCTGACCTGCTGTTTGTGATCTGTAATCTGTTGCTAAAATCGTCTGTACTACCTGAAGATTGGAGGGTGGCCAATGTGGTAAGATGTAAAAATGAATAAAGATTATAAAAAGGGCTCAAGGGAAGATCCGGGAAATTACAGCCCAATAAGCCACACTTCAGTGCCAGGCAAAATGGTAGAAACTAAAAAATAAAATTGTGGAACATGTAGGCAAACTTGATTTAATGAGACGGAGTCAGCATGGGTTCAGCCGAGGGAGATCTTGGCTCACCAATTTGCTTGACTTCTTTGAAAGTGTGAATAAACGTGGATAAAGGTGAGCAGGTTGATGTAATGTATCTAGATTTTCAGAAAGCTTTTGATTATGTTCCTCACGAGAGGCTCCTGAGAAATTTAAAGTGTCATGGGATAGGTGGCAAAGTTCAGTTGTGGATTAGGAATTGGTTATTGGATAGAAAACAGAGGATAAGGTTAAATGGTCATTTTTCTCGATGGAGGAGAGTAAACAGTGGAGTTCCACAGGGGTCTGTACTAGGACCAGTGCTATATAACTTATTTATAAATGATCTGGAAATTGGAACAACGAGTGAGATGATTAAATTTGCAGATGACACTAAACTGTTCAAAGTTGTTAAAATGCATGCGTATTGTGAAAAATTGCAGGCGGACCTTAGGAAATTGGAAGACTTGGGCATCCATGTGGCAGATGAAATTTAATGTAGACAAATGCAAAGTGATGCACATTGGGAAGAATAACTTGAATCACAGTTACCGGATGCTAGGGTCCATCTTGGGGATTAGCGCCCAAGAAAAGGATCTGGGTATCATTGTAGACAATACGATGAAACCTTCCACCCAATGTGCGGCGGCGGCCAAAAAAGCAAATAGGATGCTAGGCATTATTAAAAAAGGATGGTTAACAAGACCAAGAATGTTATAATGCCCCTGTATCGCTCCGTGGTGTGACCTCAGCTGGAGTATTGCGTTCAATTCTGGTCTCCTTATCTCAAATAAGATATAGTGGCACTAGAAAAGGTTTAAAGAAGAGCAACCAAGATGGTAAAGGAGATGGAACTCCTCTCATATGAGGAAAGACTAAAACAGTTAGGGCTCTTCAGCTTGGAAAAGAGACGGCTGAGGGGAGATATGATTGAAGTCTACAAAATCCTGAGTGGAGTAAAACGGGTACAAGTGGATCGATTTTTCACTCCATCAAAAAGTACAAAGACTAGGGGACACTCGATGAAGTTACAGGGAAATACTTTTAAAATAGGAGGAAATTTTGTTTCACTCAAAGAATTATTAAGCTCTGGAACACATTTTTCCAAGTTTGGACAAGTTCCTGGAGGAAAGTCCATAGTCTGTTATTGTGAGAGACATGGGGGATGCCACTGCTTGCCCTGGATTAGTAGAATGGAATTTTGCTACTCCTTGGGTTTTGCCCAGGTACTAGGGACCTGGATTGGCCACTGTGAGAACGGGCTACTGGGCTTGATGGACCATTGGTCTGACCCAGTAAGGCTATTCTTATGCGCAAATTTCCATTTGCACCTCTATAACATCTCCTGAACCATACCCCCCAATCTGTTTCACTTCTTTCAGAGACATGTCCCCAGAATTGTGTATAATACTCTAGATGAGGTCTCGGCAAAGGCAATATTGCTATTTTTTTTTCTCCTATTTCAAATTCTTCTACAAAATTCTGAGTGGTATAGAACAGGTACAAGTGGATCATTTTTTTTTTTTTACTCCGTTAAGGATTACAAAGACTAGGGGACACTCGATGAAGTGACAGGGAAATACTTTTAAAACCAATAGGAAGAATTTTTTTTTCACTCATAGAATAGTTTAGCTCTGGAACACGTTGCCAGAGGATGTGGTAAGAGCGGATAGCGTAGCTGGTTTTAAGAAAGGTTTGGACAAGTTCCTGGAGGAAAAGCCCATAGTCTGTTATTGAGATGGACATGGGGAAGCCACTGCTTGCCATGGATTGGTAGCATGGAATATTGCTATTATTTGGGTTTTGGCCAGGTACTAGTGGCCTGGATTGACTGCTGTGAAGATGGGTTACTGGGCTAGATGGACCATTGGTCTGACCCAGTAAGACTATTCTTATGTTCTTTCCTTGTGCCCTTCAGGTTTTCATAAAGCACTAAAAACGTGGCTTTACCCATAATGTCAGAGGAGTGGAAAAAGTAGGGTAGGTGCATGGGTTTTCACATAGGTTTTTATTTAATAGTAATAATGGGTTAGGTCGAGATAGGTCAGGAATTAGATAAAATGTTTGTAACCAAGAAATTAACAAGGCGGATGGAAAGTGATAGTTTTGAAAGGTGATTTTATTTGTGAACCACTTCAATAGTTTTCATTATATGTAAGTGGCATATAAAAATATGTATAAACTAGTGTTTAAGCCCGTTACATTAATGGGTGCTAGAATTGATGTGTAGACTTCCTTTCTGTATGTCTTTCTTTCTCTCTCCTTGCCCTCTTTCTTTCTGTCTCTCTCCCTAGCCCCCTGTCTGTCTGTCTGTCTTTCTTTCTTTCTGTCTCTCTCCTTGGCCGCTGTCTGTCTTTCTTTCTTTCTCTCTCTCTCCTTGGCTGCTGTCTGTCTTTCTTTCTTTTTGTCTCTCTCCTTGGCCGCTGTCTGTCTTTCTTTCTTTCTCTCTCTCTCCTTGGCCGCTGTCTGTCTTTCTTTCTTTTTGTGTCTCTCCTTGGCTGCTGTCTGTCTTTCTTTCTTTTTGTCTCTCTCCTTGGCCGCTGTCTGTCTTTCTTTCTGTCTCTCTCCCTGGCCGCTGTCTATCTGTCTTTCTTTCTGTCTCTCTCCCTGGCCCTGTGTGCATTTATTTCTGTCTTTCTTTGTTTCTGTTTCTCTCCCCTTAATAACATATCATACTGCCCCCCTTCTCCCCATCTCAAATTACAAAAACACTTTATTATGCCACTCGGTCACTCTGATGCTACCTGAGTGCCCTGATGCCGGTAAGCAGTGCCTGCAGGGCCTCTAAAGTTTTAGAAGCTTTCCTCACTATGTCCTACACGTTGAGGATCACGGTCAAGTTGGCCATCCTCCTTCACCGTGGCTTCTTTTCCCGTGGCTTCTTGATTCAGTGCACAGTCCTCCTCATCGGCTGATACCTTTAGTGTTAGACGGAGGGAGGGGGGAGTTGCTGCCGTTGTGTTTGCCACTTCAAACTCCGTGCCTCCGCATGCGCAGTAGAAGGAGCCAGAAAATTGCCGCACACAAAACGCCACATGCTCCTTCTACTGTGCATGCGGAGCTACGGATCATGGACGCAGGGATCACGGAGTTTGCGCATGCGTGCTAAGGGTTTTATTATGATAGATAAATAAATCCCTCCCTTGGGCTTACACAATTTTCCAGCCTTCATATTATCAGATTTGGATTTGAATTTAGGTTTAATGATTCACCTTTTCCAAACCCAAGCTCAAAATGAGTTCAGTTTCTGGTTCACAAGATATGATTGGCCAAGAGCCCTCTCCTGTTCAGTGTACCTAAAAATTCAAAAGAACTGTACTTGTGTGACTAGTCTGGTGGCTCCATACAAAAGACCTAGGTTTGATTTCCAAACCAGGAAGTCCTTTTCCTGAGCTTAGGCCTTAGCGTGCTGTTAAGTGGGTCTTTCCCTTATGCTAAGACCATTTTTATCACAGCCACATAAACCATGATTTCCTATATTTTGTATAAAAGACCATGAGCCTTTAGCGTTTGGCTTTTTTTTTTTAATTTCATGGGAACACTTACCCAGTGGCATATCTCCACACCCGGCTCCTTCCCCGCTGCATAAGAACATAAGAAATGTCGCTGCTGGGTCAGACCAGTGGTTCATCATGTCCATTATGTTCTTATGCGGTGGGAGGGAGTGGGGTGTGGAGATACGCCACTTTCCTTCCTCCCTTCCCTCTTTAACTTCACCGGCACGAGCAGCATCTCCAACTTGCTGGCTGCACCAGCCTCGACTCTCCTTGGTCCCGCGATCAGGAAGTGAATTCAGAGGGAGAGCCAAGGCTGGCGCAAGCAACAGTTTGGAGCTGCTGCTGGCGCTGGTGAAGAGTTAGATGCATGGGGGGAAGGGAAGGTGCACACGCAACGAGGAAGGATGGGGGCGGAGAGGAGAAGAGGTGCCAGCACCCCCACCAAGATGGCCATTTTGTAGGTGGTAAGGGCACCTGCATTAGTGCATGGTAATGCCTTGACAAGTCTCCTCAAAAGAAATATTTTCTAGCAAATAGCGCACAGATTGCAGGTACCACAGTGTCTGGACTCTAGGTTCCTGCTTCCTGGCTGGTTAGGGGTGCTGCAGGAATGGGACTTGCAGTCCTCTCCAGGGAGCCTGCGATTATGCAGCATCGACACCTAGTGACCAGGCCTAGAACCCCTGATTGCAGGGCTCCGAAAGGAAGTGCCGTGGCCAGACTGAAACAGGGGAAACGCTCGTTCTTGGTAGCAGTTAAGCAGGAAGCCCAGAGGAGAGGAATAAATGCAGCTGTACATTTTTAGTTTTTAATGTATTCAGTTAAAAGCTATTGTTAAATAGGACTTTCTAAAGAAAGAGTAATGAATATGAATCACATCAGATTGATCGCTTGACAATTTTTCCCAGTATTGCAGTGAAGGGAAATGATGAAAGCCATGCGTGCCATGTTATAGAAATAGCCTATAAAGACCTGGACCCTGAAACATATACCAGAAATTCATTTGCATATCTTCTAAGCCTATAATTTACTTTGTGGAAATATCATCTAATTGTTCTGTAAAAAAAAAAAAAGCTAAAATGGTTTTTGATAAAAATCTACCCATATCCTTCTCCCCTCATCCTCCTCCATACCACTTCTGTTGAGGTTGAAACTTGCCTTTGAGAAAGAGATCAGTTGCTCCCTAAATTTCCCCCACCTTCTCCTCCCTAATATTCCCTTATTCAGACACACTGCTGTCTATTATTTCTGGTGACTGACGGACCGTCTCTCTGTCTGTAGAACATTCAAGACTTCTCCCTGGAGAAAGATTCTGCAGGTAACCCAATCCTGGAGGATGGGAAAGGGCGCTGTCCCTTTGACCCCGACTACAAATCCACAGCCATCATGGTCGGTAAGTAGTTGTTTGGGGCGGGGGGAGAAGAAAATCATTACAACAGCTTCATCTCCCACATAGCCAGGACACAACACTGCCTGACATAAAGAGAAGGGTGCACATTCTGCCATTTCCAGGAAAATAAAAGGTTTGTCTACATCACTTGGGGAAAGAATATACACCAAGGAGTAGGTTGAACACAGAACATATCCTTTTCAATTAGGAAACCCCTACTCGTGTGTAAGAAATCACTTTATCTGCCTGAAACCAGAAAAATCTCTTGGGATAAATGCACTGACTCGCTTATTCTGTGAACAATTTTTTTATCACTCTAATTGAAAATAAATTAGGCCCATTCTCACAAGTGGAAAATAAATAAGGAAAAAACCCAAAATTGTCGTGATTGGGCTCCTTACATAATATCAGGAACAATCTTCTGACACCATTAGGACCTAAGTTTAAATCTGAGATAGTAACCTGGGATTTAAGAGTTTCAATAGACCATCAACTCTCCACGGAATCTCAAGTGAATAAAGTGGTAAAATCCGCTGTTCTTTGGCTAAGAAAATTGTGGATTGTTCAGAAGTATTTTGAGGTTCCTGCTTTAGATAATTGGTCCAGGCACTCTAATACTGTCCCAGATTAATTACTCAATCGATGAACGTGGAACACTTTATATGGTATATAATGTATTTAAAACAGAGGAAAAAGGACCTCAAAAAACCCCTAGATCACAATCAATAAAGTTATGAACAATCGGGGTTAGGTTTTCATCACTGGTCCAAAAACTCTGTATAAATCTTTTAAATATTTTTAGCTTTCTTTTTCTTTTTTTTTGAATTTTTTAATGCAATAAAATCATAAATAATATATGTAGATATATTCTCTAAATCACTTAAAGAGCAAGTATAAGTTTGAAGCCGGCAAATTTGTTTAAGGCTTTCTAAGATGTAAAATAAATCAGGCACTTATCTCAATTTTTTGAGGTCCTTTTTCCTCTGTTTTAAATACATTATATACCATATAAAGTGTTCCACGTTCATCGATTGAGTTTCTCAATTTGGACACTTAAGAAGTTTCCACTTATTTCTCCAGATTAATTACTGCAATATTGTTTATTTAGACTTCTTTTACGTACATTAGAAACATTGCAAAATGCAGCTGCCAGGCTGATTTGCTGCCCATCCATTGTACATGAAAAGACATTGGCTCAAAACTAATTTAAAAATTGTGTTTTCATATTTAAAATGTTATATGAAACAGCTCCTACTATTTGGTGTCTCTAATCACTTTACCTTCTATTCAAAATCGACATTCTTGACATTTTCAGATGCAATTAAATTTTCTTTCTGTCAAATGTGTTAAATATTACATTAACTTTAGCTCTTTTTTTATCAAGCTCTTTCTATTTGGAACTCTTTACTGAAATCCATTAGATATGACTGAGTACTTGGATTTCAGAAAGCAGCTGAAGACATTATTGTTTCTGGATTCATTTAGACAATGAGTAAAGTGGGCCGGAATTATTGCGATTTGAAATATGTATTGGGAATTATGTCCTCCTATTCCTCTAGTTGTTATCCAGTTCAAATTGGTCAAGTGTTTGCAGAATATAGGCCATGTAATGTAATGTAACAAATAGAAAAGCAAGGCTGAGGCAGTCCCAGATGTTTGAATTTTGGGCTCTATTAGTAGAAATCCAGAGACAATGTCATATATTTATTCAGGGAAACGCAAAACGGTTTACACAATTTTATTCAGGTACACATGCATTTTTCTCTGACTGTCCTGGTGGACTCACAATCTATCTAATGTACCTGGGGCAATGGGGAGATTAAGTTACTTGCCCAGGGTCACAAGGAGAAGCGTGGGTTTGAACCCACAACTTCAGGCTGCTGAGGCTGTAGCTATAATCACCGCACCACTCTAGAAATCAAAATGTAGTAAAAGTGAGCCAAGTATAGGACAATACAGCCATTGTGACATCACTGATGAGGTTGGCTCTTAGGCATTGGTGGAATGAGGCATTATGATGTCACAATACCAGCTGTGGTTATCAGAGGCAGAAACTTTTCACACCATTTATTTCTTCAATTTTCTATACTGACAATGCCAGCATCTATTAGACTTAGAGCTATCAATTCTATGTAAACGTGTAGGGGTCCATAAAGCTCTATGTAAAATAAAAAACCAATGCTGGCATTGTCATCTTGAAGCAGGGACATTAGATCATCTTTTATTCTATTGTCCATTCATATTAATATTTTGGAAATCAATTTGGCCTCAAATTAATAGGATGTTAGAAAATCCTGTAGCCTTGACATACGATACAATTCTATTTGGTACTGCAATGAGAGCTCGAAGTCAAATTTCATCAAATAACAATAAACTTTTATTTATAATGACTGGAATAGCAGTACAACAAATTACACACAATTGGAAAAATTATGACAGATTGAACTATAATTTTTGGTGGAACTCAGTTTGCCATATATATAAAATGGAACATACATTTGCAACACAAAAAGGATATATGGATAAATTCAAAAAGATTTGGGGACCATTAACAAAATATTGTAATAATTGATTTTCATTTTCCCATAATAAGAAAATAGTTAAAGAAGAAAGGGAGGGAGGGGATATGGGAGGGGGGTTTATACTCTTTATTATAAATTATAAATAAAATATTATTAATAAATGGTATTCTTACATGAAAACAATGTAATAAAGGGAGGGGAAAAAGGTTAATAATTTAAAAAATAATTGATAAAATCATTACAATATATATGTTGTATAACTTTATAAGAAAAATAATTACAGTTATATGATATATAAAATCATAAGAAATATAAGATAAGAAATGTTATGTATAAAATACATTATAGAAATATCAAGTGTATTATTAAGATAATTGTATGAAAATTTATGACACTTGTTGTTAAATGAAAAAAAATCAATAAAAAAAACTTAAACAGTAAAAAAAAAAAAACAATTTTCTATACTGTTCTCCCAGGGGAGCTCAGAATGGTTTAAATGAATTTTTTCAGGTACTCCCTGTCTGCCCCGATTAGAGAATGACATGGTGGTTGTTACCTGTGGCTAGCCGCGGGTAACCCGCCGAAACAGTGACCAAAAATAAAAGGTCACCGTGAGTACGGGGACAAGGCCATTCACCGCCCCGTGGAGCGGTGAATGGTTTTGTCTCCGCAGTTAAAGGAGTGAGCACAGGCGGTGAATGAGCGCGCAGTCCGGCAGCCCTCTCTCTCCCTCCAGCCATGCATCTCCCTCCCTCCCTTTCCCTTACCTTCTCTTCATGGCGATTTCTGTAAGGCTAGTGTTGTATTGCAGCCGTAGCCTTGAAATCAACGTCACGTGTGGCTGCTGGAAAAGTCTCCTTTGACGCAACTTCCTGTTTCCGGTTTTCCAGCAGTCAACGCGACGTGACTTCAATACAACGCTAGCCTTATAGAAATCGCCATGAAGAGAAGGGAAGGGGAAGAGAGGGAGGGAGATGCATGGCTGGCTGGCAGAAGGGAGTTGCTGGACCGCGGGAAGGTTACTGGGGTTGGGAGGATAGAGAAAAGACGCTGAAGCAGCCTGAAGGGAACTGGGGAAGAGAGGGGAGAAGATGCTGGGAAATGGGGAAGAGAGTGGGGAGAAGATGCTGGGAAATGGGGTAGAGAGAGTAGGGCGGGGAGTGGGGAGAAGATGCTGGGAAATGGGGAAGAGACAGTGGGGGGAAGACGCTGGGAAATGGGGAAGAGAGAGTGGGGAGAAGACACTGGAAGGGAAGAAAACAGCGATGCTAGACTATGGGGGAGTCTAGGGAAGAAAATGGGTGCCAGACCAATTGGGGGGATGAAGGGAAAGGCACAGTAACAGAGCAAATGGAAGGCGCAGAGAGAAGACAGACAGTGGATGGAAGGAATTGAATGAAAAGATGAGGGAAGCAGAAACCAAACAACAAAGGTAGAAAAAAATGTTCTATTTATTTATTTTGCTTTAGGATAAAGTAGTATATTAATTGTGTTGATAAAAATGTATAAACAAAGCCCTGCCAGCTGAACATCTCTTTCTCTAGTTCAGCAGCCAGAACTTTGATTTATAAGGAAGGAATAAGCTAAATATTGCAGTACTGAGGCTTGTATGGATGCTGCGGGTGAAGGGGATGGTGGTCCGGGGTCGGGGCAGTGACGGGGACAGAATTTTTCCCCATGTCATTCTCTAGTCCCAATCTAATATGCCTGGGACAATGGGGGAATTAAGTGACTTGCCTAGGGTCACAGGGAGCAGCGTGGGTTTGAACCCACAACCACAGGGTGCTGTGGTTGTAGCTTTAACCACCGCGCCACACTCTTTGACCATAGATAATTCTTTGCAATTTGGGAATAGGAAACACTAACGGGGTAATTCTGTAAACTGCCTAGAGGTAGGTGCCATTACACACGTCAAGATGCCATTAATTGGCAGGTGCCTATGTGTACTAGGCACTGTTCTGTCAGGTAGCGTTTAAGTGCCATAGTACCTAACTGCAAAGGCCATGGGCGTATGGTCTGCACGGAGTTTAAAGAATTCTACAAATTATGTGCGTAACTTGTTACTTCTAGGCATGCCAACTTATGCCTAAACATCAGAGCACCAATACTGGCTTATGCTAGTATTCTAGAATGGAATGTTGGTGCCAAGATGCCATCATATAAGTGGCATTTAGTGCATGGTATTGGGGTATCTAAACATAGGAATTTGATTAGTCTTCTGCTCTGCTTTAAGTGTATGTTGCCCGGGATCATTTACCTGATCTTGTGTGGTATTATGCCACCATATCGGTGAAGGCCAGCGAGTCTTCTTATAGACTTTGATCTGAAGAGTCATTGGAACAACCTTTCCAACAGCCCAAGATCTGTTAAATTTTGCTGTGGTACTCCCTTGCTCCAGTTGGGTATACTGGAATGAAAACTCAGCACTTCCATGCTACACTTTCTCCCTCTATAATGTCTGTTTTGTAATGAGATTTTTTTTTTCTTCTGGTTCCAGATGGGGAGCTATATGCTGGCACCGTCAGCAACTTCCAGGGAAATGAGCCAATCATATTCAAGAGTCAAGAGAGTAGAATCTCACTCAAGACCGAGAATTCCCTTAACTGGCTTCAAGGTAAACAGTGCTCTGACGAGGCAGGTCATAGCTGGATTAGCTTGTACAGGAAGAGAAAGAAGAAGGGGTCTTGCTTTAAAAGGCAAAGGCAAATGAGATGTCAATGCCACCTGATAATTTATTATAAAATGTCAAGTTTCAAGTTTCAAGTTTATTGGTTTTTTATAACCCGATCATAAAACAAATATCTGACCGGTTAACAATAAAATCTAGATAGAAAAGAAAGAAGTATTTAGATGTGTTGGGAGAGATTAGTGAGAAAGAAAAAATAGAAACATTTAGAACAGGGGGCGTGGCTTAGCGCGAACACGAATGGAAGTGTAGTCGCAAAGCTCCTCACCATCTAGGCACAGAATATAAAAAAATATTTTTCCTTCTGGATAATTTCATTAAAGAAATAATTGCTAAAGAAGAGGAACATAGGATAAATGAGATGACCTCTTTTACTGAAGTTAAAAACGAAGCCTGAGGTAATTGGGAGCTGAGAAGGCAAAGTACCGTTTTTTATCTCCAACGATATGGACAGACTTGAAATGCAGCGCTGAGACAGTGCAGCCTGCGAGTGAAAAACCGAAAGAGAGGAATACCGGCTTTTGAAAAGTGAGTCGTTAAAAAAAAAAAAAAAAGATAAAAATAACTCAAAGTTAATTGAAATAAAAGATTATTTCAGTGAATTTTGCTCTCCTCTATCGCAGCTGCGATTGGGCTTGTGAGAGGAGAGCTGGAAGAGAGGATTGCCGGTT
This sequence comes from Geotrypetes seraphini, assembly GCF_902459505.1. Classification (NCBI taxonomy): domain Eukaryota; kingdom Metazoa; phylum Chordata; class Amphibia; order Gymnophiona; family Dermophiidae; genus Geotrypetes; species Geotrypetes seraphini. The sequence goes on from NC_047097.1 coordinate 31,530,564, forward strand.
TTTTTTTCTAAGCATTGAAACGGCGAGATATCGAAGATAAGTGACGGATCGGCGCACCATCGGAGATAAATAAATAATAGAGGGAAAAAGTCTAAATAATATTGTGAATGACCGACAGTGAAAGGAATTGGAGAGGGAGGAGAGAGCTGGCAGTTTGAATCTACCCTCTTTCAAAACTGTGAAAAGACTCAAAAATACAGATTTTATTTCACCGCTGAAACGGCAAGACATCGAAGAACTGGAATGGTGAGGAAATAGAGAAAGAAATGCTGACATTGAAAAGAATAGTGGCTAACTAAAGATAAATTACTGATTCTACCGAATTGTCTTTAAGCTGATGTGAAATGACTGTGAGGAAAGGCTGATAATTGAATTGGCAAACGGAAGGGAAAAAAAAAGTTTCAATGCAGTTTTAAAATTAATACTGTTAAAGCTGTAATTATTAGAAGACTTGTTTAAAAGGAAAAAAATACTAACTACAGATAAAAAAAAGTATAAGAAAGATTGACTCTTAATGTGTGGATGTTGTCAATAGAATTCTTAAGTGTGGCCGTTTGAGGCGGCCATTTTCAGTTTAATGAAGAAACAGAACACAGAGTGACTAAATGAACTTCTGCCTGAAACCTATCTATTTGTTTATTTTTCTTCAACGATTGATAGATATTGAGGTAGATAACAGATAAGAAACTGCTGACACTGAAAAAAGGCTGAGGATAAAATAATTTTTAACAACTTTTCCCTGATTGATACAGAGAGGCAGTGAAGTCAGCTGAAAAAAAAAAAAAAAAAAAACTGACTAAAAAGAGGAAAGTTTCAAAGCGGTACTAAAACTAGTACTGTAAAAATTATAACTGTGCAAAAACTGAAACAAGACAGATTATTGTGAATTCTGAACAAAAGAGATTATATAGTCTCCTGAAATTACAAAGAAAGAAAAAAATAAATACCAAGAATTTTTGTCAGTGCTGAAACGGTGTCTCATTAAGAGAGAGAGTGAAAGTCAGGAGAGATCTAAGGGAAGGAAATGTTGTTGGACTGAATGTTCCCCTCCTTCATTGAAACAGTAAAGTGAGAAAAATAAAAGAAAAAAAAGGAAAGAATTTTCAAACTGACATAAGTAAAGGAAAAAAGAAGGAAAAAGAAAAAAATTAAAAATAAACATCTAGCTAATATTAAAGAGATAAATAAACTAAAAAAGGAATACTCAAGATTGTGACAGATAACTGAGAAAAAGAAAAGGGCTTAAAAAGAAAATTTCTACTTCAAAAGATAAAACTAAATCTTGGAAGAAAAGAGATTAAAAACCTAAGAATATCAAATCTAAATCTAAGAGACTAAATATAAGAAATAAGAATAACCAAGAAAAAGAAAACAACAACATGACAAGTACCAGACAAAACAAAAATGAGGCTGGTACATCTGCAAAAAGACAGAAACAAGACCAAATAACACCAAGCAAGATACCACTTCCTATCGAAGAATCAGACATATTAAGCAAAGCTGAAGTTATGGAAGAACTAAAACAAATCAAACAAATGCTCAAGGAAACTATAACTAATATGTCGGAAATGAAAGAAGAAATTTTAAATATTCATAGACAAATGGAAGTTAACAACAAAAGAACAACTGAACTAGAATCAAAAATGGAAACTATAGAATGTGAATCAAAAAGATGTAAAAACGACAGCCTGGAATTAAATAAATTAAAAGATCAACTGGAGGACTACGAGAATAGAGGAAGAAGGAAAAACATCAAACTTTTTGGAATACAAGAAAATTTAGAGGGAAAAAATACTATCCTTTTCCTTGAAAATTTAATTCCAAAAATACTACAATTAGACTTGAAACAACCAATTGAAATTGAAAGGGCGCATAGAATCCCAATTAAAAATTTAGAAAATAAAAACAGACCAAGACCAATAATTTTCAAAATGCTGAGATACCAACAAGCACTAGAGATACTAAATGCTGCAAAAAAAGACAAAAACCTAAATTATAAAGGATCAAGATTATGGTTTTTACCAGACTTTGCCAAAAACACAGCTAACAAAAGAAAAAGACTACTAGACATGAGACCTCTACTAAAAGAAAAAGGATTTAAATATGGTCTATACTACCCGGCTAAAATGAGAGTATCATCTGGAGACAAATCCTTATATTTTGAGGACCCTGAAAAACTAAAAGAATTTCTCTCTAAACCAGAACCTATGATATTTTAACATAGAATATTAAGATGGTTTTGAAGACTCTATGAAAAATTAGAAAATATGACATATCGAAATATCTGAAGAAAAGGAGGAAAACAATACAAAGAAAAGACAATAATAATTATAAGAAAAAAAAAAGAAGAACAAAATATAGGAAAATTATTAAATAATACACTACATATATGTTTAAAATAATTATATGTTGAAATCATAATACTAAGGAAATACAAATTAACATATTGTTAAATGGATAATGATACATTAATGAAATGTTATGGAAAATGATTAAAGATATAAAAGATCAATATAGATAGATAGAAGGGAAATTTGTTTAAATATTGAATATTGATTGCCTGGAATGGGGAGAATGTTTGGATTACAGTTCCAATGTGTATCCTTAAGCAGCCAATGTATTGGGTGGGAAAGGGAGGGACAAGGAAAATATTTACTAGAATAATTAAGGGAGATACATTAGGGTTAAATATGTGTGTCGTGAAGAAAATTTTTTGGATATTAAATATGAAAGAGGAGAGGAAGAATAAGATAATGAAAAGTATTAAAATGTATAATGTCTTTTAAAATATATTCTATTAATGTCAATGGCCTGAATCATGTAATTAAAAGGAAGAAAATATTAACATTTCTAAAAAAGCAAAATGCAGATATTTACTGTCTGCAAGAGACCCATCTTAATATGAAGGAATCACAGAAATTATCAGGTGGATGGATAAAGGAATGTTTTTTTGCTCCAGCAGTGGGTAAAAAAGCAGGGGTTGCAATTCTTATAAATAAAAAATGTACGGCCAATATAAAGGTAAAAAGTTCAGATCCACATGGAAGATGGATACATATCGATATAGGTATGGGAAATGATACCCTGACGTTATTTAACATATATGCCCCTAATTCGAATCAATCAGAATTTTTCAAAAAGCTACAAAATATGTTATTACCACTGGCTGCCTCTAATTTAGTGGTGGCTGGAGATTTTAATGCTGTAATGGATCCATTATTGGATAAAAAACCAGGTAAAAATATTAAATCTTTAGGTCTAGATAATTTAGTTCGATCATGCGATTTGAAGGATATATGGCGTATTCTTCATTTTAATGATCAGGAATATTCATTTTGTTCACAGGTTCATAAATCATTTTCAAGAATCAATTATATTTTTGTTTCAACAAATAAAGTGCAACAGGTGATTAAGGCCTCCATTGATCCTATTATCATTACGGATCATGCGGGAATATGGATAGAATTACAATCAGATCAATTAGAAAATAATAGACCTCTTTGGAGATTTGATAATGCATTGCTAGTGGATGACAAATTTTTGGAAAATTTTAAAACACAAATTAATGAATTTTTTCAAACAAATTTAGTGGAAGATACATCTATAGAGAATGTATGGGATGCATTTAAAGCAACTATGAGGGGTAATATTATATCATATTCAGCATTTATTAGGAAACAAATTAAAAAACAATATAAAGAATTAGAAAAAGAAATAAAAATATTAGAAGCTAAATTGATAAGTAAATGGGAATATGAAGTTTTGCAAGCTCTTTTGAAAGTAAAAGGTAAATATAATGAATTAACTTCAAAAATGATAAGAAAAGATTTGTTTTCCAAGCAAACAGTGTATTATGGAAATTCTAATAAGGCGGGAAAATTATTGGCAAATTATCTTAAGGCTAAAAAAAGGAGAACTAATATTAATGGAATAAAAGATGATAATGGAATAATAACAAATCAAACAAATAGAATATTAAAACAATTTTTAAATTTTTATAAAGATCTATATTCTTCTGAACCTTATTTGGAGAAACAAAAAGATGGAAAAAAATTTTTAGATTTAATTAATGGACCTAAAATTCCTGATCATATAAAACGAAGTTTAGAAGAACCTATATCATTAAAAGAATTAGAATCAGCATTGAGATCTCTTAGAGTTGGATCCGCTCCAGGTGGTGATGGTTACACAGTAGAATTTTATAAAACATTTCAAAATATCCTCTCCCCACATTTATTAAAATTATATCAGACACAACTTATAAAAGGTAATATAAAAGGTACTATGGCTGAATCAATAATAATTGTTTTGCCTAAGCCAAATAAAGATCCTACTTTGGTTTCAAACTACAGGCCTATATCTTTGATAAATGTTGATAATAAACTTTTGGCAAAAATTTTGGCTTTGAGATTAGCCAAAGCTCTCCCACATATTATAGATATGCATCAAACGGGTTTCGTTGCTAAAAGACATTCCTCCAATAACTCTAGACTATTATTTCACATGCTAAACTTGTCAAAAAAAATGGATGAACCGGCTTTTACAGTTTCATTAGATGCTGAGAAAGCATTTGATAGGGTAGAATGGAATTTTATGTATCAGGCTTTAGAATGGTTTGGTATAGGTTCTGGATTTATACAAATGGTAAAAACATTGTATAGCTTCCCGATAGCAAGATTAAATATTAATAATATGATATCTGATGGTTTTCAATTGCAGAGGGGAGTTAGACAAGGTTGTCCTTTATCTCCTTTGTTATTTGATGTTGTATTAGAACCCTTATTGTTAGCAATACAGCAAACGAGGGAGATACAAGGTATTCCATATTCAGATATGGAATATAAAATTTCGGCTTATGCTGATGATATTTTGCTTTATTTGAGAAATCCAGAGTCTACCTTATCTTCTTTATTGGAAATAATTGATAAGTTTGGCAAATTTTCAGGTTATAAAATTAATTGGAATAAATCTGAAATTATACCTTTGAATGTTCACTGTGTAAAAGGATTATTTGATACTTTTCCATTCATATGGAAAGAAGAAGGATTTAAATATCTAGGCATTCAAGTTAAAAAAACAATTGAAGATACTGTAAAAGAAAATGAAAAATATGTATTAAAAAAAGTTACGGAGTTATGTGAGCAATGGAACCCATTACATATTTCTTGGTGGGGAAGAGTTCAAACTATTAAAATGATGATGTTGCCTGTAGTTTGCTACCAAATGAGTATGATACCTATTTATTTTCAGGGGTCCTTTTATAAAAAGCTTAATAGAATTTTAACAAAATTTCTTTGGCTTGGTAAAACACCTAGAATAGCTTTAGTAACCTTACAAAAATCAATTAAGGAGGGAGGGGTAAATTTTCCAAATTTTTATAGGTACCATCAAGCCTATATTCTACGTCAGGGTATGTATTGGATCCTCCCAGAACTTATAGATAATGCACCAGATTGGTTATATTTGGAATGGCGCCTTATGTTTCCCCTAAATTTAGTTCATCTACCAAGTATTAATATACCTAAAAGATACAAAGAAAATAAAATAATAATGGATACTTGGAAAACATTGAGATTTATTGATAAATTAACACCCATCCCAATATACAAATCAACTAATCAATCCATATGGATAAACTCCAAGATCAAAATTGGCGGAGCTCAAATCCTTTGGAAGAACTGGATTAATGCAGGCATTAGAACACTAGATGATATTATATCAGAAGGTAAACTGCTGGATTTTTCACAATTGCAACATAGATTTGGTCTCAATAAAACACAAAGTTTTAAATGGTTGCAATTGAAGCAGGCCATTCAGGTTGGGTTCCCTGAATGGAAATCATTAAACAATCAATATAGTTTAAAATTCTTATGCTTTAAAGCAGACTTCCTAGGACATCAAGCCGCATTGTGGTATAAATTAATATCTGGATATTTAAATAAAAAACCAAAAAATGGTCTAAGAGACATTTGGAGCATTGAGATTGGACATCAAATTAATGCATCTCAATGGCCACTAATTTGGTCTTGGAGAATGGGATGTACAGTGTCAGCATCTATGAGACAAACATGGTTCTTTTTATTACATAGAGCTTTTTGGACCCCTACCCGTTTGCAAAAATTAGACAGTTCTAAGTCTAATAGATGCTGGCATTGTAATCTAGAACCAGGGACATTAGATCATTTATTATATCATTGTCCTTATATAAAAATTTTTTGGAATTCAATTTGGCCACAAATTAATAAATTAATGGAAAATCATATTGCAATATCATATGATACAATTTTATTTGGAACAATGATGAGAAAAAAAAGTCAAATTTCACCAGAAAATAATAAGCTTTTATTAATTATGACAGGGGTTGCCATTCAACATATAACTAACAATTGGAAAAATTACAACAACCTAAATTACACATTTTGGTGGAATACAATATGTCATATTTTTAAAATGGAAAGAACAATAGCAGTACAAAAAGGGACATATATTAAATTTATAAAAATATGGGGGCCATTGACAAAATACTGTAATGAATAAATAATATGATGTTTTCTTCTTCTTTTCTTCTTTTAAGGATCTTTTTTTTTTATGACACACATAAAGGGGGGGTAAGAAAAATTAATTTATACATAGTATGTTATAATATATTATACAAAATGTAACGTATGAAAAAAAGGTAATAAAAGGGTGGGGGGAGGGAAATGGGATAAAAATTGTTTAGATTATATTGTATTAGATATAAAAAAGTTATTGAATATTTATCAATTGTATTCTAATATGTTGTATACTTTTTATAAAAATTTGAAAATTAAAATATTATAATAAAGTAATGAAAGGGAGGGGGGAGGGTGAGGGGGGAAAATCAAATTCAGATATATAATGTATTAGATATAAAAGTGATAATATGTATTTATAAATTGTAATTAATTATTATGTACACTTTATGAAAAATTAGAAAATAAAAAAATAATTGGAAAAAAAAAAAAGAAACATTTAGAACATATGGACTAACCTGACAGTGAGGGTAATTGGGAAGGTTGGGAGAAAGTTACATAATCTTAGAAGAAATGAGATAGAGGGAAGGGATAAAACATGGGGGGCGGGGGTGCCTGGTGTGAGAGATATGCTGAGAGAATGATAATTAGATTGAAGAAGAAATCAGCAAGTGGACAAAAAAAAAAAAAAAAAGATTAAGATTTGGCATAGGCATCTTTAAATAGGTAAGTTTTAAGGAGAGTCTTAAATTTTGGTAATTGGATTTCGTCTCGAAGAAATTGGGGGAGAGAGTTCCACAATGTGGGTGCAGTTATGGCAAAGTTAGTAGTCCTGGTGTAGAAAGATTCTTTTAGAGAAGGAATGAAAAGGAGTTTTTGATCAGATGATCTTAAAGAACGAGAAGAACTTTGGGGGATTAGAAGTTTATCTAGAAACAGGGGCAGGTGAGATTGTTTGATTTTGAAAGTAAGTAGTATGATTTTATAAAGTATCCGATGAGTGACGGGGAGCCAATGAGCCTCTTTAAAAAGAGGAGTGACATGTTCATATTTGCCAACATTGTAAATGAGTTTAATAGCAGTATTTTGAATAAGTTGCAGCCGCCGAAGTTCTTTTTGGGGGAGTCCATTGAGAAGAGAATTACTATAATCTAAGTGAGAGATGACTAGTGAGTGAATTAGTATGGTAATCGATTCGGAAGTTAAAATAGATCTGAGGGAGCGAATGATACGTAGTTTGAAGAAACAAGTTTTTATAACAGAACTAATGTGATCGTGAAATGTAAGTTCGCTATCTAGGAAAACGCCTAATAATTTTATTTTAGTTTCCATACGTAATGGTGTAGATTTGATGTAAATTGTTCCGGGTATTATTTCAGATTTTTTAATGGGGAGAAGAAGACCGCAAGATTTGTCGACATTGAGTGAGAGTTTATTAGAGAGAAGCCAATCACTTAAGATAACCAGTTTGGCATTTAGATCGGCAATATCTAAAAGATTTGAGGTGTTAATCGGGTATAGCAACTGAATATCGTCAGCGTAGGCGAAAATAGAGAAACCTAGTGATTGTGCGAGAGAAAGAAGAGGGGATAGAAAGATATTGAACAGTAGTGGAGACAAGATGGAGCCCTGAGGGACTCCGAAATTTTGAATTACTGAAGAAGAAATTTGGTTTTTTGCATAAACTTTGAAATTTCGCTGATGAAAATAGGATATGAACCAGTTAAGCGCGTGTCCTGTGATGTTACAATCTGACAGTCTAGATAGTAATAATGAATGGTCGATGGTATCGAATGCCGCGGATAAGTCGAGAGAGATTAGTATGACCGATTTTAGGTGGTCGTGAAAGTAATGTATTGTTGAGATGAGACCTAGTAATGATAGCTCGGTGGAATGTGAAGAGCGAAAGCCTGTCTGATATGGATGAAGGGCATGTGTTTGATCAAAATAATCGGATAGTTGAGTGTGAACAATTTTTTCAGTAACTTTAGAGAGTAGAGACAGATTTGCGATAGGACGATAGTTATTAGGTAAAGAGGGATCAGCGTTATATTGTTTGAGTTTAGGGAAAACTAGTGCAGTTTTCCATGATGTTGGAACTTGACATTCAGAAAAAGATTTGGAAATCATTTCCTTTATGTAAGGTTCGAAAAATGAGAAAAATTTTTTAAGTAAGTGTGGAGGAAAGGTTTCGATTATATTGTTAGGAGAATTTATTGAGTGCAGAATAGTGGATAATTGGGAAGAAGTGGGTACTTTAAATTGAGAGAGAGAACTGAGGGGCAAGAAGGAGAAATCATTGTTAGTGGTCGGAGAAAAAGGGGGAACAGATGGTCCAAGATGAGTTCTAATATCAATCACTTTTTTGTGGAAAAATTGGGAGAGTTCATCTGCCGTTGGGGATGTAGCAGTTGGTGGAGGAAGTTTCTTTTTTGAATATTTAGAAAGAGATTGAGCTATGTTAAATAGGGTAGATGAATTACTGGTTTTTGAGATAAGTTTTGAATAATATTCTTGTTTTGTCTGTTGAATGGTCTTTTTGTAATGGGAAGCTTTTTCTTTATAGAGGAGTAGGTGAGTATTTTTATATGTTTTGCGCCATTTACTTTCGGCTGAGCGAACCTGTCGACGTAGAAGGATCAGTTTATCGTTAAACCATGGTTGATGTTTTTTTGGTGAAGGGTTAATGGTAGATTTATTTTGTATTTTAGAGTTAGGAGCTAGTGAATCTAGGAGAGAGGTCGTGGCGGTCTCCCAATTAACTGTCTGATCTGTTATAGTTAAAGAGGAAAAGTCTTTAAGATTCAGTTCAAAGGAGGATTGGATAGCTGGAAGAGAAATGTTACTTAGATTGCGAGTAAAAGAGGAGTTATTTATTTGTTTGGTAGAGTGTGAATAACTTGTAAAATTTGATTGCCAAATGATTAGAAAATGGTCTGACCAGGGAACTGGAATGGATTCGATATTGTGGAAAAGAGAAGTCATAGTACTTGGGCATAAGATCATGTCCAATGTATTTCCTGCAGAATGAGTGGGCATGTGGATAAGTGGGGATAATGATAGATCGGATATCAAAGTCAGGAGTTCAGAAGTATGGTAATGAGTAGGTGAATTAAAATGGATATTAAAGTCTCCAAGAATTATTGATTCGGGATAGGTGATATTGAATTCAGTTAGAGTAGCAATGAGAGTAGAGAGAGATAATTTAGTAATTGGCGGGGGTAAATAGATAAGAAGAAAATTGAGAGAGGTGGAAAGTTTAATTGAAAATTGAAGAGATTCGGTGGGGAAAACATATCAATCTACAATAAAGTCCTTGGGCCAGATTCTATATAAGACGTCCAGTCTCAGCAGCCATCTAAGTGGCTTTTGAGAATCGCACATGGGCGTCCTATATAGAATCGCCACTTAACCCCGCAATTAGCGTCCATGTCACAGACCCCGTTTAGAGAATCGTGCTGAACCTCAGCACTGAGCTAACACGGCAAGGGCATCTCCCTGCCACGATCAACTGAGCGGCAGAGAACCCCTGACACCCCTCCAAACACACTGTCTGTGGCAGGATGCCCATTCCCTCCGCTATCCTCCAATCCCCGGGAACCACTCCCGTCTCCAGATTTGTTGACCAAGCCTTTAATAGGACCCGCCAGAATCTCTCTGAGCTCCCTCAGTATCCTGAGATGGATCCCGTCTGGTCCCATCATTTTGTCCACCTTCAGTTTTTCAAGTTGCTCACAAACACTCTCCTCCGTGAACGGCACAGAATCTACTCCATTTTCTCGTGTAACTTTGCCAGACAATCTCGGTCCTTCTCCAGGATTTTCTTCTGTAAATACAGAACAGAAGTATTTGTTTAGTACATTTTGGTTTTTCCTCATCACTCTCCACATATCGGTTCCCAGCATCTTTTAGTTTAGCAATTCCATTTTTCATCTTCCTCCTTTCACTAATATATCTGAAAACATTTTTGTCTCCCTTTTTTCATTTTTAGCCATTTGTTCTTCCGCCTGTGCTTTCGCCAGACGTATCTCTCTCTGTAGGTCCTATAATGCAGTGCTTCTCAACCCAGTTCTTAGGGCTTTCAGGCTATACATCAGGAACATGCGTGAGAAAGATTTACATGCATCCCCTTTGTGGTATGCAAATCTCTTTCATGCATATTCATTATGGATATCCTGAAACCCAACTGGCTGGGCATGCCCCAAGGACTGGGTTGAGGAGCTCTGCTATAATGCAGCAGAGTACAGTATTGTGCTTCAAAAAGGGATTGGATGACTTCCTGAAGGAGAAGGGGATTGAAGGTACTATACAGGTACTAATGAATAGGGAATAAAGTATTTAGGTAAGGACTTACAGGTCACGAACCTGGGGGCCGCTGCGGGAGCGGACTGCTGGGCACGATGGACCCCTGATCTGACCCAGCAGAGGCAGTGCTTATGTTCTTATGTAGAATAGGGGTGTCAGAAGTCTAGGACTGGCCTAAAATGTCCCTGGAACTAGGGAAGTGAACAGACAAGACACTTTCTTTTCCAGTTGCTGATTTTGTTAGAAGAGTTACAGATATATATTAACCAATGTGTGTCATCAGCCTGAGGTCTAAAAGTGCTTTTATGTACAAGGGTTGGAGGTTTTGTGCCTTTTTTGTAGAATCCTGTCTCTTCTACTTTACAGAAGTTACAGGAAATCAAATTCTTGGATAAAATATGTGTTTTTTAAAACTATGCAAATGAAGTAGTGTGCAGGGTTTTTATACTTTTAATAAATATGTTGAGCCCTACATCTGACCCTCACAGTCCATAAACTCAATATATTGCCTGCCTTCCTTCCTGCAGCCTCTCAGTCTTTTCCCCCTCCCCCAATTCCCAGTTATCCTATTTATAGATTTGTGGAAACAGCAATTGTTTTATTTTTGGGGGGGGTTCTTTTTACAGATCCAGCATTCGTGGGTTCAGCATACATCCAAGAGAGTTTGCCAACTGGCAATGCTGTGGGCGACGACGATAAAATATATTTCTTCTTCAGTGAGACAGGAAAGGAATTTGACTTTTTTGAGAACACAATTGTATCTAGGATTGCCCGAGTCTGCAAGGTGAGCCCAAAGCACAAACATGAGCCTTGTTTATTTACGGTTTAGGAATATCAATGATTCTGTTTGTAATGGAAACCCTCTGGGCACTTGGAAACAGGCCACACAAAGCAAATTGTACAACATCTTGAGACCACTGGAAGCTGTGGCATAGCGATGGAGGTTGTCCCCAGACATTGCCATGCCGTGCCTCCCTCACTCTTCCAAACCACTTGAGTGCCCCTCCCACCTCCCCACATAACCTTTTGAAAGGTTTGCCAAAATCTTCCACTCATGCCGACCTTCACTGTCTTCTGACATCACGTCCTGCTCATGCGACCAGGAAGTGATGTCAGAAGGAAGTAGAGGCCAGTGTGAGCTGCAAGTGGAAGATGCTGCATTCACCGGCAAATATTTAAAGAGGTAGGTGTGGGGTGAGGAGAGGCGCTGGTGCCCCAGCAAAGACAGCACCCGGGGCAGTTCACCCTCCCCCCATTCCCTCTTACTATGCCACTAACTGGAAGCATGGAGCAGCCAGAAAAAGATATGTTGTGTTGTTTGGCCCATTATTCTTTTTCTGAGATAACTTGTGTGTCTTGGAGTTCTAGAGTGTATAAAATGAATGTTATATACCAGAAACAGTACCATCCAGTGGCAGCCTGCTCTACATGAATGCTGGTTTTGCTTTCTTATGACAGCTAAGTGTACTCTGTTTTCTCTACGTTTTTGTAAAGTCTTTGATAGATATAAACCACTCTGATTCTGAGCTAAAGGTAGTATTTTTCATTGGGAAAAAGAGTAGGTCATTCCAGTATAATAGGAAGAACAGTTGGAGGAAAGCAGAGACGAGAAAGACATCACAACAGAGGAGAGAAGAAAAAGTAACTAGAAGGCAAAGACAGAATGGTACTTAAGGGGAAACCAGAGAAAGACATGGGTGGAACATAAAAGGAAGGAGTGGGATGAAAGAGGTTGAAGGAATGATGGGAAAGAGAGAAAGTCTGGAGAAGAGGATATCCTTCTTTCTACCAGCTAGACTTGCTAAAGACAGTGAGGGAGGTTGGCACCTGGGGGGATTACAGATTCCTTCCTTTCTTCCAAAAGTGGTTTCCGCATTACCTCGTCCTGTGCCACACAGCTACTATCCCACTCTTCCCTGCTGCTTTAGCGCCTCCTGCGTACCTCTTGAAATGTTCACTGGCGCGATTCTGCGTCTTTCACTTATTGCTTGCTCCGGCCTCGGCACTCTTCTGGTCCAGAAGGGAGCTGAAGCTGTTGCAATGCTTTGGAGGCAGTGGTCACAGCCACTATATGAGGGAATCCCAGTTGTTGTGCAACAGTATCTATGAATGTAGGGCTCCAGAAGGAACCCTGAAGCATTATATCAGGCCAAAGATTGTCACAGTATTTGCAAATGATGCCTTTGGAGCTAGAATCCCAAAGGACTATATGTCTTCTTGTATACCATCTAAATTTTATAAATATATAAAATAATTATTCTCTCCCTTTATCCCCTTTCTTCCTTTTCCCAGGGTGACTTGGGAGGGGAACGTGTCCTACAGAGACGATGGACCACTTTCTTGAAGGCCCAACTCTTATGTTCCAGTCCCGATGATGGCTTCCCTTTCAACGTGCTCCAAGATATGTTTGTGCTGACACCTGGAGGGGAGCACTGGAACAGCACGGTCTTTTATGGAGTCTTCACCTCTCAGTGGTACACAACTGATGATGGCAATGGGATAAGGATACCGTGCAGACAAGACTGGGAGACCAGCATCACAGGGGCCCTAAACCGGACAGAATGCAAGAGTGCATATGACAGCATAGTGGATGACAGCAGTTAGACCAAAATGGTCTTACATTATGTATAGTGGCACAAAATGGGGGGATTCTATAACTACGTTTAGGACCCTATTCTATAGGCATCTACATTCCTTTTTAGAATATTATGTTAATTAGGTTTTCTGTTCTGCCTTTATCTATTCAGTTCAAGTTCAGATTACAAGAGGTTGGGTCACTTACCCAGGAAGTTACAATGGATAGTTTGACACGGGCATTCAGTAGGGTTGATGAGTAAAGTTAGGTCATAGTTACAAATACATAGTTACAAGTTCAAGTAGACCTTCTTTGGCTCATCTTTATGTTGCATTAGACATAAGAACAGTGGTCCATCCTGCCCAGCAGTCCACTCATGCGGCGGCCCCTAGGTCAAGACCAGTGCTCCAAATGAGTCCAGTCTCACCAGTTTAGCATGAACTTGTCCAACTTTGTCTAGACCTGGGCTTTTACAATTACCATTTCAGTTACTTCAGGGTTGGCTCCCTGTCTTGGTATTGAAATGCTTTTCTGAAACTGAGATAGTGTAAGTGGTAGTTGGTTCCAGCATTTTAGGTCATTTGCCTGCTAGACTGTATATTATCACATTCTGGGACACAACCTGGAGTAGGATGGCCGACTCTATTAGGTAGCAGGATCTTAAAGGCAGTGATGCCTAATTTAAACTTGATCCTTATTAGTGTAACGGCTAGTGCAAGTGCTGACACTTATATGCCACATGCAACTTACTATTCTAAGTGTGAGTCCTACATGGCTTCGCCCACATGTGTGCTGTGTAAGATATATTTATACAACAGTGCTTAGGCCAAATTTTGACATTTGTGCCCACATTTTGTATTATTCTGATCATTTAAACAAGTATTCATTATGTAAATGTTAGAGCCCGCATTAGAGAATTGCCCCCAGTATGTCCTAGTGAGCCTTATTACATTGCACTGCGTATGTCTGTAGGATAAATTCTTAGTATGTAGGGTTCACGAATTTTCAAATTCTTTTTTTTGTATTTGAAATAAAAGCATCCAAATCATGTACAATTCACCAAATATCAAGTTACAAAATCAGATAAGTGCAGAATAAAAAGTGTCACACATCCCTACGATAAGACATGCTCAGTTGGTTCTTCAGAGCATTTCTCAAAGTCCTTCTATCTACCTCCTCCTCCGTTTCCCCTCCCCCCACTGAATTACAATACCCACTTTATTAAATATCAACATCACCCATCGTAATATCAAGTCCCAGTCTATAGTAGCTTGAGCATTATGCATTCACAGGCCAATCACTCCACCAGTATTTGAAATTTGGTTTCCAGGCAGAAAGAGACGGAAGTTTTGATACACTTTGGTGCTGCCAACCCCAGACGTTTTGCAGATGTGTTCCAGTCCCGTTGTACAGTCCCAATAAACAAGTTAGAGGAATAACTGCCCATGAAAGCAAAACCATTTTCAAGATTGTTACCCCTACTGCCTGCCAAAATAATTGTACAAGCTGACATGTCCACCAAATGTGTAAAAAGGTTCCCACCTCCCACACACACACATACACATCTTAAGTCAATGGGAACATTTTTTTTAACATGGTAGTTAGTACTCATAATACCACTATGTGAGAACATTGTAGGCATTGTCTTGTACTAAAATACATATCAAAGAATTATGTACTTCCAAAAATATGGTATGCCAGTCATGCAAAGTGAAAACCCTCCCCAAGTCTTTTTTTTATACTTATATAAATATACATAAGCCAGTATATATATAAGGAAAAAGAGAGATTTTACATACAAATTAAAAAGGAACAAAAACAAATAAAACTCAGTGTAATTTCACCAATGTCTCAAATGAAGCCCACAATGTGTGAGAGACAATTCATGGGATCTGATATTTAACAAGGATAAAGAAAAAAAATCATTAGTGTAGTGTAACATCTTCTACATTATTCTTATGGACCTACGTCGCTGTGGAGGCACTGGAAGGTGTAACTCCATTTCCCTTTAAAAAAAACCGTAACTGAGAGGGGTCGAAAAAAAAGTATGAATGTTGATCTAAAAGGATCAAACATTTACAAGGATATCTAAGCAGAAATTTAGCCCCCAAAGGGAGTACGGATTGTCTCATATGTAGGAACCCTCTCCTTCTTGTCTGAGTTAACTTTGAAACATCTGGGAACATGGAGATCTTAGAATCCATAAGGGTTACTTCTTTAAGCCTAAAAAAAAGCCTAAGAAGTGCCTCTTTGTCTTGTTGAAAGACAAATGTTACCAGAAGTGTAGAATATGAAGTAACTTCATCCTCTTAGGTTTCCAATATTCTTGTTAAATTCATTGGACTCGGTAGATCAGATGTAACCTCAGGTTGAGAAGCCTTCTTAGAAACAGGAAGATAATAAATTCTATGTAAGGGTGGAAAACCAGTCTCTGGGTATTTAAACGAGTCCTTAAGAAATTTATTGAATAAATCTTTAGGAGACATTGCTAGAACTTTAGGAAAGTTAAGTATTCTCAAATTCAACATTTTGCTATAATTTTCCAAATTTTCAACTTTCCTTACTAGCAATAGTCTATCTTGCATTAAGGTAGGTTGAGTCTTTTGTAGCCCTTGAACTCATTGGTCCAAGCGGTCTACTTTTTCCCCTTGAGATTTTATTTCCTCCTGAAGAGAGTCAATTTTTTTTACCTGTGCATTTACCAGTGGTAGAGTTCCTGCACACAATTTGTAAAGTGAGTCTAAAGCCGTCTAGATGGACTCCAAAGTGAACTCGGCTGGCCTTACCAACAGGAGAACCGCTGGAATCTGTCCTCCAACTGCTAGAGCCATCGCCGCCTTCTCCATAGAGGATGTCTCTGCCTGAGAGTTTTGGGACACCGATAAGCCCTCCAGCTCAGCTAGGGAAACTGCTTCCTGTCCCTTCTGAGCTGCCCTAGTTTCCCTCTCTCGCGGCTGTTGGGGAGGCACTTGTCCTGCAGGGCTAAGCAAAACTTTGCTCCCGAGCGCCGAGAATTCCCTCTGACTCGGTGCAGCCAGCTCGCCCCGAGAGGAAGACACAAAGAAGCCCACAATTGTCTCCTGCCTTCGCGAGGTGAGTTCAGGTTGCTGGGTCGTGGCAGTCGCTGTTCCCCTTCTTTTAGGCGTTATACCTGTTGTGGGATAACCCTGATAAACAGGAACGAAAAAAAGTTTGGCAGGAGAACTGCACCACGGCCATCTTGTCTCCTCCAAAAAACCCTCCCCAAGTCTTGATCCCATTTAAACATAAAAGTCCTCTAATATAACATGGAGAGAGGCCTAGGCATTTTACCCACCACCAACCAGTCGTTTTCCCAATGGAATTTTCAAAACTTCTCGCAAACTTATATTTATGAACCATCTCAACAGAAGATACCACTTAGGAAATGTAATGTGATTTTCAAATTCTTAGTGCATGGGGTCCTCAGACGTTCACATTCTTACTAAGTAAGGTCCACGGATTTCCAAATTTTTAGTACATAAGGCCCACAGATTTTCTTCAAGCCCCATACAGTAAAGGTGTTAATGTTGTCACTCACAAACTAGATACCATCAAGGTCTCAAAAAATAGCTCAGTTATGCTAAGCTGGAAGAATATTTAGTTCTTTGTGCACAGAAGAATGCATAAATCAAAAGTTCACATTGTCTGAGCTTGAAGAATTGAATGCCATTAGTTTGAGATGACAAATCTGGTATCAGTTTCTTATATGTGGCATTTGAAGCCTCAGCACACCCCTGGACTCTTGGGAGTTGTAGACCACAACATAATGATAGCCTAGAGGACTACAGGAAGACTGCATGGAGGCCTCTGATGCCCTGACATCTTGAAACATGAAAGTCAGGCGTGCAGTGGTGTAGCCAGCTGGGAGACATGCCCAAGGCAGGATATATATATCTATAGGTAACCACATTAAAGACAACTGAGCACACACAGGGGCACTACAGTCATGTGATCCTCACGCTGAATGGGGACTGGCTTTTTTTCTGAAGGGAAAATGCCAGGCTCCTTAAATTGCATACTCTAGCGTTAGAGTACAGGATGTTTGTTGATGGAAAAGCTTCAAACCTGGTTTCTGATGTTTGTTTGTTCTGGTTCTGCAGGAGTAAAGGGGGCCCAGGCAGCTCTGCCGTATGTGAATTCACCATGAATGATGTACAGAGAGCATTCAGTGGTCTCTACAAGGAGGTGAATCGGGAAACACAGCAGTGGTATACATACACTAACCCAGCGCTAGAGCCACGACCTGGAGCAGTGAGTATCAGCCTTGTTGTACTATAATTTGTACTATTTTTAGTGAGCTTGGCTAGTCTATTCTATTCCTTAGACTTTTATACCACCTCTACCCTCGCACTGAGGTTCCAAAGTGGTTTACAAAAAGAATAATAACAACACAGAGAAGAAAGTACAATAATAAAACTAATATTGAGTAATAGTAAAGTATCATTAACTCAAAGAATTACTAGAGAGTCTTAAGACCGCTACAGAACAGGTTGTAGGAATCTAAACATCAAATCTCAACCGGAATAGCATTCCATATTGCCACTTTCCTAAAAGAAAAAGTTATTCAAGAATCCTTTTTAGGCAAGCAGCTGTAAACGAAGGAAACATCAAAGTCAGGTGATGGCATTGTCTCCGGTGAGAAGTATTAAAAAAAAATCATGTCCCTCTAGCATTGCCTTAACTAATGTTCCCTCTAAGCTGCGTGGCTTTTAGTAGGAGGCCCCGCAGCCGGTAAGGTCGGGATCAACACCTGCTGCTGCATTCATGAAGCAGTGGCACACTGAAACAGACTAGCAGCGAGACTTTCCCATATGTACCCACCCTCGCAGACATTACTTTTTCTGTTGGGGCAGAGCCGGCAGGCACAGATATGTATGGGAAGGTCCCGCAACTGGTTTGTTTCAATTTGCCGCTGCAGCTTCAGGAAAGCAGCAGCAGTGGGAATGCTAGGAAGCAGATGCTGGTGGATGTGGGGTGGGTGGGAGAGAGGAGGTAGATACTGGTGCTAATGGGGTGGGGCAGATGCTGGTGCAAGATGTTGTGGGGGAGAGAGAGGCAGTAGACATTGGTGGAAGTGGGGTGGGAGGAGGGGGGGCAGAAGCTGGTGGAAATGGTTTGGGGTGGGGGTGATTTTGTACAGAAATGGGAAGACATATTCTAGATAGAACAGGGGAGACAGAGGGCAGATGTTGGGATGGGGTACAGAGAAGAGGGAGATGATGGAATGGGGGAAGTGAAAGGGGAAATGCTGGATGAAAAGTGAGGGGTAAAAAGGGGACAGACATTATATGGAAGGGGTGCGATACAAAGAGGAGGGAAATATTGATGGAAGGGGAGAGAGGGGAGATGCTGAATGGAAACAGGAGGGGGAAGTAAGCAGTATAGAAAGAGAAAGACAGAAGCTTGGAAGGAAGAGGAGAGAGACAAGAGGGAGATGATAGAAGGAGAAATTGAAAGGGGAGAGAGAGGACAGCCTCTATAGAAGGGGGAAGAGACAGGAAGGAGGTAATGATGGAAGGGGAGATAATATGTGGAGATGTTGAATGGAAAGGGGGAGAGAGGAGGTAGATGCTGTATAGCAGGGGCAGATGTTGGATGGAAGAGGGAGCGAAATGAGTAGATATTTGGGGGGAGGGGGGAGACAGAAAGGAAGGATATAATGATGGAAAAGGAAAGAAAGGGAAAATATAGGAAGCAAACAGAAAGAGGGCAGAGTTAGTGAAATTTCAGACTGGGAATAAGGATAAGTAAAATAAGAAAGCCAGGGTGAGGGAAAGAGATGGAAAGGTGCCAGTAGACCGTAAAAAAAGAGGGATCTTGACTAGATAGTAAGAATGAGTTAAATCTTGACATAGAGGTAGAAAAATAAATTGAAGAAAGCCAAAAGGAAAAGGAGGAGAGAAAAATCCTGTCAAGAGTTAAGACGGAGGAAAGCAGAAAACAAAGATAGAAAAGAGAATTTTATTTTTAATTCAGGATAAAGTAGCATGGTACTCTTGTTTATAAAGGGGAATAAATATAAATAGAAACCAAATTAAGATATCATATTTTCATTGGACTAATTTTACTACATTTTTGACCAACTGTCAAGAGATCAAAATCTCCTTTCTCAGGTCAGGACAGCTTTTTGTCTTGACCCAGGGAAGGAGGTGTTGGCCTCTGAGAGCTAACTGAGAAATGTTTTAAGTCTTTTTAATAAAATATCATCTTATTTTCCATTTTTTCATTTATATTTGTAATTCTTCATTTGTAATGTACAGTATGTATAATATCATTAGGGTAATGTAATGGACCGCTGATGGGAATTTTTGTGAAACAGTGTGTATGCTGTGGTTGTGGGAAGTGAGCTCCGCACTTTTCCTATTTGGTAGTTGAAAGATTTGCTATGAGATGTCTTGTATTTGATATCTTTCAGAGTTGGGAATGATAACATCAGGCTGTTAGAATCTGTGGCGCACCTCCCCCACCCTCCTCACGCCCCACCCTGCCGCACATGCGCTTCCCTTCCCCCCCCCCATACCTCTTTAATTTTCCCAGCACCAGCAGAATTACGAACTTGCTGCCCGCATTATGTCGGCTCTCCCTCTGACATCGTTTTCTGATTTGGGAGCCCTTTTGGGGGGGACCTTACACCATTTGCGAGAAGTCATCTATTGAATATGTGACCCTTACTCTGTTCAATTATATTTTGTGCTTACTCTGAGTTTTCTTGGGTGGGCGGATTGGATGAGAGGGTTGTTACTCCTGCTTTTGTATTAAGAAAAGGTTGCCACTGTTGATCTCTGTGCACTTTGTTTTAATAAATACATTTAAACATAAAATAATATGCTTTGAGCATCCTGTACATTACTACAGGATGCTCAAAGCATATTATTCCCACTTTCATAATTAATGAAAAAACTCCAACTTATACAAAACACTGCAGCAAAACTCGTAAACTACGAATCAACATCTGACCACTTCTCACCACTGCTTATAGAACTACGCTGGTCACTGATAGACTGGTTCTTTAGATCCGAACCAGCAGGAATCAATTGTGTTTCAACTGATGTGATGTATAGAGATGAAAAATACGCAAGCACATTTAAATACCGTTAAAAGAAATGAAGACAGAGTGCTCCCTTGTGGTGGTAACAGTGTAGTTTTGTAGAGATGATAGCTAAGGAGGCCCAATTGACCCGGCTAATCTGTTTGGTACAAATATTTCTTTAATGATTCTGTACCACCTTGGGCACTTGAATATAAGAGATCTCAAATTCTCTTTTGTTGACTTGACAAGTGTTTGATATGTCAGCTAGCCTACTGTTCTCCAATCCTTTGATAAGCTGTCAGTGAAATGATTATTTTGTTGCATTCTTTATAGCACAGTTCAGTCCTTTAAAATAAGAGTAACACTTAGCTTTTTCACATATTTGCAAGGAAGTTTATTTCTCATGGTATTTTATGGTATTTTACTACTTCTTTGTATAACATGTGATATTACTTTAAGACAAAAGCCCTCCAGAAGAGTGATCTGAAGCAAAATTAGCTTAGCGGGGTTTAAAAAAGGTTTGGATAAATTTCTAAAAGGGAAGTCCATAGGCCATTATTAAGATGGCTTGGGGAAATTTAATCTAATCAGGACTTCTTAATCGTACTTTTCCAGTACAGATTTAAGGCGATTTACATGTAAGAGGCCCTTGTAGCAGCATGGGGAAATTTTACAGCATAGGAAAGCAAAAGGTATACTGTTTTGGAGGGAAAAATATAATACATTATGAAAAACCTTTCATATGCTGAAAGATTAGAGAAACTGGGGCTCTTTTCTCTAGAAAAGCGGAGACTTAGAGGAGACATGATAGAGACTTACAAGATCATAAAGGGCATAGAGAAAGTGGAGAGGGACAGATTCTTCAAACTTTCGAAAACTACAAGAACGAGAGGGCATTCGGAAAAGTTAAGAGGGGACAATTTCAGAACCAATGCTAGGAAGTTCTTCTTTACCCAGAGGGTGGTGGACACCTGGAATGCGCTTCCAGAGGGTGTGATAGGACAGAGTACGGTATTGGGGTTCAAGAAGGGATTAGATAATTTCCTGAAGGAAAAGGGGATAGAAGGGTATAGATAGAGGATTACTATACAGGTCCTGGACCTTATGAGCTGCCGTGTGAGCGGACTGCTGGGCATGATGGACCTCTGGTCTGACCCAGCAGAGGCACTGCTTATGTTCTTATTACAAAGGAAGGTTACATTGTTGAAGGCATGAAGCGAGCAAATTCCGGGGGAAGATAACAATGCACCACAAAGGAAGGTTACAATGTTGCAGTAATGAAGTATGCAAATTACAGTGTGGCGGACTGCTGCATTATCAAGGAGGAGAGCAGAGACTTTAAGTTGCAAGGACTTTGTCAAATAGATAGATTTTCAGCCTTTTCCTGAAGATTAGATAGTTTGGCTCAGTTCTTCTGGAGGGTGGGAGGGAGTTCCAGGTTCTGGTGGTGATGTACGTGAAAAGGGTGTTGAAGATGTACTTGATTTCACTCCTTTGGATGAAGGGATGGTCCGCTGGTGGGTTGAGGTGAAGGATGAATACGGTAGGAGGGTGATGTGATCTGGCACATTAGTGTCTCACACCTGGTATACCATGCATGGAAATTTAAACATGATTCAGGCCTGTATAGGTAACCAGCGAAGCAAGTGGTAGTATTCTTAGAATAAACAGCATAAAATTTGTTTTACTACTTGGGATCTAGCCACTGTTGGAAACAGTATGCTGGGCTTGATGGATCTTTGGTCTCTCCCAGGATGGCGTTTTTTGTTTTTTGTTTTTTAAATAAATCTTTATTCATTTTTCATCTTACAACAAATATATATATATAAAACATTTGTCAATAAATACATCATTTGAAATTCTGTCATTTATAAAACTAATAGATAAAAATTTTATCCTATCCCTCCCACCCTTTCAGTCTTACATTCAATCAAATATATCACATCAATAATCTTTGCTAATGAGCTAATCATTTAATAAATTCAAATTCCCCCCTCCCATCCCTTCTACCTTAAATTGTATCTATAATGTAAAATGGTATCTACTCATTGCAATATTTTGTTAATGGTCCCCATATCTCTTTAAATTTATTAAAATTCCCTTTTTGCACAGCTATTGTTCTTTCCATTTTGTAAATATGGCAATTCTTAAGTTCCTAAGTCTAGGACAATCAAACCATTGTGACATCACTGATGAAGTTGGCTCTTAGGCATTGGTGGAATGAGGCATGATGACATCACAATCTCAGCTCTGGAATGTTGCTACTGTTTGAGTTTCTACCAATACTTGGGACCTGGGTGGCCACTGTTGGAAACAGGGTACTGGGTTTGATGGACCTTCAGTCTGTCCCAGGATGGCAATTCTTATGCTGTGGTGGTGCTGCTTTGTTCTACCAGCCACAGCTTCTCTGGTATCGGGGGGGGGGGGGGGGGATCAGACATTAATGTTCTCATCATCTCCATAGAGTAGAACGTCATTGGATATTGGCTCTGACATCATACGTATTGGCTATTACACTGTCTATTGTATCATTCTTGGCTTTCTTTGTCCATCTCACATGTTATATGACGTCTTCTTGCTTTTCACAGTGCATCACCAACAGTGTCAGGCGTATGAAAATTACTTCCTCACTGCAAATGCCAGACCGAGTTCTGAATTTCATCAAGGATCATTTCCTAATGGATAGTGCTGTCCGGAGCAAGCCCCTGCTGCTGCAGACACGAATTCGATACCAACAAATCAGTGTGCAGAAGGTGAAGGGACTTAAGAAAGTCTACAGTGTCCTCTTCTTGGGAACAGGTGGGTAACTGACCAGCACCTGTCCTGCCCTCTCTCCATCCAAAATGCCTTGCAAAAGTCTTCACTTCTGTTGTATTAAAAATGCATTAAAACAGAAAATGATCTATAAAACTTGTGAAAAGTCACTTTCACTATAAAAGATACAAAATGTCGAGTGGTAAAATGTCTGAACAGTACAGGCTTAATAGCGATTTGAAAAGGAAGGAAAAAGCCTCAGACAAGGGCCCTCCCACCTCCACAAAAGTAGTTTCATCTCATTGGCAAAAAAAACCTTCATCAAACTGGAAAAAAGCTCTGTGCTGTTCTGTTTCTTAAAGAAGACATTTCAACTTATCTTCTGTTGATCGCTACACCAACGGTGGCCAGCGTTTCACAAGTCTGCTGCCTCAGGGTATAACACGTCCGATCAATCTTTCAATGAAACGCCAATGAGGTGATGGCTTAACCACCTTTGAAACCACTTTTGTGGAGGTGGGAGGGCCCTTGTCTGAGGCTTTTTCCTTCATTTTGTATCTAGAAAACGTACTGTACATTTTCAACATGGAAGAACAATTATATAAATATTCAAACAGTAATTAAGAATAAGAAGCCAAAATGTCTTGATTGCATAGATCTTCACACTCCTTGACTCAATACTGGGTAGAAACCTTGTTTGCAGTAATAACAGCCATGCGTTCTCTGGGATAAGTGTCTACCAGCTTTGTACCATAGGATTCTGCAGATTGGGCTCCTTCTTGGCAAAACAGCTCAAACTCTTTCAAGTTGGCTTAGGTTGATCCGTAAAATATAGTTTTCAAATCTTCATATCCCTTTGTCATAGAAAACCTAAATTAGCTCCTGTTCCAAAAGTTGCTTTAACGAGGCTCATAATAAGATAAATACAGCCTACCTGTGTCCAATCATAGTAACTGAGCTGATTCAAATACTTATCAAATTGCTTCTGTTGTATGAAGTGCATTTGAAGTGAAGGTCTAAATATGCTGTACACGAAGCTGCTGAAAGCAGGAGTACGCCAAGCTGGAAATGTACCCTGTGTGGTATTCTCATCTTGCTCAGGACATAAATTTGGCACGCCATCTCCCTAGACTCCTGTGTGACTGTACCAGCTGCACACACCTTGCTACAGCCCTGGCTGAAAGAAATCCTGGATAAAGTTGTTGAAAGATACAGGCTTTGGGAAGTTAAAAGAAACGTCCAATGTGTTTGAATATCCCCTAGGGCACTGTCAGGTTGGTAATCTGCCTTGAACAGCTGCTGAGATTTCGGTAAGGAGGAGAGTTTTGCCTCCTATTGCACTTTTGCTAAAAGTTTGTAGGCGATACGTGCATGCACTGCTCTCTAAGGCCAATCGCTGGCCCGGACCTTATCTCTGAGGTCAGAATTGACATCGGAGGAAGGTTTGTGGGGCTGATTACATGCCGCCGGCCCTTTGTGGAGTTGGGCAGCAGGAGTCAGCTGTTTTGCTGTTTTGGCATCAGGTGTGCGCGTTGAGTGCGGATCCAGGAGTGCAGGAGTCTCAGAGTAGCCGTCGAGGTATCTGTCACGGGATTTTCGGGCTCCTGGGACATCGGCAGTGCTCCAGTTCCTGCTGTGTGGCCTTGAGGATTGTGACAGTCCGTTCCTGTGGCAAGTTCAGTGGTGTGTGTGTGTGTGTGTGTGTGTATGTATGTGTGTTAGTGGCACTGGTCGGGCACAGCCTGGGAGGTGAGCCTCTGGTTATTTGGGGTAGTGGGGTGTTGGTAGGTTGGGGTTTGGTGAAGGGGTTTTTTGTGCTCCTTATGGTGCCTGCTAAAAAGTCTGGTTCAAGGGGAGGGAGGGGTCATTCTGCAGCGGTGGCAGTGCCTATTGGTAGACCAGGGAGGAGGAATCAGCGCGGCAGGGAGGAAGGCAGGCATTGTGGAGTTGCGGCAGCAGTGGGCGAGCGGAGGACCAGGGAGGAGGAATCGGCACGGCAGGGAGGAAGGCAGGCTTTGGTGCAGGAGGGAGGAAGGACAAAGGCTGGAAGGCAGTGAGGGGGAGGGGCAAGAACTCAGAACATAGGAAGGAGGGAGGGAATAGAAAGAGACAATTGTTGGGCCTGATGAAGTAAGGAAGGAAAGAAAGAACTATCTAGTGCAACCAGAAATCACCAGACAACAAAAGTAGGATTTCAATTTAATTATCAAAACCTGTCTGCTGCAGTATATTTGTCTATTTTTCTAGGGGGCTGGGTTCAGAGGCACAGTTTGGTTCAGAATATTTATAAATGATCTGGAAATTGGAACGATGAGTGAGGTGATTAGTTTGCAGATGACGCTAAACTGTTCAAAGTTGTTAAAACACATGCAGACTGTGAAAACTTGCAGGCAGACCTTAGGAAGTTGGAAAATTGGGCTTCTAAATGGCAGATGAAATTTAATGTGGACAAATGCAGTGATGCACTATGGTAAGAATAATCCAAATCATAGTTACTGGATGCTAGGGGGTCAGCGCTCAAGAAAAAGAGATATGTGTCTTTGTAGACAATATGCTGAAATCTTCCGCGTAATGTTTGATGGCAGCCAGAAAAGCAAACAAGACGCTAGGAATTATTAGAAAAGGAATGGTAAGAATGTTATAATGCCTCTATATCGCTCAATGATGCGACCTCACCTTGAGTATTGTGTTCAGTTCTGGTCTCCTTATCTCAAAAAAGATATAGCAGCACTAGAAAAGGTTGAAAGAAGAGTGACCAAGATGCTAAGAGAAAAGAATAAAGAGGTTAGGGTTCGTCAGCTTGGATAAGAGACGGCTGAGGGGAGATAGGATTGAAGTCTACAAAATGCTGAGTGGTGTATATTGGGTGCAAGTGGATCATTTTTATTTTTTTTTACTCCATCAAAAATGACAAAGAGGAGAAAATATTTTTCACTCAGAGAATGGTTAAGCTCTGGAAAGCATTGTCAGAGGATGTGATAAGAGCGGTTAACATAGCTGGTTTTAAAAAAGGTTTGGCCAATTTCCAGGGGGAAAGGTTCATAGGCTGCTATTGAAATAGACATGGGGGAAGCCCTGGGATCAGTAATATGGAATGTTGCTGCTCTTTGGGTTTTTGCCAGGTACTTGTGACTTAGATGGACCATTTGTCTGACCCAGTAAGGCTATTCATATGTTCTTATGTCTACTATTTGATACATGTGGTATAAAAGAAAACCAACACAACATCCCTACAGTAAAGTATGATAGTGGTGGCATTCTGTTATGGAGATGTGATGCAGTAGAACGGACAGGGAGGCTTGTGTAGAATGAGGTAAAGATGGATAATATAAAGTAAAGGCAGATCCTGGAGAACAGTCATGAATTTAGGACTGTGGAGAAGATTAATTTTTCAGCAGTACAATAATCCTAAGCATAAAACAAAAGCAACGATGGAATAACTCACAAAGGAACAACACAAGAAAAACTAACAGAGCCTACAGTAAAAATGCAAAACCAAAACCAAACTGCAGGAAAATGTACAGGATGCAGGAATTTATTAAAATTGCAAAAATCTTAAAAACATATATAAAACAAATACATAAGTTATAATAAATATATCCAAAGAACTGGTCCTAATATTCATGTGGACCTGACCCAACACGATCCGTGTTTCGAAGAAACATTCCTTCCTCAAGGGTCCCAAATGCTGACATGTGAAGTATCAGAAAACCAGATTGGTTAAAATAAAATCAACAAAGAACAGGCTTGGAAATCTCCTTTCTGAATCAATGCACTATGAACCACAAAGTGCGGAGTGAAAAAAATGAGAATGTGAATGTCCTCAAATGGCCCAGTTTTAAGAACATAAGAATTGCCATCCTGGGACAGACCGAAGGTCCATCAAGCCCAGTATCCTGTTTCCAACAATGGCCAACCCAGGTCCCATGTACCTGGCAGAAACCCACAGATTGTGATGTCATAATGCCTCATTCCACCAATGCCTCAGAGCCAAACTCATCAGTGATGTCACAATGGCTTGACTGTCCTATACTTAAGATCATAAGAATTGCCATATTGGGACAGACCGAAGGTCTATCAAGCCCAGTATCCTGTTTCCAACAGTGACCAACCCAGGTCCCAAATACATAGCTAAATCCCAAAGAGTTAAAAAAGCCCACACTTGAATTCAGTATAAAATCTGTGGCAAGACTTGAAGATTGCAGTCCACAGATGCTCTTCAGCCATCATGAAAGAGCTTGAGCTATTCTGCATAGAGTGTCCATAAATTGGTATCTGCCTTTTCCAAAAAGCTGAGGAATCAGAATTAGTCTTTAAGCACATGTCAGTGAAAGAAAGCGCTTATTTAAGGATTCTAGAAGCCGATCATTTGTGTTACTCCTGCTGTCCTGTGCCCCATCATCAGATGTGGTTTGTCCTGCTGAGATAGGGTGAGAACATCTGAGTGGTGACATTTTGAGCCGGGGTTCTGGGATGATATGGGGAGATTACCAGCTTTTGCTTAATGGCATTCTTTTCTAATCCTGAATTTTTACCATTTGTACAGACTCATCTCTTGCTTTCAGCCTTTAGCTACTGTTTCTTTTTGCAGATGATGGCCGCTTGCACAAAGCCGTCATTGTCAACCGAAAGGTGCATATCATTGAGGAGCTAAGACTGTTCAAGGACAAACTTCCTGTGCAGAAGCTACTGCTGAACCCTCGTCAGGTAATCCTCCTGCTACTGTAGCGTTCTTCCCATTTTGTTTCTATAGGAAAAACGCTTAGGCCCGGATTCTCCAAATGGCGCCGTTGTCGGCGTGTCTGTCATGCAACAGTGGGGTATAGAGAACTGTGCATCCAGTAAAGATTTTCAAGGACTACATTTCCGGCCATTTATGGCACCTAATGCCACTTCCAGCGTTAGCCACACCTACAGTAAAGCCCCTACGTAGGTGCAATTACGGTGTCATTTTTAGGCACCGATAGGTGCCTTGAAAATAATTGTAAAACATCTAACAAATGGTGTTTTTAACTTAACATAGGTGCCATTTATAGAATTATAGGCCTTAGTACATAAATCCTTTAGAGTGTTATTAGTAAAATGCACATATCGAAAAGGCTCAGGAAGAACAAACAGCTAATAACTGAACCCCCCCCCCACTCTTTTTTAATAAATACATACATTAAATATATACAATAATGTATTTATTGATGAACACAGGAAATGACAACAAAAATAAATTTCACCAATAAAGGAATAAAGGGAAAAATGCAAAAACCATCTGTATAAAGTCCTAATAAATGATAAGCACAACAAACTGAGTCAAATACGTCATCAAGAACAAATTGTTGAGAGACAGCGTTGTTCAATTCTAGTTTGCAGGAGTTGCTATGTGGGACGATGAGAATGTGAACAGGAGTGCTGGGCAGAGAGGATAATTCAGAAAAGCATCCGGAGTCCTTTTTTAAATAATTGAAGTTTGAAGTGCCAGCGGTGGGACTGAGAGATTAAGGGCCCCTTTTACAAAGCCGTGGTAGCAATGCTGCTGCAAGAAATGCTCCGAAGCCCATTCAGGGCCTGAGAGCTTCGGTGCATTTGCATCGCTACCGCAGCTTTGTAAAAGGGGCCCTTAGTGTTATACTTATGGCAAGAAATGTTACTGGACAAGATGGCCTCCATCCAGATCAACTGTTCATGCTGTTCCAACCATTATGACAATAGAGCAATGCTTCCTTCTAATTTAATCACTTCTGATAGGTAGGTAGAGGCCTATGACTCTTATTGCCCTGAGCCACTATGGTCATGTTACCCCTCTCCTAAAATCACTTCATTGGCTTCTCATCCGTTTCCAAATACATTTCAAACTCCTCTTACAGACCAGCAAATGCATTCACTCGGCTGCCCCTCACTCTCTCTCTTTATTTATCTCCCCCTATGTCCTTTCCCCCCCCCACAGCTCCACTGGTAAGTCCCTCCTAACTATGGCCTTCTCATATTCTGCTAACTCCTGACTCCATCTGTCTTGCTGCGCCATATACCTAGAACAAACTACCCAAATCCCTATGGTGGGCTCCAAAATGTGCATGAGTCGAGTCCCTTTCATTTGAAATGAAACTCTGCAATGAGAGGGCATAGGATGAAGTTAAGAGGCTCCGGAGTAATCTGAGGATATACTTTTTTACAGAAAAGGTGGTAGATGCATGGAACAGTCTCCCGGAAGAGGTGGTGGAGACAGAGACTGTGTCTGAATTCAAGAGGGCCTGAGATAGGCATGTGAGATCTCTCGGTGAGAGAAAGAGATAATGGTTACAGTGGATGGGCAGACTAGATGGGCCATTTGGCCTTTATCTGCCATCAGGTTTATGTTTCTGTCTCTGGCAGTGTTCATAGCCCAGTTAAAAGCCCACCTTTTCGAGACTGCTTTCAACTCCTAACTCCTCTCACCCCCCCCCCTCTCCCAGGAGCAGGAGAGATGCCCACTCCCTCCTTTTATTGCACAACCCCTCCCAACACCCCTGTGCCTCTGACAACCCCCTCCCCTTGTTAACTGGCTGTCCAGAGGAATGCCTACTTCCTCCGGCCAGCAGGCCTGCCTCTTCAAAATGGCAGGTCTTCCCCTCCCCGGTGCATTCTGAAATGCACTGGGGAAGGGCCAAAGCCTCTGACTGGCCCAGGTTGTTTAAGGCCCCTCCCTGGTTTTTAACGTGAAGTTTTAAGAATCTAGCCCCTAGTGACATTCCTTTCTGCTCTGTGGGGTGTATTAGAGTGAAGTAGATTGCAAATGAAATTTGTAGGCCATACTGGGACTTCTCCTTCTCTTTAGGGGCAGGAGCTGCTGGCTCTTATCTCACATAGGGGCATGTCTGTATGCATGACAGAAGGAAGAGCAGGAAACTGTGTTGCTCTGCACACAATTATCTCTACCTTGGCTTCAGTATTGATTAATATGTGCCTGGATTGATTAATTCACTGGCTGCTTTTCTTTCACACAGGGTCTACTCTATGCCTCTTCATATTCTGCAGTTGTTCAGGTCCCAGTTTCAAACTGCAGCACATACAAGAGCTGTGGTGAATGCATCCTGGCCCGGGACCCGTACTGTGCCTGGAGTGGGAAAGCCTGCCGCAACATCTATCCCTACCCAGCAGAACCAAATGTTTCGTGAGTGGACCAGCTGACCCATTAGCTATCTTGTACCATCCCCACTCTGTTATCCAGTTTCCTTCTCTTTCCCCTAGCTTTTATCTCATCTACTTGACTCTTCTCTCCTCGTTTCCAGTAACTCCTACATATTGGGATTTCGTTACATTTCTTAAAATATGAATGCACGTTTAAATACGGAAACATAGAAATATGATGGCAGATAAAGGCCAAATGGCCCATTCAGTCTGCCCATCCGTAGTAACCATTATCTATTCCTCTCTCTAAGAGATTCCACATACCTATCCCACGCTTTCTTGAATTTAGACACAGTCTCTGTCTCCATCACCTCTTCCGGGAGACTGTTCCACGCATCTACCACCCTTTCTGTAAAAAAGTATTTCCTTAGATTACTCCGGAGCCCATCACCTTTTAACTTCATCCTGTGTCCTCCAAAATATACAGATTGAGATCTTTGAGTCTGTCCCCATACACCTAATCACTAAAACCACACCATTTTAGTAGCCTTCCTCTGGACCTCCAGAATTGTACATAATATTCTAAATGAGGTCTCACCAGAGTCTTATACAGAGGCATCAATACCTCCTTTTTCCTACTGGACATACTTCTCTCTATGCAAACTAGCATTCTTCTAGCTTTCGCCGTCACCTTTTCAACCTGTTTGGCCACCTTAAGATCATCACATACAATCACACCCAAGTTCCGCTCTTCCGTCGTATACATAAGTTCCTCACCACCTAAACTGTACCGTTCCCTCTGTTTTTTGCAGCCCAAATGCATGACCTTGCATTTCTTAGAATTCAATTTTAGCTGCCAAATTTCAGACCATTCTTCAAGCTTCGCCAGGTCTTTTTTCATGTTATTCACACCATCCGTCTAATCTAGTAAAGATTTTGTTAACATCCGCAAAGGGGCAAATCTTACCCGACTTCCTCTCATCCCCTTTTGTCCCTTCCTCTTTTATTTCTTTGTAGCTAGTGGCAGAACTGATTTAGATATCAAACAGATCCTTGTGGTGGTGTAAACCATGAACCTATTGCCAAGTCATAACACTGTCAGATATTATAAGCACTAAAATTGTTCAGCAAATCATAAACTCTGTGAGTCTTATCCTTTCCTCATTCTCTTATTTCCTTCTTTGTCTCTTCTCAATACCTCCTTTTCGTTCTGCATTTCTGCCTTGTGGTCATTGTCTTCCCAAGACTTCCTAATGCTGTTTCTTTTCTTTTAGGCACTGGATCCAAGATATCGAGGAAGCTGATACAGAAAAGCACTGCAGACGAGAAAACATTACAATACCTAACCGTAAGGTTAACAGACCAGCTGGTAAGTACATTTTAGACTGGAATGGAACAAACCAGAAATGGGATGTGGTTCTAGTTGGGAAAAGAGCAGGGGTGTTGATGTTCTGCAAAAGAGCTCTTCCAGAGTGCTTGAGGGTGGAGAACAAACGGGATCTATGTTACTTGACATCTCTGCTCCCCTGCACTTTGTGACTGTGGCTTTGCATTGTCTTTCTTGATCTTCTTTGACACATTTTTCTTGACTGTATCCTAGAATAGCAGCTGAGCCACAAATCCCACCTATCTTATTAAGACGGAGCAGGTTGAGTCTCCAGGTTCTGCTTATTGCTTCTGATTCTCTCTTTTGCATTATGCCTCCCTGCACAGTAGAACCAAATGTTGACCACAGTGGCATAGTAAGGGGGAGGAGACGTGGAGGGTGGACCACCCCGGGCGCCATCTTAATTGGGATACCATCACCTCTCCACCCCCCCGTGTACCTCTTGAAACGGTCGCCAGCACAAGCAGCATCTTCCACCTGCTGCTCGCACTGGCCTTGGCTCCTTTCTGATATCACTTCCTGGTCACGGGACCAGGACATGACATCAGAAGGGAGCCGAGGCCGGCACGAGCAGCAGGTGGAAGATGCTGCTCGCGCTGGTGAATGTTTCAAGAGGTATGTGGGGGCAGGTGCTCAAATGACGAAGAGGGAATCACGGTGCTAACCTCCATAGCTACGCCAGTGGTTGACCATAACATGTATGAATCCTGATTCATTATCATGGGTCATCTCAGATTCAGGTACATAAGTTTACTGGAACTCTAGTCACTTCCTGTTAACTTGATCTATAAAGGAACTACATTCTGAATCCTTCCTAGGAACTATTAGGAAAGGGATAGAAAATAAAACAATGAATACTATAATGCCTCTCTATTGGGTCAACCTCACCTTGAATATTGTGCGCATCTCTGGTTGCCATATCTCAAAAAAGATATAGCGGAATTCGGATAGTTTCAGAAAATGGTGACCAAAATGATTAAGAGGATGGAACTCCTCTCATATGAGGAAAGGCTCTTCAGCTTGAAAAAGGAATGACTACGTTTATAAAACGATGAGTGGTAAGGAACAGGTAAATAGGAATCAATTGCTTACTCTTTCAATCCATGAAGTTACCTCTAAAATGAATAGGAGAAAATATTTTCTTTTCACTCAATGAATAGTAAAGCTCTGGACCTCATTACCAGAAAATGTAACAGCAGTTAGTGTATCTGGGATTAAAAAAGGTTTGGACAGCTCAGATAAGAAAATAAAGAAAAAAAAAAACCAGTTTGGACAAGTTCCTGGAGAAAAGGTCCATACACTTCTATTAAGGTGGACTTATTCCTGGGATCAGTAACATGGAATCATTACTCTTTGGGATCGATCCTGCCAGGTACTTATGACCTGGATTGGCCACTTTTGGAAGCAGGATACTGGACCAGATGGACCATTGGTCTGACCCAGTATAGCTGTTTTTATGTTCTTTTTCAATAGCTATTGACACATTCTCTCCCTGTGGTGGCACCAGCACAATTCAATAGCCAAGAACAACTTTTCTATAACAAGTAATCCTATTTTTATTCTTGACTATGCCTCAGCCTAATACATTTCCTTCTTATTCTGGTAACTACCTAGTACCATTCCCCCCCTGAGCACTAGACCTCTGGTTCCATGCCATTGGAACCGTAGTCCATATAGAATCCCAGCTAATCTCTGGCATTGCACCCGGAAAGAAAGTGGGTGGACTAGAAGGAATTTGCTGAATCCTCTGCCCATGTCTATTCAACTACTACATACGTCTCAAAACTGGCATATCACCTCTCTGATGAGAAATGATACGTGTTCCCGAAAGCCCTGACAACTTTTCCTACATTGGTGAAAAAAATAACTGGTGACCAAAACGTATCCTATGTGATCAGGTGCAATTGCTGGCTTTTCACATATCTAATCTAATCTTCCATTTGTGTGTCGCTCATACCTATACAGGCTCTAGGCAACTTAGAGGGAGGGGTTAGAAGGGGGCAGGGAAGGCTAAGAAGGAGGGAGAAGAGAGAAGCTTGTGGGTTCAGTTGTTAAAGAGGAAGGTTTTCAACTTCACTACACATTGTTCCTAGTGTGGCAGTAATTTTCACATTGGCAGTATATTAGGGGTTTTTTATACCACCTTCTGTAAATCACAACAAAATGCTTTACTATGCAAATGTAGAAAATGAAAAGGAACTCCTTAATCATACAGGACAGAAAAGAGTACATTTTCAAAAGACAAAAACATCTTTCTTGGAACAGTTTTCTTAATCCACAGCCTTAATAGAGCAGTAATGTTCAAATAAGAACAGAAGGAAGGTTTAAATATCAAATGCAGTAATCTCAAAATGAGTGTAAAAGGAAGAACCCAGTAGGGTCAGATACTTTGGGTTACCATTTCATCTCTATTCCCTACAGGTACAGCATGTCAAATAAATCAGCCAAAAATATATTATGTTTCTACTTCCTCTGTTTGTTAAGCTCTGGAACGCATTGCCAGAGGATGTGGTAAGAGCGGATAGCGTAGCTGGTTTTAAGAAAGGTTTGGACAAGTTCCTGGAGGAAAAGTCCATAGTCTTATTGAGAAAGACATGGGGGAAGCCTCCGCTTGCCCTGTATTAGTAGCGTGGAATATTGCTACCTTGGGTTTTGTCCAAGTACTAGTGACCTGGATTGGCCACTGTGAGAACAGGCTACTGGGCTTGTTGGACCATTGATCTGACCCAGTAAGGCTATTCTTATGTTCTTATACAAAATAGTTATTATAACATATGCCTGTGTTTTTTTTTCTTCGTAGCAGAAGATACTCAATGTCAGAAGATCTGGCTTCAACCCAATGTCGTGAGTGCTCTTCCATGTAAACTTCTATCCAATTTGGCTTCACGAAGATGGGTTCACAATGGAGAGAAAATCAACACGTCCTACCTCGTTATGCCAGATGGAAACTTGATCTTGGTTGGAAGCCCAGAGCGTCTTGGATTGTATGAATGTTGGTCGGTGGAGGGAGGCTTTCAAAAGCTGATGGCCAATTACTGTGTGGGCTCTGAAAAGGCGGTAAAGACAGTAACACTGAAGCTAGATACAGTGAAGACAATTCCAGACGGTGCTTATGTTGATAGGATCTCCAACATGTCGAAATCTATATCACCTTTTGAGAGCCATTTGGAAAAACGTACTGGCAAAACGTACTGGAATGAGTTTCTGATCATGAGTATCCTGTTTGGAGTGGCAGTAGTCATTCTTGGGCTCTTTCTGCTCTACAAACATCGGGATGGCATGAAAACGTTTCTCAAGCCGGGAGAGTGCACAGACGTACAGCATAAAAAGCCAGGGAAAAGCGGGACGCCAGCAGAAAGCCGTCCTTTAACTGGCAACAATATTCCCAGCACATTGTCCGATCACAAGGGTTATCAGACTCTGAATGACAATTATATTATCAGCACTCCTTTGCATGACGCGTTGGTAAATAGCAAAAGTTTTTTGCCCTCTGAAAAGAGGCCACTAAATTTCATGGACACTCACGTCGAAGTGTCCCCTACATGCCAAAGACCTCGCGTGAGGCTGGGCTCGGAGATCAGAGATTCTGTGGTGTGAAGAGTCACTGTGACTATTTTAAAAAAAATAACAAAAAACAACCAATCCCTGCCTCTGTGCCCGAGCCTGCAAGAGAGCAACAAAGAGTTTTCACATGCGGGAGTGGCCTGTGAGCTTGCAAAAGCAAAAATGTTTGGGAAATGTTTTGTGTGTTTTTCTGCATGCTACTTAGAACCAATCTGAAGGCAAGGCTGACAGTGGGTGGACCAGTGCTGTACTTTTATTCAGACATATGCAAATATTAAGAAACTGCACAAACATATGCATAGATGTAGAAACAGAGAAGATTATTTCTATTTTCTGTCCACACAGTAAATACCAGCAGCCACGTGGTTTACTGTTTGCTAATTGATTGTACTGACCAATCGGGTTCAGCTCATGAGACTCCTAGCAGAAAGGATTGGTCGCCCAGCATAACTAGGACATTTACCAAAACGTTCGTTCTTGCCTTCTCTTTCATCACATTGTCCTACTCAGTGGACTCAGAGCCTCAGTGTTTTCAAGTGTCTCCAGCTCTGTCACGCACAAAATGGTTTATAGAGCAGTGTTTCAATAGTAGGACTCCTCACACAGAAAGGCAGCTATGCTTATTACAATGTACAAAGCAGATTTATTCATGCACTTTGAACTAAGGGAAAGATCACATGAGCTGCACGTGTGTACCCGTTAACTAGGAAAGTGTTTTAGGGACCCACCAATCCACAGTTTCTGGAAGCAAAGAGTCTGCTTTGAAATCACCAAAGTGATCTACAGCCTGTTCCTGGAAAAGCACAATACAGGGCTTGCTGGATGCCGAAATCACGTAATTGAGGCTTAAATGTGTTAGAGTAAAAAGCAGATGATTTCTAGCACCATAAAGCTTCCGTTGGGACATGAACAGGACACAGTTTTCTGTAAAGTTGTAGCTTAAGTGGATGATCAACCAGTGCAAGAGGACAATGACATTAAATTACAAACAAGAAAAGGTGGTTACGTCAAGCACAGTGACTGTGAAGCAACTGAAAACCGATCTGTGTGCCAAAAATTTAACCACAAGACACTTAAGTTAGACTTTTTTTTTTTTTCAAGTGAAAGTAATACTTTTCCCATTTGTATTTGGTAGTTTGTTCATGTGTTGGGCACAGTTTTTCTCATGCTTCCATATTTTGTCTTTTCTGCTCAATTGAATGTTTTGTATGAATATTTCTTTTAAAGAATGTGAAAACAGAGACTACATTTGATAAATGTTAGGACTAGAACCAGCTTAAACGCTGCCAATAGATCAGAAGACATGGTCATTAGTGTAACTTTAAAAAAACAAACCAACCAATGCCTCCAAACAGTATCACTGGTAAAATAACAGAGAATATGTGTGGTTTTCACAAGATATTAACAAACAAAAATAATTTAAATGTTTATACTGTAATTTTAATCTTTTGTAATATTTAGAAGTTGAGATATTCACCTTCCATGCAGTTGATTCCACGTGTATGCCGTCCCAGCGCACACAGTGGTTTTGGACAAGGACCTCAAATCAACATTTTTTTTGATAGTCTGTGAAACAGTAGCCATTCCAGGTATGGAGGTTGTGAAGAGCTAGAAGCCAATTTCTGCTGCCGATTCAAAAGTTTCCTGGGCATTTATTGGAAGTGTAAGATTACCAAATCTGCATGAGTCACTGGCAGCGCTCAGCATCCTAGTGCACACTAGATTAGCAAGATTATGACTATCTGGCTCTCTAGGATGTGATTTTAGGGAAAAAAAGACTGGATCACCTATAACTTACTTTCTGGAATGAGCTGTTAATTTACAATCCTATCACAAGGGCTATTGGACCGATTTGTTTCTATTCAAGAAAATCCTAGCTCAGCTTTTTGACAGTGGTTTCTCGTCAATTCAGCAGGGGTTGTCTTGCCTTATGGACAGATTTTGCTGCCTCCTAAGTCAGTTCCTCTAAAGAGCTTTTGTTCCTTCAAGAACTGCCTGTAAATGTGCTATTTCTCCTTAAATCGTGCAATCACAAAGAGCCAGAGATATCAAATGAAACCATTAGCTAGCTATAATAAACCTATTGAATACGTGCTTTAAGGTGCCTGCGAGTTATCAAGTCTCTTTTGACAACTGCACTAGTTGTTTTAGTTTTTTTTAATGAAAGAGAATTTTTAAATTCTTTATTACTTCAAAACATTCCTGAAATATAGCAAGCCTTGGAACAATTAATAAAAACAAAACTTTACACATATAGTAAAAATGATATAGACTAGTGCTTAAATTAGGTTTGTTAGTGAAAAAAAAAAAGAAACCAATTAGTTGCAGGAACACCAGTATAGAAGGCACAGTTGCAGTGTCAGCTCTTCAAATCGTGCATCAAACCTTGAAAATGTGACTCTTTTTTTGGAGGCTTCGAAATAGTATGCGTTAATTGTGAGAATGAATTAGAGGCCTATGCTACTACCTCTCTAACCACAGTTAAACATATCCTGCAGCGTGGCTTGTTTTCCGTTGCTGTACAATGTGAGCTAGTGGAGCAAAAGCAATCACTTTGATTATATGCCCAAACCTTCACAAACGTTTATGCAATTAAAGAGACTTTGCTCTAGAGAGTCTTTAGACGGCAATCAAAGGGATAGCGTGGGGACAGAATTACACTCTGTATGTGCAAATGAAAAGCTGTGTTGCAGCAAGCAGAATTTATTACATATCACTTAATCCTCTAGCTAAGGCTCTTTGTATTCTTGAAGTCAGATTATTTCACTGATAAGATTTATGACCAGGTGTAACAGTCATAGATCTCCTTATTCCTTGAGCAGAGAAATTCCTGCAGCTCCCGCTTTTAGACATATTCCAGTATATTAAATGAACACTTCCTTGAAGTCCTTTCTAGAATATATTAGGCTGAATGAATATGAGAAAAGATACAGTAGAAAATGAGTAGTAGTCTAATGGTTAGTACAGTGGGCCAAGAACCTGAGTTCAATTCCCCACTGCAGCTCTTCGTGACTCTGGGCAAATCACTTAACCCTCTATTAAAGAACGCAGATTGTGAGCACACTAGGGACAGAAAAAAGTACTGGCATATACAGTAATATAGGTAAACCACTTTGATAGTGTGGCTACGTGGATGGTGTTGTCGAGAGCGTTTTGGCTTCCTGGACCATGAGATGATTTTCCAAGGGCTGCTGAGCAGGGGTGATATGCATCTATCAAAGAAGCGAAGAAGTGTCTTTGTCAGCAGGCTGGCTAATCTACTGAAGAGGGCTTTAAACTAGAAGTGATGGGGCAGGGTGATCAAATACCTCTACACAGATGGAAAAAGGGGGCAATGTCTGGAAAGCAGTATATACTAACATGAAGTATGGGAAACAAGATTCTGGATCTAGAAGCTATGATGGAAGAAGAGGAGTTGGATATAGTGTCGCTCACAGAGACATGGTTCACAGAGAATGACTAGGATGTAATTATACCGGGCTATTATCTTTTCAGGAAAGTGGGTGGGACGAAAAGGAGGAGTATCAGCGTTATATGTTAAAGATCATATTAAAGCCACACAATTGCAGGATCTGCAGGGCAAGGAAGAGGCTCTGTGGATCAATTTGGAAAGAGGGAATGGTGAATATATATAATATATTTACATTGGTGTGATATACAGGCCTCATTCACAAACAGAAAGAGTAGATAGAGATTTAATAGTAGACATTCAGAATATCTCTAAAAAAGGGGAATTCTTGCTAATAGATGATTTAACATGCCGGATGTTGATTGCGGTATCCCTATTGCAGGGTCTTCTAGAAGTAGGGAGATTCTGGATTCTCTACAAGGAGAACTGTTGCAGCAGTTGGTTCCATTACCAACTGCTGCAACAGTTCTCCTTGTAGAGAATCCAGAATCTCCCTACTTCTAGAAGACCCTGCAATAGGGATACCGCAATCAACATCCGGCATGTTAAATGAAATACGCGGGATGGGGGTCATACCGGACTTAGTGCTTATAAACGGGGAAAGTGTTTCTGATGTTACAGTGGGTGATCATCAGGCATCCAGTGATCACTGCATAGTACGGTTTAATATTAAGATGGGTGTAGAGAGGGCTCATTCAAAAGCAAAGGTTCTAGACTTTTAAAAGAACTAACTTTGTTCGGATGGGGGTTTACGTCAAGGAATTATTGTCTGGATGGGAACGTCTGGAAGGAGTGTAAATGCAGTGGGCAAAACTGAAAGTAGCAATTGTAAGAGTGACAAACCTTTTTGTGAGGCAAGTAAGTAAAAGTAAGAAGAAAAGAAGGCCCGTTTGGTTCTCAAAAGTAGTAGCTGAGAAAGTAAGGAATAAGAGGTTAGCTTTCATAAACTACAAAAGATTGCAGAAAGAGGAAGACAGGCAAAAATATCTGGAAAAGTAAAGAGAGGTTGGTCATGTAATCAGGAAAGCAAAGATGCAAATGGAAGAAAAAATAGCTGACACGATAAAACAGGTAGACAAGACATTTTTTAGTGATAGGAAGAAGTGCAAAAGTGGCATTGTGAGACTCAAAGATGAAGGGGAGGAATATGTAGAAGCTGATTAAAAAAAGGCCAAATTGCTTAACAAATATTTCTGTTTTGTGTTCACGGCTGAAGCGCCGGGAGCGGGACCACAGGAGACAAACATGAATAGGGATGGAGGAGTAATAAACCCTGATCAATTTTCAGAGGGTTGTGTTCATCAGGAGCTAGCTAAAATAAAGGTAGACAAAGCGATGGAGCCGGATGGTGTACATCCAAGGGTGCTGAAGGAACTTAGGGAAGTTCTGGTAGCTCCGCTAACTGACCTTTTCAATGTGTCTCTAGAGTTAGGAGTGGTACTGGAGGACTGGAGAAGGGCGGATAAGGTCCCTCTCCACAAAAGTGGAAGTAAGGAAGAAGTAGGAAATTACAGGCCGTTAAGTCTGACTTCTGTGATAAGCAAATTAATGGAAACGTTTTTAAAACAGAGAATGGTCAAGTTTCTGGAATCTTGTGGATTACAGGACCAGAGTCAACATGGATTCACTAGAGGTAGGTCTTGTCAGACAAATCTGATCAATTTCTTTGACTGGGTGACCAGAGAATTGGATAGAGGATGTGCAGTAGATGTGGTGTACTTAGATTTTAGCAAAGCCCTTGACAGTGTTCCACGCAAATGTCTGATAAATAAACCCAGTGCCTTCGGGACGGGTCCCAAAGTGACGGGCTGAGTCAGGAAATGGTTGAGTGGAAAGCAACAAAGGGTAGTGATCAATGCAGATCGCTCTTAATAAAGGGATGTTACCAGTGGTGTGCCTCAAGGTTCTGTTCTTGGGCCTATTCTTTTTAACATTTTTATAAATAATATTGCTTAAGGGTTGTCGGGTAAGATTTGCCTCTTTGCGGATGATACCAAAATCTGCAATAGAGTAAATATGCCGGATGGTATGAATAACATGAAGAAAGACCTAGCAAAGCTTGAAGAATGGTCTGAAATGTGGCAGCAAAAATGTAATGCTAAGAAATGCAAGGTCATGCATTTGGGCTGCAAGAAAACAAAGAAATGGTACAGTTTAGGGGTGAAGAACTTTTGTGCACGACAGAAGAGTGGGACTTGGGTGTGATTGTATGTGATGATCTTAAGGTGGCCAAACAGGTTGAAAAGGTGACGGTGAAAGCTAGAAGGATACTAGGGTGCTAAGGAAGAGGTATGGCCAGTAGGAAAAAGGAGGTATTGATGCCTCTGTATAAGACTCTGGTGAGACCTCATTTAGAATATTGTGTACAATTCTGGAGGCCGCACCTTCAAAAAGATATAAAAAGGATGGAGTCGGTCCAGAGGAAGGCTACTAAAATGGTATGTGGTCTTCGTGATAAGGTGTATGGGGACAGACTTAAAGATCTCAATCTGTATACTTTGGAGGAAAGGCGGGAGAGGGGAGATATGATAGAGATGTTTAAATACCTACATAATTAAATGCACATGAGTCGAGTCTCTTTCATTTGAAAGGAAACTCTGCAATGAGAGGGCATAGGATTAAGTTAAGAGGTGATAGGCTTCGGAGCAATCTAAGGAAATACTTTTTTACAGAAAGGATGGTAAGATGCATGGAACAGTCTCCTGGAAGAGGTGGTGGAGACAGAGACTGTGTGGGATACAGAGAAAGCGTGGGATAGTACATGGGATCTTTTAGAGAGGAAGATATAATGGTTACTGCAGATGGGCAGACTGGATGGGCCATTTGGCCTTTATCTGCTATCATGTTTCTGTGTTAGTCTGTTCCTTTATTTGGCAGGGTGGATCAGGAGCAGGTATATGCATTTTATACCACATTCATAACATCCAGTACAGATCTTGCCTATCTCGGGGGGAGGCAAAAATATCTTATAGTGGAACTTAGCATGTGGGTTCAACATTGCCTTGATAATAAATATGACTGTTGGGCAGATGATGGATCATACAGGTCTTTATCTGCCATTTTTTTTTACTATGTTACTATGTGTGTAAGTCAGCATAATCAGTTTTGCACATTGACATACCGTATATACTCAAATATAAACCGAGGTAACCTTTTTTCTCCGTAAGAAAGGAGGAAAAAAGCTTGACTCGAATATAAACTATGGGTTTATATTCAAGTGCCCTGCCCAGCTATGCATCCAGCCCCTCTCCCTCCCTGCCTTTCCATGCTCTGCATCCAGCCCCCCTTTCCCTTCCTGCCCTGCCATGCTCTGCACACATCCCTCATCCCTCCCACCTCCCTGATTTAAAAAAAAAAAACTACCTTTAAAGCCCTGGTGGTTCAGCAGTGAACCGGAGCAACTGCGATCTTCCTATGCTCCTGCCCCGTGCAGAGCCGCTATCTGAAATGGCTACTTCAAGTTCTTGCAGCAAACCTATGAAATCATTTGCTCCTAGGGTTAAGATTTTAGAGGAAAAATTCAAATCTTTTAAAACTATGTTAAAAATGGTTTTTTTTAAAGAAGCATTTGGATAAGATTTGATCCAATCTGAACTAACCCATGTTTGTAAAATGATTTTTGGGTCATCAGACAGTCCTGTGAAATCTTAATATGATATTACTGTTTCATTTAGGAGTGAATGTTATTCTGTATGCTTGTTGTTTGTGTGGGTTGGGCCTATTCTATTTAACAATGGAGTTCTTTTTATTTGATTGTATTTTGTAAGTCGCTTGGACCAGTAAAATGAACAAGTGGTAGAAGAAGATTAATAAACCATAATCTTGTGAGGTTGCCACGAGAACTTTCAGTAGCCATTTCAGACAGCAGTTCTACTTGGGGCAGGAGCGTAAGATCGCTACTGCCCTGCTTCAGCGCTGGACCACAAGGGCTTTAAATGGAGTTTTTTTTTTTAGTCTAGGACAGGGCAGGATTAATTTGTCAAGGGCCCCTAGGTACTCAAGTACACTGGGCCCCCCTGCCCTGCCCCACCCCACCATGTGCCCAGGCGGAAACAGGAAGTTGCGTCAGAGGGAAGCTTTAGGCAAGCAGCACTGCTTGCACAATTACAGTTTCCATTGCCTTTCTTACCCGCGTTGCTTGCTTGTCTTACTTGCCGTCGATGGGGGGCTGCGTTGCTGATCAGGTGGGGGGGGGGGGGCGGCACGTAGCTGATCGATGCTGGAGGGGCCCATCGCCGTTTGGAAAAAACAATGTTGATGCCCTACTTCGTCGGGCCCCCCTGACCATTTTGGGCCCTAGGCACGTGCCTACTTGGCCTATTGATTAATCCTGCCCTGGTCTGGGAGATGAAAGGGAGGCAGGATGTGTCAAAGTTGACCAGGACAGGAGGCAGGAAGGATCTCTCCTGCCTGGCCCACCAGGGCCCAGGGGAGGCCTGCAACAGGTCCGGGAGGGGGGTGAGTGGGTGATGACCCAGATATAAATCGAGAACCCCATTTTTCATGGAGAGTGTGGCATAGTGGTTAGAGCAACAGCCTCAGCACCCTGAGGTTCTGGGTTCATACCCAGCATGCGCCTTGTGACCCTGGGCAAGTCACTTAATCCTGCTAGATTCTGAGCCCACTGACACAGATAGCGGAAGTACCTGTATGTAAACTGCTTTGAGTGTGGTTGTATAACTACAAAAAGGCAGTATACAAGTTACAATTCCTTTCCGGGCCATTTTTTGGCCCAACAAATCTTGGTTTATATTTGACTATATACGGTAGATAAAATAGAAAAATGCTAGTGTAGCAATAATGTGCATTAACACAAAAGTTTTCGGGTTTTCCTGTTATACGTAGACATGAAGCCAATACTATTCCTTTCACTATCATAAAAACCTAAACCTAAGACATAAGGTAGAGAATTAAGCAGTA
This sequence comes from Geotrypetes seraphini, assembly GCF_902459505.1. NCBI lineage: Eukaryota > Metazoa > Chordata > Amphibia > Gymnophiona > Dermophiidae > Geotrypetes > Geotrypetes seraphini. The sequence goes on from NC_047097.1 coordinate 31,574,121, forward strand.
GTCTTTCTTAAATAACAAAGCTAGGACCAGTAAAGATAGATTTTTCACATTCAGAGCAAGAATTACTGCTTTGACGGCATCTGGAATTTTCTGCAACATTAAATGCTCCCAACCGTGATACATTTTTAAAGTGAAGAGGCAGATATGATTAGTACCATTGCCGCAAAACTGCGTCAGACCAGAGGGCTTTCTCCTCTGCATCCCATCTCGTACAACCAGGGGTTATAAAAGAAACAGGGCAGGAGTGGAGTTGTTTAGCTGCTTCTAACCCCCTCCAATTTCTAGAAGTCATGCAATAAGGATCCATTGAACCTACAATATCCATGACTTATGTAAAGCAGCCTCTTTGTTCAGATCACCTGCCATCTTCAGTAGTTGACGTCAAGGCTTTTAATTTGTAGACTTTAATTTGTAGACAAAAAGGAACTGTGGAGTGGGTGAGTGAGCCATGGACAGGGCAACAAAAGAGGGGTTTTAAACCAACATAACTTTTTGTGCTAGGCTCATTGCTTTTTAGGGGGGGGGGGGGACGACGACCACCAAAGCTGCTTTCCTGATAGAAATCTCTCCATGCAATGCAAAATGTCAGGACTTGGCCAGTCCACTGCAATAACCCAGAGATCCTGGTGTTGTGCCTCAGTTCACCCAGCTATAACTAGATTATACCGTTCCAGTTTCCAGGCTTACCACACATTATGCTCCAAACATAAAAGTTTGGATGGCATGAAATGAGCTCAATAAATGCAAATGATTAACTCGTCCCCATCAGTAACATAAGTCAGAGGAAATTCTACACCATTTTCTCCGAGAGGTTAGTCTAATGACTCTTTTGGTCTAAACCCCACAGGAAGCAGCTTTCGTCTGTGTCACTGCACTTCTAACCGCATGCCTGTAAATACTCGATTCTCGCTATCTGTGCCAAACGTCACTTGGTTATCAGTGCACTTCAGCCCTTTTACTGGACTTGAGCAAAATTAGATATTCCTCTGATACCACAGTCTCCCTCCACTGTTCTTACTCGTGTGTTTTGCTCTCTTCATTTGAAAAAGGAAAACTATCTATGGTATCACCTATTGTCTGAAAATGTTTGTATTAAATGAGATATGGTGAATTTTTTTTCTATTAAATGCACTTTACTTTTTTTTAAAATAAAATATTGTTAAAGTTTGACTTGTCTATCTTTACTCATATGACTGAAGGACAAACAAGTTGGCATTACAGGAGCTGACTTGAAACACACCTTGACATCAGTTTTCTAAATTGCTTTTGAGATTGTGGCTCAGTGCAAGAGGTTTTGTAACATTGCTTTAACATTTAACATTGCTTCTAGGAACAATCAGACACAGTGCTTTATATTCAAAAATAGTGGGAGACAAAAGAACCTGTCAACGTAGAAGTTTTTCAGTCAGGTACATTAACCATCTGTGCCATGATGCAAAACTACCACTGGAACCAAGACCATCCTAAACTCAGGTCAAGATATACTGGTGATCAGGGCAGAAATTTGCCAAAGCCTGTCAGCTGTTAGTGCTGCCTTTGATTTTAGGCAGGCTTGGGACACTTATGGTATGGAAGCACAGTGCTCTGTTTTGACCTCCCTCGCCCCCTAATGCTGGCATTGTCCAACCTGGATGTCTGAATTCCAGCTTTACATAGGATGTGTCCAAAATCAGATTAACCAGGAAGAAGTGCAAAAGTGGCATTGTGAGACTCAAAGATGAAGGGGAGGAATATGCAGAAGCTGATAAAGAAAAGGCCAAATTGCTTAACAAATATTTCTGTTCTGTGTTCACGGCTGAAGCGCCGGGAGCGGGACCGCAGAAAACAACCGTGAATAGGGATGGAGGAGTAATAGATCTTGATCGATTTTCAGAGGGTTGTGTTCGTCAGGAGCTAGCTAAAATAAAGGTAGACAAAGCAATGGAGCCGGATGGTGTACATCCAAGGGTGCTGAAGGAACTTAGGGACGTTCTGGTAGCTCCGCTGACTGACCTTTTCAATACATCTCTAGAGTCGGGAGTGGTACCGGAGGACTTGAGAAGGGCGGATGTGGTCCCTCTCCACAAAAGTGAAAGTAAGGAAGGAGTAGGGAATTACAGGCCGGTAAGTCCGACTTCTGTGATAAGCAAATTAATAGAAACACTTTTTAAACAGAGAATGGTCAAGTTTCTGGAATCCTGTGGATTTCAGGACTGGAGGCAACATGGATTCACTAGAGGTAGGTCTTGTCAGACAAATCTGATCAATTTTTTTGACTGGGTACCCAGAGAATTGGATAGAGGATGTGCACTAGATGTGTTGTATTTAGACTTTAGCAAAGTCTTTGACAGTGTTCCACACAGACATCTGATAAATAAACCGAGTGCCCTCGGGATGGGTCCCGCAGTGACGGGCTGGGTCAGGAACTGGTTGAGTGGAAGGCGACATAGGGTAGTGATCAATGGAGATCAGTCTGAGGAAAGGGATGTTACCAGTGGTGTGCCTCAAGGTTCTGTTCTTGGGCCTGTTCTTTTTAACATTTTTATAAACGATATTGCTGAAGGGTTGTTGGGCAAGATTTGCCTCTTTGCAGATGATACCAAAATCTGTAACAGAGTAGACATGCCAGATGGTGTGAATAACATGAAGAAAGACCTGACAAAGCTTGAAGCATGGTCTGATATTTGGCAGCTAAAATTTAATGCTAAGAAATTCAAGATCATGCATTTGGGCTGCAAAAAACAGAGGGAACGGTACAGTTTAGGTGTGAAGAACTTATGTGTACGACGGAAGAGTGGTACTTGGGTGTGATTGTATGTGATGATCTTAAGGTGGCCAAACAGGTTGAAAAGATGACGGTGAAAGCTAGAAGGATGCTTGGTTGCATAGGGAGAGGTATGGCCAGTAGGAAAAAGGAGGTATTGATGCCTCTGTATAAGACTCTGGTGAGACCTCATTTAGAATATTGTGTACAATTCTGGAGGCTGCACCTTCAAAAAGATATAAAAAGGATGGAATCGGTCCAGAGGAAGGCTACTAAAATGGTGTGTGATCTTTGTGATAAGGCTTATGGGGACAGCCTTAAAGATCTAAAAGGCGGGAGAGGGGAGATATGATAGAGACATTTAAATACCTACGTAATGTAAATGTGCATGAGTCGAGCCTCTTTCATTTGAAAGGAAAAACTCTGCAATGAGAGGGCATAGGATGAAGTTAAGAGGTGATAGGTCCGGAGGAAATACTTTTTTACGGAAAGGGTGGTAGATGCATGGAACAGTCTCCCGGAAGAGGTGGTGGAAACAGAGACTGTGTCTGAATTCAAGAGGGCCTGGGATAGGCACGTGGGACGGGCAGACTAGATGGGCCATTTGGCCTTTACCTGCCATCATGTTTCTATGTTTCTAACCAGTTTGGTTTTATTTTTCACTGGCTTGATGAAGTCAGAACTATAGAATAAATCAGTTACAAGAACTACAAGAAGCAATATGTATACCTAAAAGGCAACTCCTATATTCATAAACCAAGTCTGAAAAGCGTACAACTACAATAATTTGTGCCTATATAAGGCAGAAGCATTGTAATAGTAGGCATCTGCATGTTTCTACCAATGTCATGTCATTCCCACAAATGATGATGCTGTGAGCAAGATGATTTTATTATCACCTGATCCAATAATAATATAAATCAAACATTAGAAAGTGGTATAAAACATCTGATGCATTGAACACACATGCAAAACTTCCATGTCTTTTTAAGCAAACCATTTTGGGAGATTTACATCAACTTATTTCAAACACTGTAGTCTTTCATATACTCCCAAAATCTACTTGGGACCAGTATAATGAATGAACGGTATAACAAGATTAATAAACCATACATCTGCCTAGTCATCGTTAGATTGCACAATGTAAAATCCATGACTAAGCATCTTTGCAATTAACATGATCGCATTTATCTATTGAAATATATGGAGAAGTAAAACAGCTAACTGCTTGAAATATCACATGTCGTAGGCTGATCTCATCCTCATAGCATATACTCAAGAGTCGGTATGTAGTACACTGCAGTGTTTCACTGTTCAAAAGGAATTACCGTGGCAAATTTGAGAAAAATCAGGAATTATGTAGCAAAAACAAAATCAGAGGAAAATAAGAGAATCTTGAAATATTGCAAACATTTTGACAAGCACTGTGGTTTCAAATAGTTTATAAGAAAGGAAATCTTTAAAGATATGGGAGAGGTTTAACCTTATTAGCAATGCTGCCTTTAGAACTGATAATCAGATCAGATGATGATGTCCAGTGGCATAGAAATTGTACAAAAACTCAGTGTCCTAAAAGTGCTCATAAAAAAAACCTTAGAAAAATCACACCCCTCCAGGTTGCAGGAACGGTGACGAGAATGGCTCTCTCATCACCCAGTTACTCTTTATTCAACCTTGGGTTTTATTCTTGTTCTTTGTAAGCTCAAAAATCATAAACCAGTTTTACATTAATTCTTCCTGAAAATGTCAATAAAAAAGTGGAAAGATTGCACATATAAATCATTTGAAATTCCAGGTGCATTCTTGTAAGCCATCATTCAGTTGTATACTTTTCCAAATCCAAAAGAAAAGCACTCTGAAAAGACAATGTTATCGATAACGTATTCATGAATGTTAAGGTGTACCATGAAGTACACTACATTCCTAAATATAAGTGTCTCTCACCACAATGGGAAGGGTTGTGCGCAAGTGCGAGAGAGAGGCACAGACGTGGGTGGTTCTTTCTGTGAAAGGGAGTGGAAAAGCAGAGCTATTGTGCTCACAGACAGAAACCACTTCTAACACAAGCCCTTACAAATGCAAATCCTTTTTTTGTCCAGTGACTACCATAAAGTGCGCTTAAAGACAATCTCTGCTTCCTCCAGACTACCCTCATTGCTACAGTTTTTCCTGTCAATTTATACACAGAGATGCATTTTGCTCGGGACATGATAAGGAGGTTCATTATACAGGTAGGAAGCTCTAAGGCACCACAAAAGTGTAGGAAGTGTGTCTCTTTTCTGTCCAAACGTGTGCTAAAGAATGATCTCAGAACCAGTCACTGATATGTTTTGTAAAAGTAAAAAATACAAGGCAGCAAAACCTCTATGAATATATTCAGCAATAGAAAGAACAGATGTAGTGGCAACTGATGGTGCTTTTGTTCTTTATAGCAAATCTCAAAGCTTCTATTCAAAAACTGAGCACGAAAAAGAAAATCAAGAAGTGGTCTTTCAAAGAGGGAACAGATTACACTTATTATTTACCCCCCAAAATTTTTATAGCAAGTTTAACTGCAAACCTTCAAACTAGATAAAAATCCCTTAAGGGAATTAATTTCACGCTACTGCAAATGACCTTTTCCTCCAAACTGTGCAGAATAAACTTTTTTCTCATTCCTGCATGACGTCAATGAATGATTCAGTGGCATAGTAAAAGTGTGTGTGTGGAGGGGGAGACCGTGCGGGCACCACACCTCTCCTCCTTCCCCCGTGTAGTTCTTTAAATGTTCGCCAGCGCAAGCAGCATTTTCCACGTGATGCTCATGCTGGCCTTGGCTCCCTTCTGATGTCACTTCCTGGATGTGGAACCAGGACGTGATGTCAGAAGGGAGCCGAGGTTGAATGTTTCAAGAGGTACTCAAGCAGTGAGGAAGAATTGGGGGGGGGGGGAGCATGGATGTTGGGAGGTAACCTCCTTCACTAAGCCACCGTCCAGATCTAACCAGTACAACATATAAGAGAGAAATCTGCCACCAATGTCCAGTGTTTTAGCATCAGTTTCAGAGGAGAGAAAAGTTCAGCTAATTTCAACTATCCAGACACACACATACCTTTCACAAAGAGCAACCTCTCAGCTGCACAGTTTCAATGAAAATAATTGTTTTTTTACCACTTTACCAACAGTTTAACAGCAACTTTGAGATTTGCTCTAAGGAACAGTTGACCCATCACCCGATGCTATAATTATCCACCTCTTTATACTGATTTAAGCCAAAGGATGTTTGATCTCAGACCCGTATAGCCATGAAGAGTTTACCTAATCTTCTATATTTTCAAGAAGGTGGAAGACTTCTAATTAACAGTCACAAAAGTTATTGAGTTCCTGGAAGAATAATTTTCAGTATTCAAGGAATGTATGGAAGGAAATGAAATCCCGGGTGCAGATCCAGAAAGCTGGCTGAAATGGGGGCAGGATTTCTGTGTTCATTCAGGCACAGTGAAGAAGAAGATAAGGTGCATCCCATCACAACACAATCTTGAAAGAACTAAAAACAAAAAAAAAAACACATCAGTCTGGTTGATTCACGGCCTAAAAACATCCTAACAGGCCCAGAGCTGTCAGTGCTCCCTAAATCATAGGTGTGCTCTTCCTAAAGTACTGGAATTCAACACGAGGTGAGTTCCGCTATACCACTTAAATAAGATATCAGCTCTTTGTGGAGCTGCAAAATGAGCCAGATATACCAGACATAGTCCCCAGTGATACCGTTCTCCCAGGAGAGCTCAGTTTATTCAGGTGCTCAAGCATTCCCCCTGTCTGTCCTATCTGGGGCAATGGGGGGATTAAGTGAACCCCAACCCCATCGTGCTGAGGCTTTACCTTTAACCACTGCACAACACTGGGGAAGAATGCGGAAATATTGAAATATTTGGCAGTTTAAAACCCATTACACAGCTTCACACACCTGGCCCTAGAGGAAAAATTTAGCAGTTTGGTCCTGTGCCAAAATAATTTCAGTGTTCCGATAGCATTTGCCCACAGAAAATATTTGGATATTTTCATTGATAAAACTGGTGCATTTCTGTCATTATGGAAATTGATAAATCTCCTTATTTTTCTTAGCTGGATACATTAACCAATCTATTTGCAAGTGAATAGTGCCCCTTACCCAAAGCAGATAATTTATCAATCTCATATTTTTGGTAAATCAGTCTTCCGGGGCTGAAGCATTGCATTATTCCATTATTCTGAAGATGTGACAGTTGCCTAGTTACAATGACTTTCCCCATCCAAGTTAATCCATCAGATCATCTGTCAGGTTGTTTAACTCCCTGCAAATCTTAGCTAAGAGGCGGCAGAAATATCAAGGAAAGTGCAGGACACCCTGCACAATGCATGCTTTTACGTACTCTGCAGCTGGGTGACAATATATAAAGGGTTTTTTAAAGTCACTTGTGTAATTCAATTGTCATTTACAGCAATTCAAAGTACACTTTAGCAAACTCAGTTTAGGCCTTTAGAGTCTTTGTTAGGATTTTATATAAAAAGTGTTTTAGTCTAGATTAGTATTTTAGGTTGCATTTCAGAGCACATGATAAGATCAGATTAGGGCACAGATAGCAGTTGAGGAAAGTCTCTGTTTGGTGTTTAATTCCCTCCCACTCACCCACCCATTCCATCTTTTGATTTATAGGCTTTTCAGCCAATTAGAAACAGGGCATTGCTTTAGTATGATTTTTTTTCTGCTTTTTCTTGTTTTCATCAGGTATGAGTACTTCTGCAACCACAGTATGGCTGGGAAACATCATGTCACCAAAGTTGTTGCTCAGGTTACAACTTCCCTGTCTCTGTGCTGACAGAATATGTTACCCAAGCAAAGGGAATGGTTCCATGTGCAAGCTGTCTTCAGCTTGAATCCCTCATGAAAGAAGCAAAAGAATAGAGAGGAGGTGGCAAAACTGAGAGGCACCTGTAAGAATAAGAGGTACATTGATAATTTCCAGCAGTGGGGAAGAATCTGGACTAAGATTACCTGCCCTTGAACTGAAGAACCGGTATGCAGCCCTGGAAGTGGAGGAGATGAGAGCATCCCAGGAAGAAGAAGGACCAAAACTAAAAATTCCCACAGTTGCTGGATCTGTGATCACTAGGAGGCATAAGGGAGTGGTGGTTGGCAATTCCCTTCTGAGGGGTACGGAGGAGTCCATCTGCAGACCAGACATGATGTCCCAGGAGGTATTCTGTCTGCCTGGTGCCTAAATCCAAGATGTAATGGAGAGCTTGCCAAGACTCATCAAGCCTAATGACTATTATCTGATGCTGCTCATCCATGATACTACTAGGTACCCTCCGAACGTATCAAAAGAGACTTTGTGACTCTGGGAGAGAAGGTGAAGTAGCCAGGTGCACAGGTGGTATGCTCATTGATCCTCCCTGTCGATGGTAAAGACCAGGGCAGAGAAGCTCGCATCCTGGAGATAAATGCATGGAGAGTGTCAGAGTGTTTCGGCTTCCTGGACTATGGGATAATTTTTCAAGGGCTGCTGCACAGGGATGGTGTCCATCTATCAAAGAAGGGAAGAAGAGTCTTCAGCAGCAGCCTGGCTAACCTACTGAAGAGGGCTTTACACTAGAATCGGGGCAAGGTGATCAAAGCCCTCAGGTAAGTGAATCACTAAATACCTCTACACAAATGGGAAAAAAGGGCAAATGTATGGAAAGCAGTATATACTATTGCTCGAAGTAAGGGAAACAAGGTTCTGGATCTAGAAGCTGTGATGGCAGAGGCCGAGTTGGATTTAATGGCAATCACAGAGACGTGGTTCATGGAGAACCATGACTGTGATATAGTTATACTGGGCTATAATCTATTCAGGAAAGACAGGGTAGGAAGAAAAGGAGGGGTGTTAAAGATCATATTAAAGCCATACAATTATAGGATCTGCAGGACAAGGAAGAGGCACTGTGGGTTAATCTGGAAAGAGGGAATGGAAAATATATTTATATTGGTATGATATAGAGGCCTCTTTCACAGACAGAAGAATTGGACAGAGATTTAAGAACATAAGCAATGCCTCTGCCGGGTCAGACCCGAGGTCCATCGTGCCCAGCAGTCCGCTCACGCGGCGGCCCAACAGGTCCAGGACCTGTGCAGTAATCCTCTATCTATACCCCTCTATCCCCTTTTCCAACAGGAAATTGTCCAATCCTTTCTTAAACCCCAGTACCGTACTCTGCCCTATTACGTCCTCTGGAAGCGCATTCCAGGTATCCACCACCCGCTGAGTAAAGAAAAACTTCCTAGCATTTGTTTTGAATCTATCCCCTTCCAATTTTTCCGAATGCCCTCTTGTTCTTTTATGTTTTGAAAATTTGAAGAATCTATCTCTCTCTACTTTCTCTATGCCCTTCATGATCTTGTAGGTTTCTATCATGTCTCCTCTGAGTCTCCGCTTTTCCAGGGAGAAGAGCTCCAGCCTCTCCAATCTTTCAGTGTATGAAAGGTTTTCCATGCCCTTAATCATTCGTGTCGCTCTCCTCTGGACCCTCTCAAGTATTGCCATATCCTTCTTAAGGTACGGTGACCAATACTGAACACAGGTGTTTAGGGAGTATTACCAATACGTTATTTTAACATGCCAGAGATTATTTGGGGTATTCCTATTGCAGAGTTTTCTAGAATTAGGGAGATCCTGGATTCTCTACAAGGAGAACTGTTGGTAATGGAACCCACGTGGGATGGGGTCATACTGCTTACAAACTTAATGCTTACAAACGGAGAAAGTGTTTCTGATGTTACAGTGGGTGATCATCAGGATCCAGTGATCACCGCATGGTGTGGTTTAATATTAATCTATAATAAACACATTCACAAAGATCACGTGGAAGGTAAAGAGAGCTAAACCATGAGTCAGGGAAGGCCCCACTGGCCCTCCCACCACCACAGCTGTGGCTAAGGCGTTCAGGCGGAGAACCTCATCGGCATAAAAACCCTCAGTGAAACCTAATGCGGCTCTATGTTGTGCAAATAAATAGCCAAGTGGTCACAATTGTAGATATAAACTGACTCAAAAACTTATCTTTTGTCAAGAAAAGCTTTATATCTAAACACATCTTCAAAAAGCCATAAGTAATAAAGGAACTGTTAGTGTTGAAAAGATTGATACAATCTCTGAATTACGAAGAAAACAGTGCTGTGAGAAACATAAAGCCTCAACCCTGATGAAGGTTGATTGAAACGTGATCATGTGGGAGAGGCAGCTAATAGCTTTCTTAAGATAAATGATTAGATATAAAGCTTTTCTTGATTCACATATTTATAGAATATATATATATATTTATTTATTTATTTTCTTCGGCCAATGCGGCCCAGGGAAGCCAAAAGGTTGGACACCCCTGGTTTAGACATTGTGGTGTTGCTTTTTTGTCTCTTGAATTTCAATAGAATGATTTGACAATAATATGAAAATGTTCTTGTACATAATTACTGAAGTAGGGGAATGGATGCGAGTCATTCAGCAGAAGTGTACGCAGTGAAGAGGCTCTGCTGGTTTGTGTCACACAAAAGTGCCCTTTAATTGTTTCATTTCTTTTATCATACCTAAGGCTATTTTAGATTTTAAACTGTGACACTGTCATTATGACCCATACCAAAGTCTCAGGCATGGAGTGGAATGATATACAAACTACATGAACAGGCATTAACCTAAGAAGAGTAAGAACGGGAACTGTGATTTATTAGATTCATAACCTTTATTCCTCCTCCCCCCGGCAAAAAAATGGAAAGAATAAAAAGGAACCTCATGAATAAAATCAGAACACGACGGAGCAGCGATTTTCCAATTCATTCCCCAAGGACTCCGAAAATGGTACAAAGTTATGAAAAATTATTCTCAATAGCCTGAAAACTGAACCTAACTGGAGCAGGATTTGAGAAACACTTCATCTGAAGCCTCCAGCTGGTGCTATAGCCTTAACATTTCCATTCCAGTGAACTCGTTTCTCTGTGTCATGCCAGCTGCAGTACTGATCTGATGACCTTCTGGAAACCCCGCTTCCTACTCTGGCCATGCTGCCAGGGACCTATGGATGGTCACTGCTGCGCAAATCATGTCACCCCCAAATTCAGAAATGCATATGTCCCATTAATATGCTGCAACTAAGGGTGGAGAACAAATACCTGACAAAATCAGGGGATCTGGAAATGACGTGCTGAAACTCAGAGAGGTTTATGGTCCCATCCTTATCGATATCCGATTCCTCCAGTATCTGTGCAGAAAGACAAACAGATTAGGAACTTTCCAGCTTCAATAATGTGATCTGTTTTCTAACCAATGTAGAGGGTTGCCTAGGTTGGAAGTACAAATACCCAAGGATGCCCTCCCAAGGATCCTACCTCCTCGCACGAGCTTCCTCACAGCAGGAAGTCCTTTGAGGAGGAGTGCACACCAGCTCACAGGCCCCACACTAATCTTCAATTTGATTGCTGCTATCACCTGAAAATCATCACCAAGCGTGCTTACATTTTGAATGAGCTGATTCATTTCCGATTCACTCAGTTTTGTGCCTTCTGCTTCTCCCGTTAAGCAATTCACCAGCTTTTCCAAATCGTGTGTGTCCAAGGCTCCATCTTCATCAAAATCTTTATACAAAGGTAAAAGAAGGGATGGTCTCAAATTCTGGGTACACTGCTCAGACCCAAACTCTGGCATTTTGTTGTCTGCTACTAACAATTGCCACACTGGGTCACACGAATGTCCATCTAGCCCAGTATCCTGCTTCCAACCAAGGTAAATCCAGGTCACAAGTACCTGAGAGGATCCCGAAAAGTAGCAAGATTCCACATTACCGACCCACAGGGATAAGCAAATTAATTTGAACACATCCTCTGGCAAAGAGTGCCTGAGCTTAGCTACGCAAAGAGGAAGCAAGGAAACAGCAGAAGAATCCAGAGAGAGACAAAACAGATTTATTTTTTTTCTTTTTAATATACCAAAAATCCGAAAGGCATAGTGGGATTTGACCTCTGGGGTGGCAGAATCACTGAACACACTCAGCATGTCAAGGAAATCTTCAAAGGACATGCTATCATCTTGGTACTCTGATGTGGAAAAGACATGGCAGATTCTGTGCTGAAAAGGATTTGCCTGTGCCACAGAAACAAAAATGTGAACCATTAATTCCCCTCTCCTACAGAAGAACCTTTTCTTGAACTAAGCTCATCATCTGCCCTGTGATATATGCTACAAGCTAGAAAAAATGGCAGCAGAGAAGCCATAACTCTATTTATTCTTATTTTAAAGTATTTTTCTACTAATCTAATCTTCAGTTTATATACCGGGTCATCTCCCGGAGGAGCTCGACTCGGAAGCTGATTAAGTAGGCAAAAGACAAGAAGGTCATTGAAAGCATTGTTCAAGTCTGGCCAACAGTTGCCTTGTATATCGAGTGGTCCAAAATTCAGGGTTCTTGAGAACACCAACCCTGGATGGCTGTTACAGCAAACTACACAAATACAGGAGCAAAATGTGATAGCTGTTATCATCATATAATGGACTTCCCAAAAGTAACACTTTAACTGCAACTTATCTAAGCCTTTGTTTCTGGGATAAGACCCATCTCCTTATTTTGGAAGGGTTTTATTATTCAAATAAATCAAGAAACAACCATATATAGCTATATCAACAATAACAGCAGCCCCCAGCTCCTTCTCATCCCATCTACCCTAACAAAGGAAAAACCCCATTCAAAATCCAATTTAAAAAATAGACACCTATTGAGGGCTTGGACTCTTATAGGCCTTCCACATTATTAATAAACAGGCCTAAGACGAAAAACTCAATAAATGCCTTCTAAGTACAAACCTCTCCTTTAACCTCTCCCCCCCCCCCCTCCAACCCATCCTCCACAAGGGGAATCTTTACAAATACAAACAAACCCAAAACTACAAAAGCTACAACTACCCCCAACCCTGTATGATTATGCTGTTGAGGGGTTAAAGACTGAATGTATAGTTTCCAGCTTTGCAGAAACATTTTCATTTGTTTAAAGTTCTCCTTACTGCTGCTACTACTAATCATTTCTATAATGCTGCTAGACGTACGCAGTGCTTAATGTAAGAGACAATCCCTGCTCAATAGAGCTTACTATCTCATTAAAACAGACAAATCGGACAAGTAGGGGTTAGTGAATTTCTTCTTAAAATAAATATGAAAACTTTACAAGTGAGTGGGAGTTAGGGGTTAAAAGCAGCCTCAAAAAAGTGGGCTTGTAGTCTAGATTTGAATGCTGCCAAGAGATGGAGCTTGACGTATTGACTCGGGCAGTCTATACCAGGCCTACGGTGCAGTAAGACAAAAGGGAAGGATTCTGAAGTTGGCAGTAGAGGAGAAGGGTACAGATAAGAGATGCTGATGAATGGAGTTTGTGGGGAGGAGTATAAGAAGAGATATCAGAGGAGAGATACTGAGGATCTGCATTTGTAAGTCCATAAGAGGAGTTTGAACTGTATGCAGAAATGGATAGGGACCCGATAAAGTGACTTGAGGAGCATAGCGCCACTGGCAGAATATAAGTCACGTGAACAGATTGAAGGGGAGAGAGATAGTTTAGTGGAAGACCTGTGAGAAGCAAGTTGCAATAATCTAGGTGAGAGATGATAAGAATATGGATAAGGGTTTTGGGAGTGTGCTCAGAAAGGAAAGGTCAGATTTTGGAGATATTATAGAGAAAGAAATGAAAGGCTTTAACAGTCTGTTGTATTTGTGCAGAGAAAGAGAGACCTTGAGGTTGTGAGCTGACGAGGATGAGAGTTATCCACAGAAACAGAGAATGGAGGAAGACGAGAGGTGGGTTTAGGTGGAAAGATAAGAAGTTCAGTCTTGGCCATATTCAGTTTTAAATTTCTGATGTAGAGAGGTAGATCCAGGAGGTATCAGCATAGAGGTGATACTGAAAACCATGGGAAGAGATCAGAGCACTGAGAGAATGAGTATAGAAGGAAAAAGAAGCGATCCCAAGACAGAGTCTTCAGGTAAGTGCGAGAGTAGTGGAGGAGAATCCACCACTACATATATTAAGTGTGATGGGAGAGAGAAGCCAAGAAAGAACAGAGCCCTAAAATCCAAGCGAGGACAGCATACAGTGTCAAAAGCAGCACATAGCTTGAGAAGGATGAGGATAGAAACGAGGCCTTTGAACACTTTAGCAAGGGTACTTTCCATAGAATACAGAGAGTGACAACCCGATTGCAGCGGGTCACGAATAGCTTGAGATGCAGTGAACAGACATTCAAGTAGCTTGGATAAGAAAGGGAGGAGGGAGATAGGGCAGGTAGGGTCCAGTGCCCCTTGTTGTGGTTCAATAAGCACTGTTTACTGGAAGGAGCTCTATGGTTGGTGCCAGCATTCCTTGCCTTCACTAAGGGGAAGCATGGCTTTGGATTCCCCATTAGTCACTACCCCTGAAACAGATTGCAATTGACAAATCGGAAACTGTGCTTTACTTTAACCTCTTCAATCCAAACATTTCAGGGCCACAACTCTAGACTTATAAGCAATTTAACTCACTTTCCACATACCCCCAAATCCAAAGACCAAAACACCAGGGTGGCATTGAACAGGCTGACCCAAAACATTTGTATCTTCACACAGTATCAGAAAGCATGAGCTAAGTGGTCAAAATTTAGATTTCAATAGCTCCAGGCTACAGGGAATTCTTACTTTCAGTTCAGGTAATGTGAGAATTTTTGCTTTGGGTATCCTCACAGACAGGACCCGGCTTCTCTCCTCCTTCGGCAACAGCTCACCAAATTTCTTGTATGCGCTTCAAGACAAAACAAAAACATCATTAGATGCTCGTCAAGCAGTGTAATAATGCAGGAGTGAGGATATTGCTCAGTATTGTCTTGGTGGGGGAGGGGGGGTTCACAGGCTCCTGCCCTAAAAAAAAAAAGGAAATCCTACCTCCCAGTTTCCAGTACCAGGCCAGGCATTAATGGTTGGAAATCAGAAGGGGACAGAGGGAAAACCTTATCAGTCCATTTTATTCCAGCTCACAGGTTCGGGACTTTGGATAACTGAATTGCTGGACTGTGATGATAAACATCCCATGTCAGCATCTGGATGCTAGGAGTGTGGCTAGGGCAGTAGTTCTGAACGCAGTCCTTGGGGCACATATCGAGTTCTCGGAATATCCACAGTAAATTTATCCCTGGCTGAAAGAAATGCCCAGATTCGCTTACACTCAGGGGAGAAATTTAATGGAACTATTTTCTAATCCTGAAGCTGGGACATTGGACAACAGGACACAACTGGGACACTTTAGTTGTTTATTTGGGTTTTGTTTTTTTTAATCATTTTATTAGAAAGCACTTTAGTTGTACTGGTTGTGTGTATTGCCCGTATGCTTTAGTGACAGACAGGATCTGTATTCCAGGTAGTGATAGGGAGTTTATCTTGAGATCTCACACTGATTGTGACACCAAGCAGGTTGTGTATGATATCCTATGTCCGTGTGGTAAATGATACCTGGGGCAAACCCGGCATAAAATAAAATTTAGGGTGGCCCATCTGAGCAATCTAAGATTGAGGAAGGAGGATACTCCCCCAGTTATGCACTGGCAATCATTACATTACATTAGTGATTTCTATTCCGCCATTACCTTGTGGTTCAAGGCGGATTACATAAAGTGCTCATAAAATGGAGCAGCGTTTAATTTACCAATCGAACACGGTGGAGCCGTATGGACTCAATAAAGAAGTGGAGTGGAATTTGCTGTAGGGGACGGTATTGGTCTGTTAAAGGTCAGGTGGTTGTCATTTGTAAGTTATGTGGCAATATAATGGGAAGGAAGAAGGGAAGTGATGTCATGCAGTTTGAATTTCTTGGAAACGGTGTGGTTCCCGTTTGTCAGCTGATACCTGGTTTTTGGCGAACCTTGGGTTCCTGTTTTTGTCACGCTAGTTTTACCAGTAGGTAACAGGTTTTATGAGGGGTTTTAGGGGTGTTGTGTAGTATATTTGGATGATTGATATGGAATGGATATGATTATTTTGCGTTTTAGGATATGATGAAAAAGCTGGTAATCCTTGCAAGTACAGCTCCTGAAGACGCCAAGCGGCGAAACACAGTCTTGTCAAGCTGTAAGATTATTGACCTTTAAAGTAATGGCAACGTGAGAAGAAAGAGGGGAACAGTGGACAGTGACTGAGGAGTTCTGAAGGATGACAATTGGTGCCGTTTTGCTGTTTTGGATTTTTCTGAACAACACCCCTTCTTTTGGATTGAAATCCTTTTTTGGATAATACACAAACAATAGCTGTTGCTATATAGATTGTTGCTATAGGCCAGGGGTAGGCAATTCCAGTCCTCGAGAGCCAGAGCCAGGTCAGGTTTTCAGGATATCCACCGTGAATATGGATGAGATGGATTTGCATGCACTGCCTCCTTTAGATGCAAATCTATCTCATGCATATATATGGTGGATATCCTGAAAACCTGACCTGGCTCCGGCTCTCGAGGACCGGAATTGCCTGCTATAGGGTGATTGAGTGAATGTAGTATGATTGTGGGTTGTGAATGAGTTGTCAGTATGGTAGTAGTGAGGTTCACAAGTTGAAAATATTTCTAAAATTTGTAATATTTATGATATAATGATTTGAAATATTAGGGCTGAAGCAGATTGATGATTTATTAAAAGTAACTATTTTCAGTAACAGTAAATAGCTCCTTCTTGTCTAATTAATAAAATTGGTAGCTATTTAATTCAATTGTAAATCCCAAAGCTTTGAACTCAGTAAATTTATGAGATATTTTTATACAAAGCAGGCAGTGTGTGCTCAAAGTTCTCTCATATATATTCATCTTAGATATAGAAACAGAGGTAAATGATGGCAGATAAGTTACCATATGGCCTATCCAGTCTGTCCATCTACACACTTCTACTGTATCTTCCTCTCATTTAGAAATCCCATACCAATATACCATCTACTTTCTCTTCCCCTCCCTTAGAGATCCTTTGTGTTTGTCCCATGCTTTCTTGAATTCAGATGTGATCTTGGTCTCCACCACCGCTACCAGAAGCTTTTCCACACAATCTGTCACTCTTTCCATAAAGATGTATTTCCGTAGATTACATCTGAGAATATCCCCTTTCACCTTCATCTATGCCCTCTCCTTCCCAAGATTACACATTGAAATATTTAAATCTGTCCCATACACTTCTCCTAATTCTATATTTAGCACTTAAAATTGCACATGCAAATTTGGGCATCCATACCATACAGTTTCTTATACCCTGCAAACTACACCACATTCAGAAAAAACCTGAAGACTCACCTCTTTGACAATTAACTGTCTTAATTTCTGTATAGCACCCCCTACTACTAGGTCCCTCCTCTTGCTTCTCCATGCCCCCTTCCCCTACGATTTGTCGCCTTGAGCCTGTATAGGTATGTGCGACTCACAAATGAAAGATTAGATTATGAGCTGGTTGAAAGACAGAAAACAGAGAGTAGATTTAAATGGTCAATAATCTCAATGGAGAATGGTAAATAGTGGGGTTCCCCAGGGGTCTGTGCTAGGACCGCTGCTTTTGGACATATTTATCAATGATCTAGAGATGGGAATAACTAGTGAGATAATTAAATTTGCTGATGACACAAAGTTAAAATCACAAGAGGATTGTGAAAATTTGTAAAAGGACCTTGTGAGACTGGGCATCAAAATGGCAGATAATGTTTAATGTGAGCAAGGGTAAAGTGATGCATGTGGGAAAGAGGAATCCAAACTATAGCTACATGATGCAGGGTTCCATGTCTGGAGTCTCTGTCTAGGAAAAGGATCTAGGTGTCATTGTTGAGATGTGGAGCCCCAGCATTTAGAAATGATCTTGGAACTCTGTCCATATGGAAGAGCATCAACTATTCTTTTACATAGGTCCTCTGAAATGTGATTGTTACATGATTATTTCCATTAACATATATAGTTAAGACCAAACTCATAACTCTTGTAGACCCTTTATAAAGGACAGATTGACCAAACTCAGTTATACAGATATACTCCGCACGGTGGTTTATGCACTACCTAGTTATTTAAGCATTTGATTCTAATTAACCAATTAATTGTGCTAAGGAAACAAATTTCTCACACTGATGCCGCATTAGTCCCCTTCTTTGTACATTGTGCCTCAAGAAAACATGGAATTTTAAATTTTTACCCTTTATGGCAGTTATCATGGCAACTTGTAATTCTCATGATCGTACTGAGACTTCACAAACTTTATTGACAAAATACATAGTTCAGAGCATGTAAAGTCTTTGAGTATATTCATCTTAAATTCCTAGATCTTATGAAGAAGCAACTTAGTAGTTTCACGGAGGTTTTGGTGTTTAAAAATATACTGTACATCATATATAATGCAACAGGAAATCATCAATACTCACAGAAGGATCTCCTGCTTTGTCAGAAATGTCAGTTCCTATGTGGGGGGGAAAAACCCAACAATGTATATTTGCAGACAAAGTAATTTAAATTGTATGTCAAAAATGTGTCTCCACTAATCGTGGTATACTGTAGATCCAAACTAATTTAACTTTGTTACATCCCAATGTTTACACTAAGTTGCCCATAGTCTACTTCTACCTAGTTATTTATATGACTTTTTACATTTTTTAAGAAAATCATAAATTGGTAGGAGGGACTGAGTAAAAATAAGGTACTGGATTGGAACCAGTTTCTTCATCAACAGACAATACATACTTTTCATAAGTATTATAGACTGTTCAAGGCACCTGGGATGACCAACAATTAAAAAAACAAAAACACTGATCCTCAGTATTATGAATACTTTTCTCAGAGCTTGGAATTTGCACTGGATTTGAGGTGTACTCATCATTTTTCAGTGTTACAATGACAAAACTGCGAAGTGACTGGTACCAAAATCATCTAGACCAGGGTTGTCCAACGTCAATCCTCGAGGACCGCAATCCAGTCAGGTTTTCAGGATTTTCCCAGTGAGTTTGCATGAGATCTTATTTGCATGTACTGCTTTCACTAGATACAAAAAGATCTGGATGTTCATTTGGCGAGGGCCGAAGTTGGACACCCCTGATCTAGACACTTTCTACCTTGATTACATAGTTTCATGTAATCATTCCTCAAAGCTTTTCACCTACAACCAGTGCCAAGCAACAAGTCACTTATAATTACTTGACAAGGTACCTAATCAACAAACTATATATTTTTCAATTTCGGTTTGTGTGTTAAAGGCAATTAACAAAACTGCAATACTATCATTGTATTTACATGGAAAGATGAGGCTTACATGGAACCACTGTTTTCACATACCCTTGGAATTGTTCCAGAAGGTAGCTCCTAAATTTGGAAGGCGGGAGAGGGGAGCTATGATACAGACATTTAAATACCTCAGTGTCATAAATGCAAATGAGGTAAGCCTCTTTCAAGTAAAAGGAAGCTCTGGAATGAGGAGGCATAGGGTGAAATTAAAGAATATTTATTTTAATAGATGTGTACAATACACTCCCACTGGAGATGAGGACTGTATATACTGTAAATTTGAGAAAGCATAGAACAAGCACAGAGGATCTCTATTAGTTGGTATGGATGGGCAAACTGGATCGGTCATATTCTGTGTAAGTCTTTAGTACAGTTAGTTTGTATGTACAGATATTTTGATTATCCTAGAAACACGATGCAGATAAAAGGCCAAATGGCCCATCCAGACTGCTCATCTACTGTTCTCCTCCTCTCCCTAAGATAGGGGATGGGGAACGAGGGCCGCAATCCCGTCAGGTTTTCAGGATTTCCCCAATAAATATGCATGAGATCTATTTGCATTCAATGGAGGCAGTGCCCTTGCCTTAAGAGGTACCTGTCTCACGTTTTCTTGAATTCAGACACAGTCTTTGTCTTTATTACCTCTCCCAGAAGAATATTCCACACATCTACCACTCTTTCTGTAAAAATGTGTTTCCTTCGATTACTCCTGAGCCTATCACCTCTTAACTTCATCCTATGCCCTCTCATTCCAGAGCTTCCTTTCAAATGAAATACTGGATTCATGCACATGCTCCCCTCTCCCGCATTTCCTCCAAAGCATACAGATTGAGATCTTTAAGTCTGTCTCCATTCGTCTTATGAAGACCACCAACCATTTTAGTAGCCGTCCTCTGGAGCGACTCCATCCTGTTCATATCTTTTGAGTTGCGGTCTCCTAGTTAATTGTGAACAATATTCTAAATGAGGTCTCACCAGAGTCTTCTAAAGGGGTATAAATACTTCCTTTTTCCTACTAGCCATTCTTCTCCCTACTCACCTGAGCATCCTACTAGTTTTCGCTGTCACCTTTTCACCTGTTTGGCCACCTTAAGATCATCACCTACTATCACACCCAAGTCCTGCTCCTCTTTTGTGCACAGAAGTTTTTCATCCCCTAAACTGTACCGTTCGCTTGTATTTTTGCAGCCCAAATGCATGACCTTGTATTTCTTAGCATATATTTTGTAGTGATTATCTTGCTGTGCTCTGTGTTAGTTTAGGATTAAATATTAGTTTTAATTTTCAATACTTATGCTTTATAGATGATATATCTCAGTGTATCTCAAACTGTTTGTCTCCTCAGATTCCAAGTGTGCCGCGGCACACTGAGGAGGAAGGCAGGCACCTGCCAGCTGACTTCCCTAAGTGGTACAGCACCAGCGCTGCCTGATTCGCTGAAGGCTTCATGTTCCCCCTTCTCTCTAGCATCCTTTGGCTTCCCCCCGGATCACCGGTAGGTAAAATGATTTTATTTTCAATATAGTGATTGAAATGTGTCAGTTTTGAGAATTATATCTGCTGTGTATATTGTATATAAACCTTTAGTGTGCCCCAACTCGAGAAAGTTTGAAAGACACTGATATATCTGAATTGCATTGTTTCTTATCTCAGAATTATTATCTGCTTTGAACTGTAGTGGATATGGCAGACTGCAAATCATTGTATTAAACTCCTTGTTGCTTTGCTCATACTACAAGGTGGTCATACAAAGAGCTCTACCCTAATCCCATTTTGATAAACAGTTTATCTCCTTATTACTTCCTGCTTTTATTGTGCAACTATGTCACAATGTGGGGAACACAATGATCCAGAAATAGCAGGGCTTGTGTGCAAAGAATGCTTTAAACAAAAAGAAAAAAAATGAGGAGTGGAGGAAACAATAACACTATGCAAAGACACAACTTTCCACTGGGTAGCTGAGCTGGCACTCTTGACAAAAGAAAAAGCTTCAGGTTACTGGTGAGCACACACAAGCCCAACCACCACCATCCACGTCATCAGCATAAAAAAAACTTTTGACAGATTGACTAAAGTCAAGCCAATTTCAAAAATGCTATGAACATACTGGGATTTGGTGGAAAAATTTGAAAAGTCAATCCAAAAACCCCCACTTCTGATTGCCAATCAGTTCTTAGTCCATATATTCCAAAGCAATGTTTCATGGTACATAAACCACTTCCTCAGGGCAAAATGAACTTTGCACTAACACTAAAACAAATGATGGCGTGGTGTGCATAGGTTAAACCTCATGTGAGTAACAATGCTTACTTAGTCTGTAACAGTATTCTTTTAATCTGTGTTGCTTGCAGTTTAGTCCTATCTCTCTCTGACTTGTGTACAACTGCCATTAAGCTCTTATTGTTTTTGAGTGAACTATTGGCTTGCCATTAAATAACACTTCATTTGACCACACTAGTTACCATATTTTTTGCTCCATAAGACGCACCTTACTATAAGACGCATCCTAGATTTAGAGGAGGAAAACAAGAAAAAAACCAAATTCTCTCTGCCAGGCTCTGTACCCTATCCCACCCCTCTGGTAGTTTAGTGATAGGTTGGGACAGGGCACAGGGCGGGCAGGGACAGGGCACAGAGCAGGCAGGCCTAGTGGCCTAGTGACAGGCAGGCAGGCCCCATAACCCCACGTGCCCCCCCATATCTTAAATCATCCATGTACTCCCAGTACCTTTTTTAATCATCCCCCATACCTTTAATCATCCCCCCTTGTACCTTTTTAATCATATCCCCCTTCTGTACTTTTAATGATAGCCCCTCTTGTATCTTTTTAATCATATCCCCCCTTTGTATCTTTATAAAGAAAAACATACCTTTTTTTAATTCTTCCCTCCCTCCCTCCCTCGATGGCTGTATCATTTCCCGGCAGCAGGCGCAAGAGTCAGGAGCACGGCAGTCAGGCCCAAGCTTTACATGCTCCCTCTTGGGCCCACGCCACTTTCTGAATGGCTGGCAGCAGTTCTCGCGAGTCTCATGCATATTCATTGTGGAATCTTGAAAACCCAACTGGATTGTGGCCCTTGAGGACCGTGGTTGCCCATCCCTGATCTAAATTTCCAGTCAGGATCTAATAAGAACATAGAAATTGCCGCTGCTGGGTAAGACCAGTGGTCCATCGTGCCCAGCAATCCGCTCACGCGGCAGCCCTTAAGTCAAAGACCAGTGCCCTAACTGAGATTATTTATTTATTTAATTTTCTATACCATTCT
Source organism: Geotrypetes seraphini (assembly GCF_902459505.1). NCBI lineage: Eukaryota > Metazoa > Chordata > Amphibia > Gymnophiona > Dermophiidae > Geotrypetes > Geotrypetes seraphini. The sequence goes on from NC_047097.1 coordinate 31,596,408, forward strand.
CTCAGGAGAACTCAGAATGGTTTACATGAGTTTATTCTAGTACTCAAGTATTTTTCCCTGACTGTCCCGGCGGGCTCAAAATCTATCTAATGTACCTGGGGCAATGGAGGGATTAAGTGACTTGCCCAGGGTCACAAGGAGCAGCATGGGTAGCTTTAACCACTGCACCACACTCTCCCCACTAGCTTTAACTGCGTACGATCTGGTTCAGCAGGAACTTGTCTTTTTCTTGAATCCCTGGAGGGTGTTTTCCTCTATTATTGAACCACTCTCTGGTTGAAGAACAACTTCCTTACGTTTGTACGGAATCTATCCCCTTTTAACTTTAGAGAGTGCCCTTTCGTTCTCTCTACCTTGGAGAGGGTGAACAACCTGTCTTTATCTACTAAGTCTATTCCCTTCATTATCTTGAACGTTTCGATCATGTCCCCTCTCAGTCTCCTCTTTTCAAGGGAGAAGAGGCCCAGTTTCTCTAATCTCTCACTGTACGGCAACCATTTTAGTCGCTCTTCTCTGGACCTTCTTTATGCACGGCGACCAGTGCTGGATGTAGTATTCCAAGTGAGGGCATACCATGGTCCGGTACAGTGGTATGATAATGTTCTCCGATCTGTTCTTGATCCCCTTCTTAATCATTCCTAGCATTCTGTTTGCCCTATTTGCTGCTGTCGCACATTGCGCAGACGGCTTCATTGACTTGTCGACCAGTACTCCCAAGTCTCTTTCCTGGGGGGGTCTCTCCAAGTACTGCACCGGACTGCCTGTATTCGTGTAAAACATTTTTGTTGCCGACATGCATCACCTTACACTTATCCACGTAAAACCTCATTTGCCATGTCGCGGCCCATTTCTTGAGAGTGTTTATGTCACGTTGCAGGTCTTTGGAATCCTCCTGCGTCTTCATTACGCTGAATAACTTCGTATTGTCTGCAAATTTAATCACCTCACTCGTTGTACTAATTTTGAAGAGCACGGGTCCAAGCATGGGGATGATGCGGCACTTGTACCGGCGGGCCAGCTTTAGAGGAAATTTGAAATTGTCTGGCGGGCCAGAGTTTGACATGTCTGGTGTAAAACCACCACAGTTTTTCTCCACAGATCGCCAATGTGGCCCAAAAGTTATGCATTATGAGAACACATGATCAACAATGCTCGTCTGCCTGATCTCTGCCCCAGAGCTTTTAAAAAAAAATTGGCTTCCTTATTCTATTCCAGCCGAAGTAGGTAGAAACTGAGATCCCCTTTTTTCCCCAAATAAAGTATCATGGATTAAAATAATTGTTAATGTTGAAGTGCCATGTTTGGAAAAGTACTTCACAAAGTTTCCAGCATCACCCATTGGGACAAACAAACCAAACTTTTATTGGGCTCTGACTCAATGGCGCCTGTCAAAGCGTTTGTTCCATTCTGACGCTGCATCTACGTCACACAAGCATTCTCCAGCTGTTTCTGTCACTGTCTCTCCCCACAACCTATCTTGCTGGTTGCCTCCCACCTCCTCGTCTTTCCCCGCCATCCCCAGCGCTCCCTTGGACCCTATGCCCCAGATCCCTCGCTTTAGCCAGTCCCGAAGGAAAGCGGAGCGGCGAGAGCCCGAAAAGGGCGGGTACCTGGTACTCGGACAGCAGCTCCTTGGACAGCTGGCTGCCTGCGGCTCCCATTGCCCCGAGCCTGGCAAAGAAACTTTCGGCCACGCCCTCAGAGGCAGGACGGAAACTTCCTACGCAACCTTCCGCCCTGACGTCACCGTCTCCCCGGTAACAGGTGTATTTGCATGGGTGGGAGCGCGCTCCCTCCTCGCCTTCGCGAGCTCCGCCTCGAGGCCGCAAGTAAAGCAAATAGCGGGCGCGTGGGCTTGAAACATTGGGGGCTAGGGCGCATTTTAATTAGAGACGCTCTGACTGACGCCCGTCAAACGACACAAAAGATGACAAGAAGTAACAACACAGACGCGTGGTTGCTGCCAGCTTTAGGGACGCGAAGTAGGGTGACTTTAGACGAGACATGTTTCGGTAAACTGTATTTGCCCCTTAGGGGCACCTTTGGTTGGGGCTTTAATTCAACTTAATGTAGAGGCATGACGGGCACGCACGTGATGCTAACGTAAGAATGGTATTGGCTGCGGGGGCGCGTGACGAAGACGGAAGTAGAACGTGCTCCTTTCGGCCGGCAGGTGAGAGCTCTTCTCGTTTGGTTCCCCTCTAATTGAACTGAGTACATTCTTGCCATTGCAGGTTAAGGCATAAATCCTAACCAGAAACTTTATACTACTTTGTGCAGCTAAAATCTCTGTTGGCTAAATATGGGCCCCTTGTACAAAGGTGCGGTACTGATGCTCCCGTGGCAAAGAGTAACTTGGTCCTCTGGGGCCCAATATTCAGCTGGTAGCCATTGACGTTTTCTTGCCCATTGTTGACTTTATGCCTGGAAATTCAATGCTGGGCTACCTCCATCAATTATTGATTTATATACCACTTATATTCTAAGTGGTTTACATTTAGGTACTTATCATATTTTCCTATCTGTCTCTGCGGGCTCAAACTCTATCTAGTGTACCTGGAGCAATGAGGGATTAAGTGACTTGTCCAGGATCACAAGAAGCAGCGAGGCATTTACACCTACAACCTCGGGGTGCTAAGGCTGTAGCTCTAACCACTGCACCACACACTCCAGGGTTACAGAACAGGTGCTAACTGGACATTTTCAGCTACACTAACCGGTCAAGTGCAGCTGAATATGACTGGCTAGCCCCCAAAAAGTATTTAACTGGCCAGGAGCCATTTCTGGCAGGTAAAATCACTCTGAATACCAATCCTTTGGTGTTGCTGAATGCATGTGAAGGATTGATATTTAGAGTGATTTTCTAGCGATCATACTGAGACAGGTTTGTGCAGTCTCCATTCCACTCTCTTGTCCACACATTAATCTCCTAAGTAGTTTGCCAGACACAGCCCTAGAGCTGCTCATACTATGTTCCCCATACCTGGGATGTTGTTGATAAACTGGGGCTCATTTTTAAAGCACTTAGATATACAAGGCTAGATTCACTAAGTCCACTGATCAAGTCCCGACCACTTAGCGACCCCAACCCAATTCACTAAACTTCCTCCCGCACCCGATCTGATCCGATCCATGCAGGCAGGCAGCAATTCACTAAAAAAAAAAAAAAAAAAAGAGGAACACCGACTGGGCAACTGCTGAGGACTAGTTGCACACGTCCCTGCTGTCTCTCCTGCTCCATGCCGCCCTGAAATCCCAGCCAACTTCTACCAGCCCTGCTCCATTTAGCTCTCTGCTTCCTCCATGCTATCTAACCGCAATCCTGCTCTGCCACCAGCTCTGCTTCCTGCTCAAAAAACTCTCCTCTTTGCCGTGATTCTCCTGCCGCTATTCTCCCTCTCCTGCTCTCTGCTCTTCCCTCCAAGTTTCAAGTTTATTAAAAACGCTAATCATAAATTCTAAGCATTTTACAATAAAAAATTTAATTTAAAAAGGGGTCCAGTTAACAAACTATTAATGACATAACATTACTTACATGAAACAATAGGATAATGGGGAGAAATACAATTTGAAAGAAAGAGAGAACAATTAGGGATAATAACATAGTGAAAGAGAAAAAATAAATTTTTGTATAGAAAATGAATTTTTGCATTGAAAATGAGCTAGAAAAGTCCCATAGACCAATTAACAGTCATATGCGTCTTTAAGTAAAAAAGCTTTTGAGGCCACCCTTGAATTTATCCAAATTCTGTTCAGACCTTAAATATGATGGTAACGAATTCCATTTATTGGGGCTATTGTTGCAAAAGAAGAAGCCCTACGGCTCTCTGCTGTGATTCTCCCTCTCCTACTCTCTGCTCCTGCTTGCCGCCTTTCCCTACCTCCCTGCTCTCTGCCGTGATTCTCCTGCCGCGATTCTCCCTCTCCTGCTTACTGTCCTTCCCTGCAGCGTGAGCCCATGGTTTTAACCCGCTTTAAACCCGCGGGTTAAAACCACGGGCTCGCGTTGTAGGAAAGGGCAGCAGAGAACAGGAGAGTCAGGGCGAAGAAAAAAATATAAAAAATGGACAGCAAAGTAGATGGTCTGCGCATGTGTCGGGATCGCTTTCCAGCGATCCATTTCGTCGGTGAAGGGCGTGCCTATGATCACCCTCATTATACATGCAGAGGGTTGGAGAATCGGTCAGCCTGCCTCGGATTGCCCACAGATCGGATAAGATCGGTGGGCTTACTGAATCTAATAATAAAAATAATTTTATTCTTATATACCGCCAAAGCCACAACATTTTGAGGCGGTTTACAGTAAGAAGCGCTGGACAATCAGCTAAAAAAACAATACAAATCACCTAAAATGCATACATACAGGATAAAAAGTAAAACAGTGAATCCTTAGGTTACAAATCAATCAAACAACAGCGTTTTAACTGATTTTCTAAAACTAAAATAGGATGGAGCATGCATGATAGTATTACCCAACCAGTCATTCAGTTTACCTGCCTGGAAAGCAAGAGTTCTGTCCAGGAATCTTTTGTAACAACAAGCCTTTATTGTTGGGTAGGTAAACATATGGATTCTACGTGTAGGCCTGTTAAGATGATTGAAGAAAAAGTGAGAGACCAAATACGCAGGGGCCAAGCCAAATATTAGTTTAAAGCAAAGACAAGAAAATTCAAACAAAACTCTTGCTTCCATCGGCAGCCAGTGTAATTTTTGATAATAGGGACTAATATGTTCCCATTTTTTCAAACCAAAAATCAAACAAACTGCTGAATTTTGAATAACTCAGAGTCTTTTAAGAGTTTTCTTGAATGTTCCTAAATAAATAATAATATAATAGTCAAGCATACTTAAGATGGAAGATTGAACCAGCAAATGGAATGATGCTACATCAAAATATTTTTTAATGGTTCTGAGTTTCCATTGGACCGAGAAACATTTTCTGACTAACAGGTCCTTTTGTTCTTCTAAAATAAGATGTCGGTCCAATGTCACTCCCAGGATTTTTATGGACTAGTCAGTAGGAAAATCCTGACCGTTCAAAAATTTCAATGTGTCTTTAATTTTATCATTTGGGCTTGCCAAAGTACCATAGAAAATGAAACTTTTGTGTGTCTTAAGTGCTTTGAAAATGAGCTCCAAAATGTCAGGGCATGGCCACACATTGGTGAGACTGCTCATTATTGTCTCTGATGTCCATGCTTCTTCAATATACTAAGTTGTTTAGCCTGTTTAGTTGTGAAGTCTCATTTTTCAGTGTGCTGCACAAGAGATTCTTCAGGAGTCTTTGGTGGTGGAGAAGCTAACATGTTGGCTAAAGAAGACTTATGCACTCAGCTTCCTCTGATCACTTAACAAAACCTGATGCATTACAATTACCTATTTGGAATTCTTGTTTACATCTTATGAGTCTTATGGGCTGTGTTATGAAATTTTTATGTTTCAGGTCAAATGCAACTGGACAGAACCAGATGTGGATTGTAATGTCTTTCTAAAATGGCAAGACCACTTGATGCTAGACAAAAACTAAGAAATACTTCTGATTGTTCACCTCGGGAAGGCAAAACCCAAGGAAGGGCTATAAACAAAGCAAACTATGCAGAGCATTTGAAAGGACCTTGGGTGGAAGAATTTGTTTATTCTGAAGAAGAGTTTGTTCTGCCAGGGCGTGAGTGGCAAGGAAGTAAATTGGATGAGAGAAAAAAAATCCTCCTTTCCAGGTTTGATTTGGCTCTCCAGTCTAACTGGAAAGAGAAGATGAGGAATGGGTTGTTCCGCTATCCCTTGAAGAAGTTACAGACCCGCATCCTTCCTGGCTCTGTTCAATTTGTAGCCCAACTTAACATCCAAAGAGGGATAGAGAGGAGGAAGCCACAGGACATTCAGAGTGTTCAGCAGAGATTTGATCCTCATCAGTTTAACTTCAATAAAATCAAAATGGAGGAAATTTTGTTCCAAATGAGTAGGGCATCAATAAGAAAAGACTCGAGTTCTAATGCAGATTATGAAATCCAAGGTTCTGAGTTAGAGAGAAACTGTTGCCAAAGTCAAGCAGAGTTGCAAACCACGGAGGACAAGGGTTGGAAGCCGGGCAATACCTTACTGGTGATCAATGTGAGTCCCCTTGAGTTTGGGCACATTTTATTTATTCCAGACCCAGCCCTTTGCCTCCCTCAAATTTTAACCCAAGATCTCATCCAGCTGGGGATTGAATCGGTTCTCCTCAGTGCTGATAGAGGTTTTCGGGTTGGATTTAACAGCCTAGGAGGCTTTGCATCTGTTAATCATTTGCATCTTCATGGGTTTTATCTGGACCAGGAACTTCTGATTGAATCAGCCCACAGTGAACCTTTATGTCCTGACATAAACTTTCACCTCCTCTCAGGTTTTCCAGCTCAGGGTTTCCTGTTTTATTCAGATGGGAAGGATCTCGAAATAGTGGCCCGGAACATATGCAAAGTGACCAACTATCTTGTGACAAAAGATATTGCACACAACTTGTTTGTGACTAGGGGCACTTTGTCTAGCCATAATACTGACCCCAAATCTCATGCCAGAATCCGGATCATTATCTGGGCTAGGAAGTCCTGCTTTGGTGCTAAGGAGGAATCGGCCTTTAATGTGGCCCTCTGTGAACTGTCAGGCCATTTACCCATCAAAACTGTTGAAGATTTTCACAGCATCACTGAAGCATCTGCCATCACAATTATTCAAAACTACCTCCTACCAGATGCAGAGTTCTCTCAGCTCACTTCCCAGCTAATAGCACTTTTAACAGTCTGATTTAAAAGTCTGTGGGCACATACATTCCTGCTGCCAAAACATGACAGAAGAATCTTCCAAGAGCTGCTAATGTATCTGTTTATCGTTGAGCTGTATGAATAACTTGAAATAAGAGTTTCATGAAGGATTGTTTATTTATTTACTTGTACAGATGTATAATTCAGTAGTTCATTGCACTGGAGACCAGTTTTTAAATTATATTACTTCATTTTGTGTCCATGCAGAAGAAGTTGTTGTTTTTTATTTTTAATTTATAAGATTTTAAATTTATTTACAAGCACTTCACAACTTGGTACAGATCAAAAAATTATATATAGTATAGTAACATATAAAGGAAAATTATTAAACTCTTATTTAGCCCACTACACCATGCAAAATAATTGATATAAACACAAAGGAGCAGATGTATGAAAGCATTGCTTCAGTTCTATCCCTTGTAAAAATACTGACGTACGTTCATTTAATAAATGTGCTACAAATTTTGCTATGGGAAGAACTTGACACAAAATGTTATATTTTCCCTAATGTACCATATATACATATGTTCCATAATGATTCACTGCAGCTGATGAGGTTGGCAGTGGAATCCATTTGCTGGGCAACAAAAGATGAACAATGCTTGTTTTGGCTGTACCAGTTCTAAAGGGCATTTTGTAGTGGGTCAATGAAGGAATACAGGTGTGACTTAGAAAGCCACAACAGGGTAAAAGAAACCCTGTTAGACTAATTTATTTTCTGATTAGCTTTCAGGAGCTGACACTTTTTTCACAAATCTGACAAGAATGTAAACGGTGATGGCCAGAAAATGATAGTGTGGGGGTAAACTGGATGGTGTGTGTCAGAGTCAGCAGAAGGGTAAATGTAATAAGATTTGATATACTGCCTTTCTGTGGTACAATCAAAACAGTTTACATTTATTATATATAGATACTTTCTCTGTCCCTAGTGGACTGTCTACATTTTTGTACATGGGGCAACGGAGTATTAACTGACTTGCTCAGATTAACAGTGAGCTGTAGTGGGAATTGAACCCATTACCCAGGTTCTCAGCCCACTGAACTAAGCATTGAACTACTCCTTGGCCTGGTGACAAGCATTGTAAATTTACTGTTGCTGAAAACTGGTGATGGTTCATATGCTGAACCAGTAAAAAGTAACAAAGCAGTGCCTTTCTGATTATCTAAAGCAACACTGTATTAATATATTTTCAATGGATTTACCACTATAAACATTGATTTTCATTGAAAAGAACAACATGGATTTTCCACATTCCTCATCAGTCGTAGTGTTCACCACATCAGGAATTTCACATATTTTCATTACCTCACATGTTATCATATATTATCACTTTTTGCTTCTGTGCTAATGTATAAGCCGCTTCTCTATACAGTATATCCAACATGGCATAGGTGCCGGAACGGGGGAGGGGGGGGGCACAGGGGCAACGGAGCTGATGGTGAATTTACACAGGCGGCATTCCTGGGAGCCTTCCTGCCGACCAACGTATCTGCTGATAGGCTCTCTCTGCTGCGAACCTTCCACATCTGTTCCTTCCCCACACGCATGTACTTCACTATTCCTGCAAATGTCGTCAGGCGGAGAAAACGACTCTCAATGCCGCACTGCTGTTGCCAGCGCCTTCTGTCCACTGCCTGCCCCCCTCTGACAACTTCCTGTTTCCGCTGGGGCGGGCAGTGGACAGACGATGCCAGCGATGGCAGTGCGGTGTTGAGTCATTTCCTCTGCCTGACAACATTTGCAGGAATAGTAGAGTGCATGCGTGTGGGGAAGGAAAAGATGTGGAGGGTTCGCAGCGGAGAGAGCCGACCAGTAGATACGCTGGTCAGCAGGAAGATGCCGCTTCCACAAGAGTGCTGCCTGGTGCCGCCAGATTTGGGGGAGAGGTAGAAGATAATGAGGAAGCAATATAGGACTTGGGGGAGGGAGATGTTGAATTCAAATCAGGGAAGGTGGGAGAGATATAGGGTAAAGGGAGGAGGGAAAGATGTCAAATTTGTGAGGGACAGGGAGAGATGGATAGGGATGGCAGAGAGGGTAGAAGGGACAGGGAGAAGTGGCAGAGGGGGGTAGAAGGGGTACAATGAGAGATGGATTTGGAGGACGACAGAAGGAGCAAGAGATGGGGGGAAGGTAGAGGGGATCAGGGAGAGATGGTAGAAAGGGTGAAAAGGAGGGAGAGATGGATAAGTAGGGACAAAATGGAGAGAAAGAGAGATGGATTTGGTGAAGAGGGTAAAATGTGGAAAGGCAGGAGATTCAGGGGAGGAAAGATGGACTAGGGGAGAGCAGAGGAGGAAGAGGAGAGAAGGACAGGAAAAAGCAGAGGGGATATGGACTGAGGGCCAGAATGGGGTTGGGAAGAGAGATGTCACACTTGGGAGGAGGGAGTAGAATGGCAGAAATAAGAGATGTTGGACTTCTGGGAGGGAGAGAGGAATGAAATGCTGGGTTACAAGGGTGGATTAAGCAACAAGGAGAGGGACATAAGAATTGCCGCTGCTGGGTCAGACCAGTGGTCCAGCTGTCCACTCAAGCGGCGGCCCTTAGGTCAAAGACCAGTGCCCTAACTGAGACTAGCCTTACCTACGTATGTTGTGGTTCAGCAGGAACTTGTCTAACTTTGTCTTGAATCCCTGGAGGGTGTTTTCCCCTATAACAGCCTCCGGAAGAGCGGTCCAGTTTTCTCCCACTCTCTGGGTGAAGAAGAACTTCCTTATGTTTGTACAGAATCTATCCCCTTTTAACTTTAGAGAGTGCCCTCTTGTTCTCTCCCCTTTGGAGAGGGTGAGCAACCTGTCTTTATCTACTAAGTCTAGTCCCTTCATTATCTTGAATGATTCGATCATGTCCCCTCTGTCTCCTCTTTTCAAGGGAGAAGAGGCCTAGTTTTTCTAATCTCTCACTGTTTGGCAACCCCTCCAGCCCCTTAACCATTTTAGTCGCTCTTCTCTGGACCCTTTTGAATAGTACTGTGTCCTTCTTCATGTACGGCGACCCGTGCTGGATGCAGTATTCCAGGTGAGGGTGTACCATGGCCCAGTACAGCAGCATGATAACCTTCTCCAATCTGTTCGTGATCCCCTTCTTAATCATTCCTAGCATTTTGTTTGTCCTTTATGTCGCCGCCACGCATTGCACTATCGGCTTCATTGATTTGTTGACCAGTACTCCCAAGTCTCTTTCCTGGGGGTCTCTCCAAGCACTGCACCGGACATCCTTTATTCATTCATAAGATTTTTGTTACCGACATGCATCACCTTACACTTATCCACATTAAACATCATTTGCCATGTCGCGGCCCATTTCTCAAGGGTGCTTATATCACGTTGCAGGTCTTCGCAATCCTGCATCTTCACTACTCTGAATAACTTCGTTTCGTCTGCAAATTTAATCACCTCACTCATCGTACCAATTTCCAGGTCGTTTATAAATATGTTGAAAAGCACAGATACAAGCATCGAACCCTGCGGTACACCACTCGTGACGCTTTTCCAGTCCGAGTATTGTCTATTTACCCCCACTCTCTATTTCCTATCTGCCAGCCAATTTTTAATCCACACGAGTATTTCACCCTCTATTCCATGGCTCGCAATTTTTTGAAATAGTTGTTCATGCAGAACCTTGTCGAATGCCTTCTGAAAATCCAGATATACGATGTCGATACCCTTGTCTGTCTGACCGTTTACGCCCTCGAAGAAGTGCATAAAATTTTATTAGATTTCCTTAGACATCTAGGCCTAGTGACAAAAATTCCAACCTGTTTCGCTTTTTTCCCATCTATCATCCCCTGGGCTCTGCATTATCAACAAGTGAGGGGACATCAACAGTATTTAAGTGGACAAATTTTCAGTGAGTCACAGCACTTTGGTCCTCTTAAGTTTTTGTTTGCTGTTTTGTTTTGTGATCGTTTTAATGTGTATGTTTCTTGTATCAAGTTTATCAAGTTTATTAACAAAATTTGATTAATCGCCTATTATAATCACTAAGCGATGTACATAACAAAAATACAATAAAGTAAAAAGGGATTCACAATTTAACAAAAAAACATTTAACTTGAACAAACATACAGTTGGGAAGGAAAAGATAAAAGTTACAATTTTTGTTTGGGGTAGAATAAAGGAAATGACAATAGGTAAAGGGGAGTAAAAAACCTCAGCAATTATGAATATACTATGCTTTAAACATTAAAAGCATCTCTAAATAAATAAGATTTTAAAAGTTTTTTAAATATTAAAATATCTTTTTCTTTACGAATGTATTGGGGAAGGGCATTCCACCATAGGGGACCTGTCACGGAAAAAATGTCGGCCCTTCTTGTACCAATGATTTTCAGGGAAGGTACTGAGAGAAGATTCTGGTTGGAGGAACGAAGAGAGCGTTGTGTATTATAAGGTATTAAGAGTCTAGATATGAATTGGGGTTCACCACAGGCTAAAGTTTTAAAGATGAGTAGCATTATTTTAAATGTGATTCTATGACTAATAGGTAGCCAATGAGAATCTATTAACAGCGGAGAAACGTGATCATATTTCTTAGCATTGTATATTAACTTTATTGCAGTATTTTGAATCAATTGTAATCTCCTTTTTTCTTTCAATGATATGTTAAGAAAGAGAGAATTGCAGTAATCGAGTTTCGATATTACTAATGAGTGAATTAGTATTGTGATAGATTTAGGGGTCAGGAATTTGGATATTGTATCCTGCCTTGGAATAAGGCAAGTTATAAAATGTTGATAACTGAAGCTACCAAGCCCTCACAGTGGCAGAACCATCTTAAACCTTACATTCCTGCCAAGGAGGGAAGTGATATGGAGGGGCAGAGCCAGGAGGGTGTGATCCAGGGAGTATAAAAGCTCAGGGCACAGCTAATTTGAGGAGGCCCTCCACCATGTATGTGTGAACTATAACTGTGACAGTCAGATAGGCAAAGTTCAGCTTGGGACCTTGCAGAGTGTGGTGCAGTGGTTAGAGCTGCAACCTCAGCACCATGAGGTTGTGGGTTCAAACCCTGCGCTGCTCCTTGTAACCCTCGGCAAGTCACTTAATCCTCCACTGCCCCAGGTACATTAGAAGGACTGTGAGCTCACCGGGACAGATAAGAAAAAATGCTTGAAGTACCTGTATGTAAAACTGCTTTGAGTGTGGTTGTAGAACTACAGAAAGGCGATATACAAGTCCCAATTCCTATCCCTCCCCGAGCTTGGGCTGGTCAGCATATGTTATTTGCTAAAGACCCAGCCAGAATCACATGGTGCAGAGAGAATAGTGCATTCCATGGTCTGATATTTAGCCAGCAGTGATCAATGTTTTGCTGATCATCACTGGCATTATATCGGGAAATTCAATTCTGGGCCATGTCTGGGCTCTGGTATTGACTTTCTCGGTTTATGAAATTGGCTAAAAACCATAGCCAGCGAAGTATGATATTTGTCATAAGTACATAAGTAGTCGCCTCCGCCGGGGCAGACCAGAGGTCCATCCAGCCCAGCGGTCCGCTCACGCGGCGGCCCATCAGGCATATTGCCTGGTCAGCGGTCCCTGACTAATTTTATTGCCTACCTCTACAGTTATCTCTAAACCTTCCACTGCTCTTATCTGTACCCCTCAATCCCTTTGTCTTCCAGGAACCTATCCAGGTCTTCCTTGAAACCCTGTACTGTGCTATTTCCTATCACGGCCTCCGGAAGGGTGTTCCATGTGTCCACCACCCTCTGTGTGAAAAAGTACTTCCTTGCGTTTGTTTTAAACCTGTCCCCCTTCAATTTCATCGAGTGACCCCTTGTTCTTGTGGTTTCTTTCAAATTGAAAAATCTGTCTTTGTCAACCTTTTCGATGCCCCTCAGGATCTTGAAGGTCTCTATCATATCTCCTCTGAGTCTCCGCTTTTCCAGGGAGAACAACCCCAGCTTCTTCAGTCTGTCAGTGTATGTAAGGTTTTCCATACCCTTAATCAGTTTAGTTGCTCTTCTCTGGACTCCCTCAAGCATTGCCATGTCCTTTTTGAGGTACGGTGACCAGTACTGTACACAGTATTCCAGATGCGGGCGCACCATAGCCCGGTACAGTGGCAGGATGACTTCCTTCGTTCTGGTCGAGATACCCTTCTTAATGATACCTAACATTTGGTTTGCTTTCCTCGAGGCTGTGGCGCATTGTGCCGACGCCTTCAATGTCGTGTCTACCATCACTCCCAAGTCTCTTTCCAGATTACTGACCCCTAGCATTGATCCCCCCATTTTGTAAGTGAACATCGGGTTCCTTCTCCCTATATGCATGACCTTGCATTTCCCTACATTGAAGCTCATTTGCCACTTTTTCGCCCATTCTTCCAATGTCGTAAGATCCCTTTGGAGATTCTCGCAGTCAACCGTGGTTTCAACCTTGCTGAATAGTTTGGTGTCATCTGCAAATTTGATGACCTCGCATTTTGTTCCCTCCTCCAGGTCGTCAATGAATATGTTAAACAGGAGCGGTCCCAGCACCGATCCTTGAGGAACCCCGCTCGTAACCCCTTGCCAGTCCGAGTAATGGCCCTTTACACCAACCCTCTGCTTCCTGTCTGCCAGCCAGTTTTTGATCCATCGGTGGACCTCCCCGTGCACCCCATGGTTCCATAGCTTCCTGAGCAACCGCTCATGTGGTACCTTATCGAAGGCTTTCTGGAAGTCTAGGTAAATTATGTCTATGGGTTCTCCTTTGTCCACCTGGTTGTTTACCCCCTCAAAGAAGTACAACAAGTTTGTGAGGCACGACCTACCCTTGCAGAACCCATGCTGGCTCGACCTTAGCTGTCCATTTTTTTCGATATGGTCACAGATGCTGTCCTTAATCAGTGCCTCCATCATCTTTCCCGGGACCGATGTGAGGCTTACCGGCCTATAGTTTCCCGGGTCGCCCCTCGAACCCTTCTTGAAGATGGGCGTGACATTAGCTATTTTCCAGTCCTCCGGGATCTCTCCAGTTTTTAGGGATAGGTTGCATATTTGCTGAAGTGTCTCTGCTATTTCATTCCTTAATTCCTTGAGCACCCTTGGGTGAATGCCATCCGGACCTGGCGACTTGTCGCTCTTTAGCTTGTCTATCTGCCTGAGGACATCCTCCTGGCTCACCTCTAATTTGACCAGCTTGTTATCTTGATCTCCATTTTCTATTTCCTCTGGTTCCGGAATGTTGGATGTGTCCTCCCTCGTGAAGACCGACGTAAAGAAGTCATTTAACTTGTCAGCTATTTCTTTTTCCTCCCTCACTACTCCCTTTCTATCCCCATCATCCAAGGGCCCCACTTCCTCCCTCGCTGGTTGCTTCCCCTTTACGTACCTGAAGAATGATTTGAAATTTTTTGCCTCTCCCGCTAGTCTCTCTTCATATTCCCTCTTTGCTCTCCTAACCACTCGGTGGCACTCCTTCTGGCTTTCCTTGTGTTCCTTTTGGTTGGCCTGCGTTTGATCCTGTTTCCATTTTTTGAACGATGCTTTCTTGTTACTGATCGCCTTTTTTACAGCTGCCGTTATCCATGCTGGGTTCTTTATTCGATTTTTCTTGCACTCTTTTCTGAACCTGGGGACGTACAGGTTCTGTGCTTCGTGCACCGTACGCTTGAGCAGGGTCCAGGCGCTTTCTACGGACTCTACCTTCCTTGTGCTGCCGTTGAGTTTCTTCCCCACCATTTTCCTCATTGCATCATAATTCCCTTTTCTGAAGTTGAGCGCTGTTGTTGTGGTTCTTTTCACCCTGGATGATCCCAGTTCTAGTCTGCACTGGATCATGTTGTGATCGCTGTTTCCCAGTGGGTCTAATACCGCTACTTCCTTTGCAGGTCCCCCCAGTCCACTGAAGATTAGATCAAGAGTAGCTTCTCCTCGTGTAGGTTCCATGACCAGCTGTTCCAGGAAGCAGTCCCTCGTGGCTTCCAGGAATTTGGTCACTTAATTGGCTATGGTGAACCGCATAAAGATAGGAGCAGGCCGCAAGAGGAGGTTCACCTTTAACCCAATATGTGGCTCTGGACCTAGCCTCATTCACATTATTTCACACAGCACTTCTGTTTAACACCAGCCCACTGACTTTAACCAGGATTCTGATGGTAGCTGGAGTTCAGTTTCACTTTGTTAAGATAATAATGATTGTTGTTGCCTCTGTCAATGAGTGTACTTGTTATCTGCCACTAAGCTGGTCTTAAATCTAAAAAACAAACAAACATGGACTTTGCCTGCTACCTGGTTCCCTCTTGCTGGAATCCCTTTGCACAAATTGAAAAAACAAACAAACCCTGTCTCTTCCCCTATTTTCTGAACTAAAATGTTTGGGCAGTAATCTGACTGCTCAGGTAAAGATTTTTAATAAGCCAAGACTATGCCTACACTTAGGTCCTTTACTACTCCTGATAATTTCTATTTGGTTGGCCCTACCATTAGGCAGAATAGCCACCACCTTGGCGGAAGAAGGTCAGCATGGCAGTCAGTAACAATAGATAGATTTCAGTCCTGCCTCTTTTGATAACAGATTTTGAAGGGGTAGGGTGCAAGATGCACAGATAGTGAAAGTCCTAGGCTAGCTGCACTGATTCTTGTTTAGTGCCATAGGACGGGGCAGCTTTGGTGACAGCAGCAGCTACATGAGTGAGAAATGAGGCTCAGCCTGGCACAGGGAAGACATAGGGAGATCCTGGGTGGAAGAAAGTGAAGATGCCTGATGTGGGCAGGAGGGGGGAGGAAGAAAGGAAAGATGCTGGATTGTGGGTGAGGGGGTGCACAACTGACATTTCTTCTAAAAAAAAATCCCAAACCAACAAAACAGACACCCTTGGAACAGTCATGGGTGTTGGTTCTGACCATATTATTTACTGTAACACTTTATTCAGGGGGTTTTAAATCATTCATTTGCATGTTATAATTAGCATAGTATGCTACAGTATGCCTCCTTATTGCCATAGGCTACTGTGATGATGTAAACTCTATCCTCTACTATTCCACTGAATTCCAGTCTATATTGAATTTGATTCTCCATATATCATACTAATAATGTTTGGTCATTTAGATCTTTGGCAAGATCTTATTGGCTGTTTCTCTTATGAAATCAATATCCCATGTAAATATGAAAGATTTTAGGCATGTCAGCAAGTCCAGAAGCCTGGCAGTAGCTAGCTCTTGACGTCCATTGGATGTACCCCTTTCTATTATGAGTAAATCAAGGAAAATTTTTATCTGCAATTACATCACTTTCTTTTCCAGAGATAAATAAAAAAAAATATTTGACATTGATATGTGAACATTTCTTAAGAAAGAACTGAATATTTCATGGGGTGTCCTAATTTTTTCACATGACTGTATGTACACCATCAGGACATGATGCTGTTTCATGTAAATGGAAAGGAGAAAATGCATAAAGTAATGTTCAAAAGCATTCTTTCACTGACCCTCGGGTAAGTGACTATTTCTAATTTGCCTTAGGCACCTACTTAAATTATATATTGCAGCAAACTTCAAATAATGCTCTAAACCACAGGTGTCAAACTCAAGGTCCGCGGGCCAAATCCTGCCCTCTTGGCCGTTTTACGTGGCCCGCGGTATGATGACCCTGCTGTTATCTTCTGACCGGCTCCCTCCTCCTCACTGCCGCAGTGGGGCATGGGCAGCGGCAGTTCTTCGCATGTTCCGCACCTCATCCGGAAGCATTCCCTCTGACATTGCGCCACCCGCGGCTTTGTGCACGCCGGCTCCCATCTGCTGTTTTATATTGTCATCAACGGCAGGTATTTTCCATTTTGTTCTCTCCTGGTGTACAGCTCTTTTACTATTACCCGCCTTTTTGTGTTAGTTATATGCTACTTCTTTATATATGCCACACATTGCCTTTCAGCTTCATTATATCTGCTGGCTCACTGTTCATTTCTTCCGGCTTGCCTGTATACGTCCCATACTTTTAGTTGTTTTCTTGCTCTTTTGCATTCATTTTCACTTGGGTGCTTTTGTTTTTGTATAGGTTCCTTTCATACCACAGGTCATATTATTTGCTTTTTAATTATTACAGCTTCAATCATTATACATTGACTTGTTAGCCATTTGTTGATACATATGTTTTTTTAGATAGCAGAATATACTTTTAGTTGTTAATTGTTTTTAGGTTATCCTTTTTAAAAGTTTTACTTAACGATGTTCTTTTTTATGATTTTCTTTACATTTGCTTTTATTCTTTTTTTATATATGTTTTATTAGTGGGTTTTTTATCATGTTTTATATACTATGCATGTATTTTACTTTATGTAGGTACTTGTATGAGATTGGGAGGGGTCTGGCCCACAACTGTGTTTTGGATTTCGGCCCCTTAATGTAATTGAGTTTTGGCAACCCCGCTCTAAACTATCTTGCGCACCATTTGGAAAGACAGAGAAAAGCTATTAAGGTACAGTCGACTCCACCTAAGTGCACGTCGATTAAGCGCATGCTTCGGTTATATGCACCTACCTCCATGCTCCCGTGTTGTTGGGTTTTTTTTTTACATTAAAGTTAATGGATGTAAACTCCGGATAATTGCAATTCTGATAAGCACACAATCAGCTTATGCGCACTGATGTTATAGGTCCCACCTCTATGTGTTCCCGTTATAGTCATTCTGCTTAAAAGCAATCACTTTCTCACGTTGATGAGCTATGTGTTTCAGATCAGCAGTCTAGGCCTGGCCAGGTGTTCGAACTTTCGAAATTGCAGCATGGCGTCTCATGGAGAAAAACATTTGTCTGTCGCTTTATAAAAGTCATTGTCTTTGGCTGAACATGTCGATGTCTTTAAAGAGACTTGACCAACAGGAGAGTCAGGTCTCTATTGCAAAACATTACAGCATTCATCCTAGCCAGATTTCTTGGATTTACAAAAAAAAAGCAAGCCATATTGAAAGACTGGCAAAACAACAACAATCCTACCAGGAAACAGAAAAGAATTGGGATGTGGAACAGGCATTGCTGCGATGGTTTGCTGAAGCTAGTCGTCATTATCTGCCAATCAGTGGGCCTCTGCTGATGGAGAAAGCAGCACAGCTATCTGAAGAACTGGGCATAGAAGACTTCAAAGCAACAAATGGATGGCTGGAAAGGTGGAAAGTTCATAACAACATAAAATTTAAGAAGCAGCATGGCGAAAAACAAGAGGCTGATGAGTTTGGTGCAGAAAAATGAGTCATGGAAGTGTTGCCATCAGTCATTAGTGGATATGAACCATGCGACGTTTTCAACGCCGATGAGACAGGCCTGTAAAGGCGTGCCATCCCTGATGGGACATTGGCTTTCAAATGTAGCAAAACTGTTGTCTTCAAGGTGCCAAAGGAACGATTGACATTGTTGCTCAGTTGCAATATAAACGGTAGTGAAAAGCTTGAGCCACTGGTGATTGGGAAGAATCAAAATCCTCGGTGTTTCAAAAACATTAAACGCCTGCCTGTTTAATATGAAAGCAACAGTGTGGATTGAATGGTTGCAGAAGCTTGACAATATGATGAGAAGGCGTAGGAGACACATTGTAATGCTAACCAACACCAAACATGACATCTTTGATCCAACCGATGGACCAAGGGATAATCGCCAACTTCAAACATCATTATAGGTCACTCATCCTAAGATATGTGATGGCGGTGATTGATGCAAGCATGGAATCCAGCCCCTGAGCTAATGAGCTTGCGAGAAAAATGATGGTGCTCGACTGTCTTCACATGGTATGGGAGGCATGGAGTTGAGTCTCATCATCAGCGATTTCAAATTGTTATCGACGGGTGAGCTTCATTCACGCATCTGAAGATACAATTGAAGCTGACACCTTGTCCATTAGTTGGACTCTTACCACAAGAGTTTGAGCTGTATGTCGCCGTTGACAACGATGTGCCCACATTATCTGACGGCACTAATTCTGATATGTGTACAGTCATAAAGGACACTGTAGACAACCAAGATTCTGATGATGACGGGGATACTAATGAAACACCTGCAGAGATTGTTTCCTTCTTGGACACGCTGAAATCCCTATACACGCTGCATTGTTATCTGGAGATAAATGGATGTCAGAACTGTGGCCAGTTTTACAGCATCAGTAGTCAGATACACAGCCTGAATCGTGCAGTAGAATGTTGGTGTAGTGCAGGGGTAGGGAACTCCGGTCCTCAAGAACCGTATTCCAGTCGGATTTTCAGGATTTCCCCAATGAATATGCATTGAAAGCAGTGCATGCAAATAGATCTCATGCATATTCATTGGGGAATCCTGAAAACCCAACTGGAATATGACTCTCGAGGACCGGAGTTCCCTACCCCTGGTGTAGTGCATTGGAACAGTGCTGATTCTAAAACTGAACCGGATAGAATTGTTTTACATGTGGTTTTTGTTAACTGAATTAAAATTTTATTGCATTTGACTACAGCGTACTGTGATTTTTCATGACTAAAAAGTGTTACTCGGTTTAAGCGCACCTCGCGGTCTGGTCCAGAGGCCTTTCACTTAAGCCAGGGGTGTCCAATGTCGGTCCTCGAGGGCCGCAGTCCAGTCGGATTTTCAGGATTTCCCCAATGAATATACATGAGGTCTGTTTGCATGCTAATAGATCTCATGCATATTCATTGGGGAAATCCTGAAAACCCGACATTGGACACCCCTGACTTAAGCGATGATTGCTACCTCAAAGAAGAGCTCAGTGCAGTGCACTAATTAGTGTAAACCTAAAGCAGGAGCACATAGTGCAAGAGCTACAGTGAAGGAAGGTTGTTCAGCTTTGACAGGGGCGTGGCACCGCTCAGCCCCACCCGCCCCCTGCTGTCAATCAGAGGATGAGCCGGACCCGCAAGCCACGGCCGCCTCTCCCGCCCCGTTTCCATGGTGACGGCAGAGCAAGCGTCCGCGCCTTCCGCCAGCGTGAAGCGTCGGGGGACCGGAGGCAGGTGAGAGCGACGGGCGGGAGGGAACGGTTAACGGGGTCGACGACTGGAAAAAGGCGGGCTCCGCCCCAGGGTCCGGAAGCGGCAGTGGGCGCCGAGCGTCCTTGGCAACAGCCCTTAGTTACCGGCATTGTGTCCATTTGGGTAACTTTGCGCGATGGCGTCTTCGTGCATGTCCCGCTCCGAAGCCCAGCAGAGATTTTGAAAGGACCCCAGAGGCGCAGGATAAGGATGCTTCGAGTTGGATTTTAGTTTTAATAAAAAAAATATAAGCATATATTTAGACATACCAGACTAATCCATACACAAGTAGAAAGGGACAGAGCTACAATTCAATACAGAGAAGAGCCATGAAGGGAAAACCTGGAAGGAAACTCCTATAAAATTGAAAGATTAAAAGCATCTTTAAGTTACTTTTAAAAGGACTGAAATCATTTTCCTCTCTACCAGCATTTATTAAGGAAGAAAAATCACTTATTACATTTAAAGGATTGTTAAAATGCTGACATCATTATTGCAGGGTATTCCCTTGATCCTTCACTTTGCAGAAATTACTGCTTCCTTTATTCCAGGCCTCCAGAAATTAAAGGACAGTAAAACCTTGGTTTGCAAGCATAATTCTTTCCAGAAGCATGCTTGTAATCCAAAGCAAATTTCCCCATAGGAAATAATGGAAACTCAAGATAATTCGTTCCACAACCCAAAAACTTTAACCCAAAATACTATATGTACTTGTATTGCAAAGCCTCGCTCATTTAGGACAGTCACTACACTCTCGCAGCTCAGTTGTGATGTGACGCAGCAAGATTTTGCTTGGTTTAAACAGTCACTACACTCCCACAGCGTCAGAGAGAGAACCGTGGGCTCAGTTATGATGTGACGCGTGTACGACTACTTGTATTGCAAGACTGCTTGTTTAAAATAGTCACTATGCTCTTGCTACGTCAGAGAAAAAAGAACCCATCGGCTCAGTTGTGAAGTGTGTATACTGTAAGTACTGTATTTTTTGCTCCATAAGACGCACTTTTATCCACCCAAAAGTGGGTGGAAATCTCAGTGCATCTTATGTAGCGAAGATACAAAATTTGTACTCCCCTTAGCATTGTAAAACACCCTTCCGCTGCTGCCATACCTTTTCAAAACACTCCCCTAAGCATTGCTGCCATCATCATCGCCATCAGTACTTTTTTAAATAGCCTAATGGTCCAGTGGTATCCATCTCTCGCTAGACGGCTCTCGTACTCAGGTCAGGAGCATGAATGTCAGGAACAAGCTTCACGCGTTCCCGTTTGGGCCCGCCGCTGCTTTCTGAATGGTGGTGTCAGTTATCGCGGGACTCACTAGAACTGATGCCAGCCATTCAGAATGTAAAGGCGGGCCCAAGCTGGAGCGTGTAACGCTTGCTCATGACATCTGCGTTCCTGACCTGAATACGAGAGCCATCTAGTGAGAGAGGAGGGATTTATAAAGGTATGGGGTGGGGTGGCGTTT
Source organism: Geotrypetes seraphini (assembly GCF_902459505.1). Classification (NCBI taxonomy): domain Eukaryota; kingdom Metazoa; phylum Chordata; class Amphibia; order Gymnophiona; family Dermophiidae; genus Geotrypetes; species Geotrypetes seraphini. Next base: position 31,617,614 of record NC_047097.1, read on the forward strand.
AAAAGATACATTTTTTTTTTAAACAACATACAGGGGGTTTGATTTAAAAGGGTAGGGGAGTAAGGGGGATGATTTAAGGTTCTGGGGGGTATGTGGAGGGGATGGGGATGATTTAAGGTACTGGGGGATGATTTAAGGTACTGGGGGATACATGGGGGTATAAAATTAGAAACTTGAAAACTTGACCCCCAATTTGGGTACTGATCCACAGTTTGGGAAGCTAATCCTAAGATGAAACCCAAAATCAGAGAAAAAAGGTTACAGCTTTTATTACAAAGGTCCTCTTGTAATTTTTCACAATCCTCACTATTTATTCTCATCTCTAGATCATTGATAAATATGTTAAAAAGCAATGTTCCCAGCACAGATCCATTGGGAACCTCACTATTTACCCTTCTCCATTGAGAATATTAACCATTTAAAACTACTCTGTTTTCTGTCTTTCAACCAGTTCTCTATCCATAAAAGGACATTACCTCCTATCCCATGACTTTCTAATTTCCTCAGAAGTCTTTTATGAGGTACTTTATCAAATGCCATTTGAAAATCCAAATACACAATATCAACCGGTTCACCTTTATCCACATGTTCATTCATGCCTTCAAAGAAATGCAGTGGATTGGTGAGGCAAGATTCCTTTGACTAAAACCATGTTGGCTTTCTCTCATTAATCCATACTTATGTATATGTTCTATCATTTTGTTCTCTACCATTTTGCCGACACCAATGTCAGACTCAACCGGTCTATAATTTCTTGGATCACTTATTTTAAACATCAGTATCAGGTTGGCCACCCTCCAGTCTTCTGGTACTATGCTGGCTTTTAAAGAAAAATTACTACACTTCTCCCTCCGTATTTGTGGGGGATAGGGGCAGAGCCGGATCGCGAATGGTGAAATACCACAAATATCTTCTGGTCCGGCTCTGACCCACCCCCGCCTCCCTCCTGCCTTCCCCCCGGCTTCCCGGCCTTACCTGGTGGTCTAGCGGGCTTTCGGGGCAGGAGCGATCTTCCTATGCTCCTGCCCCGTGCAGATCGCCAATAGGAAATAGCTGCCGTGAGTTCCCGTAGTCTCTCGACACTACGACGGGAACTCCCCACAGCCATTTCCTATTGGCGATCTACACGGGGCAGGAGTGTAGGAAAATCGCTCCTGCTCCGAAAGCCCGCTAGACCACCAGGTAAGGCCAGGACACCAGGGGGAAGGCTAAACTGTGGGGTTTGTTTGTTTTTTCCCCCTCCCCAAAAATCGCAAATATGTGAAATCGCGATTGCCGAAACCACAAATAGGGAGGGGGAAATGTAATAGCTCTGTAAGTTCATTTTTCAATTCGATCAGCACTCTGGCAGTGGGGGAAGAGAATGTGAGTGGGATAGATGCCATACATATGTAAGGAATTTCTTCACCCAGAGAGTGGTAGAAATCTGTAGTGCTCTTCTGGAGGCTGTTATAGGGGAAAATACCCTCCAGGAATTCAAGACAAAGTTAGACAAGTTCCTGCTGAACCAGAACGTATGCAGGTAAGGCCAAACTCAATTAGGGCACTGGTCATTGATCTAAGGGCTGCTGCAGGAGCAGACTTCTGGGCACGATGGACCACTGGTCTGACCCAGCAGCAGCAATTCTTATGTTCTTATGGAAGCAGAAGGAAGAGATGTTGGCTTGGGGGTGCTAGAAAGCAGGGAGGAAGAAATAGCAGACTTGATGAGTGGAAGGGAGAAAAGGAGAAATGGCAGACTTGGGAGAGGGTCTAAATGGAGAGAAGGACTCGGGAAAGGGGATGGCAGAAGGGAGGAAGCGATGTTAGACTCAGGGATGAGATAATAGGAAGGGAGGGGTGGGAGAGGGAGAGATGAACTTGGAGTAGGGCGGAGGGGGTGGGTAGGATGGAGAGGGAGGAAGAGGGAGAGATGGACTCACAGGAGTGCAGGGGCAGAAGAGGGAGTGAAAGATATTCTCAGGAGGGCAAAGGGGGCTGAAGGCATTGAGGGAGAAATGGACTTGGGAAGGGCAGAGGAGGTAACTATCCCATTAGTTAAACATCTGTTCAGCAGGTTGCAGAGTTTGCCTTTTTGCAAGTGTGATAAGCAATTGGTTGCTGTGTGTGTGGGGGGGGAGAATGTCTGTACTGCCTCTTACATAGGGCAGAATTACAGCATAGACAACCTGGGGCCTTTTCATATGTGCTAATTGGTTCCCAAAGCAGATTGTTGTCCAGATAAATTGGCAGCTGGCAGCGCAAAGTCAGGAGGTGGGGGGAGGATCAAAGCCCAGACTGCAGATATCAGTCTAATCCAGGGGTCTCAAAGTCTCTCCTTGAGGGCCGCAATCCAGTCGGGTTTTCAGGATTTCCCCAATGAATATGCATTGAAAGCAGTGCATGCACATAGATCTCATGCATATTCATTGGGGAAATCCTGAAAACCCGACTGGATTGCGGCCCTCAAGGAGGGACTATGAGATCCCTGATCTATTCTCTCCGTCCCCTGTGCATTGGCATGCAGCATTTGTTACATGCTAATTTGTTCTCTCTTGGTTTTCCTTTGTAATCAGAACCATATAGGGCACTGTTTGTGGGTATTTTAAAACATATTTAGATTGTAATTAAAAACCTGATGCACTTGTTTTGCCTAGGGCCTACCAAAGGCTTCATGCTGTATAGTTATGCTTCCCAGAGACCAGCACCACTTTGCACATGAACATTTCTTCACTGAGGCCATGGCAGACAAATTAGTGGGGGTAGGGACATTGCAAAATATTTGACCATCCAAACACAAAAACACCAAGGGCCCTCAGAATTAGGGACAATCAAGAGGAGTTTTATTGTTGACCTTGACATGTGCCGTGTTTTGGCAAGATACTTCTTCCTGTTCACAATATAGAAATAAATGGCACCTTTTGAAGAATGTAGCATTTTACAATTCTTCTTCTTACTGAAAACAATAGTTCTATAACTATAGATGTTAAACTGAGCAGCGCTGCCCAATCAATATAGATAATATTGCAAATATTTAATAAATTTTAAAGGTGAAGGAAAACCTCAGTGTGGGATTGTTTAGTCACACGAACGAACAAACGTTCAATACTACAATCCGTGTGTGACCACACACCTCACCATCATAGCGTCTTCCCTTGGCTCTTTTCTAAAATGTAACACCTCCTCCCTCTCTGGTACCCTGGCCCCTCTATATCCTCTTAGTTCCTATCCTATAACCCTTCATTGGAGTCCCTTTCCATCCTAACTCTGTAAACCGTGCCGAGCTCTACACTTGTGGAGATGGCGCGGTATACAAACCTAAGGTTTAGTTTAGTTTATAAATAGTACCTAAATTAATCTGAAAATGCTCTAAAAATGTGAATTGATTGTGGCAGTGCTAGCACAATATATAAAACATCAAAGACTGCACAGTCCAGAAAATTAGTAGAGAGACCAGAACTTATCTTCATGGGGGGGTCCAAAATCCACAGCGCTCTCAACAGATTTCAGGACTGCTCCAAACGCACAAATGTTTTTTCAGCTTACATTGATTAAAGCTATAATCCACGAGATTCAAGTGAACTCAGTTTCGGACAACATCCTTCCTCAGGAACCTCTTGTGATTCAAATTGATTCAAATTTAAAAAAAAGAGATGTTGAAATTGTAACCAGCGATTGTCAGCCTTTCACGCTGACACTTACTGGTTACAATTTGAATTTATTAAATATTTGCAATATTTATATTAATTGGGCAGCACTGCTCAGTTTATTTAACATCTATAGTTATAGAACTATTGTTTTCAGCTTTTGTTTGTGTTCTATATCAACTCGGGTTTTGCAAAATCTGATTATTCTTCTTACAACAGACTTTTAATCATTTTTTTTAGCATATTCACCATCGGTTGATCCCCTGATGTAGATGTATCTTAACAAAACTTGGCTCATGCGGATCCAACAATCAAACTCCTCTTGATTGTCCCTAATTCTGAGGGCACTTGGTGTTTTTTTGTGTTGGCTTGTTTGGTGCGCTTTGACTATCGCCTACATTTCCACATGATATTTGACCATGTTATTTCTCAGCTCCAGTCACTGCATGACCTGCAGAATCATTTAAGATCCTTGTCTTAATGTGGAAATTTTCCCATAAACAGGTTTATCTGATCACTACACTTGATATTATTGTAGTAAGAACTTTCAAAACAAGGCCCCAAGTGTCACAATTCTATTCTAGAATCACAAGGTAAAATAATCATTGCTTAGATCCACAGGTTAAGGATGGAATTTACAGTTGGGATCCTCAATGGTATATTTTCACCCATTTCTAGTTTAAAATATTTTTGCTTGCAATTTCTTTGCAGTTCCATCTTCTCCAAGAAAAGTAACCAAGAACAAATAGCCTCATGCTGGAAGCTGGTAGATTTCCAGAAGAAGATAAACGGAACGAAAATCAAGGTAGAAAAATAGAGAATGATCAAAATGAGGACCTGAAAGCTGGATAGTTTATATCCTTGTAGACTTTCCATCTTGCTATGAATAATATAGTATGGCTTATTATCACATACATAGCTTCACCCAGCCACAAGATATGTTAATAACAACTTGAATTGGCAGTATAGTAGGATTTTGTGGGTTTTGGTGGACTTGCCCCCCCAAAAAAAAAAAACAAAAAACCAGTACATACTTGATGTAGAACAGCAGCATCTGGTATGAGAAAGGTTAATAGAGCATCGCACAGGTATCTTAAGTAGTCTGGTGGATTGGTTAATGAGCCATAGAGAGGAAGACCCAGGCCCATAAGACATTCGAACCACTACATTTATGATGGAAAGTGTGAGGCCACCAAAATCCTACTATACTGCCATATAAGTGCTACCTGCAGCCATAAGGGCTATTGGGGTGGGAGACAGGTATGGTTTTGGAGGACTCACTATAAATAATAAGGGTTATGGTGAGATATATATCTGGCACGCTTTATGTGAAGTTCACAGCAGTGCTCTCTAAGGTGCCCCACTGCTCTATTTGAATGTCTACGTGGCCAGTCCATTACAGTGCTGGCCCCTTCCATGTTCAAATGGTCTAGATTTGGATGTTTTCAACTTGGATGTTTCTGTGGCCTCACATTTTCCACCTTACATGTAGTTAGCCCACCCACCAGGCTACTTAAAACAGGTGTGATGCTTTACCAATCTTTTTTTATTTATTTATTTTTAAAATTTATATACCGCATACAACTATGCGGTTTCCATATCATGTACATAAAATCTTTCCCTACGATTATCACATATAACATAGACATAATTAATCATCCCTGTTATAAACAGGGATAGAGTGCAAATTAAATTAATTCAGAAATACAATTCTGCTGTTCCAGGTATGTACTGTCTTATTCATGTTTTTTTGGAGGTGGGAGAGAAGTTAGTGACCAGTGGGAGAGTATGGGGGGGTCATTACTTAATCCCTCCTCAGAATTTTTTGATCATTGTTGAGACTCCCCTGGGCCGTTTTTGGTGCCAAAATTGCTGTCGCAGTAGCCATATTGGATTTCCCAATTTTATTTTAAAAGCCTCCCTCTGCCTCAGAACACTTTGTTTTTGACTAAAAATAGTCATGATGGATTCCCCAAGTCAATGGCATAGTGAGGGTGAAAGGCACCCCTTCCCTGCCCTTGTCTCCTCACCACCACATGTGTGCCCCCCCTTCCCTTCGCCAATACCTCTAGTTGTTCAATGCTGTGAGTAACAACTTCACCGTGCTCCTCGCGACCTCAGCGGCTCTCCCTCTGACACCACTTCCTATGTGCGGCACTAGGAAGGGGGAGGACTTATGCGGTCACGAGGAAAACGTTGAAGTTGCGCGTGGAGGCGAACAATTAGAGGTATGGGGAAGGGGAGGGGGCAGAGAGGAGGAGGGGTGCTGGTGCCACCACCAACATGGCGCCCTGGGCAGACTGCCCCCTCGCCCCTCCTTACTACGTTATTGCCCCAGGTGGTTGAACCTCTTATATCATGCTGATTTTGCGCTGGATGGTCGCCTGAGGAGCTCTTGTGCGCCGTGTGCCATGGGGAGTGTGAGGGAGGTGGGAGCAGTGGGCTTAGCCCCCCTAGGTCCCTCCAGAAACTCAGTATAACAGTAAGCTTGAGATGTGGATCATAAAACCCTCCTATAGTTCTCAAATTGTGATATGGCACCGTTAGCGAAACGTAAATGTGCAGATGCCCCAACCACAGGGAGGAAACTTGAAGAAGGTCTGAAGAGGTCCTCTAGGGACTCTGGTCAGGTTTTTGATTCTGATTATGTGACTTTAATGTATGATGCTTATTTAAAATACAAACAGTCCTCTGTTCCAGCTGAGGCTCTGCTGGTGAATATGCAGGAGGGGTTGGCCCAGCAGGGCCCGGCTCCTTCTCAGTAAAAGAGTATGCAGGAACCTTAAGTCGAGTCAGAGAAGGACTGGGCCGATTGTGGATCTGAATTGATGCCCTTGCTCTCCAGAAGTGCTTCCTCTATAGGGGACACAGGGTCTCTTGGGGGGTGATTACAGCCAGGAGACGGTAGAAGCCCTAAACCAGGGAGAGGATTCGACATTGTGCAAGATTTGTTAGATGTCCAACTTAAATCAAGTCATTGCAGTCTCTCTGCAGGAGCTAGATGAGGTTCTGCAAACTGCCTTTACACAGCTCCAAGTCTCAGTCCATGTTTTTTCCTTTACATGCTGAGATCACTATGTTGCTATCAAAGCATTGGGAAACACCCGAGGGACCCTTGCAAGAGGATAGGGTGATGGCAAAGCTATATCCCATGGCTTTTGATTTCCAACAACTGCGACACCTAAGGTAGATTCTTTGATGGCACAGATGTACTTTGATGGCACAGTGTACTTTTTTCTCCATGAAGTTGTCCTGAAGGATGCTCAGGACTGCAGGCTGGATCTGATCCTCAAAAGGCAATTTGAGGCCTTGGCTTTTGGTCTTAAGACAGCAAAAGTGGCATGGTACATACCTGCTATAAAATGCTACGTCAGATTCTGATTTCAGAGGCGAGCACATACCCTCAGACGGTACTGTCGGGGGAGGAGTATGTTGAAAATGCCATGTATGGTGTCTTTAGAGTCATGAGCAAAGTGTCTGCTTAATCTATTTCCGCCTGCAGGATGGATGCTTTGGATAAGACAATAGGCAGGAGATTTCTGCATCTGAAGCTACATTGAACAAGCTACCTTTTCAAGAACAGATGCTTTTTGGCAAAGGGCTGAACAACCTGATGACCAGTGTAATGGTGACAGAGTTCAAACAAGTGTGGGATGAACACAGAGGATCTCTAATCAGAAAATCAGGAAACTTCAGGGCCATGGAAACTGCAGGGCCAAGGAATAGAAGGAGATATACTAAGATGGATAGGCAAATGGTTGGAGAACAGAAGGCAGAGAGTGGGCATAAATGGGAAGTTCTCGGACTGGGAAAATGTGACTAGCGGTGTGCCCCAGGGCTCGGTACTTGGGCCCATCTTATTTAATATCTTCATCAATGACTTAGAGGATGGAACATCCAATGAGATCATCAAGTTTGCAGATGACACCAAGCTATGCCGGGCCATCAAATCGCAGAAGGACAGTGAGGAACTCCAGAGTGACTTGAGCCGATTGGAGAATTGAGCAGATAAATGGCAGATGAAGTTTAATGTGGAAAAATGCAAAGTGATGCACTTAGGCAGAAAAAATAAGGAACACAAGTATAGTATGTCAGGTGCAACTCTGGGAAAAACTGAACAGGAAAAGGACCTGGGAGTATTAATCGATAGGATACTGAAGCCGTTGGTGCAATGCGCGGCGACAGCGAAGAACGCGAATAGAATGCTAGGAATGATAAAGAAGGGAATCACGAGTAGATCGGAGAAAGTTATAATGCCGCTTTATAGAGTGATGGTCAGACCACACTTGGAATACTGCGTCCAGCATTGGTCTCCATACCTAAAGAAGGATATAAAACTGCTAGAGAGGATGCAGAAATGAGCAACAAAGCTGGTGAAAGGTATGGAGAACCTGGATTACGAGGAAAGACTTTAGAGACTAGGGTTGTTCTCCCTTGAGAAAAGGAGACTGCGAGGGGATATGATCGAGACTTTCAAAATACTGAAAGGAATCGACAAAATAGAGCAGGAAAAAACATTATTTACAATGTCCAATATGGCACGGACAAGAGGACATGGGCTGAAGCTAAGGGGGGACAAGTTCAGGACAAATATCAGGAAGTTCTGCTTCACGCAACGAGTGGTGGACACCTGAAATGCTCTCCCAGAAGAGGTAATTGCGGAATCCACCGTTCTAGGATTTAAGGGTAAGTTAGATGTACATCTCCTTATGAGTGGCATGAAGTGACATGGGTAAGGGTAAGCTAGATGCACATCTCTTATGAGACGCTTAGAGTGATATGGGAACCAAAACTATGCCAGGGTACATCTGGCGGGGCCTCCGTGTGTGTGGATCGCCGGACTTGATGGACCTAGGGTCTGTTCCGGAAGTGGTGCTTCTTATGTTCAGTACTGGGCAAGCCTGAATGGCCTGTGTCCTGTATATGAGCATTCAGTTGGGGATGGGCTGGGGAGGGTTTCGATGGCTGAGATGGTTAAGATAGGCTGGAGTGAGCTTTGATGGAGACTCCAGTGGATGGAACCTAAGCACACTACTGGGCAGGGCTCTGGGTTTCTGGCCCAGAAATATCTAAGTAAAAGGACCATTTAAACTAAATAATTTATGGATCATGTATGGTTGGGCAGACTGGATGGACCACTGCCATCATTTTCTATGGAAAGGCATTCTAATTTCCTCTCAGATACCAAGCCACGTGCACCTAGAGGATCAAGTCATGGCTCCTTTTGAGGCTACAGGCGGCCTCTGCAGTCTTCGGTAAACTTCTCTTCACAGAGATCATTTCAAGGGTCTAGGCAGAGGTTTAGTGCCTTTGGTCGAAACCCCACATCAGGTGCCCATTCAGCAACCAAATCCAAAAAGTTCTGATGATGCCAAATCTCTCTCCGATGTAACCCTATATGGCGGGAGACTTGCAGAGTATCAGGAGGCCTGAGAATGGATTTGCACACACCAGTGGGTGCTGGACATCATTTGAGAAGGCTACAATTTGTTCGGCCTCTTCAAGATATTTTTCATAGACTCCCCGGCTGGGAGGCTGGAGAAAGCAGTTAAGAGTACGAGCTATGGTGCAGTGGCTGCTGCAGATTCAAGTGGTAGAAGTCATGGATACCAAATTGAGCTTGGGCAAATACTCTTTATACTTCGTCGTGCCAAAGAAAGATTCTGATGACTGGAGGCCAGTTCTGGATCTCAGGTCGGTTAATGCAGTGTCCAAGTTCCATATGGAGACAATGTGGTCAGTTATTGTCTCGGTTGCTCCGGGTTAATATCTAGCCCCTCTGGATCATATTAGTACAGTGGTCCAGCGTTGCTTTTACCGGCTGCGCATGATATAGATCTCTATCCAAACTGCTAGAACTCACCTCTCTGAATATTCTGTTCCACTCTCTTGTGATTTCTCATATAGATTATTGCAATGCCCTTTACAAAGGCATAACAAAAAAAGAAATAAGAACACTCCAGATAGTAGAGAACACTGCAGTAAAAATTATATTTAATGCAAAAAAAAAAATATGACCACGTTACTCCCCTTTTACATAAAGCTCACTGGTTACCAGTAGAACACAGAATCACTTATAAAATCATTTTATTATCATTCATAACCAGCCAGAATTCATTAATAATCTTTTTATTTATTTATTTAGATTTTTATCCCGTCCTCCCAGTAGCTCAGAACGGTTTACAAGTAAACATTCACAATGGAGTGAATTGGACATACAAGATTATACAGTAGATTTAAATACTTGAACATACGAGACTGTGCAGCAGTGTAAATATAGGGACTATACAGCAAATTAAGAACAGTAGTTTAAATATAAGTAGTTTAGACACAAGTTATTTGAGTATAGGCTGAGTGGACTATATAGAAATTTTGGGCAGAAGATTAGAATGGAGAAAGAAGGGTAGAGGTGGGGTTTAAGGGGTTGGGTGTAGACTGAGGGTGACCTTTAGTTGAAGAGGAGGGTCTTTACCATTTTCCGGAATGTCATTAGTGAGTTGAGTTGAGGAGGGAGTTGGTTCCAGAGTTGGGGAAGTGGATGGGAGGATGAGCCATAAGGTATTTCTCAGTAGAGAAAGAGAAGGTATTTGGAAATGCTGACTTCCTTGAGGATACCCCCAGTGCAAAGTTTGGAAACAGACTGAGTTGGATGTCATTGACATACATTAATCAGCAGTGTCAAAGCCTCACATGGGAAGAGATCTGATTGTTCTCTTTCAGTTCATTTGGATCCAAAGTGGCCCCCACTTAAAAATTAGGGAAGACCACTGCCCTTAAATGTTCCATAAGAAACTTCTCTTGGAGTGACTTCTTTTGGGAAGCCCCTTCAGATGCATCATACCTGGAGTACTCAAATATATAAAACCAAAGGGCTGGTTATTATGGGAATGCACTGAATTTACTTTTGTAATTGTTATTTGTTAGCTCAAACCTGAATTCATGAAAGCCATTTCTGCTTTATTCCCCCACTCCCATCTGTTTTGCAGTATTTGATGATATGAAGGTGGACACAGGATTCAGTGATTCAGAAGATGACTCTGGGGAGGATGGTGAGGAGGACGAGGAAGAGGAGGAAGACGCTTTAACAGAGGGGTCTGGTACTGAAAGTATTGGAAGTTTGGATGAAGGAGGTCAAAAGTTTGACAATCTTTCTGACATAGTGCAAGTCATAAAGAATATAGGCCAAGAACAAGAGGCGGAATCAAACTCCAATGGAAAGCAAGAAGGTGGTGGTGACTCTCGGCCAAACATTCCAGAGCCAAAATCAGAGCGTCTTAAAACCAAAGGAGACGCAGATAGTAGCAGAAGAAAAAAAAGGAAAAGACGAAGGTAGTAGAACTTTTTCTCAGAGTGGTTTCTTTAGGACTTATTTATGTCGGCATTCCTGTGTTCACTGGTTCTAAAACTGTGGGTTGGCCTATTGGGCACAGAAAGATTATGGGGGTAATTTATTTAATTAAGACTTGTATCCCGCTGCATCCTCCAATTCTGCACGGGTTACGTACAATAAAATTATTAGCATTAAAAATTAATTGAAACCATTTCTATAATTCTATAAAACAGGTGCTAACTTGTAGGTACACATCTTAGAGGAGTGGGAAGGGAAGAGGGGAATATGTTACGGAAGAAGTGGGAACCGTTAAGGAGGTGGAGTGCGTTAAGAATTTGGTCTGTTGAAAAGTAGAGTTTTGATCTGTTTTCTAAAGTTGAGATATGATGCCCTCCAGATACGGCCCCAAAGAGACGGGGTTTGTGGGGGGCTGAGGTTGGGGGGTGGAATGAGGCAGGGCTGGGGGCAGAACCGGGTGATGCCACACATCCTCTTTTTTTGAGAACAAGGTCTGGCTACCCGATATATATACCCAGTTATGCTGCTATTCTATAAAAGAAAGTAGGCACCTGTTTTCCTCTGTAGGATTTTATTTATAGGTACACAGTTATAGAATTAACCTCTCTATGTCAAGTATAGGATAAAGCTCCACTAGAAATGGCAAGTGTACCAAACAGGGCCCCTAAAGTACATTTTTTATTTGACTAATATGACAACCAACTAGGTACTTATGTTCTTCCCAAGAACTGTGTTTGGTAATACCATCTTGCAAAGATTGCATATTGCTTTCTTCTAGAAAGAGAATGCTCTTAAGCAGAGCTGCTGAATTCTGGATATTTTACCTAGTGAAATAAGAAACCTATCTAATATTGGGTAATATAGGAAGGCAATAAAAACATAGTTATTCCAGAAATATCTTTGAGTAGGGTGGCCATAATGATAATACAGGTCTTCCTCCATATTCACAGGTTTGACATTTGCGACTTTGGTTATTTGTGAGTATTCCATAAATAATTAAGAACATAAGGACATAAGAATAGCCTTACTGGGTCAGACCAATGGTCCATCAAGCCCAGTAGCCTGTTCTCACAGTGGCCAAGGAGTAGGAATATTCCATGCTACCGGTCCAGGGCAAGCAGTGGCTTCCCCCAAGTCTTTCTCAATAACAGATTATGGACTTTCCTAAACTAAAACTTAACTTTATATATCGGGTCATCAACCTAAGGAAGCTTGACTCAGTTTAAAACAATTAGATAAAAACTAAAGAAAGTAATAGCAAAAGTTTCAAAGAGATTAGTTTTCAAAATGTTTGGCAAAAAGAAAAGTTTTTTTAGAAGTTTACGAAAAGATTGGAAAGAACTGGGGCTCCTCAGAATTAAGGGGAGTTCATTCCATAGTTGAGAGAGTTTAAAAGCCAGGAACTAGTCCAAACCTTTCTTAAAGCCAGCTACGCTATCCGCTCTTACCACTTCCTCTGGCAATGCGTTCCAGAGCTTAATAATTCTTTGAGTGTCCTTGATTAGGATCCAAGATGGCAACTGAGAGCAGGACGCGCTGAGTTGCTCGTCTCAGAAAGCGATTTTTGGAAGGAATTTCTTAGCGGTAGTTTTACTTACCGCGATGCCTAAGATTACAGGACCGGAGCGCTGCTTCTGCCTCGCAGCGCTCTGGAGCTCCGGGTCTCAGCAATATTCAGGATCTTCTGAGGCGTATGCAGGAGGTCTCAGCAACATCGGATGGCGGCCTGCTAGGACACAGGGAGGCGAACCCGCGGTGGACACTCTTGGGCCCGACACTACTCTAAGCCCCGTGGTTAGGGCGCCGCCCCCGCAGCCTCAGATTACCAGCTCTCTCAGGGGCGGGAAAACCCCGGATTCTGAGGTATTCTCTTCTCCAAAGGCAAGCAAGGATCTTCAGGAGAGCTTGGAGGCTGGGGCTTGTACTACAAGGGCCCTAATGGAAATATCTGGGGCAGTACCATCTCAGCATGAGGGGGAAGGACAGAAGACATGCCCGAAGAAAATCTTCAGAACAGTGAGCACTTTACACTCACAAAAGCTCCAATTGTATTGATTAAGCCTGCTGAAGTGACTCTAGATTCCATTTGGGACTTAATGGCTGATTTTGTTAAGGAACATAATAAAGAATTGAAGGATATAAGAAAAGAAATAAATACTTCTAATTCATCTATTCAGAAAATTGAAAAGCAAATTATAATATCAAAACAATTGCAAGAGACTTTAGTTAAAGATAATATTAACCTAAGGAAGAAAATTGAAATGCTTGAGAACAACTCACATAGTAATAATTTAAGGTTAATTAGCTTTCCAAGACTTGATTTGGTAACACCTAGAGATATGCTTAAGAGATATCTAGTGGAAATTTTGGAGATATCTGAAGAATTGTTACCACCATTCTCATGGGTCTATTATTTGCCTGATAAAGGACAAAACCTACAGCAAAAAGAAAAATCTTCAGACCAAGAACCCTTAAATATTTCACAAATTCTAGAGACATCTGAGAAGGACTTAGCATCATCAGCCATTATGATTATTACTTTAGCCTTACCAATTGATAAAACATGGTTGTTAAAGCTTTACTTTAAAAATAGACAAAAAAGTTTCCTTGGTCACAAAATACAAATGTTTCCAGATTTGGCACGGGAGACGCAAAAGCGCCACCATGAATTTCTTCTTTTGAAACCTGGGGTTATATCTTTGGGGGCAACTTTTTATTTGAGACATCCGTGTAAATGTATTGTGTGTTACCGTACTGTTAAGTATGTGTTTTTTGAACCATCTCAACTGACAAATTTTGTGGCAATGTCTCGTGTGAATGGAAGTAATCTTTGAGCCCTATAATTTGACTATTCACGACCTCATTTCAGTTCTATAGCTTTCAGTTTCTTGTGTAATTACAGTATTAGTATTTTTCTTTATGTTTCACCATTTTTTCCTTGATTCTTGGACCCTAAGTTGAGGACTTAAGCATAAATAGTAAATTTATCAACTTATGAGTTATATTTGCATTGTAGTTAATATCTATGCTATTATTGCTTTCTGTACAAGTGTAATACTAGAAATTTAAATTGAAAATCAATAAAGATTTAAGTAATAATTCTTTGAGTGAAACAAAATTTCCTCCTATTTTAAAAGTATTTCCCTGTAACTTCGAGTGTCCCCTAGTCTTTGTAATTTTTGAAGGAGTGAAAAATCGATCCACTTGTACCCCAGGATTTTGTAGACTTCAATCATATCACCCTCTCAGCCATCTCTTTTCCAAACTGAAGAGCCCTAACCGTTTTAGTCTTTCCTCATACAAGAGGAGTTCCATCCCTTTTATCATCTTGGTCGCTTTTCTTTGGGCCTTTTCTAGCGCGACTATATCTTTCTTGAGCTAAGGAGACCAGAACTGAACGTAATACTCCAGGTGAGGTTGCACCATGGAGCGATACAGGGGCATTATAACATTCTTAGTCTTGTTAACCATTCCTTTTTTAATAATTCCTATCATCCTGTTTGGGTTTTTTTGGCCGTCGACGCACATTGGGTGGAAGGTTTCATCGTATTATCTACCCAGTGATACCCAGATCCTTTTCTTGGGCGCTAATCCCCAAGGTGGACCCTAGCATCCAGTAACTGTGATTCAGGTTATTCTTCCCAATGTGCATCATTTTGCATTTTTCCACATTAAACTTCATCTGCCATTTGGACACCCAGTCTTCCAATTTCCTAAAGTCCACCTGCAATTTTATATAATCCGTATGCGTTTTAACAACTTTGAACAGTTTAGTGTCATCTGCAGATTTAATCACCTCACTGGTCGTTCCAATTTCCAGATCATTTATAAATAAGTTAAATGGCACCGGTCCCAGTACAGACCCCTGTGGCACTCCACTGTTTACTCTCCTCCATTGAGAAAAATGACCATTTAACCCTACCCTCTTTTCTATCTGAAAACCAATTCCTAATCCACAACTGAACTTTGCCACCTATCCCATGACACTTTAATTTTCTCAGGAGCCTCTCATGAGAAACTTTATCAAAAGCTTTCTGAAAATCTAGGTATACTATATCAACCAGCTCATTTTTATCCACATGTTTATTCACACCTCCAAAGAAGTCAAGCAGATTTGTGAGGCAAGATCTCCCTCGGCTTAATCCATGCTCACTCCGTCTCATTAAATCATGTTTGTCTACTTATTCCACAATTTTATTTTTTATAATTGTTTCCACCATTTTGCCCCGCACTGAAGTGAGGTCTGTAATTTCCCATATCTCCCCTGGAGCCCTTTTTAAAAATCGGCGTAACATTGGCCACCCTCCAATCTTCAGGTACTACAGACGAATTTAGCGACAGATTACAGGTCAGCAATTTCTTGTTTAACTTGTCGATTTTGCTTAGTACAACAACCAAAGTGAGGCTTGTAGTTTCCCGCAGAACCACATATCTGGAACAGTCTACCAGCCTACCTGCAACCACTTCCCACACATTGCCTGTTCAGGAAAAAAGTAAAAACTTCCCCCAGTAGACTCTCCTCTGTCCCAGCCCTCTTCATCTCACAGACTGCCATCCCTTAATCTTATCCGGCATTATTAATCTTGCTTCTCCACAACACTGTACCACCAATGTAACCATCTTGCTGTAAGCCGCAATGATTCCCTGTTGAAAATTGTGGGATATAAGAAGTTGCATTGTGTTGTTCCATGCTTCACCACATCAAAAGATATAACTATGGATGCTTCCATGCTCAGCTGGGGAGCTCACCTAGATGGCCTTCATATGCAAGGCAGCTGGAGTTCTTACGAGAAAATTCTCCACATCAGTCTCCTTGAGCTCCAAGCAGTCCAAAATGCTCTAAGCACATTCCAGGATCGCTTCCTCAATCAAGTGGTACTCATTCGAACAATCAGGCAGCCATGTACTACATCAACAAACAAGACAGCATGGGGGTCTCACCTATTTTGCCAAAAGTGATCCAAATCTGTTTCTGGAAAATTCCTCACAACATATTTCTCAAGGCAGTTTATCTTGCAGAAAACAGAATGCATTAACAGTGGCCACTCAATTCAGTGGTTTTACATCAGATATTTGAGGATTGGGGTTGGTACTCCACAAGTGGATCTCTTTGCGTGCCCCCCCCCCCCCAATAATCACAAACTTCCAGGCTTCTGTTCCAGAATCTTCACTCCCAATCATCTGGACTCGGATTCTTTTCTCCTCAACTGGCAAGGCAAAATCCTTTATGCTTTCCTTTCAGTTCCTCTACTTGGGAAAACTCCACTCAAACTTATTCAAGAACAGGCTACTATGATACTCACAGGATCTCATGGTCACGATAACTATGATTCCTTCTACTCCTGCAGTACAGTGTCAGGGAGCCCATCACCCTTCAAATTTTCCAACTTTGCTGACACAGAACAAAAGATCTCTATTCCTTTCCAATCTATATTCATTAGCCTTCATAGCATGGTATCTATCTCCCAATCAGTAGATGCTTCCACACTCTCTGCACCAGTATCAGCCATCATTGAATCTTCTAGAAAATTCAACACTGTTATTGCTTTAAGTAGACTCACTTCACAGTCTGATGAAATCTCAACTTGTTAGATCCAATCACTTGTGTTCTTCCATTGGTTTTGGACTATACACCTTTCCAATTCTGGTCTCAAATTTAGTTCAGTAAGAGTTTATCTCAGTGCTATTACAGCTTTTAATTTACTTCAAAATAAAAAGCCATTATCTGTACATTCTTTAGTTTCCAGATTTATGAAAGGCCTTTTTCATACAAAACCACCAATCAAGAAGCCTCCTCCATTTGCTTAGGATCTTAATGTTATCTTTTCCTCTCTGATAAAACCACTGTTTGAACCACTTTTGACATCCTCTCTTAAGTTTCTAACTTGGAAAGTAGTATTTCTCCTCTGTATCACATCAGCACGCCGAGTCAATGAGCTTCAGTTGTGTGTCAGATCCACCTTATACAACATTCTACCATGACCATCTTTGCACACATCCCAAGTTCCTTCCAAAAGTCATCTCAGAATTTCATCTGAATCGATCCATAGTTCTTCCTGTCTTCTTTCCAAGATCACATTTTTACCCTGGTGAAGCAGCATTTCATACACTGGACTGTAAACGTGCTCTTGTATATTATTTGGATCACACCAAACCTCATAGAACATCCACTCAACTATTATTTTCATTTGATCCAAACAAACTCAGAGCTCCTGTCACTAAGAGAACCATCTCACTTTGACTGGCAGACTGTATTTCCTTTTGCTATGCTCGGGCTGGGCTGACACTGAATGGTTGTGTTACTGCACATAAAGTTTGAGCAATTGCAACTTCAGTTGCTCAACCTACATTCCATTCCCATTGAGGGCATCTGTAAAGCAGCCACCTGGGCCTCGATTCATATATTTACATCTCACTACTATTTGGAGAATCATTCCATATGGAATAGTTGGTTTGTCCAAGCAGTTCTACAGAATTTATTTTCCATTTAAAT
Organism: Geotrypetes seraphini; assembly: GCF_902459505.1. Taxonomy (NCBI): domain Eukaryota; kingdom Metazoa; phylum Chordata; class Amphibia; order Gymnophiona; family Dermophiidae; genus Geotrypetes; species Geotrypetes seraphini. The sequence goes on from NC_047097.1 coordinate 31,635,081, forward strand.
GCCAACTTCTCTCCAACCCTTTTGGTTTCACCAGGAATCATAAGTATGACCCTAGTAGCTAGGGAGTCCCACATGTGAGAATACCAGGATACTGAGGGAGCTCAGAGAAGTTCTGGCGGGTCCTATTAAAAATTTGTTCAACAAATCTCTGAAGACGGGAGTGGTTCCTGGGGATTGGAGGAGTACAGATGTGGTCCCTATTCACAAAAGTGGTCACAAGAATGAAGCGGGAAACTACACCGGTAAGCCTCACTTCGGTTGTTGGAAAAATATTGGAAGTTTTGCTGAAAGAAAGGATAGTGAACTTCCTAGAATCTAATGTGTTAACAGGATCTGAGGCAACATGGCTTTACTAAAGGTAAATCATGCCAAATGAACCTGATTGAATTTTTTGATTGGGTGACCAGAGAGCTAGATCGAGGACATATGCTAGATGTAATTTACTTAGATTTCAGCAAAGCCTTTGATACGGTTCCTCAAAGGAGGCTCTTGAACAAACTTGAAGGGCTGAAGTTAGGACCCAAAGTGATGAACTGGGTTAGAAACTGGCTGTCGGACAGACGCCAGAGGGTGGTGGTTAATGGAAGTCATTCGGAGGAAGAAAAGGTGAGTAGTGGAGTCCCTCAGGGTTCGGTGCTGGGGCCAATCCTGTTCAATATGTTTGTGAGTGACATTGCTGAAGTGTTAAAAGGAAAAGTTTGCCTTTTTGCGGATCATACCAAGATTTGTAACAGTAGACATCGAAAAGGGAGTGGAAAATATGAAAAAGGATCTGCAAAAGTTAGAAGAATGGTCTAATGTCTGGCAACTAAAATTCAATGCAAAGAAATGCAGAGTAATGCATTTAGGGATTAATAATCGGAAGGAACAGTATATGCTGGGAGGTGAGAGGCTGATATGCATGGACGGGAGTGGGACCTTGGGGTGATAGTGTCTGAAGATCTAAAGGCGAAAAAACAGTGTGACAAGGCGGTGGCTTCTGCGGGAAGGATGCTGGGCTGTATAAAGAGAGGCGTGGCCAGTACAAGGAAAAAGGTGTTGATGCCCCTGTACAGGTAGTTGGTGAGGCCCCACTTGGAGTATTGTGTTCAGTTTTGGAGACCGTATCTGGCGAAGGAAGTAAGAAGACTTGAAGAGGTCCAGAGGAGGGCGACGAAAATGATAGGAGGCTTGCGCCAGAAGATGTATGAGGAGAGACTGGAAGCCCTAGAGCAGGGGTAGGGAACTCCGGTCCTTGAGAGCCATATTCCAGTCGGGTTTTCAGGATTTCCCCAATGAATTTGCATGAGATCTATTTGCATGAACTGCTTTCAATGCATATTCATTTGGGAAATCCTGAAAACCCGACTGGAATATGGCTCTCGAGGCCCGGAGTTCCCTACCCCTGCCCTAGAAGAAAGGAGGGACAGGGGAGATATGATTCAGACGTTCAAGTACTTGAAAGGTATTAACGTAGAACAAAATCTTTTTCCAAGAGAAAGGAAAATGGTAAAACCAGAGGGCATAATTTGAGGCTGAGGGGTGGGCGTTTCGAAATCTATCAGCCCACGTACAAACTGCTCTTCGACGATCATCTTCACACAGGCTTCAGCATGCTTTTTGCGGTTCAATTTGACTCCTTTCCAACCTAGGACCCCTGAAGAAGGCATGTACCGAAACACGGATCGTATTGGGTCCTGTGGTTTAATTTTAAGGTGTTGTTTTTAACCTCAATTATTTTAATAAACTTTGCCTGTACATTGTACATGTTACTGCAGTTCTCCTAGTGGCTCCCCTGCCATTGCTGCCACCCACAGATTCCCCCGCCATTGCCCACTCCCTCCTGCCCCAGGTTCGGGGGGGGAACCCCCACAGCAAGCTCCCTCCCCAACAACCCCCCATCAAGCCTTGTGGTCTAGTTTCAAGTTTATTAGGATTTTATATACCGCCTATCAAGGTTATCTAAACGGTTTTTACAATCAGGTACTCAAGCATTTTCCCTCTCTTTTTTTTAAAAAATTTTTATTTATAAAATTTTCATTCTTACAATAAATGAATAGCATAATATTTAATTTATAATAATTATAGTTGTATGTACAATATCATATCATATATATTGAATCCCTTTCCCCTGTTATTTGTTTTTTCATTTTTTCTCATATTAATTTCTATATTTCCCTCCCTAACCCTATATTATTATTATCAATGTGTTAAGATATCTGATCTTTAGAATATTTTGTCAATGGATCCCATATTTTCTTAAAATTTTTTATATTTCCTTGTTGTAATGCCAATATTTTCTCCATTTTATAAATGTGACACACCGAGTTCCACCAGAATGTATAATTTAGCTTAGTATAATCCTTCCAATTTTGTGTGATTTGCTGCATGGCAACTCCTGTCAATATTAAAAGCAATTTGTTATTGTTTGCTGATATTGGACTTTGTGTTCTCATTGCAGTACCAAATAATATGGTATCATATGAGAGACCAATATGATTTTCTAGTAATAGGTTAATTTGAGGCCAAATTAAATTCCAAAAGGCTTTTATGCAAGGACAAAAAAAAATTAAATAATCTAATGTCCCTACTTCTATTTTACAATGCCAGCATCTATTAGATCTAGTATTATCTATTTTTTGCAAGCGCGTCAGGGTCCATAACACTCTATGTAATAAAAATATCCATGTTTGACTCATAGATGCTGACTTTGTTAATCTTAATCTCCAGGACCAGAATCTTGGCCATTGAGATGCAGAAATTGTCTGTCCAATCTCAATGCTCCAAATATCCCTAAGTCCAGTTTTCTTTTTTTTATTTAGAAATCCATATATTAATTTATACCATTTTGCGGCTTGGTGTCCCAAGAAATCCGCCTGGAAACATAAAACTTGCAAACTATATTGGGTATTAAGATCTTTCCATTCAGGGAACCCTACCTGAATGGCTTGCTTCAATTGCATCCATTTAAAATATTGTGCATTTTCCCTCTCTGTCCCGGTGGGCTCACAATCTATCTAACGTACCTTCAACCCCCCTCGACCCTACCCATATCCCCGGCAGCCTCCCACAACCACCACCACACCAATCCTGGTGCTCTAGTGGGCTACATCCCCTCTGCCCCCTCGTACCTTTTTTAGATGACTGACAGGAAGGATGCTCACTCGCTCCCACACCAGGTCTGTCTCTTCAAAATGGTGGGCCAGAGGGGCCTAAGGCCCTGATTGGCCCAGGCACCTAAGACCCTTCCTATGGGAGGCACCTAGGCCAATCAGAGTCTTAGGTTCCTCCCTCCCAGTACATCCCAGGGTGCACCGGGAAGGGGCCTAAGACCCTGATTGGCCCAGATGCCTAAGGGCCTCTCCCATAGGAGGGGTTCTAGGTGCCTGGACCAATAAGGGCCTTGGGCCCCTCCCCAGTGCATCCCAGGATGCACCAGAAAGAGAAAGGGTTGCATTTTAAAGAGGTGGGCTTGCTGGTGGGAGGGAGTGAGCATTCCTCCTGCTGGTCTTCTAAAAAAGATACGGCAGGAGGTCGGAGAGGATTAGGAGTGGGAGGGAGGACCGCCACTAGACCACCAAGATTGGTGTGGTGGTTGACTGCTGGGAGGGAGCTTGCTGCCAGGGGAGCAACGGGGGGGGGGGGGAGTCGGAGGAGGGGATGTCCACTAGATTACCAGGCTTAGTATGTTAGGGGGCTGTGGGGGGGGAACCTTTTTTTTATAAGCACAGCTCTTGTGTGTGCTGTGCCTACACAAAGCAGCCCCTGCTTTGCTTGCCTGTTCAGGGCAGAGAGAGCAGGGGCTGCTTTTATCTTTTCTTATGGCAGGTAGGCAGGAGGAGGAGCTGTGATAGCAATTTTTATTCTGAGCACAGCTCCTCCCCCTCCTTTACTAGCGATTTTCCGCACACATTGCATGCATATAATTTGCATGCTATTGTGCTGAGAGCCATCAGTAAAACAAAAATCACTCCCACCATGGTGTCGGAGCTTAGAGAATCTGGTGCTAAGTTAATTAGTGTTTCTGTTTTGCAAGTGTTAATGAGGTTTTCTCTTTTTTTTTTTTTTTTTTACTTTCAGGACAATTGGTATTAATCTGACCAACTGCAAGTATGAAAGTGGTAAGAAAAAATTGTCACCTATTCTATTTCATTGTTTTCTCTTTTTCCTCCTGTTTTTCTATACCTGACGGCAGTACACGTGATCGGGGCAAAGCAGCTTCGGGGGTCAACCGGTGCCATTTTCGAAAATGGTGCCAGCGGGGCAGGAGCATCTGAGGATCGCTCCTGCCCCCACTAGACCCCCAGGGATGGCCGGGTAAGTGTGAGAAGGGTTTGAAGGGTAGGGGTGGGTTCTGGTGGGGGGCAAGTTTAATAAAGGAATGGGGCTTAATAAAAAAGAGGCAGCCCTTCAAAGGGGCCATGCTTTTCTTTTACTTAAGGCAAGTGGGGTGCAAGGGAGGAAGGGGCTTCACCTGCCCATAAGGATTTTTATAATTAGGGGTTTGGGAGGCTTTAAATGGTCCTTGTTCTTTAAATGTGGTGACTCCAGGATGGGGTCTGTTCAAAGGTCCTGGGTGTACTAAACTCTGTAATTCATATGCTACAATTTAGTGAATCCCATAGAAATTTTTGTATGGTTTAAGGTGCACTAGTATGCCGTTTTACTCTACATCAGTAAATAAGTCCCTTAAATTTTCACTACAGAAATGCCTACATCGGTTCTTTTAATGCAGTTATTTTCCAGTAATCTCAGCTTTGACATACAATTACCATAACGTATTGGATTTAATCAATAGTAACAACTACAGCAGAGAATTTGTGGTATTGAACAAGTGATCTGAAGATAGCTCTGGAGTGAGACAAAGTGACCAGGCTATGTTACTCATAGAATTCTTTGTGGAGTAAAGGATTAAGACTAAACAATGGTACTGCTTGGCCTCTTCCATTGTTAACTGACAGGACATTAAGCCTCAAGACTGAGCAGTATCATTATTGTATGAAGCAAAACATTATATACATAATGATTAGAAAATCACTGAAATTCATGTTGGACAATGGGTGTGGCAGTAAAAGAGTTAAGAGCATGGTAGCTAGGATTTATGGTTAATTGATTTATTGATTTCATTTTCTATCCCATTTCCCCCATGAGGTCAGAATGAGTTACAGATACAGGGCTGATTTCATAAATACATTCTAAAAATTCAGGACACTTATATGGATATTGCTACACGGCCAAAGAAAGGCATGGTTTAGGGATGGACCCAGGGTATTAAAATTCAGAAGCAAAATTTTATAGCAGGCACTTCCACAGGATAGTGAGAGTCCTATGCTTTGTAGCCTCAGAGTACCCACTTTCCATAAGAACATAAGAATTGCCACTGCTGGGTCAGACCAGTGGTCCATCGCGCCCAGCAGTCCGCTCACGCGGCAGCCCCCAGATCAAAGACCTGTGCCCTAACCGAAACCAGCCCTACCTGCGTTTGTTCCGATTCAGCAGGAACTTGTCCAACTTTGTCTTGAATCTCTGGAGCGTGTTTTCCCTTATAATAGACTCCAGGAGAGCATTCCAGCTCTCCACCACTCTCTGGGTGAAGAAGAACTTCCTTACGTTTGTATGAAATCTATCCCCTTTTAACTTTAGAGAGTGCCCTCTCGTCCTCTCTACCTTGGAGAGGGTAAACAATCGTCTTTATCCACTAAGTCTAATCCCTTCATTATCTAGAATTATCCAGTTTCTCCAATCTCTCACTGTTTGGCAACCCCTCCAGCTCCTTAACTATTTTAGTTGCTCTTCTCTGGACCCTTTCGAGTAGTACTGTGTCCTTCTTCATGTACGGCGACCAGTGCTGGACGCAGTATTCCAGGTGAGGGCATACCATAGCCCAGTACAGCGGCATGATAACCTTCTCCGATCTGTTTGTGATCCCTTTCTTAATCATTCCTAGCATTCTGTTCACCCTTTTCGCTGCCACTACACATCGCACAGATGGCTTCATTGACTAGTTGACCATTATCGAATGCTAGTATAACTCGGTATTAGCGCACCTTCCATTTATGCACTCGCATTTGTTCCAGCCATAGTTTTTCTTTTTTTTAATGTTATTTATCTTTTATAAAAGAATATAACAATAGGGGGGGAAACCCCCCAAACACGACAATAGAGCATGAAAAATTATATGAGCTAAGTATACATTTCTCTGCAATACAATATCCACCCACAAACAAAAAGGGGGAACCTCAGGGTTCCTTGCCAGAAATAAAATGCAATATATAATATGGTCTTGCAGTCATATCATAGAGAACCAGCACACCAAAATAAATAAGAATCCCAAGTCTTATGGAAAAAAAATAACAAGACACCCCGATTTGAGCACTGTCAGTTTTGACATCAAACAAATATAGTCCAATTTTACCTAAACTTGCTCAACCGATAGCAAAGTCGTTTTTTTCCAACAAAAACTTAGCTGCCACAAATGTGCTTAGCAAAAGTATGTGCTGATTTAGAGACTCCTAGTGGTCTCGCATGAAGTATTCAGTAGTCCAGCTGCAAAGGGTAAGATGATTGCAGAAAAGTATTCAGAGAAGTAAGCACAGAAGACCAATACATTTGCACTTTAGGAAATTCCCACCAGACATGAAAAAAAGTCCCCCAAAAGCCACAATTTCACCAGCAAAGCTTAGAACAGTTGGGAAACATCTTAAGAGGCGATCCGGGGTGAGATACCACAGATAAAAAAAATTAAGGAGGCTGAAATGGAGACTTAAAACAGATATTTAAAAATAGAGGGCCATGGTTGTGCATGAACTCTAGAGCCCTGCTTTGTCTCCCACCGGGAAGTACGTCATTGAGCCGGATTAGTTTGTACTAACAGCGCTTGATAGAGCTTGCTAATGCCTCCGCTGCCCGCCCCTGTATGCATGGCCTTTTCCATTAGTGTCTCTGAAAGTTCCAGTTCCTCATGATTGATGATACTGAAATAGGTCCTGAGGAGCAGCGAGGAAAGCATGGTTCCCTCAACCCATATTTGGCTAATAGTATGTAAAGAAAGTTTAGCCCACTGAAGAAAGGTTCTATAATATTGATTAGGGGAAATGTCAGGTAGGAAAGAAATAGCTGAGAGAAGAAAAAAATTGCCTATCAGGAAACAATTTAACTCATTGTTTGATCCAAGTAGCCAAGGGAACTCTCATAAAAACATCAAGATCTGGCAAAAGCTGGAGGGATCCAGTGTAAGGCCCACAAAGAGATACTTTCTACCATCTGTGAAGCCAAGGTGCAATTGTATGAAGCTGAGAAGCCTTGTGATACAGCGTAAAATATGCATTACTTAAAGAATAACAAAAATGGAGGAAATGTAGAAAAATATTCAAATGGTTTATCTCCAGTTTAAAGCTATAGTGGTGGCAAAAATGCTCAATGCCTTTATTGATTCAGTGAGGAAGCAGCAGCCACGTTAAGACAAAGATAAGTGCTGCCTGTTTTTTGTACTATCATACATAGCATAATACAGGGGTTGATAGAATGCTGGAGGGGAGTTAAAGAGCAATTTAAGCTCCCCTTCATAGCTCCAGAGCAACGTTTGCCCTGCAGCTTCTGAGGTGATTTTCAGCTATATTTGTTTGAAAATGACGTCTAGTGTGGACAAGGAGTTAAGGCACTGACCATTTTTGCCACCAGTGCAGATTTAAACTGGAGATATACCATTTGATTTATTTGCATAATTTACAGAATACCTTAAATTATGGCATCCCTGCTGCATTTACATCAGATCTATGGCTGGGTTTTCTAAATGCTCCCCACTGCTCAAGATGGCCACTTAGGTCCTGACCTCTGCAGGGCCCGGTGTGTATTTGTTGATAAACAGCGTCCTTTACCTGTTATCAGTTTACTTCTGTGGAGAATCAGTTGTTGGACAGAGTGGTCTTCACGATAGTATGCCTAATGGCTTGGTGACATGAAAAGATCTGGCTGATTTTGATTATCGACCTCCTGCCCGGCCTCATGGTGAGAATAAAATGGCTTAGATTGTTAGGATTGTCTGGTAGAGGACGGTCTTGCCTAACAAATTTGCTTGAATTCTTTGAAGGTGTAAACATGTGGATAAAGGTGAGCCGGTTGATATAGTGCAGTGATCTAGCCACATGCGGCCCGCCAGGTACTATTTTGAGGCCCTAATCACAAAAATAAAACAGTTTCTTGATCCTATGTCTCTTTAGCTATAAATTACAATATTACTATTAAGACTTAGCCGAAAGGAAAGCTTTACAAACTATAAAGAGTTTTACCTCATGCAAAATTGTCATTTCTTTAATAAGACATTAACTATTTTTTTCTGAGGCCTTCCAAGTAGCTACAAATCCACAATGTGGCCCTGCAAAGGGTTTGAGTTTGAGACCACTGATATAGTGTATTTAGATTTTCAGAAAGCTTTTGATAAGGTTCCTCACGAGAGGCTCCTGAGAAAATTAAGGTGTCATGGGATAGGTGGCAAAGTTCAGTGACCTGGAGGGCTACTGGGCTTGATGAACCATTGGTCTAACCCAGTAAAGCTATTCTTAAGTTCTTATGTTATGTCTTCACCGACTTGTAGACTGGGATTGTAGCAAGGATGCTCCTCTCAATTTCTACATAGTTAGACTGAGGTTGGGTAGGTGGGGGTGAAACACTTGACTGATCCTTTGTGTGAGGAGGGAGGGGTGAGCCCTGAGAGGAATTGGCAGAGCATCAAGAAGGCCTAGGACAAGGGTGCCCACACTTTTTGGCTTGCGAGCTACTTTTAAAATGACCAAATCAAAATGATCTACCAACAATAAATTTTTTTTTAAAAACCCACAAAGCACACTGTACATAGAGAAAATGTTAATTATCATTTATATTCCGGGGGGTTTTCAAAGAGGTCAAGGCAGAGGACTCTATGCAATGTCACCTCAGCAACAACCATAGAAAAATAGACAAATATACCCCCTCCCATTTTACTAAACCGCGATAGCAGTTTCTAGTGCAGGGAGCTGCGCTGAATGCCCCGCCCTGCTCTCGACGCTCATAGGCTCCTTGCGCTAAAAACCGCTATTGCGGTTTAGTAAAAGGGAACCATAGTGCAAAATATAGACAGCAGATATAAATTCTCAAAACGAACACATTTTGATCACTAAATTGAAAATAAAATCATTTTTCCTACCTTTGTTGTCTGGTGATTTCATGAGTCTCTGGTTGCACTTTCTTCTTCTGACTGTGCATCCAATATTTCTTCCCTTCTTTCAGCCTCCTGTATGCTTCCTCTCCTGCAGACCTCATTCTCTCCCCCTTTTCTTTCTTTCTCCCTGCCCCCTTCTTTCTCTCTCTCTCCATGCTCCCTTTCTTTCTGACTCCCTGTTCCCCCCCTTTCTTTCTGTTTCCCTTCTTTCTTTATCTCTGCCCATCCCATTTCTTTCTTTCTCCCTGCCCTCCCCCAAGCCATTAGGTTTCCTGCCGCCACCATCAGGGAACAGGCCCCCAAGCCGCCACCGCCCCAAACTCTCCCTGTAGAAGTGTCGCGCTGACCAGCATTCCGCTCCCCGACATCAATTCTGACGTCGGAGAATAGTTCCGGGCCAGCCAGGCAGCGATTGGCTGGCTCAGAACTTCCTCTCTGATGTCAGAATTGACGTCGGGGAGTGGAATGCTGGTTGGTCCGACACTTCTGCAGAGAAGGTGGTGGGGAGAGGAAGGCTGATCGGGACGGCAACACCCGACTCTATACTTTTTATATCTTTTTGAAGGTGCGGCCTCCAGAATTATACACAATTTTCTAAATGAGGTTTCACCAGAGCCTTATACAATGGCATTAATACCTCCTTTGTCTTACTGGCCATATCTCTCCCTAGCATCTTTCTAGCTTTCATCGTCACCTTTTTGATCTGTTTGGCCAACTTAAGATCATCACACCTAAGTCCCACTCCTCTTTCATGCACAAAAGTTATTTACCCCTAAACTGAACCGTTCCCTCAGGTTTCTACTGCTCAAATACATGACCTTGCATTTCTTGGCATTAAATCTTAGCTGCCAGATTTCAGATCGTTCCTCACTAGGTCCTTCCTCATGTTTTTCACACCATTAGGAGTATCTACTCTATTGCAGATTTTGGTATCATCTGCAAAGAGGCAAGTTCAGCCTTTCAGCAATATCGCGTACAAAAATGTTATAAACAACAGGCCCAAGATCCAAACCTTGAGGTACATCACTGGTAAGATCCCTTTCCTCAGAGAGATCTCCACTGACCACGACCCTCTGTTGTCTTCCTCTCAATCATTTCCTAACCCAGTCTGTCACTTTGGGGCCCATTCTGAGAGCAGTCAGTGTTTCACACATGTTTCTAATAAATAAACTGTCAAAGGCCAATTTTGTAACATACACATATAAGTGCCAGCAAATACATGTATTAGTGATGGAATTTGTAAAACAAGAGGAGCCAATTGAGTTCTAAACCTCACATGTGTGGCTTTTTTAAATGGTTTTTAAGGCCAGAGAAATAAGTGCAGTTTCTCATTTATTCCTTGAAACTCTGTGTTCCAAGTAGTTAGATCACACTTTTCCGTAATCTGAAGGAGGTATAAATGTCAACACAGAATTTATTTTGAAATGTACTTGTATTCCACTTGCAAAATAGAAAATACACATTTATTTTTATAGTCGGCACAGAACATACCCTCTTGAAATCTGTACACGCAATGCAGAGCTGGTGTTAGGAGATGCAAACATGGCAATTTCCTTGGCTCCCATGCCAAAGGGGCCCTTAAACTTCCTCAGAGTAGAAGAATGCGCAGACTGGCAGCTGCTTTCAGGCTTCCTCCAGAATATCTGCCTTGTAGATACAGTAATAGCTTTTGTAAAATCGCCACTTACACATGTATGCCCTTTTAAACATGTACTAAATGCCACCTAACCCTTCTAAAGTACTTAAGTTGCTGTCTTGTCATTGTACTGTCCAAATGTATTCCACTGTGAATGTTGACATGTAAACTGTTCTGAGCTACTGGGAGGACGGGATAGAAATCAAATTAAATAAATAAATGACATAACCTCCTATGTTAAATCCCCATCCTAAGTATAGCTACTTAACTTCAAATGAGACAAATCTGCTCAGCAAAAGGGAGTATCTCTGTTCACTCCAGTAGAAGCTCTGACAGCTGTAGCCTCATGCATCTACCCACCACTATCTGCTTCTATTAGACTATGTAAAATGATTTGAGGTCTTCACTCGATCCTGTTCATCTCCTGAGAGCTAATTGTTTTGGGGTTTTGATTTAGTGCGTCGTGCTTCTAAACTTTGTGGCCTGAAAGAAGTAGGAGATGACGAAGAGTGGACAGTTTATTGGACAGACTGCTCAGTCTCTTTGGAACGAGTCATGGACATGAAAAGATTTCAGGTAACAATAGTCCGTAGCATTCTATAGGATACTTATTTTCTGTAGCTAACTCGGTAGTATACTCGAGGTTGTGAGCAGTTAGATATTTGTGTTCGGGTCTTCCAGAAAGGGAAATCGGCAAAGAGACTGGTGGTCACATGACTGCTATTAGCATTCGGATCTTCCAAAGAGGGTAAGCAGCACCTTTATGGCGATTTTAATTTTTGTCTCCCTCTCTGGAAGATCCGAATGCTAATAGCAGTCACGTGACCACCAGTCTCTTTGCCGATTTCCCTCTCTGGAAGACCCGAATGCAAATAGCTAACTGCTCACAACCTCGAGTATATCCCTAATGAATTTTACAGATTTTGTTTTGTTTTTATCCTATCTGTTTTTTTGATATTCTACATACCATCATCTGGTACCCCTGAGGAAGAAGTGCTTCTTCGAAACACGGACCATTTTGGGTCCGGACCACATGAATACAAGAACCAGATTTTTATGTATGCTATATATGTTTTTATGACTTTTTATTAAAATCCTGCACCTTGTACATTACACTGCAGTTTTGTTTGTGTTTTCTGTTTCGCATTTTTTCCTGCAGTTTTTTGTTGTTTTTTTTTTTGTCTTGTCACATATATTTTATAACATATTTCACAAGTCTTTCAAACTACACACCTTACATGAACTCTTGGCATCTATACCATGCAATCTTATAAGAGCCATTTTCTGCATGTAAAGCATGTTTGGTCCCAGAAAACATACCGGCAGATTGTCTGCAAGTTTTAAAAGGAAAGAAGTTGTTGGAGTGGACATGGTGGTGGTAAAAGAAACAAGGAGCTTTATTAAATGTAAGAAAGTGTGCCTGAAACAGCCGTTTCCACATTTTTGGAGATGCACCTTTTTTATATAACTATTCATTCATTTATTTATGTTTGTTTGATATTTATTAATTATTTATTTTAGCAATTACTTATTTACTATGATCTGATACTGATCTTGTTGTTTACATACCTTTCTATTCCCTCCCTTCTGTGTCCCATGTTCATGCCCCTTCCCTTCCTTCTGTGTCGAGTTTGTGCCTCCTCTCCCTCCCTGCCTTCCAGCTTTGTCCCGAAATTAAGTTGCATGCCCACCTGCCTGCACTCACACCCCCCAAAACCAACCTATCCACAGAAGCCGCAGACGCTGTCAGGGATCCCTGTCTGCCCGCCTGCCATACCACCCCCCTCCCCTGAAGCCGACCCTGTTACTTTTTTGGAATCAGACTCGCTCCATCCTCCCGCCAGCAGCAACTCTGCAGGAATGGCGTGTGCAGTGTTTCACAAGCTGCACGTGACAGGCCCACAAGCTATGCAGCGTGTGAGTTGCTACCTGCGTCCCTGTGCAGAGTGCTGCTGTGGTAGGAGGAAGCCAGTCCGTCTCCAATGAAGTACAGGGTCAACTTTGAGGGTGGGGGTGGTGCAGCAGGCAGACAGACAGGCAGGAAGGGATCCTCAGTAGCGGCTTCAGCAGGGGGTGGGCAGAGAGGAGTTTCCTACCGGCAGCAGCAGCTGCCCTCATACCCCCAAGGGTACACATACCGCATGTTGAGAAACATTGATCTATATAATGTGCATTATGAAGCATCTTAACAGAAGTTTTACTCCTCTCGCTTTAGAAAATCAATCACTTCCCAGGGATGAATGAGATTTGCAGGAAGGATCTGCTAGCACGAAACCTAAACCGCCTTCTAAAGCTCTTCCCTAAGGAGTACAACATCTTCCCTCCTACCTGGTGCCTGCCAGCTGAGTAAGTACTGCATAATGACACAGAGACAGAATTTGTCTCCGTCCCCACAGTTAACTACAGGAAGAATCCAAGTATGAATGGGCACAGCCATTGACCCTCAAGCCTTGCACTGAAGAATGCTGGTGTAGAAGGACTGAGATTGAGATAGACACTAAAGAATGGCACCAGATGGTTAGAACATAAGACCATAAGCATTGCCATGCTGGGACAGATCGAAGGTCCATAAAGCCCATTATCCTCTTTCCAACAGAAGCCAACCCAGATCACAAGTACCTGGCAGAAACCCAAAGAGTAGCAACATTCCAGAGCTGAGATTATGATGACATAATGCCTCATTCCACCAATGCCTAAGAGCCACATCAGTGATGTCACAATGGCTTCATTGTCCTATACTTGGCTCAAGTCGGGGAGTTGGGGAGTCGGCGGGGCAAGAGGGCTTGGGCTCCCTTTAGCCCCGATCGTGTCGGGGAGTCAGGGGGCAAGAGGGCTTGAGCTCCCTCTTGCCCCGATCGTGTCGGGGGTGCCGCGGTTGGCTGGGGCAAGAGGGCTTGAGCTCCCTCTTGCCCCGGTCGTGTCGGGGAGTCGGGACCGCCGAGAGGAAGCAGCAGGACACCGGTAGGAGCTTCTACATGATGGGGGGGGGGAGTCGGGAGGCTGTGGGGGTGCGAACGGTCCTTCAGGGTGGGGGTGCGGGTGGGAGTGCGTGCAAGCGATCCTTCGGGGTGGGGGTGCGAGCGGTCCTGTGGGGGGGGGGTGAATCGGACGTCGGGGGGGGGGCATCAGGCTTTCAGGGTGGGGACAGGACTTCAAGGGGGAGAGGAGAGTCGGGGCGGGCGAAAGGAGAGTTGGGGCAGGCGAAAGGAGAGTCGGGCAGCATGCGCGGTATACCGGTGTGCACGGTATATAAAAATTTCTGTACATAAATTTGTGTATTTCGCGCGCTATACCCGTGTGCGCGTTTTACATGGGTGCGCGTTATCTACGTGAAAATACGGTAATTAATATTTTTGATCTATTAGGTTAGATTTTCTGTAACAGGTAAGGAGGGATTGGGGGTTTTCTATTTTATTTATAATTGTTATACATAGTAAATGTATTACATAATATTTAAATTATTATAAAACATGAATATAAGAATGATATGTTGTACTTAAAGTGTTACATGAAGGAAAATCAAGTGTGTATTTATAAGATCATATGAATTTTTCTGATACACTTGTAATATGCAAAACTGAATAAAGAAATTATAAAAACAAACAAACCGCTTACTGTGGTCTTTTCCAATTTTTTTTTTTATTATTATTAATTCTTTATTTATATTTTAACATTTGACATCATACAAGTAAAAAAAAAATATAATGTAAATGAAATGCAATGAGCCAAATTCTTTAAAGGAAATCTCCTCAATACAAGATATAGTTAGTCCACTATAATTGGGGGCATTAGCTTAAATATAACTGAAATTAAACATAGGAAATCAAATAATAGGAAACAAAAAATGCAGGTCTGACTGTTCTGAGCAAATATTCCTTGAGCTATCTTAGAAACAGGAAAATTCAAGTAGTAGCAGTTAATTGATCTCTAGCTGAAACAAATTTAGACAGCTGTTGTGGTTCAAAGAAAACATATCTATATGATCCTTATAAATTATCACACACTTGCAGGGGTATCTTAAGACAAAAGTCGCCCCCAACTGAACTGCCCAAGGTCTCAAAATAAGAAATTGCTTCTGGGTGGATCGAGAAACATCTGGATACATTCTTATAGTGTTCATCAGGAAAGGTATATCCTTATACTTAAAGAACATCTGAAGCATCCACTCCCTGTCAGAATCAATAGCAAGCTGTACGATCAGTGTGGCTGAAACTTGAACCTCAGAGTCCGACATCAAGGAAATTTGTCTTGATCTAGATCTCTAGATCTTGAGACCTAGCATTCGTAGGAAGGTAATAAATCTTTGAAAGGTCTCAGGGACTTTCAGAATTTCACTCATATATCTTTTAAACATCACTAAGGGCAGTCTAAGATGGACTTTAGGAAAATTAATAATCTGGAGATTACATCTCCTGATAGAATTTTCCATCATTTCTTGTTTAAAGTGCAAACTAGCACTGTCCTTAGTCCAAGTTAGAGCTTGTGCTTCTAGGGATTTTATCTTGGTCTCAAAGTCATTAGTTTTAGACTCTAAACTTGTTATCTTTAGGTCCAGATTTTCTGAAACTACCATAGTGCAATTTTTTTGTCTTTCCAAATTCTTTATTCATTTTTCATCTTAAATCAAGTACACAATATTACATCATTTAAAACTTTTACACATCACTTGAATTTCTTTCTATTGTCATCGTAAATACATAAATTTATTCCCTCCCCACCCACCCTTTCCACAAAAATTTCAATCAAAAATATCATATAAATATTGTATTCTTATCTATTGATTAAACCTTTAATAGAACTTTATACCATCCCCCCTCCCCCATACCATAGTGCATTTAGTAGATAGTCGCAGCGGAGATGTAATTCTGTTCCGCGAAACGCAGGCCGCATTGCACTTTGAAGCACCAGTGCACTTTTTTAGCTAAGTAAAATATTTTTTCTGTCGCTTTTGAGTTTTGAAATGAACTGTGAGGTTTCTTAAATATTAAGTATTAATGAACTATGAGGTCTTTTAAGGATTTAGTATCTAAAACTATTGAGTTTAACATAAATTAATAGTAATCAATTTAGATGTATTTTGTTTAAATCTTTTATTAATTTTCCAAAGTTAACAAAAATGCAGTACAGTATCTACACAAACAACAAAGAACATTTTAATACAGATCAATTGAAGATTTAAGAATTAAACATAAAATAATTGAAGAAATAAAGAATAAATTAACTGTTAGAATCAAGGTAGGGAGGATGGGTTCAAGCCGGTGATGTAAGCAGGAATAAGAGAAAAGAACTGTCTTGCTCTTTGAGAAAACCCCGCATGGGTAAAACTTCATAATCTGAGACTTATTCCTGTTTATATAATAATAAAAGAAAAATTACCTGCAGTGTCATTTTGACCACCAGATTTTCTTTAGTCTATTCTCTAATTCACACCATCCGGTGTGTCTACTCTATTGCAGATGTTGGTATCATCCGCAAAGAGGCAAATTTTACCCGACAACCCTTCAGCAATATCATTTATAAAAATGTTAAAAAGAACAGGCCCAAGAACAGAACCTTGAGGCACATCACTGGTAACTTCATGGTGAGGCCCCACCTGGAATACTGTGTGCAATTTTGGAGGCCGCATTATCGCAAGGACGTGCTGAGGATGGAGTCGGTCGAGAGAATGGCCACTCAGATGGTCTCTGGACTCAAGGATCTCCCGTACGAGGAACGGTTAGAAAAATTACAGCTATACTCACTCGAGGAGCGCAGAGAGAGGGGAGACATGATCGAGACGTTCAAATATCTCACGGGCCGCGTCGAGACAGAGGAAGATGTCTTCTTTTTCAAGGGTCCCTCGGCAACAAGAGGGCATCCGTGGAAAATCAGAGGCGGGAAACTGCGAGATGACACCAGGAAGTTCTTTTTTACTGAAAGGGTAGTTGATCGCTGGAATAGTCTTCCACTTCAGGTGATTGAGGCCAGCTGCGTGCCTGATTTTAAGGCCAAATGGGATCGACACGTGGGATCTATTCACAAGGTAAAGGTAGGGGAGGGTCATTAGGGTGGGCAGACTGGATGGGCCGTGGCCCTTATCTGCCGTCTATTTCTATGTTTCTATGATCTCCATTGATTACTACCCTCTGTCGCCTTAAACTCAACCAGTTCCTGACCCAGCCCGTCACTTTGGGACCCATCCCGAGGGCACTCAGTTTATTTATTAGACATCTGTGTGGAACACTATCAAAGGCTTTGCTAAAATCTAAATACACCACATCTAGCGCACATCTTCTATCCAATTCTCTTATCACCCAGTCAAAGAAATTGATCAGATTTGTCTGACAAGACCTATTTCTAGTGAATTCAAGTTGCTTCCAGTCCTTCAATCCACAGGATTCCAGAAATTTGACCATTCTCTGTTTTAAAAGTGTTTCCATTAATTTGCTTACCACAGAAGTCGGACTTACCAGCCTGTAATTCCCTACTTCTTTCTTACTTCCACTTTTGTGGAGAGTGACCACATCCGCCCTTCTCCAGTCCTCCGGTACCACTCCCGACTCTAGAGACACGTTGAAAAGGTCAGTCATCTGAGCTACCAGAACTTCCCTAAGTTCCTTCAGCACCCTTGGATGTACACCATCCAGCTCCATCGCTTTGTCTACCTTTATTGTAGCTAACTCCTCACGAACACAACCCTCTGGAAATCAATCAGGGTCTATTACTCCTCCATCCCTAGTCATGTTTGTCTTCTGTGGTCCCGCTCCCGGCGCTTCAACTGTGAATACAGAACAGAAATATTTGTTAAGCAATTTGGCCTTTTCTTTATCTGCTTCTACATATTCCTCCCCTTCACCTTTGAGTCTCACAATGCCACTTTTGCACTTCTTCTTCTTCTCATTAATATATCTAAAAAAAAGTCTTGTCTTCCCATTTTACTGTGTCATCTATTTTTTCTTCTATTTGCATCTTTGTTTTCCTGACTACATGACCAGTCTCTCTTAACTTTTCCAGATATTTTTGCCTGTCTTCCTCTTTCTGCGATCTTTTGTAGTTTATGAAAGCTGACCTCTGAGGGGAGTAATTCTGGCCTAGTGCCTAACCCTCAGTAAGCCTGGTTCTAAGAGAGAGGTTGTAGAGGATCTGCATTAAAGATAGTTTGCACAGCAACCTGTGAACTACTGCTGAGAAAAAAAAATCCCTTGGATCATCTTGTATGGTGGTGTAAGTACTTCTGCACCACAGTATGGCTGAGACACATTGTATCACCAAAGCTGCTGCTCAGGTTACAACTTCTGTCTCTGTGCAGACAGAAAATGTTACCCAAGCAGAGGGAGTAGTTCCATGTACAAGCTGTTTTCAGCTTGAATCCCTTATGAAGGAAGTAAAAGAACTGAGAGAGGAGGTGGCAAGACTAAGAAGCATCCGTGAGAATAAGAGGTACATCAATGAAATGGTTCATGAGGTGTCAAAGATTTCCAGTAGTGGGGAAGAAGAGGCTGTGCTGAGGGAAGACAGCTGGACTCAGATTACAGAACACTGCAAGATGGTACTGTTAGTCCCCCCACCTTTGAACTGAAGAACCAGTATGCTGTCTTGGAAGTGGAGGAGATGAGAGCAACCCAAGGAGAGGAAGGACCATTGCTTGAAATCCCAAAAAGTACTGGATCCGTAACCACTAGGAGGCATAAGGTAATGGTAGTTGGCAATTCCCTTCTGAAGGGTACAGAAGCGTCCATCTGCAGACCAGACATGATGTCTGCCTGGAGCCAAAATCCAAGATGTTACAGAGAGCTTGCCGAGACTCATCAAACCTGATGACTACTATCCGATGCTGCTCATCCACATTGGCACTAACAATACTGCCAGGTACCCCTGCGAACATGTCAAAAGTGACTTTGACTCTGGGAGAGAAGGTGAAGCAGTCAGGTGCGCAGGTGGTATTCTTGTCCATCCTCCCTGTCGAGGATAAAGGCCAGGGCAGAGAAGCTCGCATCCTGGAGATGAATGCATGGCTACGTGGATGGTGTTGTTGAGAATGTTTTGGCTTCGTGGACCATGGGATGATTTTCCAAGGGCTGCTGAGCAGGGATGGTGTGCATCTATCAAAGAAGTGTCCTTGCCAGCAGGCCGGCTAATCTACTGAAGAGGGGGGATTACATCAAGGAATTGTTGTCTGGATGGGAACATCTGGAAAGAGTGGAAATGCAGTAGGCAAAACTAAAAGGAATTATTGTAAAGGTGCCAAACCTTTTTGTGAGGCAAGTAAGTAAGAGGAAAGAAGGCTGCTTTGTTCCCAGGATGCACCGGGAAGGGGCAGGCCCGCCATTTTGTAAGAGTCTGGCCTGCCAGCCGGAGCGGGTAGGTGTGACGTCGGGAGGGGGAGTGGGCATCTCTCGCTGTGTGTGTGTGTGAGGGGGGTTTGTTTTGGGAGATTGTGTGACGCAGTGGGAGGGAAAGGGAGTGAACATCTCTCCCACTTCATGGGGGTGGGGTAGTAGTAGGTAAGAGCCTAATCTTTCTATCATGTTAAAAAAAAAAAAAGCTGTAAAATGCAATGGATGAACAAATTGTGAACTGTAGAAAATATGTTGACAGATAAATAAGATTTCTGGCAGTGAATGGAGATTTGATCTTTTGTTTGCAGTCTAATTATTGTATGTTTATTTTATTTTTACAGTTATGGAGATTTTCAGGCTCACTGTCGCACGAAAAAAAACAAGACTTACATCTGTAAACCAGACAGTGGCTGCCAGGGGAGAGGCATCTTTATATGCCGTAACCCTAAAGAGATTAAACATGGAGATCACATGATCTGCCAGCAGTATATTACCAAGGTAACAGAGCCAGAGAGGATACCCCCCTTGAAAGAAATCAAATATGGCTGTATATATCTGGTATATAGTCAGTGAAATAGGGTGGGCCACTGGGATTCTGGTTTGACTAACTTTTCACCCCACACAACAACAGCAATCTATGTAGTCTAAGGGGTAGGGTGGAAGTTGGGTTATTTGGCTTTCTCCAAAATAAAAAAAGGTGTTGTTCTATCTCTGGTATTTTCAGCCTGCCAGACTTCAAGCCCCATTATTCTCATAGGTTGTTGAGTTAGAAATTGAGACATTCAGCTCAGTTCTTCCTGTATTTTGCAAACAGCTCTGCCGTGCATTGCAGGACATCAAACATAAGCAGTGATTTTATAAATCTACATGTGAAGAAAAAAGTGGCATAATTTAGGTCATGTATGCACTGGCATATATACGCATATGTGCAGATTCTACAACATAAGCATGTGCTTGCTAGTGATTACAAATGTTTGGAGGACAAAAGAAACCAATTAAGGACAGTAGCAAATTATCTCTTTCCTCAGAGATTTTGAGGTGGTGGTGGTAGATACAACAGAGATCTGTGCTACTGTTACCAAAGCACTGGTGGAGATCCTAAGTCCAAATGAGCAGGCCGATCCATGGGGATCTTCTCACTCGGGGACCGGTTCCTATCAAGAATCCAGAATGCTTTAGGCATACAGCATGGCTCTTGAGTGGGCAGCCCTGACAAATGAATTACTCGGATGTGGTTGTCTCCTCTCTGCTTAGAGCTAAGAATCCATCCTTTCAGCACTGGTGTACTGTAGATGATGTGGAACCTTTACGAGCTCCAATTTCAGTAGTCCTGGACATTTTGCAAGAGGGACTTCAGAAGGGTCTGTTGGTCGGATCGCTGAAAGTGCAAGTAACAGGCCTTACCTGTTTCCAAGCTGGGGAGGAAAGAGGCTTTCTGGCCTCTCACCCAGATGGCACCTGGTTCATTAAAGGGGCTCTTCGGTTGCACCCTCTGGTGCGTTTCTCTTTCCCTTCCTGGAATCTTAACACCGTATTACAAGGTCTCCGTAGATCTCCGTATGAGCCCTTATGGGAGGCTTCCCTTCAAGACGGTGTTTCTAGTGGCAATTATGTTGGCGAAACCAGGTGCCTTAAAACAGGTTAAAAAATCAGCACAAAAATTTTCTTTTTTCTTTTTAAATTTCTTTATTAAGTTTTCCAAATATGAATTAAAACAACTACTTATTATCACATTCTAAGTAAACAATCCTCCTCCCCCTACACACTCAAGGAACTTGATATATACTATCAAAGTTAAAATCAAAGCAGTTTATACCAGTGGTCTCAAACTCAAACCCTTTGCAGGGCCACATTTTGGAGTTGTAGGTACTCAGAGGGCCTCAGAAAAAATAGTTAATATCTTATTAAAGAAATGACAATTTTGCATGAGGTAAAACTATAGTTTATAAATCTTTCCTTTTGGCTAAGTCTTAATAATAATATTGTAATTTATAGCTAAAGAGACATATGCTCAAGAAACTTTTTTATTTTACTTTTGTGATTATGATAAACATACTGAGGGCCACAAAATAGTACCTGGCGGGCCACTTGTGGCCCCTGGGCCACATGTTTGAGATCACTGGTTTATACAGTATATTGTATAGAGGCACTTATTTTGTATCTGGTGCAATGGAGAGTTAAATAGCTGGTTAGAGTTTGTCTCACTCTTCATCAGACGCAGAAATAAGAACATAAAAATAGCCTTATTGGGTCAGCCCAATGGCCCATCAAGCCCTGTAGCCCGTTCTCATGGTGGCCAATCCAGGTCACTAGTACCTGGCCAAAACCCAAAGAGTAGCAACATTCCATGCTACCGATCCAGTGCAAGAAGAGGCTTCCCCCATGTCTTAATAACAGACTATGGACGTTTCCTCCAGAAATTTGTCCACACCTTTCTTTGTGAAATGGAAAGTGCATGCATACTTTTTCAGCCTACTTAAACCATGCAGAAATACATGCCCAGTTGAAATCTTTGCATCCCAGCCTAGCTTTCTACAATTCCCCATGCACACGTAATATAACATAACATTATGCTTATTGACCACGTAACCAGAAGTTCAACACGGTTTACGTGTTACATGAAATAAGACGATTCATTAAACAGTGAAATATTTAGAAAAAAGATGGGTCTTCAATTGTTTTCTAAAATGGCCATAGGAATGGGTAGGAAGCATCAATATTCGGAATTCTGCCAAAGTATGATTTAGAAATTTCTTACTCCTGCAACCCTGGACAGATGGAAAATTAAACAAAGGATGAGTTCTTCTACTATGTCTGTATGATGCCGTTTTTTTCTAAAATTACCTCCTCCATATCATATTTTTGATTTTCTTCCTAATAATCCAACCTTTTTTCACTGGTCCCAAAGTAAAAGTAGTATATTGATGTCAGAACAGAATTTGCTGCCATAGAAATGATCCTAGTGCCATAAATGTAAGCTATGTTAATTTGTATTATTTGTTTTTACCCTATTTTAAAATGTATAACCACCTTGAAATAAATAAACTTATAATTTTACTGTGAGTCAAGTAGAAAGAAAATTGGACAATTGCCAAAAATGACCAGGGACTGTGCCTAGTGTATATGAATGTATAAATGGGTTTAGAGTTGGATATAATCTAAATTTAACTCTGTGATCTTTCTCTTTCAGAGGCCAAAATTCAGCCTCTTAAGAGAAGTTGCAGATAGAGAATGACACAAGGACAAATTTGTCCCCATCCCTGTGGTATCTATCTCCATCAAAGCTCACTCCAGCTTATATAAAGCATCCCAGCCCATTCTCAACTAAACGGCCATAAACATGACACACATACGTTCCTGCACCTGCTGTGCTCAAGTCTTGCACATGTGCTGACTTTCTTCACTTTAAATTTATAATGACCTCCTTTAATTCTGCACTTACATGGGTCAAGTCAGGATACTACATCCAACTAACTAACTCCCTTTCTTCCAACCCTCGTCGCCTCTTTGCCACACTTAACTCCTTCCTCAAAGTGCCCCCACTTCCGACCCCTCCTCTCTCTCCCCAGATTATAGCTGATTACTTCCATGACAATGATAATAATAATAATTTTATTTTTTATATACCGCCTAACCAAAAGTGGTTCTAGGCGGTTTACAACAAATAATAACTAGTCATACAGTGAAGAGTACAATTTAAAACGATAATACATAATTGATTAATATACATAGGAATTATATTAATCATGTATAGATATGAGATGGGGGTGGGATATAAATCTTTTAGTTATATATTGTTATCCTAGGACAAGCAGGCAGGTATTCTCACTAGTGGGTGATATCATCCGACAGAGCCCCGATACGGACGTCTCACAAGCATGTCTTGCTTGAAGAAACTTAGAAGTTTCGAGATGCCCGCACCGCGCATGCGCCAGTGCCTTCCCGCCCTATGGACCGGGCGTGTCTCCTCAGTTCTTTTCTTTCCGTGGAGCTGAGAAGTTTTACTTCAATTCTGCGCTGACTGAATTCCCGTTTTATTGCCTTCTAATTCCGCGATTTTTGATTTCTTTTCCTCTTTTCGTGTGTTTTCTTTTATTTAAAAAAAAAAAAAACATTTTCTTCCGGCGAGTCGGCCGGGTCGGCCACGTGGCTCAGGCCCAGCTCCTTCGATCTAGCGGCGGAGCTTTTTCGGCCTATGTCCCGGCCAATCACCGGTTTTAAAAAGTGTAGCAAGTGCCAGCGCGCGATTTCGCTGACGGACCCGCATCGACGCTGCCTGCAGTGTCTTGGTCCAGAACATTTCCCGAAATCATGCCGGCCTTGTTCCACTCTAACAGCGCGAGCGTTTAAGCGGCGCTGCCTGTTGTGGGAGTCGATGTTCAAGATGGAAGCTGCTAAAGAACCTTCGGCTTCGACTTCATCGGCCGCTTCGCCTGTCCATGCGAAACCAGCGACTGCTCCTGCGACTCCGGGCCTTTTGAAGCCGGCTTCGTTTACCCCGACTTCGGCCACGAGTTCGACGTCGGTGCCTGTCCCCGTCTCCTCGGCTCAGGTACTGCCTTCCACTATTCCACCTGTGGTCATTAAAGTGCCGAAAGCTGCCAAGCAGAAGCACTCGACCATGAAGGAGCGCGAAGACCGTGCTGGAGGACCCCCTTTCGGTGCGGATCCCTCCATATCAGCTTCGCTGCGGTCCCTGCTGGAAGCTCAGTTTGTCGAGCTCATTCAGACTATGGGGCCCAGATTAATCGCCTCCATCCAGGGTGACCTCCCGGTCCCAGGGGTCGGACCGCCCCCTCCCCCTCCTCCTTGTCGATCGATCTCGTTGCTTGACTAGGAGGAGCGGCGAAGGGCGGCTGGTCCCTCGAGGCGGGCTTCCTTTAGCGATATGCCTCCTTTAGAGCCCATTACGCCTCCGCGCCATCACGGTGCCGTTCCCCCGACTGATGATCGAAGTCCTGGGCATAGTATATCACAGGAAGAGTTCTTCTGCACTCCATACCAGGCCTGGGCTGCAACACGGGAGGCGGCCTCCATTCCGCCCCTTCGCTCTACCGCTTCCAGTCCCATACATTCACTGGAAGCTTCGGGGGACCATGCGAAGTATAGACGTTCTCGCTCTCCCTCCCGGCACCGGGAGGGACATCGATCCAGACACTCCTCTCGGCACTCCTTGCGCCACTCGGAGGTTTCGCCACAGAAGAAGCTGCCACGTCTGGGGTACTCCTCATCGGATTTATCTCCCCAGGAGGGGCCGGAGTACGAGGAGCCATCTACCTCTTATTCTCCTTGTCGCTCCCAAGTCTCCCTGGATCCTGAGGCTTCTACTTCCTCCAGTCCGTCTCGGAGGCCGGTACTGGCGGACCAGTTGTCTTTTTCTTCCTTCCTCCGGCAAATGGCGGATGACTTGGATGTGACTTTGGACACTGGGTCTCGTTATTCTAAGGAGTATCTCGACACCATGCACTTGCCTAATCCTCCTGCGGAGTCTCTTCGACTTCCTCTGCATAAATTACTGGATCAAACATTCATGCGATGTTTCGAGACGCCGTACTCCATCCCTGCGGTCCCGAGCAAATTGGATGCAAGATACCGCATTGTTCATCATAAGAGGTTTGAGGGCGCTCAACTCTCTCACCAATCCCTGCTGGTCGAGTCCTCTCTCAAGCGTTCTCATCTCTCCCAGGTCTATGCCTCTGTACCACCGGGACGAGAGGGGAGAACGATGGATAAGTTCGGTAGGAGAATCTACCAGAATTCTATGAAGGCGTCTCGAGTGCTCAATTATAATTTCTTTTTTTCTTCATATTTGGAGTTCTTCTTGCCGGTGCTCCGCAAGTTTACTCCTTACATTGATGCTCAGGCTCGATTCGAGTTCGAGGAAGTGGTAGCCTCCCTTTCCCAGCTCCGTCTTCAGCTGATGCAGTCCTCGTACGATGCCTTCGAGCTCTCGGCACGTGCTGACGCCTGTTCCGTGGCCATGCGTCGATTGGCATGGCTTCGGACAATTGACATGGATCCGAACCTCCAAGACAGACTTGCCAATGTGCCTTGTGCGGGCGCTGATTTATTCGACGAGTCTATCGAGACTGTTACCAAGAAACTTTCGGATCATGAAAAGTCTTTTCAATCTATCCTTCGGCCTAAGCCCAAGCCTCAGCAGTCTCGACCTTCTAGACTGCCTTTGATTTATCAGCGGCGCTACACCCCTCGTCAGACTCCTGCTGCGAGACAACCGGCGAAGAGACAGCCTCCCCAGAAGGCTCAGCAGAAACCTCAGCCGCCGGCTGCACCGAAGGCTACTCTGCCTTTTTGACTCTCTTCCAGGGAGCATAACCGACCTCGTTCTGCATCCCCCTATTTTTCCCATCGGGGGTCGCCTCCATCATTTTTACCATCAATGGGAGGCTATTACCACCGACCTCTGGGTCCTTTCCATCGAAAGAGAAGGATACTCTCTTCATTTCCATCGGGTCCCCCCGGACCACCCTCCAAGAGAGTATCCTTCCAACTTAACGCAGACCGCCCTTCTCCTTCAGGAGGCTCAGGCTTTGCTTCGGCTTCGGGCCGTCGAGCCGGTCCCAATGGACCAGCACAACTGGGGTTTGTACTTCCTCGTCCCGAAGAAGACGGGCGACCTACGACCCATCCTGGACCTTCGAGTCCTCAACAAGTTTTTAGTAAAGGAGAGGTTTCGCATGTTGACCCTTGCTTCTCTCTACCCCCTCCTCGAGCGGAACGACTGGTTATGCTCTCTGGCTCTCAAGGAGGCCTACACTCACATTCCCATTCATCCGGCCTCCCGCCAGTTCCTCAGATTTCGGGTGGGACATCTACATCTGCAGTATCGAATGCTTCCTTTCGGCCTGTCCTCGTCTCCCAGAGTCTTCACGAAGTGTCTGGTGGTGGTGGCCGTTGCACTCCGGAACAGGGGTCTTCAGGTATTTCCCTACCTCGACGACTGGCTCATCAAGGCCCCCTCTGCTCCAGAGGTCATTTCGGCGACCTTGACCACGATCTGCTTCCTGCAGAGCTTGGGCTTCGAGATCAACTTCCCCAAATCCCATCTGCAGCCTACCCAGTCCCTTCCCTTCATCGGGGCGGTACTGGACACCATTCAGCTTCGAGCATTCCTTCCTCCTCAGCGCATGGATGCTCTTCTTCATCTCTGCCATGATGGTCCTCCTGGGCCACATGGCCTCTACAGTTCATGTGACACCCTTTGCCAGGCTCCATCTCAGAATTCCTCAGTGGACCCTAGCTTCTCAATGGACTCAAGTGTCAGACCCATTGACTCGACACATCATAGTCACTCCTGCTCTTCGGCAGTCTCTACTTTGGTGGATGACCTCTTCGAATCTATCCAGAGGTTTGCTGTTTCACACTCCTCCTCATCAGAAGGTTCTCACAACCGATTCCTCGGCCTATGCCTGGGGGGCTCATCTGGATGGGCTTCGCACTCAGGGATTCTGGACCAGTGCGGAACACCTCCATCAGATCAATCTTCTGGAGCTCAGAGCAATCTTCTATGCTCTTCAAGCTTTTCAACATCTGCTTCACGACATGGTGGTCCTCATCCGCACAGACAACCAGGTCGCCATGTATTATGTAAACAAGCAGGGGGGCACGGGATCGGCCTCCCTCTGCCAGGAAGCTCTCAGAGTCTGGGATTGGGCAGTTCGCCACAATGCCTTCCTCAAAGCTGTCTACATTCAGGGGAAGGACAATGTCTTGGCAGACAACTTGAGTCGACTCCTCCAGCCTCACGAATGGACTCTCCATTCCAACCCCCTTCATCAGATCTTTGCACAATGGGGGACGCCTCAGATAGACCTCTTTGCGGACCCCCACAACTTCAAACTGCCTCAGTTTTGCTCCAGGATCTACACTCCTCATCGCCTCGAGGCAGATGCCTTTCTGCTGGATTGGAGGAATCGATTTCTGTATGCGTTTCCTCCATTTCCTCTCATTCAAAAGACTCTGGTCAAATTGAAATTAGACCAAGCCACCATGATTCTGATAGCTCCTCGGTGGCCCAGACAACCTTGGTTCTCCCTTCTGCTTCAACTCAGCAGCAGGGCACCAGTCCTTCTTCCAGTGTTTCCTTCTCTGCTTACTCAACATCAAGGACCACTGCTTCATCCCAACCTTTAGTCTCTCCACCTGACAGCTTGGTTCCTCTCAACATAACTCCTCACCAGTTTTCTCAAGCGGTGAGGGATGTCTTAGAGGCTTCCAGGAAGCCTGCTACTCGACAATGCTACTCCCAAAAGTGGACTAGATTCTCTTCCTGGTGTATTTCCAATGCCAAGGAGCCTCAGCGAGCTTCCCTATCCTCTGTGTTGGACTATCTTCTACACCTGTCTCAGTCTGGTCTCAAGTCTACATCTATAAGAGTCCACCTGAGTGCTATTGCGGCTTTCCATCAGCCTCTACAGGGGAAACCTCTTTCTGCTCATCCTGTGGTTTCCAGATTTATGAAAGGACTTTTCCATGTCAATCCTCCTATCAAACCTCCTCCTGTGGTTTGGGATCTCAATGTCGTCCTTTCTCAACTCATGAAGCCTCCGTTTGAACCTCTCAACAGGGCTCCACTTAAGTATCTCACCTGGAAAGTGGTTTTTCTGGTGGCCCTCACGTCTGCTCGCAGGGTCAGTGAGCTTCAGGCCTTAGTGGCGGATCCACCTCTCACAGTATTCCATCA
Organism: Geotrypetes seraphini; assembly: GCF_902459505.1. Classification (NCBI taxonomy): domain Eukaryota; kingdom Metazoa; phylum Chordata; class Amphibia; order Gymnophiona; family Dermophiidae; genus Geotrypetes; species Geotrypetes seraphini. The sequence goes on from NC_047097.1 coordinate 31,662,914, forward strand.
TGACAAGGTGGTCCTCCGCACTCATCCGAAATTCCTGCCTAAAGTAGTCTCTGAATTTCATCTCAACCAATCCATTGTACTTCCAGTATTTTTTCCAAAGCCTCATTCTCATCATGGAGAATCAGCTCTTCACACTCTGGACTGTAAACGTGCTTTGGCTTTCTACCTGGATCGCACCAAGCCACACAGAACTGCTCCTCAACTTTTCGTCTCCTTTGATCTGAACAAGTTGGGACGACCTGTATCGAAGCGTACCATCTCCAACTGGATGGCGGCTTGTATCTCTTCCTGTTATGCCCAGGCTGGATTATCCCTTCCTTGTAGGGTCACAGCCCATAAGGTCAGAGCAATGGCAGCCTCTGTAGCCTTCCTCAGATCGACACCAATTGAGGAGATTTGTAAGGCTGCCACTTGGTCCTCGGTTCATACCTTCACCTCTCATTATTGTCTGGATACTTTCTCCAGACGGGATGGACAGTTTGGCCAAACAGTGTTACAAAATTTATTCTCTTAAGTTGCCAACACTCCCACCATCCCATTGAGGTTAGCTTGGAGGTCACCCACTAGTGAGAATACCTGCCTGCTTGTCCTGGGATAAAGCAATGTTACTTACCGTAACAGTTGTTATCCAGGGACAGCAGGCAGCTATTCTCACGTCCCACCCACCTCCCCTGGGTTGGCTTCTCAGGCTAGCTACCTGAACTGAGGAGACACGCCCGGTCCATCGGGCGGGAAGGCACTGGCGCATGCGCGGTGCGGGCATCTCGAAACTTCTAAGTTTCTTCAAGCAAGACATGCTTGTGAGACGTCCGTATCGGGGCTCTGTCGGATGACATCACCCACTAGTGAGAATAGCTGCCTGCTGTCCCTGGATAACAACTGTTACGGTAAGTAACATTGCTTTATGGAATTATCAAGTGATATTGTAATATGTTGTATTCATATTTTAATGTACACTTGATGTATATGTTAAAATGAATAAAGATTTGAAAAAAAAACCAAAAACGATAATACAATTCTAAGCAATGTACAATAAATAGGAAATGAACCTACAGTGAATTTGACTTAAAAGAAAAATACAATTTAAAAGAATGGTTCTAAACAGATTACAGCAAATAAGAATCGATCGTACAGTAAAAATGCAATTTAAAAGGTGATACATTACATAAAAGAAGCATGGAATTGTTAAAAGAGAAAACCAGTTAGTTTACAAATTTTTCAAATAGTTGGGTCTTTAATAATTTTCTAAATTCAAGATAAGAAGAAGATCCTAACAAAATTTTACCAAACCAATCATTCAATTTAGCAGCTTGAAAAGAGAGAGTTCTCTCCAGAATATTTTGTAACGACATAATTTAACAGAAGGAAATGTAAAGAAACAAACTCTGCGTGTGACCTTATTTGGATGGTTCAGAGAAAAATGGGAAACAAGGTATCCAGGTGACAGCCAAAAATAGATTTGTAACAGATACAAGCAAACTTAAAAAAAAAACAAGGTCATTAACATCACCCCTGAGTTCACTACAAAGTCACAACCTTCTCCCCTACCTACCATCCAGTCTCCTGAACATGAGCCACGCACGCACCTCCCCTTCATCCTTCACCCAAACAGCTCAGGAAGCTTCTCCTGTCTGGCCCCACCCGCTTGTCCCTCCATCAACTACTGCTGACTTTTCTGCCTTCTCTGTAATCACAGAGGAAGAAACTGCACAACATCTGTCTACTACATGCCCCTCAGACTCTATTCCCACCCCTCTACTCGACCCCCATCTCACATACTGTTATCCCTCCCATATGCCATATTCTCAATCTATCTCTTTCCACTGCAACTGTCACTGCTGCCTTCAAACATGTGGTGTTTAAGCCACTTCTCAAAAAACCCTCGCTGGACCCCTCCTGCCCGTCCAACTATCGCCCTGTCTCCCTTCTTCTGTTCCTATCCAAGATACTTGAACGTGCTATTCTCCGTCGCTGCCTGGACTTCCTTTCAACTTAACAGATTCTCGAACCTCTACAATCTGGTTTTTGACCCTGACACTCCACAGAGACTGCCCTCACTAAGATCTGCAGTGACTTGTTTATGGCCAGATCTAAGGGCCTTTATCCTTATCCTTCTTGACCTGTCTGCTGCCATTGATACTGTAAATCACAACTTACTCTTTGATATGTTGTTCTCGTTTGGATTCCGTTATTCTGTCCTCTCCTGGTTTGCCTCCTACCTTTCCCAGTGCACCTTTAGTGTATGTGTTGGTGGGTCCTCTTCTGCTGCTTTCCTGCTAGCAGTTGGTGTACCCCAGGGTTCTGTCAGGACCAGTGTTCCCGCTAAGCTGCGTTGGCCTGCACTCGCGCACAAAATATTACATCGCAGCGCAAAGTTTCTCTTCACAGCGCACACACGCGTCGGTAAGGTAAGGGGACGCATTGGGGGGATTGCACTTCCCCACAATTGCCATGCTTCGGTTCCTCTTCTTCCTTCCTTCCTCCCCCCCCCCCCCCCCGCGGGACCCTGCGGCACCATCAACTCTTACTCCCTCTAATGTCGGCCCTGCAGCTCCAGACTTCCTCGCACCTTCTCCCCTCCCCCTTTGGATCGCTATTATTTTAAATGTTATAGCCGCGGAGCTGTATCCATCAGTGGAGATGTCTAACCTCGGCCTGCCCCGGAACTCTTACTGCAACAGTGACTTCCTGTTCCTGCCTAGACGGGCGGCTGCTGCAGTAAGAGTTCCGGGGCAGGCCGAGGTTAGACATCTCCACTGATGGATACAGCTCCGCGGCTATAACATTTAAAATAATAGCGATCCAAAGGGGGAGGGGAGAAGGTGCGAGGAAGTCTGGAGCTGCAGGGCCGACATTAGAGGGAGTAAGAGTTGATGGTGCCGCAGGGTCCCGCGGGGGGGGGGGGGGAGGAAGGAAGGAAGAAGAGGAACCGAAGCATGGCAATTGTGGGGAAGTGCAGAGCTGCAGGGAAGAGTGTTGCGGTACCCAGCTGGAGGGAGAAGGAAGATGAGGGAGGGAATTAAAGGAGATGCCAGGGCTTGGAGCGTAGGAGGAAGGTATGCCAGTCTAAGGGAAAAGGAAGGGGGAGATGTGAGAGCATGGAGGGGGAGCGAAAGATGGAAGAAAAGGAAAGGAGAGAGATGCCAGAGAAGCAGGGAAGGGGAGATACCAGACTATGAGGAGAGGTGTGGGAGAGGGAAGGCGAGGAGAGAGATGCCAGACCAATGGGGTGAAAGGAGAGATGGAAGGGGGAGGCATACAGTTTCTGGAAGGGGCATAGAAGGAGAGAAGATGCCATATAGGGGAAGAGAGACGGCAGACAGTGGATGGAAGGAAGAGAGTTACAAGAAGATGAGGAAAGGAGAAACCACAGAAGACAAAGGTAGAAAAAAATTTCTATTTATTTATTGCTTTAGGAGACATGTGTCACTGTTTCTGTGAAGCATTGTATGCAGAGTCCAGCTTCTTGCTGGTTCAATTTAACCTTTGTCTATGTATTTTTATTTTATCCCCCCTTTTACAAAACTGTGAAGCGTTTTTAGCACCAGCCTTGGTGGTAGCAGCTCTGATGCTCAGAATTTTATGAGCATCAGAGCTGTTACCTCCGTAGCTAAAATCCACACTACAGTTTTGTAAAAGAGGGAGGGGTTAGTTTGTGATTACATATTCCTTACTAGGCGAAGGTGTTTTCTGTGTTCTGTGTGTTCGAAAGACATGGTTTTCTGTTAGGATTGACGGTGTAGGATTGATCTGTGCTGGTCTGGCTTGTTTAGTTTTACAATGGGTGTATTGATGTACTGCTCACTGCAATATGTAAGATGCTGCCTTTTCCTAGGTACTCATGTGTGACGTGTGGTTTGTTACTAAAAATCATGTTTTTCTTACAGATGGGGGGGGGTGCCAAAAAATGATGGGCCCCGGATGTTACATATGCTAGGTACGCCACTGTATGTAAAGATACCAGAAAGCTGGCGTAGCAAAAACTTCTAAGTTTTGAGTATTTAACCCTCCCACAATCTCACGGGCACTCGTTTCAAGTTTATTGAGATTTTGATTTAAACGCAATATCAAATATTTTCAATGCGTATAACAAAAATAAATTTGGGGAAATAAATAAAACCATTTGAACCAGTGTTCCCGCTAAGCTGCGCTGGCGTGCGCTGGCGCACAAAATATTACATCGCAGCGCACACGTTTCTCGTCACAGCGCACGATCGGAAGAGGCGTACGGCAGATGGCAGGGCGGTGAGAGGAGAATCGGGCGAGTTGGCTCATAACTTGCTGGCGCCCGATATTTTTGGCTCACGGTGAAAAAAGTTTGCTCACAACACCCGCCCGCTTAGAGGGAACACTGGTCAGGACCTCTTCTCTTCTCTCTCTACACCTCGTCCCTCGGTGCCCTGATCTCCTCCCATAGCTTCCAATATCACCTTTATGCTGATGACTCCCAGCTCTACCTCTCTACACCTGAAATTTCACCTAAAGTCCAAAAAAAAGTCTCTGCTTGTTTGGCTGACACTGCTGCCTTGATGTCCTGCAGTCGTCTGAAACTAAATATGTCCAAGACTGAGCTGCTCCTCTTTCCTCCTAAACCCTCTGCTCCTCCTACTCCTTTCTCCATCTCTTTAACTAATACTGTCATTGTTCCAGTCTCCTCTGCTCGCAACTTTGGAGTCGTCTTCAATTCTGACCTCTCATTTTCTACGTATATCCAACAAGCTGTTAAGATCTGTCTCTTCTATCTCTTCAATATCACCAAAATTCACCCCTTCCTCTCTGAGCACACTACCTGGACCCTTTTCCAAGCTCTTGTAACCTCACGCTTAGATAACTGCAATCTCTCCTAACTGGTATCCCTCTGTGTCGCCTCTCCCCCTTGCAATCTCTGCAAAACTCTACTGCGCGACTCATATTCTACTAACCTTGAACATAAGAAGTGCCATCTCTGGAACAGACCCTAGGTCCATCAAGTCCAGCGATCCGCACACGCGGAGGCCCCTCCAGGTGTACCTGGCAAAGTTTTAGTCCCCATATCACTCTGAGCTTCTCATAAGGAGAAGTGCATCTAGATTACCCTTAACCATGTCACTTTATGCCTCTCATAAGGAGATGTACATCTAACTTATCCTTAAATCCTAGAACGGTGGATTCCGCAATTACCTCTTCAGAGAGAGCATTCCAGGTGTCCACCACTCGTTGCGTGAAGCAGAACTTCCTAATATTTGTTCTGAACTTGTCCCCCCTTAGCTTTAGTCCATGTCCTCTTATCCGTGTCACATTGGACATTGTAAATAATGTTTTTTCCTGCTCTATTTTGTCGATTCCTTTCAGTATTTTGAAAGTCTCGATCATATCCCCTCGCAGTCTCCTCTTCTCAAGGGAGAACAATCCCAGTCTCTTAAGTCATTCCTCGTATTCCAAGTTCTCCATGCCCTTTATTAGCTTTGTTGCTCGTCTCTGCACCCTCTCGAGCATTTTTATATCCTTCTTTAGGTATGGAGACCAATGTTGGACGCAGTATTCCAAGTGTGGTCTGACCATCGCCCTAAAAAGCGGCATTATTACTTTCTCCGATCTACTCGTGATTCCCTTCTTTATCATGCCTAGCATTTTATTTGCGTTCTTCGCAACCGGCGCCGATGGCTTCAGAGTCCTATCGATTAATACACCCAGGTCCTTTTCCTGTTCGTTTTTTCCCAGAGTCGCACCTGACAAACTACCGTATTTTCACGCATATAACGCGCGCGTTATACGCATTTTTACCTACCGCGCATACCCCTCGCGCGTTATATGCGTGAGCGCGATATACAAAAGTTTTAAAACATAGTTCCCACCCCGCCCGACGCCCGATTCACCCCCCCAGCAGGACCGCTCGCACCCCCACCCCGAACGACCGCACGCACGCGCTCCCACCCGCACCCGCATCCACGATCGGAGCAAGAGGGAGCCCAAGCCCTCTTGCCCGGCCGACTCCCCGACGTCCGATACATCCCCCCCCCCCGGCAGGACCACTCGCACCCCCACCCCGAAGGACCGCCGACTTCTCGACAATATCGGGCCAGAAGGGAGCCCAAACCCTCCTGGCCACGGCGACCCCCTAACCCCACCCCGCACTACATTACGGGCAGGAGGGATCCCAGGCCCTCCTGCCCTCGACGCAAACCCCCCTCCCTCCAACGACCGCCCCCCCCAAGAACCTCCGACCGCCCCCCCAGCCGACACGCGACCCCCCTGGCGACCCCCACGACCCCCCCACCCCCCTTCCCCGTACCTTTGGTAGTTGGGCCAGAAGGGAGCCCAAACCCTCCTGGCCACGGCGACCCCCTAACCCCACCCCGCACTACATTACGGGCAGGAGGGATCCCAGGCCCTCCTGCCCTCGACGCAAACCCCCCTCCCCCCAACGACCGCCCCCCCCAAGAACCTCCGACCGCCCCCCCAGCCGACCCGCGATCCCCCTGGCGACCCCCCCACCCCCCTTCCCCGTACCTTTGGTAGTTGGCCGGACAGACGGGAGCCAAACCCGCCTGTCCGGCAGGCAGCCAACGAAGGAATGAGGCCGGATTGGCCCATCCATCCTAAAGCTCCGCCTACTGGTGGGGCCTAAGGCGCGTGGGCCAATCAGAATAGGCCCTGGAGCCTTAGGTCCCACCTGGGGGCGCGGCCTGAGGCACATGGGCCCAACCCGACCATGTGCCTCAGGCCGCGCCCCCAGGTGGGACCTAAGGCTCCAGGGCCTATTCTGATTGGCCCACGCGCCTTAGGCCCCACCAGTAGGCGGAGCTTTAGGATGGATGGGCCAATCCGGCCTCATTCCTTCGTTGGCTGCCTGCCGGACAGGCGGGTTTGGCTCCCGTCTGTCCGGCCAACTACCAAAGGTACGGGGAAGGGGGGTGGGGGGGTCGCCAGGGGGGTCGCGGGTCGGCTGGGGGGGCGGTCGGAGGTTCTTGGGGGGGGCGGTCGTTGGGGGGGAGGGGGGTTTACGTCGAGGGCAGGAGGGCCTGGGATCCCTCCTGCCCGTAATGTAGTGCGGGGTGGGGTTAGGGGGTCGCCGTGGCCAGGAGGGTTTGGGCTCCCTTCTGGCCCAACTACCAAAGGTACGGGGAAGGGGGGTGGGGGGGTCGTGGGGGTCGCCAGGGGGGTCGCGGGTCGGCTGGGGGGGCGGTCGGAGGTTCTTGTGGGGGGCGGTCGTTGGGGGGAGGGGGGTTTGCGTCGAGGACAGGAGGGCCTGGGATCCCTCCTGCCCGTAATGTAGTGCGGGGTGGGGTTAGGGGGTCGCCGTGGCCAGGAGGATTTGGGCTCCCTCCTGGCCCGATATTGTTGGGGAGTCGGCGGTCCTTCGGGGGGAGGGATGTATCGGACGTCGGGGGGGGCATCAGGCTTTCAGGATGGGGACAGACCTTCAAGGGGGGACAGTGCACGGAAGTCAGGGGGGGTGAACGGAGAGTCGGGACAGCGCACGGAAAGTCAGGGCGGGCGAAAGGAGCGTCGGGCAGCATGCGCGGTATACCCGTGAGCGCGGTATACCAAAGTTTTTGTACATATCATCGTGATTTCTGCGCGCTATACCCGTGTGCGTGTTTTATACGGGTGCGCGTTATTTGCGTGAAAATACGGTATACTTGTGTTCCTTAGGCAGAAAAAATAAGTGCATCACTTTGCATTTTTCCACATTAAACTTCATCTGCCATTTATCTGCCCAATCGACTCAAGTCACTCTGGAGTTCCTCACTGTCCTTCTGCGATTTGATGGCCCGGCATAGCTTTGTGTCATCTGCAAACTTGATGATCTCACTGGATGTTCCATCCTCGAGGTCGTTGATGAGAATATTAAGTTTAGATGGGCCCAAATACTGAGCCCTGGGGCACACCGCTAGTCATATTCTCCCAGTCTGAGAACTTCCCATTTATGCCCACTCTCTGCCTTCTGTTCTCCAGCCATTTGCCTATCCATCTTAGTATATCACCTTCTATTCCATGGCCTTGCAGTTTCCTGAGGAGTCTTACATGTGGAACCTTGTCGCAACGCTTTCTGAAAATCCAAGTATATAATATCCACCGGTTCTCCATTATCAGTTTGTCTGTTCACTGTCTCAAAAAATTGTAGAAGATTCGTCAAACATGACTTCCCTTTCCTGAATCCATGTTGGCTGGCTTTCATCAGGTCGTGTGTGTCTAAGTGTCGGGTTATGCTATCCTTGATCAGCGCCTCAACCATCTTTCCAGGGACCGAAGTGAGACTCACAGGTCTATAGTTGCCCGGTACTCCTCTTGATCCTTTTTAAAATATCAGCGTGACGTTCGCTATCTTCCAGTCATTCGGTATCTGTCCTGTTTTGATTGACAAGTGGCAAGTTTTTGCAATAGTTCTCCGATTTCCACTTTTAGCTCTTTCAAGACTCTCGGATGAATTCCGTCCGGTCCAGGAGATTTGTCACTTTTGAGTTTGTCTGCACTTTTGAGTTTGTCGATCTGGCAGTAAATCTGGTCCAAGTCCACTTTTACTGTGGTAAGGCTGTCCTCTGTTACTCCTTTGAACACTTTCACTGCTTCCGGAATTGTTGCAGTGTCTTCCTTTGTAAAGACAGATGCAAAGAAGGAATTTAGTCTGTCTGCGATATGTTTGTCATCCTTGATGTGCCCTTTCCTTCCCTGGTCGTCCAGCGGTCCCACTGCCTCTTTTGCGGGTTTTCTCCCTTTCACATACCTGAAGAAGGGCTTGAAGTTTTTGGCCTCCTGCGCTATTTTCTCCTCATAGTCCTTTTTGGCATCCCTCACTGACCTGTGACACTTCTTCTGATCATCCTTGTGTTTGTTCCAAGTTTCGATTGTTTTCGTGCGTCCATGCTTTATGGCTTCCTTCACCTCGTTAGTAAGCCACGCCAGCTCTCTTTTGCCTTTGGTTTTCTTTGCTTTGGACATCCGTGGAATGTAGAGGCTTTGTGCTTCTGTGATAGTATTTTTCAGAAGGGACCATGCCTGTTCTACCGTTTTGACTTTGCCCATTTTTTTTCTTGATCCATTGTTTCACCATGGTTCTCATGCTATCGTATCTCCCCCTTTTAAAGTTTAAAGTCGTGGTTGAGGTTTTAGTGCCTCTCCCCTTCCCGACATCGAGTTTGAAGTTGATCCTGTTGTGATCGCTCGTCCCCAGCGGGACTGTGACTTCTACTTCCTTTGCCGGCCCTGTAATGCCATTTAGGACCAAGTCCAAGGTGACATTTCCTCTTGTTGGCGCTCCCACCATGTCACCCCTCTCCTTAAGTCACTTCACTGGCTCTCTATCTGCCGTCGCATACAGTTCAAGATCTTATTGCTGACCTACAAGTGTGTTCATTCTGCTGCCTCTCAATATCTCCCCTCGCTTCTCTCTCCTTATACACCTCCCAGAGAACTCCTTTCCACAAATAAGTCACTCGTAACGTTACCCTTCTCCTCCACTGCCAATTCCAGGCTTTGTTCCTTTCATCTAGCTGCCCCCTATGCTTGGAATAAATTTCCCGAGTTTGTCCGTCAAGCCCCTTCCCTTCCCTTGTTTAAAAGCAGACTGAAAACCCACCTTTTTGATATAGCTTTCAGTCCTTAACCCTACTCCTCTGCCCTCCAACCCAGCCAGTGGTAGACTGTGCAAGTTTGCCCAGTACTGACCTTAGTTCTTCATTATATATCATTATTTTCTAATTAGAGATCCAAGTCTTTAATCAGTACTTAATTTATTGGTAGTTGCTATTTATACTTAAACACAAACCAAGAATTTGGGGTCCAAAAATGGGTGTTTTGGTTTATATTCGAGTCCACCAATGGCCAAAACTTTTGTCCTCCCCTTCCAATGACTAGCACTGCTCTCCTCCACTATACCCTCCCCCCAATGATCGGTGCTGCTCTCCTTCTCTCCCAACCCCCGATGACTGGTGCTACTCTCCCGCAATCCCATGTCCCCCTCCCCCCAACAACCATATTACTCTCCTGCAACCCCTCTGCTGATCATCACTACCCCACCTCAAACTCTGATGACTTCTGCTACTATCCTTCACCCCCGCCATTGATCCTTACCATTCTGGCACTCAGTGAAGCTCATATTCTGTTCTAGGCCAGTGTGCGGCTTTGAGCATCTGCACATGCTCAAGGCCTGTCAGCTCCCACCAGCTCCGAGAATCTTGAAGAGGGCAGGAGCTGGCAGGCCTTTAGTACACACAGATGCTCAAGGCCTTAGCTTCTTTGAGCGCCAGAACGGTAAGGACCTTGCTGATGGAGAATGGAGGATAGCAGCGAAAAGTAAGCAGTTTCTTTTGCTTCATTTTGGTGGTTTCTTTCTATTTAAAATTTCCATGGAAATGTATAATTCTTTCCATCTTCTAAATATGTATTTTGGGACCCTTCTCATTTATCTTCCTTTTTCACTACCAGGAAAGTCTTGGAATGGCTTCCCTTGGGGCACAAATGGGGTTGGGTATTTAAATTTATCTCCTTAATCAGTTTGTGGACTTGATTTTCATTTTTTGGTTGTTATATTTACTGTTTCTTGCCTCCCCTATGATATTGGACCTCCTAATATTGGGGACTTAAACAACGTTGATATATGTATGAATACTTCTTATCTGATATTTTCTTATGTTTTCATTTTCTTTGCAGCTATTATTGATAGTATAAAGAGATCCAAAATGGCCCCCGCTTCACAAAAATGATAGAATGCCTGAGGATAACACCCTTAGTTTCATTATGGAGGAAGATCACTAGATGGGTGGAACTGGACACTAAGGCCCAGAGTCACTAAAGTCAGCGAACGTCGCTGCTAACTGACCCGATTCACAAAACGGCCTACCGCATGTTTTCACCATCAATTGCCCATTTTCTGATCTGGCCATGCAAATTTATAAAACCCCGTTCAAAATAGTCAAGCGATTGATTCACTAACATTTTCTTGGCTATTTTACAATCCTAAAACCCGACTGCTGTAGACCTGTTGGTAATTGTGTTACCGACAGGTCTGCCAGGTTTTTTGGTTTGTTTGTTTTTTCATTTTTTTTTAATGGTACTGATATTTTGCATGTATTACACATGCAAAATATCTGATCCCCCCCCCAAAAAAAAAAAGAAAAAAATTCCCTCCCCACCAACCCGCTAACAATTGCGCGCCCCCTTCCCCTATAATTGTGGCGACCCACCCAAACCCCAAAAAGATGGCAGGAGGGATGCCCACTCCCTCCTGCCATGAAGGCCCTTCCCCCTTCGCTCCGAAGAAAAAGGCAGGAGGGATGGCCACTCCCTCCTGCCCCCGAAGGTGCCTGCCCGCTCCCAGAAGAAGAAAAAATGGTAGGAGGGATGCCCACTTCTTCCTGCCCGCAAATACTTCCCCCTCAGAAGGAAAAGCCTGTTCACACTATAAAAGAACAAGCTCAATCAAATTTAAAGTTTTCTCCATAGAACATAACAGTCCCAAACTTTATGATACAGATGAAGAGCAGTTAACTTCGACATAAGTTGCAAATAATCCAGTCTGCTCAAGATCTCTAATATAGTAGGAGTAATCGCGCTGAGGTGAATTTTTGCTCATGCACTGTAAACCCTGTCACTGGAGCATTAAGCAAACAACAACCCATCATAACGGGGCAATGTTTACATGTAATTACCCCATTTCCTGTCAAAAAGCTTTTAAGCACTCGCTGTAATCCAAACGCATTTATGGTTCCTTTGTGGAGGTCATCTTTCCTACTTTTATTGGGTTGTTGAATATCAGCACAGACCAACACAGCACTTTCTAGATAACTATCTTGGCAAGCTGGGGTGGATAAAAGATTGTCCTACTTGTGCTGAATATCAGCAGTACCCAGATAACTTCTGGTGGTCACTGATGTTCTAGATATTTATCACTGGTATCTGGATATGGTTCCTTGGCAGTTAGCATTTCAAAAACCATTGACCACTGTAGACTGAGTATCGCCTGGAAAATCTTCTAGAAATATAGCTGTTTTGCTAATTTGGTGATGTTTAATAAGAATGTATGTACCATAGCAATTAGTCCATATGCCTCCATAATGTGTTTATTGGGGATTATTTCTTCTCAGTTTGTTTCTTTGAATAAAAGCTTTGTTCTTCAGGCTCACCCAAATCTTGTTTGTTTTGTCATACAGCCATTTCTTATTGATGGATATAAATTTGACATGCGACTCTATGTTCTTGTTACATCCTGTGAACCCCTAAGGATTTTTGTCTATCATGAAGGACTGGCACGGTTTGCAACTATGAGCTACCTGGAACCCAACAATAGTAACTTGGTAAAGATATGAAGGTTACAGAACAAATACATTCTTTGAGCATAAAGTGGGTAATTTTATAAAGTTTTATTTCCATGGATAAGCAGGATAATTGGTGATGATGAAGCCACCTGGGTCTGCTATCCCAGATCTCAGAATATTCTAGAAAAAGCTTCTGAGCTTGTCTGGGAGTTCTCTCATTGCAGAAAGATGCCTTTCTGTCTGGGGGGGTGGTTTGCCATGATTAAGTTCAGGCTGGTTGTACCTCCTCCTTCCCGTCATAAGTAGTATATTATCAAAATATAAACAAAATTGAGTTTGATTTAGCACAGATCAAATTCACCATGCCTGACAGAAAATCAGGGTTTAAAAGGTCCCCAAAATGTACATCAAAGATGTCAATAACAGATATGATTTGGGACCTTCTCATAATGTACCAAATTGTTTAAAATGTACGTGGATGTCTCCCAAACTTCAAAGATCCTCAGCATGAAATTAAAGGAACCTATAAATGATAAAGCTGCAATGGAGGTAAAGCCCCATGACAAACATAAATACTGTATACTTGAATATAGACCGAGTCTTGGTTTATATTTGAGCCTGCTTTCAGTGATGATGCTTTTTTCCTCCTCTCCCAATGACCAACACTGCTATTTTCCACCCTTCCAAGTGTCTGGCACTGCTATCCTCCACCCTCCTCCAATGACCAGCACTGTTATCCCCCCTGATGACTGACATTGCTATCTCTCCACAACCCTGATGACCAGTACTCCTTTTCTCCACCACCCGCTCCCCCCTGCCCCAGACCAGACATCACTCTTACAGTCCTGATGCTCTGGAAGCCCACACCGGTGCTGAAGGGCCTTAAGTGTCTGCACATGCTCAAGGCCTGCTGGCTTCTGCCCTCTCCAGGATTCTCAAAGAAAGTCCAGCAAGCCTTGAGCATATGCAGACATTCAAGGCACTTCAGTCTAGCACAGAGCGCCGGCACCGGCTTCCAGAGCATCGGGACTGTACATGCAATGTCAGGTTTGGGGCAGGGAGAGTGGGGTAATGGAGGATAGAAGTGCCTAAGCCACTGTTCTTTGATTCCTCAGTGCTGCCAGTGGCTTCCTCTGTACTTTTCTTTGGTCATGGTCCACCCACCTCTGAAGCAACTTCCTGCTTCCGCTTGGGCGGACTGCAACAAAGGAACAGTGCAGAGGCGCCAGCAGCGCAAGAGAATCACTCCCGTGCTAGCGTCCTCTCTAGTTTTCTTGGTGAGGGGGGCTTTGAAACCGGTGGGGGGAAAGCAAGAATGGAGAGATGCTGAATGTGAGGAGCAGAGAGAAGAGGAATGAGGGCATATGGAGAGGAAAGAGATGGTGGCACATGGATGGAGGGAAGGGGAAGAGATGGGGCACATGGATGGATGGATAGAAGGAAGGAAGAGAAGGTGCACATGGATGGAGGGAAGGGGAAGATTTGGAAAGATAGATTTGAGATGGAAGAAGAAAAATGGAAGAAAATCAGTGCCAAAGATGGATGTAGTGCAAGAGGTGAAGAAGGAGAGGCAGGAAACAGCAAATGCATAAGGAGGTCTTGGAAGCAGAGTTAAGAGCACAGATGGAACAAGATGATCAGACAAATAAAATTGCCAGATAAAGGTAGGAAAATGTTTTTAGTTTTCAATTTAGTGATTGAAATATGTTAATTTTGAAAATTTACATTTGAACTGATCAGGAAGAAATGCATTTCTTTCTATTTCTCTTGTGGTGTACTGTGTGCAGATTCTGGCATATTAGGGCTTCATTTCAGTACAATAGTACTTTTAGTTTGTGGGTTTGTATCTGAAAAGGTTTTTTTCTGCTTTTTGTAGGTGTGACTGAGGCCAGGTGTTCTGGTGGAGATATAAGTCCAGAAACTTTGATTGGTGGTGTGGCTCCTAAAATATTTGTCGGCTCTCCTTCAGCTTTTTTGAACTCAAAACAGCCCCAACTGAAAAATTAGTAATTACTTATGGCATGATCCCTGACAAACGACACTCATATAACCCAAATTTCTAACCTCGGTTTATATTCGAGTCAACTTTTTTTCCTCCTTTTTTAGGGGAAAAAGTTACCTTGGTTTATTTTCAGATCAGTTTATATTCAAGTATATACGGTAGCTCTTATGAGGAAAGTTCATGCAGGACAAAGGCCAGAAAAAGAAAAAATTCTTCTGTCACATTGCAGCCATTCTGTGCCTCCTTCATGGCAGTCAGAGAACTGGGCTGCTTTGCTGCAAGATAGAGAATGACACTGTGACTAAATTCATCACTGTTCCCGTCCCCGTGGATAACCATGGGAAACCATGCCGTGTCATTCTTTAGTGTCTATCTCAGTCCTTCTAAACCAGCATTCTTCTATGCAAGGCTTGAGGGTTAATGGCTAGGCCCATTCATACTCTGATTATATCCTCTCTTCTTAAAGAATGTCATGGAGTTTGTTTCCCACAGTTATCTGCGGGGATGAAAATGGTGATTAATTTTGACACCGTGTCATTCTCTACTGCAAGACTCACCCCTCTTCTCGGGCCTTAAGGCCCATTGAGTTAAAGGATCCCTCTCTTACACAGAAGTACTGGTGAGTTGAATAAATCTGTTCTGTGTCAGTGCAGCAAGTGGAGAGAGGCTTCTCCAAGCACAGCAAATAAAGATTTTGTCAGCACATGAGTATTGGTGCTAGATCTTCTTCCTTCCAAATTGACTTGATCCGAGAAAAGGATTTCCTTAATGCCTACTGTGACAAGGCCCCCAGCCAGCAGTCTTCTAGAGGGACAATTCAATGGTTTGCCTCCCTTGGTTTATGGGTCAAGCACTCATCCCAAGCTTTTCAGAGCTACAGTAAGGGACTTTACTTCTATTCAGGCATCAGAAGCAATCAACTACTACTATCTAGCTAGTGTGGATAGGGTAGTTACCTTTTTCCATGACATCATCAGGACCCAAAGATGCAGGCTGCTGGCATTGAGGGAGAGCCAGCAGCCAGTTGATTTTTCCTCCACACGTGGACCTGGAAGTGCCACGGGGCATGAAATACAGCTGCACTCCAGGTCATGAGAGGGGTAGAGGAGGGCTGTGGTGATCTCCAGGTGCCACGGCCCAAAGAAGGAAGAGGAGAACCAGCAGCAAAGAACAGGTTGGCCAACTGTTCCCTGTGAGCTCAGAAGCACTGAAGGCCAAGAGAGAGAGAGATGGTTGAAGGGATGGAGCTGAAGGAGAGACAGAGCCCGGGGAGGGCTGAGAGTGCTGGGCCGATGGAGGCAGGGAGAGCTGCTCAATCAGGAGGCAGGGAGGACCAGAAAAGGCAGTGCAGAGAGGAGAGCCAATCGGAAACCTAAAACAACAGCAGCCAACTCAGAGAAATGGCGTGAAATTTGAATAAATCAGAAGAGGAGCCTCTACATGGCAATGAGATTGGACCAATCAGGGCCAAAGGATCAAGAAGAATCCTGAGGGAGCCTGGGAGGAAAAAGAGACCCGAGAGCTACCACGGGAGCAGTGGCATAGCATGGGTGAGAAGCACTTGGGGCGGTGGCGCCCCTCCCCTGCCCTCTTCTCCACCCCCACAGTAGTAAAGATAACAATGTACACAACAATATTAGCGATACCCTTCTTAGCAAAGCAACAGGCAGTGAGATTAAACATACTAGACAAAAATGGAATTGCTGGAAAACAATAACCACAAATGCTCACAATCTAGGGAACAAGAATCGTGATCTGCAAGCCCTAATGTTAGAGGCAGAGTTGGATATTGTAGTGATCACAGAGACCTGTTCAGTGATTCCCATGCAAACATACCAGGCTATAAGTTTTTTAGGAAGGACAGAGATGGTCAAAAGATTGGAGGAGTAGCTCTCTATGTGAAGACTGATATCCAAGCGACTGAAATGCAAGGGACCTGGGGAGAGGAAGAAGTGTTATGGATAGCTTTGAAAAGAGAAAATGGAACTTCTGTCTACGTGGTTGTTATCTACATACCTCTAACTCAAGAGCAGCAAATTGATGAAGATCTTGTTGCAGATATCCAAAAGCTGGGGAAGAAAGGAGAGGTACTGTTGCTGGGGGATTTCAACCTGTCGGATGCTGATTAGAAAATTCCGTCCGTGGAATCGGAAAGAAGTAGAGAGATAGTGGATGCCCTTCAAGGAGCTCTGCTCAATGATGACAGAACTGATGAGGAAAAAGCGATACTGGATCTGGTGCCCACTTGGGAAGTAGCGAAATTCATACAATGTGGTTTGATATAGCAGCCAAAGTGGAGGATGGCCACACAAATCTCAAAGTCCTGGATTTCAAATATGCAGACTTTAGTAGCATGAGGGAGTACCTGAAGAAAGAGCTGATTAGATGTGAAAACCTAAGGGAAGTGGAAAAACAATGGTGCAATAAAAAGAGTAAAAATAAGAGAAAAAAGAAATCAGTGTGGTTCTCCAAACTAGTGGCGGAAAAAATAAAGGCAAAAGAATTGGCGTTCGTGAAATATTAAAAAACTCAAGAAGAGGAGTACAGAAAGGAATATTGAATGAAACTGAAAGAAGCCAAGAGAGAGATACATCTGGCAAATGACTAGAAATATAAAAAAAGGAGACAAACATTTTTTCAGGTATATTAGTGAAAGGAAGAAGACAAAAAATGGAATTACAAGACTCTTTCTTTCCTTCCCTTCCCTGGTCTGGCATCTCTCTCTCCTTCCTTCCCCCTCCAGTAGTCCATCTCGTTCCTTCCCTTTCTCCCTTCTTGTGGTCTGGTATCTCCTCTTTTCTTCTTCTCTTCCCTTCTCCTCCCTACCACGGTCTTGCATCTCTGTCCTCCCCATCCCTTTCCCATCCCTCCCCTGAAGGTCTGGCATCTCCCCGCTGTCAAGCATAATAATCACCCCTCCTGTGTTCCTTCCCTCCACAGGAACCCGTACGGCAGCAGCTCTTTCATTCTTCAGGCCTATGGCAGTGCGAGTGAAGCAAACATACTGTGTTTTCTGGTCCAGAAGCTTTCCCTCTGTATTGCAGGGACAGGAAGTAGTAGCAGAGGGAAAACTTCTGAGTCGTCGAAGGCAGCTAGTTTACTTCCCTCAAGCTGATGGCATCCCAAAGAGAGAAAAAGCGGCTGTAGCAATGGATTTTGTGTGTGAGTGGGGGTGGATGGAACCCCAGACTGCAGTGCAAGCCACCAAAAAGGTCTCCATGGACTGCCATTGGCTCATGGGCCTTGCAATGAAGACCACTGAACCACAGTGTAAAATATCCAAATTCTGCCTTTTGAAAATCACGATTTGCCAATTTTGAAACATCCATCTGTTTAGAAAATATGTGGGTATTTGTATAGAGCACATAAACACATTTACACTTATTTCTCACTAGGTATAAAGTTGTGCGAGGACATTTGTTTACCTTTGAGGGCTGGTATTGGAAGCCTGTTTTATAAAAGGTACATAAGTACCTAAGTTACTTTTGTAAAATAAGTGCCTTTTTGAAATTTTCACCTATGTGTCTTGTTATGAAATTACTCCCATTAGGAGCAACTTTCAGTAATTCATTTAGACACAAAAAAGCAATTATATAATCTAGGCACCCTCTGGGGGGAGAGTGTGGTGCAGTTGTTAAAGCTACAACCTCAGCACCCTGCTAGGCAAGTCACCTAATCCCCACTAAGAAAGACAGGGAAAATGCTTGAGTACCTGAATAAATTAATGTAAACCGTTCTGAGCATTAGATGTACCCACAAAAAATGCATCAGGGCACCTGTTTGGTAACAGTGTGCCTAACTTACATAGCTTGTAAATGCAAGAGGGTCGAGCATGGGCAGGGCCATATTTCATTGCTTGTACTACAGGTGCCTAAATGATAGATGAACCAATACCAGTTAACATTAGTATTTTAATATTTAACCTGGGCGCCCAAGTGCCATTATAAAATGGATGCACCCAGTTGTAGAATTGCCCTAGTACTGAAAAGAAACTACATGTGGAATCTGTGATTTAAAGACCTGCCAAGTCTTGGCCCACCCTCCTGTTAATGGGCCAGGATCTCCCGCTGCGTTGCCTCCCTGTGCTGAAGCAGTAGGAAAAGCTTTCATAAAAGCTGCTAATCCCGCAGCATAGCATGCGGCCAGAATATTGACATTCACACACACGTGCTGGTATTTACACATGTTGGCACCTCTCATTCTGCCTTTTCCTTTGTCCTTTACTTTGCTCATCATTTTCTTCTCTTCCAACTCTTTTTTTTTTTTTCTAAGTCAAGATTAAGTTCAGAAAATGGATCTTGAGCACTAGAAAGCTCCATAACCCCCCCCCACACACACACACACACACACACTAATTTAATCCACTAGTAATGCTTTGAAACTGTGGGACCCTTTAACAAAGCCAGCAGTAGCAATGCTGCTGCGGTAAATGCACCGAAGCCCATATGAATTGAACGGGCTTCATTCAATACATTTACCCCCCCCCCCCTTTGTAAAATGGGCCCTATGTTTTTCATAGTGGAGGAAAAGACCAACCAAAATTTACAATAGCAACATAGTAACAGTAGATGACGGCAGATAAAGACCTGAATGGTCCATCCAGTCTGCCCAACCCTACCCATTCTTTAAATTACTGACTTAATTTAAATCTTCATTCTTCTTAGCTATTGCTGGGCCAGAAGCTAAAGCTCTGCCCGGTACTATGCATAGGTTCCATCTACTGAAGTCTCCATCAAGCTCACTCCAGCCCATCCTCAACCAAACGGACATAGACCGTGCAAGTCTGCCCAGTACTGGCCTTAATTTTTGTCTGATTCTAGCTCCTCTGTGTTCATCCCACGCTTTTTTGAACTCTGTCACCATTTTCCTCTCCACCATTTCAGGCATCCACCACCCTCTCCGTAAAGAAGAATATTGCTTGTGTTGCTCATGTCAGGCCATTTATTCATCACAGGTCTAACGTGTACTGCTCTGACTGAAGAGATCAGTTGACTTAAAAATGATTGAGAAAATTATCCCTGATGCAGGAACTACAAAACGCCGACAACATCAGATAGTTTGTGAACTGATGATGAACACAGGGGAGTATGTCCATGAATTCTTGGTGAACATTGTCCTCACTTGTCACTAAAGCTAAGTATTGTGTCTATATACTGTAGAAGAAAATATTTGGTGGATATGCCCCCACTTCTACAAAATTGCAGAAGCGGTTTTAGCGCAGGCTGGCGTGCGGAATGCTCTGCACTGCTCCCGACACTCGTAGGAAATGAGCATCAGGAGCAGCGTAGAGCATTCAGCACGCTTGCGCTAAAAACCGCTTCTGCAGTTTTGTAAAAGGCGGGGGAATGATGACTGAAAGTAAAAAAAAAAAAAAAAAAGCCCCACAATTTGAAAAACCATACAAGACTAAAATAGCATTTTCATTGAAAGACATAAATGCTCTGCTATCAGCCCTTCATTCTGAGCATTCCTTTGCTAAATTTAAAGTGCGGTTAAAAACCCATCTCTTCGGACTTGCGTTTGAGTACTCTGACCGTAGCCTTTTTCTGCATGCCTTTCCCTGACCCTTCTTTCCTTTTGGCTGTATACCACCTTGTTGACTTGGTTAGAAAGGCAATTTATCAAATGTAATCAAAATAAATATAAGCTTGACATGAGCTACACAAGCAACATTGTAAATGTTAGTTGCTATGGGTTTTTCCCTCCTCTTTGAAAAGTCTAGTCCCTTAGCATTACTAATTACTGATGGGGTTTTTTATTGCTACGTAAAAGCAATTCCACCACCAGTTTTTGTTGTGTTTTGTTGGAAAGGCTTGACAAAGGATTAGATTCAGCGTTATCTCCCAAATTGATCACCATAAGGTGGTATTTAAGAAAATAATATCATATGAATGCAAGGGTTCTGGAAGACTGTTTGGGGGTAATTTTAGGGGAAAGAATTTCAGATGCTATGACGGCTTACACTCTGCTTCTTTTTCAAAAAAGGATGAGATCTGCATGCATCTGACCAACTATGCTATCAACAAACACAATGAAAATTTCATCAGAGATGAAACAAAAGGCAGCAAAAGGTATCATGCTCAGTAATGCAGATTTTCAGCTGAATGATCATCAGATTTGTTGTAATACTTACTACTTTGTTTTCTATTAAATATACTAATACTAATGTGCGTTTGTGTGTGTGTATCTTGGGTATATGTTTATTTGTAGATGAAGAGTGGAGGATTAGGAGGTGTCTGCATGAGACGGGGTAGGGTCCATATATGAATGACTCAGAGAAAGGTATGTGTGTGTTTATCTGTGTATCCATATGTGTGAATGATTGGGTGTATATGTGAACTTGAGTGTAAGAAAGTTGGGTCACAGTCCCTAAATAACAATTAATGATGATTTTGTTCAAAGCTTTACATCTACAGTAGGTTTACCTGCTACACTTGCTAAATTACTAGAGTTGTATGTACCTTCTCTAGAACTACGTTAAGGTTTCAAGGGGTTAAAATTACAAAATTAGAAAGCTGAATTTTTTTATGCTGTATCAGTAATGTGGAATATATTGCCAGAAGACTTATGTTCATTAAAATTTGATATCCCACCAATCCTACTACAGTTCTCTATTTAAAATGTTTAAAAGGCCTGCTTATTTCTTTAGTCTTATGGGACTATTCTCAAGGAAGATGAATAAAATGTTATGGCAGATACAGAGAGTATCGCCTTGATAGGACTGATTATAAAGAGGGACTGTAGTTCTTTTGGGCTATAAGAGATTTATCCCAGGACAAGCAGGCAGCATATTCTCACATGTGGGTGATGTCACCGACGGAGCCCCGGTACGGACACTTCAAAAGTGCATTGCCACTTTAAGACTTCAGAAAGTTTGCGATAGCCCGCACTGTGCATGCACGAGTGCCTTCCCACCCGACGTAGGCGCGTGGTCCCTCAGTTTCTTAGTTTCCGCGGAGCTATGAAGTCGCATTTCAACACCTGTTGAAATTTTTCTCTGACATCCCGCTCTCAAGGTTTTCTGACTTTTTAGTCACATTCCTTTCTTTTTCTTCTTTTCTTTTTCATTACATATATATAAAAAAAGCTTCTTTAGCACTCTCCAGACCAGTAGAGGTTAATCTTTATGAATGGGTATATATCCAATCATGACCAGCAGGTGGAGACTGAAAACAAAACTGTGAGATAGTACATAAGACATCCCCTTCTCTATTCTCATCAGTCTACTTCAGTCTCCAGCAGGTGTTTAGTGAGCTGTACCCATCTCCCTTGGTAGGGCTGTTGGAATTTGTTTAGGGGGTTTCTAGTCCCTGTTTTTAGCCGGACGGAGCTTGGGCGGGCCCTGTTTGGGGGTCTGTCCGACCTCGGGGGTGTCAAACCCGGTGGGTTTCGAGCGGGGTCCCTCTCCACACTTCCTCCACCTCCCCACATTTTTTTAGAGGAGCCTTAGTGGTCAACCTTGCCCCCTAAATCAAGCAAGGCATACTGCTTCGAGAACCTGTGGAATCTGTAATGTAAAAAAAAAAATCCTGAGGTAGTGCTGGTCTGAAGGGTTGTTTCCCTTTAAGATAACTGTATTTTACTGTATTTTTCTTCTAACTGGCACTTTTTTTCTAGCTAGGTCGCGTATGGATCAATTGTGCCCTTCTCCAGGGGAGTGTGACACAATTTGGTCCAGCCGCGAGGCACTCGCAGCTGGCCTGAACTCAGCGATTTGGGCAGGTGAGGTGGTGGAGCTCCGTCGGCAGCGGCTGCAGGCGCCCAGAGCTCCCTGTCGATGGTGCCTTGCGAGTTGGCTGGGAGCAGTGGGGAAGCCCGGTCTTCCCCAACCGCCCACGGAGGGATTCCTTAAACTACCGACGGTCGGGTTGCAAGGGATTCCCTCTCAGCTGATTTTTTGACAGCTGATGCCAACTTGCCTGTTTTAGCGGCTGGGACTGTTCAGGCTTCTCAGCCGCAACAGGCCATGGAGGGAGCATTTTTGGCGGGAACTTCGCCATTTTCTCTGTCTGGCCCCTCCATTTTGTCTGCAACCTCAGGTGACCTTCCCCCTGTATTGCAAACACAGGGGCAGGTTTCAGCAGGGACCCCCTGCTGGGGCAGGGACCCCCTGGGGACCCCTGGGGTATTTTTACCCCCGATTTAATTTCTTTCTTTGTGCAGACAGTTGGGGATCCCACGTGCGCCCAGGGGGTTTCGGGGGTGGTTTTCCTTCTGTACCCCCTGTGGTTTTGCCTCCCTCTTTTCGGTTGGCGTCCCCTCTTCCTCCTCCCTCATCCATGCGCCCGTGGGAGGGCTTGGATTGTGGATTGGTGGTTGGAGGAGCATTTTGGCATGATTGAGGACCTGGCTGCTTTGGCGGGCTTCCAGGATCCTCTAGAGGGGACGGCCGCTGGCAGCGGGGCGTCGGGTTTCCCGTCTTCCAGCGCAGAGGCGTCCGTGGTGCGCTTTTTATTTAGAGGGATGCGCTTTTAGACCTGATCTAGCAGGTCTCCTGGGTGCTGCTTTTTTGATGATGCGCCACCGGAGACCCCGCGTATGGGGGCCCCTCTGCTTCAAGGGGTCTGTCCTGTTTTCCCGCTCTTTTCCTGTGGATCAGGATTTTTCGGGATATCGTGCTGGCGCAGTGAATTTCACCGGGGGCGCCGTTTCGGTTTGCGCGCGCCCTGGCTCGTTGGGATCCCATCCTGGAGGGGGATCAGGCTATCTTATTTTCGCCAGTGGTGGACGTGGTGATCTCAGTGATTGGTAAGCGGCATACCGTACCTGTTGTGGGCAGTTTCTGCCCTTAGGGTCTCTGAGGAGCGTACGTTAGAGACACTTCTTAAGCAGAATCTTGATGTCTCTGCCTTGGGGGTCCAGGTTGCTATTTGTGTGGGGCTGGTGGCTCACGCCGTGTTTCGGTGGTCTGAGCGTGTCCTGGATCGTGAGTCTGATGTCTGGTCCTTTGTGGATCAGGAGGTGGTGAAGATTGAGATGGCTGCCTCGTTCCTCTTGGATGCTCTTTCTGACTTGGTGTGGCCTGTGGCTAAGTATGGGGTTTTGGTGGCTGCGCACCGTACCTTGTGGCTTCGCGCTTGGTCGGCAGTTGCTGCGTCCAAAATTTAATTTCCAAAAATTTCCCTTTCGGGGGTAGTTTTTGTTTGGAGAGGAGTTAGATAAGTTGGTTCAGGCTCTGACGGACTCTGAGATGCCCCGTCTGCCTGAGGACCGTGCCCACCCGGCGTGTTGGGGTGGCACTGCCCGGGGGCATCTGCGGGTATTTTCCAAGTTTAGCCCTGAGCGTCGGACTGCTTCTTTCCAGGCTTCCGGTTTTTCCCTGGGGTCGGTTGGCTCAGCACATGCAGTCCTTTCAGGGGGCCCGTCGGGGGGCTGGGAGTTCCCCCACCGGTTTCCCCGCTATCTGTCTTGCCCGATGGCTCTTTGCTGGCGCCCCTTTGGTTCCGGTGGGTGCCCGGCTGCGCTACTTGTTTCCCAAGTGGGCCAGTCAGTGGGTCCTGGGGGTGCTGCGGGACGGTTATGCTCTGGAGTTTGCCGCTCTTGGCCAGATAATATCTTACCTCTCCGTGTCAGGCAGCATGGGAGATGCTAGCCTTTCGCCAGACCCTTCAGTACTTGCTAGATCTCAACGTGGTTGTTCCAGTGTGCTCTCAGGAGTGCGGCACTGGCTGGTATGCCATTTCCTTTGTGATGCCCAGGAAGGAGGGGACCTTTTGGCCCCTCCTCGATTTAAACAGGGATCATCAGGGCTCTCAGAATTCCCTCTTTTCACATGGACACACTGCAGTCTGTCCTTCTGGCGGTTCAGCCGAGGGAGTTCCTGACTTCTCTCACTGCGACGGAAGCCTACTTGTGTGTTTCCATTTGGTCCTCTCACCAGTGCTTCCTTCGCTTTGCGATCTTGGGTCAGCACTTTCAGTTCTGTGCGCTTCCCTTTGGCCTGGCCACGTCTCCCCAGACGTTCACCACGGTGATGGTGGTTGTCGCAGGGGCCTTGCGGTCGGAGGGCATTCTGGTGCACCCCTACCAGGATGACTGGTTGGTTCAGTTGCAGTCATTGCAGGAGAGCACCCGGGTTATGGCTCGGGTGGTGGAGTTTCTCCAGTCGCTGGGCAGGGTGATCAACCTTTCCAAGAGTCGATTTGTCCCAGCTCAGCGGCTGGAGTACCTTGGAGTTCTGTTCGACACCTCCTTGGTGAAGGTCTTCCTTCCAGCGGCCTGGGTAAGCAACTTGCAATCTCAGATTTGCCTCCTTATGGCATCCTGGTGTCCTTGGGCGCAGGATTTCCTCCAAGTCTTGGGATCGATGGCGGCGTCCCTGGACGTGGTGAGGTGAGCGCGGGCCCACATGCGTCCTCTTATGTATGCTCTGCTCCAGAGGTGGTCGCCCCAGAGGCACAGTTTGGATGCCCCTGTCCCTCTGCGAGGCTTGGCGCGCTGCGGTCTTCGTTGGTGGCTCCAGACTTCTCATCTGGTTCAGGGGGTGAGTCTGGATCTACCGCAGTGGCCGGTGCTTCTCATGGATGCTAGTCTCCTCATTTGGGGGGATCAGTGTCTAGGCCGCTCGGCTTCAGGCACCTGGTCCACGGAGGAGGCGTCCTGGTTGTTCCATGTGTTGTTGCCCAGTGCCGTCCATCTGGCGCTGTTAGCCTTCTGCTCCCTTTTTAATGGGCTAGTCAGACTGAGTTCTGTCGGACAGGCCACAGCGGTGACTTCGGTCAATCGTCAGGGAGGCACCACGAGCGCACAGGTGGCGTGGGAGGCAGCTCGGCTCTTCCTTTGGGCGGAGTCACACCTTCTGTACCTCTTGGACTCTCACCTAGCCGGGTGGAGAATGTTCAGGCAGACTTCCTCAGTCGTCACATCTTAGCTTCCGGAGAGTGATGTCTCAGCCCCTGTTGGCCATGAGTGGTGAAAAATACTGCACATGATCCGGGGGATGAGAGAGAGTGAAATGTTAGATGTGGCAGTAGAGGAGGTGGGAGAGATGTCTGGATCTCTCAAGACAGATGGACAGTGAGAGAGAGAGAGGGAGACGTTGCCAATAGGGGTGGAGGAGAGAGGAAGAAAAGTTGGACTCATGGAGGGACAGAGAGAGAGAGAGATGTTGATTGGGGAAGGGAATGGGGTCCGGAGGAGAGGAAGCATGCAGGAGGCAGAAAGAAAGAAATATTGGATGCACAGTCAGAAGGAAATGGAACCAGAGACTCATGAAACTACCAGACAACAAAGGTAGAAAAAATAATTTTATTTTCAGTTTAGTGATCAAAATGTGTCCGTTTTGTGACTTTATATCTGCTGTCTATATTTGTCTATTTTTCTATAGTTGTTACTGATTGGATATTTTAAAGTCATCTGCCTTGACCTCTTTGAAACCCCTCCCCCCCGAATATAAATGATAATTAACATTTTCTGTGTTTTTTAAAATTTTGTGGTTACCATTATGTATTAAGATTATATTGTGTGTATATGAAAAATGGACAGAAGAAATAGCGTTACAATTAGTACTATTATTATGGTGTGGGGTCTGGGGCGTAGCTTGGGCGGGGGTACTTGGTTGGTATTTGTTAGACTTAGGGGGTACTTTGCTTAAAGAAGTTGAGAAACTGCTCTAGACTTTAAATTATGGGAAGAGATATATACCAAAATGTGCCATTGCATTAGCATGTACTAACACTTTTAACACTATTACATAGGCACTTATGTGTCTTTATAACATAACATAACATCTAAGTATGCACCTACTTGCCCGCTTAAACTGGGTGCCCTGCTATAACATTTCCCTCACGATGCAAACTGCTCTGGATTTCCCTATGGGGCTAAAAGTACAGAATATACGGTAAATTTTAAAATTAGATTATAAGTAAACCACATTGTTTTCTTCAATTCAATAGAAAACTCTCTACTTTGAAGGCCTGGTTCAAACAACATTGCTATGAGTCATCCAAGGTATGGGAAGAAATCGAAGATGTCATTATCAAAGCCCTCATTTCAGCTCACCCCATCCTGAAGCACAATTATCGTACTTGCTTTCCAAACCACGTGGCTGGCAATGCCTGCTTTGAGATTCTGGGATTTGATATCCTTTTGGACAGGAAGCTCAAACCTTGGCTTCTAGAGGTAATAGGAACATTTTTCATAACTCATTTCATAAATGCATGTTGAAGTGAGGGCTAAAGAAGTTTCTATTGTCTATTATTTATGTACATAGTTTAGCATAAAATGCTTAGTATTATTGTATTAATTGAACCTTCTTAAGGGGACTTCACCAGAGCAGCATATGTATCCACCACTGCATCTATTCACATTAAATATATACTGGGCATAAGAATTATATTGATCTCAAAGTGCAAAGGAAAGCATAGTGCCTAATAGGTATTTCCTGTTCATGGGCTCGCATCATGTTTAAGAAATCTAGATTCGATCATGAGATAATTGCAGTGGTTCCTGTTCCACAAAAGAACTGATGTTAAAATTTCCTATTTTATGTTGAAAATGTTTTGAGCAGATTAGCAGAAGAGCTTTTGACTTTGGAATACGTCCCTATGGGGAAGTTTCCTAGCAGATGATCTAGTACCCTTCCTTTCTTTTAAGTTTATACATTTCTTTTGTTTGTTATTCTGATCTGTTTGAGGAAAATAGCTTCTCTCTAACCCCGCTGAAACTTTCATCTGCTTTCACATATCTGCTGCTACTACCTTTGATCACTCTCTACTCCTTGGCATACTGCAATCAAATAGATTTCAGAATTCTCTTCTATCTTGGTTTTCTTCTTACCTCTTCCATTATAGTTTCAGTGCTTTTTGTCTTCTCCACTGTCCTTAGTCTGTGTAACTCAAGGCTCGTACTAGAACCTCTTCTCTCAGGGGAGAAGTTACCATGCCCTTAACATGGTCGCTAATTTTACCGACTGATTCAGAATGGCCTTTTCCGAGCTTCCCAGCAGTCTCTGACTCTGCCATGCAAATGTAGTAAAAGGAGCACTCCAGGTGATTCTGTCTTATTTTCAGGGAAACATGGTAGATGAAGGTTTTTTAGAACTGCTGTGTTAAAAATATTTCAAGACAATTAAGTATGTAATGCATGGCGGGGGCTGATCTTCTTTCTGCAGTCACACTATCCAGATTCTTAGAATTGGTCACTTTGGTTTGAATTGAATCTTTTGAACTCAGTGTATCCCTTAGCCACAGGCAGTTATTGCTGTGCCTAATTTGTAGGGATGTGGGAGAAAAAGAGAGACAATATGAAGAATCTTGCAGCCCTTAGAAGGACTAGAAGTCTGAAACAAATAGAAGTTATATCTGGCAAACACTTGAAGTTGTAAGTGCAGGAGCAGGCAAGGGACCAGTTGGCAGAATGCCCCAAAAAAGGTTTAATGATTACAGTATCAGCATGTACTGTTTAGATTATTAGATTAAAAAGCACAGAAGAAGTACTGTTAACTGCAGATGCAAGTATGTTATTATTTAGTACTTTTGAACTATTCCTAACTCTATAATGGCAGGTGAATCATTCCCCAAGTTTCACCACAGATTCTGATTTAGACCGAGAAGTGAAGGATGCCTTGCTCTTTGATACTTTCAATCTGATCAACCTCCGGGCCTGTGACAAGAAAAAAATGTTAGACGAGGACAAACGAAGGGTCAAGGAGCGCCTGTTCCAGCGCCACCCACCACGTGAAGCCAGGTACAATCGCCTCAGAATAACTAAATTCATTGTAGCATCAAGATATAGGCCTCAGATGTTGTGGCCCTCTGTTAATTAGAATGGCAATAGAAAGAACAGTGATTCCTGTGGTGGATTATGAGGTGGGGTTACCAGACGTCTGGGAAAACCCGGACATGTCCTATTTTTAGAGGACTGTCTGGATTCCTGGATGGACATTTCCAAAACCCAGCAGCTCCAACCACGTCTGGAGAGTCTTCATTGAGCATGTGCGCATCCGCACGTGCTGGAGGCCCTTCAGATGCAGCTGGAGGTCAGAAAAATGAGATGCAGTTTTGGGGGGATGGGGATGGAGGCGGAATAGGACAGGGCTTTGGGTAAAATGGGACAGGGGCCATGCGTCTGGGTTTCTATTTCTTCAAATATGGTAACCCTATTAGGGCTGCTTCATGTACTAAAGAACAGGTAAGAATATTGTTTAAAATATGATATCAGAGAGAAAGAGAACAACAAGGTAGAGAAAAGAAGCAAGAATAAAGGTGCAGATTCTCAATTTTAAAATCTGCCTTTAACGAGCTTGCTAACCGGTACCAGACGTTTTAGCGTGCATGTATTGTAGCGGCGGATTTTATTAAAACGTCTTAACTGGCTCTTTTCCAAGTTTTCTAGCAATCTCTGATACTGCCATGCAAATGTAATACAATGAGGTCATTAATATTAAAATTAGCCCTCCGAGCGATTCTTTATAATCGCCAACTGATTCTCTAACCTCGTTGTGCCACAATTGCGGCCAAAATTTGCTGACAGGCCTGAGCTGTCGTTGCCTTACTTTCTGATCAGTGCCTCATTCACGGTCCTCAAAACACATGTTAATTGTTGGCAGAGGCTATTATTAAAATAGGCTGCCTTTATCTGTGCCACAACCCACCTACAGGAAGTTACATCATAGAGGCAGGATGTAGTACAGGAAAGGCCCAGATGGGGTTGGGCAGAGGTGGCCTAGTTCTATTGTTGCCTCTGCTGGGGACCCACCGACATTTTGAAGATGGGGAAGGAGTGGGTAAGAGAGATACCTGGCTGCCTGGGGATTGGAGGGGTCAATGAGATCTTGGACCTGCAGGGGGGTTGGGTGATTAAGAGAGAAACGAAGGGAGGGAGGGGATTCACCACTGCAGGTGGCCCCAACCTTTGGGCAGCCCTGGGCATTTTGCCAGGTTCACTCAGTGGTAGTTACACCCCTGGTGGAGACATTTTATTTTACTTTTAACCCCAGTTATTAGTAAGTAGGTCTTATTACATAAATTGGGACCTGTACTAAAATAGCGTGTTAGTGGTATTATAATACATATTAATGGTAGCCCATATTGATACCAATGCTCCTAGATCTCTTTGCATAAAGTGGGACCTGTGGCAACACTGTATGAGTTATTCGTAAAATAACACATCTTAATGGTAGCCCATTCATGATTTTGTACATTTCTTCTTTAGGCTTATATCTAATGTGAACTTTAGAAATATTGTAACAGATGCAGAATCAATAAATCTCTTGGATGGGAGATTGGGGGGTCCCAGATCACTGTCAGTCTACCTCTGCCATAAGATATAGTGCAGATATGTTCAAGAGCTATCAGGGTTGTCCTCCTGTTTCATGAGCCACAGATCTGTCCCTGCCTTCAAGAGAAGACTCTGATAGTGCTGGTGTCCAAGGGAGAGCTCGTACAGATCCTATGAACCTGACCAAGTTCTTTCACAATTCATTGGAGCCAATAATGAGAAGATCAACTCTCTTAATTATGTGTGTGCTTGAGTCTGATCAGAATACTGTATTGAGACTTTTCTTCGAATATTTTAGTGAACCTTTTCTTGGATCATGTACCTAAATGTGTATTTCCTGATGTCTTTCAAATGAACCAGGCCAAATACTAGGACTTTTGGGCTTTAAACACAAGAGTTCTTGCAATGAAGGATACATTCTTATTGAAATTGCCTTGTTGTCCTCCTATTAGTTCCATGCTTTTTTGATTGCAGGCGAGAACTGTTAGAAAACAGCCAGGCAGCTTGGCTGGAAGAAGCAGAGAAATATGAGAACTTTCATCTGGGAGGCTATCGTCGGATCTACCCAGGAGCCAAGACGGACAAATATGACAAGTTCTTTAAACACAATGGCTCCTTGTTTCAGGAGACTGTGGCATCCCGGGCAAGAGAGGAGTGTGCCAGGTGTGATCTGCTTGAGCATCATCTTTTATCCGTTTTATTCCAAGCATTTCTGTTCCAAAAGAGTAAAAGTATTAGGCAATGCTAATTCAACTTTCAATGCTTTTATGAACCAAGTTTGCAATCTTTGCCAAAATTAGTTTGGAAAAAAAATCCATCATTAATAGTTTCCTCAAGTATGCCTTGGTAACTATTGAAGTACATGCCATTGAAATAAAATTGTATACATTTCCAATTTAAGTAATGGTGGAGCAGTACAGTCAACAAATTTCCTGAAAATAATAGCAGGCACATTTACAGGATTAAGAAGTATAGCTGTCAAAGTGGGTCATTGTTCAAATGTGCTATTTTACTGTTAACCCCAGTTATTCATAAGTATGTCTCACTTTATAAAACAGCACAGGATAGTAGTAAGGTAACATGCTTTATCCCAGGATAAGCAGGCAGCTGGGTGACATCATCCACGGAGCCCGGATGCGGACAGCTTCGCAAGCAGACTTGCTTGAAGAACTTTAGAAAGTTCATGACTGCCGCACCGCACATGCGCGAGTGCCTTCCCACCCGATGCAGGGTGCGCATCTCCTTGGTTCTCAGTTTTCCGTGGAGTGAGAAGTCCTATTTTGACGCTCTGTGCTAGACTCAGTTCTACTTCGTGCCATCTCTCACTGCAGCTCGTGTTTTATTTTTTACAGGGTCGCTGTGTTTCTTTGCGTGTTTTCCTTTGTGTTACGGCGGGGCCAGGATCTGCTACCCCTTCAGTTTCTCTTTCTGTAGGTGAGCATGAAAGGTGTCTGCTCGGTTTACTACTTTTTTATTTTGCAATAGTTTTGTGGTTTTTTTCTCTAGTTGTGATCTTTTTCATGAAATCAGAGATCCATTTTGATAAGGGTTTACTCTACCTGTTTAGAGAAGAGCAGATTTTAAATCTGCACATGACAAGTGTATCCTTTGGGACCTGTTTCAGCCAGCCTGCTGAAGATAAGTATAGCTCAGGGTCTGTTCCTCTGGTGTTTTCTCATGGTCAGGGGCTGAAGCACAGGCTGTTCAGGTGCTAATAGTATTCCTTCGAAGCGCTCATGATGCCGGCTGTGTTTCATCTTCCCCTCCCCCCCCTTTTTTAATGAGATTGTAGGGCTTGAGGTTGGATCCTGGAGGTTGGACCAGCAGCCCGAAGATCCCAATGAAGAGATTACAGCTTATTCAGAACACGGCTGCCAAGCTGATTTTTGGCAAAAACAATTTGACCATGTTATACCATTGTTGAGCACACTAAAACAGGGGAAACAAATCCACAAAAATCAAACAAGCAAGAGCAAAAGTGGAAATGTCCAATCGGAATGGTGCACAAAAAGTGTCTTTCAACTCATCTGATAAATCCAAATGTCTTTATTCATCCAAAATAACTCATTCATCCAAAGTAACTCAATGATTCGACATGATCATGTTTCGGCCACCCGGCCTGCATCAGGAGTCTTAGGAGTCTTTGGGTATCAATTGGATAAATATGCTCTAAAACACAACGATCAAACCGTTGCTCCAAATCTTGTGACACTACAAACCAACACGACCTTGCAGTGAAAAAAATGTTTCCTCTTGCTTTCAACTCACATCGTCTTCAGTCTACTAGAATCTTACATAAATTCAAATTTCCTTCTTTAGAGGGATTCTAACCTTGGGCAATTTTCACATGCTTTGGCATATATTATGGTGAAAGTCTGGAACGATCTTCCCTCGATTATTAGAACTTCTTCATCTTTGATCTACTTTAAAAAAAGTTTAAAAACATATCTATTTAAGAAATTTCTAACGGATAGCTGAACGAAGATGCCTCATAGGGAATTTCTTCTTCTGTAATTTCATCACTTTTTACTACCATTGTATTATTACTTAAAGTTTGTTAACCGGGTTGAGTCCCTTAAGACCTGGTATATAAACCTGAAGATTAGATTAGAACTCCTGTGATAGGAATCTTAAATTTAAAATGCAATATGATGGAAAGTTTTTGGATATCAAGATAGCCAAAACTAGGTACAGTCTAAAGACATCAATATATAAGAAAGAAACCGACAGAAATATTTAACTTGCATTACACTAGTTTTCATAACTAGAGTTTAAAACGTAATTTACCATATTCTCAGTTTCTTAGGCTCCGTAGATTATGCACAGATGTAACTGAATTTGACCAAAAAGCTCCGTCAATGGCAAGGAATTTTGTTTACGGAGGCTATCCAGTACAATGTGTGAAGAGATGTCTGATGAAGGCCAAGAATAGGAAAGACCTGCTTCTTCCCAGAACAATGAAATCGGCACCAGATATAGTTTGCACTTTGAGATTTTCGCATTTGTCCCATGATATACAACAAGCAGTGAAAAGAAACTGGCACATTCTACAAACTCACACATACTTTCAAAACATGAAACCAACTATTGCATACTCAAGACCCAAAAACCTTAAAGAAATCCTGGTCCCATCTGTGCTACCAGAACAAGGTTGGAGTAAGCCAAACCCGGTTGGACATATACCTTGTGGAAAGTGTTCAGTGTGCAAACATAGCATGACGGTCACACAATTTAACAGGTATGGACATGCTTCTGAGAGATTACAGTGAATGCAATACTAATTTTGTTATATATGCCATTATATGTCCATGCAACCTATGGTACATAGGAAAGACCAAATGCATGGTCAAAACACAGATCATTGAACACAGAAGCTGCCTAAGCAGGAATGTTGAAACAGCGCCAATCGTGAACCACTGGTATCAAAAGAAACACAATATTGAAGATATCAAGTTTTTTTGTCCTTAAGGTTTTGAAAAAGAATTGTAGAGGTGGAAATCTGGATTCTGCCCTATTGAAGGAAGAACAACATTATATTTATAATTTTAATGCCATTATGCCAATGGGCTTGAATGCTTTTTTATAGCTTTACAGTTTAATAGTATATGCATTTTCCAATCTTTAATGATCATATCATTTATGTAGGTACATTACATTAAATGTATTATTCATATGTGGTTCAGCATACTATGCTTGTATAGGTCACACTTGTCACTAAAATTCATCGATATAGGTTCAGTATACATAATCCCAATTTTGCCTTTTTCTATGAGTTTCTCAACACAATTTTATTCACACATTTCAATATGGTCTCGTA
This sequence comes from Geotrypetes seraphini, assembly GCF_902459505.1. Taxonomy (NCBI): domain Eukaryota; kingdom Metazoa; phylum Chordata; class Amphibia; order Gymnophiona; family Dermophiidae; genus Geotrypetes; species Geotrypetes seraphini. The sequence continues at coordinate 31,696,188 of NC_047097.1, forward strand.
CATGCCATATACAGTTTATTCACGTATACATTCTGCATGCTGCTATTTTCTCTCATTTTTTTCTTTCTAACTTTTTCTAATTTTTATTTTGCTTGGACCATCCGTTTTTGATTTTCATAAGCAATATCCATAGCTATCCCCAATCTTTTTACTAGTTAGCAGGGTTCATTTTGTTCTGTGAGCCATTATTGAAATGCCCCGGGCTTAAATCAACTGTGTTATATACACAAACACCTACCTAAAGCTGTTTTTTGTAACAAGTGTCATTTTTTAATTTACTTTGATCCTTCATTTACTAATGTTAGTTCATCATTGTAGGTTCCTAGGTTTAATTAGCTGTTTCTATTTTTCTTCCGCTTTAATTCAGATATACTCATTTAACAATACATTAAAATTTTTATCTTCTCTATTATTGATTCTAAATTAAACTAAAACTTAGCTTTATATACCGGGTCTTCAGCCAGAAAGGAGCTCGACTTGGTTAACAGTAACTAAAAAAATACTTTAAAAAGTAACAATTAGAAAATATTAATATAGTAATAACATAGTAGATGACAGCAAATAAAGACCCGAATGGTCCATCCAGTCTGCCCAACTTGATTCAATTTAAATTTTTTAAATTTTTCCTTCTTAGCTATTTCTGGGCAAGAATCCAAAGCTCTACCTGTTACTGTGCTTGGGTTCCAACTGCCAAAATCTCTGTCAAAACAGACTCCAGCCCATCTATACCCTCCCAGCCATTGAAGCCCTTCCCAGCCCATCCTCTCCCAAACGGCCATAAACAGACCTGATTCCTTTCACTGAAGGAAGGAACAGTAAACGTAACTAACATCAGTTTATATATATTTCAGTAATTGTTTAGCACTTAAAACCCTTGCAGTGTATGTCACTATTTCGATCTTCATTAAGTTTTGGAATTCGCTGATGTCATGTTTTTCCGCGCACTTAGCCAGCAGTACACAATAAATTTGCATACATGGAGCCCTTCTTTTTAGCTGTTTGTGTGTGCAGATACCAGTATGGTATCGTTGCCAAGTAAGTTTTTTTATTTTGTCTTACTTTTGAGGGTAGAAATCAGGTGTGAAGCATTTTTCAGTGAATGGCTTGCTTTATACATTTCGTACAAACCATTGTAGCACATTCAGAGCTATTACAATGTATGTCACAAACTCAGAATGCACTAAGTTTTGTCTGTTTCTTTAATTCTTCTATGTCACGCTTGGTACCCCTCTATTCAGCAGCATGCATATGAATGTTCTTCAACCCTACGCTTCATGTTTTACTTCGTGCCCTTCTACTTTTTTATGTAGCACTGTTTCTGAGTGTTCCCCATGTTGTTTCACAAAGCCATTCAGCCCGGTTCTCAACAAGATGTCGTTTTTATTAATAGGTTTGTTTTTAAGCTTTATATGTATTACATTTATTTACAGTAAATGTTTTATTAACCTGCTGGTTATGTTTGGTTTTAATCCGGTTCATTAATAGATAGGGTAATCGGCACTTTCTATTCTGTTTGCGATTTATTAGAGCTCTATATAAGCGATTACTTTGTATGCTTTTAACGATCTTTATAGTGTGGTTTTAAGGACGATTTACTATATGTAACTGATGCACCCCACCCCAGCCATATAAACTGTGCACATTGAGAAGTCGAGCAGTGCAGGATGCATAGCAATTCATTATCCCAAGACAAGCAGGCAGGTATTCTCACTAATCGGTGACGTGATCCAACAGAGCCCCGATGCGGATGCCTCACAAGCAGTCTTGCTTGATGAAACTCGAAGCACAGGACGCGTCTCCACAGCTCGCATCATCGATCGAGGCACTCTTCGAAGCACTGCTCCAGGCATGCCTCGCTTCGTCGGAAGCAGCCTTTCCTTCAAGTTTCTCCACCGTCTACTTCGCCTCCTCTGATGCCGGAGTGGGGTCTTTTTCTCCAGTTTAATCCCCGTCTTCATGGGATCAGGAGGCCTCGACGTCCTCGAGTCCTTCTCGAGGCCCTGCTTTGGCTGACCAGTTGTCCTTTTCTTCTTTTCTCCGTCAGATGGCTGCAGATTTGGACATTCAGCTAGACATTGGGTCCAAATTCTCCAAGGAGTATCTCGAGACGATGCATCTCCCTCAACCTCCTGCTGAATCCCTCAAGCTTCCTCTTCATAAGCTGCTGGATCAGACCTTTGTCCGCTGTCTAGAGACTTCCTATTCCATCCCCGCTGTTCCGGGTAAATTGGATGCCCGATACCGCACGGTTCATCATAAGGGGTTTGACAGTGCCCATCTGTCCCATCAATCCCTTTTGGTAGAGTCCTCCTTGAAGCGGTCTCACCCCTCCCAGGTCTATGCCACTGTTCCACCTGGCAGAGAGGGCAAGACGATGGACAGGTTTGTCAGGCAAATTTACCAGAACTCTATGATGACAGCCAGAGTTCTCAACTACAATTTTCATTTTATTACATATTTTGAGTTTTTCCTGTCCGTCCTTCCCAAGTTCATGGCCTATTTGGATCCTCAAGCCCATTTTGAGTTCCAAGAAGTTCTGGCCTCGTTGTCCCAACTTCGTTTACAGCTCATGCAGTCCTCCTACGATGCCTTCGAGTTGTCTGCTCGGGCTACTGCTTGCTCGGTGGCCATGCGACGCCTTGCGTGGCTACGGACAATCGACATGGACCCCAATCTCCAGGACAGGCTGGCTAATGTCCCATGTGCTGGATCTGACCTCTTTGATGAGTCCATCGAGGCGGCGACCAAGAAGCTGTCGGACCACGAGAAGTCTTTCCAATCAATTCTCCATCCGAAGCCCAAGCCAGCTCCTCCTCGTCCTTCACGCCCGCCCTTGATCTACCAGCAGCGTCTCCCACCTAAACAGGCTCCTGCCATCCATCAGCCTGTTAAGAGGCAGCATCCGCAGAAACAGCAACAAAAGCCTCAGCCATCTGCTGTCCCCAAGGCTCCTCAGCTTTTTGACTGTCTCATGGAGACAGTGGCAAATGAGTTTTAACGTGGAGAAATGCAAGGTCATGCATGTAGGGAAAAAGAACCCGATGTTCAGCTACAAAATGGAGGGAACACTTCTAGGGGTGAGTAACCTTGAGAGGGACCTGGGGGTGATGGTCGACACATCACTGAAACCATCGGTGCAGTGTGCGACAGCCTCAAAGAAGGCAAACAGAATGCTGGGCATCATCAAAAAAGGTATCACAACCAGGACGAAGGAAGTCATCATGCCGCTGTATCGCGCAATGGTGCGCCCGCACCTAGAGTACTGTGTTCAATACTGGTCGCCGTACCTAAAGAAGGACATGGCGGTACTAGAGGGAGTGCAGAGGAGAGCGACTAAACTGATAAAAGGTATGGAAAATTTTTCATACGCTGACAGGTTAAAAATGCTGGGGCTGTTCTCCCTGGAGAAAAGGAGACTTAGAGGGGACATGATAGAAACCTTCAAAATCCTAAAGGGCATAGAGAAAGTGAATAGGGACAGATTCTTCAAACTGAGGGGAGCCACAAACACTAGGGGTCACTCGGAGAAATTGAAGGGGGATAGGTTTAGAACAAATGCTAGGAAGTTCTTTTTTACCCAGAGGGTGGTGGACACATGGAACGCGCTTCCGGAGGATGTGATAGGCCAGAAATCTGTACAGAGGTTCAAGGAGGGTTTGGATAGGTTCCTGAAGGAAAAGGGGATAGAGGGGTACAGATAGAACTTGAGGTAGGTTAAAGAAATGGTCAGAAACCACTTCACAGGTCGCGGACCTGATGGGCCGCCGCGGGAGCGGACCACTGGGCAGGATGGACCTCTGGTCTGACCCAGTGGAGGCAACTTCTTATGTTCTTATGTTCTTATGAATGGTCAATGCTTGAGTTTAATTTTGAATGAATAGCATAGTCGTGTCTTGTACAGATGTGCTTTGCATATATCTTATTCAGTTTTTTAAATTAAGGATACAAATTTCATTTATTTCCTTTTCTTTTTATTTGTTTAATTAAAATTATATTATTATTTAACAATGTTTGTTGATGTTTTGTATTTTTTTTAATTTTTGTGCATGTTTTTTGGTGGTTGCTATACACTTATTCATGGCACAAAGGCAGCTGACGTTTTCTTTTACGTATTTTTTCACATGTTCAGTTTTAGTGTTTTATTTGACAATCGTGGATCTTTGTAACACTTTTTTAATGTTGTATGCTTTTACAGTTGTATATTTTTAATATCTTTTGTGTGTTATTTTTACACTTATGTATTTTATACGCTCCTGAGGCAGGCCATTTAGGCCAAAACACGTGCATGTCAAGCCGTCGCACAGACTTTATCATATTGAGTAAACTGCACACCAACATTTCTTGAAATCTCCACTGTGATATTTCATATCAACAAAACATAACATAATAATTTATTAATATACCGCAAAACCTTGCAGTTCTATGTGGTTTACATAATAAAATAAAACTGAACAAACAGTGAAATACAAAATCAGGCTTTTAGAAATTTCTCAAATAGGTTTTCAACAATTTCCTGAAATGCTGATAGGAAATTGAACTTGCTATCAGATTTCTAAAATCCTTATCCCAAATGGCAGCCTGAAAAGACAATAATAATCTATGAAAATATCTATTGTATAAACAATTTTATACAGAGGAGAAAGCAAACAAGGTAAAATTTTGTGATGAACATCTAGAAATCTACAAAACAAATTGATTCACTAGATAACCTGGTACAAGACCATGAGTCACCTTGATAATGGGAACCTGTTGCAGCCATGACCCTTGCCACCATCATTTCAGCGGCAACGCAATTCTCTAACCGGTGCCTGTAACATGGGAACTGGTTAGAGTGGTGGTTAGGTAGCTTAGGGCGATTCTGTATAGGGCACCTGTGTGCGATTCTCAAAAGCCACTTAGGCGGCTTCTGAGAATGGGCGCCTTATACTGAATCTGGGCCGTAGTGTCAATCTGGATGTCCAATGACAAACTTTGATCCAAATGTACCCCTAGGATTTTAATAGTAGAGTTAATTGGATATAAAAATTCTATTCAGTTTCAGAGTCCCTTCTTTAATCTTATCAGATGGAGTTGCAAGAAAGAATTTCATTTTGTTTGAATTAAGTTTCAACTTGAACTCCTTCTTCCATTGTTCAACAGTAAAAATTACAGAAGATAATGAACTGCATTGACTGAGATGGTAGAGAGGGAATAGAAATCACTATAGGTATCAGTGTAACTGTAAAATTTTATTTCTAAAGTTGTTAGACTGCCAGGTAGATGTTAAAAAGCAAAGGGGAAGGGGGAAATAAGGCTACCAGCCTTTCACCCTATGGGTTCTAAGAAGAAGGGCAAGGCGTTACCTGGAAGTGACTAATGAGTTTTGGCTATCAGACCATCTCTTTGTCCTAACCATATAGTCAACCCGAGGCAGACCAGCCTCCAAGGCCACCATTTCCCAGTGGATTAGGACAGCATTCTTCTCCACCTATGTTGTCTGCAACAAACAACTGCCAGTGTTGTTGAAAGCACATTTGATCAAAGTTATAGCCTCCTCTTAGATAGAATTGAGGTCGATACTTCCGGAAGAGATATGTAGATCTGCAACATGGTCTTCCCTACACACTTTCACTAAATTCTATAGGGTGGATGTGGCAGCGCAAGATTCTGCTTTTGGATCCTCAATAGTGAAAGCAGGCTTCTCTTGTCCACCTGGGAATTCAGGGACTACTTAGGTACGTCCCTAAGTTTCAGCAAACTTTTCCTATTGCAGTAGAAAAAGAGATTAGGTTCTTACCTTGGTAACATATTTTCCAGTAGATAGGAATGGTATGGTGAGCCATCACTCCCCATCCCTGCCTGATAATTTATTTATTTATTTATTTATTTTTAATTCTTTATTCATTTTTAAACTTTCATCAAGTGTACAAAAATTTATAATAAACACTATTAATAGACCACTTTCTGATGTGCCTGTTCCTGCCTTATGCTTCATGGTCTTCATAGCTAAGACCTCTCTGCCAGTTGGACTATGGGTTCAGAATCAGTTTGTAAATAGAATCTAAAGAGATAATTGAGCTTCACTAATGTTCAAGCTGATTTTATGTTTTACTATTCAATGGTAATGTCCGTTCATTTATACATTACAGTTTCATTATTGACTGTTAAAACATTATATAAGCAGATCAGAACCTTGGTTTCAGGGAGTTCCCTGTGTCCCTCCTTAAAGCTCTTGCATGCTTTGGAACAAACTGAAGGGGACAGCAGACTCCTAGGAGAAGGCGGAGGTTTCAAAATCTGTAATTGACATATTTTTGCAATATGCTAGTGAGAATGGATGGAGTACCCTAACGTTCAGTATACCATTCCTATCTATTGGAAAAGATATTATCAAGGTAAGAACCTAATTTCTTTTTCAATGGCACTACCTAAATAGGTAGTGTCATTAATAATGCATAGTTTTGAAAACTTCTTAGATGTTTCACATTAATATACTGACCACATGGCTGAATATTAATCTCTATAAAGAGAGCCCAGAATGTTCCTGGAATTAAAAAAAAACAACCATTGCCACATCAGTTGGTGCTAATGGAATCAGCTCTCAAAGACAGCTTAAAGGGGAACCCTGAGAAAGGAACCCCATACCCTGGATCTCCCCAAGAGAAAGGTTTAATACAACTATGCTCACTTCCCACTTAGCTTCTTTCCAGCACTTTATGATCCGGTATAATAATAATAATAACAGCTTATATACCGCAATACCGTGAAGTTCTATGCGGTTTACAAAGATTAAGCAAAGGTACAAATTGATTGACTTTAAGAGGGGAGGAAGAAAGAGGGTTAATAGGACAGGAAATCCATTTTTGAGGAGAGAGTGACCAATAGAACAAGTATATGGTGCAGTATTTATTTATTTATTTATTTAGTCATTTATTTAGCCCGTCCTCCCAAAGGAGCCCAGAACGGGTTACAGGAGTATATTCATAGTATGGGTAGGGCAAATTTTAGTGAGAGAAACTTTACAGCATTTATAGCATGGACAAAGGGGTTTAGATTACAGCAATTACAGTATAGACATAACATGCAGACTTACAAATACAGACTTTGTGGATATAGGGTGGTTTAAATTGCAGCATTTTCAGTGTAGATATACTAGGAAGTGAAGTAGCTTTTCTTTGCAGGTGGGTTCATCTTTGTTGACAGAGAATGTGGTAGTAATTCAGGTTATATTTGCGGTGGCATGCGAGTTTTAGCGAGATTCCGTGTGGTATATTAGGTGGTGTCTTTGGGATTCCATCCTTCTGGGGTGTAGACGTGGGTCTTCAAGGAGCTGGGAAGGTTTTCACTGCTTTTCTGAAGTTCCAAAGACTGTCTAGTGATCTAATGGATGGGGGGATGAAGTGCCACATTCTGGGTATGTAATGAGAATATGAGAGTATATAGGTCTGTCACAATTTCTCCCTCAAAACAAACCAAACAACCTTAGATCACTACTAGCCAAAGGGAAGCAGTGTGAAAAATACATAGTCCATTTGACCGTTGATGTTTTAGAGAAAATAGTAGTTATCTGCATCTGCAAGCTTTCATAGCTACAAGCCTTGGCCTGAGATTTGATGTGCAAGAACAAATTGATGATGTTCCCTACAAGGGAGATAATTTATGTAGAGAGAAGGATAAGAAGCAGAGGCTTAGTTAAAGGACCACTGTTTTATGATTAAAGGACCACTGTTCTATGATTTCCTCTCTACATCTATCTTTGACCAAGCCTCCAGAAGTACATGAATGGGGCATCAAGGAAGTATGTTTATCCACTGAAACATAGAAAGATAAAAACATGATAGCAGATAAAGGCCAAATGGCCCATCCAGTCTGCCCATCCAAAGCATCCACTATCTCCCTAAAAGATCCCATGTGCCTGTCCCATGCTTTCTTGAATTCAGACATAGTCATTGTCTCTTCCACCTCTACTGGGAAACTGTTCCACACATCAACCTCCCGTTTGGTTAAAAAAAAGTATTTCCTTAGATTACTCCTGAGAATATCACCTCCTAACCTTATTTTATGCCCTCTTGCTCTGGAGTTTCCTTTCAGTTGCAAGAGACTTATCTCATGTGTATTTATGCCACATAGGTATTTAAATGTCTCTATCATATCTCCCCTCTGTCGTAGACCATCAACCATTTTAGTAGCCTTCCTCTGGACTAACTCCATCCTGTTTATATCTTTTAAAAGTGCAGTCTCCAGAATTGTACACAATATTCTAAATGAGGTCTCACCAGAGACATTGTGAACAAACTGAAGAAGACATTTAACAACTCAAGGAATTGGCCTCATCTCTTATGAAGGATAATAACATATCAAAAAATTTGAATGGATTGAAAACTTTAATTGAAGATTGAACCAAAGAGTTCTGAATTTTTCCAAAATAGTGGCAATGACTCCGGTAGATTAATTTAAAAAATACTTAGTTGAGATTTTGAAGTTTTCTTCATCTAATATTCCACCTAAGAACAAAGTATGTTATTTGCCTGTTTCCTCAAGAAAGAAACCTTCAGAAAAAAGAGAATGTGGCTCAGTCTCAAATGAATGGAAATATCTTACAGGACTTATCTGCTATATTGGAAGAATCTATGTCAACAATAACTGATAGATCTATATTACTGGTGTCATTTGTATTTGAAAATTAATTGCTTTTGAAACAATTTTTTCATAATTCACTATTACCTTTTTATGGTCAAAAAATCTGGATATACCCTGATGTAACAAAATCTACACAGGATAAAAGGAAATTATTTCTGGTTATGAGGGAAGAGTCTAGAACCTTAGGGGCTATGTTCTTGCTAGCTTACCCTTGTAAATGTGTTGCAAAGTATCTGTGTCTGAAATATGTATTCTTTGAACCACAACACTTGAGAACCTTCTTAGATATGAAGAAGATCATAAGAAGAACAGAGTCAACTAAGGAGAGAATTAAGAATTTGAACTCAAAAGAGGCTCCGTTTTTTTGCTTTTCTTTAAATGATTATTTATTCTGTGTAATTAACGGCCCCCTTCTGATTATAGAGATCTAAGGAGGTTTATTTGTTGCTTTCTTTTCTCTACTTGTGAGGAAAGTATCTCGAGATTTCCTATAAGATGTTTATTCCATGTTTCTTTATCAAATATTATGCTTGTAAATTATCATTAAACTTATAAATAAAATAAAAGAGTTTACTGAACATGAGATAGTGGTAGTTGGTTCCAGAATTTTGCTAATTGATATTGGATGGATAAGGTCATTTGCCTGGTAGAATTTATATTGTTGTATACTGGGAATTTTAAGTAGAAAAGATTCTGGTGGAATATCTGTAGGAGCCACACTGGAGTAGGGTGGCCAACTCTGTTAGGTAGTCGGGGGCATTCCCTGTCAGGATCTTAAAAGCAGGGATGCCTAATTTAAACTTGATCCTTGTGGTTATGGGCAGCCAATGTAGTTTCATATAGTAGGGCTATAGGTTTTCCAATTTCCATAAACCGCTGCATTTTGAACTAGTAGACACGATAACAGTGTTTTAGAGCAAAGAACTAGTGTTATATTATAGTAGTCTAGTCGAGATAGGATTAGAGATTGCACAAAAATTTGGAAAGCCTCTGTTTTGAAGTATTTTCTGATGGGACTTAGCTTTCTTATCACAAAGAAAGATAGTTATTATTGATTGTATGTGTCTCTTCATGGATAGGTGGTCAATTTCTATTCCTAAGATTCGGGATTGTAAGTCTAATGGAAAGTTTGTGTCATCTACTGTAATCCTTGGAGTGTAGCATGGGTCAGTTTAGGGTCCTAGCTAAAGGAATTTGGTTTTGTTCTTATTTAGTTTTAGGCAGTGGGTTGAGGTCCAGTTTTCTATGATGTGGACCCATTTTTGACAGTGGTGAGGGTGTTGACTAATGCAGCCGTTACATGTAGCTTGATCGTTATGTCATCTGCATAGATGAAATGTTTTATTCATGCGAGATGTAGGTTGGCTCCCATGGATTGCATTAGAAGATTGAACACTGATGGTAAAAGTGGGGATCCTTAGGGGACCCCACTGGGAGGGTGCCAGCAGTTAGAAAGTACACCATCCTTATGTACAGCATAGTGCCGAGTTGTTAGGAAGCCTTAGAACCAGGAGAGAATTGGGCCGCTAAATCCGAAATCAATTAAGATCTCAGAGATTTAATCTACTAGGTCAAATGTATTGCTTAGGTCAAATTGGATTATGATTGTACTGTGACCCTTGCTTACTAGTTCTTTGCCTTGTGTTACTAATGCTGCAACCACCTTCTCAGTGTTGTGATTTTTCCTGAATTGTGACGGGTAGAGGATATTGAAGCATTGTAAGTAGCGGTCAAGTTGTTCTGCAACATATCATAGAAACATAGATGGCAAATGGCACATCATTTTGATTAATAAGGGGATGGAAGCTATTGGCCAATAATTGTCACATCAGAGGGAATGAGTTTTGTTTTTCTTGAGAATGGGCATTAAGATAATTCCAATTTTTAGGTGATAATAGAGCCATTGGAATATATGGTGGTTGAGGTGGCTGCTTTGATTCAAGTAAGCTGGGCAAGTGTTGAGGCTGCAGTATGCTGTGGAGTATTTTAGGAGAGCCATTATGTGTCATTTTGTTTCAGTGGATCTAGCTGGACTGGTGGGGAGGTGGGGGGAGAGGAGTAGCTGGTCTCATGTGGATTGAATCTTTGTTTTAAAATAGTTAGCTAGTTCTAAGGCTGTTGGAATACAGGGGTTGTCGCCATTTGTGATCTTGTTCGTCTTAGTTAGGTTATCTAATATTGAGACCAGTTTGTTGATTTTAAGATTATCTTTGTGCTGATCTGTTTAAAGTAGTACAATTCCCTCTCCGTATTCGCGAATTCCGTATCTACGGATTCGATTATTTGTGGTTTAAACCAAAAAATGCATTTTCATTTTTTTCAGGCTATTTTAAGCCCTGTAAGCCCCCCTTAAGCCTTACCTGGTGGTCTAGCAGGTATTCGGAGCAGGAGCGGGGGTTAGGGGCAGAACCGGCCCAAATATTATTCACGGTTTTTAAATATTTGCGGGCCGGCTCTGCCCCTAACCACTACGAATACGGAGGGGGAAGTGTACTTTTTCTTCTTTTACATCTGTAGAGTTTTATATTCTAGGATTTTCTGGCGCCACTTAGTCTTGTTTTCTGGGGAGGGGTGTTTACTCCAGTAGTACTCAGCTTGTCGGCAAGCTCTTTTTAGGGACATAAGTGCTAAGTCAAACCACTTCTCTGATGATCTTTGGATTCTTTTGCTGCATTTGAGTGGGGCTACTTTATTTAGGATTTGTTTACTGGTTGTTTTCCAATGGTCTAGGAAGTTTTAGTCAGGGATGGGGAGGAATAGTAATTAATTATCTGTTTCACTTCAGTATGATTCAGGGGCTGTTTTGTTTCTATAATAAGAGGCTACTTGGTGGGTCGGTTTGGTTATTGATATCTTTTTCCAGAATATGGTGAATTCTAGTAGTAGATGATCTGATCAAGGTACTTTGGATCGGGAATTAAATTCTAGGTAGCTTGTGCATTTTGCTGAAATGGAGGAGATGAATAGATCCAACTGATGGTCCTTTTCTTATGTGGAGTATTGAAACAAGGGTTTGAGATCTAGCTCATTTAAGAGATTGAGGAATTTCAGGTTTGAGAGTTTGAGGTTGAGTCTAGGTGGAGGTTGAGATCTCCTTTGATGAAAGTGGAGTCATATTGTACTATGGTTCTTAAGATATTGTCTGACAAATGTGATTCAGCTTCTAGCCACTTTCCAGGAGGGATGTAGAATTGTATACAACAGATGGGGCATTGGTAAGAGTTGGTTTAACTCTACCACTAGTAGTTCTAATGAAGTGAGCGTTAAAGATTCCATGATTTTGATATGCAAAGATGATTTGTGCAGTATTGCCAGAGTGCCACACCTGTGCCCAGTTCTCAATAGGTTGGTGATTTTGTAATCTATTTGGCAGAGTAGTTGTAATCTGGGTTCAACTTGCATTGGTATCCATGTTTCAGTTAAGAATAGAAAGCCGGGTTGTAATTCATCAAACAGATATTTTATAATTTCAGTCTTGTTGATAACTGATCTCGCATTAACATATCCAAATGGGATTGAGGTGAGCATAACTTCATTAGTGTAAGTGGTTGAGATTCTTAATAAGTTGTCTGGGTTGTGCTTGTGGCGTGGTTTTCAGTGTCTGGATGGTCCATCCAGCACTGGGATTATCCATTATATGTGGTCAGCGCAGTTTATCATAGGGTGACTCCAAGATGGAACTGTATGTTCTGAGGGGTTAGTTGATCTACTGTTGGGAGAGGTGAAGTAGGCTTTGGTTTTTCTGGTGCTGATCAGTAGGCAGAGAATTGTTACGAGAGACCAACTCATTTTGGTTAGTTTGCTGTAGAAAATAGATTGGGTGGATGTTGTAGATGTATTTGAGTGAACTTACTCATATTCAGTACTCCATTAAAACTGGAGGCCCAGTTGTTGTTCCATTGGATGGAGATCCATCTGCTGGCAATCTCTGTGGCACATGTATCTCAGTTGGCAGAATTATGAATTGTCCCAGGCAGCCTTTCAATGCATTGTGGAGCATTGGGGATGACCAGCAGTCGATCTGATGACTTTGACAGTAAACATATCAGGTTGCCTTTATTAAGAAAAATGAAAAAGACCTGTTGCCAACAAAAGTAATTTCTTGGCTGTTAGTTCATTTTTTTACCCATTTCTCTTCATTAGTTAAAGGCAACCTATAGCTAGAGATTTCCATCAGTGAAAACTTCATATCTTGCTTGTCTTTGAGGAAAGTATAGTTACTTACCTGTACAGGTGTTCTCTGAGCATAAGTAGGATATATTCCTTACAGTACCTGCCTACCTCTCCTAGGAGCTTTTGTTTCTTACAGTCCAACAGCTGTGTGTGGACTGATGATTGTGCTGGAAGATTCCATAAACTTCAAGAGCTACTTACTCTATTCACCACTGGGGCACCATTGGGTGACATCACCCCATCAGTAAGGACTTACATCCTGCAGAGAATTCCTGGTACAAGTAAGCCACTTTGCTTTCTTGAATATTATGATGCTTTTCTGATACCTTTCCCTTAATTTTGATAGAACACCACTGAAAGATTGCTGGAAACAGTGTTCTTAATTGTGGAACTATTGTAACAAAAGAATAACTGGCACGTAAGATATCCAAAGGCACTCTTCACTAGTGATATCAGTATAGTCCATGGCCATTGATGCCAGCAGAAGAAAAAATATATATTTTGAAATGTCTTCCCAGCAGTTGTTTTGTGGGCATTCATTTAAGGAATCTCTTCTACTGCACTGGGTATTCCATCTAAAGCAAGTCTGATACAGTGGTATTACTATAACATCCAGAACCAGGAAAACCCCCTAGAATTTTCAAGTCTATGAACATTTTTATCCTTGATTAAGAAGCTGAACCTATTTTGACAGGCAGCAGCTAGAGGATCTTCGTCTGAAGCAAGAACAGCGGGATGTACCTACTGGGAAAAAACGAAAGGAGATCAAGGATAATCTGCAAGGAGAGTCTGCTGGGGAAAAGGCAGTAGTCCGCAAGTTGGTGAAAAGGCCTCCAGCTCGTAAAACTTACATTAGCATCAGGAATCCAGACAAAAAGGTACAATCCCCAGGATTCTGCTACAGAGAAGAACCTGCAAACTTTATTTGCTTGTTTGCTATTTTGACTTTTATTTTGTTTAAGAATATAAGGTGGTTGCTTTAACTTTTGAGAAATGTCACCTAGATATCTTATTATAAAATCACCCCCTACAAGGGGAAAAGAGGAGGAGTGGGCTAATGGTTAGAGTAGTGGGCTGAGAACAAGAAGGGTGCAATTCAAATTCCACTGTGGCCCCTTGTGGTCTTTTGCAATTCAGTTAACTCAAACAAGACAAAAAAATGGAGTTCCAAAGTAATCCAATCAAAGGACTGAAAAAGACTCAATATCCTTAAAAACTGGAGAAAGTTTTTATTCATTTGTATCACAGTGACCCAACATGGTCACTGTGTCTACTGAGCCTACATCAAGGGTCATGTTGTTAATGACAATAAAAACAAACATGAAATGTAATTAGTAATTAAAACAATAATAAAAACAGAATTAAAATTCAGTGATACAGAATCAAGAACATGTGACTGTCACAGAAATAGAGAGATGATCAAAGTCAGTTAACCCTCCATTTTCTTAAATGACTTAAATGCTTAAATATGTAAATGTCCATTTAGCACAGTCTGTTTGAAAGCCATCCTCTCCATGGGTGAAGCTCTTTCTGGGATATGGATAAAAAATATGCATAGCTCTCCATTTTTCAAAACTATACACATTTATTTGAAAGGGAAATTTACTCTCAGAAAAAGTATATATATATATATATATGTCTCTGTTGGTTTTCCCTAGATCAGTGGTCCCCAACCCTGTCCTGGAGGACCACCAGGCCAATCGGGTTTTCAGGCTAGCCCTAATGAATATGCATGAGAGAGATTTGCATATAATGGAAGTGACAGGCATGCAAATCTGCTTCATGCATATTCATTACGGCTAGCCTGAAAACCCGATTGGCCTGGTGGTCCTCCAGGACAGGGTTGGGAAACACTGCCCTAGATGGTTCTCAGAGAGAAAAGTGCACATGAACTCTTAAAGAACTGATGGGGACTTTGCAGCTAACCATATACATTTGAAAATTGCTCCTTGGATGTATTTATTATACGTCTCTGTTTAATGCAGCTCAAAAGATTTCATACTAAAAGCCAAAAATCAGTACCCTTTGAGAGAAAGAAAAATGATTAGAGCAGAGCTTTCCAAATCTGTTCTATGAACCCTACTACCTGTTGGTTTTTAGAATAGTTCAATGAAAGTTAGGCATTTGATCTGCAATAAATTCTGCAATGGCACACAAAAGAGCAGATCAAAAAGAAAATGTAGCCAAAGAAGCTTTATTTATCATCACCAATGTCCAAACAGAATACCTTAGCAAGAACCCAAGACAAAATATCCTTAAAAGACACCAAAATATAAGTTGGGTGTGCCCTAGGGCCTTGCAGGAAAGTTACCTGACATTTATTTATTTAAAACCCTAACAGCATTACATACATAATTAAAACAAAACTTGACAATCAGAATAAAAACAACATATAATGTTTGTCCTAAAACTAAACCTCAAAATGAACCATGGATAGAATATATAGGGGGTTAGGGAGGGTAAATAAATTTTATGTATTTAGAGCTAGAATACTGATAAAAAGGGGTTTCTTTACTTTATATTATAAGAGTAATTGAATGTAATTCAAGTGATATGAAATAATTGTATTTAATATGTATTTTTCACTTGTTGTAAGAAATGAAAAAGAATAAAGAATTACAAAAAAAATAAACCTCAAAATGATTGAAACTAAATATAGTACCCCCTCCAAATCTGCTGTTTCAGTACCCGTGGATTTGGTTATTCGCAATTTTTGCCCGGTGGTTTGTAATAACAAAAACACTGCATCCCGGACCTTCCCCAGACCTTACCTGGTGGTCTAGTGGCGACGCGAGGCAGAATCAATCATCCTGCACTCCTGCCCTGTGCAGAGCCGTCATCAAAATGGCTGCCGCGAGTTCCCTACAATGTGAATTTGCGACAGCCATTTTGTTGACGGCTCTGCACGAGGCAGGAACGTAGGACATAGAAACATAGAGTATGACGGCAGAAAAGGGCCGGCGGCCCAACAAGTCTGCCCACTCAAGAACCCTCCCTCCCTTGAGAATCCATCTTTTAAACATAACTCTGTAGCAACCCCATCTGTTTGTCCCATCGACTCTTGAAGTCGAGCACGCTACTTGCCTCGACCACCTGGCGTGGAAGACCATTCCATCGATCAATCACCCTTTTGGTGAAGAAGTATTTCCTGGTGTCACCATGAAATCTTTCCCCCCTTAAGTTTTAGCAGATGCCCTCTTGTCACCATGGGACCCTTAAGAAAAAAGATTTCTTCCTCCACTTCAATGCGGCCCGTGATGTATTTGAATGTTTCTATCATGTCTCCCCTTTCTCTGCGCTCCTCGAGAGAATATAAGCGCAATCAGGTCAGACGTTATTCATGAGATATCTTTAAGTCCTGAGACCATTCTAGTGGCCATTCTCTGGATCAATCCTGCCCTGCGTCACCGCTGTACCACCAGGTAAAGTCTGGGGAAGGTCCGGGAGGCAGGGATGGGTCAGAGCAGGCCCTGAAAGAGATCCTCGATATTTCAATATTCGCGGGTCAGCTCTGTCCCTAACCCCCGCGAATATTGAGGGTCTGCTGTAATTACAAAATATCGAAAAAAATAGGCTTTCAAACTTTTTCAAACTGCCAAAAAATCAGAAGTCAGATGAATAGAATTTGGAACCGAGTTCCATAATGATGGTCCAGCTACTAAAAAACATATGAGAATGATTTGCATGGCCATGTTTCACCCATATAGGAACTGCGTAGGGACAATTAGTAACCAAGTGATGTTAAAGGCAGCTTCAGCAGCTTATTTAAAACAATGTTCATCCACTGAATGGCAGCAGAATACCACAAGTCCCTACACTGAAAGACCTAAACAATTGACCCGCTCTCCCCTCTCTCTCCCCAATAACGGCCCCCCCTACCTTTACCCCCCCCCCCCTCCTTAGCCCACCTGAATTTCACGGTACTGTGATACATATAAACTGTTATCTTCATCTTATCATAATTTTTCGTTGTTATTTATTCCAAACAGGTCCTGTCGGATATTACCTACCAAAATGTACATCTTATAATCTTGCTCAGAAAATTGTATTTCTATATTCTTGCTTTCTTAAAGTCTCTGCTCTCTGTATTTCCTCTGATTATCTGCATATTGTATTTTGCTGAATGTCCAGCTATCTTGATTGTAAACCGCCTAGAAGTCGCAAGATTATCTGCATATTGTATTTCGCTGAATGTCCAGCTATCTTGATTGTAAACCGCCTAGAAGTCGCAAGATTGTGGCGGTATAGAAGAATAAAGTTATTATTATTATTATTATTATTATTATTATGACAGGAGCCATAGACCTTCTTGGATCCATCTTTTCTCAAATTAATGTCTGAAGACTGGTCTCAGATGTGACTGTAGTCAATTATTTTCTGTAAAATTCTGGCTTTCTTTCTCTAAGCTCCTTGAATTGACCATTTTTACTTAACTTGGATCCTGTACAGTACATGGTCTATAAAACATTAAAGAAACAGTCCGCAGAATAAAGTACTGTAATTTAAATAGAAAGAAAAGAAAGGTTTACACTTACTTTTGTTCTTAATCCATCCCACTGTTCCCTTTCCACCACCACATCCAACATTTCTTCCTCTCAGCTCTCTCTTCCCCATGCATCTGTACCTCATGCGTCTCCCACCATTATGTCCAATATTTCTCCTTCCCTATGCCTAACAGTTCACTGCTTTCTTCATTTCCCTATGTGTATCATCTCTCACTCAGACACCTATGCTCAACAATTCTCCCTTTCTATTCCCTCCCCAACTCAGCATCTTTCCCTCACTTCCTTCATTCTTCCAATCTATGTCCCAGGTTCATGATCCCTCCCTCCTTTCTTCCTTCCATCCTTTGTCCAAAATTTGTGCTCCCTCCCTTCCTTCTGTCCCAACGTGACCCTGCTTCTCCCTTCATGTGTTAACACGCCTCTTCCTCCCTTTCTGTCCCAACGTGACTCTCCCGTGTCCCAACACACCCCTTGTTGTTCTTCCTTCTGCATCCCAAATTCGTTCCTCCCTCCCTTGGGTGTTTACCTCGTTTCGAAACAAAATGAAAAAAAATCCGAAACAATATCTCCACTGGCTAGCTTCCTCCTCCCAGCCACACTTCTGTCAGAGGGAAGGCTTCCAGGTCAGCTGCGGGCAGCTCGTGGCTTTGCGAAGAGAAATGTAGCTGGGAGGAGGCAGCTGGCCAGCAGAGGGAGGGAGGCATGAATTTGGGACGCAGAACAGAGGGAGGGATGACAAAGGGTGCATTGGGACACGGAAGGAAGGAGAAGGGTCACATTTGGAAAGGAGGAAGAGGGGTCGCGTTGGCCAGGACGTGAGAGGCAGGACCCCGGTTCATAAGTATGAGTCTGACGCAAGTCGGATGTTTTTAACCCTGGGGACTGCCTGTACTGCAATATGAGCTTAGTTAGTCAACCTAAGAGCAGAAATTGTGAAGTGCAGTGACTTAAGCAACTCCTATCCTTAAATGTGTATTGGTACAATGGCTTAGCAAGCCTTACTTTTGGCCTTGTGTATATATCATTTGGCTTTCCTTCTAAAGCGGTCTTCTTCTACTCTTACTTCACTAATACAGACAGTCCTCCTAATTCTGGAAAGTACTTGATAGCAAAACAGGGTAACACATTATTACAATTAGTAGGACCACTAGAGCGGTCTACCCACCAAACCTGATAGAACTGGAGGTCTCTACATATGCAAATTAATTTAATTCATATTCATTGTGAAAACTTGATTTGTGGTGGGTTCACCAAGGCCTTGACCTGCTGTTTCTTAGAAAGCTGCGTCTAATTTGCATAGTAGTTTGGCAGCTATCACAAAAATGAACTAAACCAGAAGTCTCCCAGAGAAAATTATTTTAGCAATTAACCCCCCTCCCACTTTTACAAAACCCCAAAAATGTTCTGCGCTGCTCCCAATGGTTAAAGGAACTCTATGAGCATCGTGAAGGCACTCAAAAACTACTTTGCGGTTTTGTAAAAGGGGGAATGGGGTAAATCCTTTAATATTCCTTGATTATTAAGGTGATATAGCAAAAGAGAGTTCATTTAGGTCAGTGATTTTTTCCATTGCCTTCAAATCACAGGCAGAGGATCATTTTCAATAACACACTTCAATGTCAACATGCAGATAGTTGGGCTTTGACCATAACATTCAGTCAATTAAGCAGATTGATTTACTAGCAGGAAATATGTCATTTTTTTAACATAATTGTCTCCATTTTTAGCATTGGGTACAAGTGATGTCAACAGTTCTGGAAATGAATGTTTTATGTGGAGTCTTCGTATGTTTTGAATGATAAGTATTGTTGAATGTACCCAAGAGTTCGAACCAAACACCAAAGGGCTGAGTTAAATACAGACCCTTGACTTATTGCACTGTGCTTCCAGAGAGAAACAAATCTTCAATTTGAATTTGTGAAGAATCATAAATAAAAGAGCATGTGTAGTCTGCTGAACGAAGAAGTACCAAAAGCAGGGCATAACCTTAAGATAGAGGGATATGAGCTACATAATCCTATGAAATTTCAGCCTAAAGTATGAACTGATTACATCTTTAAAGCAATTAATCCCCAAAATCACATACCTCACTTTAGTTATCTGTACTTTGTAGGCTGTAGAACATGAAAATCAACAAAGCTGTGAAAAATATTTATATAGTCTCATTCTACTGACCCTATAGTACTTAAAACTTTTGAAAATGAAATTTGCATCCCCAAACTTTTATAGCCTTTATCTGTTATTTGTAACCCCCCTTTCAGTAACTTTTTGCTCAGCGGGTCACATATATATGCCTTCTATTAGCCAGTGCTACAGAACCATGTATGGTGAAATCTAGGATACTATTACATCACCTGCAATAGATGAACTATGCTATTATTTGTTCTAAGTGTTATAGCAGAAGGAAGCATAATATCCAGCCATGGACTCATCCATGGCATGCTGCAAAGCTAGTAATCCCCAGTATTACACTGGGAAATAGAAAACATCTCCATTTTCTGCTAGTTTTTCCCACTACATGACAAAAACTTTGTTTTTATTTTGGAAGCTGGAGAATATGGTAATTGACATCATGAAACCACTTGACATTGATGAAGAGGAGGAAACAGAGAGGGTCCGAGGCCTTTTGCAGCGAGAGAACCTTATCCGAGGGCTGGGCATTGTGGAAAAGCTCTACCGATTGCTACGAGCTGTGAACGCCACAAATAACATCTACCAGGAACCTGAGAGCTGCCTCATAGAAAGACAAGCCAAAAACCAAGTAAGACAGAGAAGATGCTACCGATTGAAAAAAAGATCCTTTGTACAGTATGTCTGAAAAAAAGACAAAGTCCATTGATTTCAGCCATCTTATACTTACTGAATAATTGCTGTAAGGTCATCTTATAATTTTCATGAGGTGATCTACGGGAGGCCATGAATTGTGCAAATGTTAGAAGATCATAGTCCTTAATAAAACGTATTTCTTGTCCCCCAAAAGTAATCTGAGTAAAACAGTTAATAAGACTTATCTTCCCTACTACAATCTTCACCGTTCTGTATACCAGCAAGAACCTTTAGAAATGTATCTGCATTGGCTGTAGAAATGTTCATTGAAGGGGCAGGATAAACTTATTAGCTGGAGCATTAGAATAGTGTGGGTGCAAGAGATAACAAAATCACCTTTTCACAATTTTTGCATTTTTGCTTGCTATCTGCATTGTGCTTTTATTGGCTGTTTTGTTTCACTACACTGGAAATCTCATGCTTACATATATTGAATCAAGACCTAGGCTCTTCTTAAAGCTAAAGAGAACAAGATCTCACCCCCTTTGCCCTACTGGGAGGAGAAGGTGATTCCAGAATATTTGTAATTTACCTTCAATTTTATTGGCAATTCTCTGGAATTTCAACGTTTCTACTAACTTTTTTGGGCCACTTAAAACACTAGATTTTTCATGTTGTTTTGTCCAATTTAAGTTATGGTGAAGGCAGTATTCAGATATGTTTATTCAGGGGAATAGTGATTTGCTTACGTAAAATGGCTCTTTAATTTACTCTCCTTAAATGTGACTAAAACATTAGGTTATCCTTTACTTATATTCCACCTGCACCAAGTTCTAGTTTGAAGGGATTCCATAAAATAAGAGAGCCACCAATATAATCCGAGATGTACATATAATGAAATACATACTGATCTGAACATTTAAAATATAAGCCTACATTGGTAAAAATTCACTAATTTAAACATTTCTTGAATAAGATAGTCTTAAGAAGCCTATGAAAAGCATAGTAGGTCATAAGGGTTACATGTACAGGCAGTGCATTCCAGAGCTTCATTGCCTGATATGAGAAAAGGGTGGATAAGATTCTCTTAGATTGTAACCCCTTGGAAGTTGGAAATGCTAACTTTGAGAAGTTATGGGTCCCATATCTAGAATGCAAGACTTTGATCAAAGAAAACATGTAGGATTCCCTGAATGATCTTAAATAATAGACAAAACAGTTTGAAGAAAATTTTGGCTTCCATAGGTAGCCAGTGAAGTTGACCATAAGATGGTGTAATCTTGCCAAATTTATTTCAGTACAATAGGTGAAACGTTCTAGACAGTGGGGTTATTTCCCTAAAGCCACGTTTTGCTGTAGAAGGAATCCACTCTGCCTCTGTTATACTTCACTGGGCTCTCTAGCTCCACTAACTATACTATAGACTATACTATACTATAGTACTATACTATACTATACTATAGTACTATAGACTAATATTGTCTATAGTACTAAATATTGGAGAGTGGCCAGTGTTAGGCCGATTTATAAAAAGGGTTTCAGGAGTGATCTGGGGAATTACAGACCAGTAAGCCAGGCAAAAGCCAGTGCCAGTCAAAACAGTAGAAACTATTAACAAAAAATAAAATTTCAAAATACTTAGACTGGGGGGAGGGGTCTAACCTGGGCTCTCACCAGGTCAGGTTTTGAGGATTTCCCAAATGAATATGTTTGAGATCTATTCGCATACATGCAAATAGATCTCATGCAAATTCATTGGGAAAATCCTGAAAATCTGACTGAATTGCAGCCTCTGATGTAGACAAACATGGTTTAATGGGACAGAGTCAACATGGGTTCAGCCTCACCAATTTGCTTGACTTCTTTGAAGGTATGAATAAACATGTGGATAAAGGTGAGTCGATTGACGTAGTGTATCTAGATTTTCAAAAAGCTTTGGACAAAGTTCCTCATGAGAGACTCCTAAGAAAATCAAAGAGTCATGGGATAGGAGACAATGATCTGTTGTGGATTAGGAACTGTTTTTTGGAAGAAAACAGAGGGTACGGTTAAATGGCCATTTTTCTCATTTGAGGAGGGTGCTGCAGGAATCTATATTGGGACCGGTGCTGTTGAACATATTTATAAATAATCTGCAAATTGGAATGACAAGTGAGGTGATTAAATTTGTAGATGACACAAAACTATTCAAAGTTGTCAAAACATATGAGGACTATGAAAAATTGCAGGAAGACCATAGGAAATTGGAAGATTCGGCATCCAAATGTCAGATGAAATTTAATGTGGACAAATGCAAAGTGATGTACATTGGGAAGACTCCTGATTTGGATTAGTCAGCACTGCCGCAAAAAAAGCAAACAGGATGTTGGGAATTATTAAGAAAGAGATGGTAAATAAGATTGAGAATATTACGTCAGGGTATGTATTGGATCCTCCCAGAACTTATGGATAATGCACCGGATTGGTTATATTTAGAATGGCGCCTTATGTTTCCCCTAAATTTAGTTCATTTACAAGTATTAACATACCTAAAAGATACAGAGAAAATAAAATATTAATGGATACTTGGAAGACGTTGAGATTTATTGATAAATTAACACCTATCCCAATAAACAAATCAACTAATCAATCTATATGGATAAACTCCAAGATCAAAATTGGTGGAGCTCAAATCCTTTGGAAGAACTGGATTATTGCAGGCATTAGATCTCTAGACGATGTTATTTCAGAAGGTAAACTGCTGGATTTTTCACAATTGCAACATAGATTTGGTCTTAATAAAACACAAAGTTTTAAATGGTTGCAATTGAAGCAGGCCATTCAGGTTGGGTTCCCTGAATGGAAAACATTAAATAATCAATATAGTTTAAAGTTCTTATGTTTTCAAGCAGACTTCCTAGGACATCAAGCCGCATTGTGGTATAAATTAATATCTGGATATTTGAATAAAAAACCAAAAAATGGTCTAAGAGATATTTGGAGCATTGAGATTGGACATCAGATTAATGCATCTCAATGGCCACTAATTTGGTCTTGGAGAATGGGATGTACAGTGTCAGCATCTATGAGACAAACTTGGTTCTTTTTATTACATAGAGCTTTTTGGACCCCTACACGTTTGCAAAAATTAGACAGTTCTAAGTCAAATAAATGCTGGCACTGTAATCTGGAACCAGGGACTTTAGATCACTTACTGTATCATTGTCCCTATATTAAAAGTTTTTGGAATTCAATTTGGCCACAAATTAATAAATTGATGGAAAATCATATTGCAATATCATATGATACAATATTATTTGGAATGATGATGAGAAAAAAAAGTCAAATATCACCAGAAAATAACAAGCTTTTATTAATTATGACAGGGGTTGCCATTCAGCATATAACTAACAACTGGAAAAATTATAACAACCTAAATTATACATTTTGGTGGAATACAATTTGTCATATATTCAAAATGGAAAGAGCAATAGCAATACAAAGGGGGACATATACTAAATTTATAAAAATATGGGGGCCATTGACAAAATACTTTAATGAATAAATAGTAGGATTTTTCTTCTTCTTTTCTTCTTTTAAGGATCTTTTTTGTGACACACATAGAGGGGGGGTAAGGAAAATAATTTCTACATAATATGTTATAATATATTATACAATATGTAATGTAGGAATGAAAAGTAATAGAAGGGTGGGGGGAGGGAGAGGGGATAAAATTTATTTAGAACATAATGTATTAGATATAAAGGTGTTATTGAATATTCATCAATTGTATTCTAACATGTTGTACACTTTCTGTAAAATTTGAAAATTAAAAAATATTATATTAAAGTAATAAAAGGGTGGGGGGAGGGTGAAGGAGAAAATCAAATTTAGATATATAATGTATTAGATATAAAAGTGATACTATGAAGTTATCAATTGTATTTTAATATTTTGTACACTTTATGTAAAATTTGAAAATAAAAAATAATGAGAAAAAAAAAGAGAATATTGCTAAGGGAGATATGATTGAGATCTACAAAATCCTGAGTGGTATAGAGAGGGTAAAAGTGAATTAATCTTTCACCCTTTCAAATAGCACAAATACTAGGTGACACTCAATGAAATTTCATGTGAATATTTTTAAAACAAATAGGAAATATTTTTTTTTACTCAAAGAATAGTTAAGCTCTGGGACTCCTCGCCAGAAGATATGGTTACAGCTGTTAGTATAGCTAGGTTTAAGAAGGTTTGGACAAGTTCCTGGAGGAAAGGTCCATAGTCTGCTATTGAAACAGACATGGGGGAAGCCACTGCTTGCCCTGATTGATAGCATGGAATGTTGCTGCTATTTGGGTCTCTGTAGCTACTGTGACCTAGATTGGCCACTCTTGGAAACAGGAAACTGGTCTAGATGGACCATTGGTCTGACCCAGTAAGGCTGTTCTTATGATCTTAAGCTATCAGCACTAATTATATCATTGAGTTCCGGCCTTCTACATCAAAGAATTATAGTATAGTGGTTCCATCCTCAAAAGATATTGATGCTGGGCTAAAAATGGCATTAGTATCAATCTTTGGATCACACTGCGAAGAGCCTCCAATGCGTCCAGCTACCTGTGAACTGAAAATATCACAAACAGAAATCTCCTCACCTTCTGCAGCCCCAATTTCCAGATTATTTATAAATATGTTCAATAGCACCGGTCCCAATATAAATCCCTGCAGCACTCCACTATTTACCCTCCTCCAATGAGAAAAATGGCCATTTAACCGTACCCTCTGTTTTCTGTCCAATAACCAGCTTCTAATCCACAATAGAACATTGCCTCCTATCCCATGACTCTTTGATTTTCGCAGGAGTCTCTCACGAGTAACGTTGTCCAAAGCTTTTTGAAAATCTAGATACATTACATTAACTGGCACACCTTTATCCACATGTTTATTCACACCTTCAAAGAAATCAAACCAATTGGAGAAGCAAGCTCTCTCTTGGCTGAACCCATGCTGACTCTGTCCCATTACAATTGATATTGGCAATTTTATGCAGGATACTGTCTGTAAAATGAGGGAAAAATTCAAGAGACTCATGCATTGATTCCTTACACAAACACTGACTTCATTGGCACCAGCTGAGCTGATCTACAATGCTGTATGGATAACAGAAGAAAGCATCTTTAAAAATGCTTACTGCATAAAGGCAACATAAGTGCTTGCTTTTGTGCATTTATAAAATAACCCATCCCTAATAGCACAGAAATGCTCCTGCTCAAATTTTCACTTGCTCTAGATACATGTACTTGTAACTCCACTCCAGCTCCACCCAAATACTATTTCCAGGAACTCTTATACACAGAGGTCTGGTTTCTGTAACCGGCACCCGCCTAAAGCAGGCGCTAATCGCATGTCAATCATTCAGTGCCAGGTATAGTATCGAGCCTCTGGCAAAGGTGGACACTGGAAATGTAGGCCAGGGTTTTCCTGGCCTACATTTCTGGCACCTACCTATGATGTGAATCATGCTTCTAATCTAAAGGCAATCTAATGCCACTTTCAAAGGCAGGACCATACGGTCTGAAAGTTGGTATTAGCTGCTCTGTTGACCAAACAAGAGTATTTCAGAAGAGGAAATTCCTTTGGGTTGTCATTGAGTATGGGAGTGTAAATCCCA
This sequence comes from Geotrypetes seraphini, assembly GCF_902459505.1. Lineage (NCBI taxonomy): Eukaryota > Metazoa > Chordata > Amphibia > Gymnophiona > Dermophiidae > Geotrypetes > Geotrypetes seraphini. The sequence continues at coordinate 31,721,901 of NC_047097.1, forward strand.
AAGAGGAAAAAAAGGACCAAGCTTCTACAAGGTCATCTAGAAGCTTGCCCACTCTCTATGCAAGCACTCAGTCTCCAACATTCCAGTATTACTCTGGTTCTCAGTCTATGGGATCTTAAAGTCAGACCTGACTACCATTGTGACCCCTCCCTCTCTTTCTCTCAAGGAAGGTTATTCCTCATCAATTATGTAATTGAAAGTATAAGTATATAATATTATAATCACAGCTATAATCTCTTATTAATAATATTGCTTTCTTTAATTTAATTCATTTTAAATGTTATTGTGAAGTGCTCAGACCAGGTAACCTAAAATATAGTGAAGTCACTACAATGAGGTTAACAAGGGGACCATCATCGCCTTCACCTGTCCCCTGCCCTCCCTACGTGACCACGGATAATACAGATCAACTTGATGTACTTATCTGAATAGGGGGGTAGTTGGTTTCGTTAATACTCATTGGTGACTGTGTACCAACAAAATTTGTGTGCTCCGTTAAAATCTTAGAACTATTCGTTCATTCTTCCAATCCCGTCCCCGTTGACGGGGAATGAACGAATAGTTCTAAGATTTTAACGGAGCACACAAATTTTGTTGGTACACAGTCACCAATGAGTATTAACGAAACCAACTACCCCCCTATTCAGATAAGTACATCAAGTTGATCTGTATTATCCGTGGTCACGTAGGGAGGGCAGGGGACAGGTGAAGGCGATGATGGTCCCCTTGTTAACCTCATTGTAGTGACTTCACTATATTTTGGGTTACCTGGTCTGAGCACTTCACAATAATATTTAAAATGAATTAAATTAAAGAAAGCAATATTATTAATAAGAGATTATAGCTGTGATTATAATATTATATAGTTATTTCTGTCACAGAAGATTAAGTTTTATCTCCCTATTAAGTAAGAAATTGAAAGTATAAGAACATACTACTTTCTTTAAGAAAAAGAGAAACCTGGAACGGAAATGTTTGATGTCCTTTTCCTCAAATTTGTCCCCCTCTCTCAGCCAAAGAAGGTATGACAGTGCCCATTCACGGGATTCTTAAGGACACACAGATAAGAATCTGGGAGCCTTCTCTCTCTATGTATCTAGTTAATAAGAAGACAAATTAGAAGGCTCCAGGTTTAAAAATAAAAACAAAACCCAATTACCATCTGTGTGGGTCAGATTCACTCTCAAGAAGGCTGAGAAGATAAGAACCCACTCTTTAGTGCCACAGGGGACTCATGTCCATACCCTGGATCCTTTTGAGAGAAATTTTCTTCAGAACATAAAAACATAAGAATAGCATTACTGGGTCAGACCAATGGTCCATCTAGCCCAGTAGCCCATCCTCACAGTGGCCAATCCAGGTCAACAGTATCTGGCCAAAACCCAAAGAGTAGCAACATTCCATGATACCGATCCAGGGCAAGCAGTGGCTTCCCCCATGTCTTTCTTAAAAGACTATGAACTTTTCCTCCAGAAAATTGTCCAAACCTTTCTTAAAACCAGCTACACTATCTGCTCTTACCACAACCTCTGGCAATGTGTTCCAGGGCTTAACTATTCTTGAGTGAAAAATTATTTCTTCCTATTAGTTTTAAAAGTATTCCCCTGTAGTTTCTGATGGAATGAAAAATCAATCCACTTGTACCCATTCTACTCAACTCAGGATTTTGTAGACTTCAATCATATCTCCCCTTAGCTGTCTCTTTTCCAAGCTGAAGAGCCCTAACCTTTTTAATCTTTCCTCATACAAGAGGAGTTCCATACCCTTGATCATTTTGGCTTCTCTTCTTTGAACCTTTTCTAATGCCGCTATATCTTTCTTGAGATAAGGAGACCAGAACTGAACGTAATACTCCAGGTGAGGTCGCACCATGGAGTGATACAGAGGCATTATAACATTTTTAGTCTTGTTAACTACCCTTTTTAAATAATTCCTAGCATCTTGTTTACTTTTTTTGGCTGCCGTCACACATTGAGTGGAAGATTTCTTTGTATTGTCTACAATGACACCCAGATCCTTTTCTTGGGCACTAACCCCCTAAGATGGACCCTAGCATCTGGTAACTGTGATTTGGGTTATTCTTCCCAATGTGCATTTCTTTGCATTTGTCCACATTAAATTTCATGTGCCACTTGGATAACCAGTCTTCCAATTTCCTAAGGTCTGCCTGCAATTTTTCATAACCTATGTGCGTTTTAACAACTTTGAACAGTTTAATGTCATCTGCAAATTTAATCACCTCACTTGTCATTCCAATTTCCAGATCATGTATAAATAAGTTAAATAGCACCGAACCTAGTACAGACCCCTGCGGCACTCCACTGTTTACTCTCCTCCATTGAGAAAAATTATCATTTAACCCATCCCCCTATTTTCTATCTGACAACCAATTCCTAATCCATAACTGAACTTTGCTACCTATCCTATGACTCTTTAATTTTCTCAGGAGCCTCTGATGAGGAACTTTGTCAAAAACTTTCTGAACATCTAGATACACTACATCAACCGGCTCACCTTTATCCACATGTTTATTCACACCTTCAAAGAAGTCAAGCAACTTGGTGAGGCAAGATCTCCCTCAGCTGAACCCATGCTGACTCTGTTCCCTTAAGTCATGTTTGTCTACATTTGTTTTTTTTAAATTGTTTCCACCATTTTGCCCTGCACTAAAGTCAGGCTTACCAGTCTGTAATTTCCTGGATCTCCACTGGAACCCTTTTAAAAAATTGGCGTAACATTGGCTACCCTCCAATGTTCAGGTACTACAGATTTTAGTGACAGGTTACAGATCACTAATATCAGGTCAGCAATCTCACGTTTGAGTTCTTTTAGTACCCTGGGATGTATATCATTTGATCAAGGTGATTTATCACTTTTTAACTTGTCAATTTGGCTTGATTTGGCTTAGTACATCTTCCAGATTCACAGAGATTTCTTTCAGTTCCTCTGCATCATCACCCTTGGAAACCATTTCTGGGTTCAGATAGATCTCTTACATCTTCTTCTGTAAAGACCGAAGCAAAGAATTAATTCAGTCTCACCGCTATGGCCTTATCCTCCCTGAGTGCCCCTTTTGCTTCTTGATTATCTAACAGTCCCACAGATTCTCTTACAGGTTTTCTGCTTCTGATGGGATATTCACATGGGATCTCTAAGGAGGTGAAATCAGGGTGGCGGGTATTTGGAATGGGCAGACTTGGTGGGCTATAGCCCTTTTCTGCCGTCATTTTCTATGTTTCTATGACATTTTGCCTCTTTGGCAAGCTTCTCTTCATATTCTTTCTTAGCTTTCTTTATCAATGCTTTGCTTCTAACTTGCCAGTTCTTGTAACTCTTCTTATTTTCTTCATTTGGATCCTTTTTCCATTCTTTAAAGGATGTTTCTGGGTTTAATAGCCTCCTTCGCTTACCTTTTAACCATACTGGCTCTCATTTCCTCTTCTTTCCATCTTTGTTAATGTGTGGAATACAGTGCATCTGGTCTGAGATTCCATGATATTTATTTATTTTTATATTTAATTGTGAAATTACTAAGAATAGATACTCAAGTGATATTGTATAAGTTTAACTGTTAATATTTGTTGCACTTGTTGTTAGATGAAAAAATGAATAAAGAATATTAAAAATAAATAAATAACATCCATGACTGGTTTACAGTCCTACCCTTTGCAATTTATCCTTTTAGCTTCTTTTTTACAATTTTCCTCATTTTATCATAGTCGCCCTTTCGAAAATTAAATGCCTCTACAGTTGATTTCTTTTGCGACGTCACTCCAGTTATCAGCTCAAATTTGATTACGTTATGATCACTGTTTCCCAGCAGACCCAACACAGTTAACTTAGCTTTTAGAAGTTCACAAGGCAGCCTTGTTCACAGCACTGTCCCAAAGATAATGCAATTAACCTTAGTAGTAAATCAGAGCCCCACCCTTCTCCTCCTAATCAGCAGACACAGTGGTTGAAAACTAGTAAGTCAGAAATACAGGCTCTATACCACCCTGAAACACAGGATTTTAAACAAAAATGCAGGCTCTATACCAAATCCGTGGCTACCCTTAAACAGAATTTTAAACAAAAATGCAGATGTTGAAATATCAATCAGGAACATCATGAATAATACAGTATAATGAAATGAAATGCATTGTAATCAGGTCATACAGATGAGAATGGTTGACTTTGATACAGTATATTATGGCTTTTTCTGGTTATTTAGTAAATGTTTAATATGTTTGTTATATTTTCAGAGTACAGCAGATTTGTTGTTCTGAGTGTCTTCCCATACCACTTCTTCTTATGAGTTTCTAAATAAGGGCTATCACCTTCTTTGGTACAAACTGAAGGGAACAGCAGAGCCCTCTAGAAAAGGAGGAGGAGCTGAAAACCTGGCGTGGATTCATTCTGCATGGCTTGTGAGCATGGAGAGAATACCCTACAGCCCAGAATGACACGCCTATCTACTAGAAAAGATATTAGCAAGGTAAGAACCTAATCTCTTTATAAAATATTTAAACACCACAGGTGGTGTTTAAAGAAATAATGACTACATGGATTTAAATATTAACCAATCAGTCTCTTCCCCAAGAATGCTGAGCCTCTCTTAGGTCACTGGTGAACAAAGGAATGTAGAAAACACCTGGTCAGGTCAACATTGATTTTTATTTTTTTTAATTGACTCAAGGGCTTCTACAAATGAAGATTGCTATTTGTAGACTCTCATGGTTGCAAGAATCAGACCTTAGATATGATGTACAAGAAAGGCTTGCTCAAATACTCTGCAAAAGAGGTAATCTCTTTGGAGATAAGATCAAGAAACAGCTTAGACTATTGTGTTATACTTCAGATCCTCTTTTCAGCCACTTCTGTGCCACCCTTCTCATCTAGAAAGTACCTGAGACCTGAGTGGAGCACTGAGGATATTCTTCTATCTCCCTGAAAGATATTATTCACAGCCACCTTGATCTTATGAACAGCATCAACAAGTCCCTTGTTCATGTCCCAGACGATCAAGGATCTAGAAGCCACAGAGCACTACCTAATTTAAACGAAGGATTACGTCTTGACTGGACCCAGGATGGTACAGCCAAACCTTTCTAGAGATTAATGTTATTGAGAGAAGACTAAGGTTTATGGAAACCATTAATCCAGTATAACCTCAAGCACATACTTTCCCAGGATAATAGTAAATGGATACAGATTAACATTATTCGTGATTCCTCCAGATTGCTGTCCAAGAATATCTTGGTTGAACTCTCTGCATTCTAGGAGACCAAGGTAGTCAAATGTGTTCCACTAGAGAAAGAGGGTGGGGATTTTATTCCAGGTATTTCCTGATATTTAAAAACACAGGGGACTCCATCCCATCCTAGACCTATGGGACTTTGGGGTGAGTCAGTGACGAGTGCTGCCACACTGTACTGCAGTAATCAACAGCGGACAAGTGGCATTCTGAGATTCCCCTTGTGTCTTTTAAAAGTATTATAAGCTGCTTCATAATGCATGATATATACCTTTGAGTGGGTTGATATTATAGAGTGCCTAATAGGATTGTGATACCCATAGTAGCAACATACCAGTGCAGACTGGGAGTGCATGCATTTCTCTGTGTGAAAAATGTGTTGGTTCAGAAGTGCTTCTCAAAAGGATGTTTCAGAATCAATGAGCATCCCCATCTGGGTGTTGGAGTCACTAGGTTGGTCATAAATTATCTTAAATCCAAATTAAGCCCACTATACCAATTGGAATTCATAGGAGTTTTGCTAGATATAGCTTCACAAATTTAGCATCCATAGTGAGAGAAATTGAAAAGAAAAAGAAGAATCAGTGGAGGTCATCATTCATCTACACTTAAAAGTGGACTCAATCCACTCAAAACTAAAGGACATAGACTGATTCATTCAGTCTTTCAGGAACTCTCTTTTCTAATGGCTGAATCTATCATCTAGCAAAAGAATTCCTCTTTCAAAAATTGTTCTGATAATGGATGTACCAGACTAGGCTGGCGAGCTCATTTACTGTGTTATTATGACTATATCCAGGGTTTATGGTCTGCTCAGGAACAACTTCATCAGATAAACTTTCTAAAACTATAATCTGGAATGCTGTAAAAACTTTAAGAGGTTGCTTAACCAACAAAATTGTTCTAGTTCAGATGATATTTAATATAATACTTGAACAAGCAGAGAAGCACAGGAGCATGCTCATGTTGAGAAATATTCAGGATGTGGCACCGGGCCAGTTCTCATGGGAAAACTATCAGAGACATTAAGATCTGACAAAGAAGTACAATGTTTTTGAGGATAAGCTAGTTAGACACTAGAACAACATGAGTGGTCTTGGAACAGAGGAGTGGTAGATGACATTTTTCAACAGTGGGGGCAAAATCCCTCCATTTTGTTCAGGAATAAAGGACACAGAGCCTCATTTCTGAATTGGTGAAAGGGCCTGCTGTAGCCTCCAATGCTTTCAGTGTAAAAGATCCTTAAAAATCTTAGAGAGACTCAGAGGCTATGATTTTCATAGCTCCACATTGACAGAAACAGATCTGGTTTCCGCCATTGTGGAACATGTCCATTAGCCCCATTAGGCTCGGGGACTCTAATACATGAATAGTATCCTCAAACTCCTATGAAGAAATGGAGTCAAATTCTAAAGGCAAACCAAATACAAAACTCCACTGAAACAGATATGTAAAACCTGTAGGTGTATCTTCAAAAACAACTTTCACTAATGGAAGCAAAAAGCTTCAGACATTGACAGCCTTCCACTACAATCATGTTCAAAATGTGAAGAATCAAATTATGACTTCAATAAATTTTAATAATCAAACAGCACTTAGCCGACCAATCCCACTGATAGTGGCCAGTGTTTTGCAATTCACTGTTTCAGAGATTAAGGGTCATCAAAGCTTCAAATAATTAAAAATTAAAATTAGTTTCAGAATTCTAAAACCTCACTAGAATAAAGCTTAGCATATTCACTTTACATTTACACACAGTTAAAACAAAACCAGAACTCAAATCCTCCCAAAGATGGCCACTGAACTTAAAAATACTTTGAGTAAGTTAATGCATATGATGTAATGTCCTTTAGAATCACAACCTCTTCTTCATTATTAAAAAAGGAGGTAAAACTGAACCTTCTCATCGTTTTTCATATGCATATTAATCAATTTAACAGTGGTGAGACCTCAGATATTCTTAACCCAGCTCATTATAGAACAGCGGAAAGCTGATCTACTTGGTGGATGTCTTTATAATCACTGGTCGAACACCACCTCCAACCCGATGTGAACTTCTTTTTCAAATTAAAATTATAAATATCATAAATATTTCATAAATACTGTAAATTTGGAACTTAACTTCAGATAAGAATAAGGCTTCGGCTCAATCACGATCCCAACAGGGCCCGTTTTGCCCTTGGCTTCCTCAGGAGATCATGTGAAGCAAATATATGCAGCCATGTTCCAACCACATTTAACATACAATCACTTTTGCATTGCTCTAAATTTTTATCCTCTTCAGGATTACTGCTCCAAAATGCCGCAGAAATTTTTCCCTTAATGGTGCCGGCATGCATGAACGCACATCGGGTTGGAGGTGGTGATCGACCAGTGATTATAAAGACCCACCAAGTAGATCAGCTTTCTGCTGTTCTATAATGAGCTGAGTTAAGAATATCTGAGGTCTCACCACTGTTAAATTGATTAATGTGCATATGAAAAACAATGAGAAGGGGTTCAGTTTTACCTCCTTTTTAATAATGAAGAGGTTGTGATTTTGGATTAATAACAATTCCACCCCATATTTTTGAAGTTTGTCATTTTTTGACTTTTTTGTGTATTGGGGGTTGTCTTTGTTTTGGTTTATGATTGATATCCTCTAGAGTACCTTATTGTCAACAAGTGAAACTTTATTATGACTGTTATCAAAAGAAAAAATGTCAATCAGTTTTTAGATTCAACATTTAAATTAATATCAGGGGCGGCCATGGGTGCCACTATGGTGCCCTCAGTGGCTAATCTTATTATGTTATCCTATGAAAAGAAATGGCTAGTTAACAATCCATTTAATCAGTGTATGAAGCTTGTAGATGATGATGTATATGTTCTATGGCAAGGATGAGGATGATCTGTCATTTTTACTTTTGGCTCAATGGTTGCCATTCAAGTACTATATATACTCGAATATACTGTAAGTTGATCCGAATATAAGTGGAGACCCCCATTTTCCCCCAAAAAGGAGGAAAAATGGTTGACTTGAATATAAGTCGAGCACTTAATATTCAAGTGTCCTGCCCTGCCAGGATCTGCACCCAGACCCCGTCCCTCCCCTGTTAAGCTCTGCACCGAGCCCCCTCCCTGCCAGGCACTACGCACAGCCCAGTTCCCTCCCTCCCTCTCTCCCAGGCTCACCACCCTGTTCCCCCTCCCTGCTTTGTCCATTGTACCTCCTCTGCCGCTGGAATCCCTGGTGGTCCAGAGGTGTAGCGGGCAAGAGCATGCTTTCCATACTCCTGCCCCGCTGCTAACCTGGTTGGTCGGTTGCTGCCTTGAGTTCCAGCTTCAGCCACTGAGCGGTACCGAGTAGGAGTGCACTTTGGTGCTGCTGCTTGGCGCTAAGTGGTTTTCTGAATGTTTCCCGCAAATTCCAGTCCAAGTTTCGGCAAAGCAAGATAACCTATTGTAGGCACTGGACGTTAGAACAGTTTTGCTCCATCATTTGGAAAAGATCAATGAATTTTGTCTCTCAGATCATCTTTTTGTTCTGACTAGTCAGGCTAGAAGAGGCAGACCAGCTTCCAAGACATCTATCTCCAGATGGATTCCTAAGTGATTTTGACAGTGTATATAGGCTGTGGCAAACAGCCACTGATCTTGCTGAAAGCCCACTCTACCAGGGGGGTAGCTTCTCCTGGGCAGAGTGACATGCAGTTCCTGCCAAGCAGATCTGTAGGGCAGCAACATGGTCTACTCTCCATACCTTTATAAAGTTCTACAGAATGGATGTAGCGGCACACAAAGATACCGCATTTGGTTCCTCGGTTTTACGGGCAGGCTCATCTGTCCTGCCCTAGATGTAAGATACTGCTTTGGTACATCACCTAGTGTCCAGATTCCTATACTTTCGCACCAGAATAGAAGATAAGGTTCTTACCTCGATAATCTTCTTTCTGGAAGAGGGTATAGAAATCCGGACACCCCATCCTGTCATTTCACAATTTGTCTGCTTACTGCCTTGGACAGATGTGTAGGTCCGGAGGTGGTGATCTTTTCAAGCCAGTTGGATAAGCCTGTACTAGATCCTTAATAAAAAAAACAACAACCCCAAAAGAGCTCCAGATGTGTTAATGCTGGTTGCACACAAAGAGGTGACTTGTTGGTTTCACCTAGGGTTATAATGCTTAGGTTAATATTTTTGACTTTATTTGTTACTGCGCAGAACAGAAATGTATTGTCGGGGAGGTATTTCCGTTCCTCTCCTTCTGATTTATTGTATTATAGTGGTGATCAACTGCTTTGGTAGAAACTGAAGGTGAGAGTACAGCCCAATGGGGAAGGAGGCCATGTTGAAAGATGGTGATGACATTCTTCTGTCATCAATTCACAACCAGGGGTAAATCACCTCATAGTATCCAAATTCCTATACAAAGAATATTATCAAGGTTAGAACCTAATCTTCCAATATACTGGGCAGAAAAGCGCCAGAAGGCATGAATTTAAATATTGAATGGACAGTTACGATTACGATAAAGTTTCATTTGTTAACAATATGGTATCTTAAAGAATATGACATCACATGTGTTAGCTTACTGAGAGCATTTTAAGTTCAGTTGTCATCTTTGGGAAGGTTTGCGTTCTGAGCTCTTTGAACTGTGAAAGGTCGAGTATGCTAAGCTTTATTCTAGTGAGGTTTCAGAATTTTGAAACTAATTTTTTTGATTTGTTGTTATTTATAGATTTGACAGTCTTAAACCCTGAAGCAGCAAATTGTGAAATGCTGGCCACTGTCAGTGGGACTGCAATAAGCATTTGGAAGAAGTTTTTCTGAAATCTTTTTTGAAGCTAAGTGCTGTTTGATTGCTATAATATATTGAAGTAAAAATTAGATTTTTCATATTCTTCACAAATTTGAATATGATTATACTGGAATGTGTTTTTTAAGCCTATACTGTAAATCTCCTGTATGTTGTCACAGTAACACTGACAGGGAGTCTGGGGCTCTTTCCTTTCATTTTTTAAAGTTGTTTTGAAGATATATTTACAGATTTGCATAACTAACAGTGGAGTTTTATATTTAATTTGGAGGACTGTAATACATTCCAGCATTAGATCCTAACCCTCATCGCCTGGATGTTGAGAGATTCCATGGATTTGCCTAAAAATGTCTAAAATTATTCCACCTTCTAGAAGGGTCTTTACTAGAAGGTCCTATAATTTTAAATGGTGGATTTTTCTTGTCTGGTATAACAGAAAGGCCTAGACCCCTGTTTCTACCTAACATAAAAACTGCTTGAATACTTTGTCTCAGAGAAAGTGAAAAAAAACACCACAATGTAGAAGGTAAATTCATTTCTTTACCTTTTTCGTTTGATTCATGTGGGGCTTCTTTTATTAAAACATCCCTACAAGCAACACACTATATCTTGGGATCTCAGCATGGTAATGACTAATCTAATGATAGCTCTATGAGTTTCTTGTGTTCTTTACATTGAAGTACCTGATCTGGAAGGTCTTATTTCTGCTAATGTTTATGTTGACACACAGTCAGAGATCTTAGTGAGTGATCTACCCTACATAAAATTTTAGAATAGGTTGGTTTTGTGCATACATTCAAAGTTCTTTCCTAAGAAAGGTAAATTTTCCAATCCAATCTGTTTATTTATATTCTGCCAGCTCCCTAATACCGGTAAATGGCCAAATGTGGATTGCAGTCAGAGGCTAGGGACCAACAAAAAAATTACATTTCACATAATTCACATAGTTTTCATCTGCAGAAGGTCTTATATTATTTCTACTATCTTAAAGCCAAATCTAGTCTACAGAATCATCCTAAGACTCTATCAAATAGAAACATTTTTAATTTTCTCCAATTTCTGTTAATTTAAGATCCTTAGGTAAATTATTCTATAAGAAAACATGTTGATTGAAGATGGTATTCATTATTAATTTGTAATACAATGCCTTAACAGTTTAACAATGCAAAATTAAATTATTCCTATGACAACTAGTTTTCCTGGAAACAGGACATACTAATAATCTATAAAATACTCAGGTATAAAGTCTTTAAAAATGGTATACATCATATATGCCATTTTTAAACTAATTCTTGCCTCTACTGATAACCAGTGTAATTGGATTAAAAGAGGAGTGTCTCTGTCACATCTTAATCAGTCAACTGACATGCATATGGCAACAGCAGTTAAGAGCTGACACTTTCACAGAAGACATTTTCATCTGTTATTTTTGTAGGCTAGTTTTGGAGCAATAATTCTTGCATTTTTAGCATTTAGATTGGACTATTGTAATCTCAACTGTCTTGTGTTATCCAAGAAGAGATTAAAGAGATTGCAGTTGATCCAAAATATGGTGACTTGGGTTCTGACTAGTTGTAGGCTTTGGGAACACATTTTCTGTATCTTGAATAACTTACATTGGCTAAAAGTATAAGAAAATATTAAGTTTAATGCTTGAAGAATGGGGACAGGTGTGAGCTAATTTGAGTTTGATGTTTTCAAGATGAGTAATGTTAGAACAGCTTGAATACTCAAAGGACAGTTTTCTGTGGTGGCTATGGTGTCGAAGAGTTAAGTCTTTAGTTTCTTCTGGAATGTGAGATAATTTTGTTCAGATCTGATAGTTGTTAGGAGGCTGTTCCATGTCTTTGTGATGATATACATAAACATAGTGTTGAAAGTACGTTTGAGGCCTTTTCTTGAGGGATAATTCAACAGAAGCTTACTGAGATTTCTGGTTGAGGTGGACCATAAGGAAGAGAATAAGTTTGAGTGGCATGGTGGAATATGCATGTAGGATGTGGAAGATCATACAGGAGATCTTTACGTTTGAGTAGTGATGCATAGCCAATGCAACTGTTTGAGATAGGTGGAGATTGGGTCATATTTTTTCAGTTTGAAGATAAGTCTAATTGCTGCGTTTTGGATTAGTTGTCGTTTGTGGGTTATTATAATGTTGATGCCTGCGTACAGGGAGTTGCAGTAATCAAGCTGTGAAAAAATTAGCATTTGTACAAGTATGGCGAAGCATCGTTCATAGAAGTAGGGTCTTATGAGTCTCAGCTGTCTCATGGAATAAAAGGTTTTCTTCCAGAGATTTGTGGTTCAAGAGATAGTGTGGAATCCAGTATAACACCCAGTACTTTAGAGGATTTTTCTATGTCTATTTTGGCTCCATATGGCAGGACAGTGCTCTTGAGAGTTGTTTATAGTGGTGTGTGGAACCAGAGGATTTTGGTTTTGGTTGCATTCAATTTGAGTTTGTTGATTTTGGCCCATGATTGTATCTTGTCAATGTTATCAACAATTTTTTTTTTTGTCGCATCTAGTTGATTGTTTGTAATGGGAATAAGGAGAATGTCATCTGCATATGATGTTACTGAGTGAGCTCATAAATAGGTTGAACAGTATTAGGAAAAGGAGAGAACCTTGGGTTACTCCACAGAAGGCTTTCAAGCTGTTACCGAAGACTCCATATGTCTGGATAATGTATTCTTTCTTTTCGAAGATGTCATTAAACCAACTGAGTGTGGTACCCGTGATTCCAATTTCAGTAAGTTTTATTAGGAGAAGGTGGTAGTTTACAGCAGTGTTTCTCAACTCATTCCTGGAGTACCCCCTTACCAGTCAGGTTTTCAAGATATCCACAGTGAATATGCATGAAAGACATTTGCATATAATGGAGACAGTGTATGCAAATCAAGTTTATGCAAATTCAATGTGGATATCCTAAAAACTTGACTGGCAAGGGGGTACTCCAGGACCGAGTTGAGAAATACTGGTTTACAGAATTGAAGGCTGCTGAAATGTCAAATTGAAGGAGAACTTAGTATCTGTTTGATCTTTGTGGTAAGGGTTAGCAGAAGGAGTTCAATGCTGTGCTGTGATTGGAATCCAAACTGAGAAGTATGTAGGATGTGAGTTGCTTACATACATGAATTTCTAGGAGCTTGATAAGTATGGGAATGCCTGCTATGGGTCTGTAGCTCGAAGCGAAGGATAGGTCAGAATTTTGCAATTTTGGTATGATTGCAAGAACAATTTTGCCCTTTTTGGCCGGGAGTTGGCCTTGATTTAGAAGGTTGTTTAGGAATTTGGTGATTCAGGATATGATTGTTTCAGGTACAGTAGCTAATAGGTACGAAGAGTAGTTGTTGAGAGAGCTACTGGGGATGGATAGCTTCTTTAGAACAGTGGTTCCCAACCCTGTCCTGGAGGAACACCAGGCCAATTGGGTTTTCAGGCTAGCCCTAATGAATATGCATGAAGCAAATTTGCATGCCTATCACTTCCATCATATGCAAATCTCTCTCATGCATATTCATTAGGGCTAGCCTGAAAACCCGATTGGCCTGGTGTTCCTCCAGGACAGGGTTGGGAATCACTGCTTTAGAAGACTCACTGTTTCACATGTTAGTGGAGTTAGGGTATTCCATATCAGGTCCGCTGTGCAAGAGTCACTGGAGTCTTTGGGAGTAGTGTGTATAGGTTCTGGTGTGAGGAATATTTTTTAAACTTCTTTTTGTACTATTCTGATCTTATTGTGGAAGAAGTCTGCGAGGTTATAGGCTATCGGTTGAGACTTATGTTCATAAGTGCCCTGTTCTGGTGGTGCTTTAAGGTACGGTACAAGACAAAATAATTTCTTATTGTCAAGGGTTTCATTTTCTATTTCTTGGGCATAATAGTTTTTATCCCAGGACAAGCAGGCAGCATATTATCAACATGTGGGTGACATCATCCACGGAGCCTCATAGCGGACAGCCTCGTAAGCAGACTTGCTTGAAGAACTTTCAAAAAGTTTGTGAGTGCTGCACCGCACATGCCCGAGTGCCTTCTCGCCGAACGTAGGTCATGCGTCTCCTTTGAGGTACCTCAATTCTCGTTTTTTCGCGGAGCCAAGAAGCACCTATTTCTCAGCTCTGCCGTCTTCAAGTTTTGCCTTCTCGCACCACGGGATCTCAATGTTGTCTTGCTCAATTGATGAAGCCTCCTTTTGAACCAATAGATTCGGCTCATCTTAAATATCTCACTTGGAAAGTGGTGTTTCTCATTGCTCTCATCTCTGCTAGGTGAGTCAGTGAGCTACAAGCTCTAGTGGCAGATCCACCTTTCACAGTTTTCCATCATAACAAGGTGGTCCTCCGTACTCATTCTAAATTCTTACCTAAAGTGGTTTCAGAATTTCATCTCAATCAATCAATTGTTCTTCCAAAGCCTCATTCTCATCCTGGGGAAACAGCTCTTCATACTCTGGACTGTAAACGTGCTTTGGCTGTCTACTTGCAATGCACTCAACCCCATAGAACTGCTCCTCAACTTTTTCTCTCCTTCGATCCAAATAAGTTGGGGCATCCTGTTTCCAAGCGAACCATCTCCAACTGGATGGCCGCTTGCATCTTTTTTTTTTTTTTTTTTTAAATTTATAGATTTTCAAATACATACCAAGTAATCACTTGTACAGAAAGTAAGTTAGTAAGATATGACCTATATCCAATATAAATCATAATCAGACCTATTTAAACAGAATAAATAAAGAAAATTCTTTCAACTAACCCAACTTAAGTCCTCAAAATATAGGTCCAAGATTGCAAAAGAAAAATAATATAAGAAGATACGTTACAAACAGAACTGAGGTTAGGGCAGTTTATATGAATTATAGAGCTGTTGGTTTCTCTTTATCCAGTCGAGACATAGCCAGAAAGGCAGTTAACTGTTGAGGTTCAAATAAAGACATATTTAACTGAACGGTAGCAAATAATACACTTGCAAGGATGTCTCAAGTAAAACGTCGCTCCCAGTAAAGTGACTCCAGGTTTCAATAATAGAAATTCTCTACGTCGCTTTTGAGTTTCTCTAGAAAGGTCAGAAAACATTTGTATTTTACAACCAAGAAACTCTTTCTGTCTGTTTTTAAAGAAAAGTCTCAATAACCATATTTTATCTATTGCGAGAGCTACAGTCAGAATCATTGTGGAAACATAGAGTATGATGGCAGAAAAGGGCCGGCAGCCCACCAAGTCTGCCCACTCAAGGACCCTCCCTCCCTTGAGAATCCATCTTTTAAGCTTAAGACTGTAGCAACCCCACTAGTTAGTCCCATCGTCTCTTGAAGTCGAGCACGCTACTGGCTTCGACCACCTGGCGTGGAAGACCATTCCATCAACCAATCAACCTTTCGGTGAAAAAGTATTTCCTCATGTTACCATGAAATATTCCCCCCTTAAGTTTTAGCGGATGCCCTCTTGTCACCGTGGGACCCTTTAGAAAAAAGATTTCTTCCTCCACTTCAATGCGGCCCGTGATATATTTGAATGTTTCTATCTTGTTCCCCCTTTCTCTGTGCTCTTCGAGAGAATATAAGTGCAGTCTGCTCAGATGTTCTTCATATGGGAGATCTTTAAGTCCTGAGACCATCCTAGTGGCCATTCTCTGTCTCTCTATCTGATGTTTCTAAAATTTCAGACACATTCAATGGTGCCTGGTTCGATATTTTAGACTGCAATTGAGCCCCATTTTTATTTGGCAAATAATACACTTGAACAAATGGTGGTAAAGTTTCTTCTGAAACTTGCAATATTTCTATCAGGTATCTCCTAAGCATTTCCTTAGGAGTAACTGTAGTTAATCTAGGGAAGTTGATAAGTCTCAAATTATTATTCCGAGAATTATTTTCAAGTGTTTCCAATTTCTTTCTAAGATTTATATTATCCTTAATTAGGGACTCTTGTACTTGTTTAGTCATAAGAATATCTTGGTCAAGTTTTTGAATCGAAGCCTTTGAAACAGTCAAATCAGCGGATAAATCTTTCAACTCTCTAGAACAGTTTGGAATCGCTATGGGTTAAGTTACCAGGAAGAAAGGGAGCCGACACAAAATTGGGACTTTATTATCGCCCACCTGGACAGCCAGAAACAAGTGACAATGACCTAGAAGCAGAATTGAGGCAGGAATGCAAAAGCGGAAGGGCAACGGTTATGGGAGACTTCAACCACCCTGGGATAGACTGGAGCATTGGACACTCCAGCAGCGCGAGGGAAACAAAGTTCCTGGAGGCTGTGAGGGATTGCTTCTTGGAGCAGCTGGTCCAGGAACCGACACGAGGAGATACCACTCTTGACCTAATCCTCAACGGTCTAGGGGGACCCGCAAAGGAGGTGGTAGTAGTAGGGCCACTAGGAAACAGTGATCACAACATGATCCAGTACAAACTAGAAATGGGAACATCAAAAGTGAAGAGAACCACAGCGAAGGCACTCAACTTCAGAAAAGGGAACTACGAAGCTATGAGGAAAATGGTGAGACATAAACTCAGAAACAGCTCACGGAAGATGGAGACCGTAGAGAAAGCCTGGTCCCTACTCAAGAACACGGTGCAAAAAGCACAAAACATGTACATCCCCAGGTTTAGGAAAGGGCGCAAACAGAATCAAACAAAAAACAAGGTGTGGATAACAAAGTAAGTGAAGAAGGCGATAAGTGACAAGAAATCATCATTCAGAAAATGGAAAAAGGACCAAACTGAGGAAAACCGGAAGGAACACAAAAAACACCAGAAAGAGTGCCACCGAGTGGTTAGGGAAGCAAAAAGAGAATACGAAGAGAAGCTGGCTGGGGAGGCGAGAAACTTCAAACCGTTCTTTAGGTACGTGAAGGGGAGGCAACCGGCAAGGGAGGAAGTGGGACCGTTGGATGATGGAACCAGAAAGGGAGTGGTAAGAGAGGAAAAAGAGGTAGCAGACAGGTTAAACAAGTTTTTCTCCTCGGTCTTCACGAGCGAGGACACATCCAATGTACCAGAACCTGAGGAGATTATAAGTGGGGATCTAGATGAAAAGCTGGAGCGAATAGAAGTAAGCCATGAGGACGTCCTACGACAGATAGATAGATTAAAAAGCGACAAATCACCGGGCCCGGATGGAATCCACCCAAGGGTACTAAAAGAACTGAGAAAGGAAATAGCGGAAACACTCCAGCAAATATGTAATCTATCATTGAAAACTGGGGAGATCCCGGAGGACTGGAAAATAGCAAATGTCACGCCTATCTTTAAGAAAGGATCAAGAGGAGACCCGGGAAACTACAGGCAGGTGAGCTTGACTTCGGTTCCGGGTAAGATGATGGAAGCACTTATTAAGGACAGTATCTGCGAGCACATGGAAAAAAATGGGCAGCTGAGGGAGAGCCAACATGGCTTCTGCAAGGGAAGGTTTACCTCGACTTCCAAAAAGCTTTCGACAAGGTACCCCACGAACGACTGCTTAAGAAGCTGTGGAACCACGGAGTGGAGGGGGATGTATACCGATGGATTAAACACTGGTTGGCAGGCAGAAAACAGAGGGTTGGAGTGAAGGGCAAATACTCAGACTGGCAACGGGTCACGAGCGGAGTTCCGCAGGGGTCGGTGTTGGGACCGCTCCTGTTCAATATATTTATAGACGATCTGGAGACAGGGACGAAATGTGAGGTTATCAAATTTGCAGATGACACCAAACTCTGCAGCAGGGTTAGAACCACGGAAGACTGTGAAAACCTGCAAAGGGACCTAACGAAGCTGGAAGAGTGAGCCAAAAAGTGGCAGATGCGTTTTAATATAGAGAAATGCAAGGTCATGCATGTTGGGAAAAAGAACCCGATGTTCAGCTATACAATGGGGGGAACATTGCTAGATGTAAGTACCCTTGAAAGAGACCTGGGTGTGCTGGTGGATACAACAATGAAAGCATCAGCACAATGCGCGACAGCCTCAAAGAAAGCAAACAGAATGCTGGGTATCATCAAGAAGGGTATCACGACCAGGACAAAGGAAGTCATCATGCCACTGTACCGTGCAATGGTGCGCCCGCATCTGGAGTACTGTGTCAAGTATTGGTCGCCGTACCTCAAGAAGGACATAGCATTGCTTGAGGGGGTCCAGAAAAGAGCGACGAAAATGGTAAGAGATATGGAAAACCTTTCGTATGCCGACAGGCTAGAACAGCTGGAGCTGTTCTCCCTGGAAAAGAGGAGACTTAGAGGAGACATGATACAAACTTTCAAGATCCTGAAAGGCATAGATAAGGTAGACAGGGACAGATTCTTCAGACTGTGGGGAACAACAAGTACAAGGGGGCACTCGGAGAAACTGAAAGGGGATAGGTTTAGAACCAATGCCAGGAAGTTCTTCTTCACCCAGAGAGTGGTGGACACATGGAACGCACTCCCGGAGGTTGTGGTGGGGCAGAAGACACTACAGGGATTCAAAGAAGGTTTGGATAAATTCCTGAAGGAAAAGGGGATTGAGGGATACAGATAGAAATAAGGATAGGTTTTTTAGGGCAGGGAACACTTGACAGGTCATGGACCTGATGGGCCGCCGCGGGTGCGGACCGCTGGGTGCGATGGACCTCTGGTCTGATCCCGGTGGAGGCAACTTCTTATGTTCTTATGTTCTTAGTAGTTTCCAACCCTGTCCTGGAGGACCACCAGGCCAATTGGGTTTTCAGGCTAGCCCTAATGAATATGCATGGAGCAGATTTGCATGCCGGTCACTTGCGTTATATGCAAATCTCTCTCATGCACATTCATTAGGGTTAGCCTGAAAACCCGATTGGCCTGGTGGTCCTCCAGGATAGGGGTGGGAACCACTGCTCTAGAATGTTGGATCAATTTTCTCTCTATGTATTGGAAGTTGGGACATGATAGTTTTGGCAAGGTTTGCAATCAAATTCCATAGTGAGTCTAAAGTCACTTGTGCTGGTTTCTCCCATACTGGAAAATTTTGCTGGGTGTAAAAGTGCTCACGTCCAAAGAAAAAAAGCTTTCCTGGTTTTGTTCTGGCTGGAATTCTTCGCCTCCAGTTGCTTGTCTTACCCTGGTTTCTTCTGCAGTTACTCCCTGGTCAGGAAGCACTGCTTCCCCAGTCTTCAACGATATTCTTGCTGCCTCAGGGGAAAGTACCTCCCCCATCTCCGGGGTTTCCTCTACCCCTGAAGAACTAGTAGACCGGGGTCACTGAGATGGAGCTCTCGTGTCGGGGCTTAAGGAGGTCTCGAGCCCAGGAGAGACAACCCCGATCTCGCCTTGATCAGGTGCTCTCAGCGGCCTAATTCCCGACGCAGGTGAAACTGCCCCCTGCAACCGCCGCAGCATTTTGTCGATTCTGCCGATGGAGGGCACATCAGAGCGCCATGAGGCGCCAGCCGCACTCCTTCCCCTTCTTTTCGGCATCTCTAAAGGTAAGTCGGGCCACAAAGCCGACTGAGCAGGAAAAAAGTAAATTGAATGGAGCGGTCAGATCCGTCCCTCTCAGAGCGTCTGTACCGCAGCCATCTTGGTCCTCGACACATCTCTTTCTGCTATGCTCAGGCTGGTCTCCCTCTGCAGGGTTGAGTCACGGGCCATAAAGTTAGAGCTATGGCGGCGTCTGTAGCTTTCCTCAGATCAACTCCTATTGAGGAAATCTGCAAGGCTGCCGTTTGGTCCTCGGTTCATACATTCATCTCCCATTATTGCCTGGATACTTTCTCCAGATGGGATGGCCATTTTGGCCAGGCAGTTTTACAACATTTATTCTCCTAAATTGCCAACACTCCCACCATCCCATTCTGGTTAGCTTGGAGGTCACCCACATGTTTAGAATATGCTGCCTGCTTGTCCTGGGATAAAGCACAGTTACTTACCATAACAGTTGTTATCCAGGGACAGCAGGCACATGTTCTCACAACCCACCCACCTCCCCTGGTTGGCTTCTTAGCTAGCTATCTGAACTGAGGTACCTCACAAGAGACACACAACCTACATTTGGTGGGAAGGCACTCGAGAGGGTTCAGAAAAGAGCAACACGATTGATAAAAGGTATGGAAAACCTTTCATATGCTGAAAGATTAGAGAAACTGGGGCTCTTTTCCCTGGAGAAGCGGAGACTTAGAGGGGACATGATAGAGACTTACAAGATCATGAAGGTCATGGTGAAAGTGGAGAGGGACAGATTCTTCAAACGTTCGAAAACTATAAGAACGAGAGGGCATTCGGAAAAATTAAGAGGGGACAGATTCAGAACCAAAGGGTGGTGGGCATCTGGAATGCGCTTCCAGAGGGTGTGATAGGACAGAGTATGGTTTTGGGGTTCAAGAAGGGATTAGATAATTTCCTGAAGAAAAAGGGGATAGAAGGGTATAGATAGAGGATTACTATACAGGTCCTGGACCTGATGGGCCGTCGCATGAGTGGACTGCTGGGCGTGATGGACCTCTGGTCTGACCTAGCAGAGGCACTGCTTATGTTCTTAATTGGAGAAAGTAACAACTTTGGAGCAGAATGTGGAGGAGGTACCGAATCTGGGAGTAGCTTTGGTGAAAGATAAAACCTTAACCCAACGAGAGATTGACTATTTGGAGAATCAGTTAAGAAGGATTAATTTGAAAATTTTAAATTTTCCCAAGTCCCCTTTGATATCAGCAGTGGACTTGGTGAGATTATATTTGAAGGAGGTCCTTAAGATACCGGATGAAGCACTTCCACTGAATGTGAGAGCTCATTATGTTTCTGGGAAAGAAACTGGAGGTGCTGGGACCTCGGGGAGACTAGATCTGATGGTAAACATAACTGACTTTCTGGAATCATCTCTTGAAATAGTTACCCTGAGACTGACTCTAATTGTAACATTTGCTTTGGAGCTGAATCGCAGTAATGTTTTGCATTTGTATTTCTGTAATATTAATCAGCAGTTTATGGGTTAAAATATTCGTATTTTTCCTGATTTATCTAGAAATGCACAAAAGAAATGCCAGTCATTCTTGGCTTATAGACCAAGAGTGATTGCTGCCTCTCTAGCAAACCCTCACGATTCCAGAGTAATTTAACTGAATAGAAAAAGCTTTCTCAAAAAGGAGTGTCTTCAGAAGTGTTCTAAATTTCAAATAAGTTGATTTGAGGTACACTGTATTTGGAAGGCAATTCCAAAGGGATGATGAGATGCAGAAAAAAATCTCTCTAGTTAGATCACAATGAACTGTGTGACCAGAAGGAATATGAAGATATTCAGTGGCGTAGTAAGGGGGGGTGGGGTGGTGCTGTCTGCCCTGGGCACCATCTTAGGGGGGGCACTAGCACCCATTCTCCTCTCTGCCCCCTGCTCCTTCACTGCCCTCCACTACCACGTGCAGCTTTCCTTCCCCGTACCTCTTTAAGAGTCACAGCGCGAACAGTAACTCCAACCTTCAGCTCGTGCTAGCATCGGCTCTTCCTCTGATGTAACTTCCTGGACCCGCACCAAGGAAATGACATCTGAGGAAGAACTGACACTGGCATGAGAAGCAGGTTGGGTTTGCTGCTCATGCCATGAACGTTAGAGGTATGGGGGAAGGGAAGGGGCACACATTGCAGCCTGGGGGCAGAGAAGAGGGCAGGGGAGAGGCGCCACCACCCTGGGCGCCTCTCATCCTCACTACACACTGAAGACACTGATCATTCCAAGAACATAAGACTCTTGGTGAAAAATAAGAACGAATAAGAGAAGAAAGGTAGGCTGGCATGTTACAGTGGATCGATGCGTTAAAAGCGCATCTCTGGCACATGTGTTAAGGGTGTGTCTCATGCATGTGTGTCAAAAGTGTAAACCCACATGTCTGGGCTGCCAATTGCATGAGAGATGAAGATACATTTATCGAACTTGATGGGAGGGGGTGTCGTCTATGTGTGTGTTAAAAGCACGACTCATGTGCGTCCATTAAAAGGATATGCACGCAGGTCTGGAGCTGTTGAATGCATGAGAGTGGAAGTTAAAAAAATAAGGGGGAAGCATGTATGTCCTGCAGAAGCAGTGATGTGCTACAATAAGGCACGCCTACTATTCATGCATGGTTACGATGTAGCATTTCCTGGCGCATGCGCACATTTATGCCTCTTTCCATGGGCTATTGTGCACATTTGTCAGTTGCTTTCTCCAACAACTGATCGGATGGAAATTCCGTGGACCTCCACAGAGGTCATTTGCATGCAAAGTTTTTGCAGCATTGCTCATCTTTTTCAAATTGTAAAATTTACTGGCACTACAATGACCCACAGGACTGTAACGGTAAGTTTAGAACATCAGGGCCTGAGATGGACCCACCTGAGAGTGCCACCTTGGGAAATAATAATAATAACTTTATTTTTATATACCGCCATACCACAAACAGTTAAAAGCGGTTTACAGGGGAAGAGACTGTATACAGACAGCAACGTTACAGAGAACTTTTGAAATTACATTGGCATGTTAAGCTTAGTCAGTTTATCTGGAAGTGTTTTGGAAGTACATCAAGGTTGAAGTGGGGTCAGAAAAATTTGTCAAAGATATAAGTTTTGATTGACTTCCTAAACATTTGGTACGAAAGTGCGTTTGAGATGAAGTTGGTTAAACATTTGTTCCATTTGCCTGCCCTGAATGATAATGTTCTATTGAGGTATCTCTTGTAGGTACAGCCCTTTAGGGATGGAAAAGTGAACAGGTAGGCACTGCGTGTATTAATTGTGCCTGTGAATTCGAATTGGTGAGACAGATAGGTTGGGGATGAACCTGTCATGGTTTTGAAGCAAAGGCAAGCAAACTTAAAAATGGCCCTTGCTTCCACAGGCAGCCAGTGTAGTTTTTTGTAATACGGGCTTACATGGTCTGATTTCTTGAGGCCATAAATGAGATGGACTGCAGCATTTTGGACGATTCTCAGTCGTTTGATGGTTTTCTTGAGAGATCCCAATTATATAATATTGCAGTAGTCTAAGGTACTTAAGATCAGAGATTGAACCAGCAGTCGAAAGGAGAAGAAATCGAAGTAATGTTTAATGGTACGAAGTTTCCATAAAGTGAGAAAGCATTTTTTGACTTGAGCATTAATGTAACCTTCAAAAGTCAGGCTTCGGTCCAGGGTGACGCCAAGGATTTTGGTTGTAGGATTAATTGGGTAGTCTGACCCATTTAGTCTCAAGGAGGTGTTCACGATCTTGGTATTAAGAACTTAAGAAGTGCCTCTGCTGGGTCAGACTAGAGGTCCATCGTGCCCAGCAGTCTGCTTGTGCGGTGGCCCAACAGATCCAGGACCTGTGCAGTAGTCCTCTATCTATACCCTTCTATCCCCTTTTCCTTCAGAAAATTGTCCAATCACTTCTTGAACCCTAATACCGTACTCTGTCCTATCATGCTCTCTGGAAGCGCATTCCAGGTGTCCACCACTCATTGTGTGAAGAAGAACTTCCTAGCATTGGTTTTGAATCTGTCCCCTTTCAACATTTCCAAATGCCCTCTCGTTCTTGTAGTTTTCAAAAGTTGGAAGAATCTGTCTCTCTCTACTTTCTCTATGTCCTTCATGATCTTGTAAGTCTCTATCATATCACTTCTAATTCTCCTCTTCTCCAGGGAGAAGAGCCCCAGTTTCTCCAGTCTCAGTGTATGAAAGGTTTTGCATACCCTTTATCAAACGTGTCGCTCTCCTCTGAACCCTCTCGAGTATCGCCATATCCTTCTTAAGGTACGGCGACCAATATTGGATGCAGTACTCCAGATGCGGATGCACCATCGCCCGATAAAACGGCAGGATAACTTCTTTCATTTTGGTTGTAATACCCTTCTTGATTATACCTAGCATTCTATTCGCTCTCTTAGCGGCCGCTGTGCACTGTGCCGTCGGCTTCATTGTTTTGTCCACAATTACCCTTTCTTGAGTACTCTCACTCAATAACATCCCTCCCTTCGTATAGCTGCACCTCGGGTTTTTGCTTCCTACATGCCATACTTTACATTTTTGTCGCCCACTCCTCTAGTTTGTTCAGGTCCCTTTGTAATTCTTCTCAGTCCTCTTTAGTCCAAGCACCACTAAATAGTTTGGTGTCGTCCCTATTTCTAGATCATTTATAAATATATTGAATAGCAGTGGACTTGCCAAGAAAATCTTGGTTTTTTCAGGATTCAGTTTTAATTTAGAATGCTTAGTCCAATGTTCTATCTTGGTAAGGACAGATGAGATGAATTGTTCTGTCTCTTGGGTCAATGAGGTTATGGGAATAATAATTGTTATGTCGTCCGCGTATATGTACAATTTCAGTTTTAAATTGCATAACATATTTCCCAATGATGCCATGTAGATATTGAAAAGTGAGGGGGATAGTTGGGAGCCCTGTGGCACTCCGCAGGGATTGGACCAAGCTTGAGAGTAGGTTCCTTCACTGTAGACCTGGTAAATACGTTGTTTTAGTAAACCCGTGAACCAATTTAGTACCTGTCTGGAAATGCTGATGAAATTAAGGCACCTAAGCAGGATGTCATGATTAACAAGGTTGAAGGCACTGCTTAAGTTGAACTTCAGTATCAGTGCACTTTTTCCCCGGGAAAACAAATGGAAAAGATTGTCAGTCATAGAGGCTAAAACTGTTTCAGTGCAATTTGTACGGAAGCCAGATTGAGAATCATGTAGAATACTGAACTTCTCTAAATATTTCGTGAGGTTAATGTTAACCAGACCTTCCATTAGTTTAAGAAAGAATGGTATGTTGGCAATGGGTGTGTAGTTGGCCGTCAAGGAAACAAACTTCTTTGGGTTTTTGATAATAAGAGTCAGGAGAATAAGACCAAGTTCCTCCGGGAATTTACTGGTACACATGCACGAAGAAACCCAGTTAAAAAGTTCAGCCTGAAGGAGATAGGAGCTGTTTTCATAATAGTCGGTGGGCAGTTGTCCAATAGGCAATTGGATTTTACATATTTTGAGTAAAGCTTGAGGAAGTGACTCCAGTTTGGGTTTTCAAAGTGATTCCAGATCATGTCAACAGCTGTACCTTCTTTGTCTAAGGCAGTAAGCATGATAGGTAAATCTATGCTTGAACCTGCAAGAGACAATCTCAATTTGTAGGTTTTTATAGCAAAAAAGTCGGCTAAGATTGCTGCAGGGGGTGGGGGAGTCTGTATTGGAGCGTTTGTGGAAATCAATATCAAACAAACATAAGAACATAAGAATTGCCACTGCTAGGTCAGACCAGTGGTTCATCGTGCCCAGCAGTCAGCTCACGTGGTGGCCCCCAGGTCAAAGACCAATGCTGTAAATGAGTCCAGCCTCACCTGCGTACGTTCCAGTTTAGCAGGAACTTGTCCAACTTTGACTTGAATTCCTGGAGGCTGTTTCCCCTATAACAGCCTCCGGAAGAGCGTTCCAGTTTTCTACCACTCTCTGGGTGAAGAAGAACTTCCTTACGTTTGTACGGAATCTATCCCCTTTCAACTTTAGAGAGTGCCCTCTCATTCTCCCTACCTTGGAGAGGAAGAACAATCTGTCTTTATCTGCTAAGTATTTTGAAAGTTTCGATCATGTCCCCTCTCAGTCTCCTCTTTTCAAGGGAGAAGATGCCCAGTTTCTCCAATCTCTCACTGTACGGCAACTCCTCCAGCCCCTTAACCATTTTAGTTGCTCTTCTCTGGACCCTTTCGAGTAGTACCGTGTCCTCCTTCATGTATGGTGACCAGTGCTAGACGCAGTGCTCCAGGTGAGGGCGCACCATTGCCCAGTACAGCGGCATGATAACATTCTCCGATCTGTTTGTGATCCCCTTCGTAATCATTCCTAGCATTCTGTTCACCCTTTTTGCTGCCACGGCAGCGAATTGACTATTCTGAAAAGTTTGTGACTGTTAAAAGTAGGAGAATTAATTTTTTGAGAGTAATGTTTGTAACGCTTTTCTTTGATCATTATTTTGTATTCTTTAACCTTTAGTCGCCAAGTAAGTCTATCCTCATCTTTCCCTGATTTGCACCATATTCTTTTCAATTTGCATAATTCTTGCTTTAAGACCGTTAAGTCAGTATCATGCCAGCTAACTGATAAAGGTTGTCTTCTTTTATGTTTTATCAGAGGGGCTATGTCATTTAAGACCTGATCACTAAAGTTTTTCCATCCTAAAATGAAGTTTGGATCAAAAGCTGAGTTGGAAATTAAGCTATAGTGAGTCCAAAATTCTACTGGGTTCAGTTGTCCTCTTGTGCAAATAGCTTTCTCTTTGAAGTTGTTCCTTGGTTTCGTTTTAAGTTGTCTTTTAATCCAGCATAATTCAAAATTGCATAAGAGATGGTCCAACCAGGGAGTATTGGACCGGCTTTCACTTTTGAGACTTATACTGGGGGTCATTGGGGCATTAGAAAGGAATGTAATCAGATCTAAGTCGGGGATGGTTTGGAAAAACCCAATGATGTAAGGAAGGAAAGTAGGTCAGTTACGTTGGAATTGTCTGCCTATTCGAGGTGTAAATTAACATCCCTGGCTATAAAGTTGGAGGCACCAGCTACCGAATTTGCAAGGAGGAATTTGTAGAATTCCTCTTTTGCTAGATGCCATTTGTTGGGGGAATGTAAAATATTGTGACAATCAAGTTGTCTTTGCAATCCTCTTTAGATATTTTACAGGTGAGAATTTCCAGGTCAGTATATGCATTAGATAGCTCTAAACTCTAAGGGCCCAATTCTATATAGGTCGCCTAAAAAATCGGTGCTAATATAGCACCAAGTGCAATTCTATAAAACTTAGGCGCACTGTATAGAATTGAACTTAGGCATCACTAGGCATCTTAACTTTAGGTGCACCATATTTATGACTTGCTTTTCTTCGCCTAAATACCTGAACTCAAGTTAGACGCTAACTCAAACAGAGGAGCCTAATGAAAACACGTCCATGATCTGCTCCCTAACCACGCCCACTTTTAGGTAGGCGCTTTGGACTAGTCATCTACTTTTTATAGAGTTGCGTTTTTGGAGATAGGCACCTAACTTTAGGCAGACTATATAGAATTTTCCGGTAAGTGCATTGTTGACATGCTCCATCCTGGCCTTAATTAGTTGGCATCACTACCTGTAAGGATTCATCTACTGCTGTTGCTGCAGAACTCCTGCTACCAGTAAGTAACTTTGCTGTCTTAGTCAAGGAAAGGGCTTTGATTATTGTCCTTCAAAAGTGCTAAATTTAGGACAGATGCTAAATGCCACAGAACATTTTAGACAAGTTTTTGATTTTCTGTGGAATATCTTAAAGCTCAGGCACCGACTTGCAGAGCCCCTGTTTGCCTTAGATTGTATTCATCTGATATGCCTCTAAAGCAATGGAACAGAGAAGATCATTTCAACATCTGCATCTAAATTGGAAACTAAGTTGGTAATCCAGCAGTGAAAACAGCTGGAAGAAATTAGATTTTGGCCCATAGCACTCAACTTGCCCATTTTATATTCATAAGTCTTTTAATAACATCTCCATAACTTTCCGTGACATCTTCTTATTCAACTTTTGTCCTCCATAATTATCATTATAGATGGCATATATAGAACAACTGGCTCATATTGTCTAGCCAATACATTTTTTTCCCTTTCTGGTTCTGTAACATTTTAGGAAAATGAGCATATAAATTCCTTACTTATGTTCAAATATATTTATTGATTTTCAAATCAAATAATCAAGAATACCTTGTACAGAAAGCAAATTAGCAATTCTAATTAAAGCAAGAAACATTCCAATAACATTAAATCATATATTAACTAAAATGCTCAAGTCCTCTAAATTGGATCCAAGATTTCTTATAAAATAAAACCAAAATTAAAGAATTGAACTTAATGTACACTCTTTCATAAAGTTAGCTGGAAGGCTGATTGCTGGGATTAACCTATAGTCATAGAGCTTATGATTTTTCTACCTCCATTCGGGAGAGCGCTAAAAAAGAAGTCAACTGATTAGGCTCAAAGAAAACATATTTAACTGATCGGTGATGGACTATACATTTACAAGGGTGTCGCAAATAAAAAGTAGCACCCAAAGATATAACACCTGGCTTCAACAAAAGAAATTCACGACGACGCCTTTGCGTCTCTCGTGATAAATCAGGAAATACCTGGACTTTACATCCCATAAATTCTTTCTGTCTATTTTTAAAGAACAGTTTTAACAACCATACTTTATCAATAGAGAGAGCTACTGTTATTATCAAAGTGCTCGGTTCTACAACCTCTTTATCTGATTTTTCCAATAACTCTGATACATCCAATAGTCCTTGATCCGACGGCTTTTTTGATAAATTCCTTACTTAAATCAACACCAGAATCCTACATGGAATGTTGCTGCTATTTAGATTTTTGCCAAGTACTTGCGACTGTGAAGACTGGCTACTGGGCTAGATGGACCATTGGTCTGACCCAGTGAGGCTATTCTTATGATCTAAAACCATGTCCCTCTTACTGCTCTTCGTTATCTAACCCAAGCATGTCCAAATTCTGTAAGAGTGCTGGGCTCTACCACCTCCACTAATAGTCTATTCCAGATCTGCCATCTTGCTCTGTGATTCAAACGAGGCTAATCTGCAATCTAACACCTGAGCCCCTCTCCATGTCTTACCACCAATTTTGTAGTAGTCAACAGAGCCACCCAAATTCATGAGGCTATTGTCCATAACATCTGACCGTGTACTCATAAATGTTTGTGTTTTAACCATGGTCCCCTTGTACAGGTTACCTCATTCCACACTCTTGTGCTTCAGGTTGTAGTGGTATAGCCTCCCAGAAATATTTCAGTTAAGAGTGGCGCAGGAGCTTTGAGAGGCAACAAGGTTCCATGTGGAGAATATTTCAGTGAAATTGAAAAAAGTACAGCATAAAGAAAAATGTTCATACTCCTAATTTATTCCAATGTACTCTGTTAGAGTAATATTCCACTTGGTCTTTCTTGTTGCAGCCTCAACTTGTGCAAGACTTGTTTGTGTGCCAAGAAAATGAAGGTTTAAGGCCCCTTGTTCCCATGTCCTTCTTGGCAGGGCAACCTTCTGATCTGAGAATCCATGCCAGGTCTCTTACACTGGAAGCCCAGGGCTGCATATCTGGATTCTTGGACTTCAGTGGAAGGGTGATACCCTCAACACAATGTGTGCTTCAGTGTTTCCCACAAAAAAAATGCTTAAGCTGGTCTGGAGGCCTCTATACAGGAACACCAGCAGCAGGAATAAATGATGCCAGGAAGCAGAAGATGGGAATCCACCAGCCATTTCCCAATGCCAAATCTAAGCCACTTGTCAGTGAGTATGGCCTTTTTTATACATAATTGTATTGAGAAAATATTTTTTATTATAAATGCTAGATGTTTATCTCAAGAAGAAACACAGTCATAAATTATTTTAGCTTTCCGTAGCAAAAAAAAAAAAACCCATAACAACATTTGAAGGTTTATTTTTAGATCATTATGAGTAAAGAGGAAATAAAAAAAATAAAAAGTCCTGATATAAATCAGTGGAGGAGAGAGAATGAGAAAATTGAAAAGGGAAAGTACAGAGAACACCAAAAGCAAACAGCCTGAGTCTCATGAATAAGGAAAAAAACCAAGACAAAATTCCATAAGTACAAATTATTTAGAATGGATGAGCAGATATTATTGAAATTGTATATTAGGTGCCGTCTCTTTATAGCCTCCTATGTATAATTGGTTGCTTTCATGTCTCAGTGGATACATTGATGCTTCCCTCCTGAGCTCTTTCTTCCTGGGCTTGATCATTAATTCTGTCAATGACGTCATATCTTATTGCACAAGCCATGAACATTCCAAAGCGACACTGTCAACCTTGCCTCATCCGATTGGTTTGAACTTACCAAATTTTTATTTAAGTGCCAGTATCCGTTTGCCGGAATGGTATAAAAACTAGGTGCCTTAACTTTCTTCCACATTTTCCTAACTGAAGTGAGTGTGACCTCTGACCGATGTTGTTTTCTCTCTCTAAAACATTCCTTTCTTGCAGAAGGCTCTGGAAGCAAGACCCTGTCTCAGGTGAATGGTGTCTTTTCTGGCTCTCTGAACATCTTTCCCCATGTTGGTAAAGCTCCAGGTCTCACTACAACTAGCTGCGTCTTACCAGCTGTCACTGGGAGCCAGGTCATGCCTCCAGTCCGGGAGCTGAGGATTACCTCAGTCTCTGCCCCCATTTCTAAGCGCCTGGATCACTTGAACCGCCTCAATACTCTGGATGTGCTCAATTTGAACCTCAGCAGGTAGTTTTACTTTTTTTTTGTCCTTTTGGATCCTCTATGAGAAGACAGAAAGGGGCTGGAGCTGCTCCTGTGGTACTGACCTGGAGAGTACTGAAAGACTGAAATATACTGTAATTTTTTTCTGTACTACTTTGTTTTGGTAACAGAAAATGTATTTTACTGCTTGCATATATGAATAATTTTATTTGACATAGCAGCGATTAAAATGGTCAAATCCAAGTGAGGCTTACATTCATCTTCTACTCTCTTCTTAAGTAGACCAACCAGCAATTTCATTCCTGTATCTCTCAGAGTGTAGGAAAATAATTTTAACAATAAGTAGGCCTGCCAGTGCACCTATTGTATTTTTTACAGTCTGAAGCTAATATTTCTTCTGTTGCATCATATATTGTGAAATCCTATTAATTAAACAAAGGAACTGATAGCAGTTAGTGATCGTAACTGCATGTTCATCTGCCCATTCTCTCTTTCTACTCCATCCCCCCCCCCCCCACACACACACACTCCTTTGCCCACAGGGATCCTCTGAACAGGTTTCATGCTTGCTCAAGCTGTTAACTTTTGTATGCATTTATCCCCTGAGGTTATTCATGAAACCAGACCCTTCCCCTTACTCTTCTAGCTTCTATCATCACTCCAAATTCTAGAATATCTTTCCACTTAGTCAGTAGTTCAGTATTATTTGCGCGGGTAACGTATTATAGACCTTCTCATAAACAAAAAAAAAACAGACAAGATTTATACTGTAGGGAGCAGATTCTATAAACGGGGTCCTGATTGTAACCAGCAGTAGGTGTCCTACTGCTGTCTAACCAGCCAATCAGGAGGCACATTTTCTAAACAAAAACCAAACCCCAAGGTCAGCCACCTACACTGTAGGCATCTGTTGTGATGCAGGAAGACACATTGGGACACTTAAGTTTGCCCAAGGCTAGATGTGGTTTCATCCGGAAGTGGCCTTGGGTGCCTCTATAGGGCTGCGAAAAACGCCTGAAATGTAGGTCAGCAAAATGCTGGCCTTCATTTCAAATAGATGTGGTATGCCCACTCCCTCATCATTTCCAGAATCCCCATACCTGTCAGCCTATATCTATGTGTCCCTTTCTCCTCATCCCCAAACATCTTCTTATCTTTCTTCGTTCCCTCCCATAGGTTCATCTCTTCTTCTTCTCTCTCTCACCTCCCCTCATGGTTCAACATTGCTCCCTCTCTTTTCTGTTCTTCTTCCCTACCCCTTAATGCTGAATAAAAAAGATGTTGCTTCTCTCGCTCTCTCTCTCTCCCTCCCCCAGGCCTAACATTTCTCCCTCCCATCGCAAGGCCCAACTTCTCTCCCTTTCTGTTCCCAACTGCCCTCCTATCTTTCTCCCTCCCTGGTCCACCATCTCTCCCTTTCTCTTCCCAACTGCTCTCCCTTCAAGTGGCTCTTTCTTCCTCCCTCCACACCACCCTGCATCCAACTTCTCTCCTTCTTTCCTTTTCTCCAGACCTTTGCCCACCATCTTTTTAAATCTCCTGTTTCTAGGCCCCACAGGTTCTTCCCCTTCATGTCACCTCCCCCACCCCAAGTCTGGAACTTTTTTAAACCCCTCCCCCGTTCTATTAAAAAAATAAATAAATAAAAAGCTAGCCGGTCCAGAGGGCTTCCTCGGCTGGCCTTTCTCCTTCTTTCGGCATTGGTCCAACGTCGCCCTGTCTTCCTCATTCCACTAACAAACTGACCAAAGTGCTGCCCGTGGCCTCATCCATGCATTCCCTCTGCCACACTCCGTCCTCAATGACGCAACTTCCTTTTTCCTCTTCGGCTTGAACCACGGCAGAAAGAAAGCACGGAGGAGTCAGCGGGCAGCTGTTCAATCATTTTATCAGCAGGTAAAGAGAAGACAGGGCAATGGCAGGCCGACGCCGAAAGAAAGGAGCCGACCTACAGGAGCCCCCCTCCCCTGAGCCATGGGATCTTAATGCAAGCCCTGCTCCCATCTCCCTGTGCAGCAGTTCTGTACCCAACTGACCCCCCCCCCCCCCAATATGAGATTTTTTTGCGGCCAGATCCACCAGGGCTACTCTTTCCCATGTCATCAGTGGCACGGAAGAGGGAAGGCCCCGGCAAGCTACAAAAAGTGGAGCATTCTCTCATTGTCAGTAGCCTTAACTTGCTGCTCTACTGGCGGCAGCCCTTCCTCCCATTTCTGCGAAGGTAGGACCCAGCAGAGAGGAAGGCTCGACACCAGTAGAGCAATGAAGTTCCCGGACCATGATGCCAACCCCAGGAGCACCCACAGATGGTCTGCATCCAGGGCGGACTGCCCCTCCCCCCCCTACTTGGTGCTCCACCAAAAATAGGAGCTCTGTTACAAAATAAAACACTTAGTGTTAGGGCTGTGCATATGGATATCAGAGATCTTGAAGTGTAAGAGGACATGAGAGAAACTGCAAAAAAAACAATGTACCATAAGAATAATAGACCTCCTATATCCCGGGCAGAGAAAACAACTTCTTGAAATCACTGAGGATATTAAAGTCAACACAAATTATCCTTCCTTGGACACAGAGAAGGAGTTTATTCAAAACTGGAGTGCACCCACACAGCTGTACATTTGCCCTGGGAAACTGACACACAGATGTCATTTATGGAACATAGAAACTACTAATTTTCAGAGCAATCAGCTGTGGAAGTCGTGAGATATGAAACGTTATTGAATTAGCCATGAGCAGCATATTAAACCTGTTTACATTACATGACATTACAATTCTTATATACCATCAATGTCCCTAATAGAGCTCACCCAGGATCCGCTAACAATACGTTCATTAATCTTCATAACCTAGATAAAACATATTCTTTGAATTTAAACAGTTTCAAGGATTTACAGAAGAGGCCACAATGATCTAACGCTCTAAGCTTATTAGGTAATGAGTTCCAACACTTGGCTGCTTGATTTTGAAACATTGAAGTTAAAACTGATTTGTATACCACTTTTTTTTTGGCTGCAATAGTTAAGAATCAGATATCTTCTAGCTGTTCTTAGCCTATTGGAATCTGACAGTAATATCAAAGTACCCATATACTCTGGTACCTCACTATGAATAAGGAAATTGAAAGTACATAACTTAAAAATGGTTCTTGCCTCTACCAAAAGCCAGTGGAGTTAACACATAATGGTATAACACTATTTTATTTAGACAGAAAAAATAAAAGCTAGCTCTCTTATTCTATAAACTAGCAGTCTCTTCCGGATACCAACTTGGCTTCTGTCATATAGCGAGTTACAATAATCAATCTATGAAAGATTGCACTAGAATTCTAAATTTGTCCTGTTCAAAAAAATATTTAATACGTTTCAGTTTTTTAAATATCAGAAAGACCTTCTTGATCATAACTTTTACTTGCAAATCAAATAATTAAAAAAAACCTATCTACTAAATTTTTAAATATTACTCCAATTTGAGGATTTTGATTACAGTGACCACAATGTAGTAAACTTTAATATCTGCAAAAACAAAAGCCAACTCAAGAATATTTAGCTTTAAAATGGGGAACTGTATAAAAATTTTACAATTCTTCTATAGCAGGGGTAGGGAATTCAGGTCCTCAAGAGCCGTATTCCAGTCAGGTTTTCAGGATTTCCCCAATGAATATGCATTAAAAGCAGTGCATGCACATAGATCTCATGCATATTCATTGGGGAAATCCTGAAAACCCGACTGAAATACGGCTCTCGAGGACCGGAGTTCCCTACCCCTGTTCTATAGTAAATGCAATGAAGCCCATAGAAATTGAATGGGCTTCGGTGCATTTGCCATGGGGAAAATTGCTACTGTGGCTTTGTAAAAGGAGCCCTAAGTCAATTTGGCCTAATAAAGCAGAAGAGACTACTGTATTTCCAAACTTGATTTCTGCTCGATGGGCCTGCAAAGGGTGGAAATAAAAACCATTGTGTAATAGCAACACCTACTGGCTGGCTGAAAGGGCACTTGTGCCAACTTCAGGAAGGAACATGTAGTCCATGTTCTTCAGCCATGGAGTTAGCTTAGATGCAAGTGGCTAATTGTCAATGAAGGCTCAAGATACTAGTCTAACCCCAATAAGGTCCAGTACTGATAGAAGTGGACACAGAAAGAAACAGAAGAAAATTTCCTGCCCAAGACAAATGTAGAAGCTGTGTCCAAATCAAGAAACTAGAAAGGCACCCAAACTGCATCTCTAAAAGGAAATATATTAGAAGACTACAGATGAAAAATTGAAGTTTTTTTATCGCTTGATAGACCGGTATAGTTCCTTACGGATGGGTTATATGCCTTACTGCTACCAGCAGGTGGAGACTGAGATCAAACTTGTATATCATTATAGCATTCCCTGTACTAATCCAGTCTTCCTCAGTCTCCGGTAGTAGGGTGGTAGGCTAATTTCGGCTCCCCTCCTAGCACTGTTGGATTTTTATGTTTGGACTCCTGGTTCCCCTTTTCGTGCCGGATAGAGCTTGGACGGGTCCTGTTTGGGGATCCATCTGACCTCGGGGGTGTTAAACCCGGCGGGTCTTGTGCTGGGTCCCTTCCCCCACCTTCCTCCACCTCCCCATATTTTTCTAGGGACCTCAGCAAGCGGCCTGGCCCCCTGGTTGGTTAGCCCTCCAGCTTTGAGAACCGTGGAGTCTGTTCTCAATAGAAAACAAAAAAACCAAAATCCTGAGGTGTGCCGATCTAAAGGGCTAAATTCCCTTTATAACTACCTTTTTCTGCGTTTGTCTCAACTAACTGGCACTTTTCTTGCAGCTAGGGCGCTTTTCCGGCACAATGAGCACTTTTAAAAGGAAAAAGTGCTCATTGTGCGCCATATGCGAGATACTCACGGCCGGCCTGTGTAAGCATTGTGCAGGCTAGAGTGGTGGGGGAGCCTTGTAGGCAGCGGCTGCCGGTGGCCAGGGCACCCGCCGAAGGTACCTCGCGAGTCGGATTTGGATTGCAGAGAAGCCAGGGCTCCCCCGACACCCACGTGGAGGTTTCCACAGCCGCTGACAGTCAGAGAGAAAAGGATTCCCTTGCCGCCGTAGCGGCTGGGGATTCCCTTTTCGTGTCGGTTGGTTCCTTGGCCTCAGCATCAGAAAAGTCCCAGGCTTTTCAGATGTGGCAGGTCGCAGGAGCTCCGATTTTGGCAGTTTCGGGCCTGATATTCTGTTACCTCAGGTGACCTTCCCCCTGTCCTGGAATGCCAGGGGCGAGATTTGGCAGGGTCCCCTGCTGGGGCAGGGAGTCCCTTGGGGCCGCCGGGGGGTTTTCCCCCTGAATTTTTAAAGGCACTTTTTAAAGCTTATGTGCTGGTGGCAGGAGGTTCCGAGTCCCCTCAGGGGGTCTTGGGATTTTTTTTCCCCTCGAAGTCTTCCCCGGTGCGGCCCCACACTGCGGCGCTTTTGCCCCCCCCCCTCTACTCCACTCTCATTCAAACACCCGAGGGTCTCTTGGGATGAGGATTTTTTACCAGAAGAGCAGGATGTCATTGATGAGGACCTGGACCCTTGGAGAGAATGACAGGATCCTCTTTGGGGGTTGGATTCCACCAGCGAGGGGTTCGAGCATCCCTCAACTGGTGAAGATGTGTCTGTGGGGCGCATTTTTCAGAGGGAAGAGCTCCATGAGTTGATTCTGCAAGATCTCCTCGGTTTTGCATTTGGAGGACCCCGTATCGGAGCCCCTGTGTATGGTGGACCCCTTGCTTAAGGGGATTTGCTCTGCTTCCCGCTCCTTTCCTATACATCAGGATATTCGGGATGTTATGCTCGCTCAGGGGCCCCTTTAAGTTTTGCACGCTCCATGGCCCGCCTGTATCCCATTCCGGATGGGGATAGGGACACTTTGAAGTCACCTGTAGTGGACACGGGGGTCTCGGCCATATCTAAGAGGCACACTGTGTCTGTTGAGGGCAGTGCGGCTTTGAAGGACCCAGAGAAGCGTAAGTTGGAGTCCCTCCTTAAACAGAGTTTTGATGTGATGGCTCTGTCGGTTCAGGCAGCGATGTGTGGCGGGCTGGTGGCTCGGGCTGGTTGGGCTCAGCATGTGCTTGACACTAAAGAGGTGAATTGGGACTTGCTAAAGCAAGAAGTTGCGAAAATTAAATTGAGTGCTTCTTATCTCTCAGATGCTATGTATGACTTCTTGCAGCCTCTGCTAAGTCTTTGGCTCTTGGAGTGGCAGCACGCCGTACCTTATGGCTTCGTGCTTGGTCAGCGGATGCGACGTCCTAGGCTAAGTTAACAAAGTTCCCTTTTAAGGGGTCTTTCTTGTTTGGTGAGGATCTGGATAGGTTGGTTCAGACTCTCACTGACTCCAAAGTGCTTCATCTGCCTGAGGACAGGCCTCGGCCATTGGCTCGCAGTGACGCTGCTCGGGGGCGTGATTTCCACTGCTTCCGCTCTGGTAGAGGGGCTGCCTCTGTTCCAGCGCATGGGTACAGGTAGTGCTCCCACCAGGTCCCCTGCCACCCATCCTGCCCAATGATTCCTTGCCGCACCCGTCTTGGTTCCAGTGGGCGCCAGGCTGAGAGACTTTTATCCAAAGTGGGCAGACATCACGTCTGATCAGTGGGTTCTGGAAGTGATCTGGGACGGCTATGCTCTGGAGTTCGCTCGGTCCTTGCCAGACTGTTTTCTCGCTTCTCCCTTGCAGGCAGAGTGG
Organism: Geotrypetes seraphini; assembly: GCF_902459505.1. Taxonomy (NCBI): domain Eukaryota; kingdom Metazoa; phylum Chordata; class Amphibia; order Gymnophiona; family Dermophiidae; genus Geotrypetes; species Geotrypetes seraphini. Next base: position 31,758,812 of record NC_047097.1, read on the forward strand.
AAGCAGCTGGCCTTTCACCAGACCCTTCAAAGATTGTTAGATCTCCATGCGGTGGTTCCAGTTCCCCCGTGGGAGTGGGGCACAGGTTGGTAATCGATTTACTTTGTGGTGCCAAAGAAAGAAGGGACCTTTCGACCCATCTTGGATTTGAAGGGAGTCAACAGGGCTCTTCACGTGCCTTCCTTCCGCATGGAAACTCTGCGGTCTGTGATTTTGGTGGTTCAGCCAGGGAAATTTCTGACCTCTCTGGATCTGACCGAGGCCTACTTGCACATTCCTATTTGGGCCTCCCATCATCACTTCCTTCACTTCGCGATCTTGGGGCACCACTGTCAGTTTTGTGCACTTCCCTTTGGTCTGGCCACGGCTCCATGGACGTTCACCAAGGTAATGGTGGTCATTGCGGTGGCATTGCGGAAAGAGGGCATATTTGTTCATCCCTGTCTAGGTCACTCAGCTCAGGGCACCTGGTCCACGGAGGAGGCTTCTTGGTCAATCACTGTCTTGGAGACCAGAGCCATCCATCTGGCGTTGCTAGCCTTTCAGTCCTTTCTGGTGGGCAAGTCAGTCAGGGTTCTGTCGGACAATGCCATGGCGGTGGACTGTCAATCATTAGGGGGGCACCAGGATCACTCTGTTGGCACAGGAGGCAGCTCTGCTCATGGTCTGGGTGGAGTCGCACCTTCAAGAATTATCAGCATCACACATAGCCGGAGTGGAGAATGTTCAAGCTGACTTCTTAAGTTGTCTCATGCTAGATCCTGAAGAGTGGTGTCTCAGCCTGGTGGCTTTTCAGTTGATAGTGCAGGCTTGGGAGTCAGCCCCCGATGGCCACAAGTGTCCCGTTTCTTCAGTCATTGCAGAGACAGTCAGGCCGAGGGCCTGGATGCTCTGGTTCAACCATGTCCAACAGAGGGGTTGTTGTATGTGTTTCTTCCGTGGCCATTAGTGGGCAGAGTTCTTCTCCGCATATTTCGCCATCTGGGTCTCGTGTTTCTGGTGACTCTGGATTGGCCTCGACGACCATGTTATCTGGATCTGGTGGCGGATCCTCTTCCTCTGCCTCTCTTGGACGACCTTTTAAAGCAGGGTCCCATTCCCATGTTAAATCCGGGTCCTTTTTGTCTTACGGCTTGGCTCTTGAACAGAGTTGCCTAGGTAAGCAGAGGTATTCAGATAAAGTGATCTCAACTCTCTTGGGGTCCCGGAGGCTTTCCACCTCTCGGGCTTATGTGAGGGTTTGGCGTCTATTTGAGGAGTGGTGTGATACGCGTGGGGTGGTCTATTTTCGTGCTTGGATAGGAGACTGGCTTGATCTTCTCTCTGGGTTCAGCTTGCGGCCTTGTCAGCCTTTTGGGGGTTAGTTAAAGGTCAGCGTTTGACTGCCATTCCTGATGTGATTCGCTTCTTGCAGGCGGCCAAGTTGCTCAGGCCTCCCGTGTGGCCCTCTGTTACATCTTAGGATCTCAATCTGGTTCTCTCATTTCTAGTGCGCCCTCCTTTTGAACCGTTGGGCAACTGCTCTTTGAAGGACCTTACTCTTAAAGCGGTCTTCTTGGTGGCTATTACTTCAGCTAGATGTGTTTCTGAGCTGCAGGCTTTCTCTTGTAGGACTCCCTTCTTGGAGTTTTCTAGAGAGTGGTTTGTCTTGAGGCCTGTTCCTTCCTTTCTGTCAGAAGTAGTTTCTCCTTTTTATGTCAATCAATCTGTAGTCCTCCCGGTGTTGGGTAGTCAGGAGGGCTCTTCTGAGCAAAGGCAGCTGCACAAGTTGGATGTCAGTCGGGTCCTTCACTGTTATGTGCAGAGGACCCAAGAGATCAGGAAATCAGATCATCTCTTTGTCGTATTGGGGGGTGGTCGTAAGGGGAATGGCACTTCTAAGGCTACTCTTGCGCGCTGAATCAAGGAGACTATTGTTTCCGCTTATCTTCTGAAGAAGAAGCCTGTTCCAGAGTTTCTCAAAGCTCATTCCAATAGGGGTCAGGCAGCTTCTTGGGCTGAATCTTCTCTAGTGCCTCCAGTGGATATTTGCAAGGCTGCAGTCTGGTCTTCTCTTCATTCCTTTGTCAGACACTATCATATAGATGTTCAAGCGCTTCGGGATGCGGTTCTCGGTGAACATGCTCTGGTGTCGGCCCTTCGGGGATCCCACCCAGATGGGTATTGCTTTGGTACGCCCCATCCGTAAGGAACGATACCGGTCTATTAAGCGATACAGAAGGAGAAATTAGGTTTTTACCTGCTAATTTTCTTTCTGTTAGCTTGTAGACCAGTATAGTTCCCCACCCTATCTGTCTGTGTGCGATGATTGCGGGTTTTTTTGCTCCTGTGTAGATTTTGAATTTTTCTGCGGGTTCTAGTATTTTTCTAGGGCCAGGGAGAAATAAGAACAGCGACTATGGCTCAGCTGACTTAGCTGGTGAGCTGTGAGGATGTTTTCTATACCAGGTTTATATTCTACACATGTTCCAACAGTAGTTAAGTATTTGTTGTTTTTTCCACTCCTGTTCAGAGTGTGTTATACTGTTTTCAGTTAAGAATTTTCCTAGATTCTGCTTGGCTATTCGGCAGACTGGATTAGTACAGGGGATGCTATACTGATATACAAGTTTGATCTCAGTTTCCACCTGTTGGTAGCAGTGAGGCATATAACCCATCCGTAAGGAACTATACCGGTCTACAAGCTAACAGAAAGAAAATTAGCAGGTAGGAACCTAATTTCTCCTTGGCTTACTATGGAGTATTAATGTAGGCAATTTGATTTAATTTCAGCATTGGTGGTATTCTGTTCAACCACAGAGCTCCAAATGGATGATAATCATAAACATACAAATGCACCATAAACATACAACATAATCCAACAAAAGGACTTGAAATAACCAAGTTTTCAGAGCATGTTGAAACTGTCCATGTGCTGAGTTACTATGTAGTCCTAACCAGGCTAAATCCTTTGACTCCAACTCTATAGAACTTGGCTCCAAACCATTTAAGAGAGATTATATCATTAGACAACTTTAAATCCAGTTTAAAAACATTTTTTTTAAAGAAGCCTTTGAAACATAATCGTCCTTTTAAGGATGTTTTTAAATTTATTTATTTATTTTTTAAACTTTGTTATATTCCAAACGAGAATAGACTGATTGCAGACTAGGTATGTTGGGGTTACGCCAACACTGTGCCAAGCCACCAATTTCTGCTCAGGTGGTGTCAGACACGGAGCTCCCACATTAAGTAAACAACAATCCATTAATACCAACAATGTTTATGAAAGATCTTAACCAAAAAGCAACCCACCTGCTGCCAATAAAGTCTCACTCCCGGACAGGTCCACCAAATGTGCAGGAAATCCCCCTTCTCACCACAAGTTCACCAACAGTGATCAGTTCCCACATGAAAAATAGAAAAAAAAGCTGCTCAGGGGTTATAGTACCATCTATAAAACATTTTATAGCCATTTTTATATAATTAATATATAACGTTCATTTGAATAACCGCTTATAGACAGAATCCCAACTAGGAAAGCTGCGCCCCCCCCCCCCCCCCCCAGAAGAGCACGCTCCCACTGTTCTTTATAGGGATCCCGCGGGGGATTCCCATTAGAACAAAGTATAGTATACTCGGGAGACTCCTCCCTCCCAGCCCCTGCCCAGATAGCCTTCTCAAGCCAGGTCTCCCCCAAGGAAAGCTCCCAAAATGCCCGCTGAGATAGAAAAATCCGCAAGCGCATATATAAAAAAGAATCCCTAATTTCCAACCCAAATTCCTCTTGCAAATCCTGAAAAGGACAGATCTACAGATTTTCCCAGAGCTGACCCAACATACAGAGACTCGCCGGAATCCACTTGTGGCAAATCGCATCCACCCGACCCAGCAAGCCAGCGGAGGTTATTGCGGAATCGACCGTCCTAGGATTCAAAAGCAAACTAGATGCACATCTCCTTACGAGAGGCATAGAAGGATATGGGTGACTAAAAATTACGCCAGGTGTACAACTGGCGGGGCCTCCGCATGTTCGGATCGCCGGACTTGATGGACCGAAGGTCTGATCCGGAGATGGCGCTTCTTATGTTCTTATGATCACCATGTGGGGAAAAAACAAACGCTGAACATCCACTTGCGAAGTGCATACCAACACTTAAGAACAGCCTGCAGAAAGAGATTAGGCGTCTTAAACACCAAACACAAACGGTCACCCAGAACCTATGGCAACATTCAAAGACATACCCATGGGAGAAAGCTCTTCTCAATGTGAATCCACAGACGATCTTCATATGTGGCCCACATGACCATCTCCTGTACGAGGGCAGCCTGGTAGTGCAAACGAAAATTGGAGATCACCATACCCCCTTCCAATTTAGATCTATATAGGATACTCCGGCGAACCCGGGGTGGCTACCTCCACCAGATATATGCAAAAATCTTATGCAACAGTAGGCGGAAAAAGCCAGCAGGCAAAACTATGGGAAGGGCCAAAAAAGAATATAATAACTGAGACAAGATCATCATTTTAACAGCCAAAATCCGGCCTATCCAGCTAAGGTTCAACCCCTCCCAACAAGATCATTAAACAAATCATGTAAACGTGCCGGAAAATTAAATTTATACAATTGTGTATGGTCTGCAGTTAAATTCACCCCTGGATATGTAATAAATTTAGAGGCCCAAGTAAAGAGGAACGCAGGCTCCCTCCTCCAAGGTCACATTCAAAATCTCAGATTTGGCCATATTTACTTTAAATCCTGAAAGAGGGCCAAACTGTTCCAGCTCTCGAATCACAGTCGGTAAGAACTCTGAGTCACGTAAAAGAAGCACAATATCATCTGCATACAGAAAAATTTTATGTTGCTGGGCACCCAATTGAATCCCCTGAATATCTCCCTGATGTGTAATCCAGCTCGCCAAGGGCTCCATAGATAGCGCAAAGAGCAAGGGCACATGTGCCAGATTGATAGCAGACAGCAAGGTACCATTGAGTTTGAATTGGGAGAGGGGGGCACTAGCAGCGGTGGTAACGGCTCTGATGTTCATAGAATTCCTATGAGCGTTGGAGCTGTTACTGCCACTGCTAAAAACCATGCTAATATTTTGTAAAAAGGGGAGGGGGTTAATGTTTATTAAACATTTGTGTGTCTGAAACATACTTTTACTAAGCTGTGGTAGAGGTTTCTACTGCAGCCCAGAGCACTAAATGCTCCCACGCTCATAAGAATTCCATGAGGGTTGGAGCAGCACTGGAGCATTTAGTGCTTCAGGCCGGGATAGAAACTTCTACCGCGGCTTGGTAAAATTCTTAAGTTTGTCCTCATGGGGCTTCTGGTGCAACTTGCACCATGATGGTGGATCTTCTATGAACAGCTTCTATTCCCAGGCTTCCCAACCTGTCCTATTCCCTCCCCTCCCCCCACCCAAACACTTTGGCCAGTTAAGTTTTCATGATATTCACAATTAATATTCATTAGATCAATTTGCAAATTAATGTCATGCATATTTTCTGGATATTCTGAAAATTCCACTGACTATGGAAAGCCTTTCTATTCCATCTATACTATACCCTTTGAAAGTTGTGATTTTCAGAACTGGATGAACAAGGTGAGTGCTCACCTCAGTGACCTGTTCATTGGTATGATCACATCCATTTTCAGCCAGCTATAGCCAAGGGTCATCACAATGAGAAAGGCAAACAGGACAACCACCTAGTGGGCCAAGGCAGGCAAGAGGTGGAGGGCACATAGGAAGGTAAAATTACAATGGGTATGCACGTAATATGAATGAAATAAAGCAGTTTGAATTTCACAACATAATATAAGACCTTCCCCTGAAGAAGCCATCCTGGAGTGAAAGGGACAGGCTGTAGTTCCGTCAGGAGCAAGACAAGTGCTTTATTAAGCTTTTAAACTGTTGATGGTTAAAAGTACCCTCAGAGTCAGATAAACCTTTGCACACTGCTAGTTAAGCAGAAAATAGTTAAGCTCTGGAACGCATTGCCTGAGGATGTGGTAAGAGCGGAGAGCGTAGCTGGTTTTAAGACAGGTTTGAACAAGTTCCTGGAGGGAAAGTCCATAGTCTGTTATTGAGAAAGACATGGAGGAGCCACTGCTTGTCTTGGATCAGTAGCATGGAATAGTGCTACTCCTTGGGTTTTGGCCAGGTACTAGTGATCTGGATTGGCCACCGTGAGAATGGGCTACTGGGCTTGATGGACCATTGGTCTGACCCAGTGAGGCTATTCTTATTTTTTTTTTTTTTAAACCTTTATTAAGTTTTCAAAGCTAACAAAATTCCAAAACAATATATATACATATATTAATAATCATAATAAGCACTAATAATCAATAATAATACAGAAAAAATAAAAACCCCTCTCCCATCCAACATATTCATCAGGGAATAAAACCAGACAAAAGAAATACCCCTCTCCCTCCCTGGATGTGTATGTACTAAAACAATGGAAAATAAAAAAATAAAAGACAACTATAACGAAGCCACAAAAGATGTCAATGGACCCCAAACTACTTTGAATAACTTATTATGCCCCAGCATGTCAGCATTTATCTTCTCATACTTGTAACATAAGCATAAGTTCACCCACTAAAAAGTAAAACTAAAGCGATCCCAATTTTTCCAATTATGAGTAACTATTTGCATGGCTATCCCGGTCATAATAAGGAAAAGCCAACATTTATATTGATCCAATGGGGGTCTAAGATGCAATATCGTCCCGCATATGACTACCTCATATGTCTACCTCATATGTCAATGGAATTGATGACTCCAGTATGGCATTAATCTGTCCCCATATTGACTTCCAAAAGTTGAGTATCAAAGGACAATAGAATAGGAGATGATCCAGTGTCCCTATGTCTAGATGACAGTGCCAGCATCTATTAGATTTAGAAATATCTAATTTCTGCAAACGAACAGGGGTCCAGAAACTTCTATGTACAAAAAAACCATGTTTGTCTCATAGATGCTGACACCGTACATCTCATCCTCCAAGTCCGAATTCGTGGCCATTGAGACGCAGAAATCTGCAGCTTTATCTTAATGCTCCAAATGTCTCTATAGTAAGACTATTCTTATGTTCTTAAAAAGACTGCATTTATATCTGCACATGCACATAACTGGTTTTTTGACCAGTGATGATGTTCAAGCCCATTCAAAGTGTTTTACTGATTAGTATATCAAACACTTGGGCGTTTGAGGTCTTTTTCCGGTTTTACTATGATACAAAACAAGGCAACACAAAACAGATATTATCATATCCATTGTAGTTTTACCTTTTGGTTATTTTGGATTTTGGTTAAGTTTTCACTTAATTCTTTTGGGCACATAGGAAGGCAATTTGTGAATTTGTGGGCATGAGCCTGAAAGAGAAGCAGTCAATGACAGCAACCTTTGTCAGGAATACCATTTGTTAAGGTTACACCTCTCTTTAAACACCCTGGGATTTCAATGGTTCTGGCCACCACCTTGAAATCTGATTGTGATTACCTCCAGAAGCTTATTTGGTACTTCAGTACTGTATATTGTCTACATGTAATGAGTCATAAAACAGCACAGTTACCCTTGTGCTAGGCCAACCCTGTGTACATCTAATGCCCTAGGCAAACCTTCAGCCATCTGATTCCCTGCCCCGCCCATAGTCTAGCATCTATTCTTGGCCCTGCTGTGCCCATCATCTCTCCCCTTCCTTTCCTCTTGTCACCACCACCTACCTCAGTCCTCCAATCCTGAGCAAGAAACATAGTGTAAGGCCTTTGAGTACCTGGTCTACAGCATCCTGCCCTGTCTGACACAAACTTTCTGTCAGAGAGGGTGAGACACGGTTGACCTTGAGCATGCATTGGTATTCAAAGATCCATCACTACTGTCTTACTGGTGCCATGCAAACTTTGCAGTCCTAGGTAAACACAGTCCATCTAGTGCAGGGGTGTCAAATTTGGCCCGCGGGGTAATTAAATTTGGCCCGAGATTTGGCCCACCATTCCTTCCCGCCCTCCATCCCGGTCTCATCATCTAAGCAACCTGCCGAGGAGTGCCAGTCGACTGAAGTGATCCTAGCAGGCTGCCGTAGTCTGAGCACCATGTTCTCTCTGCTGCGGTCATGTACATCAGAGGAGGGGTGGGACTGTGGCAAAGAGAACATGCTGTGGAGGCTGAGGCAGCCTGCTAGGTTTGCTACAGCCGACTGGCAATCCTCGACACCCCTGCTCTAGGAGGACGCGTGAATGGCCAGGGTCAGCACTCTTTTCTTCATTGGCCCTCGTGCTTGTCCGTCACCGCTGCTCCATTTTCCTTCCTCCAGCATCCTGGACTGATGGGATGTGATAAGTCAGGTGGGAGGAGGTGGCAACAGTAGCTACCGCACTTTCTGGTGAACACATCAGAGGCTGCCTGGGTTCACCCGGGGAGGTGGTTGGGGGAAAACATGCAGGCTTTCATGGGGGGGGGCCTGGTGTACAAGTACACAGAGGAAGGGAAGGAAGGATCCAAACAGATGTGCATATGCCAGACTGAGGGTGGGGGGAGGGGAAGAAATAATGGGTCTAAAACAGAGGAGAGGGGGAGAGATAGTGGACAATGGGATGGAGGGAGGGAAGGAAGAGAAAGGCAGAGAAGTTGGACACAAGGGATGGTGTGGAGAAGAGGAGATAGAGATACTGGATAGAAGGGTAATTGGGAAGAGAAAGGGAGAGATGGTGGATCTGGGGATGGTGGGGTCAATTGCTGCAGCTGTGGGGATGTACATGAAAAAAGGAAAGATGCCAGACCTCCAGGGTAGGGAAGGGAAACGGAAGGGGAGGACAGAGATGGAAGATGGATGGTTAACACGAAGAAAGAAGGAGACCCTGGCAAGCGAGTTATCAAAAGACAACCAGAGCCTGGAACCAACAAGATTTGAATAATGACCAGACAACAAAAGGTAGAAAAAATAATTTTATTTTCTGTTTTGTGATTACAATATGTCAGATTTGAAATGTGTATCCTGCCAGAGCTGGTGTTCGACAGCAAGCATGAACTAGGACCTAAAAGAGAGATGAAAAGTCTTTATTAAGGTGAGCATTTAGCGCACGCTAAATTGGCTAGTGTACCTTAATAAAAGGAACTCTAAGTATCTTAATAAAACATTTGGCCCGCGACTTAGCCTATGTTTTAGATTTTGGCCCCTTATGTGATTGAGTTTGACACCCCTGATCTAGTGGCAGGGCTGACCCTGTTTAAACCGCTTAGGCTATAAACAAACAGTGTATAAATACTAAAATAAATAAATGTATTCCATATAAGTATTCCCAGTGGTGCAGTTTGGGCTAAACAGGGACAAAATGACTGAAGGGCTGTCTGGTAAGATTTGCCTCTTTGCAGATGATACCAAAATCTGCAGTAGAGTAGACACCCCTGATGAGGTGAATACTACGAGAAAGGGACCTAGCAAAGCTTGAAGAATGGTCTAAAATTTAATGCTAAGAAGCGCAAGGTCATGCATTTGGGCTGTAAAAACTCAAGGGAATGGTACAGTTTAGGGGTAAAGAACTTATGTGCATGACGGAAGAGCGGGACTTGGGTGTGATTGTATGTGATGATCTTAAGGTGGCCAAACAGGTTGAAAAGGTGACGGTGAAAGCTAGAAGGATACTAGGGTGCTAAGGAAGAGGTATGGCCAGTAGGAAAAAGGAGGTATTGATGCCTCTGTATAAGACTCTGGTGAGACCTCATTTAGAATATTGTGTACAATTCTGGAGGCCGCATCTTCAAAAAGATATAAAAAGGATGGAGTCAGTCCAGAGGAAGGCTACTAAAATGGTGTGTGGTCTTCGTGATAAGGTGTATGGGGACAGACTTAAAGATCTCAATATGTATACCTTGGAGGAAAGGCGGGAGAGGGGAGATATGATAGAGACGTTTAAATACCTACATAATTAAATGCGCACGAGTCGAGTCTCTTTCATTTGAAAGGAAGCTCTGGAATGAGAGGGCATAGGAAGAAGTTAAGAGATGAAAGGCTCTGGAGTAATCTGAGGAAATACTTTTTTATGGAAAGGGCGGAAAAGTCTCCTGGTAGAGGTGATAAAGACAAAGACTGGCTGAACTCAAGAAACCGCTGGGCAGGTACATGGGATCTTTGAGGGAGAAGAGGAGATAATGGATGCTGTGGTTGGGCCATTTGGCTTTTTATTTGCCTTCATGTTTCTATATATGCTCATATTTTATAAAATACCCATTAATGTGAATAGAATTAATGCACGTTTACACCTTCTTCAGCATAAGTAGGATTTATGCTCTATTGGGACTGTTTCTATCTGTCTTTACAAAATAGGCACTTTTGGAACCTTGGTACAGGTGTCCTGTTACAAAAGCATGTAGTGGACAATTACACTTTGTTACATCAAATCTTAGATACCAAGCTCTGTGCTATTTCTCGATATTATTAAAATACATCACGCCTTCTGCTGTCTTACGAAATAGATAAGAAGAAGGAAAAAAAAAAAAACCCAACAAATTTTTAGATTGAATCAGGTTGAGCAGACTAGATGGACCGTTCAGGTCTTTATCTGCTGTCATCTACTATGTTATGTTAGTGTCTTTAGCGTATTAGCCCTTTTGCAGATTTTCATGACATCTGTAAGAAGCCTACCAGCCCAAGTACAAAACTGATTATGAAAATATTGAGTCAAACTGACCCTGGGCCTGATTCCTGTGACACTCATTCCCTAGAGTGAATTCTGTTTGCCATTATCTTCTGTTACCTATCATTCAACCAAGCTCTCACCTATTTCATCAGTTTAGGATTAATACCCAGACTAAACAGCTTACTAATGGCAGCCACACTACTTTATCCAAAGGCTAAACTCTAAATATAGCACATGAAGAATAACTGGCCTGTAATGCTATGCTTGCCTCCGCCTTACTCTCACTTTTGTCTTCTGTTCTTAGGAACCGTTTTGTGTCCTCAGAAGGTGCAGTATGCTGTCAGCTGTATCTACCCTTTCCTTGTTAGTTTTACCCAACAGTGAATAAAGCGTCAAAAAATATATCCATGGAGCTTAAGGTGGAGAAGGGAAGTAAGAAGGGTGACTATCTCTTCCAACTACTGCAGCTCCTTTAGGACCAGATTTACTAAGACATCTGGATTTACCCAGACATGTCCAGACGGTTTCCTGGACTGGAGGGAGTTTGTCTGGGTTTTGGATTCGTTCTCTCCAGTCCAGCCCCCACCCTGGAGTCGGGTATGGCTTTTGTGAGTCTCCCCTATTCCCAGTACTTTCTCTGGCTCTACAATTTAAAAACATCAGGCTGCCAGTAGCATTAGCGATGTGATCCTTCTGCTGTTGGCCTGCCCCAGAAACTTTCTCTGTAGCACTACTTGTTTCCATGTAGGTGAGACGCTGCAGACTGAAGGCTTCCGCGACAGGCCAACAGCAGAAGGATCATGTCACTAATGCTGCTGGCTACCCAGAGTTTTTAAATTGCAGTGCCAAAGAAGGTACGGCGGACAGAGGAGACTCACTAAAGCCATACCTAGAGTTACCAGATTTCCTCTTAAAAAAAAAAGAGGGCAACTGGCCCTACCCTGTTCTACCCCAGCCCCACCCCGCCCTCAGCCATGTCCCCACACAAACCTCGTGTCTCCTTCCCCAAGCTCAGGACCACGTCTGAAGGACATCAGCATGATGACATCACACGCATGCATGAGACATCATCACATCGACTTCCACACATGCGCAAAGGCTCCCCAGACATGGCCCCAAGCTCAGGGCCTTCCAAAACCGGAACAAACTGCCAGGGTTTGGAAATCCCTCTGGGCACCTGGACAATCCTCTAAAAAGAGGACATCCAGGTTTTCCAGGACATCTGGTAACCCTAGTCATACCTGACTCTGGTGTGGCCCGGGTGAGGTGCTGGAGAGAGAGAGGCTATGCTGGGAAAGTGGAATAGTTTAGGGGCACGACTAGCAAGAGGCAGGGGTAGGGCATTGTGGTTGGTACTGAGGGTGGGGCATGTGCAAAGCGAGGTGTCCTCTTTTTTGACTTAGCAAATATGGTAACCCTATTAATACTATTTTCTTGCACAATTCCTCTGGAGGCTGAACTCGAGGGTTCTTGCATCTATTCTAGCCTTGGGTGCAGAACTTACAAACAAATCCATCCCCCTCTATGAGGTCACCTCCCTGAACACACCCCTCTAAGCTCAGTTTGTTTCTGCAGCCTTATTGCTGAATTCTAGTTTCTTCTGCTTATGAATTTTTTTCTCAATTTCTAGTCTTTTATTTTGTACTGTGCCGTGGGTATTGCCCAAGTGCTGCGGATTCACTCTGGGGGAATGATCCTTCGGAGGGAGATCGCAGACTTTAACTTAAATATTGATTCTGCTTCTGGGGTGTGCCCTGTTAGCAGAACCTGCAGTAAGCCCCATGGACTGCCTGCAGATCGAATTGGATCTCCGATCGGGAGCCATCTCACCCCCGGGTTTGTCCACTAAGGGGTAAAGCATAGGCAGTTGTGGTTCCTTGGAGGTACGCCAGGATCGGAACTGGTCTTCCCTGATTTCCCTGAGGGGTCCTGGTGGTCGTTATCTGCAGTGACAGGGGCCTCATCGGGGCCCCCCCTGATACGTTGGGACTGCTTTGATACATCCCTCGAGTTCAGCCTCAAGGAATTGTACAAGAACGAAAGATTAGGTTCTTACCTCTGCTAATCTTTTGTCTTGTAAATCTCCTCTGGAGGCTGAACTCCCGCTCATCTTTTATGTCCAATTCGCAGGTCGCCTGTTCAGTAAATGGTAAGCTGAATTTCTGTCTTTGACCAGCCTCGCTAACAATCACATCAGTGTCTTTTTATGTAAGGTTAAGGGGTTTGAGGAGTCCCTGGTGCTGTCCCCTTCTGATCATCAGGCTGTCTCTCTTTTAGCGAAGAGCTTTGCAGTTTATAAATGTTCAAATTTATTGTTTGGCAAAATTGGTATTTGTTGGTTTTGTATTTGTGTATCATGAGCAAACTGACTTGTAGTGGGGAGTCCCTGCACCCCCCTCTCTCTTTTCTTGCGTTTCCTGTTTGTACTAGATCTTCCTGGCATTGCCACCTACTGAGCTTGGAGGGGAGTGTCCAGGGAGGTGACCTCATAGAGGGGGATGGATTTGTTTGTAAGTTCTGCAGCCAAGGCAAGAGTAGATGCAAGAATCTTCGAGTTCAGCCTCCAGAGCAGTTTTACAAGAAAAAAGAGTAGCAGAGGTAAGAACCTAATCTTTCATTCTTATTCCATATCCAAGGAAAAAGAAAGCTTAGAAAATTTGCACACTTTCAGGCCACAATTTGAAAGCCAGCCACACCCCAGTCCCTACTTCAGCTAACCCTCATCATTCAGCAAGCCAGAAAGCCCCCAGCCTCTCCTCCGACACTTTCAAACTAAAGGAGGTATACTTGTAGTTAGGTTTGGGGGGATCCTGTCCTAGTTTCTTCCCCGGGCTCCTGAATATTTAGGGTTACCAGATTTATTCATTAAAAAAAGACGTGGTCCTTCCCATTCAACCGCAACCCCACACCTGTTCTGCCTCAAGCCTCCCCCTGTTCCGCTCCCCCCATCCCCACACAAATATATTCCCCAAGTCTGAATCGCATCTGGAGGATATGTGAGCATGCTCAGATGTGACATGATGTCACACGCATGAATGTGACTGCATTACATCCGCGCATGCCCAAAGTACCTCCAGACATGGCTCCGAGCTGGGGGCCTTCCAAAACCCAGACAAACTGCCAGGTTTTTAAAATCTGTCCAGGTATCCGGACAGTTCTTTAAAAATAGGACGTGTCCGGGTTTTCCTGGACATCTGGTAACCCTATACATAATTAACTCTTGTCCTGCTTGCAAGCCATTCAGCCAACTCCTCACCCTCCCAGCTAGACAATCAGCTCCTCAACCTCTGACACACTCTTGCAATCAAGTCAGCCAATTTACTACCCCCAGAAGCCAGTCAGCAATTTCCCCAACTAACCACAGTTTTATGAAAAGATCCTCTGTCTGCTTTAGGTTTTTTTTAAGGCAGTTAGGTCCTTGAGGCTATCGAGATGGCCTCTTAAAAAAAAAAAATTAGTAATTCCTTCATCCCTACTACTAGGAATTGAAACGCTTAACGCACCTTAGTAAAAGAGGGTCCCAGTTCCAGTGTCATCTTTAATCGCCGGAATCATGGTCTTCTCAGATCTCTGCTTCAGATAGTTGGCAAGATGATGTCCACATTTACTCATGCTGGAATAGTAATGCGCAGATTTCATAAAGAAACAGAGGTGCTAAAAAGCAGATTATACTGAAATCTCAGCTTCTGAAGTTGAGATTGAATCGTGGGATTAGATAGATCATTGAGGTGTAAAATCTCTGCCTCTTTAATATGTTTTTCAAGGGATTTTAAAGCTGAACTATTCTCTTTTTTTCTTCTTAGAAACATAGGCAATTAAAGTGCCCCTTATGTAATAATAATAATAATGTATTTCTTATATACCGAAAGCATCCCACGTAGTTTGCCAGGAGGTATAGGAGACTTTATTTCAATCAAAACATTCCTTGACATGTTCCAAGAATATTGAGTCAGAGAGAAGGGAGAGCTGCAACTTGGAGTAGCTAAGAAAAAATTGGCAAAAGCAGCACACAGGATGAGTCTAGGACTTCACCAAGTGTGCCTGCACCTTCCCTGCTTGTCTTCTGAGAAAAACACTTTCCCACAAGGTCTGTTTTGACCAGATGTTCCCAATGCATACATTTGTAATTATAACCAAAATGTAGACTGGTTAATTTATATTGTTTCATTTGCTCATTCTAGTATATTATGATACTGGCATAACCACCACAAAAACTCTGCATTTGGATTTTAATATAATAATAATAACAACAACTTTATTCTTCTATACCGCCATAGTCAGATGACTTCTAGGCGGTTCAGCGAATTACAGAATTCAAATAGTGAAGGTACAACATTTTACACAAGAAATAGACAGAAGGAAAATATAAATTTAGTGTGGCTTCTGTTTAGGAGATGAATCTATCAAACAGTACTAATCATTTGCTTTTTCATATTTCCAAGCTCGAGCCAAAATGACCTTCATGTACAATAGTTATTTCCCTGCCCTAGATGGCTTACAATCTACACTAAGAGATTTATGAATATGCTAACATTTTAATATGTTATTTAACGTAAGCACATCATCGTCACTTGTATTAATCAGTAATTAATTCACATTAATGAATCTAGCCGTAAGTTATTATCTGAAGCAATGGAGAATGAAGTAACAGAAGGGCAGCAGGATAAGAGGATGGAAATGAAAACAAAGACATGGAAATACTGTAAACCCCTCCGTGCTAAATACAGTATATCCTGCCTTGGAGCCAAGTTAATTCACAATAAAGATTTCAAATGCAGGATTTGATTCATTAGATTTTTCTCACAGATACAGAAGGTGAAAAGACCTAAGGGGAAATCATTTCATAGTTACAATCATTGTCTTCATATTTCACCTGCAGTAAATAATTTAAAAAAACTATCACCACTTCATCCTTGATTTTTCTTGCACTGTGCTATATTAATTTTTTGTTCCATTAAAAATTTTAAAACCAATTTTTAAACCCTTAATTGGTGAATCTGTATCTCTTTCAGGAAGTGGACATGAACATTTCATTAAAGTTGTTCCAAGTGACAACATACTGAAGATCGATTGTTTACTACATGCTGAGAGCAGTGTTAAAAAAGGGACAAAAATGTCTCTTTTGAAGAAAGCAAACCTTAAGGAAGATGAAAAAGAATAGAACCAGGGATGCCAGCACCAGTGACACATCAAAAATAGCAAAGGGGAGAAGGCAGAAACTGCAGTCTGCAAAGCAATGCACATAATTATTCTCACATCCTAATGATTATATTAAAGGCACCATATTTTTAATAAACGAGCTAAATTAATTTTTTTATGCATTGTACTAGTATGCAATTGTATTGATTTGATTAATATAATACTACACACAGCGCTTGTTCTTTTCAGCTCTGAACACCCATCTGTCAAGGAACTAAAATGATAATTTCAGTACTGTGAAATCTTTTAAGAACATAAGAATAGCTTTACTGGGTTAGACCAATGGTCCATCAACCCCAGTAGCCTGTTCTCACGGTGGCCAATCCAGGTCACTAGTACCTGGCCAAAACCCAAGGAGTAGCAATATTCCATGCTACTGATCCAGGGCAAGCAGTGGCTTTCCCCCATAACTTTCTCAATAATAGGAAATTGTCCAAACTTTTCTTATAACCAGCTACACTATCCGCTCTTACCACAACCTCTGGCAATGCATTCCAGAGCTTAACTATTCTGAATGAAAAAAAATTTCCTCTTATTGGTTTTAAAAATATTTCCCTGTAACTTCATCGAGTGTCCCCTAGTCTTTGTAATTTTTGACGGAATGAAAAATAGATCTACTTGTACCCGTTCTACTCCACTCAGAATTATGTAGACTTCAATCATATCTCCTCTTGGCCGTCTCTTTTCCAAGCTGAAGAGCCCTAACCGTTTTAGTCTTTCCTCATACGAGAGGAGTTCTATCCCTTTACCATCTTGGTCGCTCTTCTTTGAACCTTTTCTAGCGCAACTATATCTTTCCTTAGATAATAAGACCAGAATTGAACGCAGTACTCCAGATGAGGTCGCACCATGGAGCGATACAGGGGCATTATAACATTCTTGGTCTTGTTAACCATCCCTTTTTAATAATGCCTAGCATCCTATTTGCTTTTTTGGCTGCCACCGCACATTGGGCGGAAGGTTTCATCGTATTGTCTACAATGATACCCAGATCCTTTTCTTGGGCGCTAACCCCCAAGGTGGACCCTAGCATCCGGTAACTGTGATTCAGGTTATTCTTCCCAATGTGCATCACTTTGCATTTGTCCACATTAAATTTTATCTGCCATTTGGACACCCAGTCTTCCAATTTCCTAAGGTTCACCTGCAATTTTTATTATACAGAGAAATTGTAAAATAATGGTACTTAACAGTTTAGGTTCCTTTGTTTAGACTGTGTTTTTAGCACTAGAAAAAAATTGGTCTTATCTACTCACCCAGAGCACTAGTTAGTGCAGGTAAGACGTTTTCAAAATTAAAATAGTAGTTTTCATATGTTTTGCTATGGGGAAGGATACAGCAAGTATCATAAAACTGACTGCTACAGGAGACAGCCACTGAGAGTGCTCCCTGAAGGAGGGCCTTTTTTATATCAGGACTGAGTGCCAGGAATTGAAAATCCAGGGATGGCAGAGGAGGAATGCAGGCTCCCATGGACATCGGTGTAAGCCACTGACAACATAATTTCTATCTTTGGATGACTATTTAAAAACTATCTGTGGCAAATTAGAGAGAGCATCTGTGTGTTACCTGGAGGAGGGCTTTTGTGACACTAGGACCAAATGAAGAAGCTGAAGATCTACAGTCCAACAGATAAGTGACGAGCAGTGTTCCCGCTAAGCTGCGTTGGCCTGCGCTCGCGCACAAAATATTACATCGCAGCGCAAAGTTTCTCTTCACAGCGCACACACGCGTCGGTAAGGTAAGGGGACGCATTGGGGGGATTGCACTTCCCCACAATTGCCATGCTTCGGTTCCTCTTCTTCCTTCCTTCCTCCCCCCCCCTCCCCCCGCGGGACCCTGCGGCACCATCAACTCTTACTCCCTCTAATGTCGGCCCTGCAGCTCCAGACTTCCTCGCACCTTCTCCCCTCCCCCTTTGGATCGCTATTATTTTAAATGTTATAGCCGCGGAGCTGTATCCATCAGTGGAGATGTCTAACCTCGGCCTGCCCCGGAACTCTTACTGCAGCAGACGCCCGTCTAGGCAGGAACAGGAAGTCACTGTTGCAGTAAGAGTTCCGGGGCAGGCCGAGGTTAGACATCTCCACTGATGGATACAGCTCCGCGGCTATAACATTTAAAATAATAGCGATCCAAAGGGGGAGGGGAGAAGGTGCGAGGAAGTCTGGAGCTGCAGGGCCGACATTAGAGGGAGTAAGAGTTGATGGTGCCGCAGGGTCCCGCGGGGGGGGGGGGGAGGAAGGAAGGAAGAAGAGGAACCGAAGCATGGCAATTGTGGGGAAGTGCAGAGCTGCAGGGAAGAGTGTTGCGGTACCCAGCTGGAGGGAGAAGGAAGATGAGGGAGGGAATTAAAGGAGATGCCAGGGCTTGGAGCGTAGGAGGAAGGTATGCCAGTCTAAGGGAAAAGGAAGGGGGAGATGTGAGAGCATGGAGGGGGAGCGAAAGATGGAAGAAAAGGAAAGGAGAGAGATGCCAGAGAATCAGGGAAGGGGAGATACCAGACTATGAGGAGAGGTGTGGGAGAGGGAAGGCGAGGAGAGAGATGCCAGACCAATGGGGTGAAAGGAGAGATGGAAGGGGGAGGCATACAGTTTCTGGAAGGGGCATAGAAGGAGAGAAGATGCCATATAGGGGAAGAGAGACGGCAGACAGTGGATGGAAGGAAGAGAGTTACAAGAAGATGAGGAAAGGAGAAACCACAGAAGACAAAGGTAGAAAAAAATTTCTATTTATTTATTGCTTTAGGAGACATGTGTCACTGTTTCTGTGAAGCATTGTATGCAGAGTCCAGCTTCTTGCTGGTTCAATTTAACCTTTGTCTATGTATTTTTATTTTATCCCCCCTTTTACAAAACTGTGAAGCGTTTTTAGCACCAGCCTTGGTGGTAGCAGTTCTGATGCTCAGAATTTTATGAGCATCAGAGCTGTTACCTCCGTAGCTAAAATCCACACTACAGTTTTGTAAAAGAGGGAGGGGTTAGTTTGTGATTACATATTCCTTACTAGGCGAAGGTGTTTTCTGTGTTCTGTGTGTTCGAAAGACATGGTTTTCTGTTAGGATTGACGGTGTAGGATTGATCTGTGCTGGTCTGGCTTGTTTAGTTTTACAATGGGTGTATTGATGTACTGCTCACTGCAATATGTAAGATGCTGCCTTTTCCTAGGTACTCATGTGTGACGTGTGGTTTGTTACTAAAAATCATGTTTTTCTTACAGATGGGGGGGGGGTGCCAAAAAATGATGGGCCCCGGATGTTACATATGCTAGGTACGCCACTGTATGTAAAGATACCAGAAAGCTGGCGTAGCAAAAACTTCTAAGTTTTGAGTATTTAACCCTCCCACAATCTCACGGGCACTCGTTTCAAGTTTATTGAGATTTTGATTTAAACGCAATATCAAATATTTTCAATGCGTATAACAAAAATAAATTTGGGGAAATAAATAAAACCATTTGAACCAGTGTTCCCGCTAAGCTGCGCTGGCGTGCGCTGGTGCACAAAATATTACATCGCAGCGCACACGTTTCTCGTCACAGCGCACGATCGGAAGAGGCGTACGGCAGATGGCAGGGCGGCGAGAGGAGAATCGGGCGAGTTGGCTCATAACTTGCTGGCGCCCGATATTTTTGGCTCACGGTGAAAAAAGTTTGCTCACAACACCCGCCCGCTTAGAGGGAACACTGGTTGACGAGTCCTATGAACATCAGCATAAGCAATGGCTGATAGATTGCCAGTCTTGGGTGACCATTTAAATATCACTGGTTCCTCAGCATGCAGCTGAAGGGGCATGGCCAAAGAGGACTATCTGACTTTTTGGTGCCCCTTCATGCCATTTTTTGAACAAAAAGGTGGTATGAACTATATAAGGGGATGCTAAAAAATTCTCAGCCCAACCAAGTTCACAAATTCTGAGTGTAAGTGCCAATTTGCAGAAACAAAATTCTATATTTTGACATTGTTTCAGATCATTGATTGAACCATGTTCATGCCATTCTATTCTTGGTTGGGCTGAGAATTTTTCAGCACTCCCTTGTAGGCAAGAAGATTAAATTCAAGAGAACATATGGGCCTTTTAAGCCAATGGACAAACATAGAAACATGATGGCAGATAAAGGCCAAATGGCCCATCAAATCTGCCCATCCACAGCATCCAATATTTCCTCCTCTCTCTAAGAGATCCTACATTGTATAGATCCATGGTGAGGCCCCACCTGGAATACTGTGTGCAATTCTGGAGGCCGCATTATCGCAAGGATGTGCTGAGACTGGAGTCGGTGCAAAGAATGGCCACCCGGATGGTCTCGAGACTCAAGGATCTACCATACGAAAAACGGCTTGACAAATTACAGCTATACTCGCTCGAGGAGCGCAGAGAGAGGGGGAACATGATCGAGACGTTCAAGTATCTTACGGGCCGCATCGAGGCGGAGGAAGATATCTTCTTTTTCAAGGGTCCCACGACAACAAGAGGGCATCCGTTGAAAATCAGGGGCGGGAAACTACGAGGTGACACCAGGAAATTCTTTTTCACTGAAAGAGTGGTTGATCGCTGGAATAGTCTTCCACTACAGGTGATTGAGGCCAGCAGCGTGCCTGATTTTAAGGCCAAATGGGATCGGCACATGGGATCTCTTCACAGGGCAAAGGTAGGGGAGGGACATTAAGGTGGGCAGACTAGATGGGCCGTGGGCCCTTATCTGCCGTCTATTTCTATGTTTCTATGTTTCTACATGCCTGTCCCATGCTTTCTTGAATTCAGTCTTTGTCTCCATCACCTCTACTGGGAGACTATTTCACGCATCTACCACCCTTTCTGTAAAGAAGTATTTCCTTAGATTACTCCTGAGTCTCTTAACTTCATCCTATGCCCTCTCACTCTGGAGCTTTCTTTCAAATGAAAGAGATTCACATCATGCAAATGCTTATACTGTCCCAACTGGATTACTGCAACTCCTATTCGGGTCTAAACTCTCCTAAACAAACTACAGATGCTACAAAACATGGCAATCAGACTAATATTCAAACTAAAAAAATTTGACTCCATCTCACCTTACTATACTAAATTCTATATGCAAAAACATAGAGCTACTCAAACTTATTTGTCAATTCCTGGTCAACATCAACCAGAAAACTGTAGTCACATTCAACTCACTCTTCACTTATCTTGACACCAAGGACCATTCTACAACAGATTCCCCCCCCAAAAAATTTTAAACTCCCTTCTTTGACAGCATACACACTATAGACAACTAACTCAAAATACTTAGTATCACTAAATCCCATACGCAACTCAAGTGTTATATCTGTAAAGACATGGAACGTCAATCCTCTCTTTCCTATTACTCCGTTTATAACTCAGTCCTCCTTGAACTGCTATAATATAATGTGGCACATACATTCTGTAATTCCTTATATTGTAAGTTATTTATGCCACATCAACATTTAAATGTCTCTATCATATTTCCCCTCTCCCACCTTTCCTCCAAAGTATACATGTTGATATCCAATCCAATTCTTAGTTTTATATACCGAATCATCTCCTAAAAATAGGAGCTCAATTTGGTTTACATAATTAGATCATTGGAGCTATTGCCTAAAAACGATGAAACATAGATTTTTAAGGTTTTGCAAAAGATCTGAAGAGATAAACACGATCTAATTTGAGGAGGGAGTCCATTCCATATCGCATTTAATAAGTATAGAAAGGAGTGTGAAATTTTACTAATTGGCTTGATATCTTAAGTCTGTCCCCATATGCCTTATGATGTAGACCATTAACCATTTTAGTTGCCTTCCTCTGGCCCAGGGGTCTCCAAAGTATGGCCCGGCCCACGATATGATTTTATCCAACCCACAGAAGAATTGTGTGGAAAAACCAGTGCCCACCCGCCCCCTTCCCAGACTTATTGCAGGCCTATGCCGGGCTGGCAGGCTTTCCACATGGTTCCCCCTCTGTCACTGGAATCCCTAGTGGTCCAGAGGTGTAGCAGGCAGGAGCAAGCTTTCTGCGATCCTGCCCCACTGTTAACCCAGTCGGTTGCTGCCGCACATTCCAGCTTCAGCAATACCGAGGAACGTGCTTTGGCGTTGCTGCTCGGTGCTGAGCAGTTTCCTGAATAGCTCCCGTGAATTCTTAAGAATTCACAGGAGCCATTCAGGAAGCCACTAAGTGCCGAGCAGCAGCGCCAAAGCGTGCTCCTGCTCGGTACTGCTCAGCGGCTGAAACCGGAACTCGCGGCAGCGACCGACTGAGTTAGCATCGGGGCAGGAATGTGGAAAGCTTGCTTCTGCCCGTTACACCTCTGGACCACCAGGGATTCCAGCGGCAGAGGAGGTATGATGGATAGGGCAGGGTGGAGAGCCTGGGAGGGAGGGAGGCTTGGTGCAGAGCAGGGTGCAGTGCCTGGCAGGGAGGAGAATGGGTGCAGAGCCTGACAGAGGAGGGAGGGAAGGGGGCAGGGTGTAGAGCCTGACAGGGGAGGGAGGTGGCGCTGGGTACACATCCTGGCATGGCACTTGAAAATTATGCCGCCCGACTTATATACAAGTCAACCATTTTTCCTTCTTTAGGGGGGGAATGGGTGTTTCGACTTATAGTCGAGTATGTACTCTAATTTTTCCAATGCGAATTTGCAAAAAAAGAAGAAAAAAAACCAAACAAACCACGGTGTTTTGATAGATTTCAAATGCATTAATTAAAATTGTGTTCAAAGTATATTGATATCCCATATGTTAATATTATTTACAAATTTACTTAATACTGAATCATAATTGTATACTTTGCGGTATTTCTTCATACTTGTTCGGCCTTGATCAACAGTGTCAATTTGCGGCGTTGTAGGTAGCTCATATGCCATACTGTGCAGAATTGCATAAAAAGGGTGAAGCAGAATTTCCTCTCTCATTCACAAATATAGTTATTTCAGATCTTAAACAACAATTTCAGAAGCGATTTGCTGATATGGATGCCAATGCTAAGGAAATTAGATTGTTTCAAAATCCATTTGACTGTGATGTTGCTGCTTTCAATAAAACTCATATCTAGAGTTATTTATCTCTTTTTTTTTTAACTATGATCCGCTGAAAAGTGCTGAAGTACCCAATGTGGCCTTTGTGGTGAAACGTTTGGAGACCCCTGCTCTGGACTGACTCCATCCTGTTTTTATGTTATTGAAAGTGTGATTTCCAGAATTGCACATAATATTGTAAATGAGGTTTCACCAGTCTTATACAGGGGCATCATTACCTCCCTTTTTCCTACTGACCATTCCTCTCCCTATGCATCCAAGCATCCTTTTAGCTTTCACCATCATCTTTTAAACATGTCTGGACACCTTAAGATCATCACAATCACACCCCAGTCCTGCTCTCTTTCATATATAAAGGTTCTTCACCCCCTAAACTGTACCGTTCCCTCGGGTTTCTGCAGCCCAAAGACATGACCTTGGATTTCTTAGCATTAATCTTAGCTGCCAAATTTTGAACTATTCCTCAAGCTTCACTAGGTCCTTTCTCATGGTTTTCCATACCATCAGGGGTGTCTACTCTATTGCAGGCTTTGATATCATTCACAAAGAAGCAAAATCTTACCCGACAGCCCTTCATCAAGATCGCTTACAAAAATGTTAAAAAGAACAGGCCCAAGAACCGAAACTTGAGGCACACCACTGATAACACCCCTTTCCTCAGAGTCATCTCCATTGGCCACTACACTCTGTCACCTTCCAATTAACCAGTTCCTGACCCAGTCCTTCATTTTGGAGTCCATACTGAGGGCACTCAGTTTATTAGACGCCTGTGTAAAACACTGTCAAAGGCTTTGTGCTAAAATCTAAATACACCACATCTAGAACTCTCTCTAATTATCTGTTCATCTAGTCAAAGAAATTAATCAGATTTGTCTGACAAGACCTGCTTCTAGTGAATCCATGTTGCCTCCGGTCCTGTAATCCATTGGATTCCATAAACTGTCTATTCTCTGTTTTTAAAAGTGTTTCCATTCATTTATGTACCACATAAGTCAGACTTACCAACCTGTAATTCCCTAATTCTTCCTTACTTCCACTTTTGTGGAGAGAGACCACATCCACCCTTCTTCAACCTCTGGTACCACTCCTGACTCAAGAAACACTGACAAGGTCAGCCAGTGGAGCCGCCAGAACTTCCCTAAGTTCTCTCAATTCCCTTGGATGTACACCATCTGGCCCCATCACTTTATCTACCTTTAGTTTAAGGAGCTGCTCATAAATACAATCCTCTGTCATATGAAAATACATCCGGGTCAACCACACCTCCAGCCCTATTTGCTTTTGTCTTCTGTGGTCCTGTTCCCAGCGCTTCTGTGGAATGGCATATTTTATCAAATGTACTGAAGATTTTTCTTTTTGGTGGCTAGTTACTTATGTTAAAATTTTTGTTTTTATTTATAACAGTGTAATGTCTCTCAGCTTGCAACTTGCATTTATTTGTATATTTTATTCTTTTAAGTTTGAAAGATCCTTTTCTTAACAATAAATTTGTATAATTTTAATACATTTATATATTAGAGATTTTTAAAGGATAGGGTGTTACCTTTGTTTTAGATGGATTTCTGATTTGATAAATTATTGTTATATGGGAGGTTTTATTTTCTTATGAGATTAAAAATTTTTTTACTGGATGATATAATTTATATTTTTAACTTTAATGGAGTTTATTTTTAATATTTATTGTTTCTGGGGTATAGTATTTTATATGTAATTTGTATAATTTTAAGATTAATTTGCATATTAGGGATTTACAGTTAGGGTGATATCTTGTTCAGATGAATTTGTGATTTGATAAATTAAAGATATTTGAGCTGTCTGTTTTCTTATAGGGTAAATGGGAGGATTTTTATATAATGATAAGGGGGTATATATAAATTTAAAAAATAAATACATTTTTTTTTTTGCAAATTAAGAATGTTTATATTATTTATAATAATCTTAAGAAATGATAATATAATAAAGTGAGTTTGAGTTGCCGGGGGGGGGGGTTAGTGTTTGCTTACCTCAATGTGTGTTCTAGGACAGTCAGTGTATGGGGGGGTTGGGAGGGAGTAGGGAGGGTTTTATAGGTTTGGGAAGGTTGAGTAGGAAGAAATGGAATGTTTTTTGGGGGGATGGGGGGTTGAGGGAAGGGAGGGTTTAGGAAGATTAATTTGGAAACAAGTTATGGTTTATGAGATTATTTTAAGGAAAATGGTGTTCATTTTGGAAACTTATAATTTTTTTGATTACTTGTCTTTAAAGAATCACTTTAGTTTTATATATTATGATAGCTTTTAAAATTTTTTCACTCAATGTGAATGGCCTAAATCACCAGATCAAAAGAAAAAAGTGTTATCCTTTCTGAAAAAGCAGAATGCGGATGTTTGTTACATACAAGAGACCCATCTTAATTTGACAGAATCTAAGAAATTGGAAGGGGGATGGGTGAAGCATTGTTTTTATGCTCCTGCCGTTGGGAAAAAAGCAGGTGTGGCTATATTTATTAATAAAAAATGTAATGCCACTTTTCATTTGGTAAGTTCAGATCCTCAAGGCAGATGGGTACACGTAGAAATGAGTATGGGATATACTACTTTGACTTTGTTTAATGTGTATGCCCCTAATTTGAATCAACAGGAATTTTTTAAAATATTACAGAGATTGTTGCTCCCACTGGCTGCTTCTTTTTTTTTTTAATAAATATTTTTTATTCTTTTTTTAAATTCTTACATCAAGTGAAATACATGTAATACATTCAATTATGAAAAAACACTTGAAATTATTATTAAATGTTCTTACAATGTGAATTAAATAAACCCTTTATCAGAATTTTATATCATATTAATATTACAATAGTTTTCCCTCCCTACCCCTTCTATATGTTCTATACCTGTGTTATTATATCTAAATTAGTTGTGGCTGGAGATTTTAACGCTGTTATGGATCCATTATTAGATAAAAAACTATGAAAAAATATAAAATCTTTAGGGTTAGATAATTTGGCTCATTCATGTGATTTAAAAGATATTTGGCGTATTCTTCATTTTAATGAACAAGACTTTTCTTTTTGTTCACAGGTTCATAAGTCTTTTTCCAGAATAGATTATATTTTTATTTCAACTCAATTAGTTCAACAAGTGCTTAAAGCTTCCATAGATTCAATCATTTTATCTGATCATGCGGGTATATGGATTGAACTTCAGATAGATCAACAGGAATATAACAGACCTGTTTGGAGATTTGATAATACAATGCTTGCAGATACAAAATTTATCGAGGATTGTAAATCACAAATTAGTGAATTTTTTCTGTTTAATTTATCAGAGGATAGTTCTATGGAAAATTTATGGGATGCCTTTAAGGCTACCATGAGAGGCTCTATCATTTCATATTCTGCTTATATTAGAAAACAATTTAAAAAGCAATTTTCAGAATTGGTAAAAGAAATGAAAATTTTGGAATCTAAATTGATTAACAAATGGGAACATAATACGTTGCAGGATCTTTTAAAAATAAAAGGTAAATATAATGAACTATCTTCAAAATTAATTAGGAAAGATATTTTCTCCAAACAAACATTGTATTATGGAAATTCTAATAAGGCGGGAAGTCTATTGGCAAGCTATCTTAAAGCTAAAAAAAGAAGGAATAACAATATGGCAATTAAGGATGATAAAGGAGTTATACAAAATCAGATTGGGAAAATATTAAATCAATTTCTAACTTTTTATAAAGATCTGTATTCTTCCGAGCCTTATGCGGACAGGGAAAAGGATGGATTAGAATTTTTAAATTTAGTTATTGGACCTAAGGTTCCAGTTCATATAAAAAGAAGTTTAGAAATGCCGATATCTCTAAAAGAATTAGAAACAGCGTTGAAATCTCTTAGAGTTGGATCCGCTCCTGGTGGTGATGGTTTTACAGTAGAATTTTATAAAGCATTCCAAACTTTCTTAGGTGGCAAGCACAAGGTCTACAATATCTTTTTCACCTGTTTTCGGAGGAATGGAGGCTGGTCACATTTGCCGAGCTGCAACGAACTTTTGACCTACAGGCTAGTTTCTACTGCAGCCCAGAGCACTAAATGCTCATAGAATTCCTAAAAGTGTAGCATTTAGCACCCTGGGACAAGGTAGAAACTTCTACTGCAGCTTAGTAAAAGAGGGAGTAAATTTCTACCGGGTCATATTGTAAATGTGCAGCTATAAAGGCAGATGTAGTCCTTAAAAAATAGATGCATCTCTTGTACACATTATAAAGTCAGGCATGGACTCTAATTTTTAAAAGCTCTGTTAGCACTGCTAGCTTTAGTATTGTAATCACTCTATCTAAATCCTTTTCCCTAGCCCAGAGGATTTTCTGTTTTTAGTTTTATAGTGTGCTGGTACGTATACAGTCAGGAGTGACCCTTTCTCAAAGTTTGGTATGTCACCTAAGGATGTGATATGGAACATTTCCTCTAAGGACTGATGGCTTTATATGCAAAATATACTTGGCCCATGAGCAAAGCTTTCCACTGGCCAAACCTACAAGCAATTTTGTGCAGCTTAGATTACTACAATCTACTTTTTTTTTTCCAATTCTTTATTATTTTCAAAACTTAAAATAAATACAACATTTTATACTTCAATACCACACTTTATATTCTATTAATATCTATTTCAGAATTAATTCCTCCTAAACAATCACAATGTCCAACATATAAAATTTCTATATTGAACCTCAATTCAATATATCTAAATTTTCTATCCTATCAGACCCCCAATCTACTTCTAACTGGTCTCCCGCAGTGTCGCCTCTCCCCCTTGCAATCTGTGCAAAATTCTGCTGCACAACTCATCTTTTACCAACCTCGCTACACTCATGTCACCCCCCCTCTCCTTAAGTC
Source organism: Geotrypetes seraphini (assembly GCF_902459505.1). Classification (NCBI taxonomy): domain Eukaryota; kingdom Metazoa; phylum Chordata; class Amphibia; order Gymnophiona; family Dermophiidae; genus Geotrypetes; species Geotrypetes seraphini. Next base: position 31,786,541 of record NC_047097.1, read on the forward strand.
ACTTCACTGGCTCGCTATCTGCCATTGCAAACAGTTCAAGATATTATTGCTGACAAATAAATGTGTTCATTCTGCTGCCCCTCAATTTCTCTCCTTATACACCTCCCAGAGAACTCTGTTCCTCAGAGAAGCTGCTCTTAGCGTTACCCTTCTCCTCCACTGCCAATTCCAGACTTAGTTCCTTTCATCTAGCTGCCCCCATGCCTGGAATAAATTACCCCAGTTTGTCGGTCAAGCCTCTTCCCTGTCCTTGTTTAAAAGCAGATTGAAAACCCACCTTTTTGATATAGCCTTTAATCCTTAACCCTACTCCTCTGCCCTTCAACCCAGCCAGCTGATTATCTGTTCCCATTAACTGTATCCATGACATCCTGTTTTGTCTGTCTTGGCTATTCAGATTGTAAGCTCTTTCGAGTAGGGACTGTCTTCTTCTTTGCAACTCTGTGCAGCGCTGTATGCGTCTGGTAACGTTATAGAAATAATTAATAGTAGTAGTAGCAGCAGCAGCAGCAAGAAGCTCTTGATTAAAAATCAAGAATCATTGCTCTTTTTAACTGATCACTACTGCAACCTAAACCAATAGGTCAAACCTGGAAGCATGGAGGACCACCCTCGGGATCACCAGATCCGACTCGACTGAACCAAATATATCTTATCAAATGTTGGGTCTATCATCAGGAAAAAGAAGGGCATCCCTGTCCAGTGCCATACAATGCAATACAAACTCTTAGATCCTGTTATTCCTTGGGTTTTGGCCAGGTACTAGTGACCTGGATTGGCCACCGTGAGAACAGGCTACTGGGCTGACCCAGTAAGGCTATTCTTTTTTTTTTTTTTTTTTCATGTTTAAGTTTTTTTATTGATTTTTTTTTCATTTAACAACAAGTGTCATAAATTTTCATACAATTATCTTAATAATACACTTGATATTTCTATAATGTATTTTATACATAACATTTCTTATCTTATATTTCTTATGATTTTATATATCATATAACTGTAATTATTTTTCTTATAAAGTTATACAACATATATATTGTAATGATTTTATCAATTATTTTTTAAATTATTAACCTTTTTCCCCTCTCTTTATTACATTGTTTTCATGTATGAATATCATTTATTAATAATATTTTATTTATAATTTATAATAAAGAGTATAAATCCCCCTCCCATATCCCCTCCCTCCCTTTCTTCTTTAACTATTTTCTTATTATGGGAAAATGAAATTTAATTATTACAATATTTTGTTAATGATCCCCAAATCTTTTTGAATTTATCCATATATCCTTTTTGTGTTGCAAATGTATGTTCCATTTTATATATATGGCAAACTGAGTTCCACCAAAAATTATAGTTCAATCTGTCACAATTTTTCCAATTGTGTGTAATTTGTTGTACTGCTATTCCAGTCATTATAAATAAAAGTTTGTTGTTATTTGATGAAATTTGACTTTGAGATCTCATTGCAGTACCAAATAGAATTGTTTTTATTTATGTTCTTATTTACCTAACCGAGTTGGGATCACTTTTATTGTCTAAAAATCCATGCTTTAAAAAAAGTAAGCCATTCAGTAGTTGTTCATTTTCATAATAGTTTCAACTGTGAAATATTTTTAGCCCTTATCTCATAAAGGTAGAAGTTCAGAAAACCTTAACACCATTTTGCACAATTTTCCCTTACAAACAGTAATTATTCTCAGAAATCAATACAGTCACAAAAATAGGCGGAGGAAGATATCTTCTTTTTCAAGGGTCCACGACAACAAGAGGGCATCCGTTGAAAATCAGGGGCGGGAAACTACGAGGTGACACCAGGAAATTCTTTTTCACTGAAAGAGTGGTTGATCGCTGGAATAGTCTTCCACTACAGGTGATTGAGGCCAGCAGCGTGCCTGATTTTAAGGCCAAATGGGATCGGCACATGGGATCTATTCACAGGGCAAAGGTAGGGGAGGGACATTAGGGTGGGCAGACTAGATGGGCCGTGGGCCCTTATCTGCCGTCTATTTCTATGTTTCTAATAAGATGATTTTACCTGGGACATTTTCTGTTTGCACATTAAGATATAACTTTTTATTCAAACAAAGGGCTTCTTTTACTACAGTAGAGATTTCTACCACAGGCCGACGAGATAGATGCTTTGACATTCATAGAAATTCTTTGAGCGTCGGAGCATTTATCTTGCCTAGTTGTGGTAAAAACCTCTACTGCCATTTAATAAAACTCAGCAAAAGTGATTTCCTGTCCATAATGCCACTTTATTAAGCTGCAGTACTATTATGCATGGTCACAGGTGCCAGCTCTGTTGGTACCCAAGCACCCCCAATATTGAGCAAATTTCACTGTGTCTAGGGAAGAGTAATTTGTATTAAATTTTGCACCTCTATTTTGAAAAGTTGTCTCATATGTGTACAATTCACAAAGCAAAGATAGACATAAATTTCTTTGACTGGGTGACCAGAGAATTGGATAGAGGGAGAGTGCTAGATTATACCAAACTCTGCAATAGAATAGACACCCCTAAAGATGTGAATATGAGAAAGGACCTAGCGAAGCTTGAAGAATGGTCTGAAATTTTGGCAGCTAAGATTTAATGCTAAGAAATGCAAAGTCATGCATTTGCGCTGCAAAAACCCTAGGTAACAGTACATTTTAGTGGGTGAAGAACTTCTGTGCATGAAAGAGGACAAGGACAGAATGTGATGATCTTAAGGTGGCCAAACAGGTTGAAAAGGTGATGGTGAAAGCTAGAAGGATGCTAGGTTGCATAGGGAAAGGTTTTGCCAGTAGGAAAAAGGAGGTATTGATGCCTCTGTATGAGACTCTGGTGAGACCTCATTTAGAATATTGTGTACAATTCTGGAGGCCGCACCTTCAAAAAAATATATAAAAAGGATGGAGTCGGTCCAGAGGAAGGCTATTAAAATGGTGTATGGTCTTCATCATAAGGCGTATGGGGACAGACTTAAAGATCTCAATATTGTCACAAGCCCGACTCCCATTCCAGTCTTGTGCCAGTCAGGAACTCTAGAAACCACCCTGTGAAACTAGTTAGGGCTAACCATTATGTCCCTACAGTCCAGGAACAGGATTATAAAGCTCAGGCAGAACTTAGAACATAGCCCTGAGAAAACAGGTTTGGTCCCTTTACGAACTCCATGCTTGAAATTGCTGACCAAAAAGGTTGGAAAGCAGCCTGAGCTGCAGAAAGCCCTTCCCCTGCATAGGGCTGGGCATGGCACTACAGCTCTCCAACATTTAGAGAGCTGGCTGTCCTAGAAGAAGGGGCAGCCCAGGGAAGCTCCCATGTTGAAGGAGCCTCCACCTTTGCAGGAACCAGCAGATGTTGAAATGCTAAGCCCAGAGGCAGAGGAAGAAACCCAGAGGAACCAGAAGATATGGACTGGAATGCTCTGCCAGAGCTTGCTCTTCCAGAGGAAATGGAAGTAAGCTGAATGAACTGTGTGTTTGCTTTGAAAAGTTTTTCCTTGATTTTTGGGTTTTGGGCTGTCTTACTGCTGGGAGAATTATTCAGCTGCAGAAATGATTTAGTAGCTGAGAATGTGAATGGACTGTTTGCTGAGGAAGGAAAGTTGCTAACAATTTATTTTGTGGTTTGAAAGTTGTTGTTTTTTAATTCTTTATTCATTTTTAAACTTTTATCAAGTGTACAAAATTCATAATCCAAGATGGCCACTGCAAGCAGAAGCTTAGCTGCAGTTAGGCATCACTAGTTAATGTCCTTCCTGGAGTTATAAAAACCCTGAAGGTTGGAGGCAGGATTTGCCCAACATCTATGCGGTGGGTTTTGAGGGTTTATTATTTTTGCTCTTTGCTTTGAGAAGGGGCTGATTTGGCCAATCCACCAACATTTTGATCCTTAATTCCTGGAAAGGAGAGAAGATTTGTAACATTGCAAAGTTATAGTTTTTGTGTTTGAACTAAAGACTGCTTGTGACTGAACTTGTGCTTTATTCTATTGAGGCCATTGTTTAATAGGACTTACCTGGGATATAAGCTGAACGCTAGGAGTTAACCAGAACAGGCTGGTGAGTACTGCATTATCGTTTTGTTTCGCTCATGATTGCTGATATTTTTTTTTTTGGGGGGGGGGGTTCCACATTTTGTTTGGCCAAGTTTGGATGATTAATAAATTTGTTTTCATTACTTTGACTACTTACCTGTGTGGTGCCATTCTGACTTTTATCCACAAGGTAAGTTCTCCACCACAGGTACTTCCTCCCTCTTGGGGAAGCATACCAGGGCTAGCTAGTAGCGGTGTGCCGGTCCCTGCCTTGCTCTAAGGGACAGCCACACTACAGTATGTATACTTTAGAGCAGGGGTGTCAAAGTCCCACCTCAAGGGCCGCAATCCAGTCGGGATTTCAGGATTTCCCCAATAAATATGCATGAGATCTATGTGCATGCACTGCTTTCAATGCATATTCATTGGGGAAATCCTGAAAACCCGACTGGATTGCGGTCCTCGATGACCAACTTTGACACCTGTGCTTTAGAGGAAAAGCAGGAGAGGGGAGATATGATAGAGACATTTAAATACCTACGTGGCGTAAATGTGCATAAGTTGAAAGGAAGATCTGGAATGAGAAGGAATAGGATGAAGTTAAGAGGTGCAGGCTCAGGAATAATTAAGGAAATACCAGTCTCCTGGTAGAGGTGGTGGAGACAAAGACTGTGTCTGAATTCAAGAAAGTGTGAGACAGACATGTGGGAACTTTGAGGGAGAGGAGATAGCGAATGCTGCGGATGGACAACTCCAGTCCTCGAGGGCCGGAATCCAATCGGGTTTTCAGGATTTCCCCAATGAATATGCATTGAAAGCAGTACATGCAAATAGATCTCATGCATATTCATTGGCGAAATCCTGAAAACCCAAATGGATTCTGGCCCTCTAGGACCGGAGTTGCCCATGTCTGGACTAGATGGTCATTTGGCCTTTTTCTGCCATTGTGTGTTTATGTTAACATCGAGGATCAGCACCACGATGAAAAAGTTATTTTTACTTTTATTTTCATGGCACCATGGGATGTTAATCTTACCATTCAACCAAATATGAACTTATCATTTTAAACTGTTATTTCCAAATGAAACCACTTTAAGAAAGCACCCAAAACTGAGCCTCTTCCTCTTCCTCTGTTGACATGCTGGCTGCAATAGAAGACCAGTTTTCTAGCAAGAATGATCAATTTTAAATGAACTTCTGTGTTTGATTCACATTATCTGAATGGAAAACAAGCAGCTAGTCATTTAGATAGACTGATGTTGATACTTCTGTTGAACTTTCCTAAGTTATACAGTCCAAATATGACTACACAAACAGTAGGAGAATTGGTCTAGTGATTCATGTAGCATCCATTTCTCCCACTGCTCCTTATTGTGACCCCGAGCATCATTTTACCCTCCAATGTCCATAAATTAAGTCACAGCATGTAATTATCAATATGTAACCTCTCAACTGCCATATTCCTTATCACAATAATAATGACAAATATATTTCAATTTAGGTTTTGTAGAACAAATTTTATGAGCTGTCAAGTTGCTACAGGGAAAAATCAAATTCTGTACAGAAAATTTCCATCACTGTCAAAAAACTCCCTGCCCTTCTGAACAACTTTCATTCTATTCTCCTGTCCCATTTTTTCGATTCTCGCCAATTCTTCTTCAGGTGGAAGTTTGCCATCCCATTCCTCTTCCATGGGTACTATCTGTTCTTGGCTAATGAATAATTTTTGGTCTGTCTTAGAAACTTTGTTTGTTAAACTCAACGATGCTGCATGAACAAGGTTTGCCTTTGCTCGCGGGTCAATTCTCAACTGGTTTTCCCATTTTTGTTTCTTAAGTTTAAAATTATTTTCCGCCGCTGCCAAGGGTAAAGTATTGGGAAGGACTTGTAGCGTTGCTGGTGACATACTGCCCTGGGTTGTGGTATGGCCGTCACTTATTTGTTTCTGCTGTTGATATGGTTTCCCCGATGGCAGGCATATTCGTGTCTGGTAACCAGCTTGGATTTTGGGCTGCACTGGATCTCGGAAGGCATTCTGTGGAAGCTGCTTATGTTCAAGTTTGGCTGTCGCTTTTGCATCTTGCTTCATTCTTCGCACTGGTGATGCAGAAAATTTGCTCCTTAAAACCCGTTTGATAACATCAGAGCTGACATTAAATCCTTCTGCTAAACGATGGACCGTCCATTCTTCTGGAAACTCCTGGTTTAATTGCCTGGTCCAAACAAGAACAAACATAATATGAAATGTGAAAAGAATTAACCAAAAAGTTTAATCAAAGCTGAACTTTCAAAAGGAAAGACCTCCAGGTAAATTATTGTTCAAAGTAATAGAGCCTTCCTTTCTCTTAATCACACAAATTGTATTGAAACCTTGTAAAACAACAGGCTAATGTGTAGAGAACATTATGCTGCAAGATCCCAAACAATCATTAAGCTGGGAACATAAGAATTGCCATACTGGGACAGATTGAAGGTTCATCAAGACCAAGTACCTGGCAAGATCTGAAAAGAGTAAACTACTACTACAATTTATCATTTCTATAGCGCTGAAAGGTGTACACAGCACTGTACATTTAACATTGTACAGTGTCCCTGCTCATAAGAGCTTACAATCTAATTTGGACACGGGACATTTCAAGGTTGGAGAGTTTCTGGCAGAAGGAATAATACTATGGGTATAGGTTTCTGACAGTGACTGAGAGTTAAGAGTTAAAGGCAGTAAAACAGATTTTATGCTGCTTATACTAGGAATAAACAGCGGATTCTCCAAAGTCCATCTTAATTTTTTTTTTAAGTTTATTAGGATTTTATATACCACCTATCAAGGTTTTCTAGGCGGTTTTACAATCAGGTACTCAAGCATTTTCCCTATCTGTCCCGGTGGGCTCACAATCTATCTAACGCACCTGGGGCTATGGAGGATTAAGTGACTTATGGACTTTTGGGAAATTATCCAAACCTTTTTTTAAACTCTGCTAAGCTAACAGCTTTTATCACATTCTCTGGCAATGAATTCCAGAGTTTAATTACATGTTGAGTGAAGAAATAATTGTCTCTAGTTTGTTGTTTTAAGTTTACTACTTACTGTGTTTTCCCGAAAATAAGACAGTGTCTTATATTAATTTGGGGTCCAAAAAACGCACTAGGGCTTATTTTCAGGGATGTCTTATTTTTTTCATGTATAATGATCATCTTTCCCTTCCTCTCCTTCACCCCAATTTTTCCTTTCTCTCCCCCACATGTGCAGCATCTTTCCTCCCCTCTCACCCATCCCCTTGGCAGTTCTTATGTTCTTATAGAGCAGGGATCTCAAAGTCCCTCCTTGAGGGCCGCAATCCAGTCGGGTTTTCAGGATTTCCCCAATGAATATGCATGAGATCTATGTGCATGCACAGCTTTCAGTGCATATTCATTGGGGAAATCCTGAAAACCCGACTGGATTGCGGCCCTCAAGGAGGGACTTTGAGATCCCTGTTATAGAGGGATATAAGGGTGACTAAAATTACGCCAGGTGTACAAACCAAAGGTTTGATCCGGAGATGGCAGTTCTTATGTTCTTGTGCCTTATCTCTGCAGCATCTTTCTATCCCTCCCAGCCCCTTGTGTAGCAGAACCCTTGCACAGCATCTTTCTATCTATCCATCCCTCCCTCCCTCCCTCCCATCCCCCCATGCAGAACCCTTGAGCAGCATCTTTTTATTCCTTCATCCCTCCTATCCCTTCCGTGCAGCCGACCCTCCCACTGTGAGACCGACATACCTGATGTCATCAGCGACACGGCACAGGGAAGACTCTGGAAGGAGAAGGCCGCAAAACAGCCTGTTTAGAGTGCTGCTGACGCTGCTGTATGGAGGGGGGTATGTCGGTCTCGCGGTGGGAGGGTCGGCAGGGTTCGGATGGGAGAGATAGAAATATGCTTCGCATGGGGATGGGTGGAAAGCGCTGCTACCGGCGAATCCAGGGATGGAGTCACTGCTGTTTGGAGGGAGGTATGTTGGTCTCGCGGTGGGAGGGTCGGCAGGGTTCGGATGGGAGAGATAGAAAGATGCGTATGGGGATGGGTGGGAGGGTCAGCGGGGTTCAACTGCGCACGGGGAAGGGGGGAGCACTGCTGCCAGTGAATCCAGGGATGGAGTCGCTGCTGTTTGGAGGGAGGTATGTCAGTCTTGCGGTGGCAGGGTCGGCAGGATTTGAATGGGAGGAAGAGATGGAAAGATGCTGCGCAGAGGGATGGGTGGGAGGGGGGAGCGCTGCTGCAGGCGAATCCAGGGATGGAGTTGGGGAGTGTCGGGGACATTCGGGAGGTACTTTGAGGGGGTCAATCTAACTAGGGATTATTTTGGGGGTAGGGTTTATATTAAGACCTACCTTGAAAATCATGCTAGGGCTCATTTTTGGAATAGATCTTATTTTCGGAGAAACACGGTAGTAGCTTCATTGCGTGTCCCCCTTAAACCTAGTAATTTTTAAAAGTTTAAATAAACATTTTACATCTATATGTTCTATTCCTAAGGGATCTGACCAATCGGAATCTTAGGCCACTCCCAAAATGCACTGGGAGAGAGGCCTAAGATTCTGTTTGGCCCATTTGCCTAAGGCTCCTCATATGGAAACACTTTTAAAACAGAGAATAGTCAAGTTTCTGGAATCCTGTGAATTACAGGACCGGAGGCAACATGGATTCACTAGAAGTAGGTTTTATCAGACAAATCTGATCAATTTCTTTGACTGGTGTCCAGACAATTGGATAGAGGATGTGCACTAGATGTAATGTATTTACATTTTAGCAAAGCCTTTGACAGTGTTCCACACAGATGTCTAATAAATAAACTGTGCCCTTGGGATGGGTCCCAAAGTGACAAGCCGGGTCAGGAACTGGTTGCGTGAAAGGTGACAGAGGGTAGTGATCAATGGAGATCGCTCTGAGGAAAGGGATGTTACCAGTGGTGTGCCTCAAGGTTATGTTCTGTTTAACATTTTTATAAACGATATTGCTTAAGGGTTGTCGGATAAGATTTGCCTCTTTGCAGATGATAGGAAAATCTGCAATAGGGTAGATACGCCGGATGGTGTGAACAACATGAAGAAAGACCTGGCGAAGCTTGAACAATGGTCTGAAATTGCCAGCTAAAATTTAATGCTAAGAAATGCAAGGTTATGCATTTGGGCAGCAAAAATCTGAGGGAACGGTATAGATTAGGGAGTGAAGAGCTTATGTGCACGACAGAAGAGCGGGACTTGGGTGTGATTGTATGTTATGATCTTAACGTGGCCAAACAGGTTGAAAAGGTGACGGCAAAAGCTAGAAGGATGCTAGGTTGCATAGAGAGAGGTATGGCTAGTAGGGAAAAGGAGGTATTGATGCCCCTGTATAAGACTTTGGTGAGACCTCATTTAGAATATTATGTACAATTCTGGAGGCCGCACCTTCAATAAGATATAAAAAGGATGGATCCAGTCCAGAGGAAGGCTACTAAAATGGTAGAGACGTTTAAATACTTACGTAATGTAAATGCGCATGAGTCGAGTCTCTTTCGTTTGAAAGGAAACTTTGCAATGAGAGCGCATAGGATGAAGTTAAGAGGTGACAGGCTCCAGAGTAATCTAATGAAATACTTTTTTACAGAAAAGGTGGTAGATGCATGGAATAGTTTCCCAGAAGAGATGGTGGAGACAGAGATTGTGTCTGAATTCAAAAGGGCCTGGGATAGGCACTGGGATCTCTCGGTTACTGTGGATGGGCCATTTGGCCTTTATCTGCCATCATGTTTCTATTCATCTGGCTGGCCTGTAGGGATGGAGATCTGATAAGTTCTGATCCAGAGCATCAAAACACTGCTGGGGTCCGCACACAGGCGGTTCTGAACGCAGGCCAGGTCGGCACACTGACCTAGGCCCTGTGTGCGGATCGAGGCCTGTGTGTGGATCTAGGCCTGGGTTTGGTTCTGAGGCCCTGTTTCTCATTTCCTCTCCCTCTCCCTCCTGCCACATATACATTCTAAGCAAGGACAAGGGTTGCACCTTGAGCAGAAGGCTGAGGCATTCCCCCCCTCCCTGACTCTTTCTATATATTAACCTGACATACATTTACCCTTTTTCTCTTATCTTGTTTAAGCATCCCTTATATGGGCAACAATCAGACTTTGCCTGAGCAAGACTAATCAAGAGAGCTTAAGAAGCATGCATTATAACCTTTGGACTGTCACATGCCATAGTAAGATTTGACCAAAATCAGCTGATGGAAATTATCTCGCAGCTTTGCTAGACTTCATTCAATTGGAATTAAGACTTTATGTTCACTGGTCCTCAGCGGGCCACCACATACTCGAAAAATCTCATTGTACATGGCTTTACGCTCCCACTCGTCATTGGAACCAGCTTAAATTTTCAGTTTGCTAACAATTAATTTAAGTATAAATACTAAAAGTACTTAGCTTCTAGTAACTTTAGCTGAATTCAAAAGAGTGGCAAGGGATTTAGAAACTAGGTTTCGAGAAAGAGGATACCCTAGAAGTTCTACTAGGCAAACATATCTTAGAGCACGATATGCTCAGAGAGATCTTTTATTAAAGGAAAAAACCAGGGGTTGTGAGGAGGATCGTTTTACCATACTCTAAAGCATCAGGGGTTTTAATCTCCCAAATTAAACAATTCTGGCCCATACTTAACCTGCATGAGGGGTTTGCTGAGTTCCCCCTGTTCTCCTATCGCAGAGGCAAGACCATTGGTCAGGCCCTCAGAAAAACTGGCAGGGAGATATTAGACCTAGGTTCGATCAAGGGGCATGAAAAATGCCAGCAATGCCAGTGGTGTAATTCCACCTTGGAGGGCCCCCAATGGGTGGACCCACAATCGGGGTATGTGGTGAGGGCTAGGGCGGATACTAACTGTAGGACCCCTCGGGTAGTCTACATAATTGTATGCCCCTGTGATTTAGTGTACGTGGGATGTACTAAGAGGGCGATCAGTATCCGCCTTAATGAACATAAGTTCCGGATTAATACAGCAGCCGTCCAAGCCCCTTTAGTCCAACATTGCATGGATAGAGGTCACGGGGTCCAGCAATTGAAATGGAGAATTATTGATAACATCGACGCGAGTGAGCAGGAAGGGGATTGGGAGAGGAGACTTAATATGCTTGAACAACGGTGGATCTATCGATTAAATACTGTAGTTCCTACTGGACTCAACAACGAGCTGGAGTGGGCCTCGTTGATATAAGATCTATGGGTCTGGGGTTTATCCTCCACTTCATTCATTATTCCAGTTTATTAAAGTTATTAGTTTTGATCTATAAATTTAAGGGGTTGACTCAGGCGTCTGACGTCATCATCTCGTACTTGTTCGGGTTGCTGACGCCGGGGGCGGGAGTCTATAAAACATGTGATAGTGAGCCGGCTTGCCATTCCGTTTAGACGCAATGGTGGCTGTACGTTATTAAGAGGTGAGAAGGCAGACATGGTAAAATGTTTTATCTGTATTAGGCTTAGCCGAATATTTGTTGTTAGTAAGCACGTTATATTATGGAAGCTTAGGTTTCCGGTTTCATTCTTTACAGGGAGAGGGAACCTTGACAAAGCCCATCGACTCTTACGGGCGAAACATGTTGGTGTAAAGAATAACTCCCCCCTGCACAGCGTCTTACTAGAAGCTAAGTACTTTTAGTATTTATACTTAAATTAATTGTTAGCAAACTGAAAATTTAAGCTGGTTCCAATGACGAGTGGGAGCGTAAAGCCATGTACAATGAGATTTTTCGAGTATGTGGTGGCCCGCTGAGGACCAGTGAACATAAAGTCTTAATTCCAATTGAATGAAGTCTAGCAAAGCTGCGAGATAATTTCCCTCAGCTGATTTTGGTAGTATATAGTATTTTCATTCTAATGTACCTCATTAAACTAGTGCTGGTGTTTACATTTCATAGTAAGATTTGAGACATATCAGAAAGGTACACATTGGGAATCACTTTATTATAACTGTTATTATGTATTCATATGTCACATGAGATAGTAGCTTTGAGACACACATGATATAGATAAACAATGGTTTAATCCTCACTGTAAATGCACTATGAAATTATAACCTTGTAGAGCATTAACTAAGTAATTTATGGAGATATGATTCTCAATAAAAAGAGGGAGAGACCATTCATTTGGAGCACCTCTTCTCGACTCTAAGCCTGAGTGTTTGTGTTTCCTTTGTGGCATTCCTACAAAGGATTTCCAGGCCTTAGAATAGGATGCCACTGCCGACTGGTTCTTGGCCCTAAGGAAAGTGACAACGACCACATCTAGTCTTAAGCAGCCCTTGCTTGTCAGGACCATCTGCTCAAAAGCCATGCCGTAAGCTAAAGTGTTCTGGATTCTCGATCAGGAGCAGTCCCTGAATGAGAAGATCCAGTTGGACTGGCAGTCTAAGGCTCTCATCCCTCTGGAGGCAGACTAGGTCTACATTACACAATCCATATAGCCAATTGGATGCCACTAGGACTACCAACCCCAAATGACTAGAAATCCTGCAAATGACTCGACCAAGTATGGACCACAGGGAAAACATGTACAAGAGCTCTTTCTCATTGCTGGGCTTGAATTTGGTTTTAAAAGTGAAACGCCTGGGGGGCGTGGCTTGGACACGCATGAGGAAGGTCGGCTAACAGAAGAGCTCCCTGAAAAAAGTCCTTGAAAGAAAAAAAAAAGTTACTAAAAGTGGAGATTTAAGAATTATTTAATGATAAATAAAGAAAAAAACGCGATGGCTTCAGGAAAACAAAATAAAAATGATTTTGCGGTCTCGGGAAGCAGCAAGAGAGCAAAGCCTGAACAAGAAATAGGATCAAAAACAGGAGATCCAGAAGTAATGAAAGAATTGAAAGAAATCAAAGAAATGCTTTTACTTCTTACTAAAAAAGTTAACAATTTAACTGAAGATGTATCCACGTTAAATAAAAAAATGGATTTAATGGAGTTAAAGTGCAATGACATGGAAGAAAGATTAATAACAGCTGAAAAAGAAATTTCTAACAACATAAATGAAAAAAAGAAAATTGATTTACTTACTACAGAGTTGGAGGATCAATCGAATCGTGAAAGAAGGAGTAATATTCGTCTGATTGGTCTCCCGGAAGGAGCAGAGAAAGGAAATCCGGTGGCATTTATAGAAAATTTACTACCTAAACTACTTCCTCTAAAAACCAAGTACCCCATAGAGATTGAAAGAGCACATAGAGTGCCTACAAAAAGATCAGGAAGGTATCAAGGACCGAGGCCACTGATCTTTAAACTGTTGCGCCACCAGCAGGTTATAGAAATTTTTCAACTTGCAAAACAAAATAAAGGATTACAATTTCAAGATGCCCGCATTCATTTTGTTCCAGACTTTGCAAAAAGTACGGCGATCAAAAGAAAAAAGCTCCTGGACTTGAGACCACAACTAAGAGAAATGGGAGCAAAGTTTGGTATAGTATACCCGGCTAATATGAAAGTAACTATTGCAGATAAAACTTTAACTTTTGACAATGCAGAAGAACTACAAAAATTTATACAAAGCCAAGAATTACCAATGTCACCTTAATTTCTCTTTATTATATGTTATATTATTTTAACTGGAAAAACTTTTATTTTATTTTATGATATACACTTATTAAAATAATATTGTTTACCCATAGCAACGATTTAGAATGTTTTTAACCTTATTCAAAATTACACTTCAACGTTCTTTATGCTAATGATATGGCCTGGCTAAGTATTCCATAATGGAATGAAACAGTTAAGGCATCAGCTGAATTCTATTGATCTCAATTATAATTTTTAATATTAGGAAAAACTGTATGCGAATTGATTGTAGGATGGAGCTTCCTTCCTTTAAAATAGCAGTAAGACTATTTGAACTATATGCATGTGACTAATTTAACCCCTCAAGCAAATTGAAAAGATAATCAGTATTTCAACATCTTTACTATTCTTTAATACTACAAATACTACAAATCCCAGACATCAATGCGAAAGAATCTGCGAATAAGAAGACTTCACGAAACCGGAAAGAGGAATTATAAATAGGAGATGTTATTTCTCGAATGGATATTAAAGAATTACTTCGCTGTATAACAAACTATTAAAATAAAATATGAATGGAACAGAAACAAAGACCAACTTATATCTTAAAATTGAACGACGAAGAAAAATAGAAATCACCTGGAATACAACAAAATGTGATAAGAATATTGAACTGGATATAAAAATACAAAGAGGCGGTGAAAGAAGAAGGAATGATTTTCTACGAAGAAGGAAGTACTGAACATTAAATATTAGTAAATAAAGAGCACGATATAAGAATAAAAGAGACTTCTGCGTTTGAAGGGGGGGAGCTCTGGAATATTTTTTTTTTTTTTTGTCGCATACTTAACCTATACCTTATATATCTTTTAATCTTTTCATGTTTTTAAAGATTAATATTATAGAAAACAGTATATGATTGGGTTTGATATAATGAAAGATTATTTCATTTTAATATATATAAGTATAATATGATTATACAATGTGATATTTTTAAATTTATAAAATTAAATATATTTACATAAGATTTAAATTAAGGTCAAAAATAGTAATGGAACATATAATTTGATATACAGGAACCATAGAAGGGAACTTAAAATATAATCTATATTATATGATTTATTAGATTTAGATTAAAATAAGAGTGTATTGAATAATAGAATAATAAATTAATTTAAAGTCTATATTAACATAAAATCTCAACCGGATTTATAGAAATATGAAATGTCAAGGAAAATATTAATTATCTTTAAAACTACTATAATATATATGACTTATTTGTGAATCTTAACAGATTTGGACTTTCAGGGAGTGTTTTTTGATACCGATTTAATATGTGTGTTGCCAAGTGTGCACTGCTATTAATTAGGGGGGAGGGAGGGTGGGATGGGAGGAGAGGGGAAATGGGAATGGGAAATTATATTGTTACAATGTATGGATATCTGATTGTAAAACTTATATTACATTTAAATCAAAATAGTTCTAAAATTTTAAATGGATATTAAAATATATACAATTAATGTCAATGGTTTAAATCATCCTATCAAAAGAAACAAATTATTAGGATTTCTCCATAAGCAAAACGCCGATATATACTTTATACAAGAGACTCATCTCTCAGATAATGAATCTAGGAAGTTAACAGGGGGTTGGATATCAAAATGTTTCTATTCACCTGCTTTAGGAAAAAAGGCTGGGGTAGCGATCCTGATAAATAAGAAATGCACTGCAAACTTTAAATTAATAAATTTTGATCCTTCAGGAAGATGGGTACATATTAAAATGGATTTGGGAAGTACAACCCTTGATTTATTTAATCTTTATGCTCCTAATTCAAATCAAAAGGAGTTTTTCAATCAAATTCAACAGATATTACTACCACTGGCTACTTCTAACTTAGTAGTGGCTGGAGATTTCAATGCTGTAATGGATCCAATTATAGACAAAAAACCAAGTAAAATCATAAAATCTTTAGGACTAGATAATTTAATACAATCTTGTAATTTAATAGATATATGGCGTATCCTTCATTTTAATGATCGGGAATATTCTTTTTGTTCTCAAGTCCATAAATCTTTTTCAAGAATTGATTATATATTTGTAAATAATAACATAGCGCAGCATGTATCAAAAGCAGTAATTGATCCCATTATAATTTCAGACCATGCTGGTGTGTGGATTAACCTTCAGAATTACAATAATGATAAATTTAATACAATATGGAGATTTAATAATGATTTATTAGCAGACTCGAAATTCTTAGAAGATCTTAAAGCAAAAATGCAAGAATTCTTTCAATTTAATACTTCTGATGACATTAATATAGAAATTTTATGGGATGCTTTTAAAGCAACAATGAGAGGAAATATAATTTCATATTCAGCTTTTATTAAAAAACAACTTAAAAAACAATATGAAGATATGGAAAAACAAATAAAAATTTTAGAAAATAAATTAATTACAAAATGGGAAAACAATACATTACAAGAGTTGTTAAAAGTAAAAGTTAAATATAATGAGATTTCTTCTCAAATTGTGAGGAAAGATATTTTCAATAAACAAGTACAATATTATGGCAATTCAAATAAAGCAGGAAAATTATTAGCAAATTTTCTTAAAGCAAAGAAAAGAAAATCTAAGATTATTGCAATTAAAGATATACAAGGTAACACACATACCAACACAAAAGATATTATAACACAATTTCTTGATTTTTACAAGGAATTATACACTTCTAATTCTTATAAAAATAAAGAACAAGACGGATTAACTTTCTTAAATTCTTTTATTGGACCGAATATTCCGGATCATATAAAAGGAAGTTTAGAAGAACCTATATCTTTAAAAGAAATAGAAACAGCATTGAAGTCTCTTAGAGTTGGATCCGCTCCAGGTGGAGATGGTTATACTGTTGAATTTTATAAATCATTCCAAAATATCATATTACCATATCTGTTAAATTTGTTTCAATATCAAATAAAGAATGAAAATATATCTGGTACTATGGCAGAATCGATAATTATAGTCTTACCAAAACCAAACAAAGATCCTACTCTGGTTTCAAATTACAGGCCTATTTCATTATTAAATGTGGATAATAAATTAATGGCTAAAGTATTAGCATTAAGATTGGCAAAAGCTCTTCCTTTCATTATTGATGTACATCAAACAGGATTTATTGCTAAAAGACATTCATCAGACAATACTAGACTTGCATTCCACTCATTAAATTTAGCAAAAAATATAAATGATCCAGCTTTTTTAATTTCTTTAGATGCAGAAAAAGCTTTTGATAGAGTGGAATGGAATTTTATATATCAAGCTTTACATTGGTTTGGTATAGGATCCGGTTTTATTAAAATGATTCAGACATTGTATAGCTCTCCTGGAGCAAGATTATATATTAACAATAATTTATCAACTAAATTCAACTTGCATAGGGGAGTTAGACAAGGATGCCCTTTGTCTCCATTACTTTTTGATGTTGTCCTAGAACCTTTATTAATTGCAATAAAAAAAACTAGGGAAATAAAGGGAATCTCATTTACCAGTTTTGAATTTAAATTATCTGCATATGCAGATGATATATTATTATATTTAAGAGAACCGGAAATTACTATTCCATGTATGCTTAATTTAATAGAAAAATACGGTACATTTTCTGGATATAAAATTAATTGGAATAAATCTGAAATCCTCCCAATTAATGTTCATTGTACCAAAGGATTATTTGATCCATATTCATTTATTTGGAAAGAGGATGGAATAAAATACTTAGGAATTATGATCAAAAATACAATTGAAGACACAGTCAAAGAGAATGAAAAACTTTTATTGAAAAAAATAACAGAAATGTGTGAGCAATGGAATCCATTACATCTTTCTTGGTGGGGAAGAATTCAAACAATTAAAATGATGATATTGCCTGTGGTTTGTTACCAAATGAGTATGATTCCAATATTTTTTCAGGGGTCATTTTATAAAAAACTTAACAATATTCTTACAAAATTTGTTTGGTGTGGGAAAAGACCAAGAATCGCTTTAGTATCATTACAAAGACCAATTATGGAAGGGGGGGTAAATTTTCCAAATTTTTATAGGTATCATCAAGCCTATATTTTAAGACAGGGTATGTATTGGATCCTCCCAGATCTCTTAGAAAATGTACCAGATTGGCTGTATTTAGAATGGCGGCTCCTGTTCCCTTTAAATCCAGAACACTTAATTTCTATATCAATGCCTATAAGATACAAAGAACACAGAATCTTATTAGATACTTGGAAAACATTAAGATACATAAATAATCTGACACCAGAACCAATTGCTAAATCCCTAAATCAATCAATATGGGTAAACTCCAGGATCAGAATTGGCGGATTTAAAATCGTCTGGAAACAATGGATAACTGCAGGAATAAGAACATTAAATGACGTCATATCAGAAGGTTCCTTGCTTAGTTTTTCACAATTGCAAAATAAATTTAGACTAAATAAAACACAATTTTTTAAATGGATGCAATTGAAGCAAGCCATTCAGGTAGGGTTCCCTGAATGGAAAATTCTCAATACTCAATATAGTTTGCAAGTTTTATGTTTCCAGACGGATTTCTTGGGTCACCAAGCCGCAAAATGGTATAAATTAATAAATGGATTTCTAAATAAAAAAAAGAAAACTGGACTTAGGGATATTTGGAGCATTGAGATTGGACAGACAATTTCTGCATCTCAATGGCCAAAATTCTGGTCCTGGAGATTAAGATTAACAAAGTCAGCATCTATGAGTCAAACATGGTTATTTTTATTACATAGAGTGTTATGGACCCCGACGCGCTTGCAAAAGATAGATAATACTAGATCTAATAGATGTTGGCATTGTAAAATAGAAGTAGGGACATTGGATCATTTAATTTTTTTTTGTCCCTGTATAAAAGCTTTTTGGAATTTAATTTGGCCCCAAATAAATATATCACTAGAAAATCACGTAGGACTCTCATATGATACCATATTATTCGGTACTGCAATGAGAACACAGAGTCCAATATCAGCAAATAATAATAAATTACTTTTAATATTGACAGGAGTTGCCATGCAGCAAATCACACAAAATTGGAAAGATTTTACCAAACTAAATTATACATTCTGGTGGAACTCGGTATGTCACATTTACAAAATGGAGAAAATTTTGGCTTTACAACAAGGAAATATTAAAAATTTTAAGAAAATATGGGATCCATTGACTAATTATTCTAGAGATCAGATATCTTAACACATTGATAATAGTAATATAGGGTTAGGGTGGGAAATATAGATATTAATATGAAAGAAAAATGGAAAAACAACTAATAGGGGAAAGGGATGAATATCTATGATATGAATTTGTACATACATATATATTTTATTATACATTTTATAATATATGATTCATGTATTGAAAGAATGAAAATTCTATAAATAAAAAGTTAAAAAAAAAAAAAGTGAAACGCCTGTGTTTACTTCCAAGGCCATCAAATCCACCTGTGGATGTCCCCACCACCGAACTGTAGAATAGAATGCTTGTGGGGGGAGGCAATTACCATTCCCCTGGGTTTAGAGACTGCCGAATGAGAAATTTGGCCTGCACAATTTCCACTCCTGCTATGTGTGTGACTTAGGCAGCCTGCAAGTGAGCTTCTAGGCGTAAAGGGGCACTTCTGGTGCCTCCTTGCCTGTTGACATAGGCCATCACTGTCACATTGTGACTGCCTTGCCTTCTAGAGACTTTTCCAGTGCCTGAAGCACTAGCCAAAAGGCTCTGAGTTCTAGGCGATTTATGGACCACTTCTGCTGAGCAAATGTCCAATGACCCTGAACTGGGTGACCGTCACAATGACCCTCCAACCGTAAAGGATGGCATTGGTCATTAGTATCTTCCAGGAGGTAATGTGGAGAAGCATGCTCCTTGAGAGGGCAGCTGTATGTAGCCATCACCACAGGTGTTCTTTATTGCCGGTAACCATGGAAGCAGCTGCAGAAGTGAGTCTGTCTGAGGAGACCATTAAGAGAGAAGGTCTTGGAGGGGTCTCATGTGCGTTCTCATCCAAGGGACCACCTCTATGGCTGCTGCCATTGACCCCAGGACCTGCAGATAATGCTACATCATGGGATTCTGACTCTGTAACAGGTTTGAAATCTGCTTCTAGAGCTTCAGTCTGCATGGCTCTGGAAGAAATACTTGGCCCAAGGCCGTGTCGATCAAAACTCCCAGGTACTCCAGGTGCCGGGTCGGCTCCAGCTGACTCTTCTTGATATTGATGATCCATCTAAGTTCTGGAGGAGTTGCACTACTCTCAAAACTTCCTGTTCGCCTTCCTCCTTGGACAGGGCTCTAATAAGTCACTCGTCCAAATATGAGTGCACTTGGATCCCAGCCTTGTGGAGGTTTGCTGCTACCACCACTGTGACCTTGTTAAAGGAGATGCTTTCGCTAGACCAAAGGGGAGTGCCGAGAACTGGAAATGCTGCTCCAGCATATGAAACCGTAAGTACCTCCTGTGGGCCAGAAAAATGGGAATGTGGAGATAGACCTCTATCAAATTGAGATAAAAAAATTCACCCAGTGCCTCTGCTACTATGACAGATCGAATGGTCCCCATGCAGCAGTGCCGCACTTTCAGGGCCACACTGACCGACTTGAGGTCCAGAATTGGCCTTCAGTCATCTGAACCTTTCTTTGGCACGATGAAGTATATGGAGTATCAGCCCAAATCTGATTCTTCATCCAGGATCAGCCTTATGACACGAAGATCCACTGCCTTTGTACCATTGCCTGGATTTTGAGGGCTCTCTCTGGCCAGGCAGAGAATCTACAAAGAGGTTTGCAAGGTGGGCATAGAACTCAATTTTGTAACCTTCTCAAACAACTTCTAGGACTCAACGTAATAAGCACCGACCAACCAAAAGGCTGATAGCCTTCCCCCGATCTGGGGGGGGGGGGGTTGAGAGCCATAGGCTTGCTGTCTCCTGCTGAACCTCAGCTGTACCCCTGAAAGTACCTCTTTGTCTCTTAATCACAGCCATTGTACACTGACTGAATTGCCCTGCAATTCATCTGGAAATGGATGCCTTCAACGCTGGCCTGCCTAGCCTGGCCATACTAGTTAGGCCAAAAAAATAAAAATAATTGGAGAGCTGAAATTCATTAGTTATTTCGAGCTAATGGAGAACTCCCTGCACATCCCGTAACTTCAAACACTTTGTCCTGTTTCTCAGAGTAAATCAGAAAACACTTTCCAGCTCGCATACAAAAGGAAAAACTGAAGCGAGGCAGTATAGCCCACTGAGGAAGGTGGCGGAGTTGAAAAAAAAGTGGATTATTCCTTCTGCATAGCATGCGGTTGGGGGAAGTTAACCCATTTATCAGGACTTCTATGCCCTGTGCAACAGAAATTGCTAATGTTGAATACATTACTTTATTTAAGCATGATGAAACTATTTTCTTTTCTTCAAGTTTAAGGAGGTTTGCATTTTGATGCTGCTGCTGCTTTGTATAGCTACTATCGTGTATACCCTGCTACTTTGCATTCCCTGCTTTGTTTTGTTATTTTGTTGTAAATTAAAAAAACATAGTAACATAGTAGATGATGGCAGATAAAGTCCCGAATTGTCCATCCAGTCTGCCCAACCTGATTTAATTTAAATTTTTTTTAATTTTTTCTTCTTAGCTATTTCTGGGCAAGAATCCAAAGCTCTATCCGGTACTGTGCTTGGGTTCCAACTACTGAAATCGCCATCAAAGCCTACTCCAGCCCATCTACACCCTCCCAGCCATTGAAGCCCTCTCCAGACCATCCAACCCCCAAACAGCCATATACTGACACAGACCATGCAAGTCTGCCCAGTACTGGCCTTAGTTCAATATTTAATCTTATTTTCTGATTCTAGATCCTCTGTGTTCATCCCAGGCTTCTATAGTAACAGTAGATGACGGCAGATAAAGACCCGAATGGTCCATCCAGTAAAGTGGTTTCAAGTTTATTAGTTTTTAATATCCCGATCATAAAACGAATAGTAAACATTTTTTTTTTTTTATTTTAACAAATATGGTATTTGGGGGTTCTGTCCCAAATGTGACTGCTTCCATGAGGTCAAAAAGACTGCAGAAAGTCATCTTCAATAATTTAAAAATAAACTCATGGACACATAATTATTTCTGCAATTTGCATTAACTGTTTAAATATTAAGACCTCTGCCAGAGATGCTGGAAAGTACTCATATATATGCAATGCCTCTTGTACTGGGAATGGAAAACCTGTTTTGCTCCTTCTTCCTGCACTTTTCACCTGATCTGATCCATAGCAGCCCAGGTAAGACTTCTCTCTGGGGGACCACGAGGCTCCATCTCCCTCCTCAATCGCTGGTACAAAATGGCCTTTTTCTGTCGTTTCATCACACTAAGAGAAAAAGACAGATAATTTGAGGTGTGCACATCCTCCTACACAACATTGAGTCCTGTCAGACCTGATATTCCCCATGGCACAATGAAGGGATAAAATATGGAAAATTTTTTCAAAGTATCAAAGCATGTTTACATGGGCAAAGCCCTTGGGATTAAGGTGCACCATGATTTTGGGAGGAAAAACAGAAAACGCAGAATGGATTTAGGAATGCCTGTTACAGGGATTTCAGTTTTACTTTCTGCCAATACAGTTACTATTCTATCTGCATAAAAGCTAACTCTTTATAGATATCAAAATAGCTGCTTTACATGTGAACACATTGTTCTAACATTCCAGTTTTAACCCATTTCCTATTGCCAAATATTGATTACAATTGTATGCAAAAGGTTAAGTAACTGTAAGCTTCAATGAACCCTACGTGAATGGAAATGAGCAAGCTTCAATTTATTTTGATATACCGCAAATACAACCACAGTTAGTCTAAGCCTCTAAATAACACAAAGATGTCAAGTTCATCCTTCATTGTGCCCAAACTGTCTAAATGGTCAGTGGTCTTTGTCATAATGTGTATGTGGACAGACTTAAAGATCTCAATATGTGTACTCTGGAGGAAAGGCGGGAAATGATATGATAGAGATATTTCTATGATATGTTTTGATTGACATTGTTCATTGTACTTGTTACAGAGCAGAACAGGAGTGTCTTGTTGGGGAAGTTTCCAGTACCCCTCCTTCTTATGTCTCCTGTTGTAGTGATTGGGGACTGCTTTGGTACAAACTGAAGAGACATAGTACAGCCCACTGAAGAAGGAGGCAGAGTTGAAGAAAAAGTGTATGATTCCTTCTGCTTGTGGTTGAGAAAAATTAACTCATTTGGTCAGGACTTGTATGCCTTGTTAATAGAAGATTATTGAGGTAAGAACTTCCCATGGCATTATCAATACAAACCAATACTTGGAATAATTGCTGCTTTTCTTCACCACAGCGTTGTGGATTAGTTGAGACGTGATTTCAACATGAACAGCTGTGGGCTCAATTGCAACGGTCTGTGAGCAAAGATACCAGCTAGTGAAGATAAGTTAAGCATTTTTCCTGTAATTTTTGCCGTTTTTCTGTTGTTTTCTTGGGCACAGTGGTGTGGATTAACCCATTTTTAAAAACAGCATTTTGTACTTGATGGATGTTTTGCCTATGACACAGAATTTGACTGGCTTATAACCCGCTGGATTGCCATCTGATATTGAAAGCATTTTTTAATGCAGTTGAGACTTTTTCTCCACTATTGGTAAATGCGTTTCAGTGGGTATCTCACCACTAGGCTAATAACATCAATATATTTTTTGAGATTGGATTTTTTGGTATTATATTATTTTTCTTGAGAGATATTTAAATACCTACGTAGCATAAATGCACAAGGTGAATCTCATTTGAAAGGAAGCTCCGGAACGAGAGGGCATAGGATGAAGTTAAGAGGTAATAGGCTCAGGAGTAATTTAAGGAAATACTTTTTTTTAACAGAAAACGGTGGTAGATGTGTGGAACAGTCTCCTGGAAGAGGTGGTGGAAGCGTGGGACAGGAAGGTAGAGTGGATGGGGCATTTGGCCTTTATCTGCCATCATGTTTCTATGTTAAAACATTTTGCTCCAGTAAGAGTCAGACTTTACAAAACTGCCCTCCATGTTAAACAGAGCCGAGGACCAGGAACGTCAAGGTTCAAATTTCAGTTTTCCCACTTCCATGCCTTATGATGTTAGGCAAGCCACTCCACTCTCTATTACCTCAGGTACAGAGTTTAGATCATAAACCCTATTGTATCTGTATGCCACTTGCTTTTCCAATCTAAAATCCAAATCTCTAAGATCAGTCTGCTAATTGGGGGTGGGGGTTATTACGCTGTGGTAAAACTGTATCGTTTTAGTACAGTTTTATTTAACTAACCTGTGGTAGCTCAATACCATATGTTCCCTGAGTGGGCATAAAGATTCAGTGCTAATAAAGGAGTAAAAAAAACTGCACTCGATTTTAGCACATCTTTTTACATTAGGAGTAATTAAAAGTGCAGTACTTTGCACATGTTTTGTGTGGCTAATACATAATCTTTAAGCACAATAGTTTTATGCTGATTCTCCTGTGCTAATCTTCCTTCCTGCATCAGGTTTAAGGTTAGCACATACCGGTAATCCTGTGTGCTAATGGGTAACAGAGCTTACTTAGGGCTAGATTCACTAAGCAAACCGATTGTGTGCTGATCGGTTTGCGCTCACTTTCCGACAAAGGCTTGATTCACTAACCTTCCTCACTCCACCGATCTGCGCATGCAAATGAGGAAAAAGGCATGTAAATTTCTTAAGGCATCGATTCATGAAACCATTTCGTCCAAACCGTTCCAAAATGTTACGACTGCTGAGGACCAGTCGTTTACATCCTCGCCAACTATTTCTGCCTAGCAACTGCCACGTGCATGTTAAGAACCCCATTGAAAATATATATTTACCCCTCAAAAAATCCAAAATATATCTAAACTTTAAATATATGGAAACTTTCATGTACATACGCGTTATAAATATTTTTTTTTATTTTTTTGGAATGTGCATAACAAGCCTGTTGAGCTTAAATATAAACTTCTCGTACTAAGGGAGAGATTGAAGAGTGCGGATAGCGGTTCCGCTAGGACATCACCCAACTCCCTGAGCACCCTAGGGTGTAGGTTGTCAGGCCCCATTGCCTTGTTGACCTTGATTTTTGGTTATCGGATAGAAAACAGAGGGTAGGGTTAAATGGTCATTTTTCTCAAAGGAGGAGAGTAAACAGTGGAGGGCCACAGGGGTCTGTACTTGGACTGGTGCTATTTAACTTATTTATAAATGATCTGGAAATTGGAACGACAAGTGAGGTGATTAAATTTGCATACTACACTTGGCTGTTCAAAGTTGTTAAAACGCATGCGGACTGTGAAAAATTGTAAGCGGACCTTAGGAAATTGGAAGACTGGGCGACCAAATGGCAGATGAAATTTAATGTAGACACATTGGGAAGAATAACCTGAATCACAGCAGATGCTGTGGTCCACCTTGGGGATTAGCAACCAAGAAAAGGATCTGGGTGTCATTGTAGACCATACGATGAAACCTTCTGCGCAATGTGTGGTGGCAGCCAATAAAGCAAACAGGATGCTAGGAATTATTTAAGAAGGGATGGTTAACAAGACTAAGAATGTTATAATGCCCCTGTATCGCTCCATGTTGCAACCTCATCTGGAGTATAGTGTTCAATTCTGGTCTCCTTATCTCAAGAAAGATATAGTAGCGCTAGAAAAGGTTCAAAGAAGAGCGACCAAGATGGTAAAAGGGATGACACTCCTCTCATATGAGGAAAGACTAGAAAGGTTGGGGGCTGTAGCTTGGAAAAGAGAAGGGTGAGGAGAGATAGGATTGAAGTCTACAAAATCCTGAGTGGAGTAAAATGGGTACAAGTAGATTGATTTTTCACTCCGTCAAAAATTACAAAGACTAGGTGAAGTTACAGGGAAATACTTTTAAAATCAATAGGAGGAAAAATGTTTTCACTCGGAGAATAGTTAAGCTCTGGAACGCGTTGCCAGAGGATGTGGTAAGAGCGGATAGCGTAGCTGGTTTTAAGAAAGGTTTGGACAAGTTCCTGGAGGAAATTGACTTAGTCTGTTACTGAGAAAAACATGGGGGAAGCCACTGCTTGCCCTGGATCGGTAGCATGGAATATTGCTACTCCTTGGGTTTTGGCCAGGTACTAGTGAGAATGGGCTACTGGGCATGATGGACCATTGGTCTGACCCAGTAAGGCTATTCTTAGGTTCTCATGTAGTTCTATAGTTTGCCCACAAGTTGATTGGATTAGGGAGAATTTGCCTTGAAGTTTCACCTCTGGTCTGATGCTGTTTCTCATTTATTATTTCTTTACCTTGCTAGTGCTAGTGATTCTGGATCCTGATCTAGGTCCTGTTCTATTTCGGGATCCATCTCGGAATCATCAAGGTAACGGGAGCCTCCAGGCGGGAGCGCGGAAACGGATCTGATGGCGGGAAGAATCCCCTTCTTCCAGGGCGAGAGAAAGGAAGCTCCGAGCCGCAAGAAAAGATCGGAGCCGCCCATTCTGTTCTGCCTCAAAAGCCCGAAACGAAACCTAGCGTGCGAGGCTTTCTCGATTTGATTGGTTGAGTCTCCGCTTTGATCCGGAAGCTGTCGTGAGACGTGTGTTCGAAAGGGGCGGGGATGTACCATGTTAAGCAAAAGATGACAGTGGATCATTCGAAAGAGCAAAATGAAATGCGTGGACCAAGTGTTTGTACTGCAAAATGTTGTCTTCTTCAACGTGGACCGCTTGTGACACGGATTTTGCTCATTCTACACTCCGGCCTGCAGGGGTCGCTGTCTCGGCTGCTTTCGGCGTTTTGCGTGACAGCTGGTCCCGCCCCTTTTCCTTCTCCTGCCGACAATGAGTTCGGAAGTTGCTCTGCTATTGGAGGCCGTCGACTTTGCCGCCAAGAAACACAAGAGTCAGCGGCGGAACGACCCCGAGAGGAGCCCGTACATTAACCATCCGATCGGTAAAACGCGCTCAGGCTGCTGGGAGGAGGAATATGGCTCCGTTTCAGAAGTAGTTTAGCAGGTTCCCAACCCTGTCCTGGAGGACATGGAGCGGATTTGCATGCCTGTCACTGCCATTATATGCAAATCTCTCTCATGCATATTCATTAGCCCATTGGCCTGGTGGTCGTCCAGGACAGGGTTGGGAACCACTGCACTACAGCATTTACTGGAAGAAATAGGGATGAAGAGCTGACATCACAGGATGAAAACTCAGAGTGGGCAAATACCCACCAGATTTTGTCAGCAAAGAGTTAACAGACAGTATTATTATGTCTGGAGATGTGCCCCTTTTCTTTTTTTTTTTTACAACTTTGACATGGCAGTTTCCTTCTTTGGGCTTCCAGCTCATAAGGAACCTGGGCCATGGGCCTGGTACGATGAACCTTCCTTTTTGTTTATTCAAAGCTTCTATACCACTACTAATGACTGGGGAGTCAGTTCAGAGTGGTTTACATGAGCTTCTGTAATAATGTTACAATATATGACTTGCTCCCCTATTATATACCACCTCTCTATTTAACTTAGTCCAGTTATTGCAGCATCTGTAACACCCCTGCTAATCAAATCACATTGGCTGCCCATAAATAACCAAATAACTTATAAAATAGCTCTACTGACTTTCAAAACACTAAATACTAATGAACCACAATTCATAGATCGTTTATTAATACCCCATTCTTCAAATCGCTCTTTACGTTCCGAATCCCAAGAATTATTAATGGTTCCCTCTCTAAAAATAGTAGGGACAAAACGCCACGATATTTTCTCTGTAGTGGCTCCTCTTACTTGGAATTCTCTTCCTTTATATATCAGAAAAAATAAGAATTTAAACCAATTCAAAACTAATTTAAAAACATTTCTTTTTAAAATTTCTTTTGACCTCTAAACTCACTTCATTGCCAATTTCTTTCTGAGAACCTTCAATCCCTCCCCATTGTTTTTTCCCTCCCCTTTCAGACCTCTCTTTCTCCCTTTTTAGGGAAAATATTTTTGTAACTTTAAATCCTCATGTTCATTCCATATGTGTCATAGTCTGTCAATATTGTTTTGTGTGTCAAATTCCTCTTAGTTAAGAAATATTATAATACTGTCATTTTACCCCTTTAGTGTTCAATATTATATAATTTAACGATGATTGTTATACTTTGTTAATCGCTTAGTTTGTAATAAGCGATACATCAAATAAAATTAAACTTGAAAAAAAACTTGAATCTGACCTTGTCAAGGAGCTGTGCAGCAGAGCTCCTTCTGCAACTCAGGAATCATGGAACCTGAATTTAAAGCAGGTTAAGTTAGTTTATAAAAGTAGTATTAGTATGTGTAAGCTTGAAATCTTTTGGTGACCCTTTACATGAAAAGTGTTGGAGACCACTGGAGTAAGTGAGGGCATCATGTTCATCATGCAATAGTGATTTCCCTGGCACGAGCAGCATCTCCAACTTGCTGGCTGCACCAGCCTCAGCTCGCCCTCTGACATCACTTCTTGGTTGAGGAACCAGGAAGTGATATCAGAGGGCGAGCTGAGGCTGGTGCAGCCAGCAAGTCGGAGATGTTGCTGGTGGCAAGGAAGGGGTGTGTGTAGGCAGCAGAGGAGGCGGAGAAGAGGATGGGGCATTACTGCCTCAGGCACCTTCCATCCATGCCACTGCATGCACTGGAGACCACTGCCTTACTGTGAATGCTGTTTCTACAGCATTCTAAGGCCCTGCCAATCCAGGAGGCAGAAGACATGAGAATCAAATTCAGAGGAGTAGCCTAATGGCTAGAGGAATGGCTTGAGAGCCAAGAATATTCAACTTATTTAATATACCACAAATATAAAATAAAGGTTAAAATCCAAGCGGTTTACAATGATAATGGGGAAATAAAACAATACAAAACAAACTGTTACAATTAAAGGGAAGCCCAGTTCAAATCCCTGTGTTTCCTTGTGATCTTGGGCAAGTCACTTAACTCTCCATTATCTCTGGGGGACAGAAAAATACCTATTGCACCTGAATGTAACTCATTTTGAGCTACAACTGAAAAAGGCATGAGCTAAAGCCAAAACCACCTTCCCTCCCCCTTTCTCATGGCAATGCACAGCCACCAGGCTAGCTCAAGTTTATATGTTCTGTCTGCTGATTCTTCCTAAAATAAATCTAATGCCCAAAATAGTTTGTGATTGGGGGCTTGGTTTTCTGTTTAAATGAATATACTACTACCACTTATCACTTACATAGCGCTGAAAGACATATGCAGCGCTGTACATTTTGACATATATAGACAGTCCCTGCTCAAAAGAGCTTACAATCTAACTTGGCCAGACAGATATGACATATAGGGTTGGGGATACAGAATCCAAGGTGAGAGGATATAGATGGAATTAACTAAAAGGAGAATCACATAAGAGCTGAATCTGAAGTCATATCTTGCAGATTGAAATAATCTATCTTCCACAGTTACTGAAATTAATATTTATTTTATTTCCTTTAGGTGTTGCCAGAATTTTGTCTCATGAGGCTGATGTGACAGATATTGCAGTGCTACAGGTAAAGTTGTGCAATGAGCTCAGACAATTTGCAAGATAGACATAGAATGAGTTGAACCAGATAACTATTCTGTCGAGGGCAGTGTTTCCAAATGGGTTGCACTTCAAAGTAATAAATAGAGAGGGGTCAGAGCATATAAACTACAAAGAAGAAAAGAACTATCTTGAAGCTACAGGCTTTCAAGTTTGCACTACCTAATTAATATTAGTTAGATACACAAAAGATTTATAACAATTTAATAAATAGCAGAGGATGGCTATCAGTTCACTTACCATTGTAGTAATGAACCTAAGTCCTAAGCCAAAGTATGTGGAGTAATATCGCTGTCCATCCAGTCTGCCCTTCTATACCATACATTTTCATTTCCTTTCCTTTAAAGATCCTATGTGTTATTTGTCCCATGCTTGCTTAATTTCCATTTTTGTGCAACAGGACTGGTAGGGTTTTAACCCCCACTAGTTGCAAGGCTTGTAGAGAGTCCGTTAATTGTTTTCATGCTCCTCCCTCTGTCTTACTCTAAAGGAGAGGAGTCGGGAGCCTGTCCATTTTGCTTAAGTTTAACCCTTTTTAATGTTATTTTAATTAATTAATTAATTTATATATATATATATATTTTTTTTTTTTTTTTTTTTTTTTTAAAGTATATAGCTTTTTGCTTTCTGGTTGGGGCTTAGGGATGTCCCCAATTTTTCAGACATCTTCAAGGAACACATTTTCTCTTTTCTTTCAGGCAGCTCTCCTTCATGACACCGTAGAAGATACAAATACCACGTTTTTAGAAATTGAAGAACAGTTTGGTAAGGAGATTCGGCAGATAGTAGAGGAAGTGACAGATGACAAGACATTACCAAAGATGAAGAGAAAGCAGTTGCAGATTGAACATGCCCAGCATAGCAGCCAGCATGCCAAGCTTGTGAAACTAGCTGACAAGCTGTACAATCTCCGAGATCTTAATCGCTGCACCCCTACAGGTATACATTTTCCTTGTATTCTGTTTGGTTGGGAAAAATCTATGATATTACTCAAAACCTTTGCAAGGAAAGAAAACATGGGGAAAGTATACACAATTCTTGGTTGTCAAAAAGTGAAAAGAGAGCAGAATCATACTTGGTGATGTCATAGACCGTATGGTTAGCTGAATTGGTATGGCGAAGTTACTCACCTGCCCCCCTCCTCCGTCACCAGACCTTCCCATTTTCCTACTCTCTACTCCCCTTGTCTAGTTCGATCAAAGCTGCAATTTCTGTTAAATTGTTGTAAATCTTCCCTTCATTGCAGACTGTTGCAAATTGCTGTAATTTATTGTAAATCTGCTTGTCAATGCAGATCACTTGCTAATTGATGTAAACCACCTAGAACTCGCTGGGTATGGTGGTATATAAGAATAAAGTTATATTATTATTATTATAGCAGGTGTTATCCGAGGACAGCAGGCAAATATTCTCACGTGTGGGTGACGTCATCTTCGGAGCCCAGTACGGACAGTGCAAAAGTGTTCTGTCACTTTAAAAATCTTGAGACTGCCCATACTGTGCTTGCAGAGTGCCTTCCTGCCTGACTCTGGCTCTCGGGACCTTCAGTTCAGTAAAAAAGCTAAGAAGCCAACTAGGGGAGGTGGGTGGGTTGTGAGAATATCTGCCTGCTGTCCTCGGATAACACCTGCTACAGGTGAGTAACTTTGTTTTATCCAAGGACTAGCAGGCAACATCTTCTCGCATGTGGGACTCCCTAGCTGCCAGGATCATGCCTCTGAGAAGATGGTTATTAACACAAGCCGGGCGAAACCAAACAGGTTGGAGGGAAGTTGGCATCTAAGTGGCAAATAAATTTTGTAGAACTGATTGGCTGAACCGGCTATCTCATCTGGAATGATTCTCCAAACATTAGTGGAATGTGAATGTATGAATTGAGGACCAGGTGGCTGCTCTACAGATGTCCTCAATGGGAGTGGAGTGTAGGTGAGCTACTGAAGTAGCCATTACTTGAACTTTATGTGCCGTGACACGGCCTTCAAGCGTCAGCCCAGCCCGAGCATAGCAAACAGAGCTCAGTCTGCCAGCCATGGTGACAGGAACTTCAAGTCTGTTAGGAGTGAATGACAGGAACAGCTGAGTGGAAGTTCTGTGAGGTTTGGTACGATCCAAGTAATAAGCAAGATTGTGGTTTATGAAGAAATACAGGAAGACCTATAGACTGATTTCAGATGAAATACAGAGATGACCTTCGGGAGGAACTTTGGATGAGTGTAAAGAACTACCCTTTGTTGGTGTTGTACCCTATCATGGCAGAATGTTGTAAAAGGTGGCTCTGACACAAGCGCGTGACGTTCACTGACTCGGCATGAGATGTGAGAGAAATACTGCTTTCCAAGTGAGATACTTGAGGGATGAAGATGAGAGTGGTCCAAATGGAAACTTCATTAGAGTGGAAAGTATAATTTTAAGATCCTAAGTCATCAGAAGAGGCTTCATTAGAGGTCTTGTATGAAGAAGGCCTTGAATGAATCTAGAAACCAAAGGATGTACAATGATTTTTGTCTAGTTGAGTATGGAAAGCACTAATAGCACTGAGATGAACTTTGACTTAATTAAGTTTTTAGTCCAGAGACAGAGGAGATATAGAAGACATTCTAGGACAAATAAGTGATCCATGCCTCATTTGCACCCGGAGGAAAGCTCCCTTGTTCAATAACTCGTGTAAAATAATCTCTCAAGGGAGTGCCAATTTATAAAATTCAGCCGTAAAGCCATCAGGTCCAGGGGCTGAATAATTCCTTTGATTCTGAATCACCCTCTGCAATTCTCTAGGTGTAATAGGAGCATTTAAAGAAACAATGTCAGCATCATTAAGCTTGGGTAAGCCCGAATCAGCGAGGTAATCCCCAATAAGGGAACCCGCTCCCCACTTCTGTTTGGCATAGAAATCCTGAAAGTAGGACCTGAAAAGATTGGAGATCTGAGATGTTTTGTGGTGGAGTCTCCCCAATCTGTCTTTTATCCCCATTATAAAACGCTGTCCTCTCGCCCTCTTCGTAAGGTAAGATAACAATTTGCTTGCACGGTTACCATATCTATGATATTAAAATTTTTGATAAAATAGCATCTTCATCGTGTGTTCGTGTATATGAGTGTTAAGAGATGTTTCTATGGAAATTAGTTTCCCTAGTAGCTGGGGATGGACAAGCCGCATATTGTTGTTTAGCAGCTGCTAAATCTCTCTCCAAACGGAGAATACCCCTAGATAAGCGTCGATTACGAGCTACAACATATGCTATACATTCTCCCCTAAGAACTACCTTAGCTGTACTCCAGAACAAATCTGGGTCGTTCATATGTTGGCCATTAAACTCCAGAAAATCCTCCCACTTTTTGTGCAAAAAATCTTTAAAATGATTTACATCTAATCAAAGCGTGATCAGAAATGTCCGCGGGTCCGATAATTGCCGAGTCTACATTCAAAAACGAGTGTCTAGTAGTAAGAATATAGTCAATCCTAGAGAGCGTACCATGCGCTCTAGATTTGTGGGTATAATCGCGTTCTGTAACATGCAGCAAACGCCAGGGGTCCACCAGGTCCAAGGCAGAACAAAGATACAGAATTCCACAAGTCCCTATCCCCGAGGGAATAGGTTCCGGAGTAGAGCGATCGCAACTGGGATCAGAAACCTGATTATAGTCACCGGCCAGAAACAATGGGTCCCCTGCATGCGCCCCCCCAAAGCAGCCATCAAACGTTCAAAAAATGAGTGGTCATAAACATTCGGGGCATAAATACTCATAAGATAGAAAGAATAGGTACCCACTGTAACATGAAGCAATATAAAACGACCCTGGAAATCCAAGTTTCCAAGTTTATTAGGTTTTTATATACCGCCTATCAAGATTATCTAAGCGGTTTTACAATCAGGTACTCAGGTATTTTTCCCTACCTGTCCTGGTGGGCTCACAATCTATCTAGCGTACCTGAGGCTATGGAGGACTGAGTGACTTGCCCAGGGTCACAAGGAGCAGCGCGGGGTTTGAACCCACAACCCCAGGGTGCCGAGGCTGTAGCTTCAACCACTGCGCCACACACTCCTCCTAATCCCGCACTATCAAGTGGGTCGCCTGTGGTAAAGATTTGTTAAATAAAATAGCTACACCTGCTCGTTTCTGTGGAGAAGAAGCTGTAAAAACTTCACCCACCCAGTATCGCTTTAATTTGGAATGTTCTTCGTCTCTTGGAGAATGCAATATCAGCTTTATGACGTTTCAGCTGATTCAAAATTTTCGTACTTTTAATAGGGGAAGTAATACCCGAGACATTCCAGGAAACAATACGTAAGTAGCGGCTAGAGCCATGAAAAGTCATAAATTCTAAACGTGAGGCTCACCCAATCTATCAACCAAAATCCCACCCGGGCTCCCAGCCTAACCCGGGGTGGAGGGACATATAAAGCAGAGCAGCACCAATTCACATACCAGAATGTCCAGTAGAACCCATACAAGCTCACAGAGATCCCATGAAAAGGAAAACATCTCCCACCCAGGTCCTCCCTCCCCAACTATCCCCTCCCCAACTCCTTCCCCCTTTTCTATTCTTCCCCCTCCAAAGCGGACACATCTGCAGAGCCCACCCAAGTAGTCCTGTAGGTGTGTGAGATCACAGAAAGATGCCTCCCCGAGCCCCAAGTCAACCATCAAAATAACCAACAGTGCAAATAGTCCCGCAAAACCCCCACATCAGAAATTCAGAACATTGGGACAACACAGCGTGTAAAAATTACATAACCTGAGAAACACAGATTAACATGAAGTCCAACAGTACAGCAGACCCTATAACAGGGTATGCTAAGGAACTGTCACTAGAAAAATGAGTGGATCACTGCTATTCTGGACTCGACCACTAGCAAGCAGAGGTCCTGTGGTGGAATCAAATGAGAATTAATATACAGCGCTGCATCTTCAGAAGATTCAAAGGTGTGCCATTGGCCCTGATGATGAAGGCGCAGAAGGGCCGGATAAAGGAACAGAAACCGCAGCTTTTTCTCTGCCAATGTAGAACAGAGCGGGTAAATTTTTTTTCCTTCTCTCCAATAAGGCCACAGAGTAGTCTTGGAAAATACGGACCTCAGAGTCTTCAAACTTTAATCCATTCCAAAGTTGTTTATAGTGGCGCAGAATCTCAACCTTGTGATTATAATTGAGTAACTTGGCTATGATCATCCGCGGGCGCGTTTCCCTGGTTAGCTCCCTTCCCAGGCGGTGTGCCCATTCAAACGAATAGGGCCCAAATCTGCACGCAAAAGAAACTGCTCCCGCAGCCACTTCTCCAGCATCTGCACAAGGGAGGGGCCCGCCACCGTCTCCGGAATCCCCAGAAACCATAAATTTGGCCTAAGGGATCTATTTTCAAGGTCATCCAGACTTTCTGCATACACTCGAGTGAGATCCCGTAAGGCCTGAAGAGCTGAAACATGTTCCCCCTGCGTGTCCTCTAAACTAAACTAAACCTTAAGTTTGTATACTGCATCATCTCCACAATCGTAGAGCTCAGCACGGTTTACAGGAAATGGTATAGAGAAGGAACTCCAATGAGAGGATTACAGGACAGTATAGAGAAAGTTTAGAGGGACTTAGTATATATATGAGAGACACGTGTTTCAAGCTCTGTGGTGCGTCTAGCGGTGTCCCAAATGGTGTCATCTAGCTGCTGCAATTACGTGGACAGCTTGTCCAGGCTAGGCTGCATCGCCGAAACGACCACCTGGGTTATGTCCTGGAGCGCTTCCGGGGACAGTTGGCTCACCTCCGAACTTGGTCCCAGTGCCATTTTGTCCTTGGCCGGCTTCAGACGCTCACAGTCTTTTTTTGTAGTTTTCGCGGTCATGGGGAGCACTGATGATGTTAAATATTTGTCCATGCACTGGCCTTGCAGCAAAAAAGCATCCGTGTTCCTCGAATCTGCCCAAACTGCGGTAAGAATGCCAATAGGTGACTCGGAGCCCGGGAGCACAGGCAGAGTGCAACTGCCCTTGCTTACGGCATCACGTGATCATTTCTAGGACAAATGAAATAGGAGAGGTGATTGGATCTAATGAGTTGTTATGCCAAATTGTAAAACAAGTCCATTTGAAATGATAGCAGTGCTGTGTAGGTTTTCTAGAGGTTTCAGTGATGGCCGACACTGGTGCAGAGTGGTTGGGCAAGAAATACCACACTGTGAGAGCTAGCAAACATAGATTGGGATGGAGGAAAGAGCCCTTGTTCTGTGTCGGCAACATCAGAAAGATTTGAAGTGTGATGGGTTCCCATACACTGAGCTGTAGGAGGAGAGGAAATCATGGTTGACATGGCCATTGAGATACTATGAGAATCATGGTGGCTTATTCTTGGCAAAGTTTGAGTGGAGTTTTCCCAAGTAGAAGAATTGGAGGGAAAGCATAAAGGAACTTGTCTCACCACTTGAGGAGAACAGTGTAGAGTCTGGAACAGAAGAGTGGAAGTTTGTGATTTCTAGGGGAAAGCAAAGTGATCCACTTCTGGGGTTCCCCAGTCCACAAACATCTGATGTAAGGTGATGGAGTTGAGTGACCGCTCCTCTGGCTATAGAATTCTGCTCAACTTGTGCCTTCTTCCAATGTAACTTCTGGTGAAACTGGAAGTTACATCAGAAGGAGGGACTTGGCAGCAAGGAGGTTCCCGTAGCAACGCTGCATGCAGGAAGCTTCCAACTGGCTGGTATGCCTGCCCTGGGAGGAGGAAGAGGCTGACCCAGGAGAGTCGCACATTTGTGTATTTTTCTTTTTGTTGCCACTGGCAATCGGGGGGGGAAGGGAGGCAACTGGCAGCAGATCGTTTCCTATGGGGACAAGGCCATTCACCACTCTACAAGGCAGCGAATGGCCTTGTCCCCATACCCGCAGCAACCAGTCAATTTCTTCTCCCATTCCTGCTGGTTACCTGTGGCTACCCGCGGGAAACAATCACCGTGTCATTCTCTAGGTGCTACCTTATTTTAACTCTCATCGTAGTGTGAGCTGCAGCCTGGGATCCAATCGCCCCCAAAGCAGGAACCGAGGAGGGCATCACTTCTAAATCAGAAGCCCAAACTGGGGACTCACTTTGCCATCAGGAGCTGGAACAGGGTGTGCCTCAGCCTGTGATCCAGAGGGGTAGAGCCGGGCCAGGCATGCCAGCAGGATCCCATCTGTGATCATCACAGATCTTGGGGCATAGCAGGATGGGCTAAAGAAAACGAGGAGCCCCACCTGTCTGAGTGCCCTCCCTTGAGGAAGCTTTTGTCCTCTTCCACCTCCTCCGCTGGCTTTTCATTGTCCTGGGATGAGTCCGAGGAGGAGGTCTCCAGTGACCCTGAGCGCTTCACTACCGCCCTCCCCCTGCCTTCCTGCAGACCATCTAATTCTAAACCTCCCCCCCCCAGATCTCACACGGTGAGACCCACTTTCTTCCTTTATGATATCTTGGTTGCACCCATCTATTGCAAATTTATGGTATTCGTGAGGGGGCTGTGCCCCTAACCCCTGCAAATATGGAGGGAGACCTGTATTTTGTACTGAAAGTGGCACACTCCCAATTTCAAAGCGAATATATTTCCTGTGGGCTGGGAGGATGGGAATGTGTGTGTGTAGGCTTCTTTGAGATCTAGAGAGCAGAGCTAGTCGTCCTTCCCTAACAAATAACTTCCCTGGCAATAGGGTTCCCAGAGAGACCATATAAAATTTATCTTTCACCAAATATTTGTTGAGAGTGCGGAGGTCCAGAATAGGACAGAGGTCTCTGGACTTTTACTAAAAGTGTTTCTCATTCCTAAAAACCCTTGGCCCCCCCCTCCTACATAGATTCTTGTTCTATGGCAGGGGTAAGCAATTCCGGTCCTCGAGAGCCACAGGCAGGTCAGGTTTTCAGGATATCCACAATGAATATGTATGAGATTGATTTGCATGCACTGCCTCCTTGAAATGCAAATCTATCTCATGCATATTTATTGTGGATGTCCTGAAAACCTGACCTGCCTGTGGATCTCGAGGACTGGAATTGCCTACCCATGTTCTGTGGCATTGAACTGGAGAAAAGGTTGAGAGCTCCTGATGAAGAAGGTTGTTTCGAGAAGGAGTTGAAAGAGAACCCTGTTGGCAGATGGTTTGGAAGTATTTTTTTGGAAATGAAGTACATAGCCCTGACTCACCACAAGAAGATGGATTTCCAGGTGGTGTCATAAACAATATGTCGCATCGATGGAACAGATTAAAAAAAAATTTTTGATCAGTGGAGCATAGAGTTCTAGAATTAGAGTAAGGTATAATCAAACTCTCAATAAAGGCTGAAGAATGTGCTAATTTTGTTTTGCTTGTAAGAAGTAGAATTTTGAAAGTTAAACGATGAGAAATTGGTAACCAGTGAGCAGTTTTTAGTGTCGAAACATTTTTATTGAAATAAATGCCAAACAAGAGATGACAAAAGAAATAAAAACAATCAACAGTAACACCCCACCCCCTACAGCACTCCCCCCACCCTCAGCAAAGCCCTAGGAGGGAATCAGGGCCCACAAGGGGTCACTCGATGAAATTGAAGGGGGACAGGTTTAAAACAAACGCAAGGAAGTACTTTTTCACACAGAGGGTGGTGGACACATGGAACACCCTTCCGGAGGCCGTGATAAGGAATAGCACAGTACAGGGTTTCAAGGATGACCTGGATAGGTTCCTGGAAGACAAAGGGATTGAGGGGTACAGATAAGAGCAGTGGAAGGTTTAGAGATAACTGTAGAGGTAGGCAATAAAATTAGTCAGGGACCGCTGACCAGGCAATATGCCTGATGGGCCGCCGCGTGAGCGGACCGCTGGGCTGGATGGACCTCTGGTCTGCCCCGGCGGAGGCGACTACTTATGTACTTATGTACTTATGTACAAGACAATCCAAACCTACTACAAAACAGTTACCTGGGAATCTGGATTCTTATAATCCCCAGGCCCCAGAAACTGCAGGGCTCCTCCCCCCCACGTCCATTCAAAACACACAATACAAGAAAACCATCCCCCCCAAATCCCCTCATCTTCAACCACTGCAAAAAAAATTCCCTATTTTCCATCCAGAACCAATGGCAAACCCAAGAAACAATAGGAAATCACAGCTCGTTCAAGATCAGACTGCATCCTTTGGGATTTAAAATCTGAAGCTAGGGATCCCAAACCAGCAAATATCTTTGACTCTCTTTCCTTGAACCCTTCGCATCTGGGGCTTCCCAACAGGCCTACTGATGCACATCACCCCACCAAAGCCAAAACCCTGGAGGCTCACAAGAAGTCCAATATTTCAAATACCCTTCCGAGCCACCAGGGCTTGCTTCCGGCATAACAGCTTATGAACCCCACCCATCGTCCCATAAGCTCCAGCTAAATCTAGCACCAGTTGTTCCGGGGTGCCAGCCAGAGCCAAGCCCAGCCCAGTATGCATAAAATGTAAAATCTCCTGCCAATATTGTTGTACAAGAGGACACCCCCAGAACATACGTCCAAATGTCCCTTCTCCAGACTCGCATTTAGTACACAACTTAGACTTAGCACCCCCACAATAATAATATTGCTGAGGCATAAGATAGGCTCTATAAAGCATTCCTGAAGGGGCGCATTGCGGGTCAAGGCTGGAACTCCCTGGATCTGCGCAACAATATCCCACTCCCGTAAGGAT
The DNA here is from genome assembly GCF_902459505.1 of Geotrypetes seraphini. Taxonomy (NCBI): domain Eukaryota; kingdom Metazoa; phylum Chordata; class Amphibia; order Gymnophiona; family Dermophiidae; genus Geotrypetes; species Geotrypetes seraphini. The sequence continues at coordinate 31,825,398 of NC_047097.1, forward strand.
ACCTGCAAATCTTTTTCCCAACCCCTACGATATAAACTCATATCCTTACACGCTTCCACATTCCCCATGCCCTTATAAAGCATCAACACCGACACAGTGAGCAGTTTTGAATTGTTTGAAGTCTTCTAATCTCTTTGAGTGATGCCTTGGTAGAGTGAGTTCCAGTAATCAAGGTAGGTGATGACAATTGAATCAAAATATTAAGAGATGAGGGTTCTAAAAGTGCTGAGATAGAACAAATTATTTTTACTTTAAAGAAACATTTTTTAATTACTGAACTTATTTGTTGATGGTAGGTTCATTTGTTTTCTTTGATTACCCCTAACAATTTGGTGCTGTCCATTTGGAGATTACATATTCTCATTTGGAGATAACATATTCTCATTGAGCCATTGGCTTATTTTTTCCATACTGAGGTTTATTTCTTGTATTTCCCCTGGTATGTGATTTTGAAGAGAGTGTAATAGCTGTATGTTGTCAGCATATGTGAAAACCATGAATCCAATTGACTGAGAGGGTCAAAAATGGAGCGAGAAAAAGATTAAATAAGATCGGTGATAGCATTGTGCTTTGAGGTACTTCAAAGTTTTTTGAGTTTTCTAATATTACCTGGAAAGATCGATCTGAGAAGAACGACTTAAATTATTGGAGAGCTGTTCTGTGGTTCCTATGAACTGAAGTCTTTTCAAAAGTCTTTTCAAATGTAAAGAGTGATCTAGCAGGCGGCGAAGCTAGACCCCTCCATCTCTATTCTGTTGACAACCACATGTGACTTTAAATCTTTTTGAAAAGAAATCAAAACTCTGTTATTCAAAGAAACTATCTTGTCCGCTTATCCCCCCTCCTCCATAACATCCCCCGCCCTGCATACTCCACCATATAACCAATCCTAATCTCCTCCCTCCCTACAAGTTTCCTCAAATGTCCCCCCCTTCCTTAAATTTACCTTCTTAGCCTCCACTATGTATCTAACCCTATCTCTTATCCTAGCCTCTCTATATTTGTAACTTCCTGGAAATGTCCAGCCATCTTCAATTGTAATCCGCTTAGAACTGCAAGGTACAGGCAGAATAGAATTCTCTAATGTAATGTAATGTACACTGTTCTTCAACCGCCGGTCTGCGGACTGGTGCCGGTCCACAGGAAATTTCTGCCGGTCCACACAGGGCCGGCAAGATTAAGGTGACCATAGGTCCTGTTTTCAGACCTCCTGTCCCGTTGTCCCCACACACAGCTTTGGGATGCCGAAATGTCCCATTTTCAGGGACAGTGTCCCGAAGCTGTGCTCGGGACAACGGGACAGGCGATCATTTCCTGTCCCTACCTGTCGCACCCAAAAAAAAAAAGCCTCCCTTCTTCCTTTCACCCGGTCCGCTGCTATCTTACTGCCCTGCTGCTGCTAAAGCCGACAGGAAGTCTTCTTTCCGACGTCAATTCTGACGTCAGAGAGGACATTCTGGGCCAGGAAATCGCTGCCTGGCTGGCCCAGAACATCCTCTCTGATGTCAGAATTAACGTCGGAAAGAAGACTTCCTGTCGGCTTTAGCAGTAGCAGCAGCAGAGCAGTAAGATAGCAGCGGACCGGGGAAAGGAAGGAAGGAGGGAGGCTTTTTTATTTTTTGTGCGGCAGGGAGGGAAGGAGGTAGGCAGGCAAGCAGGCTGGCTTTGGCCAGGGAGGTAGGCAGGCAGGCAGGCTGGCTTCGGGGGTGGGAGTGGGACAAAGTCTGGAATGCAGTGAGAGGGACATAGGAAGGAGGCCCCGGGGGCACTAAAGACATAGGAAGGGGCACTAAGGACATGGGAAGGAGGCACTGGGGGCACTAAAGACATAGGAAGGAAAGAGGGAGGGAATAGAAAGGGACAATTGTTGGGCCTGAGTGCAGAAGAAAGAAATGAAAGAAAGGATACACAGACAGAAGGAAACACAACCAGAGACTCATGAAATCAAAGGTAGGAAAAATGATTTTATTTTCAATTTAGTGATCAAAACGTGTCAGTTTTGAGAATTTATATCTGCTATCTATATTTTGCACTATATTTGTCTATTTTTCTATAGTTACTGAGGTGACCGAGCTCGCGGAGATGGGGCGGAAATGGGGTTTTTAAATTTTAGTCCTAGTAGTTTGCCGATCCACAGAATAATTCTTTTCTTTCTGCCGGTCCATGGGTGTAAAAAGATTGAAAAACACTGATCTAGTAACATAATAAATGACGGCAGATAAAGACGCAAGTGGTCCATCCAGTCTGCCCAACCGTACATGCTCCATAAATTAATTTAGTTTAAATTGTCCTTTTTCTTAGATATTTCTGAGTTGGTTCAGAAGAAGGCTAATAAAATGGTGTGTGGTCTTCGTCATAAGGCATATGGGGACAGACTTAAAGATATCAATCTGTATACAGAGGGCAGATATGATAGGGACGTTTAAATACCTAAGTGATATAAATGCACATTTGAAAGGAAGCTCTAGAACGAGAGGGCTTGGGATGAAGTTAAGAGGTGATAGGTTCAGGAGTAATCTAAGGAAATATTTTTTTACAGAAAGGGTGGTAGATGCGTGGAACAGTCTCCCGGTGAAGACAGAGACTGTGTCTGATTTCAAGAAAGCCTGGGATAGTCATGTGGGATCTCTTAGAGGAAGAGATAATGGTTACTACAAATGGGCAGACTGGATGGGTCATTTGGCCTTTATCTGCCATCATGTTTCTATGCATAAAGGGCTGAATGTTATTTGCAGTAGCTATACATTTAGAGCAGGGATGCCCAAGTCTGGTCCTCGAGATCTACTGGCAGGCCAGGTTTTCAGGATATCCACTATGAACATGCTTGAGAGAGCCCTTCCTCAGATTCACAGAGGCAGGGGTGTTTTCACACCATGCCTTCCTTTCTGCTGAATGTGGTTTTGGTGTTCCATGTCAATCAGGAAGTGTGGCTTTCTGCCTTTCAGCCCATGGGCAAGAGGAAACAGGACAGAGGATTGAAGTTGCTGGATGTCGGGAGAGGAGTTCTTAATTTTCTTGAGGTGACAAATGAGTTCTGCCCTTCGGATCATCTATTTGTCTTAACCAGTTCTAACCATTGGGGAAGACCAGCCTCTAAATCTTCTATTTCCCAAGGGATTCACATGGCTGTTCCTTGCATATTTGGGCTGTGGCAAGCAGTCTCCAATTGCTGTGAAGCCACTCTACCAGAAGTGTGGCTTCCACCTGGGCAGAGTCCAGGGCAGTGCTGCCTGATGAAATTTGTAGAGCAGCATTCTCCCTTCCCCTCTTGCAGACTCCTGGTGTTGACCATTTTTTCCTCTCTTAATCCAGCACACTCTCCTCTTCAAGGATGTCTGTGTGCTTTCATAAACCTATAGCATAGCCTCTTATTCTGTAACCTCATCATCTTTATTATATGTCTACTGTGTTTCCCTGAAAATAAGACGTACCCCAAAATTAAACCCTATTATGATTTTCGGGGTAGATCTTAATATAAGTCCTACCCCAAAAATAAGCCCTAGTCGGGATTCGCCGGCAGCGTTTCTCCCCCCCCCCTTCCGCCCCCCACAGCCATCCTTACCTCCCATCCGAACCGCTGACCGCGAGCGAGCCCTACATACCGGTACTTCCCTCCAAATTAGTGTTGGGCCAACAGCACTCTAAACAGGCTGCTTCGGCCTCGTCCACCGATGAATTCTCTCTGCCGCGTTACTGATGACATTATCAGTGATGCGGCAGAGGGAATTCACTAGTGGGCAAGGCCAAAGCAGCCTGTTTAGAGTGCTGCCAGCCCGACGCTGATTTGAAGGGAGGTACTGGTATGTAGGGCTCTCTCGTGGTCGGTGGGGTTCGGATGGGAGGAAAGGATGGAGGTTCGGCGGGGGGTGCTCAAGTGTTCTGCTGCACAAGGGATGGGCGGGAAGGATAGAAGCTGGGCAAAGGTTCTGCTGTACGAGAGATGGAAGCGAGGAAGGAAAGGTTAGAAGCTGGGCAAGGGTTCTGCTGCAAGATGCTGCACATGTGTGAGAGAGAAAGGAAAGAGGAAGAATTGGGGTGAAGGAGGGGAAGGGAGAGATGATCATGTACATACCCCGAAAATAAGACCTAGTGTGTTTTTGGGCCCAATATTAATAGAAGACACTGTCTTATTTTGGGGGAAATACGGTAGTATGCACAAGAGTAGAATGCATTTGTTTCTGTATTTACTGACTATGTTCCTTCTGTGACAGGCTGGTCAGAACAGCGGGTCCAAGAATACTTCATTTGGGCATCACAGGTGGTGAAAGGTCTACGTGGGACAAGCCCAGTCTTGGAAGAAAAGCTGGACCAACTATTCATACAGAGAGGAGTACCAATTTAAGTCCTAAACAATCTGGGCACCAAACACTGAATGGACATATTTCAGCAACAACCATCTTAAGGAAGAGTTCAGCATGTAGTTAGCAGTACAAATCTTAATAATAAGATGGTGAGTGCAAAACAGAAAACAGGGTGCAACTGGAATACAATATGTGTATGCATTATATATGTAATATCATCATTGTTTATTCCATGATTATTTTTTTTTTTAATATTTTTTATTCTTTTTTTAAATTCTTACATCAAGTGAAATACATGTAATACATTCAATTATGAAAAAACACTTGAAATTATCATTAAATTTTCTTACAATGTGAATTAAATAAACCCTTTATCAGAATTTTATATCATATTAATATTACAATAGTTTTCCTTCCCTACCCCTTCTATATGTTCTATACATGTGTTATTATATCTGATCAGTAGAATAATTTGTCAATGGTCCCCATATTTTATTAAATTTTTTAATATAACCTTGTTGTAATGCCAATACTTTTTCCATTTTATATATATGTGACAAATTATATATATATATATATATATATGACAAATTGAATTCCACCCAAAAAAATTCCATGATTTTCCAGCATATTACAGCAGGTCAACATTTCCATTCCTAGCATCTCAAATCAATAAAGGCATACTGGGATACATCATTATTTTTCCTAACTTTGTTTTATTCAGTTTTCAACATCTACTATACAACTCATTCATTTAGCATTTTGCAAAAGCATTCAATATATTCTCTCCCATCTACCCTTGGCTTTGCCTCCACGTCCCTGCAAATAAACCATACAGTTTTCCCTCCTTGGGCATTCAAGCATGCGATAAACATAGAGGATCTCTAATTAGAAAACGAAGGATGTAAATTAAAGAACTAAGGCCGGTATTGGACAGACCTGCACGGTCTGAGTCCCATATATGGTGACTCGGTGTAGGATGGGCTGAGGTGGGCATCAGTGGGAACTCCACTAATATGGAACAGGAGGATGTTACAGGCCAGTCTTTACGGTAGATGTCCTGCAAACAACGGGATGGTTGGATATGCCGGAGTGAGCTTGGATGGCAACTTCAACATTTGGAACCCAGGACAATACCAGACTTTACAGTCTAAGGCCCAGAACTACCAAAAAAGAGACAAGTTAATCAAATTATGTATTTTTTAAATGAGTATCACTAATGGGCAAACTGGATGGACCGTTCAGGTCTTTATCTGCCGTCATTTACTATGTTACTATGTTTTAAACCTGACTGGATTGTGGCCCTTGAGGATCATGGTTACCTGGAGTCTTCTTTTGCATGTTCTAGTTAGCATGTAAAATGCTGAATTCTGCAGTTAGGTCTATTCTCTTCTCCCCCAGTTTCCATCTAATGTATAAATTGGACATGGGGTAGGATTTATAGGAGATATGAAATATTAGGATAAAAAATCTGTGTGTATGTCTTACCTGTTTTACTACATAATAGAGCATTTCTTGTACAATCCCACTTTATTCCGGGACCAGTAGGTTATTTCCATCTACCTGCCAGAACTTTGTAGGAAGCTTCAAACTTCAGAGATTTCAACCCCACCCCCTCTTACCTCATCACTGTCCCTGTAAGCATCAGTTTTCCTTCCTGTAAGCCAGGCTATAGGAGCTTGTCTTTTCTGCTTGTGTTTTATTTCGTGTATTTTCAGTCTTTGCATTTGTGGTTTTCACTCTTGTGCTCCAGAGGTTCCCTGTGGGAACAGCTCTGACTGTGGTAGATTGCAGACCTTTGGAAAAGTCTGCTTCTGTGTGTGTGGGGGGGTTTTCCCTGCTTGTCAGTAACCCTCATAGACAGCCTGCATTTCAGATCGGGGCTCAGAGAACATTCCCTTGGGAGCTTGTTCACACCAGGTTCAGCTCTGTCTGCAGTGTTTTCCAGACCCTACTCCTGTGAAATTGGTGTCGGGGGCCCTGGGGAGTGCGCAGGTGACACTATGGCGAAATGCAAGCGTGTCTCGAGAAATGTTTGTTTATTAAAAGTTTTAACTGCACTTTATCATCAGCACGGTGTACAAAATATATAAAAACAAGAAACAAAACGCCATTTAAAAAAGGAAAGAAAAGGCAAAGACAAGAAAAAAAAAATGAATTAAATCCAAGTAATCAATAAACCTCATAAATCCACCAAACAGTCCAAAACTGATACGCAGAGGTTGGCTCCTGCCGTGGAGGATGGATTTTCCTCAGATTTTACTATGCTTTTTCAGTCATATTTGACTGTCTCTGCTTGTTTTCCTTCTGCCGGCCTCTGTGCCGGTCACAGGGACCCCTACTCCTGTGGACCCAGGTCTTTTTCTCTTGCCTCTCTTCGGGGGTGCTGGCAGGTGCCAGATACGCTTTTCAAACCTCTGCTTTCGCAGGGGGCCACTGCAGCTTCCGCAGATGTGGCAGATCTATAAGATCCGGATCAGTGCAAAGCCCCTGATTTAGGGGAGGATCTCACAGTGCGCAGATTTTTCAAGCGCATGCATCTTGTGGATTTGATCTGAATCTCTCCAGAAATTAAAGCTGCACTCTGAGAATGTTTCTCATGAGTAACCAGAAGCCACAATCCGCCTCTCTTCCTGATCATCCTGACCTTGTTTGGATTCTTATGGACATCTGGGAGACTCCCGAGGGTCCCTTTAAATGTGCTTGCACCATGGCGTGGCTTTATCCCATGGTGAATGCCTTTAACAAACACTTTGCTTCCCCAAAGGTGGATTCCTCAGTGGTGCAGGTCACCAAGCACACTTTTATCCCCAGTGATGGGGGAGTGGTCATGAAGGATGTTGAGGACCGAAGTGTGGATTTTGTCCTTAAACATCTGTTTGATTCGGTGGCCGCTAGTTTTAGGGCGTTGTCAGCCTTCTCTTTTGTGGCCCTGGGCCAGCCATTCCAAATTGTGCCAAGATCCTGACACTGTGATACTTCATGACTTGGATTTTATACTCTCAGGAGTGGATTATATGGCCGATGCCTTGTATGACATTTTTACTAAGCTTTCCACCTATTCTATTTCAGCTCGCAGAGTGCTCTGGATCCAGCAGTGGTCTGGTGATTCGTCTTCTAAAGTGACCTTGAGCCGGTTGCCTTTTAAGGGACAGCTGCTGTTTGGCCAGGGTTTGGATGACCTTATGGCCAGTGTTCAGGATTGCAGGACCAAGTCGTTGCCTGTGAATAGGTCCCACCCTTCCAGGGATTCAGGGCATCCTAATTTTCATCCCTTCAGGTGCTTTCATCCATACTCAGGCCCTTTCATAGGCCAGCGGTCCTGTGTATGTCAGACTGCTCTTTAGCAGTTCTCAGCGTCAGCCCTCTATGGGGAGTCATTCAGCAGCTCCTGCAAAGAAGCAATTCTGACGCCAGGCTGGTATCTCTTCCCCCCCCCCCCCCCCCATATCACGGGGCGGTTGTCAGCTTTTACGGCGGAATGGCAGGCCATTAACTCCAACCATTGGGTCTTGGAGGTTCTTAGAGATGGCTACAAACTGGAGTTTCTCTGGATTCTCCAGTGGGTTGCCCCAAGAAGACAGTTCAGGTGCAGTCCACAGATTAGTCGATATTGTGGCCATAGAACCCATTCCAGAGCGAGACTCGAGTTTTGGGCGATACTGAATATACTTAATTGTTCCAAAGAAAGGCTCCAACAATTGGAGACCAATTCTGGAGCTCAAGGTGGTCAATGCGGCGCTGAAAGTGCCTCATTTCTCCATGGAAACGGTGCGCTTAGTGATAGCATCAGTGGCGCCGAGGGAGTTCCTAGCTTCCCTGGATCTAACAAAGGTTTATCTTCACATTCCCATTTTTCCGGACCACCGGAACTATCTGAGGTTCCACGTCTTGGAATAACATTTCCAGTGTGCAGTGATGCCTTTTGGGTTGGTGAAGGCACCCAGGACCTTCACCAAGGTGATGGTGGCCCATCTTCACACCCTGGATGTCTTAGTTCACCCGTATCTGTTTGGTTGATCAGAGCTCCCTTGGAGTGTGAGGGGCAGCAGGCTGTTCAGCAGGTGGTACAGTTGTTGCAGCGCCTGGGCTAGGTGATCAATTTCAGCAAGAGTTACACCAAGCCGACGCAGGATTTAGAATACCTAGGAGTTCGATTTCACATAGGACAGAACAAAGTGTCCCGTCAGGGGAAGCTCAGTCAGGTTATTGGGGACCTTCTGGCCACTCCGGTCCCAAAGGAAGTTTCACTGAGATATTGTAGATCCTTGATATCTTCACATATTTCTCCAAGTCATGACGCTGATGTCAGTGTAGCAAGACGGGCAAGGACTCCGATTTTTCTACTAGAGTACTTTTCAGGATCAGGCTCCGAGCACGCCTGGGATTCTGATTAGGAGCTAGACAAAATAGATGTATTTTCTGAAGAGGGTATAACTGCCTTGTCACCAGATCCATCGCCATATGAAAGAAAAAAATCCTCGCCAGAAGAACTCAGTTCATTGATTTTAAATAGGAAATGGGCAATGTCATTCCACTTAAGAATGGAGGGCAAAAACAATGGACATCCTCCAATTCCTTGACCACCCAAGAATCCTTAAGGATGTACAGATGAGAATGTGGGAGACTATTCTCTTTGAACCTCTTACCAACAAGATCAACTCCACATAGAGTTAAACAGGTTCCTAAATTCAAGAAGCAACAGCTTCCTCACGAGGTGGTTCAATCTGCTCTCAAAGGAGCCAAATGTTCTAAGAAACACTGTTTTGACTCAAGATATCTAAGTACCAGTTTATTAATGCCTAAAACACAAATAGTTCTTCTAACATAAGTACCATAGTGTCACAAGTCACTTCTTATTCTGAATAGAATGTTTACTTGGTAGGCTTGAGCTTCCTGAAAGTTGGGCAAGAATGACTCCACAGTAGAATAAACTTGATTTCTGTTGCTTTTGGTTTGTAAAGATTTTCTTTGAAGCAGAAACACCAACGCACTGATTTCAGCTGAGAATTTGCTCCATTGATGGTTTTTTAAATCTACTCTGTCAATACTCCACTGACTGAAGAAATAATATACAAGACTGTCCTATCTTAAGTGAAAGTGCAGGTTTAATTTTCTTAAATTATGGGCTGGCAAAAGCTTGTCAAATCTAAATCTCAGCAGTAGAGAATGACACGGGGAAAAAATCTGTCCCCGTCATTGCCCTGTCCCCGGCCCACCATCCCCGTCACCGCCCGTCACTGCCATCCCATTCACCACCCCGTCACCGTCCCCGCAGCATCCATATAAGCCTCAGTACTGCAATATTTAGCTTATTCCTTCCTTATAAATCAAAATTCTGGCTGCTGAACTAGAGAAAGAGATGTTCAACTGGCAGGGCTTTGTTTATACATTTTTATCAACACAACTAATATACTACTTTATCCTAAAGCAAAAAAAAAAGGAAAATAAATATAAATTTTTTTTCTACCTTTGTTGTCTGGTTTCTGCTTTCCTCATCTTCTCATTCAATTCCTTCCATCCACTGTGTTTCTTCTCTCTGCGTCTTCCATTTGCTCTGTTACTGTGCCTTTCCCTTCACCGCCCCCCCCCCCCCAATTGGTCTGGCACCCATCTTCTTCCCTCCGCTCCCCCATAGTCTGGCATCTGTCTTCTTCCCTTCCAGCGTCTTCTCCCCATTCTGTCTTCTACATTTCCCTTCAGGGTCTGTTCCTCTCCACCCTCCTTCAATGTCTGTTCTATTCCTTTCCACCACCACCCTTCCCTCCCTCCTTCACCATCTGTTCCTTTCTACCACCCTTCAGCTCCTCTCGCGCGTCCTATCTATCTATCTACCTCCCTCCCTCTTACTTTCGTGTCACATTACAATATAATTTGTGCAAGCTGCTGGAGCCTGCGAGCTCGGTCCCCAAACAATCTCGCTTCTGTGTTCCTATTTTCTCCATTTCTAATATCTACCCTATGTATCTGGCATTGCCCCCCCCCCCCGTGTCCATATACCATTCCCATAGCATGTGTGTCCCCTTTATGTCTCTGTCCCTATGCCCCCATGCACATAATTTCACCTCTGTTTCCTTCCTGTGTCCAGTTTTCCCCTCTCTTCCTCTTCCACACCAATGTGTCTCTTCTCTTCAACCCCATCTAGCTTTTTTCCCTCTTTCTTCCCCCCCCCTGCTTCCAGCATCTGGCTCACCTGCCTGTCCTCCCCTTTCTTTCCCGCTGTGGGTTTCTTTCTCTCCCTCTTCATCCCCTTGGCCCAGAATCTGTTTCCCTTTCACTCCCTCCTTCCTAGTGTGAGCCAGGAACACGTGGGATCGTGCGGTCCAGCAGCCCCCTTCCGCCCGATTGCAGCGTTCCATCAGCTCACTCCCTTTACCTCACCTTAGATGCCGAATTTGCCAGCTTTCTTTTTCGCCCAGCCACATGCGTTCAAAAAGCTGTGCACGCTCAGCTGCTCAGTTGTTCAATCTTCTCCTCTGACGCAACCGGAAACAAGAAGTTGCAGCAGAGGAGAAGATTGAACTTGAGCAGCCGCGCGTGCGGCTGGGTGAAAAAGAAAGCCGGCAAACTCGGCATCTAAGGTGATGTGGAGGGAGGGAGATGGCAAAACCCTGCGATCGGGCGGGTGGGGGCTGCTGAACCGCGTGATCCTTGATTGCCTCACTGTGGAGACAAGACCATTCACCGCTCCACGGGGCGGTGAATGGCCTTATCCCGGTCCCCGCAGCGACCACTATTTTTTCTTTCCCCATTTCGGTGGGTTACCTGCGGCTACTCGCGGGTAACAACCACTGTGTCATTCTCTACTCAGTAGTAACCATAAGAATAGCCTTACTGGGTCAAACCAATGGTCCATCAAGCCCAGTAGCCCATTCTCATGGTGGCCAATCCAGGTCCCTAGCACCTGGCCAAAGTGTAAAGACATTTATGCAGTTGGGAAATGCTTAAAGGTTATAGGGTTCATAATTGAAATGGAAATACATCTAAAACCTGTCCAAGTGCTGATAATTGAAACAGCTTTTTAGATATATCCAGGGACATTTTAGGGCCTCTGAATGATGTTGTATACCCAGAACTGCAAGGGGCATTTTTTGAGGAGTGGTGAGGGCGGGATGTGAGCCAACCTAGACTTACCCCCTCTTCTATTAAACTGCACTAGCAGTTTCTAGTGTGGAGAGCCGCGCAGAATGGCCCACACTGCTCCCAATGTTCATAGGAACTCTATGAGTGTTGGGAGCAGCGCAGGCCATTCTGCGTGGCTCCCTGCGCTAGAAACTGCTAGCGCAGTTTAATAGAAGAGGCCCTTAGTGTTATTGCAGGGTTAATCAAAAGTTTTACAAGGCAGCCTGGATGGAACTTATACGTTGTGACTTAAGTGATCTAAAACCAGATCTAAATGCCCAGAAGGTATCCAAAGTGCCCAGATAACCACTGCAGACACAAAGTACAGACCCTCACCCCCCCCCCCTCCCCCGTGATCACTGACCCTCTCACATGGCCATAAAAATTGGAATAAAAACATACATGCCTATCTCTGGAACATCAGCACCTGCTATAGGAAAGCCTAGTCGAGCTGCACTGAAGTCTCTTAAGTAGCCTGGGGGTGGGCTAATGAACCATAGAGAGGAAGACCCAGGCCCATAAATCACTATTTTATATGTATGTATTTTGTTTGTTAAGTTTGTTTGTTAAGTTTTAACCCATAACATTAGTTATTTTATATGTCGACACCAATATTTTATTTGTATATTTTTTATGTTGTACATCGCCTAGTAATTTAAATAGGCGATTCATTAAGAACAAATAAACTTGAACTTGAACTAACCACTACATTCATGGTGGAAAATGTGAGCCCACCAAAAAAATCCCAAACCCTACTGTACTGCCATATAGGTGCCATCTGCAGCCATAAGGGTTATTGGGGTATAGTGGGTTTGGGGGGGCTCAACATTACTTATATGGGAATTCTGGTGAGATGTTTATGAGGCATCCTTTTTGTGAAGTTCACAGCAGTGCCTTAAGGTGCCCCACTGTTCTGTTGCCATGTCTGGGTGGCCAGTCGATTACAAGATTGGCCCCTCCGACGTCCAAAGGGTCTTGTTCTGGGCGTTTGGGACTTGGATGAATATTTGAATGCGAGTGTGGTATAAAGATAGACGTAGTGGCGGTCTGGATGATCAAACGCCTGGATGTACAGATGGATGCTTTTTGAAAAAAATGATACAGTACTCCCCCGAATGTGGTTTTTCACCTGTCAAAGGGGAGGGAGAGGGCAGCTGGAGTGCTGGCGGGTGAAGAAAATCACTCGGGTCTGCGCCTCTTCCTACAGCAATCAGGAGCCGCTTTGAGGACAGGAAGAGGCGGTCGAAGCAGACTGTGAATTTGTGGGGCAACGCTGCACTTTAGACATATTTTTGGATTAGACTTTGGGTGACTAGTGCCCTCCATCCCAAAAGGACGTTTCTTTTGATTATAGCCCTCTACATCTGCATGCTTTAAGTAGAAGCATAAGGTTATAATAACAGAAAAAGAACAATATGCATGTCATAAACTGGTTTTATTTTATAACGTTGGATTTTGTTAAAAAATGTGGAGAAGAGGAAACCAGCTCGTGGCTAGTGCTGGCACGACTTTGTCCTCGTTTTTTCTGCGCTACCGGCTACAGCCTCGACTCGGAGGTGCAGCGAAGCAAGACGGGCGGTGCCCCTGACTAATAAACCGCAGGACAACCCGAAGCGAGAAGGTTAGTTCCGCCCCGAGATGGAGGGGGACACACTTGAGCGCGACACCACGGCCAGGAAGCCGTTAACTGCCTTGAAGGCAAAGCCCGCGCGCGGGAAGATTAGCAGCGTAACGTAACCCGGAAGCGAGGTGCTGTCGGGGAGAGGAGGCTAGTGAGGTTTGTGGCGCAGCCCCTTCCAGGCTTCTTTGCTATAGCGCTGTACATTTCATGAACCGGCCTTTTATGTTTTGGGCGCCAGAAGAGGCATTCTCCAGGCAGCCCCACTTGGTGAAGGCCCTGGACTAAGCCTGCCTGGCAGATGCAGTAGGTTTTTTGTTTTTCTTCTACTGGGCATGCGCCTCTGGAGCTCCACCCCCATAGCCTGTCAGTATGTCTCTCTCTAGCCCAGTGTCTCTCAAACATTTTCGAGTGGGGGCACACTAAAACCTAGTGTTCCTGGCTCGAGACACCCGAAAGCGCGCTGGCATCGGCGTGATGTCAGCGCATGCGCAAAGGCCCTTGTGCCAAGCGAAGAACCAGCAGAGAGGAGAGAGGCACGTCCTGTAGACCAGTGTTCTTCAACCGGTCCACAGGGCCAGCACGTGCATCAGGCCCAAAACAGTGTTCTTCAACCGCCAGTCCACGGTGCGATCGATGCGGCGTTATCTTCGAGCCAGCTCCCTCTTCCTAACTGATTCAGTGCACAAAGCCACGGGCAGTGGCTCTTACGGGCGTCCTGCGCCTGAACCGGAAGCCTTCTCTCTGACGTTGCAACATCAGAGGGAAGACTACCAGATGAGGCATGGGACGTGCAAGGTGCAATTAGTACTATTATGGGGCGGGGTCTGAGGTGGAGATTGGGTAGAGATGGGCGGGGTCTGGCCCATGACGTAGCCCCGTGTTCTTCAACCGCCGGTCCACAGAATAATTCTTTTATTTCTGCCGGTCCATAGGTGTAAAAAGGTTGAAAAACACTGCTGTAGACAGTCAGCTGGCATCTCTCCTCTACCGCAGAACACCTGAAATCTCAGGAGGCACACAGTTTGCGATACACTTCTCTAGCTCATTAAGTAAGCTGATTAGAGGGGATGGAGGCGGGCAAGTGTGGCTGCATTCCTCTGCTGTCTACAGAGAACATCTGTTACAGGTAAGCAACTTTGCTTTCTCCAAAGACAAGCAGGGTAATGCAGCCCCACTTGTTGGTGTGTCACTAGCTTGAATAACAAAATGGGAGGAGGCAAACCAATTCCTTTTTTTTTATTGGCATTGCTAAGGACAGATTGTCCAAACCGAACATCCTGTGTTGAACTCTTGTCTAAACAATAATGCTGAATGAACATATGAACTGAACATAAGAACATAAGCAATGCCTCTGCTGGGTCAGACCTGAGGTCCATCGTGCCCAGCAGTCCACTCACGCGGCGGCCCAACAGGTCCAGGACCTGTGCAGTAATCCTCAATCTATACCTCTCCATCCCCTTTTCCAGAAGGAAATTGTCCAATCCTTTCTTGAACCCCAGTACCGTTCACTGCCCTATTACGTCCTCTGGAAGCGCATTCCAGGTGTCCACCACACTTTGGGTAAAGAAAAACTTCCTAGCATTTGTTTTGAATCTATCCCCTTTCAACTTTTCCAAATGGCCTCTTGTTCTTTTATTTTTTGAAAGTTTGAAGAATCTGTCCCTCTCTACTCTCTCTATGCCCTTCATGATCTTATAAGTCTCTATCATATCCCCTCTAAGTCTCCTCTTCTCCAGGGTATAGAGACCCAGTTTCTCCAATCTCTCTGCGTATGAAAGGTTTTCCATCCCTTTTATCAGACGTGTCGCTCTCCTCTGAACCCTCTCAAGTAACGCCATATTCTTAAGGTACGGCGACCAATATTGGACGCAGTATTCCAGATGCGGGCGCACCATCGCCCGATATAACGGCAGGATAACTTCTTTCGTCCTGGTTGTAATACCCTTCTTGATTATGCCTAGCATTCTTTTTGCCTTCTTAGCAGTCATTGAGCACTGTGCCGTCGGCTTCATTGTCATGTCCACCATTACTCCCAAGTCCCTTTCTTGGATACTCTCATTTAATAACATCCCTCCCATCGTATAGTTGTACCTCAGGTTTCGGTTTCCCACATGATAATCTGGCATGGGGATTGTTCTCAAGGTTGCAACTGATAAAGCTGTCTCTCGTACTTGATGTGCTCCATTGAGACCAGGAGAAGACATGGAAGCTTTGTCATAACAAAAAGAAATACAATGGGCAAACCAGGAAGGTATAATCAAAACTCATCTTTTCAAAAAACACTTCCCATCATTCTAACCTCACTCCTATAGCACTAGCATATTCTCTCGTGAATACCACCACCACAGTAACACCTAGTCAATTCTTCAAACCATTTCCCCAATACATAGTCAGAAACCTAAACAAGAAATCACCGTCTGTAACCAGAAAACTGCTTCCTTCAATGTTGTGTAACTCTCTACTGTATCCCGAATGTATTGTTATTCATCATCGTAACCTGTTATATACTTGCTTCTTTGTTCTGTAACTCTCCTGGAAATGTCCAGACCACTAATTTGTAATCCGCTTAAAACCGCAAGGCACAGGCGGAATAGAAATCACTAATGTAATGTAATAATATGTTTAGAAATTTCAGTCCCTTGAGGAGCTGTCCTGAAGGAAACAAAAAGTTGATTGGTGGAACTGATAGTGCTAGTCCCGTCTAGGTAAAAATGTATCATGGTTCTGCAGTTCAATGTGTGTAGAATTTTTTCCGCTGAAGAATCATGAGGAGGAAGATTGATGGTAATGTAATGAACTGATTGATGTGCAAAACTGTAACTACTTGGGGAAGATACTAGAGGGTTTTATGAAATTGGTTTTCCATCCAGGAAAAGATGGTTCGCAAAGATAGCTGAAAACTGAAAACATGCAGAGCTCGTCTTAAGGTCTGAAACTGATAAGTGCAGCAAGTAAATTAAAACATGATTAATAGGGCACCTGAATGGATCTTGAGATGCTGAGGATGCCCATATGGAAAAATGTTTCCTTCCAGCTGATAAGATTTTATTGTAGCCAGTTTCCTTGCTGCAAGAAGTATCATTTTTACTGATGAAAAGACTGGGTAATCAGCAATGATTGACTGTTCAATTTCCATGCTGTGAGATTGAGGCTGCAAAGATTGTGATGCAACTGTTCTGTTGGAAGAGAATAGACGGATGATCCCTAACAGAATTTGGGAAGCATCTAGAAGGTCCAGGAGGATGGGATACAAGCTCTGTCTGGCCAACAAGACACTATGAGAATCAGTTGAGCTTGGTGTCTGATGATCTTCTGAAGAACTTTGGAGATTAGTGAAAGCTGCGGGAACTTGTACAATAGATTGGAAGTTCATGGAATTGAAAAAGCATTTCTTGCGACTGCATGAGGGGCAGGTCAGAGGGAAAAATAATAGGCACCCTGAGCTTTGTTTGTGGAAGCAAATAGATCCATCACAGAAGAGTCCCATTGTTGAAAAAATGCAAAGTAGTACTTCTGGATTTAAGGTCCACTCATGCGGATCGAGCTTTTGGCTGAAGGAGTCTTCAATAATATTCCTTTTCCCTGGAATGTATACTGCTTGCATTTCTGTGAAGAGGGAGAGAGCAAAAGTCCATAGACAATGGACCTCTTTGCCAAAAAGGGGTAAGGACCCTGAACTCCCTTACTTGTTTAGATAGAACGTTGCTACTTGATTGTCCGTTTGAATAAGAATCCTTCTGCCTCGAACCCACTGGTTGAATGCTCAGAGCACATCATAAGTGCTTGAAGCTCCCATAGATTGATGCATCTAGGGGAGAGTTCCGCCAGGCAGGCTCAGTCCAGGGACTTCACCAACAAGTGTGGCTGCATTCCCCTGCTGTTTACGGAGAACACCTGTTACAGGTAAGCAACTTTGCTGTCCCTGCTTGATAGAGCTTACAATCTAATCAGACAAACCAGGAATTATAGAGGGAGTGACAAAATAAACCTGGATACTTTACAGGTGTTCCTGGGGGAGCTCAGAACTGTTTATAGGTACTAAAGCATTTTCCCTATCTTTCCTGGTGGACTCATGATCTATCTAATGTACCTAGGGCAATGGGAGAATTAGGTGACTTGCCCAGGGTCACGTGGATTTGAACTAGAGAATGACATGGGGATACATTTTTCCCCGTCCCTGCAGGAACTCAATTTCCCTGTCCTGTCCCTGTGCGTTTTGTTGCTGTTCCTGCTCCATTACTGTAAACTCAGCCTTAACTGCACAAGTCTCAAACACTTATGGTTTTAAAGTTTTTTGAGGCTTGTGCAGATGAGGACAGAACGTGCAGAGACAGGAAAAGAACTTGCTGAAATGGGATGGGAAAATGAGATCCCCACAGGGAAAAATTTGTCCCTGTGTCATTCTTTAGTTTAAACCCATAACCTCGGAGTGCTGAGGCTATAACTTTAACCACTGCACCACATCTTAAGACAGGGGTGGCAAACTCAATCACTTAAGGGGCAGAAATCTAAAACATAGGCTATATCGTGGGTCGAATGTTTTATTAAGATTCTTAGTCTTAGTAGACCCTGAGACACTATTCAAGCGATCCATTTGATTATTTTCACCTCATAGATGTTAAGAACATAAGTCAAATTGGACAATGTAAATAATCTTCTCTGCTCTATTTTGTCGATTCCTTTCAGTATTTTGAAGTATGTTATCATACTTAATCTCAACTTATTCAAATAGTCATTCTAGGCATAGGCAGCAGAACGCTTTTTTGTTTGGGGGGAGAGGGGTGGCTAAAGCTCTGCTCCAGATCCCGCCCCCATAATAGTACTAATTGTAATATCATTTTTTCCATTCATTTTTCATATATGCACACAATATAATCTTGGAGCGGCTGGGGCACGGGCAGTGTGTCTGGGAGGGAATGCATGGATGGGAGAACATCGCAGGGGAGGAGACATAGGCATCCTGGGACTGTCGGCCAAGTCTCTTCCCTGAAGAAGCCCTTTCTGGAAACGTCAATCGCTCCTCCTAAACTTACTTGCTCCACTTCATCACTGACGCTGAAACCGTGGATTGAAGACAAAGTTTTATTTTATTTTTCTTTCCAGCTTATGATTTATCTTTAATCTTATCTATTGTTTTGCCTTTTGTCTTTGTTTTGTTCTATTTCTATCATTTAAATTTCTCCAGAATTCTACTGTTCAACGGCTCCCCCTTCTGCTTCTATTCCTTTCTCTCCTCTCTTCTACCTTCCAAAGTATTTAGATCAATGCTGTCTTGTTAAAATGTTTATTTTATTTTTATTTTTCCTCTAACTCTACTTTTCACTTCTCTATTACCCTCCAGGTACTTTAGTTAGATTGTGAGCCTTCGGGACAGTAAGGGAATTTTTCAAGTACCTTTCTTATTTCTAATCTTAATGTATATTTTCTGTAAACCGCTTAGAACCTAACGGATGTAGCGGTATATAAGAAATAAATTACATTACATTACATAATGGTTAACCACAAAATTAAACTACACTGTATGCTTCTCAACATTTATTCCTACCAAAACACTTGGCTTTGGTCACACATGCAGAACACAGATAATCCCTGTGCAAATACGGGACCACAAACTAAAAGTACTATTATATACAAACAAAACCCTAAGATGCAAGACTCTGCATGCAGTACAACCCCCAGAGAAATAGAAACAAATGCATTTCTTCCTGAACAGTGCAAAATATAGACAGTTGATGTAAATTCTCAAAACTGACAATTCAATCACTAAATTGAAAATAAAATCATTTCCCCTACGTTTGTTGTCTGGTGATTTTGTTTTTCAGATCATCTTTTTCCAGTCTCTGGCTGCACTTCCTTCTGTCTATGCTCTTAACTGTGTATCCAGGGCCACCTTATCCATTTGCTGTTTTTCTCTCCTTCACTTTCTGCCATACATCCATTTTTTGTAGAGAACTCAGGGATATTAATTCTAAGAACAAAGTCAGAAAGAAATTTGGATACAACAAAACGAACTGACCTCTATGGAGCAGCCTGTCACACTCCAAGGCTTGGTGAATATCTTAAATTGATTTCAAAGTCCTTTTAGTAGTTCAGAAATGATAGGAATAATATCTTCTCTTCTTATAACAACATGCAACCATCACTGCATTTATAGAGTAGTAATACTTCCACTTAGCTTATAAATAGGCAGTTGGCATATTTAGAATCAACTTAGGTTTCCAGCAGCGATGTGATTGCAAGTCACGAAGTTAACAAGTATTACAACCAACAGCACTTATGAACTTTTTTGAATAGGCACAATCGAGTCTCCTGAAGCAGGGATCGAAATGGGGCCACGTCGGGACCCCACAAACCCTATTTATTAGCTAAGTGGAAGTATTACTACTCTATAAATGCAGTGATGGTTGCATGTTGTTATAAGAAGAGAAGATATTATTCCTATAAATTTTGAACTACTAAAAGGACTTTGAAATCAATTTAAGTTATTCACCAAGCCTTGGAGTGTGATCAATGCTTTATGAAGTTGCAATGACTGGAAGGTGAACTCTTACAACAGGGAGGTTTTCTAGCCTTCCCTTCGGAGTTTCATGTCTCTGAGCATTCTACATATTTTTGATCACCCTCTATAGACAGGCTACTCCATAGAGGTCAGTTCGTTTTGTTGTATACATCCATTTTTAGCATTAACTTTTAACATTCAACTGTCTTCCATTTTTCTGCTTTCTTCTCAAAATCTATCTACTTTTCCCTTCTCATCAATCCATGTGTACCATCTCCTCCCTCTTTCTTATTCCCTATTCCCATCTATCCATAAGAAGCATTTCTTCTTATCTCTTCCCTGCCGCACCCATTGCTGTGCACCATCTCCTCTGTCTGTCTCCCTTTTCCCCTCCATCCCTGTGCACCATCTCATCCCTCTCCCCTGACCAGACAACTCTGTCTCCCCCCTTAAATGGTCTGGCCTCGTTCTCCTCTCCTTCCCATAGCCTGGAATCTCTCTCTCTGTGGTCTGGCATCTCTCTCTCCTTCCCTTTCTCTTCCCGAGGTCTAACATCTCTCTCCTTCTCTCCTCTCCTTTCGGTGGTCTGGCATCTCTCCTTCTTACAGTCTGGCATTTCTCTCCCCCCTCCTTCCCTTCCATGGTCTGGCATCTCTCTCTCCTTCCCATTCCAGTGGTCTGACATCTCTCTCTCTTCCCTCCTTCCATCACCCTTCTCTGGAATCTGACATCTCTCCCTTCTTTGAGTCATCTCTCCTCCCTCCCAGTGTAATATTTCCCCCTCCCTCCTCCACCACTATGATGTCCAACAATTCTCCCTCTTCCCCATGTGTACCATCTCTCTTTCCCTCCCACTCCACACACCTATGTCCAATAATTTTCTTTTTCTCTTTCTCACCCACCGGCAGCATCTCTCTTTCCCTCCCTTCCTAACCCCCAGCCTGTGCAGCCTCTGTCCTTCCCAACCTCCTCCCAGCCCATGCAGCATCTGTCCTTCTTGCTTTCCCAACCCCCCTCCCTCTACAGCCCGTGCAGCATGTCTTTCCCTCATTTCCAACCCCAGCCCTTCCCTCTCAGCTGGATCCTACGGTACAACAGTCCCCACTTCCCAATTCCCTCATCTACCACCTTCCCGCCACTAAAATTTAAAATCTTTGGGCAGCTGACGGTGCAAAGAAGCCAGCCTCCTGCTGTCACCCTGTCCCGGAAGTGTTCTTTCTGCAGCACTTCCTCTTCCCGTGTAGGCAGGACGCTGCAGAAAAAAACACTTCCGGGGCAGGCCAACAGTGGGAGGTTGGGTTTGTTGTGCTGTTGGCTGCCCAAAGATTTTAAATTTCAGCGGTGGGGAGATGATAGATGGAGTTCAGATTCAAGGAGGTTCCTGGAGAGAGGGTTTCACTACAGGCATTGTGGTCCGCATAAAACAGCCAGATTCAGCCCATGGGCCTTGTGTTTGTCACTTGTGTCTTAAGATCTGGGCTGCTTTATTTTATTCCTGGTATTGTCCCAATTGATTTTTTTTTTTTTTGGGGGGGGAGGGAGGCTTCAATTCCATGTCTTATGGTGCATTTCGAAAAGGAATTAAGCCAGTGCTGTTTGACAAATTTATTTCCTAACTCTGGGTACTATTGCTAGCAAACTTTTACACTATGTATATGTAAGAAACTTGTATTTTTAATCATTTGTATTTTGCTGATTGTCCAGTCTTCTGTGTAAACCACATAGAAATCGCTTGGTTATGGCGGTATAGAAGAATAAAGGTATGTTGTGTTATTCTTCTGCTGTCCTAGGTTTTATTGAATTCTGTCATTGTATCTACTTATTAAATTAAATTAGGGTTAGATTAAATAGCGCTTTAGTCTGAGAAGACTGTTAAGAGAAGTGATGCCAGTGCTTTAATAATTTCATTTTTATGATTGACCTGATTGGGTTTTTTTAAAAATAAAGTAGAGCCTTTGGGTAAGCTGTATTTGCACATTGACTTCATCTGTCGGTGTTTGGAGGATTTGGACTGATGATAGAACCTGTTTGTCAGGATCGGGATCTGGAATGGCTTGAGTCATAAGAGATTCTGTGATCTGATCCATTTTCCTCCTTTCTATCTAAGTGGGCAATTTGGTTGCTTATTACCCCCTTTTTTCTGTTTGTTAAGCTATTGTATCTACTTCTACCATCTCTGAAGAGCCATTGTTTGAATTCACCACCCTTTCATGAACATGTGTAATATTGCTCACATCAGCATAATGCTATGACTGTGTCTGGTAGTTGATTAAGCCTTATGCAAAAAGTAAAGAAGTGATAGTGATATGAAAGAAGTGGGAATTACTGATTAGACCCAGACACAATGTACTGAACTAAATATTTTGTCATTAAATGACTAGAAATTTGAATCTGAGATAGAAATGTATTTTCTTGTGCTGGATAAGATACTGATAGGTTTGTATTAGATGTATAGAGAGGATAGAGGTGTAATTGAATGAATCAAGTGGAGTGATGAGAAGACTAAAGAAAGTGATAGGCTTGAACTCTATTCCTTTCTTATAAATGTATACTCTTTTGATGCCATGATGTATATGCCATGACTCCTTTTCTAATATATACCCGAGTGCAGTAGGTGAGTCATTCAAGACAAGCAGGTTATCTTCCAATGGCCGCAAGCCATCTGCAGAAGGAATCCACTCTGGATTTTTTTCTGTGTCCCTCCTCTACTTCACAGAAGCAGAGAGCACTAATTTTATGCAAGTTTCCAGAGTGTAGAAGCATCCTTGTCCCTTCACCCCACCCCACTACCGCTCTCACTTGTATCTCTTCCTCCCTTCCCATCCTCCTTTCTGATCTGGGTCACTTTTCTTCCTTCTCCACTTATGGGTCCACCATCCATCTCTGTCCTCCCCCTTCCCTTCACCCTGTGGGTTCACCATCCATGTACTTCCTCTCCCCCCCCCCCCCAGTTGCGGTTCACGATCTGTCCCATCCTTCTCCTCTCTCACTTTGACCCTCCCCCCCCATGGCATCTTCCTACTGTCCTGTACCTGTACCCTCATGAGTCGAGCTCCTGACCCCCCTGCCCATGTGGAGCCTGTATTTCTTACCTGCGGACCCTCCCAAAACAGCAGCAGAGGAAACGCTGTAAACAGTCAGCTTGCAGCCAGCCCCGCCAAGACCTTTCCTCTGCCATGTTGAGAGTGACGCGGTAGAGAAAAGGCTCTGGCGGTGCTGGCCACTAGCATTTAGCATTGCGTTCATTTTCGGTTGGTTAAGGAGATGCAACTGGACCCCCCTTCACCCTGCTGGGTGCACCCATGCTTGTGGGCTCCATAAGCTGAGTTATCCCAGGACAAGCAGGCAGCTATTCTTGACTGATGGGTGACGGCACCGACGGAGCCCCGGTACGGACAATTTTAGAGTGATCTCACTCTAAGAACTTTTAGAAAGTTCTAGCTCGGCCGCACCGCGCACGCGCGAGTGCCTTCCCGCCCGACAGAGGCGCGCGGTCCCTCAGTTTCTTAGTTTCCGCGGAGCTAAGAAGACGCGTTTTCAACGGCTGTTGAAATTTTTTTATAACTTGCCTTCCCGCTCGCGTAAACTTTTGACTTTATTACTTTCTTTTATTACTTTACTTTTATTTTGGTAAAAAAAAAAAAAAAAAACTTCTTTTTTCTTCAATTTCGGTTTTTCCCCGGCGGGGCCTTCTGCCACCATCGAAGCCTCGGCCTTCGATTTGGCGGAAGCCGTTTTCCCTTTCATGCCCCCTCAACCGGGTTTTAAAAAGTGCCAGCGGTGTGCTAGGCCTATATCTCTCACGGACCCACACAACTGGTGCTTGCAGTGTTTGGGTCCTGAGCATCAGGCCTCTTCTTGCACCCGCTGTGCTACTTTAAAGAAAAGAACATTAAAAAATCGCTTAATTCAACAGCGTTTGTTATTCGGTGCCGAGATGTCCGACCCCGTTCCTTCGACTCCGGCTTCGGCACCGCTTCAGTCGGCACCCTCGTCTTCGACGCCGCGTGATTCCACACCGGCATCCCAACAGTCAGGTAAGCCGGCTAAGAAGCCTTCCCCGCTGGAACGTCTTCCGGCCTCGAGTGCAGTGAGCCCAGTCCTGCCGCCGGTTAGACGCCAGCGGAAGCGCTCCGCCCCTATTGAGGTGAGTCCCTCGACATCGGGCTCCTCATCTCCGGGGCGTAGAGCGGCACCGCAGGTACCGCAGAAGAAAAAAGCGGTACCGGTGCCATCCCTCGATGACCGCATTACGGCCATCCTTCATGTGCAGCTTAAGGAGCAATTAGAACGACTCCTTCCTGCTATAATGACACCGAACCTTCCGGTGCCAGTCCGCACCGAGCCATCGGTACCGGTTGTACATCAACCCGTGTCGGTACCGGTTGTCGAACCTGTCTTACCTGCTTCTACTGTCTCGGTACCGCTTCACCTAACTTCATCGGTATCGATGCCAGTCCTTGCACCGGAGCCGACAGCTCACCATCAATCGGTACAGACTTCGGCACCGGTGCGACCGATAACATCGCCTGACTCGGTATCGATGAGGTCGGGTAAGTCGGTACGCAAAACCCGACACATGCAAACATCGACACCTGAGTCTCGGGACCATTCTTCCCATGTCAGAGACCCTGATCTGTGGGGGGACTCAGAGGAACCCTTTCTTTCTGAAGGAGAATGTTCCTCAGAAGAGGAGGATTCGGCTCTCCCTGACCCATCCTCCAAGCAGACCACTTCCTCTTTCTCCAATTTCTTGAAAGAGATGTGTGAGTCTTTGTCCATTCCTTTGGAGGCTGAATCCAAAAAGTCTAAAGCTTTTTTGGATGCCCTTGATTTTGATCAGCCTCCAAAGGAATTTTTGAAGCTTCCCCTTCATGACATCTTGAGGGAAACTTTCTATAAAAATTTAGAGACTCCTTTAACTGTTCCAGGGGCCCCACGTAAACTGGATTCTCTATACAAGGTAATTCCCATTCCTGGGTTCGACAAGCCTCAACTTCCACACGAATCCTTATTTGTCGAATCCACCCTTAAAAAGACTTCAGGAGCCAGTGTATATGCATCTGTCCCTCCTGGCAGAGAAGGAAGGGCCATGGATAAATTCGGTAAGAGGCTCTACCAAAACGCTATGTTAGCAAATAGAGCTAGTAATTATGCTTTTCATTTTTCTTTTTATTTAAAGCATCTCCTTACCACCATGGCTTCCTTCGAGAAGTATCTTCCTTCAAGAAAACATCCATCTTTTCACTCCTGCTTGTCGTCTCTATTCCAACTTCGTAAGTTTATGGTTAGGTCCATATATGACACCTTTGAACTTACATCCAGAGCGACAGCTATGTCGGTGGCTATGCGCCGTTTGGCCTGGCTTCGGGTATCCGAGCTTGATGTTAACCATCAAGATCGGTTAGCCAACGCCCCATGCCTAGGGGATGAGCTCTTTGGGGATTCCATGGACTCTACCACCCAAAAGCTCTCGGCTCATGAGACGCGCTGGGATACCCTGCTCAAGAATAAAAAGAAGCCTCCTCCACCGAGACCATACAGGCAGCAATCGGCTTATCAACGCCGTTTCACAGCCCGTCCATTGCCTACCACTGCTCAACAACCTCGACGTCAGAGGCAACAGCAACGTCAGCCTCCCCGACAGCAGCAACAGCAGCAACCTGCGAAACAACCTCCTCAGCAGAAGTCACAGCCCTTTTGACTTCTTTCTCCGCAGTATAGCCAGTATCCCTGTTCCTGTTCTCCTGCCTCAACCAATAGGAGGTCGACTTTCTCTGTTCTTCAGCCGGTGGGAAGTAATCACTTCGGACCAATGGGTCCTCAACATCATCCGCCACGGCTACTCTCTCAACTTTCAGACTCTCCCACCTCAAAGCCTGCCAAAAGAGTCTGCTTTGAACAGTCCTCAATCAGCCCTCCTTATTCAGGAGGTCCAATCCCTCCTCCTTCTGAACGCTATAGAGGAAGTTCCTCTAGATCAAAAGGGGCAGGGATTCTACTCCCGTTACTTTCTAGTTCCCAAAAAGACAGGAGATCTCAGACCCATCCTGGACCTTCGCGATCTCAACATTCATCTAGTAAAAGAAAAATTCAAGATGCTTTCTTTAGCCATACTTTATCCCCTTCTAAATCAAAACGACTGGCTATGCTCCCTCGATCTCAAAGAGGCTTACACTCACATACCGATCAATGTAACCTCAAGACCATATCTCCGATTCATGATCAATCATTGTCATTACCAGTACAAGGTGCTGCCCTTCGGTCTTGCCTCATCTCCAAGGGTATTCACCAAATGTCTCATTGTGGTGGCGGCTTTTCTGCGCTCTCACCACCTGCAGGTATTTCCTTACCTGGACGATTGGTTGATCAAAGACACTTCTGCCCAAGCGGTCCTTCTGGCCACCAACCAAACCATCCAGTTTCTGCAACTTCTGGGATTCGAGATCAATCTACCCAAATCTCATATCATTCCCACTCAGAGACTTCAATTCATTGGAGCGATCCTGGACACACTCCTCATGAGAGCTTTCCTGCCATCCAATCGGCTTCAGACCCTTCAGTCTCTATGTCACCAGGTACTTCCTCTGCCGTCCATCTCAGCAAGACAAATGATGGTGCTCTTGGGACACATGGCATCCACAGTTCATGTCACACCTCATGCCCGTCTTCACCTGCGCACTCCTCAATGGACCCTTGCGACCCAGTGGTCCCAAGCGTCGGACTCTTGCTCACGACACATATCTGTGACATCATCTCTTCGTCAGTCTCTGCAATGGTGGTTGGTATCCTCAAATCTATCCAGAGGTCTTCTGTTCCATCAGCCTCCTCATCAACTAGTCATCACCACCGACGCCTCTCTGTACGCATGGGGAGCTCACTTGAACGAGTTCCAGACTCAGGGTCTTTGGTCAGCCCAGGAAAAGAAGCATCAAATCAATTTCCTGGAACTCAGAGCGATGTTTTACGCCCTCAAGGCCTTTCAACACCTTCTCTTTCCTCAGGTCCTTCTGTTGTGCACAGACAATCAGGTTGCGATGTACTACATCAACAAACAGGGTGGGACAGGCTCTCGCCTGTTATGCCAGGAAGCCCAGAAGATCTGGAATTGGGCCATAGATCATCATCTCTTCCTGAAAGCTATTTACATTCAGGGGAAACAGAATTCATTAGCGGACAAACTCAGCAGAATTCTCCAGCCTCACGAGTGGACACTCGACCCTGTAACTCTACAGTCTATCTTCACTCAATGGGGCACTCCTCAGATAGACCTCTTTGCAGCTCCTCACAATCACCAGCTGCCCCGTTTCTGCTCAAGACTTTACTCTCCACACCGTCTCACAGCAGATGCTTTTCTCCTCGACTGGTCGAATCTGTTCCTGTACGCCTTCCCTCCTCTACCTCTCATGTTGAGAACCTTGTTCAAGCTCAAGAGGGAACGAGCCACCATGATTCTGATTGCTCCGAGGTGGCCCAGGCAACATTGGTTCTCCCTTCTACTTCAACTCAGTTCCAGGGAACCTTTTCTTCTTCCTCTGTTTCCTTCTCTGCTTACGCAACAGCAGGGAACCCTTCTGCATCCCAACCTCCAGTCTCTACACCTGATGGCTTGGTATCTCTCGGGCTGAACTCGACTGATACTCTTTTGTCTCAGCCCGTTCGTTCCATTCTGGATGCCTCCAGGAAACCAGCCACTCTACAATGTTACCATCAAAAGTGGACGAGGTTTTCTTCCTGGTGTCTTCTTCATCATCTTGATCCCACTTCCCTAGCGGTGGAGACGTTGTTGGATTATCTTCTTTCTTTGTCTGATTCTGGCCTGAAGTCCTCTTCCATCAGGGTCCACCTCAGTGCCATTGCAGCTTTTCATGAGCCAGTCCATGGAAAACTTCTTTCAGCTCATCCCCTGGTATCCAGGTTCATGCGTGGGCTTTTCAATGTGAAACCACCTCTTAAAGCCCCTCCGGTTATCTGGGATCTCAATGTGGTTCTTTCCGCTTTAATGAAACCTCCATTTGAACCTTTAGCTACCTCTCCTTTCAAATTTCTCACTTGGAAGGTGCTTTTTCTTATTGCCATTACCTCTGCCAGGAGGGTCAGTGAGCTTCATGCACTGGTTGCAGATCCACCTTTTACGGTTTTTCACCATGACAAGGTGGTTCTGCGTACACATCCAAAGTTTCTCCCCAAGGTTGTTTCTGAATTTCATCTCAACCAATCCATTGTTTTACCTGTTTTCTTTCCAAAACCTCATTCTCATTCTGGGGAACAAGCTCTGCATACTTTGGATTGTAAAAGGGCTCTTGCTTACTATCTGGAGCGTACGAAACCCCACAGATCAGTTCCCCAACTCTTTCTGTCCTTTGATCCGAATAAATTGGGACGTCCTGTTTCTAAACGTACGTTGTCTAATTGGCTTGCAGCGTGCATTTCATTCTGTTATGCTCAGACCGGACTGACACTGGAAGGTTCTGTCACAGCCCATAAAGTCAGAGCAATGGCAGCATCTGTAGCTTTCCTCCGTTCCACTCCTATTGAGGAAATCTGCAAGGCTGCTACTTGGTCCTCAGTTCACACTTTTACATCTCATTATTGTCTGGATACATTCTCCAGAAGGGATGGTCACTTCGGCCAATCTGTTTTGCAAAATTTGTTTTCCTAATGGCCAACCTTCCCTCCATCCCTCTTTTTGTTAGCTTGGAGGTCACCCATCAGTCAAGAATAGCTGCCTGCTTGTCCTGGGATAAAGCACAGTTACTTACCGTAACAGGTGTTATCCAGGGACAGCAGGCAGATATTCTTGCGTCCCACCCACCTCCCCGGGTTGGCTTCTTAGCTGGCTTATACTAACTGAGGGACCGCGCGCCTCTGTCGGGCGGGAAGGCACTCGCGCGTGCGCGGTGCGGCCGAGCTAGAACTTTCTAAAAGTTCTTAGAGTGAGATCACTCTAAAATTGTCCGTACCGGGGCTCCGTCGGTGCCGTCACCCATCAGTCAAGAATATCTGCCTGCTGTCCCTGGATAACACCTGTTACGGTAAGTAACTGTGCTATATTGCCACCTGTTCCTAAATAGTACATGTGATTATAGGTCAAAGTGTAGTTGTAAACTGAACTTAATCACATGAGACTTTGTTTAGGCTTTAGAACTACAACTATATTCCATTTTTAAAATGTGCATATCCCGTTTTGAGTTATATATCTTTTTTTTTTTATAAATCTTTATTCATTTTTAAAACTTACAATAAGTGTCTCAGCAAATAAAAACATTTTAGCTTAGATACAACACTTAATATTTTGCAATAATCCCTTTAAAAAAGTTTATCACCCTCCCTTCCATATACAAAAATATAACATATATATCATATAATAAAATATTTCCTAACATTCCTTACAACTATATAAAGACCAAACTCTATCCCCCCCCCACCCCCATCTTAGACATGTACTATTAAGGGAAAAATGACATCTATTTATTACAATAATTTGTTAAAGGCTCCTAAAAATCCTGAAATTTTCTTAAATATCCCTGCTGTGTAGCTATTATCCTTTCCATTATATATATATGACATAAAGAATTCCAGCAGAAACTGTAGTTCAATCTATTCCAATTCTTCCAATTACTTGTGATTTGTTGTATGGCAACCCCTGTCATAATAAGTAAGAGCTTATTATTTTTTGAAGATATTTGGCTTTTAGCCCTCATTGACATGCCAAATAATAGAGTATCATACGATAATGCTATCGGATTTTCTAATAAATTTATTTGGCTCCAATTTGATTTCCAAAATCCCAAAATAAATGGACAATAGAATAACAAACGATCTAGAGTCCCTGCTTCGAGATGACAATGCCAACCTCTATTAGACTTAGAGCTATCTAACTTTTGTAACCGAACTGGGGTCCAGAATGCTCTATGTAACAGAAACACCCAAGTTTGTCTGCCGTTTTGAGTTATCTTTTGAAAACTCTGCAATGTTTGCCCAGAGTTATCTGATGACTACTGGTCATATTCCTGACTAGATTATTTAGTTTACAATTGAGGCTTGAAGATTATAAGATCTTTAGTGTTACTGAAATAAAAATATATTTCTTTGTTACTCTTACTAACCCCCGCAGTTGTAACAGCTCCAATGCTCATAGAGTTAGTGGTGGTCATCGTAAAGCATATGGGGACAGACTTAAAGAGCTTAATTTGTATACTATGGAAAAAAAAGGTGAGAGAGGGGAGATACAATAGAGATTTTTAAATACACAGCTTTTTGGCCCCAAATTAATAAATTATTAGAAAACCATGTAGGACTCTCGTATGACACTATATTATTTGGTACAGCAATGAGAACTCAGAGTCCGATTTCTGCAAATAATAACAAGTTATTATTAATATTGACAGGGGTCGCCATGCAACAAATTACTCAAAATTGGAAGGATTTTACAAAATTAAATTATACATTTTGGTGGAATTCAGTTTGTCATATATATAAGATGGAAAAGATGATAGCGTTACAACAAGGGAATATTCATAATTTCAAGAAAATATGGGAGCCATTGACTAATTACTCTAATGATCAGATATCTTAGCACATGGGTAATGTATATGTGGGATGGGATTGGGGTGGGAATATTTATCATATGGAATAAGATTATTGGGGAAAAGGGGGGTATTTTTTTTATAGTATATAGGAATATTTGAATGTAAATACAAGTGAAATATGAAAATTGTTTTATTATGTGTAATTCACTTGTAAGATTTTAAAAATGAATAAAGAATTTATAAAAAAAATAAATAAATAAATACACAGGAGGTGAATCTCTTTTGGAAACTCTGGATTGTGTCAATTCAAGAAAGCTTGAGATGGGTAGAGCTTATTAGTTGGTATGGATTGCCAGATTGGATAGGCCATGCAGTTGTCATTTTCCATGCTTCTCTATTTTATTAGCGCATGCAATCATAAATGAAGAAGCACCGAGGTTAATGTATAGGAGGCTGTTATGTGTTATAGCTGAAACCTTATAGTCTGATGACAATCTGAGAGTTATTCATATTTTTTTCTGTTTTCTGCAGGGGTGTCATCGGTATTAAAGCCTCAAAATGGCATTTTCTGACAGGAGGGATGCACCTGACCTCCCTGACTTTGCACTCCTGAAAAGATTGGCACTAGACCAGCTGATCTATCTGCTCGAACAGGTTGGTAATGAGACCGTCCAAAATATGACCTGGGCTGGAAAAATTGTCAACATTATGTGTTTTCTTTTGCTTGCTATTCCTGGAGTGTGGGCAGATCAGATTATAAGGCAAATATAATTTATAAGGCATGTTAAGTAAATCATATGTACTGTTATGGTTCACAGAAGTCATTTAGATTATGGGGCTCAGTTACTAAGGCTTTGCACCTAAAATGACATTATACAGGAGGGATGGAATGTACCACTTTTCTCTGTTTACAATCAAAGCGGTTTACACATTGTATACAGATACTTTCTCTGTCCTTAGTAGTCTCACAGTCTTTGTACTTGGAGGTTAAGTGGCTTACCCAGGTCACATGGACTGAACCCAGTTCTTCAGGTTCTCAGGCCATTACACTAACCATTAGGTCAGGGGTGTCCAAAAGGTCGATCGTGAAGTTCCGTGATAGACTTGCATTGCCTTCCGTTCTACCTGCTTTCTGACCCTGTAAAGAGGATGCTGAAGCGCCAGGCCGAGCAACGCTCCTTACTCGACATCAATTCTGACATAGGAGAGAAAGTTCCGGGCCAGCCAATTGCTATCTGAGGCAGAAAAGATGGATACAGCAGTTCAGGCAACTATATCTTTGCCTTCTACACCCTTAACACACAAGGGATCCTTTGTTGGTTTGAGCACACCAGTTACATTAAAGAAAAGTTTGGTTGACGGTTGCAAAAATTATCCAAACTATGCCTATGGAAGTGCCCATGCTTGTCATTAAGGCGGAATGCCTCAGCATCCCTCCAAACTGGCCTAGACAGATGCGTTATGCACTCCTACCAACAGGTAGGTGGATACTAAGAGCTAGTTTGCAATGTAGTCCCTCTCAGAGTCAGTATTCCTCAATCTCCCAGCAGGTGGTAGAGGTGTGATGTGATCCTGTTCATTCTCGACTGGTCTAGTAGGTCTGGGGACTCCGAGGGGAAGATTCTCAAAACATTGTGGTAAATAATAAACTTTTGTTTATAATGACGGGAGTTGCAATGCAGCTAATTGGGATAGATTAAGTTATTCATTCTGGTGGGAATTCCTATGTTATATCTTCAAAATGGAAAAGTTTATGGCCATTCAGAAGGGGTTTTTTTTTTTAAATATCTTTATTCGTTTTTACATTATGCAAACAAGTGTACAATAATTCAAGTCATACTATACATTCTTCACTTGAAACTCTACATTCATTTTATACCATAAACTATCTCCCCTCCCTCCCTTTCCATATATTACCCCTCATAATGTCATAAAACCCACCCATCCCTCCTCCCCCCTACATATATTTAATGGGGATAAATATAATTATTTATTTATTATAATACTCAATTAATGGTCTCCACACCTCTTTAAATTTCTTATAATAACCTCTCTTGATTGCCAATGTTTTTTCCATTTCATACCCCTGACAAACCGAACTCCACCAGAAACAATAATTCAATCCTCTATAGTCTTTCCAGTTATGTGTTATATGTTGGATTGCAATTCCTGTTAAAATCATTAACAGTTTGTTATTATTCGATGAAATTTGACTTTTGGCCCTCATAGACATTCCAAACAAAACTGTGTCATATGACAGGGCCACAGGATTCTCTAACATACAATTTATTTGACCCCAGATCAATTTCCAAAAATTATTAATAAAAGGACAATAAAATAATAAATGATCTAGAGTTCCAGCCTCAAGATGACAATGCCAACATCTATTAGACTTAGAGCAATCCAATTTTTGTAAGCGAACAGGGGTCCAGAGTGCTCTATGCAACAGGAAAAAGCCATTCAGAAGGGTTATTATAAAAAATTTATGGAAGTATGGGAACCATTAACTAAATATTGTAAAAATTAATCTAATTGTATAATTTTGGAAAATGTGCACATCCGGGGTGGGGGGGGTATGTTTTGGCATTTGTTAAGAAGTAAAGAAGGGTTGATTATAAGTATTTTTATGAGATGTTTTTAAATTGGAAGGGATGGGAGAAAATAAGTCTTATCTTTCTTTTATTAAGTATATTGTGCTGTAATGATAATAATGTATATAATTGCATCATTTGTTGTGCACAATTGAAGTTTCAAAAATGAATAAAGAATATTTAAAAAAAAACAACAAAACGTTGTGGTAAAATCCAATGAGCCATTGTCGCAGGTGTAAATCTGAAGTTTTGCAAAAGATGAGTCATTCTCAGAAACCAGCGCATGCAAATGAGGTTCGCAGGGGGTCGCTATATTTGCATGTGACGAGTCACTGGTGATAGTGATCGACACTCGCAGAATACACCCACACATTAATAAAGAAAAAGGACCCCTGAATTAAAGGATGGCAGGAGGGATGCTCTCTCCCTCCTGCCTCCGGTGTTGCCCGACACCCCCATACCTCTCAGTCCAAAGCTGGCTGGAGTGATGCCTCCTCTCTCTAGCTGGCAGGCTTGCCTTTTCAAAATGGCAGGCCTTGCCCTCCCCTGGGATGCGCCGGAGAGGGACCTAAGGCTCTATAGGAGGGGCCTTAAGTGCCTGGGTCAATCAGAGCCTTGGGCCCTGCCCTGTTGTATCCCTGGATACACCAGGAAGGGGAAGGCCTGCCATTTTGAAAAGATGGGCCTGCCAGCTGGAGGGAGTAGCATCCTTCCAGCCGGCCTTGGACTGAAAGGTACAGGGTATGTGCGGGGCCATCACTGGTAGCGGGAGGGAATGGGCATCCCTCCTGCTTGCAGGGCGAGAATCACCACCTATAGGAGAGAGAGGGCATCCCTCCTGCCGTTGCTGTTGGGGGAGGAACGAGGCAAACTTTTCTGGCAGGTCTGAGCTGTCAAAAGCCTTACTTTCCTCAGGCACTGACCAGAAAGTAAGGCAGCTTAGACTTGCCAGAAACATTTGCCCGCAAATGTAGGATAGTGAGGCTAAGGAATTACCTGGTGATAATAGAGAATTGGCCGGAGTGCTCGTTTAAATATTAATGGCCTCGTTGTAATACATTTGCATGGCAGAGTCGGAGCCCTTTAGAGAATTGGCCGGTAGAATACTTCCAAGCTAAACCGTCTGGAATTGGTTTAGCGGCCATCGTTAAAGTATTAAAACCTCGAAATGGTTAGAAAAATAAAAAATAAGGTAAGCACTAAGCAATATGCTTGTTACTAAGGTGGAATTCTGTGGTTATCCCACCCAGTGATGTTGCAGAAGCTCCTGATGTTGGGCAGGAGCTGCCTTCGCTGCAGAGACATGGAAGTTATGAGGTTTATGGGCAAACTACCACCCATTCCTGTTCGCCGCTCACATGCCAACTTTATCTTTCCATCTGTAAGAGGATGCAAATTCAAAAAAGTACCACCATTGTCTTTTGTCTTATCAGGCAGCTTCCTGGGTCCAAGATTTACTTGTATTTTAGAAGGCATCTGAAAAATTATTTGTTCACTAAACGCCCCGGATTAGCGTGCGCTAGCTGAAAAACTGCCGCCTGCTCAAGAGGAGGCGGTAGCAGCTAGTGGGCGCTATTCCGCGCGTTAAGGCCCTAGCACTCTTTTGTAAAAGGAGCCCTAAATATTTAAGTAATTAAGTTAATCCATCTCACTGTTCAATTCATTTTGTAAACCGCATAGAATTTCACGGGCCTGTGGTATATAAGTAAATTGTAATGTAATGTGATTCCATTTTCAAGAACGGTATATTTTTCTTCTAGCTACCTGGAAAAAAGGACTTGTTTATTGAGCCAGACTTGATGAGCCCCCTGGACCGCATTGCAAATGTCTCCATTCTCAAGGTATTTGAAAAGTCTCTCTGTAGATGGAATAGAGCATTGATACCCCCTACGATGCTGCTGGAAAAAACGAGTGAATCGGAATAACAGAAAAGTGTGCTCAGGCTTTGCACACAGTTTGCATGGCTTTACCACACAATGCAGAAAAGGGTTTTGTGCTGAAGCTAACCCTGCACAAAGCCTAGAGCGCATGGCACAATTAAAATCATGGTAAGAGGCTAATTCACTGTTTCCCGGGTGTTGTTTTTGTAAGCAGTTGTGCTTTCAGAATAGGATTTGATCAGAATATTTAAATTCAAATAAACCTCTCAGGTTCCTGTAAGAAAGTTGCTTTAAGAGGTTTGCATGACTTAAACCTTGTCAGATTGTAAACCTATTCTGTGTATTTTTCTCCTAGCAACATGAAGTGGACA
Organism: Geotrypetes seraphini; assembly: GCF_902459505.1. NCBI lineage: Eukaryota > Metazoa > Chordata > Amphibia > Gymnophiona > Dermophiidae > Geotrypetes > Geotrypetes seraphini. Next base: position 31,860,315 of record NC_047097.1, read on the forward strand.
AGCTTTATAAACTGGAGAATAAGCCAGTTTACAGCAACAGTGACCAGTGAGTTAACTTGAGATGTGCTTTTTAAATTGACTGTAGAGGTAAATCTTTACTTTATAAGCAAAAGTTACTTTCACTTTCTTTGAGTTTGGGGATCAATTGCCCTGAAACACAAACATTAGCAAATATTTGTCACAATTGCACACATAGGAGCCAGCTCTGTGGGTGCTTGAGCACTCCCAATATTGTCTAGGGACTGGGAGGGGTCTTTTCCATTGAGTTTAGTGGGAGGGGCCTTAGGCGCCTGGACCAATCAGGCTACTGCCTAGCCTTAGGCGAGCTTAGGTGGGCTTGCGGACCTCTCAAGGCTCCCTGGAGATGCCTTCAATATAGGCGGCCTGCCCCGGGAGCATTTTTTTTTTTAGAAAAAGTGCCTTCCGATTGGCTGATTAGACAGCTGTAGGACGCCTACAGCTGCCTACAATCGGGAGCACTTTGCAGAATCAGGGCCTATGTTTCTGCCTGCTTACCTTGTATGAAAGCTTATGGCTCGCTTTCACTCTTTCAGGTTGTGCTTTCTGATCAGACCACGGATTAAGCATGTGAAGTACATTGCTGGTGAGTTGAGTATTTAACAAACTTCATTTCAATAAAGGGAGTGTGGTTGCAGGACCTCTGTGCTTTCCAGCGGAGGGTTGTTTGGGCTCTTTTCACCACTGATGAGAAGCAGCCAAAACCTATGACTTTGCTACAGTCAACAGCATCCAGATACATGCCAATCACATATTCAGTCCACAGACTAAGCAGAGAGTTTAATCTTCAGAAAGTCTCTGCACCTCTTCTTAGTTCCCTTTTTCATCTTTTAGCCAGCAAACAGAACACAAAGCTTCCTCGTTACTATTCAGTTTTCTCTCCCCCCCACCCCCAGCATCCATGGACTTGATCAGTTCCTTCCAGTTCCTCTCATAATGAAAGTTTTACACGTTACAGCAAAGCCTCAACACCATGATTCTTGGCTTTTGCAGAACTGGTTCCCTCGTCTTGAGAACCTGACAGTTTTTCCCCCTCTGAAGTCTCTAACTATCACAGTTTGGAATAAGAGCAGTCTCTAGTTTCTGCTGATGTTTGAATAGGGAACGGAATTTGACATACTGCTTTCCTGTGGATACAATCAAAGTAAAAAGTTTTCTTTATTCAACTAGTAATTAAACTCTGTAATTTGTTGCTGGGGAATGTATTGGAGGCTGTTAGCTTAGCAGTCTTTTTTTTTTTTTTTAATTTCTGGATGTGGCACATGTCAAAATTCCTAGCACAGAAACGTTTCCTAGTACAAAGTCACTTCAGCTAGGAGAGTAAGTGAACATCAGGCATTGGTAACATATGAACCCTACACACAATTCCAAGTCCTTGCCTAAAGCACTTAAATAAGGAGATAGTGCTGCTAACATCTAGTCTTAAGAGACACAATCAATTTAGCAGACTTAAGAAGTATTATTAGATATAGGCAGAGGTTAAGTACAGTCAAAGTTTAATCTCAATTGTAGATTAGAAGAGGACCACATCAGTAATCCGGAGACTTTTTTGTTTCACCCTCACCAAGGGTCATATTGGCCAGTTCAGCTGCATAAAGGTAATTTCCAGTAAATAGAAAAACATCCATCGCAATAAGTTAATGCTGGTGGGTTAAGTTTAAGAATGTGGAAACTTCCCAAAAGCCATAATAGATTACCATAATGAAGTTGGGAGATAATGTTTAGTGGTTTGGTACTTCTCTGCTTTCCCCTCCCTCAGAGAGAGCTGTTCTCTTCTTCCCTAAATGTAACTTTCTTCTACTTTTAAGGTATTGTCAATGCAGATAAAGCAGCCAAGAGGACCCGGAAATATAAAATAATCTTTAGTCCTCTAAAGGTGAGTTTTTCTACCTTTTTTTAAGATAGGAAGATTGTGTTGCTATGAGTTTTCTGCAGTGTACATGCTGTGTTTCCAGTGCATTGATACACAGGTGCAGAGACACCGATAAAGGGTTCACAGCCTTGGCTACATTCTTATCTTTGTCATCTAGAAAGAAGGACAGGAGAATGGAGCTGGATTTTGAACCTTCCACCAAGGGATCCTTTTATTGTATTAACTTCACCTGCGTATTTTATGACTTGGTGGTACAAAGCAAACAAGTGGTGTGAAATACAAAATTGTAAGTTGAGAAGTTTACTGCCAGCCTGGATACGGATATTGGCCAAACATACTTTGAAGTGAAAAACTGCAAATCTCTTAATCTTTCCTGTACTATCTGACATGTCTTTAGTTAAGGTTTTGATGAATGATGTGTTTATGGCGCTTTTCAATTGAATGCCCCAACGTTCTTTGAAGTTAAATTCGGATGACAAATGTAATATGGTTAAAACCTTATGTGTTAAAGTTAATTTATTGAGACAGTAAAACATAAAGTTTAAAACAAGATTTGAAAACTATAAAAAGTACTCATATTCCCAATTCAATTAAAACTTCAGAAAATGCGGAGATCAATTTGTTTGGTGGACACTGGATCACAGACCTTCAAAAAATTGACGTTTTAACACATAAGAGTAGAGAATGACACGGTGACTGTTACCTGTGGGTAACCCGCCGAAACGGGGACAAAAAAAACCTGGTCGCCGTGGATACGGGGACAAGGCCATTCACCGCAGTTAATTGAGGGAATGCGCGCAAAATACTTAAAATCCAATCGCGCAGTCCGAGCATCAAACTCCCTCCCTTACCTTTACTTTCGCAGGCGATTTTTCTCTTAACAAGCTGCCGGAGCATTTCCTAAAGTCGTGTGCGGCTGGCTCCCTGAAACTTCTCCTCTAACGTAATTGGAAACAGGAAGTTGCGTCAGAGCAGAGGAGAAGTTTCAGGCAGCCAGCCGCACGCGACTTCAGGAAATGCTCCGGCTGCTTGTTAAGAGAAAAATCGCCTGCGAAGGTAAAGGTAAGGGAGAGAAATGCATGGATTGTGGCGGCCTTTGGAGGCAAGAGTATTATTCCAGTTTTCCTGTATCTGCTTTAAGCTGATATCGGGTTTGTCTCCAGCTTACATTTTCCTCATTTTATGTTGCATGTAGACCATTAAGAGAAACTAGGAATTTCTATTTATTTGCTTATCCAAAAATTAATGGGTGTAGATATAAGACCTAGAGAATGACACGGTAGTTGTTACCCGCCAAAACGGTGACCAAAAAAAAAGGTCACTACGAGATCGGGGACAAGGCCATTCACCGCCCCGTGGAGCGGTGAATGGTTAGCACGCGCGGTCAACGAGCATGAACACGCGGTGAAGAGAGTTCGATCCGGCAGCCCCCTCTCTCCCACCGGCCGGCCGGCCATGCATCTCCTTCCCTCCCTCCCTCCTTTTCCCTTACCTTCTCTTGTTGAAACTGGCGATTTCTATAAGACTATGCGCTGTATTACAGCCAGAGCCAAAATCACCAGTTTCAACAAGAGAAGGTAAGGGAAAGGGAGGGAGAGAGGGAAATCCACGGCTGGCCGGCAGGAGGGAGCTGCTGGACCGTGTGAAGGGTGCTGGGGGTGGGAGGATGGTGAGGAGAAGACGGGGACGGGGCGGTGAAAGGGACAGCGGGGACGGGGCGGTGAAGGGGTCGGCAGAGACGGGGACAGGGCGGTGAAGAGGATGGTGGTCCGGGGATGGGGCAGTGACGGGGACAGAATTTTTCCCCGTGTCATTCTCTAATAAGACCTTCTTAGATAGAACCCGAGCATTTCAAGGTGGTAGGCAACAATCTTGGTTAGGTAAATGTATTCAGCAAGCTATGTTATCGGAAATTAATTAAGACCACTCTGTTCAATAAGTTTATTACTTAGTGAGTTTTATTATTGAAATTCTATTTTACAATTATTTGTATTTTTTACCGTATTATTGTATTTAGCTGATTGTCCAGCTCTTTTTAGTGTAAACTGCCTAGAACCTTTGGTTATGGCGGTATAAAATAATTAAGTTATTATTATTATTATTATCTTGGCCTCCTACTTAGCCAGAGTGGACAATGTCCAGGCGGACTTCCTCAGAAGTCGTGCTCTGGATCCTGGCGAGTGGTGTCTCGAGCTGGAGGCCTTTGAGTTGATTGTTCAGTCATGGGGTTGGCTGATCATGGATCTCATGGCCTTGAGTGCCAAAGCCAAAGCCAAGATTCTTCAGTCGGCGCAGGGATTGCCAGGCCAAGGGGCTGGATACTCTGGTGCACGCTTGGCCGACAACCGGCCTGCTGTATATGTCTTTTCTCCGTGGCTGTAGGCAAAGTTGTTCTTCTAATTGCTTGACATGCAGGCCACGTGATCCTGGTGGCTCCAGATTAGCCCAGACACCCGTGGTACATAGATCTGGTTTGTCTGCTTGTGGCAGATCCTCTCCCACTGCCCCTCTTGCCCGATCTTCTGACTCAGGATCCTATTCAAATGTTCAATCCAGGTCCCTTTTGTCTTATGGCTTGGCTCTTGAAAGGGCTCGCCTAAAGAAGAAGGGATATTCAGATAAGGTGATCTCCTCTCTCTTAGGGTCTCGGAGACTTTCTACCTCTCAGGCTTATGTGCATGTTTGGCGTCTCTTTTGTGGGATATAAATATGAAAATTAAATTAACACCGTTGCTTTCCTGTATTTCAGCTCTACGTTTGTGACATGGTGCTGGAAGAACAGGGAATCTTTGGAGGTAAGCTATCTGTTGACATAAAATAGTGCAGGGATTAGCAACCCATGGCCCTGGTGCCTATGAGCAGCACCTGCAAATATTTTGCTCAGCATGGTTTCTCCTGCCTAGACCCAAAGAGTGCTGCTTTTAAGGAAACATCGGACTGGCTCTGCCCTGTATCTGAAGTATACCTAAGCATGTAAATAATTTTAGAATAATGGAATTTAAGCTTGTATGTGCATACATAACATGTGAGTCTGCCAAGATTCTGTCTAAGCGCTTTCCTACAAATACCCATTTAATAGTGTGTATTTGCAAAGTGTGTATACACGTGGGTGGGGCTCAAACTTTACACGTGCACGAGTAACAGCATTCTGTAAGTTACATCTGCAGCAATTAAGTGCCATCACTTAAAGTGATTCTGTGGTTGCCATAAATGCTGATTCCTAAATGTTACACCGGTATTTTAGAAAGGAAAGCAGTTACACACAAGAGCTTTCAGAGACTGAGAAGTAGCAAAAACTATGAGGCAGGGGGAGAGAGAGAGAGAATGCCCTCTAACCCTTCCAGCTCTCTTCCCCACCCGTTGTCTTTGGTCCAGCACTTGGTATCTAACAAGTCCATGCTGCATGAGTTCTTGGTGCTCTCCTGAAACATTACTAACCCCCTGAAAAAGTATCTGGGAACTCCATATAACCCAATATAGGATGATGTAGCGGTAGAAGATTAAGACTCCTCTGGAAAGTTTTATTGCAAGGATCTTCTCAGTTGAACAAACTATAAAAACAGTTAGATTAGACGCACAATAATCGCTCTTGTTGCGGAGACACTTTAGGAGATTTTTCTAAGCAGGTGGTTTAATCGTCCTACTTTGGCTGTGAGCCTAATGTTTATGTTTATTAAAATTTGATATCCCGCTGAATCTTACAGCAGTTTTGCATAATAAAAAAAGATACTGATAAAAGAACAGGAAATAAGAACCCCATTAAAAAATAGAAAAGGCCTAAAACTCACATTCATACTTTTTTTTTTTCAAATTCTTTATTCATTTTTCCATCTTACATCAAGAACACAATATTACATCATTTAAACCTTGTAAACATCACTTGTACATTCATACCTAAAGAAAACATACAACCTGATGTGTAGGGAGTGCCTCATAACCTTTCAAAATTAGTGAATATGATCATTTGGGAAAGAATCTGTTCCAAAAGCTAACTTTTTTATTGCGAGACCAAGCAACAATACAAATTATGCGAGAACAGAATGCAGCAAAATACAGCATAACAAAGGCAACCATAAGGACATACAGGTCTCAAGCATTCTAGTAACAAAAGCACATAATATGTTGCGAAAGAACCAGTAACCCAGAACAGTATGAAACTGGAGAGAAATAGGAAAACAGCTGGTCACAAATCCAAAAGGTAGAGGAGCAGAACCTAAACCATAAAAGTAACAAAAACCTAGAACTGGAGAGTTGAGCAATAGAAAAGCCAGAGTCCAACTGAAACACTGGTGGCCCAATCCTTATAGCCAATAGAGTCTCAGCTCCCTAATTCCCCCCCCCCCTCCACACCAACACACACACACAGCGAGTTCAAAACTGTACTGCAGGCTCTAGGAGAGAGAAAAAATATAAATCTCCCAAACTTGAAGGAAAAAGGACTTGTGCTTTGGAATAAGTTTGGCGTACCAAAGTTTCAATAACATCAAGGCATGGAGCCAATTCCTCCACACCCAAAACGAAGGAGCTGCATCACTCAACCATACTGACAAAATAAGCTTTTTCCCCAGTAAGGCGCTTTTACAGATGAAGAAGCGATGGCTCTTATTAGGCAGTTTAAAGACCTCATACTTGTCTAAAAGAAGGCCCCATTCCAGGTAGCGGATCATCATGGTCCAAAAATGCTTAACAGTGAGGCAGGCCCAGAAGGCATGGAGAAAAGAATTAATACCACGAGAGCACTTGCCACAGTCTGGCGATGCAACATAACCCGATTTGTAGACTTGATCCTGGGAGAAGTACACCCGATGTAAAATCCAAAACTGGCACTCCTGTAAATCAGCACTAATAGAAAGTTCAGGAATCTGATGAATCAACCTTACACAATCAAAGGAGTGCCAACACAAACCCAAATCTCACAAACTTTAACATTCACTTTGGACCAAATATACTGTAATATGGGAGTTTATTCCAAAGACTAGGTACCAAATTAAAAAAAAATCCTGGTGTCGTGATATGGTTCTATGAACTGTTGGCAAAACAAGTCTATTATCATGTAAAGATCTCAAAATGCATCCTGGAGTATAAAGACTAGTCAATGAGTTCAAGTAACCAGGTTCCATAGTATGGAAAGCTTTATGGGTTAACATTAATATTTTAATTTGAATACTAAAATGATAATGCAAACATGGAAATATGATGGCAGATAAAGGCCAAATGGCCCATCTAGTCTGCCCACCTGCAGTATCCATTATCTCTTCCTCTTTCCAAGAGATTCCACGTGCCTATCCCACGCATTCTTGAATTCAGACACAGTCTCCACCACCTCTTCTGGGAGGCTGTTGCATGCATCTACCACCCTTACTATAAAAAAAAAGTATTTCCTTAAATTACTCCTGAGCCTATCACCTCTTAACTTCATCCTATGCCCTCTCATTCCAGAGCTTCCTTTCAAATGAAAGAGACTCGACTCATGTGCATTTGCTCTTATACCCTAATAACTTAATAGTAGCATTTTGTAATGTGTGAGACCACCTAATATTAAATTTTATAAGATTGGCATAGACAATATTGCAATAGTCAAGTCTTGACACAAAAAAATGCATGAATCAAAGTATGAAAGCTAAAAAAACCAAACAACTAAACTAACTGCTCATAGACATCTCAATGTATAAAAACCCTTTTTAACAATATTTGAGACCTGATCTGAAAATGTAAGTTTCGAATCAACAATTACACTGAGATATTTAAATTTTTCGACTAATGGGATATCTTTTCCATCAAAATGTAGTACTAGATCTGGCAGTGGTAGATGGTCCTGTAAGCCAGCATGCATAACTTGTTGAAGTATGAATTTATTCTTAATCAACCATGTTTGAAACCATGTTTGAGTAAGACAGTCTTGAGTGAATTTAACAACAAGGAGATAGGGTCAACTCTTGCTAATATTAAAATATTGTCCGCATAGCAATAGACTTTAATGCCAAATTCTTCTTTTAGTGATAACAGTGGTGCAAGAAAAATATTAAATAAAATAGGTGACAATTCTGAACCCTGAGGAACACCACACGGTAAATTAATTATCCCAAGGACAAGCAGGCAGTATATTCTCACATCTGGGTGACGTCATCCACGGAGCCCTGTTACGGAGCGGACAGCTGCTAAAGTGTATGTGCATTTTAAGAACTTTAGAAAGTTTGTGACTGCCTGCACTGTGTATGCTCGAGTGCCTTCCCGCTCGACGTAAGCGCACAGCTTCTCAGTTTCAGTTTTCCGCGGAGCTACAAAGTCATGTATAAAATGGTCTCCGTTTTGTTTTTGCCTTTCCGCTCGCGTGTTTACTGTTTTTTCTACTTATTCTTACTTTTTTTGCGTATAAATTTTTTTTAAAAAAAGGTCTTGAGTGTTTGGAGGTTTTTTTTCAAAGCTGTTTTTTTGACGGCAGGGCCTTTGCTTCTGCCTCAGCCTTCAGGGTTTGATTTGGCTGAGGCGGTTTTCCCTCCAATGTCCGGCCCATTAACTGGCTTCAAAAAGTGCAGCAGGTGTCAGCACACTATTTCCCTAACTGACCCACATAAGTGATGTATCCAGTGCCTTGTCCCAGATCATCACGTGGACTCTTGTACATGCTGTTCAATGCTTAAAAAGTGCTCCATAAAAAGTCATTTATTACAACAAAGACTTCTCTTCAGTACCATGGATACATCACAGGTACTTTCGACACCATTTAAGCCATCGACGTCAAAAGCATTACCATCATCTGAAGTACCAGCTTCCATATCGGTGTCACAGGCTATAGCTCCGTCAGGTAAGCCAGCTAAGAAGTTGTCAGCTTCCCGTAGGGTGTCTCAGGCCACTGAGGTATTGAGTCTAGTCATACCAGCCAAACAGAGACCATTAATGCAGCTCGCTTCAACTTCGAGGGGTGCATCTTCATCTATGTCATCCTCTCCGCAGCGAGCCGCAGCACTGCTAATACCGGTATCCAAGCCACAGGTGTCGGTGCAAGCTTTTAAAGAGAAGCTCAATGCTCTCTTCCAACTGGAGTTTGGGGATATGTTCCAATTTGTCACCCCCCATGTCGGCTCCTCCGGTACCAGCTCAGCCTAAGCATCGCTCCATGCGAGATGCAGGTATCACCACTGCTTCATAAGAATAGCACCAATCTCGACACCGATCATAGTCATCGAGCCATACTTCTCGGCACCATTCTTCATGGTACCGATCTCCTTTCACAAAGCATCGATCTTCAAGGCGTCAATCTCCTCCAAGGCATTCACACAAGAAGCCTCATTCTTCTGAGACTCGCTCCAGTCATTCCAGACATTCATCTCCATGTCTTGTATCCTCTCAGTCGGACAAGCATTCTTCAAAGTCCAGGCATATTTCTCACAAACGCTTGGATAAGCATAAAAGGTCTGTATCGCCTGTTCTATCAGACCGCTATCAAGCTAAACATCGGTACTGTTCTCCTTCAATTCCTATAGATTCAGACCTTCAGCTTGATTCTGCTCACGAAACTCCATCTTCTACAGAAGCTTATGATTTGCAGTCAGAATATTCACCTCGCACCACCTCTCATAGAGAACCTTCTCCTGAGCTGGTCTCCTTTACTCGATTTATCAGGCAATGAGTAAAGACATGGCTGTCAAATTGGAGGCAGATTCCAAGTATACAGCAGAGTTTCTTGAGTCAATGGACTACAGACATCCTCCTAAGGAGCTTCTCAAACTTCCTTTACATGGTATCCTGAAAAAAACTCTTCATAAGAATTGGGAGTCGCCTTATTCTTTTCCAGCTGCTCCTAGGAAGCTGGATTCTCAATACAAAATCATTACCATTCCTGGTTTTGATAAGCCTCAGATTTCACGTCAATCTCTCGTGGTTGAATCCACTCTCAAAAAATCTGCTCCTTTAAAGTTTACGCCACGATTCCTCCAGGCCAGGAAGGTCGAATGATGGACAGATTTGGGAAATATCTCTACCAGAATTCCATGCTGGCTAAGAGTCATCAATTACAATTTTGATTTTACCTGTGTTATTTCAAATATCTGGTAAAATAAATGCCAAACTATTACAAGTACCTTCCATTGCCTAGGAGGTCAGAATTCCAGCATTTGTTTAATACTCTCACTTAACTTAGGCAGCATATGGTACAGTCTGTATACAATGCCTTTGATCTGTCTTCTCAAGATTCAGCAATGTCAGTGGCCATGAGGAGGTTTGCATGGCTAAGGATAGCTTATATGGACGTTAATCTCCAAGATCGCTTAGCTAATATCCCCTGTCTTGGAGATGAGCTTTTTGAAGAAACTATTGAAAATGCAACTAAAAAGCTTTCAGAGTATGAAAAGTCCTTTAATTAAGTGCTTGGGCCTAAATTTAAATCCTCTTCCTCCAAGTCTTTCAAACCATCTTCTTCATATCAGAGGTGTTATACACCAAAGTCTACTCCTCTTTCCAGCAGAAAAAGCAGTAACAGCAGCATCCTCAAAAGCCTCAGACCTCTGCTACTCCCAAGTCAAATCAGCTTTTTTGACCGACTACTCGAGAGCATAATTTCAATCAAAGTAACTCTGCCTCTTCCTCTACCCATTGGAAGTTATTTAATACACTACCATCATCGGTGGGAGCTAATCACTTCCAATCTCTGGGTTCTCAATATCATTTGAGAAGGATATTCTCTTCATTTCCTCGATTTTCCTCCAGATCATCCTACAAGAGAGCTTCCTTCCAACACTTCAGTCCTCTCTTCTTCTCCATGAAGTAGAATCTCTGCTTATTGTCAATGCCATCGAGAAGGCTCCTTTGGACCAGCAGAACATGGGGTTTTATTCACGGTATTTCCTTGTCCCGAAGAAGACAGGAGGTATTCGCCTGATGTTGGATCTCAGAGCTCTCAACAAATTCCTTGTCTAAGAGAAATTTCAGATGCAGTCTCTGGCGTCTCTGTACACCTTACTGTATCAAAATGATTGGTTATGCTCTCTGGATCTGAAGAAGGCTTACATTCACATTCACCCTGCCTCTTGCAAGTTTCTCAGATTTCGGGTGGGAAATTATTACCAATACAAGGTTCTGCCCTTCGGTCTCGCATCATCTCCCAAAGTTTTCACTAAGTGCCTGGTGGTTGTGGCAACAGCCTTGAGAACTCACAGTTTGCAAGTCTTCCCCTATCTGGACGATTGACTCATCAAAGATCCTTCATTTTAAGGTATTACTATAACGACACAACAGACAATATTGTTCCCGCAAAATTTGGAATTCAAAATCTACTTCCCCAAATCTCAATTGCAGCCATCTCAGACTCTGCAGTTCATCAGAGCCCTCCTACATACTGTTCAACTCAGCGCGTTTCTTCCTGAACAATGTTAAGATGCTTTGATACAGCTTTGCTACCAGGTCAACCTCCTTCGTTCACTCTCAGCAAGGCATATGATGGTCCTCCTGGGTCACGTGACTCCTTTTGCCAGACTTCACCTACGGATCCCTCAGTGGTCATTGGCATCTCAGTGGTCGCAGGCTCTCGACCCGCTTTCTCAGCATATTACAGTAATATCTTCTCTATGACAATTTCTACAGTGGTGGATGCTCTCTTCCAATCTTTCCAGAAGTTTTCTGTTTCAAATACCCCCTCACCAGAAGGTTTTCAGGACAGATTTGTCAACCTACGCTTGGGCTACTCACCTAGATGGTCTCTGTACTTAAGGCCATTGATCCGGCACAGATTGTCGCCATCACATAAATATGTTGGAACTTAGAGAGATTTTCAATGCTCACAAGGCTTTTCAGCATCTTCTTCAAGATCAAGTCATTCTTATTCGTACAGACAATCAAGTGGACATGTACTATGTGAACAAGCAGGGAGGAACAGGATCTCTTCTCTGCCAGGAAGCTCAGAAGATTTGGGAGTGGGCAATCCTTCACAATATTTTTCTGAAAGCTGTTTACATTCAAGGAGAGAAAAATTCACTGGTGGACAAACTAAGCCATATCCTGCAACCTCATGAATGGATGTTGAACTCAGCAACTGTCGGTCAAATTTTTTCTCAATGGTGAACTCCTCAAATAGACCTTTTTGCATCTCCCCACAACAACAAGCTGCCCCAGTTCTGTTCCAGACTCTACTCTCCTCATCGACTGGACGCAGGTATATCCCGCGCAGGAAAACTTTAGAACCACAGAACTCTGGAACAACCTCTCATCCCCACTCAGAAACTCAAGCTCCTTCCAATCCTTCCGCAAACACTTGAAAACTTGGCTCTTTGCAAAAATCTAATCACCCCCCATTCTCCAGTATTCTGTCCCTCTCTTTACTCTTAGTCTCTCTCCTTTATCCCTTATTGTAGTTCCTTTCCTCTTAACTCTGTAAACCGTGCTGAGCTCTGCGCTTGCGGAGATGGCGCGGTATACAAACCTAAGGTTTAGTTTAGTTTAGTTTAGATGCGTTTCTCCTAGACTGGACAAACAAGTTCCTCTATGCGTTCACTCCATTTCCACTTATTCTCAGGACGCTTGTCAAACTCAAACAGGAATCCGCCACCATGATTCTGATAGCTCTTCGGTGGCCCAGACAACCATGGTTCTCCCTTCTACTTCAACTCAGCATCAGGGAGCCTCCTCTTCTGCCAATTTTTCCTTCTCTTCTTACACAGAATCAAGGTTCTCTTCTTCATCCCTACTTCCAATCTTTACGCCTGACAGCTTGGTATCTCTCGGGTTGACTTCACCTGATTGTCAGTTTTCTCAACCTGTCAGGGACATCTTGGATACTTCTAGCTTTTACTCAAAAATGGACCCGGTTTTCTGTTTGTTGCAGTCTTCATCATCAAGAGCCACAATCCACCTCCTTGTCTTCGATTTTGGATTACCTTTTCTATTTATCCCAGTCTGGCCTCAAATCCACCTCTATTAAAGTCCATCTCAGTGCAGTTGCTGCTTTTCATCAACCATTAGATGGAAAACCTCTATCTGCTCATCCCTTGGTTTCCAAATTCATGTGGTTTGGGATCTTAATGTTGTACTTACTAAATTAATGAAGCCTCCATTTAAACCAATGTCTTCGTCTCATCTTAAATACCTTATTTGGAGAGTAGTTTTTCTCATCTCTCTCACCTCTGCTCGCAGAGTCAGTGAGCTTCAATCCTTGGTAGAGGATTTACCATTCACAGTATTTCATCATGATAAGGTGGTACTCCGCACCCATCTGAAGTTCTTACCTAATGTTGTCACTGAGTTTCATCTCAATCAATCGATTGTGCTTCCAGTTTTTTTCCCTCATTCTCATCCTAGAGAAACAGCTCTTCATACTCTGGACTGCAAACGAGCATTGGCCTACTATTTGCAACAGACAAAATCACAGAGATCTTCTCCATAACTTTTTGTCTCCTTTGATCCTAACAAGTTGGGGCATCCTGTTTCCAAGAGGACAATTTCCAACTGGTTAGCTGCTTGCATCTTGTTTTGTTATGCTTAGGCTGGGCTGCAACTGGAGAGTCGGGTTATACCCACAAAGTTTGATCCATGGCAGCTTCGGTAGCTTTCCTATGTTCTACTCCTATAGATGAAATATGCAAAGCTGCCACTTGGTCCTCCGTTCACACTTTCACTTCTCATTACTGTCTGGAATCCTATTCCAGATGGGATGGCCACTTTGGCCAAACAGGATTACAAAATTTATTTTTTTAATGGCCAATTCTCCCTCGATCCAATTTTGGTTAGATTGGAGGTCACCCATATGTGAGAACATGCTGCCTGCTTGTCCTGGGATAAAGCACAATTACTTACCGTAATAGGTGTTATCCAGGGACAGCAAGCAGATATTCTCACAACCCACCCACCTCACCTGGTTGGCTTCTTAGCTGGCTTACCTAACTGAGGGACTGCACAGGAAGGCACTCGCGCAAGTGAGGTGCGGGCTATCGCGAACTTTCTAAGATCTTAAAGAGGCGATGCACTTTTAAAGTGTCCGTACCGGGGCTCTGTGTGTGACGTCAATCATGTGTGAGAATATCTGCCTGCTGTCCCTGGACAACACCTGTTACGGTAAGTAACTGCTTTCCATCTTCTCTATTTTTTTTTCTGTGCTAATCCTAGATGTGATATGTGATGAGTGGTATTTCTATCTACTTCCACTGGATGATGACATAATCAGCATGGAGCTCCCAGAATTTTACACGGACTATTTCCTGGTAAGGAATCAGCTTTTTTCCTTATAATTAAATGTTTCCTAAATGCAGCCAATCTGTGTCTCTTTACAAGGGTCTGTAGTAAATAAATCTGTCATCGTGATTCCTTTGAGAAGTACTGCTTATAATGCTATGGAAGTCTCTAGTAGGAAAAAGGAGGTATTGATGCCCCTGTATAAGACTCTGGTGAGACATCATTTAGAATATTGTGTACAATTCTGGAGACCACACCTTCGTTTTAAATCTTTATTCATTTTTTTGTGTTACAACAAGTGTTACAAATAAACTCAATAGAAACTTAAATACACACTTGACTAACTCATATATTAATATCAAGTTTAACATTAATATAATAATCCCCTGTCCCACCCTCCTTCCCAACCAATAATACATAAATCAATTTTATTGTACATTCTTTAAATATTAATTTAGTATGTAAAAATCAAAATTGAAAAGCCCACCCCGTTCCCCTCTTTACAATTATCTTATCATGGGAAAAGTTCATTAGAGAAATCATGTTAACGGTCTTCAGATATTTCCAAGTATTATTTATAGGAAAAATTATCCTTCTTTACAAAAATCGGTTAATGGTCCCCATATTTTTTGAAATTTATTCATGTATCCTTTGTGTGTTGCAATAGCGAGTTCCATTTTGTATATGTGGCATACCGAATTCCACCAGAACATATAATTCAATCTATCATGTTGTTTCCAATTGAATGTAATTTGTTGTATTGCAATTCCAGTTAAAATAAATAAAAGTTTGTTATTACTAGATGAAATTTGGCTTTTTGCTCTCATGGTTGTTCCAAATAATATAGTATCATATGTCAAGGCTACCGGATTTTCTAACATTCTGTTAATTTGGGGCCAAATTGATTTCCAGAATGATAGGATAAATGGACAAAAGAATAAAAGATGATCTAATGTCCCAATTTCAATATGACAGTGCCAGCATCTATTAGATCTTGAACTATCTATTTTTTGTAAACGAGTAGGGGTCCAAAAAGCTCTATGAAGAAGAAAAAACCAAGTTTGTCTCATAGATGCTGACACCGTACATTTTAGCCTCCAAGACCAAAGTCGTGGCCATTGAGATGCACTAATTTGGTGTTTTATCTCAATGCTCCAAATGTCTCTAAGACCATTTTTTGGTTTTTTATTTATATATCCGGATATTAATTTATACCACTGTGCGGCTTTGTGACCTATTGAGTCCATCTGGAAACATAAGAATTCCAAACTGTGATATTTAGCGAGATCTTTCCATTCAGGGAACCCTTTCTGAATAGATTGCTTCAATTGCAACCATTTAAAATATTGTGTTTTATTGAGACCAAATTTTTGTTGCAATTGTGAAAACTCCAGCAATTTATCATTTTTAATTACATCATCCAGAGTGCGAATGCCTGCTATCATCCAATGTTTCCAGATGACTTTAAAACCGCCAATTTTGATCTTGGGGTTTAGCCATATAGTTTGGTTGGTTGATTTACTAATTGGTATTTGAGTAAGATTACTTATGTATTTTAGAGTTTTCCAGGTATCCATAAATATTTTATGATCTTTGTATAACCTTGGCATTTTGATACTAATTACATGATTAAGACGTAATGGAAACATAAGCCTCCATTCTAGCCAAAACCAGTCTGGAATATTATCTGTGGGTTCTGGGAGGATCCAATACATACCATGACGTAAGATATAGGCTTGATGATACCTATAAAAGTTGGGAAAATTTACCCCTCCCTCCTTAATTGGTCTTTGTAATGACGCTAGAGCAATTCTTGGTTTTTTATTAAGCCATATAAATTTTGTCAAAGTCCTATTTATTTTTGTATAAAACGAATCTTGAAAAAAAACTGGTATCATCCCCATTTGGTAACATACTAGCGGTAAAATCATCATTTTTACAGTTTGTACTCTTCCCCACCAAGATAAATGCAAAGGATTCCATTGCTCACACATTTCTATTATTTTTTGTAATAAGCATTTTTCATTAATTTTCATTGTTTCATCTACTGTTTTTGTTATCAAAATTCCAAGGTATTTAATATATTCTTCCTTCCAAACAAAAGGAAATGTATCAAATAAACCTTTTGTACAATGTATATTTAGTGGAAGAATCTCTGATTTATTCCAATTAATTTTATATCCTGAAAAATTTCCAAATTTCTCAATCAATTCAAGTAGATGTGGAATGGTGGATTCTGGATTCTTCAGATATAGTAATAAATCATCTGCATAAGCAGATATCTTATATTCTTTATCTGAATGAGGTATACCCTGTATCTCCTTAGCTTGTTGGATGGCTAATATTAAGGGTTCTAAAACAATATCAAACAGCAAAGGGGACAAGGGACATCCTTGTCTAACTCCTCTCTGTAGATTAAATTTTTCTGAAAACGTATTATTAATATATAATCTAGCAGAAGGGGAGCTATACATTGTTTGTATCATTTGTATAAATCCAGGACCTATACCAAACCATTCCATTGCTTGATACATAAAAGGCCATTCTACTCTATCAAAGGCCTTTTCTGCGTCTAATGAAATTGCAAAAGTAGGTTCATTCATTTTCTTTGTTAAATATAACATATGGAATGTTAATCTGGTATTGTGAGATGAATGTCTTTGAGCAACGAATCCTGTTTGATGCATACCTATTATATGGGGGAGAGCTTTAGCTAATCTTAGCGCAAGTATTTTTGCTAATAATTTTCCATCTACATTTATTAAAGATATTGGTCTATAGTTTGAGACCAAAGTGGGATCTTTATTGGACTTTGGCAAAACAATAGTCAAAGATTCTGCTATAGTGCCTTTAATACAACCTTTATTGAGCTGATATTGATAAAGATTTAATAAATAGGGTAATAAAAAATTTTGAAATGTTTTATAAAATTCCACTGTATATCCATCACCACCTGGAGCGGATCCAACTCTAAGGGACTTCAAAGCTATTCCTAATTCTTTTAGTGATATTGGTTCTTCCATACTTCGTTTTATATGTTCAGGAATTTTTGGACCCTCTAACATTTTTAAAAATTCAGAACCATCTTTTTCTTTATTTAGATAATTTTCGGAAGAATAAAGAGATTTATAAAATTTTAAGAATTGTTTTAAAATAGGTTCAATTTGTGTATATGTATTTCCATTTTCATCTTTTATTGCTATTAATTTTGTTTTTCTTTTTTTCGCTTTAAGATAGTTTGCCAATATTCTTCCTGATTTGTTTGAATTACCATAGTACAATGTTTGTTGAGAAAATAAATCTTTCCTAATCATCTTAGATGAGATCTCATTATATTTACCTTTTAATTTTAATAATTCTTGTTGAATAGAATATTCCCATTTTTCTATAAGTTTTGATTCTAAATTTTTTATCTCTTTTTCTAAGATTAAAAATTGTTTTTTAATTTGTTTTTTTAGAAAAGCCGAATAAGAAATTATTTGTCCTCTAATTGATGCCTTAAAAGCATCCCATAAAGTTTCTCTGTTAATATCATCATTATCATTTATTTGAAAAAATTCTTTCATTTTTGTTAGAAGATTTTCACAAAAGTTTTGGTCAACCAACAGTGTATTATCCATTTTCCAAATTGGTCTGTTATTATTTTGATCTGTAGTTTTGATTTTGATCCACACTCCACCATGATCAGATAGAATAATTGGATCAATGGCTGCTTGTGTCACTTGATGTGCAAGATGATTTGAAGTAAAGATATAATCTATTCTTGAAAAGGAATTGTGAACATGAGAACAGAAAGAAAATTCCCGACCATCAAAATGAAGTATTCTCCATATATCTGTTAAATCACAAGATTGAATCAAATTATCTAGTCCCATAGATTTCATAACTCTACTTGGGTTTTTATCTAATAAAGGATCCATTACAGCATTGAAGTCCCCTGCTACTATAAGATTTGAAGTAGCCAGTGGTATGATCAATTGTTGAAGAGTTTTAAAGAATTCATTTTGGTTCGAATTAGGGGCGTATATATTAATTAACGTCATGGTAGTATTTCCCATATTCATTTCCACCATTATCCATCTTCCATGAATATCTGAAGCTTTTAGTTTAAATGAAGCAGAGCATTTTTTATTAATTAAAATAGCAACACCTGCTTTTTTCCCTATAGCTGGTGAGAAAAAACACTGTTTGACCCAGCCTCCTTCTAGCTTATTAGATTCTATATGTGAGAGGTGGGTCTCTTGTATAAGGCATATATCTGCATCTTGCCTTTTTAAAAATGATAGTGCTTTTTTCCTTTTTATCATATGATTTAGACCGTTAACATTTAAAGACATAATTTTAATATCCATTTTTAAAATTTTCAGGTATTAAATTATGTATATTTTCCCAATGTTTTAAGTATTTCATTTCTCTTTTTTCCTTTACCCCCATGATTACCTTATATATCTCCCTTTTATTCCCTCCCATCCCTCTTATCCCTCCCTTCCCCCCCTTATTAATTACGAAAACTTGGATACGCAGGTTGAGGTTAGATTTAGATAACTCCCACAAGCTATTAATAATTATCTAAAGTACTACAATCTTTTCTCTATTTTTGTATATTTTCTCTTATTTTATTATTAATTATAAGAATAAGTAAAAAGTTTTTCATTTTTATATATTGAAAGATTATTTTCTATATTTGTATGTCTTTAAATCCATAAGAATGATTATATTACATTACTTATATCTGAGAACATTTCAATTACAATTCATTTCTTTTCAAGGAGGTAAATTATTTTTACTTTAAAAAGCTTTCATACCTGGGTATAATAAATTTATCATGTTAAGAGCATTCGAATTTAGCCTCTTTT
Organism: Geotrypetes seraphini; assembly: GCF_902459505.1. Taxonomy (NCBI): domain Eukaryota; kingdom Metazoa; phylum Chordata; class Amphibia; order Gymnophiona; family Dermophiidae; genus Geotrypetes; species Geotrypetes seraphini. Next base: position 31,879,221 of record NC_047097.1, read on the forward strand.
CTCAGAACTGTAACAAGAGTCTTCAGCACAGGAATTCCCTCTCCTCTTATGCTCACTATTTTCCTATGATTCACGAGAGAGTTGTCAATTAAGAGAAGCTGATACTCCCATCAGTGTTCTATTCATGTGCCTAGACCCTAATTCAAACTAGAGAATGACATGGAGACGAATCTGTTCCTTCCTTCAGGAACTAAATTTCCTCATCCCGTCTTTGCCCCATTATTATAAGCTCTGTCTCAACAGCATACTCTCCAGACACCTATGATTTTAAAGTACCTGGGTCCTGTGCAGACGAGAGTGAAGTCCTGTGCCAAAAACTCTTTTCATATCTCCCGTAGAGGATTGCCAGGTTAAACAAATTGTGGGTACTAAAATTTAACTTAATAAATAAAAGAGCAATTGTCTATAAAGATGAAACATGAAATTTGAGATATATATATTTAAAAAAACTTTTCAGGCAATTTTTGCGTTTCAGATATATTCTTTTCATATATATCGTATTTGAAACACATTGTAATGTATTTGAAACGCAAAATTAAACCGGAAGTACCGCCTTCAACAGGAAATATAACAAACCAATCACTTTGTCTTTTTTATAATCTTCTCTGTGATTGAAGGATGATTCTCCTTCTCACTATTACTCCGCCTTCAAAATTTCTCAACCAATCAGTACATCTTTAAGTTTGTTGAAAAAACTTTCTTCGTCATCATTTGAGTTCGGAGATGTGTTTCAGTTCATTTTCATTCCTGCCAGTAAGTTATTCTATTTATTCTGTGTAGAATTCTAGAATTTTTGTGTTTTTTCAGTTTTCTTGTTTTCCATGGAGAATGTTGCAAGTTGTTTAAATCTTTAATTCGATCCTTGTGTGTTCTTTTTCGTTGCTTTCCGTTCCGATCTAAATCTTTAACCGATGTTTTCAAAAGTTCTTTTATTGAAATTCATATATAATATTATCATATAAGTCAAAGTTTTCACAAATTGGTCAATAGTCATTAGTATGAACCCATTAAATGTTCTTTAGATTGTCATAGGTTGCTCCAGTTGATTCATAAATTCCTGTAGTTTTTTTGGATCCGTAAAGTTTTGCGTTTTGTTAGCAATGGTAACCTTCATAATCGCCGGGTATAGGAGCCCAAATCTAGCTCCTAGAGATCTTAGTTGTGGTCTCATGTCTAAGAATTGTTTTCTTCTTGTTGCTGTTTCTTTTGCAAAGTCCGGGACAATGTATATTTTTGAGTCTTGGCATTTAAGATTTTTGATTTCCTTGGCTATTTGGCATATTTCAATTGCTTGTTGATGTCTTAAAAGTTTGAAAATTAAAGTTCTTGGACCTGTTTGAGTGTTATTTCTTTGTGTTGGAATCCTATGAGCTCTTTCAATTTCCAGTTCCGTTTTAAATTTCAGTGGTAGTATTTTAGGTAGAAATTTTTCAAGAAATGCAATCGGATCATTTTTTTCCACTCCTTCAGGTAATCCGATTATTCTTAAATTATTCCGTCTTTCACGATTCCGGCTGTCTTCAAGATTTTTTTTTATCTCTGTTATTTCTTTCCATATGATTTTGCTGTGATTCATATCTGTATTTAATTGTTCTGTAATATCTTCTAATGTTGAAATTCTATTTTCTGTAATGTCCACTCTTTTAGTAAGGATTGCTGCATCTTCCATTGCTTTTTGTAGTTTTTTGTTACTATCTAAGACAATTTCTTTTATTTGTCTTAGTTCTTCCATAACATCTAGATTTTTTTCTGTTGGTAATGGGATTTTAGAGGGTGTACCTGGCTCTGGTTTCGACCTCTTATTGCTTCCCGATGTTCCGGCTCCCAAATCAGCTTTATTTTGTTTAGTTGAAGTCATATTTCAATATATATCTTAATTTCTTTAAAATATTTGGTAGTAATTCTTTTTTATATGCTTGTATATAAGGAGCTACTCGTTTATCCAACCATCCGAGTCCAAGCCACGCCCCCCCTTTTTACAGTACTCTTAAAGCAACTGTAAGTTATTTGTCTCAAGGTCTATTGCTGTGAGTAAAAAAAAATGTCTGTAGTCTTTCTTTCTGTTTCTTCTCCTTCAAGCCTTATCTCAGTCTCTATGAAGGCAATAATATTCTAATTAGTAGCCTTTCTTTTCCTTAGATTTTTTTAGATATGGTTGGTTATTCTTTTTATAGATTTTTTTTTTTTTTTTTTCTCTTTTAATTCATTGTTGACATTTAGCTTCAGCGCTGAAAAAATTTGTAGTCTTTTTTTTTTTTTTTTTCTGGCTCTCCTCTTATAAGCCCAATCGCAGCTCTTACCGAGGAGAGCAATATTCCATCCAATATATTTTTACTTTAGTGTTTTTGATGTATATGTATTTTTCAGCGCCTCTCAATTGCCTTGATGTTACTTTCCTTCAGGTTAAAGAAACCGTTAATCCTTTATTTTGTCCTTTTCTCACAGCCCAAGTGCTGAAAAAAAAACAAAACCAACAGTCTCCTATATCTGAATCTTTTTCAATTACATTAGTGGAGATTGATATTTATATTATATTTATATTTATCCTTCACAATTCTTTTTTTTCGAAGTTAGCAGCAATGAAATAGTTAAAATCCTTCAAGCTCTATTTGAATTATTTATTTCCTATCTCTCAGTATCATATCACTCCAGTTTAGAAAGGCACTCTCCGTCTCTGACTCTTTCACTCTCAAGTTTTGTCTCATTCAAGTAGTGAAAGGCAATATAAGTCACAGCTTAAAATTCTATAGAAATCAGCTACAGGAAGCCAAGTTTATAATTTTTATATCCTGTCCTCAATCTCTTACTGTTCAGTATAAGAGAGAAAAATCACCGATTCTTTGCCTTCTTGTTCTCAGTTCAGCGCGAGCAGGGAAGTACAGCTTTAAAACTGCCACAGTTCTAATAGTCAGTTATTAACGATCTCGTATCAAAATCGATCTTTCTTCAATTTTTACCACCTTTCACCTCTTTTCTAATGCCATCTCTTTAAAATCATCAGAAATTGGCCTCACCTTTCTCTTTTCTCTATGTGAGCTGTATCTCACCTTTCATCAAAGAAATCTCAGAGTCTGCGTGAAAAATCATCAAAAGGGAAACAAATCCTTTCCCCTATGGCTTCAGTGCAGTCCCGGCAGTACTCCTCCACCTTCGGTGATCCCTCCACCACTGACAGTTCTTCCGACAAAATTTTTAATTCTTTTTTTATTTTCCTCCGTCTGCACTCGATAGCAAACCGCCACAGCACTGAAAAGAAAGGCGCCTTCCTGACTCCTTCCCTCAGATTTCGATTTAATTTCGGCGGATGAAGGAAATATTTTTCTGTTAGAGTTTGAAGTTAATAGGTAGTTATTTCATGAAAAAAATCAATAAGAAAAGGATATATTCTCTATTATTGATTGGAAATTCAACGTGAAGAGAATTAGGACCTGCCAAAACTTTTATCCCTGTCGTTAGGCAGCTCACCGGCAGTTTCAGACTCTGTTAATCTCCAGCTTTTTACACCTCGCTTCTCAGGATATTAAAACGGCACTTCTATCTTTTGATTTTTCACTTTTTAAACGTCTCTCCGTCTCAGCTAAGGAGGTAGATTTTAATTTATCATACCATCAAGAACGTAGGAAATCTTTTTTTTTGTAGTTATTTCTGTAAATTAAGCTTGTTTGTACGGAGCTTCTTCTTCACCCAACCGTCATCATTCGCGTCCAAGCCACGCCCCCTGACCACACCTTCAAAAAGGATGGAGTCAGGCCAGAGGAAGGCTACTAAAATGGTGCATAGTGTTTGTCATAAGGCGTATGAGAATAGACTTAAATATCTCAATATGTATACTTTGGAGAAAGGCAGGTGAGGAGAGATATGATAGAGACGTTTAAATACCTATGTGGCATAAATGCACATGAAGCAAGTCTCTTTCATTTGAAAAGAAACTCTGGAATGAGAGGGCATAGGGTGAAGGTGAAAGGGGATAGACCAAGGAGTAACCTCAGAAAATACTTTCCAGTGCAATAGGGGAGACATTCTAGACATGTGGGTAGTATCCCAATGGGTGTGTTTCATCTGCAGAAGGAATCCAATCCGGACTTTCTCTCTGTGACTCTGCCCTACTTCAGTGTGCTCTCTAGCTCCACCTACAGTTTTTCCCTTCTGTGCATACACATACTTGCAGCAGCGTGTTTGTTCTGCTCTCTCCTTTTTATTATTTTCTTAGGTATTTTTTTGACCCTTTTGGGAGATTTCTTGTGCTCGGAGCAATTATTGAGCTCTACCTCTGTGGAGACTTTGGACTGCAGCTGACAGGCCAATCTCAGTAGGTACCTGTCAGCTAGCATGCATCTGCTTCTGAGGAGTTTGGACCATCTCTGTTTCTCCTACTGCTGGATGAAATTCAGCACAGGATGTTGGGCATACCTAGGAAACTCGGTGGTGTCTCATAGGGTGCTTACTGTGTTCCGTTCCTCCACCTGTTCCTGAGCGTTATCGTCAGTCCGCAGGGGTGGAGGTGCAGTCAGGCATGGAGTCTGAAGATCATTATCATAGAGGCATTCTAAGCATGAGGCAATGGTTCTCTGATTCCTGCTGCTGTGAGAGAGCGGTGGCAGGCTGCAGCACATTTCCAACATTTCAGCACAGGTCACAGTGAGTAAAGGATGTCGCAGCCTGTGAGGTGAATTATGGTGGGGGAGTGGTGCCTGCATTTCACAGCTTTAAAGGTTTCTGCATGTCCCCCTGTGTTTCCTTACCTGAAAAATCTTAAAATCGCTGTTTTTAAAAAAATGTTTGCTTATATATGAAAAAAATCACGATTTTGGCGTGAATTTCTTAATAGTGGTCATCTTGGATTTTTAGCAGTCTTTTTTTTTTTTTTTTTTTCAAAAGTTCCCTGCTTCTCCCAAACTGCAATTTTTGCCTCCAAACTTGTTGGAATGGAGTCCTTGAGTTCTCCTAATGTGGATTGTTGCCAGGATTGCGCAAATTGGGCGCTTTTGGAGTGATTTTGCGCTATATGTTGCATTTCACTGCCAGGAGTGATAGCAGGAAAAAGCTTAGTCTCTCCCCTAATTCATCAGGTGACTAGACACTCGGCTAGCCCAGCAGGGTGATTTATTTTGTTTTCGGGGCTCAGCATAGCTGATGGTTCTATGCGCAACACCGCGGACCCTCTGTAGCCTCAGTACTGCATTCTTCTGTCATCTCGGGGTGACTCTGCACCCCAGGAGCTGGAGGCCTTTGCAGACTTTCTGGCATATTCCTGTATATTAGTTGTTGCTCCTGTTGGAGCGTTGTTCTTGTTTTTTCTATTTAGTTTTTCCTTAGTTCTGCTTGGCTATTTGGCAGACTGATGGATAGAGAGAGGGTCAGCTATTAAGTACTATAACCAAGAGTTTTGGTGTCAGTTTCCACCTGCTGGTCATGATGAGCTATTACCCATCAGTGAAGCCTATACCAGTCTGGAGAGTCTAAAAGAAGAAAATTAGCAGGTAAGAACCTAATTTTTCCTTCCTGCCCCAAACAGCTGAGTGGCAGGAGGCTTCTTTGGGACTTCTCCTGCCTCTCAGCTGTTCGGGCTTCCCCTGCCAGCTCTGCATATGTGCGAGAGTTGCTCTCACTCACAGCGATCAATTGGAAGGGATACAAAATTTTTATTGCATCAATAAATAGCTCTTTTAAAATCGGCCAAAAATTAAATCGGAGTGGACCCATGCGTAGGGTTGCCAGATTTTACATTCATAAAATTTGGACCCCCCCCTAGACCCGCCCATCTCCGCCCCATTCCATCTCAGTCCTGCACCTAATCCCGCCCTAGCCCCACCCCTGCTGCTTTCTCCGGTTGGGCCACATGTGCGGATATGATGCGATGACATCACATATGACATCATCACATGGCATGCGTGGATGCTCTCTTGCCTGACACAATTTGGGGGGAAGCTTTTCAAAACCCGGACAAAGTGCTGGGTTTTGAAAAGTCGGAGATCCGGACATCTGGTAATCCTACCCATGTGGTCTTACCAATCCTGTTTAGTGCATCTAGCTCTGAGCCAGCTGGTACATCACGGCTCCAGTTCAGCACTTGCAATGTGTCCTCAACCAGAGTATCTATGGATAGAGGCCATACTGAGTTCTGCTACCTGAAAATCTGCTTGCATAACTGCCTAGCCTGACTGTGATTTTTACATGTGTTTTAACTTTTTTTTTTTTCTTTATTCATTTTTAGAACTTCAATTGTGCACAAAAGAAGATGCATTTACATAAATTAATATACTTAAAAGAATAAAAACAAGACTTATTTTCTCCCACCCACTTTTAATTTACAAACATCTCATAAAATACTTGTAATCAACCCCTCTATATTTCTTAACAAACGCCAAAACATCTCTCCTTCCCCCCTCCCCGGATGTGTATGTTTTCCTCATTTATATAAAAAAATCAAGCCTTACAATATTTAGTTAATGGTTCCCAAACTTCCATACATTTTTTATTATAACCCTTCTGAATGGCCATAAACTTTTCCATTTTGAAGATACAACATAGGGATTCCCACCAGAATGAATAAATTAATCTATCCCAATTTTTCCAATTCTTTAAAATAAGCTGCATGGCAACCCCCGTCATTATAAACAAAAGTTTGTGTTTTTGCTAAAATTTGACTTTTTGCCCTCAGATGTTCCAAATAAAATGGTATCATACGATAGTACCACTGGATTTTCTAATAAATTATTAACCTGATCCCAAATCGATCTCCAGAATTTTAGTATCAAAGGACAATAGTATAGTAAATGATCTAACGTCCCAACTTCCAGATGACAATGCCAACATCTATTAGATTTAGAACTACTGTATCTACTCTATGCAAACGAACTGGGGTCCAAAATACTCTATGTAATAAAAAAGAACATGTTTGTCTCATAGAATGTGTTTTAACTTTCATGTTACTGTTATCTGCAGGTTTATTGTTTATTTTTACTGCGCTATCATGCCTTTTTGGAAGTCGATCTAAATAAGTGAAGGTTTTAATTCACTTGTATGTAGTGCATAGTAAAAATAGTTGTAGCTGTGACTTTTTCTATTTTAATTTCTTTTGTCACTGAACAGGAAGGAGATCAGCGATGGCTCTGCACCGTAGCAAAAGCTCTGCATGTGTTAAACTCCCTCTTTGGACCATTTACAAAGAGCTATGGGATTGGGAGATGTGCTAAGGTACAGCATATGTTTTTTGGGTTTTTTTTAAATATCTTTATTCATTTTCATACTTTCATCAAGTGTACAAATATCCAAACAGTAACATAATAAACATCACTTGATAATCTTACTATTGTATCGTATCCGTACCTATGAGTACTCAGATGAAATTTTATCCTGGTGTTAAAAGGGTCAGCTCCAACTGTAGGGTAATGTAGCAGCCATCTAACTCCTATGGCAAGTATGCACATAAGTTACACCCATCCTATAAGGGAAAATTACGTACATAGTTTACCTTTCAAAATTAAAGGAAATACATGCATACGTTTACACTGGTTCTTTGGTAAACACATTTTCTGGCTTCTTTCCCATACATACTTGGATTTGTGCATCCTCTGGGAGCAGAGAATAGGGCCTGTAAAAGTAGCAGATCGTGCTTTAATATGGATGACCTAATAGTGTGGGTTTGGTCATGGAGGTAGCCAATTTTCTTATGCAAAGATGAAAAATTTTGGCATTAACCGGAAGTGGGAAGAATATGATTACTTCAATTGGACCCATGTTGACAATCCAACTTTAATATGGGGAAACTACAAAAACAGTTTTAAGAGGAAAGGTGTCAATTTTTGTAGAAGGACCCACAAGAATGCCAGATGGGACTTTTGTTGAAGAAAGCTTTTGAGGTGGTAGACCTAGGGTTGCAGCTGATAGCCTTGCATGTTTTCGCTGGACAGAGTAAATTGCAATGGTCTTTTGGGGAATGCACAGTGGGCTTCCCCCAGAAAGATTTAGAAATAGGTGTAGCCCAGTGGTCTCAAACTCACGGCCCGCCAGGTCCTATTTTGAGGCCCTCGGTATGTTTATCATAATCACAAAAGTAAAATAAAACAGTTTCTTGATCATATGTCTCTTTAGCTATAAATGACAATATTATTATTAAGACTTAGCCAAAAGGAAAGATTTATGTTCAAATGCTTTTTTTTATTATTTCAAGTATAACAGGCAAGAACAAGAAAGAGCATCAATCAAAAGTAACAGTACAAACATGTCCCCCCTCCCCCCCCCCCCACCCCCCCCCATCCCGGGAGTCCAAAGCCATGCCAAAAGTGGAGAGATAACCTTAAATGTTCAAAAGTCTGCTACGAGCTCGGGGTGTGAGGTCCTGCCAAAAGCATTCCCAAGTCTGACAAAATCTACGACCCGGGCCATGTTCCAAGTCACCCACCAGTCTCCGCTCCAGCGTGGCATGAATTATCATCAGGGATCTCCATTGTGCATAGGTCGGAGGATCAGACGAAAGCCAGTTAATAAGGATAGATTTCTTCCCCAGTAAAAGCACTCTGGTGAGAAAAGCTGACATTCCCCTGGGTTTAGGCGTGGCTATGTTATAAAAGCCAAATAGCGCTCTCGGTTGTGGGAGCCAACGCATTCCCCAAAGCAACGTAACATAGCGTCCCAGGTGACTCCAGAACTGTTGAATTTTGGGGCATGTCCAAAACATATGGCTCAAAGAAGCGTGAGCCTGGCTGCATTTCGGGCAGGAATGAGAAGCCGTAATTCCCATCCGGGCAGCACGTTCCGGTGGAATATAAAGTCTCAGAACAATCTTCAATTGCATTTCCCAGTGGGTTATGTTAGGAGACACCCTTTGAATGTTCTTCAAAACCCGCTGTAGCTGCTGGGCTGTTAATTTACACTGCAGGTCCTCGGCCCACGCCGTCGCCAAAATGTCCAGATTAGTGCCCGATTGACAGTCCCGGATCCCCACCACGTGAAACCGCAGTGGGATCCGCTGTTGGGCTGAGAGACTAAAGAGTTCGGAAAGTGCTTCTCTGCTGTCTTCTGTGAGAACAGACCCAGGTAAAGACTGGATATAATGTCGAATCTGGTAATAAGCAAACAGATCAGTAGGCGGTAAGTCAAAGGTGTGTTGTAGCTCCGCAAATGTTGCCAAGTTCCCCTCCTCCGAGAACAGATGAAAGAGATATTGAAGTCCTTTTTCCCTCCACCTAGGAAAGGCGGCATTCTGCATTCCCGGCCGAAAAGCTCCATTGCCCTGTATAGGTAAATATAATGACACCCTAGCAGGCAGTTTAGCAGTTTTACAGACCCACTTCCAGGTTCGCCGAGCTGGCCCAAAGATCGGATAGTGCGACACCAAAGGACGGATCCCTGGATCCGCCACATGCAAAAAATAGCTCACATGAAACGGAGCCAATAGAGATAGCTCCAGAGGTGTAGCAGAAAAATCAGAGGTCCCTCTAAACCAGTCATTAATATGACGCATCTGACAGGCCATAGCATACCAACGTATGTTTAATAAACCATAACCCCCCCTATCCCTAGGCAGACACATCCGCAGAAATGTCATACGGGGTCGCTTACCGCCCCAGAGGAAATGTTGTAAGTTTTTCGTTAATCGTGTGTTATGGGCGTAAGATAGGAGCAGAGGCAGGACCTGAAAGCGGTACAACCATTTGGGAAAAAGCACCATATTAAAAAGAGCTACCCGGCCTGCCACCGATAAGGGGAATGTGGACCAATTCTGCAGATGTAGTGTGGTGTCACGAAGCAGTGGGGTGATATTGCTGTCGTATAGGGTCTTAAGGTCTCTAGGAATCCACACCCCCAGATAACGGATCGAGCTCACGGCCCATGTAAATGGAAAGTGGCTGCTCCATGTCTGCTGCAGTGTCAGTGGGCTGGCCAAAGCCAAAGATTTCTGGTAATTCAGCGTAAAACCCGAATAAAATTTAAATTCATCAAGCGCTTGCAATAAATGCGTGACAGAATGATGGGGATCCGTGAGCAAAAAAAGGAGATCGTCTGCGAAGGCCAACACTTTGAGCAAATGGTTCCCAATGTTCACACCCACAATGTCAGGGTCCAAAGTCACTGTACGAAGAAATGGTTCCAAGTACAACAAAAATAGTAGAGGCGACAGGGGGCATCCCTGTCGAGTGCCTCGCTCTATTGAAATTGGGTCAGTAATAATGTCAATAACTAGTAATCTTGCTGTAGGTGTCGAATATAATGTGCGTAGCGCCGCGGCAAACCATCCAGATATACCCATATAATTCAGCACCTCAAAGAGATACTTCCAATTGACCTGGTCAAATGCCTGTGCCGCGTCTAAGCTAAGCAAGAGCATCGGAATGTTATTAACTTGGGTGTGAGCTAAGGACAACAGTGCTTTACGTACATTGTGTACCGCTTGACGACCCTTTACAAATCCCACCTGTGTTGATGCTATAATGTTGGGGAGAAGGGTCGCTAATCTATCAGCTAATATTTTAGATAGGATTTTAATATCCACATTTAGCAGAGAAATTGGGCGATAGGACTCGGGAGCAGTACTGTCTTTGCCGGGTTTCAAAATCAACGTAATTAGTGCCTCATTGGAGCCTACAGGAAATTGTTCATCATGAATTACCTGCGAATAATAGTCCCGTAAATAGGGACTCAGCTGCCCTGATAATAATTTGTAGAATTCAGCCGTGAAGCCATCCGGCCCTGGGGCCGAAAAGTTTCGTTGGTTCTGGATAGCTTTATGCAATTCTTTAGGGGTGATGGGTGCATTAAGAAACTCGACATCCAAATCAGAAAGCGGCTGTAATCCAGAATCCACTAAATAATCCCTAATAAGGGGTTCTGCCCCCGAGTCCTGGCAACCGTATATACCCCGAAAGTGGGACATGAAAAGCTGTGCAATTTGGCCTGTTGAATGTTGGAGACAACCCAGGCTATCCCGCAACCCCAACACATAGCGCTGCCCCCTAGCTTGGGAGGTCAATCGGGCTAATAACTTCCCTGCGCGATTACCATAGCGATGATAGCGATATTTTTGGTACAAAAGCATTTTCACCGTGCGCTCATGTATGTAGGAATTAAGGGTCGTTTCCACCGAGATCAAGTGTTCTCTAGAGGTTCGGGTCGGGTTGTGGGTGTAACGACGTTTAGCTAGGGCAAGTTCCTTTTCTAACCGAAGTATTCCCCGGGAAAGCCGGCGGTTGCGCTCTATTATGTAGGCTATGCAATCTCCTCTGAGCACTGCCTTGACAGTGCTCCAAAACAACTGTGGATCATTGCGATGCTGACCATTAAAGTCTAGGAAGTCCTCCCACTTAGATGTTAAGAATGTTTTGAAATGTTCATCAGAGAACAAATAACTAGGGAAGCGCCAGCGTGCAGGTCCCCGTAATCCAAAGCCCACATTCACATCAATCCAAATCATCGCGTGGTCGGAGATCACAGCCGGGCCTATGACCGCTGCATCCACATTTAGGAAGGCCCTACGCGTGGTAAGAATATAATCTATTCTAGATTGGGTGTTATGGGCCCTGGAGCGATGAGTGTAATCCCGTTCTGAGGTATGGAGAATTCTCCATGGGTCAACTAAATCCAGTGTGGCGCATAAATAAGGGATACCTCTGGTTTGAGCGGAATTGGTGCTGGGCCCCGGCTGAGAGCGATCACAGGTCGGGTCAAGAACCTGATTGTAATCTCCTGCTACATATATCGGTTCTGTAACTCTCCCAAGAAGCAGTGCGGTAATGCCTTCAAAATAAGAATGGTCATAGGTATTGGGTGCGTATATATTCATGAGATAAAAAGAATATGTGCCTACAGTCAGTTGCAACAATATATATCTGCCCTTCGGGTCAGAGGCTATCACTTTTGCTGTATATGGTAAGGTCCTACTAATTAATACCGCTACCCCTGCACGCTTATGCGTGGAGGAAGCCGCATACACCACGTCCACCCAAGACCTCCTCAACTTCTGATGTTCTAGCTCCGTCAATCGGGTTTCCTGGAGACAGGCTATGTCCACCTTATGACGTTTGAGCTGTGTTAAAATTTTCGTTCTTTTAATTGGGGAGGTAATACCCGAAACATTCCAAGATACCAGTCTCAGGCTGCTAGCCATCGGGCATCAGGAAGGCAAGTGTAAATAGAAAAGATAGAATGTGTAAAAGAGATCCACCCCGGGCTCCCAGCCACACCCAGGGTAGCCATGAGGCGCTCAGGACCTGCCCGAGCGTCAGTGGTACCATAGAAAATGCAATTAACTGTATTCTCATTGCCGGTGCAAAACCCATCCTCTCCCATAGCTCAACAAGTGTCAACAACAGCCATAGTGGCACAGGACTCCCCCCCCTTGAACCCCCACCCTCCCTCCCCTCCCTTCCCCATCTACCCCCTGTTCGCATGGTTGTGGTCACAGCCCCAGGGCCGTCCAAAGGCGGTCCCATAGGTGTGAGGGATCACAACACTATGCCACTCCGGGTCCCGAGTCCCCCAGACAAGTAGAAAACAGTTTACACTTTGTTAGCCTAAAGAATAAAACACATTGAGAAAATCCCCAACCACAGTATATATACCCGTCCCGGAACTAGGTCAAAAGAACAGTAGAATGCAAACAAACTGGAATCTTAGTGCAACATTACAGCCAAAACCATGGAATGCAGCCGTTCCCCCGAATCAGAAGAACCCGGAGTCCATCAGCTGCAAAGCCAAAGTCACCGAAGAGGTAACAAGCCGAGGCTGGCTCGCACCACGTGCTCTGTCAAATTGGGTCCGACTGGGGTAGCACCTGGGTGTTTACGTAGAGAGCTGCCTCCGCTGCTGCCTCGAAAATATGCCATTGACCCTGGTGGTGAATTTTCAAAGTGGCTGGGTACAAAAAGAGAAAACGTACTTTTTTTTCAGCCAAAGAGGAACAGATGGGATAGAACTGCTTCCTGCGCTCAGTCAGTGCTGCTGAATAATCTTGAAAGATGCGCACCTCTGAGTCCTCAAATGCTAACGTCTCTCGGAGTTGTTTATATTTGCGCAATATTTCCACTTTGTGATTGTAATTTAAAATTTTGGCTATCACCATGCGAGTCCTCATCTCTCGCGCCTGCTCCCTTCCCAGCCGGTGTGCCCTCTCCAGGCGGATGGGCCCCAAGCCCTCTTTCAATGTAAAGGTGCTAGTCAGCCAGGCCTCCAGCACCTGTAGTAGTTTAGATCCGGGCACAGTTTCTGGAATTCCTAAGAAGCGTAGATTCGATCTCCTGGATCTGTTTTCCAGATCTTCCAGTCTGTCTGCCTGCTTTTGGGTTAGGGCCTGCAGTTCCTGCAACGTGGTGTCATGGGCCTGCTGCGTGTCATCCAGGCTGGATACTCGGGTCTCGAGCTGTAGTCCGGCTGGTAGTTTCCAGCAACAGATTTTCAAGCTTGGAAAGTTGGTCCGATAGTTTAAAAGGAAAGATTTATAAACTATAAAGAGTTTTACCTCATGCAGAATTGTCATTTCTTTACAAACGCATTAACTATTTATTCTGAGGCCCTCTGAGTATCTACAAATCCAAAATGTGGCCCTGTAAAGGGTTTGAGTTTGAGACCACTGGTGTAGCCTTTATGATGGCTGTGCCTTGTAGACCGCTTAAGACAATTGGCCAAGGGGATGGTACTGCTAGTGGTAGTGCCTTGTTTTCTGTGGCTCAGGTGTTGGTCTGCTGATGTGATTTCCAAGGCTCAGCTTAGCAAATTGCCTTTTAAGGTGCAGTTGCTTTTGGGTGAAGTCTTGAAGAAGTTGGTTAAGAATTTTGGGTAGCTCTAAGATTTCTAGATTCCCAGAGCAACATCCCAAGGTTGTGGGGAAGCCAATAGAGCAGTGTATCAAAACTGTGAGCCGTGGTGAGATTCAGGGTGTGCCGCAAGATGCCGGTGAGGAGTAGAGGCACTGGTTCCAGCTGACTACCTACAGGATGTGCCTCTTGCGGCAAGAGGCACATCCTGCAGGCAGTCAGCTGGCGTCAACACCTCTCCTCCCTGGGTTAGCAAACTCAACACCCTGTCTGGAGGACCTCCGCATGTGCAGATGTTGATGTGATGACATCACACATGCCTGTGACATCATCACGTCGATGTCCGGAGTCCCTCCAGCTGTAGCCCCGAGTTTAGTGTGCTGCGACTTCAAAAAGTTTGCAAAATTTCAATAGAGTTAGATTGAAAGCTCTTCCGAGCAGGGACCGTCTATAAATGTTAAAATGTATAGCTTTTCAGTGCTATATAAGTGATAAGTAGTAATAGTAATAGAGATTGCTACCAGGAGATAGAGTCCAGGAAGGGTAAATAGTATTTAGTGGAACCATAATCTGTCTGGGGATAATCCTTTTGGAATGGTTGCAGAGGAGGTTGGGTATTGGGGCCTGGGACCTTGGGGACTACCTGAGAATCACTGTGAAGTTTTGAGGATTAAAAGGTTAAAGATGTTTTACCAGAAGTGGGTCCAATTAACCTTGGATCAGTAGCCATTCGAGGTCATCTATGAAGGGTACATACACAGCATCTCCCTAACACCTTGGAGTCTCTTTGCTTATCCCTTCCAAAGCCTTTGACAAGCTGTTGCAGTTCCAGGCACTCATTCCATTCCCTTTAAGCAAGAGACACAAGGGATAAAGGGTTGATTCATAAGTCAGGGCAACTATTTTTTTCCTCTCAAAAATGCACTAGCACTAGAAATTTAATATATATGTTTGAAACTGTGCGACATGTATTTCTTAAACTCCTATACCCTTATACCAGAAGGAAGATTATTGAGGTAAGAACCTAATCTTCCCTTCGCCTCAGGACAAATGCTGTATCCTGCAACTATTCCTGAGTGGTTTTTAGTGATACTCTGGTTCTTGAACATCTTAAGGATTAGATTTCTAGAAATTCACCTACAGAACAAATACAAATAAATAAATACACTTCTAGAATTGCTGACAAATCAGAGACACAAAGCTAATAAATTAATAAGTTTATTAATACATTTGGAAACTGAATAAAAACTATGCAATTCTTTTTTTTTAATTTCTTTATTCAGTTTTGCATATTACAACAAGTGTATCTTATAAATACACACTTGATTTTCTTCATGAATACTTTAAGTACAATATATCATACTTATATTCATATTTTATAATGATTAAAATATTATGTAATACATTTAATAAATATGACAAATGTAAATAAAATAGAAAAAACCCCAATCCCTCCCTCCCTATTTCAGAAAATCTAACCTAATACATCAAAATGTATTAATTAATTCATACATATTATGAGATAAATAAAATAATACCCACCCCCATCCCCACTTAACAAATATCTTATTATGGGAAAATGTTATTAATCATTACAAAAATCTGCTAATGGTCTCCAAATCTTCTGAAATTTACCAAAGTAACCTTTCTGTGTTGCTATTGTATTGCTGTGTTGCTATGCATTTCTAATTCTGCAAATAACCAACAGGTAAAATAAGGATTCATACAGATATCACTATCTAGACAAATTTCTCTATACTTAACTAGTTTCTCAGGAGGTTCAGGGTAGACTGTCCTTAGTAGAAGGTGTAGAGATGGGACAGGGTGTTGGCACAAGTCTGTTTCCTCTGTACTCCCAAGACTGGAGAAGTCTAGCAAATTTGGCATTATTTCTCTATGAGCCAATTCTGAAGGATCAACTGAGGAACAAATGGCTTTTTAATCAATAATATTGCGGAATGTTCCTGGAGAATACTGGGAAATTTATTTATTTATTCCATTTGTGTGTCGCACATACCTATACAAGCTCTAGGCGACATTACAGAGGAAGGGATTAGAAGGGGGATAGGGAGGACTGTGGAGGGCAGAAAGGAGTGCAGAGGAGAGAAATAACACTGTAACAAGCTTCACACAAAGTTAGTTTAGCAAGGGTCAGAAAGCAAAGTTGCTCACCTGTAACAGGTGTTCTCTGTAGACAGCAGGGAAATGCAGCCACACTTGTAGGTGAAATCCGCAGACGAAGCCTATGTGGTGGTGCTGTCCCCTAGCTAAGTAAGCTTTACGCTTACTGGGCATGTGCAGGAATCAGTACTCCCACTGCCCCTCCCCTTGGACTGCCAGTTTTGTACCTAGCAATAAGAAAGGATTGAAAAAGAGGGGAAGGTGGGCAGGCAAGTGTGGTTGCATTCCGCTGCTATCTACAGAGAACACCTGTTACAGGTGAGCAACTTTGCTTTCTCTGGAGACAAGCAGGGGATATGCAGGCACACTTTTAGGTGAGTCCCAAGCTTGAAAAAAATATCTGGGTGGTGGAGAACCATTTACACTGCAAAAAGGTTTCTTAAAACTGATTGACCAAATCAAACATCCTGTGAAAAACTCTGGTCCAAACAATAATGTTTCGTAAAAGTGTGTACGTTGCTGCTTTGCAAATGTCCTGAATAGGAATAGATCTTAAGCTGGCTATGGAAGTAGCGGTAGCTCCAACTTTATGAGCTCCAGTTGTACCAGGTGTATGAGTTATTTGCCTTTGTATAGGAAAAATTTATGCACTGTGCTATCCAAGAAGAAATAAGTCTTTTTGATACTGGTTTTCCCTGGGTTGCTGGATTATAGGAAATGAACAGCTGGTTAGACTGTCAGAAGGAAGCCGTTGCTCTGTTATAAAAAAGCAATGCTCATCTGCAGTCTAATGAATGGAGATGTTGCTCCGCTGCAGAAGAATGCGGAAGAGGGAAAAACATTGGTTGAGATGAAAATTCAACCTTCAGAAAATTCAACCTTCAGAAGAAATTTTGGATGAGTTCCGAGTTGTACTTTATTAGGAAAAAAATTGAAGATAAGGATAGATGGATCAGAAACTGGTTGGTGGGTAGGAAATAGAGGGTAGGAGTGAAGGGCCACTACTTGGACTGCAGGAGGGTCATGAGTGGGGTCCCGCAAGGCTCGGTGCTCGGGCCGCTGCTAGTTAATATATTCATAAATTATCTAGAAATAGGGATGAAGTGTGAAATAATAAAATTTGCAAACGATACCAAACTATTTAGTGGAGCTCAGACTAAAGATGACTGCGAAGAATTGCAAAGGGACTTGAACAAACTAGGGGAATGGGCGATGAGATGGTAGATGAAGTTCAACGTATTATATGTGGGAAACAGAAACCCGAGGTACAACTATACGATGGGAGGGATGTTATTAAATGAGAGTACCCAAGAAAGGGACTTGGGGGTAATGGTGGACATGACAATGAAGCCGACGGCATAGTGTGCAGCGGCCGCTAAGAAAGCAAACAGAATGCTAGCCATAATCAAGAAGGGTATTACAACCAAAACGAAAGAAGTTATCCTGCCATTATATCGGGCTATGGTGCGTCCGCATCTGGAGTACTGCGTCTAATATTGGTCGCTGTACCTTAAGAAAGACATGGCGTTACTCGAGAGGGTTCAGAGGAGAGCGACGCATCTGATAAAGGGGATGGAAAACCTTTCATACGCTGAGAGATTGGAGAAACTAGGTCTCTTTTCCCTGGAGAAGAGGAGAATTAGAGGGATATGATAGAGACTTACAAGATCATGAAGGGCATAGAGAGAGTAGAAAAGGAAAGATTGTTCAAACTTTCAAATAATAAAAGAACAAGAGGGCATTCGGAAAAGTTGAAAGGGGACAGATTCAAAACAAATGCTAAGAAGTTTTTCTTTACCCAACGTGTGGTAGACCTGGAATGCGCTTCCAGAGGATGTAATAGGGCAGAGTACGGTAATGGGGTTTAAGAAAGAATTGGACAATTACCTACTGGAAAAGGGGATAGAGGGGTATAGATAGAGGATTACTGGATTACTGCACAGGTCCTGGACCTGTTGGGCCACCGCATGAGCAGACTGCTGGGCACGATGGACCTCAGGTCTGACCCAGCGGAAGCATTGCTTATGTTCTTATGTTTAACTAATGCTTGTAGTTCACTGACTCTTCTGGCAGAAGTTAGAGCTGTAAGAAAATCTGTTTTTCAAGTAATAAAGGAAAGTGAAGCAGATCCCAGAGGTTCAAATGGATCGTGCATCAAGACATCCAACATGGAACTCACTATAGCAACGCAAAAAGGTTATTTTAGTAAATTTCAGAAAATCTGGGGACCATTAACTGATTTTTGTAATGAATGATTAACTTTTCCCATGATAAGATATTTGATTAGGGGGGAAATGGGTGGGCTTTACTTGTTGATATTTCATAATACAGGACTACCTGAATAGTTTTACAGTAATGATACTTTTATGTATTATTGAGTAGGGAGGAAGGGAGGGGAGATTATTCTATTTAATAAGAATAATTTAAATATTAGATTTCTTACATAATTATTAAAATATTACAGAATATTAATTTGTTATGAAATGTTATACTTAAAGCATATATGAGAGTTAATCAAGTGTGTATCTTTAAGTGCATATGAGTTTAACTGCTACACTTGTTGTAACATGCAAAAATGAATAAAGAATTTAAAAACAAAAGACATCCAACATCAAATTCAGGTCCCACACTGGAGGAGGATCTCGGATGGGAGGTTTGAGATTGTGAAGACCTTGGAGAAATCTAGAGATGAGGGGATGATGTGAAAGAGGCTAACCATCCACAGGAATATGAAAAGCCGAGATCGCTGTCAAATGGTATCGAACCGAGTTAGACTTAAGATCAGATTCCGACAAATGCTGGAGACAAAACAAAATGTGTCCAGGCTATAATATTAGCATATCTGGAATAAATGTATCTTGAAGAGATTACAGCTCATCCAGAACACGGCTGCCAAATTGATTTTTGGTAAAAACAAATATGGTCATATTACTCCATTGCTGAGGGCATTGCATTGGCTTCCAATATATTGGAGGGTCTAGTTTAAATGTGCTAATGTTGTCTTTAAGATTTTATATGGGATTTTTCCCCCATTGTTACCTCTTTCTTTTAACTCTTTATCCTTTCCAGTCAACTAGATATATACATAAATCGGCATATGTTGGCTTCCCTCCCCTTACAGTGCCGAAACAGGGCCTTGGGGGGAGGGAGCAAGTGGCGGTGTTGGCGGCCGTCCAGCGAAGGAAGCGCCAGGATTAGAAGCAGGCACGGGGAGAGCGGCTCACTGCTGCAGCCATCTAACGAGGGAATCGCCATGATTAAAAACAGGTGGGAGGTGTGGTATTCGCTCCATAAGACGCACCCTTATTTCCACCCACTTTTTTTGGGGAAAAAAGTGCATCTTATGGAGCAAAAAATACGATAGTTATTAGTATTATTAACTGTTTTTTCTCTCTTTTCTTTTTTTTTTAATTCTGTGAAGAAACTTGAGGAGAGAACAGGGGAGAGCTGTGACCTGTCGGGAGTGGTTAGAAAAAAAACTGGCATTCCAAGGGAAGGGCGGTGGGAGTACTGATTCCCGCACATGCCCAGTAAGCGTAAAGCTTACTTAGCTAGGGGAGAGCACGGGCACATAGGCTTCATCAGTAGACTTCACCTATAAGTGTGCCTGCATATCCCCTGCTTGTCTTCAGAGAACACAGGTTAGATTTAAGCTGCCATTTGCCAGGCTTGGATTTAGATATAGTTAATCTAGGAGGCCTCTGATGGATCTTGGAGAGCCACTACTCCTATCATCTTTTGCCAGCAGGTTGCAAGAGCATCAGCAGTAGCTCTAAAACCTTAAAGAAGCCTTATTTATCATAGTTTGGAATTCTTATGTTTCCAGATAAATTCAACAGGTCATGAAGCTGCACAGTGGTATAAATTAATATCTGGATATATAAATAAAAAACCAAAAAATGGTCTTAGAGACATTTGGAGCATTGAGATAAAACATCAAATTAATGCATCTCAATGGCCACAACTTTGGTCTTGGAGGTTAAAATGTACGGTGTCAGCATCTATGAGACAAACTTGGTTTTTTGTTCTTCACAGAGCATTTTGGACCCCTACACGTTTACATAGAATTGATAGCTCAAAATCTAATAGATGCTGGCACTGTCATGTTGAAATTGGGACATTAGACCATCTTTTATTCTTTTGTCCATACATCTTAACATTCTGGAAATCAATTTGGCCCCAAATAAATAGGATGTTAGAAAATTCGGTAGCCTTGACATATGATACTGTATTATTTGGAACAACAATGAGAGCAAGAAGTCAAATTTCATCAAGTAATAACAAACTTCTATTTATTTTAACTGGAATAGCAATACAACAAATCACTTTCAATTGGAAAAGACATGATAGGTTGAATTACACCTTCTGGTGGAATTCTGTTTGCCATATATACAAAATGGAGCTCACTATAGCAACACAAAAAGGTTATATTAATAAATTTCAAAAAATCTGGAGACCATTAACAGAATTTTGTAAAGAATAATAATTTTCCCATGTTTAGAATTTGATTAGAAGGGAAAGGGGGGGGGGAACATATTTCTGAATAATACACAATATATTAATACTTGAATGTATAATATGAAATATGGAAAGAATTTGAATTTGCATTTAAAATTTATTCATGTATATTTGATTAGAAGGGAGGGGGGAGGGGAGGGGATAATATTTTATTAACTAAGAAGTATATAAATTTAGATTTCTGAAATATTAATATGAATATTATATTAATTTTTCTAAATGAAATGTTAAATTAAATATTAATATATGAGCTTATCAAGTATGTATATTTAAAATTATTATTAAATTTATGTCATTCACTTGATGTAACATATGAAAATGAATAAAGATTTACAAAGCAAAAAAAAAGAAGCCTTATAAAAAAAAAAGCAACAGTTCTTCTGATAAAGTTTAACTTCAAAGCAGAAATTGTTCTTCAGTGGGAATGACTGAGAGGTGTCTTTTGTTTGGTTATAGATGGTGTATGAAATGTGGAAGGACCTGGAGGATGAAAGTGAAGGTGACCGCAAAGAAAAGAGGCCAGCAGTTGGAAGCATTTTTTTGTTTGACAGAGGTAGTTTCTTTACATTTTTTTGTGCTCAGTTTCATACAGAGATCGAAAGTAAAAGGGAAAGAAAGAAGAAAACTCAAAATCAGATTCCCCTGGAGAGCTGCATCTGGGGTAGGGTGGGGGGCAATATGCTTTAAGGGTAAGTAGCAACGTCAGGCAGCATCTGTACAATCCCAGGATATCTGTGATTTAATTTATATTTATGTATTTGAGTTTTGCTTACTCCTTTTCAGTAGCAACTCAAAGTGAAATTCAGGTACATTAGGTACACTAAGGCTTACAATTGATGTTTGTACTTGAGACTTTTCCTAGATCATAAGCAGCAGCAATTAGATTTGAACCAGGATTCCCTGGTTGTCAGCCAGCTGCATAGCCACAATGCGTACATGATGGGCTGGAAATGAATCACATAGAAGACTGCTACCATGTTTCCCTGAAAATAAGCCCTAGTTTAGATCCCAACACTCTCCTACTCCATCCTTGACACTAGTGCTTCCTGCCCCCCCCCCCCCATGTGCAGCATCTTTCTTCCCTTCTCACCCATCCCCTTGTCCAGCATCTTTCTATCCCTCCTTTCCATCCCCATGTGCAGCAGAACCCCACCGACCCTCCCACTGTGAGACTGACATACCTCGGCTCCAAAGCCTCCAAAAACTGCACTGGTGGCAGCGCTCTTAATGGGCCTCTTCAGAGCGTTGCCGCCACCGCTGTTTTTGGATGCCTTGGAAGTATGTCAGTCTCATGGTGGGATGTTTCGGTGGGGATGGGAGGGAAGGATAGAAAGATGCTGCACAAAGGAATGGGTGAAGGGGGGAAAGAAAAGAGGAAGAATTGGGGTGGAGGAAAAGAAAGGAGAGATGCAACAGAGGTAGAAAATGATGAGAGGGAGAATTCCTGCATGTGGTGGAGGAGAGGGAGATATGCATGGAGAAGAGAAAGTGAGATATGTTGAACATAGAGTAGAAGGCATGGAGAGAGAAAGAAACGTTGCATATGATAATGGAGGGGAGGAAGAGAGAGATGCACAAGGGAAAGACGGAACCCACAAGGGAAAAAGCGATATTGGATCTGGTCCTCACAAATGGAGAGTGTATCTCTAATGTTCGAGTGGGTGCTCACCTGGGTAGTAGCGATCATCAAAAGGTTTGGTTTGATATAACGGCTAAAGTGGAGAGCGGCTGCACGATACTTAAAGTCCTAGATTTCAAACGTACAGACTTTAATGCAATGGGAAAGTACCTGAAGAAAGAGCTGTTAGGATGGGAGGACATAAGAGAAGTGGAAAGACAGTGGTCTAAGCTGAAAGGAGCGATAAAAATGGCTACGGACCTTTATGTGAAGAAAATCAATAAAAACAAGAGAAAAAGGAAGCCAATATGGTTCTCCAACCTAGTGGCTGAGAAAATAAAGGCGAAAGAGTTGGCGTTCATGAAATATAAAAAAACCCAAGAAGAGGAGAGCAGAAAGGACTACAGGGTGAAACTGAAAGAAGCCAAGAGAGAGATATGTTTGGCGAAGGCACAGACGGAAGAACAAATGGCTAAAAATGTAAAAAAGGGAGATAAAAATTTTTTCAGATATATTAGTGAAAGGAGGAAGATAAAAAATGGAATTGCTAGGCTAAAAGATGCTGGGAACAAATATGTGGAAAGTGATGAGGAGAAAGCAAATGTGCTAAACAAATACTTCTGTTCTGTGTTCACAGAAGAAAATCCTGGAGAAGGACCGAGATTGTCTACCAAAGTTACATGAGCAAATGGAGTAGATTCTGCTCCGTTCACGGAGGAGGGTGTTTATGAGCAACTTGAAAAACTGAAGGTGGACAAAGCGATGGGACCAGACGGGATCCATCCCAGGATACTAAGGGAGCTCAGAGAGGTTCTGGCGAGTCCTATTAAAGATTTATTCAACAAATCTCTGGAGACGGGAGTGATTCCTGGGGATTGGAGGAGAGCGGATGTGGTCCCTATTCATAAAAATGGTCACAGGGATGAAGCAGGAAACTACAGGCCGGTGAGCCTCACTTCAGTTGTTGGAAAAATAATGGAAGTGTTGCTGAAAGAAAGGATAGTGTACTTCCTTGAATCTAATGGGTTACAGGATCCGAGGCAACATGGCTTTACAAAAGGTAAATCGTGCCAAACGAACCTGATTGAATTTTTTGATTGGGTGACCAGAGAGCTGGATCGAGGACATATGCTAGATGTAATTTACTTGGATTTCAGCAAAGCCTTTGATACAGTTCCTCATACGAGGCTGTTGAACAAACTTGAAGGGCTGAAGTTAGGACCCAAAGTGGTGAACTGGGTCAGAAACTGGCTGTCGGACAGACGCCAGAGGGTGGTGGTTAATGGAAGTCGCTCGAAGGAAGGAAAGGTGACTAGTGGAGTCCCTCAGGGTTCGGTGCTGGGGCCAATCCTGTTCAATATGTATGTGAGTGACATTGCTGAAGGGTTAGAAGGAAAAGTGTGCCTTTTTGCAGATGATACCAAGATTTGTAACAGAGTAGACACCGAAGAGGTTGTGGAAAATATGAAAAAGGATCTGCAAAAGTTAGAGGAATGGTCTAATGCCTGGCAACTAAAATTCAATGCAAAGAAATGCAGAGTAATGCATTTGGGGATTAATAATAGGAAGAAACCGTATATGCTGGGAGGAGAGAAGCTGATATGCATGGACGGGGAGAGGGACCTTGGGGTGATAGTGTCCGAAGATCTAAAGGCGAAAAAACAGTGTGACAAGGCAGTGGCTGCTGCCAGAAGGATGCTGGGCTATATAAAGAGAGGCGTAGTCAGTAGAAGGAAGAAGGTGTTGACGCCCCTGTACAGGTCATTGGTGAGGCCCCACTTGGAGTATTGTGTTCAGTTTTGGAGACCGTATCTGGCGAAAGACGTAAGAAGACTTGAGGCGGTCAAGAGGAGGGCGACGAAAATGATAGGAGGCTTGCGCCAGAAGACGTATGAGGAGAGACTGGAAGCCCTGAATATGTATACCCTAGAGGAAAGGAGAGACAGGGGAGATATGACTCAGACGTTCAAATACTTGAAGGGTATTAACGTAGAACAAAATCTTTTCCAGAGAAAGGAAAATGGTAAAACCAGAGGACATAATTTGAGGTTGAGGGGTGGTAGATTCAGGGGCAATGTTAAGAAATTCTACTTTACGGAGAGGGTGGTGGATGCCTGGAATGCGCTCCCGAGAGAGGTGGTGGAGAGTAAAACTGTGACTGAGTTCAAAGAAGCGTGGGATGAACACAGAAGATTTAGAATCAGAAAATAATATTAAATATTGAACTAGGCCAGTTACTGGGCAGACTTGTACGGTCTGTGTCTGTGTATGGCCGTTTGGTGGAGGATGGGCAGGGGAGGGTGTAGATGGGCTGGAGTAAGTCTTAACAGAGATTTCGGCAGTTGGAACCCAAGCACAGTACCGGGTAAAACTTTGGATTCTTGCCCAGAAATAGCTAAGAAGAAAAATAAAAAAAAATTAAATTAAAAAAAAATTCTTAAATTGAATCAGGTTGGGCAGACTGGATGGACCATTCGGGTCTTTATCTGCCGTCATCTACTATGTTACTATGTTACTATGGAGGAGAATAGAGAGGTTTGACCCAGGGCACAAAGCAGAGAGAGAGAGATGGTAGACATTGGGAAAGAAACAGAAATATTGGATATGGCAGTGGAAGAGAAGGTACAGAGAGGGAAGATGAACAGTGAATACAGAGAGAGAAGAAAATGTCAAATGGGCAAGAGACCTTGATGAGCGAGTTAACAGAAGACAAACAGAAGCCAGAGTCTGGGACCAACATGATTTGAATAATAAAATGATCAGACAACAAAAGGTAGAAAAATATTTTTTTTTCTATTTTGTGATTACAATATGTCAGATTTGAAATGTGTATCCTGCCAGAGCTGGTGTTACGACAGTGGGTGTGAGCTAGGACTTAACATAGAGAGGCAAAGTCTTTTTTGTTTTGTTTACACCACAGCACCGGCATGGGTTTGGAGAGGGCAAAGGGGGGTGGGGTGGGTGAAGAGGCTACAAAATAAACCTGCCAGGCCATTTGAAAAAAATGCCTGAGTGGGCGGGAAAAATGAAAAATCAAAAAATCAATTCAATAGGCCAAATTGATTTGAAAAACTTCCTTGAATCGGGTAGGTATTATTCTAGACTGGTCTAGTTGAACTCAAAATTAGGTAAGACCACATTTTTCCATGTGGTCTTTACTATCAGAACTGTTTAACTTTATGCAACAGTTATTTGAAAGAGAGAGAGAGAGAGAATGGTTACTGCGGATGGGCAGACTAGATGGGCTATTTGGCCTTTATCTGCCATCATTTTTATGACTTATTTAAAGCTGCCTCTGAGGGTGTACATTCATATAATAGCATACAAAAAAATGCCATAAGATTACGATCTGTGAAAGCAGCAAACACTAATTAGTTCTTTCTTTAGTTTTTGCCTCCGAGTTTGGGGGCTGAGTTAGAGTTCTTGTGCTTGTGTCATAAGATAACGTACAATTAAACAAGATGTCATTTCTATCGTATTTTCTTGAAGATGTGGACTATATAACACCCCTGTGTTCCCAAGTCGTATATGAAGGGTTAGTGGATGATATTTTCCGAATTAAATGTGGTAAGTTTGGCATTATTAAAACTTCTCAGCTTCTTTCCTTTTCTTCATTGATGCTTTGTCGGTGTGATTGTGGATGATCAGGTTGATCATGTATAAGACTGAACTTAATAGTTTTCCTCCCTCTCGCATTGTCTGACACTTGATTCTGTCCTCACTATAGCCTCTGAATCCTCATTGCCTCTCCTTCTATCCTTTGATAAATTCCAGACTTGATTGCTGGTCCTCCATCGATTCTTTTCAGAGTTCTAGTTCTCCCTTTCTCACCATCCTTGGCCTCACTCCCTTTTTTCATGGCTCCCTGTGATTTATCACACTTTTAGGTCCTGTTATTACCATACATTTGATGTTGTCTCTCCCAGTCCCACGACACAGGTTTTTAACACTTGTTACTGCATTTCTGTGGAATATTTTCCATTTCACACCACTGCCCTTTTCAAGGCTCATGCCCTTGTCCTTGCTCCAGCCTCTCTTCTTATACATTTCACAGTAGCCTGTTTTGTATATCTAAAAAATTGTTTGTTTGTTTTTAAATTCTTTATTCATTTTTAAACTTTCATCGAGTGTACAAAAATTCATAATAAACACTATTAATTAGACCACTTGAACATCTTATCATTGTATCCTATAAATATAAATGCAACCCTCCCCCCACCCTCCCTCTAATCCCATTATTCATTATAAGATCATATATGAATTTGAAATATGAAATGGTTTGGTTTTTATTTTCCTTTCATTAAAAGCTTGGACAAACGTACTTTAGAAGTACAGTATTATTTAACAGTAGTATCTTTGTTCTGTTATACTTCTTAATGGTTTTTAAATTTAAAGCTGTCCCCTGGCTCTAGCAGTCGAAAGTCTAAACTTCAGCGAATGAGTTGATGGCCTTTTGCTGAGTTCCTTGTATATTCAGAAGAGAGGAAACGGGACCATGAAAGATCTATCTGTATAACATAATAAAATCCTTGGACTAGGCCAGTGCTCTTCAATGCAAGGCCCAGAGGCCATTGGCAGCTCTTAGAGACTTTTGAGCTTTTTTTTTTATGGATGGGGGGGTTCTGCTTCTCTACCCAGACTCGTGACAGAAAGGAGAAAGTGGGTGGGAGGAAGAGCCACATGCTTGAATGAAAAGTCATTTCTCAATACACAAAAGAGAATGCATTTGGGAACGCTCACCCCCCCCTCCTCCAGTGAAGATTGAAGGTGGGAATGGATGTCATTTACACACGCTTGTCAGCAGTGATGTGACCCTGGTGTGGGAAGATGTATTTGGCAGCTCTCCTTCAGCTCATTAGAATCAAAGTGGCTCCAGTTTAAAAACGAATGAAGACCACTGGAATTCTCGCTTCTTGGCTTAAATTGTATGAAATGGCCACCCTTTCATTGTAATGAAGGTTGCCTAATCTAGAAAATGAAAGAACTGCAAGCAGAGTCTGGCTTAATAGCCCCCTGTTGTTTGGTGGATCTGAGCTTAGGAGAAATCAAGTTTCTATTTTCTGGGATTTGCAGAAGCTGCGGTGTTGAAGAAATGATGTTTACAGCTGCTGAGCATCTTCAAATATAATTAGGGTTTCTGAATAACCCTGAAAACTGACCGGCATCATAAGAACATAAGAATAGCCTTACTGGGTCAGTAGTCCGTTCTTGCAGTGGCCAATCCAGGTCACTAGCTGCTGCTTAATTTGTAAGTAGCAGTGATGCCATTAGGTTGCAACTGGAAGCATCACTTTCCCTATTTCTTTGGGGGGGGGGGGATTGTTATAGGAGCAATACTGTTAAGATTGCGTATTTCGTTTTTATTTTTTGGAAAGTGTACACACTAGTGACAAATGAACCCCCTCCAAATTTTGTATGTTTGTTTTTTTTCCTGTTGTTTGGGGGGTGGGGAAAGCAACATGAAACATATCATTTCTAATGAAAGCACATCCCTACCCCTATTAATTTTTTAATGTGCCAACCATCAATAATTGGAAAAACTACTCTGATCTCAATTATACATTTTGGTGGAACTTGTTATGCCATATTTATAAGATGAACCTCAAAAAATCTTGTGAAACACACTAAACATTTACTAGATATGCTAAAACACAAGAGAAAATATCCAAACTGGATATAATGGAGAAATACTTAAGGATCTCAAGCGCTCACAGCTAAAAGCCCGATGTATATTACAAGCTAATAACTATAGGACCAATGATAGCTCACCCTATAGTTATTAGCTTGTAATATACATCGGGCTTTTAGCTGTGAGCGCTTGAGATCCTTAAGTATTTCTCCATTATATCCAGTTTGGATATTTTCTCTTGTGTTTTAGCCTGTCTAGTAAATGTTTAGTATATTTATAAGATGGAAAGAGCTATTGCTACGCAGAAAGGGACTTACAATAATGTCATAAAGATCTGGGGGCCAATGGAAAAATATTGTAATGAGTAGACATCACTTTCTTTTTTTTTTTAAATTCTTTATTCATTTTTAATCAATCAACAAGTGTACAGAGTAAAACCATACATTGTCTCATAAACAACACTTGGAAGATCTATCAATATAAACAATTATATATATATAAACCTATAACCCACCCTCCCTCCCCAATTTTATTATTAATATACAGAAATATAACATAAACCCATCCCCCTCTTCATCATTATCATGGTGTATATATCAAGAGAAAAAACTGGTGTTTAATCATCACAAAAAGTAGACATCACTTTCTATGGTAGATTATTTCTACACACTGGGGGTGGGAGGTGGTATATTTTCTGTTGAGATTTTGATTTAAAATTATTATTATTTTTTTTTTTAAGAAGGGTGGGAGGGAGGGGATTTAAATTATTGTTCCAGATGATTTGGTAAAGGTTTTCAAGTGTTGTGTTGAAATTATTATGGATGTTTTTCTGTTCTTATGTTCTTATTTAAAATGAATAAAGAATTTAAAAAATATATATATATTTAATGTGTTATCTAAGATTAGAATCTCAAAGAGTAACCTATGGTCACAGTAATAGGGCAAGGACACATTGGATGCCTTCCTTGGTTTACCTTTCTTTGAGTACCACTTGATTTTTCTTAATTGATGTTACAGCTGTGGCTGAGAGCTAAGATTGCGCCACAATCCACATCTTCTTGTGGATTCTGCAAGATATCCAGACAGATTAAAATCAAGTATGTAAGCAGAGAGAATTTTTCTAACTCTTCAAACTGTCCTCAACAGGAAGTGTGGAATTTGGCCCCGAAGTCACGTCTTCTGATAAGAGCATAAAGGTTCTGCTAAACTCCCAGGATAAGGTATGTTGCTAGAAAATGATCAAGTGTTTCCCTTTGTTTTTCTTTTCATTTGTATGGCCTCCTTTGGGTGCCTACTTCAATCAGAACTTGGACTAGGATCTGGTACCATGAACCTTCATTCACACCTATCTGTAGTTTTTCCCCTCTTTATATATACGTACCACTTCTGACTTAGTCCAGCCATCACAGTGACAGTCCTCAACAAGTGGCCACAAGCCACTGCTCCCTGCACAGCCTGGCTAATGTGGTCTATATTGGCCAGCAGGTGTCACTGTTTGGGGCCAAATAAATTGTTTATTAGAAAATCCGGTGCCATATATTTAAAATGGAAAGAGCAATAGCAGTACAAAGAGGGACATATACTAAATTTATAAAAATATGGGGGCCATTGGCAAAATATTATAGTGAATAGTCATCACGTCTTCTCTTCTTCTTTTGGCACAATAAAGGGGGGAGGGAGTTGGGTACAATAGTATAAAATTTGTTATAATATGATATATAATATGTGTATATTTATATTGAAAATTTGATGAAGGATGGGAGGTTGGGGGGGTTATTGTATCACTAGATTTTCATGTGATAGATATCAAAGTGCTAATGTGAAATAATTGTATTATTTTTTTTTTTGTGCACTTATTGTTCAATTTGAAAATGAATAAAGAATTATAAAAAAAAAAAGAAAATCCGGTGGCTTTATCATATGATACTATATTTTATCCCAGGACAAGCAGGCAGGTATTCTCACTAGTGGGTGATGTCATCAGACAGAGCCCCGGTACGGACGTCTCACAAGCACGTGTTGCTTGTAGAAACTTAAAAGTTTCTAGATGCCCGCACCGCGCATGCGCCGGTGCCCTCCCGCCCGGAGATCCGGGCGTGTCTCCTCAGTTCTTTTCTTTCCGCGGAGCTGAGAAGTTCAACTTCATCATGCGCTAGCTGAATTCAGTTAAATTTGCCTTCCTTGTCCGCGTTTTCGCTTTCTTTTAATTACAGTTAACAGTACATTTCTTTTTCAATTTAAAAAAAAAAAAAAAAAAAAAGATTATTTCCTCCGGCGGGTCGAACGGGCCGGCCACGTGGCTCAGGCCCACAGGTTTCGACCTCGCGGCGGAGATTTTCCGGCCTATGTCCCGGCCAATCACCGGATTTAAAAAGTGCAGCAAGTGCCAACGCGCGATTTCACTCACGGACCCTCACCGGCGCTGTTTGCAGTGTTTGGGTCCTGACCACATTCCGAAATCGTGCAGGCCTTGCTCTACCCTTACGGCACGCTCATTCAAACGGCGTTGCCTACTGTGGGAATCGATGTTCAAGATGGACGCAGCTAAGGATCCTTCAGCCTCCACTTCATCTGATACCTCCCCGGTTCGGGCGAAACCGGTATCGACACACAATAAGTGCATAAAAAAATATAATACAACAATCTTTATCATATGATACTATATTATTTGGAACGTCAAATTTCTGCAAAAAATAATAAACCACACAGAGAGGATATTTTGGTAAATTTTGAGATGTTTGGGGACCATTAACAGACTTTTGTAATGAGCAGTAAACATTTTCCCTTCATAAGATAATTGAAATGAGGGGATAGGGATGGGTGGGAGGGATGATTTTTTGACATATTAATAGAATATATATTGTATAATATAAATGAATATTTTTGATGGGATGGGAGGGGAGGTTAACTTTCATGAATGTCAGTTGATGATAATAATAGTAATACAAGTGATGTTTTTTCTCAATTCAAATGTTATTTCTTGATACACTTGATGTAAGTTGTAAAATGAATAAAAATTATAAACCAAAAAAAAGATCCTTATTGTCAAAAAAAAAAAAAGCTATTACTTATTATGACAGGAGTCGCCCTTCAACAGATTACATTTAATTGGAAAAACTGGAGTAGATTAAATTACAGTTTCTGGTGAAATTCTCTGTGTCATATATGCAAGATGGAAAGAACGTTAGCCACGCAGAAAGGAAATTTTAATAAATTTCAGGAGGTTTGGGGACCGTTAATAGAATATTGTAATAAGTAAATATCATTTTTCCCTTACTGGTACAATTGCAAAGTGTGGGGTATGGGGGAGGGAATTCTAATCTTATATTAAAGGTTTGGATTAATAGAAATGATTATATATAATATATGATATGATATATGTACTCACTTATGTAATAGTAGGTTTGGGAGGGAGGGTTTCAATATTACTAATTTAAATTGATAATGATAGATAATCAAGTAATATAGTATAGGTTCAAATGTTATTTTCTAAAACACTTGTTGCAAAATGTAAAAATGAATAAATAACTTTTTTTTTTTGTAAATCTTTATTCATTTTCATATCTTACAACAAGTGTATAATAAACAATCAAAAAAAATTTTTTTTAACAAATCACTTGACAATCTTACTTATAATCATTAAAGTATAAAAGAATCCCTTCCCACCCCCCATCCACTAATAATATATCAATTAACAAATAACATATTTCCCAATCCCACCCCACCTATATCTTATATAATAACAAGGTGTTTAAGGTGTCTGATCATTAGAATGAATAAAGAATTAAAAAAAAAAGAATAGGGAACATAGGTTTGTTATGTGTGCAATGTAAAATTAACACCAGTTTGCAATTATTGGCATTTAGTGCCAGTTAGTTTATTTTGTTGCCCTGATCTATAACTGCATGCCCAATTGCACAACTGATTTTGGAGGGAATATGTGCTAATAGATATTCAGCTTTGGTAAGTCCCACCCCAAAATTGCTTCCAGTCTAAGCAGGTATTTGATGTAACAGGAGAAAACACAAGGAGTAACATAGTAGATGATGGCAGATAAAGACCCGAATGGTCCATCCAGTCTGCCCAACCTGATTCAATTTAAATTTTTTCTTCTTAGCTATTTCTGGGCAAGAATCCAAAGCTTTACCCGGTACTGTGCTTGGGTTCCAACTGCCGAAATCTCTGTTAAGACTTACTCCAGCCCATCTACACCCTCCCAGCCATTGAAGCCCTCCCCTGCCCTTCCTCCACCAAACAGCCATACACAGACACAGTGTCAGCCTTGTGACAGTACACTGCTTTTGCCACTGAGCCACCCCAACCTTCTTTTTTTCTTGGCTTTTTTTTATGCTTAAAACTGAAAACTGCATTGTTTTTGGATTAATATCTGGTAGTGCTAAAGTGCTACTTTCTTACTGAGAGGGAAACTTGTGCAATGCACAATGAATCTATCTTACATTTGTCCATAAGGTGTTTCAATACTAGTTTCTTTAGAATCAGAGGAAACCATTTAAACTATTCTTCCCTCCTCCAGGTTTTTAATGAAATACGAAATGAACATTTTTCCAATGTCTTTGGCTTCCTGAGTCAGAAGGCCAGAAACCTGCAGATACAGTATGATGTAAGTGATTCTTTACTGGGTAGCTAATCTCATCTCACTGTGGTGCTGAGCATTCTGTGTTTTCAGTTAGCTTGCTATTCCTCAGCCTTTCCTGGTGGGGACTGAAGTCAGAGATTTTCTTACGATCATCACTGGTTTAGCGATGATCACATTTGGCGACCCGATGCAGAAAACGGCTCACCGCATGGCTTTCTACAAAATCGCTTATTCTCTGATCTGGCCATGCAAATAAGGTCATTAATGTTGAAATGCAGTGTAAACTAGCCGAGCAATTAATGCTCTAATATCGCTCACTTTTAGCAATCCGAAAAAAGCGATTGGTCGAGACCAGTCGTTTATATGTCTTACCGATAGTTCAGCCCTAAAATTAATATAATATTTATAATCAGCATCAGGACCCCTCCCCTGCACCAGTGAAAATCAACCACTCTTCCTGCCATGGCGACCCCCTCCCCTGGCAACAGAGAAAATTGGCAGGGGGATACCCATTCCCTCCTGCCAGGTGAACTCTTCTCCTCCCCCCCCATAGCAGCAAGAATGTCAGGAGGGGTGCCCACTCACTCCCACTAACGGAGACCTCCACCTTGTACCAGGTGCCCCGCCCCTGAAACATCCCTTGCCCTCCTCCCCCCCCCGAAAAAAGTGGGCATCCCTCCTGTCGATCTTCGAATTGTGGTTTTTATTTTTATTTTTTCTAATTTTGGGGTTTTTTCTGTGCATGTGCCCATCGCTATCACTAGTGAATCTTAGCTACTCTCCGCTAACCTCATTTGCATGTGAGGTGTTTGGAGATTGACTCACCTTTTTCTAATCGCTACAGTAATGGCTGTGACAGCCCACTGGATTTTACAGCCAAGTTTTAAGAATCTAGCCCTCAGTTTTTTGCTAGCTACCCCTATTAATCCTAAAACCACAAACATGAACTCGTTTGTTTAATTACTGCCCTTTCTGAGCAAATGACATTCAAAGTGGTGTATAATTCTATTAAATACAGATGGCCGTCAAAGTGCAGTGTAACTGGAGTGTATGAATTGTGGGTGTGGAGCCACTAATGGACGCTTGAGGACTTGGTAATGGCCCCTTTTGTGATCATTCAACAAGGAAATTCAGAAAATATGCCAGCCTGTGAATTTCTTTTAAGTATCGAGCAAAATATGTACCGCATTCCAAGTCTGAAAAGTAGTGCATTCAGTGTAGATTTCAAGACCTTGGTGGGTTCCCCTGACTTCAAAGTGAATAATAAATGAAGAAGTTTATCACCTTCTTTACATGACTGGAACACTGAGAGGTTCTTCATTTAAAGCCAGGGACACCATCTGAATCTCCTAGAAGAGGGCTTTTCCAGCCTCTCGCCACCTACATTAATTTGATTAGCAAGCTGATCAATTACAGGTAGTCCATAAAGAGCCTTGCTACAATTATAACAGTTTATTTTTAAACATAATGAGGTGAGATGCTTCAGTCCATAGGGCTAGATTCACTAAGCCACCTTACCTTTCCAGTCCGTGTGTGGCCGATCAATGCAAATGGACTCGATCGGAGGCACGCCCCAGATCGATCCCGACACATGCGCAGCCCATCTTCTTTGCCTGCAGATGGTCTGCGCAAGCGCTTGCTCTCCTGACTTCCCTCTCGCTGGCTGCCTTTTCACACAGGTTTGCTTACAAGTATTTATGGAAAACCCCAGCGGGTCAGCTTGGTAAAAGGTGCAGTGTTGATGCCCAATATTTTATTTTTTTATTTATTTTATCTATTCAATTTTTCTATACCGTTCTCCCAGGGGAGTTCAGAACGGTTTACATGAATTTATTCAGGTACTCAAGCATTTTTCCCTGTCTGTCCCGGCGGGCTCATAATCTACCTAATGTACCTGGGGCAATGGGGAGATTAAATGACTTGCACAGAGTCACAAGGAGCAGCATGGGTTTGAACCCACAACCCCAGGGTGCTGAGGCTGTAGCTTTAACCACTTCGCCACACACTCCTCTAATCACTAACGACAGCCAGATTGCCCTGAGCAGAAAATGGCAAATGAAGAAACCAACGGGCCGCATTCTATTAGCTCAGCCTTGGTAGGCGAAGTTGTACAGGAGGTGAAAGCCGCTTTGGATGGCGAAATACTAAACTGCTGTCCATCATAGATACAGTGGATACATACCAACAACGTCTCTCGAATCTGGAAGACTGCGTGCAGCAACAGGAGATTGACTGTCGACACCTCCAGACCATCGCGAGCCCGCAGGTTTAAAGTGGGGCTGCACTGCGGCGTGTTCTGGAACAAAACAAAACATGCCGTAGTGCAGCCCTGCTTTAAACCGGCGGGTTGAAGGGTGGCAGAAAGCAGGTTTGCTTCTTTCAGAGCACCTATTATCCCCCTATGTGTGCACCGATTTTCTGGTATGGAGGGTGGGTGGGTGTAAGTTGTGCGCTGTCAGTCAGTGTCCAGAGAGGCAGGCGTGGCGGCGGAGAGCAGGAAAGGACGTAAGCGACTGGTGCTCAGCAGTCGCTTGTTTTTGGATCGGCCAGTCTGAATTTTGTTAGTGAATCGAGGCCCTTCCTACTTTGCATGCGGTTTCCCCTCATTTGCATGCGCAGATCGGATCGGGTGTGGATATGCTTGGGAGGAAGGTTAGTGAATC
This sequence comes from Geotrypetes seraphini, assembly GCF_902459505.1. Taxonomy (NCBI): domain Eukaryota; kingdom Metazoa; phylum Chordata; class Amphibia; order Gymnophiona; family Dermophiidae; genus Geotrypetes; species Geotrypetes seraphini. The sequence goes on from NC_047097.1 coordinate 31,914,118, forward strand.
GGATCGTGGTCGGGACACAATTGGTGGGCTTAGTGAATCTAACCCATAGTTCTTTCCATTTGTTTATTGATTAGGTTGCACTTAAAACTCTATTATGCATTTTATTTGCCTCCTCTTCCACAGAAACGTCGTGGGATGGATATTAAACAAATGAAGACTTTTGTGTCACAGGAACTGAAGGGATTGAAACAGGAACACCGTCTGCTTAGCTTGCGTGAGGATCAGACCATGTGATTGCAGGGGAATTGTGGGTCTAGAATTGTCCTAGGTCTTTTACTAACGGGTTTTTGCGCCGGCAGTGGCGGTAACTGCTCTAATGCTAATAGGAATTCTATGAGCGTCAGAGTAGTTACTGCTGGTGCTAAAACCCGTGCTCTGCCTTAGTAAAAGAGGGGATTAGTTATCCAGTGGGATGTCATTAAATCCTCATGTTTTTGTCTTCTCAGTCCGCCCTTTCTGTCTTGTTCATATCATGGGTGTCAGTTTGATAAAAGAACCAAGGTGCCTAAATTAGCCGGCCAGATTTTGACTGGCTAAATTTGTGGTTGAAACTGACCTTACACCTTGCTCAACAAATTTAAGCCTTCGAGGGAGTAATTTTATAACACAGTGTCTACTATAAGTGGTGGTTATCCAGCACAACAATTGATTTTAAACCTATTCTGTAGACATCTACTTTTCTTTTTTTTTTTTCCAATGAATTTTTATTGAGTTTATCAAAGTAATAGGTACAAAATCCATCAATGAAAATTCAAACAGGAAACCAATTTCTCAACCACTGTAAGAATCTTATCATGGAAAGCAACAATAATGGAAAAAATACCCCCAGACCCCCCACCCCATTCAACTACCCTAGTCTCCCTACCCCCCATAACGTTTATTTTTTACAGTGGCTGAGGACTGCTTATCACCAGTCCTATAGCTGGTATAAATGCTCACACCTAGATGTATGCATGAACGCATGTATCCTGTAATTTATACAGTATATAATTTACATATATGTGCACTGGGTCTAAACTCTGCCCATTGCTCATGCACAACAGAAAGTATGCCCGATCAAAGCATATCATGTATTTTTACACTAGTCAGTTGTCATGCATGTAATACCCACTTAGGTGAGTAAATTATGTGCCTTCTTTTGCTTAAAATTAGGTTACTCTTTGTATGTATTTACTGAGAATTTGCTATACTACCTATTCCAACAAGCAGATTTTGGCGGTTTACTGTTCTAAAACAATTTTTTAAAACCCTTAAGGAAAAAAATCCATTTTAAATCAGAAAGGAATGACTACATTCATATTTGATACAAACATCGTTCAAAAAAACTGGCTGCCTCCGCCACACCCATCCCCATAGACCAGACTAAAAAAGTAGTACTAAGGGCTAGATTCACTAAGCCTACCGATCGTGTTTGCAATCGTGTACCGACCCGATTTCACTCCGACCCAATTCACTAACCTCTGTGCCGATCATCCTCCGATCTGCGCATGCAAATGAGGGGAAACTGCATGCAAAGTAGGAAGGACGCGATTCACTAAACTAAAGAAGGCACACCGACTGGGCTGGCCGATCCAAAAACAAGCGACTGGTGAGGACCAGTCGCTTGAGCAAAAACCCTGCTCTCTGCCCTGACTTGTTTTAACCCACTTTAAACCCATGGGTTAAAACCATGGGCTTGCGAGTAAAAAAAAAAAAGCACGGACAGCAAACGCATGCGCAGACCATCTATAGTCATAGTAGATGATCTGCGCATGTGTCGGGTTCGCTCTCCAGTGATCCGTGTCATTGGTGAGAGGTGTGCCTCCGATCATAGAAACATAGAAGATGACGGCAGAAAAGGGCTACAGCCCATCAAGTCTGCCCACTCTGCTTACCCACCCCCTGTCTATGCCCTAATGACCCAATTTCCTTATCTTGACCCTCGTAGGGATCCCACATGGGTATCCCATTTATTCTTAAAGTCTGGCATGCTGTCTGCCTCGATCACCTGCACTGGAAGCTTGTTCCAATGATCAACCACTCTCTCTGTGAAGAAATACTTTCTGGTGTCGCCATGAAATTTTCCACCCCTGAGTTTGAGCGGGTGCCCTCTTGTGGCCGAGGGTCCCTTGAGAAAGAAAATATCATCTTCCACTTCGACACGTCCCGTGAGGTACTTAAATGTTTTGATCATGTCTCCCCTCTCCCTACGTTCCTCAAGAGTGTAGAGCTGCAATTTGTTCAGTCTCTCTTCGTACGAGAGACCCTTGAGCCCCGAGATCATCCTGGTGGCCATCCGTTGAACCGATTCAATTCTGCGCACATCTTTACTGTAATGTGGCCTCCAGAATTGCACACAATACTCCAGATGAGGTCTCACCATGGCCCTGTACAACGGCATTATGACTTCAGGCTTTCGGCTGACGAAACTTCTATTGATACAACCCAATATCTGCCTTGCCTTAGATGAAGCCTTCTCCACTTGATTGGCAGTTTTCATGTCTGCACTGATGATTACTCCTAAATCTCGTTCTGCTGAAGTCCTAGTTAAAGTTTCTCCGTTCAAGAAGTACGTCCTGCATGGATTTCCGCTTCCGAGGTGCATGACCTTACATTTCTTAGCATTGAAGCCTAGCTGCCAGGTTGAGGACCAACTTTCCAATGTAAGCAGGTCCTGCACCATATAATTCTGTAAACTGTATTCACTTACTATATTACATAGTTTGGCGTCATCGGCGAATAGTGTTATTTTACCTTGAAGCCCTTGAGTCAGATCCCCTATGAATATGTTGAAAAGGAGTGGACCCAGGACCGAGCCCTGCGGCACTCCACTGGTCACCTCCGATGTTTTAGAGAGGGTACCATTAACCACCACCCTCTGAAGTCTGACACTCAGGCAATCATTGGCCCATGCAGTTAGTGTCTCTCCTAACCCCATCGATTCCATCTTGCTTAGCAGCCTGCGGTGTGGGACACTGTCAAAAGCTTTACTGAAGTCCAGGTACACGACGTCCAAAGACTCTCCCAAGTCCAACTTTCTTGTTACCCAGTCAAAGAAGCTGATGAGATTGGATTGGCAGGACCTACCCTTGGTGAATCCATGCTGACTGGGATCCCGAAGATTCCCTTCATTCAAGATCGTGTCCAATTTGCTTTTAATTAGTGTTTCCATGAGTTTGCACACTATTGATGTGAGACTCATCGGTCTATAATTCGCAGCCTCTGCCCTGCAACCCTTTTTATGCAGAGGAACGACATTAGCTAATTTCCAGTCCAGGGGAACTTTCCCCTTACTTAGGGAGTTTCAAGTTTAAGTTTCAAGTTTATTCAGTTTTTGATGAATCGCCTATTATAAATTCTAGGCGATGTACATGTTACAATTTTAATATAAGAAACTTACAAGATAATACAAAAATACAAGATACAAATGATACATACATGAGTTTAGGGAGAGAGGGGAAAAAAGTTACAATAATAGGGTATTGTTAAAAAATAGGAAAGAACAATAGGGAGGGAATTTATAAAACCAGAGCACAATATAAAAAAAAAAAATTAAGAAAGCTGTGTTAAAAATCATAGGCATCTTTAAATAAATAAGTTTTTAAAAGTGATTTGAATTTAACAGAATCAGTTTCAGATCTAATATACTGTGGTAACATATTCCACCATTGAGGGCCCATAACTGTAAAAATGTCTGGTCTTCTGGTTCCAATAACCTTTAAAGATGGTACTGAAAGAAGACTCTGTTCCGATGATCTTAACGAGCGTTTTGGCTTATATGGAATTAATAACTTAGATATGAACTGCGGTTCATTAAAAGCTAATGTTTTAAAAATAAGAAACATTATTTTAAACATGATCCTATGCCCAATGGGTAACCAATGTGCATCCTTCAACAGAGGTGAGACATGGTCATACTTTTTTGCATTATAAACTAGTTTTACGGCAATGTTCTGAATAATCTGTAATCTCCTTTTCTCCTTATTTGTGATATTTAAGAATAAAGCGTTACAGTAGTCGATTTTTGATATTATAAAAGAATGGATTAATATTTTCAGGGATGAAGTAGTAAGGAATTTAGAAATTGATCTAATTTGACGAAGTTTGAAGAAACAGGTTTTAACTATAAGAGAAATATGGTCATGATATGAAAGATTTGCGTCGATTACTATTCCAAGAATTTTAACTGAGGGAACCAATTCAATTTGAGTGTTTTTAAGATAAAAAGGATTACTAAGTGTTATTTCTTTTTTCCAGGTAAACAAAATGGATTTTGTTTTATTAATATTTAACGCAAGTTTATTTGAATCCAACCAATTTTGAATTTTTTCCAATTTTTGATTTATAGCTAAGATTTCTGAATAATTTCCGGGATCCAAAGGGTGAATAAGTTGTATGTCATCAGCGTAAGAAAATGGTATGAAACCTAATGCCTGACAAATTTCTAATAACGGGGATAAAAAGATGTTGAATAATAGGGGGGATAGAATTGAACCTTGAGGTATACCAAAAGAAGTGGTAAATGAATTCGAATTTTCATTGTTAAATCTGACTGTAGAAGTTCGATTTGAGAGGTAAGATTTGAACCATTGTAGCACTTGTTCATTTATTCCTTTTTCCTCGAGTCTAATTAAAAGTAAATCGTGATCAATGGTATCAAAAGCGGCCGAAATGTCAAGGGAGAAAAGAATAACTGATCTGTGGTGAGATTGAATAGCTCAGCCAACGGTTTCGCCAGGACATCGCTCAATTCTCTGAGCACTCTTGGGTGCAAATTGTCTGGTCCCATGGCTTTGTTCACCTTGAGTCTTGCCAGTTCACTGTAAACTTCACCTGGTGTGAACTCAAAATTCTGAAACGGGTCTTCTGTGCTTTGTGTTGCCTTCAACTGCAGACCGTGTCCTGGTGCCTCACAGGTGAAGACTGAGCAGAAGTATTCATTCAGTAGTTCGGCTTTATCGGAATCTGCTTCCACGTAACTTCCGTCCGGTCTTCTAAGGCGTACTATCCCGCCTGTGTTCCTTTTTCTGTCACTAATATACCTGAAGAAGGATTTATCCCCCTTTTTAATGTTTTTTGCCAGAATTTCTTCCACTCGAAGTTTTGCCTCCCTAACTGCCATTTTGACCGCTGTAGACCTGGTCCTATATTCTACTTTTGCCTCTCTTTTCTCCGTACGCTTGTAGGAGAGAAACGCTTTTTTCTTCTCCTTAATGAGGTGCGAGATCTCCGCGGTGAACCATTTGCACGAGGGTGCGTTGTGGATCAGTCCGGCTGCCTCAGATCGCCCACGGATCGGATACGATCGGTGGGCTTAGTGAATCTAGCCCTAAATTCTTAACATCTTCCAACATCACTCCTTATCTCCAAGAGAGCTCCTTACTTTCAGAATGGTAAATTTATCTTACGGTGAACCCTGCAGATCAGTACATACTCAAGAGACAGTAAAACATGGAAATTTGTTGAAAGATTTTAAAGTTTAGTTTAGAGAAGATTGCCATTCTTATGCTGAGCATTGATCAGTGTACTCCCGTACGTATAAAAGGTACTACACTGAACAGAGAGATACTGAAACACATACTCTTGTACAATCCCCCTTTATGCTGGGAACTGGTGGGAAGTAGTCATCGCCTGCTGCCAGGGGCTGTAGGAACTTCAGTTAATAGAAATTGAGCCCCTCCTATTGTGCTTATCTCCTGGAGCATGCTCCCTTGACACCAGTTTTGTATTCCTACAAGCAAAGCTGTAGGAGTTATTCTCTTCTGCTCGTGTTTCATTTCTTAAATTTAGTGTATTATTTTTACTCCTTTTTCGCGGGTTTGCCCTTGTGCTGTGGAAATACCCTACGGGGACATCCTTTCGGCAGGAGATTTCAGACTTTGGAGTAAAGTCTGCCTCTGGGAGGGTTACCTGCCACTGCAGTAGACCACCCCCCCCCCCCCCCCCCGGACAGCCTGCACGGCATATCGGGGCTCCGGGATCGGGAGCTAGCTCACCTCGGGTTGATCCACTAGTGGGTGGAGCGCAGGCTGCGCGATTCTTTGGAGGCATGATCGGGACCAGACTGCCTACCTTCCCTATGTAATCTGAAGGTCTTGGAAGTCACTTACTGGGATGACTGGACAGGTGAGGCAATCAGAAGACTTGAAATCCAGTTTTCCAACTTCCTAAAGCTTGATATCTCCCTGCATACTGTGTTCAGTTTGCCTGCCATTTCTCTTTTACAGCACAGAGCACAGTGACATAGTAACATAGTAGATGACAGCAGATAAAGACCCAAATGGTGCATCTAATCTGCCCAACCTGATTCAGACTAAAAATTTGTTGGGTTTGTTTTTTTTTCCTTCTTCTCCTTAGCTATTTCTGGGCAAGAATCTAAAGCTCTGCCTAGTACTGTTCTTAGGTTCCAACTACTGAAGCCTCTGTCAAAGCTCACTCCAGTCCATCTACACCCTTCCAGCCATTGAAGCCCTTCCCAGCCCATCTTCCCCCAAATGGCCATATACAGACACAGATCTTACAAGTCTGCCCAGTTCTGGCCTTAATTCTTCAATATTTACTATTTTCTGATTCTAGATCCTCTGGGCCTGATTCTCCAAAGTGTGTCCCTATTTTAATCAGCCAATCGGGATGCACGTTTTTTTAAAAAATGATCCCCAGGCAGGCCGCCTATATTGAAGGCGCCTCCGGGAGCCTAGGGAGACCCGCAAGACGCCTAAGCTCACCTAAGGGCCTTAGACGGGCCTTAGGCGAACCTAGGCGGCCCTATGCGTCTCCCTAGTAGAGGAAGAGACGCTTAAAATGTAGGCCAGCAAAATACTGGTCTACATTGTAAGTAGACGCGGCCACTATACTTATGGCAGCAAGGGATCTCCCTGCTGCAATAAGTATAGCGGCCGCAATTGCGGCCGCCTGTCCCATCACCGACAGGAGGATGCCCAGTCCTCCTGTCGGAACCCCCCTGGAACCCCCCTCCCCCCCAAACTGGTAATCGCGGGCAGGAGGATGCCCAGTCCTCCTGCCGGAACCCCCTGGAACCCCCCTCCCCCCCCCCAAACTGGTAATCGCGGGCAGACACCTGGGCCAATCAGGCCTTAGAATTAGTGGGGATGGGCGGACCCGCTATGCCTAAGGCCTGATTGGTCCAGGCTTCTAGAGCCTGGGCCAATCAGGCCTTAGATTTAGCGGGAAGGGGCGGGCCCATCTCATTTCCACGAGGCGGGCCCGTCGGCTGGACGGCAGCAAGACCCGTCCAGCCGACCAACATGTAAAGGTTAGTTTGGGGGGGGGGGTGTCATCGGGCTTTCCGGCAGGAGGACTGGGCATCCTGCCCGCGATTACCAGTTTGGGGGGGAGGGGGGTTCCGACAGGAGGACTGGGCATCCTCTTGTTGGCGATGGGACAGGCGGCCGCGACTGCGGCCGCTATACTTATTGCAGCAGGGAGATCCCTTGCTGCCATAAGTATAGCGGCCGCGTCTAATTTAACCTGATTCTCTAACGGGCGTCTGTACCATGGACGCCGGTTACAGAATCGGGGTTTAGTGTAGGACCGATTCTGTATAGGACACCTCTCCTGGGCGTCCTATACAGAATCAGGTCCTCTGTGTTCAATCCACATTTTTTAAAACTCCGTCACCGTTTTTCTCTCCACCACCTCTCTCGGGAGCGCATTCCAAGCATCTACCACCCTCTCCGTTAAGAAGAATTTCCTTACATTGTTCTTGAGTCTCCCACCCCTCATTATGTCCTCTGGTTTTACCATTTTCCTTTCTCTGGAAAAGATTTTGTTCTATGTTAATACCTTTCAAAAATATAAACGTCTGAATCATATCTCCCCTGTCCCTCCTTTCCTCTAGGGTATACATATTCAGGGCTTCCAGTCTCTCCTCATACGTCTTTTGTCACAAACCTACTATCATTTTTGTTGCCCCCCTCTGGACCGCTTCAAGTCTTTTTGTGTCCTTCACCAGATACGGTCTCCAAAACTGAACACAGTACTCCAAATGGGGCCTCACCAATGACCTGTACAGGGGCATCAACACCTTCGTTCTTCTACTGGTTACGCCTCTCTTTATACAGCCCAGCATCCTTCTGGCAGCAGCCACCGCTTTGTCACACTGTTTAGATTTTCGGACACTATCACCCCAAGGTCCCTCTCCCTGTCCTTGTATATCAGCTTCTCACCTCCCAGCATATACGGTTCCTTCTGATTATTAATCCCCAAATGCATTACTCTGCATTGAATTTTAGTTTCCAGATTTTAGACCATTCCTCTAAACTTTTGTAGATCCTTTTTCATGTTTTCCACTCCCTCCTTGGTGTCTACTCTGTTACAAATCTTGGTATCAACCCTTCAGCAATGTCACTCACAAACATATTGAACAGGATCGGCCCCAGCACCGAACCCTGAGGGACTCCACTAGTCACCTTTCCTTCCTCTGAGTGACTTCCATTAACCACCACCCTCTGGTGTCTATCCGTCAACCAGTTTTTAATCCAGTTCTCCACTTTGGGTCCTAACTTCAGCCCTTCAAGTTTGTTCAACAGCCTCCTACGAGGAACCGTGTCAAAGGCCTTGCTGAAATCTAAGTAAATTACATCTAGCATATGTCCTCGATCCAGCTCTCTGGTCACCCAATCAAAAATTTCAATCAGGTTCATTTGGCACGATTTATCTTTAGTAAAGCCATGTTGCCTCGGATCCTGTAACCCATTAGATTCAAGGAAGCTCACTGTTCTTTCTTTCAGCAACACTTCCATTATTTTTCCCACAACTGAAGTGAGGCTTACTGGCCTGTAGTTTCCCGCTTCGTCCCTGTGACCACTTGTGAATAGGGACCACATCCGCTCGTCTCCAGTCCCCAGGAATCACTCCAGTCTCCAGAGATTTGTTGAACAAGTTTTTAATAGGACCCACCAGAACATCTCTGAGCTCCTTCAGTATCCTGGGATGGATTCCTTCCGGTCTCATCGCTTTGTCCACCTTCAGTTTTTCAAGTTGTTCATAAACACTTTCCTCTGTGAACAGCGCAGAATCTGCTCCATTTTCTTTTCTTTTTCTTTTTTTTTTTTTAATTCTTTATTCATTTTCAATCTTACATCAAGTGTACAAATAATAAAACATTTGAAATTAAATACATCACTTGAATTTCTTTCTAGTATAACATCAAATATATAAATTTATTCCCTTCCCACCCACCCTTTCCTTTAACATTTAAACAAAAATATACAAATATAAATATTCTTTTCTCTTGATGAAACCTTCAGTAAACTTTAAACCACCCTCCTCCCCACATTTGCAAATGTAACTTTGCCAGACAATCTCGGTCCTTCTCCAGGTTTTTCTTCCGTGAACACAGAGCAAAAGTATTTGTTTTACACGTTTGCTTTTTCCTCTTCACTCTCCACATATCGTTTCCTAGCATTATTTAGTTTAGCAATTTCATTTTTCATCTTTCTCCTTTCACTGATATATCTGAAAAAAATTTTTGTCGCCCTTTTATACATTTTTAGCCATTTGCTCTTCCGCCAGGTGTATCTCCCTCTTGGCTTCTTTCAGTTTTACTACCGTCCTTTCTGTACTCTTATTCTTGGGGTTTTTTTTATATTTCAGGAATTCCAACTATTTTGCCTTTCTTATAAATGTACCCTTTATGCTGGGAGCCCACCCTATTTCTATCCGATTCACAGGTCACCTGGCCGATTACTGGTAAGCTGGATGTCAGTCTCAGACCAGCCTTTCTGGGAATGTCATCTGTTTAACAATGGAGTCAGATTAGCAGGGTCACTGGGATATATGTCCCCTTCTGACTGTACAGGCTGTGTCTCCCTATAGTTCAGGTTTTAAAGTTTTATAATCTGTTTTCTGATTTGCATTGTTGCTATTTTGAATATGTTAATATAAACAGAATTGATTGTTTGGGGGAGTTACTCGTGGCCCTCTATCTCTCTTTTGTTTCTTATTTATCCTGTAGAGTTTCCTGGCTTCTTGAAGACTAACTGGTGTCCTGGGAGCATGCTCCAGGAGATAAGCACAGTAGGAGAGGCTCAATTTATTTATTTTTATTTATTTTTATTCAACTTATAATAATAATCACAAGTCCACATACTTGCACATAGATTAGAAATATAATAAATCAATCATAATAAATGGTTGATAAAGTAAAAGAAAAATGAAGATTAATTATTTAGCCCACACATTAGATCTAAGAACAAAGAAATATATAAACTTGTCAAGACAGAGTAGGAGACATAGTTAACCCCCAAAAAAGCCAGTTTGTTACACTGTGGGCAATGCAATTGAGCCAATAGTGACTCCCCCTCCTTCTTTGGCCACAATAAATTCATATAATTTTTTCGGCTCAGGAGGGGCTCAGTTTCTATTAATTGAAGTTCCTATAGCCCCTGGTAGCAGGGGATGACTAGTTCCCAATATAAAGGGTGGATTTACAAGAAAGAAGATTAGTTGAGATAAGAACCTAATCTTTTGTAACATATAAAAACTCACTGGAGTGAACAATGTACAACACAATCTCACCTTAAAGCATATATAATCGTGTTCTTCTCTCTTTTCTACAACCAAAGAACACTGAATGTTTAGAATAAGAGAGTCCTCAGTCATTAGTACCAGGCATTACTGTAATTTTGCCACCATACTTTTACGTGATACTACGCTTGTTATAACACATTTTCACACACACAAAATGGGAGAGTTCTGGGCTTTTGTTAGATCCAGCTTGGGATTCCCACAAGTATCAAGGAACATTATAATAAGTGTTGTATCACGTAAAAGTACGGTGGCATAGTTACAGTAATGCTTTGTGCTAATGACTGAGGACTCTCTTATTCTAAACATTTGGTGTTCTTTGATAGTTTGTAGAGAAGAGAGAAGAATACGGTAATATACGAGTATAATCTTTAAGATGCGATTATGAATTGTACGTTGTTAACTCCAGAGACTTTTACATTGATCAGTGACATGGTTCAAATGAAGGGCCCCTAAACAATTTCAGAAAGGTCTCCTAGAACATGGAGGGGTTCTGCCTCATGAGATCCAGGAGTGGCTACAAATAGACTCTTGCTACTCTCACCCCCCCCCCCCTCCCCAGTATGGGCTGTTTAGGCAGAATTGATGTCATTGCAGTGAAATATAAAAGTGTTCGCTCTGTAGCCATCTCAGAATCATGAGGAAAATTGTCACCTTTTCCTTAATGTATAACTCTGTCATTGTAATGCCACTTAGATATAGGCAGTTGATAAATTTTTAAAATAAATACCTAGCTGATTTTCTTGCATTTGCTTTTTTAGATATTGGAGCCTGTGAGTCCATCATGAAGAAGAAAACAAAACAAGATTTTCAAGATCTTCTCAAAACGGAACACTGTAAGTGATAACTCTGAGGAGAGGAGCTTGGCACTGTCCATATAACATTCCGCCTTATGTAGGGTGCAGGCTGCTAGTTTAGGTCAGATGTTTCCAGTTTTCTAATAGAGTAAAGCTGTTGTTCTAATTTTAGATAGCACATTCCCCCATATGGAAAAAGAAAAGTAAAATGTTTTGAACTAATCTTCTCCCGCTTTGCACATAAGGCTGTAATTTCAATTCTGGTGATTTCCCCCCTCTGTTGTTTTCTTCTCCAGCTTACCCCAAATTACGATTTAGCGACTCAATTACTGTTAGTCGATTCTCTGGCCAATTTTTAAACAGCAATTGATTTCACTATCAGGTTTGCATGCAAATGATGGGCACAGAGGTGCAAATCATTTGCATGCAAACTCACTGACTGAATCATTCAGTGAGAAATTGAGTCACTGCAGAGCCCTGACAATGGTGACAGGAGAAGCAGCCTCCTGTCACTTCTGTCGGGAGGCTTTTTTTTTTCTTTTCTTTTTTAATGGCAGATATTTTACAGACCCCCCTCTACCCCCTGACAAAGCACCTTCTCCCTCCCGGAACCAAAAAAAAAAAAGGCAGGCATCACACCTGCCACCAGACGCCCCTGCCCACTGCCCCTGTCGAACTATTAAATATAGCAAGAGGTAGGCCCATTCCCTCCTGCCACCAGACACCTGATGCTAATGAATGGCAGGAGGGATGCCCACTCCCTCCTGCCAGTGGAGTGCCCCCATCCCTCAGCCTCCCCTCCTCCTTCAGCCCTGCTGCCTTTCGTTGGGAGCAGGAGGAGTCCTGCTGGCCGCCGCCGTCTTTCCCCCCCCCTCCCCGTGCAATGTAAGTGAATGAATCGCTTGGCTATTTTGCATGGATCGGAAAATGGGCAATCGAGGGGGAAAAACGCGCGATGGGCCATTTTGTGAATCGGGTTGGTTAGCAGCGATTGTCGCTAAATCTTTGAAAACTGGTTTAGCGACGATCACTGACTTTAGCGAATCGGGGCCTTAGTCACTACACTGATGGGCACCAGGAGCCATTAGGAATGTGAATTTTATATTATTTTGTTGTATAATAGTGTGTGTGTTTTATTTCATTTCATGCATATTGAATAGGGCACACTAGTATTAAACAGTGTGCACTATTACAAAATGACACAGAAAGAAACATTCTGCCTAAGTTCCAAGTGCCAGGGTTTCTTTCAGAACAATACAGCCTTGGACCCTGAATGTGTCCTCTAAGTGTCATCTATAAACAATGACCATAATTCTTTCCCTTTTGGGGCTGTTTTGCAAGCTCAACCAGGGTGTGGAAGACCAAACACTGTGAGTGAACTAGGAATCTTCTTCATGGCAGTGTTCAACATTGTAAATGGGCCAATCCCCAGAAAAGTGATTTTTCTAAGTTTAATGTGTACCATCTACTGAACTCATGGACTTTGGCATTGTGGGGCGACTCTGATTTGCTGATTGGTTTTTGTTTTCCTCTGGCTCTGAGAGGTTAAATGGCAAAAGAAATGTTCTTCATGGTGTGTAGTTCTTCATCTACACAACGATGGAGTCTGTCCAACTTTTTCAAGAGGATTAAGATTCTTCTCTCTTTCAGTGAATATTGGTTTCAGTTCCTTGTTTTATCACTTTTGTCACTGCAGCTCTCCTGGAAGGGTTTGATATTCGAGAAAGCATCAGCTTTATAGAAGAACACATCAACAGGCAGGTGAGCACATCAAAGTGAAATACTCTAGGCGCCCTCCTAGAAATAACCTGGCACCGATATGTGGAGGGTAATTTTATAATCACAAAAGAATTCTGGAAAATCAAATATGCACCAAGTTTTCTATCAATAACTAAAACAAATGCCTTTTTTATTTTGATGTTTTTGTGAAATATAAATATTCTACTAATTACAAATAGTGCTCCTTACTTATAAAGAGCTGGGCTTAAATCAGTGCAGTCATAAACTCAACCATCTATCAAAGTGAAACCATTGAGTAATTAGCCCAAACTCCTCACCCAAAAACAAAGTCTTCAAAATAAGCACTTAAAATGACCCATTCAAAATAAAAAGACATATATTATTGCTACTTATGTGCCTTTATAAAATAGAAAATAGAAAAAAACCTCCCAAACCCCAAGACTAGAAAATGGTTAGGGGAAAGAGACAAAGGCCAACTAAATAATAATAACTAAAGTTAATAAATATTGATGAAAGCAGGAGAGCCCTCAGTCACACAGCCACCGCTGGAAAATCCAGTGAGTAGCTGTCGCGGGGTTACCGTATTTTCACGCAAATAACACGCACCCGTATAAAACGCGCACACGAATATAGCGCGCAGAAATCACGATGATTTGCACAAAAACTTTGATATACCGCGCTCACGGGTATACCGCGCATGCTGCCCGACGCTCCTTTCGCCCGCCCTGACTTTCCGTGCGCTGTCCCGACTCTCCGTTCACCCCCCCTGACTTCCGTGCACTGTCCCCCCTTGAAGGTCTGTCCCCATCCTGAAAGCCTGATGCCCCCCCCCCCGACGTCCGATACATCCCTCCCCCCCCCCCCCGAAGGACCGCCGACTCCCCAACAATATCGGGCCAGGAGGGAGCCCAAATCCTCCTGGCCACGGCGACCCCCTAACCCCACCCCGCACTACATTACGGGCAGGAGGGATCCCAGGCCCTCCTGCCCTCGACGCAAACCCCCCTCCCCCCCAAGAACCTCCGACCGCCCCCCAGCCGACCCGCGATCCCCCTGGCGACCCCCACGACCCCCCCACCCCCCTTCCCCGTACCTTTGGTAGTTGGGCCAGAAGGGAGCCCAAACCCTCCTGGCCACGGCGACCCCCTAACCCCACCCCGCACTACATTACGGGCAGGAGGGATCCCAGGCCCTCCTGCCCTCGACGCAAACCCCCCTCCCCCCCAAGAACCTCCGACCGCCCCCCAGCCGACCCGCGATCCCCCTGGCGACCCCCACGACCCCCCCACCCCCCTTCCCCGTACCTTTAGTAGTTGGCCGGACAGACGGGAGCCAAACCCGCCTGTCCGGCAGGCAGCCAACGAAGGAATGAGGCCGGATTGGCCCATCCATCCTAAAGCTCCGCCTACTGGTGGGGCCTAAGGCGCGTGGGCCAATCAGAATAGGCCCTGGAGCCTTAGGTCCCACCGGGGGGCGCGGCCTGAGGCACATGGTCGGGTTGGGCCCGTGTGCCTCAGGCCGCGCCCCCAGGTGGGACCTAAGGCTCCAGGGCCTATTCTGATTGGCCCACGCGCCTTAGGCCCCACCAGTAGGCGGAGCTTTAGGATGGATGGGCCAATCCGGCCTCATTCCTTCGTTGGCTGCCTGCCGGACAGGCGGGTTTGGCTCCCGTCTGTCCGGCCAACTACTAAAGGTACGGGGAAGGGGGGTGGGGGGGTCGTGGGGGTCGCCAGGGGGATCGCGGGTCGGCTGGGGGCGGTCGGAGGTTCTTGGGGGGGAGGGGGGTTTGCGTCGAGGGCAGGAGGGCCTGGGATCCCTCCTGCCCGTAATGTAGTGCGGGGTGGGGTTAGGGGGTCGCCGTGGCCAGGAGGGTTTGGGCTCCCTTCTGGCCCAACTACCAAAGGTACGGGGAAGGGGGGTGGGGGGGTCGTGGGGGTCGCCAGGGGGATCGCGGGTCGGCTGGGGGGCGGTCGGAGGTTCTTGGGGGGGAGGGGGGTTTGCGTCGAGGGCAGGAGGGCCTGGGATCCCTCCTGCCCGTAATGTAGTGCGGGGTGGGGTTAGGGGGTCGCCGTGGCCAGGAGGGTTTGGGCTCCCTTCTGGCCCGATATTGTCGGGAAGTCGGCGGTCGTTCGGGGTGGGGGTGCGAGTGGTCCTGCCGGGGGGGGGGATGTATCGGACGTCGGGGAGTCGGCCGGGCAAGAGGGCTTGGGCTCCCTCTTGCTCCGATCGTGGATGCGGGTGTGGGTGGGAGCGCGTGCGAGCGGTCGTTCGGGGTGGGGTGCGAGTGGTCCTGCCGGGGGGGGGATGTATCGGACGTCGGGGAGTCGGCCGGGCAAGAGGGCTTGGGCTCCCTCTTGCTCCGATCGTGGATGCGGGTGCGGGTGGGAGCGCGTGCGAGCGGTCGTTCGGGGTGGGGGTGCGAGCGGTCCTGCTGGGGGGGTGAATCGGGCGTCGGGCGGGGTGGGAACTATGTTTTAAAACTTTGGTATACCGCGCTCACGCAAATAACGCGCGAGGGGTATGCGCGGTAGGTAAAAACGCGTATAACGCGCGCGTTATATGCGTGAAAATACGGTACACCCAGAAGAGTGTTAACTGCGGAACATCCCTGGGCTCTCTCCGCATGAGAAGTGATTAACTAATGCAACAAAAAGTGCAATGCGTGTAAAAAATAATAAAAAACACACACCTTCTTAAAGTTAAGTTGAAATTTGTCTCTATCCCCTAAACATGGGGCCAAAAGGAAAGAGAGAGTGTCCAAATCACACCAGGCAAAACACAAACTGGAAGAACTTAGCTTCTCCGTGTGTGAGCAGTCCGCGAATGATGACTTTGTCCTATGGGACTCAGTTTCAGGGGTGCACACCCCCTTCTTCAGGAACTTGACTGCGCTGGGTCTCTCAATTCATCCGACACAGCTTGAAAAAGCGAGGTAAGAAATGGCGACAGCTACTCACTGGATTTTCCAGCGGTGGCTGTGTGACTGAGGGCTCTCCTGCTTTCATTAATATTTATTAACTTTAGTTATTATTATTTAGTTGGCCTTTGTCTCTTTCCCCTAACCATTTTCTAGTCTTGGGGTTTGGGAGGTTTTTTTCTATTTTGTGATTTTTCAACCTCCATTACTATAGGGTTTATTTTTTGCCCTTTATAAAATAGGGCAGGAAGGAAATTGCTTTTTAGCTTATTAACCTAGGTGTTCTGTTATAGAATGACTCTAGTGTTTGGAATTAGTCTTGATTTTTGGCTTAGCAGCAGCTTTCTTCACAAAGTCTCTCTGCTTTAATGGAAAAGTTCCCAAGTGTTGTAAGAAAACAGTTCTCATTAAGGCCAACAAGCAGCCCAGTATATTAGTGAGTTTCTCTAGAACAAGTCGATTTCCTCTTGCTTGCAGAGGATAGATTGGCAACGTTGTGTTCATCTTTCAGAAGTTATGAACTGGAAAGATAGGTATACAAGAAGGAGTTGCATACTTGTCTATTTGTGTAACATATTTCATCTGAAATGTGATGAAAGAATTGGGATGAATACCACTGCCTTGAATTCTGAGGTCTTGTCTTCTTGCCACTGGTTTTATTAGAAATCCTTTGACTCTCAGCTAGATCATAGAAGGTCTTAACTTTTGTTCACAATTGAGATTTTCTTCCAGGAATCCACTGGAACAAATCTATGCGTTGCACCTCTCCCAATCCTTAGATTTTAAACAGCAGTTTTACTTTCTCTTAAGTTTTGTTTTTTTTTTTTTTAAATTTTTATTTATAGATTTTCCATTCTTACAACAACTGAATCATATTAAATATAATTAATTTTTACATATATAGTATACTATCATTAATAAGTCATATGTTTTAAAATATATTATGATAAAGATTATACATTAACATATAAATATATTTCCCATCCCTTTTTTATATAACATTTTTCCAATTATTAATCAAATCCCACTCCATTCATATAAAATTTTTATCAATGTGCTAAGAAATCTAATCATTAGAATAATTGGTCAATGGTTGCCAAATTTTCTTGAAATTAAGAAGATTCCCTTGTTGTAACGCTAATATTTTTTCCATTTTATAAATATGACAGACAGAATTCCACCAAAACGTATAATTTAATTTGGTGTAATCTTTCCAGTTTTGAGTAATTTGTTGCATGGCGACTCCTGTCAATATTAATAATAGCTTGTTATTATTTACTGAAATTGGACTCTTAGTTCTCATTGCAGTGCCAAATAATATGGTGTCATATGAGAGTCCAACATAATTTTCTAGTAACTTATTAATTTGGGGCCAAATTGAATTCCAAAATGCGTTTACACAGGGACAGAAAAAAATTAAATGATCTAACGTCCCTACTTCCAATTTACAATGCCAGCATCTATTAGATCTAGTACTATCTATCTTTTGCAGGCGCGTTGGGGTCCAGAACACTCTATGTAATAAGAACAACCATGTTTGATTCATAGATGCTGACCTTGTAGATCTTAATCTCCAGGACCAAAATCGTGGCCATTGAGACTCAGAAATTGTCTGACCAATCTCAATACTCCAAATATCCCTAAGACCTGTTTTCTTTTTTTTATTTAAAAATCCGTATATCATTTTGTACCATTTTGCGGCTTGGTGACCCAAAAAATCCGTCTGGAAACATAGAACCTGTAGACTATATTGATTATTAAGATTTTTCCATTCAGGGAACCCTACCTGAATGGCCTGCTTCAACTGCATCCATTTAAAATATTGTGTTTTATTTAATCCAAATTTATTTTGCAATTGTGAAAAACTAAGCAGTGAACCTTCTGAAATGACATCATTCAATGTTCGTATTCCTGCATTTATCCATTGTTTCCAGACGATTTTAAATCCGCCAATTCTGATCCTGGAGTTTACCCATATTGATTGATTTAGAGATTTAGCAATAGGTTCTGGTGACAGATTACTGATGTATCTCAATGTTTTCCAAGTGTCAAATAAAATTCTGTGGTCTTTGTATCTTTTAGGCATTGTTATAGTTATTAACTGTTCTGGATATAAAGGGAACAGGAGCCGCCATTCTAAATACAGCCAATCTGGTACATTTTCTAAAAGATCTGGGAGGATCCAATACATACCCTGTCTTAAAATATAGGCTTGATGATACCTATAAAAATTTGGAAAATTTACCCCCCCTTCCATAATTGGTCTTTGTAATGATACTAAAGCGATTCTTGGTCTTTTCCCACACCAAACAAATTTTGTAAGAATATTGTTAAGTTTTTTATAAAATGACCCCTGAAAAAATATTGGTATCATACTCATTTGGTAACAAACCACAGGCAATACCATCATTTTAATTGTTTGAATTCTTCCCCACCAAGAAAGATGTAACGGATTCCATTGCTCACACATTTCTGTTATTTTTTTTAATAAAAGTTTTTCATTCTCTTTGACTGTATCTTCAATTGTATTTTTGATCATAATTCCTAAGTATTTAATTCCATCTTCTTTCCAAATAAATGAATATGGATCAAATATTCCTTTAGTACAATGAACATTAATTGGGAGAATTTCAGATTTGTTCCAATTAATTTTATATCCAGAAAAAGTACCATATTTTTCTATTAATTTAAGTATACATGGAATAGTAGTTTCCGGTTCTCTTAAATATAATAATATATCATCTGCATATGCAGATAATTTAAATTCAAAACTGTTAAATGATATTCCCTTTATCTCCTTAGTTTTGTTTATTGCAATTAATAAAGGTTCTAGGACAATATCAAAAAGTAAAGGAGACAGAGGGCATCCTTGTCTAACTCCCCTATGCAAGTTAAATCTATTTGATAAATTATTGTTAATATATAATCTTGCTCCAGGAGAGCTATACAATGTCTGAATCATTTTAATAAAACCGGATCCTATACCAAACCATTGTAAAGCTTGGTATATAAAATTCCATTCCACTCTATCAAAGGCTTTTTCTGCATCTAAAGATATTAAAAAAGCTGGATCATTTATATTTTTTGCTAAATTTAATGAGTGGAATGCTAATCTAGTATTATTTGATGAATGTCTTTTAGCAATAAATCCTGTTTGATGTACATCAATAATGTAAGGAAGAGCTTTTGCCAATCTTAATGCTAATACTTTAGCCATTAATTTATTATCCACATTCAATAATGAAATAGGCCTGTAATTTGAAACCAGAGTAGGATCTTTGTTTGGTTTTGGTAAGACTATAATTATCGATTCTGCCATAGTACCAGAAATATTTTCATTCTTTATTTGATATTGATATAAATTTAACAAATGTGGTAATATGATATTTTGAAAAAATTTATAAAATTCAACAGTATACCCATCTCCACCTGGAGCGGATCCAACTCTAAGAGACTTCAATGCTGTTTCTAACTCTTTTAAAGATATAGGTTCTTCTAAACTTCCTTTTATATGATCTGGAATATTAGGTCCAATAAATGAATTTAAAAAAGTTAATCCGTCTTGTTCTTTATTTTTATAAGAATTAGAAGTGTATAATTCTTTGTAAAAATCAAGAAATTGTGTTATAATATCTTTTGTGTTGGTATGTGTGTTACCTTGTGTATCTTTAATTGCAATAATCTTAGATTTTCTTTTCTTTACTTTAAGATAATTTGCTAATAATTTCCCCGCTTTATTTGAATTTCCATAATATTGTACTTGTTTATTGAAAATGTCTTTCCTCACAATTTGAGAAGAAATCTCATTATATTTAACTTTTAATTTTAATAATTCTTGTAGTGTATTATTTTCCCATTTCTCAATTAATTTATTTTCTAATAATTTAATTTGCTTTCCCATCTCAAGAAATTGTTTTTTTTTTTGTTTATTAATAAATGTTGAATATGAAATAATATTTCCTCTCATAGTTGCTTTAAAAGCATCCCATAAGATCTCAGCATTAATTGTATCTGATTCATTAATTTGAAAGAATTCTTGCATTTTTATTTTAAAATCCTCAAGAAATTTTGAATCCGCTAGTAAATCATTATTAAATCTCCAAATTAAATCAAAGTTTTCAACATCATAATTTTGAAGGTTAATCCACACACCAGCATGATCTGAAATTATAATGGGATCAATTACTGCTTTTAATACACGCTGCGCTATATTATTAGAAACAAATATATAATCAATTCGTGAAAAGGATTTATGGACCTGAGAACAAAAAGAAAATTCCTGTTCATTAAAATGAAGAATTCGCCATATATCTACTAAATCACAAGATAGTATCAAATTATCTAAGCCTAATGATTTCATAACTTTACTTGGTTTTTTATCCAAAATCGGATCCATTACAGCATTGAAATCCCCTGCTACTATTAAATTAGATGTAGCCAGTGGTAAAAGTAATTGTTGAATTTGTTTAAAAAACTCAATTTGATTCGTATTAGGAGCATATAAATTGAATAAATTCAGGGTTGTATTTCCCATAACCATTTCGATATGTACCCATCTACCTAAGGGATCATAATTAATTAATTTAAAATCTGCATTACATTTTTTGTTTATCAGAACAGCCACTCCAGCTTTTTTCTTTAAAGCCGGTGCAAATAAACATTTAGAAATCCAACCTCCAGATAATTTTTTTGATTCAATTTCCGAAAGATGTGTCTCTTGAATAAAATAAATGTCCGCATTTTGATTTTTAAGGAACGATAATAATTTCTTCTTCTTAATAGGATGATTTAAACCATTGACATTCAGCGAAAACATTTTTATATCCATCTAATTAATAATTATGTTTTAACCAATATTCTATGATAATTTACAAGATTAGATCCTAGCACATTCAATAAAAATTTATCCCCTATCCCCCCTATTATTTTCCCTCCCCTCCCACCCATTATCATATTCTGATCTGGAACACGCATTGGTCTTGCAAAACCTAAATCTCCATCACCAGGCAACTAATAATTCATTATATTATTTAAAAACATATTTCTATATTCAATACATTCTTTATACTTCCACCCTTATATAATTGAAAATTATATCCATTTGATCTATAAAATTTTATAAAATTACTAAGAATTATATATATAGTTGATTCATAAAATTAAATTCAATATCATGCATACATGTAATATAATATTCTTAATAAATAAACATATTACAAATATAGCTCTTATTTTCTATATATCTATTAATCATCATTTAAATTAAATATACCCATTTTTATAAAAATATTAATATTAATAATAAATGCATTTCAATCATTTTCATAGATCATCTTCATAATGAATTAATTTGAATGAATACTTGAATAAAATATACATTTTATATCAGTAAATAAATTTTATAATGAATTCCTATTTTATTAATTATCTACCATTCAATTAATCAATACCTTATTTTTTCATAATAAGTTAATATGACTAAATAATTGAATAAAATATAAATTTTATAATGTTGACCTATTTCATTAATAAATCCCTTCAATAAATCAAATTCTTATCTTATATATATTTCATAAAATTGCAATCTTCTTACATAGAATTAAAATATTGTTTTTATAATAAATTAATATATTTCATTTTTAAGTCTTATTCTCAATATAACAAATATTTCTTTCAATAATATTAATAATAACTTCATTGTAAATCATTTTCATTGTTCATTAATCATAATAAGTTAATATGCTTAAATAATTGAATAAACTCTATTCTGATTAAAATATATATTTTATATAAATAATTTAATTTTATAATTAATTTATATTTTAATAATTAAAAAAATTTTTTTTTTTTTTAAATTAGTATTAATGTATGTGGATGCAAATATTATTATTAATAATTAATGTGATAAAATCATTTTATATTATTGCATCCAATATATCAATAAATTATCTTATTAGTTAGTAAATATTTTTTATGTCTTATTTTTTTTTTTTTTTTATTAATAATCTTCTTTTATTTTTTCCATCTTCTTTCTTCTTTCTTCTTTCTTCAGCTGAATTGTTCCTTTTATTCTATTTTTTATGTAAACATAGGTTCTTCTTGTGTCAAAAATTCTTTCAGTTTTGCAGGATCTTGAAAATATATGGATTTATTTCCACTGGATATTCTCATAGTGGACGGATAATATATTCCATATATGTAGCCTTTTTCTTTTAGCTGCTGTCTAAATGTGAGAAATTGTTTTCTTATGTTTGCAGTATATTTAGCAAAGTCAGGAACTAAAATCAGTTTTGATCCTTTGTAATTCAAGTTTTTATTTGCTTTTGCCATTTTTAATATTTCCTGAGCATGTTGGTACCTTAATACCTTGAATATCAAAGGTCTTGGAGCAGCCTGGTTTACTGGCTTTCTTGTGGGGATTCTGTGGGCTCTTTCAATTTCTAACGGCCATTTTGAATTGAGCTGTAGCAGTTTAGGTAAAAGATTTTCCAAGAATTGTACAGGATCTCCCCCTTCAATATTTTCAGCCAGACCTAAAATTCTGATGTTCTTTCTTTTTCCTCGGTTTTCCATATCCACCAATTGATTTTTTAAAGCTGCTACTTCTTTTTTATCTTTATCATATTCTTGTGTGAAGGTTTCAAATTGCTCCATTTTTTCTTCCATCACTGCCATTCTCTGTCTTTCGGTTTGAATCTCTTGTTTCATGTTAAGAAGTTCTTCTTTAACTTCAGAGATTTTATTAGAGTTTTCAGTCAGCATTAGTTTTATTTTAAATAGCTCAGTCATAATATCGGTCTTTTCAGCGAGCTCTTCAGCTTCCATCGGGAACGGCACATTCGATGGTGACAGGGGAGTTACTTTTGTTCTTTTTGCAGATATACCCGATGTTGAAGGCTTTTCAGATTTTCCCTGCTTCATGCTTGCCATTTCCGATGTTGTTTTATGTTATTTTTATTTCGATCCGACAAAGTGAAAGTTTTATTTTTATTCCGTCTGTTGCCTGGATACGCAGAGCGCCGCGGTTAAGCCGCCATTTCGTGCGCGCTCCAAACCACGCCTCCTCTTAAGTTTTTTTTTAAAAAGTCGTGGCCATTGAGATGTAGTAATTTGGTGCTTTATCTCAATGCTCCAAATGTCTCTAAGACCATTTTTTGGTTTTTTATTTACAAATCCAGATATTAATTTATACCACTGTGCGGCTTTATGATCTGTTGAATCCATCTGGAAACATAAGAATTCCAAACTATGATAGTTAGTATGATTTTTCCATTCAGGGAACCCTACCTGAATGTATTGCTTCAATTGCAACCATCTAAAATATTGTGAATTATTAATATCAAATTTATGTTGCAATTGTGAAAACTCCAGCAACTTACCATTTTGTATTACATCATCCAAAATACAAATACCTGCTATCATCCAATGTTTCCAGATGATTTTAAAACCGCCAATTTTGATCTTGGGGTTTAACCAAATCGTTTGAGTTGTTGATTTACTTATTGGAATAGGAGTTAGATTACTTATATATCTTAGAGTTTTCCAGGTATCCATAAATATTCTATGCTCTTTATATAACCTTGGCATTTTGATACTAACTACGTGACTGAGACGCAAGGGAAACATAAGTCTCCATTCTAACCAGAACCAGTCTGGAATATTATCAGTGGGTTCTGGGAGGATCCAATACATACCTTGACGTAAGATATAGGCTTGATGGTACCTATAAAAATTGGGAAATTTTACCCCGCCCTCCACAATTGGCCTTTGCAACAACACTAAAGCAATTCTGGGATTTTTATCAAGCCAAATAAATTTTGTCAAAATCCTATTTAATTTTTTATAAAAAGAGTCTTGAAAGAAAACTGGTATCATCCCCATTTGGTAACAAACTACAGGCAAAATCATCATTTTAACAGTTTGTACTCTTCCCCACCTAGATAAATGTAAAGGATTCCATTGCTCACACATTTCTGTCACCTTTTGTAATATGCATTTTTCATTACTTTTCATTGTTTCATCCACTGTTTTTGTAATCCAAATTCCCAGATATTTAATAGCCTCCTCCTTCCAAACAAAAGAGAAAGTATCGAATAAACCTTTTGTACAATGTACATTTAATGGAAGAATTTCTGATTTATTCCAATTTATCTTATATCCGGAAAACTTTCCAAATTTCTCAATCAACTCTAGCAAATATGGAATGGTAGATTCTGGATTCCTCAAATATAATAGTAAGTCATCTGCATAAGCAGATACCTTATATTATAAATACTTTCTCTTAAGTTTGGCTTCTCCCATGCTTAGCTAGTTGCAGAGTTTTAGGCCATTATTGGTAGCAGTTGAAGACTGAGGTCCAAAGCACAGACATTACAGATCTTTTCTTTCCTAGGTTTCTCCTATTGAGAGCCTGCGTCTGCTGTGTCTCCTTTCCATCACAGAAAATGGTGAGTTTCCCTTTCACTCCAACAATGTACTACATTTTCACAGGGAACCTTTCTTATTATGCTATATATCTCTCTTCTGTGTTTTAATGTACAGCACTAGTAGTGCTATAGAAATAAGTAGTGTAAGTAGTACTAAATTGTACATTGGAAATCGCTGTTGTGCGGGCTATCTTTTTTTTTTTTTTTTTAAATCTTTGAGTTTCAAAACCAACAAAAATGCAATACAGTATCTATCTATATATATATTAATCGTGGTTCATTGGATGGCTGTTACTCCCCCAACATTGTCGCAGTGGCGATCGTTGATGATTTTTCAATTAAAGATGGAATGTTTGCACATTCCTGAGATGGATTCTGTTCAGGGACGTAATTTACAGCTTATTTGGGAGCCTTTTTGGGCCTCCTTGACCGGCTATGCTCGTATTCATGTCTTGAATATTTGATTGCATATATTTTGTGGCATCTCTTCCCCTGCCCTGCAATAATGATTAAACAACTACAGACAATTCAGAATACAGCTCTGAGACTCGTCTATTCATTGAAAAAACATGATCACATTACTGAGGCATTCATCAATTCTCATTGGCTTCCAATCCAGGAAAGAATACAATTTAAATTCTACTGTATACTATTTAAAACTATAAATGGAGACAGCCCAACCTACCTAAACGACCGCCTCATCCAAACCACCTCTACCAGGCATAGAAAAACACACACCCCATTCACTTACCCCCCAATCAAAGAAGTAAAACGGAAAAAACTATACAACGGACTACTGGCCACTCAGGCAGCGAAGATAGACAACCAAGTCTCCAACCTATTGACAACAACCCCAGACTACAAGATGTTCAGAAAGGAATTAAAAACTGTACTCTTCAAGAAATCCCTTAATAAAGCTTAATACCATGATAAAACTTAACCCCCCCTCTTACCATCCCCTCCCTAACCCCAGATCCTACTTTTCTCTCTCTTGGAAACCTTCTCTGATCTAACGTTGTAACCCTTCTTCCATAACTCTTTTTGTAATCCGCTTTGAACCGAAAGGTAATGGTGGAATAGAAATATGTAATGTAATGTAATCTGCATATGTAGATCCTGGCTGATATTCAGCTGGGACCTGCATAAGCTCTGGGGGCCAGCATTTAATGAATTAGCCCTGGATATTCAATGCCAATGGCTGAACATTGCCCGGCATTGAATATCCAGGACTAATTGACCACCATAGGGGCTGAATATTCACCCATAGTAGAATACTTCACTTCTATGACTCCTGCAGAATACAGATAGTTATTATTCTGTATTTAAGGCTCTATCTAGAAATAGAAGCTCTGAGAAATCTGACTGCAGTGCAACACTGGAGAAATAGACATGTATTTCCTTCATACTGTGTAAAAATATAAAGTTACCAATGTTGCAGATTTCAAAAACTGACATTTCTTTATCGCTTTCTAGACCGGTTCAGTTCTTTATTGATGGGTAATATCTCACTGTGACCAGTAGGTGGCGACTGAGACCAAAACTTTGGTTGTAGTATATTAGCTGAGGCCTCCTTTATAGTGCATTCTGGGATGCACTGGGAATGGCCTGAGACTCTGATTGGTCAGATACCTTAGGTGCCTGGAGAGGGACCTTAGGATGCACCGGGTAGGGGAAGTCCCACCATTCTGAAGAGACAGGCCAGCCGGAGGGAGTGGGTATCCCTCCAGCTGGCCTTCCTGTTAAAGGTACAGGAGGGGGTTCCAGATGGGGGTTCAAGGGTGCCGGCAGGATGGAGTGGGTATCCCTCCTGCCCGGCTGAATTGCGGTGGGGCTCGGGGGGTTCCCTACTGCAGCCACTCAGCTGATCACGGCAGGGAGATTTCCTTGCTGCGATCAGTTTAGCGGCCGTGTCTTATTGAAATGTATGTCAGCATTTCAATGGCCTACATTTCAGGCCCTATCACGGCCCTAGGGAGATGCCTAGGGCCACTTAAGTTTGGCTAAGGCTACTTCTGGGCAAAACCACGCTTAGCATTGGGCAAGCTTGAGCATCCCAATGCATCTCCCTCAACTGCAACAGTGTAGGCAGGCTGCCACAAGTTGGCTTGTTTGTTTTTGGGTTTTTTTTTTTAAAAAAACGTGCGTCCAGATTGGCTGGTTAGACAGCAGTAGGTTGCCTATCGCCACCTACAAATGGGACGCCATTTATAGAATATGGCCCTACATGTTCACTGATGGAGAGTGTAAATATAGCATCCTGTTACCACTGGAGAATGAAATACCAGATGCTTTTCATGTCTGTTGATCTGCTTAGCTGGCTGCTGTTGTTTTCTGGGGGTTCCTCTTGCTGAGAAATGATGCAATCAGACTGTTGTTAGTTCAGCAACTTTTCAAATGAAAAGTCAGCCCTAATTGGTAGGGAAGCAAAGCAGAATGCTGTCTTAATAAGTAGAATTAGCAAATGTAATACATCTTTTCAAACATGCTATGTGAGTAATTCATGGCACCGTATTAGATCAAATATAAAACCATACCCATAAAGCAGAGCCAGGGGACAGTATTTTCAGCATAGATATATAGATATAGATAGATAGATAGATAGATAGATAGATAGATAGATATAGATATATATACAGTATATATATATTTTTTTATTTTTATTTTTTGCTTTTGTCTTTATTGTGCTAACCTAGAAAACTGAGTAAAATGTCAAACCTTTATCTGAAGTGTCGTTTATCCAACTTGCATATGATACAAGAAATGAGATGCTTGGAACCCAGCATTGAAACATATTACTTTATAAACAAAATGCAAACCTTTTATATTTACTTATGTTTGCTTTTGTCTTCATCTGCTTCTTGTTGTTTTTTTTAATCTGGTTTGTTTTAAAGATTATTTGGTTGATATTTACTGTGCACTTGAAGTAAGTTTAAAAATAAATAAAGAAATTATAAATCAAAAAAAATTATAGATTACTTGTATTCCCCCATTTTTATTTTTTTTTAATAAACTTGAAACGTGATTTTATTTTCATTTGCCTCATTATAGGTGTTATGTGGGAATTCAGGCAAAGGAGGAGACTTTTTAATTTGCTGGCCCCTCTTGTCACCCCTTGCTAGAGGAGTCACTGTCCCTTCTCCCCTTCCTGGACCAACATAGTATTGTTTCCTCTTTTCTCCTTTCTACAGGAGTGCCACTGCTTTCTGTCTCCCACTTCAGGCCAATCAGTTTGCTGCTGCCTTCCACTTGCTGAGTCTGATCCTGTCTACCTAGATGTAGCAGACTCAGCTTCACTATCATAAGCTCAACAATGCTTACAAAATGTCTAAAACCACCTCATCTTATGCTGGAACAGTTTTTGTCTTTCAGAAATGATGTTGCTGAATGCCTTAACTGCACCCAAATATATAATGGAACCATTGCATTGTAAACTATACAGTGGAGCAAATCCACTTGCTTAATGCATAACACACAGGACAAAATAGTGTTTGCATAAAAAAATGTATCTAAGACGGTCTGTTTTTTTAAACAAAAATATTTATGTATTTGATATTCCTGTAGGTTTGATATCGAAAGATTATCGCTCCTTGAAGACTCAGTACCTGCAGGTGAATGTATTATGATATTGATGTTCAGTGTGAGCTGAAGGTTATCCATCCTTTTCTCTCCGGTGATCCCTGCTTGGACGGCTCTCTCTATGGGGGTAGGGGAGAGAATTGGAACAAGTGCCCTGAGCCTTTTGCTTTGGAGGCCCCAAACTTCAATCCTCTTTTCTGTCCTCCCAGCCAGAGGTGAGCAGCAATTCTTAACTCTTGTCTGTCTCCTTCTCTGCCAACTTCATTTTGAAGTCTGACCTATACAGGATAGGTGAGTCCAGCAAAATAATGGGGCCTTGCATGGTTTAGGATGCAGACAGGATAGCAGAGGAGGCAGCAAACAAAGGTAAGAAACTCTGCTCTTTACTGTGGGTAGGAGAGAGAGATGGAAGGATTATGTCGACAGAGGTAAGGAGGGCTAGAGCTGGCGAGGACTGTATGACTAGGAGAGGTTTGGGGGTTTTTTCATTTCCATCTAAGCGTGGAGATTTCATAGGGCTTTGTTCCTCACTACAAATACTAGGGGCCAGTGGAGACCTCTGAGGCTGTCCCCATCATCATTTCTGATGGGATTTTCCCACTATTTTCTACCTCTCTACCCAGGTTTATGACAGAAAGGAGGAAACGATGGTGGGAATAGCCACATGCTTGAAGGACAAGGCATTTCTCAGTAGACAGCATTCATTTGGAAAAACCTACCTCATTAAGGATACCTCCAATGAAAAGTTTAAAGGCAGGCTGGTGGGGATGGATGTCATTAATGCCCGTTGGTCAGCCATGTTCTGGCCCTGGCTTAAAAACTGGTGAAGACCAATGCCACAGGGGCTACAGAAGAAATAGATGACAAAGCCAATCTTCCTTTACACTATATTTATTGTGTTCTTGTTGTTTCACCTTGTAGAGTATGAATGAATGTCAACATCATGATTTCAAGTTTTTGGGGTTAGAAAGGAGTCTGTTGCTCTCGACAATTCTGGTGAAGCTGTGGAATGAACTTAATGGACGTTGTTAGTAGTGAACTTTATCCCAGAAGTTATTCCAAATAGTTTTCACTTTTATAGAAGTTAGAGTTTATCTTCTCTTACTATTGTTTTACACTTAGATAATAGCAGGGTTGGAAATAATCCCCCCCTCACAGATTTATAGAAGAGTGCAAATCTCTCCTTCTTTCCACAGAGTTATGGGCCGGAACATCTGTTGACTCTGTATAATCTGAAACGGGTTGGTTTGCTAACAGAACAGGTGCCTGGAGACACCCTGACTGCTGTAGAGAGCAAGATGAGCAAATTGGTGACAGACAAAGCAGCAGGTAAGAGAAAGTGGGGTCTGCAGTATTTAACATAGTAGATGACGGCAGATAAAGACCTTAATGGTGCATCCAGTTTGCCAAACCAAATTCAATTTAAATTTATTTATTTATTTCTTCTTAGCTATTTCTGGGCAAGAATCCAAAGCTCTGCCCGGTATTGTGCTTAAGTTCCAACTACTGAAGTCTCTGTCAAAACTCACTGCAGCCCATCTACACCATCCTAGCCACTGAAGCCCTCCCCAGTCCATCCTCCCCCAAACGGCCATATACAGACACAGACCATACAAGTCTGCCCAGTACTGGCCTTAGTTCTTCAATATTTACTATTATTTTCTGATTCTAGCTCCTCTGTGTTCATCCCACACTTCCTTGAACTCTGTCACTGTTTTCCTCTCCACCACCTCTCTTGGGAGCGCATTCCAGACATCCATCACCCTCTCCGTAAAGATAAAGAAGGGTGTTTGATTCCTTTTCTTTCTTCCTATCACAGTTAATGAAGCTGTGAATAAAGTCACTAGTTCTTCATTTACATATTGCTAATAGAGTGATTGTCACTGTAATTAAAAATGATAGTATGGGTCAGGGGTAGGCAATTCCAGTCCTCGA
Organism: Geotrypetes seraphini; assembly: GCF_902459505.1. Taxonomy (NCBI): domain Eukaryota; kingdom Metazoa; phylum Chordata; class Amphibia; order Gymnophiona; family Dermophiidae; genus Geotrypetes; species Geotrypetes seraphini. The sequence goes on from NC_047097.1 coordinate 31,944,036, forward strand.
GAGCCACAGGCAGGTCAGGTTTTTAGGATATCCACAATGAATAGATATGAGAAGGATTTGCATGCACTGCCTCCTTGAGATGCAAATCTATCTGATCTGACCTATGGTTCTCGAGGAACGCCATTGCCTACCTATGGTATAGTAACATCACCTAGATATAGTAGATGATGTAGTTTTCACATAGTAGATGATGGCAGATAAATACCCGAATGGTCCATCCAGTCTGCCCAACCCTACGCACTCTTTAAATTACTGACTTAATTTAAATCTTCCTTCTTCTTAGCTATTGCTGGGCCAGAACCTAAAGCTCTGCTCGGTACTATCCTTAGGTTCCATCTACTGAAGTCTCCATCAAGCTCACTCCAGCCCATCCAAACCATCCCAGCCATCAAAGCCCTCATCAGCCCATCCTCAACCAAATGACCATATACGGACATAGACCGTGCAAGTCTGCCCAGAACTGGCCTTAATTTTTTCTGATTCGAGATCCTCTGTGTTCATCTCACGCTTTTTTGAACTCTGTCACCGTTTTCTTTTCCCTCGGGAGCACATTCCAGGCATCCACCACCCTCTCTGTAAAGAAGAACTTCCTTACATTGCTCTTGAGTCTTCCATCCCGCGACCTCAAATTATGTCCTCTGGTTTTACCATTTTCCTTTCTCTGGAAAAGATTTTGTACTACGTTAATACCTTTTAAGTATTTGAACATCTGAATCATATTTCCCATTTATCCCAGGACAAGCAGGCAGCATATTCTCATACTTGGGTGACGTCACCGACGGAGTCCCGGTACGGACCACTTTAAAAGTGCATTGCCACTTTAAGACTTTAGAAAGTTTGCGATAGCTCGAACCGCGCATGTGCGAGTGCCTTCCCGCTCAATGTAGGGCGCACAGTCCCTCAGTTTTAGTTTCCACGGAGCTAAGAAGACGCGTCTTTTTCAACGGCTTTTAAAACTTTTTCTCTACTGCCTTCTCGCTCTCACTGATCTCTTTTCAGTCAGTTTTGTTTTTCTTTTATTTGTTAAGTTCTTTGTAGCAACAAAAAAAAATAGTAAAAATTTTTATTTTCTACCTTTTGCGGGTTCGACCCGGCGGGGCCTGTTCAACCACCTTGGCCTCGGATTTTAATTTAGCCGAGGCCGTCTTCCCTTCAATGTCCCACCCGCAGACGGATTTCAAAAAGTGTGGATGTTGTGCTCGCCCCCTTTCTGTGACTAACCAGCATCGCTGGTGTCTCCAATGCTTGGGGCTCGAGCACTGTCCCGAAACCTGTTCCTGCTGTTCGTCTCTGCAGAAGAGGACTCTCAAGAACCGGCTTATTCAGCAACGCCTCCTCTTAGGTGTCGCAGTGGAGGGCGATTTGACACCGTTGCCAATGTCTGCGGCACCGGCCAAACTGACACCGCACCAATCGACATCGGTGGAGCTATCTTCGGTGTCCCACACTTCAGTGGGTAAGCCGGCTAAAAAGCTTTCCCCACCCCCCTTGGGCCTCAGGTCAAAGGAGCAGTGAGTCAAGTCCTGTCAATCTCGAGGAGACCCAAGAAACGCTCTGCTCCTATCTCAGTGAGTGCTTCGACATCGGTCTCCTCATCGCCAGAGCGTAGAGCTGCATCGAAGGTACCGGCAAAAATTCCAGTGGTACCGGTGCTTACGCTTAAGTAACATAAGAACATAAGAATTGCCGCTGCTGGGTCAGACCAATGGTCCACCCTGCCCAGCAGTCCGCTCACGCGGCGGCCCCTAAGTAAAGACCAGTGCTTCAAATGAGTCCAGTCTCACCAGATCCACGAGTTGCTACAAGAGGAATTACTTGAGCAGTTCCAACTGCTGGTGCCGACTCAAACTCTATCCAGGTAGACACTGACTCCCCCGGTGCCAGTCCAGTCTGAACCCTCAACACCAGTTGCACCTGCACAGGAGTCTCCATTGATACCGCCATGTCTCACTAAGGAGCCAACACCGATGATTCGTCGACACCGGTCATCTTCAGCCCAGATGTCACCCAAGACAATGTCGGTGCGGTCAGAAAAGGCACTGAGGAAGTTAAAACATCTCTAGCCGGGGTCACGTGATGCAGCCTGTCTAAGCGGACGCACGGAAGGAGAGCTCCTGCCCCACGGACTTAAAAACAGCGATAAAATCGGCTTTTTGTACCCCCACCGGAGCCGCGAGCACACAGGAAGGGGACTTACTCTCCGCCCGGCACTAGCAGCGCAGAGCATTCACGCCGGACCAGGGTATGCCAGTAAAACCGGCAAAGAGCACTCGGGACAAGCCCTCGCTAACCCCCTCCAAAATGGCGGCGGAGCCGGCTACCTTTACCATACCCGCTGGAGACTGGATAATGGACATCACACGGTCGGTCACGGCGGCGCTGGCGGACAGACTTAATAAGATCCAGTCGGCTGTGGAGGAAATGAATGAGAAGTTTGATTCCCACAGCCGACGCTTGACGGATGTCGAGCAGCGGGTGTCCGACCAGGAGGACACGTGCTCCAGCCTGACTGCCCAAGTGGAAGAACTTAAGAAAACGTCCCGGGAGCTACAGGACGCATTGGAGGAGCAGGAGAATAGGAGCCGCCGGAACAACTTGAGGCTGGTCGGGCTCCCTGAGACGGTGGGTGAGCAAGAACTGTATACTATTTTCAGCACGTGGCTACCAGAAACTCTGCAGCTAACTGGTGGTGCGGAGGCCTTTGCCTGCGAACGAGCGCACCGTATTGGCACCCGACCCATGGAGGGGGGAAGGGCGAGGACAGCCATAGCTCGTTATACGAACTGGCGGGAAAAGGAATTACTGCTAAGGGCTTACAGAAAGGCGGGGGCCCTGGACTACAAAGGCTCAAGAGTACTCATGTTCAATGATTACTCGGTGCGGGTGGCGGCCCAACGCAAGATCATGGCGCCATCCTGCACGGACCTTCACAACAGGGGTATCAAATTTGCCCTGGTTTACCCTGCGAAGCTCAGGGTCTGGCATGACGGTAAGACCCTTAATTTCAACAGCGGTGACGAAGCCACGGCGTTCCTGGCGAATTTGCCTGCCTGACGACCCATACAGCCCAGAAGTACCTGATTGGGATCTTTTCTTACCATACATCTGCTTTTCATTCGTGTCGAGATGGGACCTTTATGAGCTGGACTGGTGGAGTGGCTGTTTTCCCGGTACACTGCTCAAGTGCCCTGTGTGGATATGAGACCTTTCCTAACCTGGAGATGTGGCCCTGTACTCCTGTTTTGAGATGGCCTCCAGGATAGATCCGGTGGCGGGGCTCGGATGCCCCGAGTTTAGTTGCGCCGGGCCTGGGTGAGGAGGTGAATACATGGATTCCTGCATGCCTGTCGGCCGCATCCCTTTCTGAGGGACATACCTGGCGATACTCTGCGACAGCTACTCTGGACAGTTCGGCGATCTTTTGGGCAGACTGCAGACATGATGGACAGTTTGATCTGGACTTGATGGTACCAACTTATCTGTTCTCTGCTTAGGTTTCTGTTATATTCCTGGACTGTGTGCTTGTTTGAAATTGTTTGAACTTGTTTGATAAGCAAGGGGGGTGTTTTCTGGGGGTGGGGGGGAGGTCTCCGGGCAGGCTGGGGGATATATATGGGTTTGTATGCTGGTGGGGAGGGATCAGCATGGGGGGATAAGGAGGGGTGGGGAGGGGGGTTGGGGGACTGTTGGGAGGCGTGTGAGGGGGAAGGCATGTCTGAGTCTGGGATGATTGTGCGGGGGGGATGCATGGGGGATGGGTGGGCTGGGGTAGGGGGCACCTGGTTATCGAGGGCGGCGAGGCTCTGCTGGGAGGCTTCGTCGGTACCTATTTCTTCATTCTGCGCAGGCTCACCTTGTGTTTGGCTGGGGGAGAATGGCTGACCTCTCCTGTTGTAGGGGGGCTGGTGCTCCCTGGGTTCTCACGCAGCACACCGCTACGCTCTAGTCGATATGGCTGATCTAAGGGTTGTTACTTTTAATGTTGATGGCATCAGGTCCCCAGTAAAGCGCTCTCGTATCCTTGCCAGCTTACGAACTCTGAAAGCGGATGTGGCATTTCTGCAGGAAACACATCTAACACAGATTGAACACTCTAAATTGCGGAAAAATTGGGTTGGGGATGTTTACTCCTCTACTTCAGGGGGCCGCCGGCGGGGGGTGGCTATCTTGATCCACAAGCGGTTGCCGTTTGTCCTGCATAAACAACTTACTGACCGGGAGGGGAGATATGTCATTGCACTGGGGGATCTATGGGGACAAAAACTGTTGCTCTGTAACGTATACGCCCCAAACACTTACTGTCATAAATTTTTCTCCACACTTCTATCTCAGGTATCAGCCTACCCGGACTATCAGGTGATCCTGGGGGGGGATATGAATATCACTGCAGACCCAGGGGTGGATTGTAAACCTCCTAGGGGTAGCCTGAGAGACCATGACAACAAGGGGGTGGGCTTTTTGACACAGCACTTAGGCCTGGTGGACGCCTGGCGGGCACTACACCCGTTCGAATCGGATTTTACTTTTTACTCACATGTCCATAAAGCGTATGCCCGACTGGACTACATTTTGCTTGACCAAAGACTGTTCTCACGGGCTGCTAAGTCGGAAATAGTGGAGTCCACGATCTCGGATCACGCCACCGTGGACCTCACCTTGACTCTCGCAGCAGGCGGCAAAGCTTCCTCTTGGAAAATGGCGTTGCACCTGTATCATGATCAGGAATTTCGGACATTTTTAAGAGCTCGCTGGGCAGACTATCAGGCCACTAACGACACTCCTGACATTGGACCGGTAACTTATTGGTATGCCTCTAAGGCAGTTCTGAGGGGACATGTGATCGCATATACGGCTGCTAAACGTAAGGCCCGGGGAGCGGAGCTCTTGTCGCTCACGCGACGTTTGCATCAATTCCGCAGGGCTCATATCGCCTCATTGTCGGACTCTGACCGGCAGGAATACAAGACGACACGAGAACGTATAGAGACCTTACTCCATCAGCGTGCGGAGCAAACCCTTGCGTTCCAACGGTATAACATGTATAGGTGGGGGGGTAAGACCGGGAAACTCCTGGCGAACTTAGTGAGACCGTATAAGAAACGCCAAATCATTACTTCCATCCGCGACGCTAGGGGAACACGACACGAGGGGGAAAGCCAAATAGCGGAACAGTTTGTTAAGTATTATGAGACCCTATATGGTAGGCGCCCACTGGACGAGATTGCCCTCGGGGATTTTTTCAGGGGCTTATCATTACCGCGCCTAGAGGAGGACCAGGCTGCTTTTTTGAGCCAACCCATCTCCGGGGCTGAACTCCGAACCACCATTCGTTCCCTCAAACTGGCGAAGGCACCCGGGCCGGATGGGTTTGGCCCTGAATACTATCGCATTCTTGAGGATCTTGTAGCGCAGCCCTTGAGCGCAATGTATAACGAGGTGGCGCGGACGGGCGGTTCCTTTCAGGATAACATGGCCCACATAGTCCTGCTCCCAAAGCCGGGTAAAGACCCGGATCTGGTGGGATCGTTCCGTCCAATTTCTCTCCTGGATCAGGATATTAAACTCTTGGCCGCAACTATGGCGCGGCGCTTGAATAGTTTTCTTCCCGATCTCATTCACCCCGACCAGGTCGGATTTGTACCGGGCCGCTACGCCTCCATGAACCTGATGAAGGTCTTGGGGGCAATTCATGACAGGGTAGGCCGGGGTGGCCAGGAGGCGGTTGCGGGATTGGACATGGAGAAAGCTTTTGATAGCATCTCTTGGGACTATCTCTTCTGGGTCTTGCGTAGGGGTGGTTTCCAGGGAGAGTTTCTGGCTTGGGTGACGGCTCTGTACCACAATCCCAGGGCGCGCTTACTTATCAATGGGGGTCTTACAGCGGATTTTGGCTTACAGAGAGGTACGAGACAGGGCTGCCCTCTTTCCCCACTCCTTTTTCTTTTGGCCATTGAGCCGCTCGCGGCTAAGATCCGGCAGGATGAGACTCTTACGGGCATTGTAGTACGGGGACGGGAATGTAAAATCAGCTTGTTTGCGGACGATATCTTACTTTATATGGATCAGGTCCCCATCCATCTGCCCAGAGCTTTGACGGTGATTCGAGCTTTTGGGGCATTGTCGGGCTTACAGGTCAATTGTAGCAAGTCGGAACTCCTGATGCTAACAGGGCGCCGGGCGGAGCCGTGGCACGCGGTGTTGCCTATAGCACCCACGAACAAACCAATGCGCTATCTTGGTATATATCTTAGCACCGATCTGCCTACACTTTATAATGCAAATATTCGCCGCCCGCTTGAGGCGATTGGACAGCTGTGTCAGTCCTGGCAGGAACTGCCGTTGGGAGCCCTGGGACGGGTGGCTCTAGTGAAAATGGTTCTGGTACCGAAACTCCTGTATCCCCTACAGACTATGCCGCTGTGGCTTACCAGGCGGGACGAACTTGCTTTTAAAACTACAATCTCCCGATTCATTTGGAGATCCCGAATGCCTAGGATCGCGATGTCCAAACTTATCTTGGATAAATCACTGGGGGGGCTAAATGTCCCAGATATTCGGCTTTGTAATGTAGCGTCCCTTTTTCGATGGATTCATGAGAGTTACACAGGGTGCTTTCGCTATTCCCCTCGGGGATGGCTAGAGGGCTGGAGCTCCCCTTTTCACTTCATGAATATATTGCACAGACAGGACGATCCTGGGAGACGATATTTAGTTTGTTTCCGTTTTCTGCGCCCGTTTAGGCTGGCGTGGCGTTGGTGGCGGCGCAGACAGCAACTATCACCTGACACATCTCCCTTTCTCCACCTGGGGGGCAATTCCAGGTTTCAGCTGGGCTGGGGTAGATCAGTCTTTCAGCAGTGGGCGGCTCGGGGCTGTAGGATGATGGAGGATATACTGGAGCTGCCCTCTGCCGGGTTCCCCTCCTTTCAGCAAATAAGGGACGCGTGGGGTCTTCCCCTACATTACTTGTTTTTTTACTTTCAAGTACGTCACTACTGGGATGCTGAACGCAGAGGAGACAATGGGTCTGGGACAAGGGCCCCTTGGACATCCTTTTTTCAGCCACACCGCCCGTAACCAATTCCCTCGCGCACTGGTATCGAATACTCAAATCATCTCTCCCTCTGTCGGTACTTTCTCCAGTGCGCGCTTCCTGGGCTCGGGACCTGGGACAGGATATTTCTGAACCACAGTTCGGGGCCTGCTTTGCTACTCTATACTCATATACTAAATCTGCAGATTTTCAAGAACTACAGTTTAAGATCCTTCACCGTGCCTATTTCACGGCTCAGCGGGGGGCGCGCATGGGGTTATGGGATAGTGATTTATGTGTAAAGTGCAAGACTCGAGCAGGCACATATCTCCATTCTTTCCTGGAATGCCCCCGACTGAATGTCTGGAGGGAGGCTCTCTCCCTAATGGAGAGGGCTGTACAGCGCGAGGTTGAATGGGACTATGGGTTTCTTCTCCTGGGTCTGCAGACCTCTCTCCAGGATCAAGGTTTCACCACACCCCAATGTAGATTTTTTTATAATGTTGTTCTCGTAGTTAAGAAGCTGATCTTAACTTTTTGGATGGCCGCGGAACCCCCCCCGATATCTCAATGGAGGAGTAGGCTTCGGGAGACGGCTCGGTTTGAAATTCAATCTTATGCTAGATCGCTGAGTGTGCTTAAGCAGCACTACGTTGGCTTGTGGGAGAGGCTGCGGGACCTGTTGCCATCACAAGAACAGGAGGGGGACCTGGAGCCCGCCTAATTTAGCCTGGCTGTCTTATGCGCTACCTTGGCTGGGCCCTTGCTACACCCCTACCTTTCATTCATTTCCTTTCATTTTCTTTTTATGATACTCCTGGGTGCCCTGGGGGGGGGGTAGGGGGGTAGGTGGGGGGAGGGAAGGGAGATGTTTGGGGATATGAGTGGTCGGTTAGTGTGGAGTGGATGTTGTTGGATGCGAATGGTATCCTGAGCTATGTGTGGTTTTGTGGAATATCGATAGGGTATATACAAAAATACGGTGGGAGATCGCTGTCCATGATGGGCGGTCTATTTATCATTGTTGTTCTTCTCGGCCTTTGCCCCCCCCTACTACCAACGTTTCTCACGCTTGTATGACTATTGTACCTGTGAGGGGGGATTCGTGGGGGAGGCTTTGTTTCTGCTTTGACATTTCACCTGTAATGGACTGTTTGTGACTTACAGAAGTTTGTTAATCTGCCCTATTGGGCGGTGTGTTTCCACTGTTAATAAAAATACGTTTAAAAAAAAAAAAATAAAACATCTCTAGCCTTCGACACCAAGTGCTTGGCACCGACCCCGGAGAACTCAGGATTCAGACCTCTGGGGAGATTCTGAACAAGACCCTATTCTGTCTGAGAGGAGGGCTCTTCAGATGACCAATCCATTCGCCACTCTTCTCAAGAGGCTCCTTTAGTGTCTGAAAAATCATCTTTCTCCTTGTCCATTCCCTTGGAAGCTGACTGTAAAAGATCTAAACAGTTCCTGGATGCCTTGGACTACGATCAACCACCCAAGGAACTCCTCAAGCTTCCCCTCCATGATATATTACAGGAAACCTACAAAAATCTAGAAACGCCACTTACCATCCCTGTGGCTCTTCGCAAGTTGGATTCTCTGTATAGAGTGGTTCCTATCCCTGGGTTTGACAAACCACAGCTCCCACATGAATCTCTCCTGGTGGAATCAACTTTAAAGAAATCTTCAGGGGCTAGTGTTTACGCCTCTGTACCCCCTGGCAGAGAGGGCAAGGCTATGGATTGGTTTGGCAAATGCCTATAGCAAAATGCTATGTTAGACAACTGGTCTGGCAACTACAATTTTCACTTTTCCTTTTATATGAAGCATTTTTAAACTAGATATCAACCAACAAGACAGGTTAGCCAGTGCACTTTGTCTGGGGGATGAGCTTTTTGGTGCCTCCATGGACACGGCTACCCAAAAGCAGTCTGCTCATGAGACCAGATGGGACACTCTGGCCAAACCAAAAAAGAAGACTTCACCTTCTCGTCCCGTCAGACCAGCTTTTTCTTATCAGAGAAGGTTTGCTGCAAAACTTGTGACCCCTGTTCCATCTCAACCCAGGAAACAGAGACAGCAACAATCACGTCAACAGCAAAAACAGCAGGCTGCCCCCCCAAAAGCCTACACAGCCTTTTTGACGTGTTTCTTCAGAGCATAGCCAACGTCACCATTCTGCAGTCCTTGCCTCAGCCCATCGGAGGCCGTCTTCAGTTCTTCATTGCTCGCTGGGAACTCATAACATCAGATCTCTGGGTCCTCACCATCATTCGTCAGGGTTAAGCTCTCAACTTTGACACCCTGCCCCCAGATCATCCTCCAAAAGAGTCTGCTTTGGATTCTGCACAGTCCTCCCACTGATGCGCTGATAAAGGACTGCATCATTGATCACCTTGACGGAAACTGTCTGATAAGGACCAGCTAGCACGATTTCTACAAAGGCAGATCTTGTTTCTTCGAGGGGGTAAACAGGCAGATAGACAAGGGCAACCTGGTCGACATTGTATATCTGGATTTTCAGAAGGCGTTCAACAAGGTTCCACATGAACAACTACTTTGGAAAATTGCAAGACATGGAATCGAGGGTGAAAAACGTGGATTAAAAACTGGCTGGAGCATAGGAAACAGAGACTGTAGGTAAATGGACAATACTCAGACTGGAAGAGCGTCACCAGTGGAGTGCCGCAGGGCTCGGTGCTTGGACCTGTAGTCTTACCTACGTCAGGTGGGAAGGCACTTGCGCATGCGCTGTGCAAGCTAACCACGAACTTTCTAAACTTAAAGTTGCAATTCACTTTTCAAGTGTCCATACCGGAGCTCCATCGGTGACGTCACTCATCAGTGAGACACCCTGCTGTCCCTGGATTACACCTGTTATGGTAAGTAACTGTGCTATCTCCGAGCTCCACTTCATACGCCACCTTCGGCCTGGGATCTCAACATTGTTTTGGACCAGCTGATGAAGGATCTCTCTGAGCCCTTGGAATCTGCTACACTACAGTTCCTAACATGGAAAACAGCTTTTTTAGTGGCCCTTATTTCGGCCAGAAGACTTAGCGAACTACAAGCACCGGTTATCTAAACAAACTATATCGTCTTGTATTGCTAATTGCAGCATTTCTTTGCTTATAAGAAAGCTTCCATGTCTCCTCCAGGTCACATCAAGTACGAGTGACAGCTTCATCAGTTGCAAGCTTGAGAGCAGTTCTCATACAAGATATCTGCAAAGTAGCAACTTGGTCTTTAGTTCATACGTTTGCTAAGCATTATTGTTAAGACCAGGGGTCTCAAAGTCCCTCCTTGAGGGCCGCAATCCAGTTGGGTTTTCAGGATTTCCTCAATGAATATGCATTGAAAGCAGTGCAGGCACATAGATCTCATGCATATTCATTGGGGAAATCCTGAAAACCCGACTGGAATGCGGCCCTCAAGGAGGGACTTGAGATCCATGGTTTAGACCAAAGTTCAGCATAAGTCGTTTAATTTGGACAATCCATTCTTTGCATTTGTTTCCATTTTCGAAATATAAAAAAACACCCAAAAACAACAAAAATCTTTTGATTTGCCTTCTCCCATTTTCTTGTTAAGGCTAGTGACTCACCATCAAGTAGGGCTGCATTACCCTGCTTGTCTATCGGAGAAAGCAAAGTTGCTTACATGTAACAGATGTTCTCCATAAACAGCAGGGGAATGCAGCCACACTTGCCCACCCTCCATCCCCATATAGCTTAATTAATGAAATGGAGACATACTGACAGGCTACGGGGGTGGAGCTTCACAGACAAGGTAGCTGCACGTGAACCTGTAGATGGAAAAAAATATATATACTGTAGCTAGGGGAGAGTTCCATGAGACAAGCTCAGTCCAGGGACTTCACCATCAAGTGGGGCTGCATTCCTCTGCTGTCTACGGAGAACACCTGTTTCAGGTAAGCAACTTTGCTTGACAGAAATCATCTACCCTCTGTGAAAAAGAATTTCCTAACATTACACTGAAGTCTACCATCCTGCAACCTCAATTTATGTCTTCTAGTTTTACCATTTTCCTTTCTCTAGAAAATATTTGGCTCTATATTAATACCTTTCAAGTATTTAAATGTCTGTATGAGTAGAATCTTTTTTGAAAAGTATGAAGGAAAAGTTGAAAATGCAGTCTTTCCCCAAAACCAGGCATGTCCCTGGGAGTGCGACTAAAGATTTGCACATTGTAGGACACACAGACTTTTAGCCATGTTGAGAGACGGCACTTTTCAGTCAAATAACATAGAAGAAACATTTTTTACCCTTATAGAATGCTTTGTAAAAACTGACCTCCTAATTAGAATAGTGGATGCGATTAATGCTGTTATTCACTTCTTGTATCAATTCTGAAGGATGAAAAAAAAGTAAAACTTTTTTTATAATAAAGGCATAAAATTATACATAGAATCTCAAATAGAATATATGCGATTTTCTGAGAAAGTCCTGCAAGCTAAATCGAAGTAAGATTGATTTGTTCTAGTATCTAGCAGCCTAAGCTTTAGGCGTACAAGTGATGAGATGCTGTAAGATGCTGTGTCAATCAAAGAACACTTGTCTGGTTGAAAAACTAGGGCTACTGAAGTCTGAGGCGGTCTGATCGGAGTATTTCTGCATACATTGGGTGAAATGACATAGTTTTGGAGGCATTATAAAACACTAGTGCTATGTTTCATCCAGGAGTACCTTTTAGACTTAGAATGGAACACAAATATGAATCAAATGTATTTTCCTTTTCCTTTTTAATTTCCAGGGAAGTTAAGTGATGCTTTTTCATCTTTAGCCAAGAAGAGTAATTTCCGAGGACTAAGCAAAAAGCTTAATTTGGTATGTACATTCCCTTCCATTCTGCCTGTAAAAGAATAGAAAGTAATGGCTGGCCAAGATTATAAGACCAGTGTAGACTTCCCACTTTCCCTTCCTGTCAGTGCTGGTGTAAGTGTGTTGGCCTCTCTAAGCAAACCTTCAGTCTTAGCAAATTTTAATAAATGATAATTCTTTAGCACTCTCCAGACTGGTATAGGATCTTACAAGCAGGTATATACAGTGTTCCCCCGGTTGTTCACGGTCGGCTGTTCGCGGTCATTCGCAATATTTTCAGAGCGCAAACCCCCGACAAGGAGAGGGCAGCGGGAGAGGCAGGAGAGAGCAGCCGGAGCGCTGCAAGTGCAGGAAATCACTCGCAGTTCGCTCCGACCGCCTTTTCCTGCACGAAGTCGGGCCTTATCCAATCTGGAGCTGCATGTCAAAGCAGTTCCTGATTGGATAAGGCCCGACTTCGTGCAGGAAGAGGCGGTCGGAGCGAACCATGAGTGATTTCCTGCACTCGCGGCGCTCCGGCTGCTCTCCTGCTGCCCTCTCCCGCTGCCCTCTTCAGGCTTCCCCATGAAAAACCGTATTCGCAGCTTTTCGAGATTCACGGGGGTTCCTGGAATAGAACCCCCGTGAATCTCGGGAGAGCATTGTATCTCATCATGACCAGCAGGTGGGGACTGAGACAAAACTTTGGAACTGTACATATCATGTGACCCCTCCCTAATTACCTCAGTCTTCTCTCAGTCTCCAGCAGGTGTGGTGAGCTGTACCCATCTCCCTTAGTAGGGCTGCTGGAATTTGTTTAGGAATTTTTGTTCTCTTTGTTGCCGGATTGAGCTTGGGTGGACCCTGTTTGGGGATCCGTCCGACCTCAGGGGTGTCAAACCAGGTGAGTCTCGAGCGTGGTTCCTCCCTCCCCTTTCCTCCACCTCCCTATTTTTTTTCTAGAGGTGCCTCAACAGTAAGCCTTACCCCCTGATGGAAAGGCATATTATTCAGAGAGCCAGTGGAGTCCGTTCTGTGAAAAAAACCAAAATCCTGAGGCAGTGCATGCTTTCCCTTTAAATATGCTGTGAATTACTGTATTTTTCAACTAACCCGGCACTTTTCTTTCTGCTAGGTCACGTATGGAGCAATTGAGTACTTCTCAGGGGAAGAGGTGCACAATTTGGCCAGACGCAAGGCACTAGTGGCAGGCCTAAAAACAACTGTTCAGGCCGGTGCAGTGGATGAGTCTCATCGGCAGCGGTTTCCGGTGTCCACGGCTCCCCACCACTAGTGCCTCACGAGCTGGCAGAGCTATGCAGGGAAGCCCGGTCTTTTCCTGCTGCCCACGGAGAAATTTCCTCAGCCGGTGCTGCTTGGGATTTCCTGTTAGCTGTTTTTTCTCTCAGCTGATGCCGGCTTTTGCCTGCTTTAGCTGCTGGGACAATTCAGTCCTCAACTGCTACAGGCCCTGCAGGGGCTATTTTTGGCACGTTTTTGCCTTTTTTCCTCAGTTAGCCTCTCCATCTTGTATTTAGCCTTCTCTCTGTTTTGACATAACAGGGACAGGTTACAGCAGGGTCTCCTGCTGAGGCAAGGAGTCCCATGGGGCCGTCAGGGTTTTATCCTCCCCCTCCTCATTTTCTTTTTGCTTTGTGTCAAGCATATTTTCTGGCATCCGGGGGTCCTACTTGTGTCCAGGGGGTCTTGGGGATTTGTTCTCTCTGCGCCTCCTGATGTTTTGACCCCTTGATTCTTTTTGCGTCTCCCCCTCCTCCTCCCTCGTCCAGGCGCCCGCTTCGGACGAGGACTTGTTGTTTGAGCTATTGCTACACAGCATACTGTGCCCATCGAGGGCAGTTCTGTCTTAACAGACACTGAAGAGCGTAAGTTGGAGACCATTTTTAAACAGAATTTTGATGTATCTGCCTTGGGGGTCCAGGCAGCTATTTGTGTGGGATTGGTGGCTTATGCTTTGTTTCAGTGGGTTGAGCCGGTTCTTGACAGTGAGTTTGCTGGTCAGGAGGTGGCGAAGATTCAGATGGCTGCCTCTTTCCTCTCAGACGCCCTCTATGACTTCTTGCGGACGTCTGCCAAATCCATAGCTGTGTGTCAGACCTTCTGGCTTCGGGCTTGGTTGACAGATGCGGTGTCCATCACTAAACTCTAAATTTTCTTTTTTGGGGGTCCTTGTTGTTACTTTCCAGAGGTTTTGGACTGGTTAGTTCACACTTTGACAGACTCGAATGTGCCCTCCCTGCCTGCAGATAGTGCTTGCCAGGCTGTTTGAGGTGGCACTGCTCGGGGGAGTCCGCAAAATTTCTGCAGGTACCACCCTGAGCGTAGGATTGCTCCCTACCCAACCTCTGATTTTGCCAGGGGTCGTTTCTTTCAGCGAATGCAGTCCTGTCGGGCCCGTCAGGAGGCTGGTAATCCCTCTGCCGGTTCCCCCGCTGACCGTCCTGCCCAATGACTCTGTGCCCGTGCCCCCTCTGATTCTGGTGGGTGCTCAGCTGGAGGTGATTCAGGATGGTTCTGCTCTGCAGTTTGCTCATTCCCTGCCAGATCAATTTCTTGCTTCTCCTTGCGTGGAAGTCGTAAGTTTTTCGCCAGATCCTTAAAATATTGCTAGATCTATGAGCTGTTGGTCTGCTTCCCCCTCAGGCATGTTGCACTGATAGGTACTCAATTTACTTTGTGGTGCCCAAGAAAATGGGGTAGTTTCGGCCCATCTTAGATTTCCAGGGGGTCTACAAGGCTCTCAGAGTTCTGTCTTCTCGCTTGGAGACACTGCGATATGTGATTCTGGCATTTCATCCAGGAGTATTTAGCCTCTCTCGACCTGACGGAGGCCTCCTTGCATGTTCCAATCTAGACTTCCCATAAGCGCTTTCTTAATTTTGCAATCTTGGGCCAGTACTTTCAGTTCTGTGTGCTTCCTTTTGGTCTGGCCATGTTTCCCTGGACGTTCACCAAGGTTATGGTGGTCATCGCAGCGGCCTTGCTGACAGAGGGCATTCTGCTGCATCCTTACCTGGATGATTAGTTGATTCGCGCAAAATCCTTCCAGGAGAGCACCCGGGTCACGGCTTGGGTGGTGGAGTTCCTGCAGTCGCTGGAATGAGTTGAAAACCTTGCCAAGAACCGGTTGACCCCTCCCCCTCACAGCGCCTGGAGTATCTTGATGTGATGTTCGACACCTTCTTGGGGAAGGTCTTGCTCTCAGAGGCCCGGGTAAGGAAATTACACTCTCAAATTTGCCTGCTTGTGGCGTCCCGGTGTCCTTGAGCGCAGGATTTCCTTCAAGTCTTGGGATCAATGGTGGCTTCCCGACGTGGTGAGGTGGGCTCAGGCCCACATGCGTCCTCTTCAGTATGCCCTGCTTCGAAGGTAATCGCCCCAGACCCTCAGTCTAGATCATCCTGTTCCTCTGATGGGCTTGGCTCGCTCCAGTCTTCATTTGTGGCTCCAGACCTCCCATCTTGTTCAAGGGATGAGGCTGGATCAGCCACAGTGGACGGTGCTTCTCACGGATGACAGTCTTCTCAGTTGGGGAGCTCAGTGTCTAGGTCACTCACCTCAGGGCACCTGGTCCACGGAGGAGGCGTCCTGGTCGATCAGTGTTCTGGAAACCAGAGCCATCCGTCTGGCGCTGTTAGCCTTCCACTCCTTCTTGTCAGGCAAATCGGTCTGAGTTCTGTCAGACATTGCCACGGCGGTAGACTTTGTCACTCGTCGGGGGCACCAAGAGCACTCAGGTAGCGCAGGAGGTGGCTGTGCTCATGCTCTGGGCACAGTCGCATCTTCAGGACATCTCGGCTTCCCACATAACCGGAGTGCAGAATGTTCAAGTGGACTTCCTCAATCGTCACATGTTAGATCCCGGACAGTGGTGTCTAAGCCACATGGCTTTTCAGTTGATAGTGCAGTCTTGGGGTCAGCCCCTAATGGACCTGATGGCCACAGGAATAAACGCCAAAACTCCCCGCTTCTTCAGTCGTCACAGAGACGGTCAGGCCTAGGAATCGCCTAGGTAAGAAGGGGAATTCAGACAAAGTGATCTCCACTCTCTTGGGGTCCCGCAGACTTTCCACTACTCGGGCTTATGTGCGAGTTTGGCGTACATTTGAAGAGTGATGTAAGGTGCGAAGAGTGGTTGCTTTTCGCGCTTCCCTGCCTAACATCTTAGAGTTCTTGCAAGATGGCCTGGACAGGGGCCTGGCTTGGACTTCTCTCCGGGTTCAGCTTGCGGCCCTTTCAGCCTTTCGTGGATTATTACAGGGTCAGCGTCTGACTGCCATTCCTGATATCATTCGCTTCTTGCAGGAGGCCAAGTTGCTCAAGCCTCCCATGCAACCGTCTGTTCCCTCTTGGGTTTTGAATCTGGTTATGTCCGGGCATGTGCGTTCCCCGATTGAGCCTTTGGATGCCTCCATATTTTCCACTCCCTCTTCGGTGTCTACTCTGTTACAAATTTTGCAGATGATACCAAGATTTGTAACAGAGTAGACACCAAAGAGGGAGTGGAAAATATGAAAAGGGATCTGCAAAAGTTAGAGGAATGGTCTAATGCCTGGCAACTAAAATTCAATGCAAAGAAATGCAGAGTAATGCAATTGGGGACCGTATATGCTGGGAGGTGAGAAGCTGATATGCACGGACAGGGAGAGGGACCTTGGGGTGATAGGGTCCAAAGATCTAAAGGTGAAAAAATCAGTGTGACAAGGCGGTGGCTGCTGCCAGAAGGATGCTGGGCTGTATAAAAAGAGGTGTAGCCAGTAGAAGGAAGAAGGTGTTGATGCCCCTGTACAAGTCATTGGTAAGGCCCCACTTGGAGTATTGTGTTCAGTTTTGGAGACCGTATCAGGTAAAATTTGCCTCTGCGGATGATACCAAAATCTGCCATAGAGTAGACACCCCGGATGGTGTGAATAATATGAAGAAATATCTAACGAAGCTTGAAGAATGGTCTGAAATTTGGCAGCTAAAGTTTAATGCAATGAAATGTGAGGTCATGCATTTGGACTGCAAAAACCCAAAGGAACTGTACAGTTTAGGGGGTGAAGATCTTATATGTATGACAGAAGAGCGGGATTTGGGTGTGATTCTATGTGATGATCTTAAGGTGGCCAAAAAGGTTGAAAAGGTGATTGCGAAAACTAGAAGAATGCTAGGAAAAAGAAAGCATTGATGCCTCTGTATAAGACTTTGGTGAGACCTCATTTAGAATATTGTGTACAATTCTGGAGGCCACATCTTCAAAAAGATATAAAAAGGATGGAGTCGATTCTCAGGAAGGCTACTAAAATGGTGCGTGGTCTTCGTCAGAAGGCATATGGGGACAGACTTAAAGATCTCAATATGTATACTTTATATGATCTTATAATGATTAAGGGGCTTTGAGGGAAGGTGGGGAGAGGGTTACATTTGTACTTATAAGTTATAATGATAAGATGTTCAAGTGCTCAAAATTAATTGTGTTTATTATGAATTTTTGTACACTTGATGAAAGTTTAAAAATGAATAAAGAATTTTAAAAAAAAAAGTATACTTTAGAGGAAAGGCGGGAGAGGGGAGATATGATAGAGACATTTAAACATATACATGGTGTAAATGAGCATGAATTGAGTCTCTTTTGCTTGAATGGAAGCTCTGGAATGAGAGGACATAGGATGAAGTTAAGAGGTGATAGGTTCAGGAGTAATCTAAGGAAATACTTTTTTTTTTCACTGAAAGGGTGGTAGATGTGTGGAACAGTCTCACGGAAGAAGTGGTAGAGACAAAGACTGTGTCTGAATATAAGAAGTCTTGGGAGAGGAAGAGATAATGGTTACTGTGGATGGGCAGACTGGATGGGCTATTTGTCCTTTATCTGCCATCATGTTTTTGTGTTCCTGCCTTCTTTTATGTATAAATCATTTTTTTTTTTTTTTAAGTTCTTTATTCATTTTAAATTTCTTACATCAAGTGATAAATATATAATACATATAATTTTCAATATACACTCGTAATTAAAAAGGGGGGGAAGGGAGGGATAAGAGGGATGGGAGGGAATAATAAGGAAATATATAAGGTAATCATGGGTGTAAAGGAAAAAAGAGAAATGAAATACTTAAAACATTGGGAAAATATACATAATTTAATACCTGAAAATTTAAAAATAAATGGATATTAAAATTATGTCTTTAAATGTTAACGGTCTAAATCATATGATAAAAAGGAAAAAAGCACTATCATTTTTAAAAAGGCAAGATGCAGATATATGCCTTATACAAGAGACCCACCTCTCACATATAGAATCTAGTAAGCTAGAAGGAGGCTGGGTCAAACAGTGTTTTTTCTCACCAGCTATAGGGAAAAAAGCAGGTGTTGCTATTTTAATTAATAAAAAATGCTCTGCTTCATTTAAACTAAAAGCTTCAGATATTCATGGAAGATGGATAATGGTGGAAATGAATATGGGAAATACTACCATGACGTTAATCAATATATACGCCCCTAATTCGAACCAAAATGAATTCTTTAAAACTCTTCAACAACTGATCATACCACTGGCTACTTCAAATCTTATAGTAGCAGGGGACTTCAATGCTGTAATGGATCCTTTATTAGATAAAAACCCAAGTAGAGTTATGAAATCTATGGGACTAGATAATTTGATTCAATCTTGTGATTTAATAGATATATGGAGAATACTTCATTTTGATGGTCGGGAATTTTCTTTCTGTTCTCATGTTCACAATTCCTTTTCAAGAATAGATTATATCTTTACTTCAAATCATCTTGCACATCAAGTGACACAAGCAGCCATTGATCCAATAATTCTATCTGACCATGGTGGAGTGTGGATCAAAATTAAAACTACAGATCAAAATAATAACAGACCAATTTGGAAAATGGATAATACATTGTTGGTTGACCAAAACTTTTGTGAAAATCTCCTAACAAAAATGAAAGAATTTTTTCAAATAAATGATAATGATGATATTAACAGAGAAATTTTATGGGATGCTTTTAAGGCATCAATTAGAGGACAAATAATTTCTTATTCGGCTTTTCTAAAAAAACAAATTAAAAAACAATTTTTAATCTTAGAAAAAGAGATTAAAAATTTAGAATCAAAACTTATAGAAAAATGGGAATATTCTATTCAACAAGAATTATTAAAATTAAAAGGTAAATATAATGAGATCTCATCTAAGATGATTAGGAAAGATTTATTTTCTCAACAAACATTGTACTATGGTAATTCAAACAAATCAGGAAGAATATTGGCAAATTATCTTAAAGCGAAAAAAAGAAAAACAAAATTAATAGCAATAAAAGATGAAAATGGAAATACATATACACAAATTGAACCTATTTTAAAACAATTCTTAAAATTTTATAAATCTCTTTATTCTTCCGAAAATTATCTAAATAAAGAAAAAGATGGTTTTGAATTTTTAAAAATGTTAGAGGGTCCAAAAATTCCTGAACATATAAAACGAAGTTTGGAAGAACCAATATCACTAAAAGAATTAGGAACAGCTTTGAAGTCCCTTAGAGTTGGATCCGCTCCAGGTGGTGATGGATATACAGTGGAATTTTATAAAACATTTCAAAATTTTTTATTACCCTATTTATTAAATCTTTATCAATATCAGCTCAATAAAGGTTGTATTAAAGGCACTATAGCAGAATCTTTGACTATTGTTTTGCCAAAGTCCAATAAAGATCCCACTTTGGTCTCAAACTATAGACCAATATCTTTAATAAATGTAGATGGAAAATTATTAGCAAAAATACTTGCGCTAAGATTAGCTAAAGCTCTCCCCCATATAATAGGTATGCATCAAACAGGATTCGTTGCTCAAAGACATTCATCTCACAATACCAGATTAACATTCCATATGTTATATTTAACAAAGAAAATGAATGAACCTACTTTTGCAATTTCATTAGATGCAGAAAAGGCCTTTGATAGAGTAGAATGGCCTTTTATGTATCAAGCAATGGAATGGTTTGGTATAGGTCCTGGATTTATACAAATGATACAAACAATGTACAGCTCCCCCTCTGCTAGACTATATATTAATAATACGTTTTCAGAAAAATTTAATCTACAGAGAGGAGTTAGACAAGGATGTCCCTTATCCCCTTTGCTGTTTGATATTGTTTTAGAACCCTTAATATTGGCTATCCAACAAGCTAAGGAGATACAGGGTATACCTCATTCAGATAAGGAATATAAGATATCTGCTTATGCAGATGATTTATTACTATATCTGAAGAATCCAGAATCCACCATTCCACATCTACTTGAATTGATTGAGAAATTTGGAAATTTTTCAGGATATAAAATTAATTGGAATAAATCAGAGATTCTTCCACTAAATATACACTGTACAAAAGGTTTATTTAAAACATTCCCTTTTGTTTGGAAGGAAGAATATATTAAATACCTTGGAATTTTGATAACAAAAACAGTAGATGAAACAATGAAAATTAATGAAAAATGCTTATTACAAAAAATAATAGAAATGTGTGAGCAATGGAATCCTTTGCATCTATCTTGGTGGGGAAGAGTACAAACTGTAAAAATGATGATTTTACCGGTAGTATGTTACCA
Source organism: Geotrypetes seraphini (assembly GCF_902459505.1). NCBI lineage: Eukaryota > Metazoa > Chordata > Amphibia > Gymnophiona > Dermophiidae > Geotrypetes > Geotrypetes seraphini. The sequence continues at coordinate 31,964,500 of NC_047097.1, forward strand.
AATGGGGATGATTCCAGTTTTTTTTCAAGATTCTTTTTATACAAAAATAAATAGGACTTTGACAAAATTTATATGGCTTAATAAAAAACCAAGAATTGCTCTAGCGTCATTACAAAGACCAATTAAAGAGGGAGGGGTAAATTTTCCCAACTTTTATAGGTATCATCAAGCCTATATCTTACGTCATGGTATGTATTGGATCCTCCCAGAACCCACAGATAATATTCCAGACTGGTTTTGGCTAGAATGGAGGCTTATGTTTCCATTACGTCTTAATCATGTAGTTAGTATCAAAATGCCAAGGTTATACAAAGATCATAAAATATTTATGGATACCTGGAAAACTCTAAAATACATAAGTAATCTTACTCAAATTCCAATTAGTAAATCAACCAACCAAACTATATGGCTAAACCCCAAGATCAAAATTGGCGGTTTTAAAGTCATCTGGAAACATTGGATGATAGCAGGCATTCGCACTTTGGATGATGTAATTAAAAATGATAAATTGCTGGAGTTTTCACAATTGCAACAAAAATTTGGTCTCAATAAAACACAATATTTTAAATGGTTGCAATTGAAGCAATCTATTCAGAAAGGGTTCCCTGAATGGAAAGATCTCGCTAAATATCACAGTTTGGAATTCTTATGTTTCCAGATGGACTCAATAGGTCACAAAGCCGCACAGTGGTATAAATTAATATCCGGATATATAAATAAAAAACCAAAAAATGGTCTTAGAGACATTTGGAGCATTGAGATAAAACACCAAATTAGTGCATCTCAATGGCCACGACTTTGGTCTTGGAGGCTAAAATGTACGGTGTCAGCATCTATGAGACAAACTTGGTTTTTTCTTCTTCATAGAGCTTTTTGGACCCCTACTCGTTTACAAAAAATAGATAGTTCAAGATCAAATAGATGCTGGCACTGTCATATTGAAATTGGGACATTAGATCATCTTTTATTCTTTTGTCCATATATCCTATCATTCTGGAAATCAATTTGGCCCCAAATTAACAGAATGTTAGAAAATCCGGTAGCCTTGACATATGATACTATATTATTTGGAACAACTATGAGAGCAAAAAGCCAAATTTCATCCAGTAATAACAAACTTTTATTTATTTTAACTGGAATCGCAATACAACAAATTACATTCAATTGGAAACAACATGATAGATTGAATTATATGTTCTGGTGGAATTCGGTATGCCACATATATAAAATGGAACTCGCTATTGCAACACACAAAGGATACATGAATAAATTTAAAAAAATATGGGGACCATTAACCAATTTTTGTAAAGAAGGATAATTTTTCCTATAAATAAAACTCGGAAATATTTGAAGACCGTTAACATGATTTCTCTAATGAACTTTTCCCATGATAAGATAATTATAAAGAGGGGAATGGGGTGGGCTTTTCAATTTTGATTATTACATACTAAATTAATAGTTAAAGAATGTACAATAAAATTGATTTATGTATAATTGGTTGGGAAGGAGGGTGGGACAGGGGATTATTATATTAATGTTAAACTTGATATTAATATATGAGTTAGTCAAGTGTGTATTTAAGTTTCTATTGAGTTTATTTGTAACACTTGTTGTAACACAAAAAAATGAATAAAGATTTAAAACAATATACACTTGAATATCCATCAATATATATTTTAATACAAACATATATAAAGACCCCTTTTGCAATAAATTATAAATCATCTGTTATTATAATATTGTACCCACCCTAACCCCTATTATATGATCTATCCTTGTGCTATGATATCTGATCTTTAGAAAAAAGAGCCAATGGTCCCCAGATTTTATTAAATTTTTTAATATAACCATGTTGTAACGCTATTGCTTTTTCCATCTTATATATATGGCAAATAGAATTCCACCAAAAAGTGAAATTTAATTTTGTATGATCTTTCCAGTTTTGAGTAATTTGTTGTATGGCGACCCCTGTTAATGATTAAGCAACAATATTACAAACAGAAATTTCACAATGGCCAACATATCAACCAAAAATTGTATGAAGTACCTGCTCAAAATTCAACAGCAGAGAACCCCCTCCCTCCCCCATACCCACCCCACTCACCCCATGTGAATCTGCCTTTTTTATAACTGTATCCCTACCCTGAAGTCCCCCAACTCTAGCCTCTCACCTCCTTCCTCTCCTCCCTTAATGCTGATACTGGGTATTAAAATGTCAGATGATGTTTACATTACATTTGGGATTTCTATTCCGCCATTATCTTTCGGTTCAAGGCGGATTACAAATGGATTGTCCAGAGATAAGAAGTATTTAGGGAGTAGTTTGTACATTTTCTTTAGTTGTTAAGGATTACATCTGAGTTGTCATGATATTGGAAGTTCATTTGTGGAAGTTGCAGGTGATGCTTGGGACATTTCTAATTGTGTTAGTTCAGTTTTATGTGTTTTATGAATAGAAGGGTTTTTATTTCTTTTTTGAATGTTTTGTAGTCTGTGGTCATGGTCAATAAGTTCTAGAGTTGTGGGTCGAGTTTTGCAGCTCGAGTGACTAGCAGGTCGTCGTACGTTTTTTTTTCTTTTGACGTATTTGGTTGGAGGGTGTGTGAATGGTGCGTGGGTTCTCCTATGTCTGGTTGAGGTGAATTGAACTAGTCGATTGTTCCAATAGGCTGGGCTGTCTCCATTTATTGCTTTAAATAGTAGGCAGTAAAATTTGAAGTGTATTCTCGCTTGTATTGGGAGCCAATGTGAGTCATGTTATGCCTCTGTGATGTGGTCGAATTTCTTCAGTGAGTAGACCAGTCTTAGGGCTGTGTTTTGTATTGTTTGTAGTTGTTTTATCATGGTTGCTGTGCATGGGAGATATAATATGTTGCAGTAGTCTATTAGACCTAGGATTAGGGATTGTACCAAGAGTTGGAATTGTTTTCTGTCGAAGAATTTTCTGACTTGCCTCAGGTTTCTCATGACTGTGAATGATTTTTTTTATTGTTTTGTTGATTTGTTGCTGCATTGTACAGCCTCTTGTCTATTAGCACTCCCAGGAGTTTTAAAGTGGGTTGGATGTGGTATGTTGTAGAGTTTATGATAAGGTTTGTTATGGTTGGGGTTTTGTTATTTTCGAGTAGGATGAAGTTTGTCTTGTCTGGATTTGGTTTTAGTTTGTGGTCTTTCATCCATGTTGCTATTGTTTCAAGTATTCTGTGTTTCATGTCTGCCATGGATGATGCTGGTTGTTCGAATGGAAGGAGAATGGTGATATCGTCTGCATAACTGTAGGAGGTTAGACCTTGTTTGTCTAGGTAGTAGCCGAGGGAGGCAATGTATAGGTTGAAGAGTATGGGAGAAAGAGGTGATCCTTGAGGTACTCCGCAGGGGTTAGACCATGGCTCGGATTTTTTTTGTTTGTTTTAACTCTGTAAACCACTGATTCCTGTTGAGTCCAGTATTTGTAGAAGGATGTTATGGTCTACTAGGTCAAAGGCTGCGGAGAGATCTAGTTGGATAATTAGCATTTTTTTGCCCGTGCTGAGGTGTTGTCTGGCGGTGTCCATGAGTGAGCATAGTAGAGTCTCGGTGCTGTGGTTGGTTCTGAAGCCTGATTGTGTTGGGTGGAGTTTAATGTGAGCAAGTGCAAAGTGATACATGTGGGAAAGATGAACCTGAACTATAGCTATGTGATGCAAGGTTCTAGGTTAGGAGTCACTGCCAGGAAAAGGATCTAGGTGTCATTATTGAGGATACGTGAAAACCCTCAGCTCAATGTGTGGCGGCGGTAGCTAAGAAAGCAAATGGAAATGTTAGGAATTATCAGGAAAGGAGTGGAAAGCAAAGATGAAAATGCTATAATGTTCTATGGTATGGCCACACCTTAAATACTGTGTGCAGTTCTGGTTGCTATATCTCAAAAAAGATATAGCTGGAATTAGAAAAGGTACAGAGAAGGGCGACGAAAATGATAGGGATGGGACAAAATCTCTATGAGGAGAAGCTAAAGCGGCTAGAGCTCTTCAGCTTGGAGAAGAGACAGTTCAGGGGTGATATGATAGAGGTCTATAAAATATTGAGTGGAAAGGGTAGATGTGAATTGCTTGTTCACTCAAAAATACTAGGACTAGGGAGCATGCAATGAAGCTACTAAGTAGTAGATTTAAAACAAACTGGAGAAAATTTCTTCATACAATGTGTAATTAAACTCTGAAATGTGTTGCTGGAGAATGTGGTGAAATCAGTTAGTTTAGCAGGGTTTTAAAAAGGCTTGGATAATTTCCTAAAAGAGAAGTCCATAGGCCATTATTGAGACGGCTTTGGGAAATCTACTGCTTATTCCTAGGATGAGCAGCATGGAATCTGTTTTGCTACTTTGGATCTAGCTAGGTACTTGGGACCTGGGTTGGCCGCTGTTGGAAACAGGATACTGGGCTTTATGGACCTTCAGTCTGTCCCAGTATGACAGTTCTTATGTTTTTAAGATGACAGATGTGCTGAAGACCTGTATTGTTATGACCAAGTGCAAATCTACTTCTTAAACCATCCCCAACACCTCCTAAATCCCCCCATCCAAACACAAAAACACCCCAGAAATGTAATAACCTAATTCAACCCCTTTTATCACTCCTATGTATATGTCAATGCACTAGTTGTGGTAAAGAATACCTTATATAAGATGATAGATTCTGTCCTGCATGTAAACAAAAAATGAAAATGTTATCTCAATATGTATATGAGGAGAAATATAGCAAGTAATATACGCAGGCATATGGAAGGATATAGAAAATGTTTCTATACAATCAAAGCTCAAAGAAGGGGGGAGGTGAAAGCCAATCAAGGCTGACAAGTGGAAGTTCTTCATCTATAATAATGCATATTTATGTATCTCTCTTGATTATAGATTCCTCATGTGGATGGAGAATATGATCTAAAAATCCCCCGAGACATGGCATATATCTTCAGTGGAGCTTACATACCTCTCAGCTGCAAAATTATTGAACAGGTGGGTATCTATACAGGCACAAAACAGTTGAAATAACTGTCATGAACATAGCACAAATGTTCCTTTATAGCTTCTGAGTTTCAGTTATAACTAGAAAATCCCTCAATAACCCCTCTCTCCATGAGGAACTTTGGGCTTACAGTTATAACTGAAAAACTCTGAAAATCATCCTTAACCACAGACTGTGGGATGATACAAAACACACTTTCTGTATTCTCATGAGAAAAAGGAAGCAACTGTTCTTGTGTTTTAAACCCTCCCATGGTGCCAGCAGAAGATCTGGGTGAATCAGCACAGAGTGGTAGGAATAAAGGCACAAGATCTTGCCCCTCTGCAAGGTAGGAGGAGAGGACTGGGCCTGGAAAATTGGAAAGAGGGGGTTTTTTTTGGTTGGGGGACTTGAATTAAACTAATTGGGAATTTACCTAAAAAACTACAAATGTGGGTTTTTTTTCCTCATGATGTGAATATATTGATAAAATTCTCTTTTCTGTCTTGAATGCCAAGTTTTATAAGTGTTTAAGAAAAACCATAAGATTAAGATCATCTGATAATGGCAATAATTTGAAAAGCCATTTCACAGGGAAACCAGTATTTTACATGTAGAAATATTATGTCATAAAATTGCCTGAAGTATATGCACTTAAACCTCTGTGTATAAGTTTCTGACCTGAGCGAAGACACTCCCAGAAGTAGGGTTGGAGCAGATTTTGCACTTATGTACATCCTTTATAAAATGCATGCATATGTGTAAACCACTTCAGAAAAGTTGTGCATACTACCAATTCCAGTGCAAAAGAGACGCAAGTCTTGACAAGTGAGTTTCTTCCATTCACCTTTGAGGATTGAAGAAGGCATCATTTGCATTTTTCAGCTCCGCCTCCTTGTGTCACTGCCAGTTCCTCAGTTTTTCCTTTAGCAAGCAAGTTGAGGAGGTGTCTTTTCATCTGATTTATTCTTTTTAAGTTTTTCTATCCAACTTTTGAGGCTTCCTGTTGCTACAGAGATTCCTAGCTCTGCCTGAGAGAAGATGTAGTCTCTGGATCAGGAGTAAATTCTTGGACAAGAAGCTACAAGGACCCTGAATTTGTGAATCTTCTGTGGAAAGCTTATTTGATGGACCTGGGTTGCAATGCACTGCCTGGGGGCATGTCAGTATCAGCCTGGGGAGAGATACCTCTTCAGAAGGTCTCTTCGGTGTGCAGGAGGCTGGCTCCCAGTGTGTGTGATTAAGCTGAGCAGGATTTGGAGGATGGGAGATCAGACTCCATGCCTTTATTATCCCAGGGCTCAGCTTCCTTTCTGGAGGATTCCTGTTCCCTGTCGGACCGGGAGTCAAGAGGCGATCATTGCTGTCGACCAGGGAGAAGATCCGTTGGTGTGGTGATTGTTCAAATCAGCTACCATCCCGCATGTCATTATGGATACAACCAGGGAACTGAAGTTGGAGCCTCAGTGCAAATCCATCTCACAGTGCACAATCATGACTGGCATAAATGTTCAGACCACCTTTTTTCCTTAACATCTGGACATCACCTTGCTGGTTATGGAACAATGGGAAATTCCAGAAGGCTCCCTGAAGTTGGCCAAAACTATATCGCAGCTCATCTCTGCAGGATGGGAATCCAGGTGCACCCATACCTGGACGATTGGCTGATCAGAACACAATCAAAGCCAGAGAGCGAGCAGGCAGTGCAACAAGTCGTGAATCTCCTACAGGATCTTGGCTGGATTGTCAATTTCAAGAAGAGTCATCTAGAACCATCCCAATGCCTGGAGTACCTGGGGGTCTGCTTCAACCTGGTAAAAGGCCACGTCTTTTTTCCCGAGCCATGCAAACAGAAGCTCGGGAAGCAGATTTCAGATTTCTTAGTGATGCTGAATCCCACAGCCTGGCATTACCTTTAGGGCCACCCTGAAGGTAGCTGATGGACCTGACCATCAGGATGGTTTTCTAATCTGGTAGCCATAGCCGGTGGCGTAGTAAGGGGGAAGGGGGCGCCGGCACCCCTCCTCCCCTCGCCCACATGCGCCCACTTCCCTTCCCCCATACCCCTAGTGACATCAACGGGAGAGATAACAGTGTCGCAAGGAGCATGTTGAAGTTTATTGCTCACAAGGGTACGAACTGAGGAGCTTGAGGCACTGCCCAGTGACACAAGGAGGTGGAGTTCAAAAATGTGGGTAAAGGAAAGAAACCCACTTGTTTTGATTAGATTGTAAGCTCTGCTGAGCAGATAACCAGGGGTAGGGAACTCCGGTCCTCGAGAGCCGTATTCCAGTCAGGTTTTCAGGATTTCCCCAATGAATCTGCATGAGATCTATGTGCATGCACTGCTTTCAATGCATGTTCATTGGGGAAATCCTGAAAACCCGACTGGAATACGGCTCTCGAGGACCGGAGTTCCCTACCCCTGAGATACACTCTCTTGAATGTTTTAATGTACAGCACTATAGAAATGATAGTAGTAGTTAATAGCCACACAAAATCCCCAGCTTAATATATACACATACTGCATATTTTATTAAGCAGCCCAAAATATGTGGTACAGAATAAGCTATCTTACAGGGGGTGTATCACTATAAATTACAAATTATATGAGGACTAACAACATAATATATTAATATAAACATGCAAAATGTTGTGTGATGGTGACGCTGAAAGGCTCCCCTCTTCAAACCCAAAAAGAGGGAGAAAAAAGCCTCAGACTAATATAGCAGTATATAACCCAAAGGTCCGCAGCAAACTGCTTTAAATACTTTCACTGGTTGGATGCACTTCAAACACAGTGCAATTTTGATGGTTTTATCCTGTTGGCATTTGTCGGATTTTTATTTCATTGTGATATCAGTTTGTTTTGGACACCTATAAAGTTTGACTTTTTAACTCCTGGAGTCCAGGGCCTGGTTCCACTGTTTTGTTCCATATCCACTGACTTTTGTGGTACCTAAGTCCATTTCTGTGGAAGGTAGGACCGCCTTTGTGGCCTAGACCACCCCACAGTGTTTTTTGTTTTTCAGGACTGTCTACATGTGAACCACACAATGGTTTAAGGGATCCTGAAAGAAGAAAGACTTTTTTTTTTTTTTTTCCTTATTATTTTTTATTTTCAAATTTTACATAAAGTGTACAAAATACTAAAATACAATTGATAATACACAATATCATTTTTATATCTAATACATCATATTCTAAATATATTTTTATCCCCTCTCCCTCCCCCCACCCTTTTATTACTTTTCATTCATATATTACATATTGTATAACATATTATAACATATTATGTAGAAATTATTTTCATTACCCCCCTCTATGTGCGTCACAAAAAAGATATTTAAAAGAAGAAAAGAAGAAGAGAAATCCTACTATTTATTCATTGCAGTATTTTGTCAATGGCCCCCATATTTTTATAAATTTAATATATGTCCCTCTTTGTATTGCTTTTGTTCTTTCCATTTTAAATATATGACATATTGTATTCCACCAAAATGTATAATTTAGGTTATTATAATTCTTCCAATTATTAGTTATATGCTGAATGGCAACCCCTGTCATAATTAATAAAAGCTTGTTATTTTCTGGTGAAATTTGACTTTTTTTCCTCATCATCATTCCAAATAATACCGTATCATATGATATTGCTATATGATTTTCCATCAATTTATTTTTTTTTTAAATTATCTTTATTTAATCTATACCAATGGAAAATATAATGTGACACCAAGATTTATTTGACAGCAAAGTATCAAACAAACAACAGCATTAACTGCTTCATCATTCCACTCTCTGGTTTGCTCTGATTCAGGAGAGGATCCAGTCCTTCACAACTGGGGCATTTTTATGTCTCCCATATTACTATACCTCTTTCACACAACACCCATTCCTCTCACCGCAAAGATACATGGGCTCATGTCTTTATCAATGCAATTTTACAGAAAATGTTTTTTGGGGGGTTTTAATTCCTTTTTTCATACTACAACAAGTGTATCATAAAAAAATTTTACGATCTCATAAAATATACACTTAATTTTCTTACATGTATCATTGTAAATACAATATATCATTCTAAATTCATATACAGTGATATATGAAAATTGTTTGTATTATGTTTAATTTACATGTTGTAAGAATTCAAAAATGAATAAATAAAATGTAAAAAAAAACAACCAAAAAAAAAACAATTGTTACTAAAATTTAAAGCCCTCCCTACCCTACCCTCCCACTACAAATTACAATTATAATAAAGATATTGACAAATACATATATATATTATGAGATAAAAAACATAAAATTATACCCACCCACCTCCCCTCCTAACAGATATTTTATTATGGGAAAATGGTATCATTCATTACAGAATTCTGCTAATGGTCCCCAGATCTTCTGAAATTTACCAAAATAACCTCTCTGTGTTGCTAATGCACGCTCCATTTTATATATTTTATATATATGGCATACGGAATTCCACCAATTTTTCCATAATTTTTCCAATTGTATGTGCAGCATAGAAAATGTTTTATAAAATGACCCCTTTCATTGCATCTCAGTTATCTAAGAACATTCCAAGTAATTAAACTAATAGTTTAAGATTGTCTACTATATAACAGGTTGCTTAGCTACAGAAGTAAGTATTGAACACGTTACCCCAGTTTTCCAATAGAAAATACACACAATTTCCTTTAGAATATTATGCCATAAAAAGTACTGTACACACAAATTTCCAGCATTATATTTGTACATATTCCTGTGTTTTACAAAGTGTGCATGCAAATGGTATCCCCTTCCCAACCCTGCCACCCAGGAATGCCTTTGGTCAGTTTGGGTATGTATATGCATTTACCCCCATATACAAACTCGTAGTTCAGGGAATTCCAACAAAACCATTTCATGCATTAAATAAAAGTATACCCATCGTCAGGAAACACTGCACAGATTAGAGTAATGTGCTCTGCTGCAGCTACTGAAACATTCAATAAACATATGACAGTTATAAACGTAAAAATTATTTGCCCATTGGGTTTCAGTGCTAGGTACTCCCCTTTTTACCACTAAGCATCAGAAGCAGTATGGTAGAAATAATGCGTCTTAATCAGTAATCTTGTGTCTCCTCCCCCAGCTTTCTGAATTGCCTTTCTTGCCTACATCGTATTTCACGGCTACAAGTATAGAAATGCATACAATTCTCTTTTCAGGTTTTGGATCGCAAGGCTTGGACAGGACTGGAAGAGGTAATTCGTCTACTCAATGGGAATGAGTTTGCTGGTGAGTTGTGCATGTGTATGCTATTATGTAGCAATCTTTTCCGTATTGTGAAAAGAAATTAAATTGCACACACTCACACACATAGATTTACGAGAATAGTTTTTTCATTAGGCAAGATAAGTCAGTTGCCTCAGACACAATTTTTGTGGGGTGGCAATAGAGACCAAAAGAGTTACAGCAATCAGAAGTTCTGGTGGAAAGGACATATGAGCCCTAACAATAGGTGATATTCCTCTATTTGCTAGTTGATTGCAGAGGGATGAAATTTATATTCTTCAGCTATACCTCCTTCCCCAGTGCTCTAGAGCTCCCCTTCAGTTTTTTCCTTCTGCAAGCAAGTTGAGAAGGTGTGATTCCGATCTGCTCTGATATTCTTTCCCCCCCCACCCTGAGTTCAAGGCTTTTCAGTGCTGGAGAGGTCCCCTGTGACTCCAGGGCAGCTCTGCCTGGGAAAAGACATAGATTCTGAAAAGGGTTCCTTGGCCTCACATCCAGATATCGTCAGATTTTTGAAGGGGGCACTCAGGTTTAAGACCTCCAATAAAACAGCTATTACCCACATGGAACTTTAACATTGTCCTGAATGGCCTTAGCAAGGCACCTTTCAAGCCATGCAGGAGGCATCCCTGCTGAATCTAACAGTAAAGACAGTTTTTTTTGGTAGCCATAGCCTCAGCGAGGAGGGTCTTGGATATACAGGCACTTTCATGCAGGGAACCATTCCTCAGGTTTACAGACATGGAAGTTTCTCTCTGTACGGTCTATTCATTTTTGTCAAAGGTGGTGTCATCGTTCCATGTCAATAAAAAAAAAAAAAGTAATTTTACCCACCTTTTAAACCATGGGTTCCAAGAGGAAGGACAAAGCGTTGAACTTGCTGGATATAAGGAGAAGTTTTCTACGATACTTGGAAGTTTATGACTTTAATCTTTCAGATCATCTTTTTGTTTTAACCAATGCGGCGAGACTAAGCAAGCCTGCATCTAAGGTGCCATCTTCAGATGGATTCATATGGCTATTTCATCGGTGTACATTGGCTGTGGAAAACAGCCACCGTTTACCTTGAGAGTACACTCTACTAGAAGTATGGCATCTTCATGGGTGGAGATGAGGGCAATTTCTCCTGAAGTAATTTGTAGAGCAGCTACGTGGTCCACTCTCCATCTCGTATTTACAAAGTTTTACAAGGTGGATGTGGCGGTGAGTGAGGATGCCACAGTTGAGCCTTCAGCATTAAGCATTAAGGGCAGGCTCATCTGTCTCGCCATAGATTCAGAAGACTACTTTGGTACATCACCTATTGTCAGGATTCATATGTCTTTTGCACCAGAAGAGATTAGGTACTTACCTTGATCATCATCTTTCTGGAAAAAGGACAATGAGTCCTGACACTCTGCCCTGTCAGTCTGGAGTTTGGCTGTCTACTTTTCAGACAAATGTGTGTCCAGAGCTGGAGATTTTCTCCTGTCAGTCAGATATACTAATAGAAAATTGAAAGAAAATCGTAAAGCGGTAAGTGAAGCTTTATGAGCTCCATGAGTTTCATGCTGGTTGCATTTTGACGGGTGGTTGCAGTTCAACCTATGTTGTTTATGGTGTTGTTTAATCTTGTTAATCATGTCTTACAGAGCAGAACAGAAATGTTTAGTGGGGAGCCTCTCCATTACCCCTCTTCTTATTTCTCTGTTTTAGTACTGTTTGATTGTTTTGGTACAAACTGAAGGGGGCTCTACAGTACTGGAGAAGGAGGTAGAGCTGAAGAATGTAAATTTCATCCTTCTGCAATCAACTTGTGAGTAGAGGAATATTGCCTGTTGTCAGGTAAGTACCTAATCTTCCTTTAGAGTGCCATCCCTGCATGGTCAAAAGAATCACATGATAAAAGCTGATGGAGAACCATCTCCACCACGTCCCAGCCAGTTATAAGAAAGCCACGAATGGTGAAAAGTGCCGGCTTTGCCACATGAACAGTGGTTACACTGCTTAAGGGGAGGAGTGCCAATCTAATCTTATAAGCTTCTTTGATTGGGTGACAGGAAAACTAGACTCAGGAGAGGCTCTGGACATAGTATACCTGGATTTCAGTAAAGCTTTCGACAGTGTCCCACACCGTAGACTATTAAACAAGATGAAATCAATGGGGTTGGGTGAGAAACTAACTGCATGGGTCAATGATTGGCTGAGTGGAAGACTTCAGAGGGTGGTGGTCAACGGCACCCTCTCTGAGACTTCGGAGGTGACTAGCGGAGTGCCGCAGGGCTCAGTCCTGGGACCATCCCTTTTTAACATATTCATAAGAGACCTAACCCGGGGGCTTCAGGGTAAAGTATCACTGTTTGCCGATGATGCCAAACTGTGTAACATAGTAAGTGAAAGCAACCTCAAGGACAGTATGACGCAGGATCTGATCACGCTGGAAAACTGGTCCTCGACATGGCAGCTGGGCTTCAACGCTAATAAATGTAAGGTCATGCATCTCGGCAGCGGAAATCCATGTAGAACATACTCCTTGAATGGAGAAACGCTAGCTAGAACGTCAGAGGAACGGGACTTGGGGGTAATCATCAGTGCAGACATGAAAGCTGCTAAACAAGTAGAGAAGGCCTCATCTAAGGCAAGGCAAATGATTGGATGTATCAATCGAAGCTTTGTCAGCCGCAAACCTGAAGTCATAATGCCACTCTACAGAACCATGGTGAGACCTCATCTGGAATACTGTGTGCAATTCTGGAGGCCACATTACCGGAAAGACGTGCTTCGAGCTGAATCGGTCCAGCGGATGGCCACCAGGATGGTCGCCGGACTCAAGGGTCTCTCATACGAAGAAAGACTGGGCAAACTGCAGCTCTATACCCTGGAGGAGCGCAGAGAACGGGGCGACATGATTGAGACATTTAAGTACGTCACTGGTCGCGTCGAGATGGAAAACGATATATTCTTTCCCAAGGGACCCTCGGTCACAAGGGGGCACCCCCTCAAACTCAGAGGGGGGAAATTTAGTGGTGACACAAGGAAGTATTTCTTCACGGAAAGGGTGGTAGATCACTGGAACAAACTTCCGGTGCAGGTGATCAAGGCCACCAGCGTGCTTGATTTTAAGAATAAATGGGACATACACGTGGGATCCCTACAAGGGCCAAGTTAAGGAACAGGGTCACTAGCACTCAATGGGGTGGGTCAATAGAGTGGGCAGACTTGATGGGCTGTGGCCCTTTTCTGCCGTCATCTTTCTATGTTTCTATGTTTCTATGAGTGGCGATACTGTTCTACTCACATTGTTGCCCTGCCTCCTTTTGTCTTTCTCTTAAAACACCACAGTGCACTGGCAGCAGGGGAAGCACATAAGCATACATCAATTTCTGTTGCTGTTAACAGAGCACAAGATATGACGCATGCTTAAACTCTTTTGTTGCCTGTCCTTGAGGGGTTCTGGACAACACTGCTGAAGTAAGCAGGTTCTGTGACTACCTTTTCTCATCATCCTAGCCTGAATAGGGAGGAGAAGGTTAAAGGCGGGGTGAAAAATCATCACAGTAGGATTGGAGAAATAGTCTTCATTTGAATACTCTCGGTGCCCTTGTCCCACACAATCACACTCTTGCTATGCTTCCAACATACACACTGCCCCACTCTAAACATCCCACCCATAATAGATGCTTCCACACATCACTTTGGTTATAGACATCTCTACCCCCTATTTCATTTCTCAATCCCTCACTCAAGTGTAGCAAGATCGCTACATCTCTGAAGGGGACCACATTGCTTCTTGACTGGAGTTGCGAGACCCCTTGTCTCTTCTGTAGAATCCAAGGGCAGGAAAGGAATACTATCTTATGCTTTGCCTCAGGCATCAGATTTTCCAAATGTCACACAAACTTACTTTATGGATTCTCCTCTGTGCTGTCTTGAAAACTAATGTCTGGTATTATACCCTGGTGCTGTTTGTGAAAATGGGAAGGGGGAGAGGGGGAGTGCTGGAGTGGTTGTGCTATGCTGGGTTCCTTTTTGCATATGTGTTGGGACTGCCCCCGGGTTCAAGGATTTTAGTCTGCCTGTATTAGCTCATTGCATACTATCTTGGGAAGTCAGCCACGGGTGGGAGATGGTACTTCTTTGCTTCTTTAACCCTTCTGTGCCTGAGGGGGAAGTGAGTTTTTGCAGACTGGTGCTGGCTGTTAGCTGGAAGCGGCCTGATGAGCCAATTGGAGGCTGGTTGTTGACAAATTGCATCATTGGCATGTTCTGTATAAACTCACTGCCCTTAAGTGTGATAATTTGCGTAAGTTTGAAAGTATTTGACACTGGGAACGCTGGTCTGGGTTTTGAGAGAGGAGGGAGCTCTGTTTCTTTTTCTGTTTTACTGCCATTGTTGGTTGGGGTTTTGTTTGCTGGGAGCCTCTCTGGGGAAGGGTGACGGGAGAGTTTGGTTATGGGTTATAAGCTTTGTTGGTAGGGGTGGGTGCTACGATTGTAGTGGGATTTTGGGGAACTTCTTGTTTGTGGGTTTTGGGGAGCCGTGTTTCTTTGTGCTTGTCTGGCTGCACATTTATTATATTTGTACATTTTTTTTGTGTTCTTTTCTGCACAATAAAATATTTTTCTCAGTTAAAGAAAAGAAAAAGTAATGTCGACAGTTTTACTGCCTTGTTAATTTCAGATCCCCTTTCTGAGGGCAGTCCCACGTCTGATTCTCAGCGACTCATCTTAGCTGTTTTCCTCGGTGGCTGCACGTTTTCAGAGATCTCAGCTCTCCGATTCTTAGGGAAATCAAAAGGTAACAGAGAAGGGATAAACCAAAAACAAATACTAAAGAAGTGTCAAGTATAGTAGAAACAACACAATCACTTCTCAAAAAAATACTATAGTATAGTTTCAAAACGAGTGAATGCCGGGCCTCAGAGACCGATTATTCAAGCCACTCTTGCTGAATAATAATTTGGTCAAGATCTCAAAATGACGCCATTTTTAAGCAAGGTCCAGCAATAAACTAGGCTATACATGTTCCGCACTGTGACTGGTTTTCCCCTGACGAAGCCTCGCAGG
This sequence comes from Geotrypetes seraphini, assembly GCF_902459505.1. Lineage (NCBI taxonomy): Eukaryota > Metazoa > Chordata > Amphibia > Gymnophiona > Dermophiidae > Geotrypetes > Geotrypetes seraphini. Next base: position 31,979,799 of record NC_047097.1, read on the forward strand.
TGAAACGGTGGCCCCGTTGGGTTTGGATACAGTGCCGCTCCACATTTAAGCTAAGTGCTTTTCAATTTTCTCGCACTTTTTTGTATCGCTGGATGCTTTATAAAATCACATATATAAAGAAGTAAAAAATAAAAAATAACAAAAGCTATAAAAAAAAAAAAAAGTTAAGGCTACATACATATTGATCAAATAGCTTTTGTATGCCAAAGGCCAATGATTGAGATCTTGACCGAATTATTATTCAGCAAGAGTGGCTTGAATAATCGGTCTCTGAGGCCCGGCATTCACTCGTTTTGAAACTATACTATAGTATTTTTTTGAGAAGTAACAGAGAAGGGAAAACAATGCTTGGTCATAGAAGGACAAGGCCTGCAAGACTCTGCTACAGAAAATTTACCAGATCACATTTGTGCAGTGGTAGGGCTGGTGCTCTGGTTATATGCTTCATGTCACTTAATGATGTATTCAGAAGTAGGGTGCATTCATAAGAAGCCTAAAAGAAACTGAAGGAAGAAAGAGAAACAGTGAGCTATAAATAGGGGAATACTGGAGGCACTATCTTCAGTTTGAATTTTTTTTCTTAAAATATGCAACACCCTCCCCCCCCCATATTCAGTCTGCAACAGCTGCAGGCATATTTAAGGAGAAATTAGGCCTTACTTGCTAATTTTCTTTCTTTTAGTCCCTCCAGACCGCACAGATGGGTGGATTATGCTCCTCTGCCAGCAGGTGGAGGCTGATAACAAACTGAACTGCATGTGTAGTATAAGTACGGTATTTTCACGCATATAACGCGCATGCGTGTATAATACGCATATAGCGCGCAGGTCCAAAGCATGTCTGTAAAAAAAAATTTTATATAGCATGCACACGCATATACCGCGCATGCTGCTATAACCTCCTCCCACTCCCGCTTACTCTTCTGGCCTGCGAACCGGCATCCTCCCCCCCGCTCGCGTCACCCCCTCCTCTCCCGCGATCCTACAACCCCCCAGCACCGCAAAACATCTCTTACCCGATTGGGCACCGGCACCAGCACCAATGCACAGGACGTGCCAGTGCCAGTGCCCGAAGATCCTCCCTCGTTGGGCTGGGCTGGGCTGTGCGGTGTGAGGAAGATCCTCCTTCTTCCCTGTGCCGGGCTGGACTGGGCTTTGAGCATTTGCGCATGCTCAAAGCCTTCTGGTCTCGCTCTCTCCGAGATTATCATTCTCATGTATAACGCGCGCATTATATGCGTGAAAATACGGTAATAATAATTATAATAACTTTATTTTTATATACTGCCAAACCACAAACAGTTCTAAGCGGTTTACAAGGGAAGAGACTGTATACAGACAGCGACATTACAGAGAACAGTAGGTTGTGCAGTTGCCTTGAGATCAGTCCATGAATAGTCAAGCAGCAACCAGCAACTGAAAATGGGAGGGAGGGACCTTAAACACCTGGGCCAATCAGGGCCTTAGGCCCCTCCCCAGTGCATCCCATGATGGTCCGAGAAGGGACAGGTCCACCATTCTAGTGAAGGTGGGCCAGCCAGCTGGAGGCAGCAAGGATGCCTTCGGCTGGCCATCTCAATAAGGTGTGGGGGGGGGGGGGTCCAGGTGGGCTACTTTTCAGGGTGGGGGGTTCCAGCAGGAGAGACTGGTCATCCCTCCTACCAATGATCTTTGGGGGTTCCAGCAGAAGGGATTGGGCATTCCTCCTGCCAACAATGTTTGGTAGTGGAAAGGGGGGGGTTAGTATTAATTGTTACACTTACTGTAAGTTTTGAAAATAATAAAGAATTGGGGGGGGAAAGAAATTTGTACCAAAATCTCAAAATTTTCCCATATAGCAAGTCACAAAAATGGTGATTTTAGGATTTATCAGATGGAGGATCACAGGAAACATGCAAAAACCTTCAAAACTGCTAAATTCAGATACCCCTACCCCTGATTCACTTCACAGGCTGGGACAGCCTTACTCACTATGATCTGTGCTGGAAATGTGCTGCAGCCTACCTACCTCAACCCTCTTAATGTAGCTGGAATCAGAGAATCACTGCCTCAAGCTGGGAATGCTTCTTCAATGCTGATCCTTTGGCTGCCAGTCAGACATAGTGCCTAACCATACCTCTACCCTTGCGGACTGACAGATACATAGTAACATAGTAGATGACGGCAGATAAAGACCCGAATGGTCCATCCAGTCTGCCCAACCTGATTCAATTAAATTTTTTTTTTTCCTTCTTCTTAGCTATTTCTGGGCGAGAATCCAAAGCTTTACCCGGTACTGTGCTTGGGTTCCAACTGCCGAAATCTCTGTTAAGACTTACTCCAGCCCATCTACACCCTCCCAGCCATTGAAGCCCTCCCCTGCCCATCCTCCACCAAACGGCCATACACAGACACAGACCGTACAAGTCTGCCCAGTAACTGGCCTAGTTTAATATTTAATATTATTTTCTGATTCTAAATCTTCTGTATTCATCCCACGCTTCTTTGAACTCAGTCAAAGTTTTACACTCCACCACCTCTCTCGGGAGCGCATTCCAGGCATCCACCACCCTCTCCGTAAAGTAGAACTTTCTAACATTGCCCCTGAATCTACCACCCCTCAACCTCAAATTATGTCCTCTGGTTTTACCATTTTCCTTTCTCTGGAAAAGATTTTGTTCTACGTTAATACCCTTTAAGTATTTGAACGTCTGAATCATATCTCCCCTGTCTCTCCTTTCCTCTAGGGTATATATATTATCCCAGGACAAGCAGGCAGCATATTCTTGACTGATGGGTGACGGCACCGACGGAGCCCCGGTACGGACAATTTTAGAGTGATTGCACTCTAAGAACTTTAGAAAGTTCTAGCTCGGCCGCACCGCGCACGCGCGAGTGCCTTCCCGCCCGACAGAGGCGCGCGGTCCCTCAGTTTCTTAGTTTCCGCGGAGCTAAGAAGACGCGTTTTTCAACGGCTGTTGAAACTTTTTTCTATTGCCTTCCCGCTCGCGTAAACTTTTGAGTATTTGTATTATTTCTTTTCTTTCTTTTATTGGTAAAAAAAAAAAAAAATTTTTCTTCAATTTTTCTTTCATTTGATTTTCCCCGGCGGGGCCTTCTGCCACCATCGAAGCCTCGGCCTTCGATTTGGCTGAAGCCGTTTTTACGTTCATGCCCCCTCAGCCAGGGTTTAAAAAGTGCCAGCGGTGTGCTCGGCCTATATCTCTCACGGACCCACACAACTGGTGTTTACAGTGTTTGGGTCCTGAGCATCAGGCCTCTACTTGCACCCGCTGTGCCACTCTCAAAAAACGGACTTTAAAAAATCGCCAGATCCAGCAGCGATTATTGTTCGGTGCCGAGATGTCCGATCCCGTGCCATCGACTCCAGCTTCGGCACCGATTCAGTCGGCACCCTCTTCTTCGACGCCGCGTGATTCCGCACCGACGTCTCACCAGTCAGGTAAGCCGGCTAAGAAGCCTTCCCCGCTGGAACGTCCTCCGGTCTCGAGTGCAGTGAGTCCAATCCTGCCGACTGTGAGACGCCAGCGGAAGCGCTCCGCCCCTATAGAGGTGAGTCCCTCGACATCGGGCTCCTCATCTCCGGGGCGTCGAGCGGCACCGCAGGTACCGCAGAAGAAAAAGGCGGTACCGGTGCCATCCCTTGATGACCGTATCACGGCCATCCTTCAGGAACAGCTTAAGGACCAGTTAAAACAGCTCCTCCCTGCTATCCTGACTCCGAACCTTCCGGTGGCGGTCCGCACCGAGCTTCCGGTACCGATTGTGGAACAGCCTGTGTTACCTGCTTCCACTATTTCGGTACCGCTTCAATCATCGGTATCGATGCCAGTTCTTGCACCGGAGCCGAGAGCTCACCATCAATCGGTACAAACTTCGGCACCGGTGCGGCCGATAACATCGCCTGACTCGATATCGATGAGGTCGGGTAAGTCGGTGCGCAAAACCCGACACCTACAATCATCGACCCCGGAGTCTCAGGACCATGCTTCCCATGTCAGGGATCCTGATCTGTGGGGGGACTCAGAGGAACCCTTTCTTTCTGAGGGCGAATGTTCCTCAGAGGAGGAGGACTCCACTGTCCCTGATCCATCCTCCAAGCATGTCACTTCCTCTTTCTCTTGCTTTTTGAAAGAGATGTGTGACTCCTTGTCCATTCCTTTGGAGGCTGAATCCAAAAAGTCTAAAGCTTTTTTGGATGCTCTTGATTTTGATCAGCCTCCAAAGGAATATTTGAAACTCCCTCTTCATGACATCTTGAGGGAGACTTTCTATAAGAATTTAGAGACTCCTTTAACTGTCCCAGGGGCCCCACGTAAGCTGGATTCTCTATATAAGGTAATTCCCATTCCTGGGTTCGACAAACCTCAACTTCCACACGAATCCTTAACTGTCGAATCCACCCTTAAAAAATCTTCAGGAGCCAGTGTATATGCATCAGTACCTCCTGGCAGAGAAGGTAGAGCCATGGATAAATTTGGTAAGAGGCTCTATCAAAATGCTATGTTAGCAAATAGAGCTAGTAATTATGCTTTTCATTTTTCTTTTTATTTGAAGCATCTTCTTACCTCCATGGCTTCCTTCGAAAAGTACCTTCCTTCACGCAAGCATCATTCTTTTCATACCTGCTTGTCGTCTCTTTTTCAATTACATAAGTTCATGGTTCTATCCATATATGACACCTTTGAACTTACGTCCAGAGCGACAGCAATGTCGGTGGCTATGCGTCGCCTGGCCTGGCTTCGGGTATCCGAGTTGATGTTAATCATCAGGATCGGTTAGCCAACGCCCCTTGCCTAGGGGATGAGCTCTTTGGGGAATCCATGGACTCAACCACACAAAAGCTTTCTGCTCATGAGACACGCTGGGATACCCTGCTTAAAAATAAAAAGAAGCCTCCCCCGCCAAAACCATATAGGCAGCAGTCGGCCTATCAACGACGCTTCGCAGCTCGACCATTACCTACCAATGCTCAGCAACCCAGGCGTCAGAGGCAGCAACAACGTCAGCCTCCCAGACAGCAGTCACAGCAGCAACCTGTGAAACCACCTCCTCAACAGAAGTCACAGCCCTTTTGACTTCATTCTCAGCAGTATAGCCAGTATTCCGATTCCTGCTCTCCTGCCTCAACCTATAGGAGGTCGACTTTCTCTGTTCCTCAGCCGGTGGGAAGTTATCACTTCGGACCAATGGGTCCTCAACATCATCCACCACGGCTACTCTCTCAACTTTCAGACTCTTCCGCCCCAAACCCTGCCAAAAGAGTCTGCTTTGAACAGTCCTCAATCTTCCCTCCTCATTCAGGAAGTTCAATCCCTCCTTCTTCTAAATGCTATAGAGGAAGTTCCTCTACATCAAAAGGGGCAGGGATTCTACTCCCGTTATTTTCTTGTCCCCAAAAAAACAGGAGATCTCAGACCGATTCTAGATCTTCGCGATCTCAACAAACATCTGGTAAAGGAGAAGTTCAAGATGCTTTCCTTAGCGATTCTATATCCTCTTCTCAACCAGGACGACTGGCTATGCTCCCTCGATCTCAAAGAAGCATACACTCACATACCGATCCATGTAACCTCAAGACAGTATCTCCGTTTCATGATCAATCATTGTCATTACCAATACAAGGTACTGCCCTTCGGCCTTGCCTCCTCTCCAAGGGTCTTCACCAAGTGTCTCATTGTGGTAGCGGCATTTCTACGCTCCCACCACCTCCAGGTCTTTCCTTATCTGGACGACTGGTTAATCAAGGCCACATTCGCTCAAGCAGTTCTACTGGCCACCAACCAAACCATCTTGTTTCTACGAATTCTGGGGTTCGAGATCAATCTACCCAAATCTCATCTCATCCCAACTCAGAGACTTCAATTCATTGGAGCGATCCTGGACACACTCCTCATGAGAGCTTTCCTACCATCCAATCGTCTTCAGACCCTTCAGTCTCTATGTCAGCAGGTGCTTTCACTACCTTCCATCTCAGCCAGGCAAATGATGGTACTCTTGGGGCACATGGCATCTACAGTTCATGTCACGCCCCTCGCACGTCTTCACCTGCGCACTCCTCAATGGACCCTTGCTACTCAGTGGTCCCAAGCGACGGATCCTTGCTCACGACACATATCTGTGACATCATCTCTTCGTCAGTCTCTTCAATGGTGGTTGGTATCCTCAAATCTATCCAGAGGTCTTCTATTCCATCAACCTCCTCATCAACTAGTCATCACCACCGACGCCTCTCTTTATGCATGGGGAGCCCACTTGAACGAGTTCCAGACTCAGGGTCTTTGGACGGCCCAGGAAAAGAAGCATCAAATCAATTTCCTGGAACTCAGAGCGATGTTTTATGCTCTCAAGGCCTTCCAACATCTTCTCTTTCCTCAGGTTCTTCTGTTGTGCACAGACAATCAGGTTGCGATGTACTACATCAACAAACAGGGTGGGACGGGCTCTCGCCTTTTATGCCAAGAAGCCCAAAAGATCTGGAATTGGGCCATAGATTACCATCTCTTCCTGAAAGCTGTCTACATTCAGGGAAAACAGAATTCTTTAGCGGACAAACTCAGCAGAATTCTCCAGCCTCACGAGTGGACACTCGATCCTGTAACTCTGCAGTCTATCTTCACTCAATGGGGCACTCCTCAGATAGACCTCTTTGCAGCTCCTCACAATCACCAGCTGCCCCTATTCTGCTCCAGACTTTACTCTCCTCACCGTCTGGCAGCGGATGCTTTTCTCCTAGACTGGTCGAATCTGTTCCTGTACGCCTTCCCTCCTCTGCCTCTAATGTTGAGAACATTATTCAAGCTCAAGAGGGAACGAGCCACAATGATTCTGATTGCTCCGAGGTGGCCCAGGCAACATTGGTTCTCCCTTCTACTTCAACTCAGTTCCAGGGAACCTTTTCTTCTTCCTCTGTTTCCTTCTCTACTTACGCAACAGCAGGAAACCCTTCTACATCCCAACCTCCAGTCTCTGCACCTGACAGCTTGGTATCTCTCGGGCTGACATCTCATGATACTCTTTTATCTCAGCCTGTTCGTTCCATTCTGAATGCCTCCAGGAAACCAACCACTCTGCAATGTTACCATCAGAAGTGGACGAGATTTTCCTCCTGGTGTCTTCTTCATCATCTTAATCCAACTTCTCTGGCAGTGGAGACATTGTTGGATTATTTGCTCTCTTTGTCTGACTCTGGCCTTAAGTCCTCTTCCATCAGAGTCCACCTCAGTGCCATTGCAGCTTTTCATGAGCCAGTCCATGGAAAACTTCTCTCAGCTCATCCCCTGGTATCCAGGTTCATGCGAGGGCTTTTCAAGGTGAAACCACCTCTTAAAGCCCCTCCTGTTATCTGGGATCTCAATGTGGTTCTTTCCGCCTTAATGAAGCCTCCATTTGAACCATTAGCTACATCTCCTTTCAAGTTTCTCACTTGGAAAGTGCTTTTCCTTATTGCTCTTACCTCTGCCAGGAGGGTCAGTGAGCTTCATGCACTGGTCGCAGATCCACCTTTTACGGTTTTTCACCATGACAAGGTGGTTTTGCGTACACATCCAAAGTTTCTCCCTAAGGTTGTCTCTGAATTCCATCTCAACCAATCCATTGTTCTCCCTGTTTTCTTTCCAAAACCTCATTCTCATTCTGGAGAACAAGCTTTACATACTTTGGATTGTAAAAGGGCTCTGGCTTTCTATCTAGAGCGTACGAAACCCCACAGATCAGTTCCCCAACTTTTTCTGTCCTTTGATCCAAATAAATTGGGACATCCCGTTTCTAAACGTACGTTGTCTAATTGGATGGCAGCGTGCATTTCATTCTGTTATGCTCAGACCGGACTGACACTAGAAGGTTCTGTCACGGCCCATAGAGTCAGAGCAATGGCAGCTTCTGTAGCTTTCCTCCGTTCCACTCCTATTGAGGAAATCTGCAAGGCTGCTACTTGGTCCTCAGTTCACACTTTTACATCTCATTATTGTCTGGATGCTTTCTCCAGACGGGATGGTCACTTCGGCCAATCTGTTTTGCAAAATTTGTTTTCCTAATGGCCAACCTTCCCTCCATCCCTCTTTTTGTTAGCTTGGAGGTCACCCATCAGTCAAGAATATGCTGCCTGCTTGTCCTGGGATAAAGCACAGTTACTTACCGTAACAGGTGTTATCCAGGGACAGCAGGCAGATATTCTTGCGTCCCACCCACCTCCCCGGGTTGGCTTCTTAGCTGGCTTATACTAACTGAGGGACCGCGCGCCTCTGTCGGGCGGGAAGGCACTCGCGCGTGCGCGGTGCGGCCGAGCTAGAACTTTCTAAAGTTCTTAGAGTGCAATCACTCTAAAATTGTCCGTACCGGGGCTCCGTCGGTGCCGTCACCCATCAGTCAAGAATATCTGCCTGCTGTCCCTGGATAACACCTGTTACGGTAAGTAACTGTGCTTTCAGGGCTTCCAGTCTCTCCTTATACGTCTTCTGGCGCAAGCCTCCTATCATTTTCGTCGCCCTCCTCTGGACCGCCTCAAGTCTTCTTACGTCTTTCGCCAGATACGGTCTCCAAAACTGAACACAATACTCCAAGTGGGGCCTCACCAATGACCTGTACAGGGGCATCAACATCTTCTTCCTTCTACTGACTACGCCTCTCTTTATACAGCCCAGAATCCTTCTGGCAGCAGCCACTGCCTTGTCACACTGTTTTTTCGCCTTTAGATCTTCGAACACTATCACCCCAAGGTCCCTCTCCCCGTCCGTGCATATCAGTTTCTCTCCTCCCAGCATATACGGTTCCTTCCTATTATTAATCCCCAAATGCATTACTCTGCATTTCTTTGCATTGAATTTTAGTTGCCAGGCATTAGACCATTCCTCTAACTTTTGCAGATCCTTTTTCATATTTTCCACTCCCTCTTCGGTGTCTACTCTGTTACAAATCTTGGTATCATCTGCAAAAAGACACACTTTTCCTTCTAACCCTTCAGCAATGTCACTTACATACATATTGAACAGGATTGGCCCCAGCACCGAACCCTGAGGGACTCCACTAGTCACCTTTCCTTCCTTCGAGCGACTTCCATTAACCACCACCCTCTGGCGTCTGTCCGACAGCCAGTTTCTGACCCAGTTCACCACTTTGGGTCCTAACTTTAGCCCTTCAAGTTTGTTCAACAGCCTCCTATGAGGAACTGTATCAAAGGCTTTGCTGAAATCCAAGTAAATTACATCTAGCATATGCCTCGATCCAGCTCTCTGGTCACCCAATCAAAAAATTCAATCAGGTTCGTTTGGCACGATTTACCTTTTGTAAAGCCATGTTGCCTCGGATCCTGTAACCCATTAGATTCAAGGAAATACACTATCCTTTCTTTCAGCAACACTTCCATTATTTTTCCAACAACTGAAGTGAGGCTCACCAGCCTGTAGTTTCCTGCTTCATCCCTGTGACCACTTTTATGAATAGGGACCACATCCGCTCTCCTCCAATCCCCAGGAATCACTCCCGTCTCCAGAGATTTGTTGAACAAGTCTTTAATAGGACTCGCCAGAACCTCTCTGAGCTCCCTTAGTATCCTGGGATGGATCCCGTCTGGTCCCATCGCTTTGTCCACCTTCAGTTTTTCAAGTTGCTCATAAACACCCTCCTCCGTGAACGGCGCAGAATCTACTCCATTTTCTCGTGTAACTTTGCCAGACAATCTCGGTCCTTCTCCAGGATTTTCTTCTGTGAACACAGAACAGAAATATTTGTTTAGCACATTTGCTTTCTCCTCATCACTTTCCACATATTTGTTCCCAGCATCTTTTAGCCTAGCAATTCCATTTTTTATCTTCCTCCTTTCACTAATATATCTGAAAAAATTTTTATCTCCCTTTTTTACATTTTTAGCCATTTGTTCTGCCGCCTGTGCCTTCGCCAAACGTATCTCTCTCTTGGCTTCTTTCAGTTTCACCCTGTAGTCCTTTCTGCTCTCCTCTTCTTGGTTTTTTTTATATTTCATGAACGCCAACTCTTTCGCCTTTATTTTCTCCGCCACAACCATATCGGTTGTAGAACCATATCGGCTTCCTTTTTCTCTTGTTTTTATTGATGTTCTTCACATAAAGGTCCGTAGCCATTTTTATCGCTCCTTTCAGCTTAGACCACTGTTTTTCCACTTCTCTTATGTCCTCCCATCCTAACAGCTCTTTCTTCAGGTACTTTCCCATTGTATTAAAGTCCGTACGTTTGAAATCTAGGACTTTAAGTATCATGCGGCCGCTCTCCACTTTAGCCGTTATATCAAACCAAACCGTTTGATGATCGCTACTACCCAAGTGTGCACCCACTCGAACATTAGAGAAAGGAAAGGGCAGAGGTGAAAAAATGCAGCCGGCACCCTGCAATACGCCACTGAGTCTCCTAGGTATGCCTAACAGCATGAGCTCAATCCTCTGTAGGGCTCCTAAGAAACCAATGCAGGCTGGCAAACAGGTACCCTCTAGGATCAGCCTGTCAGCTGTAGAAGTCTGTTCTCAACACAGGCAAAGCTTACAAATCACTTCAAGCACAAAGAAATACCGAAAAGGGGATGAAAACGCTGAATAGAATATGAAAAAAGGGAGAGCAGAACAGAAACACTCCTTCACCTGGCTGGGCCTCCGCGTGTGCGGATCGCCAGACTTGATGGACCGAAGGTCTGATCCGGAGATGGCAGTTCTTATGTTCAGGCAAATGTGCAGAAGGGAAAAACTCCAGGTGATGCTAGAGCTCCCAGTGAAGTAGAGGAGAGTCACAGAAAAGAATCCGGAGTGGATTCCTTCCACATATGGCACGCGGCCATTGCGAGATAACCCACGTCTAGAATGTCTCATCTGTTGCACTGGAAATCTATTAGTTGCAGAAAACAAATTTCTGTCCAAATATTTGTTTAAATAAAACTGTAGTGGTGATGATGTCTGTTTTGGCGAAAGCACTCTCCCACAGTTTAGCTGGCCAACTATGGAAGTTAGATACCACTTGTTTATAGTTCACTTATTGGTAGTCAGTACATGTTTGCTAAGATTTTTGGGGCGATATATCATTGTAACATTGGTTTTCAAAAAGGTCTAGACAGCTAACTTTGAGAATTAGCTGGTTAGATCTGAGGGTTTGAAGATCCACCCCATTGATGGGTGCTCCCAGTGGTGTGTTTGGCATGAATTAATTTTCAGCACCCATCAGCTAGAGCCCTGCTCTGCTCCTTGTGACTGTGGACAAGTCACTTAGGTCTAGATTCACTAAGCAAACTGATCAGTTTGCAACCCAATTTCCCTCTGACCCGATTCACTAACCTCTGTCCCGATCATCCTCTGATCCACGCATGCAAATGAGGGTAATGGCATTCAAATGTAGGCAGGCAGTGATTCACTTAAAAAAAAAAAAACTGCAACACTGAGTGGGTTGGCCGATGAACAAACAAGCCACTTCTGGGGACCAGTCATTCACATCGTTTCCGACTGTATCTCATGCTCTCTGCCCCCACTTTGCAGCTCTCTGCCCCAAGCATTGCCTTGCTTCTGCCCTGGCCTTCCCCCACAGTGTGAGCCCGTGATTTTAACCCGTGGGTTAAAACCATGGGCTTGTTGGGCTCACTAAAAAGTTTAAAGTTAAAAAAGTAAAAACAAAAGATAAAATAAGGTCGATGCTCTTGAAGCATGTGCAGGCCATCTACAGATGCATGGGGATCGCTATAGAGCAGGGGGTCTCAAAATCCCTCCTTGAGGGCCGTAATCCAGTCGGGTTTTCAGGATTTCCCCAATGAATATGCATGAGATCTATGTGCTTGCACTGCTTTCAATGCATATTCATTGGGGAGATTCTGAAAACCCGACTGGATTGCGGCCCTCAAGGAGATCCCTGCTATAGAGTGATCCGGGCAGTCGGTTGGGGGCGTGATTCTGATTGCCCTCATTTGCATGAGGACGATTTGTGACTCAGCCCCCTGGATCGGATTGCTCACAGATCAGATTCAATCCATACCCTTAGTGAATCTGGGCCTTTATCCTCCATTGCCCCAGGTATATTAGATAGATTGTGAGACTGCCAGGACAGATAGGGAAAAAAATGCTTTAGCACCTGAAAGTTAACCACCTAGGCAACCTCCACTGATAAGCGGTATGTAAATAATTTAAATAGCATGCTTTAATCAAGGTTGTAAATGGCTGGATTTACAATTCTAACAAACCTTAGTTTTAGTATGAATGTGTGTAGTCTTGAACCTTGAAAGCTATCTTTTTCTATTTTACCTTTTAATTCTTTGTGTGTTCTTAGGTTACAGATTTATTTTCCTGACTACAGCAATCACTAACAGTGCTCGGCTACTAGAGGCAGTGGTGGAGACCAGCCTAAATGTTTCTTGAATTTACAGAGATTTCTCATCTCTATTCTATATAAAGTGGTCCAATTGTACGCAACAATCTGTTGGTTTGTTTAAAATAAACTTTGCCTGCATCTTGTGCATCTGTCTACAGTATCATTTTTTCATCTTTGCCTTTACCAGGCTGACTGAAACTCCCTATTTGTCAAAGTCATTTCCAACAGGCAAAAAATCCTTCCAAAGAACTTAACTTCCTTGCATTGGAACCAGAATCGTGCAAGGAAAGGGGTCATAGACAAAAAACTGCTGCTGTGCATATGTGAATTTCACCAATCCCAACACCAAGGGGAATTTTTAATTAGTGTTCCATGTCTGTCCATGCCTGAGGCCAAGACACAAATCCCTGAGGTTTTGTAGGGAAGCAAAATAGTTGTACTTGATTTCCGTATAAAGACATGGAGAATTATCAGACAAGTCACTTAGCAGCTAAGGTAACTCCCATGTCTTCTGCTGAGCACACCCAAATTATTTTACTGCATTTTCTCTTTTATACACATTCACACTTTTCAAAACCCCTCTTTTATTTCTTCAGTGTAACAGATCCGAGTGCTGGCAGCCTCTCAAGACTTGCTAGTTGAAAGGCATATGAGCCTTGAACCAATGGGTTATTTGCCTCTAGTCGCAAGTTCTGTAGAAGGAATCTACATTATTTTCTTTCTGTTTTGCCTCCTGCCTCACAGGGCTGTGCTGTAGCTCCTCAGTTTGTATCTAAGCAGTTCACATTTACTAGAAGATAGGAAATATGAAGGCAGGATATGGGGAACTCACCGACCAAGCCCATTCTCTTCTGCAACAAATATGATCAAACAATTTTTATTGATGCAAGTCAAAAGAGAATCCAGTAAATACAATCACCATTGGCAAAATGCCAGGGTGGAGTTTAAGTACAGCATCAAGTTTTCCAACTAGAACAAGAGAAGGCATAACAATATAATAGTAATGACATAACAGCAAGGAAAAAAGTAATACAACACAACTACCCTGCCCCCCCCCAGTGCCAAGAGGGTCAGGTGACTTCAAACAATAGATAAAATGAACCAGAAGTATTCAGCAAGAAGAACTAACGCTCTAGCAAGCCCAATAAGGAAGGGACCCACCGCCTATAGGGTAACAGGCCACTACAACAACCAATAAGACAAAAACGCTCCCCTGCCCAATGAATCAGCAGAACACACCAGGGCCCTAGTCTCATAAGAGTCCCAGTGAAACCCATCCCTGGAACCACCAATCTCCTGCCCTCCCGGACCCCCTCCCACCCGCTCAATCCCCCCCCCCCCCAAAACATAAAGAGAAAGAATAAGGAATGGAAGTGTGTGTGTGTGCTATAGTCAGAACCACCATATCAAGTCCCTCCAATAGGAGGGATGGCGACATTCCCCAAACGATTTGCTCTGCAACAATTAAAATGCAAAAAGTCAATGCCAATAGAAATGCACTCTTAAATAAAGTGGAACCAAACAAGCCACTTACCTGAGAGCAACCAGCATTAACACTTATGTAGTTTTCACAGGCTTTCATTTGGCCATTGCAATAGAGAGTTAGTTCATCACTCTTCAGACCTATTGGACAGGATAAAATCCAGCATCTGGAAATACCTACCTGTCTGAGCCAATAAGCAGGCTAAATTAAATCTGACAGGGCGGCCCTTCAAGACTCCTATGCCTTTCTATAGAAAGAAAATTATCAAGGTAAGGACCTAATCTTCCCTTCTCGTGGAAAAGGCATGTGAATTTTGAACCAGTGGGACATACCAAAGCATTCCTCTGAGTCTAGGGCAGAAGAGCCTGCTGTTAGCACTAAGGACCTAAATCAGCATCCAGTCATGTCGCTACATCGATCCTGTAAAATTTTGTGAGAGTATGGAGGGTAGACCATGTAGCTGCCCTACAAATCTCCTCGGGTTGAACTGCCCATGACTTCACCTATGAAGAAGTCACATTCCTCGTAGAGTGTGCCCTAAAAAAAAAAAAAAAATCAGTGGTTGCTTAGCATACTTGATGTAATCTGAAGAAATAGCCCTGCAAATCCATCTTGACATGGAAGCCTTAGAAGCCAGCTACCCCTGCCAGCTGTGACTCTGTGTACAGAAAAAAAAGATCTGAGCAATGAGAATCATTTGTCGGCTTGAGCTAATAGAAAGGCCCATCCAGTCTGCCCATCCACATCATCCACTATTTCCTCCTCTCCCTAAGAGATCCTACATGTCTGTCCCATGCTTTCTTGAATTCAGACGGTCTTTGTCTCTACCACCTCTACTGGATGTTACTTTTGATACAAATTTGACAATGGGAGCACAAGTGGCAAAGATAGTAAAAGCAGCATATTATGCACTGAGAGTGTTATGTCAATTAAATTCTGGGTGGGATTATCAACAGATATTGCAAAATATGGTATTGTCATGTTTGGACCATTGCAATGCCCTGGACTTGGGTATTACCAGTACTCAAATGCTGTGGGCATTGCAGGTAGTAGAGAATTTTGCTATTCAAGTGCTGATGGGGATATCTACCTTTGAGCACATTTCACCAGCCTTAACCCTTTCAGGACCAAGGGACATATTTGTCCCATAACTTTAAAATCCTATAAATTTTGATTGGGATAGTCTACAGTTCTAAATTTGATATGTACAGATTCCATATGATACTGCCTTTATGTAAACAAACTGGTTCCGACATTCATTCATTAGCGTCGTTGCTAGATTGACGAGAAGATTCACTTGCCACACTGTCCATAAGCCAGAAGTGTGATTTTTTTAAATAAAAATGATATTTCACAAAAAAAATCAATTTTTTGGCATCTGCAAGCCCTTTTTACCATAAAAATGTCGTCAAAACCACAAAAATTGGCCTACGATCCTTATGGTCCTGAAAGGGTTAAAATACAAAGTAATACCGGGACAGATACGGAAAATGCTTGAGTACCTGATTGTAAAACCGCTTAGATATGTGGGATTGGGGTGGGGAATGTATATCACATGGAAAAGGAATATGGATAAAAAGGGAGGTATTTAATTTATCATATAAGAATATTTGATTGTAAATACAAGTGAAATGTGAAATTGGTTTTATTATGTTTAATTCATTTGATGTATGAATCAAAAATGAATAAAGAATTTTAAAAAAACCAAAAAAACAAACCACTTAGATAACCTTGATAGGTGGTATATAAAATCCTAATAAAACTTGAAACTTACCAGCTATATGCAAGTATGTTTATGAAATTGTTAAAAACCTTTTTTGTGTGAGTGCAAGCATTCTGCTAAAGGGGTTAGACCGTAGTCCAGAGTTATTGGCTGTTTTCATTGAACTACTGTATGTAGTCTGTTGAAGATTGTATTGGTATTTTTAATTAAATTGTGAATATTTGTATTGTAAACTGCCTAGTTATTAAGTGGGTAAAAAGTATTTGAAATAAATAAAATAAATCTACCACCCTTTTGTAAAAAAGTATTTCTTCTGGTTTTAACATTTTTATTGATTTTTTCATATAACAACAAGTGTGTTATAATCTTTCATACAATTATCTTAAAAATACACTTGATATCTTCATAACATATTTATATACAACATATCTTATATTGTCCTTATTTTAATTTTAGACATCATATAAAATATGATTTATCAATTATTATTTAATTATGAATCCCTTTCCCTCCCCTTATGATGTTAGTTTCATATAATATAACAACTTTTATGATAATTTATTTATATTTTATGATAAAGAGAATAAAACCCACCCTTCCCTCCCCTCCTTTAACCATTATCTTATTATGGGAAAAATTATATCAATCATTATAAAAATCTGTTAATGGTCCCCAAATCTTCTTGAACTTATCAATATATCCTTTTTGTATTGCAAATGTACGCTCCATCTTATATATATGGCAAACTGAATTCCACCAAAAGTTATAATTCAATCTATCACAATAAAAGTATTTCTTTAGATTATTCCGGAGCCTATCACCTCTCATTCCGGAGCTTCCTTTCAAATGAGAGACTCGCCTTATGCGCATTTATGCCATGTAGGTATTTACATTTCTCCCGCCCTTCCTCCAAAGTATACAGATTGAGATCTATATGCCTTATGATGAAGATCACCAACCATTTTAGTAGCCTGTTTATATCCTTTTGAAGGTGTGGTCTCCAGAATTGTACCCAATATTCTAAATGAAGTCTCGCCAGTCATAAGAACATAATAATTGCCATAATTGATCGAGACTTTCAAAATACTGAAAGAAATTGACAAAATAGAGCAGGAAAAAAATTTATTTACAATGTCCAATGTGACGCGGACTAGAGGTCATGGACTGAAGATAAGGGGGGACAAGTCCAGGACAAATATCAGGAAGTTCTGCTTCGTGCAATAAGTGGTGGACACCTGGAATGCTGTCCCAGAGGAGGTTATAGCGGAATCCACCGTTCTAGGATTTAAAAGGAAACTAGATGCACATCTCCTTACGAAAGGCATAGAGGGATATGGGTGACTAAAATTACGCCAGGTGTACACCTGGCTGGGCCTCCGCGTGTGCGGATCGCCGGACTTGATGGACCGAAGGTCTGATCCAGAGATGGCAGTTCTTATGTTCTTATGTACTGGGACAGACTGAAGGTCCATCAAGTCACGTATCCTGTTTCCAACAGTGGCCAGCCCAGGTCCCAAGTAGTAAAACAGATTTTATGCCGCTTATCCTAGGAATAAGCAGTAAATTTCCCTACGCTCCTCATACAGGGGCATTAAAACCTCCTTTTTTCCAGTGGCCATACCTCACTCTAGCAACCTTTTCAAATTGTTTGGCTACCTCTAGATCATCACATATTATCACACCTAAGTCCTGCTCTTTTGTACACACAAGTTCTTCACCCTCTAAACTGTACCATTCCCTCGGGTTTTTGCAGCCCAAATGCATAACCTTACATTTCTTAGCATTAAATCTTAGCTGCCAAATTTCAGACCATTCTTAAAGATTCGCTAGGACCTTCCTCCTGTTATTCACACCATCAGGCACATTAGAAAGAATGTGAGCCCACTGTGACAGATAGGGAAAATGCTTGCGTTCCTGACCGTAAACCACTTAATACATCTTTCCAATCCCAATCAGTTTCCCATCATGGGGTGTCTCGTGCAGATTTTGGTATCATCCCCAAAGAGGCAAATCTTACCTGACAGCCCTTCAGCAATATTGTTTGCAGGCCCAAGAACTGAACCTCGAGGCCAATGGCGTAGTTAGGGAGGTGGGCGGTCAACTCCAGGCGCAGCACCCCTCCTCCCCACCACACCTGCTCCTTGCCTTCTTTACTTCCCCGGTGCAAGGTTTCTGCCCGCATTGGCACTTTCTCTGACATCACTTCCAGGACCTGCGCCTAAGAAGTGATGTCAAAGGGCGAGACGACACTGACATTGGCATGTTGCTCACGCTGGAGAAGTTAAAAAAAATAAGGGGAAAGGGAAGAGGGTGGGGAGGAGCACCACCCACCCTTACTATGCCACTGCTTGAGGCACACCACTGGTAACAGTGGGTCAGACCAATGGACGCTCATGTGGCGGCCCTCTGGTCAAAGACCAGTGCCCTAACTGAGACTAGCCCTACCTGCGTATGTTCTGGTTCAGCAGGAACTTGTCTAACTTTGTCTTGAATCCCTGGAGGGATAACAGCCTCCATGAGGCAAACTTGGTTCTTTTTGTTGCATAGAGCTTTTTGGACCCCAGATCGTTTGCAAAAGTTAGCTAGATCTAAGTCTAATAAATGCTGGCATTGTAATCTGGAAGTAGGGACATTGGATCATTTACTTTTTTACTGTCCCTGTATTAAATTATTTTGGAATTCAATTTGGACGCAGAAGGTAGTAGACAATGGAAATCTCTTTTTTGGGGTTTTGCCAGGTACTAGTGACCTGGATTGGCCACCGTGTACTAGATGGGCTAGATGAACCATTGACTTAAATATTGATGAGCCCATTTGCATGGCAGAATCGGAGACTGCTAGGAAGCTTGGAAAGGACCACGGTAAGTGGTTTTGATAATCCGCCACTAAAATACATGCATGCTAAACTGGCTGGAAGCGGTTTAGTGACCACGTTAAAGACAAACTTAAGTTCTGAGAATCTAGCCCTTAGTCCTTTCAGTTAATGGGCTTTTTGGCATGTTGAGTCATCTACATATAGGCTGAAATTTCCACTTACCCAGAATGAGGAGAATTTTAGGTTAGTTTCTACGATGAGGTTCACGATGTTTTGCCAGTCTTGTGTTTGTGCTTCCTACTTGAAGCAGTAAGCATTCTGCTCCTGTTGGTTGGGTGATTTTCATTTGTGTATAACTGCTACCCCCTTCCTCTCTTACCTTTCCTATTTTGGAACATGATGTGATAGTGTGGTGGCCATAGCTCACTTTTGACAACCCCATTGTTTTCTGTGAGCCAGGATTCTGTTACTGCTAGAAATCCAAGGTGTTTTCCTCTATTAGGTCTGCAATCTGGATTCCATTCTTGTTCATGGATCTTGTGTTTAGTAGGCCTTCTATATTGTTTTGGGGTATTTTGATTGTTGCCTGTTTTTTTCATGTCTTCCCCGTCCTCTCCCTAGTGCTGTTGATCTTATTGGGCCCTTTTCAAAACACATTTTGTTTGAGGAGTGTTCTTATTTTCCTTCTTAAGTTGATAAGCTATAGGTGTTGTCCTTCTTATGCTGTGTTTATATGCCTTTGTTGTGGGGTGTACGGTGTACTGGTTAACTGGTGTACAACGAGCAGGGACTGTCTTCGTTGTGACTCTGTACAGCGCTGCGTACGTCTGGTAGCACTTTAGCAAGAAATAATTAATAGTAATAATTACAGTTAGAGGCATACTAGCTGCAAGCAAAACATCTTAGTCCTATGTTGCCAGCCACAGTACTTTTCAATTAAAGTGCCTCTTCAACAGAAGGCAGCTGTAGCATAACAGGGAGAGCTAGTCCATTTGCTTACAAGCAGTAGCATTGAATTTACATTTTGTTATCCAGGTTATAGAATGGCATGTCTTCTTGGGCCACACGAAGGGCCCTTCGGATGGCAGTACAGCCCTTTTAGGGCTGTTTGGGGAGGCCCGGTGATAAGGAGGGACCACAAGTCGACCACATGGTGTCCTGGCTCCGGTGGGGAGAAATGAATTGCTAGTTGTTTCTCCTCTCCCTGCTGGGGCTTATGTGGCAGTGCCCAGGGGTTCCTTCCTCCTCCTTTCAGGGCTGTTTGAGGAGGCCCGATGATGAGGGGGAGGGGGGCGGCCTCAAGTCCAGCCGCATGTTGTCCCGGCTCCGGAAGGGAGAGATGAATCGCTGGTTCTTTCTCCTCTCCCTGCTGGGGCTTGTGTGCCCTTATGCTACTCAATAATTTTGCCAAGTGTTTCAGTACTATTCCCGGCTTGGAATTTTGACTGCATTGGGCTTAACTCCTACTGCAGTCAGATGCTGCAAAAGCTGTACTAGGAGATGAAGTTGTAGATATATAATGGGAAACTCACTAGCAAAAAACACCATCCCATTTGCCTTCCTCTCTGGGCCCTCAACACACAATACAAGTTCAGGGTGATAGTCATGAATTACTTAATTTCATATGGACTGAGGGGAAATTTAGACCCTTAGAGGTTTCTGGGCTTTGAGAAGACAATTCTGACCTAGGGATTATCTGGGGATATCACCAGCGATATATCTGTATTATAATGCTGTCTCTAGAGAACTCCCACTACAGCTAAGCAATTCTGCTAACTGACTTTCCAATGTAATAGGTGAGACATTCTAGATATGTGGGCTATCTCCCAGTGTGTGGCCATTAGGAGATAACCCACATTTAGAATGTCTCAGCTATCTACTAGAAAAGATATTATCAAGGTAAGGACATAATCTCTTTATAGATAAGTAGAAGCCATCATGAATGGTTTTTAGATTTGTATGTTTACTTTTGTTTCCTCAAATCCAATGACAGTCAATTACTTAAATACACGGGACAGGTCAAGAACTAACATTGAAACCAAATAACCTGCTATGGACAGTTTATTCCTTTTCTTTGGTATCTTTTATAAAACTGACAGATTAATATGAATTTTGATGCTGAAGTTTGTATTTTAGCTCTCATAATTGGCTGTAATGTTTCACACAAAGTGCTATTTTTTTTCTGACTCCAGGAGCATGCTGTCATAGAAGTGAGCCTGTGATGGTCTTTATCCCCATTTATATTTTTATTAGACCAATTTTAAACATATTGAGCTTGTCTGTCAAGATGTATAGGTATGTCTTATGTGCAGGGGACACTCGAGGAAGTTATAGGAAAATGTAAAACCAATACGAGGAACTATTTTTCACTCTGAGAATAGTTAAAGCTCTGGAATGCATTGCCAGAGGATGTGGTACGAGTACAGCCGGTTTTAAAAAAGGTTTGGACAACTTCCTGTAGGAAAAGTCTATATTCTGCTATTTGGGTTTTGCCAGGTATTTGTGACCTGCATTGACTACCATGAAGATGGGATACTGGACTAGATACTCCTGTGATCTGACCAAGCAAAACTAATATTTTTGGTCCTGTGTACATTTTCCAGCTCTGGTGCGCTCCCCCCCCCCCAGGTGGTCTTTGATCTATAAATGTTGAAGTATAGCCTGAAACATCGATATTTACAGTAGGTATAATACCAGGATTCAGTAGAAGGCAGTAAGGGCAAACACTGACTTTTTGCATTATTACCCTCTTATCTGGTATCTTGCTTGAAATTTTTTTATTCAATAAAATGTACCGGAAATTCCCTACCCCTTATAAGACTTTTTTGGACAGGACATTGGAGTATCTTACTTATTTGATAAACAAGAATGCTGATAGTTATGATGGTGTTTTTAATTTTTAATCATTTTTAACCTATGTTTTTCATTGATAGCAATGCATTGAAATTGTATATCAGTTAATACTGTTAAGTTTTGCTGAAGTTTTTCTGTTGTGAACTGCTGTTGGGGCGGTATACAAGAAAATACATTCTTCTTCTTCTTCTGCCCTCTATGTTTAGAAATGTGTTGGCTTTGTTCTGGGTCTCGGTGTATCCCTAAAAAGCCCTCCAGGCATCCTGTCCCCCATCACCTCTGCCGACTCTCCCTAGACGCTTAAACTCTTTTTCGATTTAAAACCAACTCGGGTCAAAAGCTGTTTCCCGAAGTCTGAGCTCCAAATGGCCGGAGCAAGCGAAAACTCTGCACGTGAATTGTCCATTTCCTTTGGGACTTGTTATTTTTATTAAAAATATTTCTTCATTTTTTTCTTCTTACAACAAGTGTAAACAACTGAAAATTCCTTCGGGACTTCTTTTTTTTTTGTTGTTTTTCTCCACACAGCAACGGAATCGCCCTAGCGTTAATTTCCAACGGCGGCCGGGCCCTGCGCCTGCGCAGATAGCGCGACCGGCGCGGTGACGTCACGACGCCGACCAATCGGGCAGCGGCTTGCTCCTGCGCCGCCGAGTTTGAACCGACGGCGTCCAACGGTCGTGTGGCGCGAGCCGAGGGAGTGTCGGCGTGGAGAGAGAAACCCCGAGCTCGGCTGTTGGCTTAAGCGGACAATATGAGGAAAAGGTAGAGGCGAATGAATAGTCTTGGAACGGACTTTGCAGTTGTTTAGTCTCTCAGTTGGGGGTGATGGGCTGTGCCACCTGGTTTCCATCTCTAACTAGGGATGACATGGTCCAAACTCTCTTAGGTTGGATGCCAAATGTAGAATTGGCTGACTTGAATGGAAAATAGTCTCTAGAGGATGGTCTCATCTCTATCGGGTTGCAATGACTGCAAGGTGAACTCTCTATGCAAAGGTGTTTTTTTCACCACCTTTTGGAGATTCATAATATGAAAAAACCAGAGGGTGATCGGTGCATATGTCAAGCGCTTTAAATATGCACCGATCACCCTCTGTAGACTCTTTTTCATTCAAGTCAGTTTCTCTTATAGATATTTTGGACTCTCTTCTGACTTTCACCCTTAACATTTTTGATCCCTGTTTGTTTGTTTGTTTTTTTTTCTAAAGAAATGTAGAATTTAAGCAAAAGTTTTTAAATGCAGGTATTTTCTATGTCCTTAGTGGGGCTCAAAGTTTCCTGTCAGTGACTAGCTAATGTAGCAGTGTATGGCAAACTTTGTGCCTACAGGATATGCCTCTTTCTGTAGGCAATCAGTGGGCACCCCCACCCCCTGGCGTCAACATGATGATGTCACACATGCGTGTGATGTCATCATGGCAATATCCGCACACCTCCATGTGCCTCGAGCCAATGCCAATACCTTTAGTGTGGTGCGGCTCGAGAAAGTTTGCAGGACACTGTAATATAGTTATTGACGGAAGCTGACATCTTGCTTTTCATTACATAAACTTTTATCTTGAGCTGAATTTTGGTTAGTCAATTAAAGTTAACTTACTGTTTTCTTTAATGACCTCTGGTGGAATGCATAAAAAACACATCATTACACAATATTTGCAAAACCTGCCTGTATATTGAATTTTTAGCATTTATAAACAAAGCCCTTGATACACTTTTTCTGGTAGTAAGAAAGTTTGACAGTAGACAGTTTGTCTTATCTTTCTTGTGCTCGATATAGCTCTGATTTATATTGTATGAACTGTGCTAGTCTGCCTTGCAGGACCTGTAGGTATCCTACAGTTTATGCTGTTTGTCTGGAGCAGTGCCATATAATACAACAATGAGAGTTTTTCCTGGGGGGAGTTATTTATTGGGATTTACCAAAAGTGGTTTACAATACATTGACACAGTACTCTACAAAACAAATACAATTTCTATACATATTTAAATTTAATAAAACTTCTGCATGTTAAAATAACAAAAGCATAGTCGCTTTTTGTGTAACACATGTCAAGATTGTTTGAGAGCTGCCTGGAGGATAAGCCCAGGACTGTGGACGGGGAGTAGAGGGAGAAACATGCTGGACAAGGGAGAAGTTTCTGATTGCCGATCACAGGTGAAGAGGAATGCTTGGGTGTGTGAGAATGTGAACGTAATCGATACAATACGTGTGAACTAGGACCTAAAAGAGAGAGGAAAACTCTTTTTTATTTATTTTGTTTACACTTCCCCCTCCCCATTCACGGTTTCGGTAATCACGATTTCACATATTCGTGATTTTTGGGGGAGGGGGGGGAAAAGAAAAAAATAAAAACATCGTGTGGGCTTTCGGGGCAGGAGCGATCTTCCTACGCTCCTGCCTCGTGCAGATCGCCATTAGGAAATAGCTGTAGGGAGTTCTCGAGACTACGGGAGCTCACAGCAGCCATTTCTTAATGGCGATCTGCACGGGGCAGGAGCGTAGGAAGATCGCTCCTGCCCGAAAGCCTGCTAGACCACCAGGTAAGGCGGGGGTGGGTCACAGCCGGATATTTGCGGTTTTTCGCCATTCGTGGTCCGGCTCTGCCCCTATCCCCCGCGAATCCAGAGGGAGAAGTGTACATTACAGAGCCGGCATGGGGTTGGAGAGGTTGTAACCCTATACTTCTGCTAAGATTAAGGGGTCCTTTTATTAAGGTGCGCATTTAGCACTCGCTAAATCAGTTAGAGTACCTTGATAAAAGGACCCCTAAGTATCCTAATAAAAAAATTTGGCCTGCAACTTAGCCTATGTTGTAGATTTCGGTCCCTTATGTAGTTGAATTTGACACCCCTGCCTTTGGGAATGGGGAGGACAGAAAAGATAGTGATTGCTGGCGATGTAGGGGGTGCCTCGTTTATCCCTTTTCGGGTAACAAGGGGCTTTTCTTGATATCTCATGTTTGCATTTTCCTGGAATGACTGCTGTGCAGGCAGGCAGTGGTGAATTGAAGTGGATGCATGTACGATGTCATTTGTCCTGTCATTGTGCAGGCGTGCGATTCCTAGGGACGGACAGATCGGGAGGCAGCCACTATGGACTGTTTGCAGGTCTGGCTGTGCATATTTGGTTTGGAACAATATTGGAGCTCTGGCTACTTTCAAGGGCTACATTTCCAGGTTACAGTCTTTTATTTCCCCCAATACTGTTAGTCATTCCCTGGTTTAAATTTTGTACGTAGCGTTGAATAGGACCTAGGATTGGAGTGGAGAAATCACTCTTTGGGTTACCTGATGACTCTCTTGTGAGTTGACACTAACGTGTCCTGGTGTCTTAGTAGGGGAATACCTGTATTCTCTTCTATCCAGAAGAAGCCACCACCAGTGCCATCACTTTGGACAACTTCCGTGGGGCTGTCGCAAGAGTAATGAGCCTGGCCTGAACTAGGGCTTTCTGCCAAAGAAGGGGAAACTTAGATAGTGATACTGTCTATTTCTTTCTGTAGCAGTTGGGCTACGTCTATTCTTTCTGCACCTTCTTGGTCTCATCTTTCTCTCTTCTTTTTGAGTCTGTTGTCTGTGAAAGTGTGGTGCAGTGGTTAAAGCTACAGCCTCAGCACCCTGAGGTTGTGGATTCCAACCCACGCTGCTCCTTGTGACCCTGGGCAAGTCACTTAATCCCCCCATTGCCCCAGGTACATTAGATAGATTGTGAGCCCGCCGGGACAAGGCATGGAAAAATGCTTGAGTACCTGAATAAATGCATGTAAACTGTTCTGAGCTCCCCTGGGGAAATGGTATAGAAAAAATTGAATGAATGAATCTGGGGAGTCACCTTACCGTTTTCTCTCCTCATTTTCTCTGAAGCTTGGGTCTATTCTCGTCGGTGCCAGCATATCTTTTACTGTTCAACTGGGTTATATAGCCCCTACTTTGAGGAGGGCGGTGACTACTGACCATCTCAGTCCATCTAGTCCAGTGGTCTCCAACTCAAGCCCTTTGCAGGGCCACATTTTGGATTTCTAGGTACTTGGAGGGCCTCGGAAAAAATCGTTAATGTCTTATTAAAGAAATTACAATTTTGCATGAGGTCAAACTCTTAATAGTTTATAAATCTTTCCTTTCGGCTAAGTCTTAATAGTAATATTGTAATTTATAGCTAAAGAAACATATGATTAAGAAACGGTTTTATTTTACTTTTGTGATTATGATCTGGTGGATCATGATCTACTGTTGAGCTACTTGGAGTCAATTGGAATCGGGCAATGTACAAAATTGGTTTAGTGGGTTCTTGAAACATAGAACATACGAAGTGTTTACTGAAGACAAATATTTTTTTTCATGGAAAAACTTGTGTGGAGTTCCACAGGGTTCTTCTTTATCTCCAACATTATTTAACATATACTGTATTTAGTTTCCTTGGAATATTTACTTCAAAGTTTAAATGTGATGTTTTACATATACGCAGATGATATTACCATATTGTTACCTTGTAAGGTCTCAAATGAATTGATTGCTCGAATTTCAAACAGATTTTTTTTTTTTTTTTTTAGCTAGCCCTAATGAAAAAATCCAGAAAGGTCAAAGTTTTGAGATAGTGCCAAATTTGAAAATTCTGGGAATAGCTCTGTCTGGATCGTAGTTTAACTTTTAGGAAGCATACAGATTTGTTAATTAAAAAATGTTATGCAATATTGTGGAAATTGAGGACCATTAAGAAATAATTTGATATAGAGCAGGGGGGGTCCAACCTGCGGCCCAAGAACCGCATGTGGCCCAGGTCGAGGGTGATGCAGTGTTTTCCGCTGCTGCCCCCGAGTGTTTACCGTCTTGCTGGCTCCCTCCTCCGTCTTGCTGCAGTGTTTGCGCATTTGTACGGCCCCAGAAACATTTTTTTGGGGACCAATGCAGCCCAGGGAAGCCATAAGGTTGGACACCTCTGATATAGAGTCCTTCTCGTTCTTGGTCCAGTCTACTGTACTGTCTACCTTGGATTACTGTAATATTGTTTATTTGGGGCTACCAAAAAAGACTTTATTAAGACTTCGACTAGTTCAGAATGCTGCAGTACGTTTGATCTTTGGTCTTAAGAAGTATGATCATGTCAGTCCTTTTTACGTCAGACTACATTGGCTTCCTTTTGAGGCCAGAGTATTTTTTAAGTTTGGGTGTATTTGTTATAAGGCTCTTTTGGTTTATTACCCTCTTATTTTGTATTTCACCTGAAATTGTTTAATTAAAAAAAATGTAAACTAAACTAAACCTTAGGTTTGTATACCGCGCCATCTCCGCAAGCACAGAGCTCGGCACGGTTTACAGAGTTAAGAGGAAAGGAACTACAATAAGGGATAAAGGAGAAGGACTAAGAGGAAAGAGAGGGACAGAATACTGGAGAATGGGAGGTGATTAGATTTTTGCAAAGAGCCACGTTTTCAAGTGTTTGCGGAGGGATTGGAAGGAGCTTGAGTTTCTGAGTGGGGATGAGAGGTTGTTCCAGAGTTCTGTGGTTCTAAAGGGGAGAGATGTTCCAAGTTTTCCTGCGCGGGATATACCTTTTATAGAGGGGAATGATAGTTTCAGTTTTTGGGAGGGTCTGGTGGAGTGTGGTTTTGAGGAATTCCAAAAGAGTGGGATAACGGTGGGCGTCAATTGCCTATTTTCAAGATGGCTGCTTAGCGATTTTGCTCCGCTACAGCCCGCCGCATCAAATATTCACAACTGCCTCAATTACACTTTTTTCAGGTCAGTGTCCCTTTCCCTAACAACCGGAATGTCTACCAAGTCGGCTAAAGCCGAAACCGCCGCTTCTGCAGGCACACCCGCTGCACACAACGCGTCCAAAAGATCGAAGCACGAACCGCCGTCCCCGATTAAGGCCTGCTCGTCCGACCCAGCAGAGCACGCTGCTTCTATAACAGCTGACTTACAAATCCTCCGCGGCCTCATGCAGGAAAACCTGGCTGCCACTGCTGACATCAAGAACGAAATCGGTAACATCATGGGCCAATTAAAACAGCATAATGCCAGAATTGACCTTACTGAGGAACGGTTAGCAGCCCATGATTCCCAGCACTTGGAAATACAGAGAGATCTCCGAAAACTCACCCTGCTGCAAAATGATCTGGAAGACATCTCCAATCGTATGCGCCAGAACAACGTGCGTCTGATAGGCCTTCCAGAACATACAGAAGGTAAAAATATCCTGGACTTTCTACATACTTTTATTCCTAACATCTTGAAAATTCAATTTAACCCCCCCCCCCCCCGCTGGAAATAGAACACGCCCACCGCGTGCCCTCTGGCCCTCCGTCTCCCACCAGACCGCCTAGACCTATAGTTCTAAAAATACTTCGCTACCAACAGACGCTTCAGATACTTCAGACCACAAAAACCATCCAGACACTAGCTGTGGAGGGCAAAAGGATCTTATTAGTTCCTGACTTATCTAAAATTTCAGCTCAAAAGCGCAAAACCTTTCTTTCCATGCGGCCACGTCTCAAGAGCATTGGAGCGCAGTATGGGTTGTTTTACCACGCCAGACTGAGATTAACCTACCGCAATACTACAAAAACTTTTGATGATCCACTGGAACTTTAGAAATTCCTTGATGACAACGTCAGCGACATGACCTGATTTTTCTACACCTGTTTGACCTACTATTATTGAGGCCCAGTTCATATATGCTCACTTGGGCTGGGAGTGAACTCTCCGAGTGCTTCTTGACAGCATGCGATCCCATTTTTGGATCTTCGTTTGTTTCCTGCTCCTGATTAAATGCAGCATAATCAACCGTTTACTTTTCAGTTGGACTTCCTTTCTTTTTTCTATTCCTTCCCTGGAGTGCGTGAATCATTTTTCCCCCTCATCTGGATATGCCTCGACACCTGCACTTACACTTACTGAGTTCCTTGATTTACTCTCTAGTGTTTACTCATGGTTCATATAACCATTGTATCCCTTAACGTTAAGGGTATCTCTAGTCCTATCAAAAGGAAGAAAATACTCCACTATTTCAAGCACCTTGGAGCGGATATTTGTCTGATTCAAGAATCTCATCTTGATTTGGGAGAAGCTCGAAAACTAACTGGTGGCTGGATTCAACACTGCTTCGCCGCTCCAGCCTCAGGGAAGAAAAATGGTGTTATAACTCTGATTAGTAAATCCCTTAACTTTCAACTTTCTTCTCACAAATTCGACTCTGAAGGTCGATGGTCTCTCTTGGATTGACTTGGTCAGCCTATAAAGCTTCTCAACATTTATGCTCCGAATGCTGATGATCCTTCCTTTTTCCACTCTTTCCACACCATCTGCAACTCTTCCCTGACCACGAACACCATAGTTGCTGGGGATTTCAACTTTCCCTTAGACCCCTTCATAGACAGATCCTCTTTATGCCGCCCCTCCAAACTTAAAGTCAGGTCTGTGGTCACCCAACTAATGTCAACTTACGGTTGGTCGGACATATGGAGAATACTTCACCCCACCTCCAAGGATTTCACGTTCTATTCTGCACCCCATCAATCATTTTCCCGGATTGACTATATTATGGGCTCTAAAGACATTGTCAGTATAACCAACTCTGCGAAAATCCACGAC
This sequence comes from Geotrypetes seraphini, assembly GCF_902459505.1. Taxonomy (NCBI): domain Eukaryota; kingdom Metazoa; phylum Chordata; class Amphibia; order Gymnophiona; family Dermophiidae; genus Geotrypetes; species Geotrypetes seraphini. The sequence goes on from NC_047097.1 coordinate 32,008,579, forward strand.
ATCACCATCTCAGACCATGCTGCTGTTTCATGTACTTTAAACTGGACTCATATAATCAAACCAAGACAATGGAGACTGAATAATTTCCTCTTACAAGACGACTCCTTTCTATCTCATATCAAACACGAGTCTCAAACCTTTTTTCTTAATAACATCCCTTCAGTTCCTGATTTTTCTACTGTATGGGAATCCTATAAAGCCTGGTTCAGAGGTGAATCGATCAGCTTTGCAGCTGCCCGTCTCAAACGAAGAAAATCGACTCTACTTCAACTTGAAACTGACATTCATAACTATGAGACCCAGCTATACCATCGCTTTGACCCATCCACTTATAAGAAACTACAACAACTGAAATTTCAGTATAACAAAATATTTAGCTCACTTGCCTCTGCATCAATATTCAGGCGCTCTGTAACATATTATATATCTTCTAACAAGTCTGGCCATCTCCTAGCTACTTATTTAAATGGAAGACGTACCAAACAACGTATTACTCACATCAAGAATGCATCAGGCCACCTTCATACTGCCACCAAGGACATCTTGGAAGACTTCCGAGTCTTCTATGAAAATTTATATTCCTCTGAATCTTCTTCCACTGAACTTTGTATCAAGGATTTTCTCCAATCTCTCGACCTACCTTCCCTCACTATCACTCAACAGCAATCCCTGAGTCTACCTCTCTCTCCAGAAGAAATTACCAAAGCCATCTCTCTACTACCTTCAGCTAAAGCACCAGGTCCTGATGGACTTACTCCTGAATTCTACAAGTCTTTTTCCTCATGTCTGACCCCACACCTGCTTACCTACTTCCAACGTCTTATTGACTCTCCTGACAGCTTACACCGATTTTTAGAAGCAAACATCATTGTTATACCAAAACCAATCCGCGATCCTCAACTGGTGAAGAACTACCGTCCAATATCGCTTCTAAACTTGGACTATAAAATATTTGCAAAACTCTTAGTGTTACGCTTAGAAAAAGTTATACCCACCTTGATCCATAGGGACCAGGTGGGCTTTATGAAGGACAGATATGGTACTGACAATACCAGACTTTTATGTCATGTTCTCCATTCCACTCTGTCCGATGCTCAATCTTCGGTAATAGTCTCCCTAGATGCGGAGAAGGCCTTTGACAGAGTGGAATGGAAATACCTTTTTTGTGTATTATCTCATTTTGGCCTTCCTCCCCCGTTCATCCATATGATTTCTCTACTATACCATCGCCCCATGGCTAAGCTGATTGTTAATGATGACACCTCGACTCCTTTTCAACTACACCGTGGGACCAGACAAGGCTGCCCTATGTCCCCTTTATTATTTAACCTTGCTTTAGAACCCCTCCTTGCAGCCATCCGTAAATCTTCACTTGTTAAAGGTATCACGATCGCCCATGTGGAATTTAAAGTCTCGGCCTATGCTGACGACGTTCTTTTGTATTTAACTGACCCGCACTCTTCCTACCCTCCTTGGTTCAACTTATCTCTTTCTTTTCTACCATGTCTGGATACAAAATCAACTGGGACAAGTCAGAGATAATGTCTCTTAATGACTCATGTGCTCCCTTTTCCATTACATCCTGCCCATTCACTTGGGTCTCTTCTGGTATAAAGTATCTAGGCCTCCCATTTCATAAAGATATCGCCTCCTCTACTCAAGCTATTTCAGGTAGACTCCTTTCTCAAGTTAAAGACGCTCTATCCTCCTGGTCTCCGTTACATCTCTCTTGGTGGGGGAGACTGGACACATTAAAAATGATGATAGTTCCAAAAATCACTTACATTTTCACCATGTACCCCCTCATGTTCCCTCTCTCTCTCTCTACAAACAACTGGAGAGCCTTATGCTACGCTTTCTCTGGAACAATAAACCACATCGCATCTCCCTCTCAAAATTGAAAGCCTCCAAACAATCCGGAGGGGTTAACTTCCCTGATCTTCGCTGTTATCATAAGGCTTTCCTTTTGAGACAGGGTGCGTTGTGGCTCTCCTCCTCAGACTCCTCTGATATTCCTAATTGGCTCTCCCTAGAAATAGCACTTATGCACCCTTACCCATTGCTGAGAATCTTAGGTACTTCCTTACTTAGGACTCTCCCTCACAATTCCATTATTTCAACCACTTATAAACTTCTCATGGAGCTTGATCATCAACTGGATGTCCCGTGGTGTAGCTCTACCTACTGCCCTATTTGGAATAATCGTCAGTTTTTGATAAATAAAAAACCCATTGCATGGCCTACCTGGTTCACTAAGAACATCTGGTCTATAGGATCCATTTGCCACTCTGATGGTTCATGGCTCACTTTTGATGAGCTGATGACATCTTTTTCTCTTTCGAGCGCCCAATTCTATCACTGGTTGCAGCTACGCTCTTCTATTAGACGGTCAGGTTTTCACACATCTGTCTCCAATTCTATTCCTACCCTATACACTCTCTCCAACCAACTCCTAAATCTAGGACACACTGCCTCGCGCTTCTACAAACTCCTCAAGTCTTATCTTCCCAATCCAACCACCCCCCTCTTGAAAACGTGGGAACGGGAACTGGAAATTACCATCACTGAGGACACGTGGTCCCACGTCTTCCACTCTACTTTTCACACCTCCAGATCGGCGGCATTTCTTCAAAGCATGTTTTTCCTCCTGCATAGAGCCCCATGGACTCCCATCAAATCACATCACATAAATCCCTCTTATTCAAAGAATTGCTGGACATGTCACTAGGAGGAGGGATCTCTGAAACACCTCCTATTCACTTGCTCAGCGATACGCTCCTCTTGGAATGAGACTTGGGACACTATACGTTCAATTTTTCATCTTAATATAACTCTCACTTACCAAATGCTGCTTTTGAAATCCTCGGCATTTGAACCTCCACTTCCTGAAGATGATGCCTATTTGTTAGATATATTACTCTCTTTAGCTCTCAAGATTCTCCTTAGCTCCTGGAAAAATCTTACTTTGGCCTCCCATTCACACTGGTGGAACTCAGTTTGTCTTACTTACTGTACTGAAGCCTACCTAGCTAAATCCACCAATAGATTCTCTCGCTTCAAAATCAGATGGAACACATTACACCTTTTTCTTCATGTCTCTCCTTCTTGACCCTTCTATCCGCCTTATACTTTGTCTTTCTCCTTCCCTGATATTTCCTTTGATTTATGCTGCTTAGTTGTAGTATTTATGGTTTATAGGTTGTGAGTTATACAATTGTTTTGTCTACATTCCTTCTGTTGATGGAATCATATAACCTCTTGTTTGTGCATATACATATCTCAATACATGCTTTGTTTAACTCTTATTTTTCAATCATCTGAGTGTACTTGTTTAAAAATTTTTCAATAAACAAACCTTGACTAAAAAAAAAAAAAGAGTGGGATAACGGGAGGAAGGATGCCATGTAGGATCTTGAAGGCTAAGCAGGCACATTTAAAGAGGACTCTGGAGTATACTGGGAGCCAGTGAAGCTTGGAGAAGAGTGGGGAGACATGATCAAACTTGCTTTTTGCAAAAATAAGCTTAGCCGCGGCGTTCTGAATTAGCTTTAGTCTATGAAGGTTTTTCTTAGTAAGGCTTATATAGATGGAATTGCAGTAATCCAGTCTAGAGAGGATAGTAGATTGAACGAGGACGGTAAAGTGGGAATGATGAAAGCAGGATCTCACCTTCCTCAACATATGAAGGCAAAAGAAGCATTTTTTTATCAAAGAGTTGAGGTGATCGTTGAAGGAGAGAGAGGAGTCTAAGACGATGCCTAGGACTTTGCTTGAAAACTCAAGCTGAAGAGTGGGTCCAGAAGGTAATGGGATGGAGGTGGGTAAATGATCTAATGTTGGGCCGAGCCAAAGTAGTTTTGTTTTGGACTCGTTCAGTTTCATTTGGACAGATTGGGCCCAGGATTGGAGTTTCATAATACAAGAGGATATGTTCTCAGCGAGGTTAGAGAGGTTCGAGTCGGTCTCGAGGAGGATGAGGATGTCGTCGGCGTAGGTGTAGAGAGTTTCCAGGGGGGATAGATGAAGGAATTTCAGAGAGGACCAGAAATTTGGGTATGTTCATCTTTCCTACCCCAAGGACCTGTTGCTACAAAACATTTTTGGACAGGACATTAGAATATCAAGTGGGGAAGATGAACTCCTGAATGAGTCCTTTGATTGCCCAAGCTTATTCTTACCTTACATTTAGGAAATTATTGAAAACTCACCTATGATAAACAAGAATGTTGATTCTTAATTGCATATTTACGATGGTTATATTAGGATATGTTTTAATTGTACCTTTTAATTGATGTTGTATTTAACTGATGTTGTATATATAGTAGCAGTGTGTTTTTGAAATTGTATTTTTTCTGAAAAGTCTCAGTTCCTTTGTTGTGATCCGCCTAGAATTGTTGGTGAGGCGGTATGCAAGAAAATAAATTATTATTGTTGTGATAAACATACCGAGGACCTCAAAATAGTACCTGAGACCACTGATCTAGTCTGTCTCACATGCTAGAACAGGGGTGGGCAACTCCAGTCCTTGAGGGCTGGAATCCAGTTGGGTTTTCAGGATTTCCCCCAATGAATATGCATGAGATCTATTTGCATGCACTGCTTTCAATTCATATTAATTGAGGAAATCCTGAAAAACCTGACTGGATTCCGGCCCTTGAGGACTGGAGTTGCCCACCCCTGTGCTACGGAATGGGGTTACTCCATCTGCATATTATATCTTGATTATCTTTGCCATCTTCAAAGCATAGAAGATATAAGTCGGTGGTTTCAAACTCGTGGTCTGCCAGGTACTATTTTGCGGCCCGCAATCTGTACTAGTGCTGCCGATCTTTGCAGCGTCCTCCGGCTTCCCCCCTTGCCTCATGCTCTCACCTTCAGATAATTACTGCAGCCTGCAGAGGATTGTCAGTACTGTATCCACAATAAATATGCATGAGATAGATTTACATCTCAAGAAGGCAGTGCATGCAAATCCATATCATACATATGCCTTGTGGATATCCTGAAAATCTGACCTGGCTCTGGCTCTCGAGGACCGGAATTGCCTACCCCTGCGCTAGACCAGACATGGGCAAACTATGGCTCGTGGGCCAAATCCAGCCCATTTAGCTTTTTAACCCAGCCTGCGGTGTCATTGGCGGTTGTAGTTTGCCCATGTCTGCAGCGTAAGGCAGGGTTTCTAAATGTGCGGTACACGGGCTGCCTGTCCGTCCGTTCGCCCACTATATTTACTTACAGCCCCACTGGTGCTGCAACGAAGAATTGGTTGGCCCGCACCTTGTCTCCTATGTCAGAATTGATGGGAGAAGGCTTGTGGGTACGCGCCTGGCCCTTCCCTTCGTTGCAGCACCATAGGAGCTGTAAGTAAATATAGTGGGTGAGTGGCAGTTGTGAGCAGACGGATGGGTGCCGGACCGGGAGGTGACAGGAGGAATCGGCGGTGGGTCGGCTTGGGGGCAGGCAGGCTTCAGCATGACTTTGGGGGATGGCGGGAAATAATTAAATGCAGGTCAGCTTATGGGGGGGGGTAAGGGAGGGAGGAAGGGACACTAAGGACATAGGAAGGAGGCACCGGGGGCATACGAAGGAGGCACTGGGGCACTAAGGACATAGGAAGGAGGTACTGGGACACAAAGAACATTGGAAAGAGGCACCGGGGGCATATGAAGGAGGCACTGGGGCACTAAGGACATACGAAGGAGGCACTGGGGCATTAAGGAGGTAGGAGGAGGCACAATGCGCAAAAAGAAAATTTGCAAGGATTCAGCAGCTGGCAGTCGCGGGAGTGCTGTTTCCTCCTGCTGCATCAGTCCCTCCCCCCCTGTGTCTCCCGGCCCCTCTGTCAAATTTAAGAACCCATTGTAGCCAACAGGTCAAAATGTTTTGCTCACCCCTGGGATAGACCGTCCGTACAACTCTCCCTGAACTGACTTTTTCTCTCCTGTAGTTCAATGTATTCACCTCTCGGTTGATTTGGTTCCTCTATGTTCACACCAGCTTTCTTGGTGGTTTCTGGAGTTTTCCTCTGCAAACTTTTGTAGGCTTCAGCTGATAGGGGGTGGAGGCTGGACTTGCCTCTTCTCTAGCATTCGGTGTGTAGGTGTATGGGTCATTTCCTCTAGTGGTGATTTGTAGTTGCATTTTGTTCAGTAGTTTGTATCTTGAGTGTACTTTTGGCTTTTCTTCAATGCATTTTGTAATAGTGCGTAGCATTCTCTGCAAACTAGGTTTCTAATGACTATTAGTTGTTTAGATCAGTGTTCTTCAACCACCGGTCCATGGACCAGTGCCAGTCCACAGAAATTTTCTGCCAGTCCACAGGGCCAGCACGTGCATCAGGCCCAAAACAGTGTTCTTCAACCGCCATTCCACGGTGTTATCTTCGAGCCAGCTCCATCCCTTAGTCTCTCGCTTCATGAAGGGTCTTCTGAAAGTCCACCCTCCTCTCAAACCCCCTCTGGTGGTTTGGGACCTTAACGTGGTTCTGGCTCAACTAATGAAACCTCCATTTGAGCCCCTAGACAAATGCCATCCAAAATTCCTCACTTGGAAGGTAATTTTCCTGCTCGCGCTCACTTCCGCCCGGCGGGTTAGTGAGTTACAAGCTCTGGTAGCGGACCCACCCTTCACGGTATTCCATCACGACAAGGTGGTACTCCGCACCCATCCAAAGTTCTTGCCTAAAGTAGTGTCTGATTTTCACCTCAATCAGTCCATTGTCTTGCCTGTGTTTTTTCCCAAGCCCCACTCTCACCCCGAAGAGGTGGCGCTCCATACTCTTGACTGTAAGAGAGCGTTGGCCTTCTACCTCCAATGCACTCAGTCACACCGGAAAGTCCCACAATTGTTTTTGTCCTTCGACCCAAACCGGTTAGGTCACCCAGTCTCCAAGCGCACCTTGTCCAACTGGTTGGCCGATTGAATCTCCTTCTGCTACGCTCAGGCTGGTCTCACACTGCATGGTCGAGTAACGGGACACAAGGTCCGAGCGATGGCAGCCTCCGTAGCGTTCCTCAGGTCCACACCTATTGGTGAAATCTGCAAGGCTGCCACGTGGTCTTCGGTTCATACTTTCACCTCCCACTACTGTCTGGACTCACTGTCCAGGAGCGATGGCCGGTTCGGCCAATCGGTTTTGCAAAATCTATTTGCTTAAATTGCCAACTTCCCTCCATCCCTTTTCAGTTAGCTTGGAGGTCACCCACATGTGAGAATATCATGCCTGCTTGTCCTGGGATAAAGCACAGTTACTTACCGTAACAGGTGTTATCCAGGGACAGCAGGCATATATTCTCACAACCCGCCCACCTCCCCAAGGTTGGCTTCTTTGCTAGTTAAGTGAACTGGAAACCACGAGGGGATGCGCCCCCTAGTGGAGCAGGAAGGCATGCATGCGTGGAGCAGCAGAGCAAACTTAAATCTTCAATCAAGTTTGCTTGAAAATGCTTCCGCATCGGGGCTCCGTAGATGACGTCACCCACATGTGAGAATATATGCCTGCTGTCCCTGGATAACACCTGTTACGGTAAGTAACTGTGCTTTTCTGTCGGTCCATAGGTGTAAAAAGGTTGAAAAACACTGGTTTATATCACCTCTTGGTTTTCTTCAAGGAATGTGACAAACGTATGGCAGCATCCGATGCCTTCATCACTCAAGGGGTCCAGGGGGACATTCCTTACGCTTACTTGCTGGCAGGGAAGCGGTTGTCGGAAGGCCTTCATGTCCATTCAGCCGGCGCAGTGGTGGCTTCTTGAACATAGTCCAGAGGTTTGTTCTTTGGAGGAGTTTTGTCCTGCGACTTCTTGTCTTCCATGATTACTTTATCTCTGCGTTGCCGGTTGGATATGGAGACGCGTGCGGGGGTAGCGTATAGTACTTCGGTTGTTGCGGAGGCGGCATTTGCTTCCCACCCAGATTGAGGATTGCTTTGCTACATCCCATTGGTCTCTGGATTCATCTGCTGCTGTTGTTAAGGAAGGAAATATGTTCTTACCTGTTAATTTTCTTTCCTTTAGACGCAGCAGATGAATCCAGAGCACCACCTTTTCTGGATATTGTCTGTCGTTTTTTTCTTTTTCGATGTTTGAAGTCCGTTGTTGTTGATGTTGTTTTCTGTTTTGTTATCTTTTGGGATTTGTTATGGGAAAGGAGGTTTTTTACATGCTAAGCATATTGATGATTATGGATGCTTGGGCAAGGAGCTATACTGGAGATGCAAGAGGTGTACCAGCCAATAGGATCACCTGTTAATCAGTTTCTCTATCTCCGCCTGCTGGTAGATGTGGGCTATCCCATTGGTCTCTGGGTTCATCTGCTGCGTCTAAAGGAAAGAAAATTAACAGGTAAGAACATAATTTTTCCTTCTCAGAATCTGGTGGGTTGAGTGGGTGTTCTGTCTTGTTACAAAAAACAATGCAGGAAACCATGCAGACCCATAGCCTTTCAGGATGGCACAGTGGGTCTTTCTCACCTGTGCCTTTTTTCCTCAGTGTCCTTGTGTTGTTGCAATCTGATGCCAACTCTTATGAGGGCAGCATTTGCTTGTCCTCATGGTGAGACTCTTTCCAGTTGGGATTGGTACTATGCTGGGGTTGCTCCTAAGTTGAGTGCCAATCTGATCCAAGGATTGGGTTACTTTGAGGGTCCATTTGTCCCTATCTTGGGGCATTGGCAGGGAGAATGGTTTCCCTTCCTAGTTGTGAAACCACAGGAGCGCCCCTGCAGAATCCATACCCTATAGATGAGGGTTATGACAACCTGTTGCTCAATGCGGTGTTATCTTTTCTTTGTGGCCTTTATCTTAGATTTCCTTGTTTATGGCCATTTTTTGGTGTTCCTCTCTATTTGGTTCTGATATGAGCGTACCTCGAAAAGGCAGCTTAATTAGCTGTCGTTTGGAGACCACATCTGCGGCCCAGTGTCTAAGTCATAGAGAACACCGGGCAGCAACAGCCCATGCCATCTGCTTGGCAGACACCCTAACCAAACCATAAAAAGAATCTGCAAGGTAGGTGAGGGCTAACTCCATGGCTGGTAAAGTTGGTGGCTGAGCGGTGTCCTGCTCCTCCATAGAATCGGCGACCTGCTGAATCCAAGTAAGGCATGCCCTTGTAGCATGTGAACTGCAGACAGCGGCCTGAATGCTGCACCATCATAGGACAGCTTAAGAGTGGCCTGTCATGCATATCCTTTAGGGCTACACCTCTGGGAGGGTGGTCGTCTTCATCTTCATGGAGCGCGATGGAGGCGGCCTGGCCTTTTGCAAAGCCTTAAGAGGAAAACCTTAGACAGTATGATGGCAGTGGCTTACGTCAATAGACAAGGTGGCACAAGAAGCGAACGCCTGTCAGAGGAATCCAGGCTCCTCTTCCACTGGGTGAAGCAGAATTTCTCCCTGCTGTCAGCCATCCATATTGCAGGGACTTCCAACCTGATGGCAGACTTTCTCAGCTAGAACAGGCTGGGCCAGTCGGAGTGGGGACTGTCTCTGGCAGCTTTTCGCCCCATCCTCAAGAAATGGGGTCTTCTGCTGCTGGATCTGATGGTCTCCAGCCACAACAACAAAGTTCTTCACTTTCTCCCCTAGCACCCCCCCCAAAGATCTTCTGTATGTCTTCCTACCATGGCCTTTGATAGGCGAAGTGCTCTACAGAATCAGGAAGCATCCTGGTCTAGTGACTTTGGTGGCACTGGACTGGCCTCGCAGGCTGTGGTACAAGGACCTGATATGCCTCTTGGTGGACGATCCCCTGAGGCTCCCAGTGACACAGGATCTTCTTCGGCAAAAGTCTGTTCACATGCCAGACCTATCCCTCTTTGGTCTTATGCCTGGCTCTTGAGTGGGCAAGGCTGAAGAAAGGTTTTTCTGATTTAGTTGTTATGACTTTGCTGCAGGCTCGCAAGCGATCCAAATCAGCAACTTACACCAGACTGTGATGCTTGTTTGAGTCCTGGTGCTCTCATTTGGTGATTTCCCCATTTCAGGCTACGTTGCCCCAAATCCTATCTGCCCTGAAGGACGGATGTCAAAAAGGACTCTTGGCCAGTTTTTTGTGAATCCAGGTTGCTGCATTAGTGTGCTTTAGAGGGTGTGTTCAAAATTCTTCCTTGGCTGCTCATCCCAGCATTGTCAAGGGGTTGTTGCTTATCTGACCTCCTGTGAGGAGCCCATGCCTGGAGTGGCATTTGAATTTCTTGTTCTGCCGGCCTTGCCAGGGACTGCCTTTTGAGCCCCTTCGTCGGGCTACAATTAAAGATCTCACGTTGAAGATGGTCTTTCACGTTGCCGTTAACGTCAGCTAGGTGCATTTGCGAACTGCAGGCCCTTTTGTGATCTTCCTACGCTTCTCAGAGGTTGGGATCTCAGTCTGCACAGTTCCGTGCTTTTTATCTAAGGTGATCTCGGCTTTTCACATGAATCAGCCATTGTTCCTACAGTCCTTTGGAAAGGAAGACTACCCGTACAATTTCCATCAATTACACCACCTGGATGTGAAGTCTTTATGCGCTATTTAAAGGTTAGTGATGCGTTTGTCCTTCAGACCATTTGTTCTCGGGGGGTCATCTCAAGGGGGCCATGGCTTCCAAGGCCATAGTGGCACAATGGATTTGGGAAGCTATTTCATTGGCTTAACCTTTAGGCGGGTAAGCAATCTCCTTTGTCACTCCAAGCGCATTCCACTAGAGCTTTGTTTGTGTCCTGAACAGAGTCATGAGCTTATTTATTGGAAGATATTTACAGAACAGCTATTTGGTCCTTGAGCCATACATTAGTCACATTATAGAGCTGATATTACAGCAAGGTTCTCACCGCGGTGTCTTCCAACCCAATTTGAAGAATGCTTTGCTACATCCCATGCATCTGGATTTGTCTGCTGCTGATGTAAGGGATAGTAAAATTATGCCTTACTTGATAGTTTTCATTCCCTTAGAGCTGACAAATCCAGAGTCCCACCCCATGCTTGGAAGGGTCCTTCTTATCTTTGTATGTAGCTTTTCATTATTGGTATTCCTTTGCAAGGAAATTGTGATGGTCTGTGCACCAAAATTGCTCACAGGAGAGGAGTGAGCCTTGACCTGACAGTCCTGTGCATGATTAGATAGAGCGATACTGGACACATGAGGAGCATGTCATCTAAGATAAGGGATCAACTTTGGTGCCCTTTATCTCCGCCTGCTGGTGGATGGACTTAACCCATGCATCTGGACTCATCTGATGTGACTTAAGGGAACAAAAATTATCAGGTAAGGCATAAATTTACTTTTTATTGTGTATTGGGTCAACATTGCAAGTTTTGTATATTTGTAGGAATACCACAAAGGAAACACACACACGCAGTCTTAGATTCGGGATGGAGGCGCTGCCAGGGGCTAGCTCCGAGTCCCTTTTTATTATGCTTCTAAGCTAATGACATCATAGTAACTCTCTCGTTTACACATCTCATGATTGGAGGGTACAAAGGTACATGCTTTTATCCCAGGACAAGCAGGCAGCATATTCTCACATGTGGGTGACGTCATCCACGGAGCCCCAGCGCGGACAGCTTTTCAAGCAAACTTGATTGAAGTTTCAAGTTTGCACACTGCACCACGCATGTGTGTGCCTTCCTGATCCACTAGAGGGCGCATACCCTCCTCATGGTCCTCAGTTCTTAGTTTTCCGCTGAGCCAGAAAGACCTTGTCTCTCTTCTCTGCGTTCTTCTAAGTGCCTTTCTGGCACCGCGGCTTCTTTATTTTGTAGGGAGTCGCTGTGCGTTTGTTATTTGATCGTGTATTTCTTTGTTTCAAAAAAAAAAAAAAAAAAAGGACTTTTTATTGTGTTTTTCCTCCGGCAGGCCCTTCTTGGGCCTCAGCCATGCGGCCAGGCCTCATTTGCCTGCAGCTGTATTTTCTTCTTCCCTGGCCTCTCTCTGGGCTCACCTCGTGTGAGCAGAATGGCCGGGACCCTCTTTCCTTCGTTGGAATCAGACTGTGCAGCTTCGATCCCCGGTAAGTTTTTCTTTCTTTCTTTCTTCTAGGTGCGTTACCTCGGTAACGCCACCGGCTGAGTCTCAGGCATTCCAGGCATCGAGTGCGATCGTGCCCGCCTCTACGAGACCTTCAAAGCGTGCCTCCTTTCATGGGAATACTCATATCGAGGTTGCCCTTATGGAGTGCACTGCTGCACCTTTATTACCAGTTTCATTGGTACGGTGCCGACTTCTGAACCTCGATGTGCCTCGACGTCGACTGGAGCTTCGTGCCTCGACGTCGACTGGAGCTTCGTCCCTCGACATCGACTGAGGCTTGGTGCCTCGACGGAGGCTTCGTGCCTCGACGTCGACTGAGGCTTGGTGCCTCGACGGAGGCTTGGTGCCTCGACGGAGGTTTGGTGCCTCGACGGAGGCTTCGTGCCTCGACGGGGACTGTGTGCCTCGACGTCGACGGGGGTTTCGTGCCTCAACGGAGGCTTCGTGCCTCGACGGAGGCTTGGTGCCTCGACGGAGGCTTGGTGCCTCGACGGAGGCTTCGTGCCTCGCCGTCGACTGAGGCTTGGTGCCTCGACGGAGGCTTGGTGCCCCGACGGAGGCTTGGTGCCCCGACGGAGGCTTCGTGCCTCGACGTCGACGGAGGCTTCGTGCCTCGACGTCGACGGAGGCTTCGTGCTTCGACGTCGACGGAGGCTTCGTGCCTCGACATCGACGGAGGCTTCGTGCCTCGACGTCGACGGAGGTTTCGTGCCTCGACGTCGACGGAGGCTTCGTGCCTCAACGGAGGCTTCGTGCCTCGACGTCGACGAAGGTTTCGTGCCTCGACGGAGGCTTCGTGCCTCGACGGAGGCTTCGTGCCTCGACGGAGGCTTCGTGCCTCGACGGAGGCTTCGTGCCTCAACGCAGGCTTCGTACCTCGACGTCGACGAAGGTTTCGTGCCTCGACGGAGGCTTCGTGCCTCGACGGAGGCTTCGTGCCTCGACGGAGGCTTCGTACGTCGACGGAGGTTTCGTGCCTCGACGTCGACTGAGGCTTCGTGCCTCAACGGAGGCTTCGTACCTCGACGTCGACGGAGGTTTCGTGCCTCGACGTCGACTGAGGCTTCGTGCATCAACGGAGGCTTCGTACCTCGACGTCGACGAAGGTTTCGTGCCTCGACGTCGACTGGGGGCTTGGTGCCTCGACGTCGACTGGGGCCTGGTGCCTCGACTGAGGCTTTGTGCCTCGACGTCGACTGCGGCTTGGTGCCTCACCACCGCCTGAGGCCTTGTGCCTCGACGTAGTATGCGGCTGGGTGCCTCGACGTCGTCTAAGGCTTTGTGCTTTGATTTTCTGACTCAATGTCGACTGTAGCTTGGGGTCTCGATGTCGACTGAGGCTGTGTGTCTTTGTACCTTCAACGTCGGCTGCGGCCGTGTGCTCCGCGTCATTTGACGCTGGTGCTTTGACGTCGCCTGATGCTTGTGCCTCGACGTCGACTGAGGCTGAGGGCCTCATCGTCGGCTGGAGCTCGGTGCCTCGTCGTTGCCGAGGCTTCGTGCCGTCGACGGAAGCTTTGTGCCTTGACGTCACTTGGGCCGTTTTACCTCGGCAGCGGCTGAGGTATTGGGCCTCGGCGTCGACTGCGGGTTTGCGCCTCGGCGTCTCCAGCTCCGGTTTGAGAGGCTTCCCCGCTTTCTCTTCGGTTCATTCCGGGCAGCCGTGACGGAATCTTGTAGTGCGGAGTTTGGTTTCCTGGAGGAGACTCTCTCCCTGCTCCGGCTCTATTGCTCCCGCCATGCGTCATCTCGCTTGGCGCAGAGTGTGGCTGAGGATCCGAACCTCCAGGGTCGTCTCGCCGCTTTTACTTGCGTGAGTTCTGCGCTTCTTCAGGCCTCTCTTGCGGTGGCCACTAACCGCCTCTCAGACCGCGACCGGTCCTTCGCCCCTCGGGACGCCTCCAGCTAAATCCCGTCTGCCTTGGTGGGTTGGTCTCCTTCTCCGAAGGGGCCCTCTTGTGTTATCTCGGCCTCCTTCGCAGCAGCCGCAATAGCTGCAGCAGCGCCGGGTTAGGGTTCAGCCGCCGGCTTCGGCGACTCCTGGCCGTCCTTTTGACTATTCTCGCATAGCCTCTGGGTTGCTCCCCTTCTGGGGATTCCTCCCCTCCCTTCGGGAGGGGTGTCTCTGTGTCTACGCACCGGGAGTATTGCCTCTCTTCTGTCAGTGGGCATTCCCATCCTCCCTTCTGCGTCTAGTCCTGGCCCTTCGTGACCTGCACTAGTTTCTAGTACGGGAGTGGGTCAGACTCTGCACACCCCGGTCTCGGGAGTCCGTCGGGGCGGACCTGGACCCAGTTTGTCTGCGCTCCTTCTTGTCTCGGCCTCAGGGGGAGGCCCTTGTTTGTTTATGCCGGAAGGTGGCCCCTCTGTCCTCGGTCCGCCTCCGGTCTTTTCTGCCTCTGCCTCGGCAGGCTGCCTGTCGGCGCTTGAGTCAGCTGGTGTCTCAGCGGTCTTCGGCCTCGGCTGAGCTGTTGCTGATCCTTTTTGGATCAGGGGTCTCCACGGTGATGTCCCGCTGTTCGTCTGGTTTCATCTTCGTGTTCCCCGCTGGACCCGAGCATCTCAGTGATGGCAGGATCGGGATCCCGCTTCCCAGCACATTGTAGTGCCTCCCTCCTGGACACGCTCGTTTCGTTGGTGGGCCACCACTTCGTATCCCCGCATCAGAAGGTTCTGCCGATGGACTCCTCGGCATGGGCTTAGGGGTGCACCTCGACGGCCTTCGGACTCAGGGTCCTTGGTCGGGTGCAGACTGTCGCAGCCGCATCAATCTGATGGAGCTCCGGGCCATTTACAATGCCGTGGTGGATTTTCGTTATGGGTTGCAAGATTGCGGGGTCCTGGTGCGTCCCGACATCTCGGTGGCGTTATTTCTGTGACCAAGCCAGGGTGTACAGGTTCCCTGTTACTTTGCAGGGAAGCCCTTCGTCATTGGCAGGGGACGTTACACCACTGCTTCTTTCTTCGGGCGGTGTTTTTCCAGGGCGTGCAGCATTGTCTGTTGGACACGTTGAGTCGCCCTTTTCGACCGCATGAATGGTTGCTCCATTCTTGGACTCTGCGGCATGTGGTTGTTCGGTGGGGAACCCAACAGGTAGTTCTGTTCGCTTCGCCCCTCACTCACTGGTTGCCTCGATATTGCTCGAGGATGTTCTCCTGGGTTCGCATCGAGGAGGATGCTTGCCTTCTCGATGGAATGGGCAGGTTCCTCTATGCGTTCCCTCCCTTTACTCTGATTCTCGGGTCTTTGATACACCTCCTGTCGGTCTGCGCCACCAGGATCTTGATGGCTCCTCTGTGGCCCTGGCGGCCATGGTTCTCCCTGCTCCTCCAGCGTGTCAGGGAGACTCAGCTTCTACCTATGTTCCCGTCTCCGCTGTCTCAGTGTTGCGGTTTCTGTTGCATTCCAATCTGCAGTCTCTACACTTATCAGCTTGGTTTCTCGCAACGTGCCTCCCTCCTTCTGTTTCTCTCAGTCGGTGGGGGTGTTCTCGAGGCCTCTCGAAAGATCTCCACTCGGCAATGCTTTTCCCAGATATGGTCCTGATTTGCTGAGTGGTGTGCTGAGCACCGCATGGATTCGCTCTCTGCCTCCTTGCCTTCAGTGCTGGATTTTCTGTTGCACTTGTCTCGGTCTGGTCTCAAATCTACATCTATTCGAGTCCACCTCTGTGCTTTTGCTGCCTTTCTTCGGCCGCTAAATGGGACGCTGCTCTCCGTCCACCAGATGGTTTCCCGTTTTATGAGGGATTTCTTCATTGTACATCCCTCCGGTGGTTTGGGATCTTTGTGTGTTCCTGGCTCAATTGGTGATACCTCCATTTGATTCCATTGATGAAGCTCTTTTGAATTACTTCACCTGGCAGGTGGGTTTCCTGGTTGCTCTCACGTCTGCTCGCAGAGTCAGTGAGCTGCAAGCTCTGGTTGCGGACCCGTCTTTTCCTGTATTTCATCATGACACGGTGGTCCTGCGTACTCAACCCCAGTTCTTGTCCAGGGTGGTTTCGGACTTTCCTGTCGATCTTTCCATTGTTCTTCCGGTCTTTTTTCCGAAGCCCCACTCGCCTCCTAGCGAGGTGGCGCTTCACACAATTGACTGTCAGAGGGCGTTGGCTTTTTGTCTTCAACGCACTCAGTCTCCTTGGACGGTTCCTCAATTCTTTTTGTCCTTCGACCCTAATTGGTTGGGACGCCCAGTTTCCAAGCGCACCTTGTCCAACTGGTTGGCTGCTTGTTTTTCCTTTTGCTACGCTCAGGCTAGTCTCGCGCTGCAATGTCGAGTCACGGGACATAAAGTCCGAGCGATGGTGGCTTCTGTAGCTTTCCTCAGGTCGACGCCTATCGAGGAGATTTGCAAGGCTGCCACTTGGTCTTCGGTTCATACTTTTACCTCCCACTACTGCCTGGATACTCTGTCCAGGAGCGACGGCCGGTTTGGCCAGTCGGTTTTGCGTAATCTGTTTTCTTGTATTGCCAACTTCCCTCCGTCCCTTTTTGGTTAGCTTGGAGGTCACCCACATGTGAGAATATGCTGCCTGCTTGTCCTGGGATAAAGCACAGTTACTTACCGTAACAGGTGTTATCCAGGGACAGCAGGCAGATATTCTCACAACCCGCCCGCCTCCCCGAGGTTGGCTTCTTTGCTAGCTATCTGAACTGAGGACCATGAGGAGGGTATGCGCCCTCTAGTGGATCAGGAAGGCACACACATGCGTGGTGCAGTGTGCAAACTTGAAACTTCAATCAAGTTTGCTTGAAAAGCTGTCCGCGCTGGGGCTCCGTGGATGACGTCACCCACATGTGAGAATATCTGCCTGCTGTCCCTGGATAACACCTGTTACGGTAAGTAACTGTGCTTTACATTGGTGGATACAAAGAAAGGTACATGCTTATACATCGTGATCACCTTCCCTTTACCTCATGCTTTTATCTCGTGATCATCCTCCAACTCAGCACTTAGATAAGGGCCTGATTAATACGTGGACAGAGCCTGAGTCTTTGCACATATGCAATGCCTGTCAGCTGATGTCCTTTCCAAATAAGGACAGATCAAATAAGATAAGCATGTGACAGTCCAAAGGTTATAATGCATGCTTCTTAATCTTTCTTGATTAGCCTTAATCTCAGGGCCTGCACGTAGGCAAAGTCTGATTGTTGCCCATATAAGGGATAAGGGTAAATCTGTGTCAGGTTAATATGTGACAAGGGTCTTGTGACAAGATGCTAGCATGTTCCTTTACTTAGAATGGCTGCATGGCAAGAAGGGAGAGGAATAATTCTTTCACAGGGGCTCAGAGCCTTACTCAGGGCCTAGATCCACACACAGGGCCTAGATCAGTGTGCCGACCTGGTCTGGTTCAGAACTGCTTGTGTGCTGACCTTGCCTGTGTTCTGATGCCCTGGATCAGAACTTATCAGATCTTTATCCCTACATATATTGTACCCTAATAATATGCATTGTTTTTAATATATATTTTCTGCTGATATTGTCTATGGCCTATTTTAATTTTGTTGCAAACTTCTTGAATTCGGCCTAATAGCTGTGTAGAAAAACACCAGTGGTTGTTAGTCTTGTATAATAACGTTTATGCTTTTGCTCTCTCTCTCTCTTAAGTGAGGTGCTGGCTGCAGAGTCCGTAGCATGCTTAAATAAAGCACTTTCCCGTTTGCGTGATATCTGGGAAGAAATAGGAATACTGGAGCACCAACGCATGGAAAGAACTGAGGTTGTCAAGAAACATATTAAAGTGAGTATAGCCTGTACGTCTTATCACAAATGATTCTGTGACCTACTGTGGGCTAAAAAAAATTCAGATTTTCCCTTTAAGTTTTGGACTAATACTTCCAACTAATTTCACTTAAGCCAACTACAGATGAAAGCTGTGACTATTCCCTTAAGCCATCAAGTTCCTTCCTATTTAAGGTTTTCAGAATGCTGTTGCACAAAGACTCCAAATAATTCCCCATTCTGCTTTGCAGTTTGTTCTTTAATAGCAGAAGGAGTGAGACGGCTTTCATAAGTTCATATAGAAGGGTTGATTAAGAGGTGTTTGTAAATTGGAAAGTGGGTGGGAGAAAATAAGTCTTGTTTTTATTCTATTAAGTATATTGTGCTGTAATGATGATAATTTATGTAAATGCATCTTCTTTTGTGCACAATTGAAGTTCTAAAAATGAATAAAGAACTTAAAAAAAAACCAATAACTTAATTTCCCATTGAGGCAATAATTATAGTGTAGACAAGGGGTAGGAAACTCCGGTCCTTGAGGGCCAGAATCCAGTCGGGTTTTCAGGATTTCCCCAATGAATGCACGAGATCTATTTTCATGCACTGCTTTCAATGCATATTCATTGGGGAAATCCTGAAAACCTGACTGGATTCAGGCCCTCGAGGACCGGAGTTGCCCACCCCTGGTGTAGACACATCTTTAAAAGCAACCCTTCCTGTTCCTAACATCTAGTGGGACCATAATCTCTGGTGTTGATTTCCATGGTAAACTGATCATAATATGCCAGACTTTATCCAAGTTTTAAAGATATTCTTGTTTTGCTGCACCATTCTGAACCAGTGGGTGTTGGTCCCTTCTAGCAGCAGATTGAGGTACAGCAAAACTGATCTCTTTTAGTGAACTCGCCAGTGTAACCTGCTAGTGCTTGGTTGAAAATTCCAGATTTCTCAACAACAGCAGCAGATGAATCCAGAGACTAGTGGGATAATACACATCTACCAGCAGGTGAAGATAGATAACTGATTAACAGGTGGTCCTATTGGTTGGCACCATCCCTGTATCCTCAGTATTCTCTATCTCCCAGCAGGTGATGGTTGCTGTTCCACGAGCTCCTGGTTTCTGGCTGGATTTTGGTGTATTCTGCTGTTGAGAATTTTTCTCTTCAGACAGTTTGGGGTGTTTGGCTGAGCAGTGCCAACTTTGGGAGTCACACCTGGGCTCCCCCAGGTCCCTGCTCCACCCTCCTCTCCCCTGGATTAAGGGTTCTTCATGGTCCTCTGTGTTTTTCTTTTTCCCATTAAACAAAACAAAAAAACCCTAGTGCTGAGAGGCTCCTGTGCTGTTACTGGACAGAGCTTAGCTGTCTGTTCCAGTCAGCAGCTACCAGCATTAATGTCGGTGAACTCCGGGGTGAGTGCTGTTTTTTTTCTGATCGTTGGTGTTATTGATTCTGCCGGGTTAGTCGCAGAGGTTCTTTGCCACGTGGTTGATCGGCGGGTGTATTTTCATGGCGGCTGAGGTGGTTAAAAGGTGTTCCCGCTGTGGGAAGCGACGAACACCATCGGGCCTATGTGCAGCGGGGTGTGCGGATGCTGTGGGGGACGATGTGCTGTTCGCGCCTCCTGTATCGGCCATTTCCCGCGCTGGCGAAGTTGGCCCTGCATCTCCCACACTCACGGCTGCAGCCGTTCCGCTTCGGTGCACGTCGGCGGCCGTGCTGGCTGTCAGCAATGTTGCTTCGGTTTCTTCTGCTGCGGGTCCGATTTCGGGGCATGAGATGACCTTTTCCACCCAGGCCCATTCGACTCCTGTGGTTTTTTTCTCCTGAGTTTGTGATGTTAATGCACAAGGCCTATTTAATGCAGTCCTCTCAGCGTCAGGCCAATATGTTGGGCCAGGGGTCGGTCCTTCAGGCCAGTGGACCCCCTCTGGAGTCTCAGGCCGCTAAGAGGCGCCGGATGACAGCTATGGATGGCGTTGCCCTTTCCTCCGACAACGCTTTCTCTCTGTCCCGTCCAGATTCGCTGGAAGACGGTGAGGTGGAAGATTTGGAGCTTGAGGATGCGCTGATGAGGGAGGTGAATGATCCTTCCGCGCTCCGGTTTTTTCGATTCATAGTCTAAAGTGCGCGAGGATAAAGGCGCGCCGACAACCGAGCGCGGACAACTGAGCGCAGGACTTCATTGTGCCGAAGAAAAATCGTATTTTAAAGAGCTTTGACGGGGGGGTGTTGGTGGGGAACCCCCCCCCCCCATTTAACTTAATAGAGATTGCGCTGGCGTTGTGGGGGGATTGGGGGATTGTAACCCCCCTCATTATACTGGAAACTTAACTTTTTCCCTGTTTATTAGGGAAAAAGTTAAGTTTTCAGTATAATGTGGGGGGTTACACCCCCCCACCCCCAACATAGCAGCGTGAGGCACAGCGACCCCTATTAAGTAGAGTGGGGGGGGTGTCCCCCCCCCTGTCAGAGCCCTTTAAAATATGGGTTTTCTTTGGCGCGATTAAGCCCTGCGCTCAGTTGTCTGCGCTCGGTTGTTGGCGCGCCTTTGTCATAGGGAGGAATTGCCTTCCTTTATTACCAAGGCGCTATAAGGCCTTAATATCTCTCAGCGAGATATGCAGGTGTCAGGTTCTGTTAATCCTCTTATGGCGGACACGAAAAAGCCGGCTAAAACGTTCCCGGTACACGAAGCGTTGCGTGAGCTTATTATTGCCCAGTGGGACACCCCGGAGGCTGGTCTCCGGGTATCGAAGGCTATGCACCAGTTGTATCCTGTCTCTCAGGACGAACTTGACAGATTTAGGAACCCCAGAGTGGACGCTTTGGTGGCCGTGGTTACCAAGAAGACTACCTTGCCGGTCGAGGAAGGTAATGCCCTCAAAGACACAGGATAGAAAGCTTGAATCTTCCCTTAAGCTGTCCTTTGAGGTGGCGGTGGTTACCTTACAAGCGGCGGTGTGCAGTTCCTATGCGGCACGGGCTTGCCTGCAATGGATTCAAGGTATGGCAGATAGGTGGATAGAGACCGGGGTGCCGGTACCATCTGACTTTCCAGATGTGGAAACGGGTCTGGCGTATATGGTGGACACCCTCTATGATATTATTAGAGCTTCGGCAAAACAAATGGCGCTCTCGGTAGTTTCTCGAAGATCCTTGTGGCTTTGTCACTGGGCGGCGGATGCGGCTTCCAAGCTTAGACTTGTGCGGCTTCCTTTTAAGAGTCATTTACTCTTCGGTGATGATTTGGAAAAATTGGTTAAGGGTTTTGGGGATACCAAAACGCAAAGGTTGCTGGAAGATAAACCTAAGACACCTTTGAGGGCGTTGTCTGCTAGAAATCGTTTCTGGGATGTTAGGAGATATAGACCTGGGAAACCGTCCTTTCCACCATCTTTCAGTTCTTCCTATAACTCTAGGATTCTCTTAACGCCTAAAAGTTCCTTTTGTCCTTCAAAGCCCCAACCTGCCCCGCCAGCGCGAACCCTGGCCTTGCGTAATTCCTAATGACGAGAGGTTGGCTCCCTCCTTCGTGACCATTGGGGAGCGGCTGTCTTCCTTTCTGGCGGAGTGGGCCCGGATCACGTCTGATCAGTGGGTTTTGGACATTATTCAAGGCGGTTACAAGTTAGAATTTTCCTCTCCTGTCGCAGATTCTTTCTTGGTCTCCCCTTGTACGAGGACTGCCAAGAGAGATTCGGTGCAGTGCACTCTTCAAGTTTTTTGGAGATTGGGGCAGTTATTCCTGTTCCTCCGGCGGAGAGGGGGCAGGGGAGGTATTCTATTTACTTCTTCCCTAGCAACAGCAGCAGATGAATCCAGAGACCAATGGGATAGCTCACATCTACCAGCAGGCGGAGATAGAGAAACTGATTAACAGTTGGTCCTATTGGCTGGCACTCCTCCTGTTTATCCAGTATTCTCTATCTCCCAGCAGGAAAAGGTCGCTATTCAACTAGCTTCTGAATTCTGGCTGTGGCTGGAACTTTATTTTCTCCTGTTGAGGTTTCTCTTCAGTGAGCCTGGACTTCAGATTTCCATGCTTATCTCGCTGGTTTCTCCTGTCACCATTTTCTCAAGGCACATGCTAGACGGGCCCTCCGACCAGACAGAAAGGGCTGTACAGCTCCTTTTAACCAGGAACCAGTTACCTACTCTATCAAACCCACGGAGGATCACGCGATATGTGGCTGTTAGCCTCATCCCTGAAGCTCTCATTAGCGTTGTGAGCTTTGTCTGATAACTGTAAGGATGCTGTTGCTTTCCACGGGGTGGTAGATGCAGCATCTTGATTGAGTCTAGTACGTATTCACTTTAAAGGACATACGTATTTCGCTCATGTTGCATAGGGTTAGTACTGTTTTCATGGTTCCAGTATATTCCTCTTTACATTGTGAAACTTGATTTTTCCTAGGAGAATCTTCTTGCAGATCCTACAGTCTCATCCTGCCATTCCCTGACCTTCTGCACTTCATTCTGAGGGGATCTTGACTTCTTCCAATGACTCTTCAGGCTTTCTCATGAGGGAGAAGATGCTATAATGTCAGGTCAGGGGGCTGTGAAAATTTTTCAGGATGCTTGCATCTTTGCATCCTCCTCAGGTTTCCAGTTCGTTCTTGGAGTCTCTATGTTTTGTGTTTCCCTTTTCAGTGTTACTGGTCCTCAGGACAGTTCTTGTAGTTCTTTGGGAACTAAGGGACGTTGTTCCACTTACTGCATGGTGCCCAAGATGGGGGCATTGGGCAGGCTGGATCCCATTCTGCTGAATTAGTTTCTCGGGGTTACACATTTCTGCAGACAACCTGGGAGTATATTTACATTTTCTCTATGGACTCCGAATCGGCACTTGGTTTGCCTGCCTCTCTTGGAGCAGCACTTTCGGTTTTGGCACATGCCATTTCGCCTACCCAAGGCTTCACGAACGTTTTAGGTGATGTGGGCGGTGGTACCGTTTTGGCGCTACCAGGCGATTCATCTAATTTCTTCTTGACTGCCTGCTTGATTCGGACGACTTCCAGTCGGGACATTTGACTGACACAAAAAGGGTGGTATCTTTTCCTCAGTTCTTTACACGTGCATCTTCGAATTTGCAAGGCGCTCTTTTCTCCTGTACTATTTATAGGTATATCGGGGTAATGTTTTTATTCATATAGGAGAGACATGTGTTTCTTTCCGGAGACTTGGGCGTGGGGTCTCGGTCTCAGATTGGTATTCTTCTTCGCTTACCATGACCAAGAGTATGGGATTCTGTACAATTTCTGGGATCCATATTGCTGACTCCACTGGGAACTTTGGCTTGCTTTCCCCTTCTTACGCTACAGCAGTCGCTTTTGTTCCGGTGGTTCCTGGTATCTCAGGGCTCCAATTATTTGGTATGCTCCTCCTGCATTGCTCTGTATGATTTGGTGGCTCAGCGCGATTTCTCTTTTCAAGGCATGCCTCGGTCTTTGCTGGACTAGCTCATGATCACCGACCATCCCGGGCTGTCAGGTTGGGGGGCTCGGTGGCGTCCATCCTCAGCTCCAGGATTCTGGTCTTCAGAGGCGACTCAGTACTTGTTCCTTCTTCTACTCTTGAGCAGGGTCGGGCTACCTTTCTGGAGCTTCAGATCATTCTTCCGGATTGCCGCTGAGGGTCCTTTTGGTCAATATTAGGATGGGGGTATTTCTCTACAGCTTGGGCAGTAGGTGTTGTACTCAGTTGGCAGGTGAAGTTGGTCTGCTTCAATGGGTGGACTCATCTTCGTCTTCTGTTGGCAGATCCTTTTATGGATCAGGATAAGAGTTTGGATAGACTTTCTCTCCGCGGAATCTGAGCATGGCTCATTTCTTGTATGTTACAGGGTACAGCGCTGTGTATGCTCTGGAAAGTGTGCATGTTAGTAATAGTGTAATCTTCTGCATCCTGGATATTGAGATTTGTGGCTCAGGCGTTCTAGCTCCTTTTATGGACGTGAGATCTCTTTGACCTAGACCTCATGGCCTCGTCTCTCAATTCTAAGCTTCCTAGCTTCTTCGGCGGGCCCAGGGAGTGGGAGTTAGAGGGGGTAGCTGCATGGCTCCTTTCTTGCCTCTGCCTTCTCTTTTTCAGTGTTTTCCGCTGGCTGATGATGGCTTGGATTTGCCATCTCGAGCTCGCTTTCCGGGCACAGTATTTGTAGAATCTCTGGACTGGCGACGCCATCCTTACTATGCGGATTTGATGAGTCTTTCGACAGCCGGACTAAGAAGTTTCCTGGTATCTCCGGCTTTGCTCGCCTAGGGTCCGATCAACATGGATATTTGTACTACTTTAGTATTACAACCTAGTTTTTTGAAAAATCTTGGCTGACATGTAAGGGTTATGCGAAGCAGGTTGTTTCTTTTCTTATCCAGGTGCTATGGACGTCTTCTCCTGTGGCTTCTGCTTCCTTTTGGAGGTTTTTCCTTTCTTGGGTGCTTCTTAATGTTTGAACCACTCCAGAGTTCCTTTTTGGCACAAGTGTATTGTCGAGGGCTTAGCGTTCAATTCCCTTCAGCTTCTAGTGCCATTCTTGGCTTGTTACAAGGGCTAGGTATATTGTTCTTCGCTTAATTCTCAGCTTCATGTAGTTCAGTTCCTAAACAGTGTGCGGTATATTCATGCGCCTCTTAGAAAGCCCGGTTTGGGAGTACAATCTTCACGTACTTCTTCTCAGTTTACCAAAGGCTTCATTTCATCCTTGTCTTTTGGGACTCTAAAGGGCTGTGCTGTTGAACATGGGGTTTCTTGTGGCCATGGCTCCAGCTCTACAGTTTTCTATGTTGCAGGCCTTGTTCAACGGGGATTCCTATTTCTGATTTCCAAAATATGGGGTATCAGTTCGGATGGTACCACTATTTCTTTCTAGGGGGGTGTCATCCTTTCATTCTCGCTTTTCCTTCCTTCTTCCTGGGAGGAGAAATTGGGAGCAGTGCTGTTATTCACTGCATTTTTTGATACGTACGTAGCGTTCTCCGCGAGCTCGGTTTCTAATGACTTTTAGTTGTTTATATCTCCTTTTTGTATTCTTCAAGGGACGCCTCAAACGTATGGCGGCGCCCGAAGCCTCCATTGCTCAATGGGTCCAGGAGGACATTCTTTATGCTTGCTTGCTGGCAGGGAAGCGGGTGGTGAAAGAACTTCATGACCATTCCGCCGGAGCGATGGCTACTTCTTGGGCTCAGCCCAGAGGTTTTTTCCTTGGAGGAGATTTGTCTCGCGGCTAATTGGTCTTCCGAGTGTGCTTTCTCTCCGCATTTCTGCTTGGATGTGGGGGCGCATGCGGTAGGGGCGTTTTGTGCTTCGGTTGTTGTGGAGGCGGCGTTTGCTTCCCACCCAGATTGAGGATTGCTTTGCTACATCCCATTGGTCTCTGGATTCATCTGCTGCTGTTGCTAGGGAAGGAAAAATTATGTTCTTACCTGTTAATTTTCTTTCCCTTAGACGCAGCAGATGAATCCAGAGCCCCACCCTTTCTGGATATTGTCTCTCGGTTTTTTCTTGTACAACTTTCGCAGTTTGTTATTATGGCAGGTTGTTTTCTGTATTATTGCATTTTGAGATTTGTTATGGGAAAGAAGTTTTTTACATGCTATGCCTATTGATGGTTACGGATGCTTGGGCAAGGAGCTATACTGGATAAACAGGAGGAGTGCCAGCCAATAGGACCACCTGTTAATCAGTTTCTCTATCTCCGCCTGCTGGTAGATGTGAGCTATCCCATTGGTCTCTGGATTCATCTGCTGCGTCTAAGGGAAAGAAAATTAACAGGTAAGAACATAATTTTTCCATTGTTTTGGGAAAGTTTTCTGTGACCCTTCTACTTTTTTCTGTTGTTGTGGATATTGTTTGCATTGGAACAAACTGAAGAGGGCACTATACTTCACTGGTGAAGGAGGAGGAGCTGAAAGATTGACATCCTTTTGCAACCAGAGAATATTTACCTACATTACAGACTCCTATGTGTATTAACAGAAAGATTATCATCCATGTAAGAATTAAATCTTTTACTTCTCTCTCCCCCCCTCCATTAGAGTCTCTTGGACATGATGATTGCTGAGGAGGAGAGTCTCAAAGAACGCCTCTTAAACAATATTGCTCTTTGCCGCAAGGAACTGAAAACAGTCTGCCAAGAACTTAACGTGTCTTCATTTGAAGTAAGTCATTTAACTTAGATAATCTGGACCCTCCTGGGGAAGAGCCAACTCAGAAGGGTACCCAAATAATTTGTAAAAATCAAAAGAAGCTCTATTGCTGTGATGAGGAACTCTTCTAAGTATAATTTGTCCCATATCTGATATAAAGAAGCCACTGGTAAGAATATAGTTAATCAGCATTGTAAGCCAAGTAGTAATATAAAAAGGAATATTACAGAAAAGGTATGAAGGAACAGGATCTAGTAAACATTTTTTCTAACCAAATTTAATGCAGAATTGCTTAAGTTGATGTTCTGTTATTATATCAAAAGTATGCCAGTATCTAACAACTGGTATCTCATCAAAAAATTTATCATTACAAAGTACAGTAAAACCTTGGATTGCAAGTAACTTGGTTTGCAAGTGTTTTGCAAGACAAGCAAAACATTTTTTTAAATTTTAACTTGATACACAAGCAATGTCTTGCAATACAAGCACATACAGTATGCACACATCACAACTGAGCCGATGGTTCTCCTCTCTCTGACGCTGCGGGAGTGTAGTGACTGTTCTAAATGAGCGAGGTCTTGTAATACAAGTACGTATAATAATAATAACAACAACTTTATTTTTAAATACCGCAAAACCACAAACAGTTCAGAGTGGTTTACAGAGGAAAATACAATCCGCCCAGGAGGTGGACCATCTGGTTACTAATGAAATAAATTTGACAGAGTTTTTGGAAGATAGTCAGGATGTGATCCAGAGTAGGTCCACTCTGTTAATAACATGCATGAATGAGATAGATAAAATGTTAATAATGAAAACTTACTTTAAAAATAGGTTGACAAAATTTTGTGGAGATCTGGTTAGAATTTTTTGTTGTTATTCTTATCAGACATACAAGTGATGTTTTCATATATATATCAGTGGTTCCCAAACCTGTCCTGGGGGACCCCCAGCCAGTCAGGTTTTCAAGATATCCCTAATGAATATGCATGAGAGAGATTTGCATATAATGGAAGTGACAGGTATGCAAATCTCTCTCATGCATATTCATTAGGGATATCTTGAAAACCTGACTGGCTGGGGGTCCCCCAGGACAGGTTTGGGAACCACTGAAATATATGTATGGTTTAATTTGTACACTTGTTGAGAGATTAAAAATGAATAAAGAGGAAGGGAAAAAAAAAAAAAAAGAATTTTTCCTGATGTATCAAGAGCTACGCAATTAAGAAGGAAAAAATTTTTAAAATTAAAAACAAGAGTGTTAGCTCTTGAGGCATCATTCTATCTAAAATTTCCATGCAAATGTCTTGTTAAATTACAAGACATTGAATATGTATTTTGGGATCCCATTCAATTGCAACAATTCTTGTTAGCTAGAGAGCAGAAATGAGTTTTATTCTTTAATGTGTTTCACAACTGAGAAATTGGAGGATGTAAGAGTCCCAAATGGTAGGGAAGGGTTTAAGATTCATAAGGCTGAATCAAGAACCAATTCTTAGTTTTCTTCTTATTTTTTGTGTAAAAAAATTGGTAGCATGTCTCCCCATTGTTGTGGGCTTGGAAAGGAATTTTGTTTGTATGTATAAATATTGGTTAAATTTTGTGTAAGAATCCTTTTTTTCCTGGTATCATCTGATATTGTAATCATTAAATATATATGAATAAATAAATAAAAAACCCAACAAAGTTAGAGCTCTGGCAGCTTCTGTGGTTTTCCTTAGATCTACTCCCATTGAGAAAATATGTAAAGCTGCCACTTGGTCCTCAGTTCATACATTCACTTCTCACTATTGTCTGGAATCTTTCTCCGGATGGGATGGGCACTTTGGCCAATCTGTATTACAAAATTTATTTTATTAAAGGCCAACGTTTAAGAATATTACCGGCCGTATCGAGATGGAAGAAGAGATTCTCTTTCTCAAAGGACCCTCAGCCACAAGAAGGCATCCGCTCAAACTCAGGGGCGGGAAATTTCATGGCGACACCAGGAAATATTTCTTCACCGAGAGAGTGGTTGATCCTTGGAACGAGCTCCCGGTGCAGGTGATCGAGGCAAACAGCGTGCAAAAATTTAAGAGCAAATGGGATGCCCATGTGGGATCCCTTAGAGGGTTAAGCCAAGGGAACCTGTCACCAGGAGTGGGATCCCTAGGATAGTAGGCTTGGGGGTGGGTCAGTAGAGTGGGCAGACCTGATGGGCTATGGCCCTTATCTGCCGTCATCTTCTATGTTTCTATGTAACATTCCCACCATTCCATCTCTGTTAGCTTGGAGGTCACCCATTTGTGAGAATATGCTGCCTGCTTGTCCTGTGATAAAGCACAGTTACTTACCACAACAGGTGTTATCCAAGGACAACAGGCAGATATTCTCATAAGAACATAAGCTGTGCCTCTGCTGGGTCAGACCTGAGGTCCATCATGCCTAGCAGTCCGCTCACGCGGCTCCCCATCAGGTCCAGGACCTGTATACTAGCCCTCTGTCTATACCCTTCTATCCCCTTTTCCTTCAGAAAATTGTCCAATCCCTTCTTGAACTCCAATACCGTACCCTGTCCTATCATTTCCTCTGGAAGCGCGTGTTCCTAGCATTGGTTCTGATTCTGTCCCCTTTTAATTTTTCTGAATGCCTTCTCGTTCCTGTAGTTGTCGAAAGTTTGAAGAATCTGTCCCTCTCTACTCTCTCTATGCCCTTCGTGATCTTGTAAGTCTCTATCATCCCCTCTAAGTCTCTGCTTCTCCAGCAAAAAAGCCCCAGTCTCTCTATTCTTTCAGCGTATGAAAGGTTTTCCATACCTTTTATCAAACGTTTCGCTCTCTTCTGAACCCTCTCGAGTATCGCCATATCCTTCTTTAGGTACAGCGACCATTACCCCCAAGTCCCTTTCTTGGGAACTCTCACTCAATAACAGCCCTCCCATCGTGTAGCTGTACCTCAGATTTCTGTTTCCTACATGTAAGACTTTACATTTCTCTACATTGAGCTTCACCTGCCATCTCGTTGCCCACTCCCCTAGTTTATTCAGGTCCCTTTGTAAATCTTCGCAGTCCTCTTTAG
The DNA here is from genome assembly GCF_902459505.1 of Geotrypetes seraphini. NCBI lineage: Eukaryota > Metazoa > Chordata > Amphibia > Gymnophiona > Dermophiidae > Geotrypetes > Geotrypetes seraphini. The sequence goes on from NC_047097.1 coordinate 32,037,519, forward strand.
TCCTAGCCCCATTAAATAGCTTGTTATCTCAGGACAAGCAGGCAGCATATTCTCCACATGTGGGTGACGTCATCTACGGAGCCCCAATCGGACACTCTCGCAAGCAAACTTGCTTGAAGATCTTAAAGTTTGTGAGAGTACTGTGCATGCGCGGGTGCCTTCCCTCTCGAGCTAGGGGGCACGTCTCCTCCTCATGGCCTCAGTTCTTCGTTTTCTGCAGAGCCAGAAGCCCAGTTCCTCTGCTCTGCGAGATCGGAGTGCCTCTTGCACCGCGGCTTACTTCGTTTTTTTATTTTCGGGTGAGTCGCTGTATGGTACGTTTCCAAAAAAAATAAAATTATAATCTTAAAACCGGTTTTTCTTCTGACTTCTGTCGTTGACCCAGCGCTCCGAGTCCGCCTTGGCCAGTGAGCCTCGCGCGGCATCACTTGGGCTTATGTCCCAGCCGGTCTCTGGTTTCAAAAAGTACACTTATTGTGGTCGGGTGATCTCTATCACTGACCCCCACTGTTGGTGCATTGAGTGCCTCGGGGCAGATCATCATTTGGACTCCTGCCCGCGTTGTGCTATTCTTCAACTGCGTGCGCTTCGGAGAAGGGCCAGGATCCTTGAACTTTTTGGTATGGATCTGGTGGCACGACCGACCTCGACCCCGGTGGGGGCCTCGGGCTCCAACGTCTCCACCATCAAAGTCGCCTTCATCTGTGAAGTCCTCGTCTGCCTCGACAAAACCTGTGGCTCCGGGTAAGTCTCCTTTTCCTCTCTCAGGTCCCTTGGCGAAGAAGCCTACTCCGGGGTCTCAGGGGGGTGCGACTGTCCATGCCCCGTACAGACCTCTTCCAAAGCATGCCTCCACTCAAAGGAAAACTCTTCATCGAGGTCGCCTCGTTGGAGCACACTGCTGCACCTCCTCGACCTGATCCGATGGTCTCGGTGCCGATGTTCGAGGACATGCTGAAGGCCATCCTGCAGGTGCAGATCTCCTCGGTCCTGAGCCAACTTGCCCCGGCTTCGACCCCGACCCCGGCTGGCCAGACTGAGCGCCCGCTCGACACCCCTCGCAGGCGGTCTCGACAGCTTTCCTCTAGTGGGTCATCCCCTGCTACTTCGAGGCCCGGGTCCCCGCTTCGTGTGCCTCGATCAAAGCATACCTCGAAGTCCGCTCCTTTTTTTAGGCTTCCGCCCTCGAAGAGGTCGAGGGACTTGTCTCCTCGGGGCACATCTCCTGCTCCACATTCCTCAAGGCGCTTCAGGGAGCCAGTGCGGTCTCGACAAACTTCTCGCTCCTGCCGGTGGTCCTTCCCGTCAGTCTCCCTGGGTCAGGGTGGTTCAAAAATATTTCTTCACCAAAAGTGTGGTTGATCGCTGGAATAATCTTCCACAACAGCTAATTGAGGCCAGCAGTGTGCCATATTTTAAGAAAAGATGGGATTGGCATGTGGGATCTCTTCATGGAAGTAGTTAGGGGGTGGGCCATTAGTGTGGTCAGACTAGATGGGCCGTGGTCCTTTTCTGCCGTCATGTTCTATGTTTTTATGTTTCTATGAGGTCGAGACCCTCGAGGAAGTTGGTTTCCCCTCCGGTTCCTCATACCCCTGGCTCTTCCCCCAGTGGGGGACGCCGTGGGGGCTTCTCTGCCTCTCCGGGCCCTTGGAGCTGAAACTTCTTCTCTGTCCTTCTCCCGTGACTCGGACATGCCTGCTCTTTATTCCAGGGAAGCGTCCCTGTCTTTTTCGGGGGCTTGACATTCCGGATCCTCCTCGCCTCACGAGACCCCTTCTTTGTCTCGGACCTCCTCTTTTGCTAAATTTGTCTCGGACATGGGTAGGGCTCTTCAGCTGGATCTCCAGTCTGAATCCCAGTACACCAAGGAATACCTGGATGAGTTTGGAGCTGCCTCATCCCCCTAAGGAGTCCTTGCGGCTTTCTCTGAATCAGGTTCTCAAACAGACCTTCCTCCGTAATCTGGAAGCGCCTTATGCCATCCCGGCCATCCCTTCCAAGATGGAGTCTCAATACCGTATGGTACCATGTAAGGGTTTCGAGAAGTTGCAGCTCTCCCACTAGTCTCTGGTGGTCGAGTCCTCGCTCAAGAAGTCCAACCCCTCCAGGATCTATGCTGCCGTCCCCCCGGGCAGAGAGGCTGGACAATTGACAAGTTTGGTCACCGCCTTTATCAAAACTCAATGATGGCGAACAGCGTCCTTAACTACAATTTTACGTTTATTTCTTACCTCAAGCACTGCCTGAAGGTTCTGCAGTCTTTTCTTCCTGACGTCTCCTCCTGCTGTCAGCAGGCATTCAGTCACCTTTTGGAGACGTTGTCCAGTATCCGTGTCTACATGCTGTAAGCTGCGTATGACGCTTTTGAGCTGTCGTCCCGGGTCACGGCCTTTGTGGTGGCAATACATCGCTAGGCTTGGCTGCGTCTGGTGGACATGGACCCCAATTTGCAGGATCGCTTGGTGAATCTCCCCTATGTGGGGAACGAGCTCTTAGATGACTCGATCGAAGCGGCCACAAAACGTCTCTCAGAACACGAGAGATCCTTCGCCTCTCTGGTGTGCCCTTCAGCCTTATATGCTATAGTGAAATCATTTACAATGAAAGAAAAATACACTTCCCCCTCCCCATTCGCAGTTTCACAAATTTGCGATTTTTTTTTTTTTTTTTTGGACAGGGGAACCAATATTTTATCACATTCCTGCCTCGCTCCTGCCCCTTGTAGATCGCCAATAGGAAATGGCTGCCGTGAGCACCCGCCGTAGTTTCGAGAGACGAGCAAGTTATTTCCACCCTTCTCCAAGCAAAAAAGAGATCTACTTCTGCGTTTTATGCTAGAGTATGGAGAGTGTTTGAATCTTGGTGCGGTGACCAGGGTGTTTCACCTTTCCATGCTTTAGCAAACATTCTATCTTTTCTACAGGATGGAGTTGTCAAGGGCTTGGCGTACAATTCTCTTAAAGTTCACGTAGCAGCTATTGCTTGTTTCGATCTTCCCTTGCTTCTCAGACTGATGTAGTTCGGTTTCAGAAAGGAGTACAACATATTCGTCCACCTGTTAAGAAGCTGTGCCCAGAGTGGAGCCTTAAGTTAGTCCTTGGAGGTTTGCAGAAGGCTCCATTTGAGTCTTTGTCCACTTGAAAGATGTCACGTTGAAAGCAGTATTTCTTGTAGCTATGGCTTCAGCCCGGCGGGTTTCTGAGTTGCAGGCGTTGTCATGCAGAGACCCTTTTTTGCGAATTTCGGATTCAGGGTTCTCAATTTGGACTATGCCTTCGTTTCTTCCGAAGGTTGTTTCTTCCTTCCATGTCAACCAGTCTCTCTTCCTTTTTGTTTTTCGGAAGCAGGATTGGGGGGCATGCTTCTCTTCGCTTCATTTCCTGGATGTGCGTAGAATTCTTCACTATCTGCTGGTTAGTAACGAATTTCGCTGTTCCGATCACCTCTTTGTGCTGTACGCGGGACGCAACAGGGGTATGGCAGCGTCCAAAGATTCCATTGCTAGGTGGATCAGGGAGTCTATTGCTTCCACTTATTTGATAAAAGGGAAGCGGTTACCAGAAGGCCTTCATGCTCATTCAACTAGAGCGATAGCTACTTCCTGGGCTGAGTCTAGAGGATTTTCCTTGGAGGAGATTTGTCGTGTGGCTACTTGGTCTTCTAAGAATACCTTTTCTAACCATTACAAGTTGGATGTGGCAGCGCGTGCGGAGACTGCTTTCGGTGCTTTGGTCATCGCGGAAGCGGCTTTTGCTTCCCACTCAGTTTGAGGATTGCTTTGCTACATCCCATTAGTCTCTGGATTCAGCTGCTGCCGTTGCTAAGGAAGGAAAAATTATGTCTTACCTGTTAATTTTCTTTCCTTTAGACGCAGCAGATGAATCCAGAGCCCCACCCTTTCTGCATATTGTCTGTTGGGTTATCTTTCGCATGTTTCAGAAGTTTTGTTATAGTTGGTAGTTGTGTTCTGCATTAATATCTTTGAAATTTGTTATGGGAAAGAAGTTTTTTGCATTCTGAGAATTTTCTGGTTCCGGATGCTTAGGCAATGAGCAATACTGAAGCTGCAGGAGACGTTCCATCCAAGACGACCACCTGTTAATCGGTTCTCTATCTCCACCTGCTGGTCGATGTGTGCTATCCCACTAGTCTCTGGATTCATCTGCTGTGTTTAAAGGAAAGAAAATTAACAGGTAAGACATAATTTTTCCTTCTCTAGTGCTTTTGCCTATCACCTGGAGTAATGTGTTGTTATGAGGTGGACAGTGGTGTGGTATGCAATTTTTTTAAGTGGAATAAGTTAATTGTAGAATAATTCATGTACCTTTTTTTTTTTTTTTAAGGAAAAAGAGAATAGCACAATCCTAGAACTAGAGAGTGCTTTGCGTACTCGTCTAAAAGTTTTATCAAAACAAAAGGATGACAGACTTCAGGAGCTGAAAACTTTGAAAAAACAAGAACAAGACCTTTGTGATATTCTTTGCAAAAAACCCTGCTATATTGACAATGAGGCTGTTCCAAGTCTAGAGGAACTAGATCAATTCAGACAACACTTGGCTGCATTAACTGCTGAAAAGGTATTTTATATTTTAAAAAAAAAACTCAGTGTGTACCTTTTTTGTCACTTTCTAACAATCCTTGGTTTACGAGCATAATTCGTTCCAGAAGCGTGCTCGTAAACCAAATTGCTCGTGCATCAAAGCGAGTTTCCCCAAAGGAAGTAAGGGAAACTCGCTTGATGTGTGTGTGTGTGTTCCCCCCCTACCCCCCCCACGAGGCCACCGGTGCTGCTCTACCACCTCCCCCCCCCATCCCACGAACGCTCCCTGAACTGGCATCGCCCCCCCCCCCCCCCCCCCCCCGGTGCGTGAGAACCGGCATTGCCCACCCAAACTGAAGCCTTACCCTATCTGGCACTGGTACGCAGCCCACAGTTTGTGAACAAAGATCCTGCCTCTTGCCTGGACCTTGAGCATCTGTGCTATACTATTTTTCTGATTGCAGGATTGCAGAAAAGCAGAATTTGTAAGCACCAAAAGACAGATAATTTTATGCATGGAGGAACTGGATCATCTTCCTGACAACAGCTTCGAGCGAGATGTTGTGTGTGAAGATGAGGAAGCTATTTGTTTATCGACTGAGAACATTGCTGCTCTTAAACAATTGTTACATCAGGTATAATAAAATCATTTCCATGGTGTTTTCTCACTAGTTTTGAGGTTTGAATTGAGTTATATGTTGTGGTTTGTGTGTCTATCTTAACCCCTTCTGAAGGATGCTTAAAAATCTCAACACCCGGGAGAGGGAGGGTGGGAGAGAGATATTTGTCATGGTTTTATTCTCTTGCAAGGTATTGGTTGGGTGGGGGAGGGGGATTATCACGCTATGGGGATTTTGATGGATTATAAATGCATATATGAATAATGCTGTTTGTATAGATACTGTACTGCATTTTTGTTAACTTTGAAAAATTAAAAAAAGATTTAAGCAACAAAAAAAAAAAAAATACTCAATATAGTCTGCAGGTTTTATGTTTCCAGGCGGATTTCTTGGGTCACCAAGCCGCAAAATGGTACAAGTTGATATATGAATTTTTAAATAAAAAAAAGAAAACTGGTCTTAGGGATATTTGGAGTATTGAGATTGGACAGACAATTTCTGCATCTCAATGGCCACGATTTTGGTCCTGGAGATTAAGATCTACAAAGTCAGCATCTATGAGTCAAACATGGATGTTTTTATTACATAGAGTGTTATGGACCCCTACGCGCCTGCAAAAGATAGATAATACTAGATCCAATAGATGCTGGCATTGTAAAATAGAAATAGGGACGTTAGATCACTTAATTTTTTTTTGTCCCTGTGTAAATGCCTTTTGGAATCTGATTTGGCCCCAAATTAACAAATTACTAGAAAATCACGTAGGACTCTCATATGATACCATACTATTTGGCACTGCAATGAGAACTCAGAGTCCGATCTCAGCAGATAATAACAAGCTGCTATTAATATTAACAGGAGTCGCCATACAACAAATCACTCAAAATTGGAAAGATTATACTAAATTAAATTATACTTTCTGGTGGAACTCTGTATGTCACATCTATAAAATGGAAAAAGTATTAGCATTACAAAATGGGAATCTTCATAATTTCAAGAAAATTTGGCAACCATTGACTAATTATTCTAATGATTAGATTTCTTAGCACATTCGCAATACTTATATAGGAATGGGGTGGGTTATGCATAATTTTTGGAATCATTAATTGTAAAAATGGGGAGGGATTTATAACTTTTGATTATATATAATTTATAATATATACTGCTTATAAATTAAATTGTATTAATGATAGATACAATGATATATAGTAAATAATTATATTACTTGTGATTCAATTGTTGTAAAAATTGGAAATTTAATAAATAAAAATTTGAAGAAAAAAAAAATCTCAACTACCTTTTGGCATAGTTTTGAAAAGTGACATAATAAGTCAGAAAAATCATTGGGTATTTGCAATTGAAGGATCAAAGTACTGAAATCACTAGACAGACTGGTTTCTGATGAGTGAATGTATGGAAAAGAAGAAAATTACCAGGTATAAACAAAGAAGATCCAGATCTCCACAGTATTCCAGGAAAAAAAAATCTCTTAAACTTAGGACTCTTTACTAAATCCATTAATGGTGGTTTTTAGATTTAAATATATAAATATGCATGTCGAAATTCACCCTTAGAACTGTTGCTACAATAATGGGGCTTCTTGTACAATCCTGCTCTATTCTTGGACAGTGGCTCATGCATCCCATGTCGCAAGACTGCTTGTTCTCATTTACAGTTTTTTCAGACCCTCCCCTCTTACCTCAGTGCTGCCCTCAGGAATCCAGTTGCTTTCCTACAAGTAAAGACAGTAGGAGCTAGTCTTTTCTGCTCATATTTAATTTTACTTCTACTCAGAATTTTTATGCTGCAGTATTTTGTAGATAGTCTGTTGGCTGCATTGCAGTGCACTTCCTGGATAGCCTGCATCTTCAGATCAGAGCTCAGGGACTGCTCCCTTGGGAGCTGGCTCACCCCAGGTTTGTCTGTTTGGCTCTGTGAGGTGTGTCCAGTATCTGAGCCGACTGAGTTCCTTCATTAGGTTGTTTGTGTGGCGTGTGGTTCCCAACAGGTGGAGTTGGGCCAGAAGGGCAGATCAGCAGTCCAGTTTCCAAGGCTTATTGAGGCAGAGAATCTCCCTGTACGCTGTTTGTTTCTTCTACTGCAGCGCTGTGCACAGCATTGCACAGTGTGTACAGGACTGACAGCCTGTTACAGTGATTGGGGGGGTCTTTAAAAGTGATTTTTGGGCAATTTGGGAATTAGCCCTAGTCCTCACCCCTAAGTTTGCCATTTTGGAGGGTTCGTGTGCTTTTCCTAGGCTATTTTTATAAAAATTACTCCAGCGGCCATCTTGGATTTTCCTGATTTGAATCTAGTGATTTTTTGGTTCTGCAAGAAAACCGCTCAGATGGAATCCTCAGGGCAGGATAACATAAGAACATAAGAATTGCCGCTGCTGAGTCAGACTAGTGGTCCATCGTGCCCAGCAGTCCGCTCACGCGGTGGACCTTAGGTCAAAGACCAGTGCCCTAACTGAGACTAGCCTTACCTGCGCACATTCTGGTTCAGCAGGAACTTGTGTAACTTTATCTTGAATCCCTGGAGGGTGTTTTCCCCTATAACAGCCTCCGGAAGAGCGTTCCAGTTTTCCAACATCCTCTGGGGGAAGAAGAACTTCCTTACGTTCGTACGGAATCTATCCCCTTTCAACTTTAGAGAGTGCCCTGTCGTTCTCTCTACTTTGGAGAGGGTGAACAATCTGTCTCTATCTACTAAGTCTATTCCCTTCATTATCTTAAATGTTTCGATCATGTTCCCTTTGCCTCCTCTTTTCAAGGGAGAAGAGGCCCAGTTTCTCTTAATCTCTCACTGTACAGCAACTCCTCCAGCCCCTTAACAATTTAAGTCGCTCTTCTCTGGACCCTTTCGAGCAGTACAGTGTCCTTCTTCATGTACGGCGACCAGTGCTAGATGCAGTATTCGAGGTGGGGCGTACCTTAGCCAGGTACAGCGGCATGATAACCTTCTCCGATCTGCTTGTGATCCCCTTCTTAATCATTCCTAGTATTCTGTTTGCCCTTTTTGCAGCAGCCACACATTGCACGGACAGCTTCATCGACGTCAACCAGTACTCCCAAGTCTCTTTCCTGGAGTGTCACTCCGAGTACTGCACCAGACATCCTGTATTTGTGTATAAGATTTTTGTTACCGACATGCATCATCTTACACTTAGCCACGTTAAACCTCATTTGCCATGTCGCAGCCCATTTCTTGAGCGTGTTTGTCGTGTTGCAGGTCTTTGCAATCCTTCTGCGTCTTCACTACTCTGAATAACTTTGTATTGTCTGCAAATTTAATCACTTTGCTCGTTGTACCAATTTCCAGGTCATTTATAAATATGTTGAAGAGCACGGGTCCAAGCACCGAACCTGCGGTACTCCACTTGTGACACTTTTCCAGTATTGTCCATTTACCCCTACTCTCTGTTTCCTATCTGCCAACCAGTTTTTAATCCACATGAGTATTTCACCCTCGATTCCATGGCTTGCAATTTTTCGAAGCAGTCATTCATGCGGGACCTTGTCGAACGCCTTCTGAAAATCCAGATATACAATGTCAACCGGCTCGCCCTTGTCTATCTTCCTGTTTACTCCCTCGAAGAAGTGCAGCTAGTTCGTCAAGCAGATTCCCCAAGTTGACCAGGGATGATTTGACGGCTAATGAAACAGATGACCAAGATATCCTGATGATGCCATTACATACACAGACAGGCACTACCACTGCGGGGAGAATACAGCAACACTTGCAGATCTGCAAGTTTCAGATCTAGGAGAGGTTGTGGACCTGGGTGAAGATCCTACGGTGCGGAGATTCTTTAAGCCCTCAGCTTTGGTCAGTCTTATTTCTGAATCCCTCCAGGAGATGAAATTGGAGGTTGGGCAGTCAGCAGTAGCGGAATGCTCTCTTATGAGTAGCATGAAACCATAGTCTTTGTCATTTCTTGATCATTTTAGACATAGCAAAGATGCTCACGTATCACTAGGAGGCGTTAGAGGGCCGTCAGAGTTGTTAGAGCCATGTCCAAGTTTACTCAAAGGCAGACACGTTTAATCCCTATTTCTGTAGCGCCTGGTAGACTGGGTATGAATGGGTATATAACTCATCATGACCAGCAGGTGGAGACTGAAACAAAACTGTGGAATAGTACATAAGAGATACCTTTCCCTATTCCTATCAGTCTTCTTTCAGTCTCAGCAGGTGTGGGGAGCTGTACCCATCTCCCTTTGTAGGGCTGTTGGAATTTGTTTAGGGATCCTGGTCCCTATTTTTGTGCCAGATTAAGCTTGGGCGGGCCCTGTTTGGGGGTTTGTCTGACCTCAGGGGGTGTCAAACCTGGCGGGTCTCGTGCTGGGTCTCTCCCCTCCATTTCTTCCACCACCCAAAAATTTTTGCAGAGGAGCCTCAGCAGTGAGCCTTGTCCCCTAATTCAAGCAAGGAATATTGCTTTGAGAGCCAGTAGAGTCTGTTCTGTTAAAAAAAAAAATCCTGAGGTAGTGCTGGTCTGAAGGTTGCTTTCCTTTAAATTTGTTGTATTTACTGTTTTTTTACTACTAACCGGCACTTTTTTCCTAGATCACGTATGGAGCAATGAGCACTTTACAGGGGAAAAAGCAATCATTGTGCTCCAGATGCAAGGCATTCGTGGCCAGCCTGTGCAAGCGGTGTACAGGCTGGTGAGGTAGTGGAGCTCCTTGGCAGCCGCTGCAGGCATCCAGAGCTCCCCGACGCTAGTGCCTTGCGAGTCAACTGGGAGCAGTAGGGAAGCCTGGTCTTCTCCCACCGCCCACGGAAGGATTTCCTTAGCCGCCGACAGTAAGAGTGAAAAGGATTCCCTTACCGCCGGTTCAGCTCAAGACTCCCTCTCAGCTGATTTTGTAACAGCTGGTGCCGGCTTCCCTGCTTTAGTGGCTGGGACAGTTCAGGCTTCCCAACTGCTACAGGCCCTGGAGGGGTTATTTTTGGTGGGAACTTCACCATTTTCTCAGACAGGTCACTCCATTTTGTCTTCAACCTCAGGTGACCTTCCCCTTGCATTGGAAAAACAGGGGCAGGTTTCAGCTGGGCCCCCTGCTGTGGCAAGGAGTCCCATGAGAACCCTGGGGTTTCCCCCCCCTGATTTAATTTTTGCTTTGTGCAGAGCCTATTTTCAGGCGGCTGGGGATCCCACATGCCCCCAGGGGGTTTCGGGGGAGGGTTCAATCTGTACCCCCTGTGTCTTTGCCTCCTTCTTCTCCTTTGGCCTTCCCTCATCCAAGCGCCCGAGGGTGGCTTGGGATGAGGATTAGTGGTTAGAGGAGTATGTTGGCCTGGATGAGGACCTGGACCCTTTTGAGGATTTCCAGGATCCTCTCGAGGACATGGTAGCGGTTTTCCTGCCTTCCGGCAAAGAGGCATCCATGGTGCGCCTTTTTCAGAGGGATGAGCTACCAGACTTGATTCAGCAGGGCTCCTCGGTGCTGCGTTTTGAGGAAGCGCCACCAGAGACCCCACGTGTGTGTGTGGGGGGGGGACCTCTTCAAAAGTGGATCTGCGCTGCTTCCCGCTTTTTTCCTACGCATCAGGATATTCGAGAACTCGTACTGGCGCAGTGGAATACACTGGAGGTACCGTTTCAGTTGCTTTGGTCTTGTATGGAATGCAGCAGTACCGTTTGCTGCACAGCTGGTACCTCTGGTATGGCAGGGTGTCGAGGCGTTGGTTACCTCGATGACGAGGCACACCTCAGTGGTGACATAGCCTGCACAAATGAAGAACGATGGTGGTGTCAACGCTTGGCATGCATCGAGGGACTCGTTGCAGAGATTGCCTGTGATTCTAGTTTTGATGGTTTACCTAATCCGATGCAGAGTCTGATATTGCAAAATGCCTTGATGCTGGTACCATCGGTGTAGTCCTCTGAAGACATGTCCACTGTTCCCAAAAAGCTTCTCTTGTTGAGTCTTACAAGAATGCTTTTGCAGAGTGAGACAGCGAGTACTCGATTCTCCAGCCCAGAATATTGAATACACCATTTGTTCGGATCAGTGATGGAGATGGGCCAGTTACGACGAGTTCACTAATTGAACCTACTGGAATGCTTCGATATTCAAGGAAAAATAGCAGCGGCTAAGTCAAGAGTCGATTTTCACTCAGCACATTCAGTGCCCAAAGGCTGAGACAGAGGCACAAGGCCTGAACTGAGGATAAAAATTATTTTAAATGTTTTATTATTTGTACACTTGTTGTAAGATTAAAAAATGAATAAAGAATTTAAAAAATAATAATAATAAATTATTTTTTTTATAAATCTTGAAATTAAATACACTTGAATTTCCATCATATTCAACATTAATAATAAATGATAAAATTTAATCCCTCCCATATCCTATACATTCACATAAATCCTATAAAATTTTCTTTCCTTTTGATCTAGACAGTTAATAAAAATTCATAACCCCCTCACCCTCTCATTTGCATTGTACTTATAATGGAAAAATAGTATCTATTCATTACAATAATTTGTCAATGGCCCCCCAGATCTCTTTAAATTTCTTATAATTTTTGTATGGCTATGGTTCTTTCCATTTTATAAATGTGACATAACAAATTCCACCAAAAACTGTAATTGAGTCTACTCCAATTCTTCCAATTACTTGTGATATGTTGTATGGCGACCCCAGTCATAATCAATAGAAGTCTGTTATTTTTAGATGAAATTTGGCTCTTTGCTCTCATTGACATACCAAATAGAACTGTATCATAAGTTAATGCCACAGGATTTTCCAATAAACAATTTATTTGGGCCCATATTGATTTCCAAAACACCAAGATAAATAGACAATAGAATAATAAATAATCTAGAGTCCCTGCTTCATAGAAACATAGAAGATGACGGCAGAAAAGGGCCACAGCCCATCAAGTCTGCCCACTCCAACAACCCTACCCCCTTGAATTTACCCCCCTAGAGATCCCATATGTGTATCCCATTTCCTTTTAAAATCCTTCACGCTGCTGGCCTGAATCACCTGAGGTGAAAGTTCATTCCAACGATCGACCACCCTTTCGGTGAAGAAGAACTTCCTGGTGTCGCCATGAAATTTCCCACCCCTGATTTTCAGCGAATGGCCTCTTGTGGCAGAGGGGCCTTTAAAAAAGAAGATATCATCCTCCACCTCAATACGGCCGGTGATATATTTAAACGTCTCTATCATGTCTCCTCTCTCTCTACGTTCTTCAAGTGAATATAGCTGCAATTTATTCAGCCTTTCTTCATACGGGAGGTCTTTGAGTCCCGAGACCATTTTGGCCAGCATCTGTTAGACTTAGAGCTATCTAACTTTTGTAATCTAACTGGGGTCCAAAATGCTCCATGTAGAAGACTCTATAACAACTGGTACTACCACTGGCTGCTTCTAATTTAGTGGTGGCTGGGGATTTTAATGCTGTTATAGATCCTTTAATGGATAAAAAAACCTAGTAAAAATTAAAGTTGAAAACCTCGACAAAAAAATTTTAAAAAGAAGAACTTGTATACTCGAGAAAAAGAATAGCACGAAGACAAAATATAAGAATTTGAAAACTGGAAGGCAAAACCCATTTGGACAAAGTCCAGATACAACTTCTTCGCTCCACGGAAAATGAAGAACTGAGGAACCGTGGGAAGGTACTCACGCGAGCATGGTGTGGGCAGTCTCGAAGCTTTATTGAAGCTTAAAGTGACAGTACACTTTAACCTATGACATCCTCGGAACCCGGTATGGACAATATACCGGGTTCCGAGGATGTCACCCACATGTGAGAATATCTGTCTGCTGTTCCTGGATAACAACTGTTAACAGTAAGTAATATATATTTGCAAGAAATAGCAAATATAATAGAAGATACTGACCTGTCTAAATGTACTGCAGTTTGTATTAATTTTATATTTTTAAGTGTACAACGTATCATAATAAACTCAATTAATCAGAGCACTTGCATATCTTATCATAATAATCTAAACATACAAATGTAACCCTCTCCCCACCCTCCCTCAAATCTCTTCATTTATAATAAGAAACCTATATTTGTATCCCTCCCCCCTCCCATTACTATTTGTTGTATGACTAATAGAAAAATGGCATTTAATCATGACAAAAAGACGTTAATGGCTCCCAAATTTTAATAAAATTATTATAATTTCCATTTTGTATTGCTATTTATCTTTCCATTCTATATATGTGGCATAATTCATGTTAATCATGTGTATTCATTTGGGCACTATAGGGTAAATTTTTGCTCTTGCTAGCAATGTTATGATTTGAACTATCAATTGAGGCTAGTATGGCTATAACTCTTCCTATAGCAGTATATTAAAGTTTCTTGGATTTATTGTTCTATTGTCCATTTATTTTGGCTTTTTGGAAATCAATATGGAGGCCAAATAAATTGTTGATTGGAAAATCCAGTGGCATTATTGTATGATACTGTACTGTTTGGCATGTCAATGAAAGCTAAGAGTCAAATATCATCTAAGAACAACAGGCTATTACTTGTTATGACAGGAGTTGCCATACAACAAATTACAAGCAAGTGGAAAAATTGAAGGAAGCTTACCTATAGTTTTTTGTGGAATTCCTTGTGTCATATGTATAAAATGGAAAGAACATTAGCCACTCAGGGAATTTCAGGAGATTTGGGAGCCATTAACAAAATATTGTAATGTCTAAAAATTATTTTTTCCCTTTAAAAATGCACATCCGGGAGGGGGGGGTTGCTATGATAATGAATTTTGCTATATAGGTATGGGATTCATGATAGATGTTTTAGGTGCTGGAAATTGTGATTGATTAGGTGGGGGGATAAATTCTGATATGGATATTAATTTTTTTCTTTTTTTAATTCTTTATTCCTTTTTTTTTTGCCCCTAAAATGATCTTTATTGTTTAAAAAAAAAAGGCACAAAAAAGGGACTGCGGCATTTATTCAGTCAATCAAATGATGTAGAATCACATAACATTAGAATCCACATATGCTTTGTTCCTTTCTAATCATTCAACAAGTGTACAATAAAAAGTAATACATAGGCTCAAAAACAACATGTGATATGGATATTAATAGAATTTTAAGTGTGGTATTTCAGTATAAAATGTTGTATTTACTGTTACACTTATTGTAAGTTTTAAAAAGAATAAAGAATTGAGAAAAAAAAGAATGTTTCTTGGATTTTTCATAATCTGAATTCATTGTTGGGTTTCTTTAGTTAGAAGAGCAGAAATCGAAGAATGAGGCGATAAGCACCGAGCTGCGTTCCAAAATCACAGCATTATGGGGCAGACTTCAGACTCCTGATGAAGATAGAGATGCACTTGCCGTACACATGACTGGATCCAAACCCACAACAATTAAAGCAGTAAGAATTTGAAATTTATATTACCTTATTTAGGTCTGCCCCAGGTGCACGCTCCAAGGGGGTGCACAGCCGGCTGGGTCCGGAAGCTCCCGCGCTGCTGAAACGGCACCTCAGCGCAGCTGCCGTATTTTTTTCAAGAGAATAAATACGGCAGCTGAGCTGAAGTGCACAAAGGTCCCTCTGACGACTACTGCTGCTGCTGCTTCGGAAGAGATAAGTGACGTCGGAGGGGGTGGATCGGCAGCCGCAGTCATCGTGGGACCTTGCCGCAACTCCCTGCGTCTGCCAGCCCAGCTCCCCTCCAACGTCACTTACCTCTTCCGGAGCAGAGACAGCAGTAGTCGTCATCGCGGGACCTTGCTGATTTCGATGGATAGAGAAAGAAGCATAGTAGGGTGGTGGAAGGAGAAAAAGGGGGTCAGGGTGATATGGAAGCGTGGTGAAGGGTGAGAAAGGGTCAGGGTGGTATGGAAGGGTGAGAAAGAGGGTCAGGTTGGTATGGAAGCATGAAGTGAGAAAGGGGATCAGGGTGGTAAGGAAGGGTGTGAAGGTTGAGAGGGGGTCAGGGTGGTATGAAAGCATAGTGAAGGGTGAGAAAGGGGGTCAGGGTGGTAAGGAAGCATGGTGAAGGGTGAGAAAGGAGGTTGGTGGTATGGAAGCATGGTGAATGGTGAAAAGGGAGCAGATGCTGATGAAAGTGGGGGGAAGGTAGAAGAGAGAGCGAAATTCCAGACCATGGGGGTGTGGGAGAGATGGGAAGGGGAGGCATAAAGTTTCTGGAAGGGGAATAGAAGGAGAGAAAATGCCATATAGAAGGGGCAGAGAGAGGGTAGACAGTGGATGAAAGGAAGAGAGTGACAAGAAGACAAGGTAGAAAAAAAATTCTATTTTTTTGCTTTAGGGGAGATGCATCGCTGTTTCTGTGGTGTTGCATTGTATGCAGAGTCCAGCTTCTTGGTGCTTCAGTTTAACCTTTGTCTACGTATTTTTATTCTATCTCCCCATTTACAAAACTGTAGAGCGTTTTTTAGAGTTGGCATCTGAGCTGTTACCACCGTGGCTAAAAATCACACTACAGTTTTGTAAAAGGGGGAGGGGTTAGTTTGTGATTACATACTAGGCGAAGGTGTTTTCTGTGTCTATGTGTTCGAAATACATGGTTTTCAGTTAGGACTGACGGTGTAGGATTGATCTGTACTAGTCTGGCTTGTTTAGTTTTACAATGGGTTTATTGACATACTGCTCACTGCAGTATGTAAGATGCTGCCTTTTCCTAGGTACACTCTTGTGGATTGTTACTAAAAATCATGTTTTTCATACAGATGGGTGGGGGTGTCAAAAAATGATGGGCTCCAGGTGCCACATATGCTAGGTACGCCACTGCTTTCACTCATTACCAGCTCTCCTATCGTATAGCTGTACTTTGGGTTTCTGCTTCCTACATGCAAGATTTTACATTTCTCTACATTAAACTTCATCTGCCATCTCGTCGCCCGCTCTCCTAGTTCGTTCAGGTCCCTTTGTAAATCTTCACAGTACTCTTTAGTGCTAACACCACTAAATAGTTTGGTGTCGTCTGCAAATTTTATTTCTTCACACTTCGTCCCTGTTTCTAGATCATGAACATGAAGAAAATGCTATTATCCCAGGACAAGCAGGCAGCATATTCTCAACATGTGGGTGACGTCACCGACGGAGCCCCCTAGCGGACGTTTTCGCAAGCAGACTTGCTTGAAGACCTTCAAGCTTGCGATTGGCCCGTGCATGCGCACTTGCCCCTCCTGCCCAGTCTAGGGCATGCGTCTCCTCAGCGTGTCCTCAGTTCTCTGTTTTCCGCCGAGCCAGAAGCACTGCTCCCTTGCTTCGCGCGATCTCGTTGTCCCTCTTGCACTGCAGCTTGTTTGGTTAGTTTCAGTTGAGTCGCTGTGCCCACGTCTTTATTTTCCTTTCTTTTTCATTTTTTCAGTTCGTATATTTTTGACCGGGTTACCCGGTCTTACTCTGGCCACCTGGCCTTGTGGGGCTGCGGCCGTATTATTTTTCTTATGTCCTGGCCTCGTTCCAGGTTTAAAAACTGTACTAAGTGCAACCGGGTTATCTCCATCACCGACCCTCATCGTTGGTGTGTGGAGTGCCTGGATGCAGAGCAGCGCGCTGAGTCGTGTCCCCGTTGTGCGATTTTGCATCCGCGGGCTCTTAGTAGGAGGGAGGCCAAGATTCTCCAACTCTTTGGCCCCATGGATCCTGCAGGACAGGCCTCGAGCTCGGCCTTGAAGTCCTCGGCCTCGAAGTCCCCGTCGGCCTTGAAGGCTCTGGCCTCGGCTCCTCCTACTACTCCGGCCTCAGATAAGTCTCCTCTTTCCTCCTCAGGTGTGCCGGCAAAGAAGCCTACCTCGGAGTCTCATGTCAGTGCCAACTCTTCAGCGTCTTCGATACATCACTCTAAGCGTGCCTCCTCACAAAGGGAATACTCTTCCTCGAGGTCGCCCCCGAAGAAGCGCACTGCTACATCTATGATCCAACTACCTTTGGTCTTGGTGCCTATGTTCGAGGACATGCTTAAGGCTATACTTACCACGCAGCATTCCTCGGTGATGAGCCAGCTGGTCCCAACTTCGACGCCTCTGACCTCGGTCTCGATCCAGTCTTGGTCTGACCAGCCTGAGCGTCCCCTCGTATCTCGAGGCCATGCCCGCAAGACTCGCCGGGTTCCCTCGAGTGATTCTTCATCCCCTGAGTCACCTGTGAGTTTTCGAGGGTTCAAGCCAGGAGCCTGTTTTTCCCCCGCTACTATGTCGAGGCTTGCCCCTCCTAAAAAGCCCCGGTCTTCTCCACCCCTTCAGAGCAGGTCTCCGACTGCGAAATCTTCCAGGAACACGCTTGTCCTCGAGTTGGACTCTAGTTTGTGTTCCCCATCGAGGCAGCTGCCAGCCTTTAAGGGGTCTTCTTCGAAACCGGTGGAGAAATTTTCCTTTGCCCCGTCTTCTCTGAGGCTTCGCCAGCTGATTCCTTGGACCCCGGGGTCTTCCTCAGTCCACCTTGCACAGGGTCATTCCTCGATGCCCCCAGACACTTTAGTCGAGCCTCTTCGGTCTCCCAGTCGTGGGACTTTGAGGCCCCGGCTTACTATTCAAAGGAAATTTCTCCCTCTTTCTTGGCTGCCCCCAGATCTCGCTCGGGGTCTCTTCAGGAGAATGTGTCTTCTTCTTGAAACTCCTCCTTTACTCGTTTCATCTCTGACATGGGTAGGGCCTTGAACATGGACTTCCAGTCTGAGTCCCGTTATACCCAGGAATACCTGGCGGAAATGATTGTTGATCATCTGCCCCGTGAGGCGCTACGATTACCATTGCACCAGGTTCTCCGGAAGACTTTTCTCCAGAACCTGGAGACCCCATATGCGGTCACGGCCATTCCCTCCAAGTTGGAGTCTCGTTACCGGACGATCCTGGTTAAGGGGTTTGAAAGTTCTCAGCTTTCTCACTAATCCTTGGTGGTTGAGTCTTCCTTGAAGAAGTCTAACCCCTCAAATGTTTACGCTGCTGTCCCTCCGGGCAGGGAGGGCCATACGATGGACAAATTTGGGATCTTAACGTGGTCCTTGCGCGGACTCACTTGAAGTATCTTACTTGGGAGGTGGTGTTTCTTATTGCTCTCACTTCTGCCCGTTGGGTCAGTGAGCTTCAAGCCTTGGTTGCGGACCCTCCTTTCACTGTCTTCCATCATGATAAGGTGGTTCTCCATAACCATCCTAAGTTCTAGCCTAAGGTTGTTTCTGATTTTCACATCAACCAATCTATTGTTCTTCCTGTGTTTTTTCCGAAGCCCCATTCTCACCCTGGAGAAGTGGCTCTGCATTCTCTTGACTGTAAGCGTGTGCTGGCCTCATCATACTGCTCCCCAGCTGTTCATCTCCTTCGATCCTAATTGCTTGGGTCGTTCTGTTTCTAAGCGGACCATTTCTAACTGGTTGGCCGCTTGTATCTCTTTTTGTTATGCTCAGGCTGGTCTCTCCCTCCTGGGTCGAGTCACTGGCCATTAGGTCAGAGCGATGGCAGTGTCTGTTGCTTTCTCCACTCTACTCCGCTTGAGAAAATCTGTAAGGCTGCCATTTGGTCCTTGGTTCATACCTTTACCTCTCACTACTATCTGGATACTTTCTCCAGGCATGAAGGCCACTTTGGCCAGTCCGTTTTACAAAATCTGTTCTCCTAAATTGCCAACTCTCCCTCCATCCCATTCTGGTTAGCTTGGAGGTCTCCCACATGTAGAGAATATGCTGCCTGCTTGTCCTGGGATAAAGCACAGTTACTTACCGTAACAGGTGTTATCCAGGGACAGCAGGCAGATATTCTTGCGTCCCACCCACCTCCCCATGGTTGGCTTCTTTGCTTGCTATCTGAACTGAGGACATGCTGAGGAGACGCATGCCCTAGGCAGAGCGGGAGGGGCATGCGTGCATGCGTGGGCCAATCGCAAGCCTGAAGGTCTTCAAGCAAGTCTGCTTGCGAAAACGTCTGCTAGGGGGCTCCGTCTGTGACATTGCCCACGTGTTGAGAATATCCGCCTGCTGTCCCTGGATAACACCTGTTACGGTAAGTAACTGTGCTTTTCATGGAAAGTGTGATGAATTTGTGGAATGGCCTCCCTGTGAAAGTAGTGAAGACACTGTATCTGAATTCAAATTTGGGACAAGTACAAAGGGATAATAGTTGATCACATGAATGGTCTTTTTATCTGCCTTCATTTTTCTTTTTTTCTTTAATTCCTGTTTGTAAGAGAAAGAAACATGTGTTGTGAAAAATGTGACTTGGGTCGTTAGCATTCTCCTTCTCTGATCTCTATAGTTGCAGGCTGAATTGGAACGTTTGGATGAACTGAAGCTTCAGAACATTAAAGAGGTTGTTAAGAAGGTTCGAACAGAGTTGACAGCTTACTGGGATAAATGCTTCTACAATGACGAGCAGAGGAAGAATTTTGCTCCATTCTATGATGGTTTGTTTTTCATATTTCAGCATTAGCTTTAAAACTATTATTTTCACTTTGGCCTGTTTAATATAGCAAACTCATTTCATCTGGTTCATTTTAAAAGTGGTTTCTGCTGATTCAGTAAAATCTCAACTGATATTATACTTCTGGTTGGTATCCTGCTACAATTTTGGCAGTGGCTGCAAGGATGCTTCCTTATAGTTCCTGTCAAAATTGGACAGACGAAAGGAGACTGGAAAGCAACATAATCTCAAAGCACAGCTGTACAGAGAAGGGAAGTAATTAGAGAGCTGCGCGGGGACAGAAATCAAACCCGTCCCCGTCCGTCCCCACTGGAATCAAACTCGTCCCCATCCGTCCCCGCTGGAATCAAATCAATCCCCGCCTGTCCCCATAAACTTCAGAATTCATTATTTCTTTTTTTCCCCAAAATTCTTTATTCATTTTTCATCTTACATCAAGTACACAATATTACATCATTTAAAACTTTTACACATCACTTGAATTTCATTCTATTATCATTGTAAATACATAAACTTATTCCCTCCCCACCTACCCTTCCCTCAAATATTTCAATCAAAATTATCATATTATTCTTATCTATTGATTAACCTTTAAATAGAACTTTATACCATCCTCCCACCCCCTATGTATAAATATACTGTCAGTGGAAAATGATGTCTAATCATTACAATAATTTGCCAATGGCCCCCAGATCTTTTTAAAATTATTATAATTTCCTTTCTGTATAGCAATTGTTCTTTCCATTTTGTAAATGTGGTACAACGAATTCCACCAGAATGTATAGCTAAGATTATTCTAATTTTTCCAATTACTGGTGAATTCGTTATTTCATTTAATTATGCTACTGAATTAAAGGCTCTGGTTTCCATGTTTATTGTAAATTTGATAAAACGCTTATTAAAATACTAAGCATATTACAGCAATAAAATAGGGATAAGAACAGAGGTAAAACCAGAATTAAAAACAACAATATTAAATAGACTAAATATACTCAGACGAACAAGACACAAAATAAATGTAATAAGAACAAAAGGATAGTGGGGAACTACAGTAAATACAAAAAAGAAAACATATATGGGAGAAAACAAAAGGACTAAGGGGTTGATTAAGAAAAGAATAGTAGCTTAATTAGCCAAAAGCATCAATGAATAAGAAGATAAGTGGAAAATGCATTCCAGAGTGTGGGTGCGGAAACTGAGAATATTGTTGTTCTACGGGTATTTATTATTTTTAAAGAAGGAACCCAAAGTAGATGCTGTCCAGAGGATCTTAAGGATCTATTAGATTCATAAGGTGTAAGATTTTTATCAAACAATGCTGGTAGAGACCCAGACACTTTATTAATTTAGAAATATTAATTGGGAAGAATACATACTTTGTAAACGGGTTTCTTCCAGAGCCTCTAATGTAAATATAAATACTCAGCTGATGAGGACTCCTAAGCTGTCAGCTGAGGACTTCCTTTGCAGTTGCCCGGGGGTCCCTTTTGCCTGGCTTGGCAGGCAGCAGTAGCGTCCCTGAGTCACAGATGCTGGCACCTCAGTGGCTCATGGATGTTGCCAGCGACTGCCATGCTTGGTGGAGGGGAGTTCTGGCCATCTCTAGAGAAGGTCCTCTGCTTGTGCTTGGGGATTCCCACCAGTCACAGTAGAAATAAACCCAGAAATGCATTTCCTTTTCTTTTGAAAACTATACAAAGACATCTGCATCTGCTATATACATTTCCCAAAGCTGACATATTTTAGTCAATAAATTCCACTTTTTACTTTTGTTGTCTGGAGACTTATTTTTCCATCAAGTTGATCCTAATTTCTTGTTTCCGCTTTCCCTTCTTATGTAAATCCTTCTGTTGCTGTCCACCCATGCCCAATTCTCCTTTTCTATTTCCTCAGAAAACAAATGTAGGGAGAGTGGGAAAAGTGTGGCACCGTGGTTAAAGCTACAGCCTCAGCCCCCCGAGGTTGTGGATTCCAACCCACGCTGCTCCTTCTGACCCTGGGCAAGTCACTTAATCCCCCTAGATAGATTGTGAGCCCGCTGGGTCAAGGCATGGAAAAATGCTTGAGTACCTGAATAAATACATGTAAACCGTTCTGATCTCCCCTGGGAGAATGGTATAGAAAATTAACATAAGAACTGCCATCTCCGGATCAGACCTTTGGTCCATCAAGTCCGGCGATCCGCACACGCGGAGGCCCTGCCAGGTGTACACCTGGCATAATTTATAGTCCACCATATCTTTATATGCCTCTCTTAAGGAGATATGCATCTAGTTTGCTCTTGAAGCCTAGGACGGTCGATTCCGCAATAATCTCCTCTGGGAGGGCATTCCAGGCGTCAACCACTCTCTGAGTGAAGCAGAACTTCCTGACATTAGTCCTGAACCTGTCCCCCCTTAGCTTCATTACATGTCCTCTAGTCCGTGTCAAATTGGACAATGTAAATAATCTTCTCTGCTCTATTTTGTCGATTCCTTTCAGTATTTTGAAGGTCTCGATCATATCCCCACGCAGTCTCCTTTTCTCAAGGGAGGATAATCCTAGTGTTATAAGTCTGTCCTCGTATTCCAGTTTCTCCATACCCTTCACCAGTTTTGTTGCTCGTCTCTGCACCCTCTCCAGCAGTTTTATATCCTTCTTTAGGTTGGGAGACCAATGTTGGACGCAGTATTCCAAGTGTGGTCTGACCATTGCCCTATAAAGCGGCATTATAATTTTCTCCGATCTACTCAAGATTCCTTTCTTTATCATGCCCAACATTCTATTTGCCTTCTTTGCCGCTGCCGCGCATTGTGCCGACGGCTTCAGGGTCCTATCTATCAGTACACCCAGGTCCTTTTCTTGTTCACTCTTCCCCAGAGTTGCACCTGACATTGTATACTCGTATTCCTTATTCTTATTGCCTAAATGCATTACCTTGCATTTCTCCACATTGAACTTCATCTGCCATTTCTCCGCCCATGTTTCTAACTGACACAAGTCGCTCTGGAGTTTCTCTCTATCCTCATGCGATCTGATCGCCCGGCATAGTTTTGTATCGTCTGCAAACTTGATGATCTCACTGGATGTTCCTTCCTCCAGGTCATTGATATAAATATTAAAAAGGATCGGCCCAAGTACCGAGCCCTGGGGTACACCACTAGTCACTTTCTCCCAGTCGGAGAACTTCCCATTTATGCCCACTCTCTGCTTTCGGTTTTCCAGCCATTTGCCTATCCATCTTTGTATATCCCCCTCTATGCCATGGCTTTGTAGTTTCCTGAGAAGTCTTTCGTGTGGAACTTTGTCGAACGCTTTCTGGAAGTCCAAGTATATTATGTCCACCGGCTTCCCACTATCAATTTGCTCGTTCACGGTCTCAAAAAATTGGAGTAAATTCGTCAAACATGATTTCCCTTTCCTGAATCCATGTTGACTGGGTTTCATCAAGTCGTGTGCGTCCAAGTGCCGGACTATGCTATCCTTGATCAGTGCTTCAACCATCTTGCCGGGGACAGACGTAAGACTCACAGGTCTATAGTTGCCCGGTTCCCCTCTCGATCCTTTTTTGAAAATTGGGGTGACGTTCACTATCCTCCAGTCGTCCGGTATCTGTCCAGTTTTGATTGTCAGGTTTGCAAGTTTTTGCAATAACTCTCCGATTTCAACCTTCAATTCCTTTAAGACTCTCGGGTGAATTCCATCCGGTCCAGGGGATTTGTCACTTTTAAGTTTGTCGATCTGATAGTATATCTGGTCTAAGTCCACCTCAACTGTGGTGAGGCTGTCTTCTATTTCTCCTGCAAACACTTTCTCCGCTTCAGGTATTGTTGAGGTGTCCTCCTTCGTAAAGACGGACGCAAAGAAGGAATTTAGTTTGTCTGCGATTTGTTTATTTTCCTTGATGTACCCTTTTCTTCCCTGGTCGTCCAGGGGTCCCACTGCCTCTTTTGCAGGTTTTTTCCCTTTCACGTATCTAAAGAAGGGCTTGAAGTTTTTGGCCTCCTGGGCTATTTTTTCCTCATATTCCTGTTTTGCATAAATAAAGACAGAATTAATGTCTTTACACTGTGAATGGAATAAATTATACATAAGAACCACATCATACATGTAAAGCTGTGAATGAAATTAATTATGTGCGAGAGCACATCGTACATGAAAATCAAAAAAGACAGATTTAGAACTCATAGCAAGCACTTTAAATACCAATTAAAAAATAAAAAAATCAGTCATAACAATAAAGAGCCCATACAACAGGAATAAATTAGGCATAAAAATCAATAAAAGCAGACTTTTTTTTTTTAAATAATTCTTTATTCATTTAAAAACTTTCATCAAGTGTACAAAAATTGCAACACAATAACATAGATTTAACCACTTGTACATCTTATCATTATAACTTATAGTTGTAAATATAACCCTCCCTCTCCCATCCTGAAATCCCTTTAGTAATTTTTATTTTTCATATAATAGAAACCCTCCCCCTACCCCACCCTTATCTTACATATTAAATATAGAAATATTAGGAAAATGGCATCAATCATGACAAAAGGACGTTAATGGTTCCCAAATTTTCATGAAGTTTTTATCATTTCCATTTTGCACCGCTATTGATCTTTCCATTCTGTATATGTGGCAAACTGAATTCCACCAAAATTTAAAATTGAGCCTACTATGGTCTTTCCAGTTATTAGTAATATGTTGAATGGCTACTCCGGTCAAAATCAATAAAAGTTTGTTATTACACATTGATATCTGACTCTTTTTTCTCATAGACATACCAAAAAGTACAGCATCATAAGTTAATGCTACGTGATTTTCCAATAAACAATTTACTTGATCCCAGATTGAGTTCCAAAAGGCTAAGATATGGGGACAATAGAACAAAAGATGATCTAAAGTCCCTATATCCAGATTACAATGCCAGCATCTATTAGACAAAGAACTATTTAACTTTTGCAATCTAACTGGGGTCCAAAAAGCTCTATGTAACAAAAAAAACCAAGTTTGTTTCATAGACGCTGACATTGTACATCTCATTCTCCAAGACCAAATTTGTGGCCATTGAGATGCTGAAATATCCCTAAGAGTATTTTTAGGCTTTTTTTTAACCAATTCACTAATAGTTTTATACCAGTGTGCGGCCTGATGTCCCAGAAAGTCCGCCTGAAAACATAAAAATTCTATGCTAGGTTGATTATTCAAATTTTTCCATTCATATAATTGCAATAAAAGCAGACTTAAAACTGGGGTTGTGGGAGCAAGAGGAGGGAGTTGGAATATATCAAGAATGTTCACTTTTCAATTCAGATTAGCTACTTATAATATCCTTTTTTTTATAGAGGAGTATTCGGAGAATCTTCTATATCAACATGATGCTGAACTTATGCGGCTAAAACAATACTATGAAGTTTATAAAGAGATGTTTGAATCTGTGCAGAAGTGGGAGGAGAGCTGGAAATTGTACCTTGATTTGGAGGTAATTTATCAGACTTTATTGTATTAGGTGGTTCCCTAAATAGAGAAAATATTTGCAAATATCTGAACTCAGACAAACAATGGGCCTTCTAGTGTCCGTCATGAAAGTGATGCATTTAGCATTTGTAGATCATCATAATGTTAAATTGATTTTTGATTTTTCTAGTGCAAAAGGAAGGAAGGAACATTTAAATTAAATCAGTAATTTAAAAAGAGGGTAAAGTTGGGCAGACTGGATGGACTATTCGAGTCTTTATCTGCCGTCATCTACTATGTTAGTATGAGTCTTGAACCAGCAAGTTTGTATTTGGCATCATCTACCTTTTTGTGGGGATAAGAGTTCATACTGACCTCTACAGCCTGCAGGTCAGATCAGGTCTCTGGGATCGGGAGCCACCTCACTCTTGGTTCGTCCACTAAAGCGTAGAGTGCAGGCTCCATGGTTCTGTGGAGGTACGCTGGGATCGGAACCGGACCATGGGTCTTCCCTAATTTTCCGGTGAGGTCCTGAAAGTCCCTGCCTGGGGTGACTGGGAAGGTGAGGCAGTTAGAAGATCTGAAATCCAGTTTTATCCCAGGACAAGCAGGCAGCATATTCTTGACTGATGGGTGACGGAGCCCCGGTACGGACAAATTTAGAGTGATTGCACTCTAAGAACTTGGAAAGTTCTAGTAGGCTGCACCGCGCACGCGCGAGTGCCTTCCCGCCCGACAGAGGCGCGCGGTCCCCAGTTTCTTAGTTTCCGCGGAGCTAAGAAGTCGCACTTTTCAACGGCTGTTGAAAAGATTTTTTCCTGACACCTTCCCGCTCGCGAAATCTGTTAGGAAATTGTATTTCCTTTTTTTTTCTTTCTTATATAAAAAAAAAAAAAAATTACTTTCTTTTTTCTTTTCTTTAATCAGTTTTGCCCCGGCGGGGCCTGCTGCCACCATCGAGGCCTCAGCCTTCGATTTGGCAGAAGCCGTTTTTCCTTTCATGCCCCCCCAGCCAGGGTTTAAGAAGTGCCAGCAGCCTGGCTAGACTCTCTTCATATTCTAACCACGAGGTGATATTCTTTTTGATGCTTCCTGTGCTCTTTCCAGTTTTCCATGGTTTTGTCCTTTTTTCCATTTCCGGAATGAATTCTTCTTATCTCCTATCGCTTTCTTTACTTCTTTAGTTATCCACGCCGGGTCTTTTGTTCGGCTTTTTTTGCATCCTTTTCTAAATCTGGGGATATACATATTTTGCGCCTCTCTCACCATGTCCTTGCTCTACAGTCTGCGATCTCTTTAAGCTGTTTCTAAGTTTCTTCCTTACCATTACTCTCATAGCTTCGTAGTTTCCTTTCTTGAAATTAAAAGTTGTTGCTGTGATTCTCTTCCCCTTTGATACTCCTACTTCAACTTTGAACTTGATCATATTGTGATCGCTGTTTCCCAACGGCCCCACTACTTCCACTTCTTTTGCAGGTCCTCTTAGCCCATTGAGGATTAGATCCAAAGCATTGTTTATTTGCAGCTCTGTACTTCAGGCAAATGGAGCCATGTTCTTTTCCAATGATCATGGTGGTGGTGTTGACTGCCCATCTGCGCTTGCAAGGCATGCTAGGCCATCCGTCCCAAGCCGACTGGCTGTTTAGGGCCCCCTCAAAAGAGGAGGGCCACCGGGCAGTTCACCATGCGGTGCACTTGCTGGAGCGTCTAAAGTTTTCAACTTGAAAATTCATTGAGTACCACTGCAAGCATTGGACTATCTGGGAGTCTGGTTTCACAAGGTACGAACCAGGTGTTTCTTCTGGACTCCATTGCGCTCGAGCTATGGAGTGTCATTCGGGCTCTGTTGCAGGTTCCGGCGCTGACGGCCTGGCTGTACCTGCAAGTCTTGGGTCTCATTGTTGCGACCATGGATGTGTTTCTGTGGGCCAGAGCACGACTTTGACCTCTTCAGCTATCTCTCCTGGATAGATGGAACTCTCGGCGAGCTTGGTTGCTGTGGGGGCTGTCTCCTTTGATGCTAGGCAGAGGGTTTCCTCTGAGGGTCCTGGACTGGGTGACTGACGACGGATGCGAGACTGTCCCGTTGGGGGGCAGTTTGCAAAACTCCTGGTGCAAGGCTGGTGGATGGCGCTGGAGTGCAGATGGTCCATCAATCGCCTGGAACTTCAAACGCTCCGGCTGGCCATATTGCAGGTTGAACTCTGTCTCCATCGGAAGGCTATTCGGTGTTCTCCGACAACACGACAGTGGTAGCTTATGTCAACCGTCGGGGGGAGGGGGTGGTGGCACACATTGTCCCCTGCTGAGTCTGGTGACTCGGATGCTCTCTTCCTGGGGAAAAGTATCGGGTGACCTTGTCCGGCCCACGTGGTTGGCATAGGCCCTGTTCAGGCAGACTTTCTGAGTTGTCTTATTCTGGACCATGGAGATGGGTCCTTATCTGGGATAGTGTTCGAGGCCTTCGTTCTGTGGTGGGGCTGTCTTGTCTTTGATCTGATAGCGTCTGCCAGATTCTTCACACACCCCTTCTTATGTGTTCCTACATAGGGCTATTACCTGGTATAAAATAAAGGGGGCATCAGAGCCCTTTGATGGAGGAGGAATTGAAAACCTGAAATGAATTCCTTCTGCATGATTCATGAGCATGAGGAGAATACCCTATTGTCCAGAATGATACACCTATCTTTAGAAAAGATATTAGTAAGGTAAAAACCTAATCTTTTAAAGGATTTTTATAGTTACAAGCTAGGGCAAAGGAGGGCTTTTTTAAAGTGTGAAATTTTATATGGTATAGGGTAAAGACCCTGTAGGATGCTTGGATTGACTTTTTTTCTGTAGAAAATTGTTTTATTTGCCTTTTGTTCAAATGGCTGCATTTTTGTTTGTACAGAGAAAAGCAACAGATCCAAATAGATTCACAAACCGTGGAGGAAATCTTTTGAAAGAAGAGAAACAAAGAGCCAAACTCCAGAAAACATTACCAAAGGTATACATTTAGCTATTCTGTATGGACTATAGGTTAATAGGCTTTGCAGGAATCTCCAAAAATTGTGGCCATTGGAAGTGGCTCATAGATGTTTGATCTAAAGGTTTCACTTTGCAGTTTTCTAGGAAGTGGAAATATGCTGCTCTTTAGCATCTCTCCAGACCCGGTACAGCTCCACTGATGGGTAATAGCTCAGCATGACCAGCAGGTGGAGACTGAGACAAAATCTTTTGGTTATAGTAGAAATAGCTATGCTTCCCTGTCATACCCCAGTCTACTCTCATTCTCCAGCAGGTGTGGTGAGCTATTGCAGTCTTCGCTCTTTAGTGTTAGAACTGTTGGAATTTGTGTTGTGGCCTTGTCCACATCTGTGCCAGACTGAGCTTGGGCAGACCCAGTTTGGGGATCCATCCGACCTCGGGGGTGGGTGTCACACTTGACAGGTCACGAGTTGAGTCCCTCCCTTTCCCCAAAATTTTGTAGAGATTACTCAGCCATAAGCCTTGCCACTGATACTACTGGCAAGGCAATATGGCTTAGAGAGCCAGTGGAGTATGTTCTGGAAAAAAAAATTCTGAGGCAGTGCTGGTCTGAAGAGAGCTCTCTCTTTTCTGTAATTGTATTTTTATTGTTAACCGGCACCTTGTTTTTTCTAGCTAGGTCGTGTATCGTGCAACGAGCACTTTTAAAAGAAAAAAGTGCTCATTGTGTTCCATACACGAGTTATCTTTGGCTTTCCTGTGCTCGTGTGCAGGCCACTGCGAAGGGGAATCCTCACCGTCTTTGGGTGCCGACGAGCCAGGATTCCCCTTCGTGAATATCTCGCTCGCCGGCAGTTGACAGCAGGGAAGCCTGGGCTTCCCCCGCCACCCACGCATGGATTTCCTCAGCCGCCAACGGTCAGGGAAATAAGGTTTCCCTTACCCCCATCTCTACCCTCCTCGCTTCCCCTCCCCTTCTCTCTCTACGTCTTCTCACCTGTCTCTTCTTCAAATGCCTATAATTTTATGGTGAATGTCAATTGTAACCCATTCTGAGCTCCCAGAGGAACAGGATAGAAATCTAAACAAACAAATAAATATATAAACCGCTGATGCTACTGGGGATTCCCTTACCACTGCTGCTGTCTTGCTTGATTTAGCGGCTGGGATGATTTAGGATTCTCAGCCGCTACAGGCCTCGGGGGGGAGGAGGGGGGGATATTTTCAGCAGAATCTGCTCCGTTTTGGGCGGAAAACACCTCCAATTTTGCTTTCTGCCTCAGGTGACTATCCTTCTATTGGAGAGACAGGGGCAGGTTTCTGCTGGGTCCTCTGCTTTGGCAGTGAGTTCCATTGGGCCACCATGGGGTTTTCCCTTTCATTTTGTTTTTGCCTTGGGCATGGCTTATTTTTAAGCGGCCAGGGGGTCCTAATTCCACCCCAGGGATCTCGGGTAGGAGGAGGGCGGGTAGGGGGGATGTCCTCCGCGTCTACTCCAGTTTGGCCTCTCTCAGCTCTGGTTTTGTCCCTGTCTTCTCCCTTGTCCATGCGACTGCGGGTCTCTTGGGACAATGATTTTTTGTAATCGGGAGCAATTTTCATTGGAGGAAGACCTGGACCCTTTGGGAGACCTCCAGGATCTTCTCAGAGGGATGGATGCTGTTAGCGGCGACTTTGCAGTTCCGTCGACAGACAAGAATGCATCCATGGTGTGCATTTTTTTCAGCGGGAGGAGCTCCAGGAGCTGATTTTACAGATCTCCTTGGTGTTGCATTTCAAGGAAGATGCAAAGGAGCCACCGTGTGTGTGTGTTTCGGGGGATCTGCTCTGCATCCCGCTCTTTTCCTATGCATCAAGATAGTCAGGATAATTTCCTTGGGCAGTGGAAAGCACCGGAGGTGCCTTTTTGTTTTACGTGCTCTATGGCTCGCCTGTATCACATCCTGGAGGGGGATAGGGATACCTTGAAGTCGCTGGTGATAGACGCGGTGGCTCAGCCTTGAAGGACTCTGAGGAGTGTCAGTTAGAGGCCTTTCTTAAGCAGAAATTTGATGTCTCTGCCTTATGGGTTCAGGCGGCGATATGTGGTGGTCTGGTGGCTCAGTCCTATTGTAGGTGGGCCGAGTGTGTCCTTGACCGTGAGTCTGATGACTGGTCCTTGGTGGAAAAGAGGTAGCCAAAATTGAGATGGTAACCTCTTATCTGCTGTCCTGGGGAATCTGCTGGTTCCTTTCTGCCATGTTCCTGCTCTCCTCCCTAGTTCATTAGAGAGTCTCCGTTTAAGCTGAGGGAAGAAACCACTCCCCTTTTCCGGCAGGGGAGAAAGTTTTCTTCCCTTGGCTTGAACCGTTCTCCAGACTCCCTGCTGTGCTGCCTTCTGCTTCACAGACTCTGCAAACCCATAAGGCCAATCTTTACTGTTTGACCTCAGGACATTATCAGAGCAGTCCCAGCTTTCTGGAGCTGCTTCCCTTTCTCCCTCTGAGTCCACAGGATAGTCAGCTGACTTACTCCCCCGGGCTCTGACTTGGTTCGCCCTCCTGCATCTGGGCTTGTAATTCCTCCCAAATCTCTCTGTGACAAGCCTTGGGGTTGCAGGATTGTCACAATGTATTTATTCAGGTACTCAAGCATTTTTCCATGCCTTGACCCGGCGGGCTCACAATCTATCTAATGTACCTGGGGCAATGGGGGGATTAAGTGACTTGCACAGGGTCACAAGGAGCAGTGTGGGTTGGAACCCACAACCTCAGGGGGCTGAGGCTATAGCTTTAACCACTGTGCCACACTTTCCCCACTCTCCCTACATTTGTTTTCTGAGGGAATAGCCTTTCAAGGGTCTTTTTTATTTGGCGAGGATTTTGACAAGTTGGTTCTGACCTTGACGGACTCTTAAGGTGCCTTTGTGTGGCATTGCTTGGGGGCATTTGCGTGATTTCTGCAGGTAATATCCTGGTCGAGGGGCTGCTTCCTTTTCAGCTTCTGGAGTTTCTTGGGGCTTTTTCTTTCAGCGCATGCAGTTCTTTCGGGGGTTAGACGTGATTCTCCACCACTTGCCCTGCCCAATGACTTCTTGCCAGTTCCTCCCTTGGTTCCGATGGACGCTCGATTGTGGAACTTTTACCAGGGGTGGTCCGAGATTACTATGGATCAGTGAGTCCTGGAGGTGATTCGGGATGGATATGCTCTGGAGTTTTCCCGCTCGTTGCCAGCTCACTTTCTTGCTTCTCCTTGTCAGGCTGCATTGAAAGAAGCCTTTCGCCAGACGCTTCAAAGATCGCTAGATCTCAAAGCAGTAGTGCCCGTGCCACCACAGGAGTGTGGCACTGGCTGTTATTCAATTTACTTTGTGGTGCCCACGGTTTTGCTCTTGAGCGGGAACGCCTAGTTAAGAAAGGTTTTTCAGATAAAGTGATCTCCATTCTCATGGGGTCCCGGAGACTTTCCACTTCTTGGGCTTATGTTTGTGTTTGGCGTATATTTGAAGAGTGGTGCATGGGGTGGTTTCCTTTTGCGCCTCTTTTCCTAACATCTTGGAGTTCTTGCAGGATGGCCTGGACAAGGGCCTGGCCTGGACTTCCCACTGGGTTCAGCTGGCAGCTTTGTCGACGTTTCATGGTTTGTTGCAGGGTCGGCACTTCACAGCTATTCTGGGATGGTTCGGTTTTTGAGGGCGGCCAAATTGATTCGGCCTCCGGTGTGGGCTTCAGTTCTGGCTTGGGATCTCAATCTGGTCCTGTATGCTCTTGTGCACCCACCTTTTGAGCCTCTGGGTTCCTGCTCATTGAAGGACCTTACCCTTAAAGCGGTCTTTTTGATGGTCATCTCTTCTGCGAGATGCGTTTCTGAGCTGCAGACGTTTTCTTGTAGGCCTCCCTTCATTGAGTTTTCTAGAGAGCGGGTTGTGCTGCGGCCTGTTCTTCCTTTCTGTTCAGCGGCTGTTGCGCAAGTTGGATGTCTGTTGGGTTCTTCGCTCTTATGTTCAGTGGACCCAGGAGTTCCATAAGTCAAATCATTTATTTGTCTTCTTAGCAGATCCTCGTAAGGGGAATGGCGCTTCCAATGTTACCATTACATGCTGTATCAAGGAGACTATCGCTTCCACATACCTTTTTCAGAAGTCTATTCCGGAAATTCTCAAGGCTCATTCCACTTGGTGTCAGGTAGCTTCTTGGGCCGAGTCTTCTCTGGATATCTGTAAAGCTGCAGTTTGGTTTTCTTTGCATTCCTTTATGCTTCACTATTGTGGGGATGTTCAGGCACATTAGGATGCGGTGTTTGGTGAGTGTGTTCTGGTTGCGGCCCTCCGGGGGTCCCACCCATGATGGGTACTGCTTTGGTACTTCCCATCAGTAAAGCTGTACCAGTCTGGAGAGATGCTAAAGAAGGAGAAATTAGGTTCTTATCTGCTAATTTTCTTTCTTTTAGACTCTCCAGACCTGCACAGCACCCCACTCTACTATTTGTCTGTCTGTTCTTAAGGTTTTTTTGTGTGAAGTGTGTGTTTTTTCTGCAGGTTCTAGTATTTTTCTAGGGCCAGGGTGATCACAAGAATAGCAGCTTTGGCGTAGCTAGCAAGCTGTGGGGAGCTTTACTGAAAGGGCTTTATCTATGCATCTTCCAATAGTATTTTTCTCAGTTAGTTTGTTGCTCCTGTTTGGAGCGTTGTTACTGTTATACTTAGCAAGGTTTAGTTCTGCTTGGCTATTAGGCAGACTGAAGTATGATAGGGAAGTATATCTATTTCTACTACAGCCCCAAAATTTTGTCTCAAATCTCCACCTGCTGGTCATGATGAGCTATTACCCATCAGTGAAGCTGTACCGGACTGGAGAGTCTAAAAGAAAAAAAATTAGAAAGTAAGAACCTAATTTCTCCTTCTGTGACTGGGTAAATGAAAATTTCAGAAATAAATGCACGTGTTTGTAATTAAAGCCTGTATGGGATTTGGGTTTATAAGGATCCATTTTGTTCTTCTCAATTACTTTTAGCTAGCAAGGTCTTTATTTTGATTTTTGTTCCTACTATATAGAAAAGAGGTGGTACTGTTAAATTAGCTTAGAAGTAGAATATGTTGTTAGCAGTAAGTTAATCTTGTAACTGAATGTCTTTTGCGGTTGAAGCTGGAAGAAGAACTAAAAGCTCATATTGAAGCATGGGAACAAGAACATGAAAAGGAGTTTTTTGTAAATGGGCAGAAATTAATGGCTT
This sequence comes from Geotrypetes seraphini, assembly GCF_902459505.1. NCBI lineage: Eukaryota > Metazoa > Chordata > Amphibia > Gymnophiona > Dermophiidae > Geotrypetes > Geotrypetes seraphini. The sequence continues at coordinate 32,070,675 of NC_047097.1, forward strand.
ATGTGGCTGAACAGTGGGAGCTGCATCACCAAGAAAAAGAAAAGGAGAAACAAGAAAGAGTAAGTTGAAAACATTTGTGGGAAATTTGAGCTTCAAGTTTTGTCTGATTATAACAATGTTTTTGCTAGTAAAAACAAAGCAGTTTTAAGTGTTTTCTTAAGACCGTGTAGCTTTTGTTTCAGCAAATAATAGGCAATCCGGAGTGTCCCTGTACTTCTGAAGGATCAAATTAGGGACAGACCATATAAGACAACTTTTCCTTATTCTTTGTGTGCAATTCCCACTCCCCCATTCCAACTAAATAGGCAAACCACCAATGGTGAGTTTATGATGTGAAGGGAAAGGAAGATACCCTCTGTACTCTCTAGCCACTTACTGCTACTTTAAAACCCCCATACATTGTATTCCTTTTCCCACCAATTGGCAGTCCATCATTCACTAGTTCAAAGACCTGCCACTCGTAACTTTTATTAGAGAGCTTAATGAATGACAAATATTTATTCATCTTTCAACTCGTTCAACTTTTGACAATTGTAGTAGTCCTTTTATGTGCTTCTTCTACCAATGATAGCTCTCTTTCATGCTCTTTCTCTCCCCCACCCCCTGTCTCATACTGATAGGTTATGCATTCTTTCTAGCAGGTTATGGACTTACTCCAGCAGGTGCTGTGTTCCATGACATAGCAGTGTAGAGTCCATTTTGATAGGGATGGAATATACTATCATCCCCCGGGACAGAATGAGCAGACAGATGAAGAAATGTTTTTAGAAGTTAGGAAAACTAGTAAATTGGGCAACAGTATAATAATGGATGATTCTTGAATAATCCCACTCTATTCCTGGGCTGATGGGTTTTTCTCCTATGGTCACAAGACAGCTTGTAGGGAGCTCATTATATTGAGCCTTGTGCCCCTCTCCTCTTACCTAAGGTCTGCCCTCCAGGGATCCTGTTTTTTTTTCCCTTACAAGCCAGACTCAAGGAACTTGTCTTTTCTGTTCATGTTTATTTTCTTTAACTTCAGTATTTTTCTTCGCGAATCCTCCCTTTGCTGCATAGGTTCCCCACGGAGACAGCTCTGGCTGCTGAAGATCACAGACTTTGCATAAAGTGTTTCCTAGGGGGTTGGCTGCCAGTGTATCCTCTGGACAGCCTGAATATTGGCTTGGGGACCATTTCCTACGTTCGTACGCTAGTGGGTCTGAGAGCAGATAGTTTGGCTGCATGGAGGTGCACCCGAGATTGGAGCCGACCGCGTCCCTCCGCCAAGTCAAGTTTGTGCGGGTACCCAGTGGTGGCAGAGGTCTCTGGCCATTGCAGTTGGGACAGTGGGGCAGTCAGAAGACCAGCTGTCAATTTTCATGCTTACAGAGGATCTCCCTGTTAGCTGTTTCATCCTTAATTGCAGCATTAAACAACACCTCATTCACAGTGAGTAATAATAACAGTTTATCCCAGGACAAGCAGGCAGGTATTCTCACTAGTGGGTGATGTCATCCGACAGAGCCCCGATACGGACGTCTCACAAGCATACTTGCTTGCAGAAACTCAGAAGTTTCGAGATGCCCGTACCGCGCATGCGCCAGTGCCTTCCCGCCCGATGGTCCGGGCATGTCTCCTCAGTTCTTTTCTTTCCACGGAGCTGAGAAGTTTACTTCAATTCTGTGCTAATTGAAAAAAAAAAAAATTTCTTCCGGTGGTTCGACCGGGTCGGCCACGTGGCTCAGGCCCCGCTCCTTCGATCTTACGGCGGAGCTTTTTCAGCCTATGTCCCGGCCAATTACCAGTTTTAAAAAGTGTAGCAAGTGCCAGCGCGCGATTTCGTTGACGGACCCGCATCGACGCTGCCTGCAGTGTCTTGGTCCAGAACATTTTCCGAAATCGTGCCGGCCTTGTTCCACTCTCACAGCACGTGCGTTTAAGCGTCGCTGTTTTTTGTGGGAGTCGATGTTCAAGATGGAAGCTGCTAAAGAACCTTCGACTTCGACCAGTGCTTCGCCTGCATCTGCGAAGCCCACCACCACTCCTGCTACACCGGGTCTCCTGAAGCCGGCTGCCTTCATCCCAGTTTCGACCCCGCCTCCTGCTCCAGTGCCTTCCTCCATCTCCTCGGATCAGGTACCTCCGCCCCCCATTCCACCAGTGGTTCTCAAAGTGCCGAAGGCTTCCAAGCCAAAGCACTCGACCACGAAGGAACGCGAAGACTGTGCAGGAGGCCCCACTTTAGGTGCGGCTACCTCCTTGTCGGCTTCGTTACGTTCTATTATGGAGGCTCAATTCATCGAGCTTATGGCCACCGTGGGCCAAAGTTGCTGGCCACGATTCAGGGTGACCAACCGGTTCCTCCTCCGGGGTGCAGGCCTCCGCCTCGCTGTTCGCTCTTGTTGCTCGGCGAGGAGGAGCGGCACTCGGTGGCCGGTCCCTCGAGGCGGGTCTCTTTTAGTGACATGCCCCCCTTAGAACCTATTACACCTCCAGACGAGGATATTTGGAATCCTCCCTCGAGTAATCGAAGCCCTGGGCATCGCAAACAGGAAGAGTTCTTCCACACTCCTTATCAGGCCTGGGATGCATCTCGAGAGGCGTCGAATCTCCCGCCTCTACGATCTACTGCTTCAAGTCCCATATACTCCTTGGAGGCTTCTGGGGACCATTCGAAGCACCGCCGATCTCGTTCCCCTTCCCGACATCGGGAGGGGCGTCGGTCCAGGCATTCTTCAAGGCATTCTTCTCGACACTCTACAGTTTTCACCTCAGAAGAAGCTGCCTCGTGTGGGGTATTCATCTTCGGATGTCTCTCCTCCGCCGGGACCGGAGTTCGAGGATCCCTGTGGCTCGTTCTCACCCTGTCGTTCACAGGTCTCTATGGATCCCGAGGCCTCGACTTCGTCCAGTCCGTCCCGCCGGCCTGTGCTAGCGTACAAATTATCCTTCTCATCTTTCCTCCGGCAGATGGCGGATGACCTGGACATCACCTTGGATTCCGGTTCCCGATACTCCAAGGAATACCTGGATACCATGCATTTGCCTCATCCTCCGGCAGAATCTCTTCGTCTTCCTCTTCCTAAACTCCTCGATCAAACTTTCATGAGGTGTTTTGAAACGCCGTACTCTATCCCGGCTGTTCCTGGCAAGTTGGATGCCAGGTACCGAACAGTGCATCACAAGGGATTCGAGGGTTCCCAACTCTCTCATCAATCCTTGTTGGTCGAATCCTCCCTTAAGAGGTCTCATCCGTCCCAGGTGTATGCCTCGGTGCCTCCAGGCAGAGAGGGCTGGACCATGGATAAGTTTGGGAGGCGTATATACCAGAACTCAATGATGGCTTCCCGTGTTCTCAATTATACTTTTCATTTTGCGACTTATTTGGAGTTCTTCCTGCCTGTGCTTCGGAAGTTTACGACTTACATCGAGTCCCAGGCTCGATTCGAATTCGAGGAGGTGGTCGCCTCGCTGTCCCAGCTGTGCCTTCAATTGATGCAATCCTCCTACGATGCCTTCGAGCTCTCGGCATGGGCTGCCGCCTGTTCTGTGGCTATGCGTCGCTTGGCGTGGCTTCAGACCATTGACATGGACCCGAACCTTCAGGACAGGCTTGCCAACGTTCCTTGTGCGGGAGCAGATTTGTTTGATGAATCCATCGAGACCGTGACAAAGAAGCTGTCGGACCATGAGAAATATTTTCAGTCCATTCTTCGTCCCAAGCCTAAGCCGGTGCAGTCTCGCCCTTCTCGACCACCCTTGATCTATCAGCGGCGCTATGCACCCAGGCAGGCTCCTGCTGCGAGACAACCAGCGAAGAGACAGCCTCCACAAAAGGCTCAGCAAAAGCCTCAGCCTTCTACTGTCCCCAAGGCTCCTCAGCCTTTTTGACTCTCTCTTAGGGAGCATAACCAACACCGTTTTGCCATCCCCTTTTTTTCCCATTGGGGGTCGCCTCCATCATTTTTATTATCGATGGACGGCTATCACCACCGACCTTTGGGTCCTTACCATCATCAGGGAAAGATATTCTCTTCAGTTTCATCGGGTCCCCCCGGACCATACTCCAAGAGAGTATCCTTCCAACTTGACCCAGACCGCCCTTCTTCTTCAGGAAGCTCAGGCTTTGCTCCAGCTTCGGAACGTCGAGCCGGTCCCTGTGAACCAACACAACCGGGGGTTTTATTCCCGGTACTTCCTTGTTCCGAAGAAGACGGGCGATCTGCGTCCAATTCTGGACCTCAGGATCCTCAACAAGTTCCTGGTCAAGGAGAGATTTCGCATGCTGACCCTTGCTTCTCTCTACCCCCTCCTCGAGCAGAACGACTGGTTATGCTCTCTGGATCTAAAAGAGGCCTACACTCACATTCCCATTCATCCGGCCTCTCGCAGATTCCTCAGATTTCTGGTGGGACATCTACATCTGCAGTATCGAGTGCTTCCGTTCGGCCTGTCCTCGTCTCCCAGAGTATTCACGAAGTGCCTGGTGGTAGTGGCCGCTACACTCCGGAACCAGGGTCTTCAAGTATTTCCCTACCTCGACGACTGGCTCATCAAGGCCGCCTCGGCCCCTGGGGTCATCTCGAGGACACTCACAACGATTTGGTTCCTGCAGAGTTTGGGTTTCGAGATCAACTTCCCAAAATCTCATCTGCAGCCTACCCAGGCTCTTCCCTTCATCGGGGCGATTCTGGATACTATTCAACTCAGAGCATTCCTTCCTCCTCAGCGCCTGGATGCTCTTCTTCATCTCTGCCAGTCCGTGTCTTCTCGCCAGTCCATCTCAGCGAGACATATGATGGTTCTCCTGGGCCACATGGCCTCTACAGTTCATGTGACTCCTTTTGCCAGACTTCACCTCAGGATTCCTCAGTGGACCCTGGCTTCTCAATGGACACAGGTGTCAGATCCTTTGACTCATTACATCATAGTCACGCCTGCTCTTCAGCAGCCTCTACATTGGTGGATGACCTCTTCAAATCTATCCAGAGGTTTGCTGTTTCACACTCCTCCCCACCAAAAAGTTCTCACGACCGATTCCTCGACCTATGCATGGGGAGCTCATCTGGACGGACTTCGCACTCAAGGCTTCTGGACCAGTAAGGACCGGCTGTGCCATATCAATCTTCTGGAACTCAGGGCGATCTTCAATGCTCTTCAAGCGTTTCAACATCTGCTTCACGACATGGTGGTCCTCATTCGCACGGACAATCAGGTCGCCATGTATTATATCAACAAGCAGGGGTGCACGGGCTCGGCCTCCCTCTGCCAGGAAGCTCTCAGAGTCTGGGATTGGGCAATTCGCCACAACACCTTCCTCACAGCTGTCTACATTCAGGGGAAGGACAATGCCTTAGCGGACAACTTAAGTCGTCTCCGTCAGCCTCACGAATGGACCCTCCATTTCAGGCCCCTTCATCAGATCTTCTTTCAGTGGGGGACGCCTCAGATAGACCTCTTTGCTGCCCCTCACAACTTCAAACTGCCTCAATTCTGCTCCAGGATCTACACCCTTCGTCGCCTCGAGGCAGATGCATTTCTGCTGGATTGGGGGAATCGCTTTCTGTATGCGTTTCCTCCATTTCCTCTCATTCAAAAGACTCTGGTCAAGTTGAAATCCAACCATGCCACCATGATTCTGATAGCTCCTCGGTGGCCCAGACAGCCTTGGTACTCCCTTCTACTTCAACTCAGCAGCAGGGAGCCGTTCCTTCTTCCAGTGTTTCCTTCACTGCTTACTCAACAACAAGGATCTCTACTCCATCCCAACTTGCGGTCTCTCCACCTGACTGCTTGGTTCCTCTCAACATGACTCCCCGCCAGTTTTTCAATGCGGTTCGGGATGTGTTGGAGACTTCTAGGAAGCCTGCTACTAGACAATGCTACTCCCAAAAATGGACTAGATTTTCTACCAGGTGTGTTTCTAATCGTAAGGAGCCTCAACGAGCCTCCCTGTCTTCTGTTTTGGACTATCTTTTGCACCTCTCTCATTCTGGCCTCAAGTCTACATTGATACGAGTCCATCTGAGTGCAATTGCGGCTTTCCATCAGCCTCTGCAAGGGAAATCTCTCTCTGCTCATCCTGTGGTTTCCAGATTTATGAAAGGACTTTTCCATGTCAATCCTCCTCTCAAACCTCCTCCAGTGGTTTGGGATCTCAATGTTGTGCTTTCTCAACTTATGAAACCTCCTTTTGAGCCTCTCAACAAGGCTCCGCTGAAGTTTCTCACTTGGAAAGTGGTTTTTCTTGTTTCCCTCACTTCTGCCCGCAGAGTCAGTGAGCTTCAGGCCTTAGTGGCGGATCCACCTTTCAGAGTATTCCATCATGACAAGGTGGTTCTTCGTACTCATCCAAAATTCTTGCCTAAAGTGGTCTCTGAATTTCACATCAATCAATCCATCGTGCTTCCAGTGTTTTTTCCAAAGCCTCATTCTCACCCTGGAGAATCTGCTTTACACACTCTGGACTGTAAACGTGCTTTAGCTTTCTACTTGGATCGCACAAAGCCACACAGAACTGCTCCTCAACTTTTCGTCTCCTTTGATCCAAACAAGTTGGGACGACCTGTATTGAAGCGCACCATCTCCAACTGGATGGCGGCTTGTATCTCTTCCTGCTATGCCCAGGCTGGATTATCCCTTCCCTGTAAGGTCACAGCCCACAAGGTCAGAGCAATGGCAGCCTCTGTTGCCTTCCTTAGAACAACACCGATTGAGGAGATTTGTAAGGCTGCCACTTGGTCCTCGGTTCATACATTCACCTCTCATTATTGTCTGGATACTTTCTCCAGACGGGATGGACAGTTTGGCCAAACAGTGTTACAAAATTTGTTCTCTTAAGTTGCCAACTCTCCCTCCATCCCATTGGGGTTAGCTTGGAGGTCACCCACTAGTGAGATTACCTGCCTGCTTGTCCTGGGATAAAGCAATGTTCTTTAGCACTCTCCAGACCAGTAGAGGTTAACTTTACGAATGGGTATATATCTAATCATGACCAGCAGGTGGAGACTGAAAACAAAACTTTGGGACAGTATATCCTAGCCCCTCCTCTCTATTTCCCTCAGTCTTCTTTCAGTCTCCAGCAGGTGTGGAGTGATCTGTACCCATCTCCCTTGGTAGGGCTGTTGGAATTTGTTTAGGGGGTTTATTGTCCCTGTTTTTAGCCGGACGGAGCTTGGGCGGACTCTGTTTGGGGGTTCGTCCGACCTCGGGGGTGTTAAACCCGGCGGGTCACGAGCGGGGTCCCTCCCCCCACTTCCTCCACCTCCCCACATTTTTTTAGAGGAGCCTCAGCAGTAAGCCTTGCCCCCTAAGTCAAGCAAGGCATATTGCTTCGAGAGCCTGTGGAGTCTGTTCTGTAAAAAAAAAAAAAAAAAAAAAAAAATCCTGAGGTAGTGCTGGTCTGAAGGGTTGTTTCCCTTTAAGAAAACTGTATTTTACTGTATTTTTTCATGTAACCAGCACTTTTTTTCTAGCTAGGTCGCGTATGGAGCAATTGTGCCCTTCTCCGGGGGAGTAGGACACAATTTTAGTCCAGCCGCGAGGCACTCGCGGCCGGCCTGAACTCGGCGGTTTGGGTCGGTGAGGTGGTGGAGCTCCGTCGGCAGCGGCTGCAGGCGCCCAGAGCTCCCCGCCGATGGTGCCTCGCGAGTCGGCTTGGAGCAGTGGGGAAGCCCGGTCTTCCACAACCGCCCACGGAGGGATTCCCCGAAGGATTCCCTCTCAGCTGATTTTTTGACAGCTGATGCCGGCTTGCCTGCTTTAGCGGCTGAGACTATTCAGGTTTCTCAGCCGCTTCAGGCTATGGAGGGAGCTTTTTTGGCGGGAAAACCGCCATCTTCTCTGTCTGGCCCCTCCATTTTGTCTTCCACCTCAGGTGACCTTCCCCCTGTTTTGACTATGCAGGGGCAAGGTTCTGCTGGGTCCCCTGCTGTGGCAGGGAGTCCCTTGGGACCCTCGGGGGGTTTTTCTCCTGAATTTTTCTTTTCTTTATGCAGAGCCTATTTTCAGGCGGCTGGGGGTCCCGGTTGCGCCCAGGGGGTTTCGGGGGGTGGGTTTTCCTCCGCGCTCCCTGCGGCTTTGCCTCTTTCGTCTGGCGTGACGTCCCCTCCGCCGCCTCCCTTGTCCAAGCGTCCGCGGGTGTCGTGGGACGAGAATTTGTGGTCGGAGGAACGGGTCGGTCTGGAGGAGGACCTGGACCCTTCTGAGGAGTTCCAGGACTCTCTGGAGGGGACGGAAGCTGGCGGCGGGTTGTCGGATTTCCCGTTCTCCAGTGACGAGGCGTCCGTGGTGCGCCTTTTTCAGAAAGATGAGCTGCCTGACCTTATTCAGCAGGTTTCTTCGGTTTTGCGTTTTGAGGACGCGCCGCCGGAGACTCCGCGTGTGGGGGACCCCCTGTTACGGGGGATCCGTTCCGTTTCCCGCTCTTTTCCTATGCATCAGGATATTCGGGATATTATTCTGGAGCAGTGGAAAACGCCGGAGACGCCGTTTCGGCTGGCGCGCAGCATGGCTCGCCTGTATCCCATTCCGGAAGGGGATCGGGCTACGTTAGCTTCGCCAGTCGTGGATGCGGTGGTCTCGACAATTTCCAAGCGGCATACCGTGCCTGTTGAGGGCGGTTCTGCCTTGCGGGACTCTGAGGAGCGCAAATTGGAGAGCATCCTTAAGCAAAATTTTCAGGTCTCTGCCTTTGGGGTCCAGGCGGCTATTTGTGGGGGACTGGTCGCTCGCGCCGTGTTTCGGTGGGCGGAGCGGGTCTTGGATCGAGAGTCTGACGACTGGTCTCTGGTGGATCAGGAGGTAGCGAAGATTGAGATGGCGGCCTCATTCCTCTCAGATGCTCTATATGACTTGGTGCGGATCTCGGCTAAGTCTATGGCTTTTGGCGTGGCCGCAAGGCGTGTGTTGTGGCTGCGCGCTTGGGCGGTGGATGCTGCGTCCAAAGCTAAGCTTACTAAATTTCCCTTTCGGGGGTCGTTTTTGTTTGGAGAGGACTTGGATAAGTTGATTCAGACTTTGTCGGACTCGAAAGTTCCCCGTCTGCCGGAGGACCGTGCCCGTCCGGCGTCTCGGGGGGGTGCGGCCCGGGGGCGTTTGCGGGATTTTCGCAAGTATCGCCCTGGGCGTGGGGCTGCTTCTTTCCAGTCTCCGGGATTTTCCCGGGGTCGGTTCTTCCAGCGCATGCAGCCCTTTCGGGGGGCCCGTCGGGGGGCAGGGAATCCCTCCGCCGGTTCCCCCGCTTCCCGTCCTGCACAATGACGCCTTGCCGGCGCCCCCTTTGGTTCCGGTGGGGGCCCGGCTGCGCGAATTTTTCCCCAAATGGGCTGAGATCACGTCCGATCAGTGGGTCCTGGAGGTGGTGCGGGACGGTTATGCCCTGGAGTTCGCCCGCTCTCTGCCGGATTTTTTCCTCGCTTCTCCATGTCAGACTCCGGGGAAGACGCAGGCTTTTCGCCAGACCCTTCAGCGCTTGCTAGATCTCAGGGCAGTTGTTCCGGTGCCCCCTCCGGAGTGGGGCACGGGCAGGTACTCCATTTACTTTGTGGTGCCCAAGAAGGAGGGGACCTTTCGGCCCATCCTCGATTTGAAAGGGGTCAACAGGGCTCTCAAGATTCCCTCTTTCCGTATGGAAACTCTGCGGTCGGTCATTCTGGCGGTTCAGCCGGGGGAGTTTCTCACTTCTCTCGATCTGACGGAGGCCTACTTGCATGTTCCCATTCGGGCCTCTCATCAGCGTTTCCTGCGCTTTGCGATCTTGGGTCGGCACTTTCAGTTCTGTGCGCTTCCCTTTGGGCTGGCCACGGCTCCTCAGACGTTCACCAAGGTGATGGTGGTCGTCGCGGCAGCCTTGCGGTCGGAGGGCATCCTGGTACACCCCTACCTGGACGACTGGTTAATTCGGGCAAAGTCGTTGCAGGAAAGCTCCCGGGTTACTGCTCGGGTGGTGGAGTTTCTCCGGTCGCTGGGCTGGGTGGTCAACCTTTCCAAGAGTCGGTTGGTCCTGGCTCAGCGTCTGGAGTACCTAGGGGTGCTGTTCGACACCTCCTTGGGGAGGGTCTTCCTCCCAGAGGGCCGGGTGAGCAAATTGCAATCTCAGATTCGCCTGCTTTTGGCGTCCCGGTGTCCTCGGGCGCGAGATTTCCTCCAGGTCTTGGGGTCGATGGCGGCGTCCCTGGACGTGGTGAGGTGGGCGCGGGCCCACATGCGTCCTCTCCAGTATGCTCTGCTCCGGAGGTGGTCTCCCCAGAGGCACGGGATGGATGTTCCGGTCCCCCTGCGAGGCTTGGCGCGCTGCAATCTGCGTTGGTGGCTCCAGACCCCTCACCTAGTTCAGGGGGTGGGTCTGGATCTCCCGCAGTGGACGGTGCTCCTGACGGATGCGAGTCTCCTGGGTTGGGGGGCTCAGTGTTTGGGTCACTCAGCTCAGGGCACCTGGTCCGCGGAGGAGGCCGCCTGGTCGATCAACGTGTTGGAGACCAGAGCGGTCCGTCTGGCGCTGTTGGTTTTCCACTCCCTGTTGCTGGGCAAGTCGGTCAGAGTGCTGTCGGACAATGCCACGGCGGTGGCTTAGGTCAATCGTCAGGGGGGCACCAAGAGCACTCAGGTGGCGCAGGAGGCGGCTCTGCTCATGGTTTGGGCGGAATCCCATCTGCTGGACCTCTCGGCCTCTCATATAGCCGGAGTAGAAAATGTTCAGGCAGACTTCCTCAGTCGTCACTTTCTAGATCCAGGAGAGTGGTGTCTCGGCGCCGAGGCGTTTCAGTTGATAGTGCAGGCTTGGGGGCAGCCCCTGATGGACCTGTTGGCCACGGGTGGCAACGCCAAAGTGCCCCGCTTCTTCAGTCGTCGCAGGGACGGTCTGGCCGAGGGTCTGGATGCTCTGGTCCAGCAGTGGCCAACGGAGGGGCTGTTGTATGTGTTCCCTCCTTGGCCGCTGGTGGGCAGAGTGCTTCTTCGCATTGTTCACCATCCGGGTTTGGTGGTGCTGGTGGCGCCGGATTGGCCTCGCCGTCCGTGGTATGCGGATCTGGTGAGGCACCTGGTAGCGGATCCTCTTCCTCTGCCTCTCTCGGACGACCTTCTGATGCAGGGTCCCATTCCCATGTTCGACCCGTCTCCCTTCTGTCTTACGGCGTGGCTCTTGAAAGGGGTCGCCTTAGCAAGAAGGGATATTCAGACAAGGTGATCTCTACACTGTTGGGGTCCCGGAGGCTTTCTACCTCTCGGGCTTATGTGCGGGTTTGGCGTCTCTTTGAGGAATGGTGTCGGGCGCGGGGAGTGACCTCTTTTCGCGCTTATCTGCCTAACATTCTGGAGTTCTTGCAGGATGGCCTGGATAGAGGCCTGGCTTGGTCTTCTCTCCGGGTTCATATTGCGGCCCTGTCGGCCTTTCGAGGGTTGGTGTCAGGTCAGCGTTTATCGGCTCTTCCTGATGTGATTCGGTTTTTGCGGGCGGCCAAGTTGCTTAGGCCTCCCCTACGGCCCTCGGTTCCCTCTTGGGATCTTAATCTGGTTCTCTCTGTTTTGGTGCGTCCGCCTTTCGAGCCCTTGGACGACTGTTCTTTGAAGGACCTTACTTTGAAGGCGGTCTTTTTGGTGGCCATTACTTCTGCTAGGCGTGTTTCTGAGCTGCAGGCTTTCTCTTGTAGGGCTCCCTTCTTGGAGTTTTCTAGGGAGCGGGTCGTCTTGCGGCCTGTTCCTTCCTTTCTGCCGAAGGTTGTTTCTCCTTTTCATGTCAATCAATCGGTGGTTCTCCCGGTCTTGGGTGGTCGGGAGGGCTCTTCTGAGCAACGGCAGCTGCGCAAGTTGGATGTCGGTCGGGTCCTTCGCTCTTATGTGCAGCGGACCCAGGAATTCCGGAAGTCCGATCATCTCTTTGTCCTCCTGGCGGGTCCTCGTCGGGGAGCGGGCGCTTCTAAGGCTACTATTGCGCGCTGGATCAAGGAAACGATTGCTTCCGCTTATCTTCTGAAACAGCAGCCTGTTCCGGAGTTTCTCAAGGCTCATTCCACTCGGGGTCAGGCGGCTTCTTGGGCTGAGTCGTCGCTCGTGCCTCCAGTGGATATTTGTAAGGCTGCGGTTTGGTCCTCCTTGCATTCCTTTGTTCGTCATTATCGGGTTGATGTGCAGGCGCGTCGGGACGCGGTGTTCGGTGAGCGTGTACTGGTATCGGCCCTTCGGGGGTCCCGCCCGTGAGAGGGACTGCTTTGGTACGTCCCATTCGTAAAGTTAACCTCTACTGGTCTGGAGAGTGCTAAAGAAGGAGAAATTAGGTTCTTACCTGCTAATTTACTTTCTTTTAGCTTCTCCAGACCAGTAGAGGTCCCCACCCTGTCTGTTGTTGTTGGGGCTGTTGCGCGGGCAGTTTTTGGTTTTTGCTGCGGGTTCTAGTATTTTTCTAGGGCCGGGGAGAATTGAAGAACAGCGGCTGTGGCTCGGCTGGCTTAGCTGGCGAGCTGTGGGGACATTCTTCCTTCGGGAATTTCTCCTCTGCATTTTCCAACAGCATTTTGGGTATGTTATTTGTTACTCCTTTTGGAGTATTGTTTTTTCTCTCTGTTGTTTTCCAGTTCTTGGTTCTGCTTGGCTATTCGGCAGACTGAGGGAAATAGAGAGGAGGGGCTAGGATATACTGTCCCAAAGTTTTGTTTTCAGTCTCCACCTGCTGGTCATGATTAGATATATACCCATTCTTTAGCACTCTCCAGACCAGTAGAGGTTAACTTTACGAATGGGTATATATCTAATCATGACCAGCAGGTGGAGACTGAAAACAAAACTTTGGGACAGTATATACTATCCTCCCTTCTCTATTTCCCTCAGTCTTCTTTCAGTCTCCAGCAGGTGTTGAGTGATCTGTACCCATCTCTCTTGGTAGGGCTGTTGGAATTTGTTTAGGGGTTTATTGTCCCTGTTTTTGGCCGGACGGAGCTTGGTCGGGCCCTGTTTGGGGGTCCGTCCGACCTCGGGGGTGTCAAACCCGGCGGGTCACGAGCGGGGTCCCTCCCCCCACTTCCTCCACCTCCCCACATTTTTTTAGAGGAGCCTCAGCAGTAAGCCTTGCCCCCTAAGTCAAGCAAGGCATATTGCTTCGAGAGCCTGTGGAGTCTGTTCTGTAAAAAAAAAAAAAAAAAAAATCCTGAGGTAGTGCTGGTCTGAAGGGTTGTTTCCCTTTAAGAAAACTGTATTTTACTGTATTTTTTCATGTAACCAGCACTTTTTTATAGCTAGGTCGCGTCTGGAGCAATTGTGCCCTTCTCCGGGGGAGTAGGCCACAATTTTAGTCCAGCCGCGAGGCACTCGCGGCCGGCCTGAACTCGGCGGTTTGGGTCGGTGAGGTGGTGGAGCTCCGTCGGCAGCGGCTGCAGGCGCCCAGAGCTCCCCGCCGATGGTGCCTCGCGAGTCGGCTTGGAGCAGTGGGGAAGCCCGGTCTTCCACAACCGCCCACGGAGGGATTTCCCGAAGGATTCCCTCTCAGCTGATTTTTTGACAGCTGATGCCGACTTGCCTGTCTTAGCGGCTGGGACTGTTCAGTCTTCTCAGCCGCTACAGGCCATGGAGGGAGCATTTTTGGCGGGAACTTCGCCATTTTCTTTGTCTGGCCCCTCCATTTTGTCTGCAACCTCAGGTGACCTTCCCCCTGTATGGCGAACACAGGGGCAGGTTTCAGCATGGACCCCTGCTGGGGCAGGGAGTCCCTGGGGACCCCCAGGGGTTTTTTGCCCCCAATTTATTTTCTTTCTTTGTGCGGACTTTTGGGGGTCCCACGTGCGCCTGGGGGGTTTCGGGGGGGGTTTCCCTCCGCGCCCCCTATGGCTTTGCCTCCCTCTTTTCGTTTGGCGTCCCCTCTTCCTCCTCCCTCATCCAAGCGCCCGCGGGGGGGCTTGGATTGCGAATTGGTGGGCGGAGGAGCGTGTTGGCCTGGTTGAGGACCTGGCTGCTTTGGCGGGCTTCCAGGATCCTCTAGAGGGGACGCCTGTTGGCAGCGGGGCGGCGGGTTTCCCGTCTTCCAGAGCAGATGCGTCCGTGGTGCGCTTTTTTATTCAGAGGGATGAGCTTTTAGACCTGTGTAGCAGGTCTCCTTGGTGCTGCATTTTTGCAGTGGCGCCGCCGGAGACCCCGCGTATGGGGGCCCCTCTGCTTCAGGGGGTCTGTCCTGGTTCCCGCTCTTTTCCTGTGCGTCAGGATTTGCGGGATTTTGTGTTGGCGCAGTGGCCTATGGGCGCAGTTTCGTTTGGTGTGCGCCTTGGCTCTTGGGTATCCCGTCCCGGAGGGAGGTAGGGCTACCTTAATTTCGCCAATGGGGAACGCGGTGGTCTCGGCACTTCCTAAGCGGCATACCGTGCCTGTTATGGACGGTTCTGCTCTTAGGGTCTCGGAGGCGCGTGCGTTAGAGACTCTTCTTAAGTATGATTTTGATGTCTCTGCCTTTGGGGTCCAGGCGGCTGTTTGTGGGGAGCTAGTCGCTCGCGCCGTGTTTCGGTGGGCTGAGCGTGTCCTGGATCGGGAGTCTGATGACTGGTCTCTAGTGGATCAGGAGGTAGCGAAGATTGCGATGGCTGCCTCGTTCCTCTCAGATGCTCTTTATGACTTGGTGCGGATTTCGGCTAAGTCTATGGCATGGCCGCGCGGCGTATTTTGTGGCTGCGCGCTTGGGCGGCGGATTCTGCGTCCAAAGCTACGTTTACTAAAGTTCCCTTTAGGGGGTCTTTTTGTTTGGAGAGGAATTAGATGAGTTGATTCAGACTCTGACGGACTCGAAGGTGCCCCGTCTGCCTGAGGACCGTGCCCGCCCTGCGTCTAGGTGTGGGGCTGCCCGGGGGCGTTTGCGGGAATTTCGCAAGTATCGCCCGGGGCGTGGGGCTGCTTCTTTCCCGGCTCAGGGTTTTTCCCGGGGTCGGTTCTTCCAGCGCATGCAGCCCTTTCGGGGGGCCCGTCGGGGGGCAGGGAATCCCTCCGCCGGTTCCCCCGCTTCCCGTCCTGCGCAATGACTCCTTGCCGGCGCCCCCTTTGGTTCCGGTGGGGGCCCGGCTGCGCAAATTTTTCCCCAAATGGGCCGAGATCGCGTCCGATCAGTGGGTCCTTGAGGTGGTGCGGGACGGTTACGCTCTGGAGTTTACCTGCTCTCTGCCGGACCTTTTCCTCGCTTCTCCATGTCAGACTCCATGGAAGACGCAGGCTTTTCGTCAGACCCTTCAGCGTTTGCTAGATCTCGAGGCAGTGGTGCCGGTGTCCCCTACGGAGTGGGGCACCGGCAGGTACTCCATTTACTTTGTGGTGGCCATAAAGGAGGGGACCTTTCGGCCCATCCTGGATGTCTCTCGATCTGACGGAGGCCTACTTGCAGGTTCCAATTCGGGCCTCTCATCAGCACTTCCTTCGCTTTGCGATCTTGGGGCGGCACTTTCAGTTCTGTGCGCTTCCCTTTGGTCTGGCCACGGCTCCTCGGACGTTCACCACGGTAATGGTGGTCGTCGCGGCAGCCTTGCGGTCGGTGGGCATCCTGGTTCTCCCCTACCTGGACGACTGGTTGATTCGGGCAAAGTCGTTGCAGGAGAGCTCCCGGGTTACGGCTCGGGTGGTGGAGTTTCTCCGGTCGCTGGGCTGGGTGGTCAACCTTTCCAAGAGTCGGTTGGTCCCGGCTCAGCGTCTGGAGTGCCTTGGGGTTATGTTCGACATCTCCTTGGGGAAGGTCTTCCTTCCAGAGGCCCGGGTGAGCAAATTGCAATCTCAGATTCGCCTGCTTTTGGCGTCCCGGGGTCCTCGGGCGCGAGATTTCCTCCAAGTCCTGGGGTCAATGGCGGCGTCCCTGGACGTGGTGAGGTGGGCGCGGGCCCACATGCGTCCTCTTCAGTATGCTCTGCTCCGGAGGTGGTCTCCCCGGAGGCAAGATTTGGATGTTCCGGTTCCCCTGCGAGGCTTGGCGCGCTGCAGTCTGCGCTGGTGGCTCCGGACCCCTCACCTGGTTCAGGGGGTGGGTCTGGATCTCCCGCAGTGGACGGTGCTCCTTACGGATGCGAGTCTCCTCGGTTGGGGGGCTCAGTTTATGGGCCACTCAGCTCGGGGCACCTGGTCCGCGGAGGAGGCCTCCTGGTCGATCAACGAGTTGGAGACCAGAGCGGTCAGGCTGGCGCTGTTAGCTTTCCACTCCCTTTTGCTGGGCAAGTCGGTCAGAGTCCTGTCGGACAATGCCACGGCGGTGGCTTATGTCAATCGTCAGGGGGGCACCAAGAGCACTCCTGTGGCGCAGGAGGCGGCTCGGCTCATGGTTTGGGCGGAGTCCCATCTTCTGGACCTCTCGGCTTCTCATATAGCCGGGGTAGAAAATGTTCAGGCAGACTTCCTCAGTCGTCACTTCCTGGATCCAGGAGAGTGGTTTCTCGGCGCCGGAGCGTTTCGGTTGATAGTGCAAGATTGGGGGCAGCCCCTGATGGACCTGATGGCCACGAGTGGCAACGCCAAAGTGCCCCGCTTCTTCAGTCGTCGCAGGGAAGGGCTGGCCGAGGGTCTGGATGCTCTGGTCCAGCCGTGGCCAACGGAGGGGCTGTTGTATGTGTTCCCTCCTTAGCCGCTGGTGGGCAGAGTGCTTCTTCGCATTGTTCACCATCCGGGTTTGGTGGTGCTGGTGGCTCCGGATTGGCCTCGACGTCCGTGGTATGCGGATCTGGTGAGACACCTGGTGGCGGTTCCTCTTCCTCTGCCTCTCTCGGACGACCTTCTGATGCAGGGTCCCATTCCCTTGTTCGACCCGTCTCTCTTCTGTCTTACGGCGTGGCTCTTGAAAGGGGTCGCCTTAGCAAGAAGGGATATTCAGACAAGGTGATCGCTACACTGTTGGGGTCCCGGAGGCTTTCTACCTCTCGGGCTTATGTGCGGGTTTGGCGTCTCTTTGAGGAATGGTGTCGGGCGCGGGGAGTGTCCTCTTTTCGCGCTTCTCTGCCTAACATTCTAGAGTTCTTGCAGGATGGTCTGGATAGAGGCCTGGCTTGGTCTTCTCTCCGGGTTCATCTTGCGGCCCTGTCGACCTTTCGAGGGTTGGTGTCAGGTCAGCGTTTATCGGCTCTTCCTGATGTGATTCAGTTTCTGCGGGCGGCCAAGTTGCTTAGGCCTCCCCTACGGCCCTCGGTTCCCTCTTGGGATCTTAATCTGGTTCTCTCTGTTTTGGTGCGCCCGCCTTTCGAGCCCTTGGACGACTGTTCTTTGAAGGACCTTACTTTGAAGGCGGTCTTTTTGGTGGCCATTACTTCTGCTAGGAGTATTTCTGAGCTGCAGGCTTTCTCTTGTAGGGCTCCCTTCTTGGAGTTGTCTAGGGAGCGGGTCGTCTTGCGGCCTGTTCCTTCCTTTCTGCCGAAGGTTGTTTCTCCTTTTCATGTCAATCAATCGGTGGTTCTCCCGGTCTTGGGTGGTCGGGAGGGCTCTTCTGAGCAACGGCAGCTGCGCAAGTTGGATGTCGGTCGGGTCCTTCGCTCTTATGTGCAGCGGACCCAGGAATTCCGATCATCTCTTTGTCCTCCTGGCTGGTCCTCGTCGGGGAGCTGGCGCTTCTAAGGCTACTATTGCGCGCTGGATCAAGGAGACGATTGCTTCCGCTTATCTTCTGAAACAGCAGCCTGTTCCGGAGTTTCTCAAGGCTCATTCCACTCGGGGTCAGGCGGCTTCTTGGGCTGAGTCGTCGCTCGTGCCTCCGGTGGATATTTGTAAGGCTGCGGTTTGGTCCTCCTTGTATTCTTTTGTTAGACATTATCGGGTAGATGTTCAGGCGCGTCGGGACGCGGTGTTCGGTGAGCGTGTTCTGGTATCGGCCCTTCGGGGGTCCCGCCCGTGAGAGGGACTGCTTTGGTACGTCCCATTCGTAAAGTTAACCTCTACTGGTCTGGAGAGTGCTAAAGAAGGAGAAATTAGGTTCTTACCTGCTAATTTACTTTCTTTTAGCTTCTCCAGACCAGTAGAGGTCCCCACCCTGTCTGTTGTTGTTGTTGTTGTTGTTGGGGCTGTTTTCGCGGGCAGTTTTTGTTTTTTGCTGCGGGTTCTAGTATTTTTCTAGGGCCGGGGAGAATTAAAGAACAGCGGCTGTGGCTCGGCTGGCTTAGCTGGCGAGCTGTGGGGACATTTTCCTTCGGGTATTTCTCCTCT
Source organism: Geotrypetes seraphini (assembly GCF_902459505.1). NCBI lineage: Eukaryota > Metazoa > Chordata > Amphibia > Gymnophiona > Dermophiidae > Geotrypetes > Geotrypetes seraphini. The sequence goes on from NC_047097.1 coordinate 32,088,789, forward strand.
GCATTTTCCAACAGCATTTGGGTATGTTATTTGTTACTCCTGTTCGGAGTATTGTTTTCTTCCTGTTTTCCAGTTCTTGGTTCTGCTTGGCTATTCGGCAGACTGAGGGAAATAGAGAAGGGAGGATAGTATATACTGTCCCAAAGTTTTGTTTTCAGTCTCCACCTGCTGGTCATGATTAGATATATACCCATTCGTAAAGTTAACCTCTACTGGTCTGGAGAAGCTAAAAGAAAGTAAATTAGCAGGTAAGATCCTAATTTCTCCTTCGTAAAGTTAACCTCTACTGGTCTGGAGAAGCTAAAAGAAAGTAAATTAGCAGGTAAGAACCTAATTTCTCCTTACTTACCGTAACAGTTGTTATCCAGGGACAGCAGGCAGCTATTCTCACGTCCCACCCACCTCCCCTGGGTTGGCTTCTCAGGCTAGCTACCTGAACTGAGGAGACACGCCCGGTCCATCGGGCAGGAAGGCACTGGCGCATGCGCGGTGCGGGCATCTCGAAACTTCTGAGTTTCTTCAAGCAAGACATGCTTGTGAGATGTCCGTATCGGGGCTCTGTCGGATGACATCACCCACTAGTGAGAATAGCTGCCTGCTGTCCCTGGATAACAACTGTTACGGTAAGTAACATTGCTTTTTCTGACATCAAATTGATGTCTAAGTATAATTTGTTTCAAAGTAAAAAATCTATGTACAGAGTGGATATTTACTGTCTATTTACACAAATATGGCATTTTGACATATACAGCAATTGAAGAAGACTCGGCAGACAGAGGAAGAGATGTTATATGGCAGTGTTCCAAAAACACCAGGCAAACGGAGAATCCTAGTACCAACTACCCCTAGCAAAATACGTAAGGTAAATGCTGAATGAGTGGTTCCTGATAGTTATCTAGATTTAGAATTCAAAACGTTGACACCATAAATGACAGTTCTAGTGTGAAAGACATATTATATCTGAACCTTTTGGTAGAAAGCCTCATTAGCATTTTTTCTTCCACATCCCATCTCTCTGGGCTGTCCTCCAATTCCTCAGTTGTCTTTCTATAAGCACGATGGTAGGAGCCTGTGTCTTATTTATTTATTCAATTTTCTATACCGTTCTCCCAGGGGAGCTCAGAACGGTTTACATGCATTTATTCAGGTACTCAAGCAGTTTTCCCTGTCTCTCCTGGTGGGCTCAGAGTCTGTTTAATGTACCTGGGGCAACGGGAGGATTAAGTGACTTGCCCAGGGTCACAAGAAGCAGCGTGGGTTTGAACCCACAAGCACAGAGTGCTGAGGCTGTAGCTTTAACCACACTCTCCCCCTGATCATGTTTATTTTTCTTTTAAATTTGTTTTGTTTTATTTTTTATTTTTTTCTTTTGTTTACTATTTGTGGGGCTTTTCAGTTCTTGAGGAGAGTGTGGCGTTGTGGTAAGAGTTATAGCCTCAGCACCCTGAGGATGTGGGTTCAAACCCTGCTCTGTTCCCTGTGATCCTAGGCAAGTCACTTAATCATATACTGCCCCAGGTGTATTAAGACTGTGAGCCCACTGGGACAGATAGAGAAAATGCTTGAAGTTACCTGTATGCAATCTGCTTTGAGTGTGGTTGTAAAACTACGAAAAGGTGGTTTACAAATCCCAATCCCTTTCCCTTCTGCAGAGGATCCCTTTCTTGGGTCATCTCTGGCAGCAGAAGAACACAGATTCTCAGGTCAGAGGTCTGCATCTAAGAAGCAGACTGCCTTGCAGTGCATTCACTTAAACAGCCTGTACTAACTGCAGGAGCTCAGGGGCCGGTCCCTTGGGAGCAAGGTTCGCCCCAAGTTCTATCCGCAATGGGCTTGCATGCAGGCTGAGTGGCTCTATGGCATTGTTCCCATGATTGGGGCCAACAGCTTTCCTCCCTCTCAACTGCGCATGCAAGGTTCTGGTGGGGGTTGACGTCTCTGTCTGGTCGTTGGGCCCAAGAGATTTTGAAGAAACAAGCAGTTCAGATTCCAGGCTTGGTTGAGGCAGATGTTCTCCCTGTAAGCTGTCTGCAGCTTCACCATAAGCAGTCCCCAGCACACAGCATGGCACAGTGAGTACCGTATTTCCTCATGTATAGGCCACGGCTTATACATGGGTTTTACAAACTGGCCTAGAGGGTGTGGCTTGATTAAATGGGGTGACCTATCTTAAAATGCTGTGACAAAGTGCAGGAAGGCAGGAACTAGAATGCATAGAAGCAGCGCAGGGAAAACAGCAGGAACTGATCTGAGGCAAAGATATAAGCGGTTCTCCTGCAACCGGCACTTCTTTAGCACTCTCCAGACCAGTAGAGGTTAATCTTTACAAATGGGTATATATCCAATCATGACCAGCAGGTGGAGACTGAAAACAAAACTGTGGGACAGTATATCATATACTCCCTTCTCTATTTACCTCAGTCTTCTTTCAGTCTCCAGCAGGTGTTGATGTGATCTGTACCCATCTCCCTTGGTAGGGCTGTTGGAATTTGTTTAGGGGGTTTATTGTCCCTGTTTTTGGCCGGACGGAGCTTGGGCGGGCCCTGTTTGGGGGTTCGTCCAACCTCGGGGGTGTCAAACCCGGCGGGTCTCGAGTGGGGTCCCTCCTCCCACTTCCTCCACCTCCCCACATTTTTCTAGAGGAGCCTCAGCAGTAAGCCTTGCCCCCTAAATCAAGCAAGGCATATTGCTTCGAGAGCCTGTGGAGTCTCTTCTGTAAAAAAAAATAAATCCTGAGGTAGTGCTGGTCTGGAGGGTTGTTTCCCTTTAAGAAAACTGTATTTTACTGTATTTTTTCATCTAACCGGCACCTTTTTATAGCTAGGTCGCGTATGGAGCAATGAGCACTTCTAAAGGGAAAAAGTGCTCATTGTGCTCCAGGCGCGAGGCACTCGCGGCCGGCCTATGCAAGCGGTGTTCAGGCCGGTGCGGTGGAGGAGCTCCGTTGGCAGCGGCAGCAGGCGCCCAGAGCTCCCCGCCGATGGTGCCTCGCGAGTCGGCTGGGAGCAGTGGGGAAGCCCGGTCTTCCCCAACCGCCCACGGAGGGATTCCCCGAGCTGCCGACGGTCGGGTTGTTGGGGATTCCCTCTCAGCTGATGTTTTGACAGCTGATGCCGGCTTGCCTGTTTTAGCGGCTGGGACTGTTCAGGTTTCTCAGCCGCTACAGGCTATGGAGGGATCATTTTTGACGGGAAAGTCGCCATCTTCTCGCATGTGGGATCTCTTCTTGGAGGTAGTTAGGGAGTGGGCCATTAGTGTGGGCAGAGTAGATGGGCCGTGGCCCTTTTCTGCCGTCATGTTCTATGTTTCTCAGTCTGGCCCCTCCATTTTGTCTTCCACCTCGGGTGACCTTCCCCCTGTATTGGAAAAACAGGGGCAGCCTTGCGGTCGGAGGGCATTCTGGTACACCCCTACCTGGACGACTGGTTGATTCGGGCAAAGTCGTTGCAGGAGAGCTCCCGGGTTACGGCTCGGGTGGTGGAGTTTCTCCGGTCGCTGGGCTGGGTGGTCAACCTTTCCAAGAGTCGGTTGGTCCCGGCTCAGCGTCTGGAGTACCTTGGGGTTTTGTTCGACACCTCCTTGGGGAAGGTCTTCCTTCCAGAGGCCCGGGTGAGCAAATTGCAATCTCAGATTCGCCTGCTTTTGGCGTCCCGGTGTCCTCGGGCGCGAGATTTCCTCCAAGTCTTGGGGTCGATGGCGGCGTCCCTGGACGTGGTGAGGTGTGCGCGGGCCCACATGCGTCCTCTCCAGTATGCTCTGCTCCGGAGGTGGCCTCCCCAGAGGCACGGATTGGATGTTCCTGTTCCCCTGCGAGGCATGGCGCGCTGCAGTCTGCGTTGGTGGCTCCGGACCCCTCACCTGGTTCAGGGGGTGGGTCTGGATCTTCCTCAGTGGACGGTGCTCCTTACGGATGCGAGTCTCCTGGGTTGGGGGGCTCAGTGTTTGGGTCACTCAGCTCAGGGCACCTGGTCCACGGAGGAGGCCTCCTGGTCGATCAACGTGTTGGAGACCAGGGCGGTCCGTCTGGCGCTGTTAGCTTTCCACTTCCTTTTGTTGGGCAAGTCGGTCAGAGTACTGTCGGACAATGCCACGGCGGTGGCTTATGTCAATCGTCAGGGGGGCACCAAGAGCACTCAGGTGGCGCAGGAGACGGCTCGGCTCATGGTTTGGGCGGAGTCCCATCTTCTGGACCTCTCGGCCTCTCACATAGCCGGGGTAGAAAATGTTCAGGCGGACTTCCTCAGTCGTCACTTCCTGGATCCAGGAGAGTGGTGTCTCGGTGCCGTGGCGTTTCAGTTGATAGTGCAGGCTTGGGGGCAGCCCCTGATGGACCTGATGGCCACGAGTGGCAATGCCAAAGTGCCCCGCTTCTTCAGTCGTCGCAGGGACGGTCTGGCCGAGGGTCTAGATGCTCTGGTCCAACCGTGGCCAACGGAGGGGCTGTTGTATGTGTTCCCTCCTTGGCCATTAGTGGGCAGAGTACTTCTTCGCATTGTTCATCATCCGGGTCTGGTGGTTCTGGTGGCTCCGGATTGGCCTCGACATCCATGGTATGCAGATCTGGTGAGGCATCTGGTGGCGGATCCTCTCCCTCTCCCTCTCTTGGACGATCTTCTGACGCAGGGTCCCATTCCCATGTTCGACCCGTCTCCCTTCTGTCTTACGGCTTGGCTCTTGAAAGGTGTCGTCTTAGTAAGAAGGGATATTCAGATAAGGTGATCTCTAGACTCTTGGGGTCCCGGAGGCTTTCTACCTCTCGGGCTTATGTGCGGGTTTGGCGTCTCTTTGAGGGATGGTGCCGGGCACGGGGAGTGGTCTCTTTTCGCGCTTCTCTGCCTAACATTCTAGATTTCTTGCAGGATAGCCTGGATAGAGGCCTGGCTTGGTCTTCTCTCTGGGTTCAACTTGCGGCCCTGTCAGCTTTTCGAGGGTTGGTGACAGGTCAGCGTTTGTTGGCCATTCCTGATGTGATTCGCTTTTTGCGGGCGGCCAAGTTGCTCAGGCCTCCCCTACGGCCCTCTGTTCCCTCTTGGGATCTTAATCTGGTTCTCTCTGTGTTGGTGCGCCCGCCTTTCGAGCCGTTGGATGGCTGTTCTTTGAAGGACCTTACTCTGAAGGCAGTCTTTTTGGTGGCAATTACTTCCGCTAGGCGAGTTTCTGAGCTTCAGGCTTTCTCTTGTAGGGTTCCCTTTCTTGGAATTTTCGAGGGAGTGGGTTGTCTTGCGGCCTGTTCCTTCCTTTCTGCCGAAAGTAATTTCTCCTTTTCATGTCAATCAATCGGTGGTCCTCCCGGTCTTGGGTAGTCGGGAGGGCTCTTCTGAGCAACGGCAACTGCGCAAGTTGGATGTCGGTCGGGTCCTCCGCGCTTATGTGCAACGGACCCGGGATTTTTGGAGCTCCGATCATCTCTTTGTCCTTCTGGCGGGTCCTCGTCGGGGGGCTGGAGCTTCTAAGGCTACTATTGCGCGCTGGATCAAGGAGACGATTGCTTCCGCTTATCTTCTGAGTCAGAAGCCGGTTCCGGAGTTTCTCAAGGCTCATTCCACTCGGGGTCAGGCGGCTTCTTGGGCTGAGTCGTCGCTCGTGCCTCCGGTGGATATTTTTAAGGCTGCGGTTTGGTCCTCCTTGCATTCATTTGTTAGGCATTATCGGATAGATGTTCAGGCGCGTCGGGACGCGGTGTTCGGTGAGCGTGTTCTGGTATCGGCCCTTCGGGGGTCCCGCCCGTGAGAGGGACTGCTTTGGTACGTCCCATTTGTAAAGATTAACCTCTACTGGTCTGGAGAGTGCTAAAGAAGGAGAAATTAGGTTCTTACCTGCTAATTTACTTTCTTTTAGCTTCTCCAGACCAGTAGAGGTCCCCACCCTGTCTGTTGTTGTTGTTGGGGCTGTTTCGCGGGCAGTTTTTGTTTTTTGCTGCGGGTTCTAGTATTTTTCTAGGGCCGGGGAGAATTAAAGAACAGCGGCTGTGGCTCGGCTGGCTTAGCTGGCGAGCTGTGGGGACATTTTCCTTCTGGTATTTCTCCTCTGCATTTTCCAACAGCACTTGGGTATGTTAGTTGTTACTCCTGTTCGGAGTATTGTTTTCTTTCTGTTTTCCAGTTCTTGGTTCTGCTTGGCTATTCGGCAGACTGAGGTAAATAGAGAAGGGAGTATATTATATACTGTCCCACAGTTTTGTTTTCAGTCTCCACCTGCTGGTCATGATTGGATATATACCCATTCGTAAAGATTAACCTCTACTGGTCTGGAGAAGCTAAAAGAAAGTAAATTAGCAGGTAAGAACCTAATTTCTCCTTTTAATGCCGCCAGGGATATGTGGCCTTCATCCTTCATCCTCCCCGCTGATATGCACGCCCCTGCCTGTGGCTGCAAGTGACTGACACTTGTTGCCAAGCAGTCCCCCACACACCGAAACAAGACCTACATCTGCGAGAACATGTGTTGGTTCGCGATCGCACACCCCAGCCCCTGCTCCTGAGTTTAAGCAGACATTACCTTCTGGATGGCTGTCAGCTGCCTCCTCCAATCACGCTGTGCAGGGCAGGAGCGATGCTTGCAATCTCAAGCCTCGCCCCGTACCGTACCGCTTCCTGATTGGCTGCCTTCAGTTCTCATGACTACCACAAGAACTGAAGACAACCAATCAGGAAGCGGTGAGATTGCAAACATCGCTCCTGCCCTGCACAGCGTGATTGGAGGAGGCAGCTGGCAGTCTTCCAGACGGTATTTACTGGCGTGGGGGGTATTTAGTGGGGGATGATGTAGGTTTAAAAACTCGTAGATAAGCCGCGGCAATTAACATGGGGCGGCTTATCTAAGTGCTATTAAACCTACATCGGCATTTCCTGCGGCCTATACATGGGGGCAGCTTATACAAAGGGGAAATATGGTAATAAGCTTTCAGCCTTTAATAAAAACTTTTTTTTTTTGTGGGAAGGGGGTTTAAAGTGTATTTAATTTTTTTTTGTTCTGGGATTAGAGCCTGGGTCTGCCGCCTCTATGATCCCAGAATTGCTAGTTTTTGGACCCCAGCTTAGCTCCCACAGGCTCTTTATGGTGCTAAAGTCACTGCTACGGTGGCTATCTTGGATTTCCCGATTTGAAAACAAAAGCCTCTTTCCAGTGCAATAGGTGTGTCATTCTAGACAAGCAGGTTAATTCCCCATGGCCGCGAAGGAATCCACTCTGTATTTTTTTCTGCAGAGGGAAGGCACAAAGGGATGGGTGAGAGGGGAGGAAAGATGTTGCACATGTGGGGGAAAGCAAAGAGGAAGTATTGGGGTGAAGGAGAGGAAGGGAGAGATGATCATGTACATGTAAAAAAATAAGCTCTACCCGAAAATAAGACCTACTGCCTTTTTTGGGCCCCAAATGAATACGACACTGTCTTATTTTCAGGGAAACATGGTATATGTGAAAGCCTGGAAGTGTTTCCAAACGGTGTGCTCAGACAAGTGAGGACCGAAACTCTTTCATCGAGTGTCCCCTAGTCTTTGTAATTTTTGACGGAGTGAAAAAATCGATCCACTTGTACCTGTTCTACTCCACTCAGGATTTTGTAGACTTCAATCATATCTCCCCTCAGCTGTCTCTTTTCCAAGCTAAAGAGCCCTAACCGTTTTAGCCTTTCCTCATACGAGAGGAGTTCCATCCCCTTTATCATCTTGGTCGCTCTTCTTTGAACCTTTTCTAGCGCCAGTATATCTTTCTTGAGGTAAGGAGACCAGAATTGAATGCAATACTCCAGATGAGGTTGCACCATGGAGCGATATAGGGGCATTATAACATTCTTAGTCTTGTTAACCTCCTTTTTTAAATAATTCCTAGCATCCTGTTTGCTTTTTTGGCCACAGCCGCACATTGGGCGGAAGGTTTCATATTATTGTCTACGATGACACCCAGATCCAGTAGGTGACTTATTTTCACCTTGTTATGTATTGCAAATGGTTAAGTTTGTTCCATCTGACATGTTTTCTCAGGGAGCATCTCTGTACCCCTCTCTATTCTGTTTCCACTCTAGGGCTGACCATCTCCTTTGTTACGAACTGAGGAATTGGAGGACAGCCCAGAGAGATGGGGCAAAGCAAATAAATGCTACTGAGGCTCTCTATAAGAATTCTCGCAGGAATAGATTGACTACCTAAAGGTTCAGAATTTCTCTTTCTACTAGAAAGATTATCAAGGTAAGAACCTAATCTTTCCATAAGAGCAATTTGTTCATTTAATCTGCTTGTTTTGTTTTAGATAACAGTTAAGGCTGACTTTCCATTCTTGGTAATCTTAAGTAATTAGTGATGAAGATACAATTCTTTGCATGTATATTTTAACCCCTTGCCTCCCAGAGGTCATAATGTTATCTACTTTTTTCCTTCAGCTTAACACTACCTCGATTTCAAGTGGCAGTGGTAGTTCCAACAGCACAATTCGTTCTGCCATCAGTGGGACACTCTGCCGCTCCCCTATATCCCACCCACCACCTTTGGGAGGCAAGGTCAGTGTCAAATGCATGATTTGCATGGCTTTTTTTTTTTTCCATTGGTGGGTGCACTTATTGGAGGGGCTTTTTGATTTTTGTATGTAAATGTCATCGCAGGACTAACCCTAGAAGATGATAATTCAAGGAGAATCTTCACAATTTCTGCAAATCTTATAATACCTTACTTTCTGCTGGGGTACTGCACACTTTTTTTTTTATTCTCTTTACACAAATGCTTCTCTCTGTTTCTTGCATAGTAGAAGCTGAAAATTAAGCCAGCACCTTTAATGAACCAAGGTCACTACATTAATTCAGCAACTTATAATTAAGACAGAATTATTCTACAATCTGACTGTCTCCCAAGTCTACTTTTGACCATGGGAGAGGCTCAGATATGATTTATAAGTGAGGTACGTGTATTTGATATGCTGCTTTTCTGTTAATAGTCAAAGCAATTGGCATATTGGAGGGACATTGTGTGCCCACCAGTGTTAGAATATGTTTTTTTTTCTACCTGGTGCAATGGAGAGTTAAATGACTTTCACAGGGTTATGAGGAGCTACAGTGGGGAATAGAACCTTGTTTGTAGCTCGCTGCACTGTTTAAAGTGCTACTTTAAACTAAAACTTGGAGCTCGACTTGGTTAACATTAAGAATAGGAAAAATACAAAAGAATAAAAGCTGGAGAGGTAGAAGTAGTTAATTTCCAAAGTGTTTGGCGAACATAATTGTCTTCAAAACCTTCCTGAATGATGAGAAGGGGCCTAAGCTTCTTAACAAATGGTTCCCATGGCATTTAGTTTTATTTTTCTTTATGTTTTCTCTAGTGTCACTCCAGACTAGTGCTGCCCGATTTCCGATTCGAAACGCTTCACCGATTCACTTTGGGTGAATCGATTCGAATCGATGTGTATTTTAAAATTTTCCTTCCTTCCTTTTGCACTAGAAAAATCAATTTAACATTATGATGATCTACAAATGCTAAATACATCACTTACAGGACGGACACTAGAAGGCCCATTGTTTGTCTGAGTTCAGATATTTGCAAATAGTTAAAAATTTATTTTCTCTAGTGGCCGTCAGTTGGTGAGGCTTGGGGGATCCCTACTAGCTACAGCAGGGGAGATATTCATTTTGAGGGAGCCTTAGCTCAAAGTGGGAGGCCCAAAAAAGCAGTAATATTTGCCGTGATTAAACGATCCTCCATGTGCGCTTCTGACAGCTGATTCAGTATCCCTGCTTTGATGAGGCTCACCGTAGCTGTAATAGTGAATGGGAGAACCAGGAGTGCGCATCCCTGCTCATCAGAATGGGGATGCGGAAGCCTGTGGCTGCTTCCACTGTCAGCGGTGTATGTGAAGGATCACTCAGGGTAAGTATTACTGCTTTTTTGGGTTCCTCTCCACAGTGTCCCTTTAATGAAAGTTTATTATTAGATATGTACATCTTCTATATTAGTGATTGCAAATTTGGGACCTGCTCAACCTCTTTTTTGCTCATCGGTTAGTGTTAGTGCTGCCCCAGAAAAAAAAATGTGGCCCAGGGAAGCCAAAAGGTTGGACACCCCTGATCTAATCCAATCGATTTAAATCAATGCAGCGGTATAACATGATTAAATCAAACAGCCTATGTGTCCAAATAATCTAATAATACCTTTTATTAAAACCAGTTTGAATTATATCTAACGTGGAAATACACAATGTTTCTGATGAGCAGAGAGCTCACTCATGCTCAGAAAGATGGGGGTTTTTTTTTCTAACTTTAAGAGCAGGACCATTATTCAATGCCGTTAAGTGTCACTTTTTTTTTTTTTTTTTTTTTTAATAATTCTTTATTCATTTTAAAACTTTCATCAAGTGTACAAAAATTGCAACACAATAACATAGATTTAACCACTTGTACATCTTATCATTCTAACTTATAGTTGTAAACATAACCTTCTTTAGCACTCTCCAGACCAGTAGAGGTTAACTTTACGAATGGGTATATATCTAATCATGACCAGCAGGTGGAGACTGAAACAAAACTTTGGGACAGTATATCCTAGCCCCTCCTCTCTATTTCCCTCAGTCTTCTTTCAGTCTCCAGCAGGTGTTGAGTGATCTGTACCCATCTCCCTTGGTAGGGCTGTTGGAATTTGTTTAGGGGGTTTATTGTCCCTGTTTTTAGCCGGACGGAGCTTGGACGGACTCTGTTTGGGGGTTCGTCCGACCCTCGGGGGTGTCAAACCCGGCGGGTCACGAGCGGGGTCCCTCCCCCCACTTCCTCCACCTCCCCACATTTTTTTAGAGGAGCCTCAGCAGTAAGCCTTGCCCCCTAAATCAAGCAAGGCATATTGCTTCGAGAGCCTGTGGAGTCTGTTCTGTAAAAAAAAAAAAAAAAAAAATCCTGAGGTAGTGCTGGTCTGAAGGGTTGTTTCCCTTTAAGAAAACTGTATTTTACTGTATTTTTTCATGTAATCGGCACTTTTTTCTAGCTAGGTCGCGTATGGAGCAATTGTGCCCTTCTCCGGGGGAGTAGGACACAAATTTAGTCCAGCCGCGAGGCACTCGCGGCCGGCCTGAACTCGGCGGTTTGGGTCGGTGAGGTGGTGGAGCTCCGTCGGCAGCGGCTGCAGGCGCCCAGAGCTCCCCGCCGATGGTGCCTCGCGAGTCGGCAGGGAACGGTGGGGAAGCCCGGTCTTCTCCGTCCGCCCACGGAGGGAATCCCCGAGCCGCCGACGGTCGGGTTTTAGAGGATTCCCTCTCAGCTGATTTTTTGACAGCTGATGCCGGCTTGCCTGCTTTAGCGGCTGAGACTATTCAGGTTTCTCAGCCGCTTCAGGCTATGGAGGGAGCTTTTTTGGCGGGGAAAACCGCCATCTTCTCTGTCTGGCCCCTCCATTTTGTCTTCCACCTCAGGTGACCTTCCCCCTGTTTTGACTATGCAGGGGCAAGGTTCTGCTGGGTCCCCTGCTGTGGCAGGGAGTCCCTTGGGACCCTCGGGGGGTTTTCCCCTGAATTTTTTTCTTTTCTTTATGCAGAGCCTATTTTCAGGCAGCTGGGGGTCCCGGTTGCGCCCAGGGGGTTTCGGGGGGTGGGGTTTCCTCCGCGCTCCCTGCGGCTTTGCCTCTCTCGTCTGACGTGACGTCCCCTCCGCCGCCTCCCTTGTCCAAGCGTCCGCTGGGTGTAGTGGGACGAGAATTTGTGGTCGGAGGAACGTGTCGGTCTGGAGGAGGACCTGGACCCTTCGGAGGAATTCCAGGACCCTCTGGAGGGGACGGAAGCTGGCGGCGGGTTTGTCGGATTTCCCGTTCTCCAGTGACGAGGCGTCCGTTGTGCGCCTTTTCAGAAAGATGAGCTGCCTGACCTTATTCAGCAGGTTTCTTCGGTTTGGCGTTTTGAGGACGCGCCGCCGGGGACTCCGCGTGTGGGGGACCCCCCTGTTTACGGGGATCCGTTCCGTTTCCCGCTCTTTTCCTATGCATCAGGATATTCGGGATATTATTCTGGAGCAGTGGAAAACGCCGGAGACGCCGTTTCGGCTGGCGCGCAGCATGGCTCACCTGTATCCCATTCCTGAAGGGGATCGGGCTACGTTAGCTTCGCCAGTCGTGGATGCGGTGGTCTCGGCAATTTCCAAGCGGCATACCGTGCCTGTTGAGGGCGGTTCTGCCTTGCGGGACTCTGAGGAGCGCAAATTGGAGAACATCCTTAAGCAAAATTTTCAGGTCTCTGCCTTTGGGGTCCAGGCGGCTATTTGTGGGGGACTGGTCGCTCGCGCCGTGTTTCGGTGGGCGGAGCGGGTCTTGGATCGAGAGTCTGACAACTGGTCTCTGGTGGATCAGGAGGTAGCGAAGATTGAGATGGCGGCCTCATTCCTCTCAGATGCTCTCTATGACTTGGTGCGGATCTCGGCTAAGTCTATGGCTTTTGGCGTGGCCGCAAGGCGTGTGTTGTGGCTGCGCGCTTGGGCGGCGGATGCTGCGTCCTAAACTAAGCTTACTAAATTTCCCTTTCGGGGGTCGTTTTTATTTGGAGAGGACTTGGATAAGTTGATTCAGACTCTGTCGGACTCGAAAGTTCCCCGTCTGCCGGAGGTCCGTGCCCGCCCGGCGTCTCGGGGGGGTGCGGCCCGGGGGCGTTTGCGGGAATTTCGCAAGTATCGCCCTGGGCGTGGGGGCTGCTTCTTTCCAGTCTCCGGGGTTTTTCCCGGGGTCGGTTCTTCCAGCGCATGCAGCCCTTTCGGGGGGGCCCGTCGGGGGGCAGGGAATCCCTCCGCCGGTTCCCCCGCTTCCCGTCCTGCGCAATGACTCCTTGCCGGCGCCCCCTTTGGTTCCGGTGGGGGGCCCGGCTGCGCAAATTTTTCCCCAAATGGGCCGAGATCACGTCCGATCAGTGGGTCCTTGAGGTGGTGCGGGACGGTTACGCTCTGGAGTTCACCCGCTCTCTGCCGGACCTTTTTCTCGCTTCTCCATGTCAGACTCCATGGAAGACGCAGGCTTTTCGTCAGACCCTTTGTGGTGGCCATAAAGGAGGGGACCTTTCGGCCCATCCTGGATTTGATAGGGATCAACAGAGCTCTCAAGATTCCGTCTTTCCGCATGGAAACGCTGCGGTCGGTCATTCTGGCGGTTCAGCCGGGGGAGTTTCTTACGTCTCTTGAGCTGACGGAGGCCTACTTGCAGGTTCCAATTCGGGCCTCTCATCAGCGCTTCCTTCGCTTTGCGATCTTGGGGCGGCACTTTCAGTTCTGTGCGCTTCCCTTTGGTCTGGCCACGGCTCCTCGGACGTTCACCAAGGTAATGGTGGTCGTCGCGGCAGCCTTGCGGTCGGTGGGCATCCTGGTTCACCCCTACCTGGACGACTGGTTGATTCGGGCAAAGTCGTTGCAGGAGAGCTCCCGGGTTACGGCTCGGGTGGTGGAGTTTCTCCGGTCGCTGGGCTGGGTGGTCAACCTTTCCAAGAGTCGGTTGGTCCCGGCTCAGCGTCTGGAGTGCCTTGGGGTTATGTTCGACACCTCCTTGGGGTAGGTCTTCCTTCCAGAGGCCCGGGTGAGCAAATTGCAATCTCAGATTCGCCTGCTTTTGGCGTCCCGGGGTCCTCGGGCGCAGGATTTCCTCCAAGTCCTGGGGTCAATGGCGGCGTCCCTGGACGTGGTGAGGTGGGCGCGGGCCCACATGCGTCCTCTTCAGTATGCTCTGCTCCGGAGGTGGTCTCCCCGGAGGCAAGATTTGGATGTTCCGGTTCCCCTGCGAGGCTTGGCGCGCTGCAGTCTGCGCTGGTGGCTCCGGACCCCTCACCTTGTTCAGGGGGTGGGTCTGGATCTCCCGCGGTGGACGGTGCTCCTTACGGATGCGAGTCTCCTCGGTTGGGGGGCTCAGTTTATGGGCCACTCAGCTCGGGGCACCTGGTCCGCGGAGGAGGCCTCCTGGTCGATCAACGTGTTGGAGACCAGAGCGGTCAGGCTGGCGCTGTTAGCTTTCCACTCCCTTTTGCTGGGCAAGTCGGTCAGAGTCCTGTCGGACAATGCCACGGCGGTGGCTTATGTCAATCGTTCAGGGGGGCACCAAGAGCACTCCTGTGGCGCAGGAGGCGGCTCGGCTCATGGTTTTGGGCGGAGTCCCCTCTGCTGGACCTCTCGGCCTCTCATATAGCCGGAGTAGAAAATGTTCAGGCAGACTTCCTCAGTCGGCACTTTCTAGATCCAGGAGAGTGGTGTCTCGGCGCCGAGGCGTTTCAGTTGATAGTGCAGGCTTGGGGGCAGCCCCTGATGGACCTGATGGCCACGGGTGGCAATGCCAAAGTGCCCCGCTTCTTCAGTCGTCGCGGGGACGGTCTGGCCGAGGGTCTGGATGCTCTGGTCCAGCAGTGGCCAACGGAGGGGCTGTTGTATGTGTTCCCTCCTTGGCCGCTGGTGGGCAGAGTACTTCTTCGCATTGTTCACCATCCGAGTTTGGTGGTGCTGGTGGCGCCGGATTGGCCTCGCCGTCCGTGGTATGCGGATCTGGTGAGGCACCTGGTGACGGATCCTCTTCCTCTGCCTCTCTCGGACGACCTTCTGATGCAGGGTCCCATTCCCATGTTCGACCCGTCTCCCTTCTGTCTTACGGCGTGGCTCTTGAAAGGGGTCGCCTTAGCAAGAAGGGATATTCAGACAAGGTGATCTCTACACTGTTGGGGTCCCGGAGGCTTTCTACCTCTCGGGCTTATGTGCGGGTTTGGCGTCTATTTGAGGAATGGTGTCGGGCGCGGGGAGTGACCTCTTTTCGCGCTTCTCTGCCTATCATTCTGGAGTTCTTGCAGGATGGCCCTGGATAGAGGCCTGGCTTTGGTCTTCTCTCCGGGTTCACCTTGCGGCCCTGTCGGCCTTTCGAGGGTTGGTTGTCAGGTCAGCGTTTATCGGCTCTTCCTGATGTGATTCGATTTTTGTGGGCGGCCAAGTTGCTTAGGCCTCCCCTACGGCCCTCGGTTCCCTCTTGGGATCTTAATCTGGTTCTCTCTGTTTTGGTGCATCCGCCTTTCGAGCCCCTTGGACGACTGTTCTTTGAAGGACCTTACTTTGAAGGCGGTCTTTTTTGGTGGCCATTACGTCTGCTAGGCGTGTTTCTGAGCTACAGGCTTTCTCTTGTAGGGCTCCCTTCTTGGAGTTTTCTAGGGAGCGGGTCGTCTTGCGGCCTGTTCCTTCCTTTCTGCCGAAGGTTGTTTCTCCTTTTCATGTCAATCCAATCGGTGGTTTCTCCCGGTCTTGGGAGGTCGGGTGGGCTCTTCTGAGCAACGGCAGCCTGCGCAAGTTGGATGTCGGTCGGGTCCTTCGCTCTTATGTGCAGCGGACCCAGGAATTCGGGAAGTCCGATCATCTCTTTGTCCTCCTGGCTGGTCCTCGTCGGGGAGCTGGCGCTTCTAAGGCTACTATTGCGCGCTGGATCAAGGAGACGATTGCTTCCGCTTATCTTCTGAACAGCAGCCTGTTCCGGAGTTTCTCAAGGCTCATTCCACTCGGGGTCAGGCGGCTTCTTGGGCTGAGTCGTCGCTCGTGCCTCCAGTGGATATTTGTAAGGCTGCGGTTTGGTCCTCCTTGCATTCCTTTGTTCGTCATTATCGGGTTGATGTGCAGGCGCGTCCCGACGCGCCTGTTCGGTGAGCGTGTACTGGTATCGGCCCTTCGGGGGTCCCGCCCGTGAGAGGGACTGCTTTGGTACGTCCCATTCGTAAAGTTAACCTCTACTGGTCTGGAGAGTGCTAAAGAAGGAGAAATTAGGTTCTACCTGCTAATTTACTTTCTTTTAGCTTCTCCAGACCAGTAGAGGTCCCCACCCTGTCTGTTGTTGTTGTTGTTGGGGCTGTTGCGCGGGCAGTTTTTGGTTTTTGCTGCGGGTTCTAGTATTTTTCTAGGGCCGGGGAGAATTGAAGAACAGCGGCTGTGGCTCGGCTGGCTTAGCTGGCGAGCTGTGGGGACATTCTTCCTTCGGGAATTTCTCCTCTGCATTTTCCAACAGCATTTTTGGGTATGTTATTTGTTACTCCTTTCGGAGTATTGTGTTTTTCTCTCTGTTTTTTGTCCAGTTCTTGGTTCTGCTTGGCTATTCGGCAGACTGAGGGAAATAGAGAGGAGGGGCTAGGATATACTGTCCCAAAGTTTTGTTTTCAGTCTCCACCTGCTGGTCATGATTAGATATATACCCATTCGTAAAGTTAACCTCTACTGGTCTGGAGAAGCTAAAAGAAAGTAAATTAGCAGGTAAGAACCTAATTTCTCCCTCCCTCTCCCATCCTGAAATCCTTTTAGTAATTTTTATTTTACATGTAATAGAAACCCTCCCCCCACCCCACCCTTATCTTACATATTAAATATAGAAATATTAGGAAAATGGCATCAATCATGACAAAAGGACGTTAATGGTTCCCAAATTTTAGTGTCACTTTTCATTAATTTAGGAAGAGACTTGCAATTTCTCCTAAGGCTATATCCAGCACAAATCATTCCTCTTCAGACTGTGTTTAGTGGGAAGTGCTTGATGACTAACCTAAATTAGCAGTCTTAGAAATAAGTTTGGAGCTATAGCCTATTCCATGTGTCAAGGATATGACTCCAGTACCTCTAAAGGAAATAAATGAACGAGGGAAGCAATGGAAGAAGCCCCTTAATGGCTTCCTTAGAAGAAAGATCAGCAGCTTTGCAGTGAAAGATATGAAACGGTGATAAACTTTACTAAATGTTTTCTCTTTTCTCTTTAGCCTGGACAGATTGTTCGAACTCCTCATGTGATAAAAACGCCCAAGAAGGGACCACTGGAGAGAAACAAAGAGAACATGTCGCAGTTAAATGGAACCGCTTTGAGCGGTGGGTTTCTCCAAGCAACCCCTGCCCAATGTAACCTGGCCATTAATTCTGTTGCCAGCACCTATTCTGAGTTTGCGGTAATTCACCTTTTCTAAAAACATCTACCAATCTCTGGGCAGCACACAGTCAGTGAGTGCATGGGGTGAAGGTCCTTAAGTTGTAAATTTTACTTAAGGGTGCGAGAGCAATAATAAATTGTCAATCGTAGTTCACATACAAAGGAAGTACCTGTAATATCTAAATCCTGAGCACAGTGACTATTTAAGATAGCTAACTTTTAAACTAGAAATTACTCGATTGCTTCTCTGCTATTAGTATTCCATTTTTCCACACACCTTTCTTATGCTTCTTTTCAAAATCATTTTTAATGCAAATTAAACAGTAAAAACATCTTCACACTAAACCGGTTTAAACCATTGGGTTGTGTCCCTTCCCAAGCAGTAGATGGAAGTGTAGGTATTGAACTTTCTGGTGACATGAATGGTGTAAGGAGCTGGTGCAAACTTTCAGTATTCTCTACTTTGAGCAGATGGTAAGATTAGACTAATGTAGTGTGGATGGGAGGGGGGGGACACATTTTGGGACATGCTTTTTGGTCTTGCCCTGTAATTCAGCGCTTCTGGAGACGTATCATCTCTTATATGTTGGGCATGATTGGTAGAGCTTTGCGACATACCTCGGCCCACTTTGTATTGGATTTGCCAGAGGCTTATTGTCATTTGCATACGGGAAATAGGACTCTCTGTAGGGAAATGAGCCTACTGGCCCGGAAATGTGTTCTTCAATTGTAAATATGAGAACTTGGAAACACACATAATTGATCAGGTAAAGAGAATTCCCCCAATAGATAAATCATTACCATAAAATCCATAGCAATAGGTTACATTAAAAATACCAAGCAATAAAATAAATTTCTCTAAGAATAAACCCAGTTAAACCAAATCCAATCCCATCAATAAATAGATTATGATAAATAGATATATCAAAAGTTATAATCAAAACCACAAATAAATCATCATAATATTAAATTATCTCATTCTAAATATTCATCAAATCATGAATGAGTGAAGAGATAAAATCACTAAATCAAAGTAAAATCCTTGATGGAATAAAATAATTAACCAAAAATATAAATAACTGAATACCAATAACATTCAGAAAAATAGAATACATAGGACACTAAATTGAACATAAAAAATATGAATTTTTAAAAATACTTCTTTTGCCATGACATTAAATCCCTGACATCAACAAATATCATAATCAATCTTTTGAATACATTCAAAAACAAAGCAAAAAAAACAACAAAAAAAACCTCCAACTGCATTACTGCATTACTTCAAAAACTATTGTCATGGTAACATTTCCATTAAGACCCATTAAAAGAACATTCTAATTCTAACATTACTTTCCATGAGCCTTTACTTTTAAAAATTAACTGTATTGAAATTACATTTTAATATATAGCCTTGTTTAAATATTTGCAAAGATTAATCCAGTACTGGTCGCCGTACCTCAAGAAAGACATGGCGGTACTTGAGGGAGTACAAAGAAGAGCAACCAAACTGATAAAGGGAATGGAAAATCTCCCATATACCGACAGATTGAAGCAGTTGGGACTTTTCTCCCTGGAGAAGCGAAGACTTAGAGGAGACATGATAGAAACCTTCAAGATCCTGAAGGGCATAGAAAAGTAGACAGGGGCAGATTTTTTCAAATTAAGGGGCGCCACAAGTACAAGGGGGCACTCGGAGAAATTGAAAGGGGACAGGTTTAGAACAAACGCTAGGAAGTTCTTTTTCACTCAGAGGGTGGTGGATACATGGAACGCGCTTCCAGAGGCTGTTGTAGACAAGAAAACATTAAATGGTTTCAAAGAAGGTTTGGATAGATTCCTAGAAGAAAAAGGGATTGGGGGGTATAGATAGGTATAGACCATTGCTCAGGAAATGGGCCTGATGGGCCGCCGCGGGTAGCGGACCGCTGAGCAGGATGGACCTCTGGTCTGCCTCAGCGGAGGCAACTTCTTATGTTCTTAATCCAACTTCCATAGTACAAATAAAACAGCACAAGAGAATTTATGAATTCATGGGTTCTTCTTGTTGTTGTAAAAATTCATTCAGATCCTCCGACTCCTTGAAATTAGATGTTTTATTCTTATAAGTCACTCTCATAACTGCCGGGTAAATCAGCCCATAATTTGCCCCAATGCTTCTCAGCTGCAGTCCTAGTTCAAGAAATCTCTTTCTCTTAGCTGCAGTGGCAAGTGCAAAATCCGGCACAATATGCAGATTGTGAATCCTGGAATTTTAGATTTTTATTTTCTTTAGCAAGACGAAGTATTTCCAGTACTTGCTGGTGTCTTAAAAGCTTAAAATGACTGGACGCGGCCCATTTTGCTTGTCAGACTCCTTGAAGGTATCCTATGGGCTCTTTCTATTTCTAAAGGGTACTTTGTTTTGATTGGAAGGATTTTAGGGAGGAGATCTCCAAAAAGGAAGTAATATTATTTTTCTTTGTTCCTTCCGGAAGCCCAAGCAATCTCAAGTTGCTCCTCCTCTCCCTATTACAGCAATCTTCCAGCAATTCAGTAAGTACCTCAATTTTCTTATTAACAGGCTTCATTTGAAATAAATCCGTTTCAACTGCTGCCATTCTATCGTTGAGATTCACTATTTTATTTTCCACAAGTTCCATTTTCATGTTTAGTATAGCGATCTCTTCTTTAACCTCTTTAATATTTTTTGAGTTATCGGAAACAATATCTCTAATTGCCCGCAACTCACAGAGGATTTCTATGTTATCCAGATTATCTTTTGACATTTGATTTTTCGAGGGGGTCGGAGGCTCAGGTTTTGCTCTTTTTGCACCCACCGGCGCCGCAATCACCAAATCAGCCTTACTTTGTTTACCGAAAGCCTTAGGAAAACAAATTTTTCTGTGTTCAACAGACAAAAAACAAATTTGTAACCTATTTAATCTGTCAAATATATCTATCAGGACGGAGCTCACCGTTCACCCAACCGTGCACATGTGCTTCCGAGCCACGCCCCTCGTTTTGAATGCATTATTGTTTGCATCAATAAAAATTGTTTAAACCTAGACTAATGTAGTGTGATGTATTAGAAAGGCCTAATTCTCTTCTCTCTCTTCCTTTCCCCATAACTTGTTAGTCTATGACTGTGAACTGATTGCTCTTGGGTTTGTAAACCCAGATACTTTGCAACAGTTTTCCGTGCCGCAAGCTTCAGCCCAGGGGCTCCAGCTAGCTGGAGAGGCTGACACTGGTTCCAACAGGGCCCCTGCCAGCGAGGAGTTCATAAGTAGTCCTTCTTTTATCCATTGAGTCCTATAGAAAAATATGGACTTGGAAATCTAAAGACCCTTTCTGCCTTGGTGTTTTAGCTGAAGAAAAGAGGAACCAGATAGTGAAGCAGTGTGGGAGAAGGTGGGATTAAATTGAGAAAGAGGTGCAGACTGAAATGCCATGAGCCTATCAGTGTGGGACTTGGGGTTACTGGCAGCATAGTAATGCTGCTGGTTAAAAAGAAGCTAAAAGGATCAGTTGCAAGGTTAGGACTGTAAACCAGGCTTGGATGATGTTTAAATATAAAAGCAAAGGTGACTGTCTCCATTGTGGTTGCCTGTTACTTACAAAATACTATCGTGGAAGCCCATACCAGATGTATTTCAACTATTAGCAAAGGTGGAAAGAGGAGGAATCCTGAGGTAGTGCCGGTCTGAAAGGTTGCTTTCCCTTTAACTATGCTGTAAATGACTGTATTTTTTTGACTAACCGGCACTTTTCTTCTAGCTAGGTCACTTAAGGAGCAAATGAGCAATTCTCAGGGGGAGAGGTGCACAATTTGGTCCAGATGTGAGGAACTTGCGGGCAGCCTGAAAACAAACTGTTTGGGCCGGTGCGGTCGTGGAGCTCTGTTTGCAGCGACCTGCAGACATCTAGGGCTCCCTGCCGATAGTGCCCTTGCAAGTCGGCAGGGAGCAGTGGGGTAAGCCTGGTCTCCCACCGCCCCCAGAGGGATTCCCTCTCAGCTGATTTTGTTAACAGCTGATGCCGGCTTGCCTGCTTTAGTGACCTGAGACAGTTCAGGCTTCCCAGCCACTACAGGTCCCCTGGAGCGGTTATTTTTTGGCAGGAACTGCGCCATTTTAACAGACAGGCCCTTCCATTTTGTCTGCAACCTCAGATGACCTTCCCCCTGTATTGAAAACACAGGGGCAGGTTTCAGCTGGGTCCCCTGCCGTGGCAGATAGTCCCATGGGACCCCTGGGGGGGGTTTCCCCTGATTTAATTTTTCTTTGTGCAGAGCCTATTTTCAGGTGGTTGGGGGACCCACGTGCGCCTGGGGGGGGGAGGGGTTCCCTCCGCACCCTCTGTGGCTTTGCCTCCCTCTTCTCCTTTGGCGTCCCCTCTTCCTCCTCCTTCGTCAAAGCTCCTGCTGGTGGCTTGGGTTGTGGATTGGTAGTCAGAGGAGCATGTTGGCCTGGATGAGGACTGGACCCTTTTTAGGATTCCAGGATCCTTCGAGGGGACGGCCACTGGCGGCAGGGCTTTGGGTTTCCCACCTTCCGGCAACGAGTCGTCCATGGTACGGCTTTTTTTAGAGGGATGAGCTTCCAGACCTGATTCAGCAGGGTCTCATCGGTGCTGCGTTTTGTAAAAATTTTGTGTAAGAATCCTTTTTTTTCTTGGTATCATCTGATATTAAAATTGTTAAATCTGTATATAAACAAAAAAAACCCACAACTGAGCCGATGGTTCTTCTCTCTCTGACGCTGCGGGAGTGTAGTAACTGTTCTAAACGAGCACATATTAGTATTTTGTATTAAAGTTTTATGGGTTGTGGAACGAATCGTCTGAGTTTCTATTATTTCCTGTGGGAAATTTGCTTTGACATACGAGTGCTTTGGATTACAAGCATGCTTCTGGAAAGAATTATGCTCGCAAACCAAGGTTTGACTGTATTTGTTTTTAGTTCTCTATTGTACATCCCACTGGTTCAGACTAGTTTAGGGGAGAAGGAGAAACAAGTTCTTGTTAATTCCCTTTCCTTGAGTCCTAATAGACCAGTCTGTGTCATGCCCTGAACTGTACAGCATTGGGATACTGTTCTATGATCTTCTCACCTAAAGTTACTAGAAGTTTATTTGGTTTGAAGAATTTAGTTTTTCTGCAGAATTTGAGGAAAGAAACAAATATAATGGATAAACTTTTGAAGCCAGGAAAAAAACACCTACTTATCTTGCTTTGACATTTTATATACTGAAGGGTTTTTTTTTCTAGGTTGCACCAGCTCCTTATTCCAATGATGTAATTAGAAAGTTTAGTACTGCACCTCCATCTGCTGGTCAGGAAGAGACACTTATTCACTGATTTAAATTGGTCAAGTAGGACTTGGAGAAAATTAATAGGTATGAATAATTGCTTCCTTTCTATAGGAGTCCTAGCCTAGATAACTCACATTGCTATAATATGTACCACTTAAAATTTAATGTGACATACATAGGATTTTTTTAGACCACTGTGCATTCCTTAACCTGTTTGCTTCTTTCCCTCAAAAGTACATATTATGTCTGCTTTTTGGTAACTTTGTTGTCATAAACACAACCAATGGTTGGACTAATGCATTTCTTATTAACTTTATTTCTTTAGTGTCCCTCCAGACCAGCACAGATGGACAGTGTTTACACTCCTGTGCCAGCAGGTGGAGACTGAGAACAAATTGAAATGTATGAGTAGTATAAGTAGGCTGTGCAATCCCCTTGAGATCAGTCTGTTTTCAGTCTCCAGCAAGTGGAGTTAGTAAGCCTGTGTAGTCTTGTTTAGGCCTTGGGTACTTTTCTGTTGGAGGAGATAGGCAGTGGCCTTTACTGGCCCTTCTGTGCCTGGACAGAGGTGCTGACATTGCCACTTGGATGTCTTGCCACCATCTCAAACTGAATATGGCCAAAACTGAACTCCTTATCTTTCCACCTAAACTCACCTCCCCCCTCTCGCCATTCTCTTTCTGTGGATAACATTCTCCTCCCTGTCTCATCAGCTCGCAACCAATGGGGTGATCTTTGACTCCTCTCTTTCTTCGCTCAGATCAAACAAACTGCTAAAACCTGTTGCTTCCTCCTCTATAAAATTACCAAAATCTGACCTTTTCTCTCTGAATATGCTACCCAAAACCCATATCCATGCTCTCATAACCTGATGCTTAGACTACTGCAGCATATTTCTTTCAGGTCTCTCACCCTTTCAATTCGTTCAGAATGCTGCTGCATGACTCATATTCTGTGAGAGCCACTACGCTCATATTACCTCTCTTCTCAAGTCACTTCACTGGCTAGCCATCTGTTTCCGAATACAGTTCAAACTCCTCTTACTTAACTAGAAGTGCATTCACTCTGTAGCCCCTCAATACCTCTCTCCCTATGCTCCCCCCCTTTCCCGATGAATTCCATTTGTCAGGTAAGTCCCTCTTTCCTGTACCCTTCTCCTCTGCCACCTCCAAACTCCATCCCTTTTTTCTTGCTGCACCATATGCCTGGTAAACCAAGAAGAAAAAGACTTCCTGATTGTATAATAATCCTAACCACATTTTAGACCCAAATTGCTCCACGCACCATATGCCTGGAGCAGGCTGCCTGAATCAATACATCATGCACCGTTTCTAATAATATTCAAATCCAAGCTAAAAGCCCACTTTTTTTGAAAACTGCTTTTTTGAAAACTTCCACTTCTTTAGCACTCTCCAGACCAGTAGAGGTTAATCTTTACAAGTGGGCATATATCCAATCATGACCAGCAGATGGAGACTGAAAACAAAACTGTGGAATAGTACATAAGAGAAACCTTTCCCTATTCCTATCAGTCTTCTTTCAGGTGTGAGTGAGCTGTATCCATCTCCCTTGGTAGGGCTGTTGGAATTTATTTAGAGGTTTCTAGTCCCTGTTTTTGGCCGGATTGAGCTTGGGTGGGCCCTGTTTGGGAGTCCGTCCGACTTCGGGGGTGTCAAACCTAGCGGGTCTCAAGCGGGGTCCCTCCCCCCCACTTCCTACACCTCCCCACATTTTAGAGGAGCCTCAGCAGTAAGCCTTGCCCCCTAAATCAAGCAAGGTATATTGCTTCGAGAGCCTGTGGAGTCAGTTCTGTTAAAAAAATATATATATATCCTGAGGTAGTGCCGGTCTGCAGGGTTGCATCCCTGTCAATTGACTGTATTTTTGCATTAACCGGCACTTTTCTTCTAGCTAGGTCACATATGAAGCAATTGTGCCCCTTTTCCGGGGGAGTGGGACACAATTTGGTCCAGCCACGACGGTACTTGCAGCCGGCCTGAACTTGTTGGTTTGAGCCGGTGTGATCATGGAGCTCCGCAGCGGCTGCAGGCATCCAGAGCTCCCCGGCCTTAGTGCCTCGCGAGCTAGCTGAAGGCAGTGAGGCAGCCCGGTCTTCTCTCGCTGCCTCCGGAGGGATTCCCCGAACCACCGACAGTAGGAGAAAAAGGATTCCTCTCAGCTGATTTTTCTAACAGCTGTTGCTGGCTTGCCTGCTTTAGCGGCTGGGCAGTTCAGGCTTCTCAGCGGCTACAGGCCCTGAAGGGGTTATTTTTGGTGGAATCTTTGCCATTTTTAACAGACAGTTCCCTCCATTTTGTCTGCAACCTCGGGTGACTTCCCCCTGTATTGCAAACACAGGGGCAGGTTTCAGCAGGGACCCCTGCTGGGGCAGGGCATCCCTGGGGACCCCAGGGTTTTTTTCCCAGATTTAATTTCTTTATTTGTGCAGAGCCTATTTCACGCAGTTGAGGGTCCCACTTGCATCCGGGGGGTTTCGGGAGTGGTTTCCCTCTGCATTCCTGTGGTTTTACCTCCCTTTTTTCATTTGGCATCCTCTCTTCCTCCTCCCTCATCCAAGCACCTGCGGGGGGCGCGGATTGGTGGTCGTAGGAGCGTTTTGGCGTGGATGAGGACCTGGCCGCTTTGGCGGGCTTCCAGGATCCTCTAGAGGGGATGGCAGCGGGACGTCAGGTTTCCCGTCTTCAGTCGCAGAAGCGTTCGTGGTGCGCCTTCTATTCATAGGGATGCGCTTTTAGACCTGATTTAGCAGGTCTCCACGGTGCTGCATTTTTGAAGATGCACCACCGGAGACCCCGCCTATGGGATACCCTCTACTTTGGGGGGGTCCGTTTTGTCTCCCGCTCTTTTCCTGTGCTTCAGGATATTGTGCTTGCGCAGTAGAATACGCTGAGGGCGCCGTTTTGGTTGGCATGCGCCCTGGCTCATGGGTATTCCATCCCGGAGGGACGCGGTGGTCTCAGCGATTGCTAAGCGTGCCTGTTGAGGGCAGTTCTGCCCTTAGGGTCTCTGCGGTGCGTAAGTTAGAGACACTTCTTAAGCAGAATTTTGATGTCTCTGCCTTGGGAGTTCAGACAGCTATTTCTGCAGGGACTTGTGGCTCGCACCATGTTTCGGTGGGCTGAGCGTGTCCTGATCGTGAGTCTGATGACTGGTCCTTAGTGGATCTGGAGGTGGCGCAGTTTGAGATTGGCTGCCTAGTTCTTCTCGGATGCTCTTTATGTCTTGGTGCGGATTTCAGCTAAGTCTGGGGCTTTTGGTGTGGCCGCGCACTGTTGCCGCGTCCAAAACTAAACTTTCCCTTTCACGAGTCGTTTTTGTTTGGAAAGGACTTAGATACGTTGGTTCAGACTCTGATGGACTCTAAGGTGCCCCCATCTGCCTGAGGGACCGTGCCCACCCGATGTCTCGGGGTGACGCTGCTTCTTTCCAGGCTTCCGGTTTTTTCCCCCGGGATCGGTTGGCTCAGCGCATGCAGTCCTTTCGGGGGGCCTGTCAGATGGCTGGGAATCCCCCCACTGGTCTCCCCCGCTGACTGTCCTGCAAGATGGCTCTTTGCCGGCGCCCCCTTTGGTTCCAGTGGGTGCCCAGCTGCGCGACTTGTTTCCCAAGTGTGCCGAGATCACGTCCGATAAGTGGGTCCTGGAGGTGGTGTGGGACGGTTATGCTCTGGAGTTTGCCCGCTCTCTGCCAAATCATATCTAGCCTTTCCGTGTCAGGCTTCATGGAAGACGCTAGCCTTTCGCCAGACCCTTCAGCACTTGCTAGATCTCAAAGCGGTTGTTCCAGTATCACCTCAGGAGTGCGGCACCAGCAGGTATGCCATTTCCTTTGAGGTGCCCAAAAAGGTGGGAACCTATTGGCCCATCCTCGATTTTAAACAGGGGTCAACAGGGCTCTCAGATTTCCCTCTTTTCGCAATGGACACACTGCGGTCTGTCATTCTGGCAGTTCAGCCGAGGAAGTTCGTGACTTCTCTCACTCTGATGGAGGCCTACTTGCATGTTCCCATTCGGGCTTCTCAGCAGCTCTTCATTTTCTTTGCAATCTTGGGTCAGAGCTATCGGTTCTGTGCACTTCCCTTTGGCCTGGCCACGGCTCCCCGGACGTTCACCAAAGTGATGTGGTTGTCACAGCGGCCCTGGCAGTCGGAGGGCGTTTCTGGTGCATCTCTACCTGGACGACTGGAGGATTCAGGCAAAGTCGTTACTAGGAGAGCACCCGGGTTACGGCTCTGGTGCTGGAGTTTCTCCAGTCGCTGGGCTGGGTGGTCAACCTTTCAAAGAGTCAGTTGATCCCAGTTCAGCATCTGGAATACCTTGGGGTGCTGTTCGACACCCCCTTGGGGAAGGTCTTCCTTCCAGAGGCCTGGTTCAGCAATTGCAATCTCAGATTTGCCTCCTTATGGCATCCCGATTGTCCTCGGGCGCAGGATTTTCTCCAAGTCTGGGGGTCGATGGCGGTGTCCCTAAATGTCGTGAGGTGGGCGCGGGCCCAATTGCGTCCTCTTCAGTATGCTCTGCTCCGGCGGTGGTCGCCCCAGAGGCACAGTTTGGATTTCCCTGTCCCTCTGCGAGGCTTGGCACGCTGCAGTCTTCGTTGGTGGCTCAAGACTAATCCTCTGGTTCAGGGGGTGAGTCTGGATCTAACGCAGTGGACGGTGCTTCTCACGGATGCCAGTCTCCTTGGTTGGGGAGCTCAGTGTCTAGGTCACTCAGCTCAAGACACCTGGTCCACAGAGGAGGCGTCCTGGTGGATCAATGTATTGGAGACCAGAGCTGTACATCTGGTGCTGTTAGCCTTCTGCTCCCTTTTTTCTGTCGGTCAGAATTCTGTCAGACAATGCCCAGGCAGTGGTTTACGTCAATCATCAGGGAGGCACCAAGAGCGCTCAGGTGGCGCAGGAGGCAGCTCGGCTTATGCTCTGGGTGGAGTCGCATCTTCAGTACCTCTCAGCCTCTCTTTTTTAAAAAAAATTCTTTATTCATTTTTACATATTACAACAAGTGTATAAGAAAAATCATTCGAACTTTATAATATACACTTGATTAACTTTCATATATCATTAAAATATAACTTTTCAGCCAATACCTATATTCTAATACTATTTTGAATATTATGAACTATTTCCTAGTATCTAAACAATTGATATCAAGTTAGAAAACCCTCCCAACCCCTCCCTCCCCTTACTAAAGTTCCATTTCCAATACATCAAAAACAGTTAAATACTCTTATACATTATAGGATTTAATATTTTATTACCCACTCACACCACTCCATGTTAAATATCTTACTTTGGGAAAACGTTATTACTCATCTACAAAATCTGTTAATGGTCCCCAAATCTGAAATTTACCAAATATCCTCTTTGTGTTGCTATTTGTGCGCTCCATTTTATATATATGACACACCTGAATTTCCACCAGAAACTGTAATTTAATCTGCTATGATTTTTTCCAATTGATTGTAATCTGTTGAATGGCAACTCAGTCATATATAATAAAGTTGTTATTATTTGACGAAATCTGATTCTTCGCTCTCATTGACCATGCCAATAAATAGTAATCATATGTCAAGGCTACTGGATTCTCTAACATCCTATTGATTTGAGGCCAAATTGATTTCCCAAATACTAATATAAATGGACAATAGAATAAAGGTGATTTATGTCCCAGCCTCAAGATGACAGTGCCAACAATCTATTAGACTTAGAGCTATCTAGTTTTTGTAAACGAACAGGGATCCAAAAAGCTCTATGCAAAAGAAAGAACCAAGTTTGTCTCATAGATGCAGACACTGTACATCTCATCCTCCAAGACCAAATTTGTGGCCATTGAGACGCATTAATTTGATGCTTAATCTCAATGCTCCAAATGTCCTGAAGACCAGTTTTTGGTTTTTTATTCAGAAATCCAGATATTAATTTATGCCACTGTGCGACCTGGTGCCCCATGAAATCTACCTGAATTCCAAACTATATTGATTATTAAGAGTTTTCCATTCAGGGAACCCTGCCTGAATGGCCTGCTTCATTTGTAACCATCTAAAACTTTGTGATTTGTTGAGACCAAATTTATGTTGCAATTGTGAAAACTCGAGCAGCTTACCATTAGATATTACATCTTCCAATGTACGTATTCCTGCCAGCATCCAATGCTGCCAAATAATTTTAAAACCGCCAATTTTGATCTTGGAGTTAAGCCAAATCGTTTGATTTGTTGATTTATTTATCGGAATAGGAGTTAGACTATTTACATATCGTAGAGTTTTCCATATATCAACAAATATTTTATGTTCTTTATATAGCCTAGGCATTTTGATACTAAGTACATGGCCAAGTCGCAAAGGAAACATGAGTCGCCATTCTAACCAAAACCAGTCTGGGATATTATCAATGATTCTGGGAGGACATTACATTACATTACTGACTTCTATTCCGCCTGTACCTTGCAGTTCTAAGCGGATTACATCAAAAGATAACTGGACATTTCCAGGAAGAGGCTTAAAATTAATGGCGCTGGTAACTAATTCAATTTTGAGGAGAGGTTACAAAGTGGGAAAATGAGGGGAGCGTCAGAAGGAGCTGGAAATATACGAGAAGGTTGCAGAGTGGATGCTGGTTACATTGTTGAGTCTTAGAGGGATATTACAGGTAGGGAGAAGGAGAGGAGAACAGTATGGGGGAAAGGAAGGGGGGTTAGGACATCTGGATGAATTTTTTGAATAGTAGGGTTTTGATTTCTTTTCGGAAGGCTTTGAGGTCCGTTGTTGCTGTCAGCAGGTTGGTGATAGAGGGGTCCAATTTTGCTGCATGTGTTGCTAGTAGGTTGTCATACGTCTTTTTGCGCTTAGTTCCTTTGAAAGGGGGGTAGGAGAATGGGGTCTGAGTTCTCCTTTGTCTGTAATGTAATGTAATGTAATTTATTTCTTATATACCGCTAAACTCCGTTAGGATTCGTCTGGATGAGAGGTTCCTGTTTAGGCGGTTGTTTAGGTGGGTGGGTGCCGTTCCGTTTAATAGGTAGTACCGTTTAATAGGCCGTTCCGTTTAATAGACAGTATAGTTTGAATTGGATGCGGGCTTGTATAGGAAGCCAGTATGAATCTAGGTACGTGTTGGTGATGTGATCAAATTTTCCAAGAGAATAGATCAGTCTGAGGGCTGTATTCTGTACGGTCTGTAGTTGTTTTATTAAGTAGGTGGGGCAAGGTAGGTAGAGGATATTGCAGTAGTCCATTAGACTTAGGACTAGGGATTGGACTATGAGTCTGTATTGTTCTTTGTCGAAGAATTTTTTAATTTTGCTTAGGTTGCGCATGGTAAAGAATGCTTTTTGTGTGGTTTTGTTGATTTGCACCTGAAGAGTGCAGCATCTATCTACTGTTATTCCTAGGAGTTTGAGAACGGGCTATATGGGATATTTGGTGGCATTTATTTCTAGTTCGGTTATAGAAGGGGTTTTGTCCTTTTCAAGCAATAGAAATTTTGTTTTGTCTGGGTTGAGCTTCAGTTTCTGTTCTGTCATCCATTTTTCCACTGCTTCTAGTGTTTTTTCCAGGTTGTCTGTTGTGGTGGGGTCTTGTGAGTCAAAGGGGAGGAGTAAGGTTATATCATCTACGTAGCTGAATGAGGATACTTCGAGGTTGTCTAGCATGGTACCAAGGGAGGATATGAAGAGATTGAAGAGCATAGGTGACAGTGGTGACCCTTGAGGTACTCTGCAGGGATTGGTCCAGGGGTCCGATATAAGATCTTTTGTTTTTACTCTGTATGTTCCTGTTTTGAGGAATCCTTGGAACCAATTGTATACTCCGCCTGAGATCCCTATTGCTTCTAATACCTGAAGAAGTATGGTGTGGTCAACCAGGTCAAATGCGGCAGAGAGGTTGCGTTGAATTATCAGCATCCTTCTTCCTTTACTAAGGTGCTGCCGGGCTATATCTAGTAGGGATACTAGCAGTGTCTCAGTACTATGGTTGGATCTGAACCCTGATTGAGTTGGGTGGAGTAGGTTGTGGTCTTCAAGGTAGTTGGAGAGGTATTGTGCTACCAGACCTTCTATTATTTTAACATATAATGGAATTGAGGCGATGGGCCTGTAGTTGGAAGAGGTGTCTATTGGGCCTTTGTGGTCTTTCAGTATTGGGGTGATTATGATTTCTCCTTGATCTTCCGTGAGAGTTGTTTGAATCCATTGCAAGAGACTAGCTCTAAATTTTGGGGAGGCATTTGTTAGTAAATATGAGGGGCAATTGTTCAGGCCGCATGACGCTTGACTATATTTTTTGTAGAGTCGGTTCATATCTGGCCATTGTACATCTGGGAAATTGGTCCAGTACCTGTCAGCTGCAGTGGCTTCATCTGTTCTAGGGTTTATTATGGTCTCATCGAGGTGGGTTGGTGAGTTGTTGAAGGAGGTTGATTGTGGTGATCTTGTTTTTGAAGTGGTCTGCTAGTTGGGTGGCTGTTGGAGGGTAAAGTCCTTGAGTGGCTAGGAATGGCTTAGTGTCGGTGAGGTTTTTTTTACTATTGGAAGAGTTTCTTTGTGTCTGTGGTTTCTGTGCCGATTAGTTTGGAGTAATAAGCTCTTTGTTTTTCCTTAAGTTTGACCTTGTATTGTTTTATTAGGTTTCTCCAGGCTACTTTGGTGTGTTCTTGTTTCTTTTTTTTTCCAGTCTCTTTCGAGTTTTCTGCAGTGTCTTTTTAGTTGTAGAAGTTCGGTGTCGAACCATTTGTCAGAAGATCTGCAGAGTTTGTGTTTTATCTTTACTGGGGCTAGCTCATTCAGGGTTGTTTCGCTCAGGGAGCGCCACTGGCGAATGAATACATTTGGGTCTATGGAGGCGATTGAGGGGTCTACTATGGCCCAGAATGTGGAGGGATCGATTTTTTGTTGGGTTTTGAAGGAAGTTTTGAGGGGTTTGTGTTTATTTGTGCTTTGTGTCCAGTTGATGTTAAAGGTGAATTTGTAGTGGTCTGACCAGAGGGAGGGGTGCCAGGCCCCATTCGAGATATGAATGTCTGGTGTGTGGGGATGTTGGGACATGTAAGCTGCAATATCAAGTTGGTGGCCTTTTTCGTGCGTGGGTTGAGGGTAAAGAATTTGGTAGGAGAGTGCATTGAGGTATGAGATTATGCCATCGACTTGTTTGGAGGTGTGGTCTTCTAGGTGGAGGTTTATGTCACCGAGGAGCAGGTTATGTGTTGAGGTTAGTGAATTCCAGAAGATTAAATTTTCAAGTTCGTGTTTTGTGGCGTTCCATTTTCCTGGAGCTAAGTAGCAGAGGATGCAGGTTATAGTGCCTTTGAGTGAGTCACTGGAGAGTTGGCAGGCAAGCAGGTCTGAGTGGGGGGTGGAGTGCTTGTCAAGGACTATTATATTTAGGTTGTTTTTTACTAGGATGGCCAGACCTCCCCCTCGCTTTTTTTCTCGGCAGACTATTTCAAGTTTGTATCCCTTGGGACAGAATTCTGTTATGCTTGGGTCCGAGTCGGAGGAGAGCCAGGTTTCGGCTAGGAATAGGCAGCCTAACTGTTCTTTTACTATCCAGTCTTTTATTAGGTCTGCCTTTGGGCTGATTGATCTTATGTTCATGTACGCACATGGGATACATACCTTGACGCAAAATATAGGCCTGATGATACCTATAGAAATTAGGAAAATTTACTGACTGGCAGCTTTGGGGCTTTCCCCAAACAGCTGCTCAGCTGTTTGAGGCTTCAGAGCTGCTATCATCTGAGTTGGCAGAGGAAGTCCCAAAGCTGCCAGTCAGTGGCTTTGTGGAGTCCTCCTGGCTCAGCCGATCGTGGCTCCGGAGCCGTGATCAAGATGAGCAAATAGGAGGGAGAGTGGTGGCAGGAGTTGAGCTGACGGGCATCGGGGGAGGAGCTGTGCCTAGTGTTGTGCTCTTAGCAGGCACAGTTCCCCCCCCCCTTTTTTTTTTCCCAGGGACGGTATTTAATGCCATGTTGTTGGAGCTAAGAATATGCAGACTTATGAGTAGTGGATGGGGCAGGGGGATCCAGCAAGTAATTGAGTGCTATAGAGGCTGAGTGAATAGACAGGGGTGTTTTTTTTACATTGGAGGGGAATTATGACATTGGGGAGCTAATAGAAAACAAGAGCCCTGTGGGGGTGGAGAGGGTTTAGGATTTGGCATTGCTGATCTGGTTTCCATATCAGTTTTTATTTAAACTTATGATTTGGTTCCTTGTTTAGTTTTTAAATATTTCTTCTCCCCCCACTTTATTATTCTTGTAAATTCTAAATTCTATGCTTATATTAACAGAGTTGAGCTCCTAATTTTGGTGATGACCCGGTCTATAAACCTAAGGTTCAC
Organism: Geotrypetes seraphini; assembly: GCF_902459505.1. Taxonomy (NCBI): domain Eukaryota; kingdom Metazoa; phylum Chordata; class Amphibia; order Gymnophiona; family Dermophiidae; genus Geotrypetes; species Geotrypetes seraphini. The sequence continues at coordinate 32,121,298 of NC_047097.1, forward strand.
AAATAAAATGCTGCGTCTATGGGAAAATAGAGGTTATGTTTCAGCAGTACACATTGTGTCTCAGAACCGCGGAAAGTGAACAATGGATCCTATTGGGACAACATTTTGGATTCTGTAACTGACCCTCTGGATGCTTGAGGGCCATATCTGGAAACAAATGCCTGACCATAAAGTGAGAGAGAGAGATTTTTTAAAGAGATGATCCACAAATACAAGAACACAGTGGCGCGAATGGGGAATATCGGTAGCAATCCGGATACATGAAATTGAGCATCAGAAATTTCCCCCTATTATACATCCCTGTTCAATTTAGTCTAATCATCACTTATACATTTGATAAATGATCTTATAATCTACTGTGATTGTACAGTTTTCTTTACTCCTTTGTAAACCACTTAGAACTGAATGGTATTCCAGATTGGAGGCTATACACCTGGGCTCCTCGCAGTCATTGGACCTTGAATTTTGATCACTAGGTACCACTCAATGACCAGCTGGCATGAGAAGTGGAAAACCTGAGCTGGGAATAGTCTGGATACCCTCATCAGGGCAGTGAACCGTAGGGAGCTACTATGTCTAGTCCATACCAGCATATCTTGTCAACTAGGACCAATGTGGCACTGGATATATGAGTGCTACATTCTTGCAGTCAAGTGGAAAATAGTTTCCTGACATCCCCTTAAAGCTCATAAAATTCCCTGGTATTCTGTAGTGTAGTTTGGGAACCTGACTGTGTGTTGCTTTTTTTTTTTTTTTTTTTTAATATATATAACTTGTTTTGCTGATTATTTGCTGAATATAGGATTTTATCATCTTTTTTAATGTACATATCAACTTTAGCTCCATTAACACTAAATTGAATCTTGTGTGTTCCTGCTTGACTCGTACCTTTCAAACATCTGTTTTAGTAAGATATTTGACTTGAGGGGTTAGTAATTTTGATATATTGTAGATGGAATTTCTGTAGAGGGGATGGGAGGGTTTTCTATCCTAATATTAATTAATATTAATTCTTTAGATATTAGATGTAGTATATAATATTCAAGATATTATAGAATATAGGTATTGATTGACTGAAATGTTATTTAAAGTGTTACATGAAAGTTAATCAAGTGTATATATACAAATTCGAATGATTTCATCTGATAACACTTGTAATATGTAAAAATGAATAAAGAATTAAAAAAAAAAAAAAAGAGAATAGAAGGGTGGGGCTAGGCAGGAGGCAAGATAGAAGCATTGGCATTTTGGATCCGAATGAGAAGCACAAGTTTTTCCCGTGGCATCCTTAATAGTAGGGCTATGCTTAAACCATACTTTGTGGATTAAAGGGGAATCATTTGACAACTTTGTAAGGTAGACTTTGAGATACATGGCAGGGATTTCATCTGTCTAATATTTGCATTGCACTCATTCACCCAGACAAAACAACCTGTTTCAAAATGCATGAATTTCTCATTTTATTATGCTTCTGCTAGTTTTCATGTCTGCTGTGGGGTTTTTCTCATCCTATATTCACCATGCAAGTTTTCTAGGCATACTAGAAAGTCAAATAATCAGCAAATAATTGATAACGGGGATTGGTAGATGCTTTAGCCCACAGGTGTCAAAGTCGGTCCTCGAGGTCCGCAATCCAGCCGGGTTTTCAGGATGCACGAGATCTATTAGCATACAATGAAAGCAGTGCATGCAAATAGATGGGGAAATCCTGAAAACCCGGCTGGATTGCGGCCCTCGAGGACCGACTCTGACACCCCTGCAGTTTAGCCCATCTTTTAGATGTTGGGCCATTATGTAAGCTCATTGCTTAATCTTTACAGGTCCTTAAGGTTGTGAATTACTAGAATGACTGACTTCAATTATTACGATGCTGTTGTAATATACTGAGCAAAGTTTTAACACATTTTACTCCCTTTTTAGGGCATATTTTTCTGAGAAATTTTACTCATTAATAAAACATGCTACTTCAAGACGCCTAAAAAGCTAAAATGGGAGTAAAACTATATGCTAAAATTGTCACGTCTCCAGTTAAATCCCATTTCAACAATAAGGTGCATTAAAACTTGTACTGCTTAATGCTGTTTGGAGAGGGTTAAGGGGTTAAGGAAATTTAATCTTTTGGTCAGAGGTGAAATAACTTATATTCCAGTGTATTCTATAGGGTTATTTCCCACTATTCGCATGATCTGCAGAACAAATCCATTTCAGGTTTTTCACTCTGCCTCTAGTGTACTTCACAGGCTAGTTTAACGCTCTCTAGCAGTCTTTTCTTCTGCATGCATGACTGCAGCTGTATAGATTCTGCTCTCCACATTTTATTATTTTAATTTGATGTAGTTTTGTCCCTTTCGCGGGTATTTTCACGTTTAAAATGGATTTGAAGCTCTGCCTGCGTGAGAATTCAGACTTCAGTCTAGCCGACAGGCCGATCACTTCAGGGTACCTGTTAGCCAGCCTGCTTAGTATTCTTTGGAGTTCAAGGCCTTCCCTGACCTAGTCTCGCTTCCTGTTAAGCGGGGGGGTCGACTATCTAGCATGCTTATGGGGCTCAGTAGTGTTCTGCAGCACCCTGGCTGCGTTTTTGTGCTTCTGCCCGTCCAGGTGTGCATCCAATGGTCCGTAGTGGTGGAGGCATAGTCAGACAGAGGAATTTGACTGGCAGCCGAAAGATCAGTGTGGAGGATGAATTTCCAGCAGTGTGACAAGGAATTCTGAACCGTTTTGAACTGTTTGTAGTTGTTTTATCATGGTCGCTGGGCAGGGGAGATAGATTATGTTGCAGTAGTCTAGAAGACCTAGGACTAGGGACTGGACCAAGAGCTGGAATTGTGTTCTGTCGAAGAATTTTCGAACTTGCCTCAAGTTTCTCATGACCGCGAATGATTTTGTATTGTTTTGTTGATTTGTGGTTGCATAGTACAGCATGCAACCACAAACCATCTCTGATTTCTTCAGTGCTTTTCTGTTCCTCCTGCTACTTATCTCATTGGCTAAGTGGCTTCGAGGTCCGGCTGCTCTGGACCTCCCTGATTCTTTTGGGATAGTGCTACACTTCCCGGATTTGGGAATCTGGACTTGAGTGCTGGATCTGCGGATCCCTTTGGGGCTCTGGATCCTAGAGAAGATATAACTGTCAGGCGCTTGTTTAGTTTGAGGCGCTACCGGATCTCATTGTTGCATCTTTACTGGAGTTGAGCATGGATACCCATCCCGCTCCTTTCATTTCTTCAACTTTTTCTCCCTGACTCTGCAGCGTTTGTTCGCTATCTGACTTTTCCTGGCATCCGGATATGAGATCATGGTTACGGAGCAGTTTGACTCTCAGGAGGGTGCTATATGAAAAGCTCGGGCTATGTCCAACTTGCATCCTCTGGCATAGGAGTATCTGTAGCTTTGTGGCAGCTCAAGGGAGATTCCTTGATGGCTCAGCTGACCCAGCACAACTCTCTCCCTAGTGACGGGACAGTTGTGTTGAAAGCTATGCAAAACAGGCAGGTGGATGTGGTCCTCCACAAAGTTTTGAACCAGCTAATTTAGCCATTGCAGTTGTGGTACCTATGTCCTTTGTGGCACGCGTCTGTCTAGCTCAGCTATGCATGCCTTTTCCTCAGCTTTTGTGGAGTGGGATGGACTATATGGTGGATGGCTTCCATGACCTTTTGAAGGTGCCGGCAAAGGTGTCAGCAGATTCTATTTTGGCCCACCGAATGCTCTGGGTTCGGCAGTGGGCTGGTGATTTCCACCTCTGTGTTAATTCTGGCGCGGCTAACTTTTCAGGGGCAGTTGCGTGGCAAGGATCTGGTTGACCTAATGAATTTGGTAATCACCTGAAGACCTTGTTGGATAGTAGAGCACGAACCAAGGGTGCTGGGCATCCTCCCTTGCGTGGCTCCTGATTAAATTTTCTTGACTACAGACAAGATTCTTCATCTTTTTACAGAGATTTTCTCTGGGTTCCAGGCTGCAGGCGTGCTCTGTCTACCACCGCCCTTCCCGCCTGACCTGCCTGTTTGACCCAATGATACCAGGGCCCTTCTGCGGGTAGGAGGTTCTGTTCTCACAATTTTGGCCTGCCTGGCTGCACATTATTACAGTCCAGTGGGTCATGGAATTTATTCAGTTGGGCTACAAGCTGGTTTTGCCCAGCCTCAGTCAGACTAGTTCGTGTCTTCTTTCGGGAGCCCAGACACAGTGAGCTCTCTCCAGGCTGCTGTTCAGTGCTTGATAGATATTGAAGCAGTACAACCAGTGCCAAGCTAACCTTCAAGTTCACACAGATACTCTGTTTATCTTATCGTTCCTAAAAGAGGATCAACAGTTTGCAGACAGATTCTGATTTAGCACTTCCATCTGGCTCTCAAGCTTCCTCAGTTCTGGATAGAGACCCTGTAGTGGGTCCTTCAGCAATGGCTCCAGGGGAATTTCTGGCCTCCCTGGATCTTAAGGAGGTGAATTTGCACATTCCCATTTTTCCAGATCACTGCAAGTTTCTGCGGTTTCATGTGCTGGATCAGCTTTGTCAGTTTTCAGCCATGTCCTTTGGGCTGGTGACTGCACCCCAGACCTTCAACACAGTGATGATTGTAGTAGCAGCATGCGTCCTCTTCAGAATGGCTTCCTCTGTCATTGGGCCCCCTACCGAGATGTCTTAGAGCTGAGTCTGCAGTGGACTCTGGAAGCTGGTGGCTTCGTCTCCTGGATTGTAGTTACCACGGCTGCTAACCTTCGTGGCTGGGAAGGGCTCGCTATGGTCGTTGTCCTTTTCAGGACTCTTGGACTCCGTCACCACAGAAGTGATCGATCATTGATGACAGTGGTCTTTGTTAATCGTCAGGGAGGCCGTGGAAAATTACCAGCAACAGTGGAACTGCCAAAGACACCTACAGAGAACCACCTGACAGACAACCACCAGGAAGAAATGGGTGATACAGTAGCGATAACGAAGGATATGGACCTGCGGCAGGAGAGATGGACATACACCAGGGGCACGGACCTGAGGCTGGAGAATCAGGAGAAGATAGTGAGGACAGCAATCGTCGTGGGCGAGTCAATCATCAGACAAGTTGACAGCCACATAACGGGAGGAAGACTTGATCGGCTGGTGACCTGCCTACCGGGAGCCAAGGTAGAAGACATAGTGAGCCGCAACAACAGGATCCTCAACAGTGTGGAAGAAGAAGATACGGCGGTGGTGATCCATGTGGGGACGAACGTGAGCAATAGGAACTACAACAGGGAATTACTGAAGGACCAGTTCCGGATGCTAGGAAGGAAGCTGAAGACCAGAACATAGAGGATAGCATTCTCGGAGATCCTGCCGGTACCCAGGGCAGATGAGAAGAGGCAGATGGAGCTGCAAGCAGTCAACACATGGATGCGGCGCTGGTGTGAGGAAGAAGGATTCCACTTTGTGCGCAATTGGACAACGTTCTGGGGGAAGAGCAAGCTTTACAGGAAGGATGGACTCCATCTCAGCAGAGACGGAATGAGGCTACGTGCAAGCAACATCAAGAGAGAAGTGGACAAGTTTTTAAACTAGGAAGAAGGGGGAAGTCGACAGAGAGAGAGTCGATGGTTCGGGAACCAGTATACCCAGAGGATACCGTGCAAGAAGATAGAGGGAAAGACTCACTGGATTACAGGCAAGAGAGATCGAAAAGGACACAAGAGGGAAGGAAATGCAAGAAAAGAAAAAGCTGCAAACTCAAGTGTATGTACACAAACGCAAGGAGCCTTACAAATAAGATGGGTGAATTAGAAGCCCTAGCACAAAAAGATAACGTTGACATCATAGGCATCACGGAAACATGGTGGACTGAGGAAAACGTCTGGGACACTGTGCTACCGAGATACAAATTATACCGCAGAGACAGAGTGGCTCAAAAAGGTGGGGGCGTTGCCATTTACGTCAAAAATGAAATTGAATCTGCTGGAGAGAACACGCCACAACTGACGGATAAGTTAGAGTCTCTATGGGTCAAAATTCCAGGGACAAATGGCCTGGAAACGAAGATCGGCATCTACTACCGACCCCCAGGGCAGTCCAAAGAAATTGATGGAGAAATGACAGACGAGATTAAACGCAACTACAAGGGAGGCAACACAGTTATCATGGGTGACTTCAACTATCCGGGAATAGACTGGAACCTAGGCACCTCCGGCTGCATTAGAGAGACCAAGTTCTTGGATGCTGTAGGCGATTGCTTCCTGAAACAACTTGTCAAGGAAAATACTAGAGGAAATGCAATTCTGGACTTAATTCTAAATGGCCTGCGAGGATCAGCACAAGATGTAGAAGTAGAAGGGACGCTGGGAAGCAGTGATCACAATATGATCCGCTTTGATCTGGACGCAGGGGAGAAACATCGGTCCAAAACGACAGCCACGGCACTGAACTTCAGAAAAGGGAATTACAAAGGGATGAGACTCATGGTAAGGAAGAAGATTAAGAAGAGGATAAGCACTGTAAAAACGCTAGAGCAAGCTTGGCCCCTTTTTAAGGACACAGTCACCGAGGCGCAAAATCTATATATACCACGTATCAACAAGGGATCCAAGAGGAAAAAGAACAAAGAACCGGCGTGGCTCACTGTAGAGGTGAAGGAAGCGATCAGAGACAAGAAAACTTCATTTAAGGAATGGAAAAGGTCAAAAACTGATGAAAACTGGAACAAGCACAAACAACATCAACGCAGATGCCATAAGGCTGTAAAAGGGGCCAAAAGAGACTACGAGGAAAAAATAGCCAAGGAGGCGAAGAACTTCAAGCTGTTCTTTCGATATATTAAGGGGAAACGACCTGCAAAGGAAGTGGTGGGACCGTTGGATGACCAAGGAATAAAGGGAGCACTAAAGGAGGACAAAGCAATCGCTGACAAACATTTTTTGCATCTGTATTTACCGAAGAAGATGTACACAGCATATCGGAACCCATCAGGCTATATGCTGGAAACGAAGACGGAAAGCTGACAGGATTGACGGTCAGTCTAGAGGAGGTTTGTCGGCAGATTGATAGACTTAAGAGCGATAAATCCCCGGGACCGGATGGCATCCATCCGAGTGTCATCAAGGAACTGAAAGGGACCATAGCTGAACTGCTTCAACTAATAGCCAATCTGTCGATCAAATCGGGAAAGATTCCGGAAGACTGGAAGGTGGCGAATGTTACACCGATCTTCAAGAAAGGTTCAATCTTCAAGAAAGGTTCAATCTTCAAGAAAGGTTCGAATCTTCAAGAAAGGTTCGAGGGGAGATCCGGGGAACTACAGACCGGTGAGTCTGACCTCGCTACCGGGAAAGATGGTAGAGTCACTGATAAAGGACAGCATCATTGATCACCTTGACGGAAACGGGCTGATGAGGACCAATCAGCACGGTTTTAGCAAAGGCAGATCGTGTTTGACGAACTTGCTGCACTTTTTTGAGGAAGTAAACAGACAGATAGACAAGGGCGATCCGGTCGACATTGTATATCTGGATTTTCAGAAGGCATTCGACAAGGTTCTGCATGAACAACTACTTCGGAAAATTGCAAGCCATGGAATAGAGGGTGAAATACTTACGTGGATTAAAAACTGGCTGGAGCATAGGAAACAGAGAGTGGGGGGGGTAAATGGACAATACTCGGACTGGAAAAGCGTCACCAGTGGGGTGCCGCAGGGCTCGGTGCTTGGACCCGTGCTCTTTAACATCTTTATAAATGATCTGGACATAGATACAATGAGCGAGTTGATTAAATTTGCGGATGATACGAAGTTATTCAGAGTAGTAAAGACGCAGGGAGATTGCGAAGATCTGCAACGTGACATAATCAAGCTCGAGGAATGGGCATCGACATGGCAGATGAGGTTCAACGTGGATAAGTGTAAAGTGATGCATGTCGGTAACAAAAATCTCATGCACAAATACAGGATGTCCGGGGCGGTACTTGGAGAGACCTCCCAGGAAAGGGACTTGGGAGTTCTGATCGAGAAGTCGATGAAGCCGTCCACACAATGTGCGGCGGCAGCAAAAAGGGCAAACAGAATGCTAGGAATGATAAAGAAGGGGATCATGAACAGATCAAAGAAGGTTATCATGCCACTGTACCGGGCCATGGTTCGCCCTCACCTGGAGTACTGCGTCCAGCACTGGTCGCCGTACATGAAGAAGGACACGGTACTACTCGAAAGGGTCCAGAGAAGATTGACTAAGATGGTTAAGGGGCTGGAGGAACTGCCGTACAGCGAAAGATTAGAGAAACTGGGCCTCTTCTCTCTCGAACAGAGGAGATTGAGAGGGGACATGATTGAAACATTCAAGGTGCTGAAGGGGATAGACTTAGTAGATAAGGACAGGTTGTTCACCCTCTCCAAGGTAGGGAGAACAAGAGGGCACTCTCTAAAGTTGAAAAGGGATAGATTCCGTACAAACGTAAGGAAGTTCTTCACCCAGAGAGTGGTAGAAAGCTGGAACGCTCTTCAAGAGGCTGTTATAGGGGAAAACACCCTCCAAGGATTCAAGACAAATTTAGACAAGTTTCTGTTGAACAAGAATGTGCGCTGGTAGGGCTAGTCTAAGTTAGGGTGCTGGTCTTAGACCAGAGGGCCGCCGCTTGAGCGGACTGCCTGGGCATGATGGACCACTGGTCTGACTCAGCTAGTGGCAATTCTTATGTTTTTATGTTCTTATGTGGACGCAGAGTGGCTAATGTTTCTGGCAGACTTCCTCAGCCATCAGTCTAGAGTTCGGGTGAGTGGACCCTAGCGTAGTAGGCGTTTCAGGCGCTTGTGAGGCACCTGGGGCAGCCCTGCCTCGACTTCATGGCCACGGCGCAATGTAAGATGACTCTGTGTTTCTTCAGTTGCAGATCCAGCTCGGAAACGAGAGACTTGATGCTCTTGAGCAACTGTGGCCTCCGGAGGTTCTTCAATCCTTTTTTCTGCCTTGGCCACTGTTTGGCCGGGTCCTTCGGAGGATTGCAACTCACCCTGGCCGCATCATTCTGATGGCGTCTGATTTGCATGGAAGGCTGTGGGTGGCATTCAGTCTGCGTCCGAGTCTTTCCTGACCTCACCCAGCGCCGGTTGCCATGAATGACTTGGGTTGTTTTGCTCTTTTGGCTTAGCTCTTGAGCGCACGGCTTAAAAAAAAAAGCCAAGGCTATTCGGAGCTTGTCATAGCTAAAGCTTCTTAGGTCTACCAAGTCGTCCTTGGTGTCTGCTTACGCTAAGGCGTACAAGACTTTTAGAGCACTGGAGTGACTGGTGGTGCCTTATTTGACTCAGGTGTAGCGGGTTCTTAGGTCTGGATAAAGGTTTCATGGTGGTGTGTCTGTGAATCCCGCTGGCTGGTCTCTCCGATTCTAGATCCCAGAATTGGCAGTTCTCTTTGGAGTTGCATCTGGCTGTTGCTGGGTTTTGCAAAAATATCTTCAGGTCTGGTCGTCCGTTAAGAATTTTTTTTTTTTTTTTTTTAATTCTTTATTCATTTTAAAACTTTCATCAAGTGTTCAGATATTCATAATAAACACAATTAATTTAATCACTTGAACATCTTATCATTGTAACCCTATAAATACAAATGTAACCCCCCCCCCCCCTCAAAGCCCATAAATCATTATAAGATCATATACTTGAAACCCTCCCCCCACCCAGTACTAAGACCATACTGGGACCAGAGAGTTTACTAATGGCAGGTGTTGTCGTGTCGATACCCTTTGCTCCAAAATCCTGAGAGCAGACAGTTTCTTCCTTTTTGCCAAAGGGAGTTTTGGCTTTCCATGTCCATTCGGAAGTGTTTCCCGGTTGTTTAGCTGATGGGTTTCAATCTCAGGATCGTCTGCTAAAGAAGTTGGACGTGCACAGGGTGCTCCTACATTATTGGCAGGTCTCTAAAGAGTTTCGATTTCTGACTACCTGTTTGTGTTGGCTCATTTTATTATGCGGGGTTCTCCCACTTCTAAGGCTCTGATCTCTAGGTGGATCTGTAGAGCCATTTAGTCCACCTACATTCTTATGGGGCAACTGTTAAGGCACTTTCTGAAATGTAGCTTCTTCATGGATGGAAGGCTAGATCTGTTTCTCCTGAGTTTGCTGGGGCAGGCAACGTGGTCTTTTCACATGTTTGCTAAGTTCTATTGAGTGGATGTTGCTGCCAGACAGGACTTTGCCATTTGGGTCCTCGGTCTCTTAAGGGCCGGGCACAGCATGCTCACCCCTAGCTTTCTTGGGGGACTGCTTTTGTACGTAGCTATAGTCTAAAACAGGGATGTCCTACCTGCGTCCCTGGGCCGCTTGTGGCCTCGACAAGTATTTTGTTCAGCCCCGCTCGAGGGCGATGCGGCATTATCCTTTGCCACCCCGGGTCTTTATTTTCTAGCCAGCTTCCTCCTCTGTCTTGCTGCAGTGTTTTTCTGCTCAAAGCCGCGAGCAGCAGCTCCTACGCTCCTCCCGCAGCTGACCCAGAAGCGTTCCTTGTGATGTCATGACGTCAGAGAGAAAGCATCCAGATCAGCGGCTGGAGTTGCGTAGGAGCTGCTGTCTGCAGCTTTATGCAGAAAAATGACTGTAGCAGTGAAGAGGGAGCCGGCTTGAAGATAAACATCGGAGGGAGGTATAGAAGAGAGGGAGGGAGAAGGGCATGTTGAGACTTGAGAGGGAGGGAGCACAAACTTAGGACAAATGATTGAAGGAAGGAGGGAGGAGCATGAACTTAGGACACAGAATGAAGGGAAAGGGCGGGGAGCATGAACCTGAGGGAGTGAGGGAAAGAGATGCTGAGGTGAGGGAGGGAATTAAAAAAGGAGAATTGAGTGTCAGAGAGAGAAAGAGAAGGTGCACATGGGGAGCTGAAGAGAGAGGAGGGAGGGAGAAAGAGAGAATTATTGGACATGGTGGTGGGAGAGGAGTATGGTAGAGATGCATGGGCGCGGAAAGAAGGGGCAGAACATGCTGGGCTGAGGGTATTAAAAGAAGTGCCATATTAGGGATAGAGGGGATAGCTTATGGGGCCAGAAACAGAGGACAGAGAGAGAGAGATGGTGGGCAATGGTCTGAAGGGAGAGAAGTGTGCACCACAATTATTTTTGTATTCAGTGGCATAGTCATATATAGCTGATTTTGGGGGGGGGGGGGACTGGTGACCAAAATTAGTGGATAGGCACCAAAGTTTCTTCCCGCCTGAGTGCAATTTATAAATACTTGAGCTAGTGGGGATTCCTAAGCCCTGCCAAATGAAGACATCTTCCTCCAGTCTGGCAACCTAAAATCTCCAAGCTTTTCAGCCAATGGCAATATCCTCAAGCTTCCACTGCTTTCATGCATGCATGAAAGCCATGGAGGGGACAAGGAGTAGGGAAGGCAGCAGCTCTGCAATATTGCTGCCAGCTGCAGAATCTGGGAAGTTAGAGGGGAAGGAGGTGGCCGTTAGTTATTGAGGCTTGGGAATTCCTACTAGCTACAGCAGGGGAGATGTTCATTTTTAGGGAGCCTAAGCTCAAAGTGGGAGGCCTAAAGAAACAGTAATATTTACCCTGACTAAACGATCCTCCACGTGCGCCGCTGACAAGCTGATTAAGCATCCCCACTCTGATGAGGCTCATTGTAGCTGTAATAGAAGTGAATGGGATACGGAAGCCTGTGACTGCTCCCACTGTCAGCGGTGCACGTGGAGGATCACTCAGTCAGGGTAAGTATTACTGCTCTTTTGGGTTCTTCTCCACAGTGTCCCTTTAATGAAGATTTATTATTAGATACGTACATCTTCTATATTAGTAATTGCAAATTTGGGACCTGCTCAACCTTTTTTTTTGCTCATCAGCTAGTGCTAGTATTTGTGTGGCCCCAGAAAACTTTTTTTTTGTCCAGTGTGGCCCAGGGAAGCAAAAGGTTGGACACCCCTGATCTAGAATGTCTCACCTATTGCACTGAAAAAGGAGATTATGTACTTACCCTGGTAAGCTCTTTTCCAGTAGATAGGTGAGACATTTTAGAAACCTGTTCTGTCCTTGCTGTGCCTGTTTCAGATTCTGATTACAGATTTCAGTCTCCTGCTTATCCAATCTGTTTCTTGGAGACCGGTTAACTCTTTGGGATAAACAAGAGTTTGTACATATGTATAACCTGTTGTGGTTGTAGTTCTGAACTCCTTTGACACCTCTGTTGGTTGTTAATGGTACTGTTTAGTTGTTTGAGAAGAACAATAGTTTAGCCTGTCATTACAGGTGCCTCTACTTCACAGATGAGTTGTCTCTCTCTCTATGCTTAGGTACTGACTGCTAGAGGGCGCTAAACTAGCCTCTGAAGTACACTAAAAGCAGAGTGAAAAACCTGAAATGGATTTCTTCCACAGATCATGCGAGTAGTGGGAAATAACCCTATAGTTTAGATTGTCTCACCTATCTACTGGAAAAGAGCTTACCCAGGGTAAGTACATAATCTCATTATACTAGGATTAGTAGTAACCTATGATGTTATGTTGGCTTAGTCCTGACCCAGGGGTTCCAAACTGGTCACAGAACCCAAAGTTCAGGACTATGCTGATATAACCATATAAATTTACACTAACCCGGAAATGTTAACGTTTCACCTGATGCAATGTTAAAATTGCTTGTGTAAAATAACTACTATACATTGGGATAATTGAGTCCAGGGCCCCTGCGCTTGGGATCATTGTCCTATACACCCTTCACCAGTCCTCCTTGCCCATTTTTAAAATGGTGTTTGCCAGCTGAAGTAGTTGGCCTCATCTCGTCTTTGTTGTTGTAAGGTGCTCGAGTCCTAATGACTTGATGAATTGCGGATCTAAAAATAAATCAGTTTTGTGCTAGTCCGGAAAGGTCCTCCAGCGTCTAACTTCATCCTTTGGGCTTCGAGTGACATAGCCAGTTCGATCTCTTCCAGAATCAATTTGTTAGTTCTGGTGGTCCATGGCACGCCTAAAATCCTTCTCCAGCACCAAAGCTCAAATGAGTCCATTTTCTTTCTGCCTTGTTTACATAGTGTCCAGCTTTGGCATCCGTAACTGACCACTGAGAAGTTGAATGTGTGAACAAGTCTGATCTTTGAAATGTTACCTCCTTGCTTTTGAATACTTTGTCCAGAGCTTTCATTGAAGAGTAACCAAGTACAATTCTGTGGAGTATTTCCTCCCTGCTAGTTGCTTCTTTGTTTACAAAAGAGCCCAGGATACTGAAATCCTTTACAACTTCTATTCTATTGCCTTCAAGCTCAAAATCTTCATCATTTTCCGTGTTCATGATTTTTGTCTTGTTTATGTTCAGTTATGAGTTTTGGCTTTGATTTTCTCAGTAGATACAGCATGTTTTCTTTGGAGCTGGTGATGAGCGTTATATCTGCATAGCACAGATTGTTTATACCATGTTTCCCCGAAAATAAGACAGTGTCTTATATTAATTTTGGACCCAAAAAACACACTAGGTCTTATTTTCGGGGTATGTACCTGATCTCTCCCCCACATGTACAGCATCTTTCCTCCCATCCCATCCTTGCTCAGCTCCTATCCTTCCTTCCCTCTCATCCCTCGTACAGCGGAACCCGTGCCCAGCAGAACCCCTGCCCACTCTAAAGAGGCTGCTTCGGCCTTCTCTGCTGGGGAATTCACTCTGCCGCATTACTGATGTGCTTTGGCCTTCTCCACTGGGGAAAGCTGCAGCAGAGTGAATTTCCCAGCGGAGAAGGACAAAGCAGCCTGTTTAGAGTGCTGCTGGCCCGATGCTGCTTTGGATGAAGGTATATAGGGCTTACTCACAGTCAGCAGAGTTCGGATGGGAGGGAAGGATGAAGGGTCAAGGGCGGATTCAGCTGCACGTGGGGGAGGGGGGAAAGAGTTGCTGCCGGCAAATCCCGAGGTTAGGGCTTACTTTTGAGGTAGGGCTTGTATTAAGATCTACCCTGAAAATCATGCTAGGGCTTATTTTTGGGGTAGGTCTTATTTTCGGAGAAACATGGTATTTGGGCCATCAACTTTGAAACCAGCACACTCTTCTTCCAAATTTGGTTTTCTGAAGATTGTTTCACCATACAGGTTGAACAGGTAAAGTGACAAAGTGCATCCTTGCCTGACGCCACGTTTTACTGAAAACTAATCGGTGTTGCCATAATCAGTTCTCACTGCAGCTTCTTGATTTTCATATAGGCTCTTTATCAGCTAAATTATGTGTTTGGGTATTACTATTTGCATTAGCATTCGCCATAGTTTGTTGTGATCCACAGTCAAAAGCTTTGCTGTAATCGATGAAGCAAAGGTATAGGATTTTTGTATTTTTTGCTCTTCTCCAGTATCCATCTAACATTGGCAGTAATGTCTCTTGTTCCTTGATCTTTTTTGAAACCAGCCTGAGCTTCGGGTAGTTCTTGCTCAATGTATGATTGAAGCTTTTGTTGTATGATTTTCTGCAATATTTTGCTGGTGTGTGGAATTAATGCAATTGTTCTGTATTTACATTTATTCATTCAATTTTCTATATCGTTCTCTCAGGGGAGCTCAGAGCGGTTTACATGAATTTATTCAGGTACTCCCTGTCTGTCATGGCGGGCTCACAATCTCTCTAATGTACCTGAGGCAATGGGGGGTCACAAGGAGCAATGTGGGTTTGAACCCACAACCTCAGGATGCTGAGGCTAAAGCTTTAACCACTGTGCCACACTCTCCCCCACTGTAGTTGTTACAGTCCTTGGCGACACATAGTAAATGTCTGCCCCTTTAGTTATACCCATTAAAAATACATGATTAAATTAACTTGTCTCTTCTTTGATATTTCTGGGTCATAGACTATAAAGTCCACTTAGTATTTCCTAGGTTCCAAATGCTGAAATTGGCGTCCTTGCTCACTCCAGCCTATCCAATCATCTTGTTTGCAGGATATCTACCATAAAGTCTGGCCAGTAACATCCTCATATTCCAAGTTAGTGGAGTTCAAATCGATGCCCTCCCCAGCCCAACCCTACACCAAATCATCACATACGGGACACAGACTGTGCAAGTCTATCCAGTACCGGCCTTAGCTTTTTAATTTAAATCCTTTGTTTTCTAATTAGAGATCCTCTATGTTTATTCCACGCTTTTTTGAATTCCATCACCGTTTTCCTCTCCACCACTTCCCTCCAGGGCATTCCAGGCATCTATCACCCTCTCCGTGAAAAAGAATTTCCTAACATTGCGCCTGAGTCTTATGCCCTCTAGTTTTACCATTTTCTCTTCTCTGGAAAAGATTTGGTTCGAGTATATTAATACCTATCAAGTGTTTAAATGTCTATATTATATCTCCCCTGTCCCTCTTCTCCTCCAGAGTATATATTTAGGTTTTCCAGCCTCTTCTCATTCTTCTTTTGGTTCAAACCCCTTACCATTTTCCTCACCTTCCTCTGGACTGCTTCTTTTTATATCTTTCACCAGATAACAGCCTCCAAAACTACTGAACACAATACTCCCAAGTGCTGCCTCACCAACGACCTATACAGGAGCATCAACACCTCCCTTCTTCAGCTGGTTATTCCTCTTTCTATACAGCCTAGTATTCTTCTGGCTAATGACACCGCCTTATCACACTGTTTAGATCCTCAGATATAATCACCCTAAGATCCCTCTCTCCGTCTATGCTTATCAGCCTCTCTCACTTCCCAGCACATCTGGTTCCTTCAGATTTCTGTCTCCCAAATGCATCACTCTGTACTTTTTCACATTGAATTTTAGTTGCCAGACGTTATTCTTCTAACTTTTGCAGATCCTTTTTCATGTTTTCTACTTCTTTCGGAGTGTCTACTCTGTTACAGATCTTTGTGGTATCCACAAGGAGGCTAACCTTACCTTCTATAACCTTTCAACAATATATGCCTGCTGGCCTCAGTACATCTGCTACAGGTAAAGTATCTTTTCTTTTTGGAATGGTTTCCTGGAAGAGTTTAAGATAGGATCATTTCACTGACTATTCATAATCTGTGTTAGGAAGTAAATACAAGTTGGTTTCATGTGCTTATATTTTTCCCTTTTGTTTTGTTTTTTTTCAGCGCGAACTTTCAAAGGCTTCAAAATCTAACACCAATTCTAAAATTCTAAACTCCACCACTACTAACATCCCATCCTGAAGGTTGGAGCTGAGAACCAGCAATGTGAGATAACAGTGAAGTGATAATGGACTTTAAAGAATAACGGTGCAAATACGTATTTTACTTTTGTGGTTTTGATGGTCCATGTTGAAGTAGTTTTTGTTAAACAGAATAACCACCATGGAACAGAAATAGTCTTCCCAATCCTTTGTGCTGCTTTGGGAAAATCAAAAGCCACCGTACAATGATACTACTATTGTTGCTGCGAATCTGGACCTGTTGGCGTTTTCATCTGCTGAGGTAGTGAAGATCTAAGAACTTTAAAGACCAATGGTTCATGGCAAAAGTCTTTCAATTTTACTGGATATGTAAACCATGCAGTGCATGAGAGAATCAGTTCTGTTTCTTGTCTTGACAGGAAAGTATTCCATGGCTTTTTTAGCAGTTTCTGGTACTATATAGAATGATGGGCCTCTGTGTTCTTGCCCCCCAGTTTTCACATTATTAATACAAATTCCTAAGAGTGGAATACATTAGCAATAGTGTGGATAACTTATATTGCATTTGATACTATCCTCAAGACTTTTACAGTTTATTAAACATTTTACGTTTAATGACTTGTACAAATGTATTTTATAATTTGTGCTTGCACAGCTGGGCTAATGTATATGGGTTTAGTTTTAGTTAAATCATGAAACAAATTTGCACCTTATTGATATCACTACAATTTTTCATTACTTTTAGTATTTATTCTAATTTGCATGTGGCCATTGTGTGTAAAATGTTCTCTGGAAAAAGGACTTGACCAACTAAGGTCTGTGGCTGTGCTTTGCAGTTTTATAAGCAATATGATGTTGATCTAGAAGGAAAAGGGTTTTTCACTTTTAGTTTCTGAGTGAAGGAAAGCATTTCCCTAGAGTACTTTGCCAGACACTCACCTTTTATTTTTTTTAAGGCTGACTTCCATTTTATCTTAATCTGTCTTTTCAACTGAGGATCTTAGGAATTTTCACCACAGCATTCCAAACTGGATTTTTAATGGCTTATTTTTATACATTGTTCCTATATGAAGGCTGAGAAGTAAACTACTGATAGTCTCTGGTGTATTCTAGTCCTATCGAGTTGCTGAGAACCAATTGGCTGAACTTAAATTTGCTGTCATAGATGCAATTTGGTAAATGAAATTAAATTTGGGAAATACAACCAAGCATTCAACCTAAAATTGCCTAGAATGTGTGGCATGATGTCAAATTGTGTGGGAAAAGCTAGTAAATTTTTAAATATTTGTGAAAGTAAGTTCTATAAGAGTATTTTTCAGCTAAGTGGTGACAGATTGGATGAGGGAGTATTTTCACCATTTCTGCAGCGCTCAAAGGATAAAACAAGGATATGCCCATTCACTATGCATGTAGATAAACCAGCCTTTCTATTTTGCAACATTAATATGGTGGCTTAATTCTTTGCTTCCATATTGTCCTATGAGTATTTTTTTGTTCAAATAATTCTAGTCCTAGTTGGGCGTTAAGCTATGGCCCGTTAAAAAAAAATTAAAGGATCCTTTGCAATTTTGTACAAAGATTTAAAGAAAACATTTTAATGTTCTGAATGGAATAAATTTTATCTTGTTCAACGTTTGGGCCTTCTAACACTGTACAGTTGTATTGTAAAATAAAGATGTTTAGATGCTATTTTAAAACTGTTGCTCTGTGATGGATTCTTTGGGACAGGTATCTTCATATTTTACTATTCTGATCTGACAGTAAATTTATGTGCAGTATTTAAAGATTAACTCTGACAGCAAAAGCCTTTGAAATCTTACCTGGAAGCTATATGAATGGTGATAGAGTAGGGTTTCTCAAAACCTATCCAAATGATCCCATAGCCAATTTGGGTTTTCAGCACATTGATAATACAATACAATACCATATTGTTTCTTATACCTCGCAAATGTCAACTGGGAATTATTGTGGCTTACATAAGATTAATAAGGTTAGCAACAGAAATTAATGAAAACAGATACGTTTTTAGCACATTCCTAAATAGAAGATAGAAGGAGGTCTGACATAAATAAGCAGGTTGGGAGGCAGTTCCAAATTTTGGGGCCTTGAAACTTGAAGGTGGATTCTTTTTTTTATTATTATTTATTCATTTTCATAACTTCAATTGTGCAGACAAAATGATGCATTTACATAAAATATTAACATTACAGCACAATAAACTTAATATAATAAAGACAAGGCTTATTTTCCCCCACCCATTTTCAATTGATCAACATCTTCAAAAAAAAAAAAAATAATAATATCTATAAACAACTCTTAACCAGTGCCAAAACATACCCCCACCCAGATGTGTATGGTTTCCTCATTCATATGAATAACTCCTTACAATATTTAGTTAATGGTTCCCAAACCTCCATAAATTTTACTGCCTTGTCATATGGAAGAGCTTCATGGTTACCCGACCATCTCACAGCGCTCTCAAGCCACCCCCCTCTTGAATGTGGATTCAAAGAGTGATTTCCTCTGATGCATTAGTCCTCAATTAAACAGCTTAAGGATGAAGTTGGAGAGAGGTTTTAGCTTGGGCCGCACATGAATATGTATGATTGGATTACCTGAGTCTCCAATGCATTTCGCACATAGTTAAGATATCCTGAAACTAGTTGTGGGTCACTAAGAGAATGCTAGAAATCCTTTTAAAATCTACAAGCATGACTGAATTAGACATAAATAAGTGTAGAACAGCTGTCCTAGAGCTCAGAGCTTAGGCTATAGTTCTGAGCATGTGTGCCTTCTCAAATAGTGATCTCAATTTGGATGATTCCCACACAGCAAATGCAATGAAGCCCATTCAGTTCCTGTGGACTTCAGTGCATTTTGATTTAAACAGCTAGAAATTCTCCCAGAGTTCTGTCCCTGAGGATTCTCAGCTGACTTAAGTCCCACCTACTTCCTCCTGGGCCTGCATAAGCAGTTCTTTAAAGGACTGCATGTCAGTCAGGCAGGCCTGCACCATCGGTGGGCCCCTCAGTCGGACCAAATACCTCTGCCCAACTTCACCCATAAGTAGCAACAGTCCACAAAGCTGTTTGAGAACCAATGCATCAGAGGCAATCACTCTTTACCATCTGCTGGAGCCTGAGAAATGCTGATTGCCTGGGAATTAAACAAAATACTCTTAGGCTTGCTCTGAAGTCAGTATTTCTTAGCATAACCAAACTATCTGGAGCAGTCTGGAGAGATGCTAAGGAAATACATGGCACTTTAGTTTGTGCACAGTGAAATGTCAATAGTTAATTATAAAACATGGTCTAAACCAGCGGTCTCAAACTCGCGGGGCTCATGCGGCCCCCCAGCTGCTATTTTGCGGCCAGCGGTCTAGTACCCGAACTTGCAACTGGGCAACCCGATCCCGCAATCTGGGCAAGTGCCTGCTGCCTTCGCGTATGCCGGGACTCCTGCCTTCGCTTACCTGCCAGATACGCGAAGGCAATAGTCCCGGCATATGCGACGGCAGCAAACAGTTGTAAGTCAGCTGGCGCCGGCGCGATCTCACACACTGGGCATGAAGAGAAGCTCCAGCGTCGGCGTCAGCTGACTAGCAACTTCCTGCAGCCGCATCATATGCCAGGAAAACATGGGAATGCAGATTCTGAGAAGAAAGCAGAAAAAAGGGAAAAACTGAATGTTAAGTTAACGCTAAAGATGGATGCAAGGCAGAACGTGAAGACGGAGAGAAAAACAGTCAAAGGACAAGAAGGCCCTGGAAACAGTTAAAAGCACAAAAAAATGAAGTCAGCAGACAACAAAGGTAGGGAAAATATTTTATTTTCAATATAGTGACTGAAATGTGTCCGTTCTGAGAAAGGAAAGATGTTAAACTTTAACTGTGAGGGCCGCAGAAAAAAATAGGGTATTTGGAGGGCCACAGAAAAAAAAGTTAATATCTTATTAAATAAATGACAATTTTGCATGAGGTAAAACTCTCTATATTTATAAATCTTTCCTTTAACAGTTAAAGGAAAGATTATAAAAACTAGTACCTACAAATCCAAAATGTGGCCCTGCAAATGGTTTGAATTTGAGGCCACTGGTCTAAACAGAATGCTAGAGACACATGA
This sequence comes from Geotrypetes seraphini, assembly GCF_902459505.1. Classification (NCBI taxonomy): domain Eukaryota; kingdom Metazoa; phylum Chordata; class Amphibia; order Gymnophiona; family Dermophiidae; genus Geotrypetes; species Geotrypetes seraphini. Next base: position 32,141,464 of record NC_047097.1, read on the forward strand.
AACAGCCTGAAAAGTAGAGAAGCAGAAGGGTAGCGGAAAGGAGAAAAAGGAGGGGGATAAGGAAGCAGGGGTGATTGATTTTATTATGTTGGCACTAGTATGACATAGTTTTGGATTTCATTTTATTGTACTTATTAGGGGTTTTTTTTAGATATTGTTCCCCAAAGCAGGTAATTGGCAAAATGTAGTTCAGGCAGGTTTGATCTTTTGTCAATATAATTTGTCTTCTTTAGCACTCTCCAGACCAGTAGAGGTTAATCTTTATGAGTGGGTATATATCCAATCATGACCAGCAGGTGGAGACTGAAAACAAAACTGTGGAATAGTAAATAATGTATTCCTATCAGTCTCCAGCAGGTGTTGAGTGAGCTGTACCCATGGAATTTGTTTAGAGATTTCTAGTCCCTGTTTTTGGCCAGATTGAGCTTGGGTGGGCCCTGTTTGGGGGTCCGTCCGACCTCGGGGGTGTCAAACCCAGTGGGTCTCGAGCGGGGTCCCTCCCCCCACTTCCTACACCTCCCCACATTTTTTTTAGAGGAGCCTCAGCAGAAAGCCTTGCCCCCTAAATCAAGCAAGGCATATCGCTTAGAGAGCCTGTGGAATCTGTTCTGTTAAAAAAAAAAAAATCCTGAGGTAGTGCTGGTCTAAAAGGTTGTTTCCCTTTAATCTCACTGTATTTTTCATCTAACTGGTACTATATTTCTAGCTAGGTCACGTATGGAGCAATGAGCACTTTACAAGGGAAAAAGTGCTCATTGTGCTCCAGACGCGAGGCCTGTGTAAGCGGTGTTCAGGCCGGTGCAGTGGAGGAGCTCCATCTGCAGCGGCTGCAGGCACCCAGAGCTCCCCACCGATAGTGCCTCGCAAGTCAGCTAGGAGCACTGGGGAAGACCGGTCTTCTTCCACCACCCACGGAGGGATTCTCTTGACTGCCGACGGTCAAGGTACAAAGGATTCCCACTCGGCTGATTTTTTTTGACAGCTGATGCCGGCTTGCCTGTCTTAGCAGCTAGGACTGTTCAAGTTTCCCAGCCACTACAAGCCCTGGAGGGAGCATTTTTGGTGGAAACTTCGCCATTTTTTCAGTCTGGCCCCTCCATTTTGTCTGCAACCTCAGATGACCTTCCCCCTGTATTGGAAAAACAGGGGTAGGTTTCTGCTGGGACCCCTGGGGGTTTTTTCCCCTGATTTAATTTTTTCTTTATGCAGAGCCTATTTTCAGGCAACTGGGGGTCCCATATGCATCCAAAGGGTTTCGGGGAGTGAGGTTTCCTCCGCACCCCCTATGGCTTTGCCTCCCTCTTCTCCTTTGACGTCCCCCCTCCTCCGCTTTCCAAGCGCCCACGGGTAACTTGGGATGAGGATTTGTGGTCTGAGGAGCATGTTGGCCTGGATGAGGACCTGGACCCTTTTGAGGATTTCTAGGACCCTCTCGAGGGGACGGCCACTGGCGGCGGGTTGTCGGGTTTCTGTCCTCCGGCGAAGAGGTGTCCATAGTGTGCATTTTTCAGAGGGATGAGCTACCGGAACTGATTCAACAGGTTTCCTCGGTGCTGCGTTTTGATGATGCGCCTCTGGAGACTCCGCATGTGGAAGACCCTCTGCTTAGGGGGATCTGTAGTGTTTCCCACTCTTTTCCTATGCATTAGGATATTTGGGATATTGTACTGGCGCAGTGGAAAACATCATAGGCGCCATTTCGGTTGGTGCGCACCATGGCTCGCTTGTATCCCATCTCAGAGGGGATCGGGATACGTTAAAGTCGCTGGTGGTAGATGGGTGTCCTAATCTGGGCGCTCTGTATGTAGGGTTAGGAGAGCAATGATGAGTACTGGTGGGGCGGGGTGAAGAGTTCCATTGGGTAGGAGGGGGAATAGGGGAGGGGAGGTGGGGGTATTGAAAGGTTCTGGCACTTAGTTACGGATATGATAAGTGGGGTTAGGTGGGGGGAGGGGGTGGTGTGGCATCTTCAGGGCTCATAAAATCAATTAAAACCGCCCTATTCGACAAATTCACTGACTAAAACAGACCATCCTCTCTCTCTATGATATTCACCTCAGTAAACGCTATTACAATCTCTTAGGAAGCTCCAATCTTCATGTATTATCCCAGGACAAGCAGGCAGGTATTCTCACTAGTGGGTGACGTCATCCATCCAACGGAGCCCCGATGCGGACAACTCACAAGCATACTTGCTTGTAGAAACTTTTAGAAGTTTCGAGTTGCCCACACTGCGCATGCGCGAGTGCCTTCCTGCCCGATGCACCGGGCGTGTCTCCTCAGTTCTTTCTCTTCCGCGGAGCTGAGAAGTTTGCCTTCGAAACTCTCTGCACGAAGTTCCTGTACTTGTGCCTTCTGTGCCTGCGGTTTTGAGGGTTTTTTTGGGCTCATTATCGTTGTCTCACGTTGCGTTTTCTTGTTTAAAAAAAAAAAAAAAAATTATTTTGATCGTTCGACCGGGCAGCCTTCTTTCAATATGAACCGCCTAGAAGTCGCTTGACTATGGCGGTATAGAAAAATAAAGTTATTATTATTATTAAAAGAGTTTAGGGCCTTGGAGTGCCTTTCCGTCCTCACTAGTCTTGCTTGCCCTATGTAGAGTAAATAAGGGGGGGGGAGTTTGGTTACTGTTACTTCTGTACATGCTTGTTATATTATTGTATATGATGCATCATTGTTTGTACTGTACACTAGAGAATGACACGGGGAAAAAATCTGTCCCCGTCACTGCACCGTCCCCAGCCCACCATCCTCTGCACCGCCCCGTCACCGCCATTCCCTTTCACCACCCCGTCACCACCACTGCCATCCCATTCACCGCCCCGTCCCTGCAGCATCCATATAAGCCTCAGTACTGCGAAACACCATGAAGACAGAAGAGTTCTGCCACTACTACTACTGCACTGAGAAACTGTTTCAGTGCTTCTACTCTGTAGTAAAAACTGAACATAAAATAAATCAATTAACTTGTCCTCCCTTTCAATGACGTGTCCCCCATGTTCACCTATAGCTCGAATCAGGTCAATTGTGCACACTAAAAATGCAGGAGGATCTGGAACGTGAGCGCAGGCAGGCAGTGATACAAAAACAGCAGACACCTGACCGACTGCAGTGTTCCGCCATCTCCCTCCCTCCATCTCACCTTAGATGTAGAGTATGCCGGTTTTCTTTTTCGCCCAGCCGCATGTGCGGGTGTTCATTTGTTCAATATTCTCCTCTGATGCAACCGGAAACAGGAAGTTGCAAGAGAGGAGAAGATTGATCACTGCGAGCGCAGCTTGGCGAAAAAGAAAGCCGGCATACTCTACATCAGTGGTTTTCAACCTTTTTACACCCGTGGACTGGCAGAAATAAAAGAATTATTTTGTGGACCGGCAAACTACTAGGACTAAAATTTTAAAACCCTGTTTCTGCCCCATCTCCGCAAGCTCGGTCACCTCAGTAACTATAGAAAAATAGACAAATATAGACAGCAGATATAAATTCTCAAAACTGACACATTTTGATCACTAAATTGAAAATAAAATAATTTTCCTACCTTTGCTGTCTGGTGATTGATTTCATGAGTCTCTGGTTGCGTTTCCTTCTGTCTGTGTATCCTTTCTTTCATTTCTTTCTTTCTGCACTCAGGCCCAAGAATTGTTCCTTTCTATTCCCTCCCTATGTCCTTAGTGCCCCAGTACCTCCTTCCCATGTCTTTAGTGCCCCCAGTGCCTCCTTCCCATGTCCTTAGTGCCCCTTCCTGTCTTTAGTGTCCCCAGTGCTTCCCATGTCTTTAGTGCCCCAGTGCTTCCTTCCCATGTCTTTAGTGCCCCCAGTGCCTTCTTCCCATGTCTTTAGTGCCCCCAGTGCCTCCTTCCCATGTCCTTAAGTGCCCCTTCCTGTCTTTAGTGCCCCCAGTGCCTCCTTCCCATGTCTTTAGTGCCCCTAGTGCCTCCTTCCTATGTCTCTCTCACTGCCTTCCACACTTTGTCCCACCCCCACCCCCGAAGCTTGCCTGCCTGCCTGTGCCTGTCTACCTTTCTCCCTCCCTAGCCAAAGCCAGCCTGCTGCCTCCCTGCCGCTCAAAAAAAAAAAAAAAAAAGCCTCCGTCCTTTTCCCCTTCTCTTACCACCATGCTGCAGCTGCTAAAGCCGGAAGTCTTCTTTCCGACTCAATTCTGACGTCTGAGAGGACGTTCTGGGCCAGCCAGGCAGCGATTGGCTGGCCCAGAACGTCCTCTCCGACGTCAGAATTGACGTCGGATAGACTTCCTGTCGGCTTTAGTAGCTGCAGCATGGCGGTAGGAGAAGGAGAGGCTTTTTTTTTTTTTTCTTCTTCGCGCGGACCGGCAGAAATTCAACCGGCGGTGCTCTTCCAATTCAAAGGTGAGGTGGAGGGAGGGAGATGGCGGGGACCATGCGATCTTGATTGCCTCACTGCGGGGACAAGTCCATTCACCGCTCCACGGGGCGGTGAATGGCCTTGTCCCCGTCCCGCAGAGGCCACTATTTTTTCTTCCCCATTTTGGCGGGTTACCCGCGGCTAAATGCGGCTAGCCGCGGGTAACCCGCCACCGTGTCATTCTCTACTGTACACCCTTGGGGTGCCCTGGTGTTGTATTTGCTGCTGTTTGCATCAATAAAAATTGTTTGAACCTAAAGTCGCCGGTGGTTGACGCGGTGGTCTCAGCGATTTCTAAGCAGCATAAAGTGCCTGTTGAGGGCGGTTCTGCCTTACGGGACTCTGAGGAGCGTAAGTTGGAGGCCATTCTTAAGCAGAATTTTCAGGTCTCTGCTTTGGGGGTCCAGGCGGCTATTTGGGGGGGCTGGTGGCTCGCGCCAGGTTTCGGTGAGCTGAGCGTATCCTGGATCATGAGTCTGATGACTGGTCCTTAGTGGATATATGCCCACTCGTAAAGATTAACCTCCACTGGTCTGGAGAAGCTAAAAGAAAGTAAATTAGCAGATAAGAACCTAATTTCTCCTTTCTTGTCATATTAGTCAGTGCTGTTTCTTGCTTGGCCATGCTGCTGTCTCCCGCCAAGGTTGGATTCTTCTGTTTACCTACTGTAGAGCCTTGCATCTGAGAGAGAATGTCTCCCAACTGTACAGTTTGGTGTACCTTCCTGAATTGATTTGTGCATTGTACAGGAAATTTGCTTAGCCTTTTCCAGTTAAAAAACCTTGTCAAGTCAAATGTTCAGAAAGGCTTGGATAGAAGGGACTGTTGCTAACTTTATTTTATTTTATTAGTTTTTTAATCTTTATTCATTTTTACATCTTACAACAAGTGAATCAATAAATGACATTTGAAATAGAATACATCACTTGAATTTCTATTATATTCAACATTAAATCATAAAATTTAACCCCCTCCCTCCCATAATCTATGCAATCACATATATCATATAAAATTTTCTTTCCTATTGATCTATACATTTTAATAAAATTCAGAAATCCCCTCCCTCCCACCCCCTCATTTGTATTGTACTTATAATGGAAAAATGGTATCTATTCATTACAATAATTTGTCAATAGCCCCCCAGATCTCTTTAAATTTCTTATAATTTTTGTATGGCTATGGTTCTTTCCATTTTATAAATGTGACATAACAAATTCTACCAAAAACTGTAATTGAGTCTACTCCAATTTTTCCAATTCCAAGGTTTAATGTTTAACCATATTCCACTTTCTAATACATTACAAGCCAAACTGTCTAGGCTCATTCTCTTTTGAATGACATAATACAAATGTGCTCCAAACTCCACACACCACATCCTGAACATCAAGCTGATGCTGGGAGAAAAACTTTACACGGGTTGGCTGATCTGAACTAGCTGTATCTCCATGTCCAAGCTGGCCATAATTGCCTAAAGGTAGAAAAGAAAAAGGCAGACCTGATTATTAGTATTAAATCAGTGCTAAGTACTCTAATATGCTCACCAATGGGATATTTTAGTTCTCAGTTCTTTACTGCCTACGGAGTTTCTGACTACTTGAAAGTATAAGCCACCACTGTTATCAATTCCAAAAAGGAGAATATGGGCTTTTTCAATGAAGGACTTTGTTCCTGATATTGAACCACATGCAGTAGAGGTGGTCTTAGTATTCGATATATATTAAGGAAGCAGATCATAGATACTGAAGGATAAGAACCAGTGAAAGGCTTAAGCGCAGACACTTACTAAAAGTACAACTCCAGAGTCACAGGAACATGAAAGAATATAAAAGGTATTATAATACAGAAACCATAAGACTGCAAAAAGACAACACATTAACCCAAAATAAAAATAGCTGCAAATCTAGAGTAAGCAATTGAAGTAAACAGTGTAAGAGTGTACAATAAATTTGTCTCCACAGCCTTTTTTGCTTTCATCTAGGGATTTAACTCACATATTCAAAATTTCAAATTCATACCAACAATTTTGACATGCCTTAAAGATGTATCTTTTTAAGAAATTTTTGTGAGTTAGATATAAGATGCTTATTCATTTGTATTATTAGTCTTTGTGAACCACATAGAACGTAATGGTATTTGCGGTATGCAAGTGCGTTTTATGTTTTGTTATGCTATGCTATACTCAACTAGCGTTCAGCTAAAAACTTCACAATGAGTGAAGTCTCTCAGAGCCACCCCAATACTAAACTAAACTAAACCTTAGGTTTGTATACCGCACCATCTCTGCAAGCGTAGAGCTCAGCACGATTTACAGAGTTAGGATAGAAAGAAACTCCAATGAAGGGTTAAAGGAAAGGAACTAAGAGGGTAGAGAGGGGCCAGGGTACGAGAGAGCGGGAGGTGTTAGATTTTTGAGAAGAGCCAAGTTTTCAGGTGTTTGCGGAAAAGTTGGAGGGAGCTGGAATTTCTGAGTGAGCATGTGAGGTTATTCCAGAGTTCTGTGGTTCTAAAGGGGAGGGATGTTCCTAGTTTTCCTGCGCGGGATATACCTTTTGTAGAAGGGAAAGATAGTTTCAATTTTTGGGAGGATCTGGCGGAATTAGGGTTTGAGGAATTCCAAAAGAGTGGAATAACGGGAGGGAGGATGCCGTGAAGGATCTTGAAGGCTAAGCAGGCATATTTGAAGAGGACTCTGGAGGGTACTGGAAGCCAGTGAAGCTTGGACAGGAGTGGAGAGACATGGTCGAATTTGCCTTTTGCAAAAATAAGCTTAGTCGCAGCATTCTGAATTTGCTGAAGTCTATGTAGGTTTTTCTTAGTTAGGCTTATAAAGATGGAGTTGCAATAATCCAGTCTAGAGAGGATAGTGGATTGAACAAGGACGGCGAAGTGAGAGGCCTCTACAGAAGGAGGGGAGGAAAAGAAATGGACTTGGAGTTCCAAGTATTTCCAGACACATTCCTTAATTTTTTAAAAATATTTTGTGAGCTGAACATAAAGTTGTAACTCAACAAAAAGTACAATAAAATAGTTTAGTAGTCAACAGGGCTGAGTAGATAACCGTTACCGTCCGCTGGAAACTGCACAAACTTTATTCCTCTGTCTTAATCTACAGGTCGACGGATATAACTCACAAGTTTGGACTGATTTATTGATGATTGTAATAGTATAAGTGAGGTCTGGGTTTGGGCCTGTTCACACAATGCCAATCATAAAAGGTGCAACAAAAGTCTTTATTAACTGAGAAACCTGAGTCCGGTTACTTCAGTCAGGGAAAAGGAAAAATAGTCTCTTAATTTCAAAGGAAAACGTCTTGAGATGGGCCTGTCGGGCTTACAGGACACAAGACCCAAACAAAGGTTGCAACAGTCTTTCTCTGTTCAGGTACCCAGCCAGATCTCAGAACAAAGTTCATGCATTGTCAGTATCCAGAAGCCGAATGTCTAGCAGTTGCAATCAAGGCGTATACCAGGGAACACTGCTTCCTTCCACACCCTGGACCTCCTCAATCCAGCTCTGGCCCTGACTTTAAACTTCCTGGCAGCTGCTTTCCCGACTCCTCCCTTCCTGTGCCACTTCCCCCTTGGAAAGGCTAGGAAAATTAAGGTGGCCCCGACACTGTGAGGGAGTATCCAGCAAAGGTGAGTGGTAGCGTCCTACAGACTTCCTCACAGAAAGGAAAGCAGTTTTCCCCCATTTTCCACGACTTGGGTAGAATTGAAAAATTATCCATATTCTTTATTTTTCTGTTAACTTTTCCTCATCTCTTAAATCACTTAGTCCCTGAGATTCTGAATGTTACCAAACGCAAAGGAGTCAATTTGTAGCACACTGGTGAGTATGGAAAATTGTTATACAACTTAAAAGTGTATAGTCTGGCTCAAAATAAGCATTAAGTCTCCTCAAAATACAAGTATAATTCTCCAGAGACAAACAGGGAAGATGCAGTTACATGAACTCCTCGGACTTATCCAGCATATCACTGCTCTCCCCTAGCTATGGAAAGCTTTGAATTCCCGCAATTGATGTGTTCCTCCACTTGCCTTCACTTTCTTTTTCAGCTGCTCCTGAAGGGTTGCAGCTCTCCCCTCATCTCTCACCAAAAAGAACAACACACCAACAATTGCAGAACTGCAAGAAAATAAAAAAAAGGCTCCGGCCACAACTCCATCTCCATAACCACCCACATGGCCTTACAACAGCTGCTGGTTGCATCCACTTGCTCCCTCCCCCCCAGGATCCTGTTTTGTTACTGCTGGGGGATGTGACTTTTAATCACTGCCATTATCGGAGTCGGGAGCAGCACCTCATATGGGGTCGGGGGAAGCTGCAAGGCAGCGGTCAGTGTTCCACATCCACTCCTCCAGTCTCTGCAATAGTGGCACTCGGCCACCAGGAGGCCAGAAATCAGGCGAATCAAAGTCAATACAGGGTGGACTGTACGGAATCCCATGTTGTCTAAAAGAAAGAAGATTAGCAAGGTAAGAACCTAATCTTTTATTCTTTAGCGATGGACAAGGATTCAATACATTAGCTGAGGTACCAAAGCAGTGTCAGAAGAGCCTGTCCGGAGTACTGAGGACCCAAAAGCGGCATCAGGGCAGGATTAATTCTTTGAGGGCCCCTAGGCACCCAAGTACAATGGGCGCCCCTGGCCCTGCCGCTACCCCTGCCCCCATTTATCTGTTTTCTTATTTACTTCTTTATTTCCACTTGTATTTCTTTTTTTAAAATTCAAAACAAAGATTAGCATACCAGTGCACAGTTTTTCTTCTATGCAACCCCAAACATCTCTGAACAAATCCCCCCCTTCCTAAACATCTCTGAACAAATCCCCCCCTTCCTTCCCTTCCCACCTACTTACCCAGGACTTTAACTCTGAACCCTTTCCATACATATATAAAAGTGTTCAAGTATATTGTAAATCTGTAATACTATCCAAAATATAAGTCTATATTAATAGCCAAGTTTACAATGCCACTCTACGTCAACAAACTGTAACCCATATGTATGGATAAATAACCAAATCTGTAATTCCTCTACTACGTTCCACTCCACGTATGTTAACTTGTAACGAAACAACAAGGCAAGGGGTCCACCAAACAATGTTAGTTGTTACTCCTGTTAAGAGTATTTATTTCTGTTTCAAGTTCTTAGTTCTGCTTGGCTATTCGGCAGACTGCTGAGAAAAGAGAAGAGAATATATTATATACTATTCCACAGTTTTGTTTTCAGTCTCCACCTGCTGGTCATGACTGGATATATTCTTCCATTATAACCCCCATTCTTTATATCTTTTGTAACCCCCATTTTATATCTTTTGTAATCCGCCTTGAACCGCAAGGTAATGGCGGAATAGAAATCTCTAATGTAATGTAATTAACCTCTACTGGTCTGGAGAAGCTAAAAGAAAGTAAATTAGCAGGTAAGAACCTAATTTCTCCATTTCTCTTTTCATTCATTGACTGACAGGGTTTTCACCTATCCGGGCTTTACAGATCACTGCAATCAACTCACTTGCTGCCAAAATCTCTCCTCCCAGCTCAGTGGAGCGGTACCTTTAAAGGTTTATATTCATTCTGTTTCAGTAGGGCTATCATTTGATCTAATATACACTGCTTCTCTTTTCATTCGTTGACTGACAGGGTTTTCACCCAATCCGTCTTAAACATACCTGCGATCAACTCAGTTCCTGCCAAAATCCCTCCTCCCAGCTCAATGGAGCAGTACCTTTAAAGATTCATTGACTGACAGGACATTCACCCAACCCAGCTTAAACATCTCTGCAATGAACTCACTTCCTGCCAAAATCCCTCCTCCCAGCTCAGTGGAGCGTAAACTTTAAAGGTTTATATAGCCCCATTCATTCATTCTGTTTCAGTAGGGCTTTCAATTCATCTTTCCATAGCAAAGCAGCAGATGAATCCAGACTAGTGGGTATAGCTCACATCGACCAGCAGGTGGAGATAGAGAACTGATTAACAGTTGGCCTTAAAGCCTGGTGTTCCTCTTGTTACTTCAGTTTTGCTCTATCTCCCAGCAGGAATGGAGCTTACTCTACTAGCTCCTGGATTCTGGCTGGGGCCGGTTTGGTGGTGTTCCTGTGGCTTCCTCTGTTGAGACTCGGTCTCTTCAGTAGGACAGGGGTGCCTGGCTGAGCGGTGCCGGCTTTGGGAGCTACACCTGGGCCCTCCCAGGTCCCTTCTCCACCCTCCCCTCCGTTGGTTTGAGTGGGTTCTTGGGCCACTGCAGGAAGTTCGTCTTGGAGTTCTTCATTCCACTACAAAAAAAAAAAAAAAAAAAAACAGCGTCTTCCTGCTTGTGCTGAGCCATGCTGTGTGGCTTGCAGTGCGATTACCAGCTGTAACCCGACTGCAGTTAGAACGGGGACCGGTTGGTGAGTTACTGTGTTTGCTGTCTGCCTCCTCTTTAGTCAGTCGGTCGTTCGTGTTCGTTCCGGCGGTCGCGGGGGGGGGGGGGGGCGGAGTCAGCGGTCGGCGGCGTGGTGCCACGCGTGTGAAAAAAAAAAAAAAAAAGTTTTTTTTTTTGAAGCGCCGGTTTTAGCGATGGCAGCAGTGGCGGCTCAGCGGTGCTCGCGCTGTGGGAAGCGCAGAGCACTGTCAGGCTTCTGCTCTGCAGGGTGTGGGGACACACCGGCAGAAGATGCCTTCCTGCAAGCGTGTGAGTTAGCCATCTCCCGTGTCAGTGAGGCACGGTCTACGTCCCCGGGCCTCGAGGGTGACTCGGGGGGACTGCAAGGCTCTTCCGCGGCTGAGGGGAGGTCAGCGGAGGTCGGGGAGCCGGGGTCGCTAGGGGACAGCGCGGCTGCGCGCCCTAGCATTGATCAGGCTGGTTCAACTTTACTGGGGGTGAGTTCCTTCTCCCCGGAATTTGTTATGTTATTGCACCAAGCATTTCTGCTACAGGGCTCGCAGTCGGCCCAGTCGGGGCAGGCGACCTGTCCGTCCCTCCCGGGGCCTTCCACCTCCACGGGTTTAACCGGGGCTAATGCCAGCCCGTCTGCGGGTCCTGTACTGTCGCCTGGGCGGTCGCAGGGGACGAAGAAACGCAGACTCGCGACCGTGGACGCTGAAGGTCATCTTCCCTTTTCACCTTTCTCCCTTCCTGAATCATTAGAGGAAGGGGAGGTCTTAGATTGGGAGGTAGAGGATCCCCCGGGCAGGGAAGTTGATGATCCTTCCGCGCTCCGGCTGTTTCATAGAGAGGAGCTGGCGTCCTTGATTTCCAAGGCTTTGCAGGGTTTAAATATCTCTCAGGAGGATGCTAAGGTGTCGGGTAACCCCCTGATGGGAGGTACGCGTAAGCCACCTAGGTCCTTTCCGGTGCATGAAGCCATGCAGGAGCTGATCTCGGCGCAATGGGATACGCCGGAGGCCAGTTTACGAGTGGCAAAGGCCATGCGGCTCCTGTATCCGGTTGACCCGACTGAACTTGAAAAGTTTAGGTTACCTAGGGTGGACGCTTTGGTGGCAGCGGTAACGAAAAAGACTACCTTGCCGGTGGAAGGGGGGGTGACACTAAAGGATGCGCAGGATAGGAAGATTGAATCTTCACTAAAAATGTCCTTTGAAGTAGCTGCGGTTACCTTACAGGCCGCTATTTGCAGCTCGTATGCGGCGAGGGCATGTTTGCAGTGGTCACAAGGGATGACCGATAATTTAATGGAGTCCGGGGGTTCTGTCCCTTCGGAACTGGCTGATTTGGAGTCAGGCTTGGCCTATTTGGCAGACTCCTTATATGACATTATTCGAGCATCTGCGAAACAGATATCTCTGTCAGTGGTATCGCGCAGATCCCTATGGCTCCGACATTGGGCAGCAGATGCTGCATCCAAGCTTCGGCTGGTGAGACTCCCTTTTAATGGAGGTTTATTATTTGGAGAGGACTTAGAGAAATTGGTGAAAGATTTTGGGGATACCAAAACACAGCGTCTACCGGAGGATAGGGCTAGGCCCCCGGTGAGGTCCTCCTCGTCTAGACCGCGCTTCAGAGATGTGAGGCGGTCCAGGCCTGGTAAACCATTCTTCAGATCAGCATGTGGTTCTTTCTCTGCGTCGGGGCCTAGGTTTCAGCAGAGGAGTTCCTTTCGTACGACGAAACCCTCTTCAGGTCAGCCAACACGTACCCCACCAAGTCGCACTCCGCAATGACGGTGGCTTGGCTCCCTCCGCCCTTCCCTTAGGGGGCCGGCTTTCGGCGTTCCGGGCGGAGTGGGCCACAATCACGTCAGATCAGTGGGTGTTGGACATTGTTCGAGAAGGGTACAAGTTGGAGTTCGCCTCTCCCGTCGAAGATTCTTTCTTGGTGTCCCCGTGCCATGGGGCGGCCAAGGGAGAGGCGGTCCGCATGACTCTTCAGGGGCTGCTCGATCTGGGGGCGGTGGTACCGGTACCCCCGGAAGAGGTAGGCCGCGGGATATATTCCCTTTACTTCATTGTTCCAAAGAAGGGGGGGTCGTTCAGACCGGTGCTGGACCTCAAAGTGGTCAACAGATTTCTCAGTGTTCGCCATTTCCGGATGGAGACGGTACGCTCGGTCATTGCGGCAGTTCGACCGGGAGAGTTCCTCACGTCCCTAGATCTCAAGGAGGCGTACCTACATCTCCCGATCTGGCCTCCGCATCAGCGGTATCTAAGGTTTGCGATTCTTGGCCAGCACTATCAGTTTCGGGCAATGCCCTTTGGCCTGGCGACGGCTCCCCGCACCTTTTCCAAAGTCATGGTCGTGGTAGCAGCCTCTCTTCGCAAGGAAGGGATTCGGGTACACCCTTACTTAGACGACTGGTTGATCCGCGCCTCGTCCAGACAGGAGAGTTTGTCGGTTACTCAGAGGGTAATATCTCTCCTTCAGTCGTTAGGGTGGATCGTCAATTTTCCCAAGAGTTTTCTGTCCCCGTCGCAGTCTTTGGTACATCTGGGGGTCAGATTCGACACTGCTCTGGGGAGAGTATTTCTACCCCGAGACCGGGGAGAGAAATTGCAGGCTCAGATTCGCCTACTTCTCGGGTCGCCCAGACCTCGGGTTTGGGATTATGTGCAGGTTTTGGGCTCCATGGTAGCGACTCTGGAGGTGGTCCCCTGGGCTCGGGGCCACATGAGACCCTTACAACAGTCGCTTCTCTCTCGCTGGTCCCCAGCTTCTCTGGACTACAATGTGCGTCTCCGATGGAGTCCTCGGGCGGCTCGCAGCATGCAATGGTGGCTACACGAGTTGCACCTGTGGCGGGGCATGCCGTTAGCCACACCGGAGTGGGTGGTGGTGACGACGGATGCCAGTCTGAGGGGCTGGGGGGCCCAGTGCCTGCAAGCGTCGGTGCAGGTAGTGTGGTCCTTAGAGGAAGCACAGTGGCCCATCAATTTGTTGGAGTTAAAAGCGATCAGATTGGCGCTGAGGGCTTTTCAGTCCCTGATTCAGGACAGGCCGACCAGAATCTTTTCGGACAGTGTCACGGCGGTCGCATATGTCAATCGTCAGGGGGGCACTCGGAGTCCGCAGTTGGCCGAAGAGGCAAGGATATTGTTTCAGTGGGTAGAAGGGCATGTTCCGCTTCTATCGGCGGCATACATTGCAGGTCACGAAAACGTGCAAGCGGACTTCCTCAGCAGAAATCTTCTAGATCCGGGCGAGTGGGAATTGTCGGCTCGAGCGTTCGACCTGCTAGTCCGTCGGTGGGGGTTGCCAGAGTTGGATCTCATGGCTTCGTCCCGCAATGCAAAATTGCCTCGCTTCTTCAGCAGGCGCACGGAGAAGGGCTCGGAGGGGGTGGACGCGTTGGCCCTCCCATGGCCTCCAAATTCCCTTCTGTATGTGTTCCCGCCTTGGCCCATGATAGGGCGGGTGTTACAACGCATCGCTCTCTTTCACGGCAGGGTGATCCAGGTGGCTCCGGATTGGCCGCGTCGACCGTGGTACGCAGATCTCGTTCAGCTTTCAGTAGGCGATCGGGTGACGTTCCAGGTAACTCCGGACTTACTAACTCAGGGCCCAATCTGGATGGAAGATCCGGCCCGCTTTGGTCTTACGGCCTGGCTCTTGAGCGGTCAAGGCTAAAGAAGAAGGGCTATTCGGAGCAGGTGATTGCCACGCTTCTTAAAGCTAAGAAGATTTCGACTTCGACCTCCTATGCGAGAGTCTGGAAGATTTTTGATGCTTGGTGCGGTCGACAGGGAATCGCGCCCTTCCATGCATCTCTGGCGGCTATTCTTGCCTTTCTGCAGGAAGGCGTAGAGAAAGGATTAGCCTATAACTCTTTAAGGGTTCAGGTGGCGGCCCTTGCCTGTTACAGGGGCCGGGTGGCTGGCGCGTCGCTGGCGTCGCAGCCGGACGTGGTCCGTTTCCTCAAAGGGGTTCACCATATCCGCCCGCCGGTAAGGCGAATTTGTCCTTCCTGGAATCTTAAACTCGTCCTGGGGAGGTTGCAGGGGGCACCTTTTGAACCCCTGTCAGCGGCCACTTTGAAGGATGTCACGCTGAAAACAGTGTTCTTGGTGGCAATGGCTTCGGCGAGGCGAGTATCGGAGCTTCAGGCGCTTTCTTGCAGAGAACCCTTTTTACGTTTTTCTGAGACGGGGGTGTCAGTGCGGCCGGTGCCGTCCTTCCTGCCTAAGGTGATTTCTTCATTTCATGTGAACCAGAGTGTATTCCTCCCGTCCTTCCGGAAGGAGGATTGGGGTAAACGATTTTTGTCTTTGCGTCGACTGGATGTGCGGCGTATGCTTCTCCATTATTTGGGGGTGACGAATGATTTTCGTAGGTCGGACCATCTCTTTGTATTGTTCGCGGGTAAGAACAAGGGGATGGCGGCGTCTAAAGCGTCCATTGCGCGTTGGGTCAAGGAGACGATTGCTTCGGCTTATGTGTTGACAGGTAAGAAAGTACCGGAGCACCTTCATGCTCATTCCACTCGGGCATTGGCTACGTCTTGGGCGGAGTCCGGGGGGATGTCTTTGGAGGAAATTTGCCGAGTGGCCACTTGGTCGTCGGGTAATACCTTTTCGAAGCATTATCGCTTAGACGTAGCAGCCAGTGCGGAGGCAAGTTTTGGCACTGCGGTACTGGCGGAGGCGGCATTGGCGTCCCACCCGGTTTGAGTTTGCTTTGCTACATCCCACTAGTCTGGATTCATCTGCTGCTTTGCTATGGAAGGTAAAATTATGGTCTTACCTGTTAATTTTCTTTCCTTTAGAAGCAGCAGATGAATCCAGAGCCCCTCCCCAAGTGCACTGTATGTGTGTAGGGTGTTTGTTTATGGTTTCAGTTGGGATATGGTTGGTAATTGTATTATTTAGGGGCACATTTTCTACTGGAATGAAGTTTTGTGGATGCTCATGCTCCTTTCGGGCTGCTTGGGCAAAATGCATAACTGAAGTAACAAGAGGAACACCAGGCTTTAAGGCCAACTGTTAATCAGTTCTCTATCTCCACCTGCTGGTCGATGTGAGCTATACCCACTAGTCTGGATTCATCTGCTGCTTCTAAAGGAAAGAAAATTAACATGTAAGACCATAATTTTACCATCTACACATCTGGTCTCTTTTTTGGTAATATCCTCTGTGCCTCATTGAATTGTATTTCTCTGTCTTTCATGTAAAAGTGTTCTTGTACTTTTAAAATAGTATTTGGGATATTGACTATTTCTCTTAATGCTGTATTTTTAAAGGCCTCTCTCTCTTCTTTCCTCACCAGCCCTATCTCCACAGATTGGTTGACTGACGGGATATTCACCCATCCGGACTTTACAAATCACTGCAATCAACTCACTTCCTGCTCCCATCTCAGCGAAGCGGTACCTTTAAAGGTTTCTAGAGCCCCATTCATTCAATCTGTTTCAGTAGGGCTCTCATTTGATGTAATATACACTGCTTCTCTCTTTTCTGCCAAAATCCCTCAGCCCAGCTCAGTAGATCGGTACCTTTAAAGATTCATTGACCGACAGGACATTCACCCAACCCGGATTAAACATCCCTGCGATCAACTCACTCCCTGAGCTCGGCTTAGTGGAGGGGAACCTTTAAAGGTATCTAGAACCCCATTCATTCATACTGTTTCAGTAGGGCTATCATTTGATGTAATATACACTGCTTCTCTCTTTTCATTCATTGACTGACGGGGTTTTCACCCAATTCGGCTTAAACATCCCGGCGATCGATTCACTCCCTGCCAAAATCCCTCAGCCCAGCTCAGTAGAGCGGTACCTTTAAAGATTCATTGACTGACAGGACATTCACCCAACCCGGATTAAACATCCCTGCGATCGACTCACTCCCTGAGCTCGGCTTAGTGGAGGGGAACCTTTAAAGGTATCTAGAACCCCATTCATTCATACTGTTTCAGTAGGGTTATCATTTGATGTAATATACACATCTGGTCTCTTGATTCATTGACTACTCACAGGATTTTCAGCCATCCTGTCCTTTACACATCCCTGCGATCAACTCACTCCATGCCAAAATTCCTCCTCCCAGCTCAATGGAGCGGTACCTTTAAAGATTAATTGACTGACAGGACATTTACCAAATCCGGCTTCAACATCACTGCAATGAACTCACTTCCTGCCAAAATCCCTCCTCCCAGCTCAGTGGTTCGGTACGTTTAAAGATTCATTGCTGACAGGGTTTTCACCCAACCTGGCTTTACACCTCCCTGCCATCAACTCACTCCCTGCCAAAATCCCTGAGCCCAGCTCAGTAGAGCGGTACCTTTAAATATTTATTGACTGACAGGACATTCACCCAACCGGTATTAAACATCCCTGCCATCAACTCACTCCCTGCCAAAATCCCTCTTCCCAGCTCAGTGGAGGGGAACCTTTAAAGGTTTCTAGAACCCCATTCATTCAGTCTGTTTCAATAGGGATATCAATTGATGTAATATACATATCTTCTCACTTTTGATTCATTGACTAACAGGGTTTTCATCCAACCCGGCTTTACACTAGAGGTCTGCACGGGAACGGGGATTGTGGGAATTCCGCGGTTCCCCAGGAATCCCCACTTAACCCACGGGATTCCCACGGGGATGGAAGGCTTTGGAAGCAGGGTTCGTCCATATAATTTAATGGACACGTCAATCTTAGTAAAAGAGGGGGTTTATTAGTTAATTAACTGAACAGAAAATAAAAAAAGGGTTCCACCAGAGATTCCACAAGGAAAACAGCAGCACAAACAGAAAAGAAACTGTGGAACTGATGATCCTGTCAGAAGTAATTGCTGCTTTTTATGGGGACGGGTGTGATTTCTGTCCCTGCGCAACTCTCTACTTTACACCTCCCTGCCAGCAACTCACTCCCTGCCAAAATCCCTCAGCCTGGCTTAGTGGAGGGGTACTTTTTAAAGATTTCTAGAACCCCATTCATTCATTCTGTTTCAGTAGGGCTATCATTTGATCTAATATACACTGCTTCTCTCTTTTCATTCATTGACTGACAGGATTTTCACCCAATCCGGCTTAAACATCCCCACGATCAACTCACTCCCTGCTAAAATCCCTCAGCCCAGCTTAGTGAAGGGGTACCTTTAAAGGTTTCTAGAACCTCATTCATTCATTCTGTTTCAGTAGGGCTATCATTTGATGTAATATACACATCTGGTCTCTTGATTCATTGACTCACAGGATTTCCAGCTATCCTGTCCTTTACTCACTCCCTGCCAAAAACCCTGAGCCCATCTTAGTGGAGGGGTACTTTTTAAAGATTTCTAGAATCCCATTCATTCATCCTGTTTCAGTAGGGCTATCATTTGATCTAATATACCCTGCTTCTCTCTTTTCATTCATGGACTGACAGAGATTTCATCCAACCCGGTTTTACACATCCTTAAGATCAACTCACTTCCTGCTAAAATCCCTCAGCCCAGCTTAGTGGAGGGGAACCTTTAAAGGTATCTAGAACCCCATTCATTCATTCTGTTTCATTGGGCTATCATTTGATCTAATATACACTGCATCTCTCTTTTCATTCATGGACTGACAGGGTTTTCACCCAATCTGGCTTAAACATCCCGGCGATCAACTCACTCCCTGCTAAAATCCCTCAGCCCAGCTTAGTGGAGCGCTACCTTTAAAGGTTTCTAGAACCCCGTTCATTCATTCTGATTCAGTAGGGCTATCATTTCATGTAATATACACTTCTTCTCTCTTTTCATTTGTTGATTGACAGGGTTTTCACCCAATCTGGCTTAAACATCCCAACGATCAACTCACTCCCTGCCAAAATCCCTGAGCCTAGCTTAGTGGAGGGGTACCTTTTAAAAGTTTCTAGAACCCCATTTATTCATTCTGTTTCAGTAGGGTTATCAATTGATCTAATATACACATCTTCTCTCTTTTGATTCATTGACTGACAAGGTTTTCAGTGATCCTGTCCTTTGCATGTCCCTGAGATCAACTCACTCCCTGCCAAAATCCCGGAGCCCAGCTTAGTGGAGGGGAACCTTTAAAGGTTTCTAGAACCCCATTCATTCAATCTGTTTCAGTAGGGCTCTCATTTGATGTAATATACACTGCTTCTCTCTTCATTCATTGACTGACAGGGTTTTTACCCAATCCGGCTTAAACATCCCGGCGATCAATTCACTCCCTTCCAAAATCCCTCCTCCCAGCTCAGTGGAGGGGTACTTTTAAGAGTTTCTAGAACCCCATTCATTCATTCTGTTTCAGTAGGGCTATCATTTGATGTAATATACACTGCTTCTCTCTTCATTCATTGACCGACAGGACATTCACCCAACCCGGATTAAACATCCCTGCGATCAATTCACTCCCTGCCAAGAACCCTGAGCCCAGCTTAGTGGAGGGATACTTTTAAGAGTTTCCAGAATCCCATTCATTCATTCAGTTTCAGTAGGGCTATTATTTGATCTAATATACACTGCTTCTCTCTTTTCATTCGTTGACTGACAGGGTTTTCACCCAATCCGGCTTACACATCCCCGTGATGAACTCACTCCCTGCCACAATCCCTCAGCCCAGCTTTGTGGATCGGTACCTTTAAAGGTTTCTAGAACCCCATTCATTCATTCTGTTTCAGTAGGGCTTTCAATTCATCTATCTACACATCTGATCTCTTTATTGGTAATATACTATGTGTCTCATTGAATTGTAATTCTCTGTCTTTCATGTAAAAGTGTTCTTGTACTTTTAAAATAGTATTTGGAATATTGACTATTTCTCTTAATGCTGTATTTTTAAAGGCCTCTCTCTCTTCTTTCCTCACCAGCCCTATTTCCACAGCTCGGTTGACTGATGGGATATTTACCTATCCGGATTTTACAGATCACTGCAATCAACTCTCTTCCAGCTCCTATCTCAGTGAATCAGTACCTTTAAAGGTTTCTAGAACCCCATTCAATCAATCTGTTTCAGTAGGGCTCTCATTTGATGTAATATACACTGCTTCTCTCTTTTCATTCATTCATTCTGTTTCAGTAGGGCTATCATTTGATCTAATATACACATCTTCTCTCTTTTGGCTCATTGACTGACAGGATTTTCAGCCATCCTGTCCTTTAGACATCCCTGCCATCAACTCATTCCCTACCAAAATCCCTCAGCCCAGCTTAGTGGAGGGGAACCTTTAAAGATTCATTGACTGACAGGACATTCACCCAACCCGGATTAAACATTCCGGCGATCAACTCACTTCCTGCCAAAATCTTCCTCCCCGCTCATTGGAGCGTTACCTTTAAAGGTTTCTAGAACCCCATTCATTCAATCTGTTTCAGTAGGGCTATCATTTGATGTAATATACACATCTGGTCTCTTGATTCATTGATTCACAGGATTGCACAGTAAGTCCTTCTTTTTAATGGGTTTAAGACGGTTTTTTAATGAATGTTATTTGTATATCTGTTTTAGAATTCTGACCCCTGAAGAAGCCAAGTATGGTGAAACGGGTCCCCGTAGGGTTTTGATATCGTCACAACATTGCTAAGATAAGTGTGTTGTTCAATTGCCACATAAGTTATTTAAAATATTTATTTGTAAAAATTTATTTAAGCCCTTTAGAGCACTTTTTGAGTTTCATTCTGTATTCAATGATGGATACGTATACCTGCGAGTTTGGTTGTTGAAATCTTTGATGATTTACCAAGCAGGTATCTGAGAGTACAGTTTGATTATACCTTCTTGAATCTGAAATTTTACAAGTCTATATTGTTTTGATCCTGGGATATTACATTGAAATTTTGTTTAGTATTTTTACTATCTCAACAATGGCATTGGAAGGATGGAAATCCGTGTTTAGTTTTTCATCTGACAGAGTAGGAAAACTTATTGATGTACCCACTCAATTCGATTTGCCCAAGTCCACAGACCCTCAATCCCCAGCTTGGTTTAAGGTGAATAAATTGTTTAAGTCTATGATCAGCATGGAGGTTAATAGCGACATGCTGATCGAGTACTGTAAAAAAGAACGAATACCCAGAGGATTAAGAATTTTAAAAGCTCCACAAATTTTCAAACATGATGTGTCTTTCTTAGACACATGGAACAAGATCCTTAATAAATGTGCCCTAGATTTGATGCTCCTTATTATTGAGAACAGTTTAAAGGAGATCAACACAAGTAAAATTGAATTAGATAAAAATATCAGTTTACTCAAAACCACCAACACAGATCAAGATTTTTCTGCTAATTTTAAGAAACTCAACGATGAAATGGACACCTTTCGAGAGAATTTGAAAAAAGGAAAGCTTCGAAAATTCAAACGTGATGAGAATGATTATATTAACCAAAAGATTTATCCCTGGATGAATATCACTGATACAAATGAAACAGTACAACAGGGAGCTACCAGCTCTGACATTTCGTCTTTTTCCTTATCCTCCAGTGGAAACAATGACTCACGTTTTTTACACAGAGGCCAAGGGCTGAAAAGAGGAAGAACAAGAGGAAGGGGTGCACAATGCCAGAGACCCAACACCAGGTCCCAAGCCAGGCGAAACCAGTGGTAGTGAATATCTCTACCAAGGTGCTTACTCCCACTGAGGTAAAAGTTCTTTCCTTAGGTTTATCTTTTGTACCTTCTACTTCATTTAATGACGTGCAGTTTCATATAGATCTAGAAAAACTGATAAGGAAATTACAACTAAAAGTTTTTTTCAATGATGTTCCCTCTGTATATGATCGTACCATCATATCTCCTAAAAGCTTATGGTATCCTCCAACACCATTAGATCCTATTGTACATTCCTTTAAGCAATGTGTCATAAAGGATGTGGAGACCTGGAAAAATAAGAGTCAGCATATGTACAGTTATAACAATCTTAACCGTGAAGAGAGACAAGCTTTAAAAATGCTCTTAAATGATCGGTCTATTACCATCACTAAAGCTGACAAAGGAGGAGCAGTGGTAGTTCAAGACACCGACAAATATCAGAGGGAAATCATGAGACAATTAGGAGATCTCAATGTATATGACCCTTTGCTTTTCAATCCAACAAAAAACTACAAAGGTTGATTCAACAATTGACCAATTTGGGCCTCTTTAAAGGATTCCTTACCCACAAAGACTATAGATATTTAAATCCAGCGAATCCGATTGTTCCCATTTTCTATACGTTACCAAAGATACATAAAAACTTGTTGGACCCCCCAGGGCACCCAATAATGTCTTCTAAAGGTTCCTTGTTAGAGCCGCTTTCAAGTTTTGTAGATGAATTTCTTAAATATGAAGTGACAAAAGCGGCTTCCTACATCAAAGAAACTGAAGACATCATGCTAAAACTCGATCATATCTCTGAGGACAATTTTCCTTGTATATTGGTCACCTTAGATGTTGTATCTCTCTATACCTCTATCCCCCAGAGTGAAGCTCTCAATATCATCAAAAATGTTTTGGACAACAGGGATAGACCTCATTTCATACCGACTGATTTTATTTTAAATTTGGCACGAATTGCAATGAAAGAGAATTTTTTCCTTCATGATCTAAAATTTTACAAAAAAAAATCAGGGGGGGCTGTTTTTGCCCCGTCAGTTGCCAATTTATACATGTCTGAGTATGAAAGAACTTGGGATACAGAATTCTCCTTTTGAAACGAATATTTTAAAATGGTATAGGTATATTGACGATGTCCTCATGTTGTGGAAGGGTTCTGAGAAAAGTCTAAAGCTTTTCCTCCATTGGTTAAACAACTGTGATGAGAATATCAAATATGAAGTATTCCACCAGTCAGATAGAATTTTTAGATCTGAACATAATACAAACTACCAATAGTTTTGAGTTTGATATATATTTGAAACCCGCAGATAGAAACACATTCCTGGACTTTAAGAGTTGTCATCCTTTCAGCCTAAAGAAAAACTTACCATTTTCACAACTTTTACGCATCAAAAGGAATTGTACAAATGAGAGAAACTATATCAAACATTCCAAATGTTTTTTACACAAATTGGAAAAGAGAGGCTATCCGAAAAGAATCCTGAAACAATCACAAAAAAGAGCGAAACACATACATAGAGAATGGCTTATGGGTGATGAAATTAAGCCAACAACTGAAGATCAGAATGATGAGATTATGACGTGTGTCTTGAAATATTCGAGTCATGGAAGTGAGATAGCCAACATATTTAAGAACAACTGGAAGATCGTTCAAACGAATAAAATTTTCAATAATACTGAATTAAGAGTGGCTTTCTCTAGGGAGCGTAATCTGAAAGAAAATTTGTCATCTACAAGAAATATAAAGGAAGCAGAGCCCGATGGGAGACTGTTAATAAAAGGTTTCCACAGATGCAGTCACTGCAGTATTTGTGCTTTGACAATTTCTCAAAATCATTTTGTCAATCCTCGAGATGGCAAGACATATCTTATGAATAAATTTTTGACTTGTTCATCTGATCATGTAATTTACGTAATCGTCTGTCCCTGCAAAAAAATTTATGTAGGGATGACAACCAGAAACTTCAAAACGAGAATAATAGAACATAAATCCAATTTAAAACACAATAGAATTACTGCTCCTTTAGTAGAGCATTGTTCTCTTGTACAGCATAAATTTGAGGATTTAAAATGCTTTTGCATTGACAGAGAAAAATCGAATATGCGAGGGGGAGACAGGAAGAAACGTTTGTCACAAAAAGAGATCCGGTGGATCTATAAGCTTCAGACTATAACACCTAATGGCTTAAATAACACTGTGGATTGAAGGGTGTTTTTCTAAACTTTTTCTAAATTTTCTAAACTTTTTAAAGTCTTTTACATATTGTATTTAATTATTGTTGAATATCTGCGCATGCGCTATACTTTTGAGATCGGATCGAAAATCTAGTTTAAAAGCGTATGCGCCGGCGTCCGCCGAGTGCTAGCGCCATTTTGCTTCGTTAAATCGAGCCAAGATACAAGTAAACAACTCGCACTCTGTCCATATTTTATCACTGTTTTATTATCATTATGCACAGTAAGTCCTTCTTTTTAATGGGTTTAAGACAGTTTTTCAATGAATGTTATTTGTATATCTGTTTTAGAATTCTGACCCCTGAAGAAGCCAAGTATGGTGAAACGGGTCCCCGTAGGGTTTTGATATCGTCACAACATTACTAAGATAAGTGTGTTGTTCAATTGCCACATAAGTTATTTAAAATATTTATTTGTTATAATTTATTTAAGCACTTTTTGAGTTTCATTCTGTATTCAATGATTGATACCTATACCTGCGAGTTTGGTTGTTGAAATCTTTGATGATTTACCAAGCAGGTATCTGAGAGTACAGTTTGATTATACCTTCTTGAATCTGAAATTTTACAAGTCTATATTGTTTTGATCCTCAGATATCTTGGATTTGTTACATTGAAATTTTGTTTATATTTTCACAGGATTTCCAGCCATCCTGTCCTTTACTCACTCCCTGCCATTATCCCTGAGCACAGCTTAGTGGAGGGGAACCTTTAAAGGTATCTAGAACCGCATTCATTCATTCTGTTTCAGTAGGGCTATCATTTAATGTAATATACACTGCTTCTCTCTTTTGATTCATTGACTGACAGGATTTTCAGCCATCCTGTCCTTTAGACATCCCTGAGATCAACTCACTCCCTGCCAAAATCCCGGAGCCCAGCTTAGTGGAGGGGAACCTTTAAAGGTTTCTAGAACCCCATTCATTCATTCTGTTTCAGTAGGGTTTTCATTTGATCTAATATACACTGCTTCTCTCTTTTTATTCATGGACTGACAGGGTTTTCACCCAATCCGGCTTAAACATCCCGGCGATCAATTCAATCCCTGCTAAAATCCCTCAGCCCAGCTTAGTGGAGCACTACCTTTAAAGATTCATTGACTGACAGGACATTCAGCCAACCCGGATTAAACATCCCTGCGATCAACTCATTCCCTGCCAAAATCCCTCAGCCCAGCTTAGTGGAGGGGAACCTTTAAAGGTATCTAGAACCCCATTCATTCATTCTATTTCAGTAGGGTTATCATTTGATCTAATATACACTGCTTCTCTCTATTCATTCGTTGACTGACAGGGTTTTCACCCAATCCGTCTTAAACATACCTGCGATCAACTCAGTTCCTGCCAAAATCCCTCCTCCCAGCTCAATGGAGCGTAAACTTTAAAGATTCATTGACTGACAGGATATTCACCCAACCCAGCTTAAACATCTCTGCAATGAACTCACTTCCTGCCAAAATCCCTCCTCCCAGCTCAGTGGAGCGTAAACTTTAAAGGTTTATATAGCCCCATTCATTCATTCTGTTTCAGTAGGGCTTTCAATTCATCTATCTACACATCTGGTCTCTTTTTTGGTAATATCCTCTGTGCCTCATTGAATTGTATTTCTCTGTCTTTCATGTAAAAGTGTTCTTGTACTTTTAAAATAGTATTTGGGATATTGACTATTTCTCTTAATGCTGTATTTTTAAAGGCCTCTCTCTCTTCTTTCCTCACCAGCCCTATCTCCACAGATTGGTTGACTGATGGGATATTCACCCATCCGGACTTTACAAATCACTGCAATCAACTCACTTCCTGCTCCCATCTCAGCGAAGCGGTACCTTTAAAGGTTTCTAGAGCCCCATTCATTCAATCTGTTTCAGTAGGGCTCTCATTGATGTAATATACACTGCTTCTGTCTTTTCATTCATTGACTGACGGGGTTTTCACCCAATTCGGCTTAAACATCCTGGGGATAAACTCACTCCCTTCCAAAATCCCTCTGCCCAGCTTAGGGGAGGGGTAACGTTTAAAGGTATCTAGAACCTCATTCATTCATTCTTTTTCAGTAGGGCTATCATTTGATGTAATATACACATCTGGTCTCTTGATTCATTGACTCACAGGATTTTCCTGTCCTTTACACATCTCTGAAATCAACTCACTACCTGCCAAAATCCCTGAGTCTAGCTTAGTGGAGGGGAACCTTTAAAGGTATCTAGAACCCCATTCATTCATTCTGTTTAAGTAGGGCTATCATTTGATCTAATCTAATATATTACATTACATTACAGATTTCTATTCCGCCATTACCTTTCGGTTCAAAGCGGATTACAAAAAGAGTTATGGAAGAAGGGTTACAATGTTAGATCAGAGAAGGTTTCCAAGAGAGGGAAAAGTAGGATCTGGGGTTAGGGAGGGGATTAAGCTTCATTAAGGGATTTCTTGAAGAGTATAGTTTTTATTTCCTTTCTGAACATCTTGTAGTCTGGGGTTGTTGTCAATAGGTTGGAGACTTAGTGGTCTCTTTTTTGGTAATATACTCTGTGCCTCATTGAATTGTAATTCTCTGTCTTTCATGTAAAAGTGTTCTTGTGCTTTTAAAATAGTATTTGGAATATTGACTATTTCTCTTAATGCTGTATTTTTAAAGGCCCCTCTCTCTCTCTTCTTTCCTCACCAGCCCTATCTCCACAGATTGGTTGACTGACGGGATATTCACCCATCCGGACTTTACAGATCACTGCAATCAACTCACTTCCAGCTCCCATCTCAGCGAATGGGGTTTCTAGAACCCCCATTCATTCATTCATTCTGTTTCAGTAGGCTATCATTTGATCTAATATACACTGCTTCTCTCTTTTGATTAATTGACTGACAGGATTTTCACCTATCCTGTCCTTTACAGATCTCTGAGATCAACTCACTCCCTGCCAAAATCCCTCAGCCCAGCTTAGTGGAGGGGAACCTTTAAAGGTATCTAGAACCCCATTCATTCATTCTGTTTCAGTAAGGCTTTCAATTCATCTACATACACATCTTGTCTCTTGTTTGGTAATGTACTCTGTGTCTTATTGAATTGTACTTTTCTCTTTTTCATGTAAAAGTGATTTTATACTTTTAAAATAGTATTTGCAATATTGACTATTTCTCTTAATGCTGTATTTTTAAAGGCCTCTCTCTTCTTTCCTCACCAGCCCTGTCTCCACAGATTCGTTGACTGACAGGATTTTCTGCAATCCGGGTTTAACAGATCACTGCAATCAACTCCCTTCCTGCCAAAATCTCTGCTCGCATCTCAGCGAAGCGGTAACTTTTAAAGGTTTGTAGAACCCCATTCATTCATTCATTCTGTTTCAGTAGGGCTATCATTTGATGTAATATACACTGCTTCTCTCTTTTCATTCGTTGACTGACAGGGTTTTCACCCATCCCGGCTTTACAGTAGAGGTCTGCACGGGATTGGGGTTTGTGGGAATTCCGTGGTTACCGCAGGGTTCGTCCATATAATATAATGGACACGTCAATCTTAGTAATTAGTTAATTACCTGAACAGAAAATAAAAAAAGGGTTTCAGCAAAGAGATTCCACAAGGAATATAGCAGCACAAACAGAAAAGAAACTGTGGAATTGATGATTCTGTCAGAAGTAATTGCTGCGTAAGGGCAATGGTAATTTTGCAGGATTCACACGATATAACTTTGATCTTTCAGCACCTCCTCCGCTTGTGCTAGCCACTTCATTTTTCATCCGCTTACTCGTAGCCATTATCGGACTTAAAATCTCTGAAATTCACTAAAAAGAAATAAAATTAGTGGCTTATTTCTTTCAGAGCTCAATCATCACCCATGCATCTGGCTGTGCTTCCACGCCATGTCGCCCCGGTTAGCAACTATCACGATCATTGCGGTGTGAAAATTAATGGTATGAAGTTTTCATGTGCAGGAGTACAAAGTGAATTGTGGCAATAGGAAGAGGAGTTTATTCAGGAAATGGCTAAAAATGTATTTGATCTATTGTTAACGACTGTTTGTGGTTTTTGTGTGTGTAATTTATTGTAAGTTGTTTTTGAATAAATAAAATCATTATTCAAAAATCATTACTTATTTATTTATTATTCATTAATTGTGTTGCCTTGCTTGTTTTGTTTTTCTGAATTTGTCTTTTGGAGTGTTTGTTAGTGAATTTAAGAAAATAAAAAAAGAAATAAGGAAAAAGTTATTTGTTTGGGAGAAGTTTAATTATAAGGGTTTTGTGTAAGTTACGGGGTTTGGGGAAAAGTAGTTTTAATGTGACATTGTTTTACAGTAGCGGTGAAGGCCGGGCACCCGGGTGTTGGTATTTTCTTTTTTTCTTTCTCGTGGGACAATCAGGGTAAAATAATATCTCTGGTTGCAACGTGGAATGTGTCTGGGATGAATAATGTAATCTATAGAGTTTAATAGTTTTATTGTTTCTAAGAGAGTAAGGTGTTTAACGTTGATGAGTATGTGAAGTTTAAAATGGGTCGGGTAGGAGAAATCTATTATTTGTTTAGTAACTGTAAAAAAAAAATAAGGTGGGGGTAGCGATAGCGATACTTCTAAGTAAATGTTTACGATGTCAATCTATATTACTCAGTATAGGTAATTAGGGTTGTTTTGTGTCATCGCGGGTGATTGTTTTTGTTTATATATTTTAGCGGCATAGGTCTCTATTCCTTTCTCATAGGGGAGTCTGCTATTTGCAGTATACTATAGTTTTGGTAGATAGGCTTTTGGTGACGACGGATTTGGGGATCAAGGAAACGTCAGTGGGTGTTTTTCTTATTTTTTAACTAAATATAGAGGAGTGATGAGTGGATTCCATACATTATAATTCAGAGCATCTAGTCGATATAATTGTTTATCAGGAAGTTTATTTTGTAGGATATTGTAGTTTCTTTAGGCGCGTGTAGGCCGCTAAAGTAATTTCTCTCGAATGGTAAATTATTTTTGTTGTATAACATGCACATCTCCTTACGAGAGGCATAGAGGGATATGGGTGACTAAAACTACATCAGGTGTATACCTGACTGGGCCTCCGCGTGTGCGGATCGCCGGACTCGATGGACCCTGGGTCTGATCCGGAGATGGCAGTGCTTATGTTCTTAAGTCACGTAAGAAAGTACAGTAGCTGGTTTGAATATATTATTTACTTGACTCGAGTAAGTGTAGTGCTCTTTACTGTAAATGTAGATTTTTCTGTTTTGGAGAGTCAGAACACTTAGAGCAGTGGTGTGAAAGTCAAACCCTTTCTTTGCAGGGCCATATTTAGAATTTGTAGGTACTTGGAGAGTCTCAGAAAAAAAAAAATAGTTGATATCTTATTAAAGAAATGACAATTTTGTCTGAGGTAAAAAAAACTTTATATAGTGTATATATTTTTTGTGTTGGCTGAATTTTAATAATAATATTATAATTTATACCTAAAGAGATATACAATCAAGATACAGTTTTATGTTAGTTTTGTGTTTACGATAAACATACCAAGGGTCTAAAAATAGTATCCGGCAAGCGATATTCAGCACCCGGGCTGTGAGTTTTAGACCACCCACTTATAAAGACAAACACTTAGAGAGATAGAGGGAGAGGGGTAGAAGAGTAACAATAAGAGGAATAGAGTAGTAACAAATTGAGAGATAGAGAGAACATGTTTACACTAAGAGACAAAACAGTAAGAGTATGTTCTCTCTATTTCTTAGTGTAAATGTTCTAACAGAGCGAGAGATAGAGAGAATACTATCTCTCTTAGTGTTAGTGTTCTCTTTCCGAGAGAGGTAGAACACTTATATTGAGAAAGTACTAACGTTAAGAGATATAGCATTCCATCTCTCTCAGTGTAAGCGTAGGGAGATAGAACACTTAAAGCAGTGGTCTCAGCACAAGGTCAAACTTTATAGTTTATATATGTTTCCTTTTGGCTAAGTCTTAATTATAATAATAAAGAGGCGATGAGGAAAATATGTAAAATTTCACCAGAGAATAACAAGCTTTTATTAGTCATGACAGGGGTTGCCATTCAGCATTTAACCAATAACTGGAAGAATCATAGTAACCTTAGTTATACATTTTGGTGGAATACAATCTTGTCATATATTCAAAATGGAAAGAGCAATACAAAGAGGGACATATACTAAATTTATTGGACTTTGGACTTTGGACTTTGGACTTTGGACTTTGGACTTTGGACTTTGGACTTTGGACTTTGGACTTTGGACTTTGGACTTTGGACTTTGGACTTTGGACTTTGGACTTTGGACTTTGGACTTTGGACTTTGGACTTTGGACTTTGGACTTTGGACTTTGGACTTTGGACTTTGGACTTTGGACTTTGGACTTTGGACTTTGGACTTTGGACTTTGGACTTTGGACTTTGGACTTTGGACTTTGGACTTTGGACTTTGGACTTTGGACTTTGGACTTTGGACTTTGGACTTTGGACTTTGGACTTTGGACTTTGGACTTTGGACTTTGGACTTTGGACTTTGGACTTTGGACTTTGGACTTTGGACTTTGGACTTTGGACTTTGGACTTTGGACTTTGGACTTTGGACTTTGGACTTTGGACTTTGGACTTTGGACTTTGGACTTTGGACTTTGGACTTTGGACTTTGGACTTTGGACTTTGGACTTTGGACTTTGGACTTTGGACTTTGGACTTTGGACTTTGGACTTTGGACTTTGGACTTTGGACTTTGGACTTTGGACTTTGGACTTTCTGGCTAAAACTGAAAAAAAGCTTAAAAATAAAAGCAAATGTGTGAAGCTAAATAAAGATAAGATTACATATGAAGTGAATAATAACTCTTGTACTTACCCCATCCCCATGTGTAAAGACTGCCACATCCTACAAAACAGATAAACAACTTTTCAGTCTTAACTTATCTACATCTTAGTTTAGAAACTCTTGAACAAAGAAAGAAAGAGCTAGCAAACTGTCTAGACATATAAATGTTCTACCTCTTAGTGTTAAAAAAAACTTGAACAGAGAGAAAGGAAAATAGTGACAAAGAAAGAGGTAGCAACCTATCTTAGTGTTAAAACTCTTGGAGAGAAAGAAAGGGGAAGAACTAACAAACTGTCTGTGTCTATAAATGTTCTACCTCTTAGTGTTAACACAGAACATTTCCACAACCCTAGGGAGAGTTTACATACTTCATTGTCTGGTATTATGTCAGCATAGATACACACATGAAGAAATTCATCTAAAGTAGTATACAGCAAGTATAATTCAATATGAAACTTGATATTTAACACCATAATAGTGAAAAGAAGAAGTAGAGTTCTATTCACTAAGTAAAAATAAAAGAATTGCTAATGAAGATCAGGTGGTTAGATAGATGTTTACATTACTACTTTGTGTTTTTAAAGACTGTCTCCTATCTATGAACAACTTTAAAAACTGAAAGTGGATAAAGCGATGGGACCAGAATACTAAGGGAGCTCAGAAAGGTTCTAACAAATCCAACTTGTCTGACTTGTTCAACAAATCTCTAGACAGCTGTGGTTCCTGGGGATTGCAGAACACCAGATATGGTCCTTATTCAATAATGTGGTCACAGGGATGAAGCAGAAAACTACAGGCCTCACTTTAGTTCTTTGAAAAATGGAAGTGTTGCTGAAACAAAGGATAGTGTACTTCCTTCCATCTAATGATTACAGAATCCAAAGCAACATGGTTTTACAAAAGATAAAACATGCCAAACGAACCTCATTGAATTTTTGATTGGCTGACCAGAGAGCTGGATCAAGGACATATGCTAGATGTAATTTACTTGGATTTCAACAAAGCCTTTAATACAGTTCCTCATAGTAGGCTGTTAAACAAAAATTGAAGGGCTGAACTTAGGACCCAAAGTGGTTAACTGAGTCAGAAACTGGCTGTCAGACATATCCCAGAGGGTAGTGATTAACAGAAGTCACTCAGAGGAAGGAAAGGTGAACTCCCTCAAGTGTCAGTGCTACAACTGATCCTATTCAATATGTTTGTGAGTGATATTGCCAAAGGGAAAGTGTGCCTTTTTACAGATGATACCAAGATTTGTAACCAAGTAGACACCAAAGTGAAAAATATGGAAAATGATCTGCCAAAGTTAGAGGAATGGTCTAATGCCCAGCAACTAAAATTTAATGCAAAGA
Organism: Geotrypetes seraphini; assembly: GCF_902459505.1. Lineage (NCBI taxonomy): Eukaryota > Metazoa > Chordata > Amphibia > Gymnophiona > Dermophiidae > Geotrypetes > Geotrypetes seraphini. The sequence goes on from NC_047097.1 coordinate 32,173,178, forward strand.
AATGCAGAGTAATGCATTTGGGGATTAATAGGAAGGAAACATATGCCGGAAGAAGAGAAGCTAATATGCACAGACAGGGAGAGGGACCTTACTGTGATAATTGTCCAAACATTTAAAGGCAAAAAAAGTGGACAAGGCAGTGGCTGCTGCCAGAAGGATGCTGGGCTGTATAAAGAGGCATAGCCAGTAGAAAGAAAAGGTGTTGATGCCCCTGTATGAGTCATTGGGAAAGCCCCACTTGAAGTATTGTATTCAGTTTTGCAGACCATATCTGGCAAAGGATACAAGACAAAGCAGTCCACAGGATGGCAATGAAAAAAAAAAAAAAAAAAAAAAAAAAAAAAAAAAAGAGACTGGAAGCCCTAGAGGAAAGGAGACAGGGGAGATATTCAAATACTTGAAGGGTATTAACATAGAACAATCTTTTCCAGAGAAATGAAAAATGGTAAATTCAAGGGCAATGTTAGGAACTTCTACTTTACAGAGAAGGTGGTGGATGCCTGGAATGCACTCATGAGAGAGGTGGTGGAGAGCAAAACTGACTGAGTTCAAAGAAGCATAGGATGAACACAAAAGATTTAGAATCAGAAAATATTAAATATTGAACTAAGGCCAGAGCTGGGGAGGGCTTCAATGGCTGGGAGGGTGTAGATAGACTAGAGTAGGTTTTAATGGCAGTAGGAAGCCAACCACAGTACCGGGTAAAGCTTTGAATTCTTGCCCAGAAATAGGTAAGAAGAAAATTTAAAAAGTTTAAATTTAATCAGCTTGGCCAGACTAGATAGACCATTCGGGTCTTATCTGCTGTCATCTACTATGTTACTATGTTACATATTAGTGCTATTTTGGAATTACTTGTATAATGTATTTGTGCACTTGTTCAATGAATAAAGATTCTTAAAAAAAAAAAACATGTAATACTAGAAAGGAGATTGTAACACTTACTTAAACCACAAACAAATAGGGGAAGATACAACAGAAAATAACTCAAATAAAAAAACAAGTAACCAATTAAATTAAAAAAAAAACCAACACAAACACTTACGGGTCACAACAGCTGTATGACGTGACCCACAGCTTGCCTTGTGGGCTGCTGCCCCTTCTGGTAAATCCATTAGGGCAGGAAAGGCCTGGATGGAAATGAACTCACAAATGTTCTCCCTTCCTTTCTCAGCCTCCTCTCCATGTGAAATCTCCACAGACTTGCTTCCTTTAAAAATAAATCAATAAAAATTCTTGTCACATCCAACTTATGTTCCCATCTCAAGCACATCACTACACCCTATATACTCTTTCATTTTCCCAAACACCTACCCTGCGCACCATATAAAAACAAAACCTGCATTCCTATATCAGTCTCTTTTCTCAGACATACCCCCCTAAGATTACTAGACACCAGAAAGCCTTGCAAAACCTGATTTAACACACCCCCCCCCCCAAAAAAAACCCACAAATAGCAAGCCAATTTCCTATTTCTACCTTCAACCCTGATCCCAAACCACCAACTCTTTTAAGGTAAAAGAAGATGAAGACAAGAGAATGGAAGCCATAAGTAGCAAACAGAAGACATTGCATTTTAACAGCTCAAAAGTCTGCTTCTAGCACTTGAACAAAACAAAATTCAAAAAAATGGTCCTCAAATTCACATAAACCTACGTCCCACCAGGGAATCCGAGGTTCTAACCTATGTGCGTTCCATTTTCAACACAGTTGACATATGACCCCCGGTACTCCAGCCAGAGCAACAGAAGTCTTTTTCCTTCAAGCAAACGAAAAAAACAGGGTACAGATAAAGGTTTACCTTACAGGACATTGAGCAAACAGGGTATGGACATTTTAGGTTACATAGGGAACACCTACAGATCATAAACCTGGGGGGCCGCCGCAAGAACAGACTGCTGGGCACGATGGACCCCTGGTCTGACCCAGCAGAGGCAGTGCTTATGTTCTTCAGTATTGCCCCTTGAAGAAAAATTAAGGTAGCCCCGCAGCGTGGGGGATTGCAGAGAGCAAACATCCGACTCGATGCCACACATCCAAAGAGAAGAAAGGGTCTGCTACACATCCCCCAAAGCAGCCTATCAGCATTCACACTTAGGGCAACTGGATGATTGAGCGATCCTGGCCAAATAGGCTCAGTGAAGAGCAAATCTATATCTAAGCTCCCAGCAGTCTACATTGATCACCTTATGAATAACTAGCACAAAAGACTAAAAAGTAGCCTCTGGCACAGTAATACAAAAATCTGATTCCCATACTGCAGCACATAGAAAGTAACCTTGAAAGAGACCTAGGACTGATGGTAGACACATCATTGAAGGTGTCGGCACAGTAGCCACAGCCTCAAGGAAGGCAAACAGAATGTTGAGCCATCATTAAGGGTATCACAACCAGGACAAAGGATGTCATCCTGCCACTGTATCATGCAATGGTGCACCCACACCTGGAGTACTGTGTCCAGTACTGGTCGCCCTACCTCAAGGACATGGCGGTACTTGAGTCCAGAGAAGAGCAACTAAACTAATAGAGAGCATGGAGGAACTCATACTGACAGACTGAAGAAGCTGAGGCTTTTCTCCCTGGAAAAGCAAAGACATGATAGAAACCTTCAACATCATGAAGGGCATAGAAAGATTAGACAGGGACAGATTTTTCAAATTACAGGGAACCACAAGTACAAGGGGGCACCTGGAGAAATTGAAAGGGGAAAGATCTAGAACAAACACCAGAAAGTTTTTTCACCCAGAGGGTGATGGAAACATGGAACGCGCTACCGGAAGATGTGATAAGCAGAAGCACGCTACAGGGCTTCAAAGAAGGTCTGGACAGGTACCTGGAGGACAAAGGGATTAAGGGATACAGATGGAAGTAGAGGTAGGTAATAGGGATAGGATTAGAACATTAGTGGCAGTTACACAATTAGTCAGAGACACTGTTCAGGCAATTAGGCCTGATAGGCCACCGTGGGAGCGGACCACTGGGCAGGATGGACCTCTGGTCTGCCTCAGTGGAGGCAACTTCTTATGTTCTTATATGAAAGAGCGTGAGAAGAATCCAGAATGTTCTACGATTCAATCTCAGAGACCTTATTTTAAGTCTCCAGGGTAAAAGCCCAATTCCTCCTCAACATCTACAATTAGGTCTCTAACATACACTACAAATATAATTACAAATGTGTGTACATAAGGGAAGATTTCTAAGAAAGAAAACTCCCTTTCCCAAAGTCCCAAAAAAGCTAACAACTTTCCCAATTGATAGTGAACGTCACCCCAATTAAAAAATAAAAAGGGTCAAGAGGAGAACCAGCCAACTACAGACCAGTAAGTCTTACATCTGTCCCTAGAAAGATGGTTGAAACAACCAATTAAAGATAGCATAGTCCACCACTTGGATGCACACAACCTGATGAGAGCCAATCAACACAGCTTCAAGAAAGGGAAGTCACATTTGACAAATTTACTACAATTCTTTGTAACTGTAAACAAAATGGGGAACCGGTGGACACAATATACCTACACTTCCAGAAAACATTCAACAAAGTTCCACACAAAACACTTCAGGAAATTCCAAAACCACAGAATAGAAATGGATAGGCAAAAGGCTGCAAAACAGCAAAACAGAGGGTAAGGCATAAATGGGAAGCTCTCAGAACTGGGAGAAAGTAACTAGCAGTGTGCCCCAGGGTTCGGTTCTTGAGCCCATCTTATTTAATATTTTCATCAACCATCTAAAAAGATGATCTAGCAATACCATCAAATTTGCAGACAATACAAAGCAATTTCAGACATCAGATCGCAAAAGCACAGCAAGGAACTACAGAGAGATGGGCAGAGAAACAGATAAAATTTAACACAACTCTGGAAATTTCTGTAAAGACTGCTCTGGTTATTTTCCTTTATATAAACATTTTTCTGGTCATCCAACTTGTTCTCCAACTGAAATCTCCCTTGCAAAATTTAAACAGAAATAAAGGACAACCTTAACTCATGGATTTTTCTTCCACTCTGAAATGCTGAGTTTACCGCCCAGACTTCATCCACACACTTTTTCCATCAGTAAGATCTGATACAAATTGGGTGTGCATAAATTAAAGTGCTTTAGCTTTCCAATTTCTTAGCTAGAAAACACTAAACTGCATTCAAAATAAGTCTTAATGCATCCTTATACGAATCTCTCACATGCTAAATCCATTTACTGCAGCAGTAAGGCTTTTTTTTTTTTAACTACTATGTAAGCATGTACTGCCTCCCATTTTGAAATCAATAAGGGCTCATGTCAACTAACCAGTTAGCCACTCTACCACGACAACCCCCCCTCAAAAATTGAAAGCGCACAGTCAGTGTGTCCAGATTTCAAGGTTACCACACCTGTTTCATTTTACAGCTTGGCAATAGTCTGCTACAAATGCCTAATTCAATCCCATTGCCCTGTACTATGGAGGAGGAGAGGGAGAAAACCAGAACAAAACCACACCTCACCTGCTCCCATCCTTTCAGACACTTTTGCTAGTTTGTTGCAGGGCAGTCCCAGTTGCCCCGATTCATTCCAACCCCACACATAGGTATCACCAGCCTCTATAAAGGAACAAGAGCAGCCTAGTTAACCCTTCTCTAATACTTATCTATCCTTATTATGAAAGTCCAGTAAATTTTAAACTAGAGCCATAAGACTTATTTTGCTTTTTTTTTTTTAAACAGACACCACTAATTATGTCCATTAAACTGTTGAGGCACAGCGTGGGGAGGGTGTTCTACTCAGACCCACCTACTAATTCAAACAGACCAATCTGCACTCATTTCTACATTAAGTTAAATATTTTCAGTTCCTGTTGCAGCTATCTGAAGAAATGTTCTCTCCTCCTCAAGCAGGATGTATTCCCCCTTTCTCCTACTAACAATGGAATCACTCATTCAAAGTTCTGACTTAACTCTTCACAATCCTTTCATCTGGTATCAAAGCTATATGAATGAGCCTGCACAGATTACTATTTTAGGTCTGTAGAAGGATAGCACTGAGCGGACAGTGAAACCTATCTTCCCCTTTCATCTGTACAATTACTTAATGATTTAATGAAAAAATTTACAGTTAGGCAACCGCGATCTGCACTCAATACAATTCTTATTTTAGCTGTTCCTTGCACTTAGCCAAATTTGTGCTTAAATTCACAAATTTATTGGCAACATTTCCTGCCCTTTCCTCATATTCCCATCATTTTCTCTTTTATTCCCCCACTAGTCTGCCTCTTCCCCCCCCCCCCACCCCCACATTGTGCAAACTACTTCTGGACAGCTCCTTAGTTCCCATATCGTCAATTTGTTCCTGGCACTGCTCATCTCCCAGCCTAGCCTACCTGCCCCCTCCCTCCCCCCCAAATCAATAAACTAGCTGAAGTTGTTTTCAGCATTACAACTGAAATTACTTCCCAGAGCAAAAACATACCCCAAATTCCCTCAACACAGAGCGCTTGTCAATCATTACCGCTGATGCTGACTGAATGCCAGCCTCCAGCTGCCACATCATCCATTGGCACACCTTGCAAAGCCTCCACCGTTTGGGGCTCCGGCACATATTCCACTCCTCCGTGTCCAAGCTGCCCATGCCTACCGAAAAGTGAGATGCGTATCTCAGGAGCATTTAAAAAGCTTTTAACAATTCAACAGATAGTCAGATGACTCTGAATAGCTGAGCTGGCAACAATTCAATTGACAAGTCACCAAAACACATGCACTGCACCAAAAAGTGAGACACGGGTCAGAATCTCACTTAACATTGAATCAAACGAGATAATCCTTAAGAAAAAGCCAGCAATCGACTGGGATTTACACCCATACTGTATAACTTAGGGCACACTCCATAAGCTGTATGGTCCAAGCATAAACTGTCTACTGTGTGCTAAGGAGGACTGCATGTTCCCCACCCAGTGCCACTTTGTATACCTGAAGCTGGTGAGGAAATTCCTTAAAGAAGTATCCTTAACAGAAAAGTTACCTAACATCAATAATCATGTAAGGCAAGCCTTCTTATATTTTTAAACTATTCACACATTCTCATTTTTTTCCTGGTCCAATAAGCTTTTTGCTAAATTATCCTGAAGAGGCAGGATTTAAAAAAGAAAGCTGCTGACAACACATTAGATAGTCAATTTACTGAGGCATAAAGCCTTAGGCTTTATATTTGTATCTTTAAAAAAAAAAAAAAAACTAATCTGTAAGGTTTAAAAACCCAGCAACCTCTGTTTAACTCAGAATTCTGCTATGTGTGCTGGACACTCAGATAGGCCGCATCACATACCTGCCAGATCCCCAAGCGTAAACTGTCTGCTGTGTGCTCAGAAGAACTGCATGTTCCCCACCCAATGCCAGTTTGTATACCTGAAGCTGGTGAGGAAATTCCTTAAAGAATGGAGGATTAGGGCACACATACCCAGCGGAAACCAAAGGAAATGCTGAAATCAAAACATTTCCAACATTTAAAATAGCAAAGAAAAAAAAAAGTTACAATCAATCCTTCATTATCTGAGCCTTTTCAGTTGCAGAGGGGAGTTGGACAAGGTTATCCTTTGTCTCCTTTGCTATTTGATATAGTATTAGAACCCTTGTTAACTATTCATCAAGCAAAGGGGATACTAGGTATTCCTTATTCTGATATGGAATACAAGATTTCAGCATATGCTGATATTCTGCTTTGAGGAATCCTGAGACTACCATGCCATGCTTCTTGGAATTGGTTGATATATTTAGTAATTTTTCATGTTAAAAAATTAATTCAGTAAATGTGTATTGTTCCAAAGGATTATTTGAAAAAATAATCAAACTGAATTCACAATATAGAACTAACAAAACTTTAAAAAAAGAATAAAATACCACCATCCTTATCTCCAGAAAGTTCCATTTTCCATAATGGCTCCCCATGCAGTCCCGCAGAGGTCAGGCTTCCAGTATCCCAGCATTCTACATGGTCCTTGCACAACAGCAGCAAATACTTCTCCGAGGTAAGAAGGTCCCGGCAACCACCATGGAGAAAGCATACGGATTGCTGGGGTAAACCTCCGACAAAACCAGACAGGACAAGATAGCCGTCGCCTAAGAAACAAATAAAAACCTGGAGATAAAATGATAAAATCCTGTCCATTTTCTTACTATATTTTCATTTACTGCTTATGATTTGAACACAAAAATTTAGAAAAATTTTATTTTCTATTTTGTGATTAACATATTTCCCCCACCCCCCCATATTGACTTCCAGAAGTTGAGTATCAGAGCACAATAGAAGAACAGATGATCCGGCGGTCCAATGTCTAAGTGGTAGCTGGATCTGGGAGAAGAATCTGCGTTTCAATCAGCTGAAATCCGACATCAAGATCTTCGGCCTGCCCGTCGGACCAAAGTCTTAAAATTAGCCTATTTCCCTCGTTGGTACTTTGGGCAAAGGCCAGGACACGGCTTTATTTGTGTTGAAGAAATGCTCCTTTTTATGAAGAAAGGAGGCTTAGAAAGACAGCTTTGAAAACGTAAATTCCATGAACGTACAGTAAAGAAAATTTTACTTGCATTAGTCCGTTCTCAGAAATACGTTTGAACGCACAGATTTCAAGTTTCAGGAGGAAAAAAAGTTTTTAAGAGTTAAGAAAGTTAGTCAGGCATCGGTTCCCACGTACCTCGATAGCACACATTCACTAGGATGCTTGCTGACAGAAAGGGATATAAATAGTTAACAGGGATAGATTACAGCTTTGTTACCAAGGATAGATTTTGTAAGTGACTGTTTTTACATACAGTACCAACTGAGAAAAATCAAAAGCAAAAAATGCAACTGCAATAAGTTTGAAATACATGTTCCTTAGAAAAAGAAAAAAAAAAAAAAAAAGACACATCTGAGTTACAAATGACAGAGAAAAACAAGTCAAAGACTCAACAATTGAACTAGAAGTTTGAAAGTTTTATGGTACAAAAAACCTTCCATAATATATAATAGCCCTTTTGTACCACAACATCTATTTGCTTTTTCACAGTCAGATGTCTATCGATAACTCCAAGTAATTTCATCAGATGAATTGTATACAATGTTGAGTCTATACTAATTGATGGTTCATGTAAACTTTTGTACAAAGACACAACAATTAACTTGGTCTTATCATGATTCAATTTAAGTTTTTAAATTCCTGCATCCATGAATCCATCAGTTTTAATAGAGACTCAATTTTTATCTTGAAAAGAACGTATACAGGCAACGAGCAGTTTTACAAAACCATTTTTAAAATTACATAGCCTGCAGGTACCTACCCGTCTCCCACCCCACCCCCAACTGCCTATTTCTACATCCCACTAACCATTTAACTACCTATCTGGAAGGGTTTTAAAGCTACGTCAAGGCAGAAGTGGAGTCAAGAGAAGTTCGTCAAATTGTTTTTAACCGACTTTCTCATCCCACTTTTAGAGAAAGTCGGTTAAAAGCGCAACACCGGAGGGGGCTCTCGGTCACCTGTGAGGGCAGCGGTGTAGCTCCAGGAAGGACGCAGCTTGCACACGCACCGCCGGCTCGCCTCTTTCCCGCCCAAATCCAGGGGGCGGGGCCTTAGCGCTTCGGGATTCTGCCGCTTCCACACCGGTTCGAAACCCCCGAAACCGAAGGCGAACCAAGCCGGTGCCGCCATCTCCTCGGTCGGCTCTGGGAGCGCCAGACCGGCGGGAACAGCTCCCGCCCCTGCCGTTTTTACTCACAGTTCCCGCACTTGGTGGCTCGGCGGTGGAGGAAACCGTTCCAGAGAGCGAACTTCACGAGAAGGAAAAAGAGCGAAGAGCAGACAAAAAAGACAGAGCTGCTGCTGCGGTGTCGGCGGAGTTCTTCTTCTTCTTCTCTCCCACTGCCTCAGCTGCTTCTCCTGAGCTGCTGACCCGATTTGCGAGTACACCAGAGTCAGCGCGAGCGCTCTTTATACCCAAGGAGGCGCGAGCCACAGCTGCAGGGAATCAGGCGCGAGCGGCCTTAAACCTGCCCACTCCTCGCGCGCGCTGCTTTGCGTCCCGCCGACGCCTACGTTGCAGCGGCTCTTCCTTCTCGCGTTGACCGTCTCGGCAGTCGCTAACGTTTTCGCTCGCGCAGCGGGGAGGCTTCGTTTCGGGACAGGTCGATGGGACGAAAGCGGCAGGGCAGTAGCTACTTTGCGCGTGTTTCTCTGCTTTCTCTAATATGGGATTCGGTTACACTTTTATTTGCTTCGTTTGAAATAAAATAACACTTCCGTAGTGTTTTTTGTTTTTGTTTTTTTTTGCGGGGGGGGGGGGGGGGTAAGATAAATTGCCCGATACTGTTTTTTTGCCCCACACCCACACATACACACATATATATATATATATATATATATATATATATATTTATTTATTTTTTTACTTTATTAATTTTCAAACTTTGACAATTAATTTAAACATAAGCACTTTAAAGAAGGCACTTGAAATGCACAATTAATACTAAAACCACACCCAAATTTTCTGCTTATCTTAAACACCAGTGAAGCGGGGCTTCAAATTGGGCGATTCGTAGCACGCTTAATTCGTGCAATTAAACTCAAAGACCGTGCTTCCAAAAGTTAGGCAGTAAACGCTGTTTTGACTAAACTGGGAAGTACAAACACATATTGGCAGTTTTCCTGCACCTATAAATATGAGCCTTTCGGAAAAATATCTGCACTTAAATTTTTGGAAAGGTTCATCATATATAATCGCAGAACAGGTGCCAGTGTGTGCAACCGCTTTAGCTCAGACTTACATAGTAACATAGTAACATACATAGTAGATGACAGCAGATAAAGACCCAAATGGTCCATCCAGTCTGCCCAACCTGATTCAATTTAATTTTTTTTTTTTAATTTTTCTTCTTAGCTATTTCTGGGCAAGAATCCAAAGCTTTACCCGGTACTGTGCTTGGGTTCCAACTGCCGAAATCTCTGTTAAGACTTACTCCAGCCCATCTACACCCTCCCAGCCATTGAAGCCCTCCCCTGCCCATCCTCCTCCAAACGGCCATGCACAGACGCAGACCGTACAAGTCTGCCCAGTAACTGGCCTAGTTCAATTTTTAATATTATTTTCTGATTCTAAATCTTCTGTGTTCATCCCACGCTTCTTTGAACTCAGTCACAGTTTTACTCTCCACCACCTCTCTCGGGAGCGCATTCCAGGCATCCACCACCCTCTCCGTAAAGTAGAATTTCCTAACATTGCCCCTGAATCTACCACCCCTCAACCTCAAATTATGTCCTCTGGTTTTACCATTTTCCTTTCTCTGGAAAATACCCTTCAAGTATTTGAACGTCTGAATCATATCTCCCCTATCTCTCCTTTCTTCTAGGGTATACATATTCAGGGCTTCCAGTCTCTCCTCATACGTCTTCTGGCGCAAGCCTCCTATCATTTTCGTCGCCCTCCTCTGGACCGCCTCAAGTCTTCTTACGTCTTTCCCCAGATACGGTCTCCAAAACTGAACACAATACTCCAAGTGGGGCCTCACCAATGACCTGTACGGGGGCATCAACACCTTCTTCCTTCTACTGACTACGCCTCTCTTTATACAGCCCAGAATCCTTCTGGCAGCAGCCACTGCCTTATCACACTGTTTTTTCGCCTTTAGATCTTCGGACACTATCACCCCAAGGTCCCTCTCCCCGTCCGTGCATATCAGCTTCTCTCCTCCCCGCATATATGGTTCCTTCCTATTATTAATCCCCAAATGCATTACTCTGCATTTCTTTGCATTTAATTTTAGTTGCCAGGCATTAGACCATTCCTCTAACTTTTGCAAATCCTTTTTCATATTTTCCACTCCCTCTTCAGTGTCTACTCTGTTACAAATCTTGGTATCATCTGCAAAAAGGCACACTTTTCCTTCTAACCCTTCAGCAATGTCGCTCACAAACATATTGAACAGGATTGGCCCCAGCACCGAACCCTGAGGGACTCCACTAGTCACCTTTCCTTCCTTCGAGCGACTTCCATTAACCGCCACCCTCTGACGTCTGTCCGACAGCCAGTTTCTGACCCAGTTCACCGCTTTGGGTCCTAACTTCAGCCCTTCAAGTTTGTTCAACAGCCTCCTATGAGGAACTGTATCAAAGGCTTTGCTGAAATCCAAGTAAATTACATCTAGCATATGTCCTCGATCCAGCTCTCTGGTCACCCAATCAAAAAATTCAATCAGGTTCGTTTGGCACGATTTACCTTTTCTAAAGCCATATTGCCTCGGATCCTGTAACCCATTAGATTCAAGGAAGTACACTATCCTTTCTTTCAGCAACACTTCCATTATTATTTTTCCAACAACTGAAGTGAGGCTCACCGGCCTGTAGTTTCCTGCTTCATCCCTGTGACCACTTTTATGAATAGGGACCACATCCGCTCTCCTCCAATCCCCAGGAATCACTCCCATCTCCAGAGATTTGTTGAACAAGTCCTTCCATCTGCTTGTGAAAAAGGGACAAAACCCACAATTTAATTTGACAAAAAACTTAATCTTTTAAGGGTACAGTCGCCATTCCAAAATTGGCATTGGCATTAAAGTTGTCATTTGCTTCTGGCCATTGCAACGCTTCCACATGAGCCTTGTGAAGGAATGATATTGATCTCATTCACATCCAGTTCAATACGATTTATGGCCATCTTTGGCACTTACATTAACACTGGCGCTCACGCTCTGACCGTTTGGTGCCGAATAATGTGCAAACCCAGTGTTAACTGCATGTCTACACCTCTAAGGGCTAGATTTAATAAAGGGTCTCGCTGCGTGTAAGGAGATCTTATTAACACATGTAATGCCCCCTTCGGGACAGCTCCGGGTCTAGAGCCTCACCTGCCTAGAGACCCCCAAAAGCAATCTCCATCGGTCCCTCGCTCGGTTAGTGCTTGGTGCCTCTACCTTAAGAAAAGAAAAGTTAACAGGAGGAGGGTCTCCCTCTTCTCCCTTCAGAAAAAAATCCAAAAAAGCTTGTGAACAAGGTTGGTTTAATAAACTGATTTGAACTGCAAGCGGTCGACGGGTTAAGAACGGGTTCCGTTTTTAAACAGTTCTTAAGTTGAATTTGCACGTAACTCGGATCCTACAATTCTTCTCACCTTCTTCACTTCCTTGAGGACCCTCTTGCGCCCCTTTCCATCCGTCCAGTTATTTTATTTGATATACCGCCATTATTAACAAAAACAAAAAAAAAGTCAAATCAAAGCTGTGCTAGAGGCACCGAGCACTAACTGAGTGAGGGACCGATGGAGATTGCTTTTGAATTGTGTTCCAGCAAAGGTAGGCGCTGGAAATTTAGGCCACGGTTTTTAATGCCTACTTTTCTGGTGCCTACCTTTGATGTGAATCGTGCCTCTGGAGGTGCATTAGCCACACCTACAGTGGCATGGCATGCAGTAAAATGCCTACACAGGCGTGATCACGGTGCCGTTTTTGGGGGGCACTGGTAAGCACCTTGCAAATCGGTTTAAAATGTCCTTTAAAAGACATTTTTCGCTTAGCTTAGGCACCTTCTGGCATCCGGAAACAGCATCAGAATTGCACCTACGGAGGTGTTTTATGACGTCTAATGGCACCATAGGTGTGGCTAATGCTGGAAGTGACTAGACATCCTAAAACTTCAACGTAGGTACCGTTAACGTAAAAAAAGGTAGGCCTTGAAAACCCTGGCCTACATTTCTGGCGGCTACCTTCACCAAAGGCGCAATTCTACGATGATTGACACGCAATTGGCGGCCGTCGGTGGTGCTGTTTATGGAATCTGACCCAGAGCGCTAAGATTCCATTTTAAACTGCAAGATAAATCGGCAATGTTATACCGAGTCAGTGGAAGCTGAAAATGTTAATACTGAGCAGAGTTTTGGTTCTAACCTGCTCATAAGTGCACTAAAATAATAATTGTACAAATATTTCCCATAAAATATTGTTTATTAAACATTTAACAGACATCTTGTTTCAAAAAGGCATTAATTGTACAATGGAGGCACGTTACAAGTCAGATAGTGTAAATGCGACTTCCCTGACTTAATGCCCTCAAAATTCCATCCTGCTACGGTTACTTATATATACCTAATATATGATGACATTTTACTGCCTGATACTGTATAAGGCACATGCATGCATATTGGGGGGGGGGGTGTCTTTCCCCCTCACACAAGAATTCCTAAAAGTTACATCTTAATACTAGCTTATCTAATAAAGAAATGTACAGAAGAAACCAAGAACAAGTATTACAATATACTTACAGAGGAAAAATTATCCATACACACAGCTTTAAATCATTTTGCCTTAAAAGTCAAACTGCTGCTCCCATGTTACTCAAGAGTATGCACTGAAAATCCTGTATCCCGGGGCCTGCCTGTACTCAACTTAAATTACTTAAATTTCTCAGATTTTTTATCACCGCTGTGGGTTAGAACTCTGAGAGGTGTTACTATTTCTTCTCCCTTCCTGCTTCTAGTCAAAGCTGACAGGCTGATTGATAGCTCGCTTCCCCTCCTTCCTAGTATTTCCAACAAAATGTTATGAATGGCTAAGAAAATAATATAGATCTGGCTTGCTAATAATACTTATCTGCTCTACTTGCTGCGCTTGGGACCGAATAAAAACTATTGAAGATTATGAATCAATGATAGTTTCACATTTTAAATTTCATCAGAAGCGATCTTGAGTTACAATTTCATTGTGTAATTATACAAGGTTGCATGTCAGAATTTAGAACATTGTATTTGCGTGTGTATGTATGTTCTTCCAGAAATTTTTTCCAGCTGGGTGGCACTAAAAAGTAGCCGGCTAGGGCAGGACAGGTAAATTTGGTGCTAAGCCAATTACCCCTCCCTGCTCACGCTGAAGGAGTAGGGCAGGGGTGTCCAACCTTGTAGCTTCCCTGGGCCAAAAAATGTTTTTCTGGGGCCGCACAAACAGTAGCTGATGAACAAAAAAAAAAAGGCTGAGCGGATCACTAATATACTAGATGTACGTATCTAATAATAAACCTTCCTCAAAGGGACACTTTGGAGAGGAAACCAAAAAAGCAGTAATGCTTACCCCGACTGAATGATCCTCCACATGCACCGCTGACAGTGGGAGCAGCCACAGGCTTCCGCATCCCCTCTCTGATGAGCGGAGATGCTGCATCAGCTGTCAGCGGCGCACATGGAAGATCATTCATTCAGGGTAAATATTACTACTTTTTTGGGCCTCCCACTTTGAGCTTAGGCTCCCTCAAAATGAACATCTCCCCTGCTGTAACTAGTAGGGATCCCCAAGCCTCACCAACCAAGGGCCACCTCCTTCTTCTCCAACTTCCCAATTTCTGCAACTGGCAGCAATATTGCAGAGCTGCTGCCTTTCCTCCTCCGTGCACCCCGCCCCACCCCCCTCCACCTCACTGTGGCTTTCATGCATGTGTGAAAGCAGTGGCAGCCTGAAGATATTGCCATTGGCTGCAAAGCTTGGAGATTTTGAGTTGCCAGACTGGAGGAAGATGTCTTCAGTTGCCAGGGCTTTGGAATCCCCAATAGCTCAAGTCTTTGTAAATTGCACTCGGGTTGGGAGAACCTTTGGTGCCCATCCACTAATTTTGGGCTCTGGTCCCTCCCCTAAATCAGCTGTATATCACTACGTCGCTGAATATAAAAATAACTGTGATGCGCTTATCCCAAAGCTAACATATTCCAGTTAATAAATTGAAAATACAACAATTTTTTCTACCTTGTTTGGATATTTTGTTTTTCCATCATCTTGGTCTCAGTTTCTCTTTCTGATTTTTGTCTATCTTCGACTAATTCTCTTTCCAGTGTCTGCTGTCCATTTTTTTCACCTTTTCTCTCTTGTTCCATTTCCTCCTTATGCCTGTCTCCAACTTATTGATTGTTCCCTTTCAGCTATCTTAACTTTTTCTTTTCTTTTGCCCCTGTCCCCTCAAATTTTGCCTTCTTTCTCACCCTTATTTTGTTTTAATTGTTCAGTTTTCCATCTTCTCTCAGTCCCTAGCTCTCCCATTTCCCATCTCACTCCTTTCCCAGCCTATTTCCTGCTACCTACTTCCCATTACCACATTTCTACCACTGTACTCGCTGCTCTCTCAACCATCTTGTCATCTCCCTTTTGACCTCATTCACATGGCTCACTGCTTTCAGAATCCCTCTCTCCTCTGGTCATGCTATAACTCCCTGTCCCTTTCTTTCCATCCCCTTTCTTATCCCAGCTCTCTTCCCTCCCCATGGTCCAACATTTTGCTTCCTCCCCCTTGATGCTGAACAATGAAATGGAAGAAAAAATGCTGGATCTCTCTGCCTTCCATCCACAGGCCTAAAATTTCGCCCTACCTCCCTTCCATCCCCAGATCTAACTTCTCTCCCTTCAGACCATTGCCCACCATCTCTCTCTCTGTCCTCTCTTTCTGGCTCCGTAAGCTCCTCCTCCTCCCCCCCAAGCCCAATCTAGCACTTCTTTTAATACCCTCCCTCTCTGTACTTTAAAAAACCAAAACACAACCAGTCCAGGAGGCTTCCTTGGCCCAGCATGTTCTCCCCCTCCTCTCTGCGCCCATGCATCTCTACTTCACTCCTCCATCATGTCCAATAATTATTTCTCCTCCCCCTCCTCTCTCCATGTGGTGCACCATCTCGTTCCCTCTCTCAGACACCCAATTCTCCCTTACTGTTCCCTCCATTCTTCAATCCTATGGCTCATGCGCTCTTCATCATTCGTCCAAAGTCTGTGCTGCATCCCTTCTGGCTGGCTCCCATCCTGCAATTGTTTTTCTGGTGATTG
Source organism: Geotrypetes seraphini (assembly GCF_902459505.1). NCBI lineage: Eukaryota > Metazoa > Chordata > Amphibia > Gymnophiona > Dermophiidae > Geotrypetes > Geotrypetes seraphini. The sequence continues at coordinate 32,188,961 of NC_047097.1, forward strand.
CGTACGAGGAGCCGACGCCACCTGTGGATAACTGCAGCAAGGGAGCCGGCCAGAAAACTACCTGTCGGAGGAAGAAGCTGGGCTGCACAAAACTCCTTGTCGGACTGCAGGTTGGACACTCCTGGAGTGGAGACAGGGAAGAGGATTGGTGTGCGGCTTCGATGAGCGGGGCTGCTTGTAGATCTGCAGATGAAAGATGACAGCTGGGCGCTCACCTAAATTAGCCGGGTGGAGTGCCTGGCTAAAACACGCTAAGGAGAACACGAGATATCTTAAGTTATACACATTGTGTGGGGGGGGGTGGGAGGGGGGCGGCGGCGGTTATTAAACCTTTTAGAACTGAGCTTCTGTATGTATTAGTGTTTGAGAAATGTAGTACAATACTCTAAAAGGAAATTACTTAATGAAGACTTATGCTTTCTCTTGTTATTTAAACATCAATAATTATGTAACCTATCTTCTATAATAAAATCCTAAGCGCGCATGCGCACTTAGGACAGCGTGTTTCCTGATAAGTGTGCCGTGTCCCTCCGTGCTGAATTCCATTTTCAAACACCGAGGCAGGGAACACTCCCGGCGACTCCCCTCTCCAGCTCCTCTCCAAGCCTCATGCCCGTACCCTTCGCGCAGGAGGGCAGCGCCAGGGCAGGAATGGTGTAGCTATAGGAAGATCTTGCAGGTAGCCTCCCATCCTTTCCCCGATTTAGGTCATTCTGTTTTACCTCAAGAAAGCATAATTAATCCAGACTACCTGGAGAGAGAGAGAGCCTCCAAAGGTATATCCTTTAGTTTAGTCAGCAGACATACAGGGGACCGGCTACATCTTCAGGCATCGTCTTCCACCAAAGTGGCAGACCTCTCCACAGCAACCAGGGAGCACTGTAAGGTCCGCTGCTGCTCTTCTGTCTGCCCTCCTCTTCAAAGCAGCCGGCTGGAGCGAACCTCGCAGGCCGCTCTCCACCTCAGTAGCACATTCCCTCTGACGTACCGGATCACGTCAGAGGGAACGTGCTACCGAGGTGGAGAGCGGCCTTCGAGGTTCGCACCGGCCGGCCGGCGATCCTCAGCAGGCTGCTTTGAAGCGGTAGTTCGTGCTGGTGGGCCAAAAGGCACCAGGAAGCCGACTGCTGGACAGGGGAAGCAGGCAAGGGGTGGTGGTGGTGGTGGTTGACAGCCAAGGAGAGAGAGAAAGAAAGACACATCTACTCTAGCACCTGTTAATGTAACAGTTTAAAGAGTAGTAATTGTATATTTATTTATTTAATTTGATATGACAGTGTTGTCTAATTTGGAAGGTCTCTTCCTGAAATCTGAGGGAAGAATTATGTTATTATAACTAATAAAAGTTATTTGGACCAATATTGGCTTGGGAGTTTTCTTCCACACCAGCAAAGACTTTGAGATCTTTTATTAAACATTATCTCCCCAAACTCATTTTGTAGTAAGACATAAGAAAACTGACCGTTGCATTGTTTTACCGTCACAGTTCATTTTCACGGTCATATATTTGAATATCTCGTACATTCCATTCCCCATCTTACTTGTCTGCGAGTTCTGACTAGATCGTAAGCCCTCCATACACCTGAACAGTGCTAGGAACACCGGAGAAAGAAATGGCACAGGAAATGCCCCTTCAGCAGGCATGCTTGGGAACATGCTGGTTGGCCGACAGTTTTTCAGCCCCCTCCCCCGGTTCTCTTCCTCGCCTTACTTTCTGTTTACCTTCTAGGTAGCAGTCTTCATGAGCTTTCCTCCATTCAAGCTCAGTACACTACTGTGGGCCTTAAAAAAAACAAACCACAAGCATGCATCCTTTTTCCCCTGAGTGTTGGAGAATGAGGGTGGGAGGAGGGTGGTTGTAATAGGAGTGGTGCAAAATAATAAGCTGGGCCGGTGCAGTGGACCAGGCGATCTTTATGCGCCATAGAGCGTGTTACCAGAGTGAAGTTAAAATGCAGAAGAGCAGAGGACAAGGTTAAAGAAGGAAGACTGTGACCCTTGCTCTTAATGTTGCTCTTTATATTTACAAAACAAGTTACCGTCCCTCTTTGGGCGCCTCTTGTAAAATATAAACATTACAAAAGACTAGAAAACTTAAAAGCTCGAGGTCCCCTTATCGGCTTGTCCAAGTCACTTGTCATTCACATTGGCTTGGATTAGTCCATACTCTACAGCTTTTGCGAGACACTCCTTCGCAGCATCGGTCACCGGGCGCTTTTTCTCATCCACGTCGTCCTTGGAGAGCACACACAGGATCTCCAACATTTCACTTTCCATCAGCTTGGCAGCCACCTCCTGATCTGCTGCCACCATGTTCATCACAATCACTGCTCCGCGGTACTGCACCTCCACATTTTGACTCAGGAGCAGAGCTTGCAAGATCTCCAGCCAGTGAACAGTCTGTGGTGCGTAAAGCAAAGCAGATAAGAACAAAAATGAGACCGAGGTCCATCAAGCCCCCAGCATCCCACCTCCACCAGTCTGGGTCACAGATATCTGGTAGATCCCACCCAGGAAGAAGAGCTAAATACCCATAGGTCATTTCCAAGAATAAACAATGGCTCTCCCAAATCTACCCGGTTAACAATTTATGTTCCTTTCCTCCAAGAACTTCTAAACTAAATTAAACCTTAAGTTTGTATACCGCATCTTCTCCCTTGGATTGGAAAAAATCATATATCCGACCAATTATTAAAGAAAAAAATGTAGAGCACAATGAACTGTCTAACTATAGACCAATATCTAATATTACATTTCTGGCAAAATTAACAGAAAAAATTGTTTTCAACCAAATTTCAGAGTTTATAGAACAAACTAATGTGTTACATCTGAATCAAACCGGTTTTAGACAACACCATAGTACAGAACACTCCCTTATTGGTATGACAACTTCTATTCAATATTTTTTGGATCATCATCAATCGGTGCTGTTAATTTCGTTGGATCTTTCAGCAGCGTTTGATACGATTGATCACCAGTTACTCCTCGCTCGACTTCAATCTATTGGGGTTACAGATGAAGTTCTAGCCTGGTTCACATCTTACTTTAGTGATCGTACTTCTACAGTTATCTTCAATAATTCTTCATCTCTACCTTCTCAGATTTCTCATGGGGTTCCACAAGGATCTATTCTTTCACCTTTGCTTTTTAATATTTTTCTAGCACCACTGATGACACTATGCCAATCCATAGGATTTCATGTTTTTGCCTATGCCGATGATATACAATTATAGCACCCCTTAAATAACAATAACATAAGTGAAATTTCGGTCATTAACGGAAAACTTGATCAAGTTCATCATTGGCTAGATAAAAACAGACTGGCCCTCAATATCAAAAAAACTAATGTTATGCTATTTCCTTGGAAGGATAGTTTTCCTCTTGTTTCTCCAATTTCAATTCATAACACTCCCCTACAATTAGTTAAAAATGCAAAAATTTTAGGAGTAATCTTTGATAATAAACTCAATTATCATGATCATATTAGTAACATTGTGAAAACTACCTTTTATAGGTTGCGTAAAATTCGTTCCATCTCCAAGGCACTTACTATATTGATTCACTCTTTGGTGATGTCTAAAATTGATTACTGCAATTCTTTATTCAAAGGAATTGCGCTATATGAAATCAAACAACTACAAATTATACAAAATACAGCTATAAAATTAATAACTAAGTCTAAAAAATTTGATCATGTAACACCTCTCCTCAAAAAGGCGCATTGGCTCCCTGTTATTCATAGAATCACTTATAAGTTATGCATAATTATTTTTAAAACTCTAAACAATAAGACCCCTGCATTTTTGTTTAGGTTACTTATTCCATATTCTACAAAGAGAATTCTAAGATCTAGCGAACAAAATCTGCTATCTATTCCTTCATTAAAAATTATTAATACGAGGAGACAATTTATTTTTTCATGTACAGCACCACAGACTTGGAACGCCCTCCCTATTTTTTTACGGGAGGAGAAAGAGTTTGGGAAATTTAAAACCAAATTAAAAACCTTCCTTTTTAAAGATGCATTTTCAACATAATTTTATTATTGGAGTATTATATTTTACTTTTGTTATACCTGTGTTACCTATTTCCCTTTTGTATTTTCCCTCAATGTTTCTTCTTTACTTTATGAATTGTATTTCATCCCTCCTTACCCTATGTTTAGTAATGTTAAAATTAAGAGCAATTTACCGCTACTTAAGTATTTGTATGTATTGTATTGTTTTCTAATAATTGTAAATTTTATAGTGTACATCGCTTAGAATGTTTGATTAAGCGATTAATCAAGTCACCTAATAAACTTGAAACTTGAATCGTAAAGCTCGGCACGGGTTACCTCTTAGTATACCTCTTTTGAACCCTGTTATGCTAGTCACCTTGACCACATCCTTTACCATCAGATTTTATAGCTTAATTAAGCACTGCGTGGAAGGGGAACCCCCCCCCCCCCACACACACACACACAAAAAAAAAATCTTCCTCTATGGTTTACTAGCAGGTCATTAGTTTCATTGAGTGTCCTCTTGTCTTTATGGTTTTTTTGCAGGTATTTTTATTTATTTTTTTTTCACCAACAGCTTGTTTTTACCTCAGCCTGCGCTTTAAATTTAGTTAGCTTTCTCTCCCTCTCTGCTCAACATTGAAACGCAATGTGACTGACATCAAGACAATGTTGCTAGTCCTGACAGGCTGGTTTAAAACCCAAAGAGAACATCTAAAATACTAGATTTATTAGCTTTCAGCTCATAATATGCAGATTAATGCATTTTTTTATTTATATTTTTTTTTTTTTATAATTCTTTATTCATTCATCAAGTGTACAAAAATTGCAACACAATAACATAGATTTAACCACTTGTACATCTTATCATTATAACTTATAGTTGTAAATATAACCCTCCCTCTACCATCCTGAAATCCTTTTAGTAATTTTTATTTTACATGTAATAAAAACCCTCCCCCCACCCCACCCTTATCTTACATATTGAGAAATTAGGTTCTTACCTGCTAATTTACTTTCTTTTAGCTGCTTGTCCTGGGATATTTACTTATTATGACAGGGGTTGCCATACAGCAGATTCCGAGTAATTAATTACAGCTTCTGGTGGAACTCTTTATGTCACATTTATAAAATGGAACGGACAATAGCCACACAGCAAGGGAATTTTAGAAAATTTCAGGAGATTTGGGAGCCATTAACAAAATATTGTAATGATTGAATATTAAAATGCACATCCAGGGTGGAGGGAGGGAGGGAAGGGTTTTTTGATTTGAATATAGGAATGGGGTTTATGGTAGGTTTTCTTGAATTTAAAGAATGTTATTGATTAGGGGGGAGGGGGAAAAAATTCAGATGTGCATTTTTGCAGATTATTAAGTGTTGTATTAAACTTTAATATGCTATAACTGCTGTTACACTTATTGTAAGTTTTGTGGGTTTTTTTTTTTAATTCTTTATTCATTTTTTTATGTTGAATAAAGAATTGGAAAAAAAAAAAAAAGAATTTATTGAGGGGGAAAAAAAAATGCATCCTCCATGACTCTCCACATTAGTATGAACACTTACCCGGGACTGATGACCAGAACAAAGGCCAGCAAGTGTACGCAGAGCTGCTAATATCGTATCAGTCTTTCCTGTGTCCAGCAAGCACAAAAGGAGATGTACACCGTCATTCTGGAAAATCTTCTCTGCTCCAGCATCATCCCTGGCCAGGACAATTAGGTTCTGAGCTGCCTGGAACACAAGAAATGAAACATTTGTGGGCTCAGAGCCGATAACTAATGCATTTACTCTCTTGTTATTTTTTATCTACTCTCTGAGAACGTCAGTGAAGCTTCCAGTTACCATCATGTTCTGGTCTTTCTAGGGAACCTTTAATCTTTCAGATTACATGCAATAACAGAGCTGCTGATAGTTTCCTGAAAGGTGGAAGGCTATTAATTAAAAATATACTATGCATAGCCTGTAATGTCTACTGAAGGAGCTTGGACATCAAAATGCCAAAATTATGATAATCAGCAAGAAAGACAAATGCTTTAGAAAAGTGAGAATGGAAAAAACCCCAACTCCTTACATTTCTGAAAGTCACTTGAAAAGAACTTAGATTTAAAGCTACCGTATGGGCATCTGAAATATGATTTTCAGAAAAATGTGTTGGCCCAGCTAAACTCAAATAAAAGCACACAGGAGATGATGGAAGTGGAAGAACCTTCGGAAGAGGCAAATTGAATCTGCTGAATCATTCGTGAAGGAGAGAGAGAAGGCAGAGAACCACATGGGAAGATAGCATCACAAAAATGGAGAAAAAAAGAGGCTAGCACAGAGAACTGGCACCACAGCTGTCAAGATTAGTATTAGAATTGTTGATAAAGGAAGAGAAAAATAACTTAATCAAGATCTCGAAGTCTTGATCCACTAGGATGCAAAGAAGTAACATAGGATGCAGTATTCCGTGGATTAAAATGGCTTAAAAAAACTCAGCAGACACTCTGAAGTACACATCGCTATTCAGTATTAACAAGTCTCAGGGGGCTGAAGGCATAACCCACACAAAACGTGTGCAAATATAACCTTATGACATACATCCTGGAGTGTCTTATCACTTAACTCAAGAATAAATGTTTAGTTTGATTTGCACCCGATCGATCATTTGGTAAATGCTCCCACCACATCACAAATAAGGAATAATACAAACACATGTATTTGCAGTGGTCTACCTGAAGCAACTTTTAGAAGATCACTACCAATTTTTAAACTGACAGAACTAGAATTTCAACAGAGCCAACCAAATATCCAGCTTCTCCACGAATGTACAACATATTTGAAATATTCTATAGTTGCAGTACGGTGTGAAGTGACGGCACTCTGGAAAAGTGATAGAAATTCAAATACCCAGCCCCAGAGGAAACTGACAGAATACAATATAGGAAATAGCACGAGATGGAAATAACTATGTATGTTTAGGATGCTGGCTAATGGAAGTGATGCATTAGCCCACTTAGGTGGGGAGGGGGGATGTCAGAGGGATCTTGAAGGTTTGATGTATAAAACTCAAACTAGGATTGGAGTATTGCTGCTAGAGACATTTGTATGCAAAAGAGGTGACAGCCATCATTTGTATTAGGACGTTAGTCCAATAAAAAGTTCATGGGTTCTGTTCTATAATTTGCAGGCTCCCCCTTTGACCCGGTGTCTCAGAACAGGATCAGAGTACCAAGGGAGGAAAAAACATGTGACAAGCAGATGTAAACAGAAAGTCACAAGCAAGTTGAAAAGACGAGTTGGCAAATTGCTCACAAGTAAAGTACAGTACAAACCAAAAGCATGTGTGCAATGCATAATTCTCCCAGAGACTCTACCTTCTGCTGCTTCTCTGTATCTTTTTCTTCTGGGTTAAGAAGGATCTGAAACATCTGCTCCACACGGGAATCTGTAGTGGACATAAGCCGGACCTGAGAAAGATAAAAGGATGCTAAAGGGTGTGTATTCTTCAGTTTTATCTCATTTAGGGCCCCATGGCAGGACCTCTCCCCTCCTCATTCATTCACAAAATAAACCAGAACCTGAAAACACAATGGGCCGGCCTGGTGGCTTAGTGCATGATTTTCCAAGTTGGTTCCAGAGTACCTCCTTGCCAGTTTGGTTTTCAAGCTATCCACAATCAAACCAGAGAAGAGAAAATGGTAAAACTAGAGGACATAATTTGAGGTTGCAGGGAGAAGACTCAGGAGCAATGTTAGGAAATTATTTTTCACAGAGAGGGTGGTAGATGCCTGGAATGCCCTCCTGAGGGAAGTGGTGGAGAGGAAAATGGTGAAGGAATTCAACAAAGGTGGGAAAAAACAGAGGATTTCTAATTAGAAAATGAAGGATGTAAATTAAAGAGCTAAGGCCGGTACTGGACAGACTTGCACGGTCTGTGTCCCATATGTGATGATTTGGTGTAGGTTCGGGCTGGGGAGGGCATCGATGGGAATTCCACTAATTTGGAACATGAAGATGTTACTGGCCTAGACTTCCTGCAAACAGGATAGTTGGATAGGCTGGAGTGAGCAAGGATGGCAAGGATGAAACCTAGGACGACAATACCAGACTTTACAGTCTAGGGCCCCAGAAATATCAAAGAAGAAACAAGTTAATTTAATCATGTATTTGTAATGGGTATAACTAATGGGCAGACTGGATGGACCGTTCCGGTTCTTTATCTGCCATCATTTACTATGTTACTATGCATGAGATTGAAGGCATTGTACACAAATCTCTTTCATGCCAATCAGGTTTTCAGAATATCCATAATGAATATGCAAGAGGGTACTCCAGGACCAACTTGGGACACACTGGTTTCTTGCAAAGGAAGCTGGCTTTGATTCCCAGCTCCAATCTTCTGCTTCTCCTCCTGGCTACCACGGGGGTTACTGGGGAAAGGAGGAGTGCCAATCACTGAGCAAGGGCTTCCAGGGGGTGCACTACCGCTTGAATCCCAGCCACTTAGATAGCACTGAAAGGCATACACAGCGCTGTACGTTTTCACATTTATAGATGGGCCCTGCTCAGAAGAGCTTACAATCTAACTTGGACAGACAGACATGACATATAGGGTTGGGGATGCATTACAATGATTGCATCAAGTTCCATCCCTGGTTCTAATTCAGCTGGAAGCCCAAAAGGAGCGGAAGGAAACTTCCAAGTCCAAACACCCCATAAAGATGGCAGCAAGTGAATCTCTAGCACTTCCCAAATCCTTTATCTTCTCCTTACCCCCAGCCTCCCATCTGCTATCTGCTGCCTCTTCAATTTCATTCTTTATTACTGTCATTTGTTAAAGGGTCACTCCTGAAACAATGCTGTACCAGGCCACTTACTGGAAGCAGAGAAATACTGGCACCTCTTATAGTGATAATGTTACTGAAGTGTCAGCTTTTCTCTGCCTCCAGCAGATGGTTGGCGGACATAATCCACTTGTCTGGACTGGTCTATCGGGACGATAAAGGAACTACAACCAGCGATGTAAATTCTGCTCAAGGAAGCAAAGAGCTCCCTTGCAGCTGCTCCTGGATCTGGGAGTCCATAATTTGAGCTTCTGCAAGTGGTTACAGCTCCTGAAGCAAGCCCCAGACTCTCACCTTCTCCTGGATCTGTACTCCAAGGTTGCGAACTGCCTCCTGAAACACCTTGTTTTTTGGCTCCAGAGAAAGACACCTCTGAAGGTCAGTGCTTGCCTTTTCCAACTGCCCCAGCTTCTCTAGCGCCTGGCCGCGGCGAAACAGCGCCTTTACATCACCACCATCCACTTCGACTGCTGTAAGGACATGATCCGACAACTTTAAAGACACACCGAGACTCAAAAACCTAAAACAATTCTTTTGAGTCCTGGGTTAGTCTGGGACTGTGAGAAAGGAGGCAACAACATTTATTAGTGTCCTCCGCAGAATCCCTGAGTAATAAATGCATGTAAACCGTTTTGAGCTCCCCTGGGAGAACGGTATAGAAAATTGAATAAATACATCAAATATTGGTTCATTTCCCTGAAGAATCACTAAATCTCTCACTGCATTTTTCCAGTTCTCTCATCCCATATATAGTCTTGAACCAGCCACTTAACCTCAATCTCCTGTAATTCAATACCTTGAGCCCCTTTCCATCTTGCTTTAGATAACATGCATAATTAGGATATCCACTATATTTTTCACTAAAAAACATAGACCATGATGGCAGAGAAAGACCATATAGCTTATCAAATCTCCCACACCAACGACCATGCTCTAGAATCCTTCCCTCTCTCTCAATGATTCTTTATCTCATATATTCTTGAATTGTACAGTGTGAACCAGGGTATTTTACCCACATCTATTCAGATGCTCTCTCTTCCTCTCATATTTTGGCAGGATCGAAGTATCTTTCTCAATCATTTCCCTCCCTTTAGTTTGTTCAAGGAATTGGAAGCTCATTTTTTCAAAGTAAGGATTAAAAAAAAACCCATAAACAACCTACCTTGGGTAGCATCAGCTTCTGCTTTGGAATAATCCTCCTGTAGAAATACAAGAACAGCTTTGTATAACTGGATATTCCTTTCATTTTTCCTCCTTTACACATTAAAATTATTTTCTTATGAAAAACTTTAAATAGGCTGTTTATCCTTCTGTTTTGCCAATGTTGCTACATATATTGTGTCCTCATCAGCTTTTCAAAATCAGACAAAAAAAGTTTTGATTAATATTATTAAACCCTAGGGGGATGCAGAGGCAGGGATCCTGCTCCCAATTCCCCCAGCCATCTAACTAAACTGAGTGAATGGATGGGCACAGTTAGTTGTCTGGGTAAATGTGTTAGTGGATAGGTAAGGGGTAACTAGATGATTTTTTTTTTTATTCAAGACTTAACTTCTACTTACAGCCACTGATGTTAGGGCCTTTGCTACCATTTTTGGGTCATCTTTTGAAGTCCTTTAACTAAGCTGCTCACCACGGGTTAAAATGCACTACCACAGGGCATGTTTAAAGGTCCCACAGTAATTTTAGGATTGGCAAACACTACCCACAGGCTGGTGTGGCTATGTTAATTAGTTAACATGTGCACATGCCCCATGCTTAATGATTAGCGCAAAATTAGCCCTTGAGTCTCAACTGCCTAAGGTCTCAAGCGCTAATGGGGAAATTAGCGTGTGGCCATTATTGAAAAAAATAAAAAATCTGCCTTTTACCAGCAGCACTAAAAATGGCCCGCATTAAGGCTACTGCTTGGTAAAAGGGCCCTGCGACAGAGGCTATGAAACCCTGCCCCTTCCACAGGTTAGTTCAGCTCCTCAGACAGGTTTCCTAGAGGAACTTCTTGGCCAGGACAGCTCAAAAAGGGCAACAGCTTCAGGAGAGGGGGAAGCAGAGGTGGAGAGTTTAAAAGGAAGAACCAGAATCAGAACCCGGGGGTCCCAGAGTGAAGGAAGGACGGGGAGGACCAGGAGAGAACTGTAACTTATGCCCAGCTGAGGTAGGAACCCGTTGAACTGTAGTTTTTATGCATGAACCGAACTCCCGGCTGGACGCGAAGGACTGTCACCCAGAACAGACTCAACTAAACTGAGAGGGGCAGGGAATTTGTGGAAAGCAGTGGGAGATCTGTGAGGAAAGCAGACCCCTAATTCTGTGGAAATGAAAGCTTATTCTCCTACCTCCCCAGACTGCTAGTTAGCGTTTGTTGGGTAACCGGGCTACGGATGTTAAAGGCCCCAAAGTGGGGCGTGGCTTGGAGCGCGCACGATATGGCAGCCTAACCGCAGCGCTCCCGTATCCAGGCAACAAACGGAACAAAAATAAAACTTCTACTTTCTCAAATCGCTATTAAAAATATATAAAACAACGTCGGAAATGGCAAGCATGAAGCAGGGGAAAGCTGAAAAACCTTCAACATCGGGAATATCAGCAAAAAGAACAAAAGTAACTCCCCTGTCACCATCGAGTGTGCCGTTCCCGATGGAGACTGAAGAACTCACTGAAAAGTCTGATATTATGACTGAACTGTTCAAAATAAAACTGATGCTGACTGAAAATGCCAATAAAATATCAGAAGTAAAAGAAGAACTTCTTAATATGGTTTAATATGAAACAGGAGATCCAAACGGAAAGACTGAGAATGACAGTGCTGGAAGAAAAAATGGAGAAATTTGAATCCTTCACACAAGAATATGACAAAGATAAAAAAGAAGTAGCAGCTTTAAAAAATCAAATGGTGGACATGGAAAACCGAGGAAAAAGAAAGAACATCAGAATTTTGGGGCTGGCTGAAAATATTGAAGGGGGAGATCCTGTACAATTCTTGGAAAATCTTTTACCTAAACTGCTTCAGCTCAATTCAAAATGGCCGTTAGAAATTGAAAGAGCCCACAGAATCCCCACAAGAAAGCCAGTAAATCAGGCTGCTCCAAGACCTTTGATATTCAAGGTTTTAAGGTATCAACAAGCTCAAGAAATATTAAAAATGGCAAAAGCAAATAAAAACTTGAACTATAAAGGATCAAAACTGATTTTAGTTCCGGATTTTGCTAAATATACAGCAAACATAAGAAAACAATTCCTCACATACAGACAGCAGCTGAAAGAAAAAGGATACATATATGGATTATATTATCCATCTACTATGAGAGTATCCAGTGGAAATAAATCCATATATTTTCAAGACCCTGCAAAACTGAAAGAATTTTTGACACAAAAAGAACCTATGTTTACATAAAAAACAGAATAATTCAGCTGAAGAAAGAAGAAAGAAGAAAGAAGATGGAAAAAAGGGAAAATAAAGAAGATTATAAAAAAAAAAAAAATTTTTAAGACATAAGAAATGTTATTAATTGGAAAAATAATTCATTGAAATAGTGGATGCAATGATATAATATTATTTTATTAAATTAATTATTAATAAAATATTAACATCCACAATCATTAATATTATTTTAAAAAAAATATATATATATAATAAAATATTAAAAAAAAAAAAAAAAATTTGTTTTAATTATTAAAATATAAATAAATGAATTATTTACTTAAAAATTTATATAAAATACACATTTTAATCAAAATAGAGAATTTATTCAATTATATAGCATATTAATTTATTATGATTAATGAATAATGAAATGATTTACAATGAAAATATCATTAAAAATATTGAAAGGAAATTTTATTATTACTATATTGAGAATAAGATATAAAAATGAAATATATTAATTTATTATAAATACAACTTTTAATTCTGTGTAAGAAAATTATAATTTTATGAAATATATACAAGAAAATAATTTGATTATTGACAGGATTAATTAATAAAATAGATGTCTACTATAAGATTTTTATTAAATTCAATTATTCAGTCACATTAACTTATTATAAAAAATAAGAAATTAAGTTATTGATTGGTAGATAATTAATAAAATATGAATTTATTATAAAACTTATTTATTGATATAAAATGTATATTTTATTCAAATATTTATTCAAATTAATTTATTATGAAGATGATCTAAGAAATGATTGAAATGCATTATTATTAATAATAATATTTTTATAAAAATGGATATATTTAATTTACATGATGAATAACAGAATATATAGAGAATAAGAGCTATAGTTGTAATATATTTATTTATTCAGAGTATTATATTACATATATGCATGATATTGAATTTAATTTTATGAATCAAATATATATAATTCTCAATAAATTTATAAAATTTTATAGATTAAATGGACATAATTTACAATTATATAAGGGTGGAAGTATAAAGAATATATTGAATTTAGAAATATGTTTTTGAATAATATAATGAATTATTAGTTGCCTGGGAAAGGAGATTTAGGTTTTGCATGACCAATGCGTGTTCCAAATCAGAATATGATAATGGGTGGGGAGGGAGGGAAAATAATGGGTGGGATACGAGATAAATTTTTATTGAATGTGCTGGGAACTAATCTTGTAAAGTATCACAGAATATTGGTTACAACATAATTATTAATTAGATGGACATAAAAATGTATTCCCTGAATATCAATGGTTTAAATCATCCTATTAAGAAGAAGAAATTATTATCGTTCCTTAAAAATCAAAATGCGGACATTTACTTCATTCAAGAGACCCATCTTTCAGAAATTGAATCAAAAAAATTATCTGGAGGTTGGATTTCTAAATGTTTATTTGCACCGGCTTTAAAAAAAAAAGCTGGAGTGGCTGTTCTAATAAACAAAAAATGTAATGCAGATTTTAAATTAATTAATTATGATCCCTTAGGAAGATGGGTACATATCGAAATGGTTCTGGGAAATACAACCCTGAATTTATTCAATTTATATGCTCCTAATACGAATCAAATGGAGTTTTTTAAACAAATTCAACAATTACTTTTACCACTGGCTACATCTAATTTAATAGTAGCAGGGGATTTCAATGCTGTAATGGATCCGATATTGGATAAAAAACCAAGTAAAGTTATAAAATCATTAGGTTTAGATAATTTGATTCTATCTTGTGATTTAGTAGATATATGGCGAATTCTTCATTTTAATGATCAGGAATTTTCTTTTTGTTCTCAGGTCCATAAATCTTTTTCACGAATTGATTATATATTTGTTTCTAATAATATAGCGCAGCGTGTACTAAAAGCAATAATTGATCCCATTATAATTTCAGATCATGCTGGTGTGTGGATTAACCTTCAAAATTATGATGTTGAAAACTTTGATTCAATATGGAGATTTAATAATGATTTATTAGAGGATTCAAAATTTCTTGAAGATTTTAAAATAAAAATGCAAGAATTCTTTCAATTTAATGAATCAGATACTATTAATGCTGAGATCTTATGGGATGCTTTTAAAGCAACTATGAGAGGAAATATTATTTCATACTCAACATTTATTAATAAACAAAAAAAAAAACAATTTATTGAAATAGGAAAACAAATTAAATTACTAGAAAATAAATTAATTGAGAAATGGGAAAATAAAACATTACAAGAAATATTAAAATTAAAAGTTAAATATAATGAGATTTCTTCTCAAATTGTGAGAAAAGACATTTTCAATAAACAAGTACAATATTATGGAAATTCAAATAAAGCGGGGAAATTATTAGCAAATTTTCTTAAAGTAAAGAAAAGAAAATCTAAGATTATTGCAATCAAAGATACACAAGGTAACACACATACCAACACAAAAGATATTATAACACAATTTCTTGATTTTTATAAAGAATTATATACTTCCAATTCTTATAAAAATAAAGAACAAGATGGATTAACTTTTTTAAATTCATATATTGGACCAAATATTCCAGATCATATAAAAGGAAGTCTAGAAGAACCTATATCTTTAAAAGAGTTAGAAACAGCATTGAAGTCTCTTAGAGTTGGATCCGCTCCAGGTGGAGATGGGTATACTGTTGAATTTTATAAATTTTTCCAAAATATCATATTACCACATCTGTTAAATTTATATCAATATCAAATAAAGAATGAAAATATTTCTGGTACTATGGCAGAATCGATAATTATAGTTTTACCAAAACCAAACAAAGATCATACTCTTGTATCAAATTACAGGCCTATTTCATTATTGAATGTGGATAACAAATTAATGGCTAAAGTATTAGCATTAAGATTGGCAAAAGCCCTTCCTTTCATTATTGACGTACATCAAACAGGATTTATTACTAAAAGACATTCTTCAAATAATACTAGATTAGCATTCCACTCATTAAATTTAGCAAAAAATATAAATGATCCAGCTTTTTTAATATCTTTAGATGCAGAAAAAGCCTTTGATAGAGTGGAATGGAATTTTATATACCAAGCTTTACAATGGTTTGGTATAGGATCCGGTTTTATTAAAATGATTCAGACATTGTATAGCTCTCCTGGAGCAAGATTATATATTAACAATAATTTATCAAATAGATTTAACTTGCATAGGGGAGTTAGACAAGGATGCCCTTTGTCTCCTTTACTTTTTGATATTGTCCTAGAACCTTTATTAATTGCAATAAACAAAACTAAGGAGATAAAGGGAATATCATTTACCAGTTTTGAATTTAAATTATCTGCATATGCAGATGATATATTATTATATTTAAGAGAACCGGAAACTACTATTCCATGTATACTTAATTTAATAGAAAAATATGGTACTTTTTCTGGATATAAAATTAATTGGAACAAATCTGAAATTCTCCCAATAAATGTTCATTGTACCAAAGGATTATTTGACCCATATTCATTTATTTGGAAAGAAGATGGAATAAAATACTTAGGAATTATGATCAAAAACACAATTGAAGATACAGTCAAAGAGAATGAAAAACTTTTATTGAAAAAAATAACAGAAATGTGTGAGCAATGGAATCCACTACATCTTTCTTGGTGGGGAAGAATTCAAACAGTTAAAATGATGATATTGCCTGTGGTTTGTTACCAAATGAGTATGATTCCAATATTTTTTCAGGGGTCATTTTATAAAAAACTTAACAATGTTCTTACAAAATTTGTTTGGTGTGGGAAAAGACCAAGAATCGCTTTAGTATCATTACAAAGACCAATTATGGAAGGGGGGGTAAATTTTCCAAATTTTTATAGGTATCATCAAGCCTATATTTTAAGACAGGGTATGTATTGGATCCTCCCAGACCTTTTAGAAAATGTACCAGATTGGCTGTATTTAGAATGGCGGCTCCTGTTCCCTTTATATCCAGAACAGTTAATAACTATAACTATGCCTAAAAGATACAAAGACCACAGAATTTTATTTGACACTTGGAAAACATTGAGATATATCAGTAATCTATCACCAGAACCTATTGCTAAATCTCTAAATCAATCAATATGGATAAACTCCAGGATCAGAATTGGCGGATTTAAAATCGTCTGGAAACAATGGATAAATGCAGGAATAAGAACATTGAATGATGTTATATCAGAAGGATCACTGCTTAGTTTTTCACAATTGCAAAATAAATTTGGATTAAATAAAACACAATATTTTAAATGGATGCAATTGAAGCAGGCCATTCAGGAAGGGTTCCCTGAATGAAAAAATCTAAATAATCAATATAGTCTACAGGTTCTATGTTTCCAGGCGGATTATTTGGGTCACCAAGCCGCAAAATGGTACAAACTGATATACGGATTTTTAAATAAAAAAAAGAAAACAGGTCTTAGGGATATTTGGAGTATTGAGATTGGTCAGACAATTTCTGAATCTCAATGGCCACGATTTTGGTCCTGGAGATTAAGATCTACAAGGTCAGCATCTATGAATCAAACATGGTTGTTTTTATTACATAGAGTGTTCTGGACCCCAACGCGCCTGCAAAAAATAGATAGTACTAGATCTAATAGATGCTGGCATTGTAAATTGGAAATTGGGACGTTAGATCATTTAATCTTTTTCTGTCCCTGTGTAAACGCATTTTGGAATTCAATTTGGCCCCAAATTAATAAGTTACTAGAAAATCATGTAGGACTCTCATATGACACTATATTATTTGGCACTGCAATGAGAACTAAGAGTCCGATTTCAGCAAATAATAATAAGCTATTACTAATATTAACAGGAGTCGCCATGCA
This sequence comes from Geotrypetes seraphini, assembly GCF_902459505.1. Taxonomy (NCBI): domain Eukaryota; kingdom Metazoa; phylum Chordata; class Amphibia; order Gymnophiona; family Dermophiidae; genus Geotrypetes; species Geotrypetes seraphini. The sequence continues at coordinate 32,206,060 of NC_047097.1, forward strand.
ACAAATTACTCAAAATTGGAAAGATTATACCAAATTAAATTATACGTTCTGGTGGAATTCTGTCTGTCATATTTATAAAATGGAAAAAATAATAGCGTTACAACAGGGAAATCTTCCTAATTTCAAGAAAATTTGGCAACCATTGACAAATTATTCTAATGATTAGTTTCTTAGCACAATGATAAAAATTATATATGAATGGGGTGGGAATTGATTAATTAATGGAAACATATTATATAAAAAGGGGAAGGGATTTATATTTTATATATTATTGTATAATCCTTATCATATTATATTTTAAATAATATGAATTATTAATGATAAAATTTTGATATGTAATAATTAATAATATTATATATGAATCAAATATTGTAAGAATGGAAAATTTATAAATAAAAATTTAAAAAAAAAAAAAAAAAAAAAGGCCCCAAAGTGTGGTGCATGCTTTTATTAATTTTTTTTTTTTAATGTGCAATGTATTAGCATACTATGTGCTTTCTGCATCATTAATTTAAAAAAAAAAACCACACGCTAAGTTTTACAGTAATATCCACATTTTGCTTCTGTTTTCTTACATTAGCCTGAAGAGGTAAATTAGATTAAACCTGTACTGTCACCTTCAAGTATGGATAAGAACATTTTCCTAGGGTCAGATGTGAAATACAAACAGCTAGCCACAATGAGCCGACATGGCCAGTGTTTCGACACCACAGGGTGTCTTGCTCAGGAGTCAGAAATTGTAATGTCCTTTAAACGGACTTGGTAATTTGTGACTCTTGAGGAAGACACTGTGTGGCATCGGAAACACTGGCCATGTTGGCTCATTCTTTATACAATATATCAATTGCAGACTTGAGACTTTGTCTTCGCAATGAAACTAAGTGAACCTGGGAGAATTTCTATACATACCCAAAACTCGATTCGTAAATATGTGCTAGAAAAGGCACTGTATTAAGAGTGTTTCAGTATTACAGGCTACATTTTTCACTTCTGACTCTTGCACATTATTTACAACTCTCACCAGCTTAAGATAGCAAGCAGCCCGGTTCCGGTACAGAACTGCTCTGTCCATCCTGTCTTTAGAAAAGTTGATGGCTTTGGTGTAACAGGCCACTGCTGCTTTGTAATCTCCAGATTTAAAAAATGTATTCCCCTCTTCTCGCAGGTACCCTGTGGTGTCCTAAGAAAATAAAGAGGGATAAATTCTGATATGGATTTTAATAGAATATTAAGTTAAAATGCTGTTACACTTATTGTAAGTTTTCAAAAATGAATAAAGAATTAAAAAAAAAGAGGGAAAAGAACAATGACCAGAGCAGCAATACACATAAAGGGCCATAACCAAAAGAAGCAGATCTAAGTCCGATTTGAACCTAGTCGTCCAAAGTCAGCAGGGCACAAATGTCCATTCTCAAAAAATACGTCTAAAGTATACTTTTTTCAAAAAGCATCCATCTGTACATCCAGGCGTTTGATCATCCAGACCGCCACTACGTCTATCTTTATATCACACTCGCATTCAAATATTCATCCAAGTCCCAAACGCCCAGAACAAGACCATTTGGACGTCGGAGGGGCCAATCTTGTAATCGACTGGCCACCCAGACATGGCAACAGAACAGTGGGGCACCTTAAGGCACTGCTGTGAACTTCACAAAAAGGATGCCTCATAAACATCTCACCAGAATTCCCATATAAGTAATGTTGAGCCCCCCCAAACCCACTATACCCCAATAACCCTTATGGCTGCAGATGGCACCTATATGGCAGTACAGTAGGGTTTGGGATTTTTTTGGTGTGCTCACATTTTCCACCATGAATGTAGTGGTTAGTGATTTATGGGCCTGGGTCTTCCTCTCTATGGTTCATTAGCCCACCCCCAGGCTACTTAAGAGACTTCAGTGCAGCTCTACTAGGCTTTCTTATAGCAGGTGCTGATGTTCCAGAGACAGGTATGTACGTATTTATTCTGATTTTTATGGCGGTGTGAGGGGGGTCAGTGATCACTGGGGGAGTGTGTGGGGGTCTGTGCTTTGTGTCTGTAGTGGTTATCTGGTCACTTTGGATACCTTCTGGGCACTTAGTCCTGTTTCTAAATCGCCTAAGTCTCAAGGCATAAGTTCCGTCCAGACAGCCTAGTAAAACTTTCGATTATTCCTGCAGTACGACCAAGTCTAGGTCTGCCCACATCCCGCCCTAACCACTCCTTCAGAGGCCTAAAATGTCCTTGGATACGTCTAAAAAGCCGTTTTGATTATCGACACTTGGATGTTGAGATGGGGGAGGGAATAGAAAGGGAGAATTGGATGTCTGAGTGAGAGGGAAAGAGATGGTGCTGGGAACTGCCTGTACAAAAATTGTAAGGAAAGGGATTTTAGAGGTGGGAGGCCTTGGCTCTGGATGCAGAAACCTTCAAATTTCACTTTTGGAGATCCCCTGGTTTTCCCCATAGGTTATAATAGATTTACTCACTGTGCCATGTACCTGCCTGCTTCAGCTCAGGAATGCTGGGATAAATGGAGAACTACTCTGCCTCGAAGGTTTGTGGGACAAACTTGGTCTCTGGGCTGCCAGTCTTAAACCCCAGAAAACCATGCACCACAAAGGGGGAGAGCCCCATGCATCTGGCCCATTAATCCTGGCCAAGCCAGGAAAGAGTTAAATAGCCTGTGCTCAAGCTGCTGATAAATCAGGGACGCAAACAACTATGCAGGAGTTGGCACCTGAGCTCAAAAAAAATACAAAAGCAGGCTGGCTGGCTAGGTATCCCCAAACGCTGATCCTGCTAGCAGCAGACTTCCGCAATGTGAGTCTGTCTTCTGCCAAGTGGGAATTCTGGGCACTGAGCCTCCAACTGAACACAGACAACTAAAAAAAAAACCCACCTGAAAATAAAACCGCAGAGCAGAAAAGAACTTTCTGCAAGCAACGTGTGGGTTCAGATGCATAACCCTAGTGTTCAGGACCATTAGACGCAAGCCCCGGTACGGACAATTTTAGAGTGATTGCACTCTAAGAACTTTTTAGAAAGTTCTAGCTCGGCCGCACCGCGCACGCGCGAGTGCCCTCCCGCCCGACAGAGGCGCGCGGTCCCTCAGTTAGTATAAGCCAGCTAAGAAGCCAACCCGGGGAGGTGGGTGGGACGCAAGAATATCTGCCTGCTGTCCCTGGATAACACCTGTTACGGTAAGTAACTGTGCTTTATCCCAGGACAAGCAGGCAGCTATTCTTGACTGATGGGTGACCTCTAAGCTAACAAAAAGAGGGATGGAGGGAAGGTTGGCCATTAAGAAAACAAATTTTGTAATACAGATTGGCCGAAGTGACCATCCCTTCTGGAGAATGCATCCAGACAATAATGAGATGTAAAAGTGTGAACTGAGGACCAAGTAGCAGCTTTGCAGATTTCCTCAATAGGAGTGGAACGGAGGAAAGCTACAGATGCTGCCATTGCTCTGACTCTATGGGCCGTGACAGAACCTTCCAGTGTCAGTCCGGACTGAGCATAACAGAAAGAAATGCACGCTGCTAGCCAATTAGACAACGTGCGTTTAGAAACAGGACGTCCCAATTTGTTCGGATCAAAGGACAGAAAAAGTTGGGGAACTGATCTGTGGGGTTTCGTACGCTCCAGATAGTAAGCAAGAGCCCTTTTACAATCCAAAGTATGCAGAGCTTGTTCCCCAGAATGGGAATGAGGTTTGGGAAAGAAAACCGGTAGAACAATGGATTGGTTGAGATGAAATTCCGAGACAACCTTGGGGAGAAACTTTGGATGTGTACGCAAAACCACCTTGTCATGATGAAAGACCGTAAAAGGTGGATCTGCAACCAGTGCATGAAGCTCACTGACTCTCCTGGCAGAGGTAAGAGCAATAAGGAAAAGTACCTTCCAAGTGAGAAATGATATTAAGACAAGAAGTCTATACTGTAAAATACTGAGTGAACAGGTAGATGTTTACTCTTTCCAAACATATTAGGACTAGGGGGGGATGTGATGAAGCTACTAAGCAGATGTTAAAACAAGCAGGAGAAACTATTTCTTCACTCAACATGTAATTAAATTCTGACTTTGTTGCTGCAGACTATGGCAAAAGCAGTTAGCTCAGCAGGGTTTAAAAAAAAACAGGCTTTTATTAAGATGGACTTGGGAAATCCACTGCTTAGCCTTCTTGGGATCTGGGTTGGCCCTGACTGGAAATAGGACACTGGGCCTGAGGGACCAGGGAAGGGCAACTGACTTCCCCCTGCCCACTCCCATCATGCTCTGCGGGACAACTGCTCTTGCTACATCGCTTCCGCCTTTTCGGAGGACCGTTAGCGGCCAAGGCTGAGCGGAAGTGGCTCCGCTTCTGACTTCCTGTTGACAGTTGCTCCTCGCCACGCCCACCAGCCTCCGCCCCCGCACGTGTGACCCGCGCATTCAAGGGGCCCCCCGCGTCCTACCTCCAAAGTTGCCATTGCGGCGGCCGATTCCCCGTCGCCGCTCCGGCGTCCCGCCCCCTATGACGCAACTTCTCCCCTCATGAAGCACTTGCTGCCTGAGGGGGCGGGACGCCGGAGCAGGGGAGCTCCCGGGATTGGTCCTTTGCGGCGCGTAGGAACAGACTCAAAAGCAGGTTTGACAGGCCGAACAGAGTGCGCAAAGGCGCGAACGGTTGGTACGCGCGTCCTGCGCCTGCGCAACGTGCTTGCGGAGGACGCGCGAGGCGCCCCCGGCCGCGCCTTTAGCCACGTGCAGAATTTACATCCGCTGTCAGTATTTTGCACTGTTCAGGAAGAAACTCTTTTCTTTCTTTTTTTCCCCGCGTTCTACTGCAGACAGAGTCTGGCCTCTTAGGGGTTCATTTGCATAGACCATGTGTCCCCGAAAATAAGCCCCGCCCCCTCTTACCGGGAGACCAAAATACAGTACCTTATGACAAAGTGCATCATGGGCAGCACAGGCCCCATCGCAACTTTCTCACACCCAGTCGTTCCTCTGATGATGTCATCAGCAACGTGGCAGAGGAAGGCCCAGACTGGGAAAGGCACTTTGTCATAAGGAACTGGTCTCGCGGTGGGGGTGCAGATGTATGGGAGAGGTGAAAGGGTGAGGGACCGAAAGATACTGCACATGCGAGGAAGAGAAAGAAAATAGGAAGAATTGGGGTAGAGGAGAGGAAGGGAGAGAGAATCATTGTACATTAAAAAAAAAAAAAAATAAGACCTAGTGCCTTTTTGGGAAATACAGGTATTAGAGCTGCCTGATTCTGGGGAAAAAAATTTCAATTCAATTTTCCTGCCCAATTGGGTGTTTTTTTTCAGACATCGTGGTGGGTTTATTTTATAGACTCTTCATCGCCTTTGCCTTCTCCTAACCACACTGGCGCTGTTGTGTAAACAAAATAAACAAACAAAAATGACATTTCCTCTCTGTTAAATCCTAGCTCATGTTTGCGGTTGGCTCAAAAAGGTGGGGGCGTTGCCATATACGTCAAAGAGGGAATCGAATCTACTAGAGAGACCACACCACAACTGACGGATAAGTTAGAATCTCTGGTTCAAAATTCCGGGAACAAATGGACTGGAAATGAAGATTGGCATCTACTACCGACCCCCCCTGGGCAGTCAGAAGAAACTGATGGAGAAATGATGGATGAGATTAAACGCAACTGCAAGGGAGGCAACGCAGTTATCATGGGTGACTTCAACTATCCGGGGATAGACTGGAACCTAGGCACTTCCGGCTGCGCTATGGAGACCAAGTTCCTGGATGCTGTAGACGACTGCTTCATGGAACAACTTGTATAGGAAAATACAAGAGGAAATGCAATTCTGGGCTTAATTCTAAATGGACTGCGAGAACCGGCACAAGATATAGAAAGGACGCTGGGAGGCAGCAAACACAATATGATTCGCTTCGACCTGGATGCAGGGGAGAAACATCAGTCCAGAACAATGGCCACGGCGCTGAACTTCCAAAAAGGGAATTACAAAGGGATGAGACTCATGGTAGGGAAGAAGATTGAGAAGAGGATAAGCACTGTAAAAATACTAGAGAAAGTTTGGTCCCTTTTTAAGGGGACAGTCACCGAGGCACAAAATCTATATATACAAAGGATCCAAGAGGAAAAAGAACAAAGAACCGGCAGGGCTCACTGTAGAGGTGAAGGAAGCAATCAGAGACAAGAAAACTTCGTTTAAGGAATAGAAAAGGTCAAAAACGGATGAAAACTTGAATAAGCACAAACAGCATCAACGCAGGTGCCATAAGGCAGTAAAAGGGGCCAAAAGAGACTACGAGGAAAAAATAGCCAAGGAGGCGAAAAACTTTAAGCCGTTCTTTCGATTTATTAAGGGAAAACGACCAGCAAAGGAAGCGGTAGAACCGTTGGATAACAATGGAATAAAGGGAGTGCTAAAGGAGGACAAAGAAATCGCAGACAAACTGAACACATTTTTTTGCATCTGTATTAAAGTAAAACACTGCTTACTTTACCTCACCGGGGATCCATCGTGAAGGAAAAGAAAAACAAAAAATAAAACCCACAAGATTACATTGTATATTCCAAAGCAAATAACTTTTTATTCTAGTAATAAGTATTATAGCAGCATTTGTCAAATCAGAAATAAATCAATTTGGACATATACAACGGAGAGAAAAAAATCTCATACGAACAGTGCCAGCATATTTCTGTAAGTATGGCGCAGCTTCTCTAAAGAAACTCTGCCAGAGCATAAGGGTTTTATACAGAAAGTATCTTTCTATTAGATCATTCCCCTGGCTGGGAATATGTATTGCCCTATTGGATAAGACCAACTGCCTATCTAACCCTCTCCTAGTCCACGCCTCCATTCTTCCCTAGGAGACAGGCATAGCTTCTAGAACTTTCTTCTTCTTGAAGTTTCCATTCTTCACATGGGTACATCAATATCAGTGCCTCAGCGCATTAGCCTGGCATCACTTTATCAGTTCTTAGGTTCCCAGATGATGGAGTGTCTTGCTGACTGGCATTTTCTTTCAGCACTGTTAAATAGCTCATTGTCTTTCCAGCACTGGTTGGTGTCCTTGAGAAACTTCACAGCAAGAAATCCACACACTCACATTAGCATCTCATCATCTGCACTGAAACCAGTTTGCACAAGCCCGTGACTTCAGCAACTTCAGCAAAATGCAGGAATAGGTCTCAATCTGTAAAAGTCTCCCATAGGTTCCTGTCATCTATCTCAGGCCTCTCTTGGCGGCTCGAAGAACTGCAAGCTGAAGGCTGCCACACAAAGGGTTGCAAAGAGAAGAATAAAAGCGTGGAGAAGGGGATACCCACCCAAAGACTATCTACACTGAAATGAGGTACACTTCACAGCCAGAGGAGGTAGGCACAAAAGACATACAGTAGAACAATTAAAAAAAAAAATTACACAGGGCAGATCCAGATTCACAGGACATAACAGGCATATAACTCAGAACTTTGATTCATCATACACAGCATGAAAATTGGGATGGCACAGTCTCAGCAGCATTCCATAGCATCTTAAAGAAAAAGTAAAAGTGAATAAAGTAAAAAAAAAAAAAATCACTAGTACAGCATTCAATACAACACATGGGTCATTGCTAATTAAAGAGCAGCAGTGAGAATCATTAATATGAGAACCAGACCATAGGAAACTATGAAAGCAATAAATACATATTTGAAATGTGTTTCTTTCAGGTTATAGTACAAGAGGCATGCAATCAAAATAAAAATAAAGCATTAAAATAAACTAATGACGTGGCAGTAAATAACAAAAGCACTGGCAAACTTGACAGGTCCATAACCTATCCTAGGCATCACAGGATAAAAACTATAACGGGGTAACTTAAAAAGAAAATACAGGATAAAACAATGAGTCCTTCACAGAAATAATGTCCTGAGCCAAAACTGAAGAAAATATAAAGTCTGGCAAAATGTCAGAAGGGGCATAAACAAAACGAGGGAGAGAAAGGGTCCAAGAAATTAAAAGTTCATGATGCAGCGTTGAAAGTGTATCAGTCTCTTTAAACTGGTAAGGTGCAGACTCGGAATGAAAGGTGTCTGCACATACAGGGAGGGACACACCAGCTTGAAGGGAGTCCAGGGATCATCATCCAGCAGCTGAAGCCCAGTGAGGTGATTCAAAGAAGAGAGAGAGAGCATGTTGCCTGTACTGAGTGTGGCAACCAGTGACAATAATAGAGAGAGACAATATTCAGGTACACAGTGTTCGTAAGTGGACATGGTGATATGTTTTTTATGTGTTGCGCACAACTAGTAAGGCAATCAAGAGAGACCATGAGTATATACTTAGGGCTCCTCTTACAAAGGCATGCTAGCGGTTTAACGTGCGTAATAGCGCGTGCTAAACCGCCAGACGCACTAGCCGCTACTGCCGACTCTTGAGCAGTTTTTGGCCAGCGCGGGGTTAGCGCGTGATGAAAAGTCACACGCGTTAACCCCGCTAGCGCGCCTTTGTAAAAGGAGCCCTTAGTGTAATGCACAAAAAAAACATTATGTCAGAAATGTGTGAATTGATCATATCCAGTGGGCACCATGGAATAAACACTGTATAAAACCTTTGTCTTAATAATATAACCCCTAACCAAGCAGCGCTCAGGCTATGAAAACAAGAACTAAAAAGATATTGTGCAATTGAGATAGGAAAAAAAAAATACAAAAATGGGGATAAAAAACTCCAAAAATGGTCAATGGTATGTTTTCCGGGGTACCCCACAAACCAAACAGACAACACACAGATTACATGGCACACACAAACATAGAGCTCCAGTAGGCCTTAAACTTGCTTTCATCCGTCAAGGAGTCAGGGCTGAACTTAAATCTACAAATAAACACAATTATACAAAAAGAATTAGAAAAACAACATCATAGGACTAGACATATTTATGTGCACACATTAGCAAAGTAAATTTCTGTGTAACATATGGCACAATAATCAGAAAAGGTCTGGAGGCTAAATGTCTGCTTGAACTTCTAAAAGAGAAAATAAAGAATTCTTAGTCAATTGGCTCCATTGCTCTGCCTATTTCATTCATAGGGCCTGTCTTCAGTCAAGTCACACAATCATAAGAGATAATCAATCGACAGAAAAAAAGCAGATCTTACCAGGTAAAGCAAGATACAATGTACAGGGTTAGGTACAGAGGTAGTATGAAGTATTGCAGTGTCAATGCTAAGAGGAAAAAGAAATATTGTAAATCTTAAAGTGCAAGGTCATTTCAAGGTTACTTGAAACAGAACTTTTTCTTCCTTTTTATTTTGTTTCAGTTCAGCAAAAGATTCTTTGTGCCAAAACTGGTCCAAGATAGCTATGTATGTATTCCAACTGACTGCTAAGAGAAAGAAGAAGAAACATATCAAATCACCATCATAAGGAAACACATACTCTTTGTAAAGAAAAAAAGAAAAGTGATAGGGGAAACGCTCCTTGCCAGATACCGGTGGGAAATCAGCTGTCAACAATCTGCATCTCCCAGACCTGTAAAAGAGACTTCTACAGTGTTTTATAAATGCAGATCCACTAGTCTTAACAGATTAAATTATTAAATTGCACTTTCCACTAGAACATATGAATTAGGGTCAATTCATAGTTGCTTTATAGAGTTCCTTCCTCCCCAAAGAGCTTACCGAAACAAAAATAACTTAGAACTTTGCTCACACCTGCCTATTCCAACTAGAATATCCCTTATAATAAAGACATAATACATGCACATACTTTCAAACACGTGACACATACCCTGTTTATCAACGTACGCTATCCTGTCTGCAACTTTCGGCAACCATCATGCATCCTTGCTTCAGCAAATTCACATCAGCCACAAAGCAAATCTGAATCTGCAACCTTTCCCATGTTTCCAACCCAAATTATTTTCCTTCTCCCCTGGTAATTTCTTAACATCACCAATTTTTCTTTCTCTGTATCTTGTCTTCTTTCCCCATTTCTTTCTTTTACCAAGTTTCTAAGTTTGTTAAAAATTTGATTAAATTCCAAATACTAAGCCTTTGACAATAAAAATGAGGGTGAAGACAAATTAAAACAATAAAGATTAAAAATTACAAAAACATATACAAAATTACATAAACTTATAAGAAATAAGAAGGAGAGAAAAGAACTACAAGGAGTAAAGGAAAGAGAACATAGAAGGAAGAAAAACAATAGGGCAAAGAGAGACAATGGAAAAATAAAAAGAAGTTTATTTTTTCTTTATTTATCATTGTATAGATACATTAACAAGATTCACTCTTGAAACAGTAAAGTGTAAAGTGATGCATGTCAGTAACAAAAATCTCATGCACGAATACAGGATGTCTGGGGCAGTACTTGGAGAGACCTCCCAGGAAAGGGACTTGGGAGTTCTGATCAACAAATTGATGAAGCCGTCTGCACAATGTGCTGCGGCGGCAAAAAGGGCAAACAGAATGCTAGGAATGATAAAGAAGGGGATCAGGAACAGATCAGAGGTTATCATGCCGTTGTACTGGGCCATGGTGCGCCCTCACCTGGAGTACTGCATCCAGCACTGGTCGCCGTACATGAAGAAAGACACAGTATTACTCGAAAGGGTCCAGAGAATAGCGACTAAAATGGTTAAGGGGCTGGAGAAGGGTCTCTTCTCCCTTGAAAAGAGGAGACATGATCGAAACATTCAAAATACTGAAGGAAATAGACTTAGTAGATAAAGACAGACTGTTCACACTCTCCAAGGTAGGGAGAATGAAAGGGCACTCTCTAAAATTGAAAGAGGATAAATTCCATACAAACATAAGGAGGTTCTTCTTCACCCAGAGAGTGGTGGAGAGCCTGGAACGCTCTTTCAGGGTCTGTTGTAGGGGAAAACACCCTCCAGGGTTTCAAGACTAAGCTGGACAAGTTCCTGCTAAACCTGGACGTACACAGGTGAGGTAGGACTCATTTTAGAGCACTGGTCTTTGACCTGGGGGCCACCATGTGAGCAGACTGCTGGGCACGATGGACCACTGATCTGACCCAGCAGCGGCAATTCTTATGTTCTTAACACCAGCTCTGGCAGGATACACATTTCAAATCTGACATATTGTAATCACAAAACAGAAAATAAAGTTAATCTTCTACCTTTTGTTGTCTGGTCATTATACAAATCTTGTTAGTCCCAGGCTCTGTTTGTCTTCTGATAATTTGTTTGCCAGGGTCTCCTTTCTTCTTTCTCCATGCTAACCATCCATCTTCTATCTCTGTCCTCCTCTTCCGTTTCCCTTCCCTTCCCCGGAGGTCTGGCATCTTTTCTTTTTTTTTTTGTCTCCATCTCCATCCACAGATCCACCTTTTCTCAACTAGCCTTTCATCCAGCATCTCTCCCTCCTTCCCCACCCCCCTGGGTTCACCATCTCTCCCTTTCTTTTCCCAACTACCCTCCTATCCAGTATCTCTATCCCCTCCCAACACCATCCCTTGTGTCCAACTTCTCTCCCTTCCCTCCCCAAATCTAATTTATCCACTATCTCTCTCCCTCTCCTCTGTTTTTAGACCCATTATTTCTTTCTTCAAGTCCATCATATACACATATCTTTGAACCCCTCCCTCTGTGTACTTCTACACCAGGGCCCCTCTCCCCTGAAGGTCTGTGTCCCCCCCCCCCGAAGCCCTGCATCCCACCCCGAAGGGCTGCCTGTCCCTCCCAAAGGCCTGCAAACCCCCATGAAGGCCTGCACCTCCCTCTGAAAGCCTGCACCCCACCCCTGAAGGCCTACCTGTCCCCCCTGTAGGCCTGTGCCACCATCCCTGAAGGCCTGTCCCCCCTTTGAAGGCCTGCAACTCCCCCCTCCCTGAAGGCCTGTCCCCCCTGAAGGCCTGCCTCCCACCCCTAAAGGCCTATCTGTCCCCCCTGAAGGCCTGTACCCCCCTCCCAAAAGGACTGCGCACACCCCCACCCCCACCCCCAGAAAGCCTGCATGTTCCTCCTGGCTTCCTGCGCACCATTTGCCTCTGACGTCAGAGGAGGGATGAGAATGCGGCCGAGGAAGCAGCTTGCACAGATCGTTAGCACTGGTGATCTCTGCAGGCTGCTGATATTAGGTAAATGGTGCGTGGGAGGCCAGGGGGAAGCCGGACACCAGCGGGAGGCCAGGGGGGAAGCCAGACACCAGCGGGAGGCCAGAGAGGAAGCCGGACACTAGCACTTCCTGACTGACTCTCCCCCCTCGCCCTCTAAAGCAGGTGTGGCAGCAGCCGGCCAGCAAGAGGCAGCGCTGCTGCTCCTGCTTTAAGGGGGGAGGGTTAGTTACCGAATCAGGAGGCTGATTGTTGGTTTTTTTTTGTTTGTTTTAAATTGATTCACCCGAAGTGAATTGGTGAACCGATTCAAATTGTGAATCGGGCATTAGTACTTTTAAAATTTCAAATTGTGAAACGGGTATTAGTACTTTTAATTTTTGATCCTGTATTTGCATAGGAGTTATCTGTTTTCTGGTAGGAATTAATGTTTAGAGAAGCATACAATGCTTTGTGTAGTTAAGAAAAGTTTGCCTTTTTGAGGATGATACCAAGATTTGTAACAGGATCTACAAAAGTTAGAGGAATGGTCTATCTGGTAACTAAAATTCAATGCAAAGTAATGCATTTTGGGGATTAATAATCAGAAGGAGACGTATATGCTGGGAGATGAAAGGCAGATATGCACGGATGGGGAGAGAGACCTTGGGGTGATAGTGTCCAAAGATTTAAAGTCAAGAAAACAGTGTGACAAAGGTGGTGGCTGCTGCTGCCAGGATGCTAGACTGTATAAAGAGAGGCGTAACCAGTGTCGATGCCCCTGTACAGGTCATTGGTGAGGCCCCATTTGGAGTAGTGTGTTCAGTTTTCGAGACCGTATCTGGCGAAGGACGTAAGAAGACTTGAAGCGGTCCAGAGGAGGGCGACGAAAATGATACGAGGTTTGTGCCAGAAGAATTATGAGGAGAGACTGGAAGCCCTGAATATGTATACCCTAGAGCAGTGGTTCCCAACCCTGTCCTGGAGGAACACCAGGCCAATTGGGTTTTCAGGCTAGCCCTAATGAATATGCATGAAGCAAATTTGCATGCCTATCACTTCCATCATATGCAAATCTCTCTCATGCATATTCATTAGGGCTAGCCTGAAAACCCGATTGGCCTGGTGTTCCTCCAGGACAGGGTTGGGAATCACTGCCCTAGAGGAAAGGAGGGACAGGGGAGATATGATTCAGATGTTCAAATACTTTTAGGGTATTAACGTAGAACAAAATCTTTTCCAGAGAAAGCAAAATGGTAAAACCAGAGGACATAATTTGAGGCTGAGGGGTGGTAGATTCAGGGGCAATGTTAGGAAATTCTACTTTACGGAGAGGGTGGTGGATGCCTAGAATGCGCTTCCGAGAAAGGTGGTAGAGAGGAAAACGGTGACAGAGTTTAAAAAAGCGTGGTATGAACATAGAGGATCTAGAATCAGAAAATAATAGTAAATATTGAAGAAGTAAGGCCAGTAATGGGCAGACTTGCACAGTCTGTGTCTGTATATGGCTTCAATGGCTGGGAGGGTGTAGATCGGCTGGAGTGAGCTTTGACAGAGACTTCAGTAGTTGGAACCCAAGCACAGGACTGGGTAGAGCTTTGGATTCTTGCCCAGAAATAGCTAAGAAGATGAAGGAAAAAAACAAAATCAACAAATTTTGAGATTGAATCAGGTTGAGCAGACTAGCTGGACCATTCGGATCTCTATCTGCCGTCATCTACTATGTTACATATTATGTGTTGTTAAAAAGATTATATTGTGTGTATATATGAAAAATGAATGGAAAAAATGGTGTTACAATTAGTACTATTATGGGGGCGGGGTCTGGCTCACGACTTAGCCCAGTGTGCTTCAACTGCCTGTCCGTGGACCGGTGCTGGTCCACAAAATAAATCTTTTATTTCTGCCTGTCCATAGGTGTAAAAAGGTCAAAGAATACTGGAGTAGAGCACTCAAGATGGAGACATAGATGCTGAGCTGTGGGGGAGGGGTTTGCGCATGAGACAGAGGGTGTCTGCTTCTTCTGGTTTGCCTCTTACAGCACTTAGAGGTGGTGATGTCCTCATGTTGAGGTTGGGGGTGGGCAACTCATGTCACTGCCTGAAGAGAGAGACTGCTAGAAGGGATAAAAGGCAACGAGGCTTGATGGACCACTTTTTCTGTGTGGCTTTTCATGTAACTGGGGTGATGGAGTGTTTAGAGCTGCAGTGAGAATCAAACTCACAACCTCATGGGGCTGAGGCAGCTGTTGTAACCACTAAGCCACTGCATTCCAAGTATGGGATGGGACTTGATTTACCACTTTTTTGACATATTTTCTCTTAGACAGGTACTTGTTTTGCAACAAATGAAATTGTCTAGCTCTTTTTGTGCAAAGCCAGCCGCTGTGAGACCGGAGTGTGTGCAATCGGAGCTGAGACAGTTTCTGGACCGGCCTGGAGGAACCACTACTGCTGCTATTTTCTCTCCCAGCTAAGTACTTGGCTTTTTTTGTGTGTTTTTGTCATGTACACTTTTTTGTTTAACTTTTTGGATTTAGTATGTCAAGACTCCAGCACTGAATAACTGGCTAAGACTGGACATGTCATCATCACTGGAACTGATACAGGTCTTAGCCAATATTTAGGTGGGTACCCATTTAAGACACCTAGGGGGGAAGTTATCAATGTAGGCTACCGTTTAAATGTGTTAGTTACTAATAACTGGAGTTACCAGTAAACTATGTCAACATTACATAAAATGGGACTTGTGGCAGTGGCATACCTGGCTGGCTGGTTTTCTGGGGCAGAGTACTCCCTCCTCCAGGCAGCAGAGTACATGTGGATGGCCATCAGCTCTGCCAGTCCCTTGCCCCGGAACAGGAAGTTGATATGAGAGCGGACCGCAGTCCCGTGACCAGCACCCTCCAACTCCATACATCTAGGGCAGACCGCCCCACCACCCTGCCCTTGGTATGCTAGAGACCTGTGGTAAAAATACATCACACAACAGCCCACATTGATAACAGATAAACAGAAGCCACACTACTTACAAAGTTATATTTTCCCTCTGTCAACTTCTATGTAATATATTGTTCCCTCACTTTCTGCATTTTGCATTTTGCTGATTGTCCAGCATTATTCCTTGGGTTGCATACATGAGACCTAAATTACATACTTAAGATTCATATTTTCCTTTTAACTATTTCTTGTTAGTAAGTTGTCACCTCACTGCTTGCATTCTGTTATTCGCTGTATCCAGTATTTTGCTTTATTCTCTAACTCACTTCATTCTGTAATTCGCCTCATTGTCCAGCTGTATTCCTTGGGTTGCATACAAGAGATCTATACTACGTACTTAAGATTCAGATTCTCCTTTTATCTATTTCTTATGCACTTCTTGCATTCTGTAATTCGCTGATTGTCCAGCCTTCTTCGATGTGAACCGCCTAGAAGTCATACTAATAAAGTTATTATTATGCCCCTAATGCAGGTCCTGTCTGAATATGGGACAGGACCCACCCCCAGAAAGACTTGGGGCATCTCCCTGCCTCTGATATCTCCCAGCAGTGATCCTCTACCCCATGTAACCCCCCCCCCCCCACCCAGGCCTACCTTTCTGATGCATGGTGATCTTGAAGAGAAAGGGCAGTAGTGACGCCCTTTTGTTCCTACCCATGATGGCTTTCACTTCAAAATGGCTGCCACACTCTCTAGCTCTTTATAAATGCTCTGTGATTAGGGCATTGAAACAATTTTTTAAAATTCTGCTTGCCAATAAAATGGTTTTAAACTAAAATACCAGTGGAATTGGCCACCTCCTGACCTGGATGTCTCCATTTCAATCTGAAGCTTATATATAAAATGGATCTTGTCTGCAGTACATTGAAATGCCAAGAGATCTGCTTAATTGCTAGCAAACAAAAAGTCAAATGATCTTTTTGTGCAGTAAGTATAACCTTGTGTACTTCTGAAATATTTCTATGAAGATATTCTAACAGTGCTAATGGTGTCCTACCCCAGACATGGTTTGATTGGAATCTGAAAATGACTGTACAGCAGCCTTTGGAATTTCATCCTGTGAGCCAGTTCTAGTGACTGCTGCATCATCAGTTTGCACGACCTTACTGCCAATCTCTGTTTATAAAGAAGAATCAGCAGTGCACGGAAACTTTCATTTTTAATTTTCATTTACAGGGCAAAATGCTACGTGAAGCATAACTACATAAGCAAGATACAATTCCTGTTTTGGAGATTTTCACATTTCCGCTGTAGCCAAGTTATTCTGTAACCCAAAGGAATTATAATTTTGCATTATTAGATGAAACAGTTAATAAAATAATAGTTTTGTTAATTTTTATTTCAATATTAACCATGAAAAGCAATGCTGGAGCTCTCCAAAGCTGCACCAGCCCTTCATCTCTCCCGGGGTTACTTGGCTATGTTTCGCATTTGATGTCAGACACTGTCGGTGCAGTGGCTTGTGTGGGATTCTTGCAACTGTTGCCCTGGTGATATGGGCCATCAGGGTTTCGCCGGAGTATAGAGCTCATCAGCTGTTTCCCAAGCCACCTATTACTGATCATCTTATTCAAAGTTTGTTGGTTAACGCGGTAGTAATAAAGGAAATCTGTAATCATCAGGATGAGGACCAACAAACCATATAACCCAACCCCAAGCAATGACAAAGGGCTCCTATGTGGACACAGGCAGGAAAGAAAGAGAGAGAGAGAGAATCTCAATTAGAAAATATGAGTCTAAAATGTTCTTATTATTCTAACATTTAAACAAATACAAAATTGCCTATTGAAAATGACCTTATAATGTATTGTATCAAGGTCATTTTCAGCAAGGTAATTGCTGGGATTAAGGTTCACATTGTCTCCCGTTCTCCTTCAAATTGAACCCGTGGTCCATGGCCCTTCATCAATAAACAGATAGAAATATGCAATACAGTAGTGTTTCTTTTATTGTAGCCACTTTGGAGTGCTTAGTGAGTAGGAAGAATATTACATCCAGTAAATGAGAGTAGTTCACAGTACAAAATATTGTGATGCAGACCCTAAGCATTTTTTTCATTTGGTACATTTGGCCTATAGTATATATGTTAAATTAAACCTAAACAATTTACAAGGGTCAGAATATGGTTAAAGCTACAGCCTCAGCACCCTGAGGTTGTGGGGTCAAACCCAAGCTGCTCCTTGTAAACCTGGGCAACTCACTTAATCCCCCCCACCATTGCCCCAGATACATTAGATAGATTGTAAGTCCACTGAGACAGACAGGGGGAAATGCTTGAGTAACTTCTGGTTTTATGAAACTGGAAGCTACATCAGAGAGGGACTCGGCTGAAGGAAGGCCTCAGAGCAGGCCTCTGAAGATTTTGCAGTGTGGCAGCAGTTTTACCTGAAGGAACCAGCTGCACCGATGATGGCTCCAGAGTTAGAACTGAAGGATGCTGGTGCTGGATCTGGCCTGGAGGAAGGAGAGATTTTGGACCCATGTAGGGTTTGGGGCAGGAGAGGAGAAAGGTACTGGACTTAGGGAAGAGAGACGTGCCAGACCTAAACCTGGGAGCTGGAGGGAAGGGAGAGGTACTGGATTTGCAGCTCAGAGCCGAAGCTAGAGGGAAGGGAGAGAGATGTTGGACCCAAGGGAGAGGGGCTAAAGGGAAAAGGGAGGTTCTGGATCCTTGGGGAGTGTTAAGAGAAGGGAGTGAGGAACTGGATCGCTGGAGGGAAGGGTTAGCTAGGGGTTCAATCCATGGGAAAAGTGCTGAGGGAAGGGAGAGAGGTTCTGGACCTGCAGGGAGGAGTAAAGGGAAGGGAAAGAAATGCTGAACCAAAGGGATGAAGAGAGTGAAATATTTAACACAATGGAAGGGGTGGAGGGAGGGAGGAAAGAGAGGGCGAGAGACACATTGGTGTAAGGGAGTAAGAGGGGAGAAGCTGGACATGGAGATATACGAAGAGAGGGAGATAGTGGGCATGGATGGGAGCATAGGGACAGGGACACAAAGGAGAACGCTGCATTTGGGAGGGGGGGTATATGGATATCAGCACTAAAAAGTGTAACCCTAAGGTCACTGCAGTTGCCAAATATGTCCAATATATAATACAATCTATAGTTAGCTAACTGTTTTAATCCTTGGGGAGAATGTTTAGACTTGAAGAAATAAGAACCTATCCCAAATGTTATAAATAAATGGACATCAGTATGAGCTCTCAAAATGTAAACGAGGGATTTTGAGCTCAGGCAGTAACTCATAGGTGACCAGCACCAGACATAAGCCTATACGAGAACTGCCTCATACATCATTTAGTCCTGATAAGTGCAATCTGTGAATTAAAATACTGAATAAATAAAGGTCAAACAATCACACCGGGGAGAAAAAATATATTAAAAAAATAAATGAAAACTAAACTGAATAAGAACATAAGCAGTGCCTCTGCTGGGTCAGACCTGAGGTCCATCAAGCCCAGCAGTCTGCTCACGCGGCGGCCCATCAGGTCAAGACCTGTATATAGCCCTCTATCTTTACCCTTCTATCCCCTTTTCCTTCAGAAAATTGTCCAATCCCTTCTTGAACTCCAATACCGTACCCTGTCCTATCACTCCCTCTGGAAGCGCGTTCCAGGTGTCCAACACCCATTGGGTGAAGAAGAACTTTCTAGCGTTGGTTCTGAATCTGTCCCCTCTTAATTTTTCCGAATGGCCTCTCGTTCTTGTAGTTGTCAAAAGTTTGAAGAATCTGTCCCTCTCTACTCTCTCTATGCCCTTCATGATCATATCCCCTCTAAATCTCCTCTTCTCCAGGGAAAAGAGTCCCAGTTTCTCCAATCTCTCAGCATATGAAAGGTTTTCCATACCTTTTATCAATCGTGTTGCTCTTTTCTGGACCCTCTCGAGTATTGCCATATCCTACTTAAGGTACGATGACCAATGCAGTACTCCAGATGCGGGCGCACCATCGTTCTGGTTGTAATATCTTTCTTGATAATACCAAGCATTCTATTTGCTTTCTTAGAGGCCGCTGTGCACTGCGCCGACGGCTTTATTGTCTTGTCCACTATTATCCCCAAGTCCTTTTCCAGGGTACTTTCACCCATTACCATCCCTCCCATCATATAGCTGTACTTCGGGTTTCTGCTTCCTACATGCAAAACTTTATATTTCTCCACATTAAACCTCATCTGCCATCTCGTCACCCACTCTCCTAGTTTGCTCAGGTCCCTTTGTAAATCTTCACAGTTCTCTTTAGTCTTAACTCCACTAAATAGTTTGGTGTTGTCTGCAAATTTTATTACCTCACACTTCGTCCCTGTTTCTAGATCATTTATAAATATATTGAACTGCAGCGGTCCGAGTACTGACCCTGCAGAACACCACTCGTGACCCTCCTCCAGTCAGAGTAATGGCCCTTCACTCCTACCCTTTGCATCCTTCTCGCCAACCAATTTTTGATCCATCTATGCACATTTCCTTCCACCCCATGGTTCTTCAGTTTCCATAGTACTTTGTCAAAGGCTTTTTGGAAATCTAAGTATACGATGTCTATGGAATCCCCTTTGTCCATCCATTTGTTAATTCCTTCGAAGAAGTGCAATAAGTTCGTTAGGCACAATCTTCCCTTGCATAAGCCATGTTGGCCTGTTTTCATCAGTTTATTATTTTCTAGATGCTCATCGATGCTGACTTTTATCAGTGCTTCTACCATCTTCCCCGGAACTGAAGTAAAAATTTACCGGTCTGTAGTTCCCCAGGTCACCTCTCGATCCTTTTTTAAAGATGGACGTAACATTAGCTATCTTCCAATCCTCTGGGATCATGCCTGTTTTCAGGGATAGATTACAAATCTGCTGTAGTAGTTCCGTTATTTCCTCCTTTAGTTCCCTAGGGCAGTGTTCTTCAACCTTTTGACACTTCTGGACCAGCGGAAATAAAATAATTATTTTGTGGACCAGCACCAATCCGCGGACCGGCAGTTGAAGAACACTGGGCTAAGTCTTGCCCATCTCCACCCCAGACCCCGCCTCCATAATAGTACTAATTGTAACACCATTTTTTCCATTAATTTTTCATATATACACACAATATAATGGTTTTTGTAAAGGAAGATCATGCCAAATGAACCTACTGCACTTCTTTGAGGGGATAAGCGAACAATTGGACAAAAAAGGATGCAGGACGGAGGTTGCGAACTACAGACCGGTGAGTCTCACATCAAGCTAATGGAAACTCTAATCAAACGCCAATTGGATACGATCCTGAACGAGGAGAATCTACGAAATCCTCGTCAACATGGATTTACAAAGGGGGGGTCCTGCCAATCCAACCTAATCAGCTTCTTTGACGGGGAAGCTGGACGTTGGGGAGTCCCTGGACATCGTAGACGTGGACTTCAGCAAAGCATTCGATAGCGTACCACACCGCAGGTTGTTGAGCAAGATGAGTTCTATAGGATTGGGATACACATTGACAGCATGGGTTGGGGACTGGCTTGGAGGTAGGCTTCAGAGGGTGGTGGTGAATGCACCCCCTCCGAAACGACGGAGGTGATCAGTGGAGTGCCGCAGGGCTCGGTCTTGGGCCCGATCCTGTTCAACATCTTCATAAGGGACTTGGCTGATGGGCTTCGAGGTAAAATAACGCCATTCGCCGATGACGCAAACTATGCAATGTAGTAGGCAAGAACACAACAGACAAAAGCACAGTGCCTGTCGATAACTCAATGCCCGACAGTATGGTGCACGACCTACTCCTACTGGAACGCTGGTCCAGGACCTGGCAACTAAGTTTCAATGCCAAAAAATGTAAAGACCTTGGCAGCCAAAATCCATGCAAGACTTACACCCTTAATGGTGAGATCCTAGCGAGGACTGTAGCAGAACGAGAATTAGGGATGATCATCAGTGAGGACATGAAGACGGCCAAGCAAGTGGAGAAAGTTTCATCTAAGGCTAGACAAATCATAGGTTGTATAAGTAGGAGTTTCGTCAGCCGTAAGCCCAAAGTCATTATGCCATTGTATAGATCCATGGTGAGACCCCATCTGGAATACTGTGTACAATTCTGGAGGCCGCATTACCGCAAAGATGTTCTGAGACTTGAGTCGGTCCAGCGAATGGCCACCCGGATGGTCTCGGGACTCAAGGATCTCCCGTATGAGGAACGGCTGGATAAATTGCAGCTTTACTCACTCGAGGAACGCAGAGAGAGGGGAGACATGATCGAGACGTTCAAATATCTCACAGGCCGTATTGAGGTGGACCCACGGCAACAAGAGGGCATCCGTGAAAAATCAGGGTCGGGAAACTGCACGGTGACACCAGGAAATACTTCTTCACCGAAAGGATGGTTGATCGCTGGAATAGTCTTCCACTACAGGTAATTGAGGCCAACAGCGTGCCTGATTGTAAGACAAAATGGGATCTTCACGTGGGATCTCTTCACAGAGAAAGGTAGGGGAGGGTTATTGGAGTGGGCAGACTGGATGGGCCATGGCCCTTATCTGCCATCTGTTTCTATGTTTCTATGTAAGGTGACCCCATAGACATCGTATATCTGGATTTCCAAAAAGCCTTCGACAAGATACCCTATGAGCGCCTACTAAGGAAACTGTGGAGCCACGGGGTGGAAGGGAACGTGCACAGATGGATCAAAAATTGGCTGGCAGACAGGAAACAGAGGTTAGGAGTAAAGGGACACTACTCTGACTGGAAAGGGGTCACGAGTGGTGTCCCACAGGGGTCAGTACTGGGACCGCTGCTGTTCAATATATTCATTAATGACCTGGAAACAGGGACGAAGTGCTAAGTTATAAAATTTGTGGATGACATAAAACTCTCCAGTAGGGTTAGAACTGTTGAGGAACGTAAAGAACTACAAAGGGACCTGAACATACTGAGTGAGTGGGCAAATAAATGGCAGATGAGCTTCAATGTAGAGAAATGTAAAGTCTTGCACCCGATGTATAGCTATACGATGGGAGGGATAGTAATGGGGGAAGGCAACCTAGAAAAGGACTTAGGGGTTTTGGTGGATAGAACAATGAAGCCGGCGGCACAATGCGCAGCGGCCTCAAAGAAGGCAAACAGAATGTTGGGCATTATCAAGAAAGGTATCACTACCAGAACGAAGGAAGTTATCCTGTCACTGTATCGGGCGATGGTGCACCTGCATTTGGAGCACTGCGTCCAATACTGGTCGCCGTACCTTAAGAAGGATATGACGATACTCGAGAGGGTCCAGAGAAGAGCAACAAGGATGATAAAAGGCATGGAAAACCTTTCATATGCTGAAAGGCTAGAGAAGCTGCGGCTCTTTTCCTTGGAAAAGCGGAGACTTAGAGGGGACATGATAGAAACTTATAAGATCATGAAGGGTATAGAGAAGGTAGAGAGGGACAGATTCTTCAGACTAGCGGGGAAAACAAAAACAAGAGGGCATTCAGAAAAATTGAAAGGAGACAGATTCAGAACAAATGCTAGGAAGTTCTTCTTACAGTCTATCCTGGGATAGACTGGAGTCTTGGAAACTCACAATGCACTAGGGAGACCAGATTCCTAGAGGTTATATAGGACTGCTTCATGGAGCAGCTTGTCAGAGAACTGACGAGAGGGAATGGCACTCTGGATCTAATCCTTAATGGGCTAAGAGGACCTGCAAAGGAAGTGGAAGTAGTGGGATCGTTGGGAAACATATGATCAAGTTCAAAGTTGAAGTAGGAATATCGAAGGGAAAGAGAACCACAGCGACAACTTTTAACTTCAAGAAAGGAAACTACAAAGCAATGAGGGTAATGGTAAAGAAGAAACTCAGGAACAACACAAAGAAATGGCAGACTGTAGAGCAAGCCTGGTCTTTATTCAAGGACACGGTAAGCAAGGCACAAAATTGGTATATCCCCAGATTCAGAAAAGGGTGCAAAAAGAGCCGAACAAAAGACCCGGCGTGGATAACTAAAGAAGTGAAGAAAGCGAAATGGAAAAAGGGCAAAACCGAGGAGAACTGGAAAGAACACAGGAAGTATCAAAAAGAATGCCACCTCGTGGTTAGAAAAGCAAAAAAAGAATATGAAGAGAGGCTAGCCAGGGAAGCA
Organism: Geotrypetes seraphini; assembly: GCF_902459505.1. Classification (NCBI taxonomy): domain Eukaryota; kingdom Metazoa; phylum Chordata; class Amphibia; order Gymnophiona; family Dermophiidae; genus Geotrypetes; species Geotrypetes seraphini. Next base: position 32,229,160 of record NC_047097.1, read on the forward strand.
TGAAATTTCAAACCGTTCTTCAGATATGTTAAAGGGAAGCAGCCGGCAAGGGAGGAGGTGGGACTGCTGGATGACGGAGATAGGAAAGGAATGGTGAAGGAGAAAAAGAAGTGGCAGATAGACTAAACATTTTCTTTTCGTCAGTATTTACAAAAGAGGGCACATCCAACGTGCTGGAACTTGAAAAAATCTTCAAAGGAGATCAAGCAGAAAAATTAACATCCATGGAGGTAAGCCTTGAAGACATACACAAGCAGATAGATAGATTAAAGACTGACAAATCTCCAGGCCTGGACGGAATCCACCCTAGGGAACTGTTCTTCAACCACCAGTCCATGGACCGGTGCCAGCCCACAGAAATTTTCTGCCGGTCCACAGGGCTGGCACGTCCATTGGGCCCAAAACGGTGTTCTTCAGCCACTGGTCTACAGTGCGATCAATGCGGTGTCTTCGGGCCGGCTCCCTGAGTGTTGCAGTGCACAAATCTGTGGGAAAAGGCTCCTATGCACATCCCATGCCTCATCTGGAAGCCTTCTCTTTGACATTGCAATGTCAGAGGGAAGGCTTCCAGATGACGCGCAAGAATGAAGGGGACAAAGGCAGAATTGGAGGCAAGATTAAGGGGGATAAAGGCATGTATAAGGGGGACAAACTATCTCAGTAAAAAAACACTCCATGCAAAAAGATAGAATGGACAGCCATGTATGTTAATGCCCGTAGCTTGGGCAACAAAATGCTGGAACTTGAAATGGAAATGAGAAACACCAACCTTGATGTAGTGGCAATATCAGAAACGTGGTTCTCGGAGTCCTACGGATGGGATACGATCATACCAGGATATAACTTACTCCGTCGAGATAGAGAGAGCAAATCAGGCGGAGGAGTAGCTCTGTACATTAGAGATGACATCAAAGTAACTAATATCACAGACATCAAGTATACAGGAGAATCCCTCTGGGTGAACCTTGCCAGGAGCAATAACAAATGCCTATATCTTGGTATTGTATACAGACCACCAAGACAAAAGGAGGATGCCAATGACGAACTAATGGATGACATAGAGACCATCACACTGCGTGGAGATACAGTGCTGGTGGGAGACTTTAATATGCCCGATGTGGACTGGAACAAACCTTGCGCTACAACCAGTGGCAGTAAGAGGCTACTTGCCTCCATGCAAGGAGCACACCTCAAGCAGATGGTATTAGAACCCACAAGGGACCAGGCAATCTTAGACCTGCTGCTCACCAACGGTGACAGCGTCACAGAGGTATCGGTGGGAGACACCTTGGCATCCAGTGACCACAACATGGTTTGGTTCCACCTCAAGAAAGGAATCAATTGGCCAAACACATCGACTAAGGTCCTAAATTTTAAGGGAACTAACTTTCAGGACATGGGGGACTATGTTTACATAGTGCTGCAAAACCAAAGCACAACAGACAAGGTAGAGGAACTATGGTCGACTCTAAAATCTATTTTGCAAGGAGCAACCAACATATACATCAAAACCGAGAGCAAACGACGCAGAAAAAATAGACCACAGTGGTTCTCCATGGAGATCTCAGAATTAGTAAGGCAAAAGAAAAAAGCTTTTGTAAACTACAAACAATCACAACGACCGGAAGCTAAAGAAACCTATCTGGCTATAGCCAGAAAAGTTAAAACGACAGTCAGAGAGGCCAAACTACGGATGGAAGAAAACATAGCTAGGCAAGTAAAGAAAGGGAAGAAATCCTTTTTTAAATATGTTAGCGATAGGAAGAAGAACACAAGCTGTATTGGGCGCCTAAAGAAATCTGACGGCGACTTTACAGACTTGGACGCAGACAAGGCAGAAATACTCAACAACTACTTCTGTTCAGTCTTCACCTGTGAAGCACTAGGATCCGGTCCTCAGCTACAATCAAAGGGGAATTTGGAGGACCCATTCCGGGACATGGAGTTTACTGAGGGCGAAGTCTACCAAGAATTATCGAAATTAAAAGTAAACAAAGCTATGGGCCCGGACGATCTACACCCTAGAGCAGTGATTCCCAACCCTGTCCTGGAGGAACACCAGGCCAATCGGGTTTTCAGGCTAGCCCTAATGAATATGCATGAGAGAGATTTGCATATGATGGAAGTGATAGGCATGCAAATTTGCTTCATGCATATTCATTAGGGCTAGCCTGAAAACCCAATTGGCCTGGTGTTCCTCCAGGACAGGGTTGGGAACCACTGCCCTAGAGTACTTCGAGAACTGAGGGATGTCCTGGCAGAGCCGTTAGCTGTGCTCTTCAGTCTTTCCCTGAGTGAAGGAAAAGTTCCCCTGGACTGGAAAACTGCCAATGTTATCCCACTCCACAAAAAAGGATGCAGGTCAGAAGATGAAAATTTTGGACCTGTGAGTCTCACATCGATAGTGAGTAAACTGATGGAGAAGTTGATCAAGAACAGATTGGACACATTTCTAGATGATGAAAGATTAAGGAATCCCCACCAGCATGGCTTTACAAAGGGAAGGGCATGTCAATCCAACCTGATAAGCTTCTTTGACTGAGTAATGAAAAAACTGGATGAGGGTGAGTCCCTGGATATCGTGTATTTAGACTTTAGTAAGGCTTTTGATAGTGTTCCACACCATAGGATATTGAACAAGATGTACTCGTTAGGACTAGGAAAAACACTGACAGCATGGGAACAAGACTGGCTTAGCGGCAGACTTCAAAGAGTCCCCTCAAAAACATCAAAGGTTACCAGCGGAGTGCCACAGGGCTCGGTCTTGGGCCCGATGCTATTTAATATCTTTATTGGGGACCTAACTCAGGGACTTTGAGGCAAAATTACATTATTTGCTGATGATGCAAAACTATGCAACATTGTGGGCAGAGCAGCACTATGGAGAAGGACCTGCTTCACCCCCTCTCCATTTTTTTGTCTCCATCCCCTCCCCTATGCTCTGGTATCTCTCTCTCTTCCTTTCCTTCCTTCCTTCTCACTCCACCCCTTGGTCTGGCATTTCTATCTCCTTCCCTTCTATCCCCCCATGCCCTGGCATTTCTCTCCTCTCCTATCTCTCCCTCCTTGCTCTGGCACCTCCTCTCCTCTGGTCTGGCATTTGTCTCCTTAGTTTCCCTCCCCTCCCCCTCCATAATCTGGCATCTCCTCTCCTTCATTTCTCTCCCTCCCGTCCTTTCCCCTGGTCTGGCATCTGTCTCCTTCCCCTCCCCACCATATGCCTGACATCTATCCCTCCCACTCCATGGTCTGATATCTCCTTTCCCTCCCTCCCATGGTCTTAGCATCTCTCTTTCTTCTCCTCTCCCTTCCCTGGTCTTCCTTCTCCCTCCTTCCCTCTCTCCCCAGTTGGGTGCAGCAGCAGCATATCTATCCCCCCCAGCAGATTAATTACAGGCTAAGGCAGGAGATAGGTCAGCGACGGAGGGAAGCTTACAACTTGCTGTTCTTGCTTGCTTCGGGCTTTCCTCGCTGCCTGGTCCTGCCTTTGCGGAAACAGAAAGTAGGCAGGACCCAGCAGCGAGGAAAGCCCGAAGCAAGCAAGAGCAGCAAGTTGTATGCAGCAAGTTGTAAGCTTCTCTCCCTGCCCTATTTCCCGCCTTAGCCTGTAGCAAATTGAACCCATGCTCCGGGGCTCTAATGGTAACACTGTGCATGCTGGCTTCCCTTCTCTTCCCTCCCCCCCTCGGGATGTAACTTCCGGTTTCAGAGAATAAGGGAAGAAGCTGGCACAGACAGTGTTACCATTAGAGCTCTGGAGCATGAGTTCAAGTCGCATGCTGGTACTTAAAAAAAAAAAAAAAAAAAAAAAAGCCAGGTGGGAGTTGAACACTGAACTTCCGACCTGGAGAGGCGAGGTAGGCTTCCCTCCCTTTGACTCAATTGCTGCTCTCTCTCCCGCCACTTCGCAGCCTGTAAACAAATTTAGCACATGTCGTGGAGCTCTAACACTGTGCGTGCTGCTGACGGCTTCCCTCCTCCTTCCTCCCCTCATGACATAACTTTCCCTTTCACTGATGGAAGAGGCAGAAGCACTGAAATGCTTTGCCTTTGCTGACTAAAACAGTTTTTGTTGGCATAAACAGGTAATGATGACCTCAATGAAGCTGATATATGTAGTACTCGCTGGGGTAAGGTAGGCATGAGGGAAGCTGGGGAGGAGATGCTGAACCACCGGGACACCCCCCCCCCCATGGTTCAGCATCTCCTCCCCAGCTCCCCTCGTGTCTACCTTACCCCAGCGAGTCAGCACTAGTACTACACATATCAGCTTCACTGAGGTGTTGCCACGCTGACTCTGATGCAATTTTTTAATTTTTTATTTTTTTGCCGCAGGAATACTGCTCATGCAGGGCGACAGAAGGCCTTGTTCCCGTTCCTGCCGTAAACCGGCTGCATTTTTCCCATTCCTGCGGACTTCCCCGTGTCATTCTCTAATTCTTGCGCACTCTTGCTAATTGTCAGAACCGAGCGGTTCGGTACCTGTGTATGGATGTGGCCAGGATGTCTGACAGATTCATCGTCATGATCCTCTCAAACTCCATTTGGTTGCAGCAGTATTTCAGGGAGTTGTTTCCCCTTCGACAGCAGTATATTTGTTCAGGTGGGTCACTTAGGCGGGGGCAGTAGAAGCCGGAGTGATAGCGCTCATTCTGTCCTACGTAGCCTTCACACAGCTGGTAGTTGAAAGGGAAAGCTACAGGAATAAAAAAATCAAGTCAAATACTTTTCCATGACATATAGGGCCTGATTCTGGAAATGGCACCCATTGTGGTAGCTGCTTAACAAAATGGACACCTACCGTACATCAATCTTCGGTAGGCATCACGTCCAGAATCACGTCTATCTTCCTCTACAGACGCCTTAAATGTTGGCCAGCATTTTGCAGGCCAACATTTAAGGCATCTGACTCGTGCCTAGGTACGCCTATGGAGGTCCAGCATAAATCACACCTATGTTGACCTTAAACATCCATAGGCAAGCCTAGATGCCCTCCATACATATGCAAACGCTGCCAATATTGTAGGTGTCCAAAGCCTGATGGATTTTAGGGTTTAATTTAATTACATGTTGCGTGAAGAAATATTTTCTCTTTTAACTTCATTACATGCCCCCTAGTCCTAGTCTTTTTGGAATGAGGCCTGCAAGTTCCCATAGAAAAATTCCTTCTTTCATAGACAGATACATATGGCTTTCACACGCATCAGCAATGTCTTGACCTATGAATGTGCCCTATACAACATGCCCTGCCCAATGAATTGCAGCCAAGCAGGGGAGGTGATGGCTGGGGCACAATTTTGGTCCTTTGCATCTTGTTCAGCTACGGCCCTGACACATATGGACAGCCATTTATTTTGATTGTGTTGATAAACTTGAAATATTAAATATTTAAATGCTGTTGAATTTTGATACTACAAATTTAAAGCCATTTCTTAGCTAATGACCTCTAAATTATCCAACAAATCTGCATACAAAGACCTAAACGGCCCATCCAGTCTGAACATTAGTTACACATGATTAAATTAACTTGTCTCTTCTGTGATATTTCAGGGTCATGGACTATAAAGTCCACCTGGTATTGTCTTAGATTCCAAATGCTGAAGTTACCTCCAAGCTCACTCCAGCCTGTTCAACCATCCTGTTTGCAGGAAGTCTAGGCCAGTAACATCCTCATGTTCCAAGTTAGTGGAGTTCCCATCAATGCCCTCCCCAGCCCAATCCTACACCAAATCATCACATATGTGACACAGACCGTGCAAGTCTGTCCAGTACCGGCCTTAGCTCTTTAATTTACATCCTTCGTTTTCTAATTAGAAATCCTCTATGTTTATCCCATGCTTTTTTTTTTAAATTCCATCACCGTTTTCCTGTCCACCACTTCCTTCCAGGGCATTCCAGGCATCTATCATACTCTCCTAACATTGCTCCTGAGTCTTCCTCTGACTTGCAAGGACCTTCACATACACTCATTTAGTGGTGTAGTAAGGGTAAGGTGTGCCCCTCCCCCACCGTGTGCGCACCCCCTTCCCTGTCCCCCGTACCCCCTTTGATGTTACTTTCTAAGTGTGGGTCCCGGAAGTGACATCAGAGAGAGTGCCAAATAGATAAGGGAGAAGGCAAGGGGCGTGCGTGGCAAGGAGAGGAGCGGGCAGTGAGCAGGTGGGTAAGCAGGAGTGGGGGCAGAGGAGGAGGGGTGCTGCGCCCTTAAGACTGCGACTGGGGCATACCACACCCCCCTTACTAACCTTCTGCACTCATGTATCTAGTCCTGAACAAACTGTGCATATCCCACATGTATATACACTTCCCCCCCCCCCCCCCTATTCACATAGAGACAAACACAACATGTGTGCAAAAATCATCTGCACATGCGGGGAGGGAGTACAACAGAAACAAAAGCAGTTAAGGCACAAAGGTGCTCTGGGGAGGGCAGGAGGGTCTTACCTTTCCAAAAGGAAACAAACAAGAATAGAGCTGAGAGGAACAACTTCACTGAACTAGTCTGCTTCATCTTCTTAGGCCGTCTGATCACAGGACATCACTTCACTGGCACTGGAGTGGGAAGAGATAAAAGACAAGAAACCACACACACTCCATTATCTCTTTCATCCATTATTTGTGACAATAAGCAGGCTTTAAAAGCTATTAAGGTCTGCTTTGCCAGTACAAACATTCTTAGTATTCCTGTTAGGTAAAAAGAGCTTCAGTTGAAAGAATAGTTCTTCAAGAGACTAGAGGTACGATAATATATCTTTCTGATATTGCTTACTAAATATTCCGGTCACAGACTTGTTGGTTAAGATGAGCAGTCACTTGATATGTTCAAAATCAGTTAGTTTTGCTACAGAAAAGCTTTTTTTTTTTGGGGGGGTGATATATTGTATAACTAACTCCAGATCATCAAACAGTAGAAAAGAAAAAGAAACCTACTGTATATAATAAAACTTGCATACTACGTTCACCCTTCCAATTGTACTTTTGGTGGTCACTATCCAAAATTTGTAAAATAAAGAAAAATACCACCATAATAGGTCCAGAAAAACCTCACCCAAAGATATCAAAAGCGTTCCACTCTTAGGCCCCCTTTAATCAAGCTGCGTTAGGGTTTTTTTTTTTAAATCACGGTATTCTCATAAGCATCAGAGCTTTTACCGCAGTGGCCTGCGATAAAAAAAAACAAAACCCAACCTCTTAACACAGCTTGATAAAAGGGGGCCTTAATGTCCAAGACTGGTTCCAACCGTTATAAAAACTTTTTTTTTCAATGTGGATACAAGATCTCAGGAAAATTTACTTCACCAGTAAAGAAGATTTGGAATATATACCACTTTGAAAACACTAAGGGACTATTTCAAGATAAGAAATATTTGACTTGGACTAAGGCCCTCTTTTACTAAGGTGTTCTCATGGGGGGTTTGGGGTTTGTTTGTGTTATTTGTATTGAAGTAAAATTCTACTACTTTTACGGTACGAGGTGACAAGGTTAATAAATATAGGCTTCGTTATTGTTAGTGACTATATTACAATTCCCCTCTCAAGGGAATTTATTGGCTCTTAGCTACACCTTTCAAAACTAGTACTGGAGTACAATTTTTCACCAAGGTGCCATTATTAGGAGGATTTTACAATACTACCAGATAGACAGAGTTATTTGTGGACAGATAGAGAAGACATTTGATCTTAGAGTCTAACACAGAAAACCAGACAACAACCTATGGGAGGGGAGTTAGTGGGTGGCGTCCAACTGAAAATGAGCCATGGCATTCTTGGAAACCACACAATAGCCCAGATGGGCAGCTTACTGGCCTCTAATGGAATTCAGAAAGATGTAAAAACTGTGTCAATTGAAATATTACGTACAGTATATCCAGTTCTAAAACTGTCTCTAAGGAGTCAGTAATTTAAGCCAATTAACATCGAAGCTAGGAAATATTGAGGTCGATATTCAAAAGCACTTATGCAGTTGGCAGCAAGGCTGATCACAAGTGCTTTTTTATTTATTTATTTAGCTTCAAGAAAACCAGTGTGGGCCATTTGAATGAATCGTTATGGGCATATGGGGGTCTTTTTACTAAAATGCATTACGATTGGGAGTTAATGCGGCTTAATGCAGGATTTTCCCATGCATTAACTGCAAATCCACCGCAGCACTTCATAGGGCATTTTCAATTTATTATCTTTTTTTTTTTTTTTAATTCAGGTTCTGCCCTAATGTTATCATTAGCATGCAATATCTGCTCAGAGTTATAACCAAAGCATTTACCATCCCCTAGTTAGGAGATATTAAAGCCATTGAAAAGACATTTGAAAATAAATGTCAAGGCGCCTAATAAGACAACACCAGAATCGGGCTTACGGAGGTGCTCTATGGTGCCAAATGCCACGGTAGGCGTGTCTAATGCTGCAAATGGTGTTGGGGCCATAAAGCACCTTCAGAGTCACAATTCATAAGAACATAAGAAGTGCCATCTCCAGAACAGACCCTAAGTCCATCAAGTCCGGCGATTCCCACAGGCGGAGGCCCCACCAGGTGTACCCAGGTCAAAAGAAGGTGCCAGAAATGTAGGCCTTGGAAACCCTGGCCTACATTTCCTGAAGGTGCGCTTCTCTGAAAGGCACCATTGTGTGATTGATACTTGATCAGTGGACGCTTTTAAGGTGGCCACTGACAATGGCACCCTCTAGAGCAGGAGTGTCCAACCTTTACATAAGAAATGGCTTCACTGGATCAGAGCCTACGTCCATCCAGTCCAGCGACCCGCACTCGCGGAGGCCAAGCCAGGTGTTCCCTGTTGAGAAACCTTGTTTACTCATATCCCTCAATGTGATTTGCGAGAAGATGTGCATCCAACTTGCCCTTGAATCCCGGAACAGTGGTCTCCATCACGACCTCCTCCGGGAGTGCGTTCCAAGCGTCCACCACTCGTTGTGTGAAGTAGAATTTCCTGATATTTGTCCTGGGCCTGGTGCCCCTCAGCTTCAGTCCATGACCTCTTGTCCAAGCCACATTGGCTTCCCTGGGCCGCAATGGCCGAAAAAAATGTTTCTGGGGCCGCACAAACACGCAAACATTGCAGCAAGACAGAGGAAGGAGCCGGCAAGATGGTAAACACCCGGGGGTAGCAAAGGAAAACACTGCATCACCCTCGACCGGGGCTGTGCAAAATACTTCATGGGGCCGCAGGTTGGACACCCCTGTTCTAGAGAATCAGTGTCTAAGTGCTCTGGTGTTAACTCAGGGCTCCTTTTATCAAGCCGCTTTAAACCACTGGCTGTGCTAGTCGCTACCGCCTCCCTTGAGCAAGCGGTACTTTTTGGGTTAGTGCGTGATGAAACGTTGCACGCGTTAACCCCACTAGTGTGGCTTGATAAAAGGAGCCCTGAGTTTTAACTAGTTCGCATGTAGTGAGTATTAACACTTCCAAGCACTCTCTCCCACATGACATGTCTCATCTAAAAAATACTTTTTTTTTTTTTTTTTTAAATCGGTAACATGTGACAAGTTGCATAAACGGCCACTGATCACTTGTCAATTACGCAGCGGCACCATTTATAGAATTGCAGCTTCATTTAAAGCAGGCGCCTTAAACGGAGGCCAACATTATCCATCCCTACATTTAAGGCACCCATGGATGCCTAAGGTAGCTTCTGGTGTAACGAAACAGGCAGAAGAGCCCCTCGCCTTGCGATACAAACACAGCAAAAAGAAAAGGCAACCAATGAATAAGCCTTTATTTGAAACAAAAAAACTCCCAAGGATCCCAGCTTCAGCATATTAGAAGACCTCAGGGAACACTGCTGATGCGTGGGAGTGGCAATTTCCACGCGCAGTAAAGCACGCCATCCTTAGGCATGCCTAGGTGCTTCCGTAGGCATGCAAACAGCACCTTCAATGTAGGCTCCGTTCACCACATCTTTTTTTTTTTATGTGCATCCTGATTGGTTAGTTAGACGGCAGTAGGACTTCAGGATGCCGTTACTAGAATCTGGGTCTTAACGCTTTTAGCAAAAGGGCTCCATAATTTTGTCATATAGCCAAAATGAGGTTAGGAATGTGTGTGTAGGCCTCAGATCTAGAGTGCAGAGCCAGTTTTATTACAAGAGATGTAATAAAAATCCTTTATCAAGTATTTGTTGAGAGCACAGAGCCCTCCAGTCTTTTCTGGTATGAGAAAATACTTGGAGTAGAACTCTCAGTCTATCTCCTACAGGAGGTACTTGTTCGATGGCAATAAGTTGGAGATCTTTTTCAAGGTAATATAAAGAAGACTCTCTAGGAGGGTGATTTGGAGGTCTCTTGTGGAGACAAAGGGAGTCCAAAAAGGAGGTGCTTTATGATATGAAGGCATTTCAGTGCCCCAAGTTGTCTAGATTCTCTTATCAAATATTGCTAGTTTAACCTGGTATCAGCAAAAACATGATCTGCCTTACTAGGTCAGACCAAGGGTCCATCTAGCCCAGTTTCCAACAGCGACAAGTTCTGGACACAAATGCCCGACAGTCCTAAAAAGTGGCTTTCCCGGGTCTACCTGAAGAATTCATTCATAGATTTTTCCTTCAGGAATTTGCCTAAACTTTTTTTTTTTAAATCAGCTACATTAATTGGGTTTTGTTTGTGGGTTTTTGTTTTTTTTTACTATTTGCTCTTGTGCTCTTGCAAAGAGTTACAGAGCTTAACTATATGTTTACTGGACACATATTTTCTCCTACTTGTTCTAAATATGCCACCATGTAACTTCATAGTGTCTTCTAGTCTTTGTACTTTTTAAAAATAAACTATCAATTCACATTTACCCTTTCAGCTCCATTCCGGATTTTATAGATCTCAATCTCCCCTTAGCTGTCTCTTCTCCAAGCTGAAGAACCCTAATCTCTTTATCCTTTCCTCATATGAAGATTCTACCCAATGGCATACCTAGCATATGGTCACCTCACTCATCGTTCCAATTTCCAGATCTTTTTTTTTTTTCTTTTTAAATTCTTTATTCATTTTCAATAAGTGCAATACAAATTAAATACATTTTATATTTAAGACATCACTTAATACTATTTCAAGAAACAAATCAATCTATATCCCTTCCCCCACCCTATCTCATAACTATTATAAATTTTTAATTTAATAATCAAATCTTCAAAACTCTCATTATGATATACATTTCATATCCATAAGATCATTTATAAATAAATTAAATAGCACCGGTCCCACAGACCCCTGAGGCACTCCACTGTTTACTCTCCTCCATTGAGAAAAATGACCATTTTAACCCTACCCTCTGTTTTCTATCCGATAACCAATTCTTTATCCACAACTGAACTTTGCCATCTATCCCATGACTCTTTAATTTTCTCAGGAGCCTTTTGTGAGGAACTTTATCAAAAGCTTTCTAAAACTCTGTAACTCCTCCCCACTCTCTGTTACCCAAAACCCCCCTTTTTTCTCCGTTCTCTCAACCCATAACCATCCTTTGGAGTTCCATTTTATCTTAGTCCTGTAAACCATGCCGAGCTCTACAACCGTGGAGAAGATGCGGTATACAAACCTAAGGTTTAGTTTACTTTAGTTTAGATACACGATATCAACTGGTTCACCTTTATCCACATGTTTATTCACACATTCAAAGAAGTCAAGCTAATTAGTGAGGCAAGATCTCCCTCGACTGAACCCACGCTCACTCCGTCTCATTAAATCATGTTTGTCTATTTTATTTTTTATAATTGTTTCCACCATTTTGCCTGGCATTGAAGTCAGGTTTACCGGACTGTAATTTCCTAGATCTCCCCTGGAGCCCTTTTAAAATATTGGCGTAACATTCAAGTACTACAGATGATTTTAGCGACAGGTTACAGATCGCTAACAGCAGCAATTTCATGTGTGAAATTTTATTCCACTTCTACCAACCAACAATCTCAAAAATCACAGGTTGATAATCTAATCCCTGAAAAAGACCTGATTAAATTAGATGGACACATAAGATCTAATTGCCCATTGTCAGCCATACTTTTCTCGTCAATATAAATTCATTGCACTTTAATAGAGGGATTGCTAACACATTTGATTAGTAGTTATCCCTCTTGTCATTCTAATTATCACCTTTGTTGATGTTCTTTTTTAGAAAAGCTCTTTAGCAGTAATAACAATGGGTGCAGCTAGTCTAGTCTTTGTTATTAACCATCGTGAAGCAACCTTGAAAAACCACACAAAGGAAAACTTAAGAAATGCAATATTTTAAAACAGAGGAGCTCAACCTTAGCAGGTATCATAAGAAATAAAAGTAAAAAAAAAAGCATTAAGAACAAATGTACTTGTTTTTTTGCCAGGTACTAGTGACCTGCATTGACCACCGTGAAGACGGGTTACTTGGCTAGATGGACCATTCATCGGACCCAATAAGGCTGTTGTAGTGTGGTAAGCCAGGCAGTAGCAGCAGCACAGTTTGGGCCAAATCCTGAATTCGGATTTCGGTGCTGAAATAGAAATGTAGTTAGTCTCTACCAAAGGTGGATGTAATGGTCACAGCTGTCCCCAAGAAGACAATTCCTGTTGAATCGTTTGTGGTATTAAGGGATCCTCAGCATTGAACAACAGAAGCCCTCTGGAAGAGACTCTTTAGAGATCTTTGCTCTGGTACTGCAAGCGTCTTTAGTGGAGGTTTATGTGGCTCAAACTTGTTCTTATGTTAGCCAAGTATAAGACAATCAAGCCATTGTGACATCACTGCTGGAATGAGGCATTATTCATATAGCCCGTCCTCCCAAAGGAACCAGGACAGGTTACAAGAGTACATTCATAGTATGTGTAGGACAAACTTTGGTGAGGAATACAGACTTTACAGCATGTACAGTGTAGACATAAGATACAGACTTAGTGGACGTAGGGTGGATTAAATTGCAGCGTAGATATAACATGGAGGTAAAATAGCTTTTATTAGCAGGTGGGAGCGTCTTGTTGTGGTAATTCTGGTTATATTTGCGGTGGCATGCCAGTTTTAGTGAGATTCTGTTTGGTGTAATTAGGTAGTGTCTTTGAGATCCATCCGTCAGGGGTGTAGACGCGGGTCGTTAAGGAGCTGGGTTTGTAAAGAGGAAAGCTTTCACGGCTTTCCTGAAGTTCCAAAGACTGGCTTGTGATCAAATGGACGGGCGCCATAATCTAGGTATGTAATGAGAATAAGAGCTCTGAAATGTTGCTGCTCTTTGGGCAGGGGTCTCAAAGTCCCTCCTGGAGGGCCGCAATCCAGTCGGGTTTTCAGGATTTCCCCAATGAATATGCATGAGATCTATGTGCACGCACTGCTTTCAATGCATATTCATTGGGGAGATCCTGAAAACCTGACTGGATTGCGGTCCTCAAGGAGGGACTTTGAGATCCCTGGCTTTGGGTTTCTGTCAGGATACGGGGTTTTAAATGGGAAAAGTGTCTCTCTTCTTCTGCTGATACTTTTTCAGTTTCAGCAGATTTCTCGATTGACCTGTAGTTGCTGATGTTAAGAGATTGTTAAAGCAGTTTTCAAAATCGCACTGCTATCAGGACGGAATCAGCCTCAACAGAATTTGTGACCTGACTCTCAGATGCCCTTGGTGACACTGTTTTAACATAAATTTTGAAGGATGTTTCTCATAATGCTGATGATTTAGCAAATTATTGCCCAATAGCTGGTACACTACTTTTTCTTAAAATCGTGGCATTTTAGTTGCAGATCAATTAAGAACATAAGAACATAAGAAATGCCTCCGCTGGGTCAGACCTGAGGTCCATCGCGCCCAGCAGTCCGCTCACGCGGCGGCCCATCAGGTCCAGGACCTGTGCAGTAATCTTTTATCTATACCCCTCTATCCCCTTTTCCAGCAGGAAATTGTCCAATCCTTTCTTAAACCCCAGTACCGTTCGCTGCCCTATAACGTCCTCTGGAAGCGCATTCCAGGTGTCCACCACACGTTGAGTAAAGAAGAACTTCCTAGCATTCGTTTTGAATCTGTCCCCTTTCAACTTTTCCGAATGCCCTCTTGTTTTTTTATGTTCTGAAAGTTTGAAGAATCTGTCCCTCTCTACTCTCTCTATGCCCTTCATGATCTTGTAAGTCTCTATCATATCCCCTCTAAGTCTTCTCTTCTCCAGGGAAAAGAGACCCAGTTTCTCCAATCTCTCAGCATATGAAAGGCTTTCCATCCCCTTTATCAGTCGTGTCGCTCTCCTCTGAACTCTCTCGAGTAACACCATATCCTTCTTAAGGTATGGTGACCAATACTGGACGCAGTACTCAAGATGCGGACGCACCATTGCCCGGTACAGCGGCAGGATAACTTCTTTCGTTCTTGTTGTAATACCCTTCTTGATTATCCCCAGCATTTTATTCGCTCTCTTGGCGGCCGCTGCGCACTGTGCCGTCGGCTTCATTGTCATGTCCACCATTACCCCCAAGTCCCTTTCTTGGGTACTCTCATTCAATAACATCCCTCCCATCGTATAGCCGTGCCTCGGGTTTCTGATTCCCACATGCAGTACTTTACATTTCTCAACATTGAACTTCATCTGCCATCTTTCTGCCCATTCTCCCAATTTGTCCAAGTCCCTTTGCAATTTTTCACAGTCCTCCTTTGTCCGAGCTCCACTAAATAGTTTGGTGTCGTCCGCAAATTTTATTATCTCACTCTTTATTCCTGTTTCTAGATCATTTATGAATATATTAAATAGCAGCGGCCCGAGCACTGAGCCCTGCGGAACACCACTCGTGACCTTCCTCCAGTCTGAGTAGTGTCCCTTCACCCCTACCCTCTGTTTCCTACCCGCTAACCAGTTTCTGATCCATCTATGCACGTCTCCGTCCACCCCATGGTTCTTCAGTTTCCGGAGTAGACGTTCATGAGGCACCTTGTCAAAGGCTTTCTGGAAATCTAGGTATGTGATGTCTGTGGGGTCTCCTTTGTCCATCTGTTTGTTAATTCCCTCGAAGAAGTGCAATAAGTTGGTCAGACACGATCTCCCCCTGCAGAAACCATGTTGGCTGGTTATCAGAAGTTCGTGTTTTTCAAAATGTTCATCAATTTTTTCTTTTATTAGTGCTTCCGCCATTTTCCCCGGAACAGAGGTCAGACTCACCGGTCTGTAGTTTCCCGGGTCTCCTCTTGATCCCTTTTTAAAGATGGGCGTAACGTTGGCTATCTTCCAATCCTCCGGAATCACACCTGTTTTCAGAGATAGGTTGCAAATTTGCTGTAGTAGTTCCGCTATTTCCTCCTTTAGTTCCTTCAGCACCCTTGGATGGATTCCATCCAGACCCGGGGATTTGTCAGTTTTTAGTTTTTCTATCTGTCTGCGCACATCATCAAGGCTCACTTCTATGGATGTTAACTTTTGTGCTTGATTTCCATTGAAGAATTGCTCAGGTTCCGGTATGTTGGTTGTGTCTTCGTTTGTGAATACAGATGAAAAGAACATGTTAAGTCTTTCTGCGACCTCTTTCTCTTCCTTCACCGCTCCCTTCCTGTCTCCGTCATCCAGTGGTCCCACCTCCTCCCTAGCCGGCTGTTTCCCTTTAACATATCTAAAGAACGGTTTGAAATTTCGTGCTTCCCTGGCTAGTCTCTCTTCATACTCTCTTTTGGCTTTTCGAACCACACGGTGACATTCTTTTTGATACTTCCTGTGCTCTCTCCAGTTTACCTCAGTTTTGTCCCTTTTCCATTTTCTGAATGAATTTTTCTTATTGTTTATCGCTTCCTTCACTATTTTAGTTATCCACGCCGGGTCTTTTATTCGACTCTTGTTGCACCCTTTTCTGAATCTGGGGATATATAGATTTTGCGCCTCGCTCACCGTGTCCTTGAAAAAGGACCAGGCTTGTTCTACCGTCTGCCATTTTTGGGAAGTGTTCCTAAGTTTCTTCTTTACCATTCCCCTCATTGCTTCGTAGTTACCCTTCCTGAAGTTAAAAGTTGTCGCTATGGTTCTCTTTCCTTTCAGTATTCCTACTTCCATCTTGAACTTGATCATATTATGATCGCTGTTTCCCAACGGTCCCACTACTTCCACTTCATTTGCAGGTCCCCTTAGCCCATTTAGGATTAGATCCAGAGTGGCATTTCCTCTTGTCGGTTCTCTAACAAGCTGTTCCATGAAGCAATCTTGTACAGCCTTCAGAAATTCTGTCTCCCTAGCACATCTTGAGCTTCCGAGACTCCAGTCTATCCCAGGGTAGTTGAAGTCTCCCATAATAACCGTGTTACCGCCTTTGCATTCTCGCTTCATCTCGGCTTCCATTTCTTCATCGATGTCTCCGGTTTGTCCGGGTGGACGATAGTATAGGCCTATCTTTATTTCAGGCCCTTTCCTTCCTGGTATTTTAACCCATAGTGATTCTAGCTTGTTGGTAGTCTCCGCTGTGTCCATTCTTGTCGATTGTATGCTTTCTTTTATGTATAGTGCTATCCCACCGCCTTTCTGTCCTGACCTGTCCTGGCGATAGAGCTTGTACCCCGGCAGTGCTGTATCCCATTTGCTTTCCTCATTCCACCATGTTTCAGAGATTCCAATGATGTCTATGTCCTCCGCAATGATCATGGCTTCTAATTCCCCCATTTTGTTTCTTAGGCTCCTTGCATTAGTATATATACAATTTAGCTCCTGGAATTTTGCTGCCTTTAATTCCTTTCCCTGTGCTTCGGTCTTTAGATACTTCTCTTTGGCTACAATCTTTCTAACCTTCTCTTCTTGGTTAGTCGACTCCTGTAATTTGTCCATTGTTTCTTCCCAGCCTTTTTTCCCCTCAGTATCTTCACGGGATACCTTTTTCCGAAACATCGACGCTTGGTCGACTGTCGGCTTTCCCCTTCTTCTTAGTTTAAAGCCTGTTCTATTCCTCTCTTGACATTGTCTTCTTGGAATCCCATCATTTACTTGTGACAATCTGCCTTTAATCTAATCTAATCCTTAGGTTTGTATACCGCATCATCTCCACGTTCGTAGAGCTCGACGCGGTTTACAGTAGGAGAAATAGGAAGGAACTACAACAGAGGGTTAGAGGTAGAAGTGTGAAGAAAATTGAGAGGACTTGGGATGCCAAGATATAAGAGTTTCCTTGATTCCTAAGTTGGAGGGAGACTTACATTTTTTGAGAAAAGATTCAGTACAGAAAACTTACTGGGGACATTATTGCATAAAATTCATCAAAGGTTCACCCAAGGTGATGCTGCAATTTGATTTGAGCTCCGCTTTTGACCTGATATATTAACCTTTCGGTTTGGGGGGGAACTGGGGGTTAGGGGATTCTATTATGGATCTGTTAGGGATCTATTAGGGGATCTGTTATGTTTTGCTGGATTTGTTTGCTTGCACTTTGAAAATTAATACATACATTTAAACATAACCTTTCGGTTAAGACTCGACAGGAATCTCTGGCCCTGTATTGAGTTGATTTCAGAGATTCCTTACAGAAAGGAATACTGAAGTGTCTGTAAGGTGGAAATTGAACTGCAGAGCTCCTCAGGGATCACCACTTTCTTGGAATCTTTCACGCATATGAATTGCCGTTTTAATGACATCACTATTTTGCTTCCATTCATCATTTTCACCTGCAGTTCCTCATGTTCAGGAAAGTTTTACCGTAGCGCAAGAGTGGACGATAGAGACAAGGTTAAACTTAACCCTCCCTTCTACAAAACCGCAAAAGCATTTTTTAGGGCCAGCTGGAACGCCGAATGTTCTGCGCTGATCCCAATGCTCCCAGAGGCACCAGCCTGCTCCAAAAAAACACTTCCTATGAGCGTCAAGAGCATTTTACCTCACTGGTCCGCACTAACAACCTCGAATGAGGTTTAGTAAAACCGAGTGTTAAGGTTCCAAAAATGACCTCTACAAGATGTAATTTTATTTGCTGAGACTATATTATTAGTGCAGCCCCACTTTAAACCCACAGGCTTGCACAGGCAGTCGGGGCAGGAAGGAAGGCATGTTTGGGCCTGACTCTCCTGCTTCCATGTGGCAGCCTCTTCCCTCCTTCCTTCATTGCGGGCCCGTGGGTTTAAAGTGGGGCTGCACTGCGGCGTGCAGCCCCGCTTTGGGCCCACGGGCTCGCACTGGAGGGAAGGCGGCAGAGCCAGGGGGAGCAGAGAGGACATGTCAGGCAGGCATTCGGGGCAAGCAAGCCCAGGGGTGCAGGACTGCGAGAGCCGGGACAGGCAGATCAGGGCTGCAGGAGATGGGGGCTGATAGCGTCGCTGTCCAATTTGCATGTGTTTCTCCTCATTTGCATGCACGGATTCGAAGTGGATCGCAGGAGAGGTAAGTGAATCAGGCCAGAGGGAAATTTGCTTAAGGGGTCACAAACCGATCAATACAAGATCGGTTTGCTTAATGAATCTAGCCCTTAATTAACTGACTGTTAATTAGCCCTAATTTGGATCCATGCCCAAACTCCCTAGTGAGCAACTGCTTCCTCCAATCCTTCCGCAAACACCTGAAGACTTGGCTCTTTTCAAAAATCTAACACCTCCCTCTCTTTGGTACCCTGTCCCTCTTTATCTTCCTAGCTCCTTTCCTATAACCCTTCATTGTAGCTCCTTTTCAACCTAACCCTGTAAACCGTGCCGAGCTCTACGCTTGTGGAGATGGCGCGGTGTACAAACCTAAGGTTTAGTTTAGTTTAGATTAGTAATTATTTAAGATGTTTATGAGAATTATATGTTAATCAGGCAGGATTGTTTTCTTCTGTTTTATTGTAATTTTCACTATCTTCTGGCAATTTACTGGAAAACAAAGATGCCCAGAGATGCCAGATCACTCAAGTCCAGGCTGGAGACGTTTTGTCCTGTCCAGGTTTTGAATTGGCACAGCTAACCTCAGCACCCTGAGGTTTGTGGGTTCGCACTCACACTGTTCCTTGTGACCCTGGGAAAATCACCTAATTCCCCCATTGCCCCCAGATACATTTAATAAATTGTGAGCCTGCTGGGACAGACAGGGAAAAATGCTTGAGGTCCTGAATAAATTAATGTAAACCGTTCTGAGCTCCCCTGGGATAACCAGAGCTGGTATTGTGACATCATAATGCCTCATTCCACCAATAAGAGCCAACCTCATCAGTGATGTCACAATGGCTGGATTGTCCTTTACTTGGCTCACTTTCACTACATTTGATTTCTAGAGTGGCGCAGTGGTTAAAGCTCCAGCCTCAGCACCCTGAGGTTGTGGGTTCAAAGTACCCACACTTTTCCTTGCGACCTTGGGCAAGTCACTTAATCCCCCCCATTGCCTCAGGTACACTGTGAGCCCACCAAGGCAGACGGGAAAATGCTCAAGTACTTGACTAAGTTCATGTAAACCGTTCTAGGAGAATAGTATAGAAAATGGAATACATAAACAAAAGCAGTGTGGGATTTGGAGTGCCACTGAAATCAGTGCTGCACAAATCCCATATTGCAACTAGGACGAGATGGTGAGAAATCTAGGACTTTCCCTAAATATCCAGCTGAGGCACTTGTTTATCAGTCACTCACCTGTGCTGCTTCAGATGTCACCGTTAACTCTGCACTTAAGGTCCTTTCAAGTTGGTCTGGCAAGACCTTGACTCCCTGGACTCTACTCATCCAAAGCCCACTTGTGTGCATTCACAGTTGCTTCATCAGAACGATTTTGCTTTTACATGTTTCATTCTCCTTTTGAAAGAGGGAAATTGAAAAGAAAAGAAATGAACATAGTCCCTGGTGGAGGTTTTCATGCACCTGTTTCAAAATAACCGGCTCCAGATGGGAGACCTAAAGTTCAACTCTAGTAGATGATGGAGCTGGGTAAAAAGCGGATCATCCCGGTTGAAAACAATTTCGGCTCCTGCGATTCATGCTGATTGTGGGCGGTGATGCTTCAGCCTCTCGTCCCTTGTTTTTCTAGCTCAGAGTAGCAATTGCCTGCCTGAATAGTTCAGGCAAAACATATGCAGCAGCCCCGTGTGGTCGCCCTTCCCCAGGGTAACAACCGGTTTGTGAGCCTCGATCAGACGCTACAGAAAAGTTCCTGGTTGCTTTTATTCACCTGCGACTTAATAAGACGAGATTTTAAATGGAATTACTATTTCCTGCCTGCATCTCCTTGATAAGGACTCCTTTGGGAAAACGCACTTAAATCCCAGGCTTTAGCTAATGCCAGTCACCACAACAACCGGAGGGATGGAAAATTGGTGGTGGGGGGGAGGGATATAGCCGAGCAGAATGGAACCAGTAAGGCATCTCAGCGAGTTGGGGGAAAGCTGTGATCTCAGCAGCTGCTAAGCCGGACAGAAGTTAATTACATGTTATATGCTCTGATGCCAAATAAACATGCAAACGCCTTGCAGTGAAAATAAAACAGATGTAGGTAATGAATCCGGAATTTGGTGGCAACTGAAAAGATATGTCTGATAATTTTGTGACCTGGGCAGGGTGGGAAGGGTAAGTTGGCAATGGAGACCCCACATTCACTTTCCTTCCTTCATCTGTGAATTTGTTCTCTACCCTTAGCCTCTGTGCTTCAGAGCAAGCAGCTAAGGACAGAATTCATGTTGCCTTTATCCCAGAAGGACTTGATTTGAACCGCAAGGTAATGGCAGAATAGAAATCACTAATGTAATGCAATTTGCCTGTGAGCTCTGGAGGGGCATTTTACACTCCCTTCAATGCACACTGAATTGATCGGGAGAAAAAGGTTCAAAAGATACTCCAGACACTGAAAATGCATCCTTTTAGGCTCCGGTCTTTCACGATCAATTAGGTATTCTTGGTTTGTAAGCTAGAAAAACTGTTTTCACCTTGAGCTGGCCTCCTCAAACTAGCCCCTGCCTTCTTTCCTACACACTGGTGTGACCCATCTCTATGAAAGGCTGAACTTGTGCTTCAGGACTGGTTCGTTTCACCCTCTTGAGGCACTAGGAGGGACCTACAGCAAGACATAGGTTTCACACTTTTATAATAAAGTAATTACTTAAACTTAAATTTTACATTCTGTATTGCACGTGCCAATAATATAGGCTATATTTTTGCCGTTACAAAATTTACAGTACTGAGCCATTTTCCTAAGCCTATAAGTACATGGGATGCCCTACTACCTACAATTTTAAGTAAAATACTGTGGTAGCCTGTTAGTCCTCTTTTAAATGTCTCCAATCTTCCCTTCATCTCCAAGATCCTTGAAAAGACTGTACTTTCACAATTCCTGGCCTTTGGTAAGGGGAGAGGGTGTTCTATCTGTTCACAATTAGATTCAGGAAAACCTGTAACACAGAAACATTAATCAATGACTGCTGGAACATACTAGGCAAAGGGAACAATGTGTTACTGGTCCTTCTAGTCCTCAGAGCCACCTTTGATACCATTGACCACCACTGTCTCCTCATCAGACTCTCAAATATCGGAATAAATGATCAAGAGAGCCAAAGGATCCAAAGTGTTCTACTAAGATCTCCTCTATCATGACCTAAACCAATAAAATATGGAGTGCCGCAGGGCACCCTCCTGTCCCCTTTGCTTTTCAACCTCTAGATCAGATCGGTGCTAGACATCACCTTAAAATACCAAAGATTCACTCATTTGCCGACAATATACAACTGTACCTACCATTAGGCTAAAACTGGGACACTTAAATCTCCAAACTATGACTGCCTCTCGGAAATAAAAAGCTGGATGACCCGAAACAAGCTGGAGCTAAACGCAGTGGAAACTGAACTCCTCTGGATAAGAAGAGATGACCCCCAAACTTGTATACCCGACCTGGGAATCTGCCACGCTGATGGCCAAAGGCAAAGTACGCAGCCTAGGGGTGATCTTCGACAGTGCCCTTTTGCTCTCTAACCATGTCTACCAAGTAGTATCTGCCTCCGGCAGCTATGGAAAATCAGACTATAAGTCTCGGAGTCAGACTTTGCTCAACTACTATATGGTTTCGTCCTCGCCCGTTTGGACTATTGCAACGTGCTCCTAAATGGACTCACTACACAAAACACCCATCAACTACAACGAATACAAAATGCTGCCATATGATGCCTGAAGAATGTTCACATACGAGACCCGATCAACTGGTTTGGCACCGCACTACTTGACATCAAAACTCAAGAATTTGGTTTAATGTCAACTTCTCAGCATCCACATTTGCTATTTTTTTTGATCCTATACCATCATTTTGGACCCCTGAGGAAGGAGTGTTCGTTGAAACACAGACCATGTTGGGTTGTTTTCATTTCATTTTATGCATATTGATTGATTTCCAATTGATTGAATAAAACCCTACATCAAGAACATCTCTTCCACAGTTTCTTTTGGTTATGCTTATATATAACACAGTTTGCTATGCTATATTTGCCATTACTATGCTTGTATATATACTATGCTTGACATGCAATGCTCTTCATGCTCTCTCACCATTCCATATTTGTCACGTTATGTTTCTCCATGCTTTGTTAACTGTTTTGCCATCTCTGTCAATGTCCTGCCATGCCATTGCCTTCACCTTGGATAAACGCACATTGATATGTATGTAAATTTGTAACCCATTCTGAGCCGTCCTGGGAGGACGGGATATGAAATCAAATAAATAAACGTAATATATAGAAATAAAATCTAAAGGAGATAAGGTGATATCTTTTTTTATTGGATTAACAATGAAACTTTTGATTAGGTTTTGAAGGTAACCCTTCTTCAGATCAGAAATTAGCAAATATTGTTAAATATATATATATATATGTGAAACATGAAAGCATTCTACTAAGTCTCTTAGGAAGAGGGAGGGGTGATCAAGGGCTGGGTCATTGGGTAGGAGAGGGAAAGATAGGGAGGCGACAAAGCAGTTTAAATTCATGGTTTGTAATGTGAAAGAAAACCAAGCTCTTTGTTAGTCCTGGCTGATGGGTGTGAAAATATTTCATCATTTTGACTTCAAAGGTTTTCCATTCCCGAATCGTCTTAAAATTTCCTTTTAGCATTCTCAGCATAAAATCTGACCGGCAGAGGTGCCATCCTGGCTGGCATTGCAATTTTAAATACATCTGTGTAAATTGATCCAATCTAGTCTTTAGTATCTGGCTCGTTTCACCAGTGTAGCGTCTTTACACTTTTGGCATTGAAGGCAGTTTTTGTTTGTGATGTGGCTAAGTCTCATCTGGGCCGTGACTTATTCCTACCCTAGTCCCACAAGTGGAACTATCCCCTAACTCCAGCTTACCGCCCTCTGTGCTTCATTTCTATAAGAGTGAGAAGATGAAAGGTTCCTCTCCCATTACTATTTAGTCCATTACAAGGTCCAGATATTACGAAAGCTGACCTGATAAGAACTAATGAGGAAAACCTTTAGGAATTTCCAAGACAGCAAATCCCAACTGTGCTCTCACTGTAACTCAGACACACAGAAAAAGTGACAAGGAAGACTGCAAGGCCTGCCCACTCTATCCAGTTTCCTTTCCTGTTGTAATATCCCAGGTTCTAAGCAATCCCTCCATGGCGTATGTCTGTGCTCTGTGGTACAGGGAGAGGGAGCATTCAAGCTTATCTCACACTGCTGCTGATGTGGAAGCAGGAGAATCATCACTAAGCTGTAGAGCAGGGCTGCCCAAGTCCGGTCCTCGAGATCTACGGGCAGGCCAGGTTTTCTGGATATCCGCAATGAGAGAGATTTGCCTGCACTGCCTTCTTGGTATGCAAATCTCTCTCATTGCGGATATCCTGAAAACCTGGCCTGCCCGTAGATCTCAAGGACCGGACTTGGGCAGCCCTGCTGTAAAGAGTAACAGTGTGTGTGTGTGGCAGCAGCATGGCTCACTGAGGCCCAGATTCTCAAAACTTTAAAGCAGTCGCTAAATTGGTTTCCGATGGTTTAGCCTTCACGCATTTTAGTGGCAGATTATCAAAACGGCTTATCGCGGTCTTTAGTCCGCTTTCTAGCCGGCTCTGACACTGCCATGCAAATGGGCTCAACACTGAAATGAGCACGCCGGTGGATTCTTAAAAATCGCGGAGCCATTCTCCAAGAACAGCGTCAGCTTTTAGCGACAAAAAATCAGCGACTGGTCCGGGGGGTGCCGTTACAGTGCCAGCACTGTTTAAAGGGCCTCTTGTGGTTAATGAAAAATAAAATTGACATGATTTACATAAATTATATACATCTATTTTTTAAGGGGAGTAGTAATGCTTCTTGAGTGCGTGTCTTATGCGTTTCTGGCTGTGGTTCATGATAAAATTTGACATTAAAACCAAATTACAAGATTTAACCGAATTATAGTAGTTTTTGGGAGAGAAAGACATTTTTAATGCGCGCTTGTTAAAAGCCTCTCACTTTCTTTCATCCAATCGCTCGCAATGCCTACGACTGACACACCGCCCCAGAAAACTGTTGGTAACTCACGCTTTCTATACTGGACGATGCTTTACGGCAGAGAAACCTCGCAAAACATGCTGCAGTTTCTGCCGTGCCAGCCACATGTGACATAAGCTTTTCCCAGCACATTCATGCCTTTCCTTGTATATTCTGTGCATGTGCCGGTCATGTAAATTTAGCGAATCTTCGCTACTGTCCGCCGAACCCATTTGCAGGCGTGATTTTCTGAGAATGACTCTCGTCTTTGAAATCGCTACAGGAACACTTGCGACAATGTCCCGTCGGTTTTTAACGTACATTTTTGAGATTCCGGCCCAGAATTCTTACTTCCCCACTGCCTTTGCTTGCTTGTCATTAACATAGTATGTGACAAAGACATCATACATTCACTGGGACAGCGGGGATGAAGTTTATTTTAAGAGCAGAAGACAGACTGCACAGCTGAGTCAGGGCAACTTAAGGCTAGATACCATCAATCAGCAGTACCGATTCAACACCGTGTATGTTCTGCTAGGAACAGAACAGTTACGTTGTCCCATTATCCCAAGCAGGAAATTAAAACAGAAAGGTTACAATGAAATAGTGGAGCAGGTGGTATTGAGCTCTCCATTTAACTGAAAATTTGTGTAGAGCAATCTGTGCGACAGGTGTAACCCAAAGTGAAAAACAGACATTTTGACATGACAAGAGGTGCATTTTGCTTTCAGAAACCTGGGAGCCCCAGGGCAAGACATTCTTGGATTTGTTGACAGGTTTAAGCCAATATGGGTAGTTAGTTGATTTTGTGATCTGCTGACACGCATAGTGGAAGGATCCTAGTAATGGACGTCATGAGCTAATGCAGCGAGGGTCACTTAGCACTTGAGAAACAGTGTGACTTTCGGGTCAATGTACTACATTTGCTCAGCAAATCACGTCTATGTGGGATTTTTGTTCCCACATAGACGAGATGGAATACATACAGTCATGTGAAAAATTAGGACACCCCATGAAATATTCAGTTCTCTCTTAAAAAATGTTCACATATCGATGTCAAATCTTTTTTTTTTTTTATCTCTGGAAAATAAAGCGATATAATTGCAGGTAAACACAAAAATGTGTATTCTAACTGAGGAATAAATTAGGACATCCTTCACCCTAATAGCTGAAATAACTGCAGTGAGACGCTTCTTGTAGCCAGTCTCTGACATCGGTCTGAGAAAATTTGGCCCACTCTTCGATGCAGAATTCTTTGAGGGGTTTCCTGCACGTATAGACCATTTCAAATCACCCCACAGCATGTCAATGGGATGAAGAACAGGGCTTTGACTCGGCCACTCCAGGACTCTCCATTTCTTAGTTTTCAGCCAGTCCTTGGTGGATTTACTGGTATGTTTGGGGGTCATTGTCGTGTTGCAGGGTCCAGTTCCGCTTCAGCTTTAATTTTCTTATAGATGGTCTCGCATGTTCCTCAAGCACCCTCTGATACACGGTAGAATTCATGGTGGATTCTATGATGGTGAGCTGGCCAGGTCTTGCTGCAGCAAAGCATCTCCAAACTATGACATTTCCACCACCATGCTTCACAGTTAGTATGAGGTTCATGGAATGCTGTATTTGGTGTACGTCAAACATTACATTACATTACATTACATTAGGGATTTCTATTCCGCCATTACCTTGCGGTTCAAGGCGGATTACAAAAGGTTAGTTTAAGGACAGAATTACAATGAATAAAGAATTACAGAGTTACAGAATAACAGAATTATATGAATTGTAGAGAATAGCTAGAGAGGTAATATGAAGATCTTGAGGGCTTTTAGTGGTTGTGTTGTTATTTCTGTCTTAGGAATTTCTTGAAAAGTGTGGTTTTTATTTCTTTTCTGAACGTCTTATAGTCTGGGGTGGTCATCAGAAGGTTGGAGATTTGGTTATCTAGTCTTGCAGCTTGTGTGGCTAGGAGGCCGTCATGTAGTTTTGTTCTTTTCACTTCTTTGGATGGGGGGGGTATGAATGGGGAGTGCGTTTTTCTGTGTCTGGTGCTGGTTGCTTGGATGAGGCGATTGTTCAGGTATGATGGACTGTCTCCGTGTAGTGTTTTAAATAATATGCAGTAGAATTTGAATTGGATTCTTTCTTGGATTGGGAGCCAGTGTGAGTTGATGTAGGCTTCGGTGATGTGGTCGTGTTTTTTCAATGAATAGACGAGTCTTAAGGCTGTATTTTGGATTGTTTGGAGTTGTCTTATCGTAGTTGCCGGACATGGGAGGAAGAGAATGTTACAGTAGTCCAGTATTCCTAGTATTAGGGATTGTACTATAAGTAGGAATTGTGTGCTTTCAAAGAATTTTCGGACTTGTCTCAGGTTTCTCATGATTGCGAATGATTTTTGAGTTGTTTTGTTTATTTGTGGCTGCATTGTGCAGCATCTGTCTATGGTCATGCCTAGTAGTTTTATGGTTGTTTGGATGGGATATTTGGTTGCGTTTATGTCTAGGATGGTTGTGGTTTGGATCCTGTCGTTTTCTAGGAGGATGAATTTGGTTTTGTCTTGGTTGAGTTTAAGTTTGTGATTTTCCATCCAGGTTGTGACTGCTTCCAGTGTTTGGTGAAGTTCCTTTGTCATGGTAGGTTTGGAATGATCGTATGGGATGAGGATGGTGATGTCATCCGCATAGCTGTAGGATGTTATGCCTAGATTATCCAGATGGGTTCCTAGAGAGGCAGTGTATAGATTGAAGAGGGTGGGGGATAGTGGAGATCCTTGTGGTACGCCGCATGGGTTTGACCAGAATTCTGATTTTTCTTTGTTTGATTTTACACTGTAGGTTCTGAGTTTTAGGAATCCTTTGAACCAGGAGTATACTTTGTCTGAGATGCCTATTGCATCTAGTATCTGTAGAAGGATGTTGTGGTCTACCAGGTCGAATGCTGCTGATAGGTCCAGTTGTATAAGTAGTATTTTTTTCCCTATACTAAGTTGTTGTCTGGCGGTATCCATGAGGGAGCCTAGTAATGTCTCTGTGCTGAAATTTGTTCTGAATCCTGATTGCATGGGGTGTAGTAGGTTGTGGTCCTCTATGTAATTGGTGAGGAGTTTGGCTACTAGGCCTTCTGTAATTTTGACATATAGCGGAATTGAGGCTATAGGTCTGTAGTTGGAAGGGAGGTTTTGTGGTGCCTTTGGGTCTTTTTGGATTGGTGTGATGACAATTTCGCTGAGGTTGTCAGGGAATGTGCCCTCTGTGAGCGTGAATTGGATCCATTGTAGAATTATGGTGCGGAACTTTATACTAGAGGTGGTAAGGAGATATGAGGGGCAATGGTTGAGGTCACAGGAGGCATGGCTGTATTTTTTGTATAATTTGTTAAATTCTGGCCATTTTATGTTTGGGAATTGAGACCAAGTTCTGTCTGCTGCGATTGCCTCTTTTCCTGTGGAGTGGATTGTGATTGGATTTTGGTTGGATGGGTTGAGTATGAGTGTGGCTCTGGTGTTGGTGATTTTATTCTTGAAATGTTCTGCTAAGATGGTGGGTGATGGTGGAGGTGTGTTGGTGGTGGTAGTGTATGGTTTGGTGTCTGTTAATTCTTTTAGTATTTGGAAAATTTTTTTGGAATCTTGTGTTTCTGTGCCTATGAGCTTGGTGTAGTAACTTTTCCTCTTGTCTTTTAGTAGATTTTTGTATTGTTTGTTGATTTTTTTCCAGTCGGTTTTTGTTTGTTCTTGATTCTTTTTTCTCCATTTTCTTTCTAGTCTTCTACACTGTCTTTTGAGTTGGAGTAATTCATTGTCAAACCATTGGTCTGATTTCCTTCTGATTCTGGTTTTGGTTTGTAGGGGTGCCAGATTATCAAGTGTGTTGGTGGATACATTTTCCCAGTGGGAGATGAAATTTTTTGGGTCGCAGTCTTGGATGGTTTCGTCTATCTTTGACCAGAAGATGGTTGGGTCGATATGTTTGCGTGAGGTGTATGTGGTTTTTTTTGTTTGAGGTGTGTGTTTGGTTTTGGTCCAGTTGATGTTGAAGTTAAAGATGTAGTGGTCTGACCATAGGGATGGGGACCATGTTCCGTTAGGAATTTGGATTTCTTGATTGGTTGGTTGGTGAGTCATGAATGCTGCAATGTCCAGTTGATGACCTTTTTCATGAGTGGTTTGTGGGTTTAGGATCTTGAAGGATAATGCATTGAGGAAGGATAGACAGTTGTTTGCTGGTGTGGAGGTTTGATCTTCTAGGTGTAGGTTTAGGTCTCCTAGTATGAGGTTGTAGTCAGCTGTTAGTGAGTTTTGGTAGATGAAGTTTTCAAATTCGGGCTTCACTGTGGTCCAGTTTCCTGGTGTTATGTAGCAGAGCAGGCAATTTAGAGAGTTTTTTAGTGTTGTGTTTGTGAGTTGGCACGCTAGGAAATCCAATTGTGGAGTGGATACTTTCTCGAGTATGTTTAGAGTTATGGTGTTCTTGAATATTATTGCTAGACCTCCTCCTCTTTTTTTCTCTCTGCAGGTTACTGTTATTTTGTATCCATAGAACACTATTCCAGAAGTCCTGGTGTTTGTCTATGTTCTCTCAGGCAAACTTCAGTCTGGCCTTGATGTTTCTCTTAGAGAGCAAAGGTTTCCTCCTTGCACACCTCCCATGCAAGTTAAATTTGTGCAGTCTCTTTCTGATTGTAGAGGCATGCGCTTTCACAACAACAGTAGCAAGAGCCTGCTGTAGGTCCCTTGATGACATTTTAGGGTTTTTGGAGACTTCTTTTAGCATCTTGCGGTCTGCTCTGAGGGTCAACTTGCTTTAGCATCTTGCGGTCTGCTCTGAGGGTCAACTTGCTTGGATGGCCAGACCTGGGCATGTTGGCAGTTGTTTGGGAAATCCTCCACTTGTACACTATTTTCCGGATCATGGAATGACTAATGTCAAATTCTTTTGAGATCTTTTTAAATCCCTTACCAGACTTATAAGTTGTTAGAATCTTCTCTCTGAAGGCCTCAGACAACTCTTTTGGTCTCACCATGGTGTTCACTTTCACCGCAGCAGTCATGAGCACACCAAACTAAATGTCTGAGGTTTAAGTAGGACAAACTCCCATCAAAATGCTGAGTAACGATGTGCACCTGATGTGATACACCTATGTGTGATTTGAGCCACTTTAAATGGGAGGATATGTGGGGGTGTCCTAATTTATTCCTCAGTTAGAATATACATTTTGTGGATATCTTATGTTTCATGAGTAAATCAAGGAAAATTTTTGTTGTGTACCTGCAATTAGATTACTTTCTTTTCCAGAGATAAATAAAAAATGATTTGACATTAAACATTTCTTAAGAAAGAACTGAATATTTCAGGGGGTGTCCTAATTTTTTTCACATGACTAACTCAGGCTGTATAAAGAACATCAAAATACTGCAATCCACCTGTTGAAAAACAAGGAGCCCAATATGGAACTGTTCATCCTAATATTTCCTACAGCATATGTTCTTGAAATTACTCCCAATTAAATAATAAAAAGGGCATTTTGCAATGGCAGAACATACTTCATGAGCCTTGTAGATAGGAATGAAAAAGGGCCCAATAAGCAGAGCTTTACACCTGCCTCATACCAGGTTGTAAATAATAAAAGCTGTGGCAAGAGGAGATTGGGATAGATTTGGGAAGCCCTTGCTTACAGGGTCATTTGTGTCTTGTTGTTAATGACCAGAACGGAAGCAATTCCAATGATACAGAAAACTAAATTCTAGTGGTGTTTGGGCTCTGCACACTGGAAAGAAGAACAAGGACTTGGGCTGTTTCTACTGCAAAAGGCTCATTGTCATCAAATTTCTATATGAAAACATCCACACCCAGAGAGATGACTTTTAGACTTCAGTGGTGTTACCTAGGATTGCTGAAGTGTGTAGTCAGGATGCAAGTTTTCAAAAATATGGGGACACATCCTTGAAAAAGCTGGCTAGCAAAACATGTTGGAAAGAGTCCCTGACCGACATAAACTGAGCAAAGCTCATTTAAGTCCTTTTGATAAAGTTTTGATATAATATAAAAGAAATTAAAGCTTAAAAGTGTTATTTAAAATGTTGTGCGACTCCCGAAGAACATGGAGAGTAAATCCCAAGCTTAGGTATCACCGCTGAGGTCTAAATATGACATAATCTCTAGTTGTGGATGTTTTCATATAGAAATTGTATACCCGACTAGAGCCAATTATTTGTTTGACGGTCACTTTCATCAAAGACATCCCTTCCAACCCCAAGATCCCAACACATGAACAAGCTGTATTTCAAATATTTATTGTAAACTCACTTCTAGGGTATGACACATTTTTACATGACTCCATGTTTTGGATTATTTGACTGAAGACACTGCACTCATTTCATCTATGACATTTGCTTCATGAATCGATTCAAGTGGGGTTTTAAAAAGCAGTGTTTAAGCAGAAAACACCTCACATTTGGGGGAAAAATATCACTTGTGAAATCAGTGTTTCAAGTGTTTACAAAATATTCTCATTTATAAAGTCTGTGTTTAGAAATGACCATGACCTCCCCACCCCCCCAATACTGCACAGAACAAGAGAGACGATGCAGAAGAGATGCTACTGGAGTCAACATTACTCTGGTGACATTTTTACATTAGTCTGTTTCTACTTGGTTCCTAAAATCTCTTCTTGCACGGCACGTGTTTGCTGACCTGCACACCTGACACCCTCATTTGTTCTTCTGATGCAGTTCATTTTATTAAGACAAATAAATATGGCCCAGGAAATCAATGCGCTACTTTGTTAAAGTGAAAAGAAGGTGACCCTGACCATAGGGGGAAAGTATGGCGCAGTGGTTAAAGCTACAGCCTCAGCACCCTGAGGTTATGGGTTCAAACCCACGCTGCTCCTTGTGACCCTGGGCAAGTCACTTAATCCCCCCATTGCCCCAGGTACATCAGATAAAAATTGTGAGCCCACCGGGACAGACAGGGAAAATGCTTGAGTACCTGAATAAATTCATGTAAAACCGTTCTGAGCTCCCTTGGGAGAACGGTATAGAAAAAATTGAATAAATTAAAAAAAATACAGTGACCAGGACAATCATAGCTTATGTGGATACACAGAATCACGTTCATACTTCTCAACAGGTAATTCTTTCCTCAAATAATTAACATTTTCAACACCATGAACACTAGAAAGAGAACGACCGGTGGGTGCTTCTGCTGTGGCCTCGAAAGCAGAGCAAGACCCAGAGTGAGATTCTTCAAAGATCACATTGCTTTCACCTGAACACCTAAGGAAGGAGGACAAGAGGTGCTTGTGCAAAAAGCATTTGGATGCTATTACACTTTGGTCAAAATCCCCTTTCCCCCAGAGCTACAAGTTTCAGGTCAAAGGATCTTCATGCCATTTTAAGAAAAATGCTTCATTGTATGATCTTTCACAAGTGAATGTAAGTAATGCACAAAACCTTTTAAAAGGATCTAACAGTGAGAAAAGTCATTTTATACAAATTGATTGGTAACATTTCTTCCATTTTTGTGTGCATAGAATAAACCTTTCATAATACAGTCACTACTGGGAAATAATTCTATAAGGATCTGCCTAGTTTTAGCTAGAAGGAAGATGTATAAAGGATAAATTATATCTTACCTGCTAATTTGCTTTCCTTTAGTCTCTCCAGACTGGCACAGATGGGTATGTGCACCCTGACCAGCAGGTGGAGACAGAAAAAAACAGAGAATCCTGGCTATATACCAGCCATGCTTCCCTTCTAAAAGCTGACAAGGCCCAAAGGCCTATGATGGCAGGCTGAAAAAAAATAAAAAGTCCTGTCATGTGCTCCTACTCTGCACCAACTCCAGAAGCGCCATGACAAGGCTCAAGAATGCCTCAGTCCTGTGATTCAATATGCTCTCTGGAAGGATTCCGAAACCCTGATTGGCTTTAATCATGAGTCTTTTCTTCTTTCAATGCTTCTGTTGAAAAACCATGCAGCACAAAAATTACCAGATCAGGGCAGGTCCTGTGCTGGTTAAGATCTAATTTATCCTTCCATAGCGTCCCTCCAGACCAGCACAGATGGGAAGTACCAAAACAGTGACCATTATGGGTGGGACCCCTGCAAATCAGCATCCAACACCCATACTCCAATCCTCGCATCCTGATGCAAGAAAATATCCAAATGGTAATGTCTGTCAAAGGAATGGAGCGAAGACCAAACCGCTGTTTTACAAATCTCCACTGGTGGTACCAAGGCACTCTGCCTAGGAAGCTGCCTGACCCTTAGTTGAATGAGCTCTAAGTTCCAAGGGAACTATCTGGCCCTGGAGAATGTAAGCAGACTCAATCACGTTTTTGATCCACTGAGCAAGGCCTGCCTTGGAAGCAGTTTCCTTTTTTCCTGGAACCACCAATCAATACAAACAGCCTATCGGAAACACAAAACTCCTGAGTGGGTGAAGATAAATGCACAATGCTCTCCACACATCCAGGTGAAAGAAGCGGTGCTGCGCCTGATCCCCCTTGACATCGCCCAAGACAGGCAATACCATGAGCTGATTCACATGAAAGGACAAGGACACGGACACCTTGGGAACCAAGGATGGAATACAATACTGAAGGGTTAGAAGGAAAAGTGTGCCTTTTTGCAGATGATACCAAAATTTGTAACAGAGTAGACACCGTAGAGGGAGTGGAAAATATGAAAAAGGATCTGCAAAAGTTAGAGGAATGGTCTAATGCCTGGCAACTAAAATTCAATGCAAAGAAATGCAGAGTAATGCATTTGGGGATTAATAATAGGAAGGAACCATATATGCTGGGAGGAGAGAAGCTGATATGCACGGACGGGGAGAGGGACCTTGGGGTGATAGTGTCCGAAGATCTAAAGGCGAAAAAACAGTGTGACAAGGCAGTGGCTGCTGCCAGAAGGATTCTGGGCTGTATAAAGAGAGGCGTAGTCAGTAGAAGGAAGAAGGTGTTGATGCCCCTGTACAGGTCATTGGTGAGGCCCCACTTGGAGTATTGTGTTCAGTTTTGGAGACCGTATCTGGCGAAAGACGTAAGAAGACTTGAGGCGGTCCAGAGGAGGGCGACGAAAATGATAGGAGGCTTGCGCCAGAAGACGTATGAGGAGAGACTGGAAGCCCTGAATATGTATACCCTAGAGGAAAGGAGAGACAGGGGAGATATGATTCAGACGTTCAAATACTTAAAGGGTATTAACGTAGAACAAAATCTTTTCCAGAGAAAGGAAAATGGTAAAACCAGAGGACATAATTTGAGGTTGAGGGGTGGTAGATTCAGGGGCAATGTTAGGAAGTTCTACTTTACGGAGAGGGTGGTGGATGCCTGGAATGCGCTCCCGAGAGAGGTGGTGGAGAGTAAAACTGGGACTGAGTTCAAAGAAGCGTGGGATGAACACAGAAGATTTAGAATCAGAAAATAATATTAAATATTGAACTAGGCCAGTTACTGGGCAGACTTGTACGGTCTGTGTCTGTGTATGGCCGTTTGGAGGAGGATGGGCAGGGGAGGGCTTCAATGGCTGGGAGGGTGTAGATGGGCTGGAGTAAGTCTTAACAGAGATTTCGGCAGTTGGAACCCAAGCACAGTACCGGGAAAAGCTTTGGATTCTCGCCCAGAAATAGCTAAGAAGAAAAAAAAAAAAATTTAAATTGAATCAGGTTGGGCAGACTGGATGGACCATTCGGGTCTTTATCTGCCGTCATCTACTATGTTACTATGTTAATACAATACCAGCTTATAAGTCTGGTAAGGGATTTAAATACCACCAATACCTCTTTGAAATTCATAGAAGTTCACAAACAATGAAGTATCTAATATTAGGTGCTTTGAAAAAAAATCCCTAACTGTCCAATAGACTCACAATCTAACTAAAGCACCTATGAATAATTGCGTTACATACTAAGGATACAAAAAAGGCGGCCAAAAGAGAAACTAAAATAACAAAACTGAGTCAAGATAAAACAAAAGATTAAAGTTAAAGATGAACTACCCATATTTTGAATTGTTTAGTTTCTATGTCTTTTAAACAAGCCGCAATCGACCCTTCCAAAGGCTGGGAACCAGATAACAGCCAGAGACATGAGGTGATAAGGATTCTCCAAGCCAGCTCCAGACAGCTCAGAGCACTCATCTTCATATCCTCAAAGAGTGATTGACTCTTGGTGCCTCCTTGCTGGTTGATGTATGCCACTGCTGTGGCGTTGTCTGACAAGACATGCATCACCTTTCTAAGATGATCTTGAAATGCCAATAATGCCAAGTGAATCACCCTCGTCTCTAGGTGAATGATTGACCACAGAGCTTCCTCCGGAGACCAAAAGACCCTGTGCCACATGTTCCAGGCCCCATCCCCTGAGACTAGCATCTGTTGACCACTGTTCACTGAGGATTCAAAGCATACCCTTGAGAAAGGCTGTGCCTAAGCAATCACCAATTGAGACTGAGGTGAACCCAACTCCCCAGTGGAATTTGGACCTCCAGAGACTTGACCACTGTGAAAGAAAAGCTGCTTTCAAAGGACACATACGGGCCCTTGCTCACTGGACCATCTCTATGAAAGCCACCATGCACACTAAGACTTAAGAAATTCCCTGGCCTGAGGACATCTGACCTGAAGTTCCAAACCTGCCTCTGCAATTTCTGAATCCGTGCCTCAGGCAGAAAGACACGCTCTCGCTGGAATCAAAGAACAATCCCAAGTATTCCAGCTGCTGAGATGGATTTAATTGACTCTTCCACAGACTGACCACCCAGCCCATGAATTGCAGAAAGCTCACCACTCGATCCTTGGCCACACTGCCTTTGAGACTTGACTTTGTCTGAATCAACCAGTTGTCCAGATATGGATGCAACAAGATTCCCTCCTTTCACAGTGCCGCCACCACCACCACCATTATCACTTTGGAAAAGGTGGTGGTGGGGGGAAGGGGGAGGGTGGCAGCTGTAGTCAGACCAAAAGGGAGAGCACAGAACTGATAGTGCCTCCCCAAAACAGCAAAGCGAAGGAATCTCTGATGACTGGGAATGTGCAGATACACTTCCATGAGATCCAGGGAAGAGAAAATTCTCTGGGACTTCATGGCCACAATTACGGAATGCAAGGTCTCCAGATGAAATGAAGGCACATTGAGAGTGTGATTGACAGCCTTGAGATCTAGAAAGAGCCGAAAGGAACCCTCTTTCTTGGGAACCCAAAATAAATGGAATGCCTTCTCCTTGCCGAACTTGCTGGAAGGGACTGGCATGACTGCACAAAGTTGAATCAGCTGATCCAGGATCATCCAGACCGCTCTTTTCTTCTAATGAACCCGGCAGGGAGAGTTGATAAAGGCGTTTGACAGAGGCCCACTGAACACCAGGGTATAACCTTCTCGAACGATCTCTAAAATCTACAGATCATCAGTAATCTGGGTCCAGCCTCGGTAGAACTCCTGCAACCTTCCTCCAATGGCTACTGAAGGCTGAACTCCGACATCTTCATTGGGTGGCACAACCAGACCCCGAGGAAGAAGGATCTGAGTCTCTGCCTCCACGTCAACCCCTGTGAAAGGTTTGCATTCTCTGGAAAAAATGACTGCGCTGAGAAGCTCCCCCTCAGCCTGGCCTATATCTACGGACTTCTTGAAAATGCCTTCTACTAGAAAAGCTGCACAATAATGACTTCTGCTTATTCTCTGGAAGTCTTAGGATCTTAGCTTCACCTAAGTGGGGTCGCTACAGAGTTATGCTTGTAAGATAGATTCTCATGGGAGTGGGGACTCTTGAGTGGGCAGACTTGTTGAGGGAGGTCAGACTTGATGAGGGAGGGTTCTTGAGTGGGCAGACTGTTGGGCCGCCGGCCCTTTTCTGCCATCATACTCTGTTTCTATGTAAGCCCTGGACCAGCTTATCCAGTTCTTCACCAAGCAACAAAGGGCCCTTAAACAGGAACTTAATAAACTTTGACTTAGAGGCCGCATCAGCCTCAAAGATAAAATGACTTTCTAATCGACACACCTAAGGCCCTCTCAAGAGCCATGCCATAAAAGACAAAATGAAGCTAGCATCTGGCATTGCAACTGGAATTCACAGATGCCCTAAGATCAGAGCACATCACACAAGGAGGAGGAGCCCATCTCAATTTTAACAACCTCCTGGTCCACAAAGGACAAGTCATCCTCAGATTGTCCAGTACTCTTCTGCACCACCAAAAACAGGCTCTCACCACTACACACAGTTGCCTGGACTGCCAAAGCTGCTATTTCAAAGGTTTGCTTCAAGATAGAGAATAACACAGGGACAAATTTTTCCCCATCCTTGTGGGAATTCATTTTCCCATTCTGGCGAGTTCTTTTCCTGTCCCTGCTACATACCTGCAAGCTCTGTCCTCATCTACACAAGCCTCAAATACTTTAAAATCATAAATGTTCAAGGCTTGTGTGGTTAAGGCAGAGCTTACAGGAATGGGGCAGCGATAGGGACAGTGACAAAATCATGGGGACGGGACAGGGAAATTGAATTCCTGCAGGGATGGGGAAAAATTTGTCGCCGTGTCATTCTCTACTTCCATCTTATGCTCCTGAGGATCCCTCCAGGCAGTATCCACATCAACTAGGACTGTGGAAAGCTTAGTGACTGCTGTCGACCAGCAGAGGCAAATTGCTAGGCTGAAGCAAGGGGTACAAATGCACCATCAACTTAGCCAGGCGAAAGGGAGAATCTGGAGAATTCCACTGGGCCTGGATAATTTCTCTAATGTCCTGAAGCATAGGGAAAGAATGCGAGGGCTTCTGATCCCTCTAATCAAAGGGTCCACCATCTGAGGAGCCCCGTGAGGACTTTCTTCAAACCTTAAGACTAAGGATACTTGATCAATTAGTTCCTGCAGCTTATCCCTGTGAAAAACATGAACCACTGAAGAATCCTCATCCACTGGGAGTTCCTTTCTCCAGTTATCTGAATCTTGCAGATTCACAAGGTCCTCAGACTGTCCCCCAAAGTCTCCCACTCTGAAGATGGGGAACCAGACCCCAAAGGATGCTCCTCCTCCCAATCCAACCTCAATCTCTTGGGGACTGAAACCAAGGGGGGGGGGGAAGAGAGTTAGAAGGCCGATACCCCCGCAGGTCACCCGATGGAATCTCTTCCTCCTGCTTGCGCATACAAAAAGCAGAGTACATTGCCATAATAAAGTTAGGGGAAAACTCACAAACTGCACTCTTCTGCCTCTGATGGTCACTGGCAGAGCCACTGGGGAGGAACTCTGGGGAAAGATGTAGTGGTTAATCGCCTGCCACATCAGCAGGAAGTTTCTGCCAAAACCACAGACTCCCAAATTGTGGCCATGCTGGCAATCGGGGCCTCACACAATCTGCTTACTGACACCTTTTTCTTTTTTTTAACCACAGACCTCCAAACAGAAAGACCAAAATGCTGCCGGGGGTGGGGTGGGGGACACACACCACCTCCGAACTCCCATACTGCTCGGGAAACAACTTTCCTCTTCTTTATTTATTTTCAAATAGGAAAGAGCAGACCCCACTGGCTCTGTAGACTAGAAAAAAATGGAAAACTCACTTCTTTGACAACTAATTTTATCTGCCTCCCTTCCCTTATCCTTGCCCATCCCTTCTCCCCTCCCCCTTCCTGGGTTTTTTTATAAGGGCTAGATTCACAAAGCAAACTGATCGTGTACCGATCGATTTGCGACCCCTTTACGAGCAAATTTCCCTCCAGCCTGATTCCCTCCTGCGATCCGCTTCAAATCCGTGCATGCAAATGAGGTGAAACGCATGCAAAGTAGAGAGGGACGCGATTCACAACACAATCAATCCAATCAAACTGGGCTGGGGACCAGTCGAAAACGTCTTTCCGACTGGAAGCCCTGCTCTCTGCCCTGCAATCTGTCCTGCCTGCTTGCCCCACCCTGCTCTGCCCCGATCTTCCTCCTGAATGCCGCCCTGCTCGATCTTCCCCCCCGAAAGCTGCCCTGCTCGATCTTTCCCCTGAATGCTGCCCTGCTCGATCTTCCCCCCGAAAGCTGCCCTGCTCGATCTTTCCCCTGAATGCTGCCCTGCTCGATCTACCCTCCTGAATGCCGCCCTGATCTCTCCTGCCCTTCCCCGGCCTGTGAGCCCATGGTTTTAACCCACGAGTTTAAAACAGGTTAAAACCACAGGCTCACAGGGCTAAAAACAATAAAAAAGTTAAAGTTAACCCCCCCCCCAAAAAAAAAAAGGCCCAGGCAGGCAGATGCTGTGCAGGCAGATGGGGGCGTTCCACCGATTGCCCCCATCTGCATATTTGTCTTTACTGAATTTGTTGGACTGATCGGGCAGGTTAGTGAATCTGGTCCTATATCAGTCGCTTAAAGCTTGTTCAGGTTTATGCGATTCACAAATAGATTAGATTAGGTAACTGTCTAGCAGGAGAGAAGCACAGTCAAGGCACTAAGAATCATTCCTAAAGGATTTGGGAGAAGTGGGGAGGGACCTGGCCACTCAGGTTTGGCAACCCCAGGGCTAGAAAGACCCCCTTGGCCTTCAACCCAAATCCAACACAAATTTGAAATAAAAAGGGAAGCCACGGTTGGTATAGGTAACCCAAAAAGATATTCCTCCATTGGGCTGTAATTCTGTATCTGCTGGCTGAGGGATTCTCAGTCTCCACTTGCTGGTCGAGGTGCACATTCCTGTCTGTGCTGGTCTGGAGGGATACTATGGAATGGCTTCTTATACAACACTGACTAGCAGAAAAGAACATCATGTTTTGATAGCACATACCTTGTTGGGGGGGGGAGGCGTGCAAATCTGCACATACAGTATAGAATAGTGTAATTTATACACGCTCTGGCTAACATCTAGGTACGAGCCTTGAGTATTTTCTGTCACTTGTGCTAGCAGCTGGCTACTTTTATGTTATAAAATAGGCTTGAGGTGGTGTCTGCTTACCCTCATCCCAGAAAATCCATTCACACAATCACGACATGATCACTGACAAACTGAGAATCAAAGCACAGCCCCTATCTCACACTTTTGTTTTGTTACAATATGGTCAAAATGGATTCATTAGTTCACCTGTGGATGTCGCACAGTAAACTTTTTCAGACAGCCCCTCTTTCAAATTCTAAATTTGACACTTGTCACCAGAAGATGCCTCTCTTGCTAGAAAAATATCTTGCTTATAGTGCACAGACACTGGCAGTGATTACATCCAGCCCACCTCGACTTCACAATGTATTTAACAATGAAGTTTCTTCAAAATGTCTGCTTAAACCATCCCCAAGCTGCAAGTAATGATGAGAAGGGGGTAGGATGAGATTTGAATCTTGATCAAGCAGTATGTCATTGTACGTCATCTAATGATCATGTTACATTAGCATCACACAAGATAAAGCAATAAATAACTCCAGATGAGACAAAGGAAGTAAAAATTAAAAAAAAAACAATTTTCCAAGGGACAACCAAGAGAGTCAATTTAGAGGGTTTGAGAGATTGACAAAGTGCCATTCAATTCCTACTCTGCCTCTGGGCTATTGTACCACTACGAGGCCAACTCTCTGGTACTGTCTGGACAACTGAACCAGCTCAGCTGATGTTGGATGCCTGCAGTGAGGGGATCAGAGCATCTCTGGTATGTAGGCAGTAGAAGAACGGATAATGTTTCTATTTCTCCGGCAGTTTCTTGCACGTAGAAAGGCCCAAGTATCATCCCAGGACCCAACGACTAACACAGTCAAGGAAGGAAAAGCAATTCCATTGGAGCACAGTGAACAATTGCTAATCGCCATCTAATGTGAAGTTCAAGAGAATTCATTAAACTAATCCTCCTTTTTCTTTCTGGTCTTCATCACAGAGCACCAGGAGGGTGGCCTGCTGCCAAGAGAAGCGACAGTCATCATGTCATTTGTAATCACCTTCTGCTTCTCTAACTTCTTGCATGTGACGTGCTACAGAGGAGGAAGGAATCCCCTGGCATTTCCCTGGCTAGTTTGAGGCACTCAGAGCTTGAAGTAATATCCTCATCTTGGATGCTACTTGCTTAATACTGCACAGTGAATTCTGAGATACCTTGTACATTTGCACCTACTCTTTTGGCCTGTGACGAGGGTGAAGTTAGCTAAACCGAATGCGGAAAGTGGAAATCTCCATAGGCTCCATTTTGATCAGGGGGTTGCTGTTGTTGGAGGAAGAAGCCAGAGGGTACATCAGTGTCAAGGAGGCAGGCTGCAGAGATCCCACCTCCAGCCCCTGGAGCAGATTTCCGAGGAACAGCTGTACAAAGAGAAGAACATTGAAGTGAATAGTTCAGCTGGCAACAGGCTACTCTGAACAAAAACTTACAATTTTGTTAACGGTATAAACAATACAAGCAATGAGGTAAACTTTGAGATGGCAAATTAAGTCTTTGTAATAAGACTAACACGATACATTAGCATCAAGCAAATTCACCATGGTCCAAAAAAGGTTTAAAGCAAATGGAAATTGGATTTTCCCTGAACTGTGGCAGAATCTCTATGCGATATGACACTTACTTTACCCTGACTCGTGGTGCAGTTAAATCCCAGGTTTTTGGCCTCCAGCTCACAGTCAAACCCTTTCCTGTGCAATATCAGGGCCACCTCCGGCACAGGAAGTCCATCGTCCTGTGAAACAGAGTCAAAAGAAACTCACTGCCAGAAAGATTTTGTGAGAAGGTGTAACTGAATATCACAGAATAGCTAATCATCCTCTTATTTATTCACAAATATTACACTTTCATTTTTGTAAAATAAAGATCCCTATTTGCAAGGTTTTGCCCAACATGAATGAACAAGATCACAAATTGGCGACATCCTAACCCCTCTATTCCAAAAGCCTCAGAACTAGCTAACTATTGTAAAACCAAGATTCAATCTACACGAGACCAGCAACCAAAGCACCTATGGAAATATCAGCAGACAGACCTTGGCATGATTTCAAAGGCAGAAAATGGCTTCTCCTAAAATACTCCTGATCAAAGGAGCCACCCCGACAACCCTAGGAAATGGCTCAACTATCAACTAAAAAACGGCCTTTTCCCCAAATCAGGAGGAGTTAGCTTAACACCCATTCAACTCGGCCCTTTTGATTTGACCAATTATTGGCCAGTATAATCAAAATGATGGAAACACTCTCCACAATTGGGATTCAGGAAAAATCACCTGGATAACACCTGTTAAAGTAAGTAACTGTGCTTTATCCCAGGACAAGCAGGCAGCCTATTCTCTACATGTGGGACACCTCCAAGCTAACAGAAGGGATGGTGGGGATGTTGGCCGTTAAGAAAATAATTTTGTAATATTGACTGGCCGAAGTGCCCATCCTGTCTGGAGAGACTCCAGACAATAATGAGACGTGAAGGTATGAATTGAGGACCAGGTGGCAGCTTTACAAATCTCCTCAACAGAAGTAGATCTGAGGAAATTTTGTGCTGCTGAAGAAGGCGATTCTTTAGAGTTCTTTTCTAAAGGGAACAGCAGTGTGTGCAGATTTCCAGGTGGTGCTCCAGCCCCAAACACTGGAGACACCAGCAATGAGGGTCAGTCACAGTTATGAGCAAAGCGACTGCACTTTTAAACCCCTTTAGCGGGCGGGATATCAATGGGAACATCGCGTCAGCTAAATCAAAATCGGTGGCCAAAGTTGTCGAATAGGGCCCTCAGAGCCAAAGACCCATTAAAGAGAAAAGAACAACAAAAAAAAAGGTTTTTTTTAAAACACAAAATAAGAAAATAAAGAATAAGTGACAAAAAGTCATAGAAACGCAAGAGCAGGAAGGCAACGGGAAAAAGTTTCAACAGCCGTTGAAAAAATGCGTCTTCTTAGCTCCGCGGAAACTAAGAAACTGAGGGACCGTGCGCACCTACGTCGGTCGGGAAGGCACTCAGGCATATGCAGTGCGGGCTATTGTGAACTTTCTTAAATTTTAAAGTGGCTGGCCAGGAACTTCCTCTTCAACGTAAGAATTGATGTCCGTGGGGGGGGGGGGGGGCTTGTGCAGTTGCTGCGTTGGCGTTGGGGAAGCAGGGAGAAATCCCAGCCTCCACAATCGATTCGCGTTGTCTTCGTGATCTACTAGTAGATCACGATCGACCTTTTGGGCACCCCTGGTCTAATGCAACTCCTGGGACATAATGATGAGCCAATGATGGCCTACTTGAACTTGTAACTATGTACAGTAAAACCTTGGATTGCAAGTAACTTGGTTTGCAAGTCTTTTGTAAGACAAGCAAAACATTTTTATTAAATTTTAACCTGATACACAAGCAATGTCTTGCAAAACAAGTACATACAGTATACACCCATCACAACTGAGCCAATGGTTCTTCTCTCTCTGACGCTGCGGGAGTGTAGTGACTGTTCTAAACGAGCGAGGTCTTGCAATACGAGTACTTATAGTATTTTGTATTAAAGTTTTTGGGTTGTGGAACGAATCATCTGAGTTTCCATTATTTCCTATGGGGAAATTTGCTTTGATATACGAGTGCTTTGGATTACAAGCATGCTTCTGGAAAGAATTATGCTCGCAAACCAAGGTTTGACTGTATTTGTAATTCTACTGATCTGCCTGTACTAACAACTTTATTAAATGTCCGGGTCAAATTGTCCATTGTAACATCCTGGGGAACTGACTAGGTAAAAGTGGAATAGGAAACCCGATTAACATAACTAGAAAAAAAGAGGACGGATTGAGACATCTGAGTTTTAGTTTCAATGAAAGCAATGGAAGTAAGAAGGATAAATTGAGACATCGCTTCTGGTAAGGCAATTTCTGTCAAATAAAAACATTATGGTGTGGGTTCATCCACCTTATTCATTGGATCTGGCTCTTCCCCAAAGTCAAAATGACCATGAAAAGTAAACATTTTGAATTGATTCAGGACTTTGAGGCAGCCACGACAGCGTAACTAAAGACGCTCACGAAGAAGGACTTCCAGAACTGATTCAGAAAGTGGCAAGGATGATGGGATAAGTGTTTTTGAGGTGAAGGGGAGTGTTGGCAATGTCTTATACTGTTAATAACATTTTTTTAAATGTAAACATTCACTATTTTTTTTAATATACTGTATATATATGTCGCCTTGAGCCTTGTGCGACTCACAAATGGAAGATTAGATCAGATACAGTGTTAGTTTGCTTAGACATACTGTAAAGTTCTTTGATCATTTGTAGAACTGTGTTTAAAAAATGTATTAAAACCAAAATAAAAAAAGCTATGCTTACTGCAAAAACTTGTGGCACATGCATTTGACGTTTGCAAATGGCTTCTTGGATACCATGATAAACGCCACACGCATGGATCTACTGTGAGTCTTTCAGCACTGGCCCCCGAGCTATCACTCAAATTGAACCCCAATTCTCAGCCCACTTTTCTGATCACAAAAATTCCCACCTCTGCCTGTAGAGTTCTCATGTTCAGAATATGGAAGTCACATGGGAGGGTGGTAGACAGAGGCAGGAAAGATTTCAATGCTGGGACTCCTTTATTGACATTCGCAACAGGCATCACTAGGACTTCATGGTTGAGGTGCATGGAGGTCATGTGACTGAGGAGGGAAGGGGAGCTGACAGGATGGCTATCCGGGATCTGCAGTAGGGAAAAGAAGAAAAACATCTAGGTCAAGAACTCAAACAGAACTTGGCCAACTAGTGGTGTTGGACAAAGTACAAGATGCTGGAGATGCAAATGGAAGCATGGGATGGGAGGGTTAAGGTCTCTCTCAACATCTGATTTCCGTAACTCTTTCTCGGAAACACACACACACAGTCCTCATTGTTTGATTCTCCGTCTCTCCATTCTTCTTTTTGCTTTGCGCATGAATAAAGGCACCAAGACCTATAGGCCTGAACTGGCCTTGTACACAATCCCAGCTACTTGGACTAGAGCAGGGCTTCTCAACCCAGTCAAGATAGCCTCTCTCATTCATATTCATATGCACTAGAGGCTGCTTTGTTTTCAGAGCTGAAATTTCACTGAAGGATGATCACAATGCAAAGAAATGCAGAACATACTGCAAACACGTGGGACGTCTGTTATCTGATAGTAATGTGTTTGAATAGATTCTATTGAAAAAGGCATCCCTCACCACCACAAACTGACAAATTACAACAAAAGAAAGAGATGGGATTTGCAGGCTCCCACTGGAAAAAGAGGATCTAGACAGGCAACAGTTTAAAAAAAATACAGAACTTATGAAATCCAAAAAGTAAATTTTGCCACCTACATTAATCTTCACTGTGGTGAATATAAGATGATCAATTACACTTGAATATTCAGTTAGATGGTGAGCACAAACTTATTTTATAAAACGTGTGCTTGCATATTTGCCTTTGCTTTGCCCACATTATGCATAACTGCAAACTGGTCCTCCTCATATTTCCAGTCGGAGCGCTAAATATATGTACAAC
The DNA here is from genome assembly GCF_902459505.1 of Geotrypetes seraphini. Lineage (NCBI taxonomy): Eukaryota > Metazoa > Chordata > Amphibia > Gymnophiona > Dermophiidae > Geotrypetes > Geotrypetes seraphini. The sequence goes on from NC_047097.1 coordinate 32,273,881, forward strand.
ACAGACACTGCACTATTTTGCTATCTGAATAATTTTGAAGCCTATCTTTGTTCTACCCCAAACCTGGCTTGACATTACACAGAAATCATCAGGTTGCTTAGTTTGATTTTTGGCCTAATACTTTCTGTATAAATTTTTTTTTAATATAAAAAAACCAAACCATACTTCACTGGCTTCCATGAAAACATAATCAGCCCCCTTGATCTTTAATGACCTGTGGAAAAGGCAGTGTTGAAATGTACAGTGAAATGCAAGGAGCCTGGCACTGATGGCTACCTTAGTATATGGGGACTGGAGCACTATCAAGCAAAGAAAGAGGCTTTTCAACAAATAGCTAATGACTAAGGGCTAGATTCACGAAGCCCACCCATTGTGTTTGCGATCGTATACCGACCTAATTTTCCTCCAACTCGATTCACTAACCTCTGTGCCGATCATCTTCCGGATTGCGCATGCAAAGTAGGAGGGAGGGCTGAGATTCATTAAACTAAAGAAGGCCCACTGATTGGGCTGGCCGATCCAAAAACAAGCGACCAGTCGCTTGAGCAAAAACCCTGATCTATGCCTCGACTCTCCTGCTCGCCCTGCCCTGACTCTTTTATGCTGGCCGTCCCACTCTCTGCTTTGATTTTCCTGCTTGCCGCCCTGCTCTTTCTGCCGACTTCAGTAAAGCATCTCCTGCTCTCTGCCCTGATTCTCCTGCCGCGAGTCTCCTGCTTGCCACCCTTCCCTGCAGAGCGAGCCCGTGGTTTCAACCCACTTTAAACCCGTGGGTTAAAACCACGGGCTCGTGAGTAAAAAAAGAAGCACAGACAGCACACGCTTGCGCAGCCCATCTACAGGCAAAGTAGATGGTCTGCGCATGCGTCGGGATCGCTCTCCAGCAATCCGTGTCATTGGTGAGGGACGTGCCTCAGATCGCCCACGGATCGGGTAGGATCGGTGGGCTTAGTGAATCTAGCCCTAAAATACTACACAGCCATCACCCCATGCCACAAACTGCGCCCAGCACCAGCTAAAGTCAACATCCTTTGATCAATGGTTACCTCTTTGGTGCTGCTCCTGGTGGTGAAAAACATCAGTTCCCTAAACTTGGAGACCAGTTTAGACAGGAAGCTGGAAAGCTGGGAACAGGAAGTGCACAATTCATGCAGAAATGGAGCAGTGTACAAATGGACATGTGTGTGCTTGGATATGAAAGAGAAGCTAAGTAATTTGGTAAATGCGATATGGGTTAAGAGTAACAGGATAAGAAAAGCAATGATTATGAGCTAAGAAAGAAATAAATGAAAGCAGCATTTAACACAATAAAGAGCTTATGGGCAAAATCTCAGCTGACACTATGTACATTCACAGAAAAAAAATCTCAGGGAGCTCAAGAGGGGCAAAGCATAGACTGATTTTAGTAGCAGAGGTTTCCATATCCTGTAACCCCTCATGTTTGCTTCCAATGTCTCATGATGAGAAAGACAAAGGACAGACACAGCAAACAGTTCCTTGACATAACTGGGCAGGAGTTTGTCATGTGAAGTCTGAATTTGTACTGCAAAAGCCCTATTAATCGGAATGAATGGAAAATGGACTGAGCTGGTTAATCCAACATGCTAGTCATCAGATTGAGATGTGATGTGGGGTCCTCTGTGCTCCTCTGCCTCCCAGTCCCTATCCCCAGCCCTTGCTGTCTCTCCAAAACCTCTCGGCAGCCCTCACCAACCTTTTCTTCACCCAAGCTCTCCATCTGAGCATGCATTCATTCCCTGCAGGCAAGCAAAGCAAAATGTTTGCACTGTGAGGTGTTACTTGACTACCAGATAAGGAGGGCTTTTGTTACATGGAATTCCTTACAACACACACTATCAAATAATACTTTGTCTAGAAAATAAGTAAGAAATAAGAACAGTTAAAATAAGGAATAGGACATTAGATAAAGTGTGAGCCTACCGGGATAGAGAGGGAAAATTCCGGTCCTCGAGAGCCAGAGCCAGGTCAGGTTTTCAGGATATCCACAATAAATATGCATGAGATAGATTTGCTTCTCAAGGAGGCAGTGCATGCAAATCCATCTCATACATATTCGTGGTAGAGATCCTGAAAACCTGACCTGGCTCTAGCCTAATTCCAAGGCCCAAAACTAATTATACTTTCCACCTTGAATCTCATGTACTGACATAATGTATCTTTATTGTAACCCATGTACTGACTAAATGTATCTTTATGGTAACCCACCTGTATCCCTTACACTGACAAAATGCACCTTGATAGTAAACCACTTGTATTGTAACCCACTTGTATCCCATGCACTGACTAAACGTATCTTTATTGTAAACCGTTTCTAGCCCATGTACTGTCAAATGTATCTTTATTGCAAACTGCTTCAAACTTCACGGTATAGCGGTATATAAGAAATAAATTATTATTATTAAACCTAGGCTTTAAGTGGCACAAAAATACTAAAAACAAAGAAATATCTGATTTTATTTTTAAAAAGGTGGGAGGATTTTATGACTGATAGCTCAAAAAATTGGGAGAAGGGTCGGAATGTGTTCTCAAAGTCTCTCCTTGAGGGCCACAATCCAGTTGGGTTTTCAGGATTTCCCCAATGAATATGCATGAGATCTATGTGCATGCACTGCTTTCAATGCATATTCATTGGGGAAATCCTGAAACCCGACTGGATTGCGGCCCTCAAGGAGGGACTTTGAGATCCCTATGTTAAATGTTGCAAAAGCTCTGTCTCCTTGAAGTCTTTTCCTCCTCTCAATAGAAGTTGATACAATTTAACAGCTATCTAATTTTTACGGTTATATGGAATTCCTTGACATCCTTCTTCACAAGATCAAGTTTGGTACAGACACATGGTTGGGTAATTCTATACGTGTGCCTATAAAGAGGTTCAACTCGGTCCTGGAGTACCCCCATGCCAGTCAGGTTTTCAGGATATCCACAAGAAATATGAAGAAACTTGATTTGCATACACTGCCTCCATTGTATGCGAACTTCTTTCATGCATATCCTGAAAACATGACTGGCAAAGGGGTACTGCAGGACCGAGTTGAGAAACACTGACCCAGAAGGTGCCTGGTAGGAGAATATTCTTGAAAGGAATGCAGGCACCTACTCTCCTTTGCACAATTCTAGCATATTTGCTCACACATGAACAGTTATGCCATCCTATTAGAGGTCTGCACGGGAACGGGGATCGCGGGGATCCCGCGGGTCCCGCGGGGATCCCGCGGGTTCCCCCCCTGGCCCACGGGACTCCCACGGGGACGCCCCCTGGCCCACGGGACTCCCACGGGGATGCCCCCCTGACCCACGGGACTCCCACGGGGACGCCCCCTTGCCCACGGGACTCCCACGGGGATGAAAACAACCTACCTAAATTCTGGCGATGCAAGTCTGGCGTCGCGTCGGGAAATAGCCATGTTGAGCAGTGAGCTCAGCACGTACACAGATGAAAGCCTTGCTTGCTGATTGGTCCGGCGGCCCCGCCCCACCGTGCCGCCGGACCAATCAGCAAGCAAGGCTTTCATCTGTGTACGTGCTGAGCTCACTGCTCAGCATGGCTATTTCCCGACGCGGGCATTAGGCTGTTTTTTGTCATTTCGGGTGGGGGATGGTAGCGGCAGCAGCAGCCTGAAAAAGAAATCATCCTGGCCGGGTTCGGTGTCATGCTCCGGAGCTTCTACAGCCTTCCTATCTCCCTCTCCCTTCTACCTGCGGCTCTCTTCGGCAACTTAGCAGCAACGATCGACACAAGCTTCTGGCGTCGGGGCCTACCCTCTGCGAGTCCCGCTTGTTTCAACTTCCTTTTTCCACAAAGGTGGGACTCGTAGAGGGAAGGCCTCGATGTCGGCAGCTTGTCTTGATCACCGCTGCTGACGAGTTGCTTAAGAGAGCAGGGGGGTGTTGCCAGGTGCAGGTAGAAGGGAGAGGGCCAGATGCAGGACTCGTGGGTGAGGGAGGAGAAGAGAGAGGGGAGAGAAACAAAAGGAAATATTTCATACTGGGCTGGGCCGGAGTGGAGAGAGGGTGGAAAGATTCTGGCTACAGGGTGCATTAACAAAGGAAAAAGGGGGAAAGCTGAAAATGGAGATAGTGACACAAAGAAGAGAAAGGGTAAGCAGGACCTTCTGAATAAGGATAGAGATACAGAGGGGACATGAAGAGGAGGTGAAATAGAGACATAGAAGTAATGCTGAAAAAGTGTGTGTGGGGGGGGGGGAGATAAAGACATTGAAAGGGCAAATGGTGAATATGGGGTAAAGACAAGGACAGAGACAAATGAAGATTCTGAAAAAGTGGTGAGATAGGGATATAGGTGAGATGGACACAAAGAAGGGTGATGCTGGAAAATAGGTGGAATGGTAATTCTGACAGACACAGAAGGGAAATGCTGGATCAAGGAGAGATGGGGCTCAGGCTGGATGGAATGAGGAGAAATGCCTTGTTGGCCCGGAACTTCCTCTCCTACGTCAGAATTGACGTCAGGGAGCGGAATGCTGGTCAGCGCGACGCTTCTGCAGGGAAAGCTTGGGACAGCGGTGGCTTGGGGACTATTCCCCGATGGCAGTGGCAGCAAACCGAGTGGCTTGGGGGAGGGCACGGAGAAAGAAAGAAAGGGGGCAGACAGAGAGACAGAAAGAAGGGGGAACAGGGAGACAGAAAGAAAAAGTTGGGGGAGAGAATGAGGTCTGGAGGAGAGGAAACATACAGGAGGCTGAAAGAAAGGAAGAAAGATTGGATGCACAGTCAGAAGAAGAAAGTGCAACCAGAGACTCATGAAATCACCAAACAGCAAAGGTAGGAAAAATGATTTTATTTTCAATTTAGTGATCAAAATGTGTCTGTTTTGAGAATTTATATCTGTTGTCTATATTTTGCACTATGGCTCCCTTTTACTAAACCGCAATATTGTTTTTTAGCGCAGGGAGCCTATGAGCATTGAGAGCAGCGCGAGGCATTCAGCGTAACTCCCTGTGCTAAAACCTACTATTGTGGTTTAGTAAAAAGGGAGGGGGTGTATTTGTCTATTTTTGTATTTTGTTACCGAGGTGACATTGCATAGAGTCATCTGCCTTGGGAAATGTATATGGCAGATATCTTTGTTTTGTGTTCAAAAGAAAAGGAAATGCATTTCTGGTTTTATTTCTACAGTGTTGAAGTACTTGTTGGCCCTTGCTGTGACTGGTGGGGATCCCCAAGCACCGCCAGCAGAGGACCTCCTCTAGAGATGGTCAGAACTCCCCTCCACCAAGCGCAGCAGTCGCTGGCAGCATCCATGAGCCACTGAGGTGCCAGCATCTGTGACTCAGGGACGCTACTGCTGCCTGCCAAGCTTGGCAAAAGGGACCCCAGGCCAACTGCAAAGGAAGTCCTCAGCTGACAGTTTGTGGGTTCTCATCAGCTGAGTATTTATATTTTATATTTACATTAGAGGTTCTGGTAGAAACCCATTTACAAAGTATGTATTCTTCCCAATTAATATTTCCAAATTAATAGTCTCTTTGCTTATTTGTAAATGGGTCTCTACCAGAGCCTTTAATTCAGTAGCATAATTAAATAAAATAACTATTTCTGAAGTTTATAGGGAAGGATGGTGACGGAGGGGATTCCTCGCGGGGACGGGTGGGGACGGAGGGGATTCCTCGCGGGGACGGGTGGGGACGGAGGGGATTCCTCGCGGGGACGGGTGGGGACGGAGGGATTCCTCACGGGGACGGGTGGGGACGGAGGGATTCCTCACGGGGACGGGTGGGGATGGGTGGGATTTTGGCGGGGACGGGTGGGGACGGGTGGGATTTCTGTCCCCGCGCAACTCTCTACATCCTATCTTCCAGAAATACACACATACCCATGCTATGCCCAGGACTGGCTCGCATGTCTGTCCATCCTGAAGAGATATGCTGTGTAAGATGAGCGCTCTTATGAAAATATGGGGGTGTATATGACCATATTCTAATCTTTTATACACATAATAGGTGCACTGATGCTGCCATCTGCTTTCTAGAATTAACCCAAGGGCAGAAATGTAGAAACTTGGAGTCCCAAAAGGTTGGGGGACATCTGAAGCCACTTACCTTGTTAGCTGTGGTTCGTTGTTCTAGCAGGATCCGAAATTTGCTACAGGCTCGTTTATTGTCTTTTAATCCCTGGCCAAGACCGCGATTATCATCTTGCATCAGTCGACGGTCCAGGATCACCTCCAGTTGACCTGAGGGAGAGAGAGAGAGAACCAAAAGCCAATCCTATCTGGGCCACATGATTTCTTTTTTTCTCAGATAGCATCCCATAGCTCAAATGCACTATACATTTTCCCCATGATCATTAACAGGTAATTTTATAAATCTTTGCTTTAGATGCACTAAAAAATACCGACTCGATCACTGTTGGCTGATTCTCCAGTAGCAATCAATGCACTATCAAGTTTGCATGCAAATAATTTGCATAGAGGTGCAAATCATCTGCATGTAAACGCAACCGATCAATCACTCAGTGAATGACTGATTCTTGTGCAGAGCCCTAACAGCAGTGACAGAGGAAGCAGCCTCCTGTCTACTCTCTCTTGCCAATGTGACTCTTCTCCCCCCCCCCCCAGCAGCGATGTGGCAGGAGGGATGGCCACTCCCTCCTGACACCGAAGGCTCACTCCCACATCAGGTGCCCCCCAAACATCCTCTACTCTCCTCGATAAAAAGGAAGGAGGTATGCCCACTCCCTCCTGCCACTGGAGGTCCCCCGGCATCCTCCAAACCTTCTCAGAGACATTGGAGCAGGATGGAAGCTCGGTCCATCCTGCTCTTAGGCTTGCTGCTCCAGAATGGCAGGGCTTTCCCTCCCTGGTGCATAATGTGATGCACAGGGAGGGACCTAAGGCCCTGACTGGTTCAGATGCCTAAGGCACCACCCTTGGGAAGGGCCTTAGGCATCTGAGCTAATCAGTGCTTCAGGCTCCTCCCTCTGTATCCCTCCTGTCGCATGGGTATTCCTCCTACCGTTTTTGCTGGCACAGAGGGCTATTTCGTGGTGCTGGTTTGTCGGGGAAGGAGGGCCGTCATTGGTGGGAGGGTGCTTTTTTTCTTATGGGACAATATGCAGTGGGACATGAGCATGTGTTGCTACATGACGACATATGCTTTGTGTGGGTGGTCTTAGTAGCATAATTTGGGCAGAGCAGGTGTAAAGTTGCAATGCACCAACTCTGGTGCCGGTGTTAATGTGTACGTTCGCATTTTGCACTATAAGGGCCGTTTCTAGGTGCCTGTGTACACTGAGAGCTGATTGATCAGCAAAGCCACAGCAAACTCCTTTTGGTGTGCCATCCTGATTACTTACCACTGCTCAGACTGGATACCCCCAGGGCCTGAGCCGTGAGCAGGGTCAGTCTGTGCTTCTCATCCTGGATATAGGCCATCACTGGCATGGGATAGAAATTGGCCTGAAGGGGTAATTTTTTTAAGTGCCTTCGAGGCTGAATCTAAGAGAAAAAGAAAGACTGACTATGAGGAACAGCTCTATTATACTTCAAAGGCTACTAGCCACTTGTGCTTATTGGCAGAAGTTACCGGGTTGAATTAGTTAAGGCCTGCAGATGAACAGAGGGTCCTGTCACCATTAATGGAATGCCAAAAGACTGAATGGATGAGATGGGACCTGTAGGCTGGAATGCACTTAACACTCTGTGCTTTACTAAAACAATAAAAATATTGGGAGTCACATTAGACACACATTTGACAATGGTTGAACACACGAACAAAGTGGTAAAAAAGTGTTTCCTGACATTATGGAAATTAAAGACCATCAAAAAATACTTCGACCCATTATCATTTAGACTACTAGTGCAATCATTGATACTTTCTACACTGGATTATTGCAATGTCGTTTATATGGGTATACCCAAAAAAACAGTGAGCAAACTCAGAATTGTCCAGAACACAGCAGCCCGCTTGATATTTGGATTGGGAAAAAGCGACCACATTAGCCCCTACTACAGACTGTTGCACTGGCTGCCAGTAGAGGCACGAATAATTTTCAAATTCTCTGGGGACTGGCTCCTACATTCTTGCTATCTCACTTCATATTATACAATCCCATAAGACAAACCAAAAACTGCAGTCTATTTGCTTATCCAAGCATTACCGGCTGTAAATACAAAACCTTTCTGGATAGAACTTTTATGTACCAAGCAAACAAACAACAACACTGGCTAGACAACTACATTAACAGAGCTAGACTGACCTACGACGCTTTTAGAAAAGTTATAAAAACTGCCTTATTCGACAGATGTATCACCTAAACAATAACTGCACCAAACACTAATTCCAATTCTATTTTCCTAATATGTCCCCTCTGAATTTCTTAACAAACTGTATATTGTAATTCGCTGCATTTTTAAGATTCTGCATACTATAATTTCACTGACTATCTGCATATTGTAACTCGCTGATTGTCCAGCTCTCTTCAAAGTGAACCGCCTAGAAGTCGCACGATTATGGCGGTATAGAAGAATAAAGTTATTATGGAAAACATGTATGGGCCAGGGAGCTTAGAAGGTGGAAAATGTGGTGAAATCAGTTAGCTTAGCAGGGTTTGGATAATTTCCTAAAAGAGAAGTCCACAGCCAGTATCTCTCAACTTACATGTTTGCAATCAACTTCAATTAATGAAATTATAACCCCCCTCCCTCCTAGCCCTCCCATATCATATGCATTCACATATATTATACAATATAATCTTTCCTTCATTTAATCCAAACATTTAATAATGAATCAGAACCCCCCCATCCCTATCCCATCATTTCAATTGTATTATTAACCTTTTCCTATGGTAATAAATTTTACGTTACGCTGGTTCCAATCGTAATTATTTTAAGAAAGTTTTGTATTATTCACCTTTATCATTTACGGCTATTGTAAACACAATGGCCCAACAGATGGGACAAATGATAGGTAGAAAGTGTACCGTATATCCCATGCCATGGAACATACGATGGCAACGACATTTTTTGGAATTTCCCATTATCCGGGACACATGATAGGAAAAGGTTAAGAGAAAATGTTAACTACTCATTACAATAATGTGTTAATGGTCCCCAAACATACTAAAATATCCTTTCTGTGTGGCTAATGTTCTTTCCAGCCAGGCTGGCCCGGAACTTCCTCCCAAACGTTAGAATTGACGTCAGGTGGCGAGAATTGATCGGCTCCGAGCTGGGGAAGATAAGCAGGGAGAGCTAAGACCTCAGTGCTGGCCTGTTCCCCGATTGCGGTGGCTTGGGGGAGGGCAGTGAGACGGGAAGGGAAGCAGATTGGGGACCTCTGCTTTAGGCGAGCCGCTTGCCGACATTCCCTCCAGAGAGACTTCTGCAAGTCCAATTACAGCAGTCGCGGTCTGTACGCGATTGTCCTCTCCACAATCGGAAAACTTGTGAAGTGGAGAGGACAGATTGCGGGCCGCAAAATAGTCCCTGGGGGGCTGCGTGTTTGAGACTGCTAACAAAGAATTCCACCAAAAACTGTAATTTAATCTGCTCCAATTTTTACAATTAAATGTAATCTGTTGAATGGATACTCCTGTCATAATAAGTAAAAGCTTATTGTTTTTTGAAGAAATCTGACTCTTCACTCTCATTGACATGCCAAATAAAATAGTATATGTTAAAGCCACAGATTTTCTAATAACCTATTTATTTTGCCCCATATTGATTTCCAAAAAGCTAAAATAAATGGACAATAGAATAATAGATGATCTAAAGTCCCAGCTTTGAGATGACAATACCAACATCTATTAGACTTAGAGCGATCTAATTTTTGTAAATGAACAGGGGTCCAGAAAGCTTTATGTAACAGAAAAAAACAAGTTTGTCTCATAGATGCAGATACTGTACATCTCATCCTCCAAGATCAAATTTGTGGCCATTGAGATGCAGTAATTTGATGCTTAATCTCAATACTCCAAGGCCCTGATTCTGTATAGGACGCCCGGGAGAGGTGTCCTATACAGAATCGGGCCTACACTAACCCCGATTCTGTAACCGGCGTCCATGTTACAGACGCCGGTTAGAGAATCGGGTTAGAGTAGAGGTGGCCGCTACACTTATCGCGGCAAGGGATTGGACAGGCGGCCGCTATACTTATTGCGACAGGGAGATCCCTTGCCGCGATAAGTATAGCGGCCACGTCTCTTCCTCTACTAGGGAGATGCATAGGGCCGCCTAAGTTCGCCTAAGGCCCTTAGGCACCTTGCGGGCCTCCCTAGTCTCCCGGAGGCGCCTTCAATATAGGCCGCCTGCCTGGGGAGCATTTTTTTTTTTAAAAAAACATGCATCCCGATTGGCTGATTAGACAGCTGTAGGACGCCTACAGCTGCCTAAAATCGGGATGGCACTTTGCAGAATCAGGGCCCAAATATCCCGAAGACCAGTTTTTGGGTTTTTATTCATAAATCCAGATATCAATTTATACCACTGTGCGGCCTGGTGTCCAAGGAAGTCCACCTGAAAGCATAAGAACTCCAAACTATATTGATTCTTAAGATTTTTCCATTCAGGGAACCCCGCCTGAATGGTTGCTTCAGTTGCAACCATCTAAAACTCTGTGATTTATTAAGACCAAATTTATGTTGCAACTGTGAAAAGTCAAGCAGCTTACCATTAGATATAACATCTTCTAGGACACGTATACCTGCCATCACCCATTGTTTCCAGATGATCTTAAATCCGTCAATTTGAATCTTAGAGTTAAGCCATATAGTTTGATTTGTTGATTTATGTATTGGAATAGGTGTTAGGTTATTCACATATCTTAAGGTTTTCCATGTATCTACTAATATTCTGTTTTCTTTATATATCCTAGGCATTTTGATACTAAGAACATGGTTTAGTCGCCGAGGAATCACGAGTCGCCATTCCAACCATATCCAATCTGGAATATTTTCAATGGCGCATAATATAGGATTGATACCTATAAAAATTGGGAAAATTTACCCCTCCCTCCACAATTGGTCTTTGTAAAGAGACTAAAGCAATTCTAGCAATTTTACCCAGCCAAATAAATTTTGTAAGAATACTATTTAACTTTTTGTAGAAAGACCCCTGAAAAAAACTGGTATCTTACCCATTTGATAACAAACCACAGGCAATATCATCATTTTAATCGTTTGGACTCTCCCACACCAAGATAAATGTAAAGAATTCCATTGCTCACACATTTCTGTTACCTTCAGTAATAAAGATTTTCATTCACCTTCATTGTTTCTTCCAGCATATTTTTTATCCAAATGCCTAAATATTTTATTCCATCTTCTTTCCACACAAAGGGAAACGAGTCAAATAAACCTTTTGTACAATGTACATTAAGTGGAAAAATTTCTGATTTGCTCCAATTTATCTTATATCCTGAAAATTTTCAAAATTTCTCTATCAATTCAAGTAAACATGGAATGGTTGTTTCAGGATTTCTCAAATGAAGCAGTATATCATCTGCATAAGCAGAGACTTTAAATTCCCGTTCTGAATAAGGAATACCCTGGATCTCCTTCACTTGTTGAATAGCTAGCAACAAGGGTTCCAAAACAATATCAAAAAGCAAAGGAGACAAGGGCCTTATCTAACCCCCTTCTGTAAATAAAAGTGTTCTGAAAAGTTATTATTAATATATAATCTAGCAGCAGGGGAACTATACAAGGTTTGAATCATTTGTATAAATCCCGAACCTATTCCAAACCATTCCATAGCTTGATACATGAAGGTACATTCTACTCGATCAAAGGCTTTCTCTGCATCTAAGGCCGTATCTTTCATGGCTTTTGTTAGATATAACATATGAAAGGCCAATCTGGTATTATTAGAAGAATGTCTTTGAGCAACGAATCCTGCTTGGTGCATACCAATAATATAAGGGAGAGCCTTAGCTAAGCGTAAAGTCAAAAGTTTAGCCAGAAGTTTTCCATATACATTAATTAAAGAAATAGGCCTGTAATTTGAAACCAATGTGGGATCTTTATTTGGCTTTGGCAAAACTATAGTTAAAGATTCAGCCATAGTGCCAGTAATACAACCTTTATTTAGTTGAGTCTGATATAAATTTAGCAGATAAGGCAATAAAGTATTTTGAAATGATTTATAAAACTCTACCGTGAAACTATCACCACCTGGAGCGGATCCAACTCTAAGGGACTTCAACGCTGTTTGCAATTCTTTTAGTGATATAGGCTCTTCTAAACTTCCTTTTATATGCTCAGGAACTTTAGGTCCCTCTAATATTTTTAAAAACTCTAAACCATCTTTTTCTTTATCTAAATAAGGCTCAGAAGAATAAAGAGCTTCATAAAATTTTAAAAACTGTTTTAAAATAGGTTCAACTTGAGTGTAAGTATCACCTTTTTCATCTTTAATGGCAATTATTTTTGTCTTCTTTTTTTTTTTTGCTTTAAGATAATTTGCCAATAATCTTCCCGCCTTATTTGAATTTCCATAATACAAAGCTTGTTGAGAAAATAAATCTTTCCTTACCAGTTTAGAAGATATCTCATTATATTTACATTTAGCTTTTAAAAGAGCTTGTAAAGTAGAATATTCCCATTTATCAATCAATTTTGACTCCAAAAACTTAATTTCTTGCTCCAGATCTGAAAATTGACTTTTGACCTGTTTCTTAAGATATGCCAAAAATGAGATAATTTGACCTCTTATGGTTGCCTTAAAAGCATCCCATAAAGTTTCCATAGAGATTTCTTCTGTAGTATTAATTTGGAAATATTCTTTCATTTTTAATGTAAAATCTTCACAAAATTTCAGTTCCGCAAGCAATGTATTATCAAATCTCCATATAGGTCTACTATTATCCTGATCAGCAATTTTTAGTTCAACCCACACCTCTCCATGATCAGATAAAATAATTGGATCTATGGAGGCCTGTGTTATTTGTTGTACTAATTGATTTGAAACAAAAATGTAATCTATTCTTGAAAAGGATTTATGAACATGAGAGCAAAAAGAAAATTCCCAACCATCAAAATGAAGTATTGGTCATATATCCTTTAAGTCACAAGACTGTGCAAAATTATCTAGTCCTAATGATTTCATAATTCTAATAGCTTTTTTTATCCATCAAAGGATTCCTAACAGCATTAAAGTCCACAGCTACTATTAAATTAGAAGCAGCCAGTGGTAATACCAGTTGAGGTAGAGTCTTGAAAAATTTATTTTGGTTCGAATTAGGGGCATATACATTGAAGAGCGCCATCGTAGTATTTCCCATGCTCATGTCTACATGTACCCATCTTCCTAAAGGATCTGAAGCAGCCAATTTAAATAATGCAGTACATTTCTTATTTACTAAAATAGCTACTCCAGCCTTCTTTCCAACAGCAGGGGCAAAAAAACAATGCTTTACCCAATCTCTCTATAATTTTTTAGACTCTATAGCAGACAAATGAGTCTCTTGGATATAGCAAATATCCGCATTCTGTTGTTTTAAAAATAATAGTGGGTTTTTTTCTCTTAATCGGATGGTTGAGGCCATTAACATTTAATGAAAATATTTTAAAATGCATTATATTTTATATAAAACATAACAATATCATCCAATAATTCAAATTATAATGGGTGTTCAATAAATATTCATTTTCCCCAAAATTTTCACCTGAAATAAAATCCCTCAGCTCCCTTAATCCCATTTCCCCATATCTCCCTCCTACCCCTCCTCATCCCTCCCCAATTAATTGTGAGAACTTGGAAACGCACATGTGAGACCAAGTGACGAGAAACTCCTTACAGGCAAAATTAATCTTAATATTAATTATCTTAAGCTATCCAATTATTTCAATATTAATCAAATTATATAAAATTCTTTCAAGATACTAGTTTATGCATCTACACAAAACATTACATCTTTAAAATGCTATTCATACTATAAAATCACAATAGATGTTATAATATTATAATTATGAGTATAATACAATACTGAACTCATATTTAAAATAAAATTTAGCAAATTTCCAATATAATCTCAAATACAGTGGTACCTCGGTTTACGAGTGCACCGGTTTGCGAGTGTTTTGCAAGACGAGCAAAACATTTGCAAAATCGGTACCTTGGAAACCGAGCATGGCTCGATTTACGAGCACCCTCCCCGCAATCCGGCACCCCCCTGCCTCGAACCGGCACCCCCCCGCCACGATTGGGCACCCCCCGCCATGATCCGACCCTCCCCGACACGATCCGACCCCCCCCGCCACGATCCGACATCCCCCCCGACACAATTGGGCACCCCCTGCCACTTCTTACCCTCATCTGGGCACTCTTGAAGATCGGCCTACTCGTCTGCTGGGCCTTGAGCATCTGAGCATGCTCAAGGCCTGCGAGTTCACGTTCTGAACGTTTTTGAACTTATATTTATTTAATGTTTTACTTTTCAATTCAGTATATCATTATAACCATCAACTGATATACTTATCAAAATAAAATCAAAATCTTTAACCTTTCCCTTTATATATATTCCTGTGTCTAGTTACCGTTTAATCTTATAATAGTAAAATATAAATCCTGTGTCTCGAGCTGCATCCAATATACCTTCCTGCAGAGACTCATGCTCTATTGAGAGATTAATTATAATTTCCAAGATCTTTTCAATCTTATTAAAATCTTCTTATTCTGTACTCTATAACTCTTTTAATACATCTGTTATATATACCATAAATCAGATTAAACCAAGCATCTTGAAACCCATCTAATCTAATCTAATCTAATCTAATCCTTAGGTTTGTATACCGCATACCGCATCATCTCCACGTTCGTAGAGCTCGACGCGGTTTACAGTAGGAGAAATAGGAAGGAACTACAACAGAGGGTTAGAGGTAGAAGTGTGAAGAAAATTTAGAGGACTAGCAATATTAAAAATGTAATCTGCACTTTGTCATTCTGATTTTCCTTTTCTTTTATCAGCCAATCTGAATCAGTTCTAAAGACACTGTACACTGCTATCATTTCATCTGTTAGAAGCAATAAACTGTTTGCAGCATCAGACACATTGAACTTTGGCCTTCCTATTTCCACTAGAAGCTCCCAGTATACAAAATTCTGAAATAACTACTAATCTTACCGCAGTAGACAATATTTAAGTCACAGAAACAAAAAGGGTTAAAACTTTTTGTAAAGAATACAGAAACTAGTTATCTTCAACAGGAAGTTAGAAGGAGTGCTTTCAAACTATTTCTAGAAATACTGTACAGAATATATCTTCTGAGCTTTTACCAAGTCATTCAGATGGAAAAATTATGTTCTTACCTGTTAAATTTCTTTCCTTTAGACGCAGCAGATGAATCCAGAGACTAGTGGGATAATACACATCTACCAGCAGGTGGAGGTAAAGAACTGAATAACAGGTGGTCCCATTGGTCGGTACACTCTCTGTATCTTCAGTATTGCTCCTTGCCCAAGCATCCAGAACCAGAAACATGGTCCATATGTAAAAAATTGCAAATAGAAAAATAGAGAATCCAACTACCAACTCAAACAAACTGCTGTAACTCGCAAAATACACATAGCGATCAAAGAGCCAGAAAGGGTGGGGCTCTGGATTCATCTGCTGCGTCTAAAGGAAAGAAAATTAACAGGTAAAAACATAATTTTTCCTTCCTTATCAACAGCAGCAGATGAATCCAGAGATCAGTGGGATGTAGCAAAGCAATCCTCAATCCGGGTGGAAAGCGAATGCTGCCTCCGCAATAACTGAAGCCCCAAAAGCAGATTCCGCACGCACCGCCACATCCAACCGTTAATGCTTCGAAAACGTATTCCGAGAAGACCAAGTAGTCGCACGACAAATCTCCTCCAAAGAAAAACCTCTGAACTCCGCCCAAGAAGTAGACATTGCTCTAGTGGAATGAGCATAAAGCTTGTCCGGCAACTGCTTATTGGATGTCAAGTAAGCAAAAACAATGGCTTCTTTGACCCATCGAGCAATGGAAGCTTTGTACGCTGCCATACCCTTGTTGCGGCTTGCGAACAACACAAAGAGGTGATCGGAACATCGAAAATCGTTAGTAATCTGGAGATAATGTAAGAGAATCCTACGTACATCTAGCAAACGCAGAGAAGAGCAACGCTCCCCCCAGTCCTCCTTCCGGAAAGCCGGAAGGAAGAAAGACTGTTTCACAGGAAAGGGGGAGACTACCTTAGAAAGAAAAGAAGGTACCAACACACCTGACCAACACACCTGAACTAGAGAGTCCCATCCATCCCCGCCCGTCCCCGCCCCCACCCATCCCCGCCAGGATCCTTTCCATCCCCACCCATTCCCGCAAGGAATTACCACCATCTCCACCCGTCCCCATAAAAAGCAGCAATTACTTCTGACAGGATCATCAATTCCACAGTTTCTTTTGCGTTGCGCTGTAAATCTCTTTGGTGGAACCCTTTTTTTGTTTTCTGTTCAGGTAATTAACTTATAAACCCCCTCTTTTACTAAGGCTGACATGTCCATTATATTATATGGATGAACCCTGCTTCCAAAGGACCCCGTGGGAGTCCCGTTGGCTAGAGGGGGGTCCCCGAGGGAGTCCCGTGGGTTAGGGGGGATTCCCACGGGACCCCCGTGGGACCCGCGGGATTCCCGCGATCCCCGTTCAGACCTCTAACCTGAACTCGAAATTCTCAAAAAGGGATCTCTATTACTATTTTCCCTCTATTACTACAATCTTCCAGATCTCTCGTCAGAGTATCTATTATTTTCCTGTCCACTTTGTATTGCTCATCTCTTTCTCATTTGCCTCCGTTCTTTTCTCCAGTTGATCCAATTTGAGATCAATAAGTTCCACCCTTTTCGTGAGGTTTGCTACCTCATCTTTAACCTATTGAAGTTTGTGAGTTGTTAAAGACAATATCTTTGATTTGTCTGAGCTCTGATAAAATATCACAACTGTCTTCTTTTGGCAGCGGCACTTTCATGGGAGTTGCCGGCTCTGGCTTAGATCTTTTTGCATTACCTGAACTTGTACCAGGCATGTCTCCTTTCTGCTGTTTACCCGATGCCATATTAAGCTCAAAAATCGTAAATATAACTGGTGGAAGTAACTTTTGTAGCTTATTTACTCTTTTATTAAGCCTATTACTGCGGAGCTGCTCTTTCACCCGACCATCCGGCTGCGCTTCCAAGCCACACCCCACTACTTGGGTTCTAGCCAAGTACTTGGGACCTGGGTTGGCCACTGTTGGAACCAGGATGCTGGGCTCGATGGACCTTTAGTCTGTCCCAGTATAGCAATTCTTATGTTCTTAAGGTGAACCAATGTAAGAACTAAGATGGTAGACAAGTGGAAGGATGAAAGAGGTCAACACAGGTGTCCAAGACAGATGAACAGCTTGGATCAGACTGCCTAAGAAATTGTGTAGAGAGAAAAGAAGCAATCCATGGTGGGCAGGTGAAACAGACAGAGGGAACATTTATGGGTTACACTGAAGAAAGTACTGATTAACATGAAAAGTTTGCAGAGCATGGCTGTAATACACTAAAAGGAAACAATTTGTATGAAGGGCAGACAGTAGGCTTTTGTCACTGTAAATCTTTTTCCATTCCTGTTCCTTGATAGCACAGATCAGGACTGAAAGTAAAGATCATTTGAATTTTGAAGCATACCTGAAAACCATTAAGGTCTGTAAAGAAGGTATCGCCGCTCTCAATGTCTGTGGTTAACCGCATTGCGATTTCCTTATTGACATGGTCACGGATGTCCACTACAGAGGAGAGTTCTAAGGAGAGGCCTTCTGTCCCTGCAAAAAACCAGATACTCTACAGGTCTGAACATAATGGAGTTTACCTGCCTAAGTAACAAAGAAATCTTTTTCATAGAGCAACTGAATAAAGGAGATCTAGGGTCAGAGTAGGGCCAATGGCTTGTACTGTGCATTCAACTGTCCTAATTAAACAGATATGAGGAATTTTTAGCTTGTCGACAGTTAGTGGATAAGTCATCCATGTATCCTTGTGTGAACGTAAAAATTTATAAACCCCCAGTAATCCAGCTTTTCAAATTTGTTCAGAGCCATTTAGTATCACACTGTTGAACTGTGCCACAATTAATTAATTACTGGGTTTGGAAAACTTATCGTCACCAATTTCCCCTTCACAGCTGCTGTCTAAAAGCACCAGTTCTAAGCAATCTCCTTCTGCCTCATGTCCGTTCAGACAGGCCTTCTATTTGCTCTCAAAGAGTTGGCGACATTTGTGCACTTGGCTGATCCTCACCTGGCACGTTGTATAGCCTCATCACTTGCTGGACGTGCTGATAGTAACAAGCCACTTCAGAGAAGAAAGGTCCCTCTGTTACCCGCACCACTGGGGGGTCTTTTGAGGCATATAACTTAATGAAAAAAGAAGAGGGCATTTAAGTTAAAACGATCATTTTGACTACCAAGAACACGTCATTTAATGGGACAGCATGGACTATGGCAGGCGGGTTTCATTTTTAAATACGGAACATTATCAGTCAGTTGGCAATTTGGTGACTAGTTCTAACTGTCACCTCAACCGCTACAAACACAGAAAACCTACATGCCAATATTGAAGGCGTCGAATGGCCACCGACTGGTTAACTTGCTAGTTTGCTGCTATTCAATCATTTTCATCAGCAATTAACCAGCTAGTGCCACTAAAAATAACTGGTTACTGGTGAACTTCAAACTGGGTATGCTGGGGGAGTTCCAGTTAGGTTTAGGGAATAAATAAAACAGCATAAGCAGCTGTCCTATCTTTCTCCACTAACCCATTAACAATCTGTCATGCAGTAGCTGACTTGAAAAACAAACAATGCCTAAGTCTGAAAAGGGTCCGGCACTGAATTTCCAGTTTTAGTGCTGGCGGCAGAACCCCGCCCTCCCACCCCGTCCACCTCTGACTGAATATCAGGGAGCTAGGGTCTTTGGTAAGGTATAAAATACTTCTAAATTCAGTATTCAAAACCCCTTTTGATCAGTTGAAAACAGGTACTGTTTAATAGATATTGTCTGCCTTGATATTCGATCAGTCTTAATTCCTAGAACCCATGGATTCACCTGATCTCATTTCAAGCGAGACATTCTTACTTTGGCTTCTCCATCAGGCAGGAATAGGTAAGCTCCACTCTTATCTTTGGAGGTCCGTGTTCCATAGATTAGAAATTCCATTTTGACCTTCTGTTCTTGCTCCTCCCCTGCTCGTTTTACACTCTGAGATAAAATGTGTTCAGTGAAAATTAAAGAAGCTTGGAGACACAGACAGCATACAGTATATTATATCACATATACACACACACAAATCCATCTATCTAAAATCGGATGTATCTGTGTGTGTATGTATGTATGTTCCATCATAACTCTGAAATGCATGGAGATATTTCAACCAAACTTGGTATACATATCACTTACTATCTGGGATAAAATACTGTGGGGGGTGGGAAGAGGGGGTCACACACATACATTGGATTTTAAATAAATAGATGGAGCTGCTTTGAGCAATTGTGTGAAGCTTCGGGAATGATGTCGCAGTCATTTAACAGTATATAAAGAATTGCAGCTGTGGTGTGGTGAAGCTTAAACAGAAAGTGAAAACTGACAATTTGTGTGACGTTAATCCTCAAGTGAATGTAAACCAAAACCCAAGGGAATTTATATCCAGCCAACGCCGGGTGATCAGATAAAAATGGAGATGGTTTCCAGGAGTGAAGAGCTGCTGTGCAAAAGGATCTCTACGTTAACGTGCTCATGTCCCCCCTCTCACCTTCAGAAGCCCATTGAGGCCTGAGAACCAGACTTGCATATACTGATTCTCCAGGTAAAAATCATCTGTGTTGGACTCAAAGATTTTGACTGGGAATGTGTCATATTTCTTCACTGCCAAGTCTCGCCCATGCAAGTAGATCTGGACATTGGATTTAAGTGTTGAATGACCATCAAAGGACTTGAAGATTTGGAAGACACTGAGTCCCAGAGCAGGAAGACGAGCAATGAAGGATACCTGGGAAAGCAGAGACAAATGATTTGATCTTTACAAATGGCCCCATAAGTGAAGTCAGATTACTGCTATAATTGAATAGAAGAATTACATTTTGTTATACAAATAAAATAAAAAATAAAACTCACAGCCCCACCTACATACGCCAGTTTTCTCACTGCTCTTGTGAGTAATCATATGACATCACACACAATGACTGAATTTTCTCTCTGCATCCTAGAATAATGGCTTCCATGCAGGTTTTTAATACAGTGAACTAAAGATAGTTACCTGTAGGTGGAAACATTTAGGGCAAAATTTTCAAAAGGTAAGCAGCTGGGGGAGAGGTGGGAGCAGATTTTCTGCTTGCTGGACTAGTTTGGGATTCTGTGGAGGCAGCATTCACAGATCCTCGGAGGAATCACAGTCATTCACAACTTTGCAGAGCTCCAGAATGAGTGCCGATGTACAGCCTTAACCAAGGACTGCCACTATGATGAATAGGATAGAAGGCCAAATCTTTTGGTAAGACAAGCAAGCCTTTCCCGTCTTCTTTTTTTTCTCTTAACCATGCTGGCAGAAGACCTGAGGCCGGCCCTGCTCCTATTTCCTGCCATCCTTTGCTGCTCACAAGTCTGATACTGCCCAAGTTGCTGCTGCCACCTATACCTCCTGCCGGCATTCCCCATGATTGGTGCAGTGTCAAACAAAGGAATACCTTTAGGTTTGGCCACCGTTTCTCACCTCCCCCATACTGACTGGTCAGCCTGTCTGGTTGCTACTGCTGCCTCCTGGGGCCATGTAAATCAGGAAGCCATACACTCTCCCAGCCACAGCCAGCAGAGGATCAGATCTGGCCTTTCTAAACATTGCTCTTCCTGCAGTCAGCACCTTCCTTCTTATTTCAGTGCTGTTCTGACCTGTATGAGAGGCAAAGTGGCAGCAGCAGCAGGGATGGGTTTAAAGAATGACTACCTTGTTCTTCTTGTATTAACCTTTTCCTTTTGTGTGTCCCGGATGACGGGACATTCCAAAAATGACATAGACAGTGGATAAACAGTCTGTATGGACTAATAAAGAGCCAGGAACACAAACTATTTGAATTTACAAACTTATTTACATTATGTTTATAATAGCCGTAAATGATAACGGTGAATAATACAAAACTTTGCTAAAATAATTACGACTGGAACCAGTGTAACGTAAAATTTATTACGATAGGAAAAGGTTAATATGAATATGGAATTTTAAAGAAATTAAATGTGTGTGGCAGGGACAGTATAAAGCAAAATGCCCCAGCCCCTAGACCAAGGTGAAATAGGAGGATAAAAAAGAGGACAAAAGACTTTCAATACTTGCAAATAAAGATTATAACACATCAGACTGGTCCTGGAAGCTCAAAGTAAGAGGAAATTTGTAGGCTCCCTATAAATAAAGTACACAGTTGTACATCTAAGAGCTCAAAGTAAGATATGTAATTTTTGACTGTAAAAAATGGAGTGAATTTTCAAATCATTAAGAATTTAGAAGCATAAAATAGAGGTTTATAAATGGAAACGGATGGATGAAAGTATTACAATTTTGTACATCGTTTTATTAGTGAAGAGCAGAGAGATTTCTGAGGATTTTCAACTGCATGAATGTAAATTTGTTCAGAAATGATGTGCATTTTAAAAAGGTGTAAATGTGTGTGCATGTAGTTTCTGAAAAGAGAAAGACTAGAAATTATTTTCCCTTCCAAAACTGGTTAACTTATGCATGCGCTTGTGCTCAGGCCATGTCATCTGTATTCAAATTACCCTTGAAGGGGCTACTTCTCTAAAAACTTACATATATTTCCAGGATTGCTTCAACTCATGAAAGACTTAACTTTACATTCTGGAGGACAAATTTATGTTTAATCTATAAATATGAAAAAATGAATGCAGATTTGACAGGAAATACAAAAAATTTCAAATTAATATAGGGCCCACTGATGTCTTTTGTAGAATCATTATAGTTTCTTTTTCTGGACATATTTCTTGCATATCCAGGATAGGGGATCCTGAGGGGGGAGGATATATTTTGAGGTTCTGAAATACAGTTTTTGCTTGATTATAATGATTATTATTATATTAAAAGATTAAAATGAATAATTAATTACATTGGAATTGGGTTGGGGGAATGAAATGTATTGAAATATTTATTTGTCAGTATATAGTGCTATCTTGAAGCCAATTGTACGTATACTTTTAAAGTACTGTTGTTGAATGAAAAATTAATAAAAATTTAATTAAAAAAAAAAAAAGAGCACCAACTCTTCCTACCTGGTAAACATCAGCTGTCATGTCAGTGGCAGAGTGCCATACTGCACTAAGCTGGATTGCTAATGGCTGCCCTTCTTCGGTTAAAACACGGACCCAGGCAGTATTTACCAGAAGAGAAACAACACAGAGGCGTTTCTGTTCAACAGGATTATACACCACCACATACCTAGAGCAAAGCAACAAGATCATGACTCAGCAATGCCACATAAGACATAATGGATGTCAAGTTGAGGACAAAGGTAAGTTCTATTACAGAAGCGGTGAAACCTTTCAGCATGTAGTTAATAAAATTCTAATCACAAAATAGAAAATCAAATGATTTTTGTCTCGTCATTTTATTCTTGTTGGTCTCGGTTTTCTTTTGTCCTCTCTTAACTTGCTTGCCAGGGTCTCCTGACCATTCTTCTTTCTCCATGCTCACTATCCATCTTCTATCTCTGTGCATGTATTGTTCCCCATGTTCAGCATCTCCCACCCTTTCGAGTATTTTCCCTGTGTCCATTTCCCCGCCTTCATCATCTCTCCATCCTTTGACCCCCTCCTCCTCTATGTCCCACTGTCCAGCATCTTCCTTCTCTGTTCTTATTCTTCCTTATGTCTAGCCTTCTTCTCTGTCCATATACTTTCCCATGTCTACCATTACCTCTCTGTGTTCATATACCATCCACATGCAGCATTCCCCTTTTTGTCCCTGTTCCTATGCTCCCATTTAATTTGAAATTTTTTCATTTATATTCTGTGAATATAATGGCAGCTTCAAAACAATCAAAGGGAGAGGTGGCTGGTACAAGCGGAGTAAGTGCGAAAAGATCAAAAACTGAAACGCTGACCCCCTCAATAGCTCCGTTGCCAGGTGAGGAAAGAATTGATGTAGGAAATGAACTCAGACAGATTAAAGAAATAGTACTGAATAATTCAAAAAAGATACAAGAAGCCATTGATGAAGTGGCGCTTCTTACAAGGAAAATGGCAGTGTTAGATATAAAAATGGATCAGTTAGAAAAAAGAACTGAGGTGACTGAAGCGGAGATTAGACAGTTGAAGCCAGATAAAAAGTTACTTATGAGCCTTACAAGTGATCTGGAAGATTGTATTAATCGCAGTAAAAGGAATAATTTGAGGGTAATTGGGCTGCCGGAAGGATCAGAAAAAAATGATCCTGTTTCATTTCTAGAAAATTTTTTACCTAAAATCCTGCTGTTAAAGTATCCGATGGAATTTGAAAGGGCTCACAGAATTCCGACAAGAAGATCAAATAAACAGCTGGGACCACGTCCTTTGATATTCAAGCTGTTAAGATTTCAGCAGGTTGCAGAAATCCTGAGACTGGCTAAAGAAAACCGGAATTTAAAATATCAGGATTCAAAAATATACATTGTGCCTGACTTCGCCAGGGCTACGGCTCAGAAAAGAAAGAAACTGTTGGACTTCAGACCGAAATTAAAGAGTCTAGGGGCGAGATATGGGCTGTTTTATCCAGCCATAATGAAGGTCACATATGACAATAAGACTCTTAATTTTGAGGATCCAGAGAAGTTAAGTGACTTTATTGAAAACTGTGAATGCCAGATGTCAGTTTAATTTATTTTCAAAGCAGATAGCAGACTCTGTATAGGAGTGGAATGCTTCGAGTGAACATTCTAAAAGGATCTGGACATATAAGGAAAATGAAAAACTATTGGATGTGAAGGAATAAATAATTTGTGGGACAATTTGCTTAAGTTTAAAGTAAAATGTTGGAGAGTAGAAATGAATATGGAAAGATATTCAGCAAAGGAAATAAGTGCTGGAATTAATGTACAGTGGGTTGTTAAAGAAGTGGAAAGGCTAACACTACTTCTGTAATAAAGATGAGAAGCGGAGTTGAAATATAAACTATGCCAAAAGCTTTGATGAATTGAACAGATATAAGATTTTATGAAAGTGCTGGAGTTAAAAAAACCAAAAACAATAAACTGTTAAAAGGTTGGAATGGCGGCACTACGTTTGAAATTAGGAGAAGCGGGGATACAGTATAAGATATGACATTATATTGAGGATTTTCAAGAAGATGAAATGGTGGCGAGACTTTTGGAAACAGGAAGTGAAGCAGAATTACAATATAAAACAAGACAATGTATTCAAGATGTGGGAAGTTATAGGAGTTTAACACAAGTACTTTTCTTGGAAGATGATTGAGAGAATGGATTGCATATCAGAAATTTGACTTTAAGAATGCTGAATGGTCTTAAATGTATGGTATATGTATTGGATAGTATGGATGAATTATAACTCAGTATTTCATATTAAATGGGGATATAGAATGAGGAGTGTTTTACATAACTTGATTCCAGGTTATGTTTCAAATACACAGTTTCTTATATAATGAGCCTGTTGTTATAATTTAATGGTAATTACAAAGGGCTCATTATAGAAACGGTCTTATTAACCCCTTCTTTTGGATATTAGTGCAAAATATTAATGTAAGAGTTAGGGAAGGTGTTGAAAAGTTGAGAAGGGTTTTGGTTCATTTATAGGAATGAAAACAAATTTTAAATATTGTTTTATGGGGTTTCTTTTATTGTTAAAAGGGAAAAGTGAATATAGATATAGAAGCTGGTTATAGGATTTTTGGAGGAGATAAAGGATGAGTGAAGATAGTAACTATTTTAATATCTAATAGATATATTAAAAAACAACAAAAAAAATTTTTTTTGAAGATGTATGAAAAGTTGATGCATTGTAAAGTATTTAAAATTATTTGAATCTTGTCTTAACAAATTGGTATGAAGACTAGATATTTTCAAAGATATTGATGAATTTAGTATAATTTGAAGGGAAGGGAAAAAAAATTAGTAAAAGAGAGTAAAGAAATTAAATGTAATTTATGAATTAAATTCATAATGTACTGCAAATATTATAATATGAGAAACTTTATATGAGAATTTATATGATAGAATATACTGATGTTTAGTTATAGGTTAACTAAGATGTAGTATGTTAAAGGGAGGTAATAAGGATAGAGTATTTTATATATAATTGTTATACACTAATTGGGGATTCCTTATAAACTTTTATTAATGTTTTAGGGATTGACTTATAAGGATGGTAATATTTATTTGGGGATTTTTTGAGATTTTGAGGGGAAATTGGATAAAAGTTTCTTATAAATTAATTATTAAAAGGATTAATTTAGTTAGGAATTCATGGGAGGAAATAAATGAAGATAGCTTATTGATTTGTAAGAATGTGATATATGTACAATTTACCTGGGGGAGATTCTTGTCACTTGTTGCCATATGTGGTTTTCCAGGCTTTCACTTTTATTAAAGGGTGGGGGGGTGGGGAAAGGGTGGAGGGATGGGATGGGGGTGGGACGATTAATGTTTCTTTAAGATATGAAATTAGGAGGATTGTAAAAATTGAATTGTTTCAATATAATTTTATTTTTTGGGAAAAAAAGGGATGGGGGATTAGGGGAAAGGGGTTATATCTTAAATATGTGCGGATGTCTGATCATAATACTTATTATAGAGTTATGTGTCAAATTTTAATCATAAAAATAGATGGATATTAAAATTTTCTCTATAAATGTCAATGATCTAAATCACCCAATTAAGAGGAAGAAAATGTTAGCTTTTCTACATAAACAGAATACGGATGTATATTTCATTCAAGAGACGCATCTTTCTGGGATTGAATCTAAGAAGCTATCAAGGGGTTTGGTATCTAAATGTTTGTTTGCACCTGCTGTTGGGAAAAAAGCTGGGGTAGCTGTTCTTGTAAATAGGAAATGCAGTGCTGATTTTCAATTAATAAATTCTGATCCTTTAGGAAGATGGGTGCATATCAAAATGGTTCTGGGAAACACAACCTTGGATTTATTTAATTTGTATGCTCCTAATTCGAATCAAATGGAGTTTTTCAAACAAATTCAACAAATATTATTACCACTGGCTGCTTCTAATTTAGTGGTAGCTGGAGATTTCAATGCTGTAATGGATCCGATTTTGGATAAGAGACCAAGCAGAATTATGAAATCGTTAGGATTAGATAATTTGGTACAATCTTGTGATTTAGTTGATATATGGCGTATTCTTCATTTTAATAATCAGGAATTTTCATTTTGTTCTCAGGTCCACAAATCTTTTTCATGAATTGATTATATATTTGTGTCTAATAATATAGCACAGCGTGTAATAAAGCACAGTTACTTACCGTAACAGGTGTTATCCAGGGACAGCAGGCATATATTCTCACATGTGGGTGACGTCATCTACGGAGCCCCAGCGCGGACAGCTTTTCAAGCAAACTTGCTAGAAGTTTCAAGTTTGCACACTGCACCACGCATGTGTCTGCTTCCTCGCCCACTAGAGGGCGCGTTCCACCTCGTGGTCCTCAGTTCCATCACTAGCAAAGAAGCCATCCCCGGGGAGGCGGGTGGGTTGTGAGAATATATGCCTGCTGTCCCTGGATAACACCTGTTACGGTAAGTAACTGTGTTTTATCCCAGGACAAGCAGGCATGATATTCTCACATGTGGGTGACCTCCAAGCCAACCAAAAAAGGGCAGGTGGGAGGATGGCAATTTATGAAAACAGATTACGTAACACCGACTGGCCAAACCGGCCATCGCTTCTGGACAAAGTGTCCAGGCAATAGTGGGAGGTGAACGTATGAACCGAAGACCAAGTGGCAGCTTTACAAATGTCCTCCATGGGAGTAGATCGGAGGAAAGCAACCGAAGCTGCCATCGCTCGGACCTTATGCCCCGTGACACGCCCCGAGAGCGGGAGACCAGCCTGAGCGTAGCAAAAAGAAATGCAAGCAGCCAACCAGTTGGACAAGGTGCGCTTGGAAACCGGATGTCCTAGACGATTAGGATCAAAGGACAAAAACAATTGAGGAACCTTCCGATGAGACTTGGTACGTTGGAGATAAAATGCCAACGCCCTCTTACAGTCAAGAGAATGGAGCGCCGTCTCGCCAGGATGGGAGTGGGGCTTAGGAAAAAACACAGGAAGGACAACGGACTGATTCAAGTGGAAATCCGATACAATCTTTGGCAAAAATTTCGGATGTGTGCGCAAAACCACCTTGTCATGATGGAACACCGTGAAAGGTGGATCCGCAACCAAAGCTTGCAACTCACTAACTCTTCGAGCCGATGTGAGAGCAATCAGAAAAACCACCTTCCAAGTAAGGAATTTGAGAAGGGATACGTCCATAGGCTCAAAGGGAGGTTTCATCAGTTGAGCCAGGACAACATTCAAATCCCAAACAACAGGAGGAGGCTTCAGAGGGGGACAAACATTGATTAGCCCCTTCATGAACCGTTGCACCATAGGGTGAAGCGAAAGAGCACGACCATCTAAGTGCCGGTGAAAAGCTGAAATGGCACTGAGATGTACCCGGACAGATGTCGTCTTCAGGCCTGATTTAGACAAATGTAACAAGTAGTCTAAAACCGAAGCCACCGGGACAGAATCAGGATTCAGATGACGCGAGGAACACCAAGATGAAAATCTGGTCCACTTCTGTGAATAACAAAGCCTGGTCGAGACCTTGCGTGAGGCTTCCAAAACCTCCCTCACTGACTGAGAAACCTGGATTGAAGTGAAGGGGAAAGGAACCAAGCAGTCAGGTGCAAGGACTGAAGATTGGGATGCAACAGCGAACCCTGACTCTGAGATAGCAGAGAGGGAAACACAGGCAGAAGCAGAGGTTCCCTGACACTTAGTTGAAGAAGCAGGGAGAACCAATGCTGACGAGGCCACCGAGGCGCAATGAGAATCATCGTGGCCATGGATGACTTGAGACGTACCAACGTTCTCATGATCAAGGGAAAAGGAGGAAACGCATACAGGAACCTCCCCTCCCAGTCCAGAAGGAAGGCATCCGCCTCCAGACGGTCCGGGGAGTACATCCTCGAACAATATAGGGGCAGTTTGCGAGTCTCCGAGGAGGCAAACAGGTCCACTTGCGGAGTCCCCCAGCGGTCGAAGACCTCGCGCAGGACTCTGAGACCACTCGTGCGGCTGAAGAAGCCGACTGAGCTTGTCTGCCAAGCAGTTTTGGTCTCCCTGAATATAGACCGCCTGTAGGAAGATGTTTCGGGAGATTGCCCACTCCCAAAGGCGAAGCGCCTCCCTGCAGAGGGGCCAAGAGCCCGTCCCACCTTGCTTGTTGACATAGTACATCGCTACCTGGTTGTCCGTGCGAACTAGGACTACCTGATCGCGAAGAAGGTGGTCGAACGCACGAACCGCCATGTAAATGGCTCGAAGTTCCAGCACATTGATGTGACATCGACGGTCCTCCGACGACCACAGACCCTGGGTCCGCAGCCCGTCTAGATGGGCCCCCCACGCATACTCCGAAGAGTCCGTGGTCAGGACCTTGCGAAAGGGAGGGGCCAGAAACAGCAACCCCCCGGAAAGATTGGAACAGTCGGTCCACCAACGGAGCGACCGTTTCAAAGAAGGAGTGACCGTAATGAGACGGGACACCGGATCGCAATCCTGACGCCACTGGGAGGCCAGGGTCCACTGAGAGATTCTCAGGTGCAGTCTGGCAAATGGGGTGACGTGGACCGTCGATGCCATGTGGCCCAGAAGCATCATCATGCGCTGGGCCGATACCACCTGCAGCTGCGAGACCCACCGCCCCAGCCGAACCAAGGCCGCCAAGCGAGGCTGCGGGAGGTACGCACGTCGGCGCACAGTGTCCAGCACTGCGCCTATAAATTGAAGGGACTGGGCCGGCTGCAACTGCGACTTGGGGAAATTCACCTCGAACCCCAGTCGTTGAAGGAAGGCGATAGACTGTCGGGTCGCTGAGATAACCCCCTCCCTGGTCGTGCTTTTGATCAGCCAATCGTCCAGGTAGGGGAAAACCTGAAGGCCCCGATTTCTCAGGGCCGCCGCGACCACGACCATGCACTTCGTGAAGACTCGAGGGGACGAAGCTAGGCCAAAAGGCAGGACCCTGTACTGAAGGTGCAAGTCCCCCACCTGGAACCTCAAGAACTTCCGGAAGGCAGGATGCACCGGAACATGAGTATATGCCTCCTTCAGATCGAGGGAGCACATCCAGTCCCCTTCCTCCAAGAGAGGGTATAGAACCGGGAGAGACAGCATTCGAAACTTCTCCCGGACCAGGAATTTGTTGAGCTTCCTGAGGTCCAGTATAGGGCGTAGGTCCCCGGTCTTTTTCGGGACCAGAAAGTAGCGGGAGTAAAACCCGGTCCCCCGCTGATCTGCGGGAACCGGTTCGACCGCCCGAAGCTTCAACAGGGCCCGGGCCTCGGCCAGCAGGATGGGAAGCTGGCTCCGATTGAAAGTGGAAGGTCCCGGAGGCATATCCGGAGGCACAGACAAGAAATTGAGAGAGTAGCCCTCGGAGACGGTCCGGAGCACCCAGGCGTCTGATGTAATTTCGGTCCAGGCTGGGTAAAAGGACCGAAGACGCCCCCCTATAGGCAGGGATTTCTGAGCGGTCGCGGAGGGGAACCTGCCCCATCCGCTCAGCCCGTCAAAAAGAAGGCGCGGGCTTGGAAGGGCCCTGCGCCGGGGCTTGCGTTTGTCCCCCTCTGCCCCTCTGAGCCTGGCGTCTAGGTGGCGGTCTGGAAAAGGCGGGAGTAGATTTTTGGGGGTACCGCCTCGGGGGAGGGCGGAAGGGTTTCTGCGGCGGGGGTCTAGGCTTGGGCCGGACCAAGGAGGCCAACGAGCGCTCCTGCTCAGACAACCTCTTGGTCGCCGCCTCTAATGACTCGTCAAACAGTTCGGACCCCACACAAGGCAAATCTGCAAGGCGATCCTGCAGGTTTGGGTCCATGTCGAGGGTGCGAAGCCAGGCCAGACGGCGCATGGCCACCGCGAAGGCCGACACCCTCGAAACCAGCTCAAAAGCGTCGTACAAGGCGTGAAACAGGTACAACCGCAGTTGAGACAGGTTGGACATGAATGTATCAAAACCTGCCTTCTGGGAGTCCGGTAGGGAGTCACGAAACTGAGGGAGGTCCTTCACCATACCCCGAAGATAGGAGGAAAAAGTGAAGGCATAATTTAGCACCCTGGTGGCCATCAGGGAATTGGAATAAAGGCGACGGCCAAACTTGTCCAGGGTTCGGCCCTCCCTACCAGGTGGAACCGCCGCAGAAACCCGGGAAGGCTGAGACTTCTTAAGGGCAGATTCCACCAGCAAAGACTGGTGGGAGAGCTGCGCCTTGTCGAACCCTTTAGCCGGCACCGTCCTGTATTTGCCCTCCATCTTGGACGGGACTGACGTGACTGTAAGAGGGTTTGACAAATTTTTTAACCAAGTCTGCAGGAGGACCTTATTGTATGGGAGCCGAGGAGCCTCCCTAGGTGGAGTTGGAAGGTCCTGCTCCTCAAGGAACTCCTTAGAATATTGGGATCCGACCGAGAGGTCCAACCCGAGGGCCTTGGCCATGTCCTGCACAAAAACCGAAAATGAGGACGGTTTAGCAGGCGGGGAAGGAGATCTCGACTTTCTCGCCGAGGAAATCGGAGAGGCCTCGTGCGAATAATACAAGGGATCTCTCCCTGACCCCGAGCCCCACGATGTCCTCTCCACAGGCCTCGAGGGGGTAGGAGAATGAGTCCGCCTCGACGAGGCCCGGGGCGAGGACCCCGGGGTCCGGGGGACGAGAGCCCCCTCCCGTTTCCTCGGCGAGGAAGAACGGGACACCCGACGCGCCGGGGAGCGGAGAAGCTTCGGATTGTCAATGCGCAACTCCGACACCCGCAACGCCTCGCCCCCGATCGGGGAAGACCGACCGCGCCCTCGAGGCGAACCCCGTGAGCGCTTCGGCTTCCTCGGCCGGCGCCTCGACCGAGTCCGAGGCGAGGGCGAAGACCCCCGGGAGGACCTCGAGGACGACGACGAGGAAATGCGGCGGACCCGACGCATCCTGTCCCGGGGCCGCACGCTACGCTCCGGCTGATCCCCCGCGGTCGATGGTAAGACCGAAGCCGAGGCCGAGGCGGGCGGAGCCTCGACAGCCGAGACCGAGGTCGGAGGAGCCCCGGTCTCCGAGGTCGAGGGAGCCCCGGCACCCGAGGCCGAGGTCGCCGAGGCCGAGGCCACCGAGGCAACAGCCGCCGGGGTCGAAGCCCGTTGCAGCTGTTCCAGGGCCCCCGACAGCTCCGTTGATATGAGCGCTCTGAGGAGCTCCTGGAAAGCCGGGATCCCGACGAAAGTCGGGAGGTCCGAATCCGGGGCATGCTCCCTGGAGGGCGACCTCGGTCTCGAGTGTTCCCTCGGGGCTTGCACGGGCGGGGCCCGAGGCGGGGCCGAGGACGACCCACCCGCCTTGGTCGAAGCAGAGGACGGCTTCTTTGCAGACCCTGTAGGGGATGGAAAGGAGGACTTACCCGAGGTAGTCTTCGTTCCCGAGGTCGACTTGGAAGTCGAAGGGCGAGGAGAGGCCGAGGGCCCCGAGGCCGAGGTCGAGGCCGGGGCCGAAGCCGAGGCCGACGTCGAGGCCTTCACCACGGGGTCCGCCGTAAACAACTCTGCCATTCTGGCCCTCCTGCGACGGAGAGCCCTGGGCTGAAAGGTGGAACAGCGATCGCACGAGGTGGTAGGGTGTTCCGGGCCCAGACAAATGATGCACCACCGGTGGGGGTCTGTAATAGAGAGCAGCCTCTCGAACCGGCTGCACTTTTTGAAACCCGTTACAGGACGGGACATCAACGACGAAACTGGCCGGGAACGATCGACGTCCCGCGGCCACGGCTGCCGGGAGCCCCCGGAGCCCAACGAGAAGAAAAAATTTTTTTTTTTTTTTTTTTTTTGAAAAGAAAAGAACAGAATAAAAACGACACAGAAAATCGAAAAGCACAGCGACCGAAATAATCAGACGCGGTGTCAGGAAGCAGCGACACAAAAAAAGATTAGGAGCTCACAATCCACAGGGCTTACTGGCTCCGCGGAAAAAAATGAACTGAGGACCACGAGGTGGAACGCGCCCTCTAGTGGGCGAGGAAGCAGACACATGCGTGGTGCAGTGTGCAAACTTGAAACTTCTAGCAAGTTTGCTTGAAAAGCTGTCCGCGCTGGGGCTCCGTAGATGACGTCACCCACATGTGAGAATATCATGCCTGCTTGTCCTGGGATAAAAGCAGTTATTGATCCTATTGTAATATCGGACCATGCTGGTGTGTGGATTGACTTTCAGAATGATGATTTGGTATATTCTAAATCAATTTGGAGATTTGATAATGCTTTACTTGCAGATTCGAACTTTCTGGAAGATCTTAAATTAAAGATGAATGAATTTTTTCAAATTAATAATTCGGATAATATAAATGTTGAGATTTTATGGGATGCTTTTAAAGCAACAATGAGAGGAAATATTATTTCATATTCAGCATTTATTAAAAAACAACTTAAAAAACAATTTGTTGATTTGGAAAAAGAAATTAAAGTATTAGAAAATAAATTAATTGAGAATTGGGAACATAATATATTACAAAAATTATTAAAAGCAAAAGCTAAGTATAATGAGATTTCTTCTCAATTTGTGAGGAAAGATATGTTCTCTCGGCAAGTTCAGTATTATGGTAATTCAAACAAGGCTGGAAGATTATTAGCAAATTTTCTTAAAATAAAAAAAAGGAAATCTAAGATTATTGCAATTAAAGATATTCAAGGCAATACACACACTAACACTAAGGATATTTTAATACAGTTTCTTGGTTTTTATAAAGATTTAAATTCTTCTGAATCTTATGAAAATAAAGAACAAGATGGGTTAGATTTTTTAAATTCATTTAATGGACCAAATGTTCCGGATCATATAAAAAGAAGTTTAGAAGATCCTATATCTTTAAAAGAAGTAAAATCAGCATTGAAGTCTCTTAGAGTTGGATCTGCTCCAGGTGGCGATGGATATACTGTTGAATTTTATAAATCATTTCAAAATATTATTTTACCATATCTATTAAATTTATATCAGTACCAAATGAATAATGGGAATATATCAGGTACTATGGCTGATTCTGTAATTATTGTCTTGCCAAAACCAAACAGGGATCCTACTTTGGTTTCAAATTACAGGCCTATCTCTTTATTAAATGTAGATGGTAAATTGGTTGCTAAAGTATTAGCATCAAGATTGGCAAAAGCTCTTACTTTTATTATTGATGTTCACCAAACAGGATTTATTGCTAAAAGGCATTCTTCAAATAATACTAGATTAGCATTTCACTCTTTAAATTTAGCAAAAAATATTAATGATCCAGCTTTTATAGTGTCTTTAGATGCCGGAAAAGCATTTGATAGAGTGGAATGGAGTTTTATGTATCAAGCTTTGGAATGGTTTGGTATAGGCCCCGGTTTTATTAAAATGATTCAGACATTGTATAGCTCTCCTGGTGCAAGATTATATATTAATAATAATTTATCAGATAGATTTAACTTGCAAAGGGGGGTTAGACAAGGATGTCCTTTGTCCCCCTTACTTTTTGATGTTGTTCTTGAACCCTTATTAATTGCAATTAATCAAACTAAGGGGATAAAGGGAATCCCATACTTTAACTGGGAATTTAAAGATTCTGCATATGCAGATGATATTTTACTATATTTAAGAGAACCGGGGAATACTGTTCCAAGTTTACTTAATCTTCTAGATAAATTTGGAAGATGACTGATATTGGCAAGCAACTTGCAGGCTCAGATACATAATCCTAGCATTCAGGACTACTAGACACATTGCACTAGAAAAGTCCAATTGCTGTAAACAATGGCGAATTGAGGTTCCTGGACGCTAAGCAACACTTTCTCACTATCACAAGACACATCTTACTAAATGATATTCTTGAGAATTCTATTTCTGACCATGAGCTGTGTTCATCTTTTCACAATATCTGGCCAGGTGTGAGGCTCTGTTGCCATGCCAAAGAGTTAAGTCTTGCTTGCTTGTTTCTTCTCATAAGTTTCGCTTAGCCCAGCAGCTAACTCAGCAGGGTATTTCCCAATCAGTATATGACAGTTTATGACAGCTGGTAAACGTATTAAGAAATGTCTTTAGATTATTAATACTGATTTATTAGAGCAGGGGGATAAAAAGGGTTTTTTTCTTCTTTGAGGTCTGGTTTCTTCACCTTTAGTATTATCCAAAGGACTTATTATGCTTCACCTGCATCATGCCAGGACTTTGTAAGTGTATTTTACGTTATACCAGAGTTTTCCGTGATTTTCCTCTTCCTCTCAACCACCAGGGATTTAACAGGAACGCTGAGTGGGTGGGAGGGAGATAAGTTGCTTAAAGTTGGCTGGGGCAGGAGACAGGAGGGATCCCTCCTGTTCCAGCCCACTGCTGGACCACCAGGTCTTACGGCAGGCCTGGCAGAGGCCTGCAACAGGTTCGGGATGGGGCGGGTCAGCACTGACCCGAATATAAACCGAGACCCCCATTTCTATGGCCCAAAAATCTCAGTTTATGTTTAAATATATACAGTACGTCAAAAATTGCCTATTTGTTTACATTCTATACACCACTTTTCCCCCTCTCATTACTGTCTACTAAAGATCATTTTCCATTTTGTCTATGGAAAATATGCCTAGCAAATAGAGCCCTACACCAGTTTGTAAATGTACACAATATATATGTGCACAACTGAGACTAAGGGATCTGCTGACTCATACTGCCCATTTGCTGAGCCAGCAGTACATGCAAACATGTTCTCACCTGGGAGATGTATCTAATTTAATCACAGTTTTTTCCGGCAGGGAGTCTTGATTTAAGCGGGTGTCATCCTGTAAAATGAAGGATCAAATTAGTTGACAGGACTGTTTAACACAAATATTGAAAAATAAATGAAAGAGAAGGTTAGGTACTGGTACTTACCTTGATAATCTTCCCTCTGTTAACACAGCATATAAATCCTGATAGTAGGTGAATATCCCACACTCGCGAGCTGGTTGCAGGAAGATAAAGTTTACATTCTTCAGCTCCGCCTCCTTCTCCAGTCCTGTGGAGCCCCCTTCAGTTAGTATCAAAGCAATCAAACAGCAATACAACACAGAAAACAAGAAGGAGGGGGTAAAGGGAATCTCCCTGCAAACACAGTTCTGTTCTGTAAGAAATATTAAACAAGGTTAAATAACACCTTAAAGAATTTAGGGTGAATGAACCACCCATCAAAATCATCAACATGCATTATCTTATGGAGCTTGGAGTGTCTTTCCCATTGAAACATCCACCCTTCACTCACCCCCCCTTTTTATGATGGGATTCAGAGAGAGGAGTCTAAGGCCTGATTGGCTCAGACACTCAAGGCTCCACCCCTTGGGAGGGGCATGCATCACCTCAGACTGGCAGACCTCGAAATAGTAGGAACTGAGCATCCCCCCTGCTCTCAACTTCTCACAAAGGCACCGGGATGGGGGTGAGACCTCTGTTGGCAGGAGTGGGTGGGCATCCCACCTGCCAATTTTCACTGCTGCGGGGGTCCAGGGTGGTTGTCTCCCAGTGCCGGTCGGCAGGGAAGTGGGGGGGGGAGAGGGAGCTGGCAGAGCATTTTTTTAAAATGGGGCAGATACTGTGCATGTGTAAACACATGCACAACATTTGTGCCATTAAAAAAAAAGAAAGCCCCAAAAGCTTTATGGCTTCCCCTGCCACTCAGCCAAATCGTGGAAGTTTTTGAGGCAGACTTTTTATCCAAATCTGGAAAATCCAAGATGGCCACCATTAAAACGTGGTCATGGCCCAAATGGCCCAAAAAAACCCTAACCCAAAGGTCAAAAAAATTTGGGGAAGGGGGTTTTGGAGATAGGGGATCCTAAATACAGCCCCAGAAAACCTTTAAACCAACAAATTCAGATTCCCCTCCTTGATTTTCCCCATAGACTTGTATAGGCAGTACTCACTCTCTGTGTGTGTCCTGGGAAAGCCTGCTGCAGCTGATATGGAAGTTGGAAAGGACATTGCCTCGGACATCCAGGTCCACATGCTGAAATCTTTAGGCTGCTAGTTAAATTCTATATCCAACCGAGATCTCAATTCCGGCAGATCTACACACAAGTTGGGGGAAGGATTTATGTAGCCGGCACCTGCTGAACTGAAA
This sequence comes from Geotrypetes seraphini, assembly GCF_902459505.1. NCBI lineage: Eukaryota > Metazoa > Chordata > Amphibia > Gymnophiona > Dermophiidae > Geotrypetes > Geotrypetes seraphini. The sequence continues at coordinate 32,310,232 of NC_047097.1, forward strand.
ACCAGGGCCAAACAGCATTCGCTAAAGCATCTGATAAATCAGGATGCGAACTAGTTTCAAAGGGAACAGACCCTGATCTCAAAAGGTTCAAGCAGGCCAGCTAGACAGGAACCCGAAGGTTACTATGCCAGTTGCAGACTTCTGACACAGAGTCTGCATCCTCTTTCAGGCAGAGCTGCCCCCAGGGTCACAGGGGGTTCTATCCAGCACCAAAAGCCTAAGACTCAGAGAAACAAAACCGCCCAAATATAATACCGTATTTTTCACTCCATAAGACACACTTTTCCACCCCCAAAAAGGGGGTGGAAATAAGGGTGCGTCTTAAGGAGTGAATGTAAACCCCCCCAAACCCCGTACCTTTCTTTTCCATCCTGGCAATCCAGCACGCTTTCTGCGCTCCTGCCTCAGTTCTCCCGCTTTCTTCCAGCAGCAGCACAGCGGTGCACGAGGCAGGCACACACTTTTTGCGTGCCTACTTGGTCCTTTGCTGCACTCTAAATGGCTGCCTGTTAGTTCTAGCCATTCGGACTGGCTGGGAACTGGCTGGCTGGCTGCCTACCATTAGACGTGCCCACCACTAGATGTGCCCTGTACCCTGTCCCAGCCTACCACTAGACCACCAGAGGGGGGACATGGTACAGGGCACACCATTTGGTTCAGAATTTTTTTTCTTGGTTTTTCCTCCTCTACAGGCGGGTGCGTCTTATGGTCAGGTGCTTCTTATGGAGCGAAAAATAAGGTAAATGATCAGAGCAGATTGGAAACACACTCCTCAATTTGTTTGCAGAAGGAAAAACTGAAGGGAGCTCTAAAACGGAGGCGGCGGCAGAATTGAAGAATGTAAATTCCAACCTCCTACAACCAACTCACGAGTATGGGATATTCACCTACTGTCAGGACTCGTATGTTCTGTGTAACAGAATAGATTTATGTAAATAACAATAAAAGCTAAAAAGTCCCCCTTTTTTACTTCTTTATACCCCTCATAGGGCTCACATAGCTCAGCAATATAAAACCACACCACTTTTCTAATTCAATTACTCAATTACAAAGTGAGCCTGCACAAACTCATTTAGGATTTTGGACTGAAAATTTCCTATGAAATATATACAACATTTTGAACATATCTAAGCAGAATTATAGGGGAGCATAATGAGTTCTAGAAAAGTATACATTAAAATGTATGCAGGCCCCTTGGGAATATTACAGACAAGTTTAGGCACACTGGCTAATCTCTGATCAGAGTGGTGAAACACAAGCCATTTCTAAAGAACTTCCACAACCCTAACATCAGGCTATAAGCACCATTTTTACTTTATCTCAGGCTTTTGCTATATTGAACAAGAAACCAGATTGCCAAGTCTACATGAAGGATCTAGTGATTGAACGAGATGGCTGAATATCTCCTAAGGAGAGTGAAATGGAGTCCGAATGGCCAAGATGAAGGATTTGGAAAATAAAGGAGTTCAGATTAAAGTGAATTCATTTTAATCTTTGGATGCCATGTAGCCATATTTTCCCCACAAACAGCCTCACACAAGTTAAGTGCAATTAAATGACAGGTGACTAGACAAAGAAAAGGGAGATGCACAAAGGCGATTATTACCATGCTAAGGAACGGCACAGCCTGGTCATAGTGGTAGGTCTCCTTGTCTCCAAGCACGAGGTAGTGAGCTGCATTGATGATGACAAGTTTTAAATTCATCAGGGAATGAAGCAACCTGCAGAGAGCACCAATAAGACACAGACAAGAGAATGAAAAAAGACAGGGAAGTCAAGGATGGAAAGAGAAAACGTTTGTTGGGATGATGGGGAGAAAGAAAAAAAAAAAAAAAAGATGAATAAGGATTCATATGTGCAAACTGTTAAATTACAACCAAAGGATTGGGAACAAAGGGAGCAGAAAGAATCAACATGAAAGCAGAAAAAAAAGTTACACATGAAGTTGAATCTCTCATAATGAAATAGGCCTTTGCCCCCTCCCTCATCAATGCCAATGGTTTTCAAGCCACTAAATTCAGCCCAGTCATGGATCGGGAAGTTAGCTTTATGAATCTAGCAGCATTTTTCCTACTAGCTCCTAACCATAGGACAAATTAGCGTCTCACCTCTGATTTGAAGAAGCATTTCCCAAGTTTAGAGCCCTGCTTAAAACCAATTATTTTGGGGAAACTTTTGGGCAGTTCAATATAAAATCTGGAAATATTTCAGATTTCTTTATTTCCCTTCCTGGTTTTATCGGGTCCTGGACCTTGATTAAGAAACATAAACAAAGATAGGACTGCCTCTCTATCTGCCCAGTTAACTCTACAGGCAATGGCACCGAATATCGTCAGTTCCCTCTCGCTTTAGTCCGAATGCCATAGGGGTCAGAGGCAGAAGCAGAAGCATAGCCAGGTTTTGATGTCTGGGGCACCAGATCTTGAGGCTATTCCCTTTGCACCCTACCTAGCTATGCCTTTGGTCAGAGGGAATTGTCAGTGGTAGAGAAAAGATTTGACCCCTTCCCCACGACCTTGGTCTCCATTCCTGCAAAATGTCTGCTCCCATCTGCACGAGCCTCAAATAGTTATGATTTTATATTGAACTGGTTTTATTAAAGTATAAAAAGAAACAATATTTTGTACAATTGTCATTTTATAAATTGCAAATAACAGAGCAAGGATCAATAAAACCCCCGTCTCCTCCCCCTCTACTATTGAGGAAACTGAAATTAAATTATTAGTCTAATCTGTTATTTGTGAGTCACACAATACCTACATAGGCTCAAGGCAACTTACAGCAAAAAAGGGAGATAGGAGACAAAAGGGTCAGGAGAGGTAAGGGAGGAATTTTAGGGGCATTGAGATTAGGACAAATTAGACATAATAGATTGAAGTTTCAGAAAGTAGGGAGCTGGAGGGATAGTAGCAGATAAGTTGAACTTACATTCAAGTAGAGTTCAGGAATGAATAAGAGGGGTTTTCAGTTTCCACCAAAATGTGTTGTAGTTAAGTTCTATTCTGATAGTTTCTGTGAGGTCGTTCCAAGTTTTCACTCCCAGGAAGGTGAACATGGAGTGGAATACAGAATGCTACCTAGAAAAATCAAGCTAACAGAATACTTCAGTCACAAGTGGCAGGAATAGCGTTAGGGGAGTGCCCCTCAGACTTAAGAGTGCTTGGAAGATTTATGAGGCTTTTCTCCAGAACCGTGCTTGCATTTCGCCGATACGCCGCCAGCGCTCTCCCATGAGTCCCCAGTCGTGATCTTCATGGAAACTGGGACAGAAGGCTCAAGCAGGAAGGCACCGCATTTGTGCAAACCTCGCGGACTGCAGCGCAAGTGGAACATGGCTACACATTTGACAATCATCCACCCCAAACGAGGCATTAATCCATCCTATCCAAATCTGGGGAGGCCATCTGTGAAGTTTGGAGCGAAAACGAAGCTCCCAGCTAAAAATAATATAGTTTTATTCATATGGGAAAAATCCAAGATGGCCGCTGCAGGTGCCAATTTTGCACTAAAATAGCCCAGGAAAGGAACAGGAATCCCTAAAAAAGGCAGATGTTGGGATTTTAGAGGTGGAGAGGGGTAGGGCATGCAGGGAATCACTAAAACAGGCTGTTCCATTGTGCTGTATAAGAGAAGCTGAAGGCAATACTTGAACAGCATGTAGGGAGACCTAAAGCCTTTGGAAGCTGGATTTCAAGTCTTCTGACTGCCTCATCAGCCCAGCTGCCATGGCTGGTGACCTCTGCCATCCTCGGATACTTTGCGCAACCACTTGGCGGAGGCACACAGTCCAGTTCCGATCCCGGGTGGGCCTCCACGGAACCGCTCAGTCTGCACTACAGCCACTAGCGGGAGAACCTGGGGTGAGCTAGCTCCCGATCCTGGAGCCCCGATCTGACTTTCAGGCTGTTCAGGGGGCTTACTGCAGCACAGGGAACCCCCAGAAACAGACGCTTTCCAACAGTCTATGATCGCCACCGCAAGGATGTCCTCGCAGGGAACCTCTACAGCACGAGGGCAAACCACAAAGGAAATATCGAAAAAATACTGAAAACTAGCAAAAGAAACACAAAAAAAAGAGATAAGCTCTTATAGGCTAGCTTGTAGGAAAGCAAGACTGGTGTCCAAGGGGCATGCTTCAGGATATGCTAGCAGAGGGAGAAGTTAAGACTTCAATCATCTGAAGATTCCTATGGTCCTGGCAGCAAGGGATGCATAAACCCACTGGTCCCAGAATATTTATTTATTTATTTATTCAATTTTCTCCCAAGGGAGCTCAGAATGGTTTACATGAACTTATTCAGGTACTCAAGCATTTTCCAACTGTCCTGGTGGGCTCACAATCTATCTAATGTACCTGGGGCAGTGGGGAGATTAAGTGACTTGCCCAAGGTCACAAGGAGAAGCGTGGGTTTGTACCCACAACCTCAGGGTGCTGAGGCTGTAGCTTTAACCACTGTGTTACACTCTATTCTGAAAATCTGAACTGGCTGGGGGTTCCCCCCAGGACAGGTGTGGGAATGACTGAGATATAGAAAGGGTGGGGTGGAGGGATTTTGTATGCATCCCTCGCCAGGGTGGAAGGGTATAAATAAAGATAACCAGCAAAAGGGAGAGAAATCCATCAAGTTGTGTGTGCTTCTTTTTGGGGGGTTTGGGGTTTGTTTTTAAAAACTTTTTCTGGACCTAGAGCTCTCTCCCAACTAAGTCTGAGGTCTTGCTTGCTGCCTCAAGGGATTGTACAAGAAATAGTGACATTGGTGGGAATTACAGTTATTCCAAAGGCAGGGAAAGACTCAATCTTTTGCAGATTGTTATCAACCCAAATATGGGAGTTGATTTTATGCTGTTCATAAAAAATATTGGGCAACAGACTCTGGTGCAATCTTTCTTACTCGATACTTTCAAATCAGGCTGGAATTGGGTCTGGGAGATGGGTGACTGATAATATAAAAGGCGAGTTCTCAATTTGAGGATCCAGACACTTCATCCCTAGTAAAGTTTCTGTCTGTGGAAGTGGAGAAACATTTCCTAAGGTGTTCTGGCCTTATATGTTTAAAACTCTAGAGCAGGTGGGATTGTGGGAAGGAAATGTTTAGATAGGACCCTATGTACTTTTTCAAATAAGATTGATAAACTGTGGCAGTGTTTGCATAATCACCCTATTTGCATTGTTCTGAAAATTTTGGATACAAACAGGGATTTTATTTGACTGCTGAAGTTTTCTATCCTATCTAGTCTGAGAGCAGAAGTTCATTGCTACAGATGGGGGGGCGAGGGGGGGTTCGGAGGTGTTTTTCCCTCTGATTTTTGAAAGTGATCAAAGTTTCAATTTATTCTGTTAAACTCCATTTCAGGAACATTCTGGGTTTTGATTGGTAGTGTTTATTGAATATATTTCACTGCCAAATTTGCCTGTATTTGGGGGGAAATGTTTAGGGATCCTCAGGGATAAGTACTTGGATAACTTCAGTGTGAAGACAGGAACCAGACAGGAGTGGCCGCAGTCCCTCTTGCTTTTTGTTTTAACATTGAAACCACTGGTTCAGGGGATATGGAAGTACAAAGACATAGAAGGATTTGAGATCACCAAGTGTGAAGACTCATATATTGCTTTTACCGATATCTTATTTACTCCGACCAGCCCATACACTTTGTTATATCATCTGTCACAGAAACATTAGAAAATCAATGGGACAGATATTCAGTCTTGATCCCCTTTTGGCTGGGTGAAGGATGTACAACTGCCATAGACTACAGAGGCAATGCTACCACACTACTGAATGCGATGACAGATGGATGAAGCTCCAGCTTTCCTGGTTAGGGAGTGGCATTGGTGAAACTGATGATACTGCCTATGTTATCTACATATATAAATCAGATTTCTTTTCACTTTAAGGTCCGATTACATTACAAAAGGTTGGGTCAGTTACCCGGGAAGTTACAATGGACAGTTTGACATGGACATTCAATAGAGGGAGATCAGTACAGTCGCTAATACAGTTAGGTCATAGTTACAGAGTTACAAGTATAGGTCAGTTATCGTTGGCTCGTCGTTAGGCAGTTTAGAGATGGGCTTTTACAATTAACATTTCAGTTACTTCAGGGTTGGTTCCCTCTCTTGGTACAGAAATGCTTTTAAAAGCTTTCTGAACTTGAGATAGTGGTCACAGGATCATAGTGTAAGTGGTAGTTGGTTCCGGCGTTTTGCTAATTGTTATTGGATGGATACGGTCATTTGCTTGGTAGACTTTATACTTTTGCATGCTGGGAATTTTAAGTGGAAAAGATTTCTGGTGAAACATCTGTTGGAAGCACTCTGGAGTAGACGGCCAACTCTGTTAGGTAGTTGGGGGCATTCCCTCTCGGGATCTTCAAGGCAGAGATGCCTAATTTAAACTTGATCCTTGCAATTATGAGCAGCCAATGTAGTTTCGTATAGTAGGGCTGTAGGTGTTCCGATTGCCATAGTCCATATATGAGTCTTACTGTTGCTGAGCTACTTGAATTTGTTCCAAATACTTCCTGTGGCTATTCTAACTGAAAGATATTCAAATTTATATGTGGTAAGAGAAACCATCAATAGGTAAGGAGGTGGGTGGGTTAGGTTCTTGAACAAGAAGGGAGATTAGCTAACTCAGATTTTAAAAGATATTATTTGGTACTGCAGTTTAAAATGCTTAGACCGCCAGAATCAATGAATGGAAACGGAGAAAGTAGCTGAGGTGGGCTGCTTGGGAAAATGGAAATGAGAGGCTGAGGAGAGAGTACTTATAGGAGATTAACAGGAGGAATTACAGAAAAGAGTATTGAGCTACTCTACAAGCAACACTCAATAATTGCCACCACAAGCAATCCCACATTTCCACTGGGGATGGGCCAAAGGGTGCTTAGACTATGGAACACGAAGATTATGAAGGTCAGAGGCACTTAGTGACATTCCAGGAAAGATATCAATGGGATACGAGTGACTACTTCCCATATATGCAACCAAGACAACAGAATACCAGAGGTCTGAGAGGATATAAGGAAGATGCTACAGTTATCCCCAAGAAAAGGGAAAGGGGAAGTAACATATGATATTAAGCTCCAGAGGGGAATGCAAGACCAGATATCTGCTGGAATGGGAGGGAAAATGTGGGCCACCCTTTAAGCAAACAGAAATGGGAACAGAACTATGAGTCTAGGTTAAAAAAAAAAGTGTGAGTACAACAGCTATTAAACTACTGCCAGAGCCCTTGCATAAGATGATAGATGTTGGAAATTGGGTAGGTTTGCCTCAAAGTTGTAATTATGGCTCAAACACTGCTATTAATGTATCCCGGTTGCCAGCCATTGAAGCTTAAGTGTGTGCAGGTTATCACTCCTCGACCAAGTTGGGGGTTTTTTTGGTGGGGGGGATGAACATGCAATTTCCCATTTTTAATCCATCATTCAGTCTTCAACTCCTCCGTGCCATGTCTTATCATCAATCTTTGTAATAATCAAAAATGGTTACTGCTGCTGCTTGGATAGCCTGTTGTCTAGGGGCTTTTCAGTCTGGTACCAGCTAGGTAGTTGGTGGGGAGATATCGACTACTAGGTCCAGTCCAGGAGCTCTCTAGCCTATGGTGTCATTAGGTCTCTTCTCTGCTCCTTCTGGATCATTATCACAGGCAACTTGCCACTGAAGCCAAGATACTTTTTCATTGCAGCAGGGAACTTACCTTACACCATAATCAACCACCACGGCCTCTTTAGCTGTGCCTGTGATTGCATCGTGATGCTGAAATAGGCCTAAGTTGCGGCGGGCATCGGTTAACAAGGCATAATCGGAAAGCGGATATTTGCTGTCCATGCCAGCACGTCGAGCATGATTAAGAGCCAGACTGTACAGGATCTCTGCCCCTCTGCAAGAAAGAAACCAAGAACAAATGAATGAAGACAGCTACACCTCTATTTCTGCTCTTAATACCTCGTGGCCTAAATATCTAAGCCCTTAATTCTTTGTTGCTCTACCTCCTGGCCTTATGCCCTACATGGAAATTGTTCTTAGGCCAACTTTCTTTATCTGGACAAATGCTGATATAACATGTGGTTTTAGCTACTAATTTTATTTCATAGAGTTCAACCACACCTGTCTATGGTTTTGCCAATAAATGGAGACAGGGACTCAGCTGTAAAACCCTGCCTTATAAAGGATCTCATGCAGGTAGTTGCTCTTCAGTATTCCCATTACAAAGCAAATGTTGACAACAATCCTATCCTCTCCTAAACAAGGGTATCTAAAGGAAACCATGAAAAAACCACACACAAGAGGCCCAAAGGGTCCACTGGTGCTGCAAGGAAAATCACAGCCAAAGCACAAACTGTATTTTAATCAAAGTTAAGGAGAAATTAGATTTTACCTGCTAATTTTCTTTCTTTTCATCCCTCCAGACCGGCACAGACGGATGGGCTGACGCATCTCTGTTAGCAGGTGGAAACTGTGAAGAACTGAATTATGACAATAGTATAAGTGGGCTATGCAGTCCCCCTGAAATCAATCCTCAAATAGCCAAGTAGGAAGCTCAAAGGTGTCTACCTCACTCATTAATTCCTGTTTGTTTTGGATTTGGAGGAACGAGAGGAATAATGAACCTATTCCAGTCTAGCTAAACCAGTAGACCAGATGCCGCTGCTCAGAAATGAATGCCAGAACTTCCCTCATGAAGGCAAGGAAATCATAGTAAAGTACTGCTAAAAATCTGAATGCTGGTCTGGATGGACCAAAAGAAAGAAAATTAGCAGGTAAAATCTAATTATTTCTTCTTTAGAATCCCTCCAGATTGACACAGATAGATAGGAAGTACCAAAGAAGAGACGATCACAGGTGAAACCCCAGAAGGCCTGATGTGAGGTCACGTTCTTCAAACACTGCATCTTGGTGCGCGTGGACATCCACAAAGGAATGGAGTGAGGACCAAACAGCTGCACTCTGCCCAGGAGGCAGCCTGCCTCTCGTTGAATGAGCTTTAACATACATCGGTACCAACTTCTTTAGCAGATATGCCAACGCAATGGCTTCCTTAATTCAGCACGTAATTGTAGCTTTTGAAGCTGCTTCCCCCCTTCAACAGCCACCCAAAAGAACAAAAAGATGGCCCGAACGCTGAACTACTGAGTCTGTTTCACATACATCCGCAGAACTCTCTGGAAATCCAACTTATGCCACGCTTCTGCTCTCAAGAATCGCTATGATTCCCAGAAGGGAGACAGTTTGGGAGGGAAGGAAGGAAGGAACAAGATGCAAAACTACATGCTCCCTTGAAAATGCTAGGAAAGGAACTCAACAAGGAAATGCCTGTAGCTACGATACTTGCTGGGCCAACATAATAGTGACTAAAAACTCTGTTTTCAAAGTGAGGTCTTTAAGCATACAGGAACCCAAGGACTCAAAGGGAGGATCAACCAAGACATAAGAATAGCCTTCCTGGGTCAGATCAGTGGTCCATCCCATCTTCACGGTGGCCAACCCAGGTCACAAGTACCTGATAAAACCCCAAATAGTAATTCCATGACTTCCCCCCGTGTCTCTCTCACTAGCAGACTATAGGCTTCTCCCCCAGGAACTTGTTCAAACTTCTTTAAAACCAGCTACGCTATCCGCTCTTATCACATCCTCTGGCAACATGTTCCAGAGCTTAACTAGTCTCTGAGTGAAAAAATATTTCCTCCTATTGGTTTTAAAAGTATTTCCCTGTAACTTCATTGAGTGTCCCCAAATCTTTGTAATTTCTGATGGAGTAAAAAAATCAATCCATTTGTATCCATTCTAAATCACTCAGCATTTTGTAGACCATTGGTTCCCAACCCTGTCCTGGAGGACCCCCAGGCCAGTCGGGTTTTCAGGATAGCCCTAATGAATATGCATGGAGCAGATTTGCATGTCTGGCACCTCCATTATTTGCAGATCTCTCTCATGCATATTCATTAGGGCTATGCTGAAAACCCAACTGGCCTGGAGGTCCTCCAGGGCAGGGTTGGGAACTTTAATCATACCCCCCCACACACACTTTTCCAAACTGAAGAGCCCTAACCTCTTAAATCTTTCCTCATGCGAGAGACGTTCCATCCTCTTTACCATCTTGATTGCTCTTTTTGAACCTTTTCTAGTTCAGCTACAGTCGACTCTATCTAAGTGCACGCTTTCGATATCCCCACCCTACCACCACGGTCCCGTATTTTTTTTTTTATAAAATCTTTATTTATTTTTCAAACTTACAATAAGTGCAACAACAGGTACAATCAAATGGACTTAATAAAACACTTAATATTCAGGAATAAATCAAATTATATATTTTATCCCCTTCCCTCCCACCCCTTTCATTTTATATATTAATTATTTATATCTTTAATAAATACTTTCCTATTTTCGTTCCCATTAATAAAAACTCATAAGTTATCCCCCCTCCCCCTATCTTAAACTTATACTATTAAGGAAAACTGAAATTATTTATTGCAGCAATTTGTTAATGGCCCCCACACCTCTTGAATTTTTTTAAAAGAACCCTCTCTGTATAGATATTGTTTTTTCCATTTTATATATGTGACAACAAATTCCACCAAAAACTATAGTTAAGTCTCCTCCAATTTTTCCAATTACTTGTTATTTGTTGTAGGTCACTCCTGTCATGATTAGTAAAAGCATATTGTTCTTAGATGACATTTGACTCTTAGCTCTCATTGACATGCCAAATAATACAGTATCATATGATAAAGCAACTGGATTTTCCAATAAACAATTTATTTGGCCCCAAATTGATTTCCAAAAGGCCAAAATAAATGGACAATCCTATGTAATAAAACGCTAGCCGTGCATGCGCACTCCTATCTGCGTGTTCCGTATGTCTGTGGCCGCAGGAGTGCGCATGTGCGCTTACTACGTCACCAGCCGCCGATCGCCTCCACAAGCCGGGACTGCAGCCAGCCGCAGATCTCCGTTCCTCCAGCGGAGGGGGAGAGGGGGGGGTGTCTCAGAGGATAGAGATCGCGGCTGCTCAGCGCCCCCACCGAGGAGCCCAGCAACTTTCCGCCCCAGCTCTTATACTGACCCCGCCGCCCGAGACCCGAGTCCTTTGCTGCCCCCCTTCCCTTCCACGGGCCCGACTACAAAACCTGGCGATTCCAGCAGCGTGTGCAGCAGTCTTCACACGCTGCTTCGGGCCCTTCTATTGCCAATCGCCTCCACAAGCCCACGAGGGGAGAAGAGAGAGGAGAGGGCTTGGGCTGTCACGCTGGTAGCATGGCCCCGATCCCCCTGCGGCCGCTCTCCGCTGAACTGCCCAGCTCCGGAGCGAAGAAGCCGCGGTCCGGCCCGACCCGCTGAGAGGGAGAGTAGGCACCGGGTAGGGGGGACACACGAGGGCTCTGCCGCCAGCTCAGCTCGGCTGCTCCGTCTCTGCCGGGGCTAACAGTAGCAGCCCCCGAAGCTCCTCACCAGCCTGTCCCGCCCCCTCGAGAAGGGCTGAAAAGCTTGCCTCGCGCGCTCTGCAACCAACTGCCGAGCAGAGGCAAAACAAAACAGAACAAAAGCCCCCACCTACCAAACATTCTGCACAAGAGCTTGGAGAAAGCAGCACATTGGAAGGGCAGCGACCTGCATGCAGAGAACCAGAACAGACTGAAATAATAAACTAGCAGTGAGAACAAAGACTGAGTAAAAGAGAAGGCATAAAGGAGTAGACAATTGCAGTTAGCTTCAAAATTAAAGGCAGAGATGACAATAGAAAACTTGAGAAAAGACAGTTATTAAAGAACTGAGCACTTTGAAGTAGCTCCGTTTAGGGCTGTAGCTGGGTAGGATTTGGTCGCAACATTGAAGATGTTAGAAGCAGAAAAGAGTGGGTGAGGCAGAAAACATCCTTTGCCGAGGGGAAAAAAGGAAGGGAGGCCTACTGCTGGACAGGGGGAGAAGGAAAGAGCTGCTGATGGACAGGGGGGGTGAAGAAAAAGGAACGGAGGCCTAATGTTGGACAGGGGGAGAAGGAAAGAGGTGCTGCTGGACAGTGGGGAGGTAAAACAAAGGGAGAAGGGCTGCTGCTGCATAAGGAGAGCAGTGAAGGGGTGGTGGTGGACACGGGGGAGGTAAAAGGAAGGGAGAATGGACAGGGGGAGCAGGCAAGGGGTGGTGATGGACAGCCAAGGAAAAAGAAAGACTGAAAGAAAGAAAGCGGCTAAGGAGAGAGAGAGAAAGAAATAAAGACACACACACATATATTCTTGCACCCGTTAATGTAACGGGCTTTAAGACTAGTAGAACAATAAATGATCTAAAGTCCCACTTCGAGATTACAATGCCAACATCTAGTAGATTTAGCGCTATCTAACTTTTGTAAATGAACTGTCCACAATGTTCTATGTAAAAGAAAAAACCACGTTTGTCTCATAGATGCCGACATTGTACATCTCATCCTCCAAGATCAAATTCGTAGCCATTGAGATGCAATAATTTGATGCTTAATCTCAATGCTCCAAATGTCTTTAAGACCAGTCTTTGGGGGTTTTTTTTCCCCCCAATTCTTTATTATTTTCAAAACTTACAATAAGTGTAACAAGAAAATACAACATTTTCTTCAATACCATACTTAATACTCTATTAATATCTATTTCAGAATTAATTCCATACTCCCTCCTAAACAATCACAATGTTCCAACATATAAAATTTCTATATTGACCCTCAAACTAATAATATATCAAAATTTATTATCCTATCAGACCCTCAACCTTCCCCCTCCCGGATGTGCATGTTTATAGGGGAAAACAATGATTAGATGTTACAATATTTTGCTAATGGCTCCAAAGTCTCCTGAAATTTTTTAAAATTCCCATTAAATTTCCCTTTTTTTAGTCATAAATCCAGATATCAATTTATACCACTGAGCGGCCTGATGTCCCAGGAAGTCTATCTGAAAGCATAAGAACTCTAAACTATATTGATTTTTAAGATTTTTCCATTCAGGGAACCCCTCCTGAATGGCCTGCTTCAATTGCAACCATCTAAAACTTTGTGATTTAGTAAGGCCAAATTTGTGTTGCAATTGTAAAAATTCAAGCAGCCTACCATTTGATATACCATGATCTAAAACACGTATTCCTGCAATCATCCAATACTTCCAGATGACCTTAAATCCACCAATTTGAATCTTGGAGTTTACCAAATAGTCTGATTTGTTGAATTATGTATTGGAATAGGTGTTAAATTACTGACATATCGTAATGTTTTCCATGTATCTACTAATATTTTGTTTTCTTTGTATAACCTAGGCATTTTGAAACTGAGAACATGGCATAGATGCATAGGAAATATAAGACACCATTCCAACCACAACCAAACTGGGATATTTTCTATGGGCTCTGGGAGGACAATATACATACCCTGGCGTAAAATATAGGTTTGATGATATCTACAGAGGACCCATGCAGCCGACACAGAGTACCTCTGCAGCTGACACAGAGGACCCCTGCAGCCGACACAGAGGACCCCTGCAGCCGACACAGTGGACCCCTGCAGCCGACAGATAGGACACCAGCAGCAGACAGAGTGGACACCAGCAGCAGACAGAATGGACACCAGCAGCCGACACAGAGGACACCAGCAGCTGACAGATAGGACACTAGTAGAAGATACAGAGGATACCAGGAGCTGAGATAGAGGACCCAAGCAGCCGACAGAGGACTCAAGCAGCAGACACAGAGGACCCCAGACACAGAGGACCCCTGCAGCAGACACAGGGGAACCCTTCAGCCGACACAGAGGACACCAGCATCCGACACAGAGGACACCAGCAGCAGACACAGAGGACACCAGCAGCAGAGAGGACACTAGAAGCCGATAGAGAGGATACCAGCAGCCGACAGAGAGGACAGCCGCAGCCGATAGAGAAGGCAGCCGATAGAGAAGACAGCAGCAGCTGACAGCGAGGACAGCAGCAGCCGACAGAGAGGACAGCAGCAGCCGACAGAGAGGACAGCAGCAGCTGACAGAGGGGACACCAGAAGCCGATAGAGGACAGCAGGAGCCGTTAGAGAGGACAGCTGCAGCCGACAGAGGACACCAGCAGCCGATAGAATGGACACCAGCAGCCGACAGAATGGACACCAGCAGCCGACAGAGGACACCAGCCGCTGATAGAATGGACACCAGCAGCTGACACAGAGGACACCAGCAGTAGACACAGAGGACCCCTGCAACCGACACAGAGGATCCCTGCAGCCGACACAGAGGATCCCTGCAGCCGACATAGAGGACCCCTGCAGCCGACGCAGAGGACCCCTGCAGTCGACAGAGGACCCATGCAGCTGACACAGAGTACCCCTGCAGCTGACACAGAGGACCCCTGCAGCCGACACAGAGGACCCCTGCAGCCGACACAGAGGACCCCTGCAGCCGACAGATAGGACACCAGCAGCAGACAGAGTGGACACCAGCAGCAGACAGAGTGGACACCAGCAGCAGACAGAATGGACACCAGCAGCCGACACAGAGGACACCAGCAGCTGACAGATAGGACACTAGTAGAAGATACAGAGGATACCAGGAGCTGAGATAGAGGACCCAAGCAGCCGACAGAGGACCCAAGCAGCCAACACAGAGGACACCAGCAGTAGAGACAGAGGACTCAAGCAGCAGACACAGAGGACCCCAGACACAGAGGACCCCTGCAGCAGACACAGGGGAACCCTTCAGCCGACACAGAGGACACCAGCATCCGACACAGAGGACACCAGCATCCGACACAGAGGACACCAGCAGCAGACACAGAGGACACCAGCAGCAGACACAGAGGACACCAGCAGCAGACACAGAGGACACCAGCAGCAGACACAGAGGACACCAGCAGCAGACACAGAGGACACCAGGAGCAGAGAGGACACTAGAAGCCGATAGAGAGGATACCAGCAGCCGACAGAGAGGACAGCCGCAGCCGATAGAGAAGGCAGCCGATAGAGAAGACAGCAGCAGCCGACAGAGAGGACAGCAGCAGCTGACAGAGGGGACACCAGAAGCCGATAGAGGACAGCAGGAGCCGTTAGAGAGGACAGCTGCAGCCGACAGAGGACACCAGCAGCTGACACAGAGGACACCAGCAGCCGATAGAATGGACACCAGCAGCCGACAGAATGGACACCAGCAGCCGACAGAGGACACCAGCCGCTGATAGAATGGACACCAGCAGCTGACACAGAGGACACCAGCAGTAGACACAGAGGACCCCTGCAGCCGACACAGAGGACCCCTGCAGCCGACACAGAGGATCCCTGCAGCCGACACAGAGGATCCCTGCAGCCGACATAGAGGACCCCTGCAGCCGACACAGAGGATCCCTGCAGCCGACACAGAGGACCCCTGCAGTCGACAGAGGACCCATGCAGCCGACACAGAGTACCTCTGCAGCTGACACAGAGGACCCCTGCAGCCGACACAGAGGACCCCTGCAGCCGACACAGAGGACCCCTGCAGCCGACACAGAGGACCCCTGCAGCCGACACAGAGGACCCCTGCAGCCGACAGATAGGACACCAGCAGCAGACAGAGTGGACACCAGCAGCAGACAGAGTGGACACCAGCAGCCGACACAGAGGACACCAGCAGCTGACAGATAGGACACTAGTAGAAGATACAGAGGATACCAGGAGCTGAGATAGAGGACTCAAGCAGCAGACACAGAGGACCCCAGACACAGAGGACCCCTGCAGCAGACACAGGGGAACCCTTCAGCCGACACAGAGAACACCAGCATCCGACACAGAGGACACCAGCAGCAGACACAGAGGACACCAGCAGCAGACACAGAGGACACCAGCAGCAGAGAGGACACTAGAAGCCGATAGAGAGGATACCAGCAGCCGACAGAGAGGACAGCCGCAGCCGATAGAGAAGGCAGCCGATAGAGAAGACAGCAGCAGCTGACAGCGAGGACAGCAGCAGCCGACAGAGAGGACAGCAGCAGCCGACAGAGAGGACAGCAGCAGCCGACAGAGAGGACAGCAGCAGCTGACAGAGGGGACACCAGAAGCCGATAGAGGACAGCAGGAGCCGTTAGAGAGGACAGCTGCAGCCGACAGAGGACACCAGCAGCTGACACAGAGGACACCAGCAGCCGACAGAATGGACACCAGCAGCCGACAGAATGGACACCAGCCGCTGATAGAATGGACACCAGCAGCTGACACAGAGGACCCCTGCAACCGACACAGAGGATCCCTGCAGCCGACACAGAGGATCCCTGCAGCCGACATAGAGGACCCCTGCAGCCGACGCAGAGGACCCCTGCAGCCGACAGAGGACCCATGCAGCTGACACAGAGTACCCCTGCAGCTGACACAGAGGACCCCTGCAGCCGACACAGAGGACCCCTGCAGCCGACACAGAGGACCCCTGCAGCCGACACAGAGGACCCCTGCAGCCGACACAGAGGACCCCTGCAGCCGACACAGAGGACCCCTGCAGCCGACACAGAGGACCCCTGCAGCCGACACAGAGGACCCCTGCAGCCGACAGAGTGGACACCAGCAGCAGACAGAGTGGACACCAGCAGCAGACAGAGTGGACACCAGCAGCAGACAGAGTGGACACCAGCAGCAGACAGAATGGACACCAGCAGCCGACACAGAGGACACCAGCAGCTGACAGATAGGACACTAGTAGAAGATACAGAGGATACCAGGAGCTGAGATAGAGGACCCAAGCAGCCGACAGAGGACCCAAGCAGCCAACACAGAGGACACCAGCAGTAGAGACAGAGGACTCAAGCAGCAGACACAGAGGACTCCAGACACAGAGGACCCCTGCAGCAGACACAGGGGAACCCGTCAGCCGACACAGAGGACACCAGCATCCGACACAGAGGACACCAGCATCCGACACAGAGGACACCAGCAGCAGACACAGAGGACACCAGCAGCAGACACAGAGGACACCAGCAGCTGACAGATAGGACACTAGTAGAAGATACAGAGGATACCAGGAGCTGAGATAGAGGACCCAAGCAGCCGACAGAGGACCCAAGCAGCCAACACAGAGGACACCAGCAGTAGAGACAGAGGACTCAAGCAGCAGACACAGAGGACTCCAGACACAGAGGACCCCTGCAGCAGACACAGGGGAACCCGTCAGCCGACACAGAGGACACCAGCATCCGACACAGAGGACACCAGCAGCAGACACAGAGGACACCAGCAGCAGACACAGAGGACACCAGCAGCAGACACAGAGGACACCAGCAGCAGAGAGGACACCAGGAGCAGAGAGGACACTAGAAGCTGATAGAGAGGATACCAGCAGCCGACAGAGAGGACAGCCGCAGCCGATAGAGAAGGCAGCCGATAGAGAAGACAGCAGCAGCAGACAGAGAGGACAGCAGCAGCTGACAGAGGGGACACCAGAAGCCGATAGAGGACAGCAGGAGCAGTTAGAGAGGACAGCTGCAGCCGACAGAGGACACCTGCAGCCGACAGAGGACACCAGCAGCCGACACAGAGGACACTAGCAGCCGATAGAATGGACACCAGCAGCCGACAGAATGGACACCAGCCGCTGATAGAATGGACACCAGCCGCTGATAGAATGGACACCAGCAGCTGACACAGAGGACACCAGCAGCAGGCAGAGAGGACACCAGTAGCAGACAGAGAGGACTCCAGCAGCCGTCAGAGAGGACACCAGCAGCCGTCACAGAGGACACCAGCAGCCGTCACAGAGGACACAAGCAACCAACAGAGAGGACACCAGCAGCCGTCAGAGAGGACAGCAGCAGCAGACAGAGAGGACACCAGCAGCAGAGAGGACACCAGGAGCAGAGAGGACACTAGAAGCCGATAGAGAGGATACCAGCAGCCGACAGAGAGGACAGCCGCAGCCGATAGAGAAGGCAGCCGATAGAGAAGACAGCAGCAGCCGACAGAGAGGACAGCAGCAGCTGACAGAGGGGACACCAGAAGCCGATAGAGGACAGCAGGAGCCGTTAGAGAGGACAGCTGCAGCCGACAGAGGACACCTGCAGCCGACAGAGGACACCAGCAGCCGATAGAATGGACACCAGCAGCCGACAGAATGGACACCAGCAGCCGACAGAATGGACACCAGCCGCTGATAGAATGGACACCAGCAGCTGACACAGAGGACACCAGCAGCAGGCAGAGAGGACACCAGTAGCAGACAGAGAGGACTCCAGCAGCCGTCAGAGAGGACACCAGCAGCCGTCACAGAGGACACCAGCAGCAGTCACAGAGGACACAAGCAACCAACAGAGAGGACACCAGCAGCCGTCAGAGAGGACAGCAGCAGCAGACACAGAGGACACCAGCAGCAGACAGAGAGGACACCAGCAGCAGACAGAGAGGACACCAGCAGCAGACAGAAAGGACACCAGCAGGAGACACAGAGGACACTAGCAGCTATGGAAGCAGCAGAAAAAAGTAGAAAGATGTGCTACCCAGTTTTTTGCACTGTCTGCCATATGAATGACTACCTCCGCTCCGGGAGGCGGTCTTATGTATGCACTCAGAGAACTGAAGAGCCTGAAGAAACTAGAAGCACTTCAAGAAGTGGAAGAGGAGGATAGAGATACAGAGAACGTCAAAACAGAGGAAACCATTGAGGATGAAGTACGGAAGCTGGAGAAGTTTATCGGGGAGGCATTCAGGGAGGCCGTGGAAAATCACCAGCAACAGTGGAACTGCCGAGACACGCAGGGAGTGAGGATCACAAGGAAGAAATGGGTGACACAGCAGTGAGATCTGGAAGCAGCGGAGCGAACCCATAAGAAAATGAGTCCAGTGCAAGCCAACGCCAGGAGTACCTAATTGGGCTGTCACGTGTGCGGATCACCGGACTAGATGGACCTCGGTCTGATCCGGTGAGGGCGTTTCTTATGTTCTTATAAGGGAAGATGGAAGTACACGGAGGACAGACCTACGGCTGGAGAGATGGCCACACACCAGAGACATGGACCTGCACCTAGAGAGGCAAGAGAAGATAGAGAGGACAGCAATCGTCGTGGGGGACTCCATCATCATACAAGTCAACAGCCACATAGCAGGAGGAAGACAGGATCGGCTGGTGACCTGCCTACCGGGAGCCAAGGTAGAAGACATAGTGTGCTGTATCGACAGGATCATCAACAGCGTGGAAGAGGAAGATACAGCGGTGGTAATCCATGTGGGGACAAACAACGTGAGCTAAAGGAAATACAGCAGGGAGTACTGAAGGACCAGTTCCGGATGCTAGGAAAGAAGCTGAAGACCAGAACGCAGAGGGTAGCGTTCTCAGAGATCCTGCCAGTACCCAGGGCCGATGAGAAGAGGCAGACGGAGCTGCAAGCAGTCAACACGTGGATGCGACACTGGTGTGAGGAAGGATTCCAGTTCGTACACAACTGGACGATGTTCTGGGGGAAGAGCAAGCTATTCAGGAAGGATGGACTCCACGTCAGTGGAGATGGAATGAGACTACTTGCAAGCAACATCAAGAGAGAAATTGAGAAGTTTTTAAACTAAGAAGAAGAGGAAAGCCGACAGTCGAAGGTCCGGGAACCGGTATACCCAGAGGATACTGTGCAAGAGGTTAGCAGGGAAGACTCAAAGAAATCCAGATGGATCAAACGGGACGCAAGAGGGAAGAAAGTGCAAGAAAGTAACAAGCCACAAACTCAAGTGTATATACACGAACGCAAGGAGTCTAAGGAACAAGATGGGTGAATTAGAAACTATGGCACTATGGGGTCGCCATACAACATATCACAAGTACAGTCAAACCTCGGTTTGCGAGTAACCTGGTTTGCGAGTGTTTTGCAAGACGAGCAAAACTTGTCTCGCAAAACTTATCTCGCAAACCAAGGGTTGACTTGATTTGCAAGCACCCCCCCCCCCCCGAGAACCGGCATCACTCCCCCCCACTCGAACCGGCACCCCCTACCTCCGCCCGAACAACTTGAAATTACCCCCCTATCTGACACCAGCACGCAGCCCACAGGACGTACCAGTGCCGCTTGAAGATCTTCCTGCCTCTGCTGGGCCTTGAGCATTTATCTGCGCATGCTCAAGGCCTTCTAATTCTCCCTCTCGCCGAGAATCTTGGCGAGAGAGAGAATTAGAAGGCCTTGAGAATGTGCAGATGCATGCTCAAGGCCCGGCAGAGGCAGGAAGATCTTCAAGTGGCACCGGCACGTCCTGTGGGCTGTGTGCTGGTGCCAGAAGGGGGGGGGGTAAGTTCAAGTTGTTAGGGCGGGGGGGGGGGGGGAAACGTATCAAAGCGAGTTTCCATTATTTCCTATGGGGAAACTCGCTTTCATATATGAGTATTTTGGTTTACAAGCATGCTTCTGGAACGAATTATGCTCGTAAACCAAGGTGCCACTGTAATTGGAAAAATTGGAGTAGACTCAATTATAGTTTTTGGTGGAATTTATTGTGTCACATTTATAAAATGGAAAGAAAAATAGCTATACAAAAAGGTAATTATAATAAATTTAAAGAGATTTGGGGGCCACTGACAAATTATTGTAATGAATAAATACCATTTTTCCATTATAAGCACAATTGCAAATGAGGGGATGGGGGGAGATTCTGAATTTTTTTTAATGTTTAGATCAGTAGAAAAGAATATATATATATATATGATATATTTGATTGCATAAGTTATAGGAGGGGTGGGAGGGAAGGGATTAAATTTTTATGTATTAATGTTACAAATGATAGAAATTGTTGTAAGATGAAAAATGAATAAAGATTTAAAAAAAAAAAAAAAAAGAAATTCAAGTAATGTATTCAATTTCATATGTCAATTATTTATACACTTGATGTAAGATGTAAAAATGAATAAAGAATTAAAAAAAATAAAAATAAAATAAACTATGGCACAAAAAGAGAACCTTGACATCATCGGCATCACAGAAACATGGTGGAACAAGGAAAACATCTGGGACACTGTGCTACCGGGATACAAGCTATACCGCAGAGCCAGAATGGGTCAAAAAGGTGGGGGCATTGCCCTGTACGTCAAAGAGGGAATAGAGTCTTCCAGATAGAACATGCCGGAAATAAAGAATAAGTTAGAATCTCTATGGATCAAAATTCCAGGAACAAATGGAACAGAAATGAAGATCGGCATCTACTACTGACCCCAGGGCAATCCGAAGAAATTGATGAAGAAATGACAGTTGAGATTAAACACAACTGCAAGGGAGGAAATGCAGTTATCATGGGTGACTTCAATAACCCAGGGATAGACTGGAACCTAGGGACCTCCGGCTGAATAGGGAAATCAAATTCCTGAATGCAGTGGGCGATTGCTTCCTGGAACAACTTGTTAAGGAAAACACGAGAGGAAATGCAATTCTGCACTTACTTCTAAATGGACTGCGAGGACCGGCACAAGATATAGAAGTAGAAGGGACGCTGGGAAGCAGTGATCACAATATGATCTGCTTCAATCTGGACTCGGGGGCGCAACAACGATTCAGAACGACAGCCACAGCACTGAACTTCCGAAAAGGGAATTACGAAGGGACAACACTCATGGGAAGAAGATTAAGAACGTTGTAAAAAAGCTAGAGCAAGCGTGGTCCCTTTTTAAGGACACAGTCACCGAGGTGCAAAATCTATATATATCGCGTATCAACAAGGGATCCAAGAGGAAAAAGAACAAGGAATTGGCGGAGCTCACTGTAGTGGTGAAAGAAGTGATCAGAGACAAGAAGATTTCTTTTAAAGCAGTGGCTTCCCCCATGTCTTTCTAAATAATAGACTATGGACTTTTCCTCCAGGAACTTTTCCAAACCTTTCTTAAAACCAGCTGTGCTATCCGCTCTTCCTGGTTGAGTTCTTTCAGTATCCTGGGATGTATTCCATCCAGTCTGGGTGATTTATCACTTTTTACCATGTCAATTTGGCTTAGTACATCTTTCAAGTTCACAGAGATTTCTTTCAGTTCTTTTGCATCATCACCCTTGAAAACCATTTTCGGTTCAGATAAATCTTTTACATCATCTTCTGTAAAGACCAAAGCAAAGAAATCATTCGATCTCTCCACTATAGCCTTATCCTTCCTGAGCACCCCATTTGCTCCTTGATCATCCAATGGTCCCACAGATTTCCTCCCAGGTTTTCCGCTTCTGATGTACCTAAAAAAATTGTTCTATGGAGTTTTTGTCTCTCTAGAAAGTTTCTCTTCATATTCTTTTTTAGTAGTTATTTTTTTATCAGTACTTTGCATCTAACTTGCTAGTGCTTATGTCTCTTATTTTCTTCATTTGGATTCTTTTTCCATTCCTTAAAGAATGTTTTTTGGGGTCTAATAGTCTCTTTCACTTCATCTTTTAACATGCAGATTCTCATTTTCTCTTCTTTCCACCTTTGTTAATACGTACAATACATCTGGTCTGGATTTCCACAATGGTATTTATTAACACCACCCATGCCTGGTTTACAGTCCTAACCTTTGCCACCGATCTTTTTTGCTTCTTTTTAACCATTTTCTTCATTTTATCGTGTTCGCCCTTTTGAAAATTAAATGTCGCTACAGTAGATTTCTAAGCAATATCACTCCAGAAATCAGCTAAAATTTGGACCAAACACAGTTACCTCCCATACTATGCCCTGAATTCCACTAAGGACCAAATCTAAAATAGCTCCCCCTTGTTGGTTCCTGGACCAGAAGTTCCAAGAAGCAGTCATTTATGACATCTAGGAATTTTACCTCCCTAGCACTCTCTGATTTAACATTTATGAAATCAAGGTTGGGGTAATTGAAATTGCACTATATTTAATAGAGAATGCACATTTCCCACAACCAAACTCAAAAAATGTTAATGTGCTTAGGCGTGTATATATGGATAGGTTAGTACCCATCTAGAGTATATTCAAAAATTATTTATGTAAGAAACTCCAAACAAGATCAGAGAAAGGAGGAAAAAAAGGAAATGTGGAGAAAAAGACCTCAGTTCAACTTCATGGGTCTGAAAAAACTCCACTTTTCCCTAAGCAACAAAGTTCATAATCTCTCACGACTCATTATAATTCAAATTCTTATTCTTGATATACTGTATCTCCTTTTTCTATTTTCTCACAAATACTGTATATTTCAGGGTTATAGTCACTCCATGTCCATTGAAAGTATATTCAAATGATCTCTCAGGATCGTGCAAACGTGAAAAAAAAGCAACTTATCTGGGTGTCGTCATCCACTTTAGATCATTCCGTTGTTGCTTCCCAGGACGTACCTCTCTTGCCACTTTAATTACAACTGACCAGCAGGAATTAATGCGGCAAGAGAGGTATGACCTGGGAAGCAACAGCAGGATGGGTCAGAAGCTTCGGACCAGGCTGCCACTTCTGGGGGACCAACAGAACACCAGTTTTGGTAGACTGGTAGGAGGGATTGAGGGAGGGGAGGAGCAGATGCTGAACCCCAGGTGGAAGGAGGGATGTGAACTGCATACCTACGAGCTAAACTGGAGAGGCAGCGAGTTCCAGCAGCCATGAGAAGAGCTCGATGCATTTGTGTCGCTCCTCGTGGAAATGGGGGGTGGGGGAGAAATAATGGATCCCAGGGAAGAGGAGATATCTTGGATATAGAGGTTGGGAGGAAGGAGATTATCAGTGCTTTAGGGAAGGGAAGAGGAATGGGATTTGATATACTGTGTCTCTGTGTTTATAATCAAAGTGGTTTATATATTATATATAGGTACTTATTTTGTACCTGGGTTAAGTGACTTGCCCAGAGTCACAAGGAGCTACAGAGAGACAAATAAAATACCTCTAACTGTTCGATTATAACATAATTACAATTTTTTAAATCACACAAGTTAAAATTTTTAATTCAAAAGAAATATATTCCCAGAGGACTCTGGAATCAACGAGTTGAATTCAGGGAAAGAAAATTAGTAGGTTAAGACCAAACATTCCTTCTACCAGCCCAGTTCAGAACAAATAGAATGTATCAAAGCATCCCTTACTTGTTTTGTAACGAAAGCCACCTCATGCCACCCAATACGTGAATCAAGATTTATATGCTCTGCCCTACTAATATTTGCATTTCTCTCACCTTAGATGCGACTCGAGCACTCTGTCCAGGCTCTTGTAGAAGGGTCGAGAGGTGTAGTAACCAGTCCAGTAGTGATCTTCACGGTCAGCATAAGAGAAGAAATCGCCACTCAATACTGGAAAGTTGGGTGGTTTCATGCCTGGCATGATTCCCATCTTCTTATAGAGACAATCAAAATAGTCAGACAGTGTGCCAAACTGGGCCTGCAGGACAAAAGTGATGCAGAGCCCGTTTCGATCATTTTGCATCTGCAAGGAATCATTTCTTAAACACAGCATCCAGCTTATGAAAGGAGAACACAACAGGGATTTCATTTTTTCCTCTCGCTCCATTTACGATGTACAGTATAAAATAACATGACTGCATTTTATGACTTTCAAACTAACAACATTCTAATAAAAGAAAATTTAACAAACAGAAATCAAGGAAAACAACATGAAAAATGAAGAAATACATGGAACAACTAACTGCCCACACGCAATGCGGGGCATGTCAGGCCTCTGGCACTGAATATCTGCGCAAGTGTGACAACCCCTTAAACCAGCCTTTTTCGCTGTCCTAACTTATGAAATATTGCCACTAGTAGCAGTGCCATTCCTAAACTTAGCTAGTTTCGCAGTGGATGTTAGAGCAGCCCTACCTGGTTAAATGCAACCAGCCAAGCTCAACGGGGTTGAACTGGGAAGGAATCTCCCTGCTCAGTTAAACCCCTTTGAATATGTAGGAATCTACATTTTGGCGCTATGGCAGCTGTTAATATGTAGTCTTTAGGACTGAATGACCTTGATAACGCGTCAGCAAGCAAGGAGAATGAATTAAGAAAAGCTAAGTAATTTCTTCTTTTTTCTCTTTGACTTAGTTTCTTTATTCATTTTTACACTTACATCAAGTGTACAGTAAATATCAACCAAATATAATACAACATCACTTGAAAAATTTTCAATATCATACACCAAGAAGATTTAACCCCCACCCCCCTCCCAAATTCATATACAACTAATATATACCACATAAAAATAATATCTTACGACAATCATCTATATATTCTTAATTTCTGATAAACTATTTCAAATTAAAGAAAAATAATTTAAATGAATTAGAAATAATGTTTTCTGGGACTAATGAGGATTAGTCAAGGTACTCGAGCGGTGGTCTGAAGATCCCTATAAACATTAGAGTTTTGTTTGCGCTCATAGAAAACTTCTGGGAGCGCAGCTGTTCAGATTTTCTTGACATTATAATCAGAAGAACAAGATTTTGATCTCTCTCTGAAGGGGACACCAGGCAGGGACGAGTGTTGCAGCCCTTTTTGGATACCTTAACCCCTACCGCACGAAGTCGTGTATTGCTAACTAGGCCTTTTTCACGTCTTTGGTTTCCGCAGCCCTGATGGGTTTTCTTTTACAGCTACTTCCTATTTCGATACAGCACTGTTGCACTTGTTTGTATTTATATTTGCAAAATTAATTAAAAAAAAAAAAAAAAGCCACGTTAGTGTTTTCTTCCTTCATGCACTTCCTCCCCCTCCCTATTGCACTTGCCTTCACATCCCTCTCTTGATCTAGGCCACTTTCTCCACCACTTCCACAGGAGCTGAACACTGTTCTGAGATCCCCCCCCCCATTTTTGGTACCATGTGAGTTGCAGTTCAGAGGTACCGATTTTCTTGCCACCGTCTCAGCTCATCTACTTGTCCTTTTGCCTTTATTCATTCGCATCTATGGTTAGTGTGCACTTGTGCATAAAGATTTACATAGAGATGGACAAACAGGCATTTGGATTTACATACCATGTGCTGTGTAGGGTATCACTTAGTTGAAACACTCCAAAAACATTGCTAGACACTTAGATAAAGAATACTTGGGAAATCTCCCTCACATGGAGTTTCCTGTCTAGATCCCGGTTACAAGCCGAGCTACTTCATAGACCCTTACCTTAGCGTGAAGCTCCGGGTGCGAGTTCATGTAATCAAAGAGCTTCTGGTAGTTTAAGAACTGAGCATCCCATTCCTGGAGCTTGTCATAACGGAAGTCATCTCCTAAGGGAACCAACAACACATTGCTACGGTACAGCTTGGATTTCTTTCTGTACTGATCCAACAGAAGGTTTGCCCTTTAGAAAGAAAAGATTTTTTTCAAGAAGACCGAGGAGGACATATAATCAGGTTTTATTTTGTTTAAATCTTTTATTCATTTTCCAAAGTTAACAAAAATGCAGTACAGTATCTGCACAAACAATGTTAATCTATCAAAATTGCCACAGCGAGATACAACCCCCCCTCCCCACCCAACCCAACCAATACCTTGCAAGAGAATAAAATATCCCTCTCCCACCCTCCCTCCCCCTGGGTGTG
This sequence comes from Geotrypetes seraphini, assembly GCF_902459505.1. Classification (NCBI taxonomy): domain Eukaryota; kingdom Metazoa; phylum Chordata; class Amphibia; order Gymnophiona; family Dermophiidae; genus Geotrypetes; species Geotrypetes seraphini. Next base: position 32,336,647 of record NC_047097.1, read on the forward strand.
TGTGCAATATACCAACAGGATCAAAGGAAAAAACAATTACAATGCATCCATAAAAGATATCAAAGGGCCCCAGATTAACTTAAATCTCTTATATCTGCATTCATTTTTTCAAATCTATAAGTTAAACATAAATTTGCCCACCAAAAATTAAACTTAAGGCGATCCCAGTTCTTCCAATTGTGCTTAATCATTTGTATGGCTACCCCGGTCATGATAAGGAAAAGCCGCCCTCTATATCTGTCCAATGAGGGCTTCAGACGTAACATCGTCCCACATATGACTGCCTCATATGTCTAAGGAATCGATGCCTCAAGTAGAGCATTAATCTTATAATCAGGCTTTATTAATGTTTACGATTACATGGTTTGTGAACCTTCATTCACTGGGCTCATTCAAGTTCTGCTTATCTTAAACTAACTGTGCCAGAAAGTGTCCAACTTTGGCCCTCACCAGGTCAGGTTTTCAGGATGAATATGCATGAGATTTATTTGCATTCGACACATATTCACTGAGGAGATCCTGAAAACCCAACTAGGTTACAGCCCCTGAGGACCAAGGTTGGCCATCCCTTATCTTGAGCTAATTTTAGATCCAGCTGCATAACACGTGAAGCAGGAACACGTAAATATTTTGCCAGTTTTCTAAGGGAAAGTACATACATGCTTCCCCTTTGAAAACTGCACCATGGGAAGGAATCACACACAATTAAACTAAACTAAACTAAACCTTAGGTTTGTATACCGCATCAACTCCACGTTCGTAGAGCTCGGCACGGTTTACAGGAGATGGGATAGAAAGGAACTACAATGGAAGGTAGAGGTTTACAAGAGGAGGAGAGAAAGGAACTAAAATGAAGGTTAGAGGACCAAGTATGAAGAGTTTTTTGAGGGCTTAGATGCCAGAGATGGAAGAGTGTCAGATTTTAGAGAATAGCCAGGTCTTCAGATGTTTGCGGAAAAGTTGGAGAGAGCTCATGTTTCGTAGAGGGGAGGAAAGGTTGTTCCAGAGCTCAGTGATTCTGAAGGGAAGGGAGGTCCCTAGTTTTCCTTTATGAGAGATGCCTCTTAATGAGGGGAAGGATAGTTTTAATTTTTGGGTGGGATACATGGAGGGAGATGGATACATGGAGGGAGAGGGATACATGGAGGGAGGATCCCATGTAGGATTTTGAAAGCTAGGCAGGCGCATTTGAAATGGACCTTGGCGATTATCGGTAGCCAGTGGAGCTTGGATAGAAGCGGAGAAACATGGTCAAATTTACTTTTTGCGAAAATCAGCTTGGTTGCGGCATTCTGAATCCGCTGGAGTCTATGAAGGTTTTTCTTAGTTAGGCTTAGATATATGGAGTTGCAATAGTCCAATCTGGAAAGGATGATGGATTGGACCAGGATGGTAAAGTGATTATAACCATCTGCCTTGCACAACTTTTCCCAATTTATTTTATATGTATCTGAACGCTAACATTTCTCCAAGCTGCTCCTTGGAACGACTCCACTCAATTCCTACTATAGCCCTATACCAGGGATCTCAAAGTCCCTCCTTGAGGGCCACAATCCAGTCGGGTTTTCAGGATTTCCCCAATGAATATGCATTGAAAGCAATGCATGCACATAGATCTTATGCATATTCATTGGGGAAATCCTGAAAACCCGACTGGATTGTGGCCCTCAAGGAGGGACTTTGAGACCCTTGCCCTATACCATGCGCTTAATGACAATTCTATATAAGGTTACCATATTGGTGAAATCATAAAAAGAGGAAACAAGACCCTTCCTTTGCCCCAGCCCTGCTGCCTACCAATCTTACCCCTGGCCTCCTCCCCACCTCAAATTTCACCCATTTTCTTAGTCCCCCTTCCCATCTCTCTGCCTTCAACCCTCTTAACATAACAATTGCCACTGCTGGGTCAGACCAGTGGTCCATCATGCCCAGCAGTCTGTTCACACGGCAGCCCTTAGGTCAAATGAACTTGTCTAACTTTGTCTTGAAACCCTGGAGGGTGTTTCCCCTATAACAGCCTCCGGAAGAACGTTCCAGTTTTCTACCACTCTCTGGTATGTTTGTATGGAATCTATCCCCTTTCAACTTTAAAGCACAGTTACTTACCGTAACAGTTGTTATCCAGGGACAGCAGGCAGATATTCTCAACAGTGGGTGACGTCACCGACTGAGCCCCGCAGCAGACAGCCTCGAAAGCAGACTTGCTTGAAGATCTTTGTAAGAGCTTCCGAGTGCTGCACTGCGCATGCGCGAGTGCCTTCCCGCCCGAGTTAGGGCGCACGTCTCCTGTGAGGTACCTCAGTTCAGATACCTAGCTAAGAAGCCAACCATGAGAGGAGGGTGGGTTGTGAGAATATCTCCCTGCTGTCCCTGGATAACAACTGTTATGGTAAGTAACTGTGCTTTATCCCAGGACAAGCATGTAGCATATTCTCAACAGTGAATGAACTCCAAGCTAAGCACTAAGCATAATGGGATGGAGGGAGAGTTGGCAAGTTAAGAAAAAAGATTTTGCAAAACAGATTGGCCAAAATGGCCATCCCTTCATGAAAAGTATCCAGACAGTAATGAAAGATGAATGTATGAACCGAAGACCAAGTGGCAGCCTTGCAGGTTTCCTCAATAGGAGTTGATCTGAGGAAAGCTGCAGACGTCGCCATTGCTCGAACTCTGTGGCTCATGACTCGACCCTGCAGAGACCAGTCTGAACATAGCAGAAAGAGGTGCAAGCAGCCATCCAGTTGGATGTGGTTCGCTTCGAGACAGGATGCCCCAACTTATTTGGATCGAAGGAGATGAAAAGTTGTGGGGCTGCTCTGTGAGGTTGAGTGCGTTGCAAGTAGAAAGCCAAGGCACACTTACAGTCCAAAGTATGGAGCGCCACTTCTCCAGGGTGAGAATGAGGCTTTGGAAAAAATACTGGAAGAACAATAGATTGATTGATGTGAAATTCTGAAACAACTTTAGGTAAGAATTTAGGATGAGTGCGGAGGATAATCTTGTCATGGTGGAAAACTGTGAAAGATGGATCCGCAACCAGACATGAGAGCAATCAGGAAAACTACTTTCCAAGTAAGGTACTTGAGATGAGCCTTATCAATTGGTTCAAATGGAGGTTTCATCAATTGAGCCAGGACAACATTGAGATCCCAGACCACTGGAGGTGATTTGAGCGGTGGATGAACATTAAAAAGTCCTTTCATAAAGTGGAAAACCACAGGATGTGCAGACAAAGGTTTCCCATCAAGAGGCTGATGAAAAGCAGCAACTGCACTGAGATGGACTCGGATAGATGTAGAATGAAGTCCCGAATGTGATAAGTGCAGTAAATAATCCAAAACAGAAGCCAAGGAGGTAGACATTGGCTCCATATGTCGAGTGGAACACCAAGCAGAAAATCTAGTCCATTTCTGGCCGTAACACTGCCGAGTGGACGGCTTTCTGGAAGCTACCAAAATATCTTGTACAGATGGAGAGAACTGTATAGAGTCTGTTAGGTTGAAAGGTACCAAGCTGTTAAGTGTAGAGACTGCAGATTGGGATGAAGTATGGATCTTTGACTCTGAGTAAACAGAGACGGAAAAACTGGTAGAAGCAGAGGTTCCCTGATGCTGAGTTGAAGTAGAAGGGAGTACCATGGTTGTCTGGGCTACCGAGGAGCTATCAGTATCATGGTGGCATGGTCCATCTTGAGCTTGACAAGAGTCTTGAGAATCAGCGGGAATGGAGGAAAGGCATATAGAAATCGGTCTGTCCATTCCAGAAGGAACACATCTGCCTCGAGGCGATGAGGAGAATATATCCTGGAGCAAAATTGAGGCAGCTTGTTGTTGAGGGGAGATGCAAAGGGGTCTATCTGAGGGGTTCCCCATTAGCAAACACCTGACGTAGAGGCGAGGAATTGAGTGTCCATTCGTGAGGTTGCAGAAGATGACTCAATTTGTCTGCCAGGCAGTTGTGCTGACCTTGAATGTATACAGCTCTGAGAAAGATGTTGCGATGGATTGCCCAATCCCACAGCTTCAGAGCCTCTTGACAAAGGGAGTGAGATCCCATACCTTCCTGTTTGTTGACGTATTACATGGCGACTTGGTTGTCCGTCCAGACAAGGACCACTTTGTCGTGAAGCTTTGAGAGCATTGAAAATCGCTCTGAGTTCCAACAGATTGATGTGACAAAGATGGTCTGCAGGAGACCAATAACCTTGAGTGCAGAGACCGTCTAGATGGGCTCCCCATGTGTAGTTTGATGAGTCGGTTGTGAGGACCTTCTGATGAGGGAGATTGTGAAACAGCAAACCTCTGGAAATATTGGAAGAGAGCATCCACCAGTGGAGAGATTATTTCAACAAAGGAGTGACCGTAAGTTGTTGAGAAATCGGGTTGGTAGCTTGTTGCCACTGGGATGCCAGGGTCCACTGAGGTATATGAAGGTGAAGTTTGGCAAAAGGAGTTACGTGAACTGTAGAAGCCATGTGACCTAGTAAAATCATCATTTGTCTCACTGAAACTGACGTGAGATGAGACACCTGATGGCAAAGGCGAATGAGGGCGGCCTGACGAGGTTGAGGCAGGAATGCTCTGAGCTGTACCGTGTCCAGAATGGCCCCCATGAATTGGAGAGACTGAGATGGGTTCAGCTGGGATTTTGGAAAGTTGACTTCGAACCCCAGACTTTGGAGGAACATAACAGTCTGTTGGGTCGCTGCAATAACCCCTTGTTGAGAGGGGGCTTTGATAAGCCAGTCGTCCAGGTATGGAAAAACTTGAAGACCCTGGATACAGAGGGCGGCAGCCAACATCACCACCAGACACTTTGTGAAGACTCTGGGGGGATGAGGCAAGGCCAAAAGGAAGAACTCTGTACTGTAGATGAAGGTTCCCCACCCTGAACCTTAGATATTTGCGAGAGGCTGGATGAATGGGGATATGAGTGTAAGTCTCTTTGAGATCCAGAGAGCATAGCCAATCTCCCCGATTCATTAGGGAGTATAGAGTTGGTAAAGAAAGTATCCGAAACTTCTCTTTGACTAGAAATTTGTTGAGGGCTCTGAGGTCTAGAATGGGTCGCAAATCCCCCGTCTTCTTGGGAACTAGAAAATAACGGGAATAAAAACCCTTGTCCCGTTGATGTAAAGGGACTTCTTCAACAGCTCGAAGGCACAGAAGAGCCTGAACTTCCTGAAGAAGAAGGGGAAGTTGCGACGAATTTGAAGGACACTCTCTTGGAGGACGATCTGGAGGTACCTGAAGAAAGTGTAGAGAGTATCCTTCCCGAAGAATGGTGAGAACCCAGAGATCTGAGGTGAACAGTTGCCACTGGGGATAAAAATGGATAAGACGACCTCCGATGGGCAGAAGAGAATTCTGATGTAAGGAGATTGGCATGCTCAGACTGGGAACGTCAAAAAGACTGAGATGGTTTAGTTGCAGCAGGTGGTTGAGCTTTCTGCTGCCGTTGTTGTTGTGGTGGCCTGGCGTTGATTTTTGAGGATAACGATGTGGTGGTTGTTTGTATGGCCGAGCAGGAGGAATCTTAGGCTTTGGCCGAAACAACGAGCGCTCATGTTCAGAGAGGCGCTTCGTAGCAGCTTCAATGGATTCATCAAACAGTTAATTTCCCTGGCAAGGCAAGTTGACTAGGCGGTTCTGCAAATTGGGGTCCATATCAACAATGCAGAGCCAGGCTAGGCGACGCATGGCTACTGCAAAGGCAGAGACCCTGGAAGAGAGCTCAAAGGCATCGTATGTGGCTTGTAGCATGAAGAGGCGAAGTTGAGACAGAGTTGTGATAATCTGCTTGAATTTCGGAAGACACTGCTCCTCAAGAGCCGAGTAGAATTTGGGCATCAATTTGAGGAAGTAGTTGAAATAAGTAGTGAAAGTGTAGTTATAATTCAGAATGCGGTTAGCCATCATGGAATTTTGATACAACCTACGGTCAAACTTGTCCATAGTATGGCCCTCCCTACCTGGAGGGACCGCTGCATAGATTTTTGATGGATGAGATTTCTTTAAAGAGGATTCCACAATCAAAGACTGGTGGAATAATTGAGATTTTTCAAAGCCTGTGCAAGGTACTGTGCTATATCTGGATTCCAGCTTGGATGGAATAGCAGTAATGGAATAAGGAGTTTCCATATTCCTGATGAAAGTTTGCTTCAAAACTGGAGTCATAGGAAGGCGCAAAGATTCCTTGGGTGGATGAGGCAACTCCATATCCGCCAAGTATTCAGGAGTATATTTGGAATCAGAATGGAGATCCAGCTGCAAAGCTTTCCCCATGTCGAAAACGAACCTGGCAAAAGAGGCAGACTTCGAAGTAGAGACATCTTCCGGAGAAGGAGTGCGAGACCGAGGCACTGCAGAGTAGGAGGGAGAAGCCTCTCTGGAATACTGAGAGAGAGGCTCCGAGTCCAGGCGCACAGTGATTGAGGAAGCTGCACTACCTGCGTGAGGAGGAGTCAGTGAGTGTTTGCGCTTCAAAACCCTCGATGTGAAGTTCCCGGGGTTCGTGGAACAGATTGGGTCGAGGCAGGAGGAGAAGACTCCTTCGGAGGTGGTCTCGATGGATGTGTCCTCGACCTCGATAGACTTCGAGGAGAAGCAGCCGGTGTAATAGCTTTTCGAGACTTATGTTTAGATTTGGAAGGAGTCTCAGGAGCCCAGTATCCAAAGAAGGCGAAGGCTTCTGTAGTGGAGATGTCCCGTGAGGAAGCTTGGAAGCAACATGCCTTGAGCGATGCTTCGGTCGAGGTGGAGGAGACTGTGTCCGAGTAGGTGAAGAGTCACTGGATGAGAACCGACGAGACTTCTGAGGCTTGCCTCGAGGTGATTCCACCAGGGTCTCAGACTGCTGCTCAGGCTGGCTCAGAGGAAGCTGGATTGAGGACGGGAGGAGTTGAGCCATGACCGAGGAAATCTGTGTGGTCAGAATGCTTTTAACATGTCCTCTAACATGGGCACCGAGATAAAGGGATCAGGTCTCGAAGGTGCAGCAGTGCGCTCCAAGGAGGGCGACCTCAAGGTTGAGTATTCCCAATGTTTGGAGGCACGCTTAGCTGGAGGTCTCGAAGAGGCTGGCAGGACCGTAGGCATGGCCTGGGATGCCTGAGACTCTGGAGGCTTCTTAGGAATGGTACCTGAAGGAGAGACAGGAGACTTACCCGCTGAGATCTTCAGAGGAGGTGCTGCCGAGGCCTTCGAGGCCAAAGGAGTCCTTGGTGGAGGACTTGGTGGAGGCAGAGGCTGGAGTCGAAGTCGAGGACTTAGAGGTCGAGGCCGTCCCCGAAGCTGAGGTCGAGGTCTTGTCAGTCGGCTGGTCCATCGTGCCAAAAAGTTGGAGGAGCTTGGCACGGCGCCAACAAAGTGCCCGAGGTTGAAGGGTAGCACAGCACGAAGAAGCGTCGGGACAATGTTCAGGACCTAAGCAGACAATACACCGACTATGAGGATCGGTGATTGAAAGGGTCTTGTTGCGCTGGTTAGAGGCCAGGACATAGAAAAAATAAAGGCCAACGTATCGAACGAGGCAAGCGGCCAGGCCTAGGCCAAAAGGCTGCTGGCCGGAAGAAATACAAAAATAAAAGTTTAAATTTTTTTGTTTTACAAAAGAAAACTGGAGAGGAACGCGAGCACAGCGACTTAATAAAAATAAAAAAGCCGCAGTGAGAGAAGGCAACGAAAGATGCAGAGCTGAAGTACAGATGACTTCTCGGCTCCGCGGAAAACGTTGAACTGAGGTACTTCACAGAAGATGCGTGCCCTAACTCGGGCGGGAAGGCACTCGCATGCGCAGTGCAGCACTCAGAAGCTCTTACAAAGATCTTCAAGCAAGTCTGCTTTTGAGGCTGTCCGCTGCGGGGCTCTGTCGGTGACGTCACCCGCTGTTGAGAATATGTTGCCTGCTTGTCCTGGGATAAAGAGTGCCCTCTCGTTCTCCCTACCTTGGAGAGGGTGAACAACCTGTCTTTATCTACTAAGTCTATTCCCTTCATTATCTTGAATGTTTCGATCATGTCCCCTCTGACTTCTCTTTTCAAGGGAGAAGAGGTCCAGTTTCTCCAATCTCTCACTGTACGGAAACTCCTCCAGCCCCTTTAGATGTATTAAGAGGAGGGAACCCAGGGGTTGGGTTGGATGCAGGAAAGTCAGCTAGCTGGCTCTCTCTTATGCTATATGCGATGTTCAGATAGGACTAATCTTTTATGCGGTCCGATTTGGCAGCTAAACTTATGCGGTTAAGTGTTTAATATCAGCAGAGAGGAAGGCCGGATGCCAGGTGAAGGCTGCTGCTGCCACTGCTGCAATGAAGGGGAAGAAATTTGGAAGCTGATGCTGACCCCGGGAGCACCTTCTTATGGTCTCTGCACCCAGGGAGGACTGCCCCTCTCCCCCCCATGGAGCCAGAACCGACGACTCTGATTTTTCTTTAAATCAAATTGTTTCAGCCAAACTAAATCAGTGAATCGATCTGAATCATGAATCAGAAAGTGGTAATGCTAAGTGCCATTTAGAGAATGCCACGGGGACACAATTTGTCCCTGTCTCTGCGGGAAACCATCCCGTATCATTCTTTAGTGTCTATCTCATCTACACCAGCGTTCTTCAATGCAAGGCTTAAAGAATGACACAGGGACGGTTTCCCACGGTTAACTGCAAGGACAAGGACAAATTCTGTCCCCGGGTCTTTCTCTACACTGAATATCAGCGAATAAAAGTGCACAAACCATTTAATCAGCTGTTTTAGGCAGGGTAAATTGCCCCCCTATTTCTAACTGTGCATGTCTTTGAAAACTGGTATACACTGACCTTTCAGCTATGTTGGCATCTGTGATTGCCTTGGGTGGCACCTTCCATGGACAGTTGATTCTTCCTCCAGGCAGGCGTCTGAAATCAAACTGACAGCAGATTTTGGGGTCAGGACCACAGGTATGGGGCACATCGTAACTGTAGAAGGGCATCATGTGGCAGAAGATATCGGTGCTGGAGTCTGGATCTGAGAAAGGGACAGAAGCCAGAGGTGTAGATGTTTCATTCTTAGAAAACTCAAGTCCAACCCTAACCCAGCCCCCGCATTACAAAGCACTGACCATACTTTCCACACTGAAAGTCCGATCAGGGAACGAGAAGACTTCTTTTTGGTCACCTTCCGCTGGACTGACTTCATCCGGTTTAGATCTCCAGAACTGGACGCAATATTCTCATTTTATTAATCCGGATCCCCTTCCTTTCTCTCCTATTTCAAATGTAGTTCTTGCCCCATTACTTTTGTTCCAGTACGTCTGTTTGACTAAATTTGAACCTGCATTTTGTGTAATATCCATTTTTTTATTTACTGTACTCCACCTAGAAGTCTGAATAGGCGGAATAACACATTTTAAAGAAACTTGGGCATCATTGCCTCCTTTTTCCTACTGGTCATTCCTCTTCCTATGCAGCCATACATCTGCTTGTCCACTTTATCAACACAAACACTGTACTGGCCCTCAGGTTTTTGCAGCCCAAAAGCATAATCTGTAGAAATGTTTAGAATGATGCTTAAATGCTGACTATCAGCACTTAACCACATAAGTGCTGACTGCCCCCGGACCGCTGTATGTGTGAAACTGCCAAAATTGCACCTAAGTATGAAGTTACAGAATAGCACTTAACTTACATATTTGCAAGTGAGGCAAACACATGAGCGAAGCAAGGGTGGGACTCACATTTACTCAAGTAACTTACAGAATTCTGTAAGACATGCATGAACCCTTGGCAGTAAAGAACTTACTGAACACACCACAATGGACACGGTCCTCTATGTGTTGTTGTTTTTTTTTAAACTTATTTATTCATTTTTCCATCAATCAACAAGTTTACAATTTTATACAATATATTATACACAATCACTTGTACATTCTTACCCATATATCTTATCAAGTTGTAAAATATCCCACCCCATCCCCCCCATTTCTATATTTCAATCTTATCATATTCTAACTCTTTCATTATATATTCAGTCAATCTTGTAAAGGTGCCAAATCATTTGAATATTCCATTAATGGCCCCCAAATCTTTTTAAAATTCTTGTAATTCCCATTCTGTAATGCAATAGCTTTTTCCATTCTATATATATAACACACTGTATTCCACCAAAACGTAAAATTCAGACTTGTATAGTCTTTCCAATTCCTAGTTATGTGCTGAATGGCAACTCCTGTTAATATTAACAATAATTTATTATTGGATCCTGAAATTTGACTTTTATATCTCATTGAAGTGCCAAATAAAATTGTATCATAGGACAGGGCGACATGATTTTCTAACAACAAATGAATTTGACTTCCAGAATACATTTATACAAGGACAGAAAAAAATTAAATGATCTAAAGTCCCTGCTTCCTGCTTACAATGCCAACATCTATTAGACCTAGAATTATCTACTTTCTGTAAACGAACTGGGGTCCAAAACACTCTATGCAACAAAAACAACCATGTTTGTCTCATAGATGCTGACATTGTTGATTTTATTCTCCAAGACCAAATTCATGGCCATTGAGATGCCAAAATTTGGTGTTTTATCTCAATGCTCCAAATATCCCTCAACCCAGTTTTCTTTTTTTTTATTCAAATATTCGCTTAATAATTTATACCACTGTGTGGCTTGGTGACCCAAGAAATCCGCCTGAAAGCAAAGGAATTCTAAACTATATTGATTATTAAGAGTCTTCCATTCAGGGAACCCCTCCTGAATAGCCTGCTTCAATTGCAACCATTTAAAATTTTGATTTTTATTTAGACCAAATTTGTGTTGCAATTGTGAAAAACTAAGCAGCGATCCATTTAAAATAACATCATTCAAGGTACGAATACCCCCAATAATCCATTGCTTCCAAACGATTTGAGCTCCGTCAATTTTGATCTTGGAGTTTACCAAATGGATTGGTGTAAAGATTTAGCAATTGGAATAAGTGACAGGTTACTAACATACCTTAATGTTTTCCATGTGTCAACAAATATTTTATCTTCTCTATATCTTCTAGGTATTTTTATACTAAGCAAATGAACCAAATGAAAAGGAAACAGGAGTCGCCATTCCAAGTATAACCAATCTGGGACATTCTCCATGAGCTCCGGGAGGATCCAATACATACCCTGACGTAGAATATAGGCTTGATGATACCTATAAAAATTTGGAAAATTTACCCCTCCCTCCATAATTGATCTTTGTAAAGATACTAAAGCAATTCTTGGTCTTTTACCCAACCAAACAAATTTCGTAAGAATACCATTTAACTTTTTATAGAATGACCCCTGAAAAAAAACTGGTATCATACTCATTTGATAGCAAACTACAGGTAATATCATCATTTTAATAGTTTGAACTCTCCCCCACCATGATAAATGCAATGGATTCCATTTTTCACACATCTCTGTAACTTTTTTAAGTAAAAGTTTTTCATTTTCCTTTACTGTATCATCAACATTATTTTTAATTAGTATACCTAAATACTTTAGGCCCTCATCTTTCCATACAAAATCAAATGAATCAAATAATCCTTTGACACAGTGAACATTAAGCGGTAAAACTTCAGACTTACTCCAATTAATCTTATATCCTGAAAATTTTCCAAATCTCTCTATCACTTCAAGTAGGCATGGTATGGTGGTCTCTGGATTCCTCAAATAAAGTAAAATATCATCTGCATAAGCAGAAAGTTTATATTCCCAGTTTGAATAGGGAATACCCTGTATCCCCTCTGCTTGATTAATAGCAATTAACAAGGGTTCCAGAACAACATCAAAAAGCAACGGAGATAAAGGACAACCCTGCCTAACCCCCCTCCGCAAGTCAAATCTATCTGATAAACTATTATTAATAAATCTTGCACCAGGGGAGCTATACAGCGTTTGAATCATTTGAATGAACCCAGATCCCACCCCAAACCAATCCAATGCCTAATACATAAAATTCCATTCTACCCTGTCAAAGGCCTTTTCTGCATCTAGAGAGACCATAAACGTCGGATCTTTTACTGTTTTTGTTAAATTTAAAGTATGAAACGCCAATCTAGTGTTATGTGAAGAATGTCTCCTTGCAACAAATCCTGTTTGATGAGTATCTATAATGTATGGGAGAGCTTTTGCCAATCTTAACACCATTATTTTAGCAAGAATTTTCCCATCTACATTTATTAATGAAATAGGCCTATAGTTTGATACCAAAGTAGGATCTCTGTTTGGTTCTGGCAAAACAATAACCACCGAATCTGCCATAGTACCTGTAATACAACCATTAGTCAGTTGATACTTATACAAATTTAACAGATATGGTAAAAGAGTAATTTGAAATGATTTATAAAATTCCACTGTAAACCCATCACCACCTGGAGCGGATCCAACTCTAAGAGATTTCAATGCTTCTTCTAACTCTTTTAGAGATAAAGGTTCTTCTAAACTTCCTTTTATATGTTCAGGAATTTTTGGACCAACAAGTAAATTTAAAAAATTTAAACCATCTTGTTCTTTATTTCTATAATTTTCTGAAGAATATAGATCCTTATAGAAAGCAAGAAACTGTTTTAAAATATGCTCATTTTTAGTGTATGAATCCCCTTTATTATAACAATTTTTGTCCTCCTTTTTTTTGCCTTAAGATAATTTGCTAATAATTTTCCAGCCTTATTTGAATGTCCATAATACTGAGCTTGCTGATAAAACAAATCCTCTCTAACAAGCTTTGAAGATAACTCATTGTATTTGGCTTTAGCTTTTAACAAAATTTGCAATGTCTTCTGCTCCCACCTATCCACTAATTTTTTTTTCTAAAATTTTAATTTCTTTTTCCAAATCATAGAATTGTCTCTTCGTTTGTTTTCTGACATATGCTGAATATGAAATAATATATCCTCTCATGGTTGCTTTAAAAGCAACCCATACCATCTCAATATTAACATCTCCAGAATCATTAATTTGAAAAAACTTATTCATTTTTGATTTAAACTCACCAGTAAATTTTAGATCTGCAATCAAAGCATTATCAAACCTCCAAATCGGCTTTGCATCCACTTGCTCATCCAATTGTAATTCAATCCAAACACCACCATGATCAGATAAAATTATCGGATCTATGATGGCTTTATTCACTTTCTGAGCTATTTTATTTGAAACAAATATATAATCAATTCTTGAAAACAAATTATGCACTTGAGAACAGAAGGAAAATTCCCGATCATTAAAATGAAAAATACGCCATATATCTGTTAAATCACAAGATTGAACCAAATTATCTAAACCTAATGATTTTAAAATTTTACTTGGACTTTTATCCATTATCGGATCCATTACAGCATTGAAATCTCCAGCCACCACTAGATTAGAAGCAGCCAGTGGCAATAGTAATTTTTGTATATTTTTGAAAAACTCCATTTGATTAGTATTTGGAGCATACAAATTAAACAAATCAAGGGTATTATTTCCCATGCTCATTTTGATATGTACCCACCTTCCCAAGGGATCTGCAGCCACCATTTGAAAGTTTGCTGAACATTTCTTGCTTATTAATATTGCCACACCTGCCTTCTTCCCATTCGCTGGCGCAAAAAAACACTTGGAAATCCACCCCCCTTCCAGCTTCCTAGATTCATTAATCGATAGGTGTGTCTCTTGTATGAAATATATGTCCGAGTTCTGTTTCTTAAGGAAATCTAACATTTTTCTTTTCTTAATCACATGATTGAGGCCATTTACATTCAAGGAAAAAAACTTAATCATCATTAACACATATCTTCATTATAATATCATCATATTTTATAATTATTATCAAATGATCAGGCACCCATGCATTCATAACTTCCAATATTAAATCCTTTAAATTCTCATTTCTCTTCTTTCCCAAATGTACTCTGAAACAAATATTCAATAATCCCTTAATCCCCCACCCCTCCCCTCCTTCCCTCCACATATTCACTTTCCCTTCATCTTTCTTCCCCAAATTCATCACTAAATTATTAATGCTCCCCCCAACCCTATCCCTCCCAAACCCTCCCTCCAAATGGATAAACTTGTAACGCACATAGGAAATGCAACCCCACACTCCCCCCAGACAACCTTTAAAAATATTTCAATTCATATAATATTAAAAATCTATTCAATTCAAATATTATCATATCTATATATCAATTAATATCTTGACCTTAAAATAATCATCCAAAGAAATTCATTTATCTATAATAGCATTCAATTAAATTTCATAATTCAATTTATCCCTACATTTAATCTTTTAATAATTATCCCACCATATTTATTATTAGTAAATTGATAATCCCCATCCATACCCTACAATCTTTAAAAAACATACTTTTACTTAAATCTCTAATTTCATATCAAATTCATTTAATTTCATATATCTCTATTTCCCTTCAAGTATATCTGTTCATTTATTTCATATCTATTACTTATTAAAATATTTTATTATATCAGACCTATAAATTCATTAATATATTGACCTTAAATAACCCTCCAAAAAAATTCATTTACCTTTAATATCATTCAATTAAATTTCATAACTCAATGTTATCCCCATATTTAATATTTTAATACTTATCCCACATTATTTGTTCTTAGTAAATTAATGATCCATTTCTATCATTTCTATTACTTATTAAAATATTTTATTATATCCCCCTTTACCAATATATCCTACAATTCCACTTAACTAACATATATTAGCAGGTTCTAAAATGAATTTTTAATACAGTCCATCTGCTTCACTTCTTCTTACTTCTTTCTTCTTTTTTCATTCTTGACCAGCTTCACATAGACATAGGTTCTGGATTTGTAAGGAAGTTTTTCAACTTTTCTGGGTCATCAAAATAAAGTGATTTGTTCCCCAAAGAAATTCTCATTCTTGCCGGATAGTATAACCCGTACTTGTAACCTTTTTCCTTCAGCTGAGCTCTTAATTGCAGAAATTGCTGTCTCACAGCTACAGTGACTTTTTCAAAGTCTGGCAGAAATATGATCTTAGATCCCTTATAGTTTAAATTTCTGTCTGCTTTTGCCAAACTTAATATTTGCATTGCTTGGCTGAACCTTAACAGCTTAAAGATCAGAGGTCTAGGCTTTGAATTCCCAGCTGACCGTTTGAAAGGAATCCTGTGGGCACATTCGATTTCTAATGGGAACCTTGTATTTAACTGAAGCAGTTTTGGAAGTAAATTTTCCAGACATTGTATCGGATTTTCCCCTTCCAAATTTTCTCCCAAACCAATAATTTTTATATTCTTCCTCCTTCCACGATTTTCATAGTCCACCAGTTTCTTCTGCAGTTCTCTGATCAGTTTATTATCTTCCTTTGTTTGTGCTGCAGCCACTTCTACCTGCTCCACTCTGGATTCTAAAACGGTCATTTTCTGATTCACTGCCTCCAATTGCCTGTTTATATTTAAAACCTCTTCTTTTACTTCACTTATGCTTTCCGCGTTTTTTTGAATTTGTTTTGAGATTTTTTTCAGTTCCGCCATTATTTCTTTCCTCCCACTTTCCTCTTCATCCGGAAGCGGGGCTTTAGCTGCGGCAACCATATCCTGTTTGAGGCGCTTTGCCGTGCCAGCTTTTGCGAAAGCTGAATCGATCTTTCCCTGACTTGTGCTCGTCATACTCATATATCTCCTGGCATAAGAAAAACTTGAAATTTCTTCGATATCAGGTATATTATTTTATAAATTGCTGCCTGGGGAACGGAGCGACACGATCACACGTCCATGTATCGCGCGCGCCAAGCCACGCCCCCTCCTCTACGTTATAAAACAAGCAGACCAACAGGACTTCTGCAAATAATTGTCGTCAATATATTTAAGTCTTTATAACCGAAGCCAAGCTGTTCACTTTAATTTAGACCCCTGAAGAAGCCATTAAGAAGGCGAAACGGGTCCCGAGCCACAGGCCATAAGCAGAAGCACCGGCAACGAAAAACAAGAAAGTGTTGGGCTTCTAGCTCTATGGTTGCACTATATATTGAGCACTTTATGATTAGTTTTTTGCACAAAGCATTTAGCACTTTAAATCTTTAACTTAACTCTAAGCTCGATGAAAGATACCATATCCCTGCTTAAACTGATTTTAAAAAACTTTGATTGATCAGTACAGATATCTGAGAACTTATAAGCACATAGACCGATATATATTGACTACAATTATTTGCAGAAGTAAACAACTTATACCATCTCCATGGCTGGCACAAGTGCTAGCAAGGAGAAATTAGGTTCTTACCTGTTAATCTTTTAGATGGACGAGTCAACGCTCCTCTGCTAGCAGGTGGAGACTGAGAACACATTGACTTTTGGCAGTAGTACAAGTGGGCTGTGCAGTTCCATCTACAATCAATCTGACGAATAGCCAATAAGGAACCAACTAAAAACTTTGAGCTATAAACACAACACCACCCCACGGAAATGGAGAAGACAAAATAGTTGTCTGGATTGGACACAGAGACACTGTTGGATGCTGACTAGAACAAAAACCTTCAAAGTGTCCCCACAATTCACTAGCTAATCCAGACGAACAAATTACACTCCTCAAAACCAAGAAAAGATACTGCAGAAAAAACGACTCTTCGCAAAAAAAAAAAGCCAAGTAAAACGACAGGGCAGGTTCTGTGCCAGTCTGGAGAGACTAAAAGAAAGAAAATTAGCAGGTAAGAAGCTAATTTCTCCTTCTTTATCATCCCTTTAGACCGGCACAGACGGATGGAACGTACCAAAGCAGTACCCAACACAGGTGGGACCCCCGAAGGGCCGCCACTAGGACACGCTCACCAAACACCATGTCACGATGCGCCTGAACGTCCACTAAAGAAACCAAATCTGGGCTTCATTCTCCAACCTGTCCACCCCCAACACAAGGAAACTAATATCCAAGCCCACCTCCAAGGAGGCCGCCATTGACCTCAAGACCTTCACAAAATCCTTTGCCCGAGGGCAACGAGAATCAATGAGGGAGTGAATCTGAGACTGCAACTTCAGCACCCGGGCCTCAGGAATGAAGACCTTCCCCAGGCTGATGTCGAAGAGAACTCCGAGATACTCCATGTGCTGAGACAGAGTCAACCGATTCTTTGAAAAGTTGACAACCCAGCCCAGCGACTGCAGAAAGTACACAACCTGAATCGTGACTTGGGAGCTCTCCTAAAAAGACTTGGTTCAAATCAACAAGGATAAACCTGAATTCTCTCCTTGTGCAAGGCCACTGCCACCACCACCATCATAACCTTGGTGAAGGTCCGTGAAGCCATGGCCAGACCAAAACGAAGCACACAAAACCGATAGTGCTTTCCCAAAATTGCAAAGCGAAGGAAGCGCTGATGGGAGGCCTGAATTCGGAATATGAAGGTAGGCCTCTTTTAGGTCGAGAGAAGTCAAAATTCCCCAGGCTGAACAGCGAGAATCATGGACTTCAGGGTCTCCAAGCGAAAAGATGGATCCTGGAGAGCCCTGTTTACACCTTTCAGATCCAAAATAGGCCGAAAAGACCCCTCTTTCTTGGGCACCACGAACTAAATGGAGTACCTGGGCCTCCCCACTGCCTACAATTGACAAGCAGTGCACACACGAAGAAGAACCCTACTCGCCGGTACCTGATGCCGACGAGAATTCCCCTTCGCAGTGGCTGGAGCACTTCATGCAGACACCAACTGCAGCATCTGCTAAGCAGGAGCATAATAAGCACTTTTTCAATTTCTTTAAAGTGCTCATTGTGAACCACTAGGGAGGGAATAGTAAGTGCCAGTTAGCAATAAAAATCAATTAAACACTTTCTTTCAGACGTGCACTGCCTCAGAACATTTTTAAAAAAAATAAAAACTTTAACTAACAAAGGAGCAGACCCCACAGGCTCTCAAAGCTGTAGTCTTTGCCTGACTGTGGCAAGGCATACAGCTGAGGTACCTCTAATTAGAATTTAGGAAGGTGGGGGAGGGACTCGACCACTCAAGTGTGGCACCCCCGAGGTCAAATAGACCCACGAGAGGGTCCCCCAAGCTCAGTCCGGACTGCAAAAAAGGGACAATAAAAAGGTCACTAATCACACCCAACAGGTCCTAACTAACAAGAGGAAAGACTGCACAGGCTTACCACCTCCACCTGCTGGAGACTGAAAACAGACTGGTTGTAGATGGGACTGCACAGCCCACTTGTACTACTGCCAAAAGTCAATGTGTTCTCAGTCTCCAACTGCTGGCAGAGGAGTGTAAACCCATCCATCTGTGCTGGTCTGGAGGGACAATAAAGTGATTATGCAAGTATTCTATAAAGGAAAGTAGAAGCCTACAGTGCTTCATAAAATAAGCTCCTACCAGATGCCCAAGTATAGAATTGGCCTCATAATGGCAACATAGTAACAGCATTAAATATTATATATAGTCAAACCTTGGTTTATGAGCACAATTAGTTCCAGAAGCATGCTCGTAATCCAAAACACTTGTATATCAAAGCAAATTTCTCCATAGGACATAATGGAAACTCAGATGATTCGTTCCATAACCCAAAAGCCTTATACCAGGGGTGCTCACACTTTTTGGGCTTGCGAGCTACTTTCAAAATGACCAAGTCAAAATGATCTACTAACAATGAAATTTTAAAAAAACACAAAGCACAATGTACGCAGAGAAAATGTTAATTATCATTTATATTCCGGGATTTTTTCAAAGAGGTCAAGGCAGCTGACTTTATGCAATGCCACCTCAGTAACAACTATACAAAAACAGACAAATATACCCCCTCCCTTTTTACTAAACCGCGATAGTATTTTTTAGTGCAGAGAGCTGCGCTGAATGCCCCACACTGCTCTCGATGCTTACAGGCTCCCTACGCTAAAAATCGCTATTGTGGTTTAGTAAAAGGGGGCCATAGTGCAAAATATAGACAGCAGATATAAATTCTCAAAACAGACACATTTTGATCACTAAATTGAAAATAAAATAATTTTTCCTACCTTTGTTGTCTGGTGATTTCATGAGTCTCTGGTTGCACTTTCTTCTTCTGACTGTGCATCCAATATTTCTTCCCTTCTTTCAGCCTCCTGTATGCTTCCTTTCCTCCAGACCTCATTCCCTCCCCCAACTTTTTCTTCCTCTCTCCCTGCCCCCCTCCCTTTTCTTTCACCCTGCCCCCTTATTTCTTTCTGTCTCCCTGCCTCCCCTCTCTTTCTTTGTCTTTCTCTCTCCATGCCCCCTTTTTTTCTGTCTCCATGCCCCCTTTCTTTCTTTGTCTTTCTTTCTCCCTGCCATCCCCCAAGCCACCGCCGCCGAGTTCTGAGCTCTCCCTGCTTCCAGATGCCATAAAGAGGACACAGAAGTGCCGGGCCGACCAGCCTTCCCCACCCGACCTCAATTCTAACGTTTATAGAGGAAGTTCCGGGCCAGCCAGGCAGCGATTGGCTGGCCTGGAACTTCCTCTCCGACATCAGAATTGACGTTGGGTGGGGAAGGCTGGTAGGCCTGGTGCTTCTGCGTTCTCTTTACAGCGTCGGGAAGCAGGTAGAACACAAAGGCAATGCGAGTCTATCACGGAGCCCGGGATGGGCTCCGCGATCGACTTGCGTTGCCTTCCCGATCTACTGGTCGATCGCGATCAACCTTTTGGGCACCCCTGCCTATACAAAATACAAAAGCTTTAATACAAAATACAAGTAAAACAAATAACCTGCAAGGATGTGTCCGCGAGCTGCACTTGTGAGAAGTGCTCGCAAAATGTGCGAGAAGATGCGGCTCACTTAAGCGCTGTGAACATTGAACTGTGGGCTGCTATACTTGGTACGAGCGCCGTCCTGCTAATCGGTCACATGCGCGCGCGTTACGTATAAACACGCAGGGCTTCGATGAGCGCCACAGACACGTACAACATAAGCGCTCCTCGACGTTGTGCGCGCATACGTGCTCATTTATCGAGGCAGCACTCGTTTTGCGAGTTAAAATTTGCTGGAGTGTTTTGCTTGTCTTGCAAAACACTCGCAAACCAAGGTTTGACTGTATTCAGTGCCACTATATATATAAATATGCATTAATCTAGGCTCCAGTGCTTATATTAATATGGTCACTGTGCCAGCTGAATATTGACCTCATTATGATTTAGCTAAAGTTGGGTAATTCTATTTAAAAGGAAGTGGAAGCAAATGCTGGGGTCAAACCTACACATGTTTACATATTGAAAAATATTCTTACAGAAGCAGAGTTTCCAATCCCCATGGACACCCAGATCCTACCCCATGTCTGTCTCCACATGAACTCCAGGTTCTGGGTGGCAGCAAAGTGCTTTTTGATGGAGTAGTGAACTCTCTGGATCAGCATGCTAGTCAGGTTGGAACGCTTCAGCAGGTAGGGCATGGTGGAGCTGTGTCCAAAGGGGTCCACTGCCCAACCCGATCTCGGTGTTACACCTGAATGAAGACATTTGCATATTACAGTTCAACAGTCAGTGAATAATCAGGAGCAAGAAACTATGGAGAAATTAGGTTCTTACCTGCTAATTTACTTTCTTTTAGCTTCTCCAGACCAGTAGAGGTTAATCTTTACGAATGGGTATAAATCCAATCATGACCAGCAGGTGGAGACTGAAAACAAAACTGTGGAATACTACATAAGAGATACCTTTCCCTATCAGTCTGTCGAATAGCCAAGCAGAACAAATAACTGGAAACAGAAATAAACAATACTCCGAACAGGA
Organism: Geotrypetes seraphini; assembly: GCF_902459505.1. Classification (NCBI taxonomy): domain Eukaryota; kingdom Metazoa; phylum Chordata; class Amphibia; order Gymnophiona; family Dermophiidae; genus Geotrypetes; species Geotrypetes seraphini. The sequence continues at coordinate 32,357,348 of NC_047097.1, forward strand.
GTAACAAGTAACATACCCAAATGCTGTTGGAAATTGCAGAGGAGAAATACCAGAAGGAAAATGTCCCCACAGTTCGCCAGCTAAGCCAGCCGAGCCACAGCCGCTGTTCTTTAATTCTCCCCGGCCCTAGAAAAATACTAGAACCCGCAGCAAAAAACAAAACTGCCCGCGCAACAGCCCCAACAACACAACAGACAGGGTGGGGACCTCTACTGGTCTGGAGAAGCTAAAAGAAAGTAAATTAGCAGGTAAGAACCTAATTTCTCCTTCTTTAGCACTCTCCAGACGAGTAGAGGTTAATCTTTACGAGTGGGACGTACCAAAGCAGTCCCCATCACGGGCATGACCCCTGAAGGGCCGACACCAGAACACACGCCTGAACATCTACCCAGTAGTATCTGACAAAAGAATGCAAGGAAGACCAAACCGCAGTCTTACAAATGTCCACTGGAGGTACGAGTGAAGACTCAGCCCAAGAAGCTACCTGCCCCTAGTGGAATGAGCCTTAAGAAAATCCGGAACAGACTTCTGTTTCAGATGATAAGCGGAAGCAATAGTCTCCTTGATCCAGCGCGCAATAGTAGCTTTAGAAGCGTCAGCCCCTCTACAAGGACAAAGAGATGATCTGATTTCCTGAGCTCCTGGATCCGCTGCACATAAGAGCGAAGAACCCGACCGACATCCAACTTGCGCAGCTGTCTTTGCTCAGAAGAGCCCTCCCGACTACCCAACACCGGGAGGACTACCGACTGATTGACAGGAAAAGGAGAAACTACTTTTGGCAGAAAGGAAGGAACAGGCCTCAAGACAATCCGCTCCCTAGAAAACTCCAAGAAGGGAGCCCTACAAGAGAAAGCCTGCAGCTCAGAAACATGTGTAGCTGAAGTAAAGGCCACCAAAAAGATCGCCTTCAGAGTAAGGACCTTCAAAGAGCAGCTGCCCAATGGTTCAACAGGCAGGCGCACCAGAACAGGCAGAACCAGATTGAGATCCTAAGATGGAACAGAGGGCCACACGGGAGGCCTGATTAACATGGCCGCCCGCAAAAAGCGAAGCACATCAGGAATGGCTGTCAAACGGTCACCTTTCACTAACCCACGAAAGGCTGACAAGGCCGCAAGCTGAACCTGGAGAGAAGACCAAGCCAGTCCTCTATCCAGGCCATCCTGCAAGAAATCTAGGATGGTAGGCAGGGAAGCGCGAAAAGATACCACCACCCGCGCACCTGGCACCACTCCTCAAAGAGACGCCAAACCCGCACATAAGCTCAAGAGGTAGAAAGCTTCTGGGACCCCAAGAGAGTAGAGATCACCTTATCTGAATACCCCTTTCTACCCAGGCAACCCCTTTCAAGAGCCAAGCCGTAAGACAGAAGGGAGCTGGATCAAACATGGGAATGGGATCCTGCGTCAGAAGGTCATCCAAGAGAGGCAGAGGATCGCCATCAGATGCCTCACCAGATCCACGTACCATGGATGTCAAGGCCAATCTGGAGCCACCAGAACCACAAGAACCGTTTTGCAAACAATGCGGAGAAAAACTCTACCCACTAATGGCTACGGAGGGAAGGGAACACGTACAACAGCCCCTCCGTTGGCCATTGTTGACCAAGAGCATCCAGACCCTCGGCCAGACCGTTCCTGTGACAACAGAGGAAGCAGGGCAGTTTGGCGTTGCTACTCGTGGCCATAAGGGGATGACCCCAAGCTTGCACTAGCAACTGAAAGGCCACAGGGCTGAGACACCACTCTCCGGGATCTAAGGTGTGACGACTGAGGAACTAAACCTGAACCTACTCCACCCCTGCTCTGTGTGAGGCCGAGAGGTCCTGAAGATGTGACTCCGCCCAAAGCATGAGCCGAGCTGCCTCCTGTGCCACCCGAGTGCTCTTGGTGCCTCCCTGACGAGTGACATAAGCCACCACCGTGGCATTGTCTGACAGAACTCTGACCGCCTTGCCCATCAAAAGGGAGCGGAAGGCTAACAGCGCCAGACGGACGACTCTGGTCTCCAAACAAAAACGACTCCCGAAAGGGAAATTTTAGAAGTGTAGTTTTGGATACGGCAACCGCCGACCAAGCACGAAGCCACAAGGAACGGCCAAACCAAAAGACCCAGACTTAGCCGAAGTCCGCATCAAGTCATAAAGAACATCCGAGAGGACCGAGGCAGCCATCTCAAACTTTGCCACCTCCTGATCCACTAAGGACCAGTCATCAGACTCACGATCCAGGACACGCTCAGCCCACACCAAAACACAGTGCGAGCCACCAGCCCCCTCACAAATAGCCACCTGGACCCCCAAGGCAGAGACATCAAAATTCTGCTTGAGAAGTGTCTCTAACGTACGCTCCTCAGAGACCCTAAGGGCAGAACCGCCCTCAACAGGCATGGTAAGCTGCTTAGCAATCGCTGAGACCACCGTGTCCACCATTGGCGAAAATAAGGTAGCCTTATCCTCCTCTGGGATAGGATACCCACGAGTCAGGGTGCGCGCCAACCGAAATGACGCCCCTGGTGTATTCCACTGCGCCAACACGATATCTCAAAAATCCTGACGCACAGGAAAAGAGCGGGAGACAGGACGGACCCCCTGAAGCAGAGGGTCCCCCGTATGCGGGGTTTCTGGTAGCGCATCTTCAAAAATGCAGCACCGAGGAGACCTGCTATATCAGGTCTAAAAGCGCATCGCTCTGAATAAAAGGCGCACCATGGACCCCTTTGCGCCAGAAGACGGGAAACCCGATGCCCCGCTGCGAGCGGCCGTCCCCTCTAGAGGATCCTGGAAGCCCTCTAAAGCGTCCAGGTCCTCATCCACGCCAACATACTCCTCCGACCACCAATCCGCAATCCAAGCCCCCCGCGGGCGCTTGGATAAGGGAGGAGGAAGAGGGTACGCCAAATGAAAAAGAGGGAGGTGAAACCCCAAGGACGCATGTGGGACCCCCAACTGCCTGAAATAGGCTCTGCATAAATAAAGAAATTAAATCAAGGGAAAAAACTCCGGGCATCCCCAGAGACGCCCTACCCAAGCAGGGGTCCCTGCTGAAACCTGCCCCTATGTTTCAATACAGGGGGAAGGTCACCTGAGGTTGCAGACAAAATGGAGGGATCCCGCTAAAAATAACCCCTCCAGGGCCTGTAGCAGCTGGGAAACCTGAACTGTCCCAGCTGCTAAGCAGGCAAGCTGGCAACAGCTGATAGAAAAATCAGCTGAGAGGGAATCCTTTTTCCCGTACCATCGGTGGTTCGGGGAATCCCTCTGGAGGCAGTGAGAGAAGACCGAGCTGCCTCACTGCCTTCAGCCGGCTCGCGAGGCACTAAAGCCGGGGAGCTCTGGACGCCTGCAGCTGTTGCTGATGGAGCTCCACCACCTCACCGACTCAAACCGCCGAGTTCAGGCCGGCTACGAATGCCTCGCAGCTGGACCAAATTGTGTCCCACTCCCCCGGAGAAGGGCACAATTGCTCCATACGCGATCTAGCTAGAAGAAAAATGCCGGTTAGTGCAAAAATACAGTAAAATACAGTAAATTGACAGGGAAGCAACCCTGCAGACCGGCTCTACCTCAGGATTTTATTTTATTTTTTTCAAAACAGACTCCACAGGCTCTCGAAGCAATATGCCTTGCTTGATTTAGGGGGCAAGGCTTACTACCGAGGCTCCTCTAAAAAAATGTGGGGAGGTGGAGGAAGTGGGAGGAGGGACCCCACTCGAGACCTGCTAGGTTTGACACCCTTGAGGTCGTACGGACTCCCAAACAGGGCCCACCCAAGCTCAATCCGGCCAAAAACAGGGACTAGAAACCCCTAAACAAATTTCAACAGCCCTACCAAGGGCGATGGGTACAGCTCACTCACACCTGCTGAAGACTGAAATAGACTGATAAGAATAGGGAAAGGTATCTCTTATGTACTATTCCACAGTTTTGTTTTCAGTCTCCACCTGCTGGTCATGATTGGATATATACCCATTTGTAAAGATTAACCTCTACTGGTCTGGAAAGTGCTAAAAAATACTCAATATTCTGAGGCTTGCTCCCGTTTATAAATAGAAAAGAGAAAATAATTACCTCCGGTGTCATTTTGGTGGTTCTATATATTGTATTTACTTTGGGGGGGGGGGGGGTCAGGGATTTGATATAAACGCCTTTCTATGGGACAACCAAAGTGGTTCACACATATTATACACAAGCACTTTCACTGTCCCTAGAAGGTTCACAATTTAAGTTTTTGTAGCTAGGGAAATGGAGGGTTAAGTGACTTGCCCAAGATCATGAAACTGCTTCTTAACCCACTGCATTTCATTTTCTTACCTATATTTTTCTCCAGCCACTGATGTCCTTCAATCAACTGATCAATCATAGCAAAATAGTGAGAGTTGGCTTCATCAGGCATCACCCAGCCACCGGTTGCCATCTCCAGTTGACCATTCCCAACTAACCTTTAGATCACACACAGGAAGAAGGATCAGTTAAAAAGGCATCGCCAAAAATAGATCCAGCATATGAAAGAACCAAACGGTACCTAGACTGACCTACAGCAATAATAGGCACTATTTAAATAGTTGAAGTAACAGATCAAGACATATTACAATAATATTTTTAATGCAACTTTGCAATCTGACAATACAGCATAGGCAAATGATTAGTCTAAAGCAGGGATCTCAAAGTCCCTCCTCGAGGGCCGCAATCCAGTCGGGTTTTCAGGATTTCCCCAATGAATCTGCATTGAAAGCAGTGCATGCACATAGATCTCAAGCATATTCATTGGGGAAATCCTGAAAACCCGACTGGATTGCGGCCCTCGAGGAGGGACTTTGAGACCCCCCAGTCTAAAGGGAATAGGGAGGAAGAACTGAGCCAGGCAGATTATCTATCCATCACTGACCTGCCTTTGTGCAACCCAGCTCAAATTAGAGAGAGCTAATGCTTTTAGACAGACTAAGAGGTAACATTTCCAGGGATGTGTGTTAAAAACCACTGCATCTGTATCCTTTACGGATTGTGCACTTTGGCAAACTGTTGAAAACTGCCCCCTTTGTTTTCAAATGTTGGCCAAAGCAACAAACAATAAAAAGACAAGAATACAAGCACTCCCACCAAGTTTCATAGACAGCTTTACTTTTCACAGTATTCAGACCACAGGCAAAACCAAAACAACTGATTTCAAGACAAATCTCTCAGGGAAAATTATTTCCCAATACAACAGCAATGGGAAAAGCTCCAACCCTTTCTAAGCTCCCTTAAGCCTTCTGTACAGCTGAATGACAAAGTAACCCTACCTGGCTAAAGTGAAGAGATCGAGCAGCCAGATGCCAGCTCAATGAAAGGGCCTTTTATCCTGTAGAACCTTAAATGTCAATATTATAATATAGTCTCACGCAATCTTCAGTGTGATTCAGAAAACAATGGCAAAAACGTACCCTGGAAGACTTATTCTGTTCCACCTGAAGCTTTTTTTAACCAAACCCAATGGCAGTTTAATACAGACAATTAGAAGGTATGCAAAATGCCTGATTGTCCAAGAACGGATGCAAGTTCTATATAATTATCTTAAAATGCACGTTCTGAACCACAGACAAAGCAGGCCTTAATGATCAATGCCGACTAAACGACCTGAGAATTGAAACAGGATCCACCTCAATCCACAAAATCTAGTTTACTGCTCATTTTAAATTAATCTACCTTCCAATAGCTAATCAATAATAAGAACAAAATGAGCCTCTCCTTTATCATGGAGACAACCTGAACATCACCTGCAGATATAACTTTAACTTGACGACATACTCGTATAAATTCACTTTCTCAGTAGCTGCACTTGTGAGAAACCCTCAAGAATATGCCAAATTCCAAGAAACAAAAAATGTTGATAAAGCCCAATATAAAATATCACACAACTAAAAGTAGGGAGAACGAGAGGGCACTCTCTAAAGTTGAAAGGGGATAGATTCCGTACAAACGTAAGGAAGTTCTTCTTCACCCAGAGAGTGGTAGAAAACTGGAACGCTCTTCCAGAGGCTGTTATAGGGGAAAACACCCTCCAGTGATTCAACACAAAGTTGGACAAGTTCCTGCTGAACCGGAACGTACCCAAGTAGGGCTGGTCTCAGTTAGGGCATTGGTCTTTGACCTAAGGGCTGCCGCGTGAGCGGACTGCTGGGCACGATGGACCACTGGTCTGACCCAGCAGCGGCAATTCTTATGTTCTTAAAGGTCTATCCAATTAAAAATGCATGCCACTATAGGTCTGTCCTATGTAAAGATGAAGTTCTCTTAGGTAAACCGCTTGGACCGGTCATATGAATTAGCAGTATAATAAGTTTTAATAAAACAAACATAAAAGACATCAAAGATCCAAACCAAAGATTGCAGTGTGTCTATTGGTTATATCTGGTCAAATTCTCTTTCATTGAAGGGTTTTGACCAATCTTTTTATGGATTTTCCCCCCCCCAAAAAAAATTCTTTATTGAAACATAACACAAAGTACACAACTGTTACAAGAAAGCAATATAAATATCTGTAGTTCAAAACAGCTGAAATACACTTACACAGGAACTAAAGAAAGACAGAGAATCCCAACCCAAGAACTCTCAGGGGTCAAAAACACCTTTGACAAGGTACCCCATGAACGCCTACTTCGGAAATTGAAGAACCATGGGGTAGAAGGAGACGTACATAGATGGATCAGAAACTGGTTGGCGGGTAGGAAACAGAGGGTAGGGGCTCAGGGATCTCACGTATGAAGAAAGGCTAAAAAAACTGCGGATGTACTCACTGGAGGAGCGAAGAGAGAGGGGGGACATGATTGAGACCTTTAAGTATATCACGGGGCGTATAGAGGTGAAAGATGATATCTTTAGTCTTACAGGGCCCACGGTAACCAGAGGACACTCGCTGAAAATCAGGGGAGGGAAATTTCAAGGTGATGCTAAGAAGTACTTCTTCACCGAAAGGGTGGTCGATCATTGGAACGAGCTGCCTCAGCAGGTGATTGAGGCCAACAGCGTGTCAGATTTTAAGAGAAAATGGGATATTCACGTGGGATCTATAGGGGAGTAAAAGTCAGGGAGTGGGTCATTGGTATGGGCAGACTCGATGGGCTATGGCCCTTTTCTGCCGTCAATTTCTATGTTTCTATGTTTACTCGGACTGGAGGAGGGTCACGAGTGGGGTACCGCAGGGCTTGGTGCTCGGGCCACTGCTATTTAATATATTCATAAATGATCTAGAAACAAGGACGAAGTGTGAGATAATAAAGTTCGCAGACGACACCAAACTATTTAGTGGAGCTCGAACTAAGGAGAACTGCGAAGAATTGCAAAGGTACTTGAACAAACTAGGGGAATGGGCGACAAGATGGCAGATGAAGTTCAACGTTGAGAAATGTAAAGTATTACATGTGGGAAACAGAAACCCGAGGTACAACTATACGATGGGAGGGATGTTATTAAATGAAAGTACCCAAGAAAGGGACTTGGGGGTAATGGTGGACATGACAAAGAAGCCGACGGAACAGTGCGCAGCGGCCGCTAAGAGAGCGAATAGAATGCTAGTTATAATCAAGAAGGGTATTACTACCAGAACAAAAGAAGTTATCCTGCCGTTTTATCGGGTGATGGTGCATCCGCATCTGGAGTACTGCATCTAATATTGGTCGCCGTACCTTAAGAAGGATATGGCGTTACTTGAGAGGGTTCAGAGGAGAGCGACACGTCTAATAAAAGGGATGTAAAACCTTTCATACGCTGAGAGATTGGAGAAACTAGGTCTCTTTTCCCTGGAGAAGAGGAGACTTAGAGGGGATATGATAGAGACTTACAAGATCATGAAGGACATAGAGAGAGTAGAGTGGGACAGATTCTTCAAACTTTCAAAAAATAAAAGAACAAGAGGGCATTCGGAAAAGTTGAAAGGGGAGATTCAAAACGAATGCTAGGAAGTTCTTCTTTACCCAATGAGTGGTGGACACCTGGAATGCGCTTCCAGAGAGTGTAATAGGGCAGAGTACGGTACTGGGGTTCAAGAAAGGATTGGACAATTTCCTGCTGGAAAAGGGGATAGAAGGGTATAGATAGAGGATTACTGCACAGGTCCTGGACCTGTTGGGCCACCACGTGAGCAGACTGCTGGGCACGATGGACCTCAGGTCTGACCCAGCAGAAGCATTGCTTATGTTCTTAAAAAAATAAACCCTAGACATCAGTCTTCCAAATAATATAGGGATCCCAAATTTTATAAAAAGGCACTAAGCGATCAGACTTTAATGTAGTCAGTTCAGTCATCAAAAAAATATAGTCCAACTTATGGATAACAGCCTCTATAGACGGGGAGGAGGGAGACCTCCAAGCTCGAGCCAAAACCAATCGTGCCAATGGTAATACTCCAGGCGGACAAATATGCTCCGCTCGTTCAGGATAGGAAGTCCCCAAGATCCGGGAAAGTAAAGCATAAACTTACTTCCAAAATCAAACTATCGGGGGAGACAAGATGGCGACGGGAGTGGACGCGTGAGTCCAAGCTCCCGTTCTGGCAGTAAAAATTTACCTTCGGTAACGTTTTCTTCAAAGTTCTTGGATGCCTAAGAGGAGGGGACGGCAGAGGGATATCCCTCATTTCTTGGCTGCGACTTCGACTCCGCGTCAAACTGCGATAACAACATTCGCAGTCCCGATGGCGTTGGGCGGATCCGCAGCTGAGCTCCAGGAGCAGCTCAGCATGGACGGCGATGCGTCGCTGAGCCCCTTGGGACCTGACCCTCTTCCTCCCCCGAGCAGTGCAACGGAGCTGTTACTTCCTGTTGAGGGATTTCGGCAGCAGCCGACTCAGGAGATGACCCTGTTGCAGGCAAACTCGGAGACAAGATCAGGAGAGGGAGGAGGAACACTGCAGGCAAGCGGTGTTGAGAGTGGGGGAGGTGAAACCCGGGAAGGAGAGCGGGAACCCGGGTTACCTCATCTCAAGCCGCTTGTGAAACCGGCGGTGGTTACACTGGATTCACTGTGGGGAGCAATTGAAAATCTTCAAACTGTATGTATTGGATTTATTTCCTTGATGGCTGAAGTTTCTACTAAAGTCAATAAATTGGAAATTGTTTCTTGTGATCAAGCGAAACAAGTAGGAGACATTGAAAAATCTATAACTGAGATTAAATCTTTAAATAACCAGAATGCAAAGGACAAAGTTTTTCTTCTCCGTAAAATTGAAAACTTGGAAAATCAAAATAGGAGTTTAAATTTGAGGATTTTAAATTTTCCTATGTCTAAATTTAAAACTCCTAGGGAATTATTTAAGGACTTCCTGATTTCTATATTAAAAATTACGGAAATGAATATTCCACCTTTGCAGAAGATTTATTATTTAAAAAGGACAATAAAGGAGTCTGATACAACTACTGAACAAGACTTAACAACTTTCTTGGAATCATAAAATCTTGAATTGTCCGGACGAGCTACACTGATAGTATCCCTGGTATTTTATCAGGATAAAGAAATGATTTTGAAATTGTATTATGGTTTAAAACAAATTTCTTTTTTGGGAGAAAGAATATATATATATCCGGACGTTTCAAAATGGACTCAGACTAGAAGGAAAGATTTTCTTACATATAGGGATAAAGTTGTATCATTGGGAGCTTCTTTTCAGTTAAGATTTCCTTGTAAATGTTTTGTTGTATTTCAAAACAATAGATACATTTTTTATGATTCTCAGCAGTTACGTTTCTTCTTGGAGGGTAAAGGTGTTTCATTTGCACCATAGTGATTTTCGGTGTAACTCAGGTCTATTTTTATTAACCATCGGTTTTCACTTAATTTCCTGTAAAACTTTAATATGTGATCTTTCCTGGAAGAGTTTCTCTCTCTTAGTCTCCTTCCTCCCTTATTGAGGACTATGTTTAAATAAAAAGTATGATTTACTTCTTTTTTGTTAATATATTGATCCAATAATGAAAATGGATTTATTTTGTATTATAATTTTTACTTTGAATTATCATGATTATTAATATTGGATGTATTAATATCGTATATTGCCTGTTAAGCACAATTGTTGTTTATTTGAAAAATTTTAATAAAGAATTAAAAAAAAACCAAAAAACAAAATCAAACTATCTTAGGACAGGCCCACCAAATATGAAGAATATCACCCTCCCCACCACATTCACACCAACAAGCCCCAGTGCCCAGCCCAAAGCCAGCTCGTAAGTGAACTGGTGTATAATACCAGCGAAAGAGCCATTTTCTCGCAAGGCACTGTCTATGGACACTGAGAGCAATGAGGATATACTATGTTGCCACTGCTGGGCCGTAAAAATGAGGTGAAGATCTTTCTCCCACCTCTATGTATAAACAGAGATAAGACCCTCCATAAGACAGGAAAGCCAATTAAACCCTGGAAATCACACACCTACTACACTTCTCCCTCCGTATTCGCTGTGGATAGGGGATTAACAGACCCACGAATACAGAAAAACCGCAAATAACTTTTTCATATGTTATTCGCTGTTTTCTATTAAAAACCATTGTGAATATGGTGAAACCGCGAATAACATGGTGGGAGACCTGGCCTGTTCCTGAAGGAGAGGCAAACACGGTGAAGAAAGTGCTGGGAATCAGCAATTTCTCTATGCAAGCTAATGTAATGTTGGGGGAGGAGCCATCAAGCCAAAAACCGCGAATAATCGAAACTGTGATTGCTGAAACTGCGAATACGGAGGGAGAAGTGTAGTACCCTTATACAATGCTCTTTCCAGATTAGTTTCAGCTAAAACTAGATCATCAGCTGCATAGTGGAGTAAAAAAGCGCATAGTTGAGTATAACGAAAAGAATAAAAGTTTTCTATAGTCTCTAAACTAGAGTAATAGGTAGGATTCGAAGCCCTGATACTTGCATGTTAAGTAGGGGCATTTATTCTCTGAGCCAGCAGGTCTTTTCCTTCATTTATATTTAATTATGCTATAAGTGGCATGCATTTTCAATTGGATAAACCAGCCTGAACTATTACTATGTCTTATTACTTCAGTGGAAACAGGAATATTCTTCAATTGGTCATCTCCCCTTACTACTCTGGACACTTTTACACCAAGGATACCCAGAGATGCATATACGTTCTTTGGAATTCTGCAAAATGAGAGGTACACAAGCTGTATCGTTACCTGATTAAGCAGAATAAAGGGAACATGTGAGCATGAACCGAGTGTGCACCCCATAGGGACAAACAACAGAGACCCACCTGCGAACTGCAGCTCGCTTCTGTGAATTGATATTATCCCACCATTTGGAGAAAAAGGAGATCTCTGACCAGATAAACCTCCTCCGTGAGTCTTCCTGAAGCTTCACCACCATGTTGTTCAGAATGTGCTGGGTCTGATCATAGTAATACTTATCAAAAGTTTTTATCCATCCTAAGAAATAAAAAAAGATATCAGGGATGTGTTTAGGTATGCAAAGATGCATCTAGAAATACAGTGCACGGGAGGCGAGGCTGGACCCAAATCGTCCAATATGTGCTTACTTTCTGCCCTCCTTCCTGCTATTATTAAATAGGCGTACAAAGACTGTAAAACACAAAAGGAAGACTGTCTTGGTTGAATGGAGGACATGCCACCTTTAACAACTGCTGTCATTCATTGCTTTGTCTCTGCCATGCTCAGGTGTTGTGTGATAAAAACAAATGCTGAGGTCAAGGAGGCTGAACACAAGCGCTCAAATGTGGCAACTAATAAAAATAAGAATCCCGAGGGGTTTTTTTTGGGGGGGTATCCCTGAGAGGACAATAATTCTGCAGTGCAGACCAACTGGCCCTGTGCTCATTGCCCCCTCAGTCTCCCTAGAGTCTTATCCTAGGGATGAAATAAAAGAATCAAAAAAGGGGTACAGCAAAAGATCAACCGCTTAGCCAGCTGAAGAAGGGCCTACTTCCTCCTCCTTGGCAATATAAACCTGTCTGAGACAGTTTGGACAGTGGCCGATTGTCAAGAACACAACTGGGAAAGGAACCGTCAGCTTTGGAATCATACTGGGAGAGCCAGTAAAGGAAATTAACAAATAAATCCTCATCTCTTGAAGACGTGACCCTTATCCGTAATAGCATCATGTTACCTGCACCTGTGAAAGGTCTAATCCTAGGTTGCGGTCAGCTTAGCCTCCCTGCATTTGCAAACCTAGAATTGGCCAAGCCTTATAATAGCATAATGTACCCCAATAACCCTGTCTAAACACAAAAATAGTTTCCAGGATGGGATCTATGGTAGGTATTCCTGTATAGTACATGCACTGACCAATGACAAATGAAAGTGGATGCTTTAGACGGGAGGCTGAATTCTTCTATGCAGTTCGAGCTTAAGCCGATTCTCTCTTACACATCTCCATATTACTGTACATAAGGCAGGATAATTCAGGTGTCTGAAGCCAAGTTGTCACTTACCAGGGTCATTATGTGAATGTGGGACCACAAACACCTGGAGAGGATCACTGTCCCACTCCTGAGGATCATAGGTAATGTCAAAACCTTGTTTCCAAACCCCTCCGTCTACATTATCAAAGGCCAACAGTGCATACACGTCCAGCATCTGAGAGGGGGAGAAAAAAAAAGCCTTGAATATGACTAAATGTGCAATCTAATCATAGCCTTAGGAAGGCCTGCATCATGAACAAGCTCTGTACATTATATCTGCTTTACTGTTTCAGAAAATCATAAGTTCAACATCACTTTTAACATGAGGTAATGAGAGAAAAAAAGGTAATGAAAATTTTACATTAGCCTAGTGGAGTAAAGAAGATACTTTGAGGAAGACTAGATGACCAATGAGCAATTCGATCAATCCAGCAGGCATAAGGCAGCTCTCGGGTTCTCTGTCCTAATCGTGGTCAGGTTTCAACCCATTAACCAAAAGCCTGTCAGGCTGAAATGTTCTCCCATACGTAAGTTACTGCATGTTGCATCTTTTCAAGAGAAAGCAAAGAATAATTCCCAATTTTAATTCTTACATGTGGATCGGGGGGGGGGGTGTTGGCTTTCTATTAATAATATATATGAATGATAAGATATTATATTCATGTGGTATATTTTTTGTTGTATATGGAAGTGGGAGGGGGTGGGGGTTATATCTTTTTGTTGTATGATATGGTAGATTTTCAAGTGATATTGTATTCTAATTCTTTGACATTTACTGTACACTTGTTGTGAATTATAAAATGAATAAAGAATTTAAAAAAAGAGAAAGCAAAGACTTGTAAAATTCTTAGCCATACACAGTAGCTTGAGAGCCTAGAAATATACTGTTAAGCTCAGTGGAAATTTTAAAAAGGGGCGACCCCTTAACTTTGCTTTGTGTTTTTCATTTTTATATAAGGGAATAAAATTAGCCTTGTGGACAAATGAAATGTGTTCATTGGTTGGGAGACCCTGACCCTACTGTCTCGCTATTATTTCAATAACTGTCCTATCAAACGTAACGGGCTGAATAGCTTAATTCTAAGCAATTTCATCTTACCAGCAGTGTTCCCTCTAAGCGGGCGGGTGTTGTGAGCAAACTTTTTTCACTGTGAGCTAAAAATATCGGGCGCCAGCAAGTTATGAGCCAAATAAATATGTTGCTTTCTACCACAGAACTTCCTTACGTTTGTATGGAATCTATCCCCTTTCAACTTTAGAGAGTGCCCTCTCGTTCTCCCTGCCTTAGCTACTAAGTCTATTCCCTTCAGTACCTTGAATGTTTCTATCATGTCCCCTCTCAATCTCCTCTGCTCAAGGGAGAAGAGGCCCAGTTTCTCTAATCTTTCGCTGTACGGCAACTCCTCCAGCCCCTTAACCATTTTAGTTGCTCTTCTCTGGATCCTTTCGAGTAGTACCGTGTCCTTCTTAAAGTACCAGTGCTGGACGCAGTACTCCAGGTGAGGGCGTACCATGGCCCGGTACAGCAGCATGATAACCTTCTCTGTCTCTTCAGTCCAGCATCTGCCCCTTCCATTCACTGTCTGTCTTTCCCTGCCATCTCTCCTCCTGCCCCCCCCCCCCCCAATTTGGTCTAGCATCCATCATCTTCCTTCTGTTCCCCTCATGGTCTGGCATCTCTATCCTTCCCTCCCCCCTGTGGTTTTTAGCATATCTCTCTTCTCATTTCCTCCACTCAGATCTGATCATTCTCTGCTCTCTCTTCCCTTTTCTTCTCTGGTCTTCCTTCTCTATTTTCTGCCTCCATCTAAATTAAATTCTTTCTTACTATTTAGTCCCGTTTCCCTCTTTTCACTGTGTCTACACACAGCTTGTCACCCCTTTCCCTCACCCCTCCATTATCTTACTATTTTCTTCCCCCTTTATTTATCTCCTCCTTCCATCCAGTATGTGTTCTTTCCCCACTTCCATTCAGCATCTGCTCTCCCTTCTCAACTGACATCCATCTGCCTTCTGCTCTCTCTCCCTTCTTCTCACTTCCATCATCTGTCCCCTTCTCTCTCTCTCTCATCTCCTCCATTCCATCATCTGCCCCTTCTCTCTCTCTCTCATCTCCTCCATTCCATCATCTGCCCCTTCTCTCTCTCTCTCTCTCTCCCCCCCCCAACTTCCATCATCTGCCCCCCTTCCCCTCACCTTTGTGGGTCACTTTCTTTCCCCTGAGGGTGGCTCATGTCACAGGGGAAGCTTTGGCCGAGCAGAACCGCTTGATTGACAGTGGAACTTACTTGATTGATGTCGATGCTGGGGCCCGTTGCCGTTTGAAGGAAAAAAAAAAAGGTGGAAAAAAGGAACCTGTAAAGGCGAGAGGAAGGGAAACCTCCAGGACAGCTGCTTCTTGCCCTCCTTCAGCGGCCCAAGAGTTCAGACCAGCAGCGGCAGCTCTGTATGCTTTTAACTTCGGCACAGAGCTGCCCCTAATCAATAGTTTAGCGCGGTTTCATGAGGCAGCCTCGGGGCCTTTGATAGCCGGCCCGCTTCGATGATGCGATGTGGGCCGGCCTAGCAAAGGCCCCGAGGCTGCCTTATGAAACCGCGCTAAACTATTGATTAGGGGCAGCTCTGTGCCGAAGTTAAAAGCATACACAGCTGCCGCTGCTGGTCTGGAGGTGCGGAGACAAGGCAGGAGGCAAACGCGGTGGAAGGCAGGAGTCCCGGCACAGCGACTGCAACAGGAAGTTGCAAGTCAGCTGACGCCGGCCTTTCGTTGCGGCGGGGACCGAATCCTTTGCGGACCGGCAAGATTTTGTTTGCGGACCGGCGGTTGAAGAACTGTGCTCTACACTGTGTGCGCTGTGACGAGAAACTTGTGCGCTGCGAGGTAATATTTTGAGCGCCAGCGCACCCCAGCGCAGCTTAGCGGGAACATTGCTTACCAGTAATTCATTATAAACTAAACTTACATTTTTAATGAGAATATGTGTGCTCAATGCTCCCGCACACTGACCATTTGAACCACTCCGTTCTCTTTTTTTATTTCCAATTAAATCCACGATTGATAACTGTCCCAAGGGCTCTTCAGCGCAAAGGTCCAGAGAATGTCATGCTTGCACGATATTCTCCGGACCCGTGAACTGAGGACCTGTTCCACTCCATGACCATCAGCATTTTGAGATAAGTGGCTTTTGGGTAGCCTATATATTATCTTGCTTTAAGGAAATCTTCATAGGTGACACAATAAGTGTATTTAGTTGGAAATACAAAAAGAGTGGTTCTACGATGGTTGTCTATGCCATTGGTCTACAGTTCAAATGACCAGTATGCGTGAGCATTGAGCACACATATTATCATTAAAAATTTAAGTTTAGTTTATAATGAAGAACTGGTAAGATGAAATTGCTTTCAATTAAGTTACTCAGCCCTTTATGTTTGACAGGACTTTATTTAAAGGGGTCCTGTAAATGGAGTCAAGTTCCCCAAGTTGTTTTGAGTGAGATTTCAATAACTGTGCCACTTTTTCTTTGCCTTGACAAAAGACAGAAGAACTCGAACATTAGTCTAATGATAAAGCATCCCCTACAACTTGTTCTCGATTCTTATTTCTACAAATGATAGAAAACATAGTTTTATAAGTTATTATACCACTATTAATTATTTCTATAGCACTACCAGACGCACGCAGCAGAGTCACAAAGAAGAAAACAGTTCCTTCTCAGAAGAGCTTACAATTTCATCAAGCAATAATAAACTTTTATTGATAATGACAGGAGTTGCCAAAATTACACTAGACTTAATTACACCTTCTGGTGGAATTCGTTGTGCCATATATACAAAATGGAAAGAACAATTGCCATACAAAAAGGGAATTATAATAATTTTAAAAAGATTTGGGGGCCATTGATAACTTATTGTAATGACTAGACACCTTTTTACACTGAAAGTACAATTATAATTAGGGGAAGGGGGGTGGTATATAGTTATATTAGAGGTTTAATAAATAATTATGAATGTAATATTTGTATGATATTTTTGATTACAATATTTGTGGGAAGGGTGGGTGGTGGAGAGAGGAAATTTATGTATTTAAGATGATAATAGAAAGAAATTCAAAGTGATGTGTATAAGTTCAATTGATGTAATATTGTATACTTGATGTAAGATGAAAAAATGAATAAAGAAATGGGAAAAAAAGAAAGAGCTTACAATTTAAACAGGCATGACAGACAAACAAGATGTCATACAGTTAAGGGGAACGGTTAATCAGCGGGCTGGGTTGGAGGGCAGAGGAATAGGTTAAGGATCTCCTCCAAAATGTGGGCTCGAGTGCTTATTGTTTTCGTTTATTTTCTTACAATTTACTGGCGATGTTGTGTGTCTTTGTAACATTATGAGAGTTAAAAAGAAGAAAATGCACCCAATATCTTACTGAAGTTCAAAACAAGCTGCAGTTCATCTTTGAAACACTGGAATGGAATATGATGACTAGAGATTACTTGTCAGTGAAAGTGTGGGATCTCAATATGGAAAACAGGCCTGTAGTAACATATTAAGTCCATGAGTATCTTCGAAGTAAACTTTGTTCTTTGTATGAAAATGGTTGCATCTTTGACAAGTTTGAATGCTGCTGGAATGGACCTGATAGTGCTATTATGACTGGTTCCTACAACAATTTTTTCAGAATGTTTTATAGATCTACCCGGCGGGATATTACATTGGAAGCATCTAGGGAGAGTAGCAAAGTCTGTACAGGTGGCAAGAGGAAGAAAGATGAAATAAGTGTTGACAATCTAGACTTCAACAAGAAGATCCTACATACAGCAGGGTACCCTAAGGAGCTGTAGCTGCCACCAATAATTTGTATATATTCCAGGACAAAGTTAACTAAAGATGACTTATTTGAGGACAAAGTCTTGTTCTTGCATAATAAGTCTACTTGTTTATCTATAAAAGAAAAAGGCTTTGTTTGTGAGGAGGAGGCACACATTTGTTTTCCGAGTGAAAGCTCACTTGAAGCAGAATTGATGGACAATACTCAAAATGTATTTATTTAAGTCTGAGCCTTCTTTTCCAGTTTATAGACCAAAAATTGAACACCCGAGGAAAATTATCATCAAACATGTTATTCCTCTCTTTCTTTGTCTGTCTCTCTCTGCTGTAATATTTGGGCCTTTCAAAACATACATTGTGCTTTATGCCTGTAAACATTCCTTCTCTGGCCTTTATCTAGGCTAAGGTATTTTTACCTTTGAGCACTTAGATAGGTCTTGAGTTGGTTCAGTAGCAGGTTTTCATGTATATTTACTCACTGACTGTATCTCTACTCACACCCTCTGGTGTAAACTACTTAATAAAAACAAGCTATAAAAAGTGTTTTAAAAAAGAAACACTGGAATGGGAAGACTAGGGATGCCTTACAATTAAAACGAGTTTCAAAGAGTTCAGAGCTGTGGCAGAAGTATTTGTTTACCTGCAGTTCTGTCTTCTGCCCTTTGCCTCCTAGAGCAAACTGACAATCTTGAGGGCAGATGGAGAGGAAGCTAGATTTGGTGTCAGGAGGCACAACCCAGGATCCATTCAGGGTGTGATAAGGAAGCAGTGCAGGCTGCCCCTCAGCATTGGCAGTCAGTTCGAGAACCGAGTCCTTTATATGGCTAATGATCACATGATTTTCCTCCAGAAGCTGCTCCAGCTGCTCGATGCGGTTCTGTAAAACTGAAATCTGGCTCTGCAAATAGAGAAACATCATCGGCTCATGCCACAACATCTATGATTGTCATTACATGGCATATGAACAAAAATTATGCACTCGCATCAGTCCAGTACAACCTTATCTTACTAATACTACCAAGAGCATCCACGCAATGATGGTACAAGAGAAAAGGCAACCTCCTTTCACTGAGAAGCCCGCATTATAAAGAGATCCATATCTCCTAGGGTAGTGGCTTACTAAACATGTCCCGAGTGAGATTTTCAAGTTATCCACACTGAATATGCTAAAATAAACATGCAAGCACTGGAGTTTCTTCATATGCAAATTAATAATAATAATAATAATAACAACAGTTTATATACTGCAATACCGTTAAGTTCTATGCGGTTTACAGAAGATTAGTGGAGTACAAGTTGAGTTGACGTACAAGCTGAGTTAACTTAAGGGATGTGGGAACAATGGGGAGAAAGGGCAAGAGAGGGGAAGGAGGGAAGTGGGTCAGCTGTCTAGGTATTTCAGGAATAGATGAGTTTTGAGGCGTTTCCTGAATACCTCATAAGTGGTGGGCAATAGGAGTTGTTCTAGGTCTTTACCCCATAGAGCAGCCTGATATGAGAGAAGATGTTCATGGTGTTTTTTAAGTTTGCATCCTCTAAATGTACACTTTCCAGGAGAGGTTTGCTCCATTTCCTTTTTTATAAAAATCATTGTAAACCGCATAGAACTTCACGGACCTGCGGTATATAAACTGTTATTATTATTTAAGCATTTTCCCTAGAAACAACCTTCCAACACATCTAAACATACCACCCATCCATTCTTGTTGCTTCTGCTCTCACCCTTCCTTCCACAGTCTAATTCTTTGCATACCCTTGGAAAGTTGCCTCCATTTTGGCGTCGAGTGGGATCATGCTGTACTCTGTCCAACATCAGGTAGAGGGAGAAGACGGCTACACAGAAGATGACCGCGCCACACGCGGTCACCTGCTTCTTCAGTTTCATCCCTGGGAACCGTACCAACCGACCTGAAATAGAAACAGCAAAAATAGATGTTTGCTTATGGCCAAGAAAGAAACCCCTGCTGTATAACAGAGTTGCTGTAAGCAGTGCGGCTTTCTTTCCCGATAGAGAAAGAAAAGGCAAACATCGGGGCTGACTAAAGGGAAATAAGCACGTAACAGGAAAAAGATTGTAAGGACAAAAAACAAAACAGGATTACAACTGTGGAATCTGAATACATGTACTCCTCCTCCCACCTCACCCATCCACCTACAACCCTTTTAAATTCTAAGACAATGAGTGCTTTGTAATCCTTCCTCTCCCAGAGTCACTTTTCTTAATCTTTTTTTCTGAAGGCTGAGGGGAGATATGATTGAAGTCTACAAAATTCTGAGTGGAGTAGAACGGGTACAAGTGGATCCATTTTTTACTGTATCAAGATTTACAAAGACTAGGGGACACTCGATGAAGTTACAGGGAAATACTTTTAAAACCAAGAGGAGGAAATATTTTTTCAGAGAATAGTTAAGCTCTGGAATGCGTTGCCAGAGGTTGTGGTAAGAGCGGATAGCGTAGCTGGTTTTACGAAAGGTTTGGACAATTTCCTGAAGTCCATAGTCTGTTATTGAGAGAGACATGGGGGAAGCCACTGCTTGCCCTGTAGCGGTAGCATGGAATATTGCTTCTCCTTGGGTTTTGGCCAGGTACTAGTGACCTGGATTGGCCACCGTGAGGACGGGCTACTGGGCTTGATGGAACACTGGTCTGCCCCAGTAAGGCTATTCGTAGGTTCTTATCTCCAGGGAAGATGATCTCCTACCTCTGCAAACAAGACGTGGCTTAGGCACCAGAGCTCAGATTCTCTTCCTGTAAATCAATGTTTGGCAGAGTTTGCAGTGATTCCAGATAACTAGGGGCAAGTTAAGTCAGTCTTGGATTTGCCCTGTTACAAGCATAGATTTATAGTTCTGCTTCTCTTAAAGAAATCTGAATGGAAAATTCACGTGTGCATATAACGGGGGCACATCTAGGTTCAGCCTAGCACTCTGCCCACCCTTTATCACCAGTTAACTGGCAACCCCATGGAAACGTTACAAGCATGATGCTCTATGGAGGCAATTCACATGTATAAAAAGCACAACAATTATTTTCTCTGTACAGATGTTGCCCCTTTTCATTTTGAAAATTGCACCACTAAAAGACATAACATTTTCCTGGGGTTAATTTATGTGCACAGAATTGAATGTTCTAAATTATACATACAAATGCAAACCTTGTCCCCAGGAATATGTAAGCTCACTGGGTCACAGGCGCTGGAATGGTGCCATAACCCAATCAATATATGTGCCCAACACAGTATCAGCAACTAGAGAGCTTGCAGGTGTGGTCAAAGCATTTGTTTGGCCCCCCCTCCAGTCAAAAAGGTGTTCCACTGCCACTGAAAGGTGGGGGGGGGGGGGAGAAGGACATTTCTGTGCCTAAACAATTTTACCTGTGGAATTAGTTCTGAAAATTAGTAATCTGAGCCTCGAGACAAATCCCTTCCAGTTAACAGTACAGAACCACCTGATTCCGAGCTTCAGCCTCTAGAGTTGTGAGCAACACAATTTGTAAGCAATAATGCAGCTAGTAGAAAGGTTTAGCAACCGAGCTTCAAAGACTAGAGAGAAGAAGGGACTGAAGGCACCTTTTTTTCCAGGAACCTCAGACGTTTCACAAAGAGGCAACACCATGTATGACATACGAGGAATTATTAGTCTAGCATTAAGCCTGGATACAAACCAAATTTGGGCGGACAGGACATATGTGCATACAAATTCATGAAGTGTCAACTGGCATCAATTTGCATTCAAGTGTGCCAACCAGGTTATTTATTTATTTCATTTGTCTTCTATTACATTCTCCCCAAAGAGCTCAGAACGAGTTTTTATCCTAACGTGACACAGCATTTCTGGCGTTCTCGCTCACTGAGGCTGTACTTTAAGCACTGTGCCACACTGAGACACTGCTACAGTGAAATTCTATCGTTAAATCTCGACTCTTTTTGGAGCAGTACTAGCCTCACAAAAGCTAGCAACTGTTAAGTCCATTCATATTGATTCCATGTGCAAACATCTTATTGAGACAGAGATTGTACATTTCTAAAATCTGACCTTAATTAAGATTGCTAATTTAGCTGTTACTGTTAATCTGAACTAAATAAAAACCATACTTCAATTTCTGAGCACCTCTCGCTTATCCAGATTATTCTGCGATTTTCATGCTTAACTGTGCAGCTTGCCCAGGCTCTGCTCATGCGTACGCCCTCCTGCAAATACATGCCACGGCCAGTAATCAGGTCATTTAGCCATATTTCTGGTGCATTCTTTTTAGGATTACCCTTAAAGGCAAAAAATAACCCACTTATGTGAATCTAGGAGAAAGGGATTCACCTGGGAATTCTGGGGTGGACCAGAGTAGGAAGAAAGGATAAATAATCTGCTTGCCAGAGTTAACCATGTTTTCTTCGTGTGCAAACACCGTACTAGTCCTGAAACACTAGAGCTCCAAACTCCTGATCTGATGTTGTTTGTTGCTCAAGCATTGCATGTTAAGTGCCATGGAGAAATTTCATAAACTAAGGACTAGACTCAACAACTTAATCTAAACACTGAAGGAATTCAGAATAACCCTCAGGATATGAAGAGACACCATACATCACCTCATCTCCATATATATTTATCACAGGCTGAAAGCCAAGCACAGCAAGAAGTTTTTCACGGCTTGTGAGAAACTGGCATGTCCTGATTAGCAAAATCAGGAGAAGCAAAGCCAAGAGCGAATGTAGGACTTCACATTTTGCAACTCAAAAGAACAAAGAGCATGTTGATTCTCTTAAATCTTTTGGAAAATGCATAGGCCTGTGTATTCAAAGATCTGTTCAGAAGTGTGTCTCATGGACTTGCTTTTTAAACAGTACAGAAGAAATTCAACCCTTTGGCAAACGTAAGAATTTTAAAACCTTTCTACTGCTTAATGATTCTGTCAGAATCATGTGTAGGGAAAGCGAAATCACTGAAGCAGATGCAGACTAGCACTCTAGAGTAGCCCCATTAAGTTCATTAGCAATTAGACAAAGTTATGAATAGTATTTCATTTACATTCCTGGCTTTTCCCAATATTGCAGAACAGCTGTCTAGTGTCTTATAATTATTTATGTCTCTGTAGATATAGGCAGGGTGACAAGCGTTGTTTTATCAGGCTCACTGGCTATAAGAGACCACAGTTGTTGGAACGTGAGCATATAGAGGCTCTGAACTAAATGATTATGGGAGAGTGATTTGGGGGTTTTCACACCTACTCCACCCCATGCAAAACAACAAATGGCACATCATACTTGGCCACTGCAAAGGTATAAGCAATTAAAAACACACATAAGAACATAAGAATTGCCGCTGCTGGGTCGGACCAGTGGTCCATCATGCCCAGTAGTCCACTCACACGGCGGCCCTTTGGTCAAAGACCAGCACCCTGCGACTAGCCCTACCAGCATAAGTCCTTGTTCAGCAGGAACTTGTCTAACTTTGTCTTGAATCTCTGGAGGATGTTTTCCCCAATGACATACTCCGGAAGAGTGTTCCAGTTTTCTGGGTGAAGAACTTCCTTACGTTTGTACAGAATCTATCTATTCCTAGAAAAGAAATTCACAGAAAAGTTCACATATAATTTTCATCCTGAACGCTATGGGGCTCATAATCCACCCCCCCCCCCCCAAAAAAAAAAGAGTGGCCTTCCAAGTACCGATAATCAAAGCTGGTTTTAAACATATCTAAAACCAGCTTAGGCCTGTCCCCTGCCTCTAAACACCTAGAGCGAAAAGAGGCGTTTTTAGAGGGGAAAAGGCGGGAGGTGGGCCAACCTAGACTAAGTCGTACAGCAAGTATAACTAAAAACTTGAGCAGGTTACCCAGGTGAAACTTATACTTTTTGACTTAGACCAAGTCAAAACAGGTATAAGTTCCGAAAAGGGGCTGCTGAGCTGATCGCGGCTGCTGTGATCAGCTCAGCGGCCCCGGTAACCTGCCCACCCCCCACCACAAGGATCACGGCAGGAGAGACGCCTCATCTCCCCTGCCGCAATCGCGATCCTCCCCCCGAACTGCTGCGGTTCAAGGCAGTTCGGGGGATCACGATAGGAGAGATAGCCAATCTCTCCTGCAGCGATTGCAATCCACCTCTCCCACAGAATACCGGTAGGAGGGAGCCCAGCCCCTCCTGCCAAGGCGTGAGCCCCGCAACCCTCCCACCCCTCTTAAAATACGGGCAGGAAGGATCCCAGGCCTTCCCTGCCATGGCGACCCCCCTACCTCCTTTAAAGTACAGGCAGGAGGGATCCCACAATGCACATACACCCCTGAACCCCTGATTGCCCCCACGAACCCCCCCCTTACTTATAGTCAGTTGGTTGGATGGACAGGTCACAAGCCCGTTTGCCCTGCCATCCTCTGAATGGTGGGGCTTAGGGCTTGATTGGGCCAGGCTCCTAAGGCTCCACCCACAGGAGGAGCCTTAGGTGCCTGGGCCAACCAGAATTGACCTAGTTGCTTAAGCCCCTCCTGTGGGCTGGGTTGACTTTCCATCTTGGTATTATTTGTTATTCACTATAGTTCTATTTTTCTCTAACTTTTTTCCATCTTCTTTTTTGTTCCTTTCCTTGTAATTGGCTTAGTGTTATCTGTTCTATGGTTTTACTTATCAGTTTGCTATTACTTGGATTTCTCCAGATCCTTATCTCTTTTTACTACTGGCTGCACATTTTTCTTTCACCACCATTTGGGTCACTCACACATATACGTTATTATTTCTTTATATCTCACATCCGGTTATGATATCTTCTGTAGGACCCCTGAGGAAGGAGTGCTCCGTATTGGGTCTGGTGCAGACTTGCACAGTCTGTGTCCGTATATGGCCGTTTGGGGGATGATGGGCTGGGGAGGGCTTCAATGGCCGGGAGGGTGTAGATGGGCTGGAGTAGGTTTTAATGGAGATTTTGGCAGTAGGAACCCAAGCACAGTACCGGGTAGAACTTTGGATTCTTGCCCAGAAATAGCTAAGAAAAAATTTAAATTGAATCAGGTTGGGCAGACTGGATGGACTTTATCTGCCGTCATCTACTATATTACTATATGTTACTATGAATATTGGGACCAGTCCTTTTTTTATGCATTTTGTTGTTAGATTTTTTTGTTTTTGTGATTTTAATAAACTCCTTTATCCTGTCCATTTTCTTGCGGTATTGTTTTTGTTTGCTTGAACGTAGAGGTAGGCCATTCTCATTTGGGATGGTTTTTTTTTGAGAATGGACATTTTCCGTGCTGCTACTTTCAGCATTTAGGGCCCCCGGCCTTAGACGGGTTTTTAAAAATTATTAGCTCCCCACTAGACAGTTGCATGTAGCAAATCGCATCCTATACAGAAAGTGAGCATTAAATACCCCCCAGAGGCACCGTTTTGTCACCTGTGCGGGAAAGCTTAACCCGAAGGGAATTGGTTGGTCCTCGAGTTACAGACGCCCCGACTTAAGTACGCCTTGGACTTAAGGATGCGGTTGGCGGGTGTCAAGTGGCCAATTCAGGGGTGAGACGCTTGGGGGCCTGTCAGGGGCTTCCTACTCGACAGACCAAAGGAAGCCCTGGGGGGGGGAGAGAAAAGTGTTTCTGACATGCACCCCCTCCCCCCCCCCCTTCACACTATTCCTGGTGGCTGCAACTTACAGGCGCTGCTGGACGTCGCTTCTTTGGTCCCGAGACGAGACGGGTGACAGCGGGGGCGCCGCGGGCCTCAGATACGGAGAGCAACGGAGGCTCGCTACCCTCGGCCCCCCCCCCTCCCAAGCATTCGGCAGGGAAGGGGTTAAGCCGGGCTGCAAACCAGGAGCGTCCACGTCGGGCACAAAGGCGTGCGTGCGCGCCAACCTCCCCGGAGGGAAAGAAAGAGCCTGCGCGTGCCGGGGAAATGACACCTGCAGGACGGGAGGACTTACTGCAGCCCGAGCCGCCCACACTTGCTGCTCGGCAAAGGAACGTCAAAGAACGCCCGCGTTGGCCCCGCCCCTCCTGAAAGACGACTGCAAAGCGCAGGCGTTATCCAGGGACAGCGGGCTGATGTCACCGACGGAGCCACTTTAAGAAATCAAAAAGTTCGCGATAGCCCGAACCGCGCATGCGCCAGTGCCTTCCCGCCCGAGCAGGGCACAGGGTCCCTCAGTTAAGATGAGCCAACCCGGGGAGGTGGGTGGTTTGGGAGAATATCAGCCTTTTGTCCCTGGATAACACCTGTTACGGGAAGGGACAAGCAGGCAGCATATTCTCACTGATGGGTGACCTCCAAGCTAAGAGATGCCCAAAGAAAATATCACTGGAAATACAGAGTGGCCGAAGTGCCCATCCCATCTGAGGAAAAAATCCAGACTGGTGTGGATAAAAAAAAAAAAAAAAGTTAGGGAGAAGTTCATTGTGGCTTTTAGTCATGTACAGTCCAAAGTATACAAAAGAGGTTCTCCACTTTGGACGTGTACATAGAACCACCTTGTCATGATGGAAAACTGTGAAGGATGAATCTGCTACAAATGTTTGGAACTCACCAACCCTCCCGGTAGAGGTGAGAGCAGTAAGAAAAAGCTACTTTCAGGCAAGAAACTGAAGAGGATCTGTGGCCATTAATTGAAATGGTAGCCTCAAACAAACTGGAAAGAACTACAGTAAATTCCCAGATGGCATGAGGAGACTGCCAGGATGGTTTCACAGGAAAAAAAAACCCCTACCAGAAATCTGAAAACCAAGTGAAGGGGACTACCAATAGGGCCCAAACAACAGGAAAAAACAGGAGTTGAGGTTACACATGAAAAATCCCTGTCATGAATCTGGAAACCAGAGGATAAGCAGTAAGAGGTTGACCCTCAACTGATAAAAGAAAAAAAAAAAAAGCAATAGCACTTAAAAGAAGTCTGAGAGATATAGACTTAAGACTAAAATGAAATTAAAAAAAAAAGAAAATAATCCATGAGCAATTCCACTATGTAGGAATATGGAACATGAAGATAAAGAAGACATCAATAAGAAAAACCTAGACCACTTGTGATGGAAACATTGTTGAGTGGCTGGTTTCCTGGAGACATCCAGAAGATAACCAAGAGGCGGAGAAAGACACAACCTGAGAAAAATCAACTGACAAGGCCAATCATTGCAGATTGGAATATATCAGAGACTTCTGAGTCAGAGTGAACCGAGTAGGAAATATCAGAAGAGGCAAGGTCCCCCTCAAACGGAATTGAAGGAGAAGGGAGAACTCATGTTGCCTGGGCCACCATGAAGCAAAGAGAAAATGGCGGCTGCTTCTCTCTTGAGCTGAAATAAAATGCTCAAGAGGAGAAGTGGAGGGAATGCATATAGAAAAACATGCCCGTCCAATCCAGAAGAAAAACATCTACTGCCAGACGGAGAAGGGAGTGAAGTCTGGAGCAAATCTGGGGCAACTGGTCATTGTGAGGAGTCGTAAACAAATTCACTTATGTGGTGTCCCATTGATGGACTGGAGTATTGTAGAGTTGAAAGGCTACCCCTTGAAGAATTCTGCTAAGGATTCTACTCCCCATGAATGCAGATAGGCAGCAAGAGCAGATTGCAAGCTGTCGCCCAAGTCCAGGTATACTAGGCCTCCTGACACAACAGGAGAGAGCCTGTGCCTCCTTGCTTTTTGATGTAGTACATTGCTACTTGAATGACCGTGCCAAGGAGAAGAGCTTGAGGGCAGAGTAGATGATGAAAAACCTTGAGGACATAAAACATCACTGAGTTCTAGGAACTTGATGTGAAATGTTCCATTTCCTGGTGGTCCAAAGACCCCGAGTTTGCAGATCATCCATATGAGCCCCCCATGTGTAAAAAGATGTGTCAGTCGTGATGAGCATATAATGAGGGGACAAATAAAAAATAAGATCTCTGTAAAGATTAGAAGAGATCATCCATAATTGAAGCGACTGTACATGAGACGATGTTATAGATATACATGCTTTGATAGACGATCCGTCACCTGAGACCACTGGGAAACAAGAATCCACTGAGGAATGCAAAAATATAGTCCTACCTGCAGTAGAACATGAACAGTTGAAACCCTGTGGCTCAGAAAAAAACATCATGTGTCTTGCAAAGATGGTGTGAAAAGGAAGCAACTGCTGACACAGACGGATGAGAGTCTGAAGGCTATCTGGAGGAAGAAACGCTCTCATGAGAGTGTTCGTTAGGATTGCCCCAATGAATTATAGACATGATTACGGTGAATTTAATTTCAAAGCTTAGAACCAGAAGAATAGAGATGGTCTGAGAAGTTGCTCAGACCACTTCCTGAGAAGAAAGAGCCTTGATGAACCAGACGTTCAGAGAAAGAAAAAACCTGAAGGCCGTGTAATCGGATAGATGCCATCACAATCAGACACATCGTGAAGACTGAAGATGCCAGACCGAAAAGAAGGACTCTGTACTGGTAATGGCAACGACTGAGTTGAACTCAAAGGTATATTCTAAAAACCGTAGGAAGTGGCGATTTCCTTGAGATCCAGGAAGCATACATAGCTAGTAGGTCTGAATGAGGAGAAACGAGTGAAATACCTCCCGACCAGAAAAATGATGAGAGCTCTGAGATCCAGGAAAAATCTCAGTCCTCCAGTGCACTTGGGAATCAAGTGGAAATGGGATAAGAATCCCTGACTCCACAAATCAAAGAGGACTCTTCGATGACAATCAGCAAAAGAAAAAAGGGAGGACTGTGTGGGATCCAAACAGACTCTCTTAGAAAAAAGGTCTGAGAGCAGGATGAAAACATTGAGTATAGAAAACCTGCCGTATGAAGAAAACCCAGAGAACTAAGGTGATGAACTCTCAGTAATGCATGGAGGAACTGAAGACAGCCTCCGATTGTAGTACTTGAGTATGCCTTAAATATAGGAAAAAATGTAACCGCTAATCTTCATTGAGAAGATTGAGATGAAGGTGAAGACAGTTATTTGGTCTTGACCAGAGAGTTTCAAGTTTATTAGGATTTTATATACCGCCTATCAAGGTTATCTAAGCGGTTTTTACAATCAGGTACTCAAGCATTTTCCCTCTCTGTCCCGGAGGGCTCACAATCTATCTAATGTACCTGGGGCTATGGAGGATTAAGTGACTTGCCCAGGGTCACAAGGAGCAGCGCGGGGTTTGAACCCACAACCCCAGGGTGCTGAGGCTGTAGATCCAACCACTGCGCCACACACTCCTCCACTTGGTCTAGCAAAACAGACAACTGCATGTCCTAGCGGGACCACAGAAGTACCAAAAAAGTCATGCCCCAAACAAGGCATATTTACTAGCCTGTCCTGGTGGGTAATGTTGAAGTCACACTCGAAGTCAGACCAGGTGCTGAAAAACACAGGTACTGTACGTGTAAGCAGAGAAAAGTGGAACGTGACATGGAAAAATTTATGCCAAGTAAAGCGGTTACTGAACCAGTGAGGCAGCATAGGAATCTGGGAAGCCGATTAGCCAATCGGTCCCTAATCTAGCCCACTCTACCCAGAAAGACAGAGGCCTACACACTAGCCTGTAGAATTGACTCCCCCAGTATGGATTTATTGAAACAGCCTCAGTGTTTCTAAAGGTATATAAAAAAAAAATAAATCATTGAGTAGTTAACTATAGGTCAAGGAAAATAAAAGTCCTTAGTCAAAGTAATGACTTTGCAAAGGTAACTTCCAAGGAAATGGCACAAAGTGCAGACATTCCCCTAAGAAATCGTGAAAAAATAAAATCTTAACCCTACTGACAGTGGCGTACCTAGCATATGTAACACCCGGGGTCCATCATTTTTTGACGCCCCACCCATCTGTATGAAAAACATGATTTTTAGTAACAATCCATATGTCACACATGAATATCTAGGAAAAGGCAGCATCTTACATACTGCAATGAGCAGTACATCACTAAACCCATTGTAAAACTAAACAAGCCAGACTAGTACAGATCAATCCTACACATTAAATCCTAACAGAAAACCTGTCTTTTCGAACACACAGAACACCTTCGCCTAGTATGTAATCACAAACTAACTCCTCCCCCTTTTACAAAACTGTAGCGTGGTTTTTAGCCACAGTGGTAACAGCTTAGATGCCAACGCTAAAAAACGCTCTACAGTTTTGTAAATGGGGAGATAGAATAAAAATACGTAAAGGTTAAACTGAAGCACCAAGAAGCTGGACTCTGCATACAATGCAACATCACAGAAACAGCGCCACATCTCACCTAAAGCAAACAATAAATAGAATTTTTTTCTACCTTGTCTTCTCTGGTTTCTGCTTACCTCATCTTTTTGACACTCTCTTCCTTTCATTCACTGTCTACCCTCTCTCTGCCCCTTCTATATGGCATCTTCTCTCTTTCTATTCCCGTTCTAGAAACTTATGCATCCCCCTTCCATTTCTCCCTTCACCCTCATTAGTCTGGCATCCATCTTCCTCCCTTCCCTCCTCCAATGGTCTGGTATCTCTCCTCTCCTCTTCTTCCCTTCCCTCTCCCACACTGTCTGGCATTTCACGCTTTCCTCTCCGTTCCCCCCCACTTTCATCAGCATCTGCCCCCTTTCTCTCCCTCCAACCCAATTCCATGCAGTATCCTTCCCTCTTATGTCTTTCCCTGCAATTCCATCAGCATCTGCCCCTTTCACTCCCTCCACCACGCTTCCATACCACCCTGACCCCCTTTCTCACCCTTCACCATGATTCCAAACCACCCTGACCCCTCTTTGTCACCCTTCACCATGATTCCATACCACCCTGACCCCCCTTTGTCACCCTCCACACCCTTCCATACCACCCTGACCCCCTTTCTCACCCTTCACCATGATTCCATACCACCTTGACCCCTTTTGTCACCCTTCACCATGATTCCATACCACCCTGATCCCCCTTTGTCACCCTTCACCAAGATTTCATACCACCCTGACTACCTTTCTCACCCTCCACACCCTTCCGTGCCACCCTGACCTCCTTTCACCACCCTACTATGCTCCTTTCTTTCTCCATCCCAAAGGTCCCGCAATGACTGCTTCTGCTCTGGATGGAAGAGGTAAGTGATGTCGGAGGGGGCTGGGCCGGCAGATACAGTTAGTTGCGGCTGCTGGTCCACCCCCCCCCCCTGTCACTTACCGCTTCCGGAACAGAGGCGGTAGACAGTGCAGTCATCGCGGGACCTTTTCACTTCAGCGTGGCTGCTAACTCTGCTTTAAGTATGGCAGCCGCGCTGAGGTGCCGTTTGAAGCAGCACGGGAGGTTCCGGGTCCGGCCAGCTGTGCACTCTCTTGGAGTGTGCACCCGGGGCGGTCCACCCCCTCTTGGTACGCCACTGCCTACTGAAGTGGAAAAAGAAGCATGTGGTGAAAAAACCCACCGCTTCAGAGAGATATGGGGTATTGCTCAAGCCCCCCCCCCCCCTCAGAGATTCAATCCCAAACTATACAGAATCGATGGCAGGTAGTCAGTGTCGAAGGCTGAAGACAGTTGAATGACTGCAAGGCCTTCCCATACCGAATCGACACCGGCAACGTGAAAGAAGACCGCCGTCGCTTTATACTTAAGACTCCTGTGAAAATGCTACTGGTGTCAAGAACTGAGACCGGATTGGCACCAGAAGTTGACATAAGCGTTGAACATACAGTTGAACATGGCGGTGTCGACATGAAGGAAATCTGCTAAAAAGGAAAACACCGGTATTGCTGGCTGCATCGCCGGTACCATCGGTGTGAGGAAAAATTTCAGAAGGAAAGAAAAAACACCAGTACCTTGGTTCTATGAACTGGTACCATCGGTGTCGCTCCACGCTTCCAAGATGAGTATGCCTGTATCAAGGCACTCATCAATATCGAAGCAGAGCCGGAAAGAAAAAACACTGGTACCCTTGGCCTATGAACCCTAGACATGAAGAAAGACCTGGTGAAACTTAAAGAATACAGTGGTACCTTGGTTTACGAGCATAATTCGTTCCAGAAGCATGCTCGTAAACCAAGATATACTTGTGTATCAAAGTGAGTTTCCCCATAGGAAATAATGGAAACTCGCTTTGATACGTTCCCACCCTCCGAGGCCAGCGGCGCTGCTCTATCCCCCCCCAAGAACCAGCATTGCTCCCCTCGAAGGCCCCCCCTGCGATCCGG
The DNA here is from genome assembly GCF_902459505.1 of Geotrypetes seraphini. Lineage (NCBI taxonomy): Eukaryota > Metazoa > Chordata > Amphibia > Gymnophiona > Dermophiidae > Geotrypetes > Geotrypetes seraphini. Next base: position 32,388,669 of record NC_047097.1, read on the forward strand.
CCCCCCCCCCCCCCCCCGCGATTCGGTACCCCCAGCCGCAATCTGAAGTTCCCCAGACCCACCCGAACCCACTTCTTACTGTCATCTCGGCACCGGCATCGGCATGTCCTGTGTGTTGGTGCCGGTGCCCAAAGATCAGCCTCCTCTTCTTGCTGGGCCTTGAACATCTGCACATGCTCAAGGCCTACGAATTTACGCTCTCTCCGAGCATCTGCGCATGCTCAAGGCCTGCGAGTTCACGCTCTCTCCGAGAATCTCGGAGAGAGCGTGAACTCGTAGGCCTTGAGCATGCGCAGATGTTCAAGGCCCAGCAAGAAGAGGAGGCCGATCTTTGGGCACCGGCACCAACGCACAGGACATGCCGGTGCCGAGGCCCAGATAACACTAAGAAGCGGGTTCGGGTGGGTCTGGGGGACTTCAGATTGCGGTGGGGGGGGAGGGCCGGATTGCGGGGGGGAGGGTGCCGGATCGCAGGGGGCGCTGCTCGCAAATCGAGGCACGCTCAGTTTCCGAGGCGCTGATTTTGCGAATGTTTTGCTCGTCTTGCAAAACACTCGCAAACCGGTGCACTCGTAAACCGAGGTACCACTGTAGTCTGAAATTTGGCAGCTAAAATTTCATGCTAAGAAACGCAAGGTCATGAATTTGGGCTGCAAAAATCCGAAGGAACGGTACAGTTTAGGGAGTGAAGAACTTATGTGCACGACAGAAGAACGAGACTTAGGTATGATTGTATGTGGCCAGTAGGAAAAAGGAGGTATTGATGCCCCTGTATAAAACTTTGGTGAATATTTAGAATATTGTGCACAATACTGGAGGCCGCACCTTCAAAAAGTTATAAAAAGGATGGAGCTGGCCCAGAGGAAGGCTACTAAAATGGTGCTTGGTCTTCGTCAGAAGGCATATGGGGACAGACTTTAAGATCCCAATCTGTAAGCTTTTGTGGAAAGGCAGGAGAGGGGAGATATGATAGTGCCATTTAAATAAAAACTACCTGAACAACCGCCTCATCCACAACACCTCAACCAGACATAGGAAAACTCACACTCCATTCTCATACCCCCCAATTAAGGAGGTCAAATGGAAAAAATTATATGATGGCTTTCTAGCCACTCAAGCAGCCAAACTAGACAACCAAATCACCAATCTACTGACGGCATCCCTAGACTACAAAACTTTTAGAAAATAAATAAAGACCATACTCTTCAAGAAATCCCTGAAAAAGAAATAACACCGCAAGTTTCAAACACCTCCTCTCACTAAAGCCAACTACCCTACACAAATAACCATACTCATTTCTTACTATCTTTGAAAATGACCAGATATCTTTTTGGGAAGATCTTTTTGTAATACATCCTTGATAATTCTTTTGTAATCCGCCTTGAACCGCAAGGTAATGGCGGAATAGAAGCCCTAATGTAATGTAATGTAAATATCTACGTGATGTAAATGTGCATGAATCGAGTCTCTCATTTGAAAGGAAGCTCTGGAATGAGAGGGCATAGGATGAAGTTAAGAGGTGATAGATATGTGGAACAGTCTCCCAGAAGAGATGGTGGAGACAGAGACTGCGTCTGAATTCAAGAAAGCCTGGGATAGACATGTGAGATCTCTTAGAGAGAGGAAGAGATAATGGTTACTGCAGATGGGCAGACTGGATGGGCCATTTGGCCTTTATCTGCCATCATGTTTCTCTGTTTACTATATTACTACGAGGGGGTGCTGAAAAGTTCTCAGCTCAACCAACCAATTCCCTAAAATCTGAGTGTTATTTTGCCACTGTGGCTGAAAAGAGTGTTATCCTATTTCGTTAAGTGCCAATTTGCAGAAACAAAATTCTCTGTTTTGACATCATTTCAGATCATTGATTGAACCGTATCCACGTCATTCTCTTCTTGGTTGGGCTGAGAACTTTTCAGCGCCCCCTCGGATGTTAATTCATTGCATTATGCTCAATTTAACTCATCTTCTCCTTCTCCTCCAAAGTTTCAAAAAGTCCAAAAGAAGAATGAGAGCGAAAATACAAAAGAAGTTCAAAAGGAAACAAACAGCAGTTTTTGTTGAGGCACAAAATAATTTATTGCAGTCACACATCTTTAAAATCTGTCAACATAATTACTTGCAATCGGAAATAATCTGTCTTTTTTCCAAACTGATGTTTAAAAAATATGTGCCACATGATTTGCAGTACAAAACAACTTCTATTGATTTTTTTTAAACAAAATATTGCAATTATATACTACATCTATTCACATTATACTGTATTTCAAATTGACTGGCCTTTGTAAACAAAGAAGAAACACATGTTGGTAATCTTAAAATGGGTGTTTGTAGGTATACTTATTTTTTATTTAAAATTTTTTTTTTACTCGCTAACATCTTACAATGCTGAGTGAGTTACAAGAAAACATTCATAATTAAAATGACATACTATTATCAAACAGACAAATATGCTATATAGGTAGGGTTCAGTTCATTTTCTGTTACTGCATTCAGTGGCGTAGTAGGGGGTATGTGTGTGGGGGGAGCACTGGCACCCCTCCTGCTCTCCACCCCCTTCCCACTCCTCCCCCTGCCACGCGCGTGCCCCTTCCCTTCCCCCGTATTCTTTCTAACTTCAGCACGAGCAGCCATGATGTAGGTGCATCAGCTTTGGCGCGTCCTCTGACGTCACTTCCAGGACCTGGGCCTAGGAAATGACATCAGAGAGACTGCGGAAGTGGACCCTGCTCGTGCCGAAGATAAAAAGGTATGCGGATGGGGTGGGGAAGAAGGCTGACTGCATTGACCCCTGGATTTTTAGTTTGTGGAAGCTTGCATTTCAGTCATATACTAGCTTAGTGCACGGCTTTCTTACATAAGTGTGATGCCAAGTTTGTGCATGCTGATGCAGTAAAATGTATGCAAAGAGGATCCACGCAGAAAGGGCACACAGTTGTGTGCTTGTGGCAGCTAGAACTTATGCACAAGTATGCACACTCGTCTGCACGGGCACTGGAATGTTATTCTGTGCACACAGCTTTTTTTACTACGTGCAGAGAAAACATTTCAACCCATGCACAGATGAATGTGAAGCTCTGGGCAACCAAGAATATTTTTAAAAAACAACAAACCAACTCTCTCTATTGAAGAATGCAATGCAATTGCAGTAATGCAAACATAACCGACATCCTTCAAGCGTTGGCGGTGTTACAGAATGGAGGACAACAGCAGGATGATGCCATAAGAGCAGCCTTTTTAATGATGCTTTTCAATACATTTTGATGTAGCTTCGCGGTGAATTGTTGAAAAAGGAAAGACAAGCACATTACTTTATGTTTTATTCTTTCCTCTTTTCTTAAATGAATGTATTTCTATTATCTACCCTCACTGTCTAGTCTGATAAATTGACACTCCCTTTATGCTTTTTCAGGAACAGAAAAGAAAAGTTGCCAGTCTCTCTTGCAGGCAGTAAAGAGAAGAAACAGGTATGAAATCTCAACTAACGCAATTGCTGAAAAAGAGAAATTAGATTCTTACCTGCTAATTTACTTTCTTTTAGCTTCTCCAGACCAGTAGAGGTTAATCTTTACGAATGGGTATATATCCAATCATGACCAGCAGGTGGAGACTGAAAACAAAACTATGGAATAGTATATAATATATTCCCTTTTCTACTCTCATCAGTCTGCCGAATGGCCAAGCAGAACCAAGAACGGAAAACAGAAATAAACAATACTCCGAACAGGAGTAACAACTAACATACCCAAATGCTGTTGGAAAATGCAGAGGAGAAATACCCGAAGGAAAATGAGCCCACAGCTCGCCAGCCGAGCCACAGCCGCTGTTCTTTAATTCTCCCCGGCCCTAGAAAAATACTAGAACCCACAGCAAAAAACAAAACTGCCCATGCAACAGCCCCAACACAACAATAACAGACAGGGTGGGGACCTCTACTGGTCTGGAGAAGCTAAAAGAAAGTAAATTAGCAGGTAAGAACCTAATTTCTCCTTCTTTAGCACTCTCCAGACCAGTAGAGGTTAATCTTTACGAATGGGACGTACTAAAGCAGTCCCTCACATGGGCGGGACCCCTGAAAGGCTGACACCAGAACACGCACACCGAACACCGTGTCCCGACGCGCCTGAACATCTACCCGAAAGTATCTGACAAAGGAATGCAAGGAAGACCAAACCGCAGCCTTACAAATGTCGACTGGAGGCGTCTCCCATGCTGCCTGACACGGAGCGGCTAGATATGATCTGGCAGAGAGTGGGCAAACTCCAGAGCATAACCATCCCGACCACCACCAGGACCCACTGATCAGACGTGATCTCGGCCCACTCGGGAAACAAGTTGCGCAGGCAGGCACCCACTGAAACCAAAGGGGGCCATCGTGCAGAACAGGCAGCAGGGGAACCGGTGGGGGGATTCCCAGCCCCCCTACCGGCCCCCCCCAAAGGACTGCATGCACTGAGCCAACTGACCCCGGGGAAAAACCGGAAGCCTGGAAAGAAGCAGCCCCACGCCCCGGGTGAAACTTGCGAAATTCCAGCAGACGCCTTCGGGCAGTGCCACCCTGTGATGCTGGGCGGGCACGGTCCTCAGGCAGACGGGGCACCTTGGAGTCCGTCAGAGTCTGAACCAACTTATCTAGTCCTCTCCAAATAAAAACGAACTCCAAAAGGGAAATTTTGGAAGTTCAGTTTTGGACACGGCACTGCTGACCAAGCACAAAGCCACAAGGTAAGACACGCAGCCACCAAAAGCCCCAGACTTAGCCGCAGGCCGCACCAAGTCATAAAGAGCATCCGAGAGGAACGAGGCAGCCATCTTAATCTTCGCAACCTCTTGATCCACTAAGGACCAGTCATCAGACTCACGATCCAGGACACGCTCAGACCACCGAAACACGGTGCAAGCCCCACACAAATAGCCGCCTGGACCCCCAATGCAGAGACATCAAAATTCTGCTTAAGTGTCTCTAATGTATGCTCCTCAGAGACCCTACGGGCCGAACCGCCCGCAACAGGCACGGTTTGCTGCTTAGCAATCGCCGAGACCACCGTGTCCACAACTGGCGAAATTAAGGTAGCTCTATCCCCCATCCGGGATGGGATACCAACGAGCCAAGGCGCACGCCAACGGCGTATTCTACTGTGCTAGCACGATATCATGAAAATCCTGATACACAGGAAAAGAGCAGGAAACAGGACAGACCCCCTGAAGCAGAGTGGCCCCCATATGCGGTGTCTCCGGTGGCGCAACTTCAAAAATGCAGCACTGAGGAAACCTACTAAATCAGGTCTAAAAACGCATCCCTCTGAATAAAAGGCGCACCATGGACGCCTCTGCGCTGGAAGGTGGGAAACCCGACGCCCCGCTGCCAGCAGCCATCACTTCTAGAGGATCCTGGAAGCCCGCCAAAGCAACCAGGTCCTCATCCACGCCAACACGCTGGTCCGACCACCAATCCGCAATCCAAGCCCCCCGCGGACGCTTGGATGAGGGAGGAGGAAGAGGGGACGCCAAATGAAAAGAGGGAGGCAAAGCCATAGGGGGTGTGGAAGGAAACTACCCCCAAAACTCCACAGGCGCACGTGGGACCCCCAACTGTCTGCACAAAGAAAGAAATTAAATTGGGGGAAAAAACCCCGGGGTTCCCCAGGGACTCCCTGCCCCAGCAGGAGGTCCCTGCTGAAACCTGCCCCTGTGTTTGCAATTCAGGGGGGAAGGTCACCTGAGGTTGCAGACAAAATGGAGGGGTCTGTCAAAATGGCGTAGATCCCGCCAAAAATAACCCCTCCAGGGCCTGTAGCGGCTGGGAAACCTAAACTGTCCCAGATGCTAAAGCACACAAGTCAGCATCAGCTGTTGAAAAAATCAGCTGAGAGGGAATCCTTTCTCCCCTACCGTCGGCGGTTCGTGGAATCCCTCCAGAGGTAGTAAGAGCAGACCGGGCTGCCTCACTGCCTTCAGCTGGCTCACGAGGCACTAAGGCCGGGGTGCTCTGGACGCCTGCTGCCGACGGAGCGCCCACCACCTCACCGGCCCAAACCGCCGAGTTCAGGCTGTCTGCGAATACCTTGCAGCTGGACCAAATTGTGTCCCACTCCCCCGGAGAAGGGCACAATTGCTCCATATGCGATCTAGCTAGAAGAAGTGCCGGTTAGTGCAAAAATACAGTAAATTGACAGGGAAGCAACCCTGTAGACCGGCACTACCTCAGAATTTTTTTTTTTCCAGAACAGACTCCACAGGCTCTCGAAGCAATATGCCTTGCTTGATTTAGGGGGCAAGGCTCACTGCTGAGGCTCCTCTAAAAAAAATGTGGGGGGAGGGACCCCGGTCGAGACCCGCCGGGTTTGACACCCCCAAGGTCGGACGGACCCCCAAACAGGGACTAGAAACCCCTAAACAAATTCCAACAGCCCTACCAAAGGAGATGGGTACAGCTCACTCAACACCTGCTGGAGACTGAAAGAAGACTGATAGGAATAGGGAAAGGTTTCTCTTATGTACTATTCCACAGTTTTGTTTTCAGTCTCCACCTGCTGGTCATAATTGGATATATGCCCACTCGTAAAGATTAACCTCTACTGGTCTGGAGAGTGCTAAAGAAATGAGCTTCGCCTTCACATTAAAAACCCCAGCATTCTGCTCATTTCTCTGTATCTGGACCAGTTTAAATTGACTCTCGATTCCAAGTTGTTGCTCTAAGATTCTGATCATTCTTTATTATTTATCACCCTCCTTATAAAGCCCTGCTTAACTTCCCTCTCTGTGTTCTATACTATTTGAATATTCTCTCTTCCACCTTTCTTCTCTAAACCGCCTAGAATCGAACAACTTTTGTGGTATATAAATCAAGATTTATGTTGTTATCCTCATTACCACCGATTGGAATATGCGGAGTCTGATGTAAACCTTTATGTAGCTAGGCTTCTGCGCAAAACTCGCTCCTGCATCTGTACCCATAACACTCACCTTGCACAATTTATTGCATCAGTCCTTAGTTTATTACAGATTTTTTTTCAGAAGCGGAAGATGTTGTCTAATAACCTTCCTTTCTCCTTTCATCATAAAGGCACAATAAGATGACCAGGTTAAGGAAACTGCTCCACCGGTGACAGTCTTTAAACCAGGCCATCCTCATTTCCATGTTCACAGGGCTGATAAATCCATATTAGAGAGAGGTGTTTAGCATTTAAATTTTGTTTCATTTTGTCTAAATCTCAATTGTAAACTATACTGTTGAATATATTTACAGGGTGTTTCAGCACGATCTGGATGGTGCCGGGGTGGACTAGCAGAGTCAAATAGAAGTCCTATTTAGACAACGTAGGACAGCAAAAAAGTTTCCGAAGCACTATCTGAGCAGCAGCTGAATGCCATAGGCTCGATATTGAAAGGGGGAGAGGGTTAGTTTTTAAAATCCCAGAATGGTTTACATGAATTTATTCAGGTACTCAAGCATTTTTCCCTGTCTTCTCCTGGTGGGCTCACAATCTATCTAATCTACCTGGGACAATGGGGGGATTAAGTGACTTGCCCAGGGTCACAAGGAGCGGTGTGAGTTTGAACCCACAATCTCAGGGTGTCGAGGCTGTGGTTTGAACCACTGTGCCACATTCTCTCCTCATAATGGGGCTTATTTAGAAAGGACCGACTGTCCCACTTTACACCTTCTAATATAGAAGACTCATTCTAAGTAGGCAGCACAGGATCCAACAAAGGCATAGTTAAGGCTACCTGAGTAAACATTCTCGCCTGCACTTCAGTGTGACTCCACAACATTCACAATCTTTGATAGGTGGGAAATGTTGGAACAGCAGCGGAGAGATCTGGGAACTTGCGTCTGTTTTTGATGGTTCTAGCGACGGCAGTCTCCGCCTCTTATAAGAATCTGAGTGGGATTGAAAGTCATCAGGTCTTCATTTGACACTTTATTTAAACTTTTTGCGAATGGCAGTGAGCTCCTTGTGGACCGTGCTGAAACTTGGACGTTTCCTCGGGTCGTATTCCCAGCAGCACAGCATCAAACTGTAAATTTCATCTGGACACTGAGCAGGGCTGGGCAGACGTTCACCTGGAATGAGAAGAGAAGCGCTAGGTTAGTTCAGAGAATAAGGTTAACCAAAAGCCTGCATAAGAATAGAAGAACTTCTGAAAAGCAATGTTACTTACCATGACAGTTGTTATCCAACAGCAGGCAGCTATTCTCTCTAGTGGGTGACATCATCCAACGGAGCCCCGATGCGGACATCTCACAAGCATACTTGCTTGTAGAAACTTTTAGAAGTTTCGAGTTGCCCACACCGCGCATGCGCGAGTGCCTTCCCGCCCGATGCACCGGGCGTGTCTCCTCAGTTCAGATAGCTAGCAGAGAAGCCAACCATGGGGTGGTGGGTGGGACGTAAGAATAGCTGCCTGCTGTCCCTGGATAACAACTGTTACGGTAAGTAACATTGCTTTATCCCAGGACAAGCAGGCAGGTATTCTCACTAGTGGGTGACCTCCAAGCTTACCACAATGGGATGGTGGGAGAGTTGGCAATTTAGGAGAACAAATTTTGTAACACTGTTTGGCCAAACTGTCCATCCCGTCTGGAGAAGGTATCCAGACAATAGTGTGAGGTGAAGGTATGAACCGAGGACCAAATGGCAGCTTTACAAATCTCCTCAATCGGTGTCGATCTGAGGAAAGCTACAGAGGCTGCCATTGCTCTGACCTTATAGGCTGTGACTTTACTGTGAAGGGGTAATCCAGCCTGGGCATAGCAGAAAGAGATACAAGCCGCCATCCAGTTGGAGATGGTGCGCTTAGAGATAGGGCGTCCTAACTTATTCGGATCAAAGGAGATGAAAAGTTGAGGAGCAGTTCTGTGAGGCTTGGTGCGTTCCAAGTAGAAAGCCAAAGCACGCTTATAGTCCAGAGTGTGAAGAGCTGATTCTCCAGGATGAGAATGCGGCTTCGGAAAAAACACCGGAAGAACAATGGATTGATTCAGATGAAATTCCGAGACCACCTTGGGGAGGAATTTGGGATGAGTGCGAAGGACCACTTTGTCATGATGAAACACTGTAAAGGGCGGATCCGCAACCAATGCTTGAAGTTCACTTACCCGACGGGCAGAAGTGAGGCCAATGAGAAGCACCACTTTCCAAGTGAGAAATTTCAGAGGAGCCTTGTTAAGAGGTTCAGATGGAGGCTTCATAAGCTGAGAAAGAACGACATTGAGGTCCCAAACCACAGGAGGCAGTTTGAGGGGAGGATTGACATGGAAAAGTCCTTTCATGAATCTGGAGACCACAGGATGTGCAGAAAGAGGTTTCCCCTGAAGAGGCTGATGGAAAGCAGTAATTGCACTAAGGTGGACTCTGATCGATGTAGACTTGAGGCCAGATTGAGACAGGTGCAAAAGATAGTCCAAAACAGAGGACAAGGGGGCATGTTGAGGCTCCTTGTGCTGAGAAAAACACCAAGTAGAGAATCTAGTCCATTTCTGGGAATAGCATTGTCTAGTAGCAGGCTTCCTTGAAGCTTCCAAAACATCCCGCACAGCTGGTGAAAACTGAAGGTGAGTTACGCTGAGAGGAACCAAGCTGTCAGGTGTAGCGACTGCAGGTTGGGATGAAGCAGAGATCCCTGATGCTGCGTAAGCAGAGATGGAAACACTGGCAGAAGGAAGGGCTCCCTGCTGCTGAGCTGCAGAAGGAGGGAGTACCAAGGTTGTCTGGGCCACCGAGGAGCAATCAGAATCATGGTGGCCCAGTCGGACTTGAGCTTGACCAGAGTCTTTTGAATGAGAGGAAACGGAGAAAACGCATATAGAAAGAGATTCCCCCAGTCCAGAAGAAAAGCATCTGCCTCGAGACGATGAGGAGTGTAGATCCTGAAGCAGAACTGAGGCAGTTTGAAGTTGTGGGGAGCTGCAAAGAGGTCTATCTGAGGCGTTCCCCACAGGGAGAAGATTTGATGAAGGGGCGTGGAATGGAGAGTCCACTCGTGAGGCTGGAGAAGACGACTCAAGTTGTCCGCCAAGGCATTGTCCGCCCCCTGAATGTAGACACCTTTGAGGAAGGCGTTGTGGCGAATCGCCCAATCCCAAACTTTCAGAGCTTCCTGACAGAGGGAGGCCGATCCCGTGCCTCCCTGCTTATTGACATAATACATGGCTACCTGATTGTCTGTATGAATGAGGACCACCATGTCGTGAAGTAGATGCTGAAAAGCAGTGAGAGCATTGAAAATCGCCCTGAGTTCCAGGAGATTGATATGGCACAGACGATCCGCACTCGTTCAATAGCCCTGGGTGCGGAGACCGTCTAGATGAGCCACCCAAGCATAGGTCGAGGAGTCGGTCGTGAGGACCTTCTGATGGGTAGGTGTGTGAAACAGCATACCTCTGGAAAGATTGGAAGAGAGCATCCACCAGCGAAGCGACTGCAGCAGAGCAGGAGTGACCTGAATGTGACGAGTCAGAGGGTCGGAGATCTGCGACCATTGAGAAGCCAGGGTCCACTGAGGAATCCGCAGGTGAAGTCTGGGAAAAGGAGTCACGTGAACCGTAGAGGCCATGTGGCCCAGGAGCACCATCATGTGTCTCGCCGAGATGGACGGACGAGAAGAGACCGAGTGACAAAGATGAAGAAGAGCCGCCAGGCGCTGAGGAGGAAGGAACGCTCTGAGTTGAATAGTATCCAGAACAGCTCCGATGAAGGGGAAAGACTGTGAAGGTTGAAGATGGGATTTGGGAAAGTTGATCTCGAATCCCAGACTCTGTAGAAACCAGATTGTCCTCTGCGTGGCCCGGACAGCCCCCTGAGATGTGGAATCCTTGATAGAAACATAGAAACATAGAAAAAAAGCGGCAGGAAAGGGCTATAGCCCACCAAGTCTGCCCATTCCAGGTATCCCCCCCCCTGAATTTACTCCCTTAAAGATCCCACGTGAGTATCCCAGTCGTCGAGGTAGGGAAACACCTGTAGACCATGGTTCCTGAGTGCTGCGGCCACCACAACCAGACATTTGGCGAAGACTCTGGGAGACGAAGCTAGGCCGAAAGGGAGAAAGATGAAGGTGTCCCACCCGAAATCTGAGGTATTGACGGGAGGCCGGATGGATGGGAATATGAGTGTAGGCCTCCTTGAGATCCAGAGAGCATAACCAGTCGTTCTGCTCGAGGAGGGGATAGAGGGAAGCCAGGATCAACATGCAAAACTTCTCCCTGACCAGGAACTTGTTGAGCACCCTGAGGTCCAAAATAGGACGTAGGTCGCCCATCTTCTTCGGAACAAGGAAGTACCGGGAGTAAAAACCCCTGTTCTGTTGGTCCACAGGGACCGGCTCAATGGCACGAAGCCGGAGCAAAGCCTGAGCTTCCTGAAGAAGAAGGGCGGTCTGGGTTAAGTTGGAAGGATATTCTCTTGGAGGATGTTCCGGAGAAACATGATGGAACTGAAGAGAGTATCCCTCTCTTACGATGGAAAGGACCCAGAGGTCAGTGGTAATAGTCGTCCATCGATGGTAAAAATGATGGAGACGACCTCCGATGGGAAAAAGCGGGGAGGGCAGAACGATGGAAGTTATGCTCCCTACGAGACAGTCAAAAAGGCTGGGGAGCCTTGTGGACAGCAGAAGGTTGAGGTTTTTGTTGTGGCTTCTGCTGGTGCTGCCTCTTCACAGGCAGGCGGATGGTGGTGGCCTGCTTCGGCGAGTAGCGCCTCTGATAAATCATAGGCGGACGAGACGGATGAGAGATAGCAGGCTTGGGCTTCTGGCAGAGAATAGACTGAAAAGATTTTTCATGTTTGGACAGCTTCTCTGTCGCCGCCTCGATGGATTCGTCGAAAAGGTCCGCTCCCGCACAGGGAACATTCGCTAGCCTGTCCTGGAGATTCAGGTCCATATCAATGGTCCAAAGCCACGCCAAGCATATCATGGCCACCGAACACGCAGCAGCTCTGGCCGAGAGTTCAAAAGCATCGTAAGACGATTGCATCATCTGCAAGCGGAGTTGGGACAACGACGCCAGTACCTCCGAGTACTCGAAGCAAGCCTGAGAGTCCAGATAGGGCAAAAACTTTTGAAGAATGGATAGAAAAAACTCAAAGTAGGTCGCAAAATGAAAGCTGTAATTCAGGACTCGAGAAGCCATCATCGAGTTCTGGTAGATGCGCCTGCCAAATCTGTCCATGGTTTTGCCCTCCCAGCCAAGAGGAGTGGAGGCATAGACCTGGGAGGGATGAGACCGCTTCAGGGAGGATTCAACCAATAGGGACTGGTGAGAGAGCTGCGCCCCGTCGAAGCCCTTATGGTGCACCGTGCGGTACCTAGCATCCAACTTCCCTGGGACCGCAGGGATGGAGTATGGGGTCTCGAAGCATCTCATGAAAGTCTGGTCCAGAAGCTTATGTAGAGGCAGACGGAGAGACTCAGCAGGAGGTTGGGGAAGATGCATTGTCTCCAGATATTCCTTAGAAAACTTGGAACCTGAATCCAGGGTGATGTCCAGATCCACCGCCATCTGCCTCAGGAAGGACGAGAATGACAACTGGTCCGCCAGGGCTGGGCTTCGAGATGGGCTCGAAGAAGATGAGGCGGCCTGGTCCGCCGAGGCCGAGGACCGGCAAGGGGAGAACGAACCCCCGCAATCCTCGAGTTCTAGCATAGGAGGAGGAGCCGAGTATTCCGGGGAAAACTCCAGAAAAGGTTGCTTTCGATGAGGCGAGGCGTGTCTCGATGAATGCCTCGATGAATGCCTCGATCGACGACCAGAGCTGTGTCGAGAAGCAGGCCTTGAGCGTCGAGGCGAGCGAAGCCCAGACGAAGCAGCCACCAAGTAGATGGGACTGGAGGCTGTGAATCGAAGCAGCAGAGGCTGAGACGAAACCCCCCGAGGCGCTCCCCAAGGCTCGAGGCTCAGCATCGCGGAAGAAGTCTCTGGTCTAGGCAAGTCATGCATTGAGGTTATCGGTTCCAAAGGTGGCATGGGCAAAGACTCTGCTCCTTGCGAGGCATGCCCCGAAGCCAGACCAGACACTCGCCGAGACTCTGCTCCCAGCAGCGAGAGTGTGCGCCGAGGAGGCACTGGAGGCAGCTCGACCTCGCGGGAGGCTTCTGCATGCCCAGGCTGGATCTGGGAGAGAAGCGTCAGCCCAATCTTAGTAAAGAGCTCGACAAATCGCTTCTCCATCATGGCATGGAACGAAGCCGGCAAAGAGGGATCCGCATCAGCAATGACACCTCCCGCACGGACATCGCTAACTCGGCCGCCAGGGGGCTTGGACTTAGAAGCCTTGGGCACCTTGAGCACCACTGGAGGAATGGGAGGCTGCGCTACCTGACCTGAGACAGCGGAAGGCACCACAGCAGGCGTCTGAGTCGACACGAACGAGGCCGGCTTGAGCAGATTCGAGGCCGAAGATGTTGAAGTGGAAGTCGAAGGTGTGGCGCTCTGCGAAGAGGGCAGCTCTGGGGCGCCTCCATGCTAAATAGCGATTCCCACAAAATACAGCGACGCTTAAACGCACGTGCTGTAAGTGTGGAGCAAGGCTGGCACGATTTTGGAAGATGTTGAGGCCCCAGACACAAGACAGCGTCGATGAGGGTCCGTCAACGAAATTGCGCGCCGGCACTTGACACACTTTTTAAAACCGGTAACAGGCCGGGACATAGGCTGAAAAAGCTCCGCCACAAGATCGAAGCCGCGGGGCCGCGGCCACACGGCCTGCCCGGTCGAACAATCGAAAGAAATTTTTTTTAAAAAAAACAAAACAAGAAAATGCAACTTAAGCCAGCGATAATGAGCCCAAAAAAACCTCAAAACCGCGGGCACAGAAGGCACAAGTAAAGGAACTTCGCGCAGAGAGTTTCGAAGGCAAACTTCTCAACTCCGCGGAAGAGAAAGAACTGAGGAGACACGCCCGGTGCATCGGGCGGGAAGGCACTCGCGCATGCGCGGTGTGGGCAACTCGAAACTTCTAAAAGTTTCTACAAGCAAGTATGCTTGTGAGATGTCCGCATCGGGGCTCCGTTGGATGACGTCACCCACTAGAGAGAATACCTGCCTGCTTGTCCTGGGATAATGAATGCTACCTTATGAACTATTTGCGAGTGGTCATCTCCTATTCCTATGGCTTATTTTTCTCCACCAGGCATAGGTACAGGCTATTTATCATCTTAGTACAAACAGAGATGGTGATTTAGACTAGAGAATGACATGGAGACAAATTTTTCCCCATACCCGCAGGAACTCAATTTCACTGTTCCGTTTTTTTTTTCCTCAATAAATTTTATTAACAATTTTATAAACCACAACTTCACAGTTTTCCATTATGACAAGGTGGTCCTCCATACTCATCCTAAATTCTTGCCTAAAGTTGTTTCAGAATTTCACATTAATCAATCTATTCTTTCCTCCGTAGGCGGTGGAAGAAGACCGGGCTTCCTCACTGCTCCTAGCCGGCCCGCGAGGCACTATCGGTGGGGAGCTCTGGGTGCCTGCAGCCACTACCGACAGAGCTCTTCCACCCCACCAGCCTGAACACTGCTTGCACAGGCCGGCCGCGAATGCCTCGCGTCTGGAGCACAATGAGCACTTTTTCCCTTGTGAAGTGCTCATTGCTCCATATGCGACCTAGCTAGAAATAAAGTGCCGGTTAGATGAAAAATACAGTAAAATACAGTGAAATTAAAGGGAAACAACTCTTTAGACTAGCACTACCTCAGGATTTTTTTTTTTACAGAACAGACTCCACAGGCTCTCAAAGCAATATGCCTTGCTTGATTCAGGGGCAAGGCTAACTGCTGAGGCTCCTCTAAAAAATGTGGGGAGGTGGAGGAAGTGGGGGGAGGGACCCCGCTCGAGACCCGTCGGGTTTGACACCCCCGAGGTCGGACGGACCCCCAAACAGGGACTAGAAACCCCTAAACAAATTCCAACAGCCCTACCAAGGGAGATGGGTACAGCTCACTCAACACGTGCTGGAGACTGAAGTAGACTGATGAGAATAGAGAAGGGAATATATTATTTACTATTATACAGTTTTGTTTTCAGTCTCCACCTGCTGGTCATGATTAACCTCTACTGGTCTGGAGAGTGCTAAAGAATGTATGGTTTCCCAGCCTCTTCCCCCCCAATGGCTACATTATACAACATTGGGGGTCCAGGGGAGGTCCTGAGGGATCTGGGGAGTGGGGGTCTGGGAACATCTGCTGAGGTCCTGAGAATCTTCAGCTAGGAGCGATGCTGCCCTCAAAATGGTGCCCAGTGGCGTAGCAAGGGTCAGTGGTGCCCCTCCTCCGCCCTCTTCTCTGCCCCCCACCCGCCATGCACGCATTCCCCTTCCTTTCCCCCCATATCTTTCTAATTTTCCAGGCGCGAGCAACAGCACAGACTTGCTGCCTGCGTCATGTCGGCTATCCCTCTGACATCACTTCCTAGGTTCGGGGCCCGGAAGTGACATCAGAGAGAGGCAACACTGATGTGGGCAGCAAGTTCGTAATGCTGCTCGCACAGGGAAAATTAAAGAGGTACGATGGGAGCGAAGGGGTGCACACATGTGGAAGGGGGGTTGGGAAGCAGCGGAGAGGAGAACGGGTGCCTGTGCCCCTTACAAAGACTGTGCCCCCTCCTTACTATGCCACTGATAGTGCCCCTAGCAGCAGTCTCATACTGTAGTATTTCTAGGCTCTGATTCTGTCCATTGAAATTGGCTGCAGGTCCCATAATGCACCAGGATGAAGTTGGCGGAAATCCAAGACTGGCCAAAATGTAACAGTAGGTGCATCGTGATAGGAAGGTACTTACCATGTTCTATTGCCTCTCGAGTCTGCTGGTTATTCATGGTGGCGTATGGGCTAGACCCCAAGCTGAAGGTTTCCCACAGCAATATCCCAAAACTCCAGATGTCACTCTCTGAGCTGTACCTCCCTGAAAAATGAAGAAACTTGATTCTTAGATGAGACCTGGAATAAGCAGCTCTGATCAACTCCCTGTGGAGCCAGTTCGGGAAAGAAGCCTGCTCTTATTGGTAACTACCCTGAAAAATATCCGACTGTATTCAGATGAATATTAAAACATAGAACACATCAGGTGCTATTTGCATGATAAACACATTTCGATGGCCCTTCCAACATCAATATTGCAAATGTAGGGATAGATGCACTAAAGATACCAACTTGATCGTTGTTGGCTGATTCTCCAGCAGCGATCGATGTGCTATCAAGTTTGCATGCAAATGATTTGCACAGTGAGCAATCGACACACGTGCAGAGCCCTAAGAGCAGTGGCAAGGGAAGCAGCCTCCTGTCACTGCTGTTAGGGCGCTTTTTTAATGGCACAGATATGCGTGTGTTACACATGCACAATCTGTCCCATTAAAAAAAAAAGAAGAAAAAAAACCCCGCGCCAGGTACCCCCGAGCCACCATTCTCCCCCCCTGAACCCCTAAAAAATGGCAGGAGGGATGCCAACAGATATGGATGATCCAAGTTTTATGAAAATTTGATATTTTGCCTATCAAAAAGATGTCTAAGCGATTTACATACAATATCTATAAAATAAAATAATCAAAATTGTGTTGGGACGCGACATGAAAGTGTGGGGAAAGGGGTGAACTACAATATATATAGGGAAGGAAGACACAAAAGGGATGGTCTCTTGTGCTCCAACTGAAGAGCTGAAATCTCCTATGGTAGTACTAATTAAAGGAATAAAAAGGAAAATATTTTAAAATAAGCAACAACAAGCAAAAATGTTTTAAGGTCTCTTTTGAAAAGATTGTGTGAGATCTGAAGTCTCAGATGGTTAGGAAGGAGATTCCATAATTTGGGCCCTTGTATGGAAAAAATAGCACTACGAGTGGGATCTGGAAACATTTCTCCGAATGTAGGTATAATCAAATTGTTTTGATTAATAGATCTTAAAGTTCTTGAAGGAACATAGGGCATCAAATGTCTGCTGAGATAAAGAGGTTTGGATTGGTTACTCCCCCGATATTCGCAGAGTTTACGTTCCAGGAATCCCTGCGAATGTCGAAAAACCGCAAATACGGTTTTTAGGCAGGAGAGGGCAACTGGAGAGGGCAGCCGGAGCGCCGGCGAGTGAAGGAAATCACTCGCGGTATTCTCCAACCGCCTCTTCCTTTACTAAAGAGCTGCTTTGACATGCAGCTCCTGATTGGTGAGGCCCGACTTTAATACAGGAAGAGGCGGTCGGAGCATACCGCGAGTGATTTCCTTCACTCGCTGGTATTCCGGCTGCCCTCTCCTGCCTCCCCTTAGCGGTTGGAAAATACCGTGAATGACTGGGACCACGAAATGGCGGGGGAGCACTGTATACAGATAGTTATTTTGTAGCAGGGGCAATGGAGGATTAAGTGACTTGCCCAGGGTCACAGGGATTTGATCCCACAACCTCTGGGTGCAGAGGCAACAGCTCTACCAATAGTCCACTCCTCACCAATTTTCTCTTTGTATAAAAGATACTATAGATATTCTAGCTGCTACTATTATGAATGTCATAATACAGACAGATTAGTGGTCATTTTGTCAGGTTCCACATAATAAATGAGAGACTTTTGGGACCCTGGAATAAGATCAAACTATCCCACACAAGGGAGCTGTTGACTTGTAAAAAAACAAAAGCAGAATCATCCTTTTTACTGGAGGGGAAAGCAGCAGCAGAACCTGGGGGCTGGGACCGAGAACCTTTGACTCAAGACCCCTCTGGCTTTCATGACTGGCACATCAGCTTTTACCTGAGTCGCACCTGCAGTGACATTTAATACAGCAGGTGCGCTTGAGATGCTAATTCTGGCTCTCTCGCACATGCTCAGTTCAGTTCTTACTGAGCATGTGCGGGGAAACCGGCCTTAGTGGTCCAAACCGACTTGAGTGAATTAAGTGCTGCTGCTGGTGCGACGCTGGTGGGGCTTAGCATCCCCACCAGAAAAGGTACTATTTTGGATGCAGGTGTGGAAGGAGGGAGAGAAATATCTGGACTCTTCAGTCCATTTGTGGGAATCCTCAAAAATGGACTTCTGGCTTTGGGGGGTTGTGTACGCAAAATAGGTTGACTCTGAAGGAAGAAGCAGAACAGAGAGCAATAGAGACAGAACTGTAAAGTTTGGTTACCATAATTGAGGGCCTCAGGGGCTGTCCATTTAACTGGGATCTGCCTCATGACCCCAGTGGAAGAGTATACACCATCCTCCTCCTCCCTTGACATCCCAAAATCACTGATCTTCAGCATGTTCTTCTCTGTGACCAGACAATTCCTAGCTGCCAGATCTCTGTCATGATGAATCAAAAACATCGTCAAGACCTGAACGGTCCATCTAGTTGTACTCATTACAAACACATGATGAAATTAACTTCTCTCTTTTCTCTGATATTTCTGGGCCATAGTTAGAACTCACTCTTCCCAAAAGATTTTTCTACCACTGAAGTGATGATGTCCACACCAGGCTCTTTTTCTTTTCCAAAGCTCTAGGCAGCAGTATCTTGAGCTCCTGTTATACAGACATTGCCTTTTCTCAAATTTGGCTAATGTTTGGCAGGTTGCTTACCTGTGGATGCAGTGTTTACTTTCTAGATACTCCATTCCCGCGGCAGCATTCTCAGTCATCCGAATTAGCTCCTTCACCTTCATCTGGGATCCTTCATTCCTTAAGAATGTCAGGAAGTCGCCACCTATCAAAGGAAATGGATCCTGTTTACAGAATGATTTTGCCACTGGTAGAGAATGGGAGAAATCACTTTCACTCTGTTTTCTCTGATGCTCAGTGGGTTATCGTTAACTTCCAAGTCATACACTTCAGGAAGGGCAGTATACCCAGTGGCATAGTAAGAGGGGTGCAGGTGGGGAGGGTCCGCCCTGCGGTGCAGTCTTCCTATGGGTGTGGCCCTCCTCTTCTCCGGCACAAGGTTGCTACCCCCATCAGCATCGGTACTCCTTTTGATGTCACTTCTGGGACCCGCTCCAAGGAAGTGACGTCAAAGGGTGAGTGGACACCAATTTGGGCGTGCTGTTCACACCGGAGAAGTAAAAAAGGTAAAGGGAAGGGGCGCCACCACACTTACTATGCCACTGAGTATACCAACTACAATAAACCGTAAATCACAGCAACTTTCGGGCCATTCGGTTTCTAATAAATTACATGGTATCGTGAAAATATCGTTGCTAATCAATTGGTGGCTTATTTGGAAACTCACAATTTTCGCTCACACACTCAATCTGCCTTTCCTAAAAGTTCAGTACGGAGACTCTTTTGGGAGCTCTAATATACGATTTAAAAGTACATTTATCTTGGGGTTTTCAAATTATGCTATTACGGTTCGATCTCTCTCTTTCATTTGACCTGATTGACCATGAGGTATTTCTTCATCTGCTAAGCTCTATTCGCATTACGGGAAGGATGCTTTCCTTGGTCAAAGGTTTTGTGAAAGAAAGATATTATACGGTCACATGGAATAATTAATTTTCTGAATTATAGAGGTCAGAGTGCGGCATCCACTCTCTCATTCATTTTAAAATCATGGTAGCGACTTTTGGTTTAATACTTAAAAATTTAGAGGGCCATTTTCGAAAAGGATGTCTAAGTCTGACTTGGGTGTTTCCCGCAAGACATCCAAAGTCGGGAGATAGAGAAACGTCCATTTTTTAAACTGCCAAATGAAGAAAATAAAAAGAAACACAAGCACTGGCAAGTTAGATTTCTAAGCATTGATAAAGACAGCTAAGAAAGAATATGAAGAGAAACTTGCAAAAGAGGCAAAAACTCATAGCAATTTTTTTAGGTACCTCAGAAGCAGAAAACCTATGAGGGAATCTGTGGACCATTGGATGATCAAGAAGCGAAAGGGGCGCTCAGGGAAGAAAAGGCCATAGTGGAAAGACTGAATGAATTCTTTGGGTCTTTACGGAAGAAGATGTAAGAGATCTGCCTGAACTGGAAATAGTTTTCAAGGGTGATGATGTGGAGGAACTGAAAGAAATCTTGGTGAATCTGGATGATGTATTGAGCCAAATCGACAAGTTAAAAAGTGATAAATCGCCAGGACCAAATGCTATACATCCCAGGGTACTAAAAGAACTCAAACATGAAATTGCTGATCTATAACCTGTCGCTAAAATCATCTGTAGTACCTGAAGATTGGAGGGTAGCCAATGTTACATCAATTTTTAAAAAGGGTTCCAGGGGAGATCCAGGTAACTTCAGGGTGAGCAGCCACCAACTTACTGCCTGTGTTGGCTTTGCCACTCTCTATGATGTCACTTCCTTGGAGTGGGTCCTGGAAGTGATGTCAGAGATAGCACCAAAGCTGACATGGGTAGCAAGTTGGTGGTTGCTAGCGCTGAAGTTTAAAAGGTATGGGGGTAGGCACGGCATGGGAGGAGTGGGAAGGGGGGCAGAAAGGAGGAGGGGTACTGACGCCCAGAGCAAGATGGCACCGAGGGCGGACCTCCTCCTCGCCCCCCTTACTACGCTACTGGGTGGGAGGGGGTTAGTGACCACTGGGGTATGGGGAAATCATTAGTTAATCCCTCCCTGGTCAGTTTGGGCACTTTTTTGATACTTAGACACTCTTAAAACAGGTCTAGCTCAGAGGCCCTGATTCTGTATAGGACGCACAGGAGAGGTACAGACGCCGGTTAGAGAATCGGATTAAATTAGACGCGGCCGCTATACTTATGGCAGCAAGGGATCTCCCTGCTGCAATATGTATAGCGGCCACAGTTGCGGCCGCCTGTCCCATCGCCAACAGGAGGATGCCCAATCCTCCTACTGGAACCCCCCTGGAGCCCCCCTCCCCCCAAAAATGGTAATCGGCGGCAGGAGAATGCCCAATCCTCCTGCCGGAAAGCCCGACGACCCCCCCCCCCAAAACTAACCTCCCTCCCCCAACTAACCTTTACATGTTGGTCGGCTGGACGGGTCTTGCTGCCGTCCAGCCAACGGGCCCGCCTCGTGGAAATGAGATGGGCCCGCCCCTTCCCAGCCCACCCCCGCTAAATCTAAGGCCTGATTGGCCCAGGCTCTAGAAGCCTGGACCAATCAGGCCTTAGGCATAATGGGTCCGCCCATCCCCACTAATCCTAAGGCCTGACTGGCACAGGTGCCTAGCCTGGTGCCTAGCCTGGGCCAATCAGGTCTTAGGAGTAGTGGGGATGGGCGGACCCGCTATGCCTAAGGCCTGATTGGTCCAGGCTTCTAGAGCCTGGGCCAATCAGGCCTTAGATTTAGCGGGGATGGGCCGGGAAGGGGCGGGCCCGTCGGCTGGACGGCAGCAAGACCCGTCCAGCCGACCAACATGTAAAGGTTAGTTGGGGGAGGGAGGATAGTTTTTTTTTGGGGGGGGGGTCGTCGGGCTTTCCGGCAGGAGGATTGTGCATCTTCCTGCCCGCGATTACCAGTTTGGTGGGGAGGGCTTGGACAAGGCCAGGGGGAGCGCACTCCTACCATAGAGGGCCGAAGACTCTGAGGCTGGCTTCCTCGCCAGCGCTGACCCTGAAGAAGTAAGAGGGGACTTACCCGGAGCCGAAGTCTTCGAGGTCAAGATCAATCCCTTCGAGGTCAGCTGGGGCTGAGGTCTTCGAGGCC
Organism: Geotrypetes seraphini; assembly: GCF_902459505.1. Lineage (NCBI taxonomy): Eukaryota > Metazoa > Chordata > Amphibia > Gymnophiona > Dermophiidae > Geotrypetes > Geotrypetes seraphini. The sequence continues at coordinate 32,410,259 of NC_047097.1, forward strand.
GACATCGAGGCCGTGGCCGACGTCGAGGCCGAGTCCGGAGCCAAGGGGTCACCAACAAAAAGTTCAGCCATGCGGGCCCGACGACGACGCAGGGCACGAGTCTGGAAAGTAGCACACCTGGGGCAAGAGTCAGTTGGATGGTCAGCCCCCAGGCACAAGATACACCACCGATTCGGGTCGGTGATCGACAGCAGCCGACCGCACTGGGTGCACTTTTTAAACCCGGTAAGAGGCCGGGACATAGAAGAAAAAACCGGCTGTGGCCATGCGAGGCCAGTCAGCCACGGCAATACGGGAGCACACGGATGCCAAACACACGGTACAAAATGAAACTTTTTTTTTTTTTTTTAGAAAAACCCGAAGGCAAAAAGACGCACAGCGACTCCGAGAGAAAAAACACAAGAAGCCGCGGTGCTAGAAAGGCACAAAAACACAGAGAGAAAAATGACAGGGCTTTCTGGCTCCGTGGAAAACTAAGAACTGAAGACCACGAGGAGGGGATGCGCCCTCTAGTGGAGCGGGAAGGCACATACATGTGTGGTGCAGCACCAGCAAACTTGAAAGCTTCAATCAAGTTTGCTTGAAAAGCTGTCCCGTCGGGGCTCCGTGGATGACGTCACCCACATGTAGAGAATATGCTACCTGCTTGTCCTGGGATAATGCCAGCTTCAAGAAACAGAACTAGACAGATTGCATGGAGCAGCTGGCCTTTTTTTCTTTTATCTTGTTCATAAAGTAGTTCTTCTGTGGGTTACTATAAAGTTGCCTCTTTCCTTGCTTTGCTACTTCTTCTTTTGTATTCATTTTGCTTAATAGAGGGAGTGGTGAACTGAAATAAAAGTGGCGATCTTAATGATGCCTGTTTTAATAGGACTTGAGTGGATGCTGCAGTGAAAGGGAGGGTTCTTGTGGACACTTCTGTCTGGGATATGGAGATATCGAAATCCTTGGGACCAAGCATAGTTTGGGTTTTGGAACTTTCAGATTTGGGGATGGTAAATGTTAAGTCAGAAAAACTGGCACCAGACATTTTTATTTCAAAATAAAGCAAACATTAAACACTTCAAACATAAATGAAGTGTCAATTTTGGTTTTCAGAATTTCAGACAGAAGGATCAGACTTACCTTGAACCAGTTCCATGACAATGTAAATCGGCTGCTTTTGGGTACAGACTCCAATTAGTTTAACGATGTTGGGGTGACTATACTGCTTTAAGATCCTGCAGAGGAAACAAAGGAAAGAAACAGGAAATAGTTACAAATGAGTCAGGCTGAAAAGTTCTCAGCTCAACCCAGAACAGAATGATGTGGATACAATTCAATCAATGATCTGAACCATTGTCAAAACATAGAATTTTGTTTCTGTAAATTGGCTCATAACGAAATAAGATAACACAGTGGCAAAATGAAGCTCAGAATTTAGGACGTTGATTGGGCTGAGAACTTTTCAGCACCCCCTCGTATGTAATAAAAGTGAGCCATTGTGACATCAGTGAGGTAGGCTCTTATTGGTGGAATGAGGTCTTATGGCATCACAATCTCAGCTCTGGTTACCAGAGATTGAGGGCCTGATTCTGTATAGGACGCCCGGTCTCAGCAGCCACCTGAGTGGCTTTTGAGAATGACACATGGGCGTCCTATACAGAATCGCGTCTGTCCGTTAACCACCTAACCACCCCGATTTTCTAACCAGTGTCCATGTCACAGGCGCTATTTAGAGAATTGCATTGATGCTGAGCTGATTGCGGCAAGGGTTAATCTCCCTGCAGCAGGGAACCCCACCGCAAATCGGCCAGCAGGAGGGATGCCCAATCTCTCCTGCCGCAAACCCTGAAACAATCCCCAACAGGATGCACTGGGAGTGGCCTAAGACTCCAATTGGCCGGTTACCTAAAGCCACTCCCATGGGGGCTGTAGCTTTAACCACACTGCCACACTCTCCCCCCCTATAGTCAAGAATGGACTTTTCCCCCAGCCATAATCATATTTTTGTCAGTAAATTCCAGAGCTGAAAAAAAATATGCTTTCCAATTTGGTTTAAATGATCTACCTGTTAGTTGCATGGTGTATCCCCTCTCAATTTGAAAGGGTTTCTAATCAAACCCCTTTACCTTTTGCCTCAGTCACAATGTTGTTTCCTTTAGGCAAACAAACTTTTGAATGGAAAGTCAAAAGAGCCACTCTCAAAATGACTGCACCTGGCTTCCATCAGAAATCTGTCCTTCAGGTCTGAGGGGAGGGTGTCTCGGCATGTCTTCACCGCTACTGGCATGTTATCGGAGAGGAGACGTCCACTAAATACCTCTCCAAAATTACCCTGAAAAAAGGGGGACAGATACAGCAACTCATTTGTTGGCTCCATTGCAATTAGACAGAGAACTTTGTGACCATGGGCAAGTCACTTAACCCTCCATTGCTCACTAGAGACAAAGAAAATACAGGTAGGCGTAATGGTAAGAGCACTCAGCCACAAATAGGTCTGTGGATAACAGCACAGCTGCAAACCAGAAGGTCTAAAAATGTGCTAGCCAGTTTAATATGTGATTATACTTCAAAACTTTTACAGTGAAATAAAGAAGCCAGCAGGAGCGCCCTGAGCCAGAAACACCCCCTGTGTGACTCCTGCCCCATCCTCTTTGTTGTGACAAAGCAGAGGTGGCAAATGTCAGCATCCCAGTCATGACCAAAGTTTGGCTATTTCTTCCTAAATCTTTGGGCTACAACTCAGATGGAACAAGCCTCTACTACTACTAATCATTGCATGGAGTAGAGGTTTTGATCCTGGCAAACTGGGTTCAATTCCCACTGTTGCTCCTTGTGTCTCTGGGCAAGTCATCTAACTAGGGTTACCATATAGCTCCAGAAAAAGGAGGACGGATTGAGACATCCAGGTTTTACTTCCGTTGATTTCAGTGGAAGTAAAACCCGGATCTGTCCTCCTTACTTCCGTTGCTTTCAGTGGAAGTAAAACCTGATGTTTCAATCCATCCTCCTTTTTCTGTAGCCATGTGGTAACCCTATCCAACTCTCTATTGTCCCAGGTACAAAACTTAGATTGTGCGCCCCCTAGGGACAGGTACCTGCATGTAAATGTGAACAGCACTGCGTATGTCTAGTAGTGCAATAGAAATGATCCCTCATTTATCTGCTTCATTTAAAAGCTGCCTACTCAGTGCTCGGTGGCAGTGACAATGGATACACAATTCTTGACAGAAGACTGGACACTATAAAGGCCCGATTCTCTTTTGGACGCCTAAGAGGCAGCCGCCAATGCAATGTCAATCACACGTTGGCATCCAAAGGAGAATTGTGTCTACAGTCCTGGTCAGACGCCCGAAATGTAGGCCATCGTTTTGCAGGTCTATATTTAAGGTATCTTGTCTCGTGTCTATGTAGATGCGTAGCGATGCTTAAGTCCGACAAAGGCCACTTCTGGGCAAAGCCATGCCCCTGCCCCACTTTGAGTGTGCTAAAGCATCGCCACGTGTCTATGAAGACGTGCTCCAGAGGCCTACAATGTGGGTATCCTGTTTCAGAGAGTTTTTTTTTTAAACGTGTGTCCTGTTTGGCTGCCAGACAGTGGTAGGACACCTTCTGCCGCCTGCCATTGGGATGCTGGTTTTCAAGAATCTGGCTCTATGAGTTCAAGTCTCCTACTAGCCTTATGGAGAAAGGCTATGTCTTAGTTAGGGTCAACCAGTGGCATAGTAAGAGGGGGTGAACTGCCCCGGGTGCCATCTTGGTGGTGGTGCAGGCACCCCACCTCTACGCCCCCCCCCCATACTCTTCCTCCCTCCCCCTGGTACCTCTTTAAATCATCACCATTGTGAGCAACTTCTCTAGCCTGCTGCTTGCACCAGCCTGGCTCCCCTCTGAAATCACATCTGGGTCGCGGGGCCAGGAAGTGATGTCAGAGGGAAAGCCAACGCTGGTGCAAACAGCAGGCCGGCAAAGATTCTCATTGGGTTTTCTGGGACCCGCCTCTCTAGACTCTGTTTTGATAGGGGACTATAAGAGTCAAGATTCCTGATCTTGTTGGTCTTGCTATGCTTGTTTGCCTTTGAGGTGGTTCTTTGGGTGGGGTACGTGGGGGAGGGGGCCTATGGCTTTACCTGCTATTTTTGATGACTGGAATGTTCTCTCTCTTTATTACCTGCTTTGGTATTGGTCTTTTGTATTGTTTGCTGTGTGTTATTCTTGGCTCATCAATCAAAATTGTTTGTATTAACATAAGGGGGAGCTATAGGAAGGGATTGGGTGTTAAGACTGCTATCATGTAAAATTGTTTTGCTGATAGAACCAGTTGACATGCTCTATTTTGTTGCTTTGGTTGTTTTGGTCTGTTCTTTGGTTGTATGTCAATGACCTTGTTTTCATCAATAAAAACTGTTTCAACATAAAGAGGTATGGGGGAGGGAGGGTGCGGTTGTGGTGTGGGAAGATCGGGGGGTGGAGAGAAGGGCATGCCCCGGGCCTCCTACCCTCGCTACGCCACTGTGGTCAAGAGAGTTGTTACACATCTGTCAATTTATTTTGCAAACCCTGTCTTAGAAGAACCTTTATATGATACCAGTATGCCTGTCTCTATGGATCTTACGTGAACACAGGTGAGGAATGTGGGGGTGGGGGTGGGGGGGAGAAAGTTAAAAATCACCAGCAGAATGTCACCTGTATTGCCTCTATTACACTGAAGGTTGTATTGGTTCAATAAACATATTTTTAAAATTAAAAGCTGCCTACTCTTCAACAACTCGCATATAACACCACTAGAAACATATATGACTACGATATACAGAACGGGATTGATATTCAAAGGCAGTTATCCAGTTGGCTTTCTTGCTAACCAGATAACTGCCATCAACAGAGAAAGTCAGAGGGAAGGCTTCCAGATGCAGCTTTGCAAAGAGAACTACGATGGGAGAAGGAAGCCGGCCAGAGGAGGTAAACACGTGCAGGAGGCATGAATTTGGGACACAGAACAGAGGGAAAGACGACAAGGGTCGCATTAGGACAGGGAAGGGAGGAGGAGAGCCATGTTTGGATAGGAAGGGAGCATGAAGGGACGTGTTAGCACAGGAAGGGAGAGGCAGGGTCGTGGTGGGACACAGAAGGAAGGGAGGGAGCACAAACTTTGGACAAAGGATGGAAGAAAGGAGGGAGGGAGCATGAACTAACAATAAAGGGAGTGAGGGAAAGAGATGCTGAGATGGGGCAGGGAATAGAAAGGGAGACTTATTGGGCAGGGTGTCTGAGTGAGAGGGAAAGAGAGACAGTGCACATTTGAATTGTTGGGCATAGGGAGAGAGAAAGAAATATTGGACATAGTGGTAGGAAAGGCTTGAGGTACAGATGAATGAGGAAGAGAGAGATAAGAGGGAGAAATGTTGGATGTGGAGGTGGAGAGGGAACAGTGGGATGGATGAAGAACCAAAGTAAGTGTAAACTTCCTCTCTTTTCTTTCTATTTAACTACAGTACTTTGTTTTGATGACTGTTTCTTTAATGTTTTTATAGACTGTGTACTGTACAGGATCCAAGTTACATGCAAATTCAATTTAAGAATGGTTTAAAAAATGGAACTTGTTCTTAACCTGGGGACTGCCTGTATAGGACTATTGTTACATATGATACATCACCTGTTTTTGGTTCTGTGAGGCAGACATGTTTTTCTGTGGTTTCATTATACTAATGTTATTTTTTAGGTCTTCCACATTTGACTATTAAAGCCCTGCAACCAGTCAGAGTTTTGGGGGGTTTCTCACGTTTTGAACATATCGCTCTCGCTTTAATGTCTCTGTATTGGTTACCTGTTGTGTGTCATAGTCATTTTAAGATTTTAATCATACTTTTTAAATGTGTTCATGCTTTGGCAGCCCCTTCTCCTTTGAGGTTGTCCACATTTATGTGCTTGCCTTTCCAATCCTTTCGTGGCAGGATCTTTAGGAAGGAAAGATCACCAGCAAGATCTTTTTCTATATCTGTCGCTAAATTGTGAAATGCTACAAGAGCTTCAGGATTATACAGGATTTTAAATGGTTACAAAACCAAAATTGATTGAAATATTCTTTCACCTTTGAGGCTACAAATTCATCAACTCATAAAGTTTCATGTGGTATCTGTTGATTACATACACTCAATGTGTACCCTACCTGTTACTCAGCAAACATCGATGCGATAATCGAGCTCGGACCAGACTCTCCGAAGCATATCTGGTGTGATTGCGTTTATAGCTTTGGTGATGCGTTCCTGCAGATCATCCATAGTTGCGGGTAGTGGAGGTACATACCCCCAAAGGAAAAAGTCACAAACAGTAACGTCCGGTGATCTCGGGGGGCAATTTAAGGAAAACCTAGTCATTTTGCATTGTCTGAAGGTTGTAACTTCTGCACTAATTGCTGCTTATAAGGGTGAAAGTGCAAGCGATTGTATAAGATCTTGCTAACTGTGCTTTTTGGGACTTGTATTTGCTGTCATCTTATTTATAAACATATTCCAATAAGTTTTGATTTTATAACCATTTAAAATCAAGGAGTGTTTTTGTGGGCACCTTGTATATGTTTCCGCGTTAAAGCGTCTTTTTACAGTCCTTTTCGGTCTAATTTTCTGTTGTTTTGCATTGTTCTAGTGCTATCTTTTTTTATTGTAAGCTGCCAAGAATACAATGGATCTGGTAGGTTATAAATATTTTCAAAGAAATACATTTCAATCTAGTCACCTTTTCAGTGTAGCAACCCTACATTACAGAAGAAGAGAACTTGCAATAACTGCAAATTCAGTTCCTCTGTAATGTAGAGCTTCTTCCTTCCCTTTTAAAGCCTGATTCACTGAGGTTTGTTTGCTCATTATTGAGAATTCAACACGGTGACAACTTACTCTTCCAATCCGTTCTCCCAGTATTACATCTTCATGTTCCAGGACCCACTTGTCCTGTGAAAGAAAGATAATGTTATTCATTAGAATTACTTTAGTAGACAAAAAGGCCTCTAGCTGTGCTGTTGTATTGGCGTGTGTTTCAAAAATTCAATAAAAATTTGTTTAAAAAAAAAAAGGAAGTGGAACTCTGAGGCTAGGGGAAGAGACCTACAGACCAGGACGCAAGATCAACAGGAGAAGCCTGTTCTGTCCTCTGCTCCAGGCTCCCACCCTCCCCTCCTCTGCAGGCTGTGTGGAAGGGAAGGGATGGAGCATAACATTCCGGACTGTTCTATTGCTCATACTGTAATATCTTTGAAACTATATTCATTATATGATAGCATTGTGAGCCCACTGGGACAGTTAGAGAAAATGTTTAAGTACCTAAAATAAATAATCATATATAATAAAATGGTAAGCGTGCATGTGCACTCTAAAGTCGTGTTCCCTGATCCGTCGCGATGACAAGAGTGCGCATGCGCGCTTACCATGCATCGGGCTTACCATCGCCCCAGCCAGCTGCCGATCGCCTCCTCGAGCGAAATGAGCAGCCGGCCAGGGCGGCACAAGGTCCATGTCCGAACCCGGCAATGTCTTCTGCCGTTGCTGCTCCGCGTAACCCCGGATTCCCCACCATCCCGCGAGCTCCGGCCTCGGCACTGAGTGCGCATGCGCGCTAAGGCAAAGGCGGTGCGGAGCGGCGGCTGCTGGGAGGAGACCGCGGTGGCTTGAGGCGCCTACAGGCCGCTGCGGCCCTTCTCGGTCAAGGCATAATCTATAAATAGATTTAAAGGTATTTACTTTTACGTGTCTATGGTTTGCTTGGTAGGAATTGATAATCAAGGTATTACATAATGAATCACATTGCTCAACCGAGTGATGGTAAGACATGGATGATATTTCTAGCTACTTTCATTCTCACATTACATCACATGGTGCACAACTGCAGGCTCAGTATGGGATGAGAATTCGTAGCACAGCCAATGTAGTGTGGTACTGAGCCAATGTAGTGTGCTACCTATGAAGAAACAGTTTTCACGGGTGGCTTTGGTATTTTGGCTCATAGACCTTCTGATATTTTGATTTCCACCACCAGGCAAGGCAATAGAATGTGGGTGCGCTGCTGGATAAGGGGAGCAGAGAAGGGGTGGTGGAGGACACAGGGGAGGTAAAAGGAAGGGAGAATGGACAGGGGGAGCAGGCAAGGGGTGGTGGTGGACAGCCAAGGGAAAAAAAAAGACAAAAATAAAGAAAGACAGAAATACAGAAAGCAGCTAAAGAGAGAGAGAGAGAGAGAGAGAGAAAAAAAATTAAAGAAAGACACACATACATATATTCTAGCACCCATTAATGTAACGGGCTATAAGACTAGTAATTAATATTTGAAGAATCAGTTAACTGGTACTTGGGGGCTGTATGAGAGAGAATGGGATGTTTTATTGGTTTGCTAGGGATCTAGTTAGGGTTACCAGGTGTCTGGATTTACCTGGACTTGGCAGTTTGGATTCTGAAAAGTGTTGAGCTCGAGTCTGTGTCTGGAGGGCATCTGCTGAATGGAGATCACAGGGGTAAAAGGGACAAGGACACAGAGGTTAAATGCTGGACAGGATAGGTGGGGGGATGCAGAGGAAAAATGGAGGGTGGACATGGAGAGAGAAAATATGTTAAAAAAAAATTGAGCAAAACCAACGAGAGACTGCAATCAAAACGAATGGAAAACAACATGCTCAGACAACAAAAGTAGAAAAAAGTTTTAGAACCCGGTATAATATTTACACTGCTTTTTTTATCATACCTCAGGTTATGATTTGGGAAGCTTGTAAATAGTTTGTGTATCGGTCTTACTTTTGAATATAGTTTGTTAGAACATCAGGCAGGGCTTTGGACATTTTGCAAGAAGAGCCCATTAATCTTGTAACTGGCAATCTTCTGAGACAGCAAAATCAACAAGCTCTCTGGGAGAGAGGAGGACAGAGTGGAATTTGAATGTGAGCAAAACTGCCTATCACTAATGGTATCTTTTGTGGAAATCCTCCATTTCTCCTCTTCTAAGCATCATTATTCATTTTCACTCACTTTGTATGAATTACACACTGAAATATAACAGATCGTGCCACGTCTGATGCCAGTTGCAGTGACCTGTATTTGTTCAATATGCTGCTTAGTTAGTTACTGTTTAATAATAAATTGTCCATTTCTACAATCTCTGCTACTCATAGCTCAGTTTTCGATCTAGGGCAGGAGTAGGGAACTCCGGTCCTCGAGAGCCGTATTCCAGTCGGGTTTTCAGGATTTCCTCAATGAATATGCATGGGATCTATTTGCATGCTCTGCTTTCAATGCATATTCATTGGGGAAATCCTGAAAACCCGACTGGAATACGGCTCTCGAGGACCGGAGTTCCCTACCCCTGATCTAGGGGGTACTTGGCTTGAAGAAGTTGGGAAGCACAGATTTAGGGAATCTGAGCTGTCAGGAGATGGCTGGACGTGTACTGGACTGTCCTCAGTCTTAGAACGGTACAAGCAAGCACAGACCATCAGCCTTCATCAATAAATCAATAGCTTGTAGGTTCGGTTCTGTGCTGAGAAACTCCAAACACTTTCTGCCTTCAGGAGTCAAAGAAACATTTCCCTGTCAGTAGGATGAAGTGCAATGAAAACGATGGCGGCAGAGGAGGGACTTGTCCGATGAACGGAGTTCCCAGAAGGAGAGATACGGAGGAGCTGCAGAGCGAGGACACTTGAAGGTCATTGAGAGGAGTTTGAACTGTTTGCCAGTGAAGTGAGGAGTAGTGTGGGTATAATGACCCTGGCGGAATATGAGGCGTAGTAAGGGGTGTGTGATCCGCCCCAGGCTCTATCTTGGTGAGAGTGCCGGCACCTGTCCTCCTCTCCGCCCTCCCTGCTCCTTTCCCACCCTCCCACTCCCATGTACCATTTCCCTTTTCCCATACTTCTGTAACACTCCTGGCACAAGCAGAATCTCCCAACCTGCTGTTGTGCCAGCTCTTCCTCTGATGTCACTTCCTGAACCCATACCTAGGAAGTGACATCAGAGAAAGAGCTGACACTAGCGCGACAGCAGAGGAAGAGGGCTAGAGGAAGAAGGCAGGGGCACCACCACCCCTGGCACCTCTCTCTCCTTCCCTACGCCACTGAATAGATTGACGTGGAGAGATACGGTGTAGAGGTAGACCAGTGAGAAGCACATCCAGACGAGAGTGTGGATGAGGGTTTTGGCAGCGTGCTCAGAAATCCAACTAATAGATCGTACATGGTATTTATCTAATACCATTGATGCTCTTAAATTCTTTCTTATTCTATGATTATTTATAACCAAGTTCAGGAACCTGAAACTGTTCTTCTGCCGATTTTTTATCGAAATGTTGAGTTAATTAGAGATTGGTTTCTTTTTCCTAAGAAAGACCCTATAGAAATTTCTCTCAATTTGTAAACAGAAGAGAGGAGGAGGAATCGATCTGATATATAAGGATTTTGCTAGAGAGATTAGCAGGTAAGGTTCAGGATTCCACGTGGATTCATTTTGACTGCCCACCAGGCAAATGGTTATGTGCAAGAGATGATTTATATGATTTGATTTTAAAACATACTCTTGATTCTTCTTCTCAGTTATTAGTGGAGGTCTTCCTAAGGGCGTGGCACCCCCCCCCCTCCTCTCCTTGCCACACGGGCGCCCCTTGCCTTCCCCCGAACCTTTTTTACTTCTCCGGCATGAGGTTTCTGTCCACGTCGGCATTGACACTCTCTCCGACATCACTTCCGGGACTGCTTCTGTTTGGTCAACTTTGCCAACTCAAATACTTTTTCATTTCAGAAATTTGATCTCAGTAGTTAATAATAGGTTAATATCTTTCTTTGCCTAAATTGATTCCATCCTATGTCTATCTTAGATCAATTAATCTAACTTCTTTTGCATGTTATCTGGCAATAGCGGAATATAAATAATTTAACTGTAATTGTCATTGAGGACAATGCCGCTTAATGGCTTACATCTTTATAAACTTTTATTTATTTAGTTTATAGCCCGGCCTCCCCACGAGCCCAGAACGGGTTATAATGATACGTACACAGTAGTTTTCAGCATCAATATCATACACGACATTTTACAGGAACAATAGCGAGCTAGATTACAGAAAATTGTGACGGGATATGATAATGCACATGTTAAGGGAAAGCTTTAGTGGATCTAAGAATAGTCTCTGCAAAAAGATAAGTGGATGACTTCTCTGTTTCTCTCTCCAGGGGTTTTAAGCTGTGTAAGTAGCAGTGCTAAATATGCAGGCCTAACCTTAAGCCAATAAGTTATCACGTAAGTTAGGAGAGTTATTTATGAATAAAGTTGCTCTCCCATTAAATTTAAGCTGCTGTCTCTCTTCATGTCGATAACTTCTGGATGGTCGTCAAGATATCCTAATATGGGAATGATCAATTTGTACCTAATTGCTAATATATATTACCATAAGGTACCAATATATCCCGCCAAAAGTTATCACTTTGATGGTCCCACATTTAAAAAGTAAAGATTTATGCAGTGAACCCTGTCATTAACCACACAGATTCTTTCCCTTTGTATCTTCTCCCTATGACGAGTTCAAATTAACAGCGCTAGAGAAAGCAGCGTATATCGGAGCTACCTTGGGGATGGGTTTCAGTAGGACGATTCCACTCTTTTTTGTGACAACCTGCTTAGTCTTCAGAAAATGATCAATAAGCAAAGGCACCGTTGGAAATAATTCTCCCTCTAAGCGGTACATGTTCTGCAAGAAAGGCACAGAGGATATGTCATAAATTATCTTCAATGTGCCAGAAAAGACACTGCTGTGCACTCATGGTTTAGCAGAGTCTTCTGTACATTTGACTTCACAGATACTGCGAAAACAGTGAGCAGGTAAGACCAAAACTCAAGAAAAGACTGCAGAAAACAGTGTACAAGTTGCAGGAACTTTATTAAAAATCAATAAAATATTTTCCATAAAGAGCCAAATTTCGTCAAGTAATATTAAACTTTTATTGATAATGACTGGAGTCGCCATTCAACATATAACAAGTAATTGAAAAAAATATAGTAGATTAAATTATACCTTTTGGTGGAATTCATTATGTCACATTTATAAAATGGAAAGCATAACTGCTATACAAAGAGGTAATTATAATAAATTTATAAAGATCTGGGGGCCACTGACAGCTTACTGTAATGAATAGATGCCGTTTTCTATTGGAAGTATATTTGCAAATGGGGGAGAGGGGGAGGGTGGGATGTCTAAATTATATGGAAGGTTTTAACTTATAAATAAGAGTATTTATATTTATATATTTTTGTTTAAATATGAATGGAATGGGTGGGTGGGAAGGGAATAAACTTATATATCTGAATATATTAAGAAAATTCAAGTGATGTATTTAATCTTAAATGTTTTATTAATTTATGTAAGTTTTAAAAAATGAATAAAGATTTAGAAAAAATAAAATAAAATATTTTCCATAAAGAGGCTCTCGTGTGCATGGGGACTGGACCCAACACTCCTTCAGGGGTGTTACTGCAAAACATGGTGAAATGTCAGTGAGACTGCCACACACTATCCTGGACCTTGTACATTCTGTCAGGCACTAGGGCAGGGCAGCAGGACATTTAGGATGATGACCTCTCGGTCCCACGGAGGGGTGAGAAGCGGAGCCAACATGTTTTGTTTGGTGTTCCGAGGTGCTGATATGGATCAGACCCTCCTCAGGATAGATGATTTGAATACATTTCACCCTCACGGGCTTAATGCCAAGATTGATTATAGTGGTTTTTTAATAAAATCTGAAATCTCATGTGACGCTGCTATCTACATTCATACGGTGTGGTTGATTCATTATTTGTTGAGAAACATTAGCCTTTTTCATATTATTTTCTAACGTAAAACCTTTTGCATTATTTGTATCTCCACTTAGTGAGGAGCCATGGCAGCTTCTTTATGGTTTAGCCATACCTCTACACGACATAGTATAGCGTGATTAGTTTTATTTCTATTTGCATTATTCATTAGCTCAGTTCCTCCTTTTAATGATGGACCAGGTGAGTTCCCTTTAATATTGGCTTATTTTTTACTTTTGGACATTGATTTTAACACAGAGATCTAGTTTCTGTTTTTGACCACGCCCACATGCCGACCCGATTTGATTTTCTCGCCTTGTAGATATATCTGTATGCAAAAGCAGTTTTATAAGTAAACTGGTCTCTTGGATTTACGTTTTTAAATGATTGAGATGTTTAAATCTTTATTGATTTTCAAACTTTGATAATGCAATACAATTGGTAAATCATAAATACTGCATAGAACGCACTAATAACTATAAAATTATTACATTAAACAGTCATTTACTCCTATACTCATCTTAATTATTAATACAATAATACATATGATGTGATTTCAATATTATAACTAAATAATTTAACTCCTCAAAGTACATTTCCCTCCTCCCATCCACCCACCCTCCCTGGATGTGTAAAGATTTCTTTATGCTTTTTTATGGGATATATTGATTAGACTCTAGCTTGGTATTTGGTATATCAGTCTCTTATTTGCAAATTGTTGGATCAATTTAATAACTATATAGCTACCATCTAGACACTGACCTTATGGAGGCAGGCTCTTTTCTTGAATGACCTTTTTATATGCATTTATTTTTGACTATTTTTTAATATATTTAATATTTATTTCATATTTATTTTTTGGCTTCTATAATGGTTTTATTTATTTGATACATTTGTTCTTTTGATATAGGTAGATCTTATATATGTTATTGATGCATTTACCTTTTTAATGTTTTATGATGCATTTCTTATATATATATATATATATATATATATACATATGGACATATCTAAAAACCATCATATACACATAAGATATATATCAATAACATATATAAGATCTACCTGGTTTTTAGATCTGTCCATTGGCTTTTTCAATGATGTTATGGTTTATATGTATTTCTCCTTTCACCTGCTTTTTCATATATACAGAATTTTATGTGTGTATGATTTATTTTAGATTTGTGTATCTTTATGATTATGTTTATTCATATTTTAGTTGTCCCCTGAGGAAGGCAACTCCACTTGCCGAAACCCGGATCCTGGTTGGGACTTTCCTAGGATCCCATTCACCTTGGACTTTTAATAGTCTTTTTAAAGACCTAGGACTTTTATACTGTTCACACATCCAGTGTTTTGAATAAATGTAACTATCGGTTGCCTCTTTTGTTGTACTTTTGTTTGGTGTTCCCAAATGCTCCACAATATTCTGCTGGGCTCTATGGACAGAATCATGTGACTTCAGGAGTCCAGGAAACATGTGCACACACTTTTGTAGAGGTCACCTGTTGTAGGGCTTGGGTACTGCCATATGTTGCTCCGAAGAACTTCAGAGAAACCACTAGCACAACGGTTTCCAAAAATGGTCTTGAAGGCACCCCAGCCAGTCAGGTTTTGAGAATAGTCATAATGAATATTCATGAGAGATATTTGCATGCACTGCCTCCACTGAATGCAATTCTCTCTCATGAATACTCGTTGTGGATAATCTGAAAACCTCCAAGACCTGGTTTGGGAACCACAACACTAGAATTACTTTAGGCCAGGTGTCCCCAAATCGATCCTCAAGAGCCACAACACAATTTCGGGGGAAGCTTTTCAAAGTGCGGGTTTTGAAAAGCTGTCTGTCTGCCAACTCTACAATGGATCCAGCAGTAATAGTTGCTGACTAGTTTGTAAAGTACAACCAGGAACCTAACTGTCTGTGAGCTTAACAGACTTGCTTCTCTGGCATAAAAGAATATGCAATAAAGTTGCCCAAATCTCTTGTATTAGCAAAGGCTTTTTTTCAACTGTTTCACCATTACTGCAGTGAGCAGATCCAGTACATTTTGATCTGCTGAGCTTGTACTAATACTCGCATCCTGTGTGGAAAGATCAGTAGCTGTACAAAATGGAAATTATAAGACTTTTATTAAAATATGGGAGCCATTGACATCTTTTTGTAATGTTTAAACACCAGTTTTTCTATTGAATTATACACCATAAATAATAGAGAGGGGGAAGGGTTCTTATTATTTTGCTCATTTTAATAATAATGGGGAAGTGGGGTGGGTTATGGGTTTATATATGCAATTTATGTTTTTCTTGATAGATTTACAAGTGATGTTTTCAATATTATGTATGGTCATATTTGTACACTTGTTAAAAGATTGAAAACGAATAAAGATTATTTAAAAAAAAAAAAATACTCACATCCTGGCACTGGATGATAAAATGCCTTGGCTGTCCTTCCCACAAGACCGAGAGCACAAGTTCTTTCTTGCCCTGGCTCTCTCGAACAAGGAATTCCCCATTGTTTAGCAGCAGCTCTAGGACTTCTGAGCGAGGGATGGCGCCATGGTACCAGTCCTGCTGGCACACAGGCTTCTGAACATCTGGGATCAAAGGCACAGGTGGAGGGAGCTGGAAAGTGCAAAGAGTGAAAACAAATAGATGAGAGAAACAGGCCTCCCACTGCTTACACCACCACGAGTAAAAGGGTACTGAAAGGAAACATTGCACATAACTAGACCACAGGTTCCTCACGTTAGCACACAAGTGATCTGAGAAAGGCTCTTGAACTCTGGGCTACCAGGAATTTCATTCAGAAAAATAAAAAAAATAAAGTAGAAGTTTAAAATTAAATTGGATGAAGGGGGATAAATATGGTCCCAAGAATTCCATTTACGTTAGGAACCACCATTTATTTCATCTCTATTTGATATATTCAAACATAATGGGGAGTCATATAGGGCCAGACAGTGGCCTAGCGAGGATGGGAGGTGCCCCCATGTGCCCTCCTCCCCGCAGCACACTTGTGCTCTCCCTTCCCACTTTCGTACCTCCTAAAGTCTTTGCCAGCGCGAGCCTTCTGCTTACGCTGGCTTTCTCTCTGACGTCACTTCCTGGCCCTGCGACCTGGAAATAGTTGCTCGCGCTGGCGAAGATTTAAAACAGGTACTGGGCGGTGGGGAAAGCACAGTTACTTACCGTAACAGGTGTTATCCAGGGACAGCAGGCATATATTCTCACATGTGGGTGACGTCATCTACGGAGCCCCGGCGCGGACAGCTTTTCAAGCAAACTTGATTGAAGTTTCAAGTTTGCACACTGCACCACGCATGTGCATGCCTTCTCGCCCACTAGAGGGCGCATCCCACCTCGTGGTCCTCAGTTCCATAACTAGCAAGGAAGCCATCCCCGGGGAGGCGGGCGGGTTGTGAGAATATATGCCTGCTGTCCCTGGATAACACCTGTTACGGTAAGTAACTGTGCTTTATCCCAGGACAAGCAGGCATGATATTCTCACATGTGGGTGACCTCCAAGCTAACCAAAGTAGGGCAGGTGGGAGGATGGCAATTTAGGAAAACAGATTTTGCAAAACTGACTGGCCAAACCGGCCGTCACTCCTGGATAGAGTGTCCAGACAGTAATGAGAGGTGAATGTATGAACCGAAGACCAAGTGGCAGCCTTACATATGTCCTCCATCGGAGTGGATCGGAGAAAGGCTATCGAAGCTGCCATTGCTCGGACCTTGTGCCCCGTGACTCGACCCGGGGGAGGAAGGCCAGCCTGAGCGTAGCAAAAGGAAATGCAAGCGGCCAACCAGTTAGACAGAGTGCGCTTGGAAACTGGATGCCCTAATCGATTGGGATCGAAGGACAAGAACAATTGAGGAACCTTCCGATGAGACCTGGTGCGTTGAAGATAATATGCCAACGCCCTCTTACAGTCAAGCGTGTGAAGCGCCGTCTCGCCAGGATGGGAGTGGGGCTTCGGGAAGAACACAGGAAGGACAATGGACTGATTGAGGTGGAAGTCAGAAACAACTTTAGGTAAAAACTTAGGATGGGTGCGGAGAACCACCTTGTCGTGATGAAAGACAGTGAAAGGAGGGTCCGCAACCAAGGCTTGCAACTCCCCAATCCGCCTGGCGGAGGTGAGGGCAATCAGAAACACAGCCTTCCAAGTCAGAAATTTCAAGAGGGACTTGCTGAGTGGCTCAAAAGGGGGTTTCATCAGTTGAGCCAGAACTACATTCAAATTCCACACGACAGACGGAGGCTTAAGAGGGGGGCAAACCCTGAGTAACCCTTTCATGAAGCGTGTCACCAAGGGATGGAGTGACAGAGGGCGTCCCTCCAGAGGTTGGTGGAAAGCAGAAATCGCACTGAGATGAACCCGCACCGAAGTGGTTTTCAAGCCAGAGCGCGACAAATGAAATAAATAGTCCAAAACCGAGGATACCGGAACTGATACCGGATCCAGGTGAAAAGACGAACACCAGGTGGAAAACCTGGTCCATTTCTGCGCATAGCAAAGCCTCGTCGAGATCTTGCGGGAGGCTTCCAACACCTCCCTCACCGATTGAGACAGGTCCGGAGGAGTCAGGGAACAAGAAACCAAGCTGTCAGGTGCAATGACTGCAGATTGGGATGTAACATGGATCCTTGACTCTGAGACAGCAGAGAAGGAGAGACAGGCAGGGGAAGAGGCTCCCTGGCACTGAGCTGGAGCAGCAGGGAGAACCAGTGCTGACGCGGCCACCGAGGTGCTATGAGAATCATCGTGGCCGTGGACGATTTTAGGTGTACCAACGTTCGCATGATCAGAGGGAACGGAGGGAATGCATACAGGAACCTCCCTTCCCAGTCTAGTAGGAAGGCATCCGCTTCCAGACGGTCCCGCGAGTACATCCGAGAACAATATAGTGGTAGTTTGTGTGTCTCCGGAGAGGCAAACAGATCCACCTGTGGCGTTCCCCAGCGAGCGAAAACCTCGCGCAGAACTGCTGAGTGTAGGCTCCACTCGTGCGGTTGCAGAAGTCGACTGAGTTTGTCCGCCAGGCAATTCCGTTCTCCTTGGATGTAGACCGCCCGGAGGAAGATGTTCCGGGAGGCCGCCCACTCCCACAGGCGGAGAGCCTCGGAACAGAGGGGCCAAGACCCCGTTCCCCCCTGCTTGTTCACATAGTACATTGCCACCTGGTTGTCCGTGCGGACGAGGACTACCTGGTCCTGCAATATGTGAACGAAGGTTCGAAGTGCTAGGAAGATGGCCCGCAGCTCCAGCACGTTGATATGACAGCGACGGTCTTCTGCCGACCACAGGCCCTGCGTGCGAAGACCGTCGAGATGGGCTCCCCACGCATACTCCGAGGAGTCCGTGGTCAGGACCTTGCGAAAAGGCGGAGTGCGGAACAGTAGCCCCATGGACAGATTTGAAGAGTCTGTCCACCAACGCAGCGATTTCCGCAAAAGCGGAGTCACCGAAATGAGGCGAGACACCGGGTCGCACTCCTGACGCCACTGGGACGCGAGGGTCCACTGAGGGATCCTCAGATGTAGCCTCGCAAACGGCGTGACATGTACCGTTGAGGCCATATGGCCCAGCAGCATCATCATGTGCTTGGCCGACACCCTCGATAGTTGAGAGACCTGGCGGCTCATCCGTACCAAGGCTTCCAACCGCTGGGTCGGCAGGTAGGAGCGCAGGCGCACCGTGTCCAGCACCGCACCTATGAATTGAAGAGACTGAGACGGCCTCAACTGAGACTTTGGAAAGTTTATCTCGAACCCGAGAGTTTGCAGGAAGGCAATAGACTGTCGGGTCGCTGAGATAACCCCCTCCCTGGTCGGGGCTTTGATGAGCCAATCGTCCAGGTAAGGGAACACATGGAGTCCACGTGACCTCAGGGCTGCTGCAACCACCACCATGCACTTCGTGAATACTCGTGGGGACGCGGCCAGGCCGAAGGGCAGTACCCTGTACTGGAGGTGGAGGTCCCCCACCTGGAATCGTAAGAATCTTCGGCAGGCGGGGTGCACCGGAACATGGGTGTATGCTTCCTTCAGGTCGAGGGAGCACATCCAGTCCCCTTCCTCCAAGAGAGGATACAAAACCGGGAGAGATAGCATTCGAAACTTCTCCCGGGCCAGGAATTTGTTGAGCTTCCTGAGGTCCAGTATGGGGCGCAGGTCCCCGGTCTTTTTTGGAACTAAAAAGTAGCGGGAGTAAAACCCCGTACCCCACTGGTCCTTGGGGACCGGCTCGACCGCCCGAAGCTTCAAGAGAGCTTTGGCTTCGGTTATAAGGGTCGGTAGCTGCGAACGATTGCAGGGGACTAAACTTGGGGGACTGTCCGGCGGCGAGGACACAAAGTTGAGCGAGTAGCCCTCGGAGACGATCCGGAGCACCCAAGCGTCTGAGGTAATCCCGGTCCATGCCTCCAGGAAGGACCGAAGACGGCCCCCGATAGGAAGGGGTTCCTGTGAAAGTGCGGAGGGGAACCCGCCCCGTCCGCTCAGCCCGTCAAAAGGAAGGCGCGGGCTTAGAAGGGCCCTGCGCCGGGGCTTGGGTTTGTCCCCCTCTGCCTCGCTGAGACGGACGTCTCGGAGGCGGTCTCGAGAAAGCCGGGGTCGACTTCTGAGGGTATCGGCGCGGCGGAGGCCGAAAGGGTTTCTGCGGCGGGGGCCTAGGTTTGGGGCGGACCAGGGATGCTAGAGAGCGCTCCTGCTCCGACAAGCGCTTGGTCGCCGCATCCAATGACTCGTCAAATAACTCGGACCCCACACAAGGCAAGTCTGCAAGGCGTTCCTGCAGGTTTGGGTCCATGTCGAGGGTGCGAAGCCAGGCCAAGCGGCGCATGGCCACTGCGAGGGCCGACACCCTCGAAACCAGCTCAAAGGCGTCGTACACTGCATGGAATAGGTACAACCGCAATTGGGACAGGTTGGACATAAACTTATCGAATCCTGCTCTTTGGGAGTCCGGTAACGAGTTTCGATATTGAGGGAGGTCCTTCACCATACCACGCAAATAGGAGGAAAAGGTGAAGGCGTAATTTAGAACCCTGGTGGCCATCAGGGAATTTGAATAGAGGCGACGGCCAAACTTGTCCAGGGTCCGCCCCTCCCTGCCTGGTGGAACCGCCGCAGAAACCCGTGAGGGCTGTGATTTTTTTTAGAGCAGACTCCACCAGAAGAGACTGGTGTGAGAGCTGCGCCTTATCGAACCCTTTAGGAGGAATCGTCCTATACTTCGATTCCATTTTTGAAGGTACAGACGTGACTGTAAGAGGGTTTGACAAGTTCTTCAGCCAGGTCTGCAAAAGGACACTGTTGAGAGGGAGTCTAGGCACCTCTCTAGGAGGAGTGGGGAGGTCCTGTTCCTCCAAAAATTCTTTGGAATACCGAGAACTTACCATCAGGTCAATCCCCAGGGCTTGGGCCATGTCCTGAACGAAGGATGAAAACGAGGACGGCCTAGCCTGGGGAGACGGGGTTCTCGACCGCCCCACCGAGGAGAGGGGGGAGGCCTCATGGGAATAATGAGGATCCCTAACAGATCCCGAGTCCCAGGATCCCCTCTCGAGGGCCCTCGAGGGGGAAGGGGAAGTTGTCCTCCTCGCAGAACCCTTGGGTGAGGACCCCGGGGTTCGTGGGACACTCTCCCGTTTCCTCGGCGAGGCGGCCCGGGAAGACTTCCCACGAGGTGAGCGGAGGAGCCTCGGGTTGTCGAGGCGCAACTCCGACACCTGCAGCGCCTCGCCCCCGAACGACGAGGAACGGTCGCGCCGAGGCGAGCCTCGGGGCCGCTTAGACTTCCTCGATCGACGCCCCGTCCGAGGTCGCGTCGAGGGCGAGGCGTGCCTGGAAGACCCGGAGGAAGAGGAGGAAAGACGGCGCACTCTGCGCAACTTTTCTTTGGGCCTTACACTCCGCTCAGGGGGTTCCCCCGAGGTCGAGGTCCGGGGCGGGGCCGAGACCGAGGTGAACGGGGCCACAGTACCCGAGACCAAGGTCGCCGAGGCCGGGGCTCCCGTGGTCGAGGGAGCCGAGGCTGGGGCCTCCGAGACCGAAGGCGCCGAGGTCGAGGCCGCCGGAACCGCAACACGTTGCAACACTTCCAGGGCTCCCGACAGCTCCGATGAGATCAGAGCTCGGAGGAGATCCTGGAAGGCCGGAATCCCCACGAAGGTGGGGAGTTCCGGGTCCGGGGCACACTCCCTGGAGGGCGACCTCGGTCTCGAGTATTCCCTCGGGGTGTGCGGAGTCGAGGTCCGATGCGGGGCCGGGGTCGACCCACCCGCCTTGGCCTGACTCGAGGATGGCTTCTTTGCTGAAGGGGATGGAACAGAGGACTTACCCGAAGCTTGCTTCACGGACGACGCCCCCGAGGACGCCGAGGCCGAGGTCAAGGCCGGGGCCGAAGCCGACGTCGAGGCCTTAGGCGGCGCGTCGACGGCGAACAATTCCGCCATTCTGGCCTTGCGGCGACGGAGGGCCCTGTTTTGGAAGGTAGCACAGCGATCGCACGACTCTGTCGGATGTTCGGGCCCAAGACAGACAATGCACCACCGGTGAGGGTCAGTGATGGAAAGCAACCTCTCACACCGGCTGCACTTTTTGAATCCCGTAACAGGACGGGACATCCACGAAGAAAAAGAAGAAGGCCGGGAACGTACCGACGTCCCGCGGCCACGGCTTCCGGGAGCCCCCGGAGCCAGACGAAAAACGAAATACTTTTTTTTTTTTGAAAAGAACCGAAAAGAAAAACAGCACCGCGAACTAATTCGATGGAAAAACAAACTAAACGCGGCAGCTAGAAGGCAAAAACACTGGAGCTCAGATCCACAGGGCTTTCTTGCTCCGCGGAAAAAATTGAACTGAGGACCACGAGGTGGGATGCGCCCTCTAGTGGGCGAGAAGGCATGCACATGCGTGGTGCAGTGTGCAAACTTGAAACTTCAATCAAGTTTGCTTGAAAAGCTGTCCGCGCCGGGGCTCCGTAGATGACGTCACCCACATGTGAGAATATCATGCCTGCTTGTCCTGGGATAAGGAAGGGTACGAGCATGGCATGGGAGGGCGGAAAGGTGCAGGTGCTCCCACCAAGATGGCGCCTGGACCGGTCTGCCCTGCCCCCCCTTACTATGCCACTGGGGCCAGATTCTATAAACAGCACCTCTGTGTTGCTAGGAGCCCTGATTGTGAATGCCTAACTATAATCCACGCACAACCCAAATTATGTTAATCAGCTTAAATAATGGGGTATTGGCCATGCCGATGAAATTGATAAACTTTTTTTTTTTTTTTTTAAATTAAACAATTAAGATTTCCATATGGAACTCGGAGTGGCACCTGAAAAGTAGGCATGGTTGACTTAGGCATCACGAGGCATCCAAGTTATGTGTCGGTAAAACCTGGCCTAATGTACCGGCACCTACCTCAATGGCACCACTTAGGTATGAATCTACAAGCAGTACTGAGAGGTTAATTGACAACTGTTTATAGAAACTGGCCCATAATGCCTTTCACCCTAACTAGCTCTCAATGTGCTTTGCAATTTCATATTTCAAGAAGAAATTATTCAGTCAGCTCTAGGGGGCCAATTTTTACATGATTTGCAATATGTTTTATTCTCCTCGTTATGTTTTTGGGTTTTTTATTATATGTTATTTTCTTCCTTGCACAGTTAATAGGCGGGTTATAAATGAAATAAATGTACTAACCATGAAATTTCCCATGGATTGGTGCCTGTTTTTGGCAAAAGTTTGTTACATAAGCAAATAAGCTCTACAGCAAATTTTTACCAGAAATGTGGCTACAGGCCTGGTGTCAGTTTTTAAGGCAAAGTGAGACCTTGAAAAGAAGATTGCGCTGGAAGCAAAAACAAATAGTAATAACTTTTATAGGTATATTAAAAGCAAAGAGCCAGGAACAGAATCAGTTGGACTGCTAGATGACCAAGGGGTAAAAGGGACTCTCAGGGAAGACAAGGCCATAGCAGAAATATTAACACCCCCCCCCTTTTTACAAAACCGTAACAGCCGCGCACTGAATGCTGTGCGCTGCTCCGACACTCATAGAGTTCCTATGAGTGTTGGAGCAGTGTACCGGAAGATGTAGGGGAGATACTGATGCCAGAAATGGTATTCAATGCTGATCAACCAGAAAAACTGAAATAAATCTCTGTAACACTAGAAGATATAATGGATTGATTTGACAAATTGAACAGTAGTAAATTGCCTGGACCAGATGGTAAACATCCCAGAGTGCTGATAGAACTGAAAACTGCAGAGCTATTGTTAAAAATTTATTTTTAAAATCATGCATAGTACCGGAAGACTGGAAGGTGGCCAACATGATACTAATTTTTAAAAAGGGTTCCAGAAGTGATCCAGGAAATTATAGACTGGGGAGTCTGACGTCAATGCCAGGCAAAATGGTAGAGCCTATTATAAAGAACAAAATAACAGAACATATCCGTAAGTATGGATTAATGAGAGGAAGCCAACATGGTTTTAGTCAAGGGAAAGCTTGCCTCACCGAACTACTGCATTTCTTTGAAGGGGTGAATGAACACGGTTGATATTGTGTATTTGGATTTTCAAAAGGCATTTGATAAGGTACCTCATGAAAGACTTCTGAGGAAATTAGAAAGTCATGGGATAGGAGGTAATGCCTTTTATGGATTAAGAACTGGTTGAAAGACAGAAAACAGAGAGTGGTTTTGTAAATAGTGGGGTTAGCCAGAGAAGGGTTTCCTCCCCAATGGGGTTCCTCGGCTTTTCCTCCTTTGTGAATGCAATTTGTGATGTTTGGTTCTGCTTTTGTACGTTCACAGCTGCTTTTTGATATTGTGTTTGATTAACTTTTGCTGTGGGAGACTTTGTTTCATTTTTGATTATTATTAAATAGTGGGGTTCCCCAGGGGTCTGTGTTGGGACTGCTGCTTTTTGACATACAGTCAAACCTCGGTTTGCAAGTAATCCAGTTTGCGAGTGTTTTGCAAGATGAGCAAAACATTCTCGCAAATCTTGTCTCGCAAACCGAGTGTTGATTCGATTTGCGAACACCCCCTCCCCTCCGATAACCGGCATCGCTCCCCCTCCACTCACACAAGCCCCCAAGCGAACTGCCCCCCCCCCCCTCGCGAGAACAACTTCAAACCTAACCCCCCGTCTGGCACCGGCACGCAGCCTACAAGACGTGCCGGTGCCGCTTGAAGAAGTTCCTGCCTCTGCTGGGCCTTGAGCATGCATCTGCGCATGCTCAAGGCCATCTAGTTCTCCCTCTCACCGAGATTCTACTAGTAAAATGATGGGTGATCCAGTGAGGAAGTAGTATATAAAGCCTGACACAATGAACATGTTTAAGTGTTAGTTGGTAAAGTCAAACCTTGGTTTACGAGTGCACTGGTTTGCGAGTGCTTTTCAAGACGAGCAAAACATTCGCAAAATCAGCGCCTCGGAAACCGAGCTTGACTCGATTTACGAGCGCTCCCCCCTGCGATCCCGGATCCCGCCCCCGCTCGCATAGCTCCCCACCCCGGCGATCCTACATCCCACGCCAAGCACCCAAATAGCATCCCTTACCCCGATTTGGCACCAGCACCAACACACAGGACATGCCGGTGCCCGAAGATCCTCCCTCTTGGCTGGGCTGGGCTGGGCCTTGAGCATTTGCACATGCTCAAGGCCTTCTGGTCTCGCTCTCTCCGAGATTCTTGGATCGCAGAGGGGGATGCCGGATTGGGGGGGGGTATGGAGCAGCACCAGTGGCCTCGGAGGGGGGGGGGGGAACGGAGCAGCGCCGATGGCCTCGAGGAGGGGGAACATATCAAGCGAGTTTCCATTCATTCCTATGGGGAAACTCGCTTTGATATACGAGCAATTTGGTTTACGAGCATACTTCTGGAACGAATTATGCTCGTAAACCAAGGTTCCACTGTACTTCTGACGATCCATAAATGCTATAAACATTCAATGTGAAGAGAGTTAAGAGGGGTTTGGAAGAATATATACCCTTCTGGTTGAAAGTATGTCTCCAAAGGACAACATTTTTGAAAGAAACAGTGACAGATGCCTTGAATGCCTTTTTATACGAGGTGATAGAGAAAAAATTCATAATAGAAGTAAAAAGAAAAGTGTGGCCTAAATACAGAGGATCCCTTATGGCCAGAGGATCGTTCGACACAGTGGTTACAGTCAGTGGGGTAGCTGGGACTCAGTGGGCCCTGGGCAAGAGCTCGGGGTTGGGGCCCCCCACGGGTTTGGAACCCCATGCACTCAGCTACTTACCCATCCATGGGGTCCTCCACAGCTACAATGTCAACAATGCTAAAAGCTGCCACTCCAACCAGTGAGACCTTTTCTTTGCTGCGTCACGCCCACCAGAAGTTGCATCAGTATGGTGGGACATGGCAGAGGATAGGTCCTGCCTGTCAGGAAGGCAGCCTTTAGCACGGTCTCCAATCGACCCAGTGGGTGGGTAAGTAGCAGAGTGTAGGGGGCAGGGAAGTGCTGGACCTTGGCACACAAGAGGGCTCAGCTGCAGGTGGCCTGGGCATTTTGTTGGACTTTGTACAGTCACAAAGAAAACAGTCCCTGATCAAAAGAGCTTACAATCTAAACCGCCAAGACAGACAAATAGGATGTCATGGATACAGTTAAGGGGAACGGTTAATCTGCTGGCTGGGTTGGAGGGCAGAGGGGAGTATAGGATAATGAAGCCATTATGACATCACTGATGAACATAAGAACATAAGTAATCTAACTCCTATTCCAATAACTAAATCAACGACTCAAACAATATGGCTCAATCCAAAGATCAAAGTTGGCGGTTTTAAAATTATCTGGAAACATTGGATGATTACTGGAATTCGGATTTTAGAAGATGTAATAAATAAAGGTAAACTGCTTGAATTTTCACAATTACAAAATAAATTCGGTTTGAATAAATCACAATATTTCAGATGGATGCAATTGAAGCAGGCCATTCAGGTAGGGTTCCCTGAATGGAAAAATCTTAATAACTATCATAGTATGGAATTCTTATGTTTTCAGATAGATTCCATGGGTCACCAGGCCGCAATGTGGTATAAATTAATATCTGGATTCGTACATAAAAAGAAAAAAAATGGTCTTAGAGATATTTGGAGCATTGAGATTAAGCATCAGATTAATGCATCTCAATGGCCACGACTTTGGTCTTGGAGGTTAAAATGCACATTGTCAGCCTCTATGAGACAAACTTGGTTTTTTTATTTTACATAGAGCTTTATGGACCCCTACACGTTTACATAGAATAGATAGCTCTAAGTCTAATAGATGCTGGCATTGTCATCTTGAAGCAGGGACATTAGATCATCTTTTATTCTATTGTCCATTCATATTAATATTTTGGAAATCAATTTGGGCTCAAATTAATAGGATGTTAGAAAATCCGGTAGCCTTGACATATGATACGATTTTGTTTGGTACTGCAATGAGAGCTCGAAGTCAAATTTCATCAAATAACAATAAACTTTTATTTATATTGACTGGAGTAGCAGTACAGCAAATTACACATAATTGGAAAAATTATGACAGATTGAACTATAATTTTTGGTGGAACTCAGTTTGCCATATATATAAGATGGAGCGTACATTTGCAACACAAAAAGGATATATGGATAAGTTCAAGAAGATTTGGGGACCATTAACAGATTTTTGCAATGACTGATTTTAATTTTTTCCCATAATAAGATAATGGTTAAAGAAGGGAGGGAGGGAAGGGGTAAATCATTTATTCTCTTTATTATACATTATAAAAAATATATCATAATGAATGAATGATAGTCCTATGAGAAATTAATGTGATAAAGGGAGGGAAAAGGGTTCATAATTAAATAATAATTGATAAAATCATTATAATATATATGTTATATAAATTCATAAGAAAAATAATATAAAATATGGTTTATATAAAATACATTATAGAGATATCAAGTGTATTGTTAAGATAAATATATGGAAAATTTATAACACTTGTTGATATGTGAAAAAAATCAATAAAAAACTTAAAAACCAAAAAAAAAAAGAAGTTGCCTCCGCTGAGGCAGACCAGAGGTCCATCTCGCCCAGCGGTCCGCTCCCGCCCATCAGGCCCATTGCCTGAGCAGTGGTCCCAGACTATCCCTAAAACTACCTCTACTCCTATCTGTACCCCTCAATTCCTTTATCCTCTAGGAACCTATCCAAACCTTCTTTGAGGTTGGCTCTTATTGGTGGAATGAAGCATTATGACATCACAATCTCAGCAGTTTGTTGGTTGTGCATAGAAAATGAGAGGTCAGAATTGAAGATGACTCCAAGGTGCAAGCAGTGTTTTACTACTTGGGACCTAGCTAGGAGCTTGGGACCTTGGCTGTCCCAGTGTGGCAATTCGTATGTTCTTATGTATGTGAATGTTCCCAAAATGGACAAATCCAAAGGGTCAGACATTTTTTGGTGCTTACCTGCCATCATTTACCAAATTATTATTATGTTACATGTCAGTAAACTGAGACATCTGAGGATGAATGCATACACTCAGGTCATGCGATGAGCAGGACATAAGAACTTGAGAGCCTACATCTTTGCTGGCTTAAATCACATCAACAGACCACACTGGAGAACCAGCCTCCACACTGCTAGCGAAGTCATTTGCTCTTCATGAATTATTATAGCAAAGGAGCATTAGGTTTTCTTTTTTTTTTTAATTTCTTTATTCATTTTTTCATATTACAACAAGTGTATCGGAAAAATACATATAATCTTATAAACACACACTTGATTTTCCTTCATGAATACTTTAAGTACAATATATCATATTTATATTCATATTTTATAATGTTTTAGATAATATGTAAATCATTTAATATGTATGACAAATACAAATAAAATAACCCCCCCCAGCCCTCCCTTCGTATTTCAGAAACTCTAACCTAATACTTAAAAATACATTAATTAATTCATACATATTGTAAGGTAGATAAAATAATACCCACCCACATCCCCACTTACGAAATCTCTTATTATGGGAAAATGTTATTAATCATTACAAAAATCTGCTAATGGTCTCCAAATCTTCAGAAATTTACCAAAATAACCTTTCTGTGTTGCTATTGTGCGCTCCATTTTATATATATGGCAAACCGAATTCCACCAAAAGTTATAACTTAATCTGTCATAATTTTTCCAGTTACATGTTATTTGTTGAATTGCTACTCCAGTCAATATGAATAAAAGTTTGGATTGAGCATTAGGTTTTCTAGTGCAAGCAATCGTCAGATAAATGAGAAGGGGCTGCCCCTGTGTTCTGGCATCTAGATCTTGCCAACACATCCCACGCTTAGCCAAGCCATAATCTCAAGGTAGCCCATACATAGGTAGGGTGGGGTTGGGATATATGATGTTTGTTAATTGATTTATTATTAGTGGATGGGGTGGGTGGGGAGGGATTCTTTTATACTTTAATGATTATAAGTAAGATTGTCAAATGGTTTGTAAAAGGTTTTTGTTTTGTTTTTTTATTGAATATTATACACTTGTTGTAAGATGTAAAAAAAAAAAAAAGAGTTGGCTCCCTGTGAAACATCAGGGTCACTAGGGTTTGGGAAAATCATGAGTATGAGAAATGTTGGCTCTGGAATGATGGAGGGAGAGGAACATTTGTACCACTGCGGGGTGACCACTCCTTGCATCAAATGGCACCAAGTGGTTTAACTTTGAAAGAATGTTTCCTTCCAGCCCTTCACATTCTCCAAAGGCCATGTAACAGAAAGAAATGTATTATTATTAGGTCTTGAAATGGAGAAAAGAAAAAAGCCAAACCAAAATGAAACCACTTCCTGTTGCACAGCCTGCAGAGGACATGCTGGTCTGCACTGGGGACAGTCACATCCCCAACCTGGAATGGAATTCTTGCAGTGGAGGCGTGGCCTAGTGGTTAGAGCTGCTGCCTCAGCACCCTGAGGTTGCAGGTTCAATCCCAGGACTCTTCCTTGTGACCCTCTATTGCCCCAGGTTAAGATTGTGAGCTATTCAAGGTAAACTACATTTGGAATATATATATATATATAAATTTTCACTTCTCGCTTGGGATAGTTGTTTGATGTACTATTTCTCCTTTGGGAAAAGAGGCGTAAAAAGGAGCGAGAAGAGTCCAAAGAGAGGAAAAAGAAAACAAGTTTTACTCACAGAGATTTTGGGACGGAAGATTCCTGAGATGTGGTTCTTTATCGCTTCCAGAGTTTGATGTTTACCTGTTTCCCTTTCCTAGAAGAACAAAAATAAAAGAATTCCACCTTCTAATGAATGCTTCTTAACTCAGTCCTTGGGATCCACCCAGCCAGTTAGCGTTTCAGGATATCCACAATGACTATGCATGAGTTGGGTTACCAGACGTCCAAATTTCCCGAGATGTCCGGATGGCTTTTCAAATCCCGGCACTTTGCCTAGGTTTTGAAAAGAAATCAAATTGGTAGGAGGCATCCGTGCATGTGTACCATCATCACATCTCATCCATGCATGCGCAGATGCCTTCCTGCCTCATGAACAGGCAGCAGGGGGCAGAGCTGGGGCGTAACAGGGCGGGAATGGTTGGAGCTGGGCAGGTTGTGGGGGCGGGTCTAGATTTTACTGACGTAACATCTGGTAACCCTATGCATGAGATAATTTGCATACCAAGGAGGCAGTGCCATGCAAATCTCTCTCATGCATATTCATTGTGGGAATCTTTTTTTAAAAAACATTTTTTGTTGTTTTTTAAATTGTTTATTCATTTTATATTTTACATCAAGTGCACAGAAGATATATTTAATGTGGGGATGGGGAGGTATGTTATGTGATTTAATGGGTTTATTCCTGAGGAATGGGATGGGTGGGGGAGGGGTCTTTTTATATGCATTTGACAATAATTGTTAGAATGTCAAGTGATTTGTACGAATTATCTGATTGAATATTGTACACTTGTTGCAAGAGTTAAAACTGAATAAAGAATTTTAAAAAACCCAAAACATTTTAACTTAAATACATCACTTGAAAATCCACAATTTTTCACCTTAAATTAAATTTATCTCTTCCCCACCCATCATTCAAGGAGAAATTAGGTTCTTACCTGCTAATTTACTTTCTTTTAGCTTCTCCAGACCAATAGAGGTTAATCTTTACGAATGGGTATATATCCAATCATGACCAGCAGGTGGAGACTGAAAACAAAACTGTGGGACAGTATATAATATACTCCCTTCTCTATTTACCTCAGTCTGTCGAATAGCCAAGCAGAACTAAGAACTGGAAAACAGAAAGAAAACAATACTCCGAACAGGAGTAACAAATAACATACCCAAATGCTGTTGGAAAATGCAGAGGAGAAATACCAGAAGGAAAATGTCCCCACAGCTCGCCAGCTAAGCCAGCCGAGCCACAGCCGCTGTTCTTTAATTCTCCCCGGCCCTAGAAAAATACTAGAACCCGCAGCAAAAAACAAAAACTGCCCGCGAAACAGCCCCAAACACAACAACAATAGACAGGGTGGGGACCTCTACTGGTCTGGAGAAGCTAAAAGAAAGTAAATTAGCAGGTAAGAACCTAATTTCTCCTTCTTTAGCACTCTCCAGACCAGTAGAGGTTAATCTTTACGAATGGGACGTACCAAAGCAGTCCCTCACACGGGCGGGACCCCCGAAGGCCCGACACCAGAACACACACACCGAACACCGCGTCCTGACGCGCCAGAACATCTACCCGAAAGAGTCTGACAAAGGAATACAAGGAAGACCAAACCGCAGCCGTACAAATGTCCACTGGAGGCACGAGCGACGACTCAGCCCAAGAAGCCGCCTGACCCCGAGTAGAATGAGCTTTGAGAAACTCCGGAACGGGCTGCTGCCCCAGAAGAGAAGCGGAAGCAAAAGTCTCCTTGATTTAGCATGCAATAGTAGCCCTAGAAGCGCCAGCCCCCCTAAGAGGACCAGTCAGAAGGACAAAGAGATGATTTTATTTCCTGATCTCCTGGGTCACATAAGAGCGAAGGACCTGACCAACATCCAACATGCTCAGCTGACTTTGCTCAGAAGAGCCCTCCCAACTACCCAAGACCGGGAGGACCACAGATTGATTGACATGAAAAGGAAAAACTACTATTGGCAGAAAAGGAAGGAACAGGCCTCAAGACAACCTGCTCCCTAGAAAACTCCAAGAAGGGAGCCCTACAAGAGAAAGCATGTAGCTCAGAAACACGCCTAGCGGAAGAAATGTCCACCAAAAAGACCGTCTTCAGAGGAAGGTCCTTCAAAGAGCAGCCGCCCAACGGTTCGAAGGGCGGGTGCATCAGAATAGAGAGAACCAGACTGAGATTCCAAGAGGGAATAGAGGACCGCACGGGAAGCCTGAGCACCTTGGCCGCCCGCAAAAAGCGAATCACATCAGGAATGGCTGTCAAACGCTGATCCGTCACAAACCCCCGAAAGGCTGACAAGGCCACAAGCTGAACCCGGAGAGAAGCCGAAGCCAAGCCTCTATCCAGGCCATCTTGCAAGAACTCTAAGAAGTTAGGCACAGAAACGCGAAGAGAGACCACTCCCCGCAACTGGCACCACCCCTCAAAGAAGTGCCAAATCCACACAGAAGCCTGAGAGGTAGAAAGCCTCCAGGACCCCAAGAGTGTAGAAATCACCCTATCTGAATACCCCTTCTTACCAAGGCGACCCCTTTCAAAAGCCAAGCCGTAAGACAGAAGGGAGACGGGTCGAACATGGGAATGGGACCCTGCGTCAGAAGGTCGTCCAAGGGAGGCAGAGGAAGAGGATCCGCCACCAGAGTGTCACCAGATCTGCGTATCACGGATGTCGAGGCCAATCTGGAGCCACCAGAACCACCAGACCCGGATGGCGAACAATGCGGAGAAGAACTCTGCCCACTAATGGCCACGGAGGGAACCTGCACAACAGCCCCTCTGTTGGCCATGGTTGAACCAGAGCATCCAGACCCTCGGCCAGTCCATCCCTGCGACGACTGAAGAAGCGGAACACCTTGGCCTTGCCACTCGTGGCCGACAGGTCCATCAGGGACTGACCCCAAGCCGGCATTATCAACTGAAGAGCCACAGGGCTGAGACACCACTCTCTGTGATCTAAGATGTGACTTAGGAAGTTCGCCTGAACAACCTCTACCCCGGCCATGTTAGAGGCCGAGAGGTCCAGAAGGCGTGACTCCGCCCCAAAGCATGAGCCGAGCCGCCTCCTCCGCCACCTGAGCGCTCTTGGTGCCTCAACGATTGACATAAGCCACCGCTGTGGCAATGTCAGACCGGACTCTGACCGACTTGCCCTTCAAGCGGGAGCGGAAGGCTAATAGCGCCAGAGGGACGGCTCTGGTCTCCAACATGTTGATTGACCAGGATGCTTCCTCCATGGACCAGGTGCCCCTAGACACTGAGCCCCCCCAACCGAGGAGATTGGCATCCGAGAGAAGCACCGTCCACTGCGATAGGTCCAGACTCATCCTCTGGACCAGATGAGAGGTCTGGAGCCACCAAAGAAGACTGCAGCGCGTCAAGCCTCACAGAGGGACAGGGACCTCCAAATTGAGCCACTGGGATGACCATCTACGGAGCCGAGCATACTGAAGAGACATGTGGGCCCACCACACAACATCCAGGAACGCTGCCATCGACCCCAAGACTTGGAGGAAATCCTGCGCCCGAGGACACCGGGACGCCAAAAGAAGGCGAATCTGAGATTGCAATTTGCTTACCCGGGCCTCTGGAAGGAAGACCTTCCCCAAGGAGGTGTCGAACAGAACTCCAAGGTACTCCAGATACTGAGCGGGGACCAACCGACTCTTGAAAAGGTTGACCACCCAGCCCAGCGACCGGAGCAACTCAACCACCCGAGCCGTAACTCGGGCGCTCTCCTGCAACGACTTCGCCCGAAACAACCAGTCATCCCAGAAGGGGTGCACCAGAATGCCCTCTGACTGCAATGCCACCGTGACGACCACCAACAACTTGGCGAACGTCCGGGGAGTCGTGGCAGGCCCAAGGGAAGCACCCAGAACTGATAGTGCAGACCCAATATCGCCAAGCAAAGAAAGAGCTGAGGAGCGGCCCGAATGGAAACAGGCAAGTAGACCTCCGCCAGAGCGAGAAAAGTCAGGAACTCCCCCGGCTGAACCGCCAGAAGGACAGACTGCAGTGTGTCCATGCGAATAAAAGGGAATTCTGAGAGTCCTGTTGACCTCAGGTTAAACCAAGGATGGGCCGAAAGGTCCCCTTCCCTTTAGGGCCCCATAAAGGAAATGGCGTACCAGCCGATACCGCACTCCTGAGGGGACACTGGACAACTGCTTAGAGATCTAGCAAGTGCTGAAGGGTCTGGCGAAAGGCTAGCGTCTCCCATGCCACCTGACATGGAAAGGCTAGATATGATCCGGCAGAGAGCGGATAAAATTCAAGTACATAACCGTCCCGCACCACCACCAGGACCCACTGATCGAACGTGATCTTGGCCCACTTTGGAAACAAGTTGCGAAGCCGGGCACCCCCGGGAACCAAAGGGGGCGCCGGCAAAGAGACATCGCGCAGGACGGGCAGCAGGGGAACCGGGGGGGAAACTCCCAGCCCCCCGACGGGCCCCCTGAAAAAGACTGCATGCGCTAAGCCAACCGACCCCGGGGAAAAACCGGAAGCCTGGAAAGAAGCAGTCCCATGCCCAAGGCGAAACTTGCGAAATTCCCGCAGACGCCCCCGGGCAATGCCAACCCGAGAAGCCGGGCGGGCACGATCCTCAGGTAGACGGGGCACCTCCGGGTCCCTCAGAGTCTGAACCACCGGATCTAAGTCCTCTCTAAACAAAAAACAACCCCCGAAAGGGAAATTTTGGGAAGTTCAGTTTTGGACGCGGCAACCGCCGACCAAGCGCGAAGCCACAAGGTACAGCGTGCGGCCACCAAAAGACCCAGACTTAGCAGCACCAAGTCACAAAGAACAACCGAGAGGAACGAGGCAGTCATCTCAAACTTCACCACCTCCAGATCCACTAAGGACCAGTCATCAGGCTCACGATCCAGGACATGCTCAGACCACCGAAACACGGTGCGAGCCACCAGCCCCACACAAATAGCTGCCGGGACCCCCAAGGCAGAGACATTAAAATTATACTTAAGAAGTGTCTCTAACGTACGCTCCTCAGAGACCCTAAGAGCAGATCCATCCATAACAGGCACGGTATGCCGCTTAGGAAGTGCCGAGACCACCGCGTCCCCCATTGGCGTAATTAAGGTAGCCCTATCCCCCTCCGGGATGGGATACCCATGAGCCAAGGCGCACACCAAATGAAACGGCGCCCTTAGGCCACTGCGCCAACACAAAATCCCGAAAATCCTGATGCACAGGAAAAGAGCGGGAAACAGGACAGACCCCCTGAGGCAGAGGGGCCCCCATACGCGGGGTCTCCGGTGGCGCAACTTCGAAAATGCAGCACCAAGGAGACCTGCTACATCAGGTCTAAAAGCTCATCCCTCTGAATAAAAAGCGCACCACGGACGCATCTGCTCTGGAAGACGGGAAAACCGCCGCCCCGCTACCAGCGGGCGTCCCCTCTAGAGGATCCTGGAAGCCCGCCAAAGCAGCCAGGTCCTCAACCATGCCAACACGCTCCTCCGACCCCCGTGGGCGCTTGGATGAGAGAGGAGGAAGAGGGGACGCCAAACGAAAAGAGGGAGGCAAGCCATAGGGGGCGCGGAGGGAAAACCACCCCCGAAACCCCCCAGGTGCACGTGGGACCCCCAATTGTCTGCACAAAGAAAGAAATTAAATTGGGGACAAAAAACCCCTGGGGGTCCCCAGGGACTCCCTGCCCCAGCAGGGGTCCCTGCTGAAACCTGCCCCTGTGTTTGCAATACAGGGGGAAGGTCACCTGAGGTTGCAGACAAAATGGAGGGGCCAGACAGAGAAAATGGCGAAGTTCCCGCCAAAAATGCTCCCTCCATGGCCTGTAGCGGCTGAGAAGCCTGAACAGTCCCAGCCGCTAAAACAGGCAAGTCGGCATCAGCTGTCAAAATATCAACTGAGAGGGAATCCCCAACAACCCGACCGTCGGCGGCTCGGGGAATCCCTCCGTGGGCGGATGGGGAAGACCGGGCTTCCCCACTGCTCCCAGCCGACTCGCGAGGCACCATCGGCGGGGAGCTCTGGGCGCCTGCAGCCGCTGCCGACGGAGCTCCTCCACCGCACCGGCCTGAACACCGCTTGCACAGGCCGGCCGCGAGTGCCTCGCGCCTGGAGCACAATGAGCACTTTTTCCCTTTAGAAGTGCTCATTGCTCCATACGCGACCTAGCTATAAAAAAATTGCCGGTTAGATGAAAAAATACAGTAAAATACAGTTTTCTTAAAGGGAAACAACCCTCCAGACCAGCACTACCTCAGGATTTTTTTTTTTTTTTACAGAACAGACTCCACAAGCTCTCGAAGCAATATGCCTTGCTTGATTTAGGGGGCAAGGCTTACTGCTGAGGCTCCTCTAAAAAAATGTGGGGAGGTGGAGGAAGTGGAGGGAGGGACCCCGCTCGAGACCCGCCGGGTTTGACACCCCCGAGGTCGGACGGAACCCCAAACAGGGCCCGCCCAAGCTCTGTCCGGCCAAAAACAGGGACTATAACCCCCCCTAAACAAATTCCAACAGCCCTACCAAGGGAGATGGGTACAGATCACATCAACACCTGCTGGAGACTGAAAGAAGACTGAGGGAAATAGAGAAGGGAGTATAGTATATACTGTCCCACAGTTTTGTTTTCAGTCTCCACCTGCTGGTCATGATTGGATATATACCCATTCGTAAAGATTAACCTCTACTGGTCTGGAGAGTGCTAAAGAAGAATAGGTCTCCCACTCAAAAGCAGCCTGCAGATTTCTTAGTTATCAATACTTTTTTCTTTTGTTTAAATTAACTCAGATTTAATCTTGGATCTTTCTCTTTTATTGAGGACTTGAGATAGATCAAGGAAAAAAAACCATCTAATTTTCTGATTTAAGTTTTATCTTGATTTTGATGTATAAGCTATGCTATCTCAATCTATCTTTCTGTACAAGTGTTATACTTGGAGTTTATTTTGAAAAACTAATTAAAAAAAAAAAGAATCGCCATTAGAATATTGAAAAGAATCAGGGATAGTGGAGAGTCCTGAAGAGACTCCAAATTGTATTTTCCATTTTTTCAAAACTACCCCTACCTCCTTTTACTAAGCCAGGGTAGAGGTTTCTACCACAGCCTGGAGAGATCTGTCAGAAAGAAAACCTCTGATCCATGAGAGCACTCTACCAGATTATGTTTGTATTTTTGTAAACTGCTTAGGTCTAAACAGGTTAGAAACATTTTTAAATAAATAAATATACTAATAGAATTAAACAGGTAAAGTAAAAGATCGCGATCAATCAACTCAAAAGCAGCAGACAGGTCAAATTGCAATAACTTTTGTTGACCATGAGTAGCCCCTACTCTATTCAAATGCATTTAATGAATATTCATTGTGAGTGTACTGGAAAACAAACATTTTGCAGTTTTGAAGAACCAGCGTTGACCATTTCCATCAACTCTGGTCCTCAGTGGGTCTCCAAGTCTGCCCATAGTTGCAAATTACCGATAAGGCTGAAGAGACTCACAAGTGAAGAAATAGACTGTTGGTCCTCCTGCAACTGAAGGGCAGGAGGAGGATCGTTCGATCCCACTGTGTCCATCTTCCTCTGTAGCATGTCCCTCTGGATCTGGAGCTTGGTCTTGGCACAAAGGGAGACCTGAACCTGCTGGAATGCCTCAAACAGGGCATGGCGCTTACTCAACAGGAACACTCTGTAATGAAAAGCACATGAGTACGTTGAAGCAAACCAAAGTCCCTCCTCGAGGGCCGCAATCTAAGTTTCAAGTTTAAGTTTTTCAAGTTTATTAGATGGCTTGATTGACCGCCTTAAACAAAGTTTCTAAGCGGTGTACATTTAAAAAGTTACATAGGTTGGGTAACAAAACAGTCCATACAATTAATAAATAAACTTATTGTGCTAAAAATTAACTTTGTTAAACACGAGGTAAGGAGGGATGAAATACAATTTGTAAAGTAAAGAGGAGACATCAATGGAAAATACAAAAGGGTAATAAGACATTTGAGGGGAATAAAATAAACAAAACAATAAGATAAAAGATTAACTTGCAAATGCATCTCTAAAAAGGAAAGTTTTTAACTCGTTTTTAAATTTCACAAACTCTTTCTCCTCCCGTAAAAACATAGGGAGGGCGTTCCATGTCTGCGGTGCCGTACAAGAGAAGATAAATTGTCTCCTTGTGTTGATAATTTTTAGGGAGGGAATAGATAAAAGATTTTGTTCGCTAGATCTCAAGGTTCTCTTTGCAGAATAAGGGATAAGTAATCTAAATAAAAATGCTGGGGTCTTATTATATAAAGTTTTAAAAGTAATTGTACATAATTTATGAGTAATTCTATGCATAACAGGAAGCCAATGAGCCTTTTTAAGGAGTGGTGTTACATGATCAAACTTTTTGGATTTAGTTATTAATTTAATTGATGCATTCTGAATAATTTGTAGTCGTTTTATTTCTTGTAAAGCAATTCCTTTAAATAGGGAATTACAATAATCGATTTTAGATATCACCAGAGAATGAATAAGTATATTTAGTGCTTTAGGACAGAGAAATTTAGAAATAGAACGAATTTTCCGCAATCTGTAAAAGGTAGTTTTCACAATGCTACTGATATGGTCATGAAAGTTGAGTTTATTATCAAAGAAAACTCCTAAAATTTTAATATTTTTAACCAATTGAAGAGGAACGTTTGAAATTGAAATAGGAGTAACAAGAGAAAAACTATCCTTCCAGGGAAAAAGCATGACATTAGTTTTTTTAATATTAAGAGCTAGTCTGTTTTTGTCCAGCCATTGATGCACTTGATCTAATTTCTCATTAATAGCCGAAATTTCATTTATGTTGTTATTAACTAAAGGGTGCAATAATTGTATATCATCGGCATAGGCAAAAACATGAAATCCAATAGATTGGCATAGTGTCAATAGTGGAGCCAAAAAAATATTAAAAAGCAAAGGTGAAAGAATAGATCCCTGAGGAACCCCATGTGTAATATGTGAGGGTAAAGATGAAGATTCATTGAAAATAACAGTGGATGTGCGATCCTTAAAGTATGATGTAAACCAAGCTAGAACTTCATCTGTAATCCCTACAGAATGAAGTCTATCAAGGAGTAATTGGTGATCAATCGTATCAAACGCTGCTGAAAGATCAAGCGAGGTTAACAGCACCGATTGATGATGATCCAAGAAGTATTGAATTGAAGTTGTCATACCGATAAGAGAGTGTTCCGTACTATGATGCTGTCTAAAACCTGTTTGATTTGGGTGTAACACATCTAGTCGGGTTTTCAGGACTTCCCCAATGAATATGCATAACATCTATTAGCATACAATGAAAGCAGTGCATGCAAATAGATCTCATGCATATTCATTGGGGGAATCCTGAAAACCCAACTGGATTGCGGCCCTCGACGAAGGACTTTGACACCCCTGCCCTAGACAAAAGCCCATTTCTTTTGACCTGGCAGTTTTGTTCTTTGGGCTCTCAGCTAAATTGGAAGTGAGGCAAGAATTTGGCATCCCAAGCTTTCATTCGCAACTATCCAGGGATTTATATTTATTTCCTCATTCCCCACCCAACATACTTAGTCGTGGGCCAGAAGCCATGCACCATGGTTTGTCCTGGGTCCCTGCAATCAGTGCTGTACAGTAACTAAGTAAATGTAAGTAATTACTCTACTTAAATAAAAGGGTTTTTTTTACTTGTAAAGAAGTACAAGGTAACTAACATTTGCTCTTTTTACTTTTACTGAAGTAATAATTTCACCAACTGTCACTACTTTGACCTAGTTAAATCTAAAGCTTGTAAATGACGATTGCTCAACAAAACCTGGAACGGGATTTTGCTTTTGCAAACCTCATCATGCAAACAATGGATCATGTTCAGCAAATATAACCTATGACTTGCATGTACTGTATATGTTGAACTGGTTACTGGTCTCCAGCCAACTAGAACAGTGCTGAGTTGGGTCACTTAGAAGTGGAGATGAAGCTTAAATGAGTCATAATTCTTGGTGAACAGACATATGTCTCTACCACAAAAGACTGCTGGCCATCCCAAAGAAAACTTTATATTGGGGAAATTGTCTACTGGACTGAGGAAAGCTGCTTGCCTGGCCCCAAGACTGAAGGGTTCCTACTAGTTCTCGAAGATATTCAGAGTTTGCCATCAAACGAAAGAACAACAGACAACTTTGTGAAAGCCTTCTCTGTAATTAACCATCATGATGATGATGGTGAAGACGCAAGTGCTGAAGTAGACCGCACTGCAATGAGGATGATCAAGTATTTTTCGCTATACAGAATTCAAGTGTTTCCGACAGAGATTCCGTCAATCAATATCTGCAGACCTAGTCCAAAGACATCAGTTATATTGCAATCTACTTTCCACCAGTGCAGTTGTTGAACCCTTTTTTTCATGTGTGCTGGTTTAATAATGACTTACAAGCACACTTGCATAGGTGACAGTCATTTTCAAAAGTTAGTTTTACTAAAGGCAAAGTGGATTGGATTGTAGAACAATAAAATTGTTGGGATTAAACATTAACCACTGTAGTTACAATACTTTTACTTTTTGACCTTGTGACCCAGGGCAAGTCCTTAATCCGCCATTGCCCAAGGTCTGCTAGTCAGATAGTGAGGCATTCTTTTTTTACTTTTACTTAGGTATTTTAACCAAGTACTTTGCATAACATTGCCTGCAATCATGAGGCTTCTGGGATGACTATGGCTTCCTTCTCCCTTCCACTAGGACTTCAAACCCTGCTTCCATATCCTTAACCAACATGGACATGGAAGAAAGGAACTGGAAATAATCCAAGTCCCTCTGAGCAATAGATACATTGGAGCATCCTAAAAATCTATCATTCTCTTTGTAGCTGGCAATCTCATCTCCCAAACCCCCCCCCCCCCCAGCTAATCATTCCAAGATACCAACCGCTGTCTCAGGTCTGTCATGCGCTCCTCATTCAGGATTTCTGTTTGAAGCTGGGTGACTGCTTCTTGTTTGCTGCAAACAGCCGCTGAGACTGAAGCCAGTTCCTCTTCGACTGAGGTCTTTCTGTCAAACACCAGACAGATATCATGTACTTTATAAAACGTACAACTTACTTCCCATAGAAAAAAAACCCACAAGTGATCGCGCCTTCCAGGAAGGTAAACTGTACCATTCCCATGTGAGAACCAGTGCATTTACTTTGACCCACTGGGTAAAGGAGGAGTATAAACAGAATTAAACAAACCATAAATGTTAGCACACCTCCAAGCTAAAACAGAGATGAAGGCGAGGCTGGCTTGACAACTAGGCGGAACAGGCCAGCAAAGAACAGCTGCAATTAGAGAATGACATGGGGGTCAAATATGCCCTGTCTCCGCAGGATCTTCTCTATCCATATCCTCATCTGCACTGTTCAAGGCTTGTGCAACTAAGGCAGAGCTTGCAAGAATGGGACAGAACACATGGGGACGGGGACAAATTTGTCTGTCCTCAAACAAAACAAGAGGATATGTAAAACAAATTCAAAGAGCCACTACCATGTGCTTTTACCTGCAGGGAGAGTAGACGATTTTCAAATAGCCCTTTTACCCTTATATTGTAAATTGCCCTCTATGGGGGTCATTCTCTAAGGTGAAGGCTAACATTTACTTGCTGATTATGCATATGAATGATTACAATAATGGCCTAAGCGCTATTCTCTAACTATGTGATATCTTACATAGTACATGTTTGACAGATGGAAGCCGAACTTACAGAATACTGTATCTCTAGCTGCTGTAAGTATTTGGGCCTAACAGCCTCAGCACCCACGCTGTCACCTAATCCCCCACTGCCCCGGGTACATCAGACAGATTGTGAACTCGTCAGA
Source organism: Geotrypetes seraphini (assembly GCF_902459505.1). Taxonomy (NCBI): domain Eukaryota; kingdom Metazoa; phylum Chordata; class Amphibia; order Gymnophiona; family Dermophiidae; genus Geotrypetes; species Geotrypetes seraphini. The sequence goes on from NC_047097.1 coordinate 32,451,081, forward strand.
AGAGACAGGGAAAAATGCTTGAGTACCTGAATAAATTCATGTAAAACCATTCTGAGCTCCCCTTGCACTGGTCCTGGATGAGAGTAACAGGAAGACAGATTGCAGCATTATGCCATGGGAAAAATATCACCAGAATGCCGGCTACAGTGGGAAGAGACCGAGGGCACAATCTGCCCTTGGATCCGAGTGGAAGGGGAACCCAGACAACAGTATCATCCACTGAATCATCACGGAAACCAGTGCCACAGCCATGGAGGAGGCAACTGAAGCAGGCCATTCAGGTGGGGTTCCCTGAACGCAATCCCCTTAACAATCAATAGTTTGGAGTTCTTATGCTTCCAGGTGGACTTTCTGGGAAGGGATGGGGGGAGAGATTTTATCATAAAGAATATTATATAGGAGTTTTGTGAATGCATAGATTAGGGTTGGGTTGGGAGGGATTGGGTTAAAATTATAATGTTTTAATACTGAATATGATAAAGTTACAAGTGTTGTATTCAATTTTAACTGTTATTTATTGTTACACTTGTTATATGATGCAAAATGAATAAAGATTGGTAAAACAACTAACTCCTTTCTGATACACGGTCTGCCTCTCGCAGACTACTTAACAGCGAAAAATCTCAAATACAGAAGAATTTTCCAACCCATGTTCACCTTCCTAGGAGTCAAAATCTGGAATGATCTCACAGAGGCCAGTTCCAGAAGAAACTGAAAACTACTCTTTGACAATTAAACGTACAAGATTGCCTTACGCACCTGTTCTTTGGCTTAGCATGGCTAGGTTTCTCTCCTCCTTCTCCCCTCCTTGCCCAATCTTCCCTTTTCCTTCTTCGCCTAAAGCCTGTTTAGGTTTAGATTAGAACATTTGGGAACTGAAAAGAAAGCATGAACAAAATCTCCCTAATCCAAAACATGAGAGATGGGTAGGGGAGAAAAAGGATCTCCAAAACCTGCTTGGTGACGGAATAAACCTCAGCCAAGTCTGACAAGATTCCATGTTTCATTCCCCCTTCCCAGTCTTGATTTTTGTTTTATATTTTAACTTTTATTAACCTTTAATGCTTAATCTTCTTTACAACTTTCTATGTTTAAACTTCCATAAAACTGCACTTTATAGGGACAAAATCCATTCAGCGTTCACAATCACTTACCTAAAATGCTGCAGGCTGCCAAGGCCCAAAGGGACCCGTTTCAACAAACGCTTTATAAAGTACAGGTTTCCGAGATCCTTTTCCTCTCCCACCCATATCTCATCTTTTGGTGAGTGAGATTTTGTTGATGTCTGGAGTGCTTCCTTGTCAATCTTACCTACCATCTTCACTGGATATCAGCGTGTAACTGAACAGAAAGTCTCTCCCACTCAAGAGCAGCAGAATGCACTGGCGACTGGAATCACTACGCCATGTGCCACTCGCTCCCTCCCCCCTCCGTGTACCTCTTCAAAATATTTGCCGGCAGCGAGCAGCTCCAGTTCTTCCTCTGACATCATGACCTGAATGCTGAGGCCGGCTCGAGCAGAGGCTTGGAGATGCTGCTCACCGCCAGCGATGATGGGTAGAGAGGAGAAGAGACGCCCCTCGCTGTACGTTCTATTCCACGCAGGTATAACCCCCCCACACACACACACACACACACACTTACGTGTGTTGCACGCTCTCTATGGTCAGTTCATTCAGCTGCAGTTCCTCAGCTTCTAGGTTTTCAGTTTCTTCCAGCAATGACGTGTCAAAAGTTACAACAGATGGAAGCCTCACGACAGACCTACGACAAAGACATTAAAGTATGTGATTCAGTTTCATAAAAATACTGTTTTGTTTATTTATTCATTCATTTTTATAGCCCGTCCTCCCCAGGAGCCCAGAACGGGTTACAAGGATACATACACAACGTTTTCAGGAACAGAGATACGTACGTTAAAGATGCTACAGGATCAAAACGCAAAGCTATAGAATCAATAACTTACAACTAAGAACACATGTTTTGCAGAATCTAAGAAAATAAATCTTAAGAGTCACGAATGAGTATTAACGGTAGAAGAACTGGTTGGCAGGCTCAGGTGTTCTGAGGAAAGGTACACTGAAGCAAGGTCGGTCAAAGAAAGCAAACAGAATGTTAGGCATGATAAAGAAAGGAATCACGAGTAGATCGGAGAAAGTCATAATGCCGCTTTATAGAGCAATGGTCAGACCACACTTGGAATACTGTGTCCAACATTGGTCTCCCAACCTAAAGAAGGATATAAAACTGTTGGAGAGGGTGCAGAGACGAGCAACGAAGTTAATAAGAGGTATGGAGAACTTGGAATATGAGGAACGACTCAAGAAACTGGGACTGTTCTCCCTTGAGAAGAGGAGGCTGCGAGGGGACATGATCGAGACGTTCAAAATGCTGAAAGGCATCGATAAAATAGAGCAGGAAAATAAATTGTTTACATTGTCCAACGCGACACGGACAAGAGGACATGGTTTGAAGCTAAGGGGGGACAAGTCCAGGACAAATGTCAGGAAGTTTTGCTTTACACAGCAAGTGGTAGACGCCTGGAATGCTCTCCCAAAGGAGGTTATTAAGGAATCCACTGTGCTGGGATTCAAAGGAAAATTAGATGCACATCTCCTTACGAGAGGCATAGAGGGATATGGGTGACTAAAACTACATCAGGTGTATACCTGACTGGGCCTCCGCGTGTGCGGATCGCCGGACTCGATGGACCATGGGTCTGATCCGGAGATGGCAGTTCTTATGTTCTTATCTGGTCTATGAAAAGAAGCGTCTTCAAAAATTTAGGGACCCCCCAGTCACACTGTATGTCTCAATGAATCCCTAAGTGAACAGAAGCTAATACAACTTCTATGCTTCCATAGCCACTGCCGAAATTCTCCCCGAATATTGAACTCCAAACCTTGTCTGGGCACAGGCATTGAATATCCGCTCAGCTCTAATGCTGGTAAGAGTGATATTCAGCACTTATCTACTTAAGTGACGCTGCATAAAGTACAGTTACTTATCGTAACAGGTGTTATCCAGGGACAGCAGGCAGATATTCTCACTGATGGGGGTGACAGCACCGACGGAGCCCCGGTACGGACACCTCAAGAACTTTAAAAAAGTTCTTGACGCCCGCACCGCACATGCGCGAGTGCCTTCCCGCCCGACCAGGGCACAGGGTCCCTCAGTTAAGATGAGCCAGCTAAGAAGCCAACCCGGGGAGGTGGGTGGGTTGGGAGAATATCTGCCTGCTGTCCCTGGATAACACCTGTTACAGGAAGGGACAAGCAGGCAGCATATTCTCACTGATGGGTGACCTCCAGGCTAACAGAGATGGCATGGTGGGAGAGTTGGCCAAAGCATTACAATTGAAAAACATAATGGCTGAAGCACCTGTCCCGTCTGGAGAAAAAACCAGACAATAGCGAGAAGTGAAGGAATGAACTGAGGACCAGGTGGCAGCTGTACAGACTTCCTCAGTAATGACTGATGCTGGGATTTACACCTTCTACTCAGGACATCAAGGTTTCAGAATGCCACGCTGCCTTGGAAAGGTTAGGGAAGGTCATCCCCCCCCCCCACTTTATCCTCTTTGGTTCATATTTCCCCCCACTCCAAAGCTAACTTGGCAAGGCTCTTTGACAGCCTTGGAAAAAATTAATGTTTATATTTCTTTTACTCTATTGAACAATCTCAAGACAGTTCTTGATTAGATAACTCCATACAACAATTAATTGGTAAATCAAATCAAGTAGCAAGAGACCAAAAATATCCACAATACTAAGGAAAATTCAGGAAACAGAGAAGGAGGAAAGAGATACAAAAATACAGGTTAGCAGGAGAATTCAACTAGCATCATAGAGACAATTAAGGAAATAAATGTTTTTGTTTCTAAATGGCTAACATACAAGTTTCTATGATTTGTCTTCTTTTCAACATATCTCACTAACCTCTTTCCAGAACTCTGTATTTAGCATCGTAGGATCTTCAGTTTGGAAGCTCATGGACTCGACACTGGCAGTGTTTTGGCATCTGTGCCTTTATCAAGAGTCTTGAAGGGTTGACACAGTACGCATGGACACTATGAATGAAGCGCTGGTTCATTTGTTGCTCCTCCAGATATTTCACCAGCACTTCATTCATAGCGTCCATGCGTACTGTGTCAACCCTTCAAGACTCTTGATAAAGGCAGAGACGCCAAAACACTGCCAGTGTCAAGTCTATGAGCTTTCGTAGCATATTTATCAATATAGGGACTCCTGACCAGTATACCCATGGCTGATTGCTTGACATCTTATCCTCACGACTCCCTCGTCGTTGAGGCCTTGCTTTGGCTTCTTCTCCAGTGTCTATCATAATGTATTCATTATTTTATTTTTTCTTTTAGTTTAACTGTTTGTAATTTGATTTTTTTTCTTTTTAAACGATAATCCCTTCTGTATTATCTTGTTGATTGAAAGGATGGACTATAAGTCTGAAAAATGAGTTTAATTAATAGGAGCCAGAGTTAAAAATCAGTGCTCTTACCTGTTGCTCTGGATGAAGCTCTCATATTCGGTGGTGTGGTCAATGATGGTTATAGCCTGAGCAATTTCCTGGTGCACTGACTGGATTTCCTCTTGCACCAAACTAGTTATTTCAAAATACTCCTGCAAAATATCTTTCCTGTAGATAGAAAGGCAGTAGATTCAATGCATTAGTGAAGAGTAAGAAAAAGGAGGGTAAGAAATGAATTTTAAAAGTGTTTTACGTAGGTAAAGATATATTAGAAAATTGCCTTCACCTAGGGACCCCTTTTGCTAATGCTTAGTGCCCACTAATGGACACTAGCGTGTGGGCATGTGATGTGACTAGTGGCGTAGTAAGGGGGGGTGCAGGAATACTCTGCCCTGGGCACACGGCACCCCCTCCTCACTCCTCTCCTTACCCCATAACTTTTTTACTTCTCCGACGTCACTTCGAGGACCCACGCCTAGGAAGTGAGGTCAAAGGGCAAGCTGCTCATGTCAGAGAAGTTAAAAAGGTACAGGGAAAGGGAAGGGGGCACATGCCTGGCGGGGTGCCACCGCTCATCCTTACTACGCCATTCTGCATGATTCACAGTTATCAAATAGGAGGCGCAGCATTTAGGCCCCGATTCTCTTTGTGCCCTGATTTTAGGTGGCAGTAAGAGGCCAATCGAGATGCACGTTTTCTAAAAAATCTCAGGCAAGGAAGGACACTTATATTGTAGGCGTCTATCCCACATCTATGGAGACACAGAGGGGCACTTACAGATGCCCAAACTGTGGCCTTGGGCATTGGTGTCTCTATATGTCTCCATAGGCGCAAGGCGGACGCCTTAAATTTAAGGCATCTGTCAGGAAAACTAGCCGTGTTTCTCCAAAGGACACCGATGCATAATTGACATGTAATCAATGGGCTGCTGAGATTGGCATCCTATAGAGGATCAGGCCCTTAGTGTGGACTAAGATCATGGCCCCCTTTTATCAAGCTGCATAAGGGGTTTTTCTATCGCAGACCACTCTGATGCTCATAGGAATAGCTTTTACCACAACAGTTTGCGACAAAAAACCCTTAAGCAGCTTGATAAAAGGAGGCCAAAGGTACTTGGGCTGTGAAACAATCCATAGGGAAAAGGGGCATTACCAGGGGCAGAGGAAGGTTGTGGCAGTGAAAGTATTTCCACCTGGATTTGAACTACCATGGCTTTGGCGGTATATAAGAATAAAATTATTATTATTAAGCAGACAGCAGGTACAAAGTCTATAAGTCCTTTTGGTCCTGCGGACTAAGCTGGTTGGATTTTTCAAAGGAAACCCCATCCCCCGCCCTCCCCCCGAGGTCTCTCAGAAGATGAGCTTGCAAGCCTGTGGGTACAAATCTTCTGCCTCTGTCAGAACTGGAGGAAGGAGTGGTCTAGTGGTTAGAGCCACAGCCTCAGCACCCTGAGGTTGTGGGTTCAAACCCTGTGCTGCTCCTTGTGTCGCTGGGCAAGTCACTTAATCCCTCCATTGCCCCAGGTAAGATTGGGAGCCTGCCAGGACAGAGAGGGAAAATGCTTGAGGGACGAGCAAAGAAGAAACATTAAGGACAGACCACAAGGGCAACAGGACAGACAAGCAGTAGATAAACAACCACCGTAGTAGCAGAGGGCAATCACAGCAGACACAGAGGACACACTCAAGCAACAGGGGTAGCAGGTTTACAATCAAAAGAAGGACTTCACAGTAACACCGAGGACGCTACACTTCAGACGACAGACTGGCAAGTGGACAGCAATGGATGCAGCAGACAGAAGCAGGATATTGAGCTATCCAGTTTTCTGCACCTTTTGCCATATGGGTGCACTCGATGCGAGGAACTGGAGGGCCTGAAGAAGCAAGTCAGACTCCTGGAGGGCAGAATACTGGAACTAGAAGCAGTTTGAGCAGTGGAAGAGGAGGACAGAGAGGCAGAAAACTTCAGGACAGAGGAAACCATTGAGGAAGAAGTCAGGGAGTTAGAGAAGTTCATCGAACAGGTATACAGGGAGGCCGTGGAAAATCACCAACAACAGTGGAGCTGCCAAGATACACCGACAGTGAGTGAGGACAACCACAAGGAAGACGTAGCAACATTCCCTGTTACGGATCTTCTCTCATATCTGTTTCAATAGCAGACCATGGACTTTTCCTTCAGGAACTTGTCTAAACTTTTTTTTAAACCCAGATATGCTAGCTTAACTATTCGTTGAGTGAAAAAATAGGAGGAAATATTGTTTCACTCAATGAATAGTTAAGCTCTGAAACTCGTTGCCAGAGGATGTGGTAACAGCAGTTAGGGTCGCTGGGTTTATGAAAGGTTTGGACAGTTCCTGAATGTTAGTCATAAGCTGATAGAGGTCATGACATAAATTCAGGTCATGTTTATTGAAGGAGAAGGCTTTTTGTGTGGTTTTTGCAGTTTTCGTGAGTCGCTTTCTTACAGGATTAGCACCATCTCCTCATTCAGATTTTGCACAGATCCGTGTAAAGAGGGCAGGCTCTGCTGGTAATGGTGGACATGGTGGATTTCAGCTGCCTTGACTGCCAGCACATATTGGTTATGTAAAGCATGCAGTTTCCACGTAGACCTCACGTACTTCTCCTTTGCTTTTTCACGATCCTTATCTGCAAAAGAGGGAACTGTTGAGACAGAACTTCAAAAGTCTCAACACACCTCTCACTTGTTATCTGCCTCAGTGTGGTTTCCAGAAAACAGTATCTCTCCTTCCTTGGCCTCCGTTTCTAAACATCAGTGGTGAACAACCAGTAAGGAGAAACCAAAGAAAAGTATAATGTTGATAAGAGAGCTGAAAGACAAAACTTGTCCCACTTGCATGTAACAAGAGGAAAAATTGTGAGGAAATGTAAAGTGTTGTTTTTTTTTCCTATGTTGTAACTCGCTTAGTAAAAATTAAATTAAGCGATTCACCAAATTAAAATAAAACCCGAAACTTGATTTTTTAAATATTTATTTCACATCTGCATTTCAGACCAGCGGAACAAGCACTTATTTTGTATCTGGGGAAGTAGAGGGTTAAGTGATTTGCCTTTTTTTCCAACCTAGCTTTTTGGGGATAGATATCTGATTAGGGGCCTGAGCATCTCTGCCACACACTACAACCTACATCTTGCTGATAGAGGGAAGGTGGGAATGGTTGGACTGAATGATAGGAAGATAGGGGTAATTATTGCAAAAGTGCATTTCAGACTATAGAGCCAGAAGGTTGAGTTCTTCAATTCTTTACTCCTGTGCTGGAGGGATATCATGGAGTTGTTTGATTTGTTCTGCAGCTATTGTCTACGTTCTTACACTACGGTAGAGAATGACACGGTGACAAAATTCATCACCGTCCCGGTCCCCACGGATAACCGTGGGAAATAATCCCATGTCATTTTCTAGAGTCTATTTCAACCTCGGTCCTTCTACACCAGCATTCTTCAAAGCAAAGCTTGTGGGTTAATGGTTGTGGCCATTCATACTCTGATTCTTTCCTCTCTCTTTAAAGAATGACATGAAGATGGTTTCCCGCGGTTATCCACGGGGACGGGAATGGTGATGAATTTTGTCACCGTGTCATTCTCTACTTACGGTTCCGGTGGTCTGAAATGCAGACGTGAAATAAAGTATTAAAAAGGTGGCCTATATATCACCTTTAACCTCTTGCTCCACCCACAGACCACCCTGGCACTGTCCAGATAGAGCTAGAACAGTTTATAAGCATATTCAGCACACTATCCATATAAACACACACGCATGTTTAGCATTTAGCACTTATGCATGTCTGTGTAAATGTTAGCAGGCAAAGAGTATCCACTGGTGTTCTGGAGGGAAAAAGATTCTTGGGGCCCTGATATGTTTGAAGACAGCAGCAGCCACTCATCTGACCACATACTGTACAAACAGATGACTGGATCCCCTTAAGAAACATTGATCATTTGTTTGGTCACCTAGAAAATAAAGCACCAATTTCAAAAGAGCAAAATATCAGGGCCCGAGAGGAAGAGTCTCAAAATTTACCATTGCTAAACCCTTTCCAGCCGATTCAGCGTGCACGTATTTCTGTGGTTGATTTTCAAAACGGCTCACGGCAGTCTTTTCTGAGCTTTCTAGCAGTCTCCGACTCTGCCATGCAAATGTAGTAAATGAGGTCATTAATATTAAAATACTAGTAAAATGGGCTCATCAATTTTCAAAGGAGCACTCCGGGCGATTCTCTATCTTCACCGAGCGATTCCCAAAGCGTGGGTGCCGGCTTTGACGAGGAAAAATCATCTACTGCTCCGGAGGTGCTGGGACTGTGAAAATTGCATCTCAGGCATTTGTTTCTAGCTCTGGCTCATGATAAAATCTGACATAAAAATAAATAAATAAATTACAAGATTCACATGAATTATAGTGTTGTTTCTTTATTTGGGGGGATGGGAGGGAACAAAAGCACACTTCATGAGATTGTGTATTATAGGCATGTCTCATGTGTTTCTGGCTGCCAAAACAGAGAGGAGAGGAGGGAGAGGCTATCAAGCTCACTATTGTCCCTCGAGGAAGGCGACGCTGTCACCGAAACTTGGATCCTAGTCGTTTGTTTTTATATATTTTAGTTGTTTTACTTTGAGTAAAAGACTCGTGACCATCAGTTGGCTGGGACATCTCCAGTGCCTCTTTTTGCTGTTCTCTTCATGATAAAACTTGACATGAAAAATTTTCAAAAGGCTTGTGAATTATAGGCGTTTGTAAGCCACACAAATTTTGTACTACAATAGTGGATGGCATTATGGATGGTGGTTTCATATCCTTGCGCTTTCCACATTGTCCCGATGAGACCCGAAGATGTCGAAGGCAATGTTGCTTTTCCCAGCACATGTGCACATTAAAGCCTCTTTTTGTGGTGTATTCTGCACATGTGCCAATCGCCATCACTAGCGACTCATCACATGTAAATTTAGTGGCCCTTTGCAAAACTCTGCGAACCTCATTTGCATGCACGATTTTTTTGAGAAGGACTCGGCCTTTTGAAATCGTTACAATCTAATCTAATCTTCTATTTGTGCGTCGCTCATACCTATACAGGCTCAAGGCAACTATAAAGAGAGGTAAGAGGGGAGGGAGAGAGAGGAGGTGGATAGGTAAGAGAGAGAGGAAGGGGAGAGAAAAAGAGGGGAGAGAGGAGGAAAGGAAAGGGAGAGAAGAGAGGGTAAAGGAGATTAAGTATCGAACAGATGGGTTTTCAGTTTTCTTTGGAAGATGATGTGGCAAGGTTCAGTTCTGGTCTTTTCTGTAAGACCATTCCAAGTTTTGACTCCTAGAAAGATAAGCATGGAGTGGAAAACTCATTTATAGTGAAGATCTTTAGTGGATGGGAAATTTAGTAGCATCCAGTTGAAAGTTCTGCGGGCAGTAGACCAACCATGCTATTGAGAAGAGGTGGATGAATGGGGCCGCAGAGTTTCCATAAAGTATGTGGTGAATGATGCAAGATATTTTGAATGTTATTTGTGATGGGATGGGTAGCCAGTGCATTTGTTTGATAAAGGTTGTGACTAAGTTGTATTTTCTCAGGTTGAAGGTCTTATGGCAGTGTTTTGGATGAGTTGCAGTTTGTGAATTAGAGCAGTGTTGATTCCCATGTAGATGGAGTTGCAGTAGTCCAGTTGTGGTAGGATCATCAGTTGTACGATTAAGGCAAAGTGGTATTGGTGAAAGTAAGGTCTGATTAGTCTTAATTGTTTCAGGGTGTAGAGGGATTTCTTTCAGAAACTAGACATTTGGAGTTCCATGGTTAGTGTGGAGTCCAGTATGCAACCTAGGATTTTGGAGGACTCATCTATGGAGAGAGTTTCGCCTGATCGAAGGGTGATGCTTGTAGGTGCCGTTTACTGGGCCGGGTGGAAGTATAGAACTTTGGTTTTAGTTGCGTTTAGCTTCAGTTTGTTGTTGGGTAAGTCTGATTGATTTTTGGTTATGGGAATAAGGAGAAAAATGTCATCTGCGTATGACATTATGCTTTCGTCTTCGAATCTGATGTTACCTAGAGAGCTCATGAAGAGATTGAATAGGATGGGGGAGAGTGGAAAGCCTTGTGGCACACCACAAAAGGCTTTCCAGGGGTTGGAGGTCTTTCCGCTCTAATTGACGATATATTCTCTGTTTTTTTAGGAAATCTGAGAACCATTTTAGCACTGTGCCTGTTATGCCTATTTCTGATAGTTTTATTAGTAGTAAATGGTGGTCAATTGAGTAATGGCTGTGACAGTGGCCCTTCGGATTTTTCCGGTAACTTTTGAGAATCTTCCCCAGAAGGAACAGTGTTATGGAAGTGAAAATGGAGAAACTATTTTCCCCTTCCAATTTCTCTGCTGGAAAAACAAAACAAACAAAAACTCAAGAACAAAACAACCATCAGGGACTACAACTTGGACCATATCTACATAAGAACATAAGAATAGCCTTACTGGGTCAGACCAATGGTCCATCAAGCCCAGTGACCGTTCTCATGGTGGCCAATCCAGGTCACTAGTACCTGGCCAAAACCCAAAGAGTAGCAACATTCCATATAGAAGCTCAAAGAACAGCAAGATTCTGGAACCTCAAAGTAGGACAAGATTCTAGAATCTCAGAGTGGCAACATTTCATGCTACCAATCCAGGCAAGCAGTGGCTTTCCCCATGGCTTTCTCAATAACCGACTATGGTCTTTTCCTCCAGGTACTTGTATATACAGATGCCACTGGGTAACTTTATGTTCAGGTTCTAGTTCCCACCTCTATTGGACTCCTGGTACTTGCGTTTAGCCTGTAGTACTTCCTTCACTTGATTACGGTATTGTATCTTCAGCTTTTCAATTTCTTGTTGACTGGTCTGGAAGAAATTAACTACAAAAAGTGATACAATACAGATAGCCCTTGCTTCGTCTGTCATCGCTCTGAGTAGGGAGTCCAGGGCAACTTGTGAGACAAACAAACAGGACTATCTCTTGGAAATTCTGCTGTTTCTCCAGCAAACACTGCCATTGAGCTGGCTTTTCACATTTTCACCCCTGTAGGAAAGTTGAGCCTCGAGTCATGCCATCAGCTCTGACCCCAATACTGATGCCATGTCGCAGTGGTCTCAAACTCGTGGCTCACCACTCACAGTCCTCAGTATGTTACCATTGTTCTGGAACATTGCCCGCCTCGCTGATGTAACCTCAAGCAAGTGCTTTCCTGCATCTGTACGCGATTGTGAGGTGGAGTGCAGAGGACAATCGCAAAAAGACGCAGGAAAGCGCTTGTGTGAGGTTACAGCAGTGAGGTGGGCAATGTTCCAGAACTGGAGGCAGTGCAGCTTGTGCGTGTGTGCGTAATCTCATGAACTCTCACAAAATTCGGCACTTCTCCTGGCGGTGACTGCTTGATGCAAGATGGCAGTTGCATCTGGCGCTGGAGGAGGTGAAAGCTGAAGGTGGTTGCGGATGCAACCACCGGACATTTAAGGCACACGTCGGATATTGATTCTCCCCTCTACAAAAAAGCCTAAAGGACTACACCAAAATCTTGTCTCTTGCAGTCGATACTTTAGATTAGAATCTAAATCACAATTCTGCATGAGGTAAAACTCTTTATTCATAGTTTATAAATCTTTCCTTAATTGCTTCTGATCATTTCAGCTTTACATAGAAAATGAAAAACTATCTAAGCTTCACTTTCTGCATGTTGCACTGCTTTCAGCTGAAATGATCAGAAGCAATTAAGGAAAAATTTATAAACTATGACGAGTTTTACCTCGTGCAGTTGTCATTTCTTTGATAAGACATTAACTATTTTTTCTGCGGCCCTCCAAGTACCTCCAAATCCAAAATGTGGCCCTGTAAAGGGTTTGAGTTTGAGACCACTGCCATGTCGTGTGCTGAATAAACAGTTCTATAATGCATTGGTTTGCCTAAATTTGGACGTGACCATTTATACCAGGCCAATCACAGGCAGAAGTGGGCGTGCCCAAGGGATTAGGAATTCTTTTGCTAAATTTATAAAAATATGGGGGCCATTGACAAATTACTACAATGAATAAATAGTTGGATTTTTCTTCTTCTTTTCTTCTTTTAAATATCTTTTTTGTGACACACATAGAGGGGGGGAAGTGAAAATAATTTTTACATAATAGGCTATAATATGATATACAAGATGTAATGTGTAATTAAAAAGTAATAGAAGGGTGGGGGGAGGGAGAAGGGATAAAAATATATTTAGAATATGATGTATTAGATATAAAAGTGATATTGTGTATTTATCTATTGAATTTAATATTTTGTACACTTTATGTAAAACTTGAAAATAAAAAATAATAAGGAAAAAGAAAAAAAAAAAAAAGGAATTCTTTTGCTGGAGCAGTGAAACTTCTGGAGTTACTCGAGTGTTTGAAGATTTTGTGAATAACTGGGGACTATGGGCCAGATTCACCAAACTGCGCGATCGGGTCCGATCTGGGCAGGTCCGACGAATTCAGCAAACTAAAATATGCAGATGGGACGATCGGAGGAACACCCCCATCTGCTAGCACAGATCGTTTTTCTGCAATCCCCACACATGCACAGACCATCTGTAGAAGGTCTGCGCATGCCCGTCGAAGCCACAATCTTTTTTTTTTAACTAACTTTTATTATTAGGTTTTAGCCCTGCGAGCCCGTGGTTTTAACCCGCTTTAAACCCGCGGGTTAAAACCACAGGCTCGCAGGGAAGGAGAGATTTGGGGAAGAAGGGCAGGAGAAAACCAGGTCGGTGATGGTGCGATTCAGGGAGAGCAGGCAGGAGAGGGTGGCAAGCAGGGCAGAGAGCAGGGCTTCGAGTCGGAAAGACGTTTTTGACTGGTCCCCAGCAGCTGCTTCTCAAGTTGATCGGCCAGCCCAGTCGGATGTGAAATTTTGTGTTGTGAATCGCGTCCCTGCCTACTTTGCGTGCGTTTCACCTCATTTGCATGCACAGATTCGAAGCGGATTGGAGAGGTTAGTGAATGGGGCCTGAGGGAAATCTGGCCCCAACATGATCGGTTTGCTTTGTGAATCTAGCCCTATGAACTGAGGGCTTGATTCTCCAGCTAAAGATAAGTGGTTTTCTAACTCTTCTGTGCACAGACAGTGGTTTGGACCTTTTTGAGATATGGAGGGTTTTTTTTTTGCTAGTGATAAGATTGAAGGCAGCTAGAAGTTTCTGTATTTATGCTGTTACTTAAGTTTGAGGCTTATTCATTCCATGTTGGTGACTGCAAGATTCAACAACTGAAACATAGCTGTGGCATTAGTTTTTTTCTTTAACCTTTTATACGTTACTTATAGCATTCTATAACTTGTGTGCATAAGTTGGAGACAGTGGCATAGTCAGTGGGGTGAGGTGGACTGTCCCGGGCACCGTCTTTGCAGGGGGCAGGGGGGTGCCAGTGCCTCTTCTCCTCTCCGCCCTCCCATGTACCTCTTTAAACATTCACCAGCGCGAGCAGCATCTTCCACTTGTTGCTCGTGCTGGCCTCAGCTCCCTTCTGAAGTCACTTCCTGGTTGCGGGACCAAGATGTGACATCAGAAGGGAGCCGAGGCTGGCGGTGGAAAAAGCTGCTCACTCTGCTGAACATTTCAAGCGGTGGGGAAGAGCATATGGCACGGCGATGCCAGGCACCACCGCCCCAGATGCTCTTCTCCCTCACCCATGGCTCTTCCATGCACCGTATGCACTGTCTTACAGAAGAGCTAGAAGTTTCTCAGCTCTGATCCGCCCACCTTGATGAAGTCTTGGTTGAGCAGCTGCCATTGCTCATTGTATAATTTCTTCAGCTGCTGTTTGTCTCGGATGAGGAGGGTGAGTTTGCTCAGCGGTCCTGCGTTCAGATCCTCAGAGTGTTTCCGTAAAATCTGGCTCAAGTTCTCTGTCCGATTCACCATAACGGTCCAGGACTGTAAAGCAGGGAGAGAGCAGGGCAGAAAGTCAGAAGGGTGAAGAGACATCATGACAGTGGAAGGACGTTAGAGCAACTGAATTAAGTACTTTAACACACTTGTTTTGTCAGATGAAATATAGGGTCTGACAGGAGTGGTGACTGTTGAGTGCAGAGTGCTGCTCAGGGATGTATTCCATGGTCTGCTCTCTTTTCTTGGCTATAATGATGTTCGTCGTTGAAGCGACTTGTATGTTACATGTAATTTTATATTCTGTATGTAAGTGTGCAATTTGTTTTCTAGTGTGTTTATGTCAATGTGATTTGTATGTAAATGTGTAACTCGCCCTGGATAAGGGCAGGGGATAAATAAACAAATAAACGATCAAGTCATACTTATTTTAAAATGTCAGTCTCTCTAATCATGGTAATAATTCCGCACATCTTCTCCATAATTATAGAGCTCGGCATGGTTTATAAGAGCTTAATATAGGAAGGAATAACATAATGGGTTTGGGGGTTGAGAACAGGGGGAGGAGAGCATTACATTTTTGTGAAAAGTCTAGTATAATGAGATTTTAATAAATTTGAAACTCGTATGAAGCCTCTTTGAGATGCTACCAACTTACCTCGCCTCTCAATTCATCCTCAACAGCTCTAATAAGAGCTCTCGCAGAATAAATCTCTAATTATCCATCCCTGAATTCATGTCTTTAAAAGAAGTTCCTAGACAGAATGTTATCATTCCAGGCAGCCAAACTGAACACATGGCTCATAAATCCCATTCGAGGCCACTTCTTACGCCGACTTCAGAAAATCACTGAAGACCTGTCTCTTTAACAAATTCTAATTCCTAATTCTTGCCCAATCCCCCTCAGCTATCCTCATCCCAATCCCCAATTCTCTTGATTTTAGATTAACTCATCCTTCTTCCCATTTGTAAAGGTATTCCACCCAAATTGTTTTCCCCTGCACCCCAATCTTTGACTAGATTCTTCCTTTTCATTCAAACCATCTTGGTTCTCTTCCATTTGCAATTTGTATCCCAGAAAGTTCTTTTTCTGTTCCCCTTACATCTCATACACTCATTGTATGTATCTCGTTGTAAACATCTCTTACTTCTTGTTGTAAACATCTCTTACTCTCATTGTATGTAACCTGTTGTAAACCGCTTTGAACTTATGGTATAGCGATATATAAGAAATAAAATTATTATTATTTAGGTTTCAAAAGCTGACCTAACCCCGCGGGGGCCTCGGTGGAGTTGCGCCAGGATTTTTTACAAAAGGCGCAGTATCCACCCCACAATCAGGTGGCAGCCCTGAATTTTGCAGGGTTGGGGACCCTGCCTGCAAAGTTTGACTCTGAAGGCACTCCAGAAACCAAAGTTGGAGCTGCCTCAAGCCTCCACGGCTCAGTGCTCACTCATGAGCGGCGCCAAAGATCAGAATGCCTGTTTTCCTTCACATCCAGAAATTACTAAGATGTTAACTGATCACTGGAATGTTCCTTAGGGGCCATTAGGAGTAATTAGGTCCATGGCTAAGCTCTACTCGATGGATGCTGAGTTTCAGTAACGGTTTGCTACAACTAAAGTGGATTTGCTGATGGCACAGGATACAAAGCAAACTTCCCTCTCTTGTGAAGGGGGTATAGTCTTCAAGGACACACAAGGTGTCGAGGGGGTTGCGAAGTGCTGGGAGGGAATGGGTATCTCTTCTGCTGCTGAGGGGTGTCAGGAGGTGCGTTGCTTGGCGGCGGGAGTGGGATCTCTTCCACTGCCGGGAGGGGGGTGTCGTGGCAGGCGTTGCTTGGTGGCAGGAAGAAGTGGGCATGTCTCCCGCTTAAGTGCCAGGTGATTATGCAACGCAG
Organism: Geotrypetes seraphini; assembly: GCF_902459505.1. Classification (NCBI taxonomy): domain Eukaryota; kingdom Metazoa; phylum Chordata; class Amphibia; order Gymnophiona; family Dermophiidae; genus Geotrypetes; species Geotrypetes seraphini. The sequence continues at coordinate 32,467,362 of NC_047097.1, forward strand.
CAAGAGAGAGTAGGCATCTCTGCTGATCTTCAGTTTGGGATTTTAAAAAATATATTTTAATTTGTGAAGGGGGGGGGGCAGAGCTGTCAAACCTTACTTTCCTGTTGGTGCCTGAGCCAATCAGTGCTCAGGCACTGATCAGAAAGTAAGACGACGACAGCTCAGACCTGTCGGAACATTTTAGCCAGAAATGTGGCACAACGAGGTTAGAGAATCGCTTGGAGGGATCATTTTTATTTTATTTATTTATTCATTTTTCTCTACCGTTCTCCCAGGGGAGCTCAGAACGGTTTACATTAATTTATTCAGGTACTCAAGCATTTTTCCCTGTCTGTCCTGGGGGGATTAAGTGACTTGCCCAGGGTCAGAAGGAGAAGCGTGGGTTTGAACCCACAACCCCAGGGTGCTGAGGCTATAGCTTTAACCACTGCGCCACACATGACTTCATGGCAGTCTCGGCGACTGCTAGGAAACTCTGAAAGACCTCGGTAAGCCACTAAAATGCATGCACACTAAACAGACTGGAACCGGTTTAGCAAGCAAGTTAGAATCTTTCCCTCGGTGCTGAACTATACTGTAGAGCTCTAGGATGTAGTTTTCTGCCTTTGCTTCTTGGGGCCTCTTTTAAAAAGCGTTTAGTGCGGCTTTGTAAAAGAGGCCCTTGTTTTGTTAATGCATCCTTAAAGAAAACCAATTTAACTCATAGAACGTCAATTTGCACGCTTTATAAAATCCGATGCCCCTTAAAATGATTTTAGATTAAAATGTTTGAAACAAAATCAAGAAAACCCCTCAAATGAACCAAAACCAAATAAATAGTTTTTCCATGCCCTTTCTTAACACGTGTGCTAACCAAGGCATAACTGGAAATTAACAGCCCTTTTCAATTTGAAGCTATATTTCAACCAGAAATTGCTATTTGTTTTCTAGATTTTAGATAAGGAAACTAAAAGTGAGTTGTACAAGGTGCAGGTGGAACCATGCACGTGTTCATTGTCCTGTGACCGTGATCAGTTTCTCTAGGAGGAGAGATAAGAAGCAGAAATGCTGAGAGTCAAGGCTGCATTACACAATAGCCTCTTGTGTCAGGAGTTCTGATCATTCTGTTGTCAAGGCTTGTAAAATAATATATGCAAAGTAAGAGCACATCATTTGCATGCAGACTGATAAGAGTTGCACTGGGTTTTCTAGTCAAGACTTTGAGCTCATAAACATGCTGATATTCTGAGTAGAAATAAACTATTGAAGGACCACCCTGGATGCCCACCATATTTCTGAAAACAACATCAGGAATTCAAAGCAGGGATAAATTGCACAACCAGGGAAAACCCAGACATGTCCAGGTTTTGGAAAGCCCCAAACTCCGGCCGCATCTAGAGAGCCTTCAACAAGCATGCAAGGACACCTCCGCGCATGCTGGCGGCCTCCAGACGCTGCCGGAGGTCTGAAGAAAAAGAGATGCAGCTTTTGAGGGGGGCGAGGCTGGAAGCGGATCAGGGCAGGGCCATGTTTCTCCGTCTTCAAATATGGTAACCCTAGGCAAGACCATATTTGCCTCCTAGCTCTTCAGGGGGTGGAGGAGTGAAGTGGGCTGAGAATCTAGGGAACTGGGGTTGATTCTCTCAGGCCCCTTGTGATCCTAGGCAAGTTACCTAACCAACACCTAGATTGTGAGTCAACTAGGGACAGAGAAAGCACTTGGGCCTAACAAATGCAAAGTCTAGTTATACTCAGAAAGGAGTCGAGTCAAATCGCTGACTCTTCAGCTACAAGGCACAGTTTTCTGGACTTTCTGATGATGTTTTGGAACAACCACAATAAATACGCATGAGATAAATTTGCACACAATGAAGTTAGGCCCGGATTCTGTAACCGGTGCCGTTGTCAGTGGCCACTGATCAAGTGTCAATCATGCGATGACGCCAGGTACAGAATCGCGCCTCCGGCAAAGGTAGGCCAGGGTTTTCCAGGTGCCTACCTTTGATGTGAATTGCGCTTCTGTAGGTGCTTTAGGCCACCTACTGCCACTTCAGGCATTAGCCCACGCCCACAGTAGTATTAGGTGACCTAAAGCACCTTGAAACTCAGTTAAAAACGTTGTTGAAATGGCTTTTTTTTTCCCCCAGAACTTGAGCGCCTACTGGTGCCAAAAACTCAGTAGAACGTTCCTTGAAGACCCCTGAAAACCTGTCTGGTAGGGTGTGTCTCGGGGGCCGCTGGTAGATCTCCTTACCTGACTGAGCTGGCTGGAATACTCTGCCAGTTTCGACTGTCCCGACACGTCCTGCTTCTCTGCCTGAGCAAACATCTGGTGCAGCAGCACAGAGTACTCCTTGTCACTCTTTGCTCGCTGAACCAGCCACTTCTTCATCACCTCCATGAGACGCAATTCCGTGTCCTGCAGTCGGAGTAGCGCCTCGTGTCCCTGAGGGCAAAAGAACTCTGTCCCAAATCCCATGCCTTGACTCAAAGATTGATCTTCTCTGCCTACAACTGGTAACAAAAGTTGAAAACAATGTCAAGTTAAAGCAAGGCTGATATTACCAACTAATCAAAGGCTTTCTTCACATCCAGCCTTGTGTTACGGTAGGAACACTGGGTAAAAGACAAGGGGAGAGCTGGTTTGGGGGTGTAGATTCAGTGAATCCCCAGCTCTGCCTGCTTCTTACATGTTTTTTTCAGTAGGCAAACTGCTTAACCAGTCAAACGGCATCAAACAAGAAGTAAGCCAAAACGAAAAAAAAAAATGCTGCAGGTTCTCCAAACCCCCCTAAAGGCCCTGACAGTACTGATCTGAATTTGATTGGCTGTGCAGCATCTACCTGTTGCCTGCTCAACCAATAATATTCAGAGCAGTGCCCTCAGGACCTTGAGGGGGTGGGATGAATCCCCTGACCGCATGCCACTGCGCGCATTTGACTTGCCACCGCTCATCTTATTCAAAAAGGTAGAAACCCAGAGAGGAAGGCAATTGAGCAGACTAGATGGGTCAACTGGCCTTTATTGACCAGAAAAAGAACCAGCCTTATCATTAGGCATACTACCGAGAAGACTGAATGGACCAATGGCCGTTATCTATCATAATCAGGGCTGTCCCTACCACTAGGTGGACTAGGTGTCTGCCTGGGCTGGCAGGCTCTGAGGAGGCACAACTGGCAAAGACAGGAAACCCTTTAAAAGCCACTTTCACAGGCAGATGCTTCAGCATCTCCCCCTCCTCGTCATGATCACCCCAACACTATCCTTCCAGAAACAATCCTTAACTGGACTTCATACTTTAAGCTTTCAGATGCACATATGTAGAATAGAAAAATATTTCAGAAACAATGTTAGCATTTAGTGAATGTGTCATCTGTATAAATTAAAGGAAATCTTTACAGCCTACTTGTATGCAGGGCCTGCTTCCTCCTACCCCCTTCTGATCACATATGGGTGGGATGGATGCTGAAATTTCCACCTCTGCCTGCAGCTTTAAACAGCCTTCCAGTTGCTGCTTTTGTTGGCTATACCAGTGCTGTGCTCCCTCCATGCTGAAACATGTATTTTATTTGGGCTCCTATGGTGGTAAGGTGGTAGGAACGGAAGCGGCAGTGGGAAGGGAAGAGTGGGGTGATGCTGGACACTTTGGGAGGAGGAAGGAAGGAAGGAAAGAGATGCTAATTAAAGGGTGTGAGGAGGGAATAGAGAAGGGAAGATGCCGGAGGCTTGGAGGGATACGGAATGGAAGGGGAGATGCTAAATTAAGAGTGTGCTGGGGTTGGGACAGGCTGAAATGTTCACATCGTTTGGTTCTCCTAGGGCATCTAACACCCTTGGTATCTTGTTCCTACTTCAATAAATCTTGTGAGCTCTTGGATTACTTGCTAGGTGTATATTTGAAAATCCCAACTCCAGGTACTAAAGTCTTAAAGCTGCAAAACCTTCAGATACCATGCCATACCTTGGTGGGAATCAGGAGAATCTTCCTGAGGAACATAAGAATAGCCTTACTGGGTCAGACCAATGGTCCATCAAGCCCAGTAGCCTGTTCTCACTGTGACCAATCCAGGTCACTAGTACCTGACCAAAACCCAAGGAGTAGCAATATTCCATGCTACCGATCCAGGGCAGGCAGTGGCTTCCCCCATGTCTTTCTCAATAACAGACTATGGACTTTTCCTCCAGCTACGCTATCCGCTCTTACCGCAAACTCTGGCAATGTGTTCCAGAGCTTAACTATTCTCTGAGTGAAAAAATTTTCCTCCTATTGGTTTTAAAAGTATTTCCCTGTAACTTCAAGTGTCCCCTAGTCTTTGTAAGTTTTGACGGAGCGAAAAATCAGTCCACTTGTACCTGTTCTACTCCACTCAGGATTTTGTAGACATTTGGCCCTGATCTTTGCGGTGCTTCCTGTTTCCATCCTGGGATTTATTCAAAGTAACAATAGCTAATTCCCCTGCTAATCTTACTGCTAAACTTGCCAAGTAATGTTTATATGTCCACCGTCTAAGAGAAAATCTTGCCTTACTGTAGTAGAACAAGCAAAAAAAATCTCTAAAAGGCAAGAGAGATGACCTTAGAACAAAATAGCATCAATTTTATTCTTCTTAAAAAGGTAATACCCCCCCCCCCCACGTCTGTCCCTTCCCCCGTATCTCTTTAACTTCCCTGGAGTGAGCAGAATCTCCAAAATGCTGCCTGTGCCAGCCTTGGCTCTCCTGATGTCAGAGGGAAACCTGGCTGGAGCTGCGGGAGGGGAGGGGGGGAGGGAACAGAGGAAGAGAGGTGTCACCAGCACCCCCACTGAGGGTAGCATGCTACTGACCTCTAGGGTGCTAGGCCAGACAGTGCGTACTGCTCAATTGTTACTGAAAAAATGAAAAGTATCGGAGACCTAAGCACAGTACCGGGCACAGCTTTGGATTCTTGTTCAGAAATAGCTATGAAAAAGAAAAAAAATTAAATTGAATCAGTAATTTAAAGAGTGGGTAAGGTTGGGCAGACTGGATGGTGTCGTCGAGAGCATTTAGGCTTCCTGGACCAAGGGATGATTTTCCAAGGGCTGCAGAGCAGGGATGGTGTGCATCTATCAAAGAAGGGAAGAAGTGGCTTTGCCAGCAGGCTGGCTAATAATAATAATATAGCTTTATTTATATCCCGTCATACCTTTTCTACTGAAGTGATGGGGCAGGGTGATCAAAGCCCCTGGATGAGTATAAGCTCTCAGGTAATAAATCACTGATGGGAAAAGGGGGCAATGTCTGGAAAGCAGTATATACTAATGCTCGAAGTATGGGAAACAAGATTCTGGATCTAGAAGCTGTGATGGAAGAAGAGGAGTTGGATATAGTAGCGATCTCGAAGAACCATGACTGGGATGTAGTTATATCAGGCTATAATCTGTTCAGGAAAGACAGGGTAGGAAAAAAAGGAGGGAGAGTAGCGTTATATATTAAAGATCATATTAAAGCCACACAATTACAGGATCTGCAGGGCAAGGAAGAGGCACCGTGGATCAATTTGGACAGAGGGAATGGTGAATATATTTACATTGGTGTGATATACAGGCCTCCTTCACAGACGGAAGAAGTAGATAGAGATTTCATAGTAGACATTCAGACTATCTCTTAAAAAGGGGAAGTTTTACTAATAGATGATTTTAACATGCCAGATATTGATTGGGGTATCCCTATTGCGGGGTCTTCTACAAGGAGAACTGTTCCAGCAGTTGGTAATGGAACCCACGTGGGATGGGGTCATACTGGACTTAGTGCTTACAAACGGGGACAGTGTTTCTGATGTTACAGTGGGTGATCATCTGGCATCCAGTGATCACTGCATGGTACGGTTTAATGCTAAGATGGGTATAGAGAGGGCTCATTCAAAAGCAAAGGTTCTAGACTTTAAAAAAACTAACTTTATTCAGAAGGGGGAGTACGTCAAGGAAACATCACCACACACCAGCATGCACACTACACTTCCCCTTCCGTATTCACAAATTCCATATCTACGGATTCAGTTATTCACAATTTTTGACCAAAAAATACATTTTAATTTTTCAGGTTGTTTTTAGCCCTGTAAGCCCCCCCCCCCCCCTTAAGCCTTACCTGGTGATCTAGCGGGTTTTCAGGCAGGAGCGATCTTCCCACACTCCTGCCCCGTGCAGATCGCTCACAGGAAATGGCTTGAGAGACTACAGGAGCTCAAGGCAGCCATTTCCTGTGAGTGATCTGCACTGGGCAGGAGCGTGGGAAGATGGCTCCTGCCTGAAAACCCGCTAGATCACCAGATAAGGCTTAAGGGGGGGTTCACAGGGCTAAAAATAGCCGGGGGAAGCGGGGGATAAGGGTAGAACCGGCCCAAATATTATTTGCGGTTTTTCCATATTCGTGGGCCAGCTCTGCCCCTAACTCCCGCAAATACTGAGGGGGAAGCGTACGTTCTAGCTAAAACCTTCTGCTGGAAATACCCTCCTTTAAGGACTTCAAATACAAAAGCGTCAGGAAAAGAATGTTCTCAGTGATGGCTCCAAGGTGGTGTAACGCCCTTCCAAAGGAATTAAAACTAGAAATACAATAGAATATAAAGCAGTAACGATCCGCCATCAATTCTTTTATGAAATCATACCAGAATTGTTTAAAAATTCACCAAACAGATCATTACGCTCTGAGAATTTAGCTTTACTCAAAACGAATGCGAACCCAAGGCTTGTGGAGACTGGTAAGATGACTTTCTGCTATGCAGAAGTTAAAATATGGAACTCCCTTGTGGAAATTGCCATGAAAAGGGCTGGTTTAGAAAACTACTTCCAAGATGAACATAGATCACAATACAGACACTAGCGCAAATTGAAATAGAAGTAGTATGAACACAGTACACGGTACTAAATATGGATAAATACTGTATATTTCTATATCTGTGTATAAGCAGGTAGAAACCTGATGGCAGATAAAGACCAAGTAACCATTATCTCTTCCTCTAAGAGATCCCACATGCCTATCCCAGGCTTTCTTGAATTCAGACAGTTTTTGACTCCACCACCTCTATGGGGAGACTTTTTCACCCTTTCTGTAAAAAAGTATTTCCTCAGATTACTCCGGAGCCTATCACCTCTTAACTTCATCCTATGCCCTCATTCCAGAGCTTCCTTTCAAATGAAAGAGACTCGACTTATTCACATAGGTATTTAAACATCTCCTATCATATCGCCCCTCTCCCGCATTTTCTCCAAAGTATACAGATTGAGATCTTTAAGTCTGCCCCCATAAGCCTTATCACGAAAACCACGTACCGTTTTAATAGCCTTCCTCTGGACTGACTCCATCCTTTTTTATATCTTTTTCAGGGCCGCCATCAGAAATTTCTGGGCCCCTTACTGAGCAATCCTATTGGGCCCCCCACGCACCCCTTCCCCCCCCCCGACACCCTCCCCTTCTTCCATGGGCCGAATACACACATACTTTTCTGCTAATGCTCCACCTAAGCCAGTCCCGTAAAATCTTCTCACGTCCATTGGGTGATTTGGCATAGTGGAGATATTCATAAAAAGAACGTCCATCAAGATCTTTACTCAAAGACTGTGCCATTTGCTTTAAATCATCTTCCATCATTAATCCAAACTGCACAATTCTTTCTCTGTCTTTGTCCTGAATGGCATATGGCCACATTGCTGGATCCTTCCAGTCAACAAATTTATGAGCAGGCGCGGAGAACGCATTTTTAAACAAAAGTAGTTTATCCTTGTACTCCTTATGTAATTTTAATCATCTAAGGATATGTTTGTATGTTTATTGTTCAAATGGTTTTATTTATTTCCCCAAATTTATTTTTGTTATACGCATTGAAAATATTTGATATTGCGTTTAAATCAAAATCTCAATAAACTTGAAACTTGAAACGAGTGCCCATGAGATTGTGGGAGGGTTAAATACTCAAAACTTAGAAGAATAACAATTTACTTAAAGTTTTTGCTACGCCAGCTTTCTGGTATCTTTACATACAGTGGCGTACGTAGCATATGTAACACCCGGGGCCCATCATTTTTTGGCACCCCCCCCCCATCTGTAAGAAAAACATCATTTTTAGTAACAAACCACACGTCACACATGAGTACCTAGGAAAAGGCAGCATCTTACATATTGCAGTGAGCAGTACATCAATACACCCATTGTAAAACTAAACAAGCCAGACCAGCACAGATCAATCCTACATCGTCAATCCTAACAGAAAACCATGTCTTTCGAACACACAGAACACAGAAAACACCTTCGCCTAGTATGGAATATGTCATCACAAACTAACCCCTCCCCCTTTTACTAAACTGTAGTGTGGATTTTAGCCACGGTGGTAACAGCTCTGACGCCCATAGAATTCTGAGCATCAGCGCTGCTACCACCACGGCTGGCGCTAAAAAACGCTCCACAGTTTTGTAAAAGGGGGGATAAAATAGAAATACACAGTTTCAACGCTCTAGCTCAGAGGTGCCCAAACTTTTTGAGCTTGTGAGCTACTTTAAAATGACCAAGTCAAAATGATCTACCAACAATAAAATTAAAAAACACAAAGCATACTATACGCTGAGAAAATATTAATTATCATTCCTATTCTGGGTTTTTTTCAAAGAGGTCAAGGCAGATGACTCTATGCATTGTCATCTCAGTAACAACCATACAAAAATAGACAAATATACCCCCCATCCTTTTTATTAAACCACAATAGCAGTTTTTAGCGCAGGGAACTGCGCTAAATGCCCAGCGCTCTCTTGACGCTCATAGGCTCCCTGCGCTAAAAACCACTATTGCGGTTTAGTAAAAGGGGACCATATTGTAAAATATAGACAGCAGATATAAATTCAGAACTGTGTATAGTAAGTGAAGGGAAGTTTTCATCTCTGGGAATTTACCCAGTTAACTATTAAGTTATTTGGGCAAATTCCTTTGAAAACTGTGGTAATACTGCCTCCACTTTGCTAAATTTAAAATAAAATCATTTTTCCTACCTTGTCTGGTGATTTCATGAGTCTCTGGTTGCACTTTCTTCTTCTGACTGTGCATCCAATCTTTCTTCCCTTCTATCAGCCTGTATGCTTTCTCTCCTCCACACCTCATTCCCTCCCCCCAACTTTTTCTTCCTCTCTCCCTGACCTTTCTTTCTGTTTCTCTTCTTTCCTTCTGTTTCCCTGCCTGCCACCTTTCTTTCTTTCTCCCTGCCGTTCCCCAAGCCACTGCCGCTGCCATCGGGGAACAAGAACCACCAATGGATAACAGGCCCCAAAGCCCACCCCGACGCATGCTCTCCCTGCTTCGGGCCGATCAGTCTTCCTCTCCCCGACGTCAATTCTGCCATCGGAGAGGAAGTTCCGCCCAGCCAGGCAGCGATTGGCTGGCCTGAACTTCCTCTCCAACAGCAGAATAGACGTCGGGGAGAGGAAGACTGATCGGCCCGATAGATTAGATCGCCAAGACAAAGTGAGTCCTGGGTGATCGACTCACTTTGCCTTGGCGAGCTACTGGCGCCCCTGCCTTAGAACACTGCCTAGGACCCTGGGGGAGCCCGGGCCCCCTGTCAGCTCCGGGCCCCTGAATGCAGGACTGGTAGTACTGCCCTGATGGCGGCCCTGATCTTTTTGAAGGTATGGCCTCCAGAATTGTACACAATATTCTAAATGAGGTCTCACCAGAGTCTTATACAGAGGCATCAATACCTCCTCTTTCCTACTGGCCATACCTCGCCCTATGCACCGTAGCAACTTTCTAGATTTTGCTGTCATCTTTTGTAAAATGACCTATTTAACCACCTTTAGATCATCACATACACTCAAGTCTCGCTCCTCTTTCATGCAAAAAAGTTCTTCACCCCCTAAACTGTACCATTCCTTCGGGTTTTTGCAGCCCAAATCATGACCTTGTATTTCTTAGCATTATTTCAGACCATTCTTCAAACTTTACTATCTTTCTTCATGCTATTCACACCTTCCGGGGTGTCTACTCTATTGCAAATTTTGGTGTCATCAGCAAAGAGGCAAATCTTACCTAACAGTCCTTCATTAAGATCACTTATAAAATGTTAAAAAATGAACCTGCACACCCACGATACAGGCCGTATTCTATATAAGGGTCATGGATTTGATATCGCCTTTCTGTGGTACAACTAAAGTGTTTTACATTTATTATATGCCAGTAGACTCACAAGAATGGAGAAAGCGACTCTGAAAGACAAAAATAACTGAAGCTAAAATATCTATTAATACACAAGTGTTAGCCTGAAAATGAAGTGAAGTGGTCACAGAACAAAGTATGTGACATTTGGAGGGTTTATGCTACAGAGCCTCCAACACAAATTTTACATAGAGACATGTAAAGCACTGAATGTATTTGTGAGAGCAAAACCTGGAAAGATAGGACATGATAGAAACATTCAAATATTTTTACAGGGAGTAGACATGGAATAGGTCAGAGAGTACAGGGGAAGGAAGCTACAGGGAAGCATAAGGGTTGAGGAGGACAGAGGCAGAGGGGAACCATGGGAAAAAATGGCCATAATGGAAAGCCTTAAGATGTAGATGGGAGTAATTGGGAAAGAAGAAATAGGGGAACAGAGATTTAAGAAGCATGGGAGAAGAGTGGCACAGGAAAGGAATGGTCAATGGGGCTCAAAAGGTGAGTAACAGAAGGCAAAGTTGGCCAGAGAAGGCAAACCTGGTTGGGGATCAAGACAAGTGAGGAAACAACTGGTTGGACGCGGCTCTATTCGTGTTCAGAGGTCCAGTATGGTAGAGTATTGCATTGTAGGTTGAGCATTCGCGTAATCGCTCATATATTCTAGGAGGTTGCTACAAAAATACCTGCAAATCTGGAAAATTGTTGGGTTTGTAGAACTTGTTGCTCACAGAAGCCAAACAATGTAAACTGCTGTAGGTCCCTTAACCAAGTATAAAATAAGAGACCACAAACGAGAAAGACAAAAATGGAACTGGAAACCCCAAAGAAGCCAGACTTTGGATGCAGTGCAACAATGAAGGGAAACAAAAAGCATTTCCTTCTGTATTAAACAATAAGCAGGCTAACAAATCAATGAACAGAAAAACACTTTTTTTTTTCTGGTAGACCAAAGAAGTTGGGTTTAACCAACCCTTGCAGCTTGTCACCTGGGTCATGCCAGCCCTGAGAAAAAATAGTCCATACTACATGTTCAGAGATCCTAAATTTGGATTTTAGAGTTAAGAGAAATAGGATGGGAGTAGTGCTATGTAACGTATTTATAAATGATCTGGAAATTGGAACAAGTGAGGTGATTACATTTGCAGATGACATTAAACTGTTAAGTTGTTAAAATGCATGTAGACCTTAGGAAATTGGAAGACTGGGTCCACCTTGGAGGTCAACGCTCAAGAAAAAGATCTAGGTGTCTTTGCAGACAATACTCTGAAACCTTCCGCCCAATGTGCAGTGGCAGCAAAAAAAGCAAACTAGATGCTATGAAATATTAGAAAAGGGATGGTAATAAGACTAAGAATGTTATACTGCCTCTGTATTGCTTCATGGTGGGTGCGACCTCACTTTGAGTATTGTGTTCAATTCTGGTCGCCTTATCTCAAAAAAGATACAGCAGAACTAGAAAAGATTCAAAGAAGAAGGACCAAGATGATAAAAGGGATGGAACTTCTCATGTATGAGTAAAGACTAAAAAGGATAGGACTCTTCAGCTTGGAAAAGAGACGGCTGAAGGGAGATAGGATGGAAGTCTACAAAATCCTGAGTGGAGTAGAACGGGTACGAGTGGATCAATTTTTCACTCTGTCAAAAATTACAAAGACATGGGGACACTCGATGAAGTTACAGGGAAATACTTTTAAAACCAATAGGAGGAAATATTTTCTCACTCAGAGAATAGTTAAGCTCTGGAACGCGTTGCCAGAGGATGTGGTAAGAGCGGATAGCGTAGCTGGTTTTAAGAAAGGTTTGGACAAGTTCCTGGAGGAAAAGTCCATAGTCTGCTATTGAAGCAGACAGGGAAAGGGATTGGGGATTTGTATACCGCCTTTTTATGGCTTTGGCATTTAAAGCGGAAGCCACTGCTTGCCCTGGATTGGTAGCATAGAATGTTGCTACTATTTGGGTTTTCGCCAGTACTTGTGACCTGGATTGGCCACCGAGAAGACGTGACCATTGGTCTGGCCCAGTAAGGCTATTCCTATGCTCTGCTTTTTTCATAGGTGGGGTTGATGTCATTTGATGTATTAAATGGAAACAGCCAAGCTTAGCCCAGCTAGACACACCAGTTACAGTAGATGTTTCAGAAACTACCTGCAGCCAGTGCCTTTAATTCATACAGATGACACATTCACCAAACGCTATTTCTGATATATGTGCATATGAAAGCTTAAAGTATGAAGTCAAGTTATGGGTGTTTTAAGGTCCAGGGTTGTTTCTGGAAGGATAGTGTTGGGGTGATCATGACAAGTTAAAATAAAAATCTTTGGTGATGGGGGAGGGAGCTGATAGTTAATTGAGCAGAGCAAAAGGATAAAGATTTGGCTAGGTACCTAATACATTTGGGCTGGCTCTGCTGGATGATTAGAAACATAGAAGATGACGGCAGAAAAGGGCTACAGCCCACACCGCTTACCCACCCCCTGTCTATGCCGTAATGACCCAATTTTCTTATCTTGACCCTCATAGGGATCCCACATGGGTATCCCATTTATTCTTAAAGTCTTAGATGCCCCAAAATGGCATAACAAAAAGTACCCAATAGCATGAACCATTAGTGATACCAAACAAACTGTTCTCTGTCTATTCACCATATAAAATGAAAGAGAAACAGGCGGTCTGGCTCTCCTGTTCTGAATGTTTTGACTGAGCATTCCAAAGAATACACTTTACAGCTCTTCGGTGAGCCAGACTGGAAAACAGTCACTGAAGCAGCAAGAGAATGGATGCACGGTTCTCCATCTTTACCAGAACAATTAGTGCATAAATCCATCAACAAGTGAGAGATGAATTGCAGACTGAATCTTAGCACTGCTCTTCTCCCTAAAAGTTCTTTTCTTTCAATTTTGGGCTAGATCAACATGTTGACTAGGGGAAAAAAATAACTTTTGGTTGCTGAACGCTGAATAGTTTGGAAGACGATATGTGAGCATTTAGAAAATGAAAGAAACGCGCTTATACCTAACATTTCTCTGCCCGAAGGAGAAAAAAAAAAAATCACAGAATAATATAAATGATGAATCTGTAGGATGTACAGTTTAATCAGGCACAGCGAGATGGAGCAAGAAAAGGCAGCAACTCCAAGTCAGGGGGTTTGGTGGGTCCTAAGCAAACCAGCCAGTTGATCTCCTATCATTATATTGTAGCATGTTATGATTAATTGCTGAATTTAAAGTATAAATTTATTGCCTGAACCAATATATGAATTTGGATGGATTTATTGAGCATAAAATATGGCTTAAAATAAAGTGTATTTCTGACTTTGATTTCTGAGAAACTGGCAGGATGCGTAGTCCAGTAAAGACAGGGGCTTGGAGATCAGAAACTTTGAAGATCAAAGACAAAATTCAATCAGATGAAACAGGGACAAAGTTTTGAATTGAAACTGCTCTGAGATTGGAGAAAGTGCCATAGTAAATGAGGGCAGATAAATTCATTTCGTTTAAAGGGTCCTTTTTCTTCGATCTTCCAGCCCACCCTCAACTGAATGGCCATATCCGGGACACAGACCCTTCAATCAATACCCATTATTTTCTGATTGCAGATCCTGAGCCCCTGCCTTGGACTTTGGACCTCCTTCAATTCCATAAAAGAGGAAGATTCATCGCTAGAGGCTGCTTGGCATTGGCATTGCGAGGAGTGACCTTGCGACCCTCCCGCAGCCCCTCACTCACCTCCGCTCTGGCGCTCAACGGCTCGCGCTTTCCTTCCCCTTCGCTGCTGCAGCCGCCGCTTGCCCCGCCCGACTCCGCCCCTCAGCCGCCCACCGGGGGAGGAAGGGGGGACTCCGACACTGACAGGGAAAAGTTTCTCTCCAGCTCATTGGCTGTAAGAGGGGCAAAATGTCCCCCGCTCCCTCCTTTCCCTTTATTCGGCTGATCGCATCTGGGCACTGGAGGGACTAAGGATGGAACCGTCTCACTTTTCCTATAATCACCTGCATCAGGGTCAAGTAATTGGCAAATAAGATGTTTTAATGCAAAAACAAAACAAAACACTTGGGCTGCAAAAAGCCAAGGGATCACCCTAGATGCCATCACGGTGGGGCTACGGCACCTTTCTGCACCCCCATGCCACGCTCGTGCCCCCCATTCTAAGCCCTCATACCTCTTTAAAATCATCACCAGTACAAGCAACTAGTCTAGTCTGCTGTGCCCAAAGGCTTCTCTCCCACTGACATCACTTCCAGATCATGGAGCCAGGAAGTGACATCAGAGAGAAAGCCAGCACAAGCAGCAGACCAGAGAAGCTGCTCACGCTGACCAAAGAGTACAAGAGTGGCATGGGGGCACCACCTACCCTCACTATCCCACTGCAACTTACTCCACATATTCACGCCTAAGTTCAACACATTTGGCACCTCATGTCCAAACTTTCTACATAGTAACATAGTAGATGACGGCAGATAAAGACCCGAATGGTCCATCCAGTCTGCCCAACCTGATTCAATTTAAATTTTTTCTTCTTAGCTATTTCTGGGCAAGAATCCAAAGCTCTACCCGGTACTGTGCTTGGGTTCCAACTGCCAAAATCTCCGTTAAAACCTACTCCAGCCCATCTACACCCTCCCAGCCATTGAAGCCCTCTCCAGTCCATCCTCCCCCAAACGGCCATATACGGACACAGACCGTGCAAGTCTGCCCAGTACTGGCCTTAGTTCAATATTTAATCTTATTTTCTGATTCTAGATTCTCTGTGTTCATCCCATGCTTCCTTGAACTCCGTCACCGTTTTCTTCCCCACCACCTCTCTCGGGAGCGCATTCCCCACCACCCTCTCCGTAAAGTAGAATTTCCTAACATTGCTCTTGAATCTACCACCCCTCAACCTCAAATTATGTCCTCTGGTTTTACCATTTTCCTTTCTCTGGAAAACATTATGTTCTACATTAATACCCTTCAAGTATTTGAACGTCTGATTCATATCTCCCCTGTCTCTCCTTTCCTCTAGGGTATACATATTCAGGGCTTCCAGTCTCTCCTCATACGTCTTCTGGCGCAAGCCCTTCGTCGCCCTCGTCTAGATCGCTTCAAGTCTTCTTACGTTCTTCGCCTGATACGGTCTCCAAAACTGAACACAATACTCCAAGTGGAGCCTTACCAATGACCTGTACAGGGGCATCAACACCTTCTTCCTTCTACTGACCACGCCTCTCTTTATACAGCCCAGCATCCTTCTGGCAGCAGCCACTGCCTTGTCACACTGTTTTTTCACCTTTAGATCTTCGGACACTATCACCCCAAGGTCCCTCTCCCCATCCGTGCATATCAGCTTCTTACCTCCCAGTATATATGGTTCCTTCCAATTATTAATCCCCAAATGCATTACTTTGCATTGAATTTTAGTTGGCAGGCATTAGACCATTCCTCTAACTTTTGCAGATCCTTTTTCATATTTTTCACTCCCTCTTCAGTGACTACTCTGTTACATATCTTGGTATCATCTGCAAAAAGGCACACTTTTCCTTCTAACCCTTCAGCAATGTCACTCACAAACATATTGAACAGGATTGGCCCCAGCACCGAACCCTGAGGGACTCCACTACTCACCTTTGCTTCCTCCAAATGACTTCCATTAACCACCACCCTCTGGCGTCTGTCCGACAGCCAGTTTCTAACCCAGTTCACCACTTTGGGTCCTAACTTCAGCCCTTCAAGTTTGTTCAACAGCCTCCTATGAGGAACTGTATCAAAGGCTTTGCTGAAATCCAAGTAAATTACATCTAGCATATGTCCTCGATCCAGCTCTCTGGTCACCCAATCAAAAAATTCAATCAGGTTCGATTGGCACGATTTACCTTTTGTAAAGCCATGTTGCCTCGGATCCTGTAACCCATTAGATTCAAGGAAATACACTATCCTTTCTTTCAGCAACACTTCCATTATTTTTCCAACAACTGAAGTGAGGCTCACCAGCACCCGTCCCCCCGAGGAATCCCTCCGTCCCCACCTGTCCCCGTGAGAAATTCCTCCGTCCCCACCCGTCCCCGCGAGGAATCCCCTCCGTTCCCACCCGTCCCTGCGAGGAATCCCCTCTGTCTCCGCCCGTCCCTATAACTTCAGAAATAGTTATTTCATTTAATTATGCTACTGAATTAAATGCTCTGGTAGAGACCCATTTACAAATAAGCAAAGAAACTTTATTAATTTGAAAATATTAATTGGGAAGACTACATACTTTGTAAACGGGTTTCTACCAGAGCCTCTAATGTAAATATACAATATAAATAAATACTCAGCTGATGAGAACCCCCAAGCTGTCAGCTGAGGACTTCCTCTGCAGTTGGCCGGGGGTCCCTTTTGCCTGGCTTGGCAGGCAGCAGTAGCGTCCCTGAGTCATAGATGCTGGCAGCTCAGTGGCTCATGGATGTTGCCAATTTTAAACTGAAATTGAATACAGAAAAGACAAATTTTTTTTAGCAAGTAACTAAGTCATCGCTTCACCTTAATGGTCATGATTGCCCAATTTTAAAATCTATAAAAATACTAGGAGTAACTTTAGACTCCCATTTAACTTTGGTAGAACATACAAATTTGGTGGTGAAAAAGTGCTTTTTTACACTATTGAAATTAAAGACCATCAAAAATTATTTTATCCTTTAGACTGTTGGTGCAGGCATCTATATTATCTATATTGGACTACTGTAATATTGTTTATTTGGGCGCACCTAAGAAAGTTTTGAGAAAATTAAGATTAGTGCAGAATACGGCTGTTCACCTGATATTTGGACTGAAGAAAAGTGATCATATCAGTCCTTATTACCGATTATTGCACTGCTTGCCAGTGGAGGCACGAGTAATGTTTAAATTTTCATGCCTCTGTTTTAAGTCAGTTTGAGGATTGGCACCTACCTACCTGCTATCTCATTTCGTGCTATAGAACCCCGTGAGGACAACCAGGAATTGTAGCCTATTTGCATACCCGAAGATTTTAGGCTGTAAACTTAGGTCTTGCATTTCAAGTTTGTCTAGTCTATGTCATTTACGTTCACTTTATTTTATAACATTTTTAGCCTCTACAAAACATTGTTAACCGGCCAGACATTTGCTTGATGGTCGGGATATTAAAAACTAATAAACTTGGAACTTGGACTTGGCCCCAGCTACAGGGAATGAGGAGCTAAAAGCTTCTCCTGCTGCTGAGGCTGATTGGATAATTCATTTGAAACAGAAAGGTTAGGAGGAGGCACTGTAACACTGTTAGAAGTAAATGTATATCTTACTATCCTTAAAAGAGGTTTAAGGTTTTAACAGGGGAGATCACTGGACACTATAGGAGGGGGGGGGGGGGCCACAGGCTACATCACATAAACCAGTGGCAGTGCTCTCTTATTGTACATAGGCACTGCTGTCCTGAGTTGCTAGGAGTGAGGCTAGTACTAAGCTCTGCACGATGAGGAAGTGGGAGAGAGGCAGTGCTACATATGGATGGAAATGGTGCGAGGATTCAAACTAAGAGAGAAATCCTTTAGACATTCAGGGCCTGATTCTGTATACGACACCCAGTCTCAGCCGCCCCCTAAGCAGCTTTTGAGAATCGCAGATGGGCGTCCTATATAGAATCGTGTTTGTCCTAACCACCCTGATTCTCTAACTGGCATCCATGTCATAGGGCTTTAGGTATCCGACCAATTGGAGTTTTAGGCCACTCCCAGTGCATCCCTATAGGAGGGGCCTTAGGCATCTCGGGAAGGGGAAGGCCCACCATTTTCCAGAGGCAGGCCTGTCGGCAGGAGGGAGTAGTCATCCCTCTTGCCGGCCAACAGATAAAAGTATGGGGTGCATTCAGGTGGTTTGGGAGGTGACAGGGGGATCTTGGGGGTGTTGGGGAGTGTCAGGGGGATCTTGGGTATCCAGGAGTGTCAGGGATGGGAGAGTCAGGGATGGAGTTGGGGAGTGTTTGGTGGGGTTCAGGGGATGATGGGGACAACAGCAGGAGGGGGTGGGCATCCCTCCTGCGGGAGGATGCCTCGAGGGGTAGTGGCAGAAGGGAGTGGGCACACCTGCTGTGAAAATTTGGGGTGGGGGTATGAGTTTTGGGGCAGGAGGGAGTGGACATTCCTCCTGCTGGCCAACTTCATGGTGTGTGTGGTGGTGGTGGGGGGGGGGGGGGGACATAAGAATATAAGAATTGCCGCTGCTGAATCAGACCAGTGGTCCATCATGCCCAGCAGTCCACTTACGCGGCGGCCCTCTGGCCAAAGACCAGCGCCCCAACTGAGACTACCCCCACCTGCTTAAGTTCCGGTTCAGCAGGAACTTGTCTAGCTTTGTCTTGAATCCCTGGAGGGTGCCCTCCCCTATGACAGAGTCCGGAAGAGTGTTCCAGTTTTCCACCACTCTCTGGGAGAAGAAGAACTTCCTTACATTCGTACAGAATCTATCCCCTTTAAACTTTAGAGAGTGCCCACTCGTTCTCCCCACCTTGGAGAGGGTGAACAACCTGTCCTTGTCTACTAAGTCTATACCCTTCAGCACCTTGAATGTATCAATCATGTCCCCTCTCAATCTCCTCTGCTCGAGGGAGAAGAGGCCCAGTTTCTCTCAACTTTCGCTGTACGGCAGCTCCTCCAGCCCCTTAACCATCTTAGTTGCTCTTTTTTGATGTCAGACTCACCGGTCTGTAGTTTCATGGGTCTCCCCTTGAACCTTTTTTGAAGATTAGCGTAACATTCGCCACCTTCCAGTCCTCCGGAATCTTTCCCGATTTGATTGACAGATTGGCTATTAGCTCAAGCAGTTCTGCTATAGTCCCTTTCAGTTACTTGATGACCCTCGTATGGATACCATCCGGTCCTGGGAATTTATCGCTCTTAAGCCTATCTATCTGTCTGCGTACCTCTTCTAGACTGACCGTTAACCCTGTCAGTTTCCCGTTTTCACTTCCAGCATATAGCCTGATGGGTTCTGGTATGCTGTGTATATCCTCTTTGGTAAATACAGATACAAAAAATGTGTTCAGTCTGTCAGCGATTGCTTTGTCCTCCTTTAGCGCTCCCTTTATTCCTTGGTTATCCAATGGTCACACCGCTTTCTTCGCTGGTCGTTTCCCTTTAATATATCGAAAGAACGGCTTGAAGTTTTTCACCCCTTGGCTATTTTTTCCTCATAGTCTCTTTTGGCTCCTTTTACCGCCTTATGGCACTTGATGTTGTTTGTGCTGGTTCTTTATTCTTTTTCCTCTTTGATCCCTTTTTGATGCGCGGTATATATAGATTTTGCGCCTTGGTGACAGTATCTTTAAAAAGAGACCAAGCTTACTCCAGCGTCTTTACAGTGTTTATCCTCTTCTTAATCTTCTTCCCCACCATGCATCTCATTTCTTCCTAATTCCCTTTTCAGAAGTTTAGCGCCATGGCCGTCGTTCTGGATCAACGTTTCACCCCTATTTCCAGGTTGAAGCGGATCATATTGTGATCGCTGTTTCCCAGCATCCCTTCTACTTCTACATCCTCGCAGCCCATTTAGAATTGCATTTCCTCCCGTGTTTTCCTTGACAAGATGTTCTAGGAAGCAATTGCCTACAGTTTCCAGGAACTTGGTCTCTCTAGCACAGCCTGAGGTGCCCAGGTTCCATTCTATCCCTGGATAATTGAAGTCGCCCATGATAACTGTGTTGCCTCCCTTGCAGTTGCATTTAATCTCATCCATCATTTCTTCATCAGTTTCTTCGGACTGTCCTGGGGGTCGGTAGTAGATGCCTATCCTCGTTTCCGGTCCATTTGACTCTTAGATTGCAAAACAATGTAAAAGTCCACCAGATGCAAGATATGGCATTTCCATCGCTCAGGTGAGGTAACATCCACATACTAACCTTCCACTGATATCTAGAGAAATTGTCAGATTTGGCCAAGACATTTGATAGAACATATTGTCCTGAATACAGCTCCCTCCTCCCTAACCTATACTTCAGAGTACCTACAACTCTTGAGATAAGACTGAGTGTGGAGAGTAGGAAAGGGATTAGGTGAGCACTCCTGCACATGCCATTTCTAGTTCCTTCTGTGCACGCTGAGAGAACTATTACCCACCTATATGTCTATAGAAAGCTCCTAGTATAGGCAAGCAATGTCACATTTTGGCAGAGTTGCTGTTTCTCTTGTTTTCCTGAAGAGCAGTGTGAAGGAAGTATCCAGTGTCAAATTCTGTCCAGATGTCTCTGGCAGTGCCAAAAGGCCCCACGAAAGAACAAGGAGTACTTGCAGTTGCTTTCAGTTCTCCCTACTCTAGGATCCCTTTCAAAATGGTTGTTTGAAATTCTGCATCTGTACCAAATAGCTGATTTCAGTCCTATAAATTCATTGATTTTAAATTAGCCCAGGGGACAGGAGTAGAAGTAGAGAGACCTGTGTAGTGAGGACATGAGCTTGCTGGCAAGGTTAAGTGGTATCTGTTAGTGTTTGGGAGTGTACTACTGAATTGCTCTCTGGGTCCTTCCTTATTACCCTGTGGCTCAGCCTGCTGAGATAGCAGGATTCCTCTGCAATGACATATCACAGCGGAAGGAAGGGATTGCAACACTTGCTTTAGTTAATGGAGAGAAGCCATTATGTCTTGTAGAACAGAAACCAGATTATTTTAAATGTTACGAATACTGCAAGTGAAGATGTTCATGGGTTTAGCTCCCACCTTTTCCAGCAGTTGCTCAAGGTGATGCACTAAACAGGATTGGTAAGACCACGTGGGTCTGCTCTGATTCGATTTTTAGCTGATTCTAAAAGAGCTTTTGTAGCTATCCTGAAAACCTGCTGCCTGTGAGGCCCAAACACAGGTTTGGGAAGCTCTGCAATGAAAGCTCTGAATTTTAACAGCATCTTTTGCATATGGGCTAGCCCAGTGGTTGTGAAACCCATCCTGGGGGATCACCAGCCCATTGGGTTTTCAGGATATCGACAATGATTACACAGATCAATTTGCCCATACACTAGGCCTCTAATACCTTAGCTTAGGACAATAATGACAGAAAGATATTTATCAGTGCAGATTTGGGAAGCCCTCAACATTACTGGGTTTGTGTTTTTTTTTGTTCTTTGCTTTTTGAACAGTTTTAGCTTGTTTTCTAAAATAAGGAAGGAGAATGCTTGCAAAAGATACCATTTCCTCTGTAACCATCAAACATGCAGGGGTGTCAGAAAAGAGTATAGACAGAGACCGATGGTTTAACTTTAGAATGACGGGCCATAGGTACAGTGTGAAGCCAGTGTTACATCTGTGCTCATCGTAGGCCTAGGCAGAGCTGTTTGTGTGCAGTCCAGCCTGCCGCTCTAGATTTGTCACGCTCATTGAAAAGCTGCAGGCTTGGCCACAGCTCTGCACTCCCAGTGTGCTAAGTTCTAGCTTTAGTCCATGCTTCTGCTTTTTGGGTTTTGTCTTGTGGTGGATGACACTCTGACATTTGTTATTCTTTAAGTCTTCGTTTGGATTTGCCGTACCCTCTATCTACATCTTTTCTAACATTTCTATATTAATTAACTCTCTATATTTGGTAGAATAGTAACTCATATTCATCACAAAGTGTGGGAGACATTGAATTAACTAACCTGCCAGCAAAAGATCCGAATTTGATCCTGGGACCTGGTTTCGTTGTCAAAATACTGGGTTCTAGAGGTAGCCATGACCTGAGGCTTCCTACTGTTCTGACTGTGCTAAAACAGAAGTGGGGAAGGACCCCAGCACTGGTTGAGTATGTTTCAGCTTGAAGTTCAAATGAGTAGAAGAACATAATTCACTAAAAAAATTAGCCCATCACTTAATTCGTGATAACCTGTCGCTTGGGGGTCTGTGTTCTGCATTCCGTCCCACCAAAGCAATTGTGGATTGAATTTATTTAACTTGATAGTGGTGTAGTGTGGATTATTTTGAAGTCAGATGCATTCATTTATTTATGCAGTATCTGCTTGAGGGTGTCTTGGGTCAGGGCCATCCTGGCAGACTCCTCCAGCTGGAGAAGAAGGGTGTTAGTATGGGGGATTCATTCATTTATTTCATGGGTTTGATTTATTGCCAACTGTAATAGAACGATGTTAAGTAGTTTCCAAGTTTAGATAGAGAAAGAGAAGAATGGGGGAAAAAATGGAAGAATATAGAATATAACTGGCAGTATTTATCATTTTATTTAACTTATACAACTATAGGTCCTAGAATGTACGAACAGGAAGGCGGGGGCTAGTTGGAAGTGTTACGAGGTAGACTAAGCCTTGAAGAGCCAATGGAACAGTGAATATTTGGTGCAGGGAAGGAGGCATAGATGTAATCTGGGATGGGCTGGGGGGCCAATACTAACACTGAATTGGTCCCCCTCCCCTCACAGCCAATACAGGCCCTATATTACTAAGCCACAATAGAGGTTTAATGCTCCGGTGCTCATTTAGCGCTCTGGGCCATGGTAGAAACCTCTATTGTGGCTTAGTAAGGGGGGGAGATAATTTTCATCCTTAACCCAACCACTGATTGGGGGGGGGGGGACATTTAAGAGGGGGTAGGAATGTGCATGGATGTGTGTGGGGAAAGTCTGATACAGAATTTTCCTTTGAAACACTGGATTGGAGTCAGTGGTGTAGTAAGGGCAGGAGGTGCCCCCACTCTCCACTCTCCACTCATGTTCTCCTCTAAATATTTGCCAGAGTGAGTGGCTTCTCCAGCATGCTCCTCCTGCCAGTGTTGGATTTCCCTCTGACGTCACTTCCTTGCCCGGTGACCCGCAAGTGATTCAGAGGGGAACTGGGCTGGCGTGAGCAACAGGCAGAAGTTTCCCATGCTAGGGAAGATCTACAGAGATACAGGGGGGGGGGGGGAGAGAGAAGGATGGCAAGAACATGGTATGGCAGGGTGGAGAGCCTCCCCCCCTTATTACACAACTGATTGCAGTGCAGAAGTTCACTTGTACAAATGTAACTATGCAAATAAAATTTTCTGTCCAGGAAATCTACCCAGCTAACTATTGTTACCTGGACAAATTCATTTAAGAACTGTCCTAAATTCTGCTTCTTCCATCTATATCTTTTCAGAAGCACCAAAGAAAACTAACCTAAGAATAGCCTTCCTGGGTCAGACCAAAGGTCCATCAAGCCCAGTAGCCCGTTATTAAGGAGTAGCAAATTTTGATGCAGATTTATACCTCAGACAGATGACTATATGAGAATCAGGGGAAATGTCCTGGAGTGCAGTTCACCACTTCTTTTTAGACTGCAGAGCAGCCGAGGTGTCATGCTCCAGCTCCTCTCTCCCAAAATAATGTAGGGAAGAGAAGGGTACGGGATGAGCCTGGAGCAAAGCAGAGAACAGCCATTCTATCTCTGCCAGTCCCTCTTCTCCTGTTATCAACTCCCCTAGCCCACCTACCTCTTCATCTTGCTTTTTGTCTATAAATTAAGCCCTGCTGTAAATACCACTGTTTGGGGCAGTCCATATAGGGTTACCAGATGTCCAGGAAAAGCTGGACATGTCCTCTTTTTAGATGGACTTTCCAAAACCCGGTAGTTTGTCTGGGTTTTGGAAAGCCCTGAGCAACCAGTCATGTCTAGAGGGCCTCTGAGCATGCATGGATGATGTAACATGCATCCACGCATGCTTGGCGACATGGTCTCAAGATGAGGTTCGTGTGGAGCGGAGCGGAGCAGAGCAGGGTTGTGGTGTGCCACAGAAAAACATTTGCTCCGTTAGTGTGTGGGACACTGGCTTAAACAAAGGGAACAAAGATTCCACACAACCCAAGGGCTTGAATATACGGATTGAATGGACAGCTTTTTTTCAATAGCCCATAAGGGGCGGGATTATCTCTGCAACTTTTTGTGGAGGATTCAATAGACAGCTTCTCTCTATGGATAAATGGACCATTGGAGCCGACTGGCCGATTGCTTATACGGGGTGGGATTATCTTGGTAGTCCGGTTCTATCGACTAATGCACTAGCCCCCTCTTTTACTAAGGCTAAATGCTAACTCGTCCGTAGAATATAATGGACGCGTTAGCGATTAGTGTGCGCTGAAATGACTAGTGTTATTCTTTGTTGTTCTTTAAATGAAGTACGTTCTGCTTATGTGCTGCCTGCTTGGTTTTAGTTCCAATTGTTTTGTACTGTTAGGGATTTACTGTATTAAAAAGAGCAAGAAAAGAGCAGATCAAATATTCTCCAAAAGATCAACATGAACATGTTTCACTCTAATACGGTTGAGTGAGGGCTGAACAAGAACTGTAGAATAAATACATATAGGAATATTAGTAAACTAGTCTTTAAGCCCATTAAATTAACGGGTGCTAGAATAGATGTCTGTCTGTCTTTCTATCTGTCTCTCTCCCTGCCCCCTATGCAGCAGCATTTCTCTCCCTCCCCCCACTTCCCTGTGCGCAGCATTCCTTCCCTTTCCATGTGCAGCAGCATTTCCCTCTGCAACTTAAGTGCAAAAGTCTTCCCCTATAATCAGGGCCGCCATTAATCCACAGGGTTTTGGCCGGGAGAGGGAAGAAACGCATGCACGTGTACCTTTTGCCAGCTCCACAGTTTTACCATCCTGCAACCCAGACACAAACACTTCCATCAAGCCCCACACTCCATTCTCTTCCGCAGCCTGAAGGAGAGGGGCGGGGAGGAGGAGCCACGGCTTGGAGGCGTACCAGAAAGCGCAGCAGCAGCAATGGGTTGACAGTCAAACTTTATTGAAGAACCCGATACGCGCCATGTTTCGGTGGACTGCTAGCGTTAGGGGGTCTATTAAAAACAATAAGAATTTATATATTTCTATACAAACTATGATTTGCTCCCCATATTTGTCTTTAATGTGCTCAGGTTGTGAACATTAGAACTTTCTAATGCACTCAGATTAGTTGAAAATATGTTGGTTTTTAGGTTTACATGCATTAACATTTTTAAGCTGTCTAAATGAACTGAATCTAATTAATTCACATCCCTACTCTTTTTTTCTCCGTCTGTAGAGGTCCCTATAGCTAATATTTTTGGTCTTTTTCCATCTCTTCCCTTCTTTCTTTTCCTTATACCAGTCAGACAATTGCTTTTGGATCTTCCTCAGTTCCTGCCTTGGTCTCCCTCTCAGCATGTACCACTTACCTCTCCCCTTTCTGCTGTCTCCCTCCACATAGCTTCTGCATCGGCTCCCTATTTATTCTTGGCACATAATTAATCCTTAAGAAACAGACGGCCTGGTGGGATAAGACAGCAAGACAGGCTTGCTGCTCAGGCACCACCTGCATGGCTGTTTTGCTGCCTCGAGTATTAAAAAGCGCACTCGACAGGATAAATACAAAGGTACAGATCCGTAGGGCACTGGGGGCTGGGGAGAAAGCAAAAGAGATGGCAAGGGCACAGCCAGAAATGGAAAAACGACACTATCATTTGAAGTTTATTTTTAAGTTTAAAGTTGCCACGGCGGCTCCTCTCACGATCGCTGCCTGCGTCGGAAGTCTTCTCCGATGCAGGTGCGGCTCATGAGAGGAGCCGCGACTTTAAACTTTTAAAATAAACTTCAAATGGTAGTGCCGTTTTTTTGTTGATGGAGGTCTGCGCGAGCAGGGAGGAGGTGTGGGGCCGTTTATTTTTAATTTTGAAGGTGGCGCGAGCTGGAGCAAGTCGTCTATCTGCAGACCGTCCTGGGCCCGCTTCTGCCCTCCACCGACAGCCGGCTTCCTTGAAGCCCTCCTCCTGCCGGCAGGGACCGCCGTGGCCTGGGTACGGCGGGGAAGGAGGATCTTGCCTGGCCGGGGCCGGCCGAATCTTGGACCTGCTCTCCTTCCCCTAAGTCCTGGCCCCTCACTCCGCGCCATCTAGCGCATGTGCACTCGCGCCGCCACATCCCGACAGATCAGGGATTAGGGAACACGTGGCGCGAGTGTGCATGCGCGCTTAGCGTTTTATTATTATAGATATCATAAAATGTATGATCACAAGATGCCATTCTTAGTCATCAAAAAGCAAACAATCAAATCAGAATTCAAAAATTAAAAATAATAAAGCAATTATTACTATAACATTCTATGCTGGTCTGCTCTATTCTTGCGGATCACCTGCCTGCTTGTTTTCCGAGACTTTTCATAGCAAGGTGTTACTGTATTAAGGCAGAAAATACCTGAAACCTGGACCTGTCCTTACATTTTCTCTTTGCCTCTATTCATTTTATTTTAGGAACTTATCATGCCAGTGATGTTTCCTGAATGTGACTCAGACAATAAAGAATTTGCATCAAATAACCTGCCTCAAGATTTCAGCACAAGAGGGCAGCAGAGAACTTCCCAAGTGCAGGATAACCTTTTGCATGCAGTTAAATGAGAACAAGTCCAGTTTTCATTATAATCCTGAGACTAAAATGAGCATCCCTATGGCCCAAAATAGTTCTCACCAGTGACTAATATGGTAAGCCGTGATGGGTATGTTGTTTTTATTTTTGATGTTTTCTTGTAATCTGCATTGAATTGTAGGATATGTGGACTATAAATTTTTATTTTAAAAAATAAAATATTTATATAATGCCACCCCCTCCTTTTCTTCCTACCCTGTCTTTCCTGGTATAACTATGTCCCAGTCATGATTCTCTGTGATCGGCATTAAACCCAACTCCTTTTCTTCCATCACAGCTCCTAGATCCAGAAGCTCATTTCCCATACTTTGAGCATTAGTATATACTGTACTGCCCCCTTTTCCCATTTGAATACTATGCTTATGCTAGCCTATGTTAGACTTATTCTTGCTGTTACACCACCCGGATTGAATGCCTTCAAAAAGGTGTTAAGTAAATCCTAACAAATAAATAGCTTGAAAGTCAAAATAACATAAGAACATAAGAATTGCTGCTGCTGGGTCAGACCAGTGGTCCATCATGCGGCAGCCCTTAGGTCAAAGACCAGTGCCCTGAGACTAGCCTTACCTGCATACGTTCTGCTTCAGCAGGAACTTGTCTAACTTTGTCTTGAATCCCTGAAATAAAGACACTGGTTATTATTTTTACCTCTACTGCTTCCTGTTGCTCTTATGACCAGGTGGGTCAGATAAGTAGTAATGAAGGGTTTCAGAATGATACCATCACATTTTCAGTGATGTAGCCCTTGCTATACACCACAGGAAAATATTTTAGCCAAGTTTCAGAACCACTTTCTATGTGTGCGTACCCGTGCACATGTGGATATCTTGAAAACATAACTAGCCAGGTGGTCCCTGTGAACCACCGCTCTAGAGGAAAGCACAACCTACAAATATTCTAGCTTTCCCCAGATCAATATGGCTATTATTTCCCTGTTTATATCAGAGGCCCTGCTTCACATCACAACAGAGGTCATGGTTATGAATAAGACATTATTAACTCTGAACATCAATGGAAACGTAAAGTATTTTAAACTATGAGGATTGTCCCTTCAAAAGAGCAACAAACATCCCTGGCCAGCAAACAGGGTTTCTATCAGGATCTGCCAAAGACGTCTCCCTCCTCCTCCTCCTCAACATGTCATGTTTTACTGCAGTGATGGTGAGAAACTATCACTGAGCAATGTGATCAAAAAGTTCTACTTTGATCTCATCAGAGCACAAACGCTTTTCTCATGTAAATGACATCCGTCCTGCTCCTCTCCTATACAGACTATTTCAGTTTATTAAGGGCCTTAAAGTAAGTTTTGGGGCATGGAGCAAATTTGGGTTTATTATGACAAAGGGGGTGAACGCTTATACATTAACAAATTTTTGGTATATTAATCTTAATCATGTTTGAATAGTTATATAATTTTTCTTTCCTATTACAAGTGTGGAGAATGATGTGTAGACCACTGAAACAAACACTGATGTAATTATTGGAGATATGAGGAAATCCCTCCCACCCCTTAATAAACACATAGGTCAATATTCAGCTGTTGGTAGTGAGTAATTTTTTTAAACAGTGAATGTCCAGGTCTTACTCGGAGGCAATCAATGCCATGCCATGCTTGGGCAATGCATAGATTATCCAGCTCAGTGGCAATAGCCAAAAGTTGGCAGGTATGGCCAATATTTAGAACCCTACCTGCTTAGCTAATTAATCAGGCACAGTTAGAACTGCTATTTAAACAGTCATAAGAAATATATTCGCCATAGACCGAAGGTCCATCAAGCCTAGTATCCTGTTACAAACAGTGGCCAACCCCGGTTGCAAGTACCTAGCAAAGATCCCAAGTAATAAAACAGATTATCCCAGGACAAGCGGCAACATATTCTCACAAGTGTCTGACGTCATCCATGGAGCCCCGGTACGGGTAGCTGTACAAGTGCAATGGCAATTTAAGAACTTTAGAAAGTTTGCGACTGACCGCACCGCACATGCACGAGTGCCTTCCTGCCTGACATAGGTGAGTGGCTCCTAAGTTCTTAGTTTTTTGCAGAGCTAAGAAGTCATGCGTTCAAAGTTCTTCGTTTTAGCCTTTGCCTTGCCGCTCGCACGTTTGATTTTTTTCTTTACAATTCTTTTTCTTTTGTTTATCTTTCAAAACATAAAATAATAAAAAAATATTTTTTCTTCTTCTTCTTTCTGGTTTTCGGGGCCTTCTTTCTCACCTCAGCCTTCGACTTTTGATTTGGCTGATGAGGTTTTTCCTTCCATGTCCCGTCCGTTAACCAGCTTTAAAAAGTGCGGCAGGTGCCAGCACACAATTTCTCTAATCGACCCACATAGCTGGTATATACAGTGCCACTCAGTCTTTTTGACCAGTTACTCGAGAGCATAGTTTCAATCCCTTTACATTTGCCTCTCCCAATTGGAGATCGTCTTCAACATTATTATCATCGTTGGCAGTTAATCACCTCTGACCTCTGGGTTCTCAATATCATTCGAGAAGGTTACTCTTCATTTTCTTTCAATCCCTCCAGATCATCCTCCAAGAGAGTCTGCTTCAAACCATCCAGTCCTCTCTTCTTCTTCAGGAAATCAACTCCCTGCTCCTTCTCAATGCCACCGAGAAGGTTCCCCTGGACCAGCAGAACAAGGGTTTTTATTCCCGTTATTCCCTTGCACCAAAGAAGATGGGAGGTCTTCGACCGATATTAGACCACAGGGCTCTCAACAAATTTCTTGTCAAAGAAAAGTTTTGGATGTTGTCTCTGGCATCTCTGTATCCCTTCTTGGATCGCAATGATTGGCTATGCTCTTTGGATCTCAAGGAAGCTTACACTCACATTCCAATTCATCCAGCATCCTGGAAGTTCCTCAGATTTCAAGTGGCACATTACCACTATCAATACAAAGTTCTACCTTTCTGCCTGGTATCCTCTCCCAGGATTTTTACCAAGTGCCTGGTGGTAGTGGCAACGGTCTTCAGGTCCCAGGAACTTCAAGTCTTCCCCTATCTGGACGACTGGCTCATCAAGGATCCTTTGTCTCAAAAGGTGCTCCTAGCAACAAATCAGACCATACTGTTTCTTCAGAATTTGGGGTTCAAGATCAATTTTCCCAAATCACAACTTCAACCATCTCAGAGGCTCAAGTTTATAGGAGCTCTGCTCAACACAATCCAACTCACGGCATTTTTGCCTCAGGAGCATCAGGACACCCTGATTCAACTTTGTCATCAGGTGGTTCAACTTCAATCGCTTTCAGCAAGATGCATGCTGATTCTTCTGGGACACATAGCATTTACAGTCCACGTGACTCCTTTTGCCAGGCTTCACCTATGGATCCCTCAATGGGCTTTGGCTAATCAGTGGTCGCAAGCTCTCGACCCACTTTCATAACACATTGCAGTCACATCTTCTCTACAACAATCTCTTCAGTGGTGGATACTCTCTTTGAATATTCCAGATTCTAGAGGATTGCTATTCCACACACCTCCTCATCAGAAGGTTCTCACTACGGATTTGGCAACCTATGCTTGGGGAGCTCATCTGGATGGCCTATGTGCTCAAGGTCTCTTGTCTGTCAGAGATCAATGGCATCATATAAATCTGTTGGAACTCAGAGCAATTTTTCTATGTCCTCAAGGCTTTTCAGCACCTTCTACAAGGCTTGCCCCATCTGTCTTCAACTTGCTAGTATTATGGAGGAGCTCTGCAAACTTAAACAGGAATTGAATACAATTAAAGCAGCTTCCATCACTTCACAAAATCATACCAACTTACCACCTCTACCTCAAAGAATAAAACAGCCCAGGAATAAATAGGTCACAGTAGGCTCAGGAAGACTGCGACATGTAACACAGAAACATCCACCTTCACTAATATTACCTCTACAGAATTCCTTTGCTCCACTAGTGCACTGCAATACTAAAGAAAACAGAAGGGAGGAGGGACTGGAACCAATGAAGGTAACTCAAGAGAACAAGCGCACCCTAAGCACAAATAAAAAAGCCCAAAATAGAAAACTATTACTGTTGGGAGATTCCATCATCAGAGGCATTAACCTTGGAAAACAAGGTGAGGAGACCAAAATAATGAAATGTTTTCCAGGATCCTCAGCTACCAGGAGTTCCAGGCAAATACTGACTATAATTAAGGAAACTAAGGATTTTAACACTGATGTTGTTATCCATCTGGGAACAAATGACCTGGCCAACACCACCACACTTGCAGCACAGAAAGCTTTTCGGGAGCTTGGTGAGGGCTTGAAACTTTTTGTAAAGACTTTAGCTTTTTCTGAAATACTGCCTGCATATGGAAAGGGAGAGCAAAGAGTGAAAAACACAGAGGACTTTAATAGATGGCTCAAAGCCTGGTGTCATCAAGAAGGCTTCAGGTACATAGGAGAATGGGGAAATACATGGAAGAACAAGAAGCTATATTGCATTGATGGGCTACATATTACTACAGTAGGAAAAAGAAACCTTGCAGAGAAATTTAGACAATATGTTTCTAGGCATTTAAACCAGAAGGTGGGGATGGTGTATGTATGAAGGACAATTATAGAGACCACCCCTGGCAAAAGAAAAGATGTGATAATAGTAAAGATTGCAACATAAACAATATCAGCAACTCATTTCTTAGTATTGCAACGGAAAGTGAAACGAAACAAAAATCCATACAAAAAAGGAGATTATCGCTATAAAATAGCTGGAAAGCGATGACCACAAATGCTCGCAGTCTGCAACAAAGTTCATGATCTGCAAGCCCTGATGTTAGAGGCAGATCTAGATATTATCACTATCACAGAGACATGGTTCAGTGAATCACATGGATGGGATGCAAACATACCGGGATATAATCTTTTTAGGAAGGACAGAGATGGTCAAAAAGGTGGAGTAGCTCTCTATGTAAAGATCAATATCCAAGCGACTGAAATGCAAGGGACCTGGGGAGAGGAAGAAGCAATATGGATCGCTCTGAAAAGAGAAGATGGAACTTCTATCTACGTGGGTGTAGTCTACAGACCAACGACTCAATTGCAGCAAATTGATAAGGATCTGATTGTGGATATCCAAAAGTTTGGAAGGAAAGAGGAGGTTCTGCTGTTGGGAGATTTCAACCTGCCGGATGTAGAATGAAATGTTCCGTCTGCGGAATCAGAAAGAAGTAGGGAGATTTGTGGATGCCTTTCAAGAGGCTCTGCTCAGACAAAAGGTGACGGAACCCACAAGGGAAAAAGCGATATTGGATCTGGTCCTCACAAATGGAGAGAGCATCTCTAATGTTCGAGTGGTTTGATATAACGGCTAAAGTGGAGAGCGGCCGCACGATACTTAAAGTCCTAGATTCACACATACGGACTTTAATGCAATGGGAAACCTGAAGAAAGAGCTGTTAGGATGGGAGGACATAAGAGAAGTGGAAAGACAGTGGTCTAAGTTGAAAGGAGCGACAAAAATGGCTATGGACCTTTATGTGAAGAAAATCAATAAAAACAAAAGAAAAAGGAAGCCGATATGGTTCTACAAACTTGTGGCGGAGAAAATAAAGGCGAAAGAGTTGGCGTTCGTGAAATATAAAAAAACCCAAAAAGAGGAGTGCAGAAAGGACTACATGGTGAAACTGAAAAAAGCCCAGAGAGAGATACGTCTGGCGAAAACACAGGCGGAAGAACAAATGGCTAAAAATGTAAAAAAGGGAGACAAACATTTTTTCAGATATATTAGAGAAAGGAGGAAGATGAAAAATGGAATTTCTAAACTAAAAGATGCTGGGAACCGATATGTGGAGAGTGATGAGGAAAAAGCAAATGTGCTAAACAAATACTTCTGTTCTGTGTTCACAGTAGAAAATCCTGGAGAAGGACCGAGATTGTCTGGCAAAGTTACATGAGAAAATGGAGTAGATTCTGCGCCGTTCACAGAGGAGAGTGTTTATGAGCAACTTGAAAAACTGAAGGTGGACAAAGCGATGGGACCAGACGGGATCCATCCAAAGACACTAAGGGCGAATCCTATTAAAGATTTGTTCATCAAATCTCTGGAGACGGGAGTGATTCCTGGGGATTGGAGGAGAGCGGATGTGGTCCCTATTCATAAAAGCGGTCACAGGGATGAAGCAGGAAACTACAGGCCGGTGAGCCTCACTTTAGTTGTTGGAAAAATAATGGAAGTGTTGCTGAAAGAAATGATAGTGTACTTCCTTGAATTTAATGGGTTACAGGATCCGAGGCAACATGGCTTTATAAAAGGTAAATCGTACCAAACGAACCTGATTTAATTTTTTGATTGGGTGACCAGAGAGCTGGATCGAGGACATATGCTAGATGTAATTTACTTAGATTTCAGCAAAGCCTTTGATATAGTTCCTCATGGGAGGCTGTTGAACAAACTTGAAGGGCTGAAGTTGGGACCCAAAGTGGTGAACTGGGTTAGAAACTGGCTGTCGGACAGACGTCAGAGGGTGGTGTTTAATGGAAGTCGCTCAAAGAAAGGAAAGGTGAGTAGTGGAGTCCCTCAAAGTTCGGTGCTGGGGCCAATCCTGTCCAATATGTTTGTGAGGGTAAGGGTAAGCTAGATGCACTTCTCTTTAAGAGAAGCTTAGAGCGATATGGGGACTAAAACTATGCCAGGGTACACCTGGCGGGGCCACTGCGTGTGCGGATCGCCGGACTTGATAGACCTAGGGTCTGTTCCAGAGATGGCGCTTCTTATGCGTGTGACATTGCTGAAGGGTTAGAAGGAAAGGTGTGCCTTTTTGTAATGATACCAAGATTTGTAACAGAGTAGACACCGAAGAGGGAGTGGAAAATATGAAAAAGGATCTGCATAAGTTAGAGGAATGGTCTAATGCCTGGCAACTAAAATTCAATGCAAAGAAATGCAGAGTAATGCATTTGGGGATTAATAATCGGAAGGAACCGTATATGCTGGGAGGAGAGAAGCTGATATGCATGGATGGGGAGATGGACCTTGGGGTGATAGTGTCCGAAGATCTAAAGGCGAAAAAACAGTGTGACAAGGCAGTGGCTGCTGCCAGAAGGATGCTGGGCTGTATAAAGAGAGGCGTAGCCAGTAGAAGGAAGAAGGTGTTGATGCCCCTGTACAGGTCATTGGTAAGGCTCCACTTGGAGTATTGTATTCAGTTTTGGAGACCGTATCTGGTGAAGGACGTAAGAAGACTTGAAGCGGTCCAGAGGAGGGCGACAAAAATGATAGGAGGCTTGCGCCAGAAGACGTATGAGGAGAGACTGGAAGCCCTGAATATGTATACCCTAGAGGAAAGGAGAGACAGGGGAAATATGATTCAGACGTTCAAATACTTGAAGGGTATTAACGTAGAACATAATCTTTTCCAGATAAAGGAAAATGGTAAAACCAGAGGACATAATTTGAGGTTGAGGGGTGGTAGTTTCAAAGGCAATGTTAGGAAATTCTACTTTACGGAGAGGGTGGTGGATGTCTGGAATGCGCTCCCGAGAGAGGTGGTGGAGAGTAAAACTGTGACTGAGTTCAAAGAAGTGTGGGATGAACAGAGGATCTAGAATCAGAAAATAATATTAAAAATTGAACTAAGGCCAGTACTGGGAAGACTTGCACGGTCTGTCTGTATATGGCCGTTTGGTGGAGGATGGGCTAGGGAGGGCTTCAATGGCTGGAAGGGTGTAGATGGACTGGAGTAGATTTTAATGGAGATTTCGGCAGTAGGAACCCAAGCACAGTACCGGGTAGAGCTTTGGATTCTTGCCCAGAAATAGCTAAGAAGAAAAAATTAAAAAATTTAAATTGAATCAAGTTGGGCAGACTGGATGGACCATTCAGGTCTTTATCTGCCGTCATCTACTATGTTATCAAGTTCTCCTGCTGTCATCTACTATGTTATCAAGTTTTCCTTGTCTGTATGGACAATCAGGTGGCCATGTACTATATAAACAAGCAAGGAGGAACAGGATCTCTCCTTCTCTGTCAAGAGGCTCAAAAGATTTGGAATTAGGCGATTCTTTACATCTTCCTCAAAGCTGTTTACATTCAGGGTGAACAGAATTCTTTAGTGGACAAACTAAGCCACATTCTTCAACTTCACAAATGGACACTGAACTCAGCAGATCTCCATCCCATCTTCTCTCAATGGGGGGGTCTCCTCAAGTAGACCTCTTTGCATCTCCCATCCACAAGCTGCCTCACTTTTGCTCCAGACTATATTCTCATCACTTAGAAGCGGATGCTTTTCTCCTGGACTGGACGCACAAGTTCTTCTATGCATTTCCACTCATTCCTCTTATTCTCAAAACACTCATCAAGTTCAAACAGGAGTCTACCACCATGATTCTGATAGCTCCTCGGTGGCCCAGACAACCATGGTTCTCCTTTCTACTTCAACTCAGTATCAGGGAACCAATACCTCTACCAATTTTTCTATCTCTTCTTACGCAGAGTCACAGTTCTCTTCTGCACCTCAACCTCCAGTCTTTGCACCTGACAGCTTGGTATCTCTCGGGCTGACTTCTGCTGATCTATAATTCTCTCAGACTGTTAGAGACATCTTGGATGCTTCCAGGAAAACTGTAGGGCTGCCTAAGCTCGCCTAAGGCTAGGCATGAGCATGGTTTCGCCTGCAAGTGACCTTAGGAGAACTTAGGCGTCCCTAAGCACCTCCCTATGCCTGCGATAGGCACCTGAAATGTACATTTCAAGCAAATGCTGCTGCTGTGGCAATCTGTTCCCCCTCTCCTGCAAAGACTACTTGCAGGAGAGACGCCCAGTCCCTTCTGCCAAAACCCCCCCTCCCTGCCATCGCAAAGATTGCCGACAGGAGGGATGCCCAGTCCCTCCTGCCGGAACCGTTTCCCCAAAAGATTGTCAGGAGGAGGAATGCCCAGTCCTTCTTGCCAGAACCCCCCCCAACCCAAAAAGTAGCCCATCATGGGAGTGGTCTATGGGATCTGGCCAACCGGAATCTTAGGCCTCACTCCCAATGCAACCCAGAATACACTGCAAGAGAGGCCTAAGATTCCGGTTGGCCCAGGCTCCTAAGGCCCTTTCCTATGGGAGGGGCCTTAACAGCCTGGGCCAATCAGGGTCTTAGACCCCTCTCTGGTGCATTCCATGATGAAAACTGGGCAAGTCACCTAATCTTTTATTGCCCCAGGTACCGTAGTTAGATTGTGAGCACAGTGGGACAGATAGGGAGAAAAGAGTTCCTGAATGTAAACCACTTTGAATGGAAGCAGTGTATAAGAAAAGTAAATTAAAAAACCCCAACAACTCTGTAGCAGACATAGGCCTGTATGGCCCATTTAAGACTGTGCGCTAATCCAGGAAGGTGCCATTTCTGGGATTATGATGGTAATTGTCCCAGTAAGGAACCCTAACTGTAAACACTCCAGAAGGCACTTATCACACTACTACTACTGATCATTTATATAGCGCTAAAAGGCATTGACTTATTAAGAGTCTAGGGATACAAGTTTACCGTTATGCAGATGATATTCTGTTCGCTCATAAAGAATCTACAACTACTTTTGATCTAACAAACTTACAAATATGTCTTGAAGCAGTTGTTTCTTGGCTTGAGAAACACGAATTAGTTGTAAATGTTGATAAAACAACTGCCTGTTGATTAAGACTGTCCTAGCTATTCCATAAAAATTTTGGGAGTGACACTGGATCGGCATCTCACTCTTGAGAAACATACAGATCTGTTAGTCAGAAAATATTTCTCGGTCTTATGGAAACTCCGAACCACTAAGAAATATTTTGATGCAGTATCGTTTTGCTTGCTAGTTCAGTCATCTATATTAAGTACTATATTCTTGATTACTATAATATAATTTACTTGGGAACCTACAAGAAAACTCTCAAAAGACTTCAAGTTATTCAAAATTCAGCAGTACGATTGATTTTTGGTTCGAAAAAACGAAAGCATATTAGTCCCTATTATAAAAAATTACATTGGTTGCCGATGGAGGCAAGAGTTCTGTTTAAATTTGCCTGTATTTGTTTCAAATCAATATTTGGTATGTCTCCAGTCTACTTGGCTTCCCACTTTCTCCTGGACCATTCTAATAAGTCCACATACAGAATTCATTTGTTTGCTTATCCAACAGTAAAAGCCTGTCGTTTTAAGAGATTTCTGGACAGAACTCTTGCTTTTCAGTCAGGCAAAATGACTGATTGGTTGGGTAAAATTATTACATGTGTTTCATCTTACTACTCTTTTAGAAAATTAGTAAAGACACAGTTATTTGATCGATTTGTAACCTAAGGTTTTACTATTTTTTATTTCTTTTTGCTTATTATGTATTTCTGATGATTTGTACACATCACTAATTGTCCAGTTTCTCTTACTGTAAACCACCTTGAACTATAACGGCTTTAGCGGTAAATAAGAATAAAGTTATTATTATTCCCCTATTCTTTTAGGTAAATTCATTCCTATGGTGTAAAATCTGATGGCTAGGGATTCTCTCCGATTATAAATGATCATTCTTGGAGCAGATTTTCAGCACCATCAAAAACATATTTTTACACACTATGAAGTTGCAGTCCATTAAACATTATTTTAGTGAAGATGCATTGCACACCTTGATACATATATTCTTGGTATCTGACACTGGCTTTTACTAAACCATAGTAAAACATCTTACCGTGGTCCAGCAAGGCAAATGCTCCAACACTCTGAGGAATTGAACGAACCTCCATGCATAGACCTCAAGGGCCTAAGTTTGTAAATGCAAATTATGTTGGTGTCTCACATTCCAATCTTACGTGTCTTCAGACTATTCAAAACACTGCTTTGGGAATCTTGGTATATGTAAGGACATGATTCAATCACATTACACCACTTTCCTGCATGTGCACTGGCTACCTGTATATTATAGAATTTGTTTTAAATGTTAACATTTGCTCAAAGAGCTTGTAGTCCAAATTATTTAATTAATTTTGCCATACCATACTCTCCAGCTCGAGTGCTGAGGTCTTTGCAAGATCACAGAGCATGCTTGTCATCTGTATTACATTACATTAGTGATTTCTATTCCGCTTGTGCCTTGCGGTTCTATGTATGTATGTAGGCTAAATTAAGATTATGTTTTCACCTGAACTCAAGGCATACATTTAGGAGCCTGGCTTCCTTTGAATACCAGGCCCAATATTTTCACATCAAAATACCTCCTACAAAGGAAATCTATATACAACACATCCATGTACAGACACACAAACATCGAGATTACTATTTATTTGCATAGTTTCTGAATATTTAATAACTTTAAATCTTTCTATCCAACAGTATATCCACATCCATTAAATAAAAAAAATTGTCATAAGCAATTTCTCCTTGTTTAAATTATAAGAAATTTACTGTGCACAAAAAAAGATATGATACAAAAATAAGCTTCATTAGGATTTACTTCCCCTGATCCTTTTGAATTAATCACATATGATCTAGATTCTTCTCGCCAAAGAACAATTATTAGCATCCCATCTCAAAGAGGCACCTTTACTTTCTTACCTTCCCTCCCTCCCTTCTACCCACTCTCCCTGTATTATTCCTTAGGAAAAAGCAGCAGCCCAGGTAAAACATTCAAGATCTGCTCTTTCATCTGTATCCAACGTTCCACAAGGCTTTATTAAATGATGATGTACAAGTGTTTTTATGGAGGACACAACTCCTATTGATTTTCCCCAACTCCCCATCCCCAGTCTACAGAGAGTGCCTTTTATACAACATTTCATCAGCTTTAGGCACGTGGATGCCATGCTGCTGAAGCAAAAAGGATCTTGAAAAACTGGAGTTTCTATTTTAGGAAAGGAGAACAAACAACACACCAAGTCCCTCAGACAGACTGGTATACACATAGTTCCATAAAGAGGGGTATAAAGAAGGCACACATAGAGGTGATTATATAAATTGAGTGCTTTTTCAGAGGTTGGGAGTGAATGTCTCATCGGTTAATGGTGGTTCCAAGGCTGTGCAAATGCTCCAATTATCTTTCTAGAGGCTTACGAATGTTTGATCTTGGCACTGCTAACCAACTTCCTTAAGAATAGAAATTAAAAACCTTCCAGGTTTCCTATGATTGTTTCTTCCAACTCTCCTTCATAGCCTTGATTTACTTTCCATGTTCCATGGTTTGAGTAGGTGAAGAGAAGGCTCAATATTCATTGAAAGAATTTCCTTAAGACTACCTCCTTCCCTGACATCTTGTACTTCCATTCCATTCCATGAGGTGTGTGTGTTTGTGTTTGTACTGTTTAGGAAGAACAGAACAGCAGAAGAGACCACCGATGCACAAGAGGAAGGAGAACGCACAGAAAGCAGCCACAACTGGGAAATTGGTTGGTTCTTTTTTTCCATTTTCCACAGGTTGTGAAGATGTGTAAAAGAAAGCTAGCTTAAAACGCTTCTTCAGAATTAAAGAAATGCTCTAATTTCACAGCCCCTGAGATTTCGAATATCTGAAGTTATTACATAGATAGGTTACTACTACAGTGGGCAAGCAAACCTCCTCTGGTACGCTAGCAGTCAAAGTGCTGCCTCAGGATACTGGGCTGAAGGTGAGCAGAAAAGCTTGGTGCATGTTAAACAGTCATTAGTGCTTGTTAAATGCTATCTTATTTTACACCTATGGGTCAAGTCATTTAGCGCACGCTAATACAGGATGTTAGCATGTGCTAAGCTTAAACAGGGGCGCTGTTTGTGAATTCTGAGATGTCAAAGAGAAATGTTGCATTCTAGCAGTTCCCTTAGCAAATATGCTTCCTTGGAAGCCAAAACTACTGTATATTTAGCATATGTCTAGAATCCAAAGGGCAGATTTAACTAGGCTTCCTTTCATTACACATGAAACAGCAATTCTGCAAACCACAAAGGAAAAATATGCTGCTTTTTGGTTATCTAACATCATCTTTTTCAAACATTTTGACATCTGAAAACATGCCTAGTGTAGCCAGCCACACAAGTGGACAATTACTAAGGGACTGCCATTATAGAGGTGAAGGTGGATTACATGAAGGAGCCTAGGGCTTACCATTCACTAAGTCACAGACTTACTGCTTAGGTAGCTACAATTTTACAGCTTGTCATAAAAAGTTTTACTTATTTGAGTTTCCTTGCACTTGGATTTGATGAATGTCTGCAACTAGAGACTGATTTTCAGATACTTCTCTCCCTGTGTTGCTTTGGATCTTATCAGTGACAAAGAATCGCTCAGCATTATGGCTAGTTATGAAGCAGATACTTCAAATATTTAATTTCAAGTTTGAGTTCTTTTCAATGTTTTGTTTTCAAAGAAGCACTGGCTAAATACTGCCTCTGAAAGCAGCAGGTCAGAGCCAACCAACTGTAAAACAGATACAAAGAGTTCATTTAATCTCTGCAGTTAGTGTCTCCTTTTAAATACTGGCTGCAGTGTTTCAATGTAGACCTGAATGTTCAGCACTGGCTGGCCTGCAGAAAGCTATTCTGAATATCTGTCATTACAAGAACAAGGGCAATATTCAGCAGCGCTTCCTGGATATTATCTGGATGGCTTTTCTGCTGTCCTCAGTTATACAGTAGTGTCCAATAATCACCACAATCTCGATAATGACTGCCCAGATTCCACCTCAAACCACCCTGGCACTATCCAGACAATGGCAAACAGAAAAAGCATAATGAGCCTCCAAGAACAAGTAGATAGCCAAGGTTTATTGAGGGACCAATATGGGCCATGTTTTGGAATAAGACCTGTTTCCAGGATCATCAGTGTAAGTGATACAATGAGGGTAGTGTCCTCTGTTCCTTGAATGCATACAATGATTAAAACAATTTTGTCAATTCGCACAACTGGAACATGCTGCTCAGATTTTCTATCAAAGAAAATGGCAACTCATTCATTTGTCTCACCAGGAAGATTGAACATTTGGGCAGCATTTTCTAACTAGTTGTGTGAAATGACTACATTGTTTCAATCGCTGTATGCTTTGAAGGAAGGAAAAATCATGTTCATACCTTTCAATTTTCTTTCCTTTAGATGCAGCAAATGAATCCAGAGACTACTGGGATAGCATACATCGACCAGTAGGTGGAGATAGAGAACTGATTAACAGGTGGCCATCCTGAATGGAACATCTCCTGCAGACTCAGTATTGCTCCTTGCCCAAGCATCCGGAACCAGGAAATTCTCAGAATGCAAAAAACTTCTTTCTCATAACAAAACTGAAGGGGAATAATACAGAATACAACTACCAACCATAACAAATCTTCTGAAACTTGTTAAAGATAAACCGACAGTCAATATCCAGAAAGGGTGGGGCTCTGGATTCATCTACTGCTTCTAAAGGAAAGAAAATTAATAGCAGCAGATGAATCCAGAAACTAGTGGGATGTAGCAAAGCAATCCTCAATCTGGGTGAGAAGCAAATGCCGCCTCCGCAATGACCGAACCACCAAAATCAGACTCTGCACGCGCTGCCACATCCAACCGGTAATGCTTAGAAAAAAGTATTCTTAGAAGACCAAGTAGCTGCACAACAAATCTCCTCCAAGGAAAATCCTTTGGACTCAGTCCAGGAAGTAGCTATCGCTCTGGTTGAATGGGCATGAAGCTCTTCCAGCAATCGCTTCCCTGACATCAAGCAAGCAGAAGCAATGGTCTCCTTGACCCATTGAGCGATGTAAGCTTTGGACGCTGCCATACCTTTGTTGCGCCCCGCGAATAATACAAAGAGGTGATCTGATCGCCGAAAGTAGTTAGTAACCTGCAGATAATGTAGAAGGATTCTACGGACATCCAGGAAACACAGTGAAGAGAAGCACGCCCCCTAGTTCTCCTCCTGGAAAGCAGGAAGGGAGACTGGTTGATATGAAAGGTTGATACCACCTTAGGAGAAACGATGGTACAGTCTGAACTGACACTCCAGAATCTGTAAACCGCAAAAAAGGATCCCTGCAGGACAATGCCTGCAACTGAGAAACCCACCGGGCTGAAGCCATTGCCACCAGAAACACCGTCTTTAACATGACGTCCTTTAGAGTTGCTTTAGACAAAGGCTCAAACGGGGCCTT
This sequence comes from Geotrypetes seraphini, assembly GCF_902459505.1. NCBI lineage: Eukaryota > Metazoa > Chordata > Amphibia > Gymnophiona > Dermophiidae > Geotrypetes > Geotrypetes seraphini. The sequence goes on from NC_047097.1 coordinate 32,508,895, forward strand.
CTGTAACCCCCCCTAAGGACTACCTTGACTCCATTCCGGACAGGGCTTTTTAACAGGTTGACGTATATGCTGGACACCTTTGAGGAATCGAACTACATCAGGCTGAGATGCAATAGAAGAGCGAGACACGTGGCCCCTGTAACAAGCAATGGCCGCCACTTGAACTTTAAGGGAATTATACCCCAACCCCTAGGTAATGCCATCCCGTAGGAAAGAATGAATGTTAGACAGAGAAGCCTGGAAGGGCGAAATACCCTGAGCACCACATCAAGAATCGAAAACCCTCCAGACTCAAGCATAATTTCTCTCAAGCAGGTGTAATTTCTTTTTTGCCTTTAGAAGAGTCGAAATAACCTGCTCTGAATATCCCTTATGCCTCAGCTGCAACCTTTCAAGAGCCAGGCTGTAAGACCAAAGTGGGATGGATTTTCCATGTTGATCGGACCCTGGTGGAGCAAATCCGGTGTCACCGGAAACCACAATGGAACTTCCGTCGAAAGGCCTATCAGATCTGCATACCACAGCCGGTGTGGCCAATCTGGAGCTACCAGTATCACCGAGCCCTGAAAGCGAGCTACACTTTGAGGTACACGACCTATCATTGGCCAAGAGGGAAACACATAAAGAAAGAGCCAACGTGTCTAACCGTCTGACGCCCGCTCCCTGAGTCTGCTGAAGAAACAAGGAAGCTTTGTATTTCGAGACAAAGCCATGAGGTCTCTTTCTGGTAGACCCCACCTCTGCACTACCAGCTGGAAAGCCTGAGTGGAGAGTTCACATTCTCCGGGATCTAGAAGATTTCTGCTGAGGAAGTCTGCCTGAACATTTGCTTGTCCCACAATGTGAGCCGCCGACAGAAAAGGAAGATGAGCTTCCACCCACTGAAGTAGAGCAATTGCCTTGCTCGCTTGCCATTTGAGGACTCCGGGTACCCCCCTGTCTGTTGATATATGCTTCTGCTATGACATTGTCTGAAAAGACCCTGGTCAGTTGATTCTGAATCAAGGCCTGAAACGCCAAAAGTGCTAACCGGATCGCCCGCAACTCCAGAAGATTGATGGACAACTGAGCCTATTCCGGAGACCAGACTTGTGCTAAGGACTGAAGGCACTGAGCCCCCCATCCTAACAGACTGGCATCCATAGTAATTATGATCCAGTCCGACGATGCTAGTGGCATTCCTTTGGACAGATTGATCTCGCTGAGTCACCAATTCATATTGAGTGATACTTGTGGAGTCCAATAGAGATGACGATTGTAGTCCTGAGATACCGGGGACCACCGAGAGAGAGAAGTGACTGCTGCAGCAGCCTCATGTGAAATCGAGCCCAAGGCATCACTTCCAAAGCTGCCACCATTGATCCTAGAACTTGCACATAATCCCATACTCTCAGTCTGGGTGACTGGAGTCGAAGGCGAACTTGAGACTGCAACTTTTCTCCCCAGTCTCTTGGTAGAAACACCTTTCCCACCTTGGTGTCGAACAACACTCCCAGATGTTCCAATATCTGCGATGGGATCAGAAAGCTCTTTGGAAAGTTGACTACCCATCCAAAGATTGAAGAAGGGAAATCACCCTTTGGGTCACTGCCCGACTCTCCTGTCTAGAAGACGCTCAAATTAACCAGTTGTCTAAGTAAGAATGAACCCGAATGCTCTCTTTGTGAAGACACACTGCCAGCACTATCATGACCTTTGAAAATGTCCGTGGAGCCGTGGCTAGGCCAAATGGCATTGCCCAAAACTGAAAGTGCTGCCGAGGATAGCAAAGCGAAGATTCGACCATATACAGCTAGAATTCAGGAGCTAGATGAATAGCGACCATCTGCCTGCTGGGAGATAGAGCATACTGAGGCAGCAGGAGACGTTCCATCCAGGATGACCACCTGTTAATCAGTTCTCTATCTCCACCTGCTGGTCAATGTGTGCTATCCCACTAGTCTCTGGATTCATCTGCTGCTGTTGCTAAGGAACAGGGGATAATACCCTGACGTGTATGTTATGTCAAAATGTGGCCTGTGTAGGGTTCCTCAATAAGCCTTAGACATCTACCTGTTCTTGGAGGCCCTTGTGCTTTTTCTCCAACTACCCAGTGCAAGAGCCATCTGTAATCGCTTTTTCCGAAGCATTTCTGTGTAACAGGTGCTGCAACCTGGTTAAGTGCCTTTAAAAAAATATTGGGCCTTTAAAGTGTAAGCCAAGCCAGCCAGCGTGCTGGGCACTTCTTATGTGGACAATTTTCAAATCAGACTTTTGCTTCCTGTACCAGGCTTGACATAAACCTGCAGGGTCCATTAAAGGCCGCCAGATTCTTTACAGGTTGCCCAAATGGATCATAGATGCACACAGTGGCTTAGTGAGGGTAGAAGACACCCGGAGCGGTGGCACCCCACAATAACCAGGTTTTGAAAAAAGACAAGATTGGTGGACCATAGACAAAGTTTCTGATTACAATGGTTATGCTGCGTTAAGCAGTACATATAAACAGAGGGGGAGGCCCAAAGGAGCAGAAGGAAACTTCTAGGTTAATAAAAAATTTTTTAAAAAGAAACAAAATACATCAACAATCTGCTTCAGAGCAGCTACAACACAGAAAACAAAACCCCTACCACAGGTTAAAGTGGGTCAGTAGAACGCCTTTTTGAAGGGGCCAAACGCACGCATCTCTGAGCCTGCTCCAAATCTCTCATTGCTAAGGCCGAGATGTGCAAATAGTGGTCAGGCCATGGCCCTCTCCATTCTGCTGCCTACGGGTTCAAGATTTTGCATCGAGTAGAACTCTTAGCCAGTAAACCTTGCCAATGGGCCTTTATTGCTTTATTAAAAAAACAAACACACTAGAAAAGGCATCATGCGGTTCCCATTTGAAAGGGCTGAAGGGAGAGAGTTAGAGGCCTTGTAGCCTGTGGGAACCTGCTCTAAATTGTTTTCTAAGAGGACAACAGGTACATCTGGTCCTGCAAAAGTTTCCCTTTACCAAGGGACTGACAGCACATCAGTTCAAAGAATGCTCAAAACTAATTCACAACAGCTGTACTGGTAACAGAGCCTGTCAAAAAAATGCTTCAATGTGAAAGCTGAGTCTCGCGTTCCTGTCCTTCCTAGCAAAGAGATTCCAGCCAGCTCCCTCCACTTTCCTCTGTACTCCAAGATTCTGGCACAGCTTTTACAGCAGCAAACAGGTATTCTTCTGTCCTACATTACCAGGCTTTCTTTCTTCAGCCTACAACAGGAAAATGCCCCTTCTTCCTCTTCAGAGGTATCCTTGGTAACTGAGCTCATCAGCCAGCTTATACCCCATCCAAGCAAACGTGGCTACTAATTTTTTAGGCAAACACTTCCCAGAGGTTTTGAGGCATCAGCTGCACAGATGTGCATCTGCACATGCTCATGAGCTCCTGTGCATTCAGACCGTTAAAATTTCAGCAAAAATCTAAAAATGCACAAAGTTTTAAGATTCCATCTACAAAACATTTAAATCTCCATAGAGTGTAAATAATTTTTTACTCGCACTCTGCTTTTCTTATGTTCCTAACCGAGAGCGTGCATGTGTGCCTGTGAGAGCAAGGATGTACAATGACTGAGAGTCTGCGTGTTCTTAACCAGAGGTGCTGTTCACTGCCAGCACTACAGAAACAAAGAAAGGATTAAATTGCATGGCTCATTCTATTGCTGACTGGACTTTTGCCATAATTAGAAAGGTTAAGTAAGCTGGCACTAGAGAGAGCAGGATAAAAAACTGAGTGAGAACTTAAGTTTCAGTAAGGAGAATATTGTTTTAGAAGTCTTAAGTGCATTGGTGGGCTGGGAAAAATGTCTATGTATAAAGGAGGCAATCAGATGTATTAAGTGACTGTCAACTTTGCAAAATTTCTGCAGACTCACGAGAGCTTTCTTCCCAGAACACAGGATGCATTCATAGTGAAAGAGGATATAAAAATGAGGCATATATGTAGAAAACTGCTGTTGGATTTACCTCTTGTATATCCATAACTGCAATCATGGTAAAAAAATTTTTACATCTATTTTTCTGTTTCATAGAACAGAGCTTTGTTACACAATTAATCCCCAATTTAGAACAATGTGCTATTATACTGGGAGAAAAAGCAAAAATTAAAAGAAACCAACTATCCTTTCCTCAGCCCCTTTCCACTGGAAAGACCTGGGTGCAAAGGACTGGACATGATCATTAACACTGAATCTGATATGGACAGTTCCAGCATCTGGAGGAAGGGGGAGACAAAGCGTAAGAGAGAAAGGGTTTGGGCTCTTAGCTAAGCAGCAGTCATCAAAGGACACTTTGTTCTTTTATGAAGGCAGTTCTCTCACTGTGAACATAATCTTCTACATCCGAATCAGATGCCTCTTCCTGCCAAATGTCCGTCGGGATCCCCTTGTAAGGTATTATCCCACTGTCTAATGAATATATCTTCTTCCCCCTACTGCTTAACCCAGAGTGGTACTGAAGGATAAGAAAGACAGTTATGAAAACCAGGACGATAAAAACACAGCTCATGCCGGCCATGAGAACAGGCGTGTTATAAGACAACGCAGCCGTCTCCTCTAGCTTCTCTCGCAAAGGTGGAGACTCGCGCAGGATCTGCATCTGGTGGGAGCAGGTGCCATCAATAAGATTGTAGTGAGAGTGTGCAGGGCAGGTAAGGCAGTCACTTCTACCAGGGCCGTTGCAGGTAGCGCATGATGGATGGCAGGACACACAAGTGTTTGCCAAAATTGGCTCCACGCTGTTCTCCAGAGGGTAATGGATCTTCTGGATGCCAGCTGCATACCCAGGAGGACAGGCCTTTACGCAGCTTTTCAGGTACAGGTAGTATCCTTCCTCACACACTGCAGAGGAAAAACACAAGACTGAATTGAAAAAAACCCCAGTCTAAAATAGTGCTAATTTTAGAACCTTTATGCTTTAAACATATCGTTTGGAAATCTGTCTCTTTATTGACAACCCTCTCTGAAAATGATGAATTTTTTTTTTAATCTGTAGCACTAAAATTAATAATCCAGCACTGGAAAGACAACCTACAATTGTAAACATGATCATAAATGGAAAAGGTTAGGTGACTATTTATCACATTCATCCTCTAATTGACACGATATAATGCTCATATATATTTTTCCTGTTAATTTTTATATGACTTAATTGTTTAAACATTTAAAGATAGAGAAAGTATCACATTAGATATATTTCTGTTTTCTCTACAATGTATATTCTATACCATATTGTTCTGTACTATGAAAAATTTTAATAAAAACTATTAACCCCCTCAGTTAAGCAGGTATGTAGAGCATATAAGTATCAGACAAAAGCTGAAAGCAATATAGCCTACATATGTGTTTATTGAAAGCTTAGATACCGCTAGAGCGGTTTACATGAGCTTCTGTAAAGATGTTACAATGCAGACTTAGCTGCTGCTTTTCAACACATTTCAATGACACTGAGCAGAATTTTTGGGTGGGCCTAGGGGTGAAATGTGTGGGTACCCACATTCCTTCCAAACTGCCCCCAACCCAAGCTAAAAAAAATTAATACCTTGTCAGGCAGGGAATCCCCAAGCCCCACCAGCTGATGACCCCCAGGCTATCAGAACATTGTGGCAGTAGTGTTGGCAAACATGCTATCAACTGCTAATGCCAGCACCCTCTGCATACTCAGTTGTCACGCATGAACTGAACAAGTGCATGAACTGGGCATGTGTGAGTTGCCAGTGTTGTCAGCTAGAAGTGTGGCTGCCGATTGCCACAGTGTTGTAACAACTGGGAGTTCCAACAGAGGATATCTTTAGCTAGTGGGGCTTGGGATACCCACCAGGTATTACAGATAATGCCAGGGGCGGCCTTGTAATGAAGCCAACTAAGACAGTGGCCTCAGATGGCACTCTTGAGGGAGCGACATCTTGTTGCCGGTCAATCTAACAGACTGTGGGGTGGAATGGGAAAGAAGAGAGTGATGCCAGAGCATAGAGGAGGGGGTGGAGACAGAGAAAAATGGAGAGGGGGTGAAGCTGAAATGAATCATGCACAAAGTAGAAAAGGTGCACAGGATAGACAGTGGATGGAAGGGGCAGGAGAGAGAGAGAGAGGGCAGACAGTGGATGGAAGGGCCAGGAGAGAGAGAGAGGGCAGACAGTGGATGGAAGGGGCAGGAGAGAGAGAGAGGGCAGACAGTGGATGGAAGGGGCAGGAGAGAGAGAGAGGGCAGACAGTGGATGGAAGGGGCAGGAGATAGAGGGCAGACAGTGGATGGAAGGGGCAGGAGAGAGAGAGGGCAGACAGTGGATGGAAGGGGCTGAGAGAGAGAGAGAGAGAGAGGGCAGACAGTGGATGGAAGGGGCTGAGAGAGAGAGAGGGCAGACAGTGGATGGAAGGGGCATGAGAAAGAGAGGGCAAACAGTGGATGGAAGGGGTATGAGAGAGAGGGGACAAACAGTGGATGGAAGGGGCAGAGAGAAGAAAGATGCTGTATAAAAAGGAGTGAAAAGATGATTAAAGCAGAAACACAAAAGGTAGAACAATTTTTTGTTGTTGCTTTAGAATAAAGTAGTATTATAGCTGTATTGATAAAAGTTTATAAACAGGAAATAGAAATATGGCAATCTATTTATTGGATTATACCCCCTTCTCTCAGGTTAGGACAGGATACCTTATACTGTACTGACCTGAAGGAGGATTTGGCTTCTCAAAGCTAATTGAAAAATGGATTAGTCCAATAAAATGGTATTTTCTTATTTCCCATTATTTATTTCTGTTTGTTAATTTGTAAAGTGATTGCCATTTCAACAGTTTTCTAAAATTTACATCTGCTATCTTTAGAATAAAGTGTTTTATTTGGAATGAATTAATTGAAATATGTTCGCTTTGTACAAAACCATGGAGCCCTATTGTGGAAGAATCCAGTTGATGACCCGACATGGTCCGTGTTTTGGTTTCCAGGTGGAGGCCTACTTCAGGGGTGACCTTTGTGCACCCTATTTTTGGGCTTCTTTTTGAATCCTACATACATTTACAAGCTTTACTTTTAAAGTTCGTATTCCCAAAACTGGAGTGACACCTAGTGGACCAATACACCCCCCCCCCACCGAAATGTTTTAGTTCTGATCTTCACGTTGTGGGGAGGTAGAATATCAGCTCTCAAAGCCACGCTAGTGTTTTAAGCGCCGTCTGTGGTGGTAAAAACTACGAAAATCATAGGAATTCTATGAGCATTGGCGTTCTTACTGCTGCAGCTGACGCTAAAAATGCTAGCGTGGCTTTGGACATGAGGGGGTTTGTTATGGTGTGTTAAACTGAACTTTTATTTTGCTTTCTTTTGTTGTTTGAGCATCATCTATCTCATTTGTGTTTTTGTTGAAAAGTAGGTTCAAGTATGTGTGGTGAGAAACATGGTTCTTTGCTTTAAATATGAGGGACCTGGGCCTAAAAGGAGTGGTGTGTGAGACTCTGCTCTCTTTTACTGTGTTACTGAAGCAACTGATATAGGCAGCTGGCCAGTCTTGTTGGGGCAGCCCTTGCCCCACCCCTATTTTAGATGCCCGGGGGAGGGGGGGCACCAGCTCATCCCTCACCTCAGACAGCAGATTGCTTTGAGCTGCCCCTGGACTATGCATAACCCTGAACCAAAAGTGGACAGCCCAGGCCCACCTGTAACTCCATGCCTGGCAACCTACTCATGATTGCTGCTTAGAATCTTCCTTGCAAAATCTGCATGGGATGGCCTAGAAACACCCACCTAGTAAAGCTGCAGCCATCTAATTTTCAAACAGGAAGCTTAATCCAGTGGTTGTTACATCATTGCATCCCAATGAATAGGGTTACCATGTTTTCTTTTTGGAAAATACAGATGCCCTTAGCCCCGCCCCCAGGCCCTCCTAGTTCCACCCATATCCCACCCCCAAGCAAGCCCTAGCCCTGCCCCCTGTTCTTGTCGGGCAGGGAGGACGTCCGCGCATGACATCACGCATGATGGCCGCGCACATAGAAACATAGAAGATGACGGCAGAAAAGGGCTACAGCCCATCAAGTCTGCCCACTCTGCTTACCCACCCCCTGTCTATGCCCTAATGACCCAATTTCCTTATCTTGACCCTCGTAGGGATCCCACATGGGTATCCCATTTATTCTTAAAGTCTGGCACGCTGTCTGCCTCGATCACCTGCACTGGAAGCTTGTTCCAATGATCAACCACTCTCTCTGTGAAGAAATACTTTCTGGTGTCGCCATGAAATTTTCCGCCCCTGAGTTTGAGCGGGTGCCCTCTTGTGGCCGAGGGTCCCTTGAGAAAGAAAATATCATCTTCCACTTCGACACGTCCCGTTAGGTACTTAAATGTTTCGATCATGTCTCCCCTCTCCCTACCTTCTTCAAGAGTGTAGAGCTGCAATTTGTTCAGTCTCTCTTCGTACGAGAGACCCTTGAGCCCCGAGATCATCCTGGTGGCCGTCCGTTGAACCGATTCAATTCTGCGCACATCTTTACTGGCCTCCAGAATTGCACACAGTACTCCAGATGAGGTCTCACCATGGCCCTGTACAAAGGCATTATGACTTCAGGCTTTCGGCTGACGAAACTTCTATTGATACAACCCAATATCTGCCTTGCCTTAGATGAAGCCTTCTCCACTTGATTGGCAGTTTTCATGTCTGCACTGATGATTACTCCTAAATCTCGTTCTGCTGAAGTCCTAGTTAAAGTTTCTCCATTCAAGAAGTATGTCCTGCATGAATTTCCGCTTCCGAGGTGCATGACCTTACATTTCTTAGCATTGAAGCCTAGCTGCCAGGTTGAGGACCAACTTTCCAATGTAAGCAGGTCCTGCGCCATATAATTCTGTAAACTGCATTCACTTACTATATTACATAGTTTGGCGTCGTCGGCGAATAGTGTTATTTTACCTTGAAGCCCTTGAGTCAGATCCCCTATGAATATGTTGAAAAGGAGTGGACCCAGGACCGAGCTCTGCGGCACTCCACTGATCACCTCTGATGTTTTAGAGAGGGTACCATTAACCACCACCCTCTGAAGTCTGCCACTCAGCCAATCATTGACCCATGCAGTTAGTGTCTCTCCTAACCCCATCGATTCCATCTTGCTTAGCAGCCTGCGGTGTGGGACACTGTCAAAAGCTTTACTGAAGTCCAGGTACACGACGTCCAAAGACTCTCCCAAGTCCAACTTTCTTGTTACCCAGTCAAAGAAGCTGATGAGATTGGATTGGCAGGACCTACCCTTGGTGAATCCATGCTGACTGGGATCCCGAAGATTCCCTTCATTCAAGATCGTGTCCAATTTGCTTTTAATTAGTGTTTCCATGAGTTTGCACACTATTGATGTGAGACTCACCGGTCTATAATTCGCAGCCTCTGCCCTGCAACCCTTTTTATGCAGAGGAACGACATTAGCTAATTTCCAGTCCAGGGGAACTTTCCCCTTACTTAGGGAGAGATTGAATAGCTCAGCCAACGGTTTCGCCAGGACATCGCTCAATTCTCTGAGCACTCTTGGGTGCAAATTGTCTGGTCCCATGGCTTTGTTCACTTTGAGTCTTGCCAGTTCACTGTAAACTTCACCTGGTGTGAACTCAAAATTCTGAAATGGGTCTTCTGTGCTTTGTGTTGCCTTCAACTGCGGACCGTGTCCCGGTGCCTCACAGGTGAAGACTGAGCAGAAGTATTCAATCAGTAGTTCGGCTTTATCGGAATCTGCTTCCACGTAACTTCCGTCCGGTCTTCTAAGGCGTACTATCCCGCCTGTGTTCCTTTTTCTGTCACTAATATACCTGAAGAAGGATTTGTCCCCTTCTCTGGACGCCCTCTCTGCCTCACACAGCTTTTCAAAACACAGACAAAAGTACCAGGTTTTGAAAAGAAGTCTGGACCACTGGACATATCCTCAAAAGGAAGACATGTCTGGGAAATCTGTGAGGCAAGGAAAGGCAATAACTCTTCATGTTGTACAGGTTCTCGGCCTCAGCTAAAGGGGGAGGGGGACTTCAGTTCCTGAGGCAGGCCCCTGGTAAAATATCTCAACTATACAATAAAAGAAATCATCAGTTCCACTGCAATGACTGTGTGATCTAGGGATTAGAATAATTGGAAATAAGGAGACTCAATCTCAAGTCAAGCCTCTGCTACAGGATTTGCTAGAATACCTCATGTACTCTAGGTTTATATTTCCCAAGTCGGTCCTGGAGAACCCGCTTGCCAGTCAGATGTTCAGGATATCCACAGCGAATAAGCATAACACTGACCCCATTATATGCACATTTCTTTCATGCATATTCATTGTGGATATCCTGACTAACAAGGGGGTACTCCAGCATGGACTTGGGAAACACTGGCTGGAGTCTGGATTTCTCAGTGCCACAGAGAAAAGTTCATACAGTCAATACCACGTAAAAATAAGTTCATAAGACTTGCCATATTGGGTCATATCATAGGTCCATCTAGCCCAGTTGCTTCCAACAGGGACCATTCCAGATCACCACCCTCCCCCCAAAAATTGCTTTTCCATGTCTACCTTAATAATGGCTTATGGACTTTTCTTCCAGGAACTCATTCAAACTTTTTTTTTTTAAATACAGCTATATTAACTACATTTATCACATCCTCCAACAAGTTCGAAAGCCTAACTAAACGTTGAGTGAAAATATATTTTCTTCTATTTGTTTTAAAAGTGTAACTATATAATTTCAGGCGTGTACTTCTTGAAAGAGTCACATTTAATCGTTCCACCCCATTCACGATTTTGTAGACTTCTGTTCTATTCCCCCCCAGCTGTCCTAGCAAGTTTCAGTGGTCCAGAATAAGATACGTTTTAGGGATGAACACTTCTGCAACATTTTGCTTTGTTTCGTATTAGCACACGCTTTGTGCACATTTAATGAGTTACCAGTGGGGATAGTCCCTAAGCATTTAGCTGTGCAATTAATGCAGAGAGAGAGAGAGAAAAAAAAAAAAAGCTATGATATGTAAACTATGTGGCCTAAAAAATCAGCGCCAACTACTGAGGCGCTGGGCACCATTCTATAAAAGATAGGCATAAGAACATAAGATTTTCCATACTGGGAGAGACCAAAAGTCCATCAAGCCCAGTATCCTGTTTTCAACAGTGGCCAACCCAGGTCTCAAGTACCCTAGCTAGATCCCAAGTAGTAAAACAGAATTTATGCTGCTTCTCCTAGGAATAAGCAGAGGATTTCCCCAAACCATCTCAATAATGGCCTTTGGACTTCTCTGTTAGGAAATTATCCAAGCCTTTTTTTTAAACCCCACTAAGCTAACTGATTTCACCACATTCTCCAGCAACAAATTTGAGTTTAATTACACGTTCTGATGAGAAATATTTTCTCCGTTTTGTTTTAAATCTACTACTTAGTATCTTCATCGCAAGCCCCCTAGTCCTATTATTTTTGGAAAGAGTGAACGAGCGATTCACATCTAACCTTTCCCCTCCACTCAGTATTTTATAGACCTCTATCATATCACTCCTGAGCCGTCTCTTCTCCAAGCTGAAGAGCCCTACCGCTTTGGCCTCTCTCCTCATAAGGAAGTCGTTCCGAACCTTTTATCATTTTTGTCGCTCTTCTCTAATTCCGCTATATCTTTTTTCAGATATGGCGACCATAAATGCAAGCTGTACCATAGAGCGAAGCAAGGGCATTATAACATTTTCATCTTTGTTTTCCATTCCTTTTCTGATCATTCCTATCATTCTATTTGCTTTCTTAGCCACCACCGCACATTGAGCTGAGGGTTTTAACGTATCCACAATGACACCTAGATCCTTTTTCTGGGCAGCGACTCCTAATGTGGAACTTTGCATCACATAGTTCAGGTTCCTTTTCCCCACATGCATCACTTTGCACTTGCTCACATTAAACGTCATCTGCCATTTTGATGCATCCTCTTGCGATTTAACTAGTTTGAACCACTTTATGTCATCAGCAAACTTAGATTTTTTAGACCATCTTACTAAGTATACCGAGTGTTGCTGTTGTATAGCATTTTTGTTAGCCAAATTAATGATTTGTTCAACTGTTGTTCGATGCCACCAACTGTAAATATAGTTTGCTACATCTACCAAGCTATTCTTGATTAACCTTTTGTAATGTTTTTCTTTGAGACAATAAATAAAACTTTACTGAACTAAAAAAAAAAAAAAGTTATGAGACAATGACCTACATGTTAACTGCAAAGCACAGTCCAAGCCTCTGCTACATTAGCTGTTTTAATGCTAAAAGTACCAGGTAGAGAATGACATTTGTCCCCGGGAAACCATCCCGTGTCATTTCTTAGTATCTGTCTCAACCTTGGTCCTTCTACACCAGCATTCTTCAATGCAAGGCTTAAGGGTCAGTGGTTGTGTCCATTCATACTCCGATTCTGGGGATGATTTCCTGCAGTTATCCGTGGGGACAAATTCCGTCACCATGTTATTCCAGGTGCTGGCAAGGCACTAATTTTACTAAAGGGTAACAAGCCTTAACATGCACTTAGGGGGGAATTCATCAAAAGGCACAATGAGCCTTTCCCAAATTTTTAACTGCAAATAATTTCTGAAGGGCTCATATTTTAAAGTGCAGAGAACAGTTAGTGCTAATTACCTGCACATATCTGTGCATCACGTGTACATCGCTTAGCTATTTTTCTGCGCTGTTGTGCTATGGGGTTTTGCGTCGTGGGCTTTGGTGCATCGGCCTCTAAACCAGGCCTTTGCTAACTTTCAACCTTCCTGCCCCTGTTGTAGAAACACTCGGTTCTCTCAAAACCATCTGTAATCCAATCGGGTGCAATTTCAAAACACGACAGGCTTCGCTCCAAGCTGGCACTGGCTCAGCAACCCAAGGGGACATTACATGGAGCAGGCCAGGAAGCCTGCAAACATTCACAACAGAAATATTTCCTTTTATTCAAAACCACTTGGGTGCTAATTGGTTCCAAATGTCTCATTAACCCAGGATGGCAGAGTCCCAATGGTGTTAAAAGCATCTCAACTGGAGGTAATCTCTTTCTAGCTTCCACTCAAAAATAAGCTTTAATCTGCTCTCACAAGGGTGGAAATTCATTTTAATTTATGACAGATGGTGGAATTTGTACTACTTTCCTTGCGTTTTAATGATCTCTGGGTAAATTAAGGCCAGTATAACAGGGAAAGGGATTTGTCCTATTTTTTTCCTTCTGATTTACACTCCAAAGCCTCTTTGCAGCTATTCTCTGCCAATTTTCAGTCGGTGATCAATTTCAGCTCTCTTGAGTTTAACATTTTAACTTGTCTACAAATGGGCAGTCTATCAAACATTAATAAACTTGGAAACTTATGTAGAAACAAATATTCTTAAAAGTTGTAACACTATTTCTGCTCAATAAACCTGTTTCTGCAGCAGCAATGTTAATTTAACAGTGTCTTAATAGAAACATGACAGCAGATAAAGGCCGAATGGCCCATCCAGTCTGCCTATCCACACTATCCACTATTTCCTCCCCTCCCTAAGAGACGCCACATGCTTATCCCATGCGATCTTGAATTCAGATACAGTCCATCTTCACCACTTTCACCCAGAGACTATTCCACACATCTACCACCCTTTCTGTACCTGGAAATCAGAACTGGTACCACTTGCTTATAAATGGATTACAAAGATTAGGTATATCGCTAACACGGAGAAGTTTTCAGCTTAGGACAAAGAGGACATTTAGCTAAGTGGGATTGTATTTGGGAGCTGTTTCCTACTCATTGCTCCTAGAACAAGTCATGTGGTTCTGGTTTCTGCCCTTTGCTATTTGGTCAAGTAGATTATGAGGGGTGGGAAGGGAGAAACAGCTAATAAGAAAACAAGAAAATTCTGCAGAATTTACTGCCACTGGGGAAGGCCCCAGAAAACAAGCAGGCAGTCAGTCTGCAGAATCCAGACCAAAGAACAGGCCAAACAATCCAAATCGCCATTTATTAGCCACATCGGAAGGGCTAGTACAGCACCCAGCATGGCCTGTTCTTTGATCTGCTCACTTTTCCACCATACCACTGGGGAAGCACATTTTTGTTGCATTTTCCAAAACTGGGTTCAGCTCATGATTTCTAAAGAAATTAAATATGTATTTGGTTGTTTATTCAGACAAATATACTACTGATCTGTACCGCAAAGGGTGACTGCTGTTTTTTCAACCATGTAACATAGTAACATAGCAGATGACGGCAGATAAAGACCCGAATAGTCCATCCAGTCTGCCTAACCCAATTCAATTAAATTTTTTTCTTCTTAGCTATTTCTGGACAAGAATCCAAAGCTTTACCCAGTACCGTGCTTGGGTTCCAACTGCCAAAATCTCCGTTAAAACCTACTTCAGCCCATCTAAACCCTCCCAGCCATTGAAGCCCTCTCCAGCCCATCCTCCACCAAACGGCCATATACAGACACAGACCGTTCAAGTCTGCCCAGTACTGGCCTAGTTCAATATTTAATCTTATTTTCTGATTCTAGATCCTCTGTGTTCATCCCACGCTTCTTTGAACTCAGTCACAGTTTTACTCTCCACTACCTCTCTCGGGAGCGCATTCCAGGCATCCACCACCCTCTCCGTAAAGTAGAATTTCCTAACATTGCCCCTGAATCTACCACCCCTCAACCTCAAATTATGTCCTCTGGTTTTACCATTTTCCTTTCTCTGGAAAAGATTTTGTTCTACGTTAATACCCTTCAAGTATTTGAACGTCTGAATCATATCTCCCCTGTCTCTCCTTTCCTCTAGGGTATACATATTCAGGGCTTCCAGTCTCTCCTTATACGTCTTCTGGCGCAAGCCTCCTATCATTTTCGTCGCCCTCCTCTGGACCGCTTCAAGTTTTCTTACGTCCTTCGCCAAATACGGACTCCAAAACTGAACACAATACTCAAGTATGTGATGATCAAATGAAACAAAATCGAAACGGAAATACGTCTAAAACCCGGCCTAAATCGGCACTTGGATGATCGGTAACACAAGTCATCCAAATGCCGATAATCAAAGTGGGTTTTAGATGTATCTAAAAACGACTTAGGCCTTTTCATGGCTGCTGTACGACCAGAGCTAAAAGGGGCGTTTTAGAAGTGGTGAGGGTGGGATTTGGGCGGGACGTGGGCTGATCTAAACTTAGTCGTCCTGCAAATATAAACAAAAGTTTAACAAGGCTGCCTGGACAGAACTTGTACATTATGACTTAGGCCATGTAAAACCAGGTCTAAGTGCCAAAAAGGTATCCAAAGTGGCCAGATAAGCACTGCAGACACGAAGTACAGACCCCCACACACTGCCCCAGTGATCACTGACCCCCCACAACACCATAAAAATCAGAATAAAAATGTAAATACCTGCCTCCAGAACATCAGCATCTGGCATAGCAAAGCCTAGTAGAGCAACACAGAGGTGGCTTAAGTAGTGTGGGGGGATGGGCTAGTGAACCATAGAGAGGAGGACCCAGACCCATAAGCCACTCTAACCACTGCATTTATGGTGAAACTTGTGCACCCCCCAAACCCTACTGTACTGCCATATAGGTGCCACCTGCAGCAGTAAGGACTACGGGGGTGGTAGACAGGTGGGTCTAGTAGGTTTTGCCCCATGCAAAGCTGTCTCGAGACTACTAGGTGGAGTCCTAGTGTTGGAACTGAGAGTGGTTTTGAATCCCAAGGAGACCGCCTCCATCCCGCTAAACTGGGAGCACTGGAGGGAGCTAAATGAAAGAATTTATGGGAAAAATACATATCCATATGTGATGGGTTTATATTAAGGACCTTCACTCACAAATCCTGGGAAAAGAGGAGCCTATTGCACTATTAGGGGATGAAAATTGACACTTACAGCTGCCAGGTTGGTAGCAGACTTTTCTACCTGACTGGCAGCTTGTGGTAGACAGTTTATACCAGAGATCTCAAAGTCCCTCCTTGAGAGCCGCAATCCATTCAGGTTTTCAGGATTTCCCCAATGAATATGCATTGAAAGCAGTGCATGCACATAGATCTCATGCATATTCATTGGGGAAATCCTGAAAACCCGACTGGATTCGGCCCTCAAGGAGGGATTTTGGGGACCCCTGATCTACCCTATCGATGCCTCTAGCAGCATATATCATAACAATGATCTAATTTAACAGCATATAAATATGGCAAATTATGTAGTTTTGAGAGACTTTGGAAGAGATCTGAGCAGTGGGAAAAGACTTTTCAGTAATGGGGATATTGGAAAATATTTAGTGTGGGGAGACTGCTTCAGTTTCCGAGGGGAAGAGGGGTAGTAGAACACTGTTATTTCTTGTTATGGTGGTAGGTGCATTGCAGAAACCGCACTTACTTAGTGTCTGATGTAAACGATGTAGTTTTGTTTTTCTTTGTTATGATCTCTAATTAAAAACTTTAAAAAAACTAATGAGGGGGGCGTGGCCGTGCCGAGAGCAGGGAAGACGCGTTTTCCTTGAGCTCCGCTGCTCTTCCCCTGCCTCGGCCTCCCGGATCCAGACTCAGCGAAAAAAATCGCCACCAAGCATTTTCTCCCGACTCCTTGGGGCTTTATGGACAAATTTATTCTAAAAGGGAGCGGAGACATGGCGGCGAAGGCGGGCAAAAAGGAGCGCGAACGACTGAAATCGGGGTCGGGCACTGAAGGCAAGATGGCCGGCTCGGGAGACGCTGCTGATTCAGCGGGGGCGGACATGATAGCGCGCCTCACGGAGGCAGTCGTGCTGGCGCTGGGGACGCGCCTGGATAAAGTACATGAGTCCATAGCAACCCTCTCTACCTCGGTGGCTGAGTTTAACAATCGCGTTTCTGAAGCTGAGCAGAGGATCAGCACTGCAGAGGACACCATTACTTTTATGCAGGCAGAGATACAGCAACTCCAGCGTAAAGTGGGGCAATGTGAGGAGAAGATGGAGGATCTGGAGAATCGCTCCAGACGAAATAATCTGCGCCTGGTGGGGGTCCCTGAAACTATATCGGATGGAGATCTCCTGCCTACCCTTGAAGCATGGCTGACGACTGAGCTGCTGGCTACGCGGGGCCTGGGTCCCTTGCGTATTGAACGGGCACATCGGCTGGGCAGGAGGCAGGAGAGCTCGACCAGGCCGCGTGTGGTAATCCTCCGCATCCTCAATTTTGCTATCAAAGATCTTCTGCTTCGCACCTATCGCCAGAAAAAGGATTTACAGTTCCAGAACCAGCGTATCCTGATGTTCCAGGATTATTCTGCACAGGTGGCATCTCTCCGCCGAGGCTACTCGACTGTCTGCAAGCAACTCACCGAGAAAAAGCTGCGCTTCACTTTGCAATATCCTGCCAAGCTCCGGGTGCTTCATGGGGGTCAACCCTTCCTCTTTGAAACCAGTGAGGCTGCCCGGGCTCAGGTTCTTCTGTGGTATCCTGATCTGGAGCCGAGCACTTGAGGGCCCCTGACAGTGGCTGGAGGTTCCTGTCTGCTATGAGTGGGGGAGCGCCCGTGGGATCCTGGTGGTGCTCCCCTTGAGACATGATGGCTCATATTATGTTGACTATCTTTGTTTAGTGGCTCCTCCCTGGGGGTCACTTTGGTTTGTTCTGGACACTGTTCTCTGGCTTTTTGAGCTAGATTGTTGTTGTGTCCTGCAGGGGTGAGACTTTGCGATTTGTTCTTCCTTTAGATGCTCTTTCCCTAGGGGGTCCTGCCGTTGTTGATGGTATTTGCCCCTTGGCTTTTGCCTTTTCTCCTTCTTGTTTTGTATTGCTTGGTATATGTATGGGAGGTTGAGGGGGGGAGGGACTTTGGGCCCTTGGTGTACCCTCTTCTGGAGTGGTGGGCTGGGGTATCAGAGGGGATATGGGAGGGGGATGTCGGGTTCGGGAGGAGGGGTAGGGAGGGTGGGAGGGGGAGTTGGGCTAGGGTGGGGTGGGGGGGGTATGGGAGGGGGGAGTTGGGGTTGAAGAGGGATAGTGGTTGGAGGGGTGGGGGACTTGGATCGGTGTGGTTGATGGTGGGAGATCTGTGTGTGCGTGCTGGATGGGTGGCTGTCGGGAGGAGGGCTGGGACTCTCGGCAGGAGTTTTCTACTCATTTATTTTGTAGACCATGTTGGTTTTCTTCTGAATGACGCCTAAGAGAGGAGTGCGATGTGTGACGTGGAATGTGTCGGGTATTAACTCTCCGATAAAGAGAACCAAGATTTTGCAGCACTTAGCCCGGCATCGGGCAGATATAGTGGGCCTGCAGGAGACTAAGCTTTCCGAGAAAGAACACGGTAAGCTGAGGCAGTCCTGGGTGGGACAATGTTATTCTGCTTCTTCTTCTAAGGCTAAGGCCGGGGTGGCTCTCCTGCTACATAAGTCTATCCCTTTTGTTCACTCTCGGGTCCTGTCTGACCCGGAGGGTCACTATGTTCTGGTCCAGGGTACATTGTACCAGCGCCCGGTACTCTTACTGTCAGTGTATGCTCCCAATGCTGCCCAGCGGTCTTTTTATAAGAAGCTTCTGGGGGTGATCCTGTCGGTGTCCTTGTTACCTGGGACTCATTTGATTATCCTGGGGGATTTCAACTCTATTCTGGATCCTGTCCTGGATTCTTCTAGGGGGCCCTCTCGTTCCTCTGGGAGGTCGGATAACGGGCTAAGTGCTTGGCTGCAGGCTTTGGATGTGGTAGATGTCTGGAGAACCCTTCATCCTGGAGAGAGGGATTTTACTCATACTTCCAAAGTGCATGATTCCTCTTCTAGGATAGACTATGTTTTTCTCTCCCGCTCCTCCTTCTATGCAGTCCATCAAGCTGAGATTGGGGTGTTGGCTATTTCTGATCATACTATGGTTTGGATGGACCTTGGTCTTGCTGATGGGTCCTCTGCTGGGGGTGGGCGCTGGCGTTTTCCGATAGCACTTTATTCTGACCCTGATTTTAAACAGTATCTAGAAGTGCAGTGGAGGGAGTATGTTGAGTTCAATGGGGTGCATGCGGAGGACGGAGCTCTTTTTTGGGAGGCAGCCAAGGTGGTGCTTCGTGGAGCTGTGATAGCCTACTGTGCCCGACGGAAGAAACGGATGGCGGCAAAGATATTAGCTCTCGAGCGTAAAGTGCGGGAGGGCAGGCTTCTAGTATTGCATTCTCCCACTCTATCCCACAAACATGAGTTTCAGGCGGCCCAGGCGGCGCTCCATGCCCTCTTACATGAACGGGCGCACAAGTCGCTCTTCTATTATAAATATCGCCTTCATAGGTTTGGTAATCGCCCGGGTAGAATGTTAGCGCAGTTGACTAGGGCGCGGAGGGGGTCCTCGTCCATCACCTCACTTCGAGGAGCTGGGGGGCAGCTGGTCACAGCCCAGCCTCAACTTGAACAGCTTTTTGTTTCTTTTTACAGCTCTCTTTACTCGGCGGAGGTGGTGGACCGGGACTCTGCGATTCAGGCGTACTTTGACTCACTGCCCTTGCCTCGGCTCTCGGAGGCCGACAGTGCGACCTTGGTCTCCCCTATTACTGGGGAGGAGGTCTTGGGGGTTATTAAAACCTTGCCTCTCTGCAAATCCCCGGGTCCGGATGGCTTTGGCGGGGAATTTTATCGTCTCTTGCAGGGGTTTGTGGCGGATCCGTTGAGACGGTATTATGAGCGAGCGGTGGAGGGGGGGTCCTTCCCTCCTGGTTCGAATCAGGCGCTGATAACTGTGCTGCCTAAACCGGGGAAGGACCCTCTCTTGGTGGGGTCTTATAGGCCCATTTCGCTTATCAACGTAGATCTTAAAATTCTGGCCCGGCTGCTGGCTAATCGGTTGGCCCCGCTTGTCCCTTCACTGGTGGGACTGGACCAGGTGGGGTTTGTGAAGGGCCGTCAGGCAGGTCATAATGTTCGGAAGCTTCTACTGGCTCTGGCCCACTGTGACTCTCGGTGTCAGCCTACCTTGGCCATTAGTTTTGATTCTGAAAAAGCCTTTGACAGGGTCGAGTGGGCTTTCCTCTTCCCATTGTTACTCCGCTATGGGGTGACTGGCTATTATCTGAACGCTCTTCGTGCTCTATACTCTAACCCCGAGGCTGCTGTGATTGTCAATGGGGTAGCTTCCCCGGTTTTTTCCCTGCGGCGGGGTACCCGGCAGGGCTGCCCCCTGTCTCCTTTGCTTTATATTTTATTTTTGGAACCTCTGTTGCTTTGTATCCGCACTCATCCGTTGCTTGAGGGCGTGGAGGTGGGAGCTTCCTCCCTGCGTAGTTTGGCCTTTGCGGATGACATCATGATTCTTTTGTCTGACCCGGTCTCGCACCTTTCTTTGTTGCTGGAGTTGTTTCGGCAGTTTGGAGAGCTCTCGGGCCTCAAACTCAATGTATCTAAATCGGAAGCTCTCCCCCTTCATCTGCGTGTCTCTCACCTGTGGTCGGACTTTCCTTTGAAGGAGGCTTCGGCTCAGGTGAAATACTTGGGGGTTCTTATTCCCTCCACCTTGACGCGCCTTTATGAGATTAATGTTCGACCTATGCTTCGGTCTTCTGTTGAGAGTCTGCGCTTATGGGGGGCTCTGCCGGTTTCCCTTGCGGGCCGCGTCTTTTTATATAATATGATGATTGTGCCGCGGTGGCTCTACTTGTTGCAGACTTTACCAATTTGGTTGAGACATAGGGATTTGGAGGAGCTGTACCGGGCTTTGCGGACTTTCCTGTGGCGGGGAGGGCGTCCTCGCCTGCCCCTTCGCGTTCTGATGCTGCCAGAGGCGCAGGGGGGGTTCGGTCTTCTAGATCTTCGCGCTTATAACTTGGCATGTGGCTTACGCCAGATTCGGGATTGGTGTCTGGAGAGTTCCTCCTCTTTGACCTTCTCTGTGGACAGGGACTTCCTGTCCCCTGTCTCGGGATTGTTCTTGTTGCATGCTCCGTCGGTTCGGTTAGACTCTTTCCAGAGGGGCCATGTGGTGTGGTCATACATGAGATGTATCTGGAAACAGCTGTGCCACCGCTTGGGGGTCAATTATAGTGCAACACCAATGTTGCCCTTAGTGGGCAACGCGCAGTTCGGTCCTGGAAGTGACAGCCGAGTATTCCGGATTTGGCATGCTCATGGGATCCGTAGAGTGGGAGATGTGCTCACTGAGAGGGGGATTCTTCTTTCTCCTGCTGAGTTGGCGTCCCTCTACGGTTTGGATCATGTGGATGCATTTGGTTATTTACAGCTGAGTCATTATGTTCGCAGTCTCGGAGAGCCGTCCTTGCGGTACTCGGTGGCGCGGGGTCTTGGCTTGAGTTTGGGTTTGTGGGAGGATCCGGCTCCGCGCCTGCGTTATTTTGTTACTGCGCTATTGTCACCTTTGTCAACCGAGAGGGCGGACATGTTGGCTGGGGCGTGGAGCGCTGACCTGGGGTGCACTATCCTGTCCTCCTTGATTTCTCGTTGCTTTGTCTTCCTGCGTGCCCTCTCCTGCAATATGCTCCATAGGGAGCAGGAATATAAATTCCTCCACAGAGCGTTTATTTCCCCACAGAGGGCTTATCGAGCGGGCTTTGCAGCTCAGGCCTGTTGTCCCAAGTGCCCTGTGAGTCCTGCTACCCTGGGACATATGTTCTGGGATTGTCCCCGGATACGGGCTTTCTGGCTGCGAGTGTGGACCTTTTTGTCTTCTATCTCTCCTCCGTTGCCTGCATGCACCCCTTCTATAGTCCTTTTTTATGATGGAGCGGCTCTCTCTCGTTGCTCCGTTGGGCAGCGGATGTTGGTGTTTAAGGCCCTCCTTTTAGCCAAGAAGGCCATTTTGATTTCGTGGCGGGCTCCCCAAGCTCCCTCTTTTTCTAAGTGGCACTTGTCCCTATATGACTTAGCGCTTCTGGAGCGCAGGATGGTAGGGAGACAGGACGAGGGCCGGTGGGCCACATTTCAGGGTGTGTGGGAGGGGTACTGGTTGTCTCTTCCGCACAGGGAGCGGAGTATGCTGTTGAATTGCTAACCCTGTCGGTTGTGGTGATGTGGGAGGGAGTTGGGTGCTGCAGTTTTCTCTGTGTAGTCTGCCTTCGTCTTTCTTTCCTCTTGGTCTTGTTCCACCTTTCTTTCTTTCCTTTTGGCCTGTTTTCTTTGTGGTCAGTTTTTTCTTGTCTTCCCATCTAATCACACGGGTCTGGGTTTGGGGGGGTATCTTTGGGGGGAGTGGGGGGTTGGGGGTTTGGGAAGTGTGGGGGGGGGTTTTCTGGTAAAACCATGTATTGGGCACTCTAGCATTTTTGCCTGGGCGCTCTCCTGTTGTATTGTTTCTGAGTTCCCTGGCTGCCTTGTTTTAGCACTGTACCGGGAGCTGCGGCCGTATGCTTCTTTTTCTTGTTCTGTACGTTGCTGAATTTGCTCAATAAAGAAATATTATAAATCAAAAAAAAAAAAAACTAATGAGAAAAAAAGAAATGGGAAAAATGCTCTTGGTAGTTGCAAATGAAAACACCTGGTGTGGCAGAGTCAAAAGAGTGGAAGGGGGGGGGGGGGAAGGAGGAGGAAACTAACATGCTGGAAATTTCTCCAAAACAGACCAAAAAATACAAAAGCTGCAGGAAACAAGGGTAAAAGCGTTGTTAATAAACAAATTACACCTTGACCTAAAGGCCATCTAAGGGTGTCTGATAATTAGAGAATGACACGGGGAAAAAATTTTCCCTGTCCCCGTGAGCTCAGTCCCTGCCCCATTCCTGCAAGCTCTGTCCTCATCTACACAAGCCTCGAACACTTTAAAATCATAAGTGTTCAAGGCTTTGGCGGTTAAGGCAGAGCTTGACAGAACTCATGGGGGTGGGGGACATGGATATTAAGATCCTGCAGGGATGGGGACAAATTTGTCATTCTCTATGATAAGTAGGCTTCAACGTTTACCCCACGTTCAATTCCAACACCTTTTAGTGCTTTTTAAAATATTTTTTGAAATTGTACCCTGTGCGTTTTGTGGAACCATTTGCACAGATCGACTGCTGGTGAGAATTGTTATTAAGCTGGCAGAAAGACCTTTCAAATGCTAACTCTATTGCTTAAGCTGCTGCCTGATCCCCTATTGATGTCTCCAGTCCCCAAACCAAACATACCGACACAGGTCTGGCTGGAAGCGATGGTTTTACAGCCACTGCTTTCTGCTTGGCTTGAGAAACTCAGCAAATCTGATGATGTTCCGTACAACACCAGGACAAACTGGGTCAGGGTTCCTGTCAAGGCAAGAACAGTATTAAACGTTTATGAATAAGTAATGTAATGTAATGTAATTTATTTCTTATATACCGCTACATCCGTTAGGTTCTAAGCGGTTTACAGAAAATATACATTAAGATTAGAAATAAGAAAGGTACTTGAAAAATTCCCTTACTGTCCCGAAGGCTCACAATCTAACTAAAGTACCTGGAGGGTAATAGAGAAGTGAAAAGTAGAGTTAGAGGAAAAATAAAAATAAAATAAAAAATTCTGGAGAAATTTAAATGATAGAAATAGAACAAAACAAAGACAAAAGGCAAAACAATAGATAAGATTAAAGATAAATCATAAGCTGGAAAGAAAAATAAAATAAAACTTTGTCTTCAATCCACGGTTTCAGCGTCAGTGATGAAGTAGAGCAATTAAGTTTAGGAGGAACGATTGACGTTTCCAGAAAGGGCTTCTTCAGGGAAGAGACTTGGCAGACAGTCCCAGGATGCCTATGTCTCCTCCCCTGCGATGTTCTCCCATCCATGCATTCCCTCCCAGACACACTGCCCGTGCCCCAGCCGCTCCAAGGAGGCTGCCCCAGATGAGGCCCACGGTGAATGCAGGATTCTCTCCTCTGCGGGAAAGCCGCCCGGAGCCGACAGTCGATCTTCTTAGCGGATTGCATGGGGGGAAGAGTTCACACTCTTGGTAGGATTGGGTCTGTGTGCTCTCGGTGGTTGTGGCTGGTCTCGTTGCTGCTTAGGTGTAAAAGCAGTTGATCTCCACTGCTGCTGATATTTAAAAGCAGGCAGATTGATCTCTCCAATGGACTGCAGGGGGAGGAGTTCACACTCCTGGCAGGATCGGGTCTGTGGGCTCTTGGTGGTTGAGGTAGGTCTCGCTGCTGCTTGTATGTAAAAGCAGTTGTTTTTCTACTGCTGCTGATATTTAAAGCAGGTAGATTGATCTCTTAAACAGGATATAGGGGGAGGAGCGCACATGCCTGGTTGGATCGGGGCAAGGGCTCCTATTATAGGCTGCTTAGGTGTAAAAGCAGTTGATCTCCTACTTCTGATAATATTTAAAAGCAAGCATATTGATTTTTCCAACGGAATGCTGGGGGAAGAGCTTACTTGTTTGGCTGGATCAGGGCAAAGGGCTCTCGGTAGTGGTGGCTGGTCCTGTTGCTGCTTAGGTGTAAAAAACAGTTGATCTTCCTAGTGGACTGCAGGGGGAGGTGGAGCTCACACTCTTGGTTGGATCGGGTCTGTGTGCTCTTGGTAGTTGCGGATAGTTCCGCTGCTGCTGAGGTGTAAAAGCAGTTGATTTCCCACTGTTGCTGATATTTAAAAGCAGGTAGATTGATCTCTCCAATGGACTGCAGAGGGAGGAGCTCACATGCCTGGCTGGATCGGTCCTGCTGCTGCTTAGGTGTAAAAGCAGTTGATTTTCCTAGCGAACTGCAGGGAGGGTGGAGCTCATATTTTTGCAGGACCGGCACTGTGGGTTTTTGGTGGGTTGGTCCCGTTGCTGCTTAGGTGTAAAAGCAATTGATCTCCCACTGCTGCTGATATTTAAAAGCAGGCAGATTGTCCAGGGAGAGGAGCTCTGCACTCAAACTGCCATCCTCCTCGCCTCCAAGTTCCGGAATGTAATGTAAGTAATGTGTCCAAGACCAAAATATCAGATCTGACAGAAAATGACACACTTCAGTGTACATAAGGTATAACTGGTGGTTAAAAGATTCTCTGAGACCTGTGCAAGAGGCTCCCAATTTCAACTCCCTCACTGACACATCTTGTAATCTTTACAAAGTCGCTCACTCTGTTAGCTTACATATTCGCTTAAAATGTCAGCTCTATTAGGCAGGAACCTTTTGCAATTCAGTTACTAAGAATGTCAATATAAATCTTCATATTTCACGTCAACATTACATGGAGAAGCTTTTAAAATTCTGGGACACAGAGAAGCTTCTACTTTGCTAATGTTTCTTTCTTTGTTATTTTTCCCAGTGCTTTACGGTGTCCGTTTCTGGAAGAGAGGCGTTTGGTATGCTTCGTAGCCAACTTTTCTGGAGAAGTCACTTTTAATGGAAAACCAAGTTTTATTTGGAATACTTTATTCCTATTGACACCAAATACCATAACATAACATCATACTTCGAAACCACATAACCGTTAATTCAATGCGATGAACAAAAGATTAAAAATAACTCAACCTAAAGATGATTTAAATTAGTTTGTTAAATATTTTGAAAAAATTCTAACAGTGGTCTAAATTCCCTTTCAGAACCAAAATAGAGAAAAGTCCCTCAGCGCACATGGCTCCGGATCGTGTGCACATCTAGAAATTACCCAGCTGTGGTTAAGCCACATCCTCCTTACTAATTCTCCTAAAGGAGATCAGAAGGTGTTACAAATCAGTTCCCCATCTGTCCCAATGGGCTCCCAGTCTATCTAATGTACTGGGGCAGTGGAGGATTACGTGACTTGTCCAGGGTCATAGGGAGCAGCGCAGGGTTTGAACCCACAACCTCAGGCTGTAGCTTTAACCACTATCTTTTGTGCACAGTGCTAGCAGAAGCCAACAAGGGTTTACAGCGATATGTAAGAGACAATCGAGCTGTAATGTATTATGGACACAACTCTTTTTTGTGGGCAGATCACTGCTAAGAATATCTGGTTTACATTTAAACTTTCATTGCAGCCTTCTTAGCATCATCTTACAGAAAACAAATTATCTGAATAGGATCGGCATGAGAAACTATGCTTTTACCATGTGGGGCTCTGTGGCTGTGTGTTTTGATGTAAACTGCTACGAAATAAAAACATTTGACATCTTTAAAAAATTATCTTTTGTAAATAAGCCCTAAAGTTAACCGAATATAGCAGGACAAACCTTACAACTGTACTAACCACGTGAAGAGCAACCAGGACCTCAGCAAAAGCTAAAAAACCAGCATGATTGTGTCTGGGGACACACCAATGGCATTACATGAGAAATTCATAGCAAAATAAGAGGGAGAATAAAGAAACACCACTTCCTACGGTAAAAGAAAATCCATGATCAACATCACAGGAGAACGAAAATGGTTACTGAGGTGAGAAAGATTTAGGGGGGGGGTATCCTCCCATGCCAATGCAACCTTCCACAGGTCTTCAGGGGACCACAGTACTAGGGGCGCTGAAAAGTTCTCAGCCCAACCAACTTCCTAAATTCTGAGCATTATTTTGCCACTGCAGCTGAAAAGTGTGTCACACTTCTCCCTCTTCATTCGCGGGGGATACGGGCAGAGGACCGCGAATGTCGAAAAACCGCGATTATCCGGCTCTGACCCACCCCTACTTCCCTGCCACCTTCCTGGCCTTACCTGGTGGTCTAGAGGGCTTTCGGGGCAGGAGCAATCTTCCTACGCTCCTGCCCCGTGCAGATAGCCATCAGGAAATGGCTGTAGGGAGTTCCCGATGTAGTCTCGAGAGACTACGGGAACTCCCAGCAGCCATTTCCTCATGGCGATCTGCACGGGGCAGGAGCGTAGGAAGATCGTTCCTGCCCCGAAAACCCTTTAGACCACCAGGTAAGGCCGGGAAGGCGGCAGGGAGGAAAAAAAAGATGGATTTTTTAAACATTAAGACTGATTTTTTTATTTTCTCCCTCCCCAGAAAAAATTGCGATTATATGAAACCGTGAGTGCAGGAACCGCGAATGGGGAGGGGGAAGTGTATTTTATTTTGCAAAGTAACAATATGTACAATCATAATGCTATGTTTTGACATGGTTTCAGATCATAAATTGAACCATGTCAAAGAAAAGTATGGAATTTTCAAGTGTAGAACTCCAAGCCATCATGAAGTTCCTAGTCCTACAGAAGAAAATTCCAAAGGAAATCCATGAATGTATGATGCAAACACTGAGTGACAAATGCCCATCATACTCCACAGTGAAGGGGTGGTGTGGAGATTGAAACTGAAGATGCAGCAAGGTCTGGGAGGCCTCAAACGGTTTTTTCAGATCAGTGAATATCAGCTAAAACAACTGCTGAGACACTACAGATATCCAGGGAAGTGTTGGGTGTATAATCCATGAGCAACTGGGTATGCAGAGGCTGTCAGCCAAGTGGGTGCCCAAATGTTTGAATGCTGACAAGAAATGCCTGAGTGAACACAAGCCGATTTTGCAGCATTTTCAGCGAGTTGGTGCCAACTTTCTGGAATGACTTAGTTACTTTTGATGAAACATGGTTACACCACTATGATCCTGAGACAAAACAGTCCATGCTGCGGTGGCCAAGAAAGCAAACAGGATGCTAGGAATTATTAAAAAAGAGATGGTTAACAAGACTAAAAATGTTATAATGCCTCTGTATTGCTCTATGGTGCAACCTTACCTGGAGTATTGCGTTCAGTTCTGGTCTCCTTATCTCAAAGGTATAGAGACACTAGAAAAGTTTCAAAGAGCGACCAAGATAAAGGAAATGGAACGTACCAGTAGCATGGATATTGCTACTTCTTGGGTTTTGGCCAGGTACCAGGACGGGCTACTGGGCTTGATGGACCACTGGTCTGACCCAGTAAGGCTATTCTTATATTCATGCAATGGCAGTACTCAGGTTCCCCAAGGCCAAAAGTCAGCAGGAAAGGTCATGGCCATAGTGCTTTGGGATCAGGAAGGTGTTATAGTGACTATATCTTCCAAGGGGCCAAACAGTTAATGCAGAATACTATTGTAACTTGCTGTGCCGGTTAAAGGAGGTATTGAAAGAAAAAAGGAGAGGGAAGCTGGTTACTCGCAATTGGAAGAACCGGGATCGCCTTAACTTTACTTTCTGGTGGGCAAATTTATCTTTAAGTTATAGGTATGAAAAGATGAATGCGGATATGCTGGGACATACTAAGCGATTCAAGTTAATTTGGGGGCCCATTGACGTCTTTTATGGATTCATTATAGTTGTCTTTTCCTTTATTTCTGTTGGTATAATACACCCCCACAGGGGGAGGGAGGGTGGGAGGGGGGTATTTCTTTTGTATGGTTCTATTTCCTTATGAACATGTTGGTTGGGTGGAGGTTTTTTAATGTATGGATTCTGATTGATTATAAGTGCATATATAATTACTATTATTTGTATAGATATTGTATTGCATTTTTGTTAGCTTTAGAAACTCAATAAAGATTTAAAAAGAAAAAAGGAGAGGGAAGCTGCAGAAAGGAGTTCTCGTTTTGCAAGACAATGCACCTGCTCACAAGGCTGGCAAAACGATGGATGTTTGATGCAGTTGGAGTTTCAGTGCATAGACCATCCGCCCTACGCACCAGATCTTGCTCTATTTTCGGTTTCCAATCTTTAAAAAAAGAGTTTGAAAGGGTGATAATTTTCAAATGATTCAGAATTGATTGCAACAGTGACCAGAGTATTTTTTTGGAAGGGTTACAGAACTTCAGACACAATATGCCAAGAGTGTTGAACTTAGTGGAATAACTTGTAAATTTCATGGCTCCACATTATTCCCTTCTTGGTTGGGCTGAGAACTTTTCAGCAACCCCTCGTAGACGGCTTTGGTCAGCTGAAAGAGATGGCTTATCTTGTTGGGCAGACTAAACGGAATATACCAGGGATCTCAAAATCCCTCCTTGAGGGCCGCAATCCAGTTGGATTTTCAGGATTTCTCCAATGAATATGCATTAAAAGCAGTGAATGCACATAGATCTCATGCATATTCATTGGGGAAATCAAGAAAACCCAACTGGATTGCGGCCCTCAAGGAGGGACTTTGAGATCCCTGGACTATACAGATGTTTTATCTGTTGTCATTTACTATGCTACTATGCTTCAGCAATACAGGAGGAAGGCAGAGCTCCTGTTAGGTCATTTCATTCATCCCACTGAGTCTTGTGCACCCTTCACTTCCAAGGAGTTCTGAGGGAGGGACTTCTACAGCAGGAAGAAATAGATAGGATGACAATTGGTAAAACTGCTAGTTTTCCACCTTTGACGATTACTGTGGAACCAACCATCACATTGATATCAGTGTGAGCTCTGGCCTTTAGGTATCTTCTAATTCTCGCAAGCCCAATATGTCTTGAATCTGTTTTATGATTGTAAGCATAACCGTGAAAAATTAGCTTCCATTTTATATGCTCAGTGTGATGAAAATCAGCCATATTAATTGCAGACAAAACAAACAAAGTCAAAAATAAAAGCTGTTAGGGAAGGCTGGCCCGGAAATTCCTCTGCGACGTTAGAATTGATGTCAGGGAGAAGGCTTCTGGGCCAGCGCCTGGACTTTCCTTTCTTGCAGTTGTTGCGGAGGCAGCGGGGGGCGGGAAGCAGCAGCAGCTGCGGACCGGGTGGGGGGAGCAGAAGAATCAGCAGTAGAGATCTGAAGAAGGATAAAACTGTAATTGCAGGTTTCGGAGGGAGACTTCAGAGGGAGGGAGGCAGACAGACAGGCAGGATGGCTTCGGCAGGGAGGGAGGTAGGCTGGCTGACATCGGGGGAGGGGGTGGGACAAAGGCTGGAAGACATTGAGGATATAGGAAGGAGGGAGGAAGGAGAGAAAGAGGCATAGAAAAGGGTGGGGTTGTAAGCAGAATAGAAAGACTAGAGAGACAAAGGCCTGGACCTGAAGGAGAAAGACAGGAAGCAGATGCAGGACTATGGGTGGTTCAGATAGAGGGGGGAGAGACCCTGAGGAAGAACAGATCATAACAGATCATAACAGATGCAAGATCATAACAGAGGAGGAAGAGAGAGTGAGACCTGGCTGACACTGGATCTGAGGAGGGTAACAGAGGGAAAAGAGAGAGACCTGGACACAAAGGGCATTGGGAGAAAGAAAGAGAGAGACCTGCACCGAAAGGGGATGGGGACCCAAAGAAAGAAAAAGACCTGGACCCAAAGGGGATGGGGAGAAAGAAAGAAAGAGATTGACCAGGACCCAAAGGGGATGGGGACCCAAATAAAGAAAGAGACCTGTACCCAAAGGGGATGGGGAGAAAGAAAGAGATCGACCTGGACCCAAAGAGGATGGGTAGACAGAAAGAAAGAGAGAGACCTGAACCCAAAAGGGATGGGGAGACAGAAAGAAAGAAAGAAAGAGATTGACCTGGACACAAAGGGGATGGCGAGACAGGACGAAAGAGAGAGACCTGGACACAAAGGGCATTGGGAGAAAGAAGGAGAGAGACCTGCACCGAAAGGGGATACGGACCCAAAGAAAGAAAAAGACCTGGACCCAAAGGGGATGGGGAGAAAGAAAGAAAGAGATCGACCTGGACCCAAAGGGGATGGGGACCCAAAGAAAGAAAGAGACCTGTACCTAAAGGGGATGGGGAGAAAGAAAGAGATCGACCTGGACCCAAAGGGGATGGAGAGAAAGAAAGAGAGAGACCTGTACTTTGAGGGTCAATCTCTTATGGATGATCTCAGTATTTAAAATGTGAAAATTAAGATATCTGGCAATTGTTAAAGGTCACATTCTTCTTCTTACTGGTCTCACCAATCTCAAACCTCTACTCAAATATTAAGGGAAACACAACAAGGGCTACTTTCCCAGGCTCAACTTTGGCCATTTCTCCCAGTGCGCTTGTTCACAGACGGGAGTGGCAAGATTTGCAGGGAAGCACATTCCTACAAGTTTTTCACAAAGGTTCTTTCATCAGGCAACTCTGCCCCTCTGGACCTCCAAAAATTTCAAATTTGCCATGTAGTCCCCTCTCTTTCTGCCTTTCCCCAAATCCAGTCTACAATTTTTGTTGTGTGTGTTCATTTTATCCTGGTCCATCATGCTCTCATCCACCCTTCTGTCGCCTCCAGATGAGTTGTCATTCTTTCATACATCTCATACTTCTGCTGGAAACACAGGAGTATAAACTAAACATAGTGACATGAGTGCTTGAGAATTATACCAAGATCTACCTTCATGTGTTCGTCATCGACTGACAAAGTCTCTGTCATTTTTACAGAGGCAGGTTTAGGGGTCTGTGTCTTCAGGGCTTTTTTGGCATAATCTTGATGGATTTACTGGTTTTACTCCTCAAGGTCTTCAGCAAACCATTATCAGTCACTATAACTCTCTGGGGCAAAATAAGGATGATTAATCTTTGCTTTGATAAGGTCTCAGCAGAGCTGCTCTGTCAGCCACTTACTCACATGTATGCTTAATCTCTAACAGCAAGAGCCCTGTCTATGGCTTTTGAGGTGTAAGGCGTAAAATAATTGGATTAAAAATGTTGTGTACTTAGTATGACATTATCTGAAGAAGTCAGATGTTATATCAAACTAGTCTTTAAGCCCGTTACATTAACGGGTGATAGAATAGTTGTGTCTGTCTTTCTTTCTTTCTGTCTCTCTCTCTCTCCTTGGCTGCTGTTTATCTGTCTTTCTTTCTATCTCTCTCCTAGGCTGTCCTCCATCACCCCTGCTCCTCCTGTCCAGCAATAGCCCTTTTACCTTCCTTTTACCTCCCCCGTGTCCAGCAGCACCCCTTCCCTGCTCCCCCTGTCCAGCAGCGGCCCTTCTCCCTTCCTTTTAACTTCCCACTGTCTTGCAGCACCCCTTCCCTGCTCCCCCTGTCCAGCAGCAGCCCTTCTCCCTTCCTTTTACCTCCCCCTGTCCAGCAGCAACCTTCCTGCTCCCCCTGTGCAGCAGTAGCCTTGTAGTACATTTTTTTCCTTACCTGCTCCCCCTGTCCAGCATCTGCTAGGCCATGCAGCCTCGGGCCTTTTGCTAGGCCGGCCCGACTCACAATATCAAAGTGGGCCAGCCTAGTAAATGTTCCGCGGCTGCTTGAGGAGACCATGGCTGTTGCCGCTGCTGGTCCGAGAGAGAGAAGAGGCATCCCGGCAGCGGCAGGAAGTCAGCTGGCATCGGAGATGGAAGAAGAGGTGTCCCGGCAACCTAGAGGAAGGTGAGGACAGTGCCGCCTGCGCTGCAAACTGCCACAGGCCGCACACTGTAGTACTGTACCCTGTCTCTGACACGGAGCTACGGATCACAGTGTGTCAACTGTGCATGTGCGGTAAGGGTTTTATTATTAGTGATAATTTTTCTTTATGGCTAATGAAATATTAAAGCTCTTAATATTTTAATCAGCTGATTTCAGTTTTTCTTAACTTACAGTTTAACATCAATCTTTATAATTTTAATGAGTTTTGTTTTCTTAGCTAACAATGTAGAAATATACTAATCCTTACAAAAGGTTCTCTCAAAATGTTTGCCTTACACTCCAGTTAACAAAAGGTACTTCTTGTGACTTTATGCCTGAAGGCCCTGTAAAGTGGTTTCCCAGTTTCTTCATTTCTCAAATTTATGTCAGGATAAAGAACAGGAAAGTAGTTAAAATTTTGGTTGCAATAACTCAATCTTTCTGTGTGCTATAAATTATTATTATTTTTTACAATTTACCATAGTTATTTGCTTCACTAGTATTTTCAATCTCCAGAATCCACTCTCCCGATGGATCTTCATCCCAAGAATGGGTGGTCATGAATGCCCAATCATTAAAGCCATCAGCTGAGTAATCATGTAGCCTGGAGGAAGCAAAAAGAAAAAAGCAAGAACTGAGAGAAAGTTTGTAGGTACGGTTGAAAAAAACAGGGTTCAATAACCCCTCTCGACTTTGCCATTCTGTTATCGGTCAGCATATCTCAGGGCTCTGTCCTGGGACTTCTTTTCTCCATCTACACTTCTTCCCTTGGCATCCTGATCTCCTCCCAAGGCTTCCAATATCATCTCTATGCTGACGACTTGCAAATCTACCTCTCTAAGCCCAAATTTTCTGTGGCAATTCAGGGCCGAGTCTTTGCCTGCCTGTTTGACATTGCTACATGGATGTCTAACCACACCATCTAAAGTTAAACATGGCCAAGACTGCACTCCTTATCTTTCCTCTCCCCTATATTCTCTATTTCAGTGGATAACACTCTCATCCTCCCTACTTCATAAACGTAACATAACATAAAATCTATTTCTTAACCGCATTACCTTTGAGTTCTATGCGGTTTGCAAAAGGTTAACTAAAAAGTATCATAAATAATGAATAAAAATCCCAAAAATTAGATCCCGCAACCTCGGGGTAATCTTTGACTCGTTTATCCTTCTCTTCGCATATCCAACAAATCACCAAAACGTGTTACTTCTTTATATACAATTTCACTAAAATCCAGAGTTTCCTTTTTGCGCACACTGCCAAGACCATTGTCCATGTCCTCATCACATCTTGCCTTGATTACGGCAACGTGCTTCTCGCAGGTCTCTCAACAACCCATTTCTCCCTCCCTTCAATCTGTTCACAATTCTGCTGCGCCTCATATTCTGCCAGTATTGTGTATGCTTATGTTGCCCCTCTCCTCAAGTCACTTCATTGGCTCCCTGTCTGCTTCTACATACAGTTCAAACTCCTCTTACTGACTTGCAAGTGTATTCACTCAGCGACTCCTCAATCTCTCTCCCACTTGGGTGTGATTGTATGTGATGATTTTAAGGAGGCCGAACAGGTTGAAAAGGTGATGACGAAAGCTAGAAGGATGCCAGGGTGCATAGGGAGAGGTTTGGCCAGTAGGAAAAAGGAGGTATTGATGCCCCTGGATAAGACTTTGGTGAGACCTCATTTAGAATAATGTGTACAATTCTGGAGGCCACACCTTCAAAAATGGTGTGTGGAACTTTGTGATAAGGCATATGGGGACAGGCTTAAAGATCTCAATCTGTATACTTTGGCGGAAAGGCGGGAGAGGGGAGATATGATAGAGACATACCTATGTAATGTAAATGTGCACAAGTCGAGTCTCTTTCATTTGAAAGGAAACTCTGCAATGAGAGGGCACAGGATGAAGTTAAGAGGTGATAGGCTTTGGAGGAAATACTTTTTTACGGAAAGGGTGGTAGATGCGTAGAACAGTCTCCCAGAAGAGGTGGTGGAAACAGAGACTGTGTCTAAATACAAGAGGGCCTGGGATAGGCATGTGAGATCTCTCAGAGAGAGAAAGATAATGGTTACTGCGGATGGGCAGACTAGATGGGCCATTTGGCCTTTATCTGCCATCATGTTCCTATGTTTCTCTCTTATTTCTCCCTATACCCTGCCCTGGGAACTCTGTTCTTCCAGTAAGTCTCTCGTCTGTATCCTTCTCTTCTACTGTCAACTCTCATTTCCGTTCCTTCTGCCTTGCTGCGCCTTATGCCCGGAACAATCTGCCTGAATCAGTATGCCAGGCTCCATTTCTGCTGGTATTCAAATCCAAGCTCAAAGCCCACTTTTTTGAAGCTGCGTTTAGGTCTTAACCCTTCCAACTTATAACGCACTGTATCTGTTTCTCATTCCCTCTGTAGCTCCTACCCTATCTACCTCTTCATTCCTTTGTATTTCCCTTCATGAGTTTCAAGTTTATTTAAAATTTCTTATACCGCTCAAACTTCTGAGTTGTGTACAATAAAAATATAGCTTTCAACAGATAAAACAAGGTTATGGCTTGACAATTAAAAATTACATGAGAATTTAGAAGGACAAGACAAAACTCAGATTAAGACAAATGGGAACAGATGGAGAGAGGGGACAAACTACAATATTTTGAGAAAAGAAAACAAATAAGGGATGAACGACGGGGAGGGAAGGGTGTTGCCAACAGCAGTCGGCAAATGTTTGGCCCTTACAAAGGCGATTAGGTTTTGAAAGCATCTTGGAACAAGAATGTTTCCAGCCTTGTTTTAAAATGAAGCATAGATGATTCTTCATGAAGGTAATTGGGAGTAGAGTTCCAAAGAGATGGTGCGGTCACTGCAAAGTTATTTGATCTTATCGTGTTAATATGCTTTACAGATGGGACAGTAAAAAGGTTTTGTGTCATAGAGCGGAGTGATTTAGATGGACAGTAGGGGATTAGTAAGTTATTGATAAATTCAGGTTGGTTACTTTGGCGTGTCTTGAATGTAAGTAATATAATTTTATAACTAATTCTATGTTCGACAGGTAGCCAATGTGCTTTGCGCAAAAGGGGAGTAACGTGGTCTTATTTTTTGGCATTAAAAAATAAATAAATTTCTAAAGTGCATTGCAATAGTCAATACATGTTATCACTAGGGAATGAATTAGTATGTTTAAAGAGGAAGGTTCCAACAGTTTAGCAAGAGATCCGATCATTCATAGTCTATGAAAACAGCGCTGAAATGTGAAAATGATAGGTGAATTTACTATCGAAGGTGATCCCTAGTAATTTTAAGGATGATACAATTTTAATAGCCGAGGAGTTGAGTTTGAGAGGAGGCTGACCTTTAATTGGGAAGATCATTAATTTGAACTTTTCTACGTTAAGAGCTAACATATTTGAATCTAGCCATTTCTCCAGTTTCTGATTTATGGATATTATTTTGTCTGGGTCACTAAGGTTGATTGGATGAATTGCACATCGTCTGCGTATGCAAACATTGTAAAGCCGATGGATTGACCTAGAGTTAAAAGCGGTGCCATGAAGATGTTGAAAAGCAGAGGGGATAAGATGGAACCTTGTGGGATACTGTGTTTGTTTTTAAAGGATTCTGAGGATGAGTTGTTAAAAATTACGTTGGATCACCTTTCAATAAAGAAAGAAGAAAACCACTCCATGACTTGGTCTGTGATTCCAATTTCTTGGAGACGGGAAAAAAGGAGTTTATGATCGATTGCATCAAATGCGGAAGAGAGATCCAGAGAGATGAGCAAGACTGATTGGTGATGGTCGAGATGGTAAAGGATCTTTGTGGTCAGGCCTATGAGTGAGAGTTCGGTTGAATGGTGTTGGCGAAATCCTGTTTGGTTACGGTGCAGGACCTTTGTTTTTTCAATGAAGTCGGTGATTTGGGAGAAAACAATTTTTTCAGTGAGCTTAGCTAAAAATGGGATACTGGCTATGTGCCGATAATTACATATTTCCTGAACGCTGGTTTTATGGTCCTTAATCTTAGGGTAAATAATTGATTCTTCCCATTTTTTTGTAGGGATCCAGAGGTTAAGCTAGACTTGACCAGGTCTAGTATGAATGGGCCGAAAATTGAGAAGGATCGCTTTATGAGAAAAGGTGGGATAACTTCATGATTCACCCTTTGTCCTGTGTGTCTGTCATAATTCTATTCTAAGCTCTTTTGAGCAAGGATCATCTCTTGCATGTTTAATGTACAGCGCGGCATGCATCTGGTAGCGCTACAGAAATATAGTAATATACACTTTCAAAAAATATTATAATTCTAAAACCAACATATACCAGCAAGCGAATTCTGCTCTTGACCTTCACTGAAGCAGAAAGAGTGGAGAAAGATGAGTCCAAAGATGATTTGACTCATACCTGGGTGCCAGGAGGGTGGAGCGCGTTCCCATTGGACTAATGAGATAGATGGCCAAGTCGCCACGTCTATTGTAGGAAAGTGTTAGTCTGGCTTGAACATGTTCCAGTGAGCTAATATAGTTAGACATTCCAGTACAGGCTGCGATTGTCTTTCTCACCTCCAGGCGTTTGCTGATATCTCTGTGTAAACAGAGAAGAATCTTCAGTTTCACATAAACACCACAAAGCATTGTTATAAGTACACAGGAATAATGAAACAGACTTAAGGAAGGAGTAACCTAGGGTCAGACTTAAGGAAGTAGCAATATTGGTGCACGAGAGCTCTGAAAGCAATACTGTAAATAATGCCGGAAAACCTTTTAATTCTTAATCCATAACCCTTTGAAACACCTCTTTAAAAAAAATTACCGCACCATGTAGATGCCAGCATGTACTGGATTATAGGAACAGACCCTTATACAGTATTAGGAGCATAATCAAAACTTTAAAATGTCAAAGAAAGGGCCTAAGTCGGCACCTGGACATCCTAATTTCTGGGACGTCCAAGTGCTGATTTTTGAAACTGTTTTTCTGGATGTCTAGTGGAACTTTGTAGCCACTGTGCATCCAGAGTTTAAAGGGGCATGTTAGGAAGCGTGCTAAGAGTGAGCTTAGTGGCGGTTTAATCTTGGACGTTTTAGAAGCATGAGTCCCACAAAGGTTCCCCAAACTGACCAGAAGACCACTAGTAAGTAAGCATGACCCCCAATACTGTCCCAGTACTCATTAACCCCTCTTCTGCCCCCAAATTTCTGGAAAAAAAACCCCAGTACATACCTGTCTCTAGAACCGCCAACACCTGGTATGGGAAAGCTTAGTAGAGCATCACACAGGTGTCTTAAGTAACCTGGTGGGTGGGCTAGTGAACCACAGAGAGGAGGACCCAGGCCCATTAACCACTCTAACCACTACATTTATGGTGGAACGTGTAAGGCCACCAAAACCCTACTCTATTGCCATACAGATGCCACCTGTAGCCATGAAGGCTATTGGGGTAGTAGACAGGTGGGTCTTGTAGGTTTGGGGGGACTCTTTAAGTGAAGTTGAAAGTAGTGTCCTCTAAGGTGTCCCACTGCTCTGTTGGCAAGTCTGTGTGTCACGCTTGTTCTTTAGTTTTTATGATATATGCTACAATCGTCATGAGCAACTGGTACTTTTTCTACTTCAGATATATTTCGTGTTTTCATATTTGGACATGTGATCTCAATAAAATTCATTATTTAACGCAGTGGTTCTCAACCCTATCCTAGGGGACCCCCAGCCAGTTGGGTTTTCAATATATCCCTAATGAATATGCATAAGAGAGATTTGCATATAATGGAGGAGACAGGCATGCAAATATGTCTTATGCATATTCATTAGAAATATCTTGAAAACCCAACTGGCTGGGGGTCCCTCAAAACAGGGTTGAGAACCACTGATTTAACGGTTCCTGTGTCATCCAGAAACTATTGCTGAATTTTTGCTTTGGATTTACCAGGTCCTTTCTTTGATGTTTCTTTTTTTTAAAAAAAATTCTTTATTCATTTTATATCTTACAACAACTGTATCATAAAATAGCATTTGAACTTCTACAATATCACTTGATTCTCTATCAATTTAACTTAAATTATAATATTTAAACCCTCCCTCCCAACCCTACTAATTCATATGTAGTTGCATATATCATATAATATGTTATATAATCTGTCCTATTAATCTAATCATTTAATATCAAATCAGAAATCCCACCCCCCTACTTTGCAATTATACCTATTAGGGAAAAATGATAATCCAATAATTACTCATTAAAATATTCTATTAATGGCCTCCAAACCTCCTGACAGTTATTAAAATTTCCTTTCTGCAAGGCTAACATTCTTTCCATCTTGTACATATGACATAATGAATTCCACCAAAAACTATAATTTAATCTATTCCAATTTTTCCAATTAAATGTAATCTGCTGAATGGCAACTCCTGTCATAATAATTTATTATTATTTGCAGAAATTTGACTTTTCTTCCTCATTGACATTCCAAATAATATAGTATCATATGAAAGAGCCACAGGATTTTCCAACAAACAATTTATTTGGCCCCAAATTGATTTCCAAAAAGCCAAAATGAATGGACAATAGAACAATAAATGATCTAAAGTCCCCGCTTCGAGATGACAATGCCAACACCTATTAGACTTAGAGCTATCTAATTTTTGTAAATGAACAGGGGTCCAGAAAGTTCGGTGTAACAGAAAATAATCAAGTTTGTCTCATAGATGCCGACATTGTACAACTCATCCTCCAAGACCAAATTCGTGGCCATTGAGATGCAGTAATTTGATGCTTATTCTCAATGCTCCAAATGTCTCTAAGACCAGTTTTTGGTTGTTTTTTTTCCATAAATCCAGATATCAATGTATACCACTGTGTGGCCTGGTGTCCCAGGAAGTCCACCTGAAAGCACAAGAACCCTAAACTATATTGGTTGTTAAGATTTTTCCATTCAGGGAGCCCTGCCAGAATGGCCTGCTTCAGTTGCAACCATCTATAACTCTGTGATTTATTAAGACCAAATTTGTGCTGCAAATGTAAAAAATCAAGCAGTTTACCATTAGATATAACATCGTCCAGAGTTCTAATACCTGCCATTACTCAATACTTCCAGATGACCTTGAACCCGCCTATTTGTTCTTTGATGTTTCTGTTGCAAGAATCGGTGCCAATTTTGGGCTTCTTTCTTTTTGTTTGTCATGCATGCTTGAACTTTGTAATCCTCTTACCTTTTAGACTCCTATGCCTGTTTCCTCAAATTACAGTCTCCCTGACCTATTAAGGTTGGACCAAATATATGGTCCTGTAAAAGCAAAGTTATCATGATCCAATTTACGATATGCTCAATATTCCAGCTTAAAAGAGGAAGAATCAGACTTGCCCTTCCAGGTATTCGTTTTTAGGACCCACAGAAGGAGTGGCTTACTTTTCTTCTAAAAATATACTGTCCTCCTGTCTCAGGCTTTACCGATATGTGTAATGGCTCATTTATTTACTACATCCTCATCCTTCATCATCATCATCATCTTCCCTCTACCCAAGTTAACTATGGAACATACCAGTCTTATTTCTGGAGGCTTCAATGTCCACACAGACTGGGATTTTCTTTAATTTATGGAACACCCGAGATTCTTTCAATATAAGTCTACATATGCAGGTCAGAATGGGTTACAGGTTACATGAATAATAGGGAGAGGGAAGGGTTATTATTGTATTGTGTATGTTAATAATAAGGATGGGGAGGGGGTGGGATGTTGGGTTTTATATATATAAAGTTGTTGTTATTCTGGATAGATTTGCAAGTGATGTTTTCAAAAGAATGTATGGATTTACTTTGTTCACTTGTTGAAAGTTTAAAAATGAATAAAGAATTAAAAAAAAAAAGAAAAAAGAATGGGTTACAGGTTAAACATATACAATTTCAGTACAAGTTTATGATACAAGTTTTTATCCTAACTTGACACATGTTAGAGGGTCTAATATATACCATGTTTCCCCCAAAATAAGCCCTAGCATGATTTTTGGGGTAGGTCTTAATATAAGCCCTAGTCCCTGGATTCACCAGCAGCAGCACTCCCCCCCCCCCCCTGAGACAAATCGAGGGAAAGTCTACAGAATGAGATGGACCACTGGAACCATGGCCCCACTAATATTTTGCACAATACAGCATCAAGCAAGAGGTGAGCTTGGGGGTGGGGGCCGTAGAATAGTTTGGCTAGCTCCTTTAACCAAAAATGTGTTCCGCTGTCCTGAAAAAAGCATCATTTGCGCTACAGCAGTGCTCCCAAACTTTTTTGCCATTGGTTAATACAGCTGCTGCAGACCTGGACTCCCACTATGCCCACTAGGTTAAATTGCAGCACCCTGTTGGCCTATGTCGGCTTATGTCACTCATTTTTTTAATTGGGCTGCTGTAGTTGTGACCAACGAGGATTTGGCTACCCCATTTGAGAAACGCTGCACTACTAGTATCCATGGGAATAAAGCTTAGTACATCTGAGCCTAAGTATCTTGTGTTGAAATATTTTACTGAAACATGTGATCAATAATTTTTTTCTTACAAATAGAAAGAAAACTGCAATCACACCAAGAACTCAAGACCTAGTCCTTCAAGCAATTCCACCTCCCACCCCCCAAAAAGGGAAACACAAACAGCTGCATAGTTAAAAATATGCTGTGCCTTACAAAAGGCTTACTGAATCTTTGCAAAATGATGAATGTGGAGTCAAAGGGGCTTCTGTGTCCAGCCCTCAAACCATTTCCATGTGCTCTGAAAGGACTTTCTGTCCCTGGCACTGATGGAGCATTCGCTTTACAGCAACTAAAAGACACCACAAAGCCCGGCATGTTCCACAGGGCTGTTCATCAGGTTATTGCAGCAGTTAAGTCACATGCCAAAAGAGAGTCAGAATTAGTTATCAATTTTATTATACAACAGTCCAGAGGGCTGAGGAAATTGCATACTCTGGAACCCAACTTCAGTAGACCTTCGAGGGTCGATGAATTGCCAAAATTCTAAATGCAGCAAATAATCACAAAACCTGCAACCCTCTGGAGCTCAGATGCTTGTATGAAGGTTAACAACCTAATTACTGCATCCAACAAGCGTGATCTGTGCCACAGATCAATTCTCTTTAGAAAAAACCCCAAAGCAAGCTGGTAGACTTTCCCCCCAGAGCTGGAAACAGTAATTTGTCAGATATGGAAAAGAATTACATTTCCAGAGGAGGAACTGAATCTGCAAAAACTAAACAGACATGCAACAAACAACCTCAAGTACTGGATTTCAAACCTCAGTAGCCACTTTGAATGTGCAGTGGTTTGTAAAGTGAAACAGACTGAAACCCAGCAATGACCAGGACAAATAAAATGGAAGAACTGCAGGTTAATGGCAGCACGAACCTGGGTCAAAGCCCTGGCAAAGTGATCAAGAGGCCAGGGCTCTGTGACCTTGGAGCAATCAAGCTTCTTAGTTAAAAAAAAAAAAGAAGAATCATGAGTGGAAATTACACTGATTCATACTCCCCCTCACATTCCAGAAACTAAGAGCTCCTTTTACAAAGGCGCGCTAGTGGTTTAAGCTCGCACTAAAATGCCGTGCACGCTAGCCACTAGCACCTTCTTTTAAGCAGGCGGTAATTTTTCGGCTAGCGCGCACTAATCTTGTGTATGCATTAAAAACGCTAGCGCACCTTAGCAAAAAGAGCCCTAAAAGAACTACATATGAGTGCACTCAAGTCCACAACACGAAAGAAAAATCCCCAAGTCTCGACAAAATAAAATCAAGCAGTGAAGTCTACATTGGGGGGGGGGGAGAGGGTGGAGGAAGGTGTGAGAGGGAGAGCAAGTCTGGATATTTAAATTCTGTTTATTACACACATTGGGCTAGATTCTTAAACCTGCCCGATTGGGCCTGATCCGGGCAGGTCCGATGAATTCTGGAAGCTAAAATATGCAGATGGGGGGGGGGGGGGTACGGATCACTTTTCTGCGATCCCCATGCATGCGCACACCATCTGTAGATGGTCTGCACATGCCCGTAGGAGCCGCAATTTTTTTTTTTCAACTTTAAACTTCATTAGTTTTTAGCCCTACAAGCCTGTGGTTTTAACCCGCGGGTTAAAACCACGGGCTCGCAGGGCGGGGAAGGGCAGGAGAGTGCTGTGGGCAGGGCAGAGAGCAGGGCTTTCAGAGTCAGAAAGATGTTTTCTCTGGCAGTCGCTTCTTCAGTTGAACGGCCAGCCCAGTCGGATGGAGAATTTTCTGTTATGAATCGCATCCCTGCCTACTTTGCATACGTTTCTCCTCATTTGCATGCACAGATTTGAAGCGGATCGCAGCAGAGGTTAGTGAATGAGGCCCGAGGGAAATCTGGTCGCAAAGGGTACACGATCAGTTTGCTTTGTGAATCTAGCCCATTGCCTATACAGCCGGCCTGGCGTATCCATGGGTTTGTGGCACTCTATCAGGTGCCCCCCCTATTTATTTTCAGCCCTGATGAGTACCCTGCAGCAACAGTAGCAGTCGTAGTCAAAGGCTGTGGCCTGCATCAGGCCTTTCCTTCTGACCTGGCCCACCCAGAAAATTGCACCAGGATGGGTGGGCTGGGTCAGAGGGAGAGGCCCGGTGCACGCTGCAGTCGTTGAGTACGTCTGCTGCTATCGCTGCAGTGGCCTAACAGTGCTGAAGACGTGATGCGAAGGTAAACTGGGACTGGGGAGCCTGATAAGAGTGAGCTGCCAG
Source organism: Geotrypetes seraphini (assembly GCF_902459505.1). Classification (NCBI taxonomy): domain Eukaryota; kingdom Metazoa; phylum Chordata; class Amphibia; order Gymnophiona; family Dermophiidae; genus Geotrypetes; species Geotrypetes seraphini. The sequence goes on from NC_047097.1 coordinate 32,551,649, forward strand.
ACCATGATGGTGAGGGGAGGAAGAGGGGGGCTGGGAGGGATGTCCTGGAACTAATCCCCTGCGGATACGGGGAACCGACCAATCATAAATATATGGCTAACTCTAAAAGTTTATAATCCAACAAACCCTCTCCTAGTCTTGCAAAAGAATGTGTATAAACCTGATTTACAGAAATCAATACCACACACCCCTTTGGCTTCATTGAAGTTTGATGTACCTTGTTACACACAGGGACGGGGACAAATTTTTCCCCGTCTCCGCAGGACTCAATTTCCCTGTCCCGCACCCCGTGAATTTTGTCGCTGTCCCTATCCCTGCAAGCTCTACCTTAACCGCACAAGCCTCGAATACTTATGATTTTAAAGTGTTTGAGGCTTGTGCAGATGAGGACGGAGCTTGCAGGAATGGGGCAGGGACGGGAAAATGAGTTCCTTGGTGACGGGGAAAAATCTGTCCTGGTGTCATTCTCTAACAAGTATTTTTCAGGTTTATACATATTCTTTTGCAAGACTAGGAGAGTGTTTGTTGGATTATAATTTTTGATTCTAGTATTCTTTAGTGTTTTTCTAACTCTAACTTTTCTTTTTGGTATATAATATTTATTGATAGCCTTATGGATGTCATTTGCTTGTTTTCATGGTGAGATTTCCATTCACACATTCATTTCTGCGCAGGGTGCATTGCTTTGGCTCTGCACTAGCAAGGGATGACACTCTCTCTCAGCTGGTTTTTACGCAAAGTGCAGAATGGTCACTCACTTGGGTTCGGTGAGAATGTCAATGACACATTTTCTCTGTGGCCCTGCAGAAGTCCAATTCTTGGCAAGACTGACCATAGCTCCGGCATCCAGGAGACCGTACCCATAGGAGTGGCTAACTGTAGATACAGAAGAGCACAAAATCAGATGAAAAAGTAAAAAGTAAAGTTCTGGGGTGTCAGTAACAAAAATCTCTCTTTCTACTATTAACCATTTGTACACCATTGCCAGCACTGTAGACATATGCCCAAGCACCGGTGCTTATAATCTAGTGAAGACAGATATACAAGATACGGTGAAAACCAAACAAGAGGCATGGCGTTAAAAAGTGCAAGGCTCTGATTGGGAAGCATTAGCCTAAGTGGCTTATAGATGGGACTGAGGAGAGGAGATTTATTTTTATTAGTACTACCAGACTGTATTTACTAGCATTTTATAGTAATACAAATAGGTTATTATAGTCTGTAAAGAGACAGATTAAGAATATACATTTCTAACAGCTTAAAAATTCCCCCCTCCCCCCAAAATGTAGGGCAGATTTCACACCAAAAGGCTAAGAGGCGGCTGGCCTGATTTACGAATTGAAAGTGCGCTTGTTTAACTCACTAGAGAATGACATGGGGACAAATTTTTCCCCGTCCCGTTCCCGCCCTATTCCTGCAAGCTCTGTCCTCATCTACACAAGCCTCAAATGCTTCAAAATCATAAGTGTTTGAGGCTTGTGTGGTTAAGGCAGAGCTTACAGGGACGGGACAGGGAAAAATTTGTCCCCATGTCATTCTCTACAGCTTCTCAGAAAAATCAACAAGCTGCAGGGCATGTAGCTTTAGTCTCAAATCATGTAACTGACTTTCCTCTATGGAAAGCTGTCTCCCATTTTACCTTGCTGTTCTTTTTTTTTTTTTATAATTCTTTATTCATTTTAAAACTTTCATCAAGTGTACAAAAATTGCAACACAATAACATAGATTTAACCACTTGTACATCTTATCATTATAACTTATAGTTGTAAATATAACCCTCCCTCTCCCATCCTGAAATCCTTTTAGTAATTTTTATTTTACATGTAATAGAAACCCTCCCCCCACCCCACCCTTATCTTACATATTAAATATAGAAATATTAGGAAAATGGCATCAATCATGGTTCCCAAATTTTCATGGAAGTTTTTATCATTTCCATTTTGCACCGCTATTGATCTTTCCATTCTGTATATGTGGCAAACTGAATTCCACCAAAATTTAAAATTGAGCCTACTATGGTCTTTCCAGTTATTAGTAATCTGTTGAATGGCTACTCCGGTCAAAATCAATAAAAGTTTGTTATTACACATTGATATCTGACTCTTTTTTCTCATAGACATACCAAAAAGTACAGTATCATAAGTTAATGCTACGTGATTTTCCAATAAACAATTTACTTGATCCCAGATTGAGTTCCAAAAGGCTAAGATATGGGGACAATAGAACAAAAGATGATCGAAAGTCCCTATATCCAGATTACAATGCCAGCACCTTGCTGTTCTAAAAACATCTTTTTGTTGCCACAGGGTTCGCTCTTCAGTAGCGCAAGTTTTAGTCAAGTGTGCTTGCAGAGCAATTCTTTTCTCACACATAACCTCCCCAGTGTCACTGCATTTAACGTTCTCCAATTGTCCAGTATTGAATCCCCTTTGGGTCTAATACTAGAGAAGGATACAGCTGTGGTCCGACCATATGCGAGTGGGGATCTGCAGAAATCATACTTATAAGAACATAAGTGCCTCTACTGGGTCAGACCCGAGGTCCATCGTGCCCAGCAGTCCGCTCACGCGGTGGCCCAACAGGTCCAGGACCTGTGCAGTAGCCCTCTATCTATACCCCTCTATCCCTTTTTCCAGCAGGAAATTGTCCTATCCTTTCTTGAACTCCAGTACCGTACTCTGTCCTATTACGTCTTCTGGAAGCGCATTCCAGGTGTCCACCACACGCTGGGTAAAGAAAAACTTCCTAGCATTCGTTCTGAATCTGTCTCCTTCCAACTTTTCCAAATGCCCTCTTGTTCTTTTATGTTTTGAAAGTTTGAAGAATCTGTCCCTCTCTACTCTCTCTATGCCCTTCATGATCTTGTAGGTCTCTATCATGTCTCCTCTGAGTCTCCGCTTTTCCAGGGAGAAGAGCTCCAGCCTCTCCAATCTTTCAGTGTATGAAAGGTTTTCCATGCCCTTAATCATTCGTGTCGCTCTCCTCTGGACCCTCTCAAGTATTGCCATATCCTTCTTAAGGTACGGTGACCAATACTGAACACAGTACTCCAGATGCGGGCGCACCATTGCCCGATACAACGGCAGGATGACTTCTCTCGTTCTGGTCGTAATACCCTTCTTAATAATACCCAACATTCTGTTTGCCTTCTTCGCGGCTGCTGCGCATTGTGCTGTTGACTTTGTTGTTGTGTCCACCAGTACACCCAAATCTCTTTCAAGGCTACTTCTCTCTAACACTAATCCCCCCATTTGGTAGCTGAACATCGGGTTCTTTCTCCCTATATGCATGACCTTGCATTTCCCTACATTGTAATGTAATGTAATGTAATTTATTTCTTATATACCGCTACATCCGTTAGGTTCTAAGCGGTTTACAGAAAATATACATTAAGATTAGAAATAAGAAAGGTACTTGAAAAATTCCCTTACTGTCCCGAAGGCTCACAATCTAACTAAAGTACCTGGAGGGTAATAGAGAAGTGAAAAGTAGAGTTAGAGGAAAAATAAAAATAAAATAAACATTTTAACAAGACAGCATTGATCTAAATACTTTGGAAGGTAGAAGAGAGGAGAGAAAGGAATAGAAGCAGAAGGGGGAGAAATTTAAATGATAGAAATAGAACAAAACAAAGACAAAAGGCAAAACAATAGATAATATTAAAGATAAATCATAAGCTGGAAAGAAAAATAAAATAAAACTTTGTCTTCAATCCATGGTTTCAGCGTCAGTGATGAAGTGGAGCAAGTAAGTTTAGGAGGAGCGATTGACGTTTCCAGAAAGGGCTTCTTCAGGGAAGAGACTTGGCAGACAGTCCCAGGATGCCTATGTCTCCTCCCCTGCGATGCTCTCCCATCCATGCATTCCCTCCCAGACACACTGCCCGTGCCCCAGCCGCTCCAAGGAGGCTGCCCCAGATGAGGCCCACGGTGAATGCAGGATTCTCTCCTCTGCATTTCACATTCCTGGCAGGTTCGGGTCTGTGGGTTCTTGGTGGTTGCGGAAGGACCCGCTGCTGCTTAGGTGTAAAAGCAGTTGTTTTCCCAATGCTGCTGATATTTAAAAGCAGGCAGATTGATCTCTCCAACAAATTGTATGGTGAAGAGCATACACGTCTGGCTGGATTGGGACAAAAGCTCTTGATAGTGGCGGCTGGTCTTGGTGCTGCTTAGGTGTAAAAGCAGTTGATCTCCTACTTCTGATAATATTTAAAAGCAAGCATATTGATTTTTCCAACGGAATGCTGAGGGAAGAGCTTACTTGTTTGGCTGGATCAGGGCAAAGGGCTCTCGGTAGTGGTGGCTGGTCCTGTTGCTGCTTAGGTGTAAAAAACAGTTGATCTTCCTAGTGGACTGCAGGGGGAGGTGGAGCCATTTATTCGCCCACTCCTCCAGTTTGTTTAGGTCCCTTTGTAGTTCCTCACACTCTTCCGCATTTCTAACCCTTCTACAGAGTTTAGTGTCATCCGCAAATTTTATAACTTCACACTTCGTCCCCGTTTCCAGGTCATTGATAAATACATTGAACAGCAGCGGTCCGAGTACAGACCCCTGCGGAACCCCGCTCGTGACCTTCCTCCAGCTCGAGTAATGACCCTTCACTCCAACCCTCTGCCTTCTGCCTGTCAACCAGTGTTTGACCCATCTGTGCACGTCCCCTTCCACCCCGTGGTTCCACAGCTTCCTAAGTAGCCGCTCATGGGGTACCTTGTCAAAGGCCTTTTTGAAGTCGAGGTAAATGATGTCTACGGGTTCCCCTTTATTCAACTGACTGTTTACTCCCTCAAAGAAGTGCAGTAAGTTTGTTTGGCACGATCTTCTCTTGCAGAAGCCATGTTGGCTCGCTTTCATCAGCCCATTTTTTTTGATGTGCTCACAGATGCTGTCCTTTATCAGTGTTTCTACCATCTTGCCCGCAACCGATGTCAAACTGACCGGCCTATAGTTTCCCGGGTCTCAGATAGAGGTAGGCTATAAAAGTGGACAAAAAACACTTCACAGGTCACGGACCTGGTGGGCCACCACGGGAGCGGACCTCTGGTCTGACTCAGTGGAGGCAACTTCTTATGTTCTTATGTTCCTCTTGACCCCTTTTGACCCTTCTTGACCCCTACTTGACTGAGAATTGAGGGGTTACCAAACCAGTAAGAGTATGTTTTATGGGTCTGGGAATAAGGAGTGAAATCTTTCACAGTAGGATACAGATATCTCCAAATATCTATCAATCCCCACTGTTGTAAAAACCAGTGCATTTGATCTCTATTCTGCTCAGCATGGTGAACCCTGGGGCAGGATTTAAAGTTACATTGCAGTGTCCCCTCAATATCAACTGACCCTAGCATAACATAGGAGAAAATGACTTAAACCCTGCAAAAAGATGCCTTGTTTCTCACTGGGGGAATAAACACTGACCAACGATATAAGTAGCAAATATTGCTCCTCTTTATCTCACACCACTTTCTCGACCTGCCACGGATGATCTGCAGATAAAGCAATCGATATTCCTCGAGATTTGCTGGAAAAGGCCAAGTAAATGAGGGAATTTCTTATGAAAAGAGAATTTCCCCTGTGTAGGAAGCAGGTGAGTTTCCTGTACAACGGCCACTGCTGTTCATATCCTCAACTGCTCGTTCAACAGAAGCTGGCACTTGAACGGTGAATTGAGGCCTCTAACATTAAGTTTAACACAAACCACCAGACCCATAAGTACAATTCAATCATAGATCCAAAGCACAAGATATTGTTACTTGCTCTAAAACTAGGTACCTGCAGAACTAATCCTAAGGAATTTCCAGCTCTAAACCTTCCTGGATATTCTCCACTACAAAGTATTACCCCCGATCCCCTCCCCCCTTCCAATAGACAATATCACTGGTAGAATCTTGTTAGGCTGAGGACATGAATAACCCCAAGCAAATTATCCTCCAAACAATGTTTAAAAGCTTCACACCATCAATCACCACAAAAGACTTAACAGCATATCAGAAATATCACAGCCTATTGTGCTATGCAGTATCTACAACCTCTCCCAAATTCAGACAGAAGACAAAGGCCTGATAGGATTAATACGAAGCCCTCAATTATCCATGGGAGCCAAGTACATTACATTAGTGACTTATATTTCACCTCAACCTTGGATTACAAAAGAGGTCAGCTGGACATTACCAGGAGAGTTAAAAGGTAAGGTACTAATTACAGGAATAGAAATCATTCCTTGTGTAATCTGTTGCCATTTGGGTTGGCTCTGCAATCCCATAGCTGATTTCCTCATCTGGGTCTGTGCTGATACAGACTCTGGCATTTGGAAAGATCTGCTATGCTTCTGCTACCATGCAAACCTGATGAAGTTTACCATCCTTGTAAAACATCAGGGCAAAAGGATGGTACCACTTGTAGCTGTTGTGCCAAGGACCTCGGTTCCATGGCACTTCAGTGTGGTCCTCGAGATCTCGATAGGATAAGAATACCAGCAGAAATTCTCTAATTTCCTAATGGTTTGCAGAATCTGATAAACATGCTACAATATTTTTAGGTTTGTTGTTTTTAGGCACAGCCAAAGCCTGATGCTCCCTGTTGAGATGACTTGTAGCTGGCACACTTCTAAAAGTAGCTGGCACACTTCTAAAAGTAGCTGGCACACTTCTAAATGTAGAGAGAGGGCTCTCTCTCTACATTTAGAAGTGTGCCAGCTACTTTTTGAATCACATCTTTACAATCCGCATAAGCCGGTATTTCTGGGACTCTACGAAAGCAGAGATTGTGTTGCTTGCTTCTATTTTCAAGATCCTCTATTTTATCTTGTAGCGCCTGATTCAATGTGCCCAATGTCTCTGCATGTTTAACAAACCACTGTTCGGAGCTTTCCACCCAATGTCCAAGCTCAGTAATCTCAGCGCACAGGTCAGCCCCTGGCATAGCCAGCTCTGTTCGGACTGCCTTGATGTCAGATTTAATTTCACTTAACCAGTCCCATTTCTCTGAGTTTCTCCAGGCTGGACTGCAGTGGCTTCACCATCAAAGGACAGCTCAGGGGAAAACATGAGAGGTTGTTGATGCTGCAGGGGGCCTGATGCCAACTCTCATTTAACTTCTGCTATGCGACTAGGCTTTTGTCCTCCTGAATACGCAAAGCCCAACATATCAACTTGTTTCCTCTTAACCACTGTTGCTACCTCTATATTAGGTGATCTTAACGCACCAGTGTTTATCAATATTGCCTGATGGTGCAGATAAACATCTCTTCCAGAAGGAGCTGCCCGGAGCTATTGACTCATGCAGCCATTTCAGCTGGTGATGTCACTTCCTCAAGGATGGGAGAACTTAATGAAGGAAAACTGCGAGAAATGAAGTTTATTAAGAATTGGTATCAGAAAAACAGCCAGTGGGGTCTGGGATAGGTGAATTTCTATAGGAGACAGATCTAACCCTAAAAAGCAACTCCAACTCTCCAAACATCTATTTTCACAGCAGGTTAAACATTTTTTTTAGCTAATGTGAACCAGAAAACATTTAAAAATTAATTCCTTCAGCACCTAAGGTGAGGCTTCTGTAGATTTCTGGCCTTCATAAAGGCTTTGATCTCAGAGCTACACCTTGGCTTCTTGACTAGGAGAAGGTGGGTCACTGGGAGTAGTCCGACAGGGAGAGGAAACTTCCATCCCTATGGTTACTAGATACTTTGCTTCAAATGTATATGGTTCTCATGCATATTCATTATACTTGGTGTCCAGGACTGAAGGATGCCTACCCCTGGGCAGTAGATAATTGAGGAAGAGAGACTATTTGAGTGTTGCAAAGTTGAAATCAAAGAAAATTTGAGACAAGATAGGTGGAAAATAAAGCCCCACAGCCAGTCAGGGTTTCCAAATATACATATTGAATATGCATTGAAGAAAATAGACCATTACCTTTAGAATTACAATCTTTACCAGATACTGTCTGGGCCAAACCTGATGATCCCTATGGTCTTATTGTTACTAGCACACCAGTTAAAGTAACCTTGCAACCCGAGAAACAGGGACCAAAAGTTCCACAATACCCTGAGACAGGAAGCTATTGAGGGATTGAGAGCAGAAATTGACATACTGCCACCTGTAAATTTCAGAAATTCCTCAACAGCATGAGATCGGTTTCTCCAACATATAGAAATTTTTCTCATGCATAGTCACTTTGAGGGTGGAGGTTATCGATGTGGGCTACTGTTAAAATGTTTTATTACACTCTTCACCCCAGATATGAGTACTGTAACTAAATCTCACTTCATAAAATAGGACAAATTAGTGATAACCTAACATGTCTTAATGGTAGCGCTTGTTGATAACGACACACCTAAATATTACATTACATTAGTGATTTCTATTCCGCCATTACCTTGCGGTTCAAGGCAGATTACATAAGAAGTTATCTGGACATTTCCAGAGGGGATTGAGATGATTCTTGCGGTGTTAGTTTGTCTTTAAGGATTTCTTGAATAGCATGATTTTTATTTCTTTTCTGAAAATTTTGTAGTCTGGTGTCATGATCAGTAAATTGGAGAGTTGGAAGTCTAGTTTTGCTGCTTGTGTGGCTAGAAGGCCATCGTACAGTTTTTTCCGTTTGACGTCTCTGATTGGAGGGTGCATGAATGGTGTGTGGGTTCTCCTATGTCTGGTTGTGGTAGTTTTGATTAGGCGATTGTTCAAGTAGGCTGGGCTGTCTCCATTAATGGTTTTAAATAATAGACAGTAGAATTTGAATAGTATTCTTGATTGTATTTGGAGCCAGTATGATTCAAGGTAAGCAGCTGTTTCCTCAGTGAATAGATAAGTCTCAGAGCTGTGTTTTGGACTGTTTGTAGTTATTTTATCATGGTTGCAGGGCAGGGGAGATAGAGGATGTTGCAGTTGGGTCCTCAGGATAAGTTTTGGAAGCCCTGATTAACCGAAGTGTGATTATTTCAGAGAATCATGTAGGTAACCACAAAGTCATTTTCTTTGACATTCCTCTAAGTGGAAGAGCTATTTTCTAGCTTTATAATTATGGAAAGGATACTTAACTAAATATAACATTAGCTAAAGAAAGACCAACACAATGTATGTAAGGTATTCATTTTGGAAAAGATGTTCATGCCAGAGTTCTGGCACCTTTTCTGCATTTCTGGCAGCAAAATGCAGAAATTTTTAGTCTCAATACAATAAAAGTAGACAATCAAAAGTTGCCCAGAGGTGACTCAGTAGATGTGGTCAGGGAACCTCAGGATTGTGTTGATTAGAAGACACTTTGATTTGGAGGGTTTTTTCTGTTTACACAGAGTATGGGGGGGGTGAAGGATAGTGTCACCGACTGACATGGCTGATGTGGGAGGGTGCAAAGGAACTAGAGAGACAAGTGGAGACATATGTTCCCTTCAAAGCTACATGGCCTAACTCATGTTTTGGATGTCCTGCACAGCCCAGCTCCAGTCAGAAGCATTTAAATGTATGTCATCTTGTGGCTGTTATCATGAAACTGGCCCCACAGCAGCAGGAGATAAAATGTGTGTTATTCTTCACTTGCTGATGGTCCAGTTGGGAGTGAAGGCACATCAGTAGAAAGATTGGGAAGTCAGAACTCTGGAGATGGGGGGGGGGGAGGGGTTACCATATTTGCAGTTGGAAAAACCGTGATGCATGGCTCTGCCCTGTTCAGCCCCAGTCATGCCTTGTTTCACCATCAGCCCCACCCCCAAAAAGTGGGTCTCTTTTTTCCTGACCTCCAGGCTATATTTGTAGGGCCTCCAGAATGAGCGGATGTGCGACGCCATGCTTGTCAAAAGCCCTCCAGATGCGTCCAGAGCTCAGGGCTTTCCAAACCCAGACAAACTGCCGGGTTATGGAAAGTCTGTCCAGAAACCCCAACAGTCCTCTAAAAAGAGGACTTGTCTGGGTTTTCCCGCATGTCTGGTAACCCTATTTGAGGAGCCAAGGCAACAGCAAGTAGATCTCACAATCTCTAATGAATCTTTTTCTCTCTTTCCAGTCAAGAATTAAGATCAGTTGTTGTACATGCACAAATTAGTTTATTACTGAGATCTGTAGAGGTACACTAATAATTTCCTGTAATACAGATCAGATTTAAACTTGCTTTTATGATGGCATTAACACAACACTTGAGAATTATTAGGAAGTGAGACAAAGAATAGAAAAAACTGGAAGTTGAGAAGATGGAGGAATCCAAAGAGAAAGAGCAAGCCTGGATCCATGGTGTGAACTGGCGGAAGCAGTGAGAGATAGGACTAAGGTAGAAAGAGCTTATGGGGAAGTGGCAGAACTGTGTGCCCGATGATTTGACTTATCCGCTCTTACAATGGAAAAAAACATTGGAAGTGATGATCTCGTCTCCAAGGATGACTTTTATGCCTCTAATCAGGTGTGCACACATGAACAAAATCAGAAGGGTAATGTTTACCGATGTGTCACACTACCTGCTGATTAATGAAAGCAGGAGTGGAGGAAATTTTGGCATATTATTGCAGGCCAAGGCACAGCAGGTTTTTCTAGAGATTAACTTTGCTTACGTAAATCAACTAGACTTGTGGTACAAAGTAAGTGCCAAAAGAAAAGGAAATGTTTTCCCAAATGTAATTAGAGAAACACTTGGAGCTGCCCTGTGTACATTGCTACTGCTGCTATCATCTAAACAAACAGATGGCATCAGGATATCTCTTTTCTCTTATATGGTCATGAGTTTGTGATCCACCAAGATCGGACACTTTGCACTCTGGCCTTGACCATTTCCAATAGCTGTCCAGCAACTCCGTTATTCCTCTTCCCACCCCATGACTGCAAAGCACAGATACTATGGTGGAATAGCCTCACCTTGAGTTCTGGTGTTTAAAGCACAGAAGTAAGTTCAAGTTCATTTTTATTTGATGAATCGCCTATTTAAAACATTCTAAGCGATGAACAATATAAAAGCACAGTGCAGGGAAACATACAGTTTTTTAGACAATTTTTAAGACAACATTTTAAGAAACAAATTATGTTAAAACAATTAAAATACAACAACGTTTTAAGAAACACATTATTAGGACAAAATTTAAAAAGTCAAAGTTTATAGTGGATATTCTTAAAAGTTGAGGCTTGGTGAAAAACATGAAAGGGAGGGGAAAGAGGGGAAAAAAGTTACAGTAGTCTAACTAGGAAAAAAAACATAAAAGGGATAAAAAACACAGGGAAGAGGAAGGGAAAAAAAAGAGGAAAAAAAAAAATAATTAAGTAAAAAATGGTTTAGTCAAGTAGTGGAAAGGTTGACAACCTGAAGTCTGAATGCTGTGGGTACGGAACTGCTGTAAGCAGAGCTCTGGCATGGATAATGGTGTCATCTCAAAATGGTTTTACTTTTATCTCAGTCCGATTGCTATGCCAGGTCCACTGCCATAATCTTCATAATGAGCTTATTGGTCCATGTCATTTCTCAGTTTCACGGTAGGACTTTCCCTTAAGACAATAGTCTCCTAGCTATTATCATCCAATATTATCCTATCTTAAATTCACATGATCCCAGATAATGGAAACTAATAGACCGTCAGTCCCTTGTCATCTGTCACTCACTTCCTCATCCCAAAGCAGGGCAATAACAGTAGCAGTCAGCATAGGATCTTGTGTGGCCCCGATTCTATAAACAGTGCCTAAAACATTTACACACACACATTATTTTGTTTACGCATGTAATGTTAGTATCTATTTTAAAGAATTACTTCCTCATTGATTCATGGACCTAATGCTGATTGCCACTGCTTGGTGTGGGGGGGGGGTTTCAGAAGGAAGGGACAGTCCTTTATGCCACCATCCACCAATGAGGAGACCCCATTTGGGGTCCTGACTCAGTTTGGGACTCGAAGCCCTTTGGAACTTTGTTCAAGTAGCCAGGTCCCGTGCAAACAGCCACAGAATCCAAAGCTGTTTTATTAATACTTGGGGACCCTGGGTCATTTCTAATCAAGCAATGGAAAAGGTGGCAGTAACTCAGTGCCCCTACAAAAAAAGCCCTGCTCCAAGTAACACCTATAGGAAAACATGTATTTCAAAATCTCAGCTCCCGTTTATTTCCATGGGTACCTTTGCGGCCTACTCCATTGGTGATCCAGTCGTTGGCATTCAGGTGAGCTGGCTTAGAGGTGTGGACAACCAAGTGTTGCATATCCCTCCAGGTGAGGTTCTTACTGTGGTGAAAAGCAAATTGTTAGGTTGGCACACTCCAATCACCATATTCACTGACAAACTAATCAGGCCGAGGGAATGGTCACAGAGGCCCTGCATTACCAATTCACAGCTCACATTCATTAATATGAACTCACATATCTTGAGAGTTTGGGGGGGTTTCCTTAAAAAGGGCTCTACTTCAAAATCAGTTTTCTTCACACAACTAGCTGGGTGGCATTATAGAGCAGTCACTTGGGAGCAGGGGTGTAACTGTGCTGTATTATAAAATTTTCTGCTCAGTTACCTGGGTGGTCAAACAGGTGGCACGCTCTTTCAAAAGATCTTGGAGAGCAAACTGTAAAGCAGCTTCCAACCAGAGAAGTCCCACTTTTCTTAAATATTATTTTAACTGCATACAAATGTACCAGCCCCCCACCCTGTTCTCTTCTGGACAGCCATAAGAATATGAATGTACCATGATAAAGATTGTCATGAGGCAGTTCTGTGCACTCTACAGCTCCCACAGAAATCAGGAAAAGACAGGTTTGACGAAAGCAAAACATTCAATTCATGTTGGACAAGTTCTGCCAGCTATTTTGAGCCACTGTTCGGTGTGTGGCGATTACTCTGCTTTCTGCACCTGATACTCACTTTGCTTCCAGAGCCAGAGCAATTATTCCAGCTGCCAAGGGTGCGGAGGCTGAGGTTCCTGTGTGAGACTCTGTGCATTTCTGTCTCAGATCTGTTGTTACCTAAAAAAGAGCAGGTGAAAGAGGTCAAACCTCACTCCCCCTTTCATCTTCAAAGCAGATGCAAGAGAAAAAACACATGGCATATGTGAGGGACCTGGCCTGTAAAAGGGCTTTCATGATAGTTTGGAGAATGTCACACTTATAGTACTTCTATTCCGTTTGACCAATTTAAATTCTAAGCTTATGACGTAAAGAGAGCTAGATAGGACTTGACTTCAGGTTGTTTCTCATCACATGTTCCAAGATAATTGGTCCTCTAAATCCTTACATTTAAGCTAAAAAATCTTAAATCATTTGCCCCAAATATATTTCTGAAACAGCTATTTATATGAATCAAAATTCCCTAAGGTCTGGATATTCCCCAGTAAAGTTGACCAAAAGCTGACCCACTTGATAAGGAAACAAAGTCTTAAATAGTTTCCAATATCATATATTTTTAGAGTTTGGGAAAGACCAAAGTCCAAAATTTCTCATAAGAAGTCTCTAGAATCAAAATTAATTGAAAAATGGGATTATTTGACACAACAAGAACTTTTAAAAGCTAAAGGTAAATATAATGAAATTTCTTCAAAAATTATTAGAAAAGATTTATTTGTACAGCAAGCTTTGTATTATGGAAATTCAAATAAGGCAGGAAGAATGCTAGCAAATTATCTTAAAGCGAAAAAAAGAAAAACAAAAATAATTGCTATTCAAAATGAGAATGGTGAAATTTTATCTCAAATTGATCCCATTATAAAACAATTTTTAAAATATTATAAAGATTTGTATTCTTCTGAGCCTTATTCGAAAAAGGAAAAGGATGGTTTAGATTTTTTAAAGTTAATAAAAGGACCAAAAATTCCTGAACATATAAAACGAAGTTTAGAAGAACCAATATCCTTAAAAGAATTAGATACAGCTTTGAAATCCCTTAGGGTTGGATCCACTCCAGGTGGAGATGGTTATACAGTGGAGTTTTATAAATCATTTCAAAACATTATAATGCCCTATTTATTAAAACTATATCAGACACAACTAAATAAAGGTTGTATTACAGGTACTATGGCTGAATCAATAACTATAGTTTTACCTAAGCCAAATAAAGATCCCACTTTGGTTTCAAATTATAGACCAATTTCTTTAATAAATGTGGATGGAAAAATTTTAACTAAGGCATTAGCATTAAGATTGGCTAAAGCTCTCCCTTTCATTATAGATATGCATCAGACAGGTTTCATTGCTCAAAGACACTCATCTCATAATACTAGACTGGCACATCACATGTTATATTTGACAAAATCCATTAATGACCCAGCATTCTCTATTTCATTAGATGCTGAAAAAGCTTTTGATAGAGTGGAATGGATCTTCATGTTTCAGGCAATGGAATGGTTTGGAATAGGATCCGGATTTATACAAACAATAAAAGCATTGTATAGCTCCCCTGCTGCTAGATTATATATCAATAACGATTTTTCACAAAGATTTATTCTACAAAGGGGGGTTAGACAAGGATGCCCACTATCTCCTTTGCTTTTTGATATCGTTTTAGAACCCTTATTATTAGCTATAGAACAGGTAAGGGAGATACAGGGTATTCCGCATTCAGATAGAGAATATAAATTATCAGCATATGCGGATGATATTTTACTTTATTTGAGAAATCCGGAAACAACTATTCCAAATTTGCTTGAATTAATTGAAAAATTTGGAAAATTTTCAGGTTATAAAATAAACTGGAATAAATCAGAAGTGCTTCCACTCAATGTACATTGTACAAAAAGTTTATTTAACTCATTTTCTTTTATTTGGAAAGAAGAAGGATTAAAATACTTAGGAATTTGGATTACAAAAACTGTGGATGAGACTATGAAAATTAATGAAAAAAATTTATTACAAAAAGTGGGAGGGTGTAGATGGGCTGGAGTAAGTCTTAACAGAGATTTCGGCAGTTGGAACCCAAGCACAGTACCGGGTAAAGCTTTGGATTCTCGCCCAGAAATAGCTAAGAAGAAAAAAAAAAAAAATTTAAATTGAATCAGGTTGGGCAGACTGGATGGACCATTCGGGTCTTTATCTGCCGTCATCTACTATGTTACTATGTTACTATGTGTCAGAAATGTGTGAACAATGGAATCCTTTATACATATCTTGGTGGGGGAGAGTGCAAACTGTAAAAATGATGATATTACCAGTAGTTTGTTACCAAATGAGTATGATACCAATTTTTTTTCAGGGGTCTTTTTACAAAAAATTGGATAAGATGTTAACAAAATTTATTTGGCTTGGAAAAACCCCCAGAATTGCTCTAGTATCTTTACAAAGACCAATTGCGGAGGGAGGGGTAAATTTTCCAAATTTTTATAGGTACCATCAAGCCTATATTATGCGTCAGGGTATGTATTGGATCCTCCCAGAGCCCATTGAACATATACCAGATTGGTTCTGGTTAGAATGGAGATTAATGTTTCCTTTACGTCTGAGTCATGTTATCAGTATTCAAATGCCAAGGTTATATAAGGATCACAAAATATTTGTTGATACTTGGAAAACTATAAGATATATAAGTAATCTAGCTCCTATTCCAATAACTAAATCAACGACTCAAACAATATGGCTCAATCCAAAGATCAAAGTTGGCGGTTTTAAAATTATCTGGAAACATTGGATGATTGCTGGAATTCGGATTTTAGAAGATGTAATAAATAAAGGTAAACTGCTTGAATTTTCACAATTGCAAAATAAATTCGGTTTGAATAAATCACAATATTTCAGATGGATGCAATTGAAGCAGGCCATTCAGGTAGGGTTCCCTGAATGGAAAAATCTTAATAACTATCATAGTATGGAATTCTTATGTTTTCAGATAGATTCCATGGGTCACCAGGCCGCAATGTGGTATAAATTAATATCTGGATTCGTACATAAAAAGAAAAAAAATGGTCTTAGAGATATTTGGAGCATTGAGATTAAGCATCAGATTAATGCATCTCAATGGCCACGACTTTGGTCTTGGAGGTTAAAATGCACATTGTCAGCTTCTATGAGACAAACTTGGTTTTTTATTTTACATAGAGCTTTATGGACCCCTACACGTTTACATAGAATAGATAGCTCTAAGTCTAATAGATGCTGGCATTGTCATCTTGAAGCAGGGACATTAGATCATCTTTTATTCTATTGTCCATTCATATTAACATTTTGGAAATCAATTTGGCCCCAAATCAATAGGATGTTAAAAAATCCTGTAGCCTTGACATACGATACAATTCTATTTGGTACTGCAATGAGATCTCAAAGTCAAATTTCATCAAATAACAACAAACTTTTATTTATATTGACTGGAGTAGCAGTACAGCAAATTACACATAATTGGAAAAATTATGACAGATTGAACTATAATTTTTGGTGGAACTCAGTTTGCCATATATATAAGATGGAGCGTACATTTGCAACACAAAAAGGATATATGGATAAGTTCAAGAAAATTTGGGGACCATTAACAGATTTTTGCAATGACTGATTTTAATTTTTTCCCATAATAAGATAATGGTTAAAGAAGGGAGGGAGGGAAGGGGTAAAGAATTTATTCTCTTTATTATACATTATAAAAAATATATCATAATGAATGAATGATAGTCCTATGAGAAATTAATGTGATAAAGGGAGGGAAAAGGGTTCATAATTAAATAATAATTGATAAAATCATTACAATATATATGTTATATAAATTCATAAGAAAAATAATATAAAATATGGTTTATATAAAATACATTATAGAGATATCAAGTGTATTGTTAAGATAAATGTATGGAAAATTTATAACACTTGTTGATATGTGAAAAAATCAATAAAAAACTTAAAACAAAAAAAAAATAAAACAAAATTTCTCATAAGACAGTCTCTTGCAGATACAGGCCTACAAAATAAAGGAAACATATCATACAAGATCTTAAATATGAAACTTCCAAGTTTAAATATAATCTGAGCTCAACTGGGAGCCAACGCAAAAATGTACAAGAGGTATATGATATGCAAAAATTAATCGAATGGCACTGTTCTGAATTGTCTGTAACAGTTTCTGTAGATTCTTGTATATACCCAAATATACTGTTACAGTAGTCTGCCCTCCAAAGACAAAAGGAAGCAAATGACATAAAAACCCTCCTATTTTGAGAAAAAATGTAAAGTAGAGTAATTAGTTTATGCTGCCAGGTAAACTTTCACAAAAAGGACCCTCTACAGCAGGTATAGCGCTTGCTTCCCCAAACTCCGATATGCTATTAACCCAGTTCTGATAAAAGTGTCACTGGAGGGCAGTGTAGACTATGGTGACAATTCTATAAACTGGCTCTAAATTCCAGGCACCACAAAGGGGGAACACCTAGTGCCAATTCTGTAATGGCTTACAGACGGTATTTAGGCTGTTTACGCCATGTCAATGTCCGGCATTCCGTAAGCTGCACACATCACAGAAAAGCACCTAACACTTTTTCCTCATGAATTAAGGCCATGATTCTATAAAGTCCACCTAAAATTTGCGCAAAAGGCTTAATCAGTGTTGATATAGGCACTCAACAGTGGTGTAGTAAAGGGAGGGCAATCTTCATCTCCGCTCCCCCCCCCCACTCCAATCTGCTGCTTGCGCCAGCGTCGGCTCTCCTTCGGGTCATGTGTCTAGGAAGTGACATGAGGGAGCGCTGACGCTGTCACAGGCAGCAAGTTGGTGATGCGACTCGCCCTGGGAAAGTTAAAGAGGCATGAGGGAAGGGATTTGGCAGGGGAGTGACGCCACTGCCCCAGGCACCTCTCACCCTCGCTTTGCCACTACCACTCTACACTTCACAATTGGCCTTCATCGGACTTAACTGAGTTAGGCATCCAACTCGAAAAACACAATTCTATAAAAAAAAAGTAGGCGCCTAGCCCAAAGCTCCTACACAAAGTGGACGTGGTTAAGGGCAGATCATGGGCATATTTATGAGTTAAGCATTTCTTTGTGAATCGGGTGCCCTTAGGCAAAGGAAACCCTGGCATAAATTGGCAATGCCTAAATATTAGGATGCTGAGTTCTCCTAAACACGCTTAGGCGATGCTGAGCGGATTTTATAATGGGTGCCTATGTTTTATAGAATCGATGCCGATATTGGCGCCTAACTTTAGGTGAACTTTATGGAATCAGGGCCTATGTGCATTAGTGCCAATTGCTGACATGTACTGGGTGCATCACTGGCACCTAAAATGAGACACCCTTTAGAGACTTGCACGTCACATGTTAACACTGTATAACCAAACTGACTACTGAAGTTTCAATTCATTTTATTTTCTGGATATTTAAGCTGACCTTATAAGAGCAGGTTCTAACGAATACCAGCAGCCCAATGTGTGGCGGCGGTCAAAAAAGCAAACAGGATGCTAGGAATTATTTAAAAAAGGAGGTTAACAAGACTAAGAATGTTATAATGCCCCTATATCGCTCCATGGTGCGACCTCATCTGGAGTATTGCATTCAATTCTGGTCTCCTTACCTCAAGAAAGATATACTGGCGCTAGAAAAGGTTCAAAGAAGAGCGACAAAGATGATAAAGGGGATGGAATTCCTCTCATATGAGGAAAGACAAATGGTTAGGGCTCTTAAGCTTGGAAAAGAGACAGCTGAGGGGAGATATGATTGAAGTCTACAAAATCCTGAATGGAATAGAACAGGTACAAGTGGATCGATTTTTTCACTCCGTCAAAAATTACAAAGACTAGGGGGACACTCGATGAAGTTACAGGGAAATACTTTTAAAATCAATAGGAGGAAAAATGTTTTCACTCAGAGAATAGTTAAGCTCTGGAATGCGCTGCCAGAGGAGTTGGTAAGAGCGGATAGCGTAGCTGTTTTTAAGAAAGGTTTGGACAAGTTCCTGGAGGAAAAGTCCATAGCCTATTATTGAGGAAGACATGGGGGAAGCCACTGCTTGCCCTGTATCGGTAGCATGAAATATTGCTACTCCTTGGGTTTTGGCAAGGTACTAGTGACCTGGATCGGCCACCGTGAGAACGGGCTACTGGGCTTGATGGACCACTGGTCTGACCCAGTAAAGCTATTCTTATGTTCTTATAGAGAAAAAATTCCACGCTTGTGTTTAACACAGTTTCCTGTTGAAGTGCAGACTAATCCATTTCTAGCTTGAGAACTATACAAAGGAGATGAAGTCCAGTGCTTTCAAATCACCTTCACTTGCAGTTTATAGAATAGAATGTCTACTGTTTTCCTGCATTATATAAGAGATGTTCATCCCAGTTTATTTACAATCCAGATTATGTCCAGACTTTAAAAAAAAAAAAAAAAAATTGCAAATATTGTAGAGAGAGAGCGAGCAAACTTTAAACCAGACAGCTGTGGGTGTCAAATAAAATCAAAACTACAGCCCACTCAGTATATCCTCAAGAAAGAATATGCAGCAGAGAAACTCAACTAGAAACTAAAGACAGCGCTCTATATGAACTTTCTACTAATCTTTAAAGCGTTCAGTAAAACAAAATTTCACTTAAATCCTTAAGAATTATACAAACATATGAAGATATTTTTATATCAAGTTTTCTGGTCAGAAAGGGGCTTGCTTTTAATTTATATCGCAATATCTGACGTAAACAGGATTCTAATTAAATAGTGCACATTGGAGGAGCTAAAAATGACATACCAGATGCTGGTGTAGCTTCATTTACATCTGATCTGTCTCAGTATGGCAACTCTTATGTTCAGGCTATCTTGCTGTCTTCAAATGTTCTATGAGTAACATCAGTATCTGCTGAAGGTGTGTACACTTCTCCCTCCGTATTTGCGGGGGATACGTTCCAGCTATAGCCGTGAATATGGAAAAACCGCGAATATGAATTGTATATGTTAATCACGGTTTTTTGTAATAGATAGCGGTTTTGTTATTAAAACCACAAATAATATATACAATTCATATTCACAATGCTTTTGACAGGCAAGCAGCGATTCAGAAAGCTTTAAGCAGGCAAGTGAGTTTCTCTATGCATGCTGGGAAGCAGCATTTAACTCCATGGATGCTGGGAAACAGCGTTTTCCCCTGTGCACGATGTGAACCAGCGATTTTCAGGGTGAAAGTTTTGAAACTTTGATTTTGTAAGAGAAAGCATGGAAGCAGAGTGAATATTGGTAAAAGTTAAAACTTTTTTACATTACAGCAAAAGGAAAGGAACTTTAATCATGATGTAATTTGGGGGGGCGGAGTTACCCGACGAAAAATCACGATTATGTGAAACTGCGAGTGCAGAAACCACGAATAAGGAGGGAGAAGTATAGTTATAGACACTTCAAGGGAAGCGGTTTACTAAGTAACTCTAAAGTTTATCCTAAGAATTTGACTTCATATATTAGGGTCAAAATTATCTCGCAGCTCTGACCTTCTGCATGGGCTACAATGAGTTTCAGGTTAGAAAGTGGCATATGGACCGAGACCTCGATGCTCAAAAGCTTACCTGGTTGTAGTCGGTCTTACTTGCAAGGTAGCCCAGCTTCTGATGCTCCAAAGAACATAAGAGTTGCCATACTGAGACAGATCAAAGGCCCATCAAGCCCAGTATCCTGTTTCCAACCAAGGCCAACTAAGGCCAACTATCTACGTGGGTATAGTCTACAGACCTCCGACTCAATCGCAGCAAATTGATAAGGATCTGATTGGGCCTGCGCAGAAGAGCTCGGCCTATTGCTTCATTCTTCTGCGCAGATGCCAGGAACAGTTCTTCCTTCTTTCTCTGGGATACTCAGCATAAATAGTGTGCGTATGATTGCCATGCTCTTTGTGCTGAGCCTGCCCTGGAAAATCGCTCCTGACCCCGTATTTTTTTGAGAATCTCCCCCTATGTGTGATCTAACACCCCTTCCGCTACTGCAGTGCAGCTGGTGGTCAGGTGATTCTTCCCTGTATTTGCTAGATCAAAGGCTGGGATGCAAACTCCCCTCTTAAAGGTCTTTTTCTAAGAAACAAAAACCAAAGACTTTAGTACTAAAAGTTTACCCTGTGGGATGAAGAGACCTCCCCACTGGAAAGGTCTCCTGTTCTCTTCACTTAACCCCAACTCTGCTGCCAGTCCACTTGTATTTAGACTCCATTAAAAACAGGTACAAAACTGTCATGAGGAAATCACAATGCATGCTGGGTAAAACAGTCCTTTTGCCATTATTCAGCCCACTTGGTTCTGCATTAAATGTGAGTAAAGTTAACATATAAAACTATTAGAATTTAGTCCCAATATGAGCTGAAGAATGAAGCAAGGTCCTATTTCCAAGTTGGTCCTGGAGTACGCCCTTGCCAGTCCGGTTTTCAACATATCCACATTGAATATGCATAAACTTGGATTTGTATACACATCCACGCATGCTCCAGGCCCTCCAGATGCGGCTGGAGCTCATCGGGGAAGAAGAGGCTTTGAGGACGTGAGGCTTTGATCAGAACAGGGTGGGGCTATGCGTCCAGGGTTTTGCGGCCCAAAATACCTTGAAGTCATTTCCTATGCTTGAAGTCAGATTAGATTGTAAACTTCCTAGAGAGGACACCAGCTCCCCAAATCAAGATCCGCTGAGCTAATTTTTCAGCCTATGGATCAAAGTTTCATTTCTTTCCCTCCAATATGCTGCCAGTTTAAATGCAGCAAGGCTCATGATCTCATTTACCCCACACCTCCTCCCTCTGATTTTCAAAGCCAGAAGCACATGATCCTTGTGTACACAAAGAAGGCAACAGAGCAAATGGATGCTCTGCAAATGTGGAGGTGGGTTCTTTCATCAGGCAGTGGCCACGTGACAGCGCACAACCATGCCATTTTTGCCACCAGAGGGAAAAGTGGGAGCTGCCTGGGACAACACAAGAGTCCTATTGCTAACTTCTCTGCGCCCACCACTGCCGTCAGCAAGGAGACCCATCTGCTCAAATTCAGAAGGGAACACCCTCCCCCACCTCCGCAGACTTGTGCAGCTCTCTCATCCATTTAGTGCTCTAATTTTATGGTTTTCCTTACACACCATGGTATATATTCAAAGTCCTATATAAATAAGGATCATCACCTTTTCGACTGCCCTTCTTTCCACAAAATAGCCATTGCAAATTTTATTCCAAGAATTCCAGCCAAGTACATGCTGCAAATTACTTGTACTTTTGTACTTTGCATAGGGAAAAGTAGTTGTTGTGAACTAGGCTTAGACACCCAAAAAAAGACAGCTAGGCTGTCTCTGATTTTTCTTCTCAGTAATTACTTTGCCCATGGAAAGGGGCATTTCTTGTGGGTATTTATCTTGTCAGATGCTGGTTTTGGCAGCAGTTCGGCTGTTAGGATTGCTCTGAATACATCATTCTTCACGAAAGCCAGGACTGGGATACTAGAAGGGCAAAGAATCACAGCTGACAGGTCTCATACATTTCAGTTCAATTCTGTCTGAAGAATTGATGCGATGGCTGCAGAGAGAAAAGTGAATGCATAACAGCTTCCAGCTCATTTTTAAACAAGTCATTCCCCTCAGGTTGATCCAGGCTTGGCTTGTCCAGATGTGACCAATCTCACAAAGCAGATGATTAATCTGACGGAGCTTCTGTACAGAAACAAACCCAATCTAGCTGAGTTTGTTTTGCTTCATTTTGAACTCTTCTCAAGATCGCATGGGTTGGAGCCCCAGAGAATCAATAGGTACAGTGTGCTTTAGACAGATTTAATGAGCATGCAAACATGGCTTGTCTACAGAAAATGCAAACACACGAAGCCAGACAAACACAGAGGTTTGACTAGAATAGACTTTCAAGAACTAGGGCCTTGATGAAAACATGGAAGTGGATGGTCCCAAGATGAAGTCCTGATAGGGATACAACAGGCTATCCAGAAATTTAAGAGAGAAAAAAAAAAAAGTTAGGCGCGGATCCTGAGCTTAGGGCCCTGTTTATAGAATTCCCCAGGAGGTGTCTGAAACCAGTTACACACAGCCAGTGGAAAGGAATTAATTCAGTATGAAGCAGAGCATATAAAGTGATGATAGCCAGACCTTTCCTTTGGAACCTCTTAGGCAGGCATTTCAGCCAAAACACATCCATTTGAAACAATTCACTTTGATCACTCCTCTGGTTTGAATATATACACTATGTTTTGTTGCACTTCTATGGGTCGTACTAGTGGTTAAACGTGCCGTGGCCTGGGAACTGGGCTCGATTCCCACTGCTGCACCTTGTCACTTTGGGAAAGTCACTTAGCCCTCCCATTGTCCCAGACACAAAAAAAGTACCTCTATATAATATGTAAATGGCTTGGACTGTATCAAATCCCATCCCCCTGCCATTTTGACAATCTGTGGAAACTTTTCCTCTTAATATAGCACCATACATATCACATTAAATATGGTAGGTGTGGATTGATTTTTCTATTACATAACACAGCAAATGATAGGGACTGACTGCTTGGTTTTCTTCTTCTGTTGTTGTTTCCAAGCTCACACCCCAACACCCGTCAACCGTCACCTTTAATAATGCTCCCTCATCCCTCTCGACCGTGTTTACATTTCATTGGTGTGGGTCTGCACCATGTCTATTTCAAACCTCGTTACCTGCCGTTAAGTTTCTTAAAAATCCCTGCATGCAACTCCTTGACCCCTTCTCTACGTCATACCAAAGATCTTTGTAAGGATTCAACCAGCCATCAAAATGTGCGATAACAGGACACCCCTATATTCGTAGAGGTCTGATGCTTTTCCGTGTAGGGTTACCATATTTTTTTTGAGGGGGGGGGAAGAGGACATGTGGCTCTGCTCTATTCTGCCCCAGCCCCGCCCCTCCACAAACCTCATCTCTTCTTCCCGGAGTCACGTCTGGAAGGTTTCTGAGCATGTGTGGATGTGATGCAACAATGGCATCATTGTGACATATCCGTGCATGCTCAGAGACCTTCCAGGCGTGGCCCCAAGCTCTGGCAGAGCCGGGACCATGCAAAACCCAGACAAAGTACTGGGTCTGCAAAATCTATCTGAACACCCGGACAGTCCTCTTAAGAGAGAAGTCTGGGTAAATCTGGATATCTGGAAACCCTAATTCCATGTAGGCAACCTCTCCTTGGAAAGGTAATGCAGTCCTAGCACCACTCTGCCCATTCGCTTGCACCTGTTACTGGTCCCTCAACCACCCCCTCTCCCCATCTCTCTCCCAGGGCACATTGGCCAAAGAATGTTCAAAATTCTGCAAGCGTTTTGGCTGTCACTACTTCTACTGGCAGGCTATTTCAGAGATCAAACATCTTCTCGGTAAAGTAACATCTCCGCATGTTCCCTCTAAAATTCCCTCCAACATCATATCATGACCTCTTGGTTCTTAAATTTCCTTTCCTAAGGAAAATGTCACCTTCTTGTTAGTATTTTAGCTGAATCCCCTTCTTTACTCTAGTAAGTACATTCCGAGAAGTCTTTTTCAGGCCTTGTATTTTTGGAGCTAACATGTTTCCCAAATATACGCAGCCTCCTCCCTCCAGACCTGAATGCAGTTCTTGTCTCACCTCTTATAAAAGCAAGGGTGTGAGAGTTGAAGGTTTGAGGCTTGAGGAGAACCCCCCCCCCCTACTCCAAGCTAAACCCAGATACATAACAAAAAGAAAAGAGGTTTATTTACAACAAAAAGAAGTCTGGCTTAGCTTGTGGGATCTGCTAGATTTCAACAAAGTCCGCTGCGAAATTAATTTTTGGAAAAAGTAAATGTAAATGTGCCTCCTTTGCTTTTAAACCTTCATTGGCGAAAAGCATTTATAATACATTGATATTCATTTTAAAAAATTGTTTTCCATTCTCTTCTAGCACATCTTCTTCTATCATCTACCAATGGGGTTATTTTTTCCCTTATGTACCTCAGCAAGGTTCTTAATAAAGCTTTCTAAAGGAATGTGAACTACTGTAGTATCAAACCCTGGGGCCTGTCACTGGTAACATCTTCATCAGAAGAGATTCCATTTGCGTCCTGTTGCTTAATCAGTTCCTCATCCAATAAACCAGACTTCTTGACCTACTTCCTATACCAGCTTGCTCACTACTACTTCTCTAGGTACAGCAATGCTAAAAGCCCAATGGATAAAGTTCAATTTAAAATCCCCCAGAATGCTGTGCGGGGGTGGGGGTGAGGAGAACAGGCGGGAGGAGACATTTAGTAAGACAGAAGAGCAGCTAAATGTGGGTTCACTCCCTCCCTGGGTGAAACTTATGTGACTCCAAAGTCTTGCTAGGAAGTCTAGACTCTAGAGATCCATCACTTCTGTCCCCTCATTGTAGAGCTCAATTATCTACCACAATCCTCTCTTTTTCAAATCATATTGGTCGGAATCCTGTGATCTATTTGTTTCAAAGTGCTGTACGCTTTACTTTATTATCTCCATAGTTATATTAGTCCAATTTCAGCTCCTTGTACCCTGGAAAACTCACTTAACCCTTCACTACCCCACTGCATATGTCTAGTAGTGTACGTATATCTTGTTGCCTGCTTCTTCCTCGTTTTCCACTTTTTTGAATCACCATCATATCCTCTTTCTTTCAGTCCCTCCGAGCATTCTCCATCTTCACAATGGAATTGCAGAAGGACGAGGGAGGGGCATCACTACATTTGATTTCTCAGCATCAGATCTCAGAGATTTATCCACGCTCATTCACATTCATGGATGCTATTTCCTATGTCAGCTCTGTCGCTTTCCTCTTTTTCTGGAAATACTAAGCAGAGAACTTAAGAGATTTCTGCTTTGTGCCCATTCTCTTTAATTTTATTAATATATTGCCTTTTCATGAAGAGATTCACCCAAAGTGGTTTACAATATATTGAATAGTAATCAGGTACTCTTAAGTATTTTCCCTATCTGTCCTGGCAGGTACCTGATTTGCCCAGAGTCCCAAGGAATGGGCTGGAATTGAACTCACCACCTCAGGGTGCTGAGGCAGCAGCTCTAACCACAAGGCCACTCCCTTCTTTAGCTTTTTGCCTTTCTTATCTAAAGCTTGGATTATTATCTCCCTTTATGAACTGGGCAAATTTTCTCTCTCTGCTTTGTACCTTGACTTGTCTCCCCTGCCTAACACCTAGGCGGGTTACAGTTATACACACACAATTTATTCACAGGACAGAGAATAATAACTATTCACATTAATAGATAAAATATATCTTCTTATACAGAGAACTCATCAACAGAACAGTTCATCCCTCCCACCTTAATAAATTATGAGCAGTTCTTTCAAACGCTCCACAGTTTTTATGGCCATACATGACCTAGTTCAGCAGCAAAAACTCCTTCACAAATTGCTTAAGTTGTTCCATATTCTCACATAAACGTACTTGTCCTGGTACTAAATTCCAAAGTCTGGCTCCTTCTATCGAGACTTGTACTGAGTCCACCAACAACTGCACTGCTGTTTCTGGTTTCCTGATAATTTTGCAAATGTGTCTTCATAAATCTTGAATGCTAACCTCTTTGCTCTTAACATTTCCTAGAGACTATGGGCTAGATTCACTAAAGCTCACCAATCTTTGCGATCCATGGCCGAGTCTCAGCGGGCGACCGCAAATGAAGTGATCGGACGCACGCCCCTTCCCAACCCCACAGATCGCTGCAGAGCGATCCAGACGCATGCACAGACCATCTCTTTGCCTGTAGATGTGACCGGCGCATGCGCCTGCTCTCCACACAAGCTTGAGCTCAAAATGAAAGGGGGAGGGGGAGCTGCACTCGCTTGAACACTCGCATTGCAGGGCAACAGAACACGCCATAGAGGCTCCACTTAAAACCTGGGGGTTAAAACCACCGGGTGGCAGGGTGCTTTTTGCATAAGGGAGATGTTTTATTTTGTTGTTTTTACTTTTGATATTAGTGGATTTCAGGGCGGCAAAGAGCAGGACAATCGGCAAGGACGTGAGCGACTGGTCCTCAGCAGTCACTTCTTTTTGGATCGGCCAGCCCAATCGGTGTTCCTTCTTCAGTTTAGTAAATCGCTGCCTTTCTACTTTGCATGCCATTTCCCCTCATTTGCATGCGTGGATCAGATCGGGTGCGAATCGGGAGGAAGGTTAGTAAATCAGGTAAGAGTTGCAAAGTGGTCGGGGCATGATCGGTAAGCTTAGTGAATCTAGGCCAATATCGATCTTTCTCCTTTGCTTAACCTGCCTCGTGCTGAGATTTGTCACTTTTTTAGTGCTGACCAGAGTTTCTCTGTATCCTCCAGCTCTCTGATTCTCAACTGGACTCTGGCAACACAATCACTCATGTTTCAGTAGCATTTGAGAACTGAAGCTGGCCAGTACCAGTGAAGCACAAAAAAAAAAACCCTTTTACTAAACCGCAATAGTGTTTTTTAGCGCAAGGAGCCTATAGGGAGGGGGTATATTTGTCTATTTTTGAATGGTTGTTACTGAGGTGACAATGCATAGAGTCATCTGCCTTGACCTCTTTGGAAAAAACCCAAATAGGAATGATAATTAACATTTTCTCAGCGTATAGTGTGCTTTGTGTTTTTTAATTTTATTGTTGGTAGATCATTTTGACTTGGTCAATTTAAAGTAGCTTGCAAGCCCAAAACGTTTGGGCACCCCTGAGCTAGAGCGTTGAAGCTATGTATTTCTTTTTTATCCCCCCTTTTACAAAACTGTGGAGCGTTTTTTAGCGCCAGCCGTGGTGGTAGCAGCGCTGATGCTCAGAATTCTATGAGCGTCACTGTGGCTAAAATCCAATATGTAAGATGCTGCCTTTTCCTAGGTACTCATGTGTGACGTGTGGCTTGTTACTAAAAATCATGTTTTTCGTACAGATGGGGGGGTGCCAAAAAATGATGGGCCCTGGGTGTTACATATGCTACGTACGCCACAGTATGTAAAGATACTAGAAAGCTGGCGAAGCAAAAACTAAGTAAATTGTTATTCTTCTAAGCTTTGAGTATTTAACCCTCCCACAATGTCACGGGCACTCGTTTCAAGTTTATTGAGATTTTGATTTAAACGCAATATCAAATATTTTCATTGCGTATAACAAAAATAAATTTGGGGAAATAAATAAAACCATTTGAACAATAAACATACAAACATATCCATAGATGATTAAAAATACATAAGGAGTACAAGGATAAACTACATTTGTTTAAAAATGCGTCCTCCGCGCCTGGTCATAAATTTGTGGAGTATGTAACTTGTCGCTCATGCATATTTTTTTTTGCACACACCTCATCAATCCTTAGAGGGAACATTGCTCTGGACAAGGATACTTACAATCTGCTTCTCATTCTGGTTGCCGCTGCTGTAGGTAGTGGCCAGTGTAGAGGAGCAGGCTTCACTGTACCAAGGGATGTTCCCGTACTGTGTTGTGCTGCTGATTGATAATGTGTAGATGCTGTTTGTGTAGCCATCACAGTTGCAGCTGTCATGTTCTTTGCCCCCATTTCCAGAGGCCCAGACAAAAATGGAGCCCAGTCCTCCACGACCCTGAGCAGAAAAAACGTTTGGTTAAAATAAGGGTATACTCTGGGTTTTGCACTAGGGGACTCGTGAGTGACCCCAATCTGGGGCAAATAGAGCAAAGGAACTGTGTTGAGGGGATCTCTTCCTCCTCTTCCCTTATCACGCACAAAACTTTCCAACAACAAAAACCCCCCACACAGGATTTGAACCACTTATGTAAACAAGGCAGATCAATGGAAGGGTGCTAGTATCTTTCAGCCCATGAACATTTCACCAAAGCACTGATTGCTGCATGATTTGGATATCATGTAAGCCGAGTATGGATAAAATTTCTCTTTTTTTTAAATACCCCCCAAAGTTTTCAATGACTTCTCAACTACACTCACTCAGATCATGAGTAAGCCATGAATAAATGATGTATTTTACATTAACCACAATTATACACATAGGCCGTCTGATTTTAGGCATGAGTATTAACCGATAAACATCTACATATTTGCAGTTTAGAAATCTTACTTATGCAGTAAGAGGAGTGTGACAGCATGCAGCTGGAGTTATGAAAAGGTGCACATCTTCTGAATGGTATTTATTATATAGACTAGACAAAAGTTTTCAAAACAATATTTTCTTACTGAAGTTCAAGAAAAAAAATCCGATAGAAGGGGGATCCAAGATAGCTGTTGTCTGGTGCGGTGTGTAAGCAACTTGGACTTATTCTCCTAGGTTTTTGCCTTATTTTTAATATTGGTGTTTTCCTAGAAATAGTCCCGAAGCACAGAGAAAAGGTTAGGAGTTAACCATCCGAGCCTCCCAGGCGCTAAGCAATCTTTAATAGCCGCTTTCACCACTTCTCCTGGAAAGGCATCTCCAGCTAACAAACCACTAACAAAGGAGGCTTTGATTCAACATCTGAAGCTGAGTGCTCATCGAGCCCTCACGCATGGAGTCTTCCCTTGCTTTTAGCTCTCAGCCAAGGGAAAACACAGGATGTTGAGCAGAGTACCGATGTGCAGATTTGCATCCAGTGAGCTAGCTCTGAGAGTTTTAGATGCTCCCTCTGAGTCAGCGTTTGCAGGAGCCAGGAGCTGCCTTTGGATGTTTCTCCTATGAATTTTCATAGAGTAATCCTAAGACAGAACTGAGTAAGCCCCCGGTAGTGACTCTTGACTATTTGGTCAGCTTTAATTCGCTTAGAACTCTCAGTAACTAAAAATTTGCTTGAACTTGCTTCAATTGCAAATGAATTGGAACTGGATAAAGTACAGCAAGGGGAGAGAGTTGGTTTACTATCCAAGAGGGTGGTAAAACATAGTTATATCTCGTATTGTCTGCACAGAAAAGGACTGAAACTATGGAAAATAAGCCAAGACAGCTAAATTTAAGACTTGTGAACTTTCCCAAAGTGCCATTTGAATTACCAAGGGACACTTTGAAGACATATTTTGCAGATACTGTATATGGAAAATCAAAGGAGAAAGAGTAAGTTGAGACTATTGAATTTTCTAAGATCCCCAATATTGTTAGAGGCAGAAACAACTAAAACATTTTTGAGAGGTGTTGATAATCCAATTCTTTATTCATTTTTCATCTTACATCAAGTACACAATATCTTAATATTAGGTGTGAGCTGGTGAACTTCACACTGACTGAAACAGTAAAATGTGCTTCAGGACAGATGAACTTGTCAGCTTTTCTAGAAAGCTCCCTGGAGTTAGATTCTTCTTATGACTTTTGCATTAGAATGTGATAGGGATTTTATCCTTTGATCTTATTTCAAGCATATTTTTCCTGGTATTTCACAAGTGTCACAAAAAAAAGGAAGGAGTTCTTGGCTTTTAAACCAAGAGCTCTTTCCTTTGGTGCCACTTATATATTGACGTTTTATACAAAATATTGTATAACCTGTGGTGGAAAAAATAGTTTGTTTGTTTTTAATCAAAGCAACTGATGGAATTTATTGTGGTTAGAGAAAGTGTTGGAGTTATTGTAAGTTCTGAGACTGTTGTTCCCATCACAGATGAGCACAAAGCGGTAGTCGGTGCTACTTCTCTCAAACTAATTTTCTTACAGTCAGCAATGGCACATCCCAAGACTGTAACCATTTGGATGCCTCTCAACTCCACCCCCCACCCCAGTACCCTCAGGGAGGAAAGGGAAGGAGAAATGCCAGGTTGGGGATGGGGGTCTTGTGACCACCCAATCTGGACTCAGAGCATTATGATTAACATTCTCACATGGCCAACTTGCAGAGTCTGTTAGATTAGAATGGTTCTTTGTGTTTATCAAAACATTCTTCGCAAGCTCAACCAAGAAAATTTAGCCATGTAAAGATGATAACCTGTCAACTTGCTAATCTTTGTGACCCTGGGCAAGTTAATCCTCCATTGCCCCAGGTACAAAATAATTACCTATATACTCATATGTAAACTGCTTTGAGCATGTAACCACAAAATATGAGTCCCAGCCCCTTCCCCGGGGCAGCTACCTTTAAAAAAAATATATAAATAATAGCCCATTTCAATCTTTGCACGAACTGATGGTGAATTCCTCAGGCCTAACCATCCTGGTCACTTTCACAGGAAACTTCTGATCGCTTCTGGCTCTCACCTGACTAACCCCTCTGATGAAAGCTTCTTCTGCCAGTCGAGCTGGTCCATCCACTGTTTTGCCATCATCCTCTGGGCCCCAGCTAGCACTGTAAATGTGAATGTAGTTAGGGTTCAGCCCCAGAGACCTGGCCTCCACTGCATCCGTCACCTCTCCATCCAGCATCCGCACTCCTAAAGATATTCAGAAAAACACATACAGATGATACCAGTGGTGACTTCATGTATAACACGATACGCTGCCTGAATTTGCACTCTTTGCAAGAGAAGATCTAATTCCTGATTGGCTGTACTTAGAGTGTAACTTATGTCCCCATGTGTTGAGTATCAAGTTACCCAGATATGTCAAGGACAATAGTATTTTATTTGACACCTAGAAAACCTTGAAATTTATTAACAAACTAACCGATATTCCAGTAGAGAAATCTACTTATCAATTCTTATGGCTAAACTCCAAGATTCAAATTGACGAGCCTGGGATCTTCTGGAAGCACTGGATGCAGGCAGGTATACGGACACTAGATGATGTTTTATCAAATGGGAAAATGCTTGATTTTTCACAACTGCAACAATCTTTTGGCATTGCAAAGTCTCAAATTTACAAATGGTTGCAGTTGAAGCAGGCCATTCAAAAGGGGTTCCCTGATTGGCATAATCTAAAAAATCATTATAGCTTGCAGGTCCGGTGCTTCCAGACAGATTTTCTAGGGCATCAGGCCGCTCAGAGGTATAACTTAATATCTGGTTATATGAATAAGAAACCAAAAACTAGTCTTAGAGAGATTTGGAGCATTGAGATAAAGTAGCAAATTTCTGCTACTCAATGGCCACAAATTTGGACTTGGAGGATGAGATGTACAGCGTCAGCATCTATGAGACAAACATGGTTTTTCTTGTTACAAAAGTTAGATAGTTCTAAATCTAATAGATGCTGGCACTGTCATCTTGATATAGGGACACTGGATCATCTGCTGTTCTATTGTCCTTTGATACTCAATTTTTGGAAGTCGATATGGGGACAGATTAATGCTATACTTGAGGCATCAATCCCTTTGACATATGAGGTAGTCATATGTGGGACGATGTTACATCTGAAGCCCTCATTGGACAGATATAAAGGTCGGCTTTTCCTTATTATGATCATGCAAATGGTTACTCGCAATTGGAAGAACTGGGATCGCCTTAACTTTACTTTTTGATGGGCAAATTTATGTTTAAGTTATAGGTATGAAAAGATGAATGCGGATATGCTGAGACATACTAAGCGAGTCAAGTTAATTTGGGGCCCTTTGATGTTTTTTATAGATTCATTATAGCTGTCTTTTCCTTTATTTCTGTTGGTATAATACACCCCCCCCCAGGGGGAGGGAGGGCGGGAGGGGGGTATTTCTTTTGTATGGTTCTATTTTCTTATGAACATGTTGGTTGGATGGGGTTTTTTTTAATGTTGTATGGATTCTGATCGATTATAAGTGCATATGATTACCATTATTTGTATAGATATTGTATTGCATTTTTGTTAGCTTTAGAAACTCAATAAAGATTAAAAAGAAAAAGACGATCTAAGGTGTGCTAATAATCCTCAATATTTACCCCACCCTTCCCTAAAATAGAAAGTACAGTCAAACCTCGGTTTACGAGTGCACTGGTTTGCAAGTGTTTTGCAAGACGAGCAAAACATTCTCGCAAATCGTGACTCGCAAACCGAGCATTGACTCGATTTGCAAGTCACCCCACCCGCTAACCGGCATCACCCCCCTCACGAATGCCCTCCCCGGCGCAAACTGGCATTCCCCGCCTGCCCAAACTGAAAGCTTACCCCCCCCAATGTGGCACTGGCACACAGCACCAACCCACCTCAGAGGGTGATGGATACCTGGAATGCGCTCCCGGAAGATGTAATAGGACAGACTACATTAAGGGGTTTCAAAGAGGGACTAGATAAATTCCTGAAAGATAAGGGGATTGAGGGCTACAGATAAAGGAGGACACAGGAGCAAAAGGGCAAATATAAGAGGGAAGAAGAGGGTTTTCAGGATATAAGGAAGTAGGAATCCAAGGGTTAGACAAAAGATCACTTACAGGTCATAGACCTGATGGGCCGCAGCGGGAGCGGACCGCTGGGCTCGATGGACCCTTGATCTGACCCAGCGGAGGCAAATTCTTATGTTCTTACAGGAGGTGCCGATGCCGGTGCCCAAAGATCTTGCCTCTCCTCCGACTGGACCTTAAGCATCTGTGCATGCTCAAGGTCTTTTGGCTCTTGTTCTCTCCGAGAGGCACAATCTTCGGGCATCAGCACCTCCTGTGGGTTGGTGCTGCATGCCGGTGCCACATTGGGGGGTAAGCTTTCAGTTTGGGAGGAAGGGCAATTGCGAGGGGGGGCGATGCTGGTTTGCGGGGGGGGAGGGGAGATGTGGAAGCGCACCAGTGGTCTTGGGGGTGGGGGGGGTCTTTTGGGGATGTGGTGGGGTGGAGTAGCGCCGGTGGCCGTGGAGGTGGGGGATGGGAGGTGGAACAAATCAAGTGAGTTTCCCTTACTTCTATAGGGAAACTCACTTTGATATACGAGTAAATTGGTTTACGAGCATGCTTCTGGAACGAATTATGCTTGTAAACCAAGGTTCCAATGTAATTCCTACGAGCTGTTTCCTGTGTGTAACTAGACTGATCAAAACAGATGTGTCACGAGATGTAAAAAAACCCCAAAAAAAACCAAACCGGATTATGTGAAGAGATCTCACTTTTCTTCCTGGTAAAATGGATAAAATGAAGAGTATGTGAACATGTCCGATTAGAGCTGGCAGTAAACATGGCTTCATTGCAGAGCTGTGAGGTTCTCGACTGTGCTTAAGCTTTAAAGCTCTAAGTCCATTGGGCGATACCAAGATCACCCCTTCAGGTTAATTGCTCTACGGGTTTATTTTTCAGATTGGGTTTTAACCATATGGGTCTATATTAGAAGTTTAGCAGTTGACACTATGCTCTGACAGAGGAGAATAAACTACCTGAGTCTGTCCATCATGCCCCTTCCCTTCTGTGGTTTAAAAGTACGTCGAAAACCCACCTTCTGAAGACAGCCTTCAACTTATAACCCTACTCCCCTCTAACCCCTACTCTGGCATCCAGTTTGTCTTGATTGTGTAGCAGGAACTCTCTCCTTTGTGACTCAGTACAGCGATATACACATCTGATAGAACTCTAGAAATAATTAATAGTAGTAGTAGTAGGATTCAAATTCAGCTCTAGCTCCTCTGCCACTGTTCTGGCACAGTGCAGCCAATGTATTTCAATCCAGTCCTTAGGGCACACCCAGCCACAATGAATATGCTCAAGATAGATTTGTATATCAAGGAGACAGAACATGCAAATCGGTCTTGAGCATATTCATTGTGGATATCCTGAAAAGCCAATTGGCTGGGTATACCCTGAGGACTGGATTGAGGAGCCCTGGTACAGGCGGCATTAAAAAGTGGACCAAACAGAACTGCTGGGCTGACATCTGCTGGCATCAAAGCAATGAAGGGTTTAGTCTTGGAACAGGCTTTGCTCCTGGCACGCAATCAGTGAAAGTTTTGAGATCCATTGAAATGCCAAAGGGGAAGGGAATAGAAGAAAGGAACCAGACTATTAAGCCATCATTTTTTTCCAGCATTGTGGAATCCTAGACACATAAGAACAGCAGACATGACTGATTATGAAAAACACAAAACCACATAAATCTTCAAACAAACTTATCATTACACATAGCAAGGGTCCACTCTTATAAAAAGCCTGAGGTGGCCACAAGATGCCAAGAAAGGCTAATGTTAGACACCGTCTTCCTGCATAGATAGTATCTGTGCCTACAAACCCTTGAAGGCTTGGTATTCACCCAGCTTGTCTAGCCCTCTTCTGCTCATGCTGGATGTGAAAATTGAAATTGTTCATAACATGCATAATTTGGGAGTCATCCTCGATACTGGTTTAACAATGAAATATCTAAGTTGCTAAAACTTCTAGCTTGATTTTCTCTAAACTGAGACTTGTAAGAAGATTGAGAGACTTTTCAAGCCCTTCTAATTTTCAGGTACTGATACAAAGTTTTAATTTTTTCTTCTTTTGACCTACTGTTAACAGTTTGTCAAAGAACTGTATAAAAGATTAACAATCTACCCAGAGTCTTAGTCGTAATGCCTAGAGATGCTCATATAATAGCCATTTTGAAAACTCTTCACTAGCTACCAATTGAGAAGATAAAACTTAAGATTTTGCATTTTGAAGTAAAAGCTGCTTTGTTTACCTCATTGGAATAACTACAAGACGGCACTGTATCTTCCAAAACAGACAATATTCATTTATTGTTAGTATAAAAACTTACAGTATTACAGCAGCAAAGGCATATCAGAAAAATATATTGTCAGTTCAGAATATGCAATGGAGAGAAGAATTTGCACCCATATGCTTAGCAGGGGGCTAGCAGTTCCCCGTAGCATAAGTAAGTGAATCTCTCTGGCTCTACCTAAAATACACGTGATTTTTATACAGAGAAATTCTTCCTTTGTTCCAAAAAAGTCCATCCCCGAATTCTGGTTATGTAATTCCCTATTGGTACATAAAATAATGTATATCTAACTCCTCCTCTCAGTCCACGCCTCTCTCTCACCTCCACCCCCCTCCCTCCCCAGTAGGGGGGGGGCCTTGCAGAAACAGAGAACTCTTGGTGAACTTTCTTTCTTCAGCACTGAGACATGTAGCTGCTAATTAGTGGTTTTACAATTCTGTGCATCTTCTGGTGTCCTTGTATGCTGAAAGTTGGCAAAGGTGACCTTTCAACAATCCAGCTGCTTGGTTCCCATAGCTTGGTTCAGAGACAGGGAGCAAATGTTTTGGTACCAAGTTCTTTCATCTCGCTACACCCACATCGTCCTGCAGGTGTCCTTGCTCATTATAAAAGTTTTATGGCTTTCCAGGGTGCCTGGCAGATGAAGTCATACAGCACTGATAACAGTTCAGCAGAACCAAAGGAGAAATATCCTCCCAGCAGGGAATGGAAACAAACACGCTGTTAGCATTGCAAAGGCTGCAGATGTTTACAGACAGCAAGGTACAGGCTGGGCCTGGCTATGGGAAAATATAGGTCTGTAGGTAGTGTCCAGTATACACAAGTGAGAATATAGGTCTGTAGTGTCCAGCATACACAATTGAGGCCAGTATGTCCAGTTGAATCATCTGTATGTCCAGGTTATACATGTCAATTTTAAAGCCCATCATAAAACGATTTCACTTCTTCTTATTTCTAGTTTGAGACTATCAGCATGCTAAAGCACTATTTTCTTGTAACTGAGATTTACTCGAGGTCCCCTCTTTTCATTCAATTAACCATATGACAAAGTGGCCTAATGAATCAGTAGGATAAACTGTTGAAAAGTAGGCTGTCAGTCACTTATGTTGATTTTGGTTTTTTATTGAAATGTATCATGTAACTGTGTATGTTTTATGGAACCCGCCCAGAAATCTGGAAGGAGCGGGATATAAATTTGATAAATACATTTTCTCAGGTACATGATTGAGGTTTCTAAATACCAGCGTTCTTGCTCTTTTGAGTGTACCGCAATGACTTTGAAAATTTTCTTCGTGATCTGCTGAAACCTTACAGATTTGAGTCTCACTTGTCTACAGCACATAGTACCCCCATCCACCACATAGTACATTTTCCTTTCTGTTTAGCTCTGGGGAAACGCATCATTTTACTTTTTCATGCATTTATATTAGAGAGCAGCATATAAAAAGCATGGGCTCAATGAGATTTCCTATTTTTAAGAATTCAGATAAGTGTAAAAATCATCTCACTGGTATCTTTGTTACCAGGACAAAATTGGCTATATAGGCCTTGCTGATAAGTTTCTTCCTTATTTCTGTTCCTCTTCTCCCCTTCTCTTTTTCATGTGCTCTATCTGCAACAAGCTTGCTTATGTCCACGACCTCTATCTCTCTTTCCTTCCACCTGCTTGCACTGACAGACACCTGGCTCTGCCTTGAAGATTCTGTTTCGGTCGCTGCCTTATGTCATAGAGCAATGGTCTCAAACTCGTGGCCCAGAGGCCACATGCGGCCTGTCAGGTACTATTTTAAGGCCCTCGGTATGTTTATCATAATCACAAAAGTAAAATAAAACAGTTTCTCGATCTTGTGTCTCTTTAGCTATAAATTACAATATTATTATTAAGATTTAGCCAAAAGAAAAGATTTATAAACTATAGAGTTTTACCTCATGCAAAATTGTCATTTCTTTAATAAGACATTAACTACCAAAGACCCTGAGCGCGAAGACCGTCCAAATGAGCCCCCCAAGCATATGCCGACGAGTCCGTCGTAAGGACTTTCTGCGGAGGAGGAGGAGCATGAAACAGAAAACCTCTGGAAAGATTGGAAGAGAGCATCCACCAACGGAGAGACTTCTTCAACAAAGGAGTCACGACAATGAGTCAAGAGACAGGATCCCGATCCTGGTTCCATTGGGACGCCAGAGTCCACTGAGCAATACGAAGGTGAAGTCTGGCAAAAGGAGTCACGTGAACCGTGGAGGCCATGTGACCCAGTAAGACCATCAGGAGCCGGGGCCAAGGACAGATGGGCCACACTCCGGCATAAACGAACAAGGGCCTCCTGACGAGGCTGAGGCAAGAAGGAGCGGAGACAAACCATGTCCAGGACTGCTCCGACGAACTCTAGAGACTGGGACGAACAGAGGTGAGACTTGGGGAAGTTTACCTCGAAGCCGAGACTCTGAAGGAGCAAGATGGTTTGACTCGTCGCTCACAGAACTTCGTGGCGAGAGGACGCTTTGATCAACCAGTCGTCGAGGAGTTTCGAGAAGAAGACTCATCCTCTTGAGGTGACCCCGAGCAAGATCTGGGGGCAGCAGAGAAAGAGGGAGAAATTTCCCTCGAATAGCATGCCGGAGCCTCGGAGTCCCACGAATGGGAGATCGACGAGGCTCGACTAAATCGTCTCGGGGGCGTCGAGGAACGACCCCACAGAAGGTGGGTCGGGGAGGACCTCGGATTCTGAGGGATCAGCTTATGGAGCCTCGGAGAAGACGGGGCAAAGGCAAAATCCTCCACCGGCTTCGAAGAAGACCCCTGAGAGACAGGCATCAGCCCCGATGGGGAATGCACACTAGAGTCCAACTCGAGGACAATGGTGTGCCTGGAAGGTTTCGTGGTTGGAGACCTGCCCCGAAGTGGCGGAGAAGACCGCAGCCTCTTAGTAGGGACAAGCCTCACCAAAGTAGAGGATGAAAAGCAGGCCCCTGTCATGAACCCTCGTAAAGTCAGGACGAAGAATCGCTCGAAGGAATCCTGCGAGTCTTGCGTGCACGGCCCCGAGACACAAGCGAAGGATGCTCAGGCTAGTTAGACCGGGGCTGGGTCGAGACTGAGGTCAGAGGCGTCGAGGTCGGGACCAGTTGATTCACCACCGAGGAAAGCTGCGAGGTAAAGATAGCCTTAAGCATGTCCTTGAACACAGGCACCGAGACCAAAGGATGTTGGGTCAGAGGTGCAGCAGTGCGTTCCTTCGGGGGCGACCTCGAGGAAGAGTATTCCCTACGTGAGGAGGCACGCTTAGAATGAGGTCTCAAAGATACCGACGAGGCGGCACTCGCATGAGACTCTGATAGAGGCTTCTTTGCCGGCACATCTGAGGAGGGAAGAGGAGACTTACCCGAGGCCATTGTAGCAGGAGGAGCTGAGGCCGAGGACTTTGAGACCGAGGCACCCAACGACAGTGCCAAGGCTGAGCTTGAGGCCTGTCCCGCAGGATCCATTGGGCCAAACAGTTGGAGAATCTTGGCACCCGCCGACGAAGAGCCCACGGTTGCACAGTCGCACAACGCGGGCACGATTCAGCGCGGTGCTCCACACCCAGGCACTCCACACACCAACGATGGGGGTCGGTGATGGAGATCACCCGGTTCCACTTAGTGCAATTCTTAAACCCAGAACAAGGCCGGAACATAAGAAAATAAAAATAAAATAAAGACACAAGCACAGTGACTCACCCGAAACAAAACAAATAAGCCGCGGTGAAATCGATGGGTTTGGGTGAGAAACTAACTGCATGGGTCAGTGATTGGCTGAGTGGAAGACTTCAGAGGGTGGTGGTCAACGGCACCCTCTCTGAGACATCGGAGGTGACTAGCGGAGTGCCGCAGGGCTCAGTCCTGGGACCATCCCTTTTCAACATATTCATAGGGGACTTGACCCGGGGGCTTCAGGGTAAAGTAGCACTGTTCGCCGACGATGCCAAACTGTGTAACATAGTAAGTGAAAGCAACCTCCAGGATAGTATGACACAAGATCTGATCACGTTGGAAAACTGGTCCTCGACATGGCAGCTAGGCTTCAACGCTAAAAAATGTAAGGTCATGCATCTCGGCAGCGGAAATCCATGCAGAACATACTCCTTGAATGGAGAAACGCTAGCTAGGACTTCAGAGGAACGGGACTTGGGGGTAATCATCAGTGCAGACATGAAGGCTGCCAAACAAGTAGAGAAGGCCTCATCAAAGGCAAGGCAAATGATGGGATGTATCAATAGAAGCTTCGTCAGCCGTAAACCTGAAGTCATAATGCCACTCTACAGAACCATGGTGAGACCCCATCTGGAATACTGTGTGCAATTCTGGAGGCCACATTACCGGAAAGATGTGCTTCGAGCTGAGTCGGTCCAACGGATGGCCACTAGGATGGTCGCGGGGCTCAAGGGTCTCTCTTACGAAGAAAGACTGGGCAAACTGCAGCTCTATACTCTAGAGGAGCGCAGGGAAAGGGGTGACATGATTGAGACATTTAAGTACGTCACGGGTCGTGTCGAGGTGGAAAACGATATATTCTTTCCCAAGGGACCCTCGGTCACAAGAGGGTACCCGCTCAAACTCAGAGGAGGGAAATTTAGTGGTGACACCAGGAAGTATTTCTTCACAGAAAGGGTGGTAGATAACTGGAACAGACTTCCGGTGCAGGTGATCAAGGCCACCAGCGTGCTCGACTTTAAGAATAAATGGGACATCCAGTGGGATCCCTACGAGGGTCGAGTTAAGGAACTAGGTCATTAGCATTCAGACTTAATGGGGTGGGTCAATAGAGTGGGCAGACTTGATGGGCTGTAGCCCTTTTCTGCCGTCATCTTTCTATGTTTCTATGAAGTAAGGGAGCAGTGCTTCTGGCTCCGCGGAAAACATAGAACTGAGGCCACGCTGAGGAGACGCATGCCCTAGGTCGGGCGGTAGGGGCACTCGCACATGCACGGTCCAATCGCAAGCTTGAAGGTCTTCAAGCAAGTCTGCTTGTGAAAACGTCCGCTAGGGGGCTTCGTCGGTGATGTCACCCATATGTAGAGAATATGCTGCCTGCTTGTCCTGGGATAAAAGAAAGAGCAGAAA
This sequence comes from Geotrypetes seraphini, assembly GCF_902459505.1. Lineage (NCBI taxonomy): Eukaryota > Metazoa > Chordata > Amphibia > Gymnophiona > Dermophiidae > Geotrypetes > Geotrypetes seraphini. Next base: position 32,592,034 of record NC_047097.1, read on the forward strand.
AATCCTACCAAAATAATGCCCTCTTCGAGGTTGGTTGAAGAGCCAAAAAGACTCCGCCTTGGGGTGGGTGGGAAGGAAGTAATGTAATGTAATGTAATTTATTTCTTATATACCGCTACATCCGTTAGGTTCTAAGCGGTTTACAGAAAATATACATTAAGATTAGAAATAAGAAAGGTACTTGAAAAATTCCTCAAGGGTCACCTGTGGAGTCTGATCTCTAAGTAAGTCCTCAGAGTTCAGTCTCTCCACTGCGACTGTGCCAAACCCCTTCAAACATGCTGTAGTTATGCTGCTGCTCAAAAAACACTTGCTGGACCCTACCTGCCCCTCCACCTATCGCTCCGTCTCCCTCCCCCCCCTTATCCAAGCTATTTGAATGTGCTTTCTTTCAACTGAAGCTATCCTTGACTCACTTCAATCAGGCTTTTGCCCTTTTCATTCTATGGAAATTGCCCTTGATAAAGTCTCCAATGACTTGCTCCTGGCCAAATCCAAAGGCCTCTATTCTATCCTCATTCTCCTTGATCTGTGGCTTTTGACACCGTAGATCACTGCCTACTCATTGATATGCTGCCCTCGCTTGGCATTCAAGGCTCTGCTATTTCATGATTTTCTTCTCATCTTTCCCATTGCACTTTTAGCGTTTGCTCTGGTAGATCCTCCTCTGCCGCCATCCCTCTACTGGTCGGTGTACCTCAGGGCTCTGTCCCGGGACCTCTTCTTTTCTCTTTCCATACTTCTGCCCTTGGTGCTCTGATCTTTCCCATGGTTTTCAGTATCACTTCTATGGTGACGTCTCACAAATCTACCTCTCTACACCTGAAATTTCTAGAGGAACCCAGGTCCAAGTCTCAGCCTGTCTGTCTCACTGCCACCTAAAATTAAAGATGACCAATATCGAGCTTGTTATCTTTCCTCTTAAACCCACCTCTCTTCTTCCTCTGTTCTCTATTTCAGTGGATGACGCTCTCATCCTCCCTGCCTCATCAGTTCGCAATCTCTCTCCCTCTCTTCACATATCTCACAGACTGCCAAAACCTGTCATTTCTTTCTCTACAAGATAGCTAAAATCTAACCTTTCCTTTCTAAGCACACTGCTATGACTATCATCCACTTTTTCCTAGACTACTGCAACTTGCTTCTCACAGGTCTTCTGTTAAACATCTCTCTCCCATTCAAGCTGTTCAGAAATCTGCTGCATGCTTCATGTTTCGCCAGTGTCGTTATGCTCACATTACCTCTCTCCTCAAGTCACTTCTGTATACAATTTAGATTTCTCTTATTGACCTACATGTGTATTCACTCTGTAGCTCCTCAGTATCTCTCCTCTCTTGTCTCTCCCTATACTCCTCCCTGGGAACTCCATTCATCAGGCAAGTCTCTCTGAGCTATACCCTTCTCCTCTACAGGCAACTCCCGACACCGTCCCTTCTACTTTGCTGCACCGTTTGCCTGGAACGAACTGCCTGACTCGGTACGTTAGGCACCATCTCTAGCAGTATTCAAATCCATGCTAAATGCCCACTTTTTTAAAGCTGCTTTTAAGTCCTAACTCCATCCCACTGTCATTTCCCTTATCTGCCTCATCATTCCCTCTGTAATTCCCTACCTGAGCAGTGTGTATAGGATCACCCTTTTTGTCTGTCACAATTACATTGTAAGCTCTTTTGAGCAGAGACTGTCTCTTGTGTGTTTAACGTTATAGAAATGGTAAGTGGTAAGTGGTAGTAATAGTAGCAGTTCTTTTGTGGTTTGCATTGTATTTTCAAAAGTAATCCAGTTGGTTTTCATTGTGTACCTCCAATCTTTGCCTGGTATGCCACACCCACACCACAGATTCCATTATTTGCAACTGCAGCCACTTCACCGGCACATCTGGTTCCATGTCTGCGTGAAAGAACAAAATCTCCATCTGAGTCAATTATTCATACACATTTAAACACAAATAGCAGCACATTTTACAGTATTCTTCTTTGGTTTCCAATTTCCCTCATTGTATTAACTGCTTAATCTCACAATATAGTCATCCATAACTAGTGTTTTCTCAACTTGCACCTGAATTCTTGCTAAGTTTCTCCAGTCTCCCTAGACGAAATAGAATTTTATTTCCTCATTCTGCTTCTGTGCAGTGGATTCTATTTTTTTATTTGATTTGTTTATTTAAAATATTTCTAATCTGCTTAGATTGTGCCGCTAAGCGGCTCACAATATCACACTGATAATATCATTAGGCAAAACTCCATTCCTCAGACTTTACAAAGCCACCCTTAAAATTCTAGCCCTGCTACAAAGAAATCAGAATTCTACACTAACTTTTCTTCTAGATCAGGCTCCTAGATTTGCAGTGCACATGCAGCCATGTACCAGGGTCTGAGGTGTTGCAGTTTGACCCAGGTTCTGATCTACTTTCCCCCTCAGCCAAAGCAAAATAACCCAAAGATCGGGCAGAACCTTGGAAGAAAGATGGAAGGGGAGCTGGGTTAGAGACTTGTAAATGCGTACTTCCATGGCACAAGTGTACAGGAGGCACGTTTTTCAGTTGAAAGGAAGCTCTGGAATGAGGGGACAGAGGATGAAGGTTAAAGGGTGATGGATGCATGGAATGGCTTCCAGTTGAGGTGGTGAAGACATCTGAATTCAAGATAGAGAGATGCAAATCATAAAAAAGTCACTCCATTAAGATGAAACTGAATACAGCCAAATTTAATTTGTTTGTATATCTGGTCGAACTCTGCTCAGAGACATGAAGGCTGTGTGTGCCACCTCACCACCCAATCATGGCAGTGTTCAATGATAGTTCATTATTTGATCACTAGCTACTCAAGCTCCAGGGAACATCTCTTAATCACTTAAGATTGTCCAAGCTAAGTTTCAGTCACTTTATATCTTAAGTGATTAAGAGATGTTCCCTGTAGCTTGAGTAGCTAGTGATCAAATAATGAACTATCATGAATAGTGTGTATTACCATTGAACACTGCCATGATTGGGTGGTGAGGTGGCACACACAGCCTTCATGTCTCTGAGCAGAGTTCGACCAGATATACAAACAAATTAAATTTGGGTGTATTCAGTTTCATCTTAATGGAGTGACTTTTTTATGATTTGCAGTTGAATCTTTAGTCACTCAACGACGAATTAGTTGAGTTTGTTACCCCTACAGTGATTTTATGCTAAGAGAGATGGGCAGACTGGAGAAGCCTCATGATCTTTATCTACTCTCATTTTCTCTGTTTCTAGTACTGTATAGGGAGAGACCCCTGGGAAGAATCCAAACCAAATAGACAGATTTGAGATAACATCTCGGGGGGAGGGGGGCATGCTGCATATATAAAGTATATCCATATGTAAAAAAATTTAGAAGAAAAAACTCCCCAGCTGTGTTGAACAAGATGCATGATTTAAATGAGCAGATGAAAAAAGGTCATCAGAAGCCATGCTGCTATGCCTTATAGGGAAAGGGAATGGGGATTTGTATACTGCCTTTTTGTTGCTTTGACATTCAAAGCCGTGGGCAATGGAGGATTAAGTGACTTGCCCAGGGTCAGAAGGAGCAGCACTGGGATTTGATCTCACAACCACTGGGTGCAGAGGCAGCAGCTCAACCAGCAAGTCACACCTTCCCCTACATTAGAACTACATAAGAGGTCACTGGTACACACGCTACACACCCAGTCTGCTAGTTTTAGCAGCTGGGCATGAAAGAACTAAGCTTTGCACTGCCATGGTTTTAAATTGCTAAGCTGGTGGCTATGCACTACCTCACACGGAGCAAAATTGGACACTTTCTTCTAAAGCAGGGGTGTCCAACCTGCGGCCCCGTGAAGGATTTTGTGAGACTCCGTTTGAGGGCAACGCCGTGTTTTCCTCTGCTGTCCCCGGGTGTTTACCGTCTTGCTGGCTCCCTCCTCAGTTTTGCTGCAGCGTTTGCGCATTTGTGCTGTCCCAGAAACATTTTTTTTCGGCCAATGCGGCCCAGGGAAGCCAAAAGGTTGGAAACCCGTGTTCTAAAGGAAGCAACACTGAAGTCATGTGTGCTCTCTCCTCACCCATACCTTCCCCCTGTCTATACTGACTAGAACAAATGTGAAGTTGGCATCCGCTTCTACTGAAGTGCTGCGAGACTGAAAACTCTCATTGTATGGGAAGCAAGCAAAATGAATCTCTAACACCATAGGTGCTTCAGTAGTTAAGAGGCTTTCAAGGCCTCAAGTAGTAAGGAAGTGGAGCACTGGCTCAGACCCAGGAGTAAAAACCTGAATAGAAGTGTCTGCTTCTGAAATAATGCTTTGTGGAATAAGTCCATGAATCTTCCTTATTTTGGAAGAGGCCGCAAGTAATGGCAAGGTCAACACTGCCTGAACTTGGCCAAATCCCCGCTGGCACATAGAGCTCTAGCTGTTTTGAGGATGTCAGAGCAGAAGACAGAGCTGCCGCCAAAGATGAATAAGACACAGCAGTGTAGCCAGAGGATTCCTTGTCTACGCCATGACTTTTTATTATCATGCTTTTCAAGTTCAAGTCTCAAGTGTATCCAAATTTGATATACCACTTATTAAGTATCTAAGCGGTGTACATGATTACAAAGCTAAAATTAATTTTAAAAATAGGGGTTCACAAGAATAGTAGGAAAGGGGGGAGAAGTACTGTAAGTGGGTAAGGAAAAAAGCATGTGTTGTATAGCACAGTTACTTACTGTAACAGGTGTTATCCAGCAGGCAGATATACTCTACATGTGGGTGACGTCACCGACGGAGCCCCCTAGCGGATGTTTTCGCAAGCAGACTTGCTTGAAGACCTTCAGGCTTGCGATTGGCCCACGCATGCACGCGTGCCCCTCCCGCCCTGCCTAGGGCATGCGTCTCCTCAGCATGTCCTCAGTTCAGATAGTAAGCAAAGAAGCCAACCACGGGGAGGTGGGTGGGTTGCGAGAATATCTGCCTGCTGTCCCTGGATAACACCTGTTACGGTAAGTAACTGTGCTTTATCCCAGGTCAAGCAGGCAGCATATTCTCTACATGTGGGAGACCTCCAAGCTAACCAGAAAAGGATGGAGGGAGAGTTGGCAATTCAGGAGCATAGATGTTGCAAAGCTGACTGGCCAAAGTGGCCGTCACGCCTGGAGAAAGCATCCAGACAGTAGTGAGAGGTGAACGTATGAACCGAGAACCAAGTGGCAGCCTTACAGATTTCCTCAATGGGAGTGGAGCGGAGGAAAGCAACAGACGCCGCCATCGCCCTGACCTTGTGGCTTGTGACTCGACCCGGCAGGGAGAGACCAGCCTGAGCATAACAGAAAGAAATACAAGCGGCCAACCAGTTAGAAATGGTCCGCTTAGAGACAGAGCGACCCAAGCGATTAGGATCGAAAGAGAGGAACAGCTGGGGAACCAAACGATGAGGAGCGGTGCACTTCAAGTAGAAGGCCAGCGCACGCTTACAATCAAGAGAATGCAGAGCCACTTCCCCAGGGTGAGAATGGGGCTTCGGAAAAAACACAAGAAGAACAATAGATTGGTTGATGTGAAAATCAGAAACAATCTTAGGCAAGAACTTAGGATGGGTTCGGAGAACCACCTTATCATGATGGAAGACAGTGAAAGGTGGGTCCGCAACTAAGGCTTGAAGTTCACTGACCCGACGGACAGAAGTGAGAGCAATAAGAAACACAACTTTCCAAGTAAGATACTTTAAGTGAGCCTGCGCTAGCGGCTCAAACGGCGGTTTCATCAATTGAGCAAGGACCACGTTAAAATCCCAAACCACCGGAGGAGGTTTAAGGGGCGGATGAACGTGGAAAAACGACGACTTAGAGGAGACATGATAGAAACCTTCAAGATCATGAAGGGCATAGAAAAAGTGGACAGAGACAGATTTTTCAAACTATGGGGAACCACAAGTACAAGGGGGCACTCAGAGAAATTGAAAGGGGAAAGGTTTAGAACAAACGCCAGGAAGTTCTTTTTCACCCAGAGGGTGGTGGATACATGGAACGCGCTGCCGGAGGATGTGATAAGCAGAAGCACGCTACAGGGCTTCAAAGAAGGACTGGACAGGTACCTGGAGGACAAAGGGATTGAGGAGTACAGATAGGAGTAGAGGTAAGGTTATAGGGATAGGATTGAGGTAATTTATAAAATTAGTCAGAGACCACTGTTCAGGCAGTGGGCCTGATGGGCCGCCGTGGGAGTGGACCGCTGGGCGAGATGGACCTCTGGTCTGACTCAGCGGAGGCGACGTCTTATGTTCTTAGTCCTTTCATGAAGCTGGAAACCACAGGATGAACAGAGATAGGCTTCCCGTCAATCGGCTGATGAAAAGCAGCAATGGCACTAAGGTGGACTCGAACCGAAGAGGACTGAAGTCCAGCGCCAGATAAGTGTAACAGATAATCCAGGACAGCAGACAAGGAGGCGGACAGAGGCTCCAGCTGCCGAGTAGCACAGCAGGAAGAAAAGCGGGTCCACTTCTGATGGTAACATTGGCGAGTGGACTCTTTCTGAGATGCCTCCAGGACATCCAGCACAGGCTTGGAGAACTGGAACGAGGGCATTAAGTCTCGAGGAACCAAGCTGTTAAATGCAGAGACTGAAGGTTGGGATGGAGCAGAGAACCCTGACCCTGCGTAAGCAGAGAAGGAAAAACAGGCAGAGGAAGAGGCTCCCTGGAACTGAGTTGCAACAGAAGGGAGAACCACGGCTGTCGGGGCCACCAAGGAACAATCAGAATCATGGTGGCACGCGAAGACTTGAGCTTGACGAGAGTCTTCAGAATCAGAGGGAATGGAGGGAACATATACAGGAACGCGTTCGTCCAATCCAGAAGGAAGGCATCCTCCTCGATCCTAAGAGGGGTGTAAACCCTGGAGTAGAAGCAGGGCAACTTGTGATTGAGGGAGGATGTGAACAGATCGACGTCCGGAGTCCCTCAACGAGCAAACACCTGACGCAGGGTTATGGAGTGGAGGGACCACTCGTGAGGCTGTAGCAGACGACTCAACTTGTCTGCCAGACAGTTCTGCTGGCCCTGAATGTAGACAGCTCAAATGAATATGTTGCGGCGGGTGGCCCAATCCCAGAGCTGCATCGCCTCCTGGCACAGGGACCTGGACCCCGTGCCCCCCTGTTTGTTGATATAATACATGGTGACCTGGTTGTCCTTGCGAACTAGCACCACCCGGTCGCGAAGTAGGTGACAAAAGGCTTTCAGAGCGAGGAAAATCGCTCGAAGCTTCAGAAGATTGATGTGACAAAGGCGGTCGGCACGGGACCAAAGACCCTGGGTGCGCAGACGGTCCAGATGAGTCCCCCAAGCATAAGTCGACGAGTCCGTCGTGAGGACCTTTTGCGGAGGAGGAGCATGAAACAGAAAACCTCTGGAGAGACTGGAAGAGAGCATCCACCAACGGAGAGACCTCCTCAACAAAGGAGTCATGACAATGAGTCGAGAGGGAGAATCCCGATCCTGGGTCCATTGGGACGCCAGCGTCCATTGAGGAATACGGAGGTGAAGTCTGGCAAAAGGAGTCACATGAACCAGGGAGGCCATGTGACCTAGAAGGACCATCATGAGCCGGCGCCGAGTGCAGATGGGTCACCAATCAGCACAAATGGATAAGGGCCTCCTGACGAGGCTGAGACAAGAAGGAGCAAAGTGAAACATGTCCAGGACCGCTCCGATGAACTCGACAGACTGGGAAGGAAAGAGGTGGGACTTGGGAAAGTTCACCTCGAAGCTGAGACTCTGAAGAAGCAAGATGGTCTGTCTCGTCGCTCGCAGGACTTCAGTGCGAGAGGACGCTTTGATCAACCAGTGGTCAAGGTAGGGAAGCACCTACAGGCCGCGGAGGCGCAGGGCCACAGCTACCACAACCAGACATTTCGTGAAAACCCTCGGAGAGGCCGCAGGGAAGAACACGATAGAGAAAAAGGACAGAAAAAGGAATACGGATGGGATTGTGCGCCTTAAGAAACCAGATGGGAACTATGTAGAATCGGACTCCGATAAAGCCGAACTACTAATTGAATACTTCTGCTCAGTCTTTACCTGCGAGGCGCCTGGATCCGGTCCACAGCTACAGACAAGGGAAAACTCGGAAGACCCGTTTTGAGATTTTGAGTTTACGTCCAGCAGCGTCTACTACGAACTTTCAAGGCTCAAAATGAACAAAGCCATGGGACCTGACAAACTGCATCCCAGGGTGCTTAGAGAGTTGAGTGATGTCCTAGCGGAACCGTTATCCGCGCTCTTCAATCTTTCCCTGAGTACAGGAAGAGTCCCATTGGACTGGAAAACAGCTAAGGTCATTCCACTCCACAAAAAGGGTTGCAGGACGGAGGCTGAAAACTACAGACCAATGAGTCTCACATCAATAGTGTGTAAAATTATGGAAACACTAATCAAACACAAATTAGATACGATCCTGAATGACGAGAATCTACGAGACCCCTATCAACATGGATTTACAAAGGGAAGGTCCTGCCAATTCAATCTGATCAGCTTCTTTGACTGGGTAACGAAAAAACTGGATATGGGGGAGTCCCTGGACGTCATGTACTTGGACTTCAGTAAGGCTTTTGATAGTGTCCCACACCGCAGGTTATTGAGCAAGATGAGTTCGATGGGATTAGGAGAAACGTTAACTGCATGGGTAAAAGACTGGCTCAGTGGTAGACTTCAGAGGGCGGTGGTGAACAGTACTCTCTCCAAAACGTCAGAAGTGATCAGTGGAGTGCCGCAGGGTTCGGTCTTGGGTCCGATCCTATTTAATATCTTCGTAAGGGACCTGGCTCAAGGGCTTCGAGAGAAAATTGCATTATTCGCCGATGACGCCAAACTATGCAACATAGCAGGCAAAAGCACAGTGCCCGACTGCATGACGCAGGACCTACTCTTACTGGAACATTGGTCCTCAACTTGGCAACTAAGTTTTAATGCCAAAAAGTGTAAGATCATGCACCTTGGCAACAGAAATCCATGCAGAACTTACACCCTAAATGGTGAGACCTTAGCAAGAACTACAGCAGAACGGGACTTGGGAGTAATCATTAGTGAAGACATGAAGGCTGCCAATCAAGTGGAGAAAGCTTCATTCAAGGCTAGACAAATGATGGGCTGTATCTGAAGAAGCTTCGACAGCCGGAAGACCGAAGTTATAATGCCATTGTACAGATCCATGGTGAGACCTCATCTGGAATATTGTGTACAATTCTGGAGACCGCATTATCAAAAAGATGTGCAGAGAATGGAGTCGGTTCAGCGAATGGCCATCAGGATGGTCTCAGGACTCAAGGATCTCCCGTATGAGGAAAGGCTGGGTAAGTTGCAGCTATACTCAGTTGAGGAGCGTTGAGAGAGGGAAGACATGATTGAGATGTTGAAAAATGTCAGGGGCCGTATTGAGGTAGAAGAGGATATCTTTTTTCTTAAAGAACCTATGGTGACAAGAGGACATTCATTGAAACTCAGGGGTGGGAGATTTCATAGTGACACCAGGAAGTACTTCTTCACCTAAAGAGTGGTTGATCATTGGAATAGTCTTCCACTGCAGGTAATTCAGGCCAGCAGCATGCTGAACTTTAAGAGAAAATGGGATAAGCATGTGGGATCACTTCAGGGAAGAATTTAGGGGGTGGGCAGACTTGTTGGCCCTTTTCTGCTGTCATCTTCTATGTTTCTATGATACTGGAGATGGAGATCCCCCACCTGGAATCTCAAAAACCGGCGAGAGGCCGGGTGTATCAGAATGTGCGTGTACGCCTCCTTGAGGTCCAGTGAGCACAGCCAGTCCCCCTCGTTCAAGAGGGGATACAACGTGGGAAGGGTGAGCATTCTGAATCTTTCCTGGACCAGAAACTTGTTCAGAGCGTGGAGGTCCAGGATCGGATGCAGATCCCCCATCTTCTTGGGCACCAGAAAGTACCGGAAATAAAATCCGGAGTTCCACTGTTCCGTGGGAACCTCCTCGACCGCCCGAAGGTGAAGAAGGGCCCGAGCTTCCTGCAGAAGGAGAGGAAGCTGAGACTGAGCGGAAGGAAATCCCCTTGGAGGTAGGTCCGGGGGTACGCGACTGAAGTGGAGGGAGTACCCCTCCCGGATGATAGACAGCACCCTACTGTCGGTGGTAAGACTTTCCCACTGGGTATAGAAATGTTGGAGACGACCCCCAATGTGGAAGGGGGAAGGCTCCAGGAGGAAGGGAGCCCGAAGGCTCAGACCGGAATTGTCAAAAGGACGGCCCGGGCCTTGCCGGGGCTGGCGGCTGGGTCTTAGGTTGACATTGCTGCTGCTGCAGGGGCTGTTTTGAAGGAGGCCTAGAGAAAGCAGGAGTGGATTTTTGTGGATACCTCCGGAGAGGAATTTTATATTGTCGAGCCGGAGGGGCCTTAGGTTTAAGTTTCACAGAGACGCAAAGTAGTATGCCGGAGCCTCAGAGTCCCATGAACGGGAGACCGACGAAGTTCGACTAAGACGCATAGGGGGCGTCGAAGAATGGCCTCGTGCCAAATGGACCAGGGAAGACCCCGGGGTCCGAGGAAATCACTGGGGATGCCTCGGAGAAGACGGGGTATAGGAAAAATCCCCAACCGGCTTCGAAACAGGCCCTTTAGAAGCCGGCAATCACCTCGAAGGGGAACAGACACTAGAGTCCAATTCGAGGACAAGCGTGTGTCTGGATGGTCTCGAGGTCGGTGACCTGCCCCGATAGGGCGGGGAAGACCAGGGCCGTTTAGAAGAGGCGAGCCTCGCCGCAGTAGCGGGTGAAAAACTGGTCCCCAGCCTGGACCCCCGAAAAGTCACCGGCGACTCAGGGGAGCAAGACTTGCTTGAGGGAATCCGACGAGTCTTACGGGTGAGGCCTCGAGAGACAAGGGGACGCTCAGGCTGGTCAGACCGCGACTGGGTCGAGACCGAGGTCAAAGGCATCGAAGTCGGGACTAGTTGGCTTACCACCGAGAAAAACTGTGTGGTAATAATAGCCTTAAGCATGTCCTTGAACATAGGCACCGAGACCGAAGGTAGGTGGGTCGGAGGTGCAGCAGTATGCTCCTTCGGGGGCGACCTCGAGGAAGAGTATTCCCTACATGAGGAGGCATGCTTAGATTGATGTCTCGAAGACGCCGACATGAGACTTCGAGATAGGTTCTTCGCTAGCATACCTGAGGAGGGAAGAGGAGACTTACCCAAGGCCGGAGCCTTCGAGGCCGACGGGGACTTCGAGGCCGAGCTCGAGGCCAGTCCCGCAAAATCCATGGGGCCAAAGAGTTGGAGAATCTTGGCCACCCTTCGACAAAGAGCCCGCGGTTGTAATGTCGCACAACGGGGACACGACTCAGCGCAGTGCTCTGTACCTAGGCCACGATGAAGATCAGTGATGGAGATAACTCGGTTGCACTTAGTACAGTTTTTAAATCTGGAACGAGGCCGGGACATAAGAAAAAGGAGGGCCGCGGCCCCATGAGGCCAGGCGGCCAGAGGAAGACCGCGAACAAATAAATACGAACTGAAAAAGTGAAAATTAAGAAAATTAAAGACGCGAGCACAGCGACTCAACAGAAACTAACCAAATAAGCTGCGGTGCAAGAGGGACAACGAGATTGCGCGAAGCAAGGGAGCAGTGCTTCTGGCTCCGCAGAAAACATTTAATTGAGGAGACGTATGCCATAGGCAGGGTGGGAGGGGCTCGCACGCATGCGCGGGCCGATCGCAAGCCTGAAGGTCTTCGAGCAAGTCTGCTTATGAAAACGTCTGCTAGGGAGCTCCGTCGGTGACATCACCCACATGTAGAGAATATGCTGCCTGCTTGTCCTGGGATAATATGATCTTTTACATGCAGTAATTCTTAGGGGTGGTGCGGGGACAAGATTTTATTTATTTAAAAGATTTCTTACCTGCTTATACGCGGCTTACAATACAATCATAATAAGACATACATAGAAATAACATACAATAAAGGCCATCTCCATACAATTAAATTCATTCATTTAAACACCTCCACAACAGAATAGTTTTCAGCATTTTCTTAAACTTTTGAATTTTCAAAAATGGGTGCACACATTTTTAGACAGATGCAACTATGTGTGGAGCAGCTGATAAATAAACTGGGTGCGCCTTGATATGGGTCCTAAAGTGATGGGTTAAAACTGGTTAAGTGGAAGGAGAGAGTAGTGGTAACTGGAGTTTGCAACAAGGAAAAGGATGCTCTCAGTGGAGTACTTGGGCCGGCTCTTTTTTAACATCTTTGTGAGTGATATTGCAGAAGGACTATATGGTAAGGTTTGTATTTTTGTGGCTGACACACCAGAGGGTGTGGATAATGAGGATGGGTCTCATAAAGCTTGAATAACGGTCTAAAAACTGACAACTAAGATTTAATGCTAAAAATAAAATGCAAGGTTGTGCACTTGGGCTGCAAAAATCCAAACAAATGGTATAGTATATGGGAGTGATCATGTCTGATGATTTTAAGGTGGCAAAATAGGTAGAAAAAGTGATGATGAAAGCCAGAAGGATGCTTGAGTACATAGAGAGTGGAACGGCAAGTAGGAAAAAAGTAAGGCCCCATTTAGAATACTGTGTGAAATTCGGGAGACCTTCAAAGACATATAAATAGGATCGAATCGTTCTAGAAATCTGGTCGGTGGTCTCTGTCATAAAGCATATGGGAAGATGACTTATAAACCTCAATATCTGGAAGAAAGGCTGGAGAGACTTAACTATCTCCTTGGCATTAATGTACAAGAGGTGAGTCTTTTTCGAATGAAGGAAAATTCCGGAGTCATCTGAGGAAAGACTTTTTTACAGAAAGGGTGGTAGATGCCTGGAAGAGTCTCTCGGTGGAGGAGACAAAGTGTCTGAATTCAAGACAGTATGGGACAGGCATGTGGGATCTTTTGAGAAGAGGATGAGATAATGGATGCTGCACATGGGCCGTAGGGTCTTTATCTGCCATCATCTTTCTCTTTCTTTTCTTGATACCATTGTCAAAGAGAATGCCTATATATACTTTGAAAACCTAGTAAATCCTGCAAAATACACACATACCTTACACCAATGTGGATAGGAAAAGCACAAAGGGCCTGATTCTGGAAACAGCATCCCAACTGTAGGGGGCAGTAAGCATCCTATTACTGTCTAATGGACCAATCGGGACGCATGTTTAAAAAAAAAAAATATATATATATATATATATATATCGGTGCCATGAAGGACGCCTACAATGTAGGCATCTGACTTATACCTAATGAGGTATCTAGGCATGCCTAAGGACATCTAAGGCTGGCACAGGTGTGACTTATGCCGGAAGTGGCCTTAGGGGCCATGAAGTAACCTCCGCTATAATGAAACTGTTTCCAACTTCATTGCCATTATTACGAACAGTAGGAGCGGTCAGGGACTGATAAGAAGCTATGAAGGTCCCTCTGATTGATTATCACTATTAGAGCACTTAGGTTGTGGGTCATAAGAACATAAGAAGTTGCCTCTGCTGGGTCAGACCAGGGGTCCATCGTGCCCAGCAGTTTGCTCCCGCGGCGGCCCATCAGGTCCAGGGTCTGAGCACTTGTCACTATAATTTATGCATTTTTGATTGTTTATGTGAGGAAGGCGACTATGAGATCAAGTACTGAGTGAGTGTGTGTATCCTGTGTTGGTTGAACACTTAGGTGGCCATAGGCATGCTTAGGCCTTCCATAGGCACAAGTCAGATGCCTTAAATGTAGTCCTGCAAAATGCTGGCCTATGTTTAAGGTGTCTGCCCAAAACATAGACACTATTCTGGACGTGGCACCTATCGGCGATTGACATGTGGTAGGCACCCGTTTTGCAGGCGCCATTTCCAGAATCAGGCCCTCCAATTAAATCGTTTCTATTACCTTGCTAGGCCTTGGAATGCTCCCATTAGATCATAGCTAAACACGGTTTGGTATTGTCATACTGTTTATGAAGTATTGCTTGATTTTGAATTAAACATATTATAAATTATATAAATGCCACAGAGCAGCTTTGGACAATATGTAGATATCACTGGGTTGAACCAGTTACTGAAAAAAATGATAGGTGATGCATCGGAAAGTGATATGTATTGAGGATTAAATATAGTTTAATCCTGTTTAGTTCAAGTTATTCAATTGTGTAGTTCGAGCCAGAGGGAGCTTTAAGCTTGTCTGATTGCAATTTGTTGGATGTGTGGCGATGCGGTGTGTTAGCTTGCAGGTACCCAAAAAAAAATGTTTTCAGTGGTTGGCCGTAGTATGTGGAAATCACTTTTTTCTTTTGGGGTTGAGGAATGCAAATGATTTATTCACTTTATAGAGAAAGCTGAAGATTAGATTATCTTACCCTGAGATGATTAGGGTGATAAAGTAGGATGGGATTGTGGGAGGGTTTAGCTTTGACGTGTACATTTTATTTTTCTTTATTGCTTTGTGATCTGCTTTGAAATCTTGTTAAAATGATGGGATATAAATATTTTAAACCCAACACACACACATTTTCCAGGGGTGGTGGCGAACACATTGTAGCATCAAGCTATGTTCCAGACATCGTCTGACCACTTCTCAAAGCAGAAGAAACAGAGACATTAAAAGCCCGTGCCTTCCCCCAGCTGCTCCTTCTGTTCTCCCTCTGTTTCTAATACAAAACTTGAACACATCTAAATTTAGAAGTCAAGTCAAAATATTATTGTACAGAGAAGAGAAATATTTCAAGGATGCTATTTAGTCTTGTAATATTCAAGTCTGAGGCTTCCCACACTTTTTCAAGTGTAAGAACTTAAAGGGAAGTGAAATGAACTCCAGAAGGAACCCATTGAGCTGCTATCACAACACCTAGTAGTATCAGGGGCACAGAATCAGAAAACAGACGCATTTCTACCTATCTACATTCAATTTACTCACCAAAGCCCAAAAGGAAAATGAAACAGGCAGAAAACCCAGAACAAAAGCAGGACAGGCAGGATAGCTGACATTTTTGGAAAGTTGCTAGCTTACCTGCTGAAGTCCTAGTGCCACAAAACCACCACATATGACAATGTATTGCAATCATAAAATACATAAATAACACCTAAAATTGAACAAATGAAAAACTGGGGGGGTTATAAATAAAGCAGGAGCAGAGTGAGCAGAAGTGAGTTAGTGATGCTGCAAGCTCTTTCAGTTAATTGATTTGATTTTAATATTTAATATACCACTATAAACCAAAGTGCTATAGGGTTTGCAATTCTAAAAACAGCTCCTGATTTGGTCTAGTTCCAAAATGAAAGAAATATTATGTTTGGGGTGGAAGGACAAGCAGAAGAAATAGGAAGAATTTACTCAGTCAGTCCAAACTGTGGGTTGGGACCCCTAATGGTGTCATGGCCTGGGTGGGATCACCATAGGTGCATCATTATTCTGCACCTCCAGGGGAGAGGGTGGCAGCAGTCATGAAAAGATCAACAAGCACTGTTTTAAAGCAATACTTCTCAACCCTCTTCTGGAGGGCATAATGAATATACTTTAGAGAGATCTGCATAGAACAGATCTCTGCTACATGCATATTTAAAAACATAGAAACATGATAGCAGATAAAGGCCAAATGGCCCATCTAGTCTGCCCTTATCTCTTTCTCTCTCCAAGAGATCCCACGTGCCTATCCCAAGCTTTCTTAAATTCAGACACAGTCTCTGTCTCCACCACCTCTTCCAGGAGACTGTTCCACGCATCTACCACCCTTTCTGTAAAAAAGTATTTCCTCAGATTCTTCCAGCCTATTATCTCTTAACTTCATCCTATGCCCTCTCATTGCAGAGTTTCCTTTCAAATGAAAGAGACTCAACTCATGTGCATTTACGCCACTTAGGTATTTAAACTCCTCTATCATATCTCCCCTCTCCCATCTTTCCTCCAAAGTATACAGATTGAGATCTTTGAGTCTGTCCCTATGCGCCTTATGATGAAGACCACATACCATTTTAGTAGCCTTCCTCAGGACCGACTTCATCCTTTTTATATCTTTTTGAAGATGTGGCCTCCACAATTGTACACAATATTCTAAATGAGGTCTCACCAGTCTTATACAGAGGCATCAATACCTCCTTTTTCCTACTGGTCATATCTCTCCCTACGCAACCTAGCATCCTTCAAGCTCTCGCCAACACCTTTTCAACCTGTTTGGCCACCTTAAGATCATCACATATAATCACACCCAAGTCCTGCTCTTCGGTCGTGCACATAAGTTCTTCACCCCCTAAACTGTCCCATTCCCCATTATAGTAATCCTGAAATCCTGACTATCCATTTGTGCATCCAAAAGAGGGTTGAGAAGAACTCCTTTAAAGGATCAAAGTGGGGTGCATACTATAGAAGTCACATAGTAGTGGCGAAGTTGCAGTCTTCCAGGGTAAGTCCCTTCTATCTGTACCCTTCTCCCCCACTGCCAACTCCAGACTCTGTCCCTTCTATCCTGCTGCGATGTATGCCTGGAACAGACTTCTTGAGTCATTACGTCAAGCTCCCTCTCTAGCACGATTTAAATGCAAGCTAAAAGCTCACTTTTTCGAGGCTCCTTTTAACACCTAACATCCACTCACCATCTTATCATTCTCTGTCTGAGAAACTCCCCAACCCCTATATGTTCCTGTATGTCTAAATTAGATTGTAAGCTCTTTTGAGCAGGGACCATCTATTACATGTTAAATGCACATGTACAGCACTGTGTACGTCTTTCAGCACTTTAGAAATATATGCAAATTTTTTTCATACATATTCATTGAGGATATCCTGAAAACCTGACTGGCAAGGGTGGATTCCAGGAGTTGAGAAACGCTGCTCTGCACTGTCCTCTCTTTAGGCTTTTCTAGAGATTGAGAGAGCTCTCGATTTCCATTCATATGGTACCTAACAAAGGGATCCTATTTTCAAAAAAATATATGGATTACCAGTCACAGAATGTAAGAATTTTTTCATCTACATGTTGATTTGATTTTTTGTTTTTTATTTGACCTGCTTTTTATAGGACAATAAAAGAAAACCATTTCACATTTCATAAGATTGAGCTGGAGCCCAGGAGCATCTAACCAGGCAGAAATCAAGTCTAGGCTATTATTCAAGTCAGTAATAACCAATGTATTCTGAGCAGGGACAAAAAAGCTAAAATTGCATGTAATTTGCATATGCAAAAACTAAGAAAACATTGAAACTCCACAGTTCCCAAGAAAGGGACTTAGGGGTAATAGTGGACATGACAATGAAACCATCGGCACAATGCGCAGTGGCTGCTAAGAAAGCAAATAGAAGGGTATTACAAGCAGAACGTTGTATCGGGCGATGGTGCGCCCGCATCTGGAGTACTGCGTCCAATATTGGTCGCCGTACCTAAAGAAGGATATGGCGATACTCAAGAGGGATCAGAAGAGAGCGACGCGTTTGATAAAAGGTATGGAAAACCTTTCATACGCTGAAAGATTAGAGAGACTGGGGCTTTTTTCGCTGGAGAAGCGGAGACTTAGGGATATGATAGAGACTTATAAGATCACGAAGGGCATAGAGAAAGTGGAGAGGGACAGATTCTTCAAACTGTCGATATCTACAAAAACGAGAGGACATTTTGAAAAATTAAAAGGGGTCAGATTCAGAACCAATGCTAGGAAGTTCTTCTTCACCTAATAGGTGGTGGACACCTGGAACGCGCTTCCAGAGGGAGTGATAGGACATGGTACGGTATTGGAGTTCAAGAAGGGTTTGGACAATTTTCTGAAGAAAAAGGGGATAGAAGGGTATAGATAGAGGGCTAGTATACAGGTCCTGACCTGATGGGCCGCCGCATGAGCAGACTGCTGGGCATGATGGACCTCAGGTCTGACCCAGCAGAGGCACGGCTTATGTTCTTATGATGTGTGTAGATGAACAAGAGCCTTTCCGGGAAACATTTGGTTCTTCAAATAAGAGTGCGGCCAATCTAAGCCAGTCAAAGCAAACAAGAAAGCCCGACAGCCATACAAACACCAAGAATCCTCAGTGCACACTTTTACATTTAATGCATAGAATCTGTTTTGCTACTTGGGATCTATCAAGGTGCTTGGGTCCTGGGTTGGCCACTGTTAGAAGCAGGATACTGGGCTTGATGGACCATCGATCTGTCTTAGGATGGCAATTCTTATGTTCTTATATCATGTTTATGCCAAGTTCACTACAAAAAATATCACTGTGCTGTCTAATCATTCCCACATCTTCATGTGGCACAATGCTACAAGAGGACTTTAGAAAAAGAGGCAGAAGTGGTGGTCAAGAAACTTACCTATTGTCATTCATCTGTGTGTATCGGGGCTGTGGGTCAGGATCTTGGTCATTGACATCATAGCTAGCATTAGGGTCCTGGAAGGGGAAGGAACGAAAAGAGAAGTAGAAATGCAATCTTTTCAGTAGTGGTTCAAGGGGACTTACATTCAAGTACTCTAGGTATTTCCTAGTCCCCAGAGGGCTTACTGTCTAAAGCAGGGGTGTCAAAATCCCTCCTCGAGGGCCGCAATCCAGTCGGGTTTTCAGGATTTCCCCAATGAATATGCATGAGATCTATTAGCATGCACTGCTTTCAATGTATATTCATTGGGGAAATCCTGAAAACCCGACTGGATTGCGGCCCTCGAGGAGGGACTTTGACACCCCTGGTCTAAAGGGTCCTTTTACTAAGACATGCTAAAAATGGCTTACTGCAGACTTACAGTAACTTCCCTGTTTGCATGCTTAATTGTATGTAAAACTAGAGAATAATATGGAGGGCAGAATTTGTCCCTGCGGGAAACCATTCTTTAGCATCTATCTCAACCTCAGTCCTTCTACATCAGCATTCTTGGTTGAGGGTCAGTGGGTGTGCCTAGTCATACTCAGATTCTTCTCTCTCTCTTTAAAAGAATGACATGGGGATGGATTCCCCGTGTCATTCTCTAGCTGTAAACTATTTTTCCAATATTTTTTTTGAGGGATTGTGCTAAGGGTGGAAAGTGGACGTGGAAGCTCTAATCAGTTGGTGTGTTCACATTACCCTTTGCTAACTGGTTAATGTTTTTGCAAGTCCCATATGCTAATTTGCTTGCAAAATAAAATAGAAAAAAGCCCTATTTCACTGCTTTGGGAAAAATTAGCTTAGCACGTGGGATGTCCCACATTAAGACATGCCAAGCCTATGTTTGTGCTTTAGACAATGACGGGTTACATGACGTCAAATATCAAAAGGAGGTAAAGAGATTTGAATTTCTGGCTGCTCTAGTTCTCAGTTCTAACCATTAGGGCTACTCCGCCAGGCCACTAATAATGGGAATACAGAACAGACAAGATCAGAGTGAACTGGTCAAAAGGAGTACACTAGCAGTATGCTGGGGGGGGGGAGAGAAGGTGGAGCCACTGTGCATTTTTGGTGAGTGGGGACGGGAGACACTTCTTTCATGGACTTAAACATTAAAGTTATAGTAAATGCTAAACTTGCACATCTAACATATACAAGTTGAAATGCTTAAAATGACCCCATGACATGAATGGACAGCTTTACACATCCCCATAAAAATGCATAATGCCTTTTAAAAGGGGTTTGTTTGAGATATATTTTTTTTTTTGCTGCAGAATTATGCACGGCTAAGGGGGGAAAAAGGCACAAAGTTTCTCGATAGCAAATCCTAAATTGCAGAGAACTTTAGTTTTAGCAGCACACTGACCCTCTCCCCCTCACTATAACCTCGAGATTAGATTGAAACGAGTCCAGATTTCCCACCCATTAAAATCTGTGACCGAAGATTGATCCCAAGTCAAGAAAGGCAGGGAGGATGAAGGCCCAAGCAAGATCTATGGAAGCGATTAACACAGAATAAATACTGCACATGCATTTTGTATATGAAGACATATAGTTATGGTCAGGCTCTGCTGTGGAAATCAGTCTTATTTAAGTGACACTCTAATATTAGGAACATGAGGGAGCAGTCAGACGGATAGCAATGGGTGTCTGACAGAGGCACTTGCAGCTTTTTAAGAGCGTTCGATAACCTTCAAATGCCGTCTCCAGTCATGCTGTCATTTTGCTTACGTAATTCCCTTGCAGATCGGGATGGTTCTGTTCAATCCCATCATCCAAGATGGAGACCACGATGTCCTTGCCCGTGTAGCCCTGCTCCCAGGCCTTTTTGATATTCAGGTCACGATGGTTCACATCATTCTGAAGAACACAAACAGAACGGATTCATTTCCCCCCCAACTGTCTCCAAGAAAAGCCTTCACATGGCAATAAAAACAAACTTTTTCTGTGCGACTTACAGCATCGCAAAGCATTTTCCTGCACCAGTGATCAGACAGTCCGACAAAATCATCATTAGAAAAATCATTTGCTTCTTGAAAGAGCTGAATAGTGTAACATAGTTAAAAAGTGAACAAATTAAGTTACTATTTGAGACTTGTACGTCAAGGGAAGGTGTGTGGCTCTTGCTCTCAATGCCCATCACTGACCAGGTTAAAAAGTAACAACAGTAAGGCTTTGTTTCTGATTCTGTGTCTGTGCCACGAAAACACTTTTTAAAGCTCAGGTGTGGATATGCATGATAGACTCTTTACCAAGCGGAGAAGAAATGATGCAGGGACCTGGGAAGGGAACCCACCCCACCCCCATCCAATGCTGCTGAAGCTCTAACCTGTTCTGAGCACTTTGGGGACAGCGGGGTAAAAAACCAGATCAGATCAGATCCCTTGAAGGAGTCCTCAGCGTTAGAAAAGCAATAAAAACAGACCTCTTCACCTAAACCCCAACAGACTACAAAGAAATGCAAATTGGTACCAGAGCCAGTATGTGTCATGGAAGGAAAACTTACTACATTGTAAAATCTTGCACTGCAACTGTGGCAAATCTAACCTGTAAACTGTCCATATGTGTCAAATTAGGATAAAAACTTTACATCATAATCCGGAAACTGTATATCAGACCCCCTAGTATGTGCCAAGTTAAGATTGTAATCTTGTACTGAAATTAAGTATGTTTAACCTGTAACTTGTTCTGAGCTCTTTGGGGACAACGGGATAAATAAATAAATAGTTTATAGCCGATTTGTATGACTGTCACTGCCATTATATGGAAATCTCTCTCATGCATATTCATTAGGGCTAGCCTGGGGGTCCTCCAGGACAGGGTTGGGAACCTTAGGTTTGATACCTGCTGCTCCGTAATGTGGCAGGGCCTGTAAGTCAGTTATCATCATCGCAAACTTATACCAATTTAACGAGAGAAAAAAAAAAGCTTTTGCTTTATTTTGGAAACTTGAAAGACTTAGGAATTATTTTAGAGAATATCATTTTTGATTATTGGTGTAATCTTTGTTCCTATCTGTTGTAGGCTACTGTAATGACTATCCAAAATCAGTTTTGAAGAAATAACAAATATTACAAAATACTTTCTTTATCAAAGGTGATTAAACTGCACTGACTCCCAATTGAAGCTAGAATTGGTTTTAAATTCTACTATTTATTATTTAAGATCTGTCTTAGCGAAGTGGCAGATTTAATTCTGAACTTTCTTTTTGGGTTCCCGACAGTTAAGAGAGAATAAAGAATTAAAAAAAAAAAAAAAAAGTAGTTCAAAAATATTGCAAAACCATCTTTATATATCATAACACAGTTCACAATGCTTTATAAACATAACAATATTATAAAACATTTCAAATTCAGTTTCTCAATAAGTCTTTAATTCCCTTTCAAAGACTCTATCATTTAAATATCACTTTAATATGACTTGGGCAGTTCTTTCCACAATTTTACTGCTTGATATGCAAAAATTGAATTAAATAATTTAAAATATTTTTCATTTTACATCTTACAACTGTATCATAAAATAACATTTAAACTTAAACAATATCACTTGATTCTCTATCAATTTAACTTAAATCATAATATTTAAACCCTCCCTCCCAACCCTACTAATTCATATGTAGTACATACATCATATAATATATTATATATTCTGTCCTATTAATCTAATCATTTAATATCAAATCAGAAATCCCACCTCTCATACTTTGCAATTATACCTATTCCATACACAGCACTGTACAATAGTGATATATATTGAAGGACAAGGACCTACTACAGTTTTCAGTGAAGTTTGCTGTTTATGTGGACTCCAGCCGCTGAATGTTAGTTGAAAGGGTCCTGTTGAAACCAGCATCTATCTAAGGCTCTTACTGTTTCCTAATACTTGTAAGATTTTTCATTTAAAATTACGCTGATAGAAAATACGATTTTGTTTGGTACTGCAATGAGAGCTTGAAGTCAAATTTCATCAAATAACAATAAACTTTTATTTATATTGACTGGAGTAGCAGTACAGCAAATTACACATAATTGGAAAAATTATGACAGATTGAACTATAATTTTTGGTGGAACTCAGTTTGCCATATATATAAGATGGAGCGTACATTTGCAACACAAAAAGGATATATGGATAAGTTCAAGAAGATTTGGGGACCATTAACAGATTTTTGCAATGACTGATTTTAATTTTTTCCCATAATAAGATAATGGTTAAAGAAGGGAGGGAGGGAAGGGGTAAAGAATTTATTCTCTTTATTATACATTATAAAAAATATATCATAATGAATGAATGATAGTCCTATGAGAAATTAATGTGATAAAGGGAGGGAAAAGGGTTCATAATTAAATAATAATTGATAAAATCATTACAATATATATGTTATGTAAATTTATAAGAAAAATAATATAAAATATGGTTTATATAAAATACATTATAGAGATATCAAGTGTATTGTTAAGATAAATGTATGGAAAATTTATAACACTTGTTGATATGTGAAAAAATCAATAAAAAACTTAAAACAAAAAAAAAAAAAAAAAGAAAATACCGATACTAATAATTAAAACTAAAATGCTGGGCTAGAAACAGCTTCCAACAGAATGATTTAAAAAACCCAAACAACACACAAAAACAAAATCAGCAAGCAAAGACAAAGGCACATGGCATTTCAGCGTTTTCATCTTTTTGTATTATTTCAGAATTTTTGGGGCACAGGAGAAGCAGGGTAGGTGGCTTGTGGTTATTACATTCTTGACATTTCGCCTTTCTGTGATACTACCAAAGCAATTGACATATTATACAGTATAACCCCATAATAACGGACTTCAAGGGACCTGGAAAAACAGTTGCTTTTTTTAAAAACTTTATTTAGGGCAACTTGAAACAACATAAATCGTTGAACAACAGTCACTGCACAAGCATATCAGCAACATTAATAACAAAACTCAGCAAAATATTGGTATGGCACGAAATGATTGCAAACGAGAACACTGTACTGGAAAGAAAAATACTGTCATTTCTTTTTCTGGGCTGCATTTTGATACTATATCACCGGCATGCCACATGCCTTGTAGGCGGAGCCTGAATGTCGGTTATAGCCGAATAAGACTACAGCTAAAAGCGGCTCTGGGGACTAAAATAGTTGTCCGTTATATCCGAAAGATCGTTATATGCGAGTCCGCTATATCCGATGACTTTCTGTATGTTTATAATGGCACTCGGCCGGGACCAGCGGACCTCGTCCGCTATATGCGAGGTTCCGTTATAAGCAAGTCCGGTATAACGGGATTATACTGTAGTATATATAGGTACATTCTCTGTTCTTAGTGGGTTCACAGTGGGAATTGAAACCAGTCCCCCCCACCCAGCACACACACTTTTCAGCACACTTTATTATTGTACACCGCTTAGAAATATTTTAAATAAACTTGGATTAGGCTACTTCTCCACAAGAAGATCCTGTAGAAGCCGTTATCTAAGGGAAGATTTGGGGACCTGAATGAGCAAAGTGTGCGCGAATTGCTGTTCAATGCTTGTGACCTCCAGAAGCAAATGGATAATGTTTATTAAAGTTAACCAAGTACACAAAACAAATGGTAAAACCAGAGCATCCTAAATTTGAACTGCCCACCTACGTTCCCTCTGAGCAGAGCACATAAGTGATCGTTCCAACTTTCAAACCAAGTACCGTGTTTGTGATGATTTTTTGCACTATATATAGAAATGCACTGCTAATCCTGGGATCAAAAATTGTTGGTTTTAGAACTGCTGCCCACTCCCCCAATCAGCCTTTCTCCTTTCATGAAAAGAAGCTTCAGAAGGTCCACAAAGAAAGGGTGGAGTGGTACTAAATGGAGAGATACCAGATCACCA
The DNA here is from genome assembly GCF_902459505.1 of Geotrypetes seraphini. NCBI lineage: Eukaryota > Metazoa > Chordata > Amphibia > Gymnophiona > Dermophiidae > Geotrypetes > Geotrypetes seraphini. The sequence goes on from NC_047097.1 coordinate 32,616,228, forward strand.
GGAGGGGGAGAGAGATGCCAAACCATACGTGCCCATTTTGGGCTCAGGCATCTGACACTACCCAAAACCTTATTTTCTCTCTTACTTATGCAATTCCCAAATCAAAATCTGGAAAGAAAATTAACAATTGCACAATGTTGAAAAAGGTGGGAAGTCAGTGAAGCTTGAATTCTATGCTTCAAGAATAGTCTGAAATTTGGCAGGTAAGATTTAATGCTAACAAACAGAAGATCATGCATTTGGGCTGCAAAAACCCAAGGGAACGATACAGTTTAGGCGGTGAAGAACTTTTGTGCTTGAAAGAGAATGGTGTGAGAGTAAGTGATGATCTTAAGGTGGCCAAACAGGTTGAAAAGGCAACAGCAAAAGAGGAAGAGGTACGGACAGTAGGAAAAAGGTGGTATTGATGCCCCTGTATTTAGGTTCAAACAATTTTTATTGATGCAAACAACAGCAAGTACAACGCCAGGGCACCCCACGGGTGCACAGTACAAACAAGGATGCATCATATACAGAAGAAAAGAAACAGCAACCAAACTCCCCCTCCACCTACTCTACATAGGGCGAACGAGATTAATGAGGCGGAAAGGCATTCCGAGGCCCTGGATTCTTATGATCCCCGAAGATGCCACACCACCCCTTCCCCCCACCTATGCCCACTGATCCCATCCATAACTAAGTGCCAGAACCTTTCAATACCCCGCACCTCCCCTCCCCAATCCCCCCTCCCCCCCAATGGTACTTTCCACCCCGCCCCACCAGTACTCACCAGTACTCTCCCAGCCCAACTAACTGAGCGCCCAGATTAGGACACCATCTTAAGACCACACTGCAGCCCTTTGGATGTAAAGCTTGTAGATATGGCTCTCAGATATTCAAGAACAACATCTTTCGCTTCCTAGCCCCTCCGGCATCTCGCGCCTCCCAGATGGCCAACTGATGCAACTGGTTCCACCAATGCCAAAACGCCGGAGGGTCAGGGACTGTCCAGCACTGAAGAATACATTTCCTACACAGAGCCCAACGCCCCCTGGGCAAATGACCAAAAGCCCCTGGCAAATCCAAAACAAAGTGGGCCGGGGTACTGCACAAGGCTCATGCCCCTGTATTAAAAAAAAAAAAAACCCTAATAAATAAAGACACTGGTGAGACCTCATTTAGAATATTGTGAGCAATTCTGGAGACCGCACCTTCAAAAGATAAACAGAATGGAGACAGTCCAGAGGAAGGCAACTAAAAGGGTTAGTGGTCATAAAAGATTTAGGAGGAAAGGCAGGAGAAGGCAGATATGACAGAGATGTGTAACTATCTAAGTGGCATAAATGTGCATGAGACAAGTCTCCTTCATTTGAAAAGAAGCTCCAGAATGAGAGGTTTAGAATGAAGTTAAGAGGCGATAGGCTCAGGAGTAATCTGAGGAAATACGTTTTTACAGAAAAGGTGACAGATGCATGGAATAGTCTTCCAGTAGAGGTGGTGGAGTCAAAAACTGTCTGAATTTAAGAAAGCGTGGGTCAGGCACGTGGTATCTCTTAGGGAGAGGAGATAGTGGATACTCCGGATGGGCAGACTGGATGGGTCACTTGGCCTTTATCGGTCATTATCTTTTGAGTTTATAGGAACAAAACTTTGGAATGATCTTCCAACTGCACTAGGAAAAGTTTCTTATTATATCTTTAGAAAATTGTTTTAAAAACTTTTAATTTTTTCATTGATTGTTAAATGAATAATTTTGTTTGGACACAAGTATTTTTTCAAATTGTTATTATCCACCTCGAATCTACTATGAGAATACTGTGGATTATAAATAAATAAGACTAGAATAGAATAATGTTTTCCTATGTTTCTATAGCCAAGAAAGAGCAGTTAATGGCTTTGCTGATTGCACCTATAGGCTCAATACGTGCTAGCAATCATAGACTTTCCTCCTGAGCTCCTGAGGGTGGTTTTCTACATTGGCTTTTCACAGCAGCAAAAAAACGAAGGCCGAGTCTAATCATCATCAAGCAGATAGAAGCAAACCTGACTAAACTTTTTCCAGCCTGAAATAAGAACCCACCTCTGTACAGCACCGAATATAATTTTATCTGATCCTTAGGAGTCCAAACTGCTGATGCATGCATGAGAGTTTTTAAAAATGGTCATAATTCTGTGGCCATGAGAATACATATGAACACTACAGGCGTATTCAAACGCTAAAGCCAATAGCACTGTTCACAAATCTTGACTAAATGTGGCCTTGTATGATGTTACTGGGGGAACAACAGTCTGTTGTTTGCTTTGGTCTTGGGAAAACACTGCGAAGCCTTAAAGATGGGAAAAGAGTTACAGCAGCCACATAACTGCCCAGCCTGCGTCATCATGAGCACACGGACAGACTGGCTGTCATTTAACCATCCTCTGAAGAGATCATGGCAACACATTGTATTATCATTTTACAAAGCATCACTGGATTAAAGAGGGTACTTTTATTTATTTTAATTTCTTATGTATTGCCTGTAAGCCAGAAAGCTACCAAAGCTGTGTACTTTCAGGTACAGGAGGTAATTTTTTGGCCCTATAAAACTCACTATTAAGTTTGTACTTGAGGAAGTAGAAAGTAAAATGACTTGCCTAAGACCAAAGGAGCCGCAGTGGCATTTGAACAGGGCTCTTCTGCTGTTGTGCTAACCATTAGGCTTAGGCATCTGAGCCAATCAAGGCCTTACACCAAGGAGGGGAAGGGCCGCCATTTTGGATCTGTGGGTCTCAGAGCTGGAGGGACCAAGCCTTCTTCTTGCTCTCTTCAAACAAAGGTACTGAGGAGAGATCGAGGGGTGGGGGAGCATCCAGTGGCAGAAGGGAGTGGACATTCCTCCTGCCTTTTTGAGTGAGGGGGAGGGAATGGTTTTGAGGGGTGGCACCGGGCATATGCCTCCATTGGCAGGAAGGAGTGGGCATCCCTTCTGACAATTTTTTCTCATGCGGGTCGGCATGGCCAAAGTGAGTGGGCATCCCTCCTGCCAATTTTTGCTGGTGAAAGAGGGTCAGTTCCCGGTGCGTCAGAGGGATGTCAGGGAGGGCCATCATCAGTTGGGAGGGGTAGGCTTTTTTTCTTTTTTTTTTTTAATGGGGCAGATATTGCGCGTGTGTAACACACACAGCAGCTGGATTTAGTGGCAATCACAGAGACATGGTTCACGGAGAATGGTTTACTCAAAAACACAGGAATTCTTATATTTGAATCGTACATCTGCCCTTTTATGTCACTTTTGGAACGTATTTCTCTTTTGAAAATGAGGCCCATAGTAAAGTAGAAAATGTACAGAGAAAGGCAGCCAAAGCGGATAGAATGATACCCCTATGAGGAAAGGCTAAAGGGGCCAAGGCTTTTCAGCTTGGAGAAGAGACGGTTAAGTGGCAATATGACAGATGTCCAAAAAATAGTAAGTGGAGTGGAATGGGTAGACATGAATTGCTTGCTTCAAAAAAGTACAAGAACTAGGGAACACAGAATGAAGTTACTAAGTAGTCCCTTTAGGACAAACTTCACTCAACCTGTAATTAAGCTCTGCAATGAAAAGTGGTTAGCAGAGCAAGATTTTAAAAAGGTCAGGGCAAGTTCCCGGAAGAAAAGTCCATAAACAGTTATTAACCATCCACTACTGATTCCTGGGATAAGCAGCATAATATCTATTTTACTTGCGACCTAGATTGACCACGGTTAGAAACCGGATACTGGGCTTGATGGTTCTTCGGTCTGTCCCAGTATGACAATGTTTATGTACTTATATAAGAAAAAATACTGCAAATCATTCTACTCACAATATACCACTGCTGGGGAAATTTGGGATCAACTGGTTCTGAATAAATGTCTCTCTTCTTTCTTCGCTTTGATATTTGCTGTTCCAGCCAGTGCACCTGGAAAAACACAAAAATGAGAGTAGAGGTTGCTTTAGTTAGAGGGGTTTTAATCAACCATATAATTATCTCCATTGCATCAGCTCTTTCTTTGTATAAATGGATGGAGAATGATCTTCTTTGGAATTGGCAAAAATCTGAACCGTTTTAGGTTAAAAGAGAACTGTGTAATCTGGCCCCCCTCCCTAAACCTTTACCTGGTTAGAATACAGATTTAAATTTTGGGCACAATCTTAGATTCTGAGTTGAGTATGCCAGCCAGATCAATCATTTGATGAAAGTATCAATGTGGCAGTTACATAATGTTCACAATTTGCAAATTGATGCGACACATGAGAACTTGGTTATTGTGATTTATGTGCTAAATACGAAGTGCTTTAGATCAATGTTTCTCAACTTTTTCAAGCCAAGTACCCCCTAAGCCTAACAAGTACCCCCGCCCAAGCTCCGCCCCAGACCCCACCCCATAATACTACTAATTGTAAAGCAATTTCTTCCATCCATTTTTCATATACATACAACATAATCTTATTAATACATAATGGTAACCACAAAATTAAAAACAAAACAAAGCAGACTGTACGCAGAGAAAATGTTAATTATAATTTATATTCAGGGGGGTTTCAAAGAGGTCAAGGTAGATGACTTTAAAATATGCAATCAGAAACAACTATAGAAAAATAGACAAATATAGAGCAAAATATAGACAGCAGATATAAAGTCACAAAACTGACATATTTTGATCACTAAATTGAAAATAAAATTATTTCTCCTACCTTTGTTGTCTGGTGATTTCAAGAGGACTCTGGTTCCATTTCCTTCTGACTGTGCATCCAATATTTCTTTCTTTCTGCCTCCTGTATGCTTCCTCTCCTCCGGACCCCATTCCCTTCCCCAGTCAACATCTCTCTCTCTCTCTCTCTCTCTCTGTGTCCCTCCACGAGTCTAACTTTTCTTCCTCTCTCCTCCACCACTATTGGCAACATGTCTCCCTCTCTCTCTCTCTCTCACTGTCCATCTGTCTTGAAAAATCCAGGTATCTCTCCCACCTACTCTACTGCCACATCCAACATTTCTCCCTCTCTCATCCCCCGGATCATGTGCAGTATTTTTTACCTCTGCCCACCAGCCCCATGCCCATTTCTCCTTCTAATACCCCTTTCCAGCACAATGCCATATTGTCCAACATTCCTCCCCCTTGCATCCCCTTCAGTCTGTCATTCTGTTCCCTCTCCACCACCATATCCAACATTTCTCCTCTCATCCTTCTCTCCCCATGCATCTCTACCTCTCTCCTCTTTCTCTCTATGCCAAATATTCCTCATTCATCCTTTTCTCTCACTCACTCACTGATGCCCAACAATTCTCCCTTTCTATTCCCTCCCTCATGTCCCAAGTTAGTGCCCCCTTCCTCCTTCCCTTCTGTGTCCCACGTTCATGCCCCTTCCCTTCCTTCTATGTCAAGTTTGTGTCCCCTCCCAGTGTTCCAAAATTAAGTTGCACGCTGGGAATCCCTACATAGCCCCCCGCCTGAAGCTGACCTGACCCATCCACAGAAGCCGATCACTGCCTCCCCCACCCGTATCCCCTCTCCTGAAGCCGACCGGACCACAGAAGCCGATCCCTGCCTGCTCCGCCCACACTCCCCGTTCTCCCGAAGTTGACCCATCCACAGAAACCGATTCCTGCCTGCCCGCACCTCCCCTGCCCCAAAGCCAACCCTGTTACTTTGTTGGAGCCAGACTCGCTCCATCCTCCCCAGCAGCAACTCCATGCAGGGACGAAGCGGCACGTGCAGCGATTCACATGCTGCACGTGGCTGGCCCAAAAGCTTTCCCTCTGACGTCAATTCTGTCGTTGGAGAGAAGGTTCTGGGTCAGCCACGCAGCATGTGAGTCGCTTTCTGTGTTCCTTCATGAAGTACTAATGGGGGAGGAGGGAGCCAGTCCGGCTCCAAAGAAGTAACAGGGTCAGATTCAAGGGTGGGGGGTGGAGTGGCGGCCAAGTGGGCAGGGATCCCCAGCAGCGGCTTCAGCAGTGGGGGCAGGCAGGGAGGGATCCCTGGTGGCAGTAGCGGCCAGGCTACATACCCCCAACAACTGGCCCACATACCGCGTGTTGAGAAACACTGCATTAGATAACTGTAATGCGCTACACTATGACAGTGTGGCCTGAAAAATAAAGCCAACTTTTTAGGCTTCAGTTCATTCAGAATATGGCCATCCAGGTTCTCAAGGGTCTGAAGCTGTCTGATCTTATTTCCTCATCTTAAATTTTCAGCACTGGTTGCCCACTGACCAATGAATCAAGTTGAAACTAGTGACTGATTTTCCATACTTTTAATAAATTGGCACTTTTTATCTAAAAGATTAAGTAGATCCAATGTTCTGATTAGGCAGAAGATATCATCTCAAGATATTCTTTCTGCCTCCTTCACTCAAGTTGTGGCTCTCCTAATTTACTCTCAGGCTTTTTGTATGCCACCTCCATTTCTGGTCTCGGTTAGGGCACAGGTCTTTGACCTGGGGGCCACCACGTGAGCGGACTGCTTGGCACGATGGACCACTGATCTGAGCCAGCAGCGGCAATTCTTATGTTCATGGGAAGGGTCAATATATAGTGAGATTTCGATTCAGCAGGGCAGGCTGCAAATCAAGCCTGGCTGTGTTCAATCAGTTGAATCTAATTATCAACTAAAATTAGTCAAGTCAGTTGACTAAGGGGGCAGTTAGTTTTTCATATTGGTGATAAGAGCGATGGATAATTTGTTCTTTAAACAAATTGATTGCCCTACAACACTTATTTTCTCCTATGCTCTTGTTTGCTTGTAAACTGAGTCGAGCTCCGTTGGGAGATGACCCAGTATATAAATCAAAGATTAGATTAGATTCTTTAAATAAGTGGAGTTATAATTTGAAAACTGTAATGTGTTTGCTTATGCTGTCTTTCACTAATATTACATTTTGTTTAAAGATCAGAAATCAATCAGTGCGACAAATAGGGGAAATCAGGAAGAAGGTAAAAACTTTTACTTATCCCCTGCATATGTTGATTTCTTACATATGATTATTGTGGTATTTGATACTGTATGTCACCTTGGATTTGGGTAGCTGAATTATAAATGAAGAAAATGAACAAAAATATAGTCAAATCCGTGCAGACCTTAACTGAGACTGTAGCAGAACGGGATTTAGGAGTAATAATCAGTGAAGACATGAAAACTGCCACTCAGGTGGAGAAGGCTTCATCCAAGGCTAGACAAATGATGGGTTGTATCCGCAGAAGCTTTGTCAGCCGGAAGCCCGAAGTCATCATGCCGTTGTACAGATCCATGGTGAGACCTCACCTGGAATACTGTGTACAATTCTGGAGGCCACATTACCAAAAAGATGTGCTGAGAGTCGAGTCGGTTCAAAGAATGGCCACCAGGATGGTCTCGGGGCTTAGGGATCTCCCGTATGAGGAAAGGCTGAATAAATTGCAGCTGTACTCATTCGAGGAACGTTAAGAGAGAGGAGACATAAGAACATAAGAAACGCCTTCACCGAATCAGACCTTAGGTCCATCCAGTCCGGTGACCCGCACACGCGGTGGCCAAGCCAGGTGTTCCCCGATGAAGACCTGTTTATCCGTATCCATCAATGTGATTTGCAAGAAGGTGTGCATCCAACTTGCCCTTGAAACCCAGAATGGTGGTTTCTGTCACAACCTCCTCCGGGAGAGCATTCCAAGTGTCCACCATACGCAGTGTGAAACAGAGCTTCCTGGTATTTGTCCTGAGCCTGTCGCCTCTCAACTTCAGTCCATAGCCTCTTGTCTGATTCACATTTGACAACGTGAATAACGATGCTTCACGCTCTATTTTGTCGAATCCTTTTATTATTTTATAAGTCTCTATCATATCCCCTCGCAGTCTTCTCTTCTCAAGGGTGAATATATCACAGGCCGTATCGAGGTGGAAGATGATATCTTCTTTCTTAAAGGGCCCTCGGCCACAAGAGGGCATCCGCTAAAAATCAGAGGAGGGAAATTTCATGGTGACACCAGGAAGTATTTCTTCACCGAAAGGGTGGTTGATCACTGGAACGAACTTCCACTGCAGGTGATTGTGGCCAGCAGCGTGCAAGATTTTAAAAGTAAATGGGATAAGCATGTGGGATCTCTAGGGGGGTAAAGTCGAGGGGTGGGGTCATTAAAGTGGGCAGACTTGATGGGCTATGGCCCTTTTCTGCTGTCATTTTTCTATGTTTCTATGTTAGGGAAGCCAGGGTGCAAATCTCCTCTTCCCCATTGACTAGGATAAAATTTTCCCCGTCCCTGCAGGAACTCATGTTCTCATCTCGTCCCAGTGAGTTCTTTTCTTGTCTCTGCCCCTGCTCCATTCCTTCTAGCTCCATCCTCATCTGCAGAAGCCTCAAACACTTTAAAATTATAAGTGTTCGAGGCTTGTGCAGTTAAGGCAAAGCTTACAGGAATGGGGCAGGGACAGGGGTAAAACTCACGGGGATGGGATGGGGAAATTGAGTTCCTGCGGGGACAAATTTGTCCCCGTGTCATTCTCTACCATTGATACTCTTCTTGAGCAAGTCACTATCTCCTGTTGCCTCAGGTGTGTAAGAAAAACATCCACCGAGGCAGAGTGGGATCTAGTCCCTGCCTTATTGAGGTCATTTGCTTTGCCAAGGCAGCCACTTGTGGTGCTGAGGCCCCAGGCAAGTGCACTGCTCGTCTCCCACCACCCAGTACATCTAGCAAATGATCTGCTGAACACCAACACTGTGTTGAAATTAATGCAACAAGACTTCGAGGCAAGAACATTTATTCTGCCCTTTTGGAATTCCTGCGTTTGTTCACAGAACTTTCATACTTATGCTAATTTTATCGTTTTTCTAGGTAATGACAAGTAAATACTGTATTTATGTTGCACATTATTTTGCAAAATAAAGAGGTGTCTATAAACTTAATAGAATGAAATGAAGTGGAAGCATTAAAAAAAATCCACACAACAGACAGTACAGATGAGTTAGCAAAAAGAAATAAAGTGGAAGGAATGAAATAAAAGTGCCAAAGGCAATGGTAATTTATATTTATAGAGTGGAGCAGTGTGTGGCCACAGGCATACGAACACGCACGTCTTCCATGAACACGAAAGGACCTTCCTGTGGTGCTAGCTGGTGAGGAGGTAAATACGTATTCCCCCCAAAAAAGTGGTTGGGAAGGAGGTGGGTGATGTCATGATGACCCCTAGAAATTCGCATTCAATTAAAAAACCCCATTTCCTTTTGTCCAAAGAGCTATTTCAGGACCTGAATTCTCAGCAGATGAGAAGCAAACAGCCCACACCACTGCCAATTTCAGTAGCTGCCCTCTGGACCGATTCCATCCCGTATATATTGGTCTCCAGAATTGTACACAATATTCTAAATGAAGGGTTTCACCATCTATTTCCTACTGGCCATTCCTCTCCCTAAATATCTATTCTAACTTTTGCCATTGATTTTTCCACCTGTTTGACCACCTTTAAGATCATCACCCAAGTCCTGCTCCTCTTACACACAATAATTCTTCACCCCTTAAACTGTATCATTCCCTTGTTTTTGTTGCAGCTCAAATGCACAATCCTGCATTATTATTATTTTTTTTAGCATTACATCTTAACTTCCAAATTCCAGACCATTATTCAAACTTCACTAGACTTTCCCCCACGTTATTCATACCATTAGGGGTGTCTTCCCTAGTGCAGATTATGGAATCGTCTACTGCTCACTTCAGTTTTTCCCACTGCTTACCAACTTCTTCCACAGGTTCCCATCCAGATATCAACTCCTTGAGATTATCCCCCATCTGAACAAAGCTAGTCTTCTACAAAAAGCCCATTGGCTACCCGTCATATATAGAATAACATATAAAATAGCACTTCTAACCTTTAAAACAATACAAACACACACCCCGGCATTCATTGACAGACTTCTAATTCCATATGACCCCCTGAGAGCTTTAAGATCCACTTCACAGCATACTCTTAATATTCCATCTTTAAGAATAATAGGCACTCGACGTAATACAATCTTTTCAGTAACTGCCCCGACGATTTGGAATTCTCTTCCCATATATATAAGATCTGAACACAACTTACAGAAATTTAAAAATAGTTTAAAATGTTACTTTTTTAAAGATGCCTTTAACTGACTATCCGATTCAAGTCCAGCAACTCTTAACCTTTCCCCGTTCCAATGTACTTTCCTTTTTTGTACCTTTTCTTAATAAATATTGTAGTTCTCCCCTCCTTTCCTTTTGTGTCTTTATAGATAAAAAAAAAGTCAAGTATGTTAAAATTGTTTGTCTTCCCATACTCCTGTTAATGTTTTAATTATTATTGTACAACGCTTAGTATCTCATGATAAGCGTTTAATCAAATAAACTTGAAACTATAACCTTCACTTTTGAACGCATTAACCCACACCATACAGTGATCACTGGATGCCAGATGAACACACTAGAACATCAGAACGAAAGCTTTGTAGAGTAACATTTCTAAGTAGTCTTATATTCTGCTATTTTTCAATTCAGATTCAGAGCAGATTACAACAAGAAGGATCCTACATTAAGGGTAGCATATATACTTAAAAAAGAGGTAAAATATCAAGATCGTTCATCGAAAAAGTAGGTCTATAAACCTTTACAAAAAAAATAAAATAAGAATTCAGGCTTCTCATTTCTAAAGGAAGACGGTTCCACGTCTGAACTAGAGAGCTACACGGGAACGGGGACGACGGGAATCCCGCAGGTTCCCCCTTCAGGTCACAGGGATCCCGTGGGGATGCCCCCTTGGGTCGCAGGGATCCCGTGGGGATGCCACATCGGGTCGCGGGGATTCCGTGGGGATGCCACATCGGGTCGCGGGGATTCCGTGGGGAGCCCCCTCATGGTCTCGGGGATCCCGCGGGGTTGGAGGCAGCGAGAGAAGAGAAGCTCCTCTTCTTTTCCTACATGCAGCACACACACTAGCCGAATGGAAGTCTAACCCCTGATGTCAGAATAGGCGTCGGAGAGAAGGCTCCAGTCTGTCACATGCAGGGTAGCAGGCAGATCTCTTCCTGGCTGAAGGACACATAGCTGTCACTTCTGGCTAGCTCATGGGGGGCCTTACAGTCCTTTTCCTCCAAGCACCCATGAGCAGTGGAAAGGCTGGTCAGAGGTGGCATACTTGGGCGCTCCGTAGAACGGGGGAGCGATGGTGGAGAGCAGCACCTACTCCCCCCCCTCCGTCTTCCAAATGGTTCTGCCCACTGGAAGCCGAAGTGCTCATCAGAGCCTTGCAGCCCTGCCGCACCCATTTGCAGATGGACCAACACGGCAGGATGGCCTGCTCCAGCACCCTGCACACCAGGGAGTACATGGAGCAGAGGAAAAATTTGAGCTCCGATGAGCAGTGCACCTTCACCAGCGGGTAGAACTTGTGCACCTCCAGGCTGGCATCCTCCTGGTTCTTGTGGCCCAGCAGTTCCAGTTAATTACCAGGTAACAGTAACTGAAAAGACACCAGAGAATCTGCTAGCCTGAAACCCAACCATACTTGGTTTGTTTGGGCTTTTACTGCTTTATTTTGGTGATGCCAGTTATGGAAAAATGCTCAATATATAGGGCCATGATGGTCTGGTTGTAGGCGATGTCCATGCACAGGGGGATGAGATGGGCTGGCAGAAGCCGTGGTCCTGGATGGAGATGCCCCTTTCCCCGTGGAACTGGCACGCCACCCAACAGTTCAGGAAGGGCAGCAGTGGAGAGGCCGGACGGTGCCAGACACCGGGGACAGGTATGGCGGGTGAATCGGAGCAAAAAATTAGTGCAAAAAAAAAAAAAACTTGGGGGGAGAAATACTCAATTCTGTGGCTTGTGGAGACCAAAAGTATCCGCCATGCAAACAAAGTTTTCAGGACACAAGCTCATGGGCACTCAGTATTTCCAAATAGGCCCTGCACGCTGCAAGTGACTGATGCAAAGCCTTTCCCCCGACGTCAGTTCTGACGTCGGGGGAAGACTTCCGGTCGGCTACATGTTCATGCTGTAGGCAGGAAAACAAGATGAGCCTCTTGGCTCGAGCTGCCTCCAACCCTTGCTGTTATCTGGATGCAAACGCAGGACACAGAAGGGGGTCAAATGTGGGATGCAAACATTGGACACAGACGGGGGGGGAAGGAGTGTGTTTTTGGATACAGAACTTCAAGGCATGAACTTGGGACAGAGGATGAAGGAAGGTAGGGAAAAGAGATGCTGAAGTGGGGGAGGGAATAGAAAGGGAGAATTGGGAGTGGGTGTGTCAGTGAGAGGGAAAGAGAAATGATTGTGTACATGGGGAATGGAAGGAGAATTTTTGGTCATAGGGAGGGAGGTACAGATGAGAGGGAGAAATGTGATGGAAAGGGAACAGTGGGACAGAATGAAAGGGATACAAGAGGGAGGAATGTTGGACATAGTGATGAAGGGAATGGAGGGAGAGATGTGGCATGGTGCTGGAGAAATGTTGGGCATTGGGTTGGTGGGCAGGGGCGAAAGATGCTGCACATGGTCCGGGGGATGAGAGAAGGATAAATGCTGGACCATTGTAGGAGGAACCAATGGACAACAGAAGAATTTACAGGAGATGGGAACGCAGAAAAAAGTCTCCCGATAACAAAGATAAAAAACAGAATTTATTGACTAAAATATGTTAGCTTTGGGAAATGTATATAGCAGATGTCTTTGTATTGTGTTCAAAAGAAAAGGAAATGCATTTCTAGTTTTATTTCTACAGTGTTGAAGTACTTGCTGACCCTTGCTGTGACTGGTGGGGATCCCCAAGCACCGCCAACAGAGGACCTCCTCTAGAGACAGTCAGAACTCTCCTCCACCAAGCACAGCAGTCGCTGGCAACATTCATGAGCCACTGAGGTGCCAGCATCTGTGACTCAGGGACGCTACTTCTGCCTGCCAAGCTTGGCAAAAGGGACCTCCAGCCAACTGCAAAGGAAGTCCTCAGCTGACAGCTTGGGGGTCCTCATCAGCTGAGTATTTATATTTACATTAGAGGCTCTGGTAGAAACACGTTTACAAAGCATGTATTCTTCCCAATTAATATTTCCAAATTAATAAAGTGTCTTTGCTTATTTGTAAATGGGTCTCTACCAGAGCCTTTAATTCAGTAGCATAATTAAATGAAATAACTATTTCTGAAGTTTATAGGGATGGGCGGGGATGGAGGGGATTCCTTGCGGGGACAGGTGCGGACGGAGGGATTCCTCGCGGGGACGGGTGGGGTTTTGGCGGGGACAGGTGGGATTTCTGTCCCCGCGCAACTCTCTAGTCTGAACTGCCTGATAAGAAAATGATAGTACCAGTTGACTCTTCCTAATCACTCTAAAACCAGTTGAAAATGGAAGTTTAAAGCTACAGTTACTCCTTGTAGTAATAAAATTAGCTGGAATACATAAAAGAGATGTTAATTGTTTTGGAGCATTACCATATATACACTGAGATTTTAGAGCCAAAAAATGGGAGTCTCAGCTTATATTTGGGTCATTGCCAACCCGCCCCCCTCTCAGACTTGTTGCAGGCCTCTGCCAGGTCTGGTGGGGTGAGCCGAGACGGGAGGGATCCCTCCTGTCTCCTGTCCCAGCCAATTTGTTTTACCTCCTTCACGTACCTTTTTGAATCCCTGGTGGTCCAGCAGTATAACTGGTAGGAGCAAGCTCTCCGTGCTCTTGCTCCATGCTGAGCCTCTTCCTGAATGGCCACCTCAGGTTTTTGCGGCCCATCAGTGTACCAGGCATGAGAAAACTTTCCTTGCAACCCAATGCTAAGCTGCTCGCTGAATGGAATGCCCTGACTTCTCCCAGAACTCGTAAGAACTTGTGGCAGCCATTCAGCGAGTGGCTCCATGCTGGGCAGGAGTGAAGAAAACTTACTCATGCCCGGTACACTGCTGGACCATGAGAACTCGAGGCAGCCATACAGGGAGGGGCTCAGCATGGGGCAGGAGCACGAAAAGCTCACTCCTACCCTGTATACTGCTGGACCACCAGGGATTCAAAAAGGTACGCGGAGGGAGGCGGGTGGGAGGTTAAAAAAAAAAAATTGACAGTCAACTGGGACAAGAGACAGGAGGGATCCCTCTTTGCAGGCCTGGTGGAGGCCTGCAGGACATTGGGAGAGAGAAGGGGGGGCAGGGAACAGGAAAGGGAGGGGGGTTGGGTGCAGAACCTGGCAGGGAGGGGGGGGCGGGATGGAGAGCCTGGCGGGGGAGGGGGAGGCTGGGTGCAGATTCTGGCATGGGAGAGAGTGAGGGGGGCAGGGCACATGAATATTAGCACTCCTCCCATCTTATATTCAAGTCAACCTTTTTTCCTGCTTTTTGGGGGGGAAAGGGGGTACCTCGTCTTATACTCGGGATCAACATATTCGAGTATACTTAATAGACAGAAGAAAGAAGCCTAATGAAATAATTTTGGAAGTCTGCACAGACTGTTCAACAAAGATCCAGTGAGGCTCTGGTGGGCTGAAGATTGATGAGAACACTGGTAACAAATGTCTTGGTGCCAATGAGCCTCCCAAATGGGTTAAGAATCTATTACAAATTTTATTTACATTACATTAGGGACTTCTATTCCGCCTATACCTTGCAGTTCAAGGCGGATTACAAAAGAGCTAACTGGACATTTCCTGTTGCAGAACTGAGTCTACAAATATATTTTTTCCTATTCTTTTACTGCTGCTTCTTTGTCAGCAAAACAAAACAAAAAAAATCCTGATTACAGCAGTTTGCAATTAATGTTGCATTTAATGAAAGTAGAGATGGGATTGGAAAGTCAAAAACCCCATTTCCTACTCCATCACAAATGCATTGAAACCAACAAAATGCTACAGTCAAATAGTACAGAATTTAATGTCAACAAAGAAGGTAATGGGTCCTGGGTGATCTGCTCATCTTTAAGGAATGTCTTTTAAAGGGAAGGAAGGAAGACGGGTAGTTGATTTCCTCTAACACGAGGAGGACATGGAAGAACAGGAGCACTGCGCATGAAGCAGCAGAGACCCCCAAACATTCGCCAAGTTACTTTTATTATTACATACTGAACTTGAAGAGATGGGTGCATGTATTAATTCATTAATTAAATTCTTATTCTATCCCATTCTCCCAAAGAGCTCAGCACGGGTTACAGCTTAACATATATAATATACAGTTAACAAGTTACAATTTGCTATAGTTACAGGACAAGTTTTTATCGAGGATCTAGTACTAACAAAGATTTTAAGATGTAATATATCTTTTTATGTAATGCGCTGAGAACTTGTGAAAGCTTTAGTGGAATATCAAATGTTAATAAACAAACATTTCTTTGTGATCCATCGGTCGTGGGCAGGGCAGTTAGGTGATATTGCATAAATACTGAACTTTGAGCAACAACAACAATAAAATGCACCTCTCTCTTAAATTTGTATACTGTTCTTCCAAGGGAGCTAAGAACGGTTTACATGAACTTATTCAGGTACTCAAGCATTTTTCCGTCTGTCCTGGTGGGCTCACAATCTATCTAATGTACCTGGGGCAATGGGGGGATTAAGTGACTTGCCCAGGGTTAGAAGGAGCAGCGTGGGTTGGAATCCACAACCTCAGGGGGCTGAGGCTGTAGCTTTAACCACTGTGCTACACTCCTATCAATTTTCAAGTATGCATCCTTTCTTCTCAAACTCTCACTGTGGATCTAGTTCCTTTGCTTAATGCCAGCACTCATCATCAGGTAAGTGAGGGGGGGTTGTCAGGACTGGTTCTGCTGCTTCGGGGGCTGAAGGGAGGGAGGAGTTTCTTGGGTCAGGAGTGCACGACTTTGAAGGTTGTCTGAGGAGTGCGGGAGACAATTTTTTTATTTTTTTTTTGCCAGTTAGTTCAGAGTGCCAATTAGTTGAATACGGTTAACTGGGATTCTTCTGTACTGTCCATCAGCAAAGCCATCTACTACTACTATTATTAGCATACAATGATAGCAGTGCATGCAAATAGATCTCATGCATATTCATTGGGGAACTCCTGAAAAACTGACTGGATTGCAGCCCTCGAGGACCAATATTTCACACCCCTAGACTAGGCAGACGAAGTAGATTTCAAATGAGGAAGGGTGTTGCAATTAGGAAGAAGGAGAGAGAAGAAGCCCAGCACCTTTGTCTCTACCAAGAGGGCGTGTATGGGAGAAGTGGCAGCCTCCATGGGAGAGGGTAGTAGCGGCAGTGGCCCTCAGGGCGAATCCACATCTCACAACAGGTGCAGGGAATGGGAGATGAAGAGGTTGTGAATATATGATAGTTTGTTGGAGGCCAAATGAACATTCTATAGGGTGCAAGAGAAAGAGGAGGATGGAAGGAGAGGAATAGGAATAAGGTTGGGACGGTTGCACAACCTGAGTGCACAATCTAATCAGGTATTCTTAAGTATTTTCCCTAACTGTCCCAGTGGGCTCACAATCTAATTTGGGCTGCAAAAACTAAAGGGAACGGGACAGTTTCGGGGTGAAAAACTTATGTACATGATGGAAGAGCGGGACTTACGTGTGATTGTATGTGATGATCTTAAGGAGGCCAAACAGGTTGAAAAGGTGATAGCAAAAGCTAGAAGGTTGCTTGGTTGCATAGGGAGAGGTATGGCCAGTAGGAAAAAGAAGGTATTGATGCCTCTGGATAACTCTGGTGAGACCTCATTTAGAATACTGTGTACAATTCTGGAGGCCACATCTTCAAAAAGATATAAAAAGGATGGAGTCGGTCCAGAGGAAGGCTACTAAAATGGTCGGTGGTCTTTGTGATAAGGTGTATGGGGACAGACTTAAAGATCTCAATCTGTATACTTTGGAGGAAAGGCAGCAGAGGGGAGATATGATAGAGACATTTAAATTCAATCAACAATCAAACTGTTATTAGCCAAGTGGTGGTGGAGATAACCCATGAAAAACCATTTATACTCAGTGGAGAAAAAGCACAGTTACTTACCGTAACAGGTGTTATCCAGGGACAGTAGGCAGATATTCTCTACACGTGGGTGATGTCACAGACGGAGCCCCCTAGCGGACGTTTTCGCAAGCAGACTTGCTTGAAGACCTTCAGGCTTGCGATTGGCCCGCGCTGCACGCGTGCCCCTCCCGCCCTGCCTAGGGCATGCGTCTCCTCAGCATGTCCTCAGTTCAGATAGCAAGCAAAGAAGCCAACCACGGGGAGGTGGGTGGGTTGCGGAATATTTGCCTGCTGTCCCTAGATAACACCTGTTACGGTAAGTAACTGTGCTTTATCCCAGGACAATTAGGATAATTTTATTTTGTATGCTATAACGCTGTGGGCATAGGGTACCAGAATCAACAGTTCAAGAAGGCGCTTCTAAAGACAAACCCCATATTCCACTGTCATGTCCACATATTAAAATCACCTATTGTATGCTGCAAACAAATTTAAATGTGCTAAACATTCAATATAGACAAATTAGCATACAATTTCCCAGGAGCTGCATAAAAAAAATCATATTCAAGCATTTTGACGGAATAATCAGCATCTCCATCCCATCAACAGTCTCACTCTGCACTTCCCTAAAACTGAGAATTTCCTTACAAATTACATGGCATCATCTAATGTTTTACTCTTGAAAGCAATTATCCCAAGTGCTAATGCATTTGTATTCTACAGTAAGTAAAAAGGAAAAAAAAGTAAACTAGCAAATAGATGAGCCATTATCTCAAGGTCACAAAACAGACATATATGTAGGCAAGCCAAAAGGATCTTAGTCTGAAAGTGATTTTTAAGAGGCGCGTTTTAAAATAATTATAGAAAATGTCTGCCTGGATTTGCATCTTTGACAGTAATGTATTTTCAGTCATGTTGAAAACGGATGGATCCCACCATGTTAGATGAACGAGACTTTCAATATTTAAGTTGTAGAAAATGGTTAGGATTATCATCTGTATGTCTGAGATTCATGGTCCCAGAAAAGCATACGCCTCACTCCACTGAAGGACATTTGAAAAAGAAAAATACTCCCCCAAACCAGACAACTTCCCCCAAAGAGAAATCCAGTGACATCTGCTCTGGACTATTACTTCACTCTGAATCCCAGTTTCAAACAAATGGCTAAAGTAGTAACAACAATCGTGTTTTCTTTGAAGACTTGTTAACTGAGGCAAAGCAGCATCATCATCACCTCAAAAATTCTTGACTAGAACTGTATAATTTTTTAGGTAAAAAACCTTGAGGAAGGACAGACGATGGTTTATGTCATAGTCTACATCACTGTTCTTCAACCGCCGGTCTGCGGACCGGTGCCGGTCCGCAGAGGGCCGGCAAGATTAAGGTGACCATAGGTCCCGTTTTCAGACCTCCTGTTCCGTTGTCCCCACACACAGCTTCGGGACGCCGAAACATACCATTTTCAGGGACAACATCTTGAAGCTGTGCTTGGGGACAACGGGACAGGCGATCAATTCATGTCCCTACCTATCGCGTAAAAAAAAAAAAAAAAGCCTCCCTCCTTCCTTTCACCTGGTCCGCTGCTATCTTATGGCCCTGCTGCTAAAGTCGACAGGAAGTCTTCTTTCCAACATCAATTCTGACATCGAAAAGGATGTTCTGGGCCAACCAATCGCTGCCTGGCAGGCCCAGAATGTCCTCTCTGATGTCAGAATTGACGTCGGAAAGAAGACTTTTTTTTTTTTTTTTTTCCCACAGAAGGGAGGGAAGGAGGTAGGCAGGCAAGCAGGCTGGCTTTGGCCAGGGAGGTAGACAGGCAGGCAGGCTGGCTTCGGGGGTGGGGGTGGGACAAAGTCTGGAAGGCAGTGAGAGGGATATAGGAAGGAGGCACTAGGGGCACTAAAGACATGGGAAAGATGCACTGGGGGCACTAAAGACAGGAAGGGGCACTAAGGACATGGGAAGGAGGCACCTGGGGCACTAAGGACATAGGAAGGAAAGATGGAGGGAATAAAAGGGACAATTCTTGGGCCTGAGTGCAGAAAGAAAGAAATGAAAGGATACACAGACAGAAGGAAACGCAACCAGAGACTCATGAAATCACCAGACAGCAAAGGTAGGAAAAATGATTTTATTTTCAATTTTGCACTATATTTGTCTATTTTTCTATAGTTACTGAGGTGACCGAGCTCGTGGAGATTGGGCGGAAACAGGGTTTTAAAATTTTAGTCCTAGTAGTTTGCCAGTCCACAAAATAATTGTTTTATTTCTGCCGGTCCACGGGTGTAAAAAGGTTGAAAAACACTGGTCTACATAACACACCCCACTAAAGAATGTGAAAAACCACACACAGAAATCACGTGAAGACAATTTCATCTGAAATCACATGTTTTTCGGAGAAATTTGGTTGCATGAACATTAAAAGGTACAGCTAGAGTTCCAGAGTGAAAGAAAAGGATAAAGTCCAAAAAAATAAAAAACAGAGAGGAGAGATCTTGTTCAATGCTTGGCCAAAGACGGCAACAATTAGTGTACACTATGAGATTATCAATAAAATAAACACTGCCTGCTCCCATGTAGTTTGCACTAGGCCTGACTTTTGACCACACACAGATCTTTCAATCAGCAAAACAATTTCCCAGCAAAAGATGTCAGTTTACTTTAAAAAGGACAGAGAGGAATAAATAGCATTAAATCCCAAAAGAATAAATCTTTGGCTTTTATAGACTGTATAATTATTTAGGAGTTTCAAATAATCCACTTTACTTTGGCAAAAAAGTAAAATCACAGGTTTTGTTCAACTGATATAAATTTCCTGGTACTGCTTAATTAATTGTCGTATAAAAGACACGCTCTGCAACTGAAAGTCCAATTAACTAAGCTGCAGTAAGAACCAACACATGCTTAATGCAGATTAACTTCCACTACTGCATGGTCACAAACTCAGACCGGAGGTGGGAAAAAACCAATGGGTAATGGGTCATGAATTTGATATACTACTTAAGGCTTTTCTGTGGTACAACCAAAGTAGTTTACACATATTATATAGATAATGAACCCACCGAGGACAGAAAAAGGTACATTTTTGTACCTGGAGTAATGGAGGTTTAAAGTGACTTGCCCCGGGTCCCACGAACAAAAATAGCCACCCCACACATTTCGAATGCAGTTCCCCTGGACTGGAAATTAGCTAATGTCGTTCCTCTGCATAAAAAGGTTTGCAGGGCAGAGGCTGCAAATTATAGACCGGTGAGTCTCACATCAATAGTGTGCAAACTCATGGAAACACTAATTAAAAGCAAATTGGACACGATCTTGAATGAAGGGAATCTTCGGGATCCCAGTCAGCATGGATTCACCAAGGGTAGGTCCTGCCAATCCAATCTCATCAGCTTCTTTGACTGGGTAACAAGAAAGTTGGACTTGGGAGAGTCTTTGGACGTCGTGTACCTGGACTTCAGGAAAGCTTTTGACAGTGTCCCACACCGCAGGCTGCTAAGCAAGATGGAATCGATGGGGCTAGGCGAGACACTAACTGCATGGGTCAATGATTGGCTGAGTGGCAGACTTCAGAGGGTGGTGGTTAATGGTACCCTCTCTAAAACATCAGAGGTGACCAGTGGAGTGCCGCAGGGCTCGGTCCTGGGTCCACTCCTTTTCAACATATTCATAGGGGATCTGACTCAAGGGCTTCAAGGTAAAATAACACTATTCGCCGATGACGCCAAACTATGTAATATAGTAAGTGAATGCAGTTTACAGAATTATATGGCGCAGGACCTGCTTACATTGGAAAGTTGGTCCTCAACCTGGCAGCTAGGCTTCAATGCTAAGAAATATAAGGTCATGCACCTCGGAAGCGGAAATCCATGCAGGACGTACTTCTTGAACGGAGAAACTTTAACTAGGACTTCAGCAGAACGAGATTTAGGAGTAATCATCAGTGCAGACATGAAAACTGCCAATCAAGTGGAGAAGGCTTCATCTAAGGCAAGACAGATATTGGGTTGTATCAATAGAAGTTTCGTCAGCCGAAAGCCTGAAGTCATAATGCCGTTGTACAGGGCCATGGTGAGACCTCATCTGGAGTACTGTGTGCAATTCTGGAGGCCACATTACAGTAAAGATGTGCGCTGAATTGAATCGGTTCAACGGACGGCCACCAGGATGATCTCGGGGCTCAAGGGTCTCTCGTATGAAGAGAGACTGAACAAATTGCAGCTCTACACTCTCGAGGAACGTAGGGAGAGGGGAGACATGATTGAAACATTTAAGTACCTCACGGGACGTGTCGAAGTGGAAGATGATATCTTTTTTCTCAAGGGGCCTTCGTCCACAAGAGGACACCCGCTCAAACTCAGGGGTGGAAAATTTCATGGCGACACCAGAAAGTATTTCTTCACAGAGAGAGTGGTTGATCATTGGAACAAGCTTCCAGTGCAGGTGATCGAGGCAGACAGCGTGCCAGACTTTAAGAATAAATGGGATACCCATGTGGGATCCCTACGAGGGTCAAAATAAGGAAATTGGGTCATTAGGGCATAGACAGGGGGTGGGTAAGCAGAGTGGGCAGACTTGATGGGCTGTAGCCCTTTTCTGCCGTCATCTTCTATGTTTCTATAATGAAAAATCAAAGCCAGAACCATGTTGCGGAACAGAAGTTCTAACTTTATCTTAAGTCTTCCCTTCTCAGCTACAGAACTACCACATTGCTCCAAAAACAAAGATGACTAATTTTAAATAATTACTAAAAAAAAAGCAAATGTCATTAATATCCATGTGCAAGAATGATGATCCCACCCCACCCCCAAATCAGACCTATGCCATTACAGAAAGTCCATAGAATACAATTTAAATTCTACTGCCTACTATTTAAGACTTTATACGGAGACAGTCCAAACTACCTGAATAACCGCCTCATCCACAACACCGCAACCAGACATAGGAAAACTCACACCCCATTCTCATACCCCCCAATTAAGGAGGTCAAATGGAAAAAACTATATGATGGCCTCCTGGCCACTCAAGCAGCCAAACTAGACTACCAAATCGCCAATCTACTGACAGCATCCCTAGACTACAAGACTTAGAAAAGAAATAAAGACCATACTCTTCAAGAAAACTCTGAAAAAAGAAATAATACCGCAAGTCTCAAACTCCACCTCTCACTAAAGCCAACTACCCCAAACAAATAACCTTACCCATTTCTTACTCTTTTTGAAAATGACCAATTTTTTTTTTTTTTTTTGTAAGTTCTTGTTATAATACATCTTGGATAATTCTTTTGTAATCTGCCTTGAACTGCAAGGTAATGGCGGAATAGAAATCCCTAATGTAATGTAATGTAACATGCAAACATGGATTAGATAGATTTAGCAGAATTGTCTGGCAGGGCATGCTGCGTTCTGACACACAATTCAGCACAGCTATTATGGGATGCTTACTCACTCGCATTCATTATCCACCTGTCACTGAACTACCCAAGTTTACCTCAGAAATGTTTTTCAACTTCTCTTCTAAATTTTTATAAATGAGTACGGCACTTCTAAAAGGCAAGCACTATGATTAATGTGGAAAATAGCATATGCTAGACAAGGGCTCCGTTTGCTCTGCAGACAGCAAATGCTAAAATCAAACAATCTCACAAGCTTTCTGACCACATAGCAACATTAATAAATCTTTTTGGGCCCGACAGGTTCCTCCTCTAATGTTGGGCTTTCATTCTAATTGGACCAGGGCTGGGAATCTATGAACCATCATTAACAATTGCCTGGGGACTTTTTCGCTCTTGTTTTATATTCTCTGCTAAGGCATTGCTGAGACATCGCTCACTAAAGCCCAGCATTAAAAGTATGCTTGCTGTGTTAGTCTACTTGAATGCAGAGAAATAAGGGTTAATAAATTAAACACACAGGCCCTGATGCACTAAACCTGTTAGCAACGATCACATTTGCTGACTCAATGCAGAAAACGGCTCACTGCGTGGTTTTCTGCGTGAGCACTCATTCTCCAATCCAACCATGCAAATAAGCTCATTAATATTAAAATGCCATGTAAACTAGTCGAGCGATTGATGCTCTAACATGGCTTCCTGATGCACAAAAAAAGTGATCCAAAAAAGCGACTGGTTAGACCTATCTAACCTCAACCTTTTTTTCCTCCTTTTTAGGGTAAAAAAATGTTACCTCCGTTTATATTTGAGTATATACAGTATTATCCACTCCCTCCTATCAATGGAGGGCTACGTCAGGTGCCTCCCAAACCATCCCCTCCCCTTCCCCCCAAAAAAAAACAGGAGGGATGCCCACTTCCTCCTGCTATCAGATGCTTCCCTGACCCCCCCTCCCATACTTTTGTAGTATGCAGGAGGGAGCAGGCATCCTTCCTGCCAATTTTTTCTCGTGAGGGCCAGCATAGCAGGAGAGAGTGGGCATCCTTCCTACCGATTTTCACTTGGGGAGAGGTCGGTCCCTGGTGCTATTCATCAGGGGGACGCTGGGGAGGGCAGTCTTTAGTGTGTGGGGGGGGGGATTTTTTTCTTTTTTTAATGAGACAAATATTGTGTGTGTGCCTATTAAAAAAAAGGGTAGAACTATCAGTAAGCGAAGCAAGCAACTGGTCTTGGCCAGTCCCTTTTTTTAGATCGCTAAAACCCATCACTTTTTTTGTGCATCGCCAAGCATTGTTAGTGCTTCAATCGCTTGGCTAGTTTGCATGTCATTTTAATATTAAAAAGCTCATTTACATGACCAGATCAGAAAATGGGTGATTGAGGGGAAAAGCACATGGTGAGCCATTTTGTGCTTCGGGTCGGCAAATGCGATAGTCACTAAAGCAGTCAAAACTGCTTTAGCAACGACCGCTGACTTTAGTGCATCTAGCTCTTTATCCTTTCCTTATAGGGAAGTCACCCCATCCCTTTCATCTTTTTCACTGTCCCTTTTCTAATCCCGCTATATCTTTTTTGATATGCGGCGACCAGAACTGCACACAGTATTCAAGGTGTGGCCGCACCATGGACTGATACAAATATAACCATAGATTATTCACAAGAATCAAGATGACAAAACCTGACCTATCAGCTAAAAGAATGTCTTCAAAATAATACTCAAGTGGCAGATTTAGGAGAATTTAAAATAGAGATGATGGCAGATAAATAAATTTATGTAAGGCATAAAAATCATACACTTAAGAGATCCCACCAATGATGGTCAGTATTAGATGTCGCCTAAAACAAAACATTTACTTATGGCAGTCCATTCCATTTTGATTCTTTTGAAGGTTTTTTTCCAATTAATAGGGGAGATTTTATATCTTAAATAATAAAATGCTAGCCCACGCATGCGCAGTAGCGAACCGTGTTCTCTGATCCCTTTTCTGTAGTGGTGTGGCCGCACGACTGCGCATGCGCACTTAGTACGTCACTGGCAGAAGATGAACCGTCACAGAGCGAGTGAACGCCGAGTCCTATGGCACATCCGGATTGTGAGCAGTCCTGCCTTCGGTCCTGTTCCTGTTAAACTGGCTGGCAATAACAAAGTCAGATGCCATGGGTTCTTCCCTTTTGCCAAATTACTAAAGGCTCTGCTGGTCTCGATCCTGAGGACCTGGATCGAGACCGGCAGAGCCTATAGCGATTTAGCAAGAGGGAAGGCCCCCGTGATGTCTGGCTTCGTTATGGCCAGCCGGTTTAGTGGGACCGAGACAGGACCGAAGGCAGGGCTGCTCACAATCCAGATGCACCGCTGGCTCATCACTCCCCCCTCCTTCTAGCGGCCGCCAAACAATGCCTTCCTCCCTGCCATGATCCTCAAGGCCTGAACTGCAAGTTTGAAGGTAGGGCACGGACGGTTTGAGAATGAGGGAGAGAACAACGCAGCCAGACGGACCGCGGGAAGGGAAAGGGGGGGAGGAGGGTTTTGAGGGAGCCGGCTGGCCACATAAATTATTTTCATTTCAAATCTGTCGCCGCCGCCACGGCTCTTCTCTCATCTTCCGACATAATATAAGTACAGCTCATGAGAGGAGCTGAGGCGGCGGCTTTGAAAACGCCTCCCTTAGTTCTTCGCTGCATTTTTTTTTTAAGTTTAAAACTGCTGCCGTGGCTCTTCTCACGATCCCGGCCTGTGTCAGAGAAGGCTTCCGACGCAGGCGGGATCGTGAGAGGAGCCACATCGGCATCTTTAAACTTAAAAAAAAAATCCAGCAAAGAACTAAGGGAGCCGTTTTATCTCCATGCTGCTACGAAGGAACAAGTTAGGGGGAGGGAAATGCTGATGCACAGGGAGCAGGCAGGCAAGCAGGGGGAGAGGGAAAGGGGCTGCTTTGGGGGTAGGGGTGTGCTGGGGGCACACAGCAGTCATGGGCAGGGGATCACAGAACAGGCAGGCATGGCTCAACAAGGGGAGAGGGAAAGGGGGCTGCTTTGGGGTGAGGGGTTTGCTGGGCCAGACAGCAATCATAGGGGGAAAACAGAAGGGGGCCACGGAGCAGGCAGGCAAGGCACAAAAGGGGGCAGGGGCATTGGGAAACGGGGCTGCTTTGAGGGGAAGGGTGTTCTGGGGGCACACACCAATCATGCTGGGGAAGAGAAGGGGGCCACAGAGAGATAGGCAGGCATGGCGCAATGGAGAAATACAGGCAGGCAGGGTGCAAGACAGAGACACAGACAGACAGACAGACAGCATCCAAGCATAGAGAGAGAAAGGAAAAAAAACAGTCGTCTACTCTAGCACCTGTTGGACAGGGGGAGAACGAAAGAGATGCTGATGGACAGGGGGTTGAAGAAAAGGAATGGAGGACTAATGTTGGACAGGGGGAGAAGGAAAGAGGTGCTGCTGGACAGGGGGGAGGTAAAACAAAGGGAGAAGGGCTGCTGCTGCTGCTGCATAAGGAGAGCTGTGAAGGGGTGGTGGTGGACACAGGGGAGGTAAAAGGAAGGGAGAATGGACAGGGTGAGCAGGCAAGGGGTGGTGATGGACAGCCAAGGAAAAAGAAAGACAGAAAGAAAGAAAGCGGCTAAGGAGAGAGAGAGAAAGAAATAGAGAGACACACACACATATATTTTAGCACCCGTTAATGTAACGGGCTATAAGACTAGTTCTTATATAAATTCACCAACTTCAGAGCCCAGTGATCTCCTCTAAACAAACCCACCCAGCTCCTCTCCTTGGCAGTTTTAGAGCTCAACCTGTTGACTTCCAACACTTCAAGCAATGCAGTTGCAAACGCAAAAAATTAAACCAAAGCATCAAGTTACATTAAACTTAAAAACAACTTTTCTTACCTTCTGCCGTCTTTTAAATCCTTTAAATTCTTAAGAGTCCTTTTGCTTTTTGCAGGCTCCAATCTCGAACCTGTTAGTAGCTGTTACTATGGCTTCCCCTGATGCTACTGGCTCTGGCATGAGCCAGCACAACTCCCGTGTAAGACTTTAAAAAAAGCCAAACCAAACCGTGATTCAAATCTTCAGCGAAGGCTCATTGGAGCCTTTCCCCACTCTTCAGCGGTCCCTTGCCATCCCTCCGATGCTTGCTGGCACTTGAAATAATATTATCTTCGGCCTCCCAGGCCCTGTCGGAAAATGAGGCTCACAGCACATGTGTGGACACAAATCGATGCCATTGTGTATGCACGATGACATCACTAACAAGCGCCACAGCCACAAACCCCACCGGCAACAAGCATGAATGTGACGGGCCTTTCTGCCGTGACCTGACTTGAGACACAGCCTCCTGCCGCCGCTCATGCCCAGGCCCAACAAAACTACATCCTATTGGCTCCCCCCAGACCCAGGTACTTTATTTATTATTTTTAAGACTGGTTACAGTAAGCCCAAGTTATGTTGCACGGCCCTTAATTTTCAGATTTCCAGCATATTTACTGTTCTAAAGGAAGCAACAGCAAGAACAAAGCATGACAGCTTAAAAATTGCTTCAGCTTCAAAGGACATTTATTGACGTCAAGGACGACACTGCTAAACGCTCCGGACTCCACATGAGCTGTACTGTACATTTAAAGGTCACATGTAATCTGGAAAACACACATATATTTTGATCTCAAACGTCTTCCCCTCACTTCTACGCCCCGAACACCACCATGAGGGCAATCGATCCCTCCCCCAACCACATAGAAACTCAAAAGAAAAGCACACCTCCTAAACCTAATGCCAACGACTCCTAAAGATTTTTAGCTGGCATTTTTTATAGAATGAATACATATGAAAAGGTACAAATTTATACGCCCTACACAAAAACAACAGTCAAATGTCAAAAAGGAAAAGGGTCAAAGATAAAGAGTGCAAAATGTGACTTCACAACTTTAATTTATAATCATGAGTACAATTGTGCTTTAAATTTTTCAGATAAAATACTTCATTGAAACAGTGCCAGAGTGCTGGATGTTTTAGGACAGTGTAAGACTTGATATTGCTGAGAAACAGCTGCATGTTTCTGTGTTTTGTTGGAGAGGGCAAGTTCTACATTTCATATATATAGCAACGTCTTATTTATATCACAACTGTAGCTATTGAGAGACTTGTAGATTGACATCTTTGATTTTTCAATAAATGGAGTTTAATTGCAATATTAAAACTAAAAATTGGGCATATGATTATATTAGAAGTGGCAAAGTCTGAATTTAGGCTTTCTGTTATTTGCAACCTTTTTCTTAAGTGGAGTGGAGTGGGTAGGGTGCTATTAAGCTCTGGTATTCACTGCCAGAGAATGCAACATAGGAAATTACGGCAGATAAAGACCTGACTGGTTCATCTCATAAGCAGCGGAACGCTTTTTTGGTTGGGGGGGGCCACAAGCTCCACCCCAGACCACGACCAATCTCCACCACAGACCCGCCCCCCATAATAATACTAATTGTAATACCATTTTTTTCATTCATTTTTCATATATAATCTTATTAACAACACATAATGGTTAACCACAAAATTAAACTACACAAAGCACACTGTATGTATGCTTCTCAACATTCATTCCTACCAGAACACAGATAACCCCTATGCAAATACGGGACCGCAAACTAAAAAGGGGGCTGGGTGAAGTGCCTGGCAGGGAGAGGGTGGTTGCGGGGGTAGGGAGTGGACACAGGGTTTATATATATTCTAAGTTTGCTTCCATCTCAGCTAAATAGAGAGCCCGTTTTGGGACATTTAAATCTACGATGTTCTTACGTTCCACTTTCTTATTTGCAGCATATATAACAGCTGAGCTCCCGGTGGCATTCCTTGTCAGTTAACAATAGGAACTCCGCAGTGAAAGCATTAAATGTTTGAGTCTGATATGTATGTATTGAACTTCTTCTCTCGTTAGGCCTGCAATGCAAACATTTTTATATGAATCTTTGAAGAGTGAACTAACACAGCCACCACACCATTCCAGTCTATTAAAAATTTTGAACCAATGGTAAACAAAGCAAACCAAAAGGAATAAAGGTAATATGCTTTTATAGGACTAACATAGTGCATTGTTTGATTAGCTTTTGAAGGTGATCTTTCTTTCTCAGATCAAAAATAGGCAAATGTTGCATTATATTTCTTTTAATTCTAGCACATCTTTTCACTCAAGAACTAAGTGTAAAATGCAAATCACTAAATGCAGATTACCCAAAAGAGGTGCCCAAGTTGCTTAACTATCTTTCATGCCCTATTAAGTGAGGATTTTACAGGGCTAATTGCAGAGGGGGCATCTAGATGAATCCATTCACACACAACAGGATGAATTGCAATGATATGCTCCCCTGATTCATCACCTACTTAAAGTTTCCTGCTACTGAACTATGCAAAACAGCTAAACTCCAATCTTCTCCTGGACAAATGTGGCATTACCAAGGATTAGACCTGCTTTTCGCCAACATACGCTACTACCACCATCTCCCCTCTTTCCTGCCTTCTGGTAATCCTGTTCATAATGAGGGTCTCACAGCGCCTAAGACCAGGTACATTTAGGACTTCTATTCTTATAGATTGTAAATTTAGATGTTTATTTCCAGCTAATTAGGAGTTCTTTGAGGGCACAACCCCCCAATTTATTAGCTAACTTTTACCTGGATATCTTTCCCAGTGGAATCAAATCACTCACAAGTTGTCAGTGCATAAAAGATACGAGAGCTGAACGAAGAGTAATGTTTCCACCTCGCTGGCATATACATAGTAACATAGTAGATGACGGCAGATAAAGACCCGAATGGTCCATCCAGTCTGCCCAACCTGATTCAATTTAAATTTTTTCTTCTTAGCTATTTCTGGGCAAGAATCCAAAGCTCTACCTGGTACTGTGCTTGGGTTCCTACTGCCGAAAATCTCCGTTAAAACCTACTCCAGCCCATCTACTCCCTCCCAGCCATTGAAGCCCTTCCCAGCCCATCCTCCACCAAATGGCCATATACAGACACAGACCGTGCAAGTCTGCCCAGTACTGGCCTAGTTCAATATTTAATATTATTTTCTGATTCTAAATCTTCTGTGTTCATCCCACGCTTCTTTGAACTCAGTCACAGTTTTACTCTCCACCACCTCTCTCGGGAGCGCATTCCAGGCATCCACTATCCTCTCCGTAAAGTAGAATTTCCTAACATTGCCCCTGAATCTACCACCCCTCAACCTCAAATTATGTCCTCTGGTTTTACCATTTTCCTTTCTCTGGAAAAGATTTTGTTCTACGTTAATACCCTTCAAGTATTTGAACGTCTGAATCATATCTCCTCTGTCTCTCCTTTCCTCTAGGGTATACATATTCAGGGCTTCCAGTCTCTCCTCATACGTCTTCTGGCGCAAGCCTCCTATCATTTTCATCACCCTACTCTGGACCGCCTCAAGTCTTCTTACGTCCTTCACCAGATACGGTCTCCAAAATTGAACACAATACTCCAAGTGGGGCCTTACCAATGACCTGTACAGGGGCATCAACACCTTCTTCCTTCTACTGACTACGCCTCTCTTTATAGAGCCCAGCATCCTTCTGGCAGCATATGTTGATGAAATTATGGAGGGCGAGGCATTACTTTTAACTCACGTGCATAAACAGAATAGAGGATATGTCCTTACCCTGAAAATACTAGGGGAAGTGAGTTCTCCCGGGTTTTAATCAGTTAAAAGCTAAAATCAGAAACCCCAGGTACACTGCAAGGAACCAATATGAAAAAGTCCAGAGCACTTTATGTAAGATTGTACTGTTGACTTTGATTGTAACCTCTTCGCTAATTGTCCAGCACTTCTTCCTGTAAACCGCCTCGAACTTCCATGGCTTTGACGGTCTATAAGAATAAAATTATTATTAGCATTATTACATCAACAATAAAATAGAGTGTCTTCAAGATATCACCATCTCATAGAAACATAGAAGATGACGGCAGAAAAGGGCTTCAGCCCATCAAGTCTGCCCACTCTGCTTACCCACCCCTGTCTATGCCCTAATGACCCAATTTCCTTATCTTGACCCTCGTAGGGATCCCACATGGGTATCCCATTTATTCTTAAAGTCTGGCACGCTGTCTGCCTCGATCACCTGCACTGGAAGCTTGTTCCAATGATCAACCACTCTCTCTGTGAAGAAATACTTTCTGGTGTCGTCATGAAATTTTCCGCCCTGAGTTTGAGCGGGTGTCCTCTTGTGGCCGAAGGCCCCTTGAGAAAAAAAATATCATCTTCCACTTTGACACGTCCCGTGAGGTACTTAAATGTTTCAATCATGTCTCCCCTCTCCCTACGTTCCTCGAGAGTGTAGAGCTGCAATTTGTTCAGTCTCTCTTCGTACGAGAGACCCTTGAGCCCTGAGATCATCCTGGTGGCCGTCCGTTGAACCGATTCAATTCTGCGCACATCTTTACTATAATGTGGCCTCCAGAATTGCACACAGTACTCCAGATGAGGTCTCACCATGGCCCTGTACAAAGGCATTATGACTTCAGGCTTTCGGCTGACGAAACTTCTATTAATACAACCCAATATCTGCCTTGCCTTAAATGAAGCCTTCTCCACTTGATTGGCAGTTTTCATGTCTGCACTGATGATTACTCCTAAATCTCGTTCTGCTGAAGCCCTAGTTAAAGTTTCTCCGTTCAAGAAGTACGTCCTGCATGGATTTCCGCTTCCGAGGTGCATGACCTTACATTTCTTAGCATTGAAGCCTAGCTGCCAGGTTGAGGACCAACTTTCCAATGTAAGCAGGTCCTGCGCCATATAATTCTGTAAACTGCATTCACTTACTATATTACATAGTTTGGCGTCAATCGGCAAATAGTGTTATTTTACCTTGAAGCCCTTGAGTCAGATCCCCTATGAATATGTTGAAAAGGAGTGGACCCAGGACCAAGCCCTGCGGCACTCCACTGGTCACCTCCGATGTTTTAGAGAGGGTACCATTAACCACCACCCTCTGAAGTCTGCCACTCAGCCAATCATTGACCCATGCAGTTAGTGTCTCTCCTAACCCCATCGATTCCATCTTGCTTAGCAGCCTGCGGTGTGGGACACTGTCAAAAGCTTTACTGAAGTCCAGGTACACGACGTCCAAAGACTCTCCCAAGTCCAACTTTCTTGTTACCCAGTCAAAGAAGCTGATGAGATTGGATTGGCAGAACCTACTCTTGGTGAATCCATGCTGACTGGGATCCCGAAGATTCCCTTCATTCAAGATTGTGTCCAATTTGCTTTTAATTAGTGTTTCCATGAGTTTGCACACTATTGATGCGAGACTCACCGGTCTATAATTCGCAGCCTCTGCCCTGCAACCCTTTTTATGCAGAGGAACGACATTAGCTAATTTCAGTCCAGGGGAACTTTCCCCTTACTTAGGGAGAGATTGAATAGCTCAGCCAACGGTTTCGCCAGGACATCGCTCAATTCTCTGAGCACTCTTGGGTGCAAATTGTCTGGTCCTATGGCTTTGTTCACCTTGAGTCTTGCCAGTTCACTGTAAACTTCACCTGGTGTGAACTCAAAATTCTGAAAAGGGTCTTCTGTGCTTTGTGTTGCCTTCAACTGCGGACCGTGTCCCGGTGCCTCACAGGTGAAGACTGAGCAGAAGTATTCATTCAGTAGTACGGCTTTATCGGAATCTGCTTCCACGTAACTTCCGTCCGGTCTTCTAAGGCGTACTATCCCGCCTGTGTTCCTTTTTCTGTCACTAATATACCTGAAGAAGGATTTGTCCCCCTTTTTAATGTTTTTTGCCAGAATTTCTTACACTCAAAGTTTTACCTCCCTAACTGCCATTTTGACCGCTGTAGACTTGGTCCTAAATTCTACCTTTGCCTCTCTTTTCTCCGTGCGCTTGTAGGAGAGAAACGCTTTTTTCTTTTCCTTAATGAGGTGCGAGATCTCCGCGGTGAACCATTGGGGTTTATTGTTTCTTTGTCGTTTATTTACTGATTTTATGAAACGGCTAGTTGCTTCATGTATGGTTGATTTCAGTGTTAACCACTTAGCTTCTACATCATCGGTCTCCGCTTGGTCCTGCAGCATCCGATGGACGAAATCTCCCATGCGTGCGAAGTCTGTGCCCCGGAAATTGAGTACCTTTGTTTTCGTGTTTGATCTAGGGAAGCCTTTCCTAAGGTTGAACCATACTATGTTGTGGTCGCTGGAGGCTAGCGTATCTCCTACTGAGACCTCTGAGACGCTTTCCCCATTTGTGAGTACCAGGTCGAGGATCACCTGGGCCCTAGTGGGCTCTGTTACCATTTGTTTGAGATGTGCTCCCTTTATGGAGGTTAAGAGCCTCCTGCTACCGCTGGTTGTCGCTGAAAATGAGTTCCAGTCTGTATCAGGCATATTGAAGTCCCCTAGCAGTACAGCTTCTCCTCGTAGAGTGATATTCTCTATGTCTTCAATTAATTCTGCGTCCATGTCTTCCAGTTGTCTTGGGGGTCTGTATACCACACCTAGATACAGGCATTTTCTCTGCCTCTTGCCAGGTTTACCCAGAGGGAGTCCCCGGTGTACTTGACATCTGTGATCCTGGTGGTTTTGATGTCCTCTTTAATGTATAGAGCTACCCCCCCTCCTAACCTGCCCTCTCTGTCCTGACGAAGTAGATTGTAGCCCGGTATAGCCATATCCCACCCATGTGAGTCCGTGAACCAAGTTTCAGATATTGCCACCACATCTAGGTCGGCATTCCTTATTTCAGCCTCCAATTCTAGAATTTTGTTACCTAAACTGTGTGCATTGACATACATGGCCCTCCATATCTTGTGTTTGCTAAGTCCCTGTGAGGTGTATCGTACTCGAGTCGGTGTGACTTCTAAAGAACTGTTTGCAATGTGGGTACTTACCTTGGACATGGAAGCAGAGTTTCGACTCACCTCATCAGGATAATTTATTTCTGCACTAATATGTGAATGGGTACCCTCCCCCAACTTACCTAGTTTAAAGCCCTGTGAAGCAGGCGGGCTAGTCGGTGTCCGACGACGTTCTTACCCCTACTGGTCAGATGGAGTTCGTCTGGTCCCTGAAGTCCTTGTAGCACTTCCCCATGGTTTAGGAATCCGAAGTTCATATCCCGGCACCATCCCTGTAGCCACTCATTCGTCCTCAGGATATGTTCATCTCTGGCTCTTCCCTTGCCTCTAACTGGGAGGATCGATGAGAAAACCACCTGCGCTCCTGTCCGCTTCAGCCTCTCACCCAGTGCTCCAAAGTCTCTGGTGATGGTCTCCGGTGTGTTCCTGGCAGTGTCGTTGGTTCCTATGTGGACAAGAAGCATAGGAAAGTGGTCTCAGGGCGTGAGTAGTCTATCCAGACCGGCGGAGACATCTCGTATCCTGGCTCCAGGCAGACAGCAGACCTCCCTAGATTGCATATCCGGTCTGCAAATTGGTCCCTCGGTACCCCTCAGCATGGAATCCCCGATGACTATTATTCTGCGCTTCATCTGTATGTCCAATTCCTAAATTTTTTTATTTTGTAAGAGAAAAGTTAATATGTACTGTATAAAAAGCCTTTGTTAGATTCATTAAGCCCACCGATCAAGTCCCGACCACTTTTGACCCGATTTCCATCCGACTCAATTCACTAACCTCGTGGTCGTTTATCCTCCAATCTGATCCAATCTGCACGTTCAAATGAGGGGAAACAGCATGTAAAGTAGGCAGGCAGTGATTCATTAACCAAAAACCAAGTGGGCTGGCCGATCAAGAAACAAGCGACTGCTGGAGACCAGTTGCTCACGTCGTTTCCAACTGCATCTACTACTCTCTGCCCCTACTTTCCTGTTCTTTGCCCTGATCGCTGCCCTGCGTCTGCCCCGATCGCCACCCTGCTTCTGTCCCGATCATGGCCCTGCTTCTGCCCGACTCTCCTGCTCTCCCTGCCCCGACTTTGCAGCTCTCTCTCTCTGCCCCAATCGCTGCCCTGCTTCTGCCCCGACTCTTCTGCTCGACTTTCCAGCTCTCTCTCTATGCCCAACTCTCCTGCTCTCTGATCTGATCGCCACCCTTCTTCTATCCCAACTCTCCTGGCCTTCCCCTGCAGTGCAAGCCCACGGGTTTAAAGGTTAATACCACAGGCTCGCTATAGTCAAAAGTAAAGTTAAAAAAAAAGGTCACTGCTCTGTAAGCATGTGCAGACCATCTACAGATGGCCTGCGCATGTGTCAGGATCGCTATTCAGTGATCCCTGCAGTTGATTGGGGGCGTGATTCCGAGCATCCTCATTTGCATGAGGACGCTTCATGAATCAGCCCCCGCCCATGGATCGGATCGTTCAACGGATTGGATCCGATCTGTGGGCTTAGTGAATCTAGCCCTAAATCAGGAGCCTAGTTATGTTGCAAGGTCTTTAATTTTAAGATTTCCAACATATTTACTGTTCCAAAGGAAGCAACAGCAAGAATAAAGTATGACAGATTAAAAATGCTTCGGCTTCAAAGGACATTTATTGCCATCAACGATGACACTGTTTAAATGCTGCCAAGTCCACATGAGTTGTACGCACACTTAAAGGTCACATTTAGTCTAGAAAATACACCTACCTATGCATAATACAAGATGCTTGGAATTAAGATAATGTTAATAATCAGATGCTATTTTTGATGTATTATTCTAAACTGCCTGTACAGTTGATCATTTTATGTAATATGTACAATGTCTATTGTGTAGGATTCATCGATTTGAACATGTAACTGCAAAGTAGCATCTCGATGGTTTGACACTGGAATATCAGGTTGATGGCTTGAGTTTGAAGCGATCATTGCCTGTATATTTGCCATATGGTCCATCTAGGTTACTGTGTTCTGCAGGTCATTTCGACCTGGTTATTTCATCTTATAAAATTTTACAGCATGAGACATTAAGGAAAAGTGTTTTCTCTTGCGGTGGACTGACGGAGTGGAACAAGCTTGCAGTGTATAAGCAACAGCAGAAAGATTTGTGCCAATTTAAGAAACTGTCGAAGCGATGTCTTTTCTATGCCAGATGAAATATGCCTCTTAATGATGCAGACATTTGTGGGTTTGACTGGTAATCAGCTCACCTTCCTTTTGCAAAACTGATTGAGATGCATTTCTTGTGGTATGTGCTGTATATTTAACCCCCTCCTTTACAAAGCTATGCTAGCATTTTTTTTAGTGCCAGCCGCGGTGGTAACAGCACTGATGCTCATAGAATTCCTATCAGCATCGGACCTGTTACCGCTGCAGCCGGCACTAGATGCTAGTGCGTTTTGGTAAAAGGGGAAATTTCTCGTGTATTTTTTAATTATGTATGTAATGTAATCCGCCTTGTATAAAAGAAATATAAATTAAAAACTGTGTAACATGTTTACTCTGATACAGAGATCTATGTGATATTGTGCTACTTCTAGCCCTCCTTGAATTCTGATTTATGAGGATTTTGCGGGATACCAGATTGAACATAACAAAATGGCAGATGAACCACTGCAAGACTTGACCTGTCTACCCATTTTCTCTTTCTAGGCCAGACACACGCAGTGATGTACATTGAACATGTAAGAAACTATCCCTGCTCGATAAGAGTTTACAATCTAATTATAACAAATAGGGGTTAAGGAATTTTTCACGCAGGGAATGATACAACAGACATTTGGTATATTTTTCTAAAGTTTTAATGGGTTACATTTAGGGATTTTAAAAAAATAATAATACAAAAATGCTAATTTAACAAAAGAAATTTCATACTGTGATTTAAATACTATTAATATTTGCTATTCAACAATTTTCACTCACAGATTTTAGGCTTACCAAGTAATTTCTGAAAGGTTTTCGATCATAAGAACTTAAAACGAGGGTTCCCAGATCATGCCATTTCTCCACCAAGGAGCATGCTTTCATTAAAGCTCCCACCCTATCTTGTAAAGAAAACAAATTCCCTCACTGAGGGCAAGATTCTCAAAAGTTTAACGCCGTCGCTAAACTGTTTTCTGGCGATTTAGACTGTACTCGGTTAAACGGCGGATTATCAAAAGGGATTCTCTCTCTCTTTAGCGAGGTTCTAGCAGTCTCCAAAACTGACATGCAAATGCGCTCTTCAACATTGAAATGAGCCCTACGGTGGATTCTTAAAAATGCCGAACCATTTTCAAAAAGCAGCATCGGCTTTTGGCAACAAAAAACCAAAACCAAACGACTGGTCCAAGGATGCCGGTCAGTGTCAGAGACTGCTAGAAAGCCCTGTGTTGTGATGTAGTGGGAGAGATGCCCAGTCTCTCCTGCTGCACTAAACAACCCGCTGTGACCCATTTAGTAATGACCCCTTCCCCCATCTCCCCCTTACCTCAAAAGATGAGCCAGAGGGATGTGGACACCCTCCTCCCAGCTGCTGCTGCATTATCTAAAATGGGAATTACCCTCACCGGTGCATCTAGGGATGCATCGGCAAGGGACCTGAGGTTCTGATTGGCCTAGAAGTCTAAGGCCCCTCCTATGACATTAACAGCATTTTTCTGCGCATGTGCCCATTGCTATCACCACCGATGGGTACATGCAAATTTAGCAAATTTTTGCTGCTGTCCACTGGCCTCATTTGCATGCGTGATTTTTTAAGAATGCTCTCGGGTTTTTAGATTCCGTCGTTAGCAGACCGTCGCTTTTTAACGTGGGTTTTTGAGAATCCTGGCCTCAGTCTTCATTTTATGTGAAATTTGACATGTTGGTGCGATGCCTTATGACAACAGTCAAGCACTGCAGTTACTTCCATTGACTTCAGATGTAGCCAATTAGAAGATTAAAGCTTTATACACTATTATCTCTGCAGAATAAAAACAAGGGATCTTAATGAGACTTGCTTTGGAGGCTATAACATTTCTAGGCAAGTCTCATCTTCTTTGCTTCTTGCCTCCACAAAGAGCTACTGCTGCTTAAATTTCAAATCCCTGCTATTCCAGGACCCTCCTGCCCCACTCTTCCTTCCCTCCCCTCACACAGTGGTACCAAGGAATCCTAAGTCTGGACCACCACCTTTCCACTAACCTATTAGGGCAGTTGATCTTTTCATGCAGCACCTAATCTAACCTCCATGGCTTCCTTCTAGTCCAGGGGATCTCATCCCAGACCTCGGAACATACCTAATCAGTCAAATTTCAGGATATCCACAATGAATATGCATGAAATGATTTGCTAATTTATCTCATGCATAGTCACAGCAGCCGTGGCATAGCCAGACAGCCAATTTTGGGCAGGCATAAAGTTTTCTGTGCAGCAGCTTCTCTTTCCCACCCCACCTAGCCCGTGCAGCAGCATTTCTTCTTATGTGTTTTTCTCCAGGTCACTGGCAGTGCAGTTCCTACATGCTGCCAATGGCTGACCTGGAAGCCTTCCCCTCTGACACAAAATACAAACACATTAGAGGGAAGACTTCCGGGTCAGCCACCAGCAGCCACTGCCTGCGACCTGGAGAGAGATTATCCAAAGTCCTCCGCTGCTGGGTTGGTGGGCCTGAGCCCAAACTGGGTGGGTCAGGCCCACCCCATGGCTATGTCCCTGCACGACAGGTATCCTGAGAACCTGACTGCTAAGTGTGTCCTGAGGACTGGGTTGAGAAGCACCATTCTAGCCTGATGACAAAGAGAAAAGCAAAACAAAGCAGACTTGTGGATGGAAAGAAAAACTGAAGGAGCAATTTAATTTAAAAAAAACCAATTTAATCTAAAAAAAATCACGCACTTGAATGAACTGGAATGCTTTTCAACTTTATGCCTAATGAAAAAAATTAGTGTGAAAAAATTCACACTAAAAGATAGATGCCAGGAACATGAATCTTCTTCTCTCCCTCCCCCCCCCCCCCCCCCACCAATCTAACTCTAATGGTCCATGGACATAAAGTTATAATGTTCCCACAGACACTATTCCTGGCTAAAATGTTCTAAAAACTAGGAAACTGTATTTAAAAAATGCCCATATGACGGAATTACTTCCCACACTAAACTGGACTAATTCAGACTAGAAAGTTATCTGTGGAAAGTTTCATTAAGAGAGAACCTAGCATTAAAAAATGTAAAATTAGTGGATGAATTCTTTAAGTTTTGCAACTGCTGACTGATACGAAGGCAGAACTAGTTAAAAGATACCAGTGGAAGTGAAGTGTGAGGTGACATGAGACGTCTATGCACAGCTGACATGGCTTATCTGGCAGTGCACAGGGTTTCACAGACCAAAGACATGCTGGAACCACAGCCAGCGACATCACGCTCTGTCCCACTTCACCAGTTTCATACTCAGCGATACCAACAGTACTCAACAGCTGTTCTTTTATTGGGAAACCGATTTGGCAGTACAACTTTTGTATTTTCATAATTAGAATGGAGTTTTCGGAATGAAGATTTTTATGAAAAAAAGCTATGATTCATCAAAATATCAGCTTGTGTTTTCTTAGCTATATTTATGTATAAATGTAAACTCTGGTGACAACACATAAAAGTGGAATGCATAAGACCATCATAATGCAACTCCAATTTTTCTCAGGGCCCAGTAAGCCAAATCAGCCCTGTCCAGATCCCACTTATCTCTCTCTATCTCCCCCTCCAGCAACAGGTGGATCTCCTCCAAGGATAGTATCTCCTCCCACTCTCAGCCTTCAACTTGTGCAGGGCCATCACACCAGACCCTTCTGACAGACCTTTTTCTTTAAAAGTACTTCATATACTTTTTAAATACTAGACAAAATTGTAGGAAAACTGGCATCACCTGAAGATGCAAACATACGTTTTCAGAAGATGGGATATCAGTGCATCATATCACTGCTGTGAAAATGTCCGCTAGCTTGTGCATAATAGGGTGGGGATGGAAATCTAAGGGGTACCTGGCCCCTCCCTCCACTCCCACCAATCAGCAGCACTTTCCCCTGGACTGTCCAGCAACAGGCCAAACCTAGGCAGAATGAACAAGTGCTCAGAGGAAACTTTTCCATGACCAGCCTACCCAATGTTTACATTCAGGCATTCAAGGTAAAGCAGATATCGGGGCCATAGAGAAAAACTAAATACTGGAAACAGAATCAGTTCTTAGGGTCAACAGTTTTAGTGAAGATCACTTTTATTGACTTGATGCACAAAATGGCTCACCATGTTTTTCCCCTCAATCGCCCATATTCCGATCCAGCCATGAATAGAATCATGATGGCAGATAAAGGCCTAATGGCCCATCTAGTCTGCCCATCTGCAGCAACCATTATCTTTCTCTCTCCGAGAGATCCCACGCCTTCTTGAATTCAGACACAGTCTCTGTCTCTACCACTTCTTCCGGGAGACTGTTCCACACATCTACCGCCCTTTCTGTAAATAAGTATTTCTTTTGATTACTCCAGAACCTATCACCTCTCATGCCCTCTCATTCCAGAGCTTCCTTTCAATTGAAAGAGACTGACTCATGCGCATTTACACCACGTAGGTATTTCAATGTCTCCCTGTTTTTGAAAATGACATTTTGAGATGAGTGGAGTTTTTTGCCCATGATACAGAATAAGAAAGGCTTAAAAACTCATTGGGTTGCCGTCTGCATATTATTGATGGTTGAGGCTTTTTCTCCACTTTTGAGTAAATGGTTTTCTGTGG
The DNA here is from genome assembly GCF_902459505.1 of Geotrypetes seraphini. Classification (NCBI taxonomy): domain Eukaryota; kingdom Metazoa; phylum Chordata; class Amphibia; order Gymnophiona; family Dermophiidae; genus Geotrypetes; species Geotrypetes seraphini. Next base: position 32,656,123 of record NC_047097.1, read on the forward strand.
GCACTTCCACCACTTGGCGAATAACATTTGTTCTAGTATTTTGAATTTAAACGACTATCATATCTCCCGCCTTTCCTCCAAAGTATACAGATTGAGATCTTTAAGTCTGTCCCCATACGCCTTATCACAAAGACCACACACCATTTTAGTAGCCTTCCTCTGGACAGACTCCATCCTTTTATATCTTTTTGAAGGTGCGGCCTCCAGAATTGTATATAATATTCTAAATGAAGTCTCACCAGAGTCTTATACAGGGGCATCAATACTTTCTTTTTCCTACTGGCCATACCTCTCCCTATGCAACCTTGCATCCTTCTAGCTTTCGCTGTCACCTTTTCAACCTGTTGGGCCACCTTAAGATCATCACATACAATCACACCCCAGTCCCGCTCTTCTATCGTAATTTAAGTTCTTAGCCACCTAAACTGTACCGTTCCTTTGGATTTTTTGCAGTCCAAATGCATGACCTTGCATTTCTTAGCATTAAATTTTAGCTGCCAAATTTCAGACCATTCTTCAAGCTTCGCTAGCTCTTTCTTCATGTCATTCACGACATCCGGGGGAGGGTCTACTCTATTACAGATTTTGGTATCATTCATAAAGAGGCAAATCTTACCCGACAGCTCTTTAAAAATGTCAAAAGAACAGGTCCAAGAAGAGAACCTTGAGGCACACCATTAATAACATCTCTTTCCTCAGAGCAATCTCCACTGACCACTACCCTCTGTCACTTTAGGACCCATACAAAGAGCACTCAGTTTATTTATCAGCTGTCTGTGTGGTGGTACACTGTCAAAGGCTTTGCTAAAATCTAAATACACCACATGTAACGTACTCCCTCTATCCAATTCTCTGGACACCCAGTCAAAGAAATTGATCAGATTTATCTGACAAGACCTACCTCTAGTGAATCCATGTTGCCTCTGGTCCTGTGATCCACTGGATTCCAGAAACTTCACCATTCTCTATTTTAAAACCGTTTCCATTAATTTGCATACCACAGAATTCAGACTTACTGGCCTATAATTAGCTAAAACCCCTGCCTTTTTTGGGGAGGGAGTAAAGGGGAAGGGTAGGGGATGGTTGGGGGGTGTCAGTGGCGCAGGGGGTCTAGGACCGGGTGGGGGCATGGCACGGGGGTATTCGGCCAGGCAGGAGGGAGTAGGCATCCCTCCTGTCATTTTCGCTGCCGTGGGGGTGGGGGGTTTTGGTGGGAAGGGCCATTAGCACGGGGGTGGGGCCTTTTTTCTTCTTTTTTTTTAGTAGAGCAGATTGTGGGGTTTGCATGCAAAATTTGTAGCGCATCAATCGCTGGTCCACAGTCATTCAACAGCGACCCGGTCGATATTACTGATTGACTTTAGTGCATCTAGCCCTAAAGGTTAAGTGCTGTACTGTACATATGTTGTATTTTGCTAGCTCTATTCCGGTTATCATGTAATTTAACAGCAAGGATAGATAGGGCCCAAATCTATCTAATCTATTTTGAATATTTTAGAGGTGAGACAATATGAATCTCACTTGCATGTGTGAACAATAATTCTCACAAGGAAATTCAATAGGCTTTTTAAAGTTTATAAATAGTTGTTTTGGAAAGATCTGGAACATATGAATGTACATTTATTGAAAATTATTTTTAAAAATACAGTTAAGCCAGCATCTAAGATTTTAACAGGAAGAATTAAGATGCCATTAGAAACAAAGTATGAGATGTCTCCGTATCACACCTGATTCATTTTTAATGAGGTAATTACCATGATAGGTGTAATTACAAAGGGGTTTAATTCCCTGGGATCAGTTCAACAAAAAAAGGCAGAGCAATCTAGGAGTGATCTAAATAGTAATCTTATCTCAATATGATTATTGTAATTAGATTTATTTGCCTCAGTGGGAAAAAAAGAGATGGCTTGCTGACTAAGTATTATCAAATACTATAATTAAAATGATTCTAAAAGGGGAAAGTTAGGAAAGAATGTCACCATTTTTGTATTAACATTATTAAGGTGGTTTACAATGAAAAGGGTTAAAAATTTTAAAATCAATAAGGACAAACAGGCTATTTATTTACTTATTTCTTAACCACCTATAACTAAGTGGTTTACTGCATAAAACATTCACAATGATACTTTAAGTAGACACATTTAACCCAAACATATCATCCGTCATTAATGAATCAAGAGCATAATTCATAGTTCACATTCCTCTTTAAACATCTGCCTTCCACATAGCATCAGAGGAAGACATATGCATACAACAGGTCCTCAGGATGCCAGGGAGGAGATTCCATTGTTTGACATCAGTGCTAGTTCTGATTTTTCATACCAGACTGTTTTATCATGGTTGATTTACCCTAACACAATTTGGCTATAAAGGGAAGGAAAGATTTACAATGCATTGTAAGGAAGACAACAAAAGGTAAAAGGGAATAAAAAAAAGAGGAAAATTAAAAGGGAGAGTCGTGTCAAATGCCTTTTAAAGTAATGAGCCTTGACTGAAAAGCTGGAATTGCTTTAAATACCCAAGAACATGTGCCTGACAGGTGGCACAGTCAGCAAGTGTTAGGTGAAACCCTATTTTTCACACAACCAAGGTTGAGAAAATGGTTTTATGCTTATATTTAATTAAAACTTGCTCTACCGCCCTTTGCAAACACCACGCCTGAGTGGGTGTGTATTTGCTGTCATGCGAAGCGGGCACTGCCATTTTACAAATACACATGTTGAAAAAGCGAACGGCATGAAACCAGCAGCTCCCACATGCTGTTGCTCCATTTTGCTCCACGTGTAAGTAGGAAGTGGACAGATTCCCTCATCTCCCAAAACAAGCATTTTTTTTTTTTTTTTACAAACCTATACATGTGGTTGAGTGGGTGTAAAAGCCAACATAAAACTTTATCCTGATACACAAGTATTCCACTAGTGAAGCGGAAAGAAGTCCTATGCGTGGATCGAGTACTGCTCATGCCCCAGCCAACTCACACCCCTTGAATTGCTACGTAAGCATGGCACGTCCACCTGTAAATAGCATCTTCCGGAAATCAGTTTTCACTCGTGAATGCTGGTACTACTACTAATCATTCCTATAGCGCTACCCATTAAACATGCGAGAGACGCTTTCAATGTAATTATAACAGACAAACGGGACTAAAAGAATGGGTAGGGGACTAAGGGGGGAATGATAGCTTTACAAGTGGGCTGGAGTTAGGACTTAAAAGCAGCTTCAAAAGAACTATTTATAGACCACTTATAGCCTAAGTGGTTTACATTCAGGCACTCGAGCATGTTTCCCTCTCTGTCCCAGTGGGCTCACACTGGGGCAATGGGGGATTAAGTGACTTGCCCAGGGATTTGAACTCACAACCTCAGGGTGCTGAGGCTTTTGCTCTAACCACTGTGCCACACACACTCCCCCTTCAAATATGGTCCTTTTGTGTTTTACTTATAATGCATTTATGACTACTGAAATTTTGTTGAAGTGCACTTACCTGCGGTTCTCTCTGTAATCTGATGTGGCGGGAATGATGAGGTGTTAACGAACGCTTCACAACAGCACGATGATGGAAATGGTAGTAATCACCAAAAATCTATTCCAAAACATAAATAGAGAAAGGAAATGACGTTGAGTAGCGTTTCTTTCACTTTTCAAGTATTTTCAAAATATGTTAAAGGAGTCCAGCTATTGAACGCTGGTCATACGTGGAGCTGCAGGCGCACAATAGAGGCCTATTTGCCTTCTGGACGTCTCAGTCGACTCCCAGCTCCTGATGAGCTTTCCTGCTTAGTCTGTATGAACCCTGCTGGAAGCAGAGTAAATTGACAGATGGTGGCCTTTGCAGCTGAATGAAACACATGAGCAGCAGCTACTGTAGGTTACTTTTCAGCCTACTAGAACTATGGGGCATAAAACTGCATTTTTTTTTACACCACTTATGTTAAAAATACCTCTTTTAATGGCTATTTTCATCTTCCCATGTTTTACTTCCAGGAATGAAACGTCAAACCTTAGACATTAAGTCATCTTATCTACACCCAGAACGGGCAGGCATTTTAGACTGATCACTTAAAGGCCGAAAAGGATCAGTGCCAAGTGCCATTCTATAAAGGGCTTGCGCCCATTAAATAATCATCTAATCTAAATCAGGATTTCTTAATCACACTTTTCCAAAACCCTGCGCCCGACTACTTGCAGACTTGCACCTGCTCAAACCTGGTGTAAATCCCGGCACCAAATTGAGCACATTGAGGTCCCTTGATTCCAGCACCAAAAGTGCATCTTTTTTATTGCCTCTTTATTTTGGAATGATCTTCCTCCTCCTATTCGGACTGAGCATTATTGAAAACTTCTTTCTTCCAGAAAGCATTTCCTATGCTAGTAGTGCCTGGTATTGTATTCAGTCAAGGGTTTAGTTTTCTTACTTATTTATTGTTTGTTTTAACTGAATGGATATTATGACCGGTTGTTATATCTTTCCCATTATTACTGGTGCTCCTTTTCATATGCGGCACTTAAGTTGTTGGGGCATAAAAGTAAATTTGATAGAATCACTCCCCTTTATCTACAATACCATTGGTTACCGGTAAGTTACAGAATTAGGTTCAAGATATTGCTTTTAATACACAAGGCGTTGCTTACTTCTGAACATCCCTTATACACCAGGTCGGACACCTGATTGTAAAACCACTTAGATAACCTTGATAGGCGGTATATAAAATCCTAATAAAACTTGAAACAAGAGAATAGATTAGTTATGCCATCAGTACATAAGACAGAATGGGAATCAACACGCAATAAAGCGTTCTTCCACAAGACATTCGTAGCGAACTAAATTAGAAGGTATTTTAAAAATGACTGAAAACCTATTTCTTTCAAGAAGCTTTCAGAGTTGATCTTATTCATTAATTTGAAGGGTGAATGGGCAACTAACATTTATAATTGTGTGTGTGAGTGAGATTAGATTATGAGAGTGAATTCAGATTATGAATGTATCTTGAATGTGAATGAGTTCAGGTTTTTCTATACATAAAGCAGTTCTTTTTATAGGTCATTTAAGATGTAATTTGTATTTTTATGTAATCCGCTGAGAACTTGTGAAAGATTTAGCGGAATATCAAAGGTTAATAAACAAGCATAAATTCTGTAAAGCCGCTTTGACCTTTTGCATTAAATGGGACATGAAATGTACAATAAAGCAACATTTAGGGCTCCTTTTAGTACGCACTAAACCCGCGCTACGCAGCTAGAACTAACACCAGCGCAATGCTGGCGTTAGCGTCTAGCACGGCCAGCAGTTTAGCGCACGCTATTACGTGCGTTAAACCGCTAATGCGGCTTCGTAAAAGGAGCCCTTCTTCTATAATACTATGCAGTCAGGTGCCATTTAACATCAAGTCTTGATGGTTAACAGCTCATTAGCTAATTGAGTTGCACGCCCATCTCAGAAGCATTCCGTTAATGTGCCCCATTTCAACATTTTGCTCCTCATATAGACCCCCATTCATGCAGTCTTATCTACATATCAATACAAAAGTCCGTAATTTAGAAACACCAGAGCCTTTAGGCCTCATTAACACAAAAGCACAGCATTTAAACTTGGGATATATCACTCAGTATTTTAATTCATTTGCAGAATTCGACATCAATCTAGCTGGCATTTATAAAACTTACAGGAGCTATTCAACGACAGTCTCTCTTTTCAGCACTAGCTAAAGCACAGGTGAGCAACCTGCAGCGTGCCACTCATTTTATGCAGCCCGTGAGATCATGGGAAGGACACGCAGAAAACATCATTAACCAGAGTTCTAGTCATTTCAAATACTAGAGAGTATGTTTGTTTTATGTTCACATTTATTAAAAACTTAATATACTGTTTAACTAGAAAGACCATTCTAGCAGGGGAAGGCAAATGCACGCTCTGCAGAAAACGAAGAACTGAGATACCGTGAGCCTCACGCATGCGCAGTGCGGGCAAAGTTTCTTAAAACTTAAAGTGACAGTTCACTTTTCAGATTGTCCTCACCCATATGTGAGAATATGCTGCCTGCTTGTCCTAGGATAAAATGTTGTTCCCACAGGGTTATCAAGTCGAGAGTTGGTCCACTCCACTCAGTATTTTATAGACTCACAGCTGAAAGCCTGATATATCGGGGGCGCAGCATAAGAAAGGATGGGGACACTATGGAGGGTGACCCCTGACTACACACAGCAGGAACCCACCGAGGGGAGGGGCAGGGTATGGGGTCATGTATCCTCATTTTGGGGCAAACAGTGGCTTCCCCCATGTCTGTCTCAAATGCGACTCTGTGGCAGCAGTTGGGAAGGAAAAAATAAAAGTACCAGTTATGGAGAATTCAAAAACTTGACTCTCAGGATCTCTGTCCTTCCCAGCTTGCAGACGCTAATGATTATAGTATTATGGACAGCACAGGCTTGCTTCCAATACTTCCCATCTTTTGGGGACCCACTGGTTGAGAACCAGGGTCTTAGATGATTAAAGCCGTCTTCTTGGGTCTCCTAGTTTAGGAGTGTTTGGCTTAAGGGAAAGCAATTGGTCACGTTTTACTCCTTGGCCTCCTGCGTTTTTGCTCTATTACGGTTTTGCAACCCTTTTTTTGAGGGGACGTGAAATATTTTTATTATTACAACCAACTTGTACTGTTTCCTCAATTATAATTTGTTCCTTTCAGCTTTACCCATGACCTGACCTGCGTTTTGTGTGCTCAGGGTTTTGATGATCAACAGTTGAATAGATTCTCGATTTTCCTGTGTTTATAAGGGGGGGGGGAAGAGAGGAAGATGTACCTAATGGTTACAGTTGCAAGTTGAAACCAGCAAAGAAGCCCAAGAAGCAGATGTGGCCATAGAAAGGAGGAACAACCAGAGATACAACAGAATCATTGGATCACAGGTTCTTCCTCCTTTCTTGACCACCTCTATTGACTTTGACTTTAGTTGACTCTGCAGAGATCATACTTCTGTTTTCTTGACAACCAGCAAAAGCCAGGTTCAAAGCCTGTTGCTGCTGCTGCTTCTTGTGATCTTGGTGAAGTCACTTAACCCTCTACTGCCTCAGGCACAAAATTAGACTACAAACCCTCTAGGAACTATAAAATACCTAGTGTACCTAAATATAACTCACCTCAAACTACTACTGAAAAAGGTGCGAGCTAAATCAAAAAAGTAACACAAGGATGGTCCATCTAACTCAGGATCCCGTCTTCACGAAGTTGGCCAATCCAGGTCATGAGTTCCTGGCAAAAACCCAAATAGTAGCTACATTCCATGCTACCAATCCAGGGTAAGTATTAGCTCCCCCATGTCTGTCTCAATAGAATAGTGTCCTGCAAACATTTTGGCTGGAAGGCACACTAAACTAAGTGCTCCAGTCGGAAGGCACCCGGAAGTGTGCAGATGTCATCACGCTGATGTCCATGCATGCGTGGAGGCCCATCTGGTCGCGACCCTTAACCCGTCACTTCAGTGGGGGATGCTGAAGGAGGGGAGGTGTGGGGAGAGGAGGAGAGATGCTGGTGAGGAGAAGAGTCGTTGGCACCATCTGACTGCCTACAGGACGTGCCTCTCGCCGCGAGAGACACGTCCCATAAGAAGTCAGCCCACGCCGGTGCCTCTCCTCCTCACCGATGTCTCGTCGGGGCACACCTGGAGTCTGCTGCAGCAGCACACGGTTTGCGATAGATTGCAATAGAAGATGACGGACTTTTCCTCTTTAGTCTTTCCTCATACATTTCTACACTATTCCTACTTGAGATACCAAATACAAATCAGAGCAATAAAAGCTAATCTTAATGACCTGCATTACCAAAAAACAAGCGCTAGTATCCTGCCAATACACACATTTGCTTCAAGTATTTAAAAAACCCCAATTACTGGATGGATGCCTTGAGCCCACTAGGAGGCTAATGCATTAAGATGTATGTTTGAGATGTGTGCACAAACTCAATTTTTATTAGCTTTTGATTTATTTTAGTATTTTGTTAGCTTGTTTTATAGTGCGATTGATATTGGGATGTATGTGTTTTACTTTAAAATGGAGTTCCGTTTCAATTTTCTATCTATAGATTATTTTACTATTGTATCTCACTTAGATTTGGTTGTACCAAGATTTAGGGATTTATCAAATTTGATAAGGCACAAGTTCCCTAATGTACGCCTTAAAAAATAGAAAACATTTATGCTGAATGCTGCAAATTATATAAACATCTGTGCATCAACAGATGTGTACAAACACGATAAAGCATGTCGCTTGTCATAGAAACAAGAATATATCTGACAAGTTAGTAGCAAAATCAATATTTTGCACAGAGATTGCAACCAAGAGCTTGAGGAACAGGCACATTAAATGCATTATATACCAAGTATATATTCGGTGCCTCATGTATGCTTCTGCAGTTGAGTACAATGCCCAACATTTCACAGCTGTGATATCCCCCCTTAAGCTTTGCATTCACAACAATCAGCTCAGCTCCTTAACCCTTTATACTTGTCAATAGACTCATTCTAATCAAATAAAAGAGAAGACATAGGTTTGAAGCCCTCCCTAACATTAGCAACTTTTTTTTTACTCCATCTGCGACCATACAAAACCATGCCCTCAGCCTTCAAGGTCTTCATTATCATTGGATTTAAATGAACAGGATGTTGACAGTTTCACGTCCTTAAACGTAGCTTTCTTGTGCACTAGACCTTCTACATAGAGTGGCCATTTGAGAGCTGCGTTATACTTTGCACCAAGTCTCCTATGTTCCTGACCTAATCCCACATAGCGATTAATAAATGTGTGTCAAATAACCCTTCCCCAATATTGCTTAAACTATGTTAAAAATAACGGGACTAAGAACTTTCCTTCCTAAAATTAGGGAGGTGCAAAATCTATAAAGGCATTTATCAGTTAACAGATGCAGGCCAGCAGAATATTCAACGACATTAACCCAACACTGAACATTTCCTCAGACCTCCACAACCCTATTTGTTCCATGCCAGGGCAGCCCACGAGTGGAGCCAGTTAGTGCAATATTCCTATTGCTAAGCAGTTAATGTTAGGTCAGCCTGTCTGGATAGAGGTCTGAATATCTAAAAGCAAGGGTAATGCATTCTGTGGTAGACATTACAAGCAGTCTAAGTTTATTGGACCTAGGGCAATAGAGGGTGAAGTGACTTACCAAGGGTCACAACCCAGTTCCTCTGGTTCTCTGCCCATTGCACTATTAAGCTGCTTCTCCATTCCACCAGTGGATACTGGTGGTCAACATCCAGTGTTTTCTTTCGTTTTTTGTAGGGCTTAATATTGGCTCATTTATTGATTATGGGTTTGCGTGAGGCAACAATGCTTCTGACATGCGAGATCCTCTCCCTCCTGTCATTCTCTCTGGAGCTCTGCTCTCTCCCCCCTCCCCTGAGCTCTGGAGACAGTCTTGTGAAAACAACCTGCCTACTATGAACAGATTAAAATATATTTGGTTTGGGAAATCCAATTTTGTTTATTAAAGTCATTTCAATTTCAAGAACACAACAGACAATAGGTAAATCTAAAATCCTAGGGGATTATTATTACACTTTCTTATAAACACAAGCTACAAAATACTTGTACCTGGCTGGAATGCTGCTATTTTATTGAGAGCTAGTCTTTAAGCCCATTACATTAACAGGTGCTAGAATAGATGTGTCTGTCTGTCTTTCTTTCTCTCTCCTTTTCCGCTGTCTGTCTTTATTTCTTTCTCTCTCTCTCTCTCTCTCCTTGGCCGCTGTATTTCTTTCTTTCTGCATTCAGGCCCAACAATTGTCCCTTTCTATTCCCTCCCTCCTTCCTTCCTATGTCCTTAGTGCCCCCTTCCCATGTCCTTAGTGGCTCTTCCTATGTCCTTACTGCCCCCAGTGCCTCCTTCCCATGTCCTTAGTGCCCCTTCCCATTTCCTTAGTGTCCCCAGTGTCTCCTTCCCATGTCCTTAGTGCCCCCAGTGTCTCCTTCCCATGTCCTTAGTGCCCTTTCCCATGTCCTTAGTGTCCCCAGTGCCTCCTTCCCATGTCCTTAGTGCCCCAGTGCCTCCTTCCCATGTCCTTAGTGCCCCCAGTGCCTCCTTCCCATGTCCTTAGTGCCCCAGTGCCTCCTTCCCATGTCCTTAGTGCCCCAGTGCCTCCTTCCTATGTCCCCCCTCACTGCCTTCCAGCCTTTGTCCCACCCCTTCCCCCGAAGCTAGCCAGCCTACCTCCCTCCCTCTCTGCCGCGCTAAAGCCAACCTGCCTGCATGACTCCTTCCCTCCAGCACCAAAAGCCGATGCCTGTCCCCCCTTACCGGCTCCCGCAATTGCTACCTACCTAATGTCTGTGCCAGCGGTCATCCGCCATTGCCGGCCACCGCAACTAAGACCACCACACGCTAGCGATAGGGGAAGCGTTGGAAACCGCTCAGCTGAAGGAAACCACTGTGCTTCTCCTTCGTTGCTGTGAAAACGTGCTGCATGTGTCGGAAACAGCTGCTCCTACTGCACATGCGGTGCCACAGATTACAGACACACAAATTTCCCACTGCGCATGTCCGCTAAGGCTTTTATTATATCTGATTATGTAAAAATAGCAATTAAAAAGTAAAAACACATACTAAACTGCATCATAGATATAAATCATGTTCCCAATTCAAAGCCACAAAACAGAGAGAGAACCATTAATTTTGGGACCAAAACTTAACCTCATGCATCAAAGAATGTGGGAATTAGAATGTTAAAACAGTACAATCCAAGTGGCTTTTATAATTGAAACTGAAATGTTAATCCAGCTAAGCTACGCACATCTCAATGTTTTTCTTTCTACAATCATAAATATTACTTTGCGAACTGTTACCTACTGAAATAAGGTCAACAGGCCTAAGGCTCCCTGGGGTTTTGCGTTCCTACTCTGACAGACACATTTGTCAGGTGCATTCATCCAAAAGCCACACTATGAATCCATGACTCACATAGTTGCTGCTGCTTCTTTTTTTTTGTCGTTTAATGACTCTGTCCCCCCCCCTCACTTCGAACTTCATTCTGTTAGTGAGATTTTTTTGCCATATGCTGATGTTATTGGCTACATTGACAACATCCTTTCTCCAATTTAAAATTCCTTCTAGACATGAGGAAGAGGGAAAGGCTTGTTCCACTAGCTCTGCTCAGTATCTCCAAGTAACTCTTAACTGTCCATGGTCAAAGACAGGATGCTGGACTCAACTGACCATCGGTCCGACTCTGCAGGGCACTCTACATTAACATGTTTATATTTAAATCTGTATTAGAATTTTTAAATTACAACAAATATCCCAACTGAACACATAGAATCTATACAAAGGAATTTCAAACTTGCCCTTCCACAAAACTGTGATAGTAAAACTCCCCCATCTCCCACTCCTCCCTAACAGCAATAATATATGACCATTTAGCCAATAGTCCAATTTATTTATTTAGAGCACATCAATATTAAGGAATTTAATATCGCACATTGTGCCTCAATCCCCTGTAATGAGTTCAGAAATGTTCTTTTCCCTTGGGCTGACATTCCTCCACTCATAGCAGTGTGTGTTTGGTGTCTCCATAAAGTCAAAATGGGTGGATCTTCTTTCATCCATTGAAGCAAAACACAATATTTTACCATCAAACAGGACTTCTGCACAAATGGGCAATGCTCTTCATCAGTTCCAGGTTACCCTGTATTATCAAGTTTCAAGTTTCAAGTTTATTAAATTGTTTGATTAAACGCTTTTCCAATTTCAAAGCGTTTTACAAAATTAAAAACAGAGTTTAATAACTTATACATAATGTTATACTACACAAACTAGGGTAACATCCTTTGGACAAAAGAAAACTGGAAACAGTGGGAAAATAGGGAAGAAATACAATTTTTGTTTAAAGAGAACATATAAGGAAAACACATTAGGGAGGTAGGGAATATAAAAAGGCCTAAAAAATGTCATTATAGAAGTATAAAGGTATATATTTAAGGGAAAAGAAGTTAACTGATATTATTGCTCAGGAATTAACTGATATAATTAAGAAAGAGAACTATCAGTTAAATGCTTCTTTAAAAAGAAGACATTTTAAGTTCTTTTTAAAAGTTTGCAAATCTTGTTCTAATCTTAAATACAAAGGGAGAGAATTCCATAACATTGGGGCAGTAACAGAGAAAATTGAAGCACGGCGGGTTCCAATAATTTTCAGTGAAGGAACATTAAGGGTAGATTGAGAGGCTGATCTGAGAACTCTGGATGAACTGTAAGGAATCAGGAGCCTATCTATAAAAGCAGGAGTATTGGTTTTTAATGTGTTATGAACTAGAAGAGCTAATTTATAATTAATCCTGTAAGATATAGGCAGCCAATGAGCATTTTGTAATAGAGGTGTGACATGATCAAACTTTTTGGAACCTGTAATAATCTTTATTGCAATATTTTGAATGAGTTGAAGACGTCTTATATCCTTTTGGTAAGCTCCTTTTAATAAGGAGTTACAATAATCTAATTTTGCGATAACTAAGGAGTGAATTAATGTATTAAGGGAAAATGAATCGAGAAGTGGGGCAAGCGAACGGATCATCTTTAACCTGTAGAAACAATTTTTAACGAGAGCACTGATGTGTGCTTGGAAAGTGAGATTGTTGTCTATTAAGACTCCCAAAATTTTTGTGTTAGTTGTTTGATTGAGGGGCTTATTGTCAATTATTATTGGACTGGTAAGTTGAACTCCTTCTTTCCCTGAGAAAAGCACAGTGGAAGTTTTAGTTATACTTAGAGATAATTGATTGTTATTTAACCATTCGTGAATTTTGGCTAACTTATGATTGATTTCTGATATGTCATGTGAACTGTTGGGATCAATAGTGTGCAAAAGTTGAAAATCATCTGCATAGGCATATACTGTAAAGCCTATGGATTGACAGAGTGTTAAAAGTGGGGCCAAGTAAATATTGAACAGTAATGGTGAAAGTATGGATCCTTGAGGTATTCCATAATTGTTTTGGTACGGCTTTGAAAAAGCATTGTTGAAAAACACAGTGGAAGATCTTTCAGAAAAGTAAGATCGAAACCAATCTAATACTTGATCTTTAATGCCAATGGATGAAAGGCGCTGTAGTAGTAAATAGTGATCGATAGTATCAAAAGCTGCAGCTAAATCTAGAGAAATGAGTATAACCGATTTATGTTGGTCCAGAAAATATTGAATAGTTGTAACAAGACCTAGTAATGAATGTTCAGTAGAATGATTTTTCCGAAATCCAGTTTGATTAGGATGTAAAACCTGAGTTTTGTCAATGAAGTCTGATAATTGCTGGAATACTACCCTGTCACTCCTATCCCCCAGAGTACACATATTTAGGTCATCCAGTCTCTTCGCATACTTCTTTTGGTTCAAACCCCTTACCATTTTCGTTGCCTTCCTCTGGACTGCTTCGTCTTTTTATATCCTTCACCAGATACGGCCTCCAAAACTAAACACAATACTCCAAGTGCGGCTTCACCAATGACTTATACAGGAGCACCAACACCTCCCCTTCTTCTGCTGGTTATTCCTCTTTCTATACAGCCTAGCATCCTTCTCTCTACAGCCACTGCCTTTTTACACTTTTTAGATGCCTTTAGAACCTCAGCCACAATCACCCAAAGGTCCCTCTCTCCGTCAGTGTTTATCAGACTCTCACCTCCAAGCACATACAGTTCCCTCGGATTTCTACCCCCCCAAAAGCATCACTGCACATCTTTGGATTGAATTTTAGATGCCAGATGTTAGACCATTCGTCTAACTTTTGCAGATCCTTTTTCATGTTTTCCACTCCCTCCAAGGTGTCCACTCCGTTACAAATCTTGGTATCATCTGCAAAAAAGCTATCCTTACCTTCTATCCCCTCAGCAATGTCACTCACAAACATATTAAACAGAATCGGTCCCAGCACCGATCTTTGAGGCACTCCACTAATCACCTGGCCTTCCTCCAAGCGAATTCCATTAACTTCCCCCCTCTGGCTTCTGTCCATCAACCAGCTTCTAATCCAGTTCGCGACTTTGGGACCCAACTTCAGACCGCTCTAGTCTGCTCTTTCCCTTTACAAGGCTTCAGATCTTTCTTGCTGCCAGTATTTCCCTTAATTTCCCTAGGCAGGTCATCCCATTAAATTAGGAGGGGTTCATTTTACCAAAAGGCAAGAGACAGGAGATACAAAAACACCTAGTTAGTTAGGTGCCATTGACTCATATTTGAGTCCTAGCAACTCAATGAATTACAGATCTAAAGAGATTGGTAAGGTCCTCCAGAATCATCCCCAAGGTTGTTTTCAACATGTCCAGCCATCTGGTTCCTTTGATCTTCCCAAACATGATGTCCTTCTCCAATGATCTTTCTCTTCTAACAGTGTAACCAAAATAAAGACAACTGTAACTTCATCATTTGGGCTTCAAGTGACATCGCCTGTTTGAACTCTTCCAGAACTGATTTGTTAGTTCTTCTGGTGGTTCATGGAACACATGTGGCATAAATACAAATGAGGCAAATCTTTTTCAATTGAAAGTAGACTCCAGCGTAAGGGGGCATAGAATGAGGTTAATAATCTAAGGAAATACTTTACAGAAAGGGTGACAGATGCATGGAATGGTCTCTTGAATTCAGACACAGTCTTCGTCTCCACCACCTCTACTGGGAAAGTGTGGGGCAGGCACATGAAACATAGAAACATAGAAATTGACGGCAGAAAAGGGCTATAGCCCATCGAGTCTGCCCATACCAATGACCCACTCCCTGATTCTTACTCTCCTAGAGATCCCACATGAATATCCCATTTCCTCTTGAAATCTAACACGCTGCTGGCCTCAATCACCCGCTGAGGCAGCTCGTTCCAATGATCGACCACCCTTTCGGTGAAGAAGTACTTCCTAGTATCACCCTGAAATTTCCCTCCCCTGATTTTCAGCGAGTGTCCTCTGGTTACCGAGGGCCCCGTAAGACTGAAGATATCATCTTTCACCACTATACGCCCAGTAATATACTTAAAGGTTTCAATCATGTCTCCTCTCTGTCTTCGCTCCTCCAATGAGTACATCCGCAGTTTTTTTAACCTTTCTTCATACGTGAGATCCCTGAGCCCCAAAACCATCCTGGTAGCCATTCGCTGAACCGACTCAATTCTCAACACATCTTTTCGGTAGTGTGGTCTCCAGAATTGAACACAATACTCGAGATGAGGTCTCACCATGGATCTGTACAGTGGCATTATTACTTCAGGTTTTCTGCTGACAAAACCCCTACGGATACAGCCCATCATTTGTCTTGCCTTGGATGAAGCCTTCTCTACCTGATTGGCAGCCTTCATATCGTCGCTAATGATCACTCCTAAATCACGTTCCATCGTGGTCCTGGACAAGGTTTCACCATTTAGTGTGTAAGTTCTGTGTGGATTTTTTTTGCCTAGATGCATTATTTTACATTTTTTAGCATTGAAGCCTAGCTGCCAAGTTGATGACCACTGCTCGAGCTGTCTTAGGTCCTGCGTCATAAAGTCAGGCACACTGCTTTTGCCAACTATGTTGCATAGTTTGGCATCGTCGGCAAACAGTGATACTTTTCCTCTAAGTCCTTGGGTCAAATCTCCTATGAATAAATTGAATAGAATCGGCCCTAAGACGGAGCCCTGAGGTACTCCACTCATCACTGCTGACATTTTGGAGGGGGTACCGTTTACCATCACCCTTTGAAGCCTACCATCTAGCCAATCCTTTACCCATGTAGTGAATGTATCCCCTAATCCCATTGATTTTAGTTTGTTCAACAGCCTGCGGTGTGGGACGCTATCAAAAGCTTTGCTGAAGTCCAAATATATCACGTCAAGGGACTCACCGGCATCCAGATGATTGGTCACCCAATCAAAGAAGTCAATCAGATTAGATTGGCAGGACCTTCCCCTGGTAAATCCGTGTTGATGTGGATCACGTAAACACATCAACACGGATTTACCAGGGGAAGGTCCTGCCAATCTAATCTGATTGACTTCTTTGATTGGGTGACCAATCATCTGGATGCCGGTGAGTCCCTTGACGTGATATATTTGGACTTCAGCAAAGCTTTTGATAGCGTCCCACACCGCAGGCTGTTGAACAAACTAAAATCAATGGGATTAGGGGATACATTCACTACATGGGTAAAGGATTGGCTAGATGGTAGGCTTCAAAGGGTGATGGTAAACGGTACCCCCTCCAAAATGTCAGCAGTGATGAGTGGAGTACCTCAGGGCTCCGTCTTAGGGCCGATTCTATTCAATTTATTCATAGGAGATTTGACCCAAGGACTTAGAGGAAAAGTATCACATGGGATCTCTTAGGGAGAGGAGGAGATAGTTGATGCTTTGGATGGGCCATTTGGCCTTTATTTGCTGTCATGTTTCTACAAAAAAAACTAACAGATCAGCAAACAATGAAAACAAAGTGGCAAATGTGCAAATACAATGAAAAATATAAAGTGGTATTTCAGGAACCATACAACAATTAAATTGGACACCTGATTGGTCAAGGAGAAATGAACTGGAACCTAAGGATAAGAGACTGATAGCTGCAGCCTAGGACAGAAAATCTTGGATGAGATGGCTCAGCAATTAGAGAAAATCTGGTACAACAGCCATCCGATTTTGTTAGAAAGAGAAGGAAATGGCTTCTCATCTAATAATTGGCTGAAGAGTTCCAATGGCAGAAAATTTCTATACTGAAAGGAGCCCTAAAATGGAACCATTGTAAACAATGAACTATGGAATCTTCTCCCAAACCACCACAGTCTTCACTCAGTCTTTTCAAAAAAGATCTTAAATCATTGTTATTCTCTGATGCTCATCTCTAAGCACCTGTCTCCAAAGACCTACATTCTTCTATTTTTACAGGTAGACTTTGACTGATTGGTTCGAGTATCGGGACCCTCCGTTTTGTGCTATCCTTCCCTGCTTTTCTATTTCTATTGTACTTCTCTCTCTTCCCCTCACATCCATGTCATATCTGCACACACTTATCCATTTACCTTTTTTTTTTTTTTTTTTTCTGTAAACCACTTAAGACATTTCCTAACCAATAAAAAACTGGATGAAAGAAGATTGGACATAGTAGTAAAGGAGAAAAACAATAGAACAACACTAAGAGATAAATGTTCCAAGAAACTATATTGTGAATCATGAGGACAAGGAAAAGATTGTTAAAATATCAAGAAATGCATTCAGAGACCAAGAAAATAAGGTAGAAAAATACAGAAATATTTCCCATTGCATAGGGAAGCCAAGGGCTTGATTAAAGAGAACTCTGAAGTACACTTAAATAGGTTGCCTATATATGTTGCATTTATGAATGCCAGAAGGAATCTTTCTTTGGCACAAGTATTAAAGTGAACATTAGCAGTAGATTTGAGAGACTGAGATCATACGCTACATATTCTGACTTAGGAGTAAGGCTCATAATTATCATGGTATGTGCAAAAATAACCTCATTTTGAGACTATAAGCACTCTGAATTGCAACCATGGTACTTCCGTCTATAAACAGGGATTGTAGAAGTGATCATTATTATGTCTAGAGACATAGTATGGTGAGAGGGTAATTGACACTTGTTGCTGTATTGCTATTCTAATCTCACTTCTTACAGATCAAGGTTTAGCTCATATTCTTTAGAAGCTGACCACCAAAATAATGTGTTAGCACTTAAAACAGCAGAAATTTTGCCCTGTATATCACCAGCGATTCTCCTACATGTCCTCCACCCTCCACCACCGCCACCCCAGTTACCAAAAATGAGATGGGGGAGAAACTGCATACTTTTAAAAGGGCTGACAGGAAGACAAGTAGCCAGACTCACAAGGACTGCCAGCCGGCTGTGTTATTCTTGCATGAAACCAGCTCTTGATTACATACTTCTCTACCTTCAAATCAATACCACGTCACATAAGAACATATAAGAACATAAGAAATGCCTTCTCCGGATCAGACCTTGGTCCATCTAGTCCGGCGATCCGCACACGCAGAGGCCCATTTAGGTACTCCTTTGTGGAGACCCAGTTTTCCCGTAACCCTCAATATGATTCGCAAGAAGGTACGCATCCAACTTGCGTTTGAAACCCAGAACAGTTGTCTCCATCACAACCTCTTCCGGGAGAGTATTCCAAGTGCCCACCACTCGTTGTACGAAACAGAACTTTCCTATGTTAGTTTTGAACCTACTGCCGCTCAGTTTCAGACTATGTCCTCTAGTCCGTGTCACATCTGAAAATGTTAGTAATGAGGGTTCCTGATCTATTTTGTCAAATCCTTTTAATATTTTAAAAGTCTCTATCATATCTCCTCGCAGTCTTCTCTTCTCGAGAGTGAACAGTCCTAGTTTCCTGAGGCGTTCTCTGTAGCTCAAATTCTCCATACCCTTGACTAGTTTCGTGGTTCGCCTCTGCACCCTCTCCAGCAGAGTTATATCCTTCTTAAGGTATGGAGACCAGTGTTGGACACAATACTCCAAGTGTGGTCTAACCATAGCTCTATAAAGTGGCATTATAACTTCTTCCGATCTACTCGTGATCCCCTTCTTAATCAAGCCCAACATCCTGTTTGCCTTTTTCGCCGATACCGCACATTGAGCTGAAGGTTTAAGGGTTCTATCAATCACTACCCCCAGATCCTTTTCTTGTTCGCATTTGGTTAAAGTCCCCCCCCCACATCCTATATTCATGTTCTTTGTTTTTCTTTCCCAAATGCATCACCTTGCATTTGTCTAAGTTAAAATTCATCTGCCACTTTTTTGCCCACGTCTCCAGCTGGTTGAGATCCTTCTGCAGATCTTCGCAGTCTCTTAGAGTGCCAACCGCCAACATAATTTTGTATCATCTGCAAACTTGATTATATTGCAAGTTGTTTCTTCTTCTAGGTCATTTATAAAAATATTGAACAGTATAGGCCCAAGAACCGAGCCTTGAGGCACGCCACTAGTTACTTTCTCCCAGTCCGAAAATTTCCCATTTATGCACACCCTCTGTATTCTATTTTCTAACCATTTGCTGATCCATCTGTGCACTTCTCCTCCTATTCCATGACTTTGTAATTTAGTCATGAGCCTTGCATGCGGGACCTTGTCAAATGCCTTCTGGAAATCCAAGTAAATTATGTCCACTGGATCCCCCCTATCCATTGGTTTGTTCACCTTGTCAAAGAATTGTAGTAAATTTGTCAAACATGACTTCCCTTTTCTGAAGCCGTGTTGACTATCTTTTATCAAGTTGTGATCCTCCAAGTGTTGTACGATGGTATCTTTAATTAGTGCTTCAATTATCTTTCCAGGAACTGAGGTGAGACTCACGGGTCTGTAATTCCCTGGTTCCCCTCTTTTTCCTTTTTTAAAAATTGGGATGACATTTGCTATCTTCCAGTCATCCGGTATTTGCCCGGTTTTTATTGACATGTTAGCCAAGGATTGTAAAAGTTCTCCAATTTCCACCTTAAGTTCCTTTAATACTCTTGGGTGAATTCCATCCAGTCCAGGGGATTTATCACTTTTTAATTTATCAATCTGGACGTATACCATGTCCAACTCCACATTTACATCTACTCTATTGCATATTTTCGTATCATCTGCAAAGAGGCAAATCTTACCTGACAACCCTTCAGCAATATCATTTATAAAAATGTTAAAAAGAACAGACCCAAGAACAGAACCTTGAGGCACACCACTGGTAACATCCCTTTCCTCAGAGCGATCTCCATTGATCACTACCCTGTTGCCTTCCACTCAACCAGTTCCTGACCCAGCCCGTCACTTTGGAACCCATCCCGAGGGCACTCAGTTTATTTATTAGATGTCTGTGTGGAACACTGTAAAAGGTTTTGCTAAAAATCTAAGTACACCACATCTAGCGCACATCCTCTATCCAATTCTCTGGTCACCCAGTCAAAGGACTCTGGATTTTAGGATGGCAAAATATGCCAGAGTTGTACCTGATATGGCCTAAATATGAATCACTATCTGGTACCATAAAACAATTGCTGTTTTATTCAATGAAAGAAAGATTAGGTTCTTACCTCAATGTTTTTTCTTGTAGATATGTCTAGAGGTTCTGAACACTAGGGTTTTGCAGAACCTGCAAGTTGCTTGCAGAATGCTATCGATCATCTTTTGAACTCCGCCTCCTTCCCAGGGAGCTGCTCCTGCTCCCTCAGTTTGTACAAAAGCATTCAACTAGTACTATAATGACAGATATAAGTAGAAGAAGGGAAACGGGGAAAAATCCCCAACACTACAATTTAGGGCCTGTTTTACAAACCACGTTAGCGGCTGCTGCGCAGTAACGGCCCCGAAGCCCAAAGAGATTTAAAGGGCTTCAGGGCTGTTGCCACACGGCAGCCGGTAGCGCGGCTTTGTAAAACAGGCTGTTAGTTCTGCTCTGTAACAAACATATCAAGTAATATTATAACATTCGAATAACTGATCAAAACAGGTACAAAAACTGTGTGCAACCAGCACTAATCTTATATAGAGCTTGTAGCTACTCACATATCTGGCTATCAAGCAGAGACTTAATCAGACTTTACCTAAGACAGGCAGGCAAAGCCCACTGACAGGGCGGGGCTAGACAAATCTACAAGAAAGAAGATTGTCGAGGTAAGAACCTAATCTTTCTTTCTAGTGCAATGTGTCTAGTAGTCCTGAATGCTAGGAACGTACCAAAGCAGTCTCCGGAGTCTAGGACGGGCCCGCTGAGTGTCTTAAAAATGGTGGACCCGAAAGCGGTGTCTTTCCTGGCTGCTATGTCCACCTTATAGAACCTGGCAATGATATGAAGGGTAGATCAAGTAGCTGCTCTACAGATTTCCTTGGACGAAACAACCCGAGTCTCCACCCATGAGGTAGCGACTCCTCTAGTGGAGTACGCTTTCAATGTGATCAGAGGCTGCTTACTGCAGCCCACATGTGCGGAAGAATTGGCCATTTTAATCCATCTGCAAATCGAGGCTTTAATTGCTGGTCTCCCTTTCTTGGCATGACTGGTCAGAACAAAAAGATAATCTGATACACAAAACTCATTGGTAACTTCCGAGGTACTGAAAAAGCACTTGCTTGACATCCAGCAAATGCAACACTTTTTCCTTTTTCTTAGACCCTTTAAGGTGAAAAGTGGGCAAACTGACTTCCTGATTGACGTGGAAGGCTGAAACTATTTTTGATATGAAGGATGGAACCGTGCGCAATGAGAGCCCTGCTTCCATAAAGTTAAGGAATGGTTCTTTGCAGGACTGAGCTTGTAACTCGGAAACTCGTCTCTCTGATTTAATTGCCACCAGAAACACTGTCTTGACTGTAAGATCCAGAAGGGAAGCTTCCTTAAGGGATCATACAGAGCTCTACTGAGACCTTGTAATACGGTGCTAAGATCCCAGAAAGGGAAAGGGAGGTGTACTGGAGGATGCAACCAAAAAGCCCCTCTAATAAACTGGGCAATATCAGGGTGAGAGGCCAGAGAGCCTCTTTCCCCTCGAGCATGGAAACAGGAAAGGCCTGCTATCTACACATTCAGCAATCCGACTGACAGACGCTTCTGAAGTCCCTCTTGCATAAAGTTTAGGGCTACTGAAATTGGAACTCCTAAGGGCTTTACATTATCCACAACACACCAGTGGTTTCAGGTTTCTTTAAAAATTTGATATACCGCCTTATTAAAATTCAAAGCGGTTTTACATAATATAAAAACAAAGTATAATAAGAACACACATTAGAAACAAATAACAAACAATCAAATACACTAACAAACATTAAGTTACCGATACTAGATGGAAATGGGCAGAAATACAATTTATATAACGAGAAAGAGAGGGGAAGAGGGACCAAAACAAAAGGAAGGGGAACAAAGGACTGCTAAAAGGACTTGCAGGTCTTGGCATAAGTTCTTACCATCTAAGGCTTCTTAGCTCTAAGCAGGGTTGAAATGACCTCTTGAGTAACCCTTGCTTGTCAAGGCTGCTCACTCAAGAGCCATAAACCCAAAGAGCTCTTGATAGAGATGGGTCCCTGAGTGAGAAGATCCACTTAAACCGGCAGTCTGAGGCCTTCATCCCTCACCAAGGTCTACGGGGCCAATCAGGCACAACTAGGACTACCAACCCCAGATGACTTGCAATCCTGCAGATGACTCATCCTAGAATGAGCCACAGAGGAAAAGTCCTTTTACCAGTCACATTTGGACTATCGCATCCAAGTCCATACTTCCAGGCTCTTAACTTCGGCTGTAAAAACAATCTATCTTTGTGTTTACAGCTGAGGCCATCAGATCTATCTGTGGACACCCCCACTGCCTTAGGGAGGGGAGGGGGGCAGCGACCATTCACCCGGGTCGAGAGTCTACCGACTGAGAAAGTTAGCCTGCACATTTTCCACATAAGGTTTACAAAATCCAGGATGAAGCCTTTTAACTGTGGGTCTTGTGGACCCTGGCAGGAACCCCCTACCAGGCCTCCTGGTCTCTGCATCCACCACACATCTGTGCTTGGCCAATGCACCTTCGGAGGGCTCTGGAAAGGGTCTCTTCACTTGGGAATGCGTTGCACATAGGACACAGATGCTTCTCGGCCGGCCATCCAACTCAAACCTGGTATGATATAGGGGTAGGAAGGCTTGAGGGGTCCATCCCTGCCAATTTTAAGTAAAATTGAGGGGGTTATGAGGCAGATGGAGGCTTTAGAAAAAAAATTGTTTCAAAGCTAAGATGGTCACTGCCATTAAAATCACACCAAATGCATGGAAAGGGGTTTTTAGAGGTGGGGAACCTTGGCTCTGGCTGCAGAAACCTTCATAATTCACTTTTGGAAACACCCT
This sequence comes from Geotrypetes seraphini, assembly GCF_902459505.1. NCBI lineage: Eukaryota > Metazoa > Chordata > Amphibia > Gymnophiona > Dermophiidae > Geotrypetes > Geotrypetes seraphini. The sequence continues at coordinate 32,678,967 of NC_047097.1, forward strand.
CCCACCCCCATCTCTGATCTTCCCTATAGGCGATAATAGCCTTCCTTATTCACTGCGTCATATGCCTGCTTCAACTCAGGAATGCAGCAGGGTCAAATGGAAAATTCTGCCCCACAGGTTGGTCTTCAGGCTGCCAGTCAGACTGAAGTTAGGACTGAACCTCAACTCCCAGAAGCCTCGTGCTGCAAAGGGGGAGAGGACCACACAGCCGGTCCACTATTAATCCTGGCCAGGAGCCAAACAGTCTGCACTCAAGCTCCTGATAAATCAGGGATGTAAGCAGCTATGCAGGGGATGGCCCCTGAGCTCAAAAAGCAGTCTGGCTATCTAGGTGTCCCCAAGGGCTGATTCTGCTAGCAGCAGACTTCTGTAGCTTGAGTCTGCGTTTTCTCCCAGGCAGAGGTCCCAACAAATGGAAACCTCTGGGCACCAAGCCTCCAACTGAAGACTTAGAAAACAAATACCCCAAAATAGTAAAACTGCAGAGGAGAGCAGAAACACTTCTAAGCAACTTGCTTGCAAAAAAAAACTGAGGGGGCAGAAGCAACTCCCTGGGATGGAGGCAGATTTCAAAAGATGATTGACAGCATTCTGCAAGCAACTTGCAGGTTCAGATAAAAAGAACCCTAGTGTTCAGGACCACTAGACACATTGTACTAGAATAGAGAATGACAAATGGAGAGGCCACAGAAAAAGTACTCTTAAAGTCAGTTGATCTGCATCGTATCAAATCGCAGTGATGTTTAGGGAAAATAAAATGGGAAATAAATGCAGAGCATGGTTCATGGAATTCTTTCCAACCTCTCTGCACTTTCTTGCCTCTCTCACTATCAACAGAAGAATGCACTTCATTTAAAGCACAGGCTGCCATTTTCCTAAGGCAAAGGCTATTTCCATGCTTCGGAGTGGGCTAGTGGTAGGGCTGCTGTCTCAGCACCCTGAGGTTGTGGGATCAAATCTCAGCACTGTTTCTTGTGACCCAGGGCATGCCACTTAATCCTCCATTGACACTGCTTTGAATATGTAACCACAAAAAGTCTCATTCCATTTCCCCTTCTCTGCCACTAAGAGGCTGTACAGTACATATAACCAGTAGCAAACTACATGGACCAGTCATTTGGTGTCATTAAACTTAGCAAGCATCACAAAAGCTAAAAGCACTAAGACACGGCCCAGCTGGCATAAAGGTGTAGCACTGGGAGAGGGGGGACTATGGAAGGAAAAATATGCAGAGCATGTCCTATGAAATAAATGTTCAGTCCCTTTGCTTAGCAGGTTTCTGTGAGCAGGGGAGGGCAGGACAGGAAAGCAGGGGAGAGAGAGAAAGACAGAGGGGTAGTTTGCAAGGAGTCATTCCTTAATAGCTGTTTCATGTATTAATTTTTCTGTGCTGTAGGTGTTGGAATTACCTCTCCCATAGAAATACATTGGGCCATTTCTCAGGAACCTCTGGTCCAATCTGGAAATTTTTGACCTTGATATGTCTTACCTGGCTTCTTCTCTATTTCAACTATAGTTCCCATTCCACTAAGTTTTCAGGGAATTATTTTGCTCTTAGCGATGGGCAGACTTTTTCCCCCTTTATGTATAATTCATTTCAAACTCTACATTGGATTGCAAATAATAAAGTTCTTAAACTAACAAGAACATAAGTAATGTAAGTTACTGAAGTCAGCTCACTACTGTAAAAGAAAAAGAAAAAAAAAAAATCACAGCTTAATAAGCTAGCACACTACGGAGCTTGCAAAAAGTTAAAAAAAAAAAAAGTATGCAATTTTCACATACCATGAGCTTCAGTATTATGAATTTAATATTCTGCATCAAGACAACATCCATTACAGAACTACACAGAGTCACAGAAAGAAATCCTGAGGTCAGTCATACACTACAGACTGGCTGCACTAGAGGAGGAGGAGCTGTGTTTCACTATCATGAACTTTCATCAATGACATCAAATAGATAAATGAAGACAGAGAGGGAATATCCGTCAACACAGAATCCTGCCCCATAACATTAGAATTCCTCCAAAAATGACAAGAAGAAAAGAAACAGCGCCATAATGTTCATGCTTCAGGGTAAACGATGTGTACGGAGAGAAGCCATTCATTCCAGCTCCTCCACTTCCTGCACCCTCTCTGCCTAACCCCTGCAGCAACTGAAGATTTACAGCTTGCTTGAGATGCGGAGGCAGACAGGAAAGAATGGCTATCAAAACAAGTTAGGCATGGGTATGTACTTGGTCAGGGAGCTTCAATGGCACGCTATGCCACAGCCAGGACGTGATGGATGGACTCCTCTGGGAAATCTCTCATCTTCTTGCACTGAAAGTTTGTTTGGTTTTTTTTAACCAAACTCTAAAATCAGACATCCTCGCTTGATTTCTAAGACTGAACAGAAATTCTTCCCAAGTAAACCATTTCATACCATCTCAGATATATGGTTTTATGCATGACGTGATACTACGATTGCTTATGTTTTTTATGTAATCTGCCTCAATTTCACAAGTTTATGACAATGTGGAATATAAAAGGTTAAAAAGAAATACAGAAGAAGATATGGCATCCTCCTTCATATGCACTGAATTTTGCAAATAAAGAGGCAACGGCATGAAAACCCTTAAATCTATTTCACAGACAGTTATGTCAAAGACCCGGAATTTGTTCTTATTTATTTATTTCAGGGAGGGGGGAATGGGAGCGACAACATTCATTATACTCCAGATTCTTTTGGGCTTGGTATATAAATCTTAAGAAATGCAAAAATCAATGACAGCTGGGGCTAGAAGCCTTTTTTAAAACGTCCTCCCTCCTTCATGTGAGAATTGCCATCAAAACACCTTCCAAAAATCTAAATCTGGCTACTAGATGTTGCATGGCTCTCTACCCCCAAAGCGTTGTGAAATCTGTTTTCGTAGCACCTCCAGACCAGCCTCAGAAATGCGGTCCTGCCCAGGAATCCAATTCAGGTTCATTAAACTTAAAAATCAAAACACAGTGCTTCTTGGATGGATGAACCTTGCTTTAAAAGGAAGGAAAAAAAAAAAGAATCTCGCAAAGAGGGGAACATTTGTTCAGCCATTGATCTGATGATGACAATGCAGACAAGACTCCACAAAAACAGCACGGCGAAAACTGAACCAAAAATACAAAGAAAAACGAAAAACATACTACACAAAGCAAATAGGAGAAGAATCCCTAGACACAAAAAAACTATTCCAACTACTAAAAGAACTCAAGACACCAAACCCTACCAGACAAGTAACAACGCCCTCACACCCACAGCCACCCTCTTAGCGACATTCTTCAAAAACAAAATCGTAACTATAAGATCCACCACCTACGCACCTAGAAGAGATCACAACACCCTCCACAGAAGAAGCAGTTGCAGCAGACAGAACATGGTCCCACTTCTCACCAATACAATGGTCAGACTTCAACAAACTCTACAACAAATACAGCCACGCAATTTGCGACCTCAACCACTGCCCCCCATACCTACCGAAAGCCTCCACTATTTCGTACCCTACTCTTGCAATGGATACAAACCCTACTCACTGACGGCCTTTTCCCACAAGACCTCAGCGAAATCATCATCACTCCAATCCTGAAAAACCCCAAAGGAGAAATAGACCAATCATCCAACTACAGACCCATAGCCTCCATACCACTTTATGTCAAGCTAATGGAAGGCCTCGTAGCCAAAGTCCTAAACTCATACCTAGAAAACCACAACCTACTCCATCCAATACAATCAGGCTTCAGAACCAACCACAGCACTGAGACCCTACTAGGCTCACTCATGGACACCGCTAGACAACACCTCAGTACATGCAAAAAAATGCTAATTATCCAACTAGATCTCTCTGCAGCCTTTGGCCTGTTAGACCACAACATTCTTCTACAGATACTGGACTTAATAGGAATCAGTGGTAAGGTACTATCATGGTTTAAAGGATACCTATAATCCAGAACATACAGAGTTAAAACAAAGAAAAATCTGAGCCACGATCTAACCCCTGCGCAGTACCTCAAGGATCACCTCTTTCTCCCACACTCTTCAACCTATACATTGCCTCCCTTGGCTCCTACCTAGACAAACAACCTCCTACAGCTATGCAGACAACATCACCATTCTCCTTCCTTTCAATCAACCAGCACCATCCATGGCAGACACAATACACAGAACACTTGAAACAGTGGCAGCATGGATGAAAGACCACAAACTGAAACTGAATCAGGACAAAACAAACTTCATCCTACTCAAAAATAACAAAATCCCAACCGTAACAAACCTTGTCATAAACTCTAAAACATACCACATCCAATCCACTTTAAAACTCCTGGGAGTGCTAATAGACAGAGGCTGTACAATGCAGCCACAAATCAACAAAACAATAAAAAAAATCATTCGCAGTCATGAGATACCTGAGGCAAGTCAGGAAATTCTTCGACAGAAAACAATTCCAACTCTTGGTGCTATCCCTAATCCTAGGTCTCATAGACTACTGCAACATACTATATCTTCCCTGCACAGCAACCTGATAAAACAACTACAAACAATACAAAACACAGCCCTAAGACTAGTCTACTCACTGAAGAAATTCGACCACATCACAGAGGCATACCACAACTCACATTGGCTCCCAACACAAGCGAGAGTACACTTCAAATTTTGCTGCCTACTATTTAAAGCAATAAACGGAGGCAGCCCAGCCTATTGGAACAATCGACTAATTCAATCCACCTCAACCAGACATAGGAGAACCCACGCACCATTTACACACCCTCCAACCAAAAACGTCAAAAGAAAAAAACTGTACAACAACCTCCTAGCCACACGAGCTGCAACACTCGACCTCCAACTCTACAACCTATTGACCTTGACCACAGACTACAAAACCTTCAAAAAAGAAATAAAAACCCTTCTATTCAAAAAACACATAAAACAGAACTAACTCATTCAGAAATGTCCCAAGCATCACCTGCAGCTACTCCATATGTACTTCTAATACCATGACAATCCTGATGTAATCCTTAGCAACTCAAAGAAATGTACAAACTATTCCCTAAATGCTTCTAATGTTCTGACACCTGCAGCTACTCCATATATACTTCTAATACCATGACAATCCAGATGTAATCCTTAGCAACTCAAAGAAATGTACAAACTACTCCCTAAATGCTTCTAATGTCCTGACAATCCATTTGTAATCCACCTTGAACCGCAAGGTAATGGCGGAATAGAAATCCGTAATCTAACACACCCTCCTACCAAGTCTTCAGGAAATCAATCAAAACCTATCTCTTTGACAAATTTCTCTGATTCCTCCCTGCCTTGTTGTATCTCTGACATACTAATTGCATTTCTGACTATTCTACCAATGTAATTGACAATATTCTCTGTAACATTACTGTCTATGCACAGTCTCTTCCTATGTAAACCGCTCTGAACTACTTCTGGTATTGCGGTATACAAAATAAAGTTATTATTATTATTATTATTAATAATGTAATGTAATTATGTGTGTTTGATGTGTTGAATGGAACTTAGATGGCAACTGGTTGTGAAGAATTAAGGTCGGTGCCCAGTCATTGCCCTGTGTATGGCAATTCAGTTCAGAATGGGCTGTGGGAAGCTTTGACGGAAACTAGTAATTTGGAACATGAGGAGTATACTTAGACTTCCAAAAAGCCTTTGACAAGGTCCCCATGAACGCCTACTTCGGAAACTAAAGAACCATGGGGTGGAAGGAGACGTACACAGATGGATCAGGAATTGGTTGGCGGGCAGAAAGCAGAGGGTATGAGTGAAGGGCCACTACTCAGACTGAAGGAAGGTCACAAGTGGTGTTCCGCAGAGGTCGGTGCTTGGACCACTGCTATTCAATATATTTATAAATGATCTAGAAACGGGGACGAAGAGCGAAGTAATAAAATTTGCAGATGACACCAAGCTATTCAATGGGGCTAGGACTAAAGAGGACTGCGAAGATTTACAAAGGGACCTAAACAAACTAGGGGAGTGGGCGACGAGATGGCAGATGAAGTTCAAAGTAGAGAAATGCAAAATCTTACACGTAGGAAAAAGAAACCTGAGGTACAGCTACACAATGGGAGGGCTGTTATTGAGTGAGAGTTCCCAAGAAAGGGACTTGTGGGTAATAGTGGACATGACAATGAAGCCATTGGCACAATGCGCAGCGGCTGCTAAGAAAGCAAATAGAATGCTAGGAATAATCAAGAAAGATATTACAAGCAGAACGAAAGAAGTTATCCTGCCGTTGTATCAGGCGATGGTGCGCCCGCATCTGGAGTACGGCGTCCAATATTGGTCGCCGTACCTAAAGAAGGATATGGCGATACTCGAGAGGGTTCAGAAGAGAGCGATGCATTTGATAAAAGGTATGGAAAACCTTTCATACGCTGAAAGATTAGAGAGACTGGGGCTTTTTTCGCTGGAGAAGCAGAGACTTAGAGGGGATATGATAGAGACTTATAAGATCACGAAGGGCATAGAGAAAGTGGAGAGGGACAGATTCTTCAAACTTTCGACAACTACAAGAACGAGAGGGCATTCCGAAAAATTAAAAGGGAACAGATTCAGAACCAATGCTAGGAAGTTCTTCTTCACCCAACGGGTGCTGGACACCTGGAACGCGCTTCCAGAGGGAGTGATAGGACAGGGTACGGTATTGGAGTTCAAGAAGGGATTGGACAATTTTCTGAAGGAAAAGGGGATAAAAGAGTATAGATAGAGGGCTAGTATACATGTCCTGGACCTGATGGGCCGCCGTGTGAGCAGACTGCTGGGCATGATGGACCTCAGGTCTGACCCAGCAGAGGCACGGCTTATGTTCTTATGAGTGTGCCGCAAATGGTTTGGATAGGCTACAGTGAGCTTTAACAGCAACTCCAGAAGTTGGAACCTAAGGACAGTACTGGGTGAACTTCTACAGTCTATCACCCAGAAATGTAAAAAAAAAGAAAAAAAAAGATAATCATCATGAATTAATAATGCATGTGACTGTTAGGCAGACTGTATGTTCAGGTTTTTACCTGACATTGCCTACCTACATGGCCGCATGAACCTCCTAATAAAAATAAAGTGCTTGCTGCCAGAAGTCTTTCAACACACAAATTCTAGAAATCAGGAGGAATGATAATACCAGTATAGGAGGAACACTATGTAATCATGACCTTTTGTACAGCAGGATTAAAACAAATTCAGTTTAAACTTGTTTACTGAAAGACAGGTTCCATGGGTTGGCAACACTGCCATGCAAAATGATGCAATGTGTCATGTCAAGGGATGGACACAGGAACATTTTGGAGGTCAGACACTTGGGCTGTTGAAAGTTGCACCATTTATACTATATGAATACTGCTGGCAAACCTGTACCTCACATGCAACTTCCCTTTCAAGCTTTCAACCATCATAAACCTAAACAGAAGTAGTTCTGGGGGCTACTAGGAGATAAATTAAAAGGAAGGGTTAGGGTTCTTACGAAATAATCCTCTTTCCTGTAAAACAGCATATGATTCCTTATGGATCCCAACTTGTGAGTTTGATTGTAAAAGGCATCAATCGTTTTTCTCAGCTCTGCCTCCTGTCTCCATGGGCAGTGCACTTGTATAGCTCCATGAAAGCAGTGTGCAGCGAGAAGTGGAACTCTAATCCACTGCCTCGCAATAATTTTATTTTCTTGAAGGGTATACTTGAAGGGTATTAACGTAGAACAAAATCTTTTCCAGAGAAAGGCAAAATGGTAAAACCAGAGGACATAATTTGAGGTTGAGGGGTGGTAGATTCAAGAGCAATGTTAGGAAGTTCTACTTAACGGAGAGGGTGGTGGATGCCTGGAATGCGCTCCCGAGAGAGGTGGTGAAGAGGAAAACTGTGACTGAGTTCAAAGAAGCGTGGGATGAACACAGAGGATCTAGAATCAGAAAATAATATTAAAAATTGAACTAAGGCCAGTACTGGGCAGACTTGCACGGTCTGTGTCCATATATGGTCGTTTGGGGGAGGATGGGCTAGAGAGGGCTTCAATGGCTGGGAGGGGTTAGATGGGCTGGAGTAGGTTTTAACAGAGATTTTGGCAGTTGGAACCCAAGCATAGTACCGGATAGAGCTTTGGATTCTTGTCCAGAAATTGCTAAGAAAAAAAAATTTAAATTGAATCAGGTTGGGCAGACTGGATGGACCATTCGGGTCTTTATCTGCCGTCATCTACTATGTTACTATGTTCTTCTCTTTTGGCCGCCATGAGCCAAGCCACTGTAAATTCAACCCAGACTATTATTCAATGCAAGCTGTATTTACCTTTCAGCTTCGCTTTCCTTGTATTGCATATCAGTCTAATAGATACGTTTTCTACAGATCAGACCAATTACAATATTTCTTAGTAATCCCAAATGCACCCATTGATATCACTAACCAGGCTATTAAGTAATTGATCCAACAGAGCTCTGCTAGTCTTATTAGATCATTTCTTTAAATTCAACTACCCTTGAATGTGATTCTTTCCTTTTCTCCACTGGTTCTGGATTATAATCATAGTAGAATTTTCAGTATATTAATGATTATTATTTCTTTATTAGATGATTCTATTTCCTGTATCAAAGTTGTGTACTTTGATTTGAAAATACAAATAAAAAAATAATAATGTAAGATAAGATACAGGACATTTATAAGAATTTACTGTCCACTCTTAATTTTTATCTTATGTACAAGGAAGTGTGCATATGAATATTAAATCACAAAAGCATTTAGGTACAAGGTCAAAAATAAAGCAGGCTGCAGTGCTGTACCATCCTTGTCCTATCATTCCAGGACTGCTGAATGTTGAATGAACTGGATGAAGAAGGTCAGAAGACCAGATAAGAACAAGATGATCGAGTGTGCAAACTTATGGAATGTCAAACTAATTCTTCTCCATCATCTCTTAGTTTCATTTCTGCACTGACAACTAATCCCCAGAGAACAAAATTTGCTTTCCATGTCAGTGTGTGCCTATAAATTTAGAAATAAGACACATTTTACTAGGAAAACATTTCAAAGCCACACCCCCCCCCCTTCCACTTCCCACCATTGTTTTATGTTAAGAAACTCAAGAGAATTGTTTGAATCTACTGCCCACACTCCACTGCGCTCCTCCCTCCACAATCGTCAACCTCCATTAACTCAATCTGTTACTGTGCTAAAGTGAGCCTGGAGTTCAGGTTATACTTGTTTTCAAGAAAATTAACTTTTTTTCTCAAAAGCAGAAGCATAATACACAGTAACACAGTAAATGACGGGAGATAAAGTCCCATGCGGTCCATCCAGTCTGCCCAACATGCTTAAACGCCCATTGTCCCATGCTAATCAAATAGGCAGCCAAACGTGATGCAGTCTTGGTTAGAACTACAAATTATTTCCAAGTATTGTAAAATATAATAATTTCTGCCCATATAGTCTTTACAGAGAGTCTCCAAAATGAAAGGGCCCATCCACAGCTGCTCTTGGATCTTCTGAAGAGCATCTTCTCTTTTTTTTTTTTTTGGGGGGGGACACCTTAATTTGACTTTATGCCAACATCCAAAAGGCTTGCTTGACATTAATATACAAACCAATATATAATTTGTAATGTTACATATTGCTAAGTCATAGGTCAATACCCAGGGAGGCTTTTTATATATATATATATATATATATTTTTTTTTTAATATTGCTTACATCCTAAGTAGTTTACATTGAATAGTTATCTGCTCTGGAAGGCTCACAATGCAACTTTGGTACCTGGGGTAATGGAGGGTTAGGTGACTTACAGAGAGGGTCACAAAGAACAGCGCTGGGATCAAACTCACAACCTCAGGATGCCGAGGCAGCTGCTGTAACCACTAGGCCACTCCTCCAAGGTACAGAGTCTCTCTAACAGGTTGCAAAATATGGTAATTACAAAGTTATATTAGTAGCTGGGTCTGTTTAATAAACAATGCTGGAGATCTAGGCATTAGAATATTTGGGCAATTGCCACATTATTGTAGTTAGCTAGCCATGTGAGATTAGGTTGTTCAATCACACATTGCATTAGGAAGTTATTTTTCGGTAAGGAGGAACCTGCCTGGTGTGTGCGCACAGGAGCTGGTGAGGGCAAGAAGGCGGCTGATGGGCAAAGTGCGCAGGAACCAAGAGCACAACCATGACATCACGCCTACCCTGCCGCAGACCTGAGGTCACTCCATCCCCCTCCTTCAAGCGGCTGACCTTCAGACAAAGTCGAAGGTATTATAAAGACTAAGAATCAGTAATATTGTCCATAAGTCACTCTTCATTTCAGCATTTGCCTCCAATTGTCTCGATCTTTTTGGTTTGAAATTTAGGTGAGGGGCGATGCCTGCCCTTAGAAAGGATTCTTAAAGTGATCTTAGAAGGAGGGTGGTTTGTTTCACTGCGCATCCATCCAATCAAGCAAGACAGAAGTAGAGATGTTGCTCCCTACCAGAAAACCAAAACGTCAGCTCCTGAAATTGTGCACTCAGTTTCAATCAGCTTTCAGCCACATTATACATTTCTCCCCCCCCCAACCAATACAGTAGAGTCTTCCAAGTCTGCAGCCTGTGTTTACTAGACCTTTAGCCTTATCACCAGCACTAATCAGCCTCCCTGAATACATCCAATACAAAAACAGTCATATTATACTTTAAAAAAAACAGGATGAATTAAAGAGCGTGAAAGCCTAAAACTCTACTTCCTTGCCTTTGTTGATTTTGTCAACCATTCAAACAAAGGCAGGCAAGAAACATTCTCCTATGGACACAATATCGGCCCTGCAGACATTTCAGCCCAGTGTCACATGAGCAAAGCTATCAAGTGAGCCGACTAACATGGCCCTGTGGACCCTACCATGTGTCAACCGCACAGAGGAGCAAAGGGGAGGAGTGCGAGTGGGAACAGAAATTGGACAATTTGAATTGAATACTTAACCCCCTGTCTGCGAGCTGGGCAAGGGGAATATGTGCCACAGAACACACACAAAAAAAGAAAAAAACCTGAGTTCCCCACGCTGGAGCTCTTCCTGGTTTTAGCACAAGCGCTCACCCTCCCACTAGAGAATGGCACAGGGGGGAAAAATTGTTAAATAACTGAAAAACAACGGACATTACTCAATTTTAGGATGTGTGTTCAAGTTGCAACTCATTACAACACTGGGGTTGGTGTCCCAGCTCGATGCAAAGGAAAAAGATGGTAAGAATCGGCAGTAATCCACTTGGATAAGGGAAAGAAGGGAATGCTTTTAGAATGGCACTGGGGGCAGTGTAATTCCAGATATACTCAAATATAAACCAACCCAAATATAAACCGAGGTAAACGGTTTTCCCCAAAAAAATGGAGGAAAAAAAGGTTGAATTGAATATAAACAGGGTATTAATATTCAAGTGCCTTGCCCTGTCAGGCTCTGCCCTGTTCCCCATCCCTCGCTATTCTGCAACCAGCCCACTCTCTCACAAGGTAATGGCAACCAATCAGCTAGCGGCTCTGCACGGGCACCAGCGAAAAAAGTTTGCTCCTGCTGCGGTTCACCAGGGATACTAAAAGGTACGTGAGGGAGGTAAAAAGTCTTAGAATCAGCTAGACAGGAGGGAGAGGGATCGCCACCGCATAACCACCAGGTCTCACGGCAGGCCCGGCAGAGGCCTACAACAGTCGGGAAGGAGGCGGGTCAGTGCTGACCCAAATATAAACAGAGATCAAAAATCTGTTTCTATTTGAGTATATATGGTAGTAGTATCAAGAGCAGGGATTCCATGGTCAGGGACCCTCACTGGGAATGCGGTGCTCGTTGTAAGGTACCATCAGATTGCACTGGAAGCCGTTCTGTAATATGTGGCTTGCTGCATCACAAACTTTACAAAAGGGCCAGAAAAGTGAAAAAAGGTAGGTGAGGGGTATGGTGAAAGTCAAAGTATTCAAGCAAGCTTCAGATATTTTGCATACAATAAAACTGCATTCATATTTGGATTCATCTGCTCTGGTTGTCTTCTGCTAACTCGCTTCTTTCTTCTTTCTCCGTGCTAACCATCCATCTTCCATCTGTGTCCTCCCCTTCCATTTCCATTCCTTTCCCCTAGTCTGGCATCCTTCCCTCCCCCCATACCCTGACATCTCTCCCTCCATGGTCTAGTATCGCCTTCCTTTCCCTCCCTCCCATGGTCTTGGCATCTCTCTTTCCTCTCCTCTCCCTTCCTGGTCTTCCTTCTCCCTCCTTCCCTCTCTCTCCCCAATTGGGTGCAGCAGCAGCATTTCTCTTCCCCCTTCCCCTCTCACTCTCCTCCTCCACTGCTCTTCCCCCTTCCCTTCTCCTCCTCTACTACTCTCCCATCAGTCCTGCTGCAGCTTTTCCTCTTCCATTTTAAGTCCAGCAGCACTTGCCTCTGTTCCCAATCCAGCAGCACCTCTCTCTCACCTCCCTTCACCACTCAGCTCCAACAGTACCTCTCCCTCCCCTTGTCTCTACTTCCGTTTCCCCCACCAACTAGCTGCAGCACCTCTTCTCTCCGACTAGCAGGGCTCTTCTCCCTTCCCTTTCCCTCCCCTCTGACTAGAAGCAGTACCTTACCCATTCACCTCCCAGGTCTAGCAGCACCACTCCCTCCTCTCCTCCTATCAGCACCCCTCCCTTTTGTCTTCCCAGGTCCATTGGCACCACGCTCCACTCCCAATTAACAGGCTCTCATCGGCTTGTGGATTCCCCGGTCTGACTCGGCACAGCCTGACGTTCTGTGTTTGACTCCGGCTAAAGAAAGTAAAAAATAAGAACCCCCCCCCCCCCCAAAACAGGCGATTTTTCAAACCCTCCCCTTAATACTAGCCTGGATTAGCAGCTGCACCGCTCTCTCCTTCCATAGCTTTAGCGAGTCAATTCCCTTCTGCAGCCTCAGGGCCTCTGCTAGGCCGTCCCGCCTCCAAGGAAGAAGAACGTTGCATCATCGGAGGCAGGACAGCCTAGCAGAGGCCCTGAGGCTGCAGAAGGAAATAGACTCGCTAAAGCTATGGAAGGAGAGAGTGGTGCAGCTGCTAATCCAGGCTAGTGTTACGGGGAGGGTTTGAAAAATCGCCTGATTTGTTATTGTTTTTTTTTGGGGGGGGGGTTCTTTTTTACTTTCTTTAGCCAGCATCAAACACAGAACGTCAGGCTGTGCCGAGTCAGGCCAGGGAATCCACAAGCCGGTGAGGTTTTTTTTTAAATGTTTTGCGTGGCGGCATCGGCGACAGCAGGATTCTTGATCGTGATGACAGCCGGGCACAGGGAGGAGAGTTGGGCCCCGAATCAGAGAGGACGATTTTTTTAAAAATACAAATCGATTTGAATCGATTCACCCAAAGTGAATCGGTGAATCGATTCGAATCGGAAATAGAGAAGCACTATTCTCTACACCCGAAATTTCACCTAAAGTCCAAGAAAAAGTCTCTCCTGACAATGCTGCCTGGATGTCCTGCCGTCGTCTGAAACTAAATATGTCCAAGACTGAGCCACTCCTCTTTCCTCCTAAACCCTCTGCTCCTCCTCCTCTTTTCCCCATCTCTGTAAGTAATACTGTCATTGTTCCAGTCTCCTCTGCTCGCAACCTTGGAGTCGTCTTCGATTCTGACCTCTCATTTTCTACGCATATCCAACAAACTGCTAAGACCTGTCGCTTCTATCTCTTCAATATCACCAAAATTCGCCCCTTCCTCTCTGTGCACACTACCCAGTCTCTTGTTCAAGCTCTCATAACCTCATGCTTAGATTACTGCAATCTACTCCTAACTGTTATCCCTCTGTGTCACCTCTCCCCTTTGCAATCTGTGCAAAACTCTGCTGCATGACTCATTTTCTACCAACCTCGCTACGCTCATGTCACCCCTCTCCTTAAGTTACTTCACTGGCTCCCTATCTGCCATCACATACAGTTCAAGATCTTATTGCTGACCTACAAATGTGTTCATTCTGCTGCCCCTGAATACCTCTCCTCGCTTCTCTCTCCCAGAGAATTCCGTTCCTCAGATAAGTCACTCTTTACGTTACCCTTCTCCTCCACTGCCAATTCCAGACTTTGTTCCTTTCATCTAGCTGCCCCTTATACCTGGAATAAAATTACCTAAATTTGTCCGCCAAGCCCCTTCCTTTCCCTTGTTTAAAAGCAGACTGAAAACCCACCTTTTTGATATAGCCTTCAATCCTTGACCCTACTCCTCTGCCCTCCAACCCAGCCAGTTGATTAACTGTTCCCCTTAACTGTGTCCATGACATCCTGTTTGCCTGTCTTGCCTGTTTAGATTATAAGCTCTTCTAAACAGGGACTATTTTCTTCTTCTTTGTGACTGTGCAGCGCTGCATGTCTGGTAGCGCTATAGAATTAATTAATAGTATAAGTAGTAGTAGTAAAAAAGCTTGACGTGTGCACATATCTCTGGGGTATTTATGTTATGGCATATATGTTGCATCTGTTCCAAAAAGCAAATTAAAATATTTAAGCCAATTACCCCAACATTTTCAGCAAGAGAGACAAAGTCAAACTGTGCATGATACCACTTGCATCCCATGTACTGACTAAATGTATCTTTATTGTAAACCGTTTCTATCCCATGTACTGTCAAATGTATCTTTTTTTATAAACCGCTTCGAACTTCACAGTATAGCGGTATATAAGAAATAAATTATTATTATCTAATATAATAAAATTCTAGGCCGCGCATGCGCACTAAAAAAAACGTGTTCCCTGAGCTGTCCCGTTTTTTTTAGTGCGCATGCGCGCGTTTTACGTCATCACCTACTCTCCACCTTGCGCCACCAATCACTGTCATCACCTGCTCTCTACCTCGCGCCACCGATCACTCCTCCTGCACTGTGCCACGCCAGGCATGTCCGCAACCGGCCTCGAGCTCCTGGGGGCCGGCGGCGTGAGCCGCCCGGCGGTGCAGTGCTGAGGTCCCGCCTCCGCCCTACACGGCGCCGCCAGACCCGGCCCTACACTGAGATCCGCGATCGGGTTGCCATGGAAACCCCGCCGCAGCCTCGCGGCTAGGTAGGGGGACAACAATCGCGCTTATGTTCAAGCCGCCGCCACGACTCCTCTCTCGAACCGCACCAGGATCGAGAGAGGAGCTGCGGCGGGGGCTTGAGCATAAGCGCCATTGTTGTCCCCCTATCTAGCAGGCGGCCTTCCTCACCCGGCCCCACCGTTCCTTCCCTTCAGTTCAACTCCGCCTATGTTAAAAGGAGCTGCTTTGAAATTGGAGCCCTGCCGCCACCGTAACACGTTCCCTTTGCCGCGGTCCCATATGTCAGAGAAGGAGCGGGACCAAGGCAGAGGGGAATGTGCTACGGCAGTGGCAGGCCTCCGATTTCGACGCGGCTCCTTTTAACATTGGTGGAGCTGCACTGCACTTGATGGAGGGAGGGAAGGAAAGGTAGTTGTGCGCTGTTGAGCCCCTCTTTGCCCTCAGACCCTCTCCTAACTGCTCCCTCCTGTCTCAGACCACTGGGGGGAGGTGCCTGTCTTCAGCTGCCGGGATGGAGGGAGGGAAGAAGAAAGAAGGGGCCCTGGCAAGCGAGTTATCAAAAGCCAACCATAGCCTGGGACCCCTACATGATATGAATAATGACCAGACAACAAAAGGTAAGAAAAATAATTTTATTTTCTGTTTTGTGATTACAATATGTCAGATTTGAAATGTGTCTTGAGGGAGGCTGCTGCCACGGCTTTGGACAGAGGGGTACCATTTTCGTGGGAGCCGGTCTTCGGAGAGGCTTGGGACGTGGGGACGGATGCGGGAGGGGCTGCCGCTGCAAAGGGCTTTGGTGGGGGAGCCAGCCAGACCGCAAGTGTGGGGACGTTGTAAGCGCGGATTGGTCAAGGAGCCGCCGCTGCTGAGGCTTTGAAATTGCTCTCCCACCGTCACTCCCTCCCGCCCCGGCTCTGCCTCTGCCCCTGCCCAAGTTCAAAAGCAGGAGACATCTAGCACCCGTTAATCTAACGGGCTTAAACACTAGTTATTTATATATTAACACAGCAGAGCTATTTGTCTTCCATAGGCAAAATCGAGCCCCTTCTACCCACTATTCAACTCCAGTTTCTTCCTCAAATGCAAAACTCTAACTGCTCATCCAATAATGTTCTATTCACTATGTAAAGTTTGAAACAACTCAGGAAGATGCATCGCATCCACCCATTCGCTCTCTCTATTACACATAGAGATTGACACGGGGACAGATTTTTCCTCGTCCCCGCAGGAACTCAATTTTCCCATCCCGTCCCCGTCCCATTCCTGTAAGCTCTGTCTTAACAACACAAGCCTTGAACACTTATGATTTTAAAGTGTTTGAGGCTTGTGCAGATGAGGACAGAGCTTGCAGGAATAGGGCAGGGACAGGAAAATGAGTTCCCGTGGGAACAGGGAAAATTTGTCCCTATGTCATTCTCTAATTACGCAGACCCTTGTATCTTTCATTTGAAAATCTATGAAGTCAAACACACTGGAAGAACTTACTGCACTACCTATAATATCATACCACTGAATATATAAGAAATAAGCAGAAACCAGGATAATTGCCAAAAGGAGACAAGAGTCATGTTCCAAATGTTTATCCAAAATGCAGTTATAGGATGAAGGCAGTGTATACAAATCCAAGTTTATGCATATTCATTGTGGGACGCCAGGACTGAGTTGAGAAACACTGCTTTAGCACATCTTGCATTGGGTCATTTTTGCTGCGTTGGGCGTTTTAGTGCCTAGACAGCTTAGTAAAAGAGACTTTAAATTTTAATTTTATTTCAGAGGCTGGGTAGGAATCTAATCTAATCTAATCTTCCATTTGTGAGTCGCACATACCTATACAGGCTCAAGGCGACAGATCAAAGAGGAAGGGGAAAGTAGTAGGGTAAGGGGGGCATGGAAAAGCAAAAGGAAGGACCTAGCAGTAGGGGGTGCTATACAGAAACTAAGACAGTTAATTGTCAAAGAGGTGAGTCTTCAGGTTTTTTCTGAACGTGGTGTAGTTTGTCTCTTTCCTGATAGCTTCAGGTAGGTCATTCCAGGTTTTTACATTCAGATAAGTTAGCATAGAGTGGCCTAGTACCAGCGGCGTACCAAGGGGGGGCGGTCTGCCCCGGGTGTACGCCCCAAGGGGGTGCATAGCCGGCCACCCTCCCTATTCTGCTGCTGCTGCTTTTCTTAACCAGCAGCAGCGGCAGTAAACTGTAAACAGGGGTGTCTGGCAGTTGTTCAGCTTCTGGCCGGCTCCCCTGTTCAAAGCCGCGGGCGTCAGCTCCTCGCGCGATCCATGGATGCGTCGGAAGCGTTCCCTCTAATGTCACAACGCCAGAGAGAAGGCTTCCAACTCCAGACCGCATGAGGTGTACACACCCGCGGCTTTGAACAGAAAACCGGCTGCAACAAGGAACCGGCCACAAATGCTGGGCAGGGAAGAGAAATGTTGTTGCTGCACAGGGAAGGGGGGGGGGGGTAGAAATGCTGCACAGGCAAGGGGAAGAGAAATGCTGCACAGGCAAGGGGGAGAGAAATGCTGCTGTTGCAGCACCCAATTGGGGAGAGAGAGGGAAGGAGGGAAGGAGGGAGAAGGAAGACAAGGGAGAGGACCAGAGATGCCAAGTCCATGGGAGGGAGGGAAAGGGAAATAGGAAAGGAGATACCAGACCATGGAAGTGAGGAAGAGATGCTATGCCATGGGGGGGAAGGGAAGGAGATAGAGATACCAGACCATGGTGTGGAGTGGGAAGGAAAGGAGAAGAGAAAGAGAGAGATGCCAAAGCATAGGGGAGGGGGTGGAGACAGAAAAATGAAGAGGGAGTGAAGCTGAAATGAATCATGTGAAAAGGAGAGAAAGGACACAGGATATACAATTTATTGAAGGGACATAGAAAGAGGGAAGATGCCATATGGGAGAAAGAGGGTGGACAGTAGATGTTAAGGGTAGAGAGAGTGTGGGCAGTAGATGGAAGGGGTAGAGAGAGAGGGCAGAATCTGGGTGGAAGGGACAAAGAGAGGGCAGATGTTGCATGGAAGGGAGAGAGGACAAACGCTGTATAGAAAGAAGAGAGCAAAGAGAAGATGATTAAAGCAGAAACAACAAAAGGTAGAAAGATTTTTTTGTTGCTTAACTTAGACTCAAGTAGTATTGTAACTGTATTGATAAAAGTTTATAAATAGGAAATGGAAATAAGGCAATATTTTGGACTAAACCCCTTTCCTCAGGTCAGGACAGGATACCATAACAGCAGTATACTGTACTGTTTTGAAGAAAGATTTGGCCTCTGAAAGCTAATTGAAAAATGGATTAGTCCAATAAAATGGTATTTTCTTATTTCTCATTATTTGTTTTATTTTTATTTGTTAATTTGTAAAGTGGTGATTGTTATGTATCAGTTTTTTCAAATTTACATCTACTGTCTTTATATTTTGCACAGTATTAGGGGCCATGTGTCACTGCTTTTGTGGTGTTGTGGTGTTGCATTGTATGCAGAGTCTGGTTTCTTGGCGGTTCGGTTTAACTTTGTCTACTTATTTCTATTTTTAGTTTGTGATTATTCCACATTGGGCGAGGGTGTATCTCTGTTCTGTGTATATGAAAAGGACATAGTTTTCAGTTGGCATTGACTGCAGGATCAACTGACTGTGCGGGATCTGGCTTGTTTAGGTTTACAATGTATGTTCTAGTGCTCACTGCAGTGTTTAAGATGCTGCCTTTTCCTAGGTACACTCTTGTTGTGCGATATGTGGATTGTTACTAAAAATCATATTTTCATATAGATGAGGGGGGTGTCAAAAAAATGATGGGCCCCAGGTGTCACATATGCTAGGTACGCCACTGCCTAATGGTGGATGTTTCCATTATGAGAGTGATGCCTGATGAAAGAGTAAGGTTAAATATGACATTCTGTTGTGCGGTGCAGAAACCAATAGCTTTGGTCTTAGTGGCGTTCAGTTTTAGCTTGTTGTTTGTTGCCCAGGTTTGAATTTTATCTATATTGAGATAGATATGGAGGAAGCCACAGTTTGCTCTGGGACTGGGAGCATTGAATATTGCCACTGTTTGGGTTTCTGTCAGGTCCTTCTGACTTAGACTGGCCACTGTTGGAAGCAGGATACTAGGCTAGACAGACCACTGGTCTGACCCAGTATGGCTAGTCTTGTGTTGTGTGAGACTCTGCAGTGTAGTACATCAGACAGTGGAATCTGAAACCGTACATAATGATTTTAAGTACTTGCTGAGAAGGGAAAGAGTTGCAGACAAAAAAAAAAAATCATAGAGAAAGTATTTGCTATCGGGAGAAGGGGGTGGGGGGAGATTCCTTTAGGCATATGCTGCCAGTGATTAAAATCAATGCATTTAGTACAACTTGAAGGAAAAAGGCCTCAGGCTCTACTCAAGTACAGATCACGTTACTATGAATATATACAGTAGTCATGCACAGTGAACGTTCCACTTGAAAATGGAGTCAGCATGATCTAAGATATGATCAAGAAACAGCACCTAGAATGTACTCAAGATTGGCAGTTCATTTAGTTTTCTTTTAGGTCAATGGACACAAAGTGAATTTACTGTTATAGGTCTGCCCCCTCTCCCCACCAAAAGACCCCTGTTGAAGGGGTTTGTGCCTTTTAGGAGGTTCATAACAAGTGCAATTAGTAACCTAATTTTGGTATAGCAATCCCTCGGGGGTCTGCTGCAATTGTATGGATAAAGCTTCATCCAAGGTTAGGCAAATGCTGGGGTACATCCTGAAATGGATAACCTAATCCGAAGAATTTTGTCAGCCGAAAGCCTGAAGTTGTAATGCCACTGTACAGGTCCATGGTGAGACCTCATCTGGAGTATTGTGTTCAATTTTGGAGGCCACATTATCAAAAGGATGTGCTGAGAATGGAGTCAGTTCAGCGAATGGCCACTAGGATGGTCTCAGGACTCAAGGATCTCCCATATGAAGACCGTCTAGGTAAGTTGCAGCTATACTCTCTCGAGGAACGCAGAGAGAGGGGAGACATAATAGAGATTTTCAAATATGTTACTGGCCATATTGAGGTGGAAGAAGATATCTTTTCTTACAGGACCTAAGGCAACAAGAGGGCATCCGTTAAAAATCAAGGGTGGGAGATTTCACGGTGACATTAGGAAGTATTTCTTCACCGAAAGGGTGGTTGATCGTTGGAATGATCTTCCACTTGAGGTAGGTGAGGCCAGCAACTTGCTTGATTTTAAAATGAGATAAACATGTGGGTTCACTTCGAGGAAGTGCTTAGAGGAGAGGGTTATTCGAGTGGGCAGACATGATGGGCCGATGGCCCTTTGCTGCCGTCATATTCTATGTTTCTATGTATTTTCCTAGTGACCTTCCCAATATATGTGGTATTCTTTTTGTTCAGCTTAGATAGATTGTGAACTCACCAGGACAGACAGGGAAAAATGTTTGAGTACCTGAATGAATTCATGTAAACTGTTCTGAGCTCCCCTATGTATAGGAAACTGAATAAATAAATACTGTGACAAGCTTCAGACTCTGATAACCAGAGCTGAGATTGTGACATCATAGTGTCTCATTCCACCAATGCATAAGAGCCAACCTCATCAGTGATGTCACAATGCCTTTACTTGGTTCACTTTCACTACATTTGATTTCTAGAGTGGCTATAGCCTCAGCACCCTGAGGATGTGGGTTCAAACCCACACTGCTCCTTGTGACCCTGGGAAGTCACTTAATCCCCCCATTGGCCCAGGTACATTAGATAGACTGTGAGCCCACCGGGACAGATAGGGAAAAATGCTTGAGTACCTGAATAAGTTCATGTAAACCATTCTGAGCTTCCTTGGGAGAAAAGTATAGAAAATTGAATAACATAAGAACATAAGGAATGCCTCTGCCGAGTCAGACCTGAGGTCCATCGTGCCCAGCAGTCCGCTCACGCGGCGGCCCAACAGGTCCAGGACCTGTGCAGTAATCCTCTATCTATACCCCTCTATCCCCTTTTCCAACAGGAAATTGTCCAATCTTTTCTTAAACCCCAGTACCGTACTCTGCCCTATTAGGTCCTCTGGAAGCGCATTCCAGGTGTCCACCACCCGCTGAGTAAAGAAAAACTTCCTAGCATTTCTTTTGAATCTATCCCCTTCCAATTTTTCCGAATGCCCTCTTGTTCTTTTATGTTTTGAAAATCTGAAGAATCTATCTCTCTCTACTTTCTCTACGCCCTTCATGATCTTGTAGGTTTCTATCATGTCTCCTCTGAGTCTCCGCTTTTCCAGGGAGAAGAGCTCCAGCCTCTCCAATCTTTCAGTGTATGAAAGGTTTTCCATGCCCTTAATCATTCGTGTCGCTCTCTTCTGGACCCTCTCAAGTATTGCCATATCCTTCTTAAGGTACGGTGACCAATATTGAACACAGTACTCCAGGTGTGGGCGCACCACTGCCCGATACAATGGCAGGATGACCTCTTTTGTTCTGGTCGTAATACCATTTTTAATAATACCCAACATTCTGTTTGCCTTCTTCGCGGCTGCTGCGCATTGCGCCATTGGCTTCATTGTTGTATCCACCAGTACACCCAAATCTCTTTCAAGGTTACTTCCCTCTAATACTAATCCCATTTGGTAGCTGTACATCGGGTTCTTTCTCCCTATATGCATGACCTTGCATTTCCCTACATTGAATTTCATCTGCCATTTATTCGCCCACTCCTCCAGTTTGTTTAGGTCCCTTTGTAGGTCCTCACACTCTTCCGTAGTTCTAACCCTTCTACAGAGTTTAGTGTCGTCTGCAAATTTTATAACTTCACATTTCGTCCCCGTTTCCAGGTCATTAATAAATATATTGAACAGCAACGGTCCAAGCACAGACCCCTGCGGAACTCCGCTCGTGACTTTCCTCCAGCCCGAGTAGTGACCCTTCACCCCAACCCTCTGTCTCCTGCCTGCCAACCAGTGTTTGATCCATCTGTGTACGTCCCCTTTCACCCCGTAGTTCCACAGCTTCCTAAGTAGCCGCTCATGGGGTACCTTGTCAAAGGCCTTTTGGAAGTCGAGGTAAATGATGTCTATAGGTTCCCCTTTGTCCAACTGG
The DNA here is from genome assembly GCF_902459505.1 of Geotrypetes seraphini. Lineage (NCBI taxonomy): Eukaryota > Metazoa > Chordata > Amphibia > Gymnophiona > Dermophiidae > Geotrypetes > Geotrypetes seraphini. The sequence continues at coordinate 32,701,067 of NC_047097.1, forward strand.
CTGTTTACCCCCTCAAAGAAGTGCAGTAAGTTTGTTTGGCATGATCTTCCCTTGCAGAAGCTATGCTGGCTCGCTTTCATCAGCCCATTTTTTTCGATGTGCTCACAGATGCTGTCCTTTATCAGTGCTTCTACCATCTTGCCTGGAACCGATGTCAAACTTACCGGCCTATAGTTTCCCGGGTCTCCTCTTGACCCCTTTTTAAAGATAGGTGTAACATTTGCTATCTTCCAGTCCTCCGGAATCTCTCCAGTTTTCAAGGATAGGTTGCAAACTCATTGGAGTATTCCCGCTATCTCATTTCTTAGTTCTTTTAGTACCCTAGGGTGGATTCCGTCCGGGCCTGGTGATTTGTCGCTTTTCAATCTATCTATCTGTTGGAGGATATCCTCATGGCTCACCTCTATTGCTGACAGTTTTTCTTCTTGGTCACCATGGAAGATCACATTGGATTCCGGTACACTGGATGTGTCCTCGCTTGTGAAGACTGACGAGAAGAATTTGTTTAACCTGTCGGCTACCTCTTTTTGCTCCTTTATCACTCCCTTTTTGTCTCCATTATCCAACGGTCCTACTTCCTCCCTCGCCGGTTTCTTCCCCTTAACATATCTGAAGAATGATTTGAAGTTTTTTGCCTCCCTGGCCAGTCTCTCTTCGTATTCTCTTTTCGCTCTCCTAACCACTTGATGACATTCTCTTTGGCGTTTCCTGTGTTCATTCCAGTTTTCCCCAGTTTGGTCCTTTTTCCATTTCCAGAATGATTTTTTCTTGTCTCCTATCGCTTTCTTCACCTCATTGTTTATCCATGTGGGGTCTTTTGTTCGGTTTTTTTTGCACCCTTTTCTAAATCTGGGGATGTACATATGTTGTGCATCTTGCACTGTGCCCTTGAATAGAGACCAGGCTTGCTCTACAGTTTCTGTTTTTCCTGAGCTGTTCCTAAGTTTTTTTTTTACCATTGCTCTCATAGCATCATAGTTCCCTTTCTTGAAGTTGAACGTTGTCACTGTGGTTCTCTTCCCTTTTGCTGCACTTACTCCTAATTTGTACTGGATCATGTTGTGATCGCTGTTTCCTAGTGGTCCTACTACTTCCACTTCTTTTGCAGGTCCCTCTATTCCGTTGAGGATTAGGTCAAGAGTGGCATATCCTCTTGTTGGTTCCTTGACAAGCTGATCCATAAAGCAGTCCCCCACAGCCTCTAAGAATTCTGTTTCCCTCGCACAGTTTGAGTTTCCAATATTCCAGTTTATCCCGGGGTAGTTAAAATCTCCCATTACTGTCACATTCCTGTTGTTGCCTTCCCGCCTCAATTCTGCTGCCAGATCTTTGTCGTTTGCTTCCGTTTGTCCAGGTGGACGATAGTATAGACCCAATCTTATGTCAAGGCCACTTTTTCCTGGCAATTTGACCCATAATGACTCCAGTCCTTCCGCCTTTGGTTCTATATCCACTCCGGATGAGGGAATGGTGTCTTTTATGTATAGTGCTATTCCTCCACCCTTCTTGCGGGTCCTGTCTCTTCTATAGAGTTTGTACCCTGGCAGCACTACGTCCCATTGGTTGTCCTCGTTCCACCATGTTTCCGTGATTCCAATGATGTCTAGGTTTTCTTTTTTGGCTATGGCTTCTAATTCTCCCATTTTGGTCTTTAGGCTCCTTGCATTAGCGTACAAGCAATTTAAGTCCTGGTCTTTTCTTTTCTCTGCTGGTTTTACATGTGTTTTGCTCCTCTTACCATCCCCTATTTGGGCTGCCAGTCCCTCATTTCTGTTCCTTTCTTCCTCATTTTTTGGTGTATCTTTTCTGTTCCTTTCTTCCTCATTTTTTGGTTTATCTTTTTCGTCTGCAACCTGATTTCCTGATTTCTCCTGTTCCTCTAATTTTATCTGTTTGCCCTTTTTGTTGGTCAACAGCTTCTGTTGTTCGTCTCTTGCCTGTTCCCAGCATTTTTCCCGCTCAGTATCTTCTTTGGATACTCTTGTCCGAACCGTCGACGTCAGGTCGACTATCGGCTTTCCCTTTCTTCTCAGTTTAAAGCCTGTTCAATTCCTCTCTTGACGTTGTTTGCTAGCAGTCTCGTTCCTGCCTTGCTCAGGTGTAGTCCGTCCCTCCTGAAGAGCTTGTTCTTCCCCCAAAAAGTTGTCCAGTTTCTTACAAAAAGGAATCCTTCTTCTTCGCACCATCTCCTCAACCATGCGTTTATTGCTTGTATCTCGGTCTGCCTCTTCACGTCTGCCCTCGGTACTGGCAGAATCTCTGAGAATGCTATCTTCTGTGTCCTCAGCTTCAGTTTCCTTCCTAGGATCTTGAACTGTTCAATTAGCGTAGTCCTGCTGTAATTTCTTCTGTTGACATCATTTGTTCCCACGTGGATTATCACTGCTGTCTCTTCTGTTTCCGCGCCATCCAGGATCCTCTCGATTCTGTCGGTGATGTCCTTCGTTCTTGCTCCTGGGAAACAGGTCACTAGCCAATCCTCTCTCCCTCCTGCTACGTGACTGTCCACTTCTCTCAGGATTGAGTCTCCCACGACGACTGCAGATTTCTCCTTCAGCTTCCTCACTGGTCTCAAGTCTGTATCCTCGGTGTGGTTCAGTCCTTCTCTTCCGGGATACCTGCCAGTCTTCGCCCTCTCTGCTTGCACGAATCTTTCATGTGTTCCTTCATCCTCGGCGTCCGTTGACCCCTGTCTTCCATCTGTTGGCCCATGTCCTCCATCCTGTGTAGCCGTAGCTTCCTCGCTCCAGCGCTGCTGATGATCCTGCTCTTCTACCTGCCTGTAGGCCTCCTCGATGAATCTTTCGAGCTCCCTTACTTGCTCCTTGATGTGGCTTTCTCCTGCAGGGTCATCAGTTGTCTTGAAAGGTGCTTCTGAGATGTGGAGTCCCTCCAGCTCTTGAACCCTGCACTGCAGTCGACCAACTTCCTTCTTCAGGCTTTCCAGTTCCTGACACCGACTGCATATGTATGCCTGCCTTCCCGAGGGAAGGTAGTCATACATATGACACTCTGTGCAGTACACTGGGAAGCTCCTCCGGGTTCCTGCTGCTTCCATTTCTCTTTCTTCAGAGTCCATTAGATGTCCTCTCCCTTGTCTTATGTCCTTATGTGTGCGGGCGCTGTGCTCTCTCCTGTGTTTGGCTCTTTCCTGTCTACTTCTTCTGCCGCTTTTTGTATTGGTGGGTCTGTTAGCCTCCCTTGGGCCTCTTTCTTGTCCCCGAAACCTGCTGCTTCTTTATCCTTTCCTGTCTTGTGAGACATATCGCATTACTGCAATCTATTAGAGCTTTCGATGCTCATTAAATTATCTTCTCTTTTGTTCAAATCATCCAAGAATGTTTTCATGATATTGCATCTTTAAAAAGTTGTCCTGTGGTAGCACTGAACTGGTTTATGTTATTAAAATGTGAAATACAAATTATGTTACCGGTAATACTTTTATCTTCTTACCCAAAGTACAGTGCAACACACAGAACAATTTGTCTAGTTTATGTCAATAATTACCATATAACATGTATTTATATACTGAAGTACCTTAGGAGTTCTATGTGGTTTACAAAAGAAAACCAATACAGTGGCAATAAAAATAAATGACCTAGAAATTACAAAAATTCTTAAATAAGTAGGTTTTCAATAATTTTCTGAACTGCTGATGAGACAGAGCTAACTGAACAGATTTACAAGAAGCTGCCTGAAAAGATAGGAGTCATTGGAAATACTGTAGTTCTTGTATAAACGACCCTTTACCAATGGAAAAACAGACAAATTACGATTACATTTTGGGCATTGTGAATTAAAGAATAAAAACATGATCCACAAGATAATCAGGTGCTAAACCATGTAAGACTTTATAACATATACAACCAAACTTAAATCTGACTCTGGCCTCGCCTGGTAGCCAATGTAGTCTTTGACATGATCTGATTTTTTCAGATTGAAAATTAATCAGACTTTCCGGATAACTACTAAAACTGTAATAAGCAGTTCGTGTGAGTTTTAAGGCACATACTAACCGTAAGTGCAGGACTAGATTAATTACAAAGGCTGTACAGATTAAACCTTTTCTTCCCCTCCCTCCCACCAGTCTGGTGTCTCCCCTTCCCTTTTCCCCCTCTTCCCCCGTGGGTCCACCACCACTCCATCTCCTCTCAATCTCCTGTGCTCCCATATAGTTTATACCAGTTGTCAGCATCTGTGGTGGCAGCAAGACAAGCTTTCTTTGCCAAGCCCCTGGCTTTTCCCTGTGCCGCGTCCTGCCCCCTCTAATGCAGTTTTCTGTGGGCAGGATGCAGCAGAGAGAAGATTCAGAGGTTGGACAAACGCAGCTCATCATGCTGCTGCCAGCAACAGAAGTACTGATGAGTCCCCCTCCCCCTTAATAAGAAACTGGCCTCATCCTGCTGACGCACAGCACGGAAAATTATGTTCTTACCTGTTAATTTTCTTTCCTTTAGATGCAGCAGATGAATCCAGAGACTAGTGGGATAGCACACATCTACCAGCAGGTGGAGATAGAGAAACTGATTAACAGGTGGTCCTGTTGGCTGGCACTCCCCGCATCTTCAGTATTGCTCCTTGCCCAAGCATCCATAACCATCAATATGCTTAGCATGTTAAAAACTTCTTTCCCATAACAAATTTGAAAGATATTAATACATAAAACAACTACTAACAATAACAAAACTTCTGAAACTTGTAAAAGATAAACCGACAGACAATAACCAGAAAGGGTGGGGTTCTGGATTCATCTGCTGCGTCTAAAGGAAAGAAAATTAACAGGTAAGAACATAATTTTTCCTTCCTTAGCAACAGCAGCAGATGAATCCAGAGACATGGTATGTTTTACAAATTTTGACATGGCGTGTTCTGTATTGTCTTTATCCAGATGCTTGGTGAGAAGTTCACTATTTTTACACCACAGGCATAGCTCCTAAGAGAAGTCATTGAAACAAAGGATCCTATTTGGATTATGGATTGACACAGCACAACAATAAAGCAACCAAAACATAAGTACATAGGGAAATTGTAATGTCCTAAGCTAGGGGAGCTGCTCCTTCAGTTCAGGAGAAAATTTCCTAGTGCGAAGCCTGAAGGCCTCAGATTTAAATCAGAAGGCCCTGAGTTGGAAAATTAGGATAAAGCACTGAGAAGTGATGCGGTTAGCACAGAGCTTTCACATTCCCAGCCTTCCACCAAAAGCTCTCTAATTTTATAGTTTTGTCATGCCTTTTAGCCACTCTAGGCCTTCACAGTATAACATTGTCCCTTCTAGCTGTGAAACCTTCTTTAATTCCTGTTGTCAGGGGAGAAAGGAGCATGAACTAAAATAGACATGGCAGTTTATTTTAAAATGGCAAACCAGGCAATAAAACCCAGAGGAACTGTTCCAATCTGGATTGTTACTTGAGTCCTTGGTCTTATAATTCCTGAATTGGTAAAAAGCTATTCTGAAATACTTGTAAGCTCTGCAAAGCAAGCTCATGCCTTTAACTGAGGAGTTTTCAGCAGAGCAAATAAATAAATAAACAGTCCCTTATTTATAAATCAGCAAATTCACAGAAAAATAGATAAACCTGTTCAAATAGATAAAGTAGTTTATTAACCCCCTCCCCCAAACAAAAAACCCTTAATAAAATCAACTGCATATCTCTACATATACAATAAAAACACTAACACTAATTTTATTTTTTATATATTCTAATTGATACAACAGCCTCCATTAATACACACAACAACTGACCATTTTGAAATCTCCCCATACCACACACCTTCCAAAAGGTTGCTGGCACCTTAACCATCACCATTATTCTTGCATTTTCTACCTAGAAACCCAAATCTCTGCAGGAATTACCACAACCAAGCATAGCAAATCCCAACAACCCCAATGGGTCATTAACCTGGGCATGTGCAATTTGTTAATCCTAATACAGTGTTTACCACCTTATTGAAGAAATTCACCCAAGCTGATATATAATCTTCCTTCTCCCACCCTTATGTTTTCAGGCTGAGCTACTCATTGAATCCTGATTAATTTGTGCAAACAGAAGATACCAAAAAAGCTTCTCTTTTCTTTTAAGGGAAGGTTAACTTATCGAAGTACATCATTTCTCCTGCTTACATGAACCATTCTGACACCTAAGAACATAAGTATTACCATACTGGGAAAGACCAAAGGTCCAACAAGTTCAGTTCAACATAGGTCTTAAGTGCCTGGCAAGGTCTCAAAAAGTAACAGATTTTATGCTGCGAATCCTAGGAATAAGCAGTGAATTTTCCCAAGTCCATCCTAATAATGGCTTTTTCCTCTCCCTAGGCATCCTAGCATCCTTCTAGAGTGGGAACTCTCAGATCCGTTGTGAGACATGCCTCCCACTTTTTCTCCCATATTCTAAAGTAATATTACAAGATAAACCCACTTTTTCATAGGAAACATAGCCGAGAGGAACTGAATGAACCTTTGCAGTTGCATCAAAAACAAAAAATGTTACAAGAAAACAGCAAGTCAGCATACAAAATGGATATATGATGCTATGCATTTTCTGTGGAACAAATTATTAACAAATAGTTATTTAATCACGGGAAAGGTGCCTAACACTGTTGTGCTGAGGGATGACATTTCTTAACTGATGGCTGGGCTGTGTTGAATTCCTGCCTCTTTCAGCCAAGCAGCAAATATGGAGCACAAGCCTTCAAGGCCAGAGATGGATAAGTGCAAAAGATAATCTAGAACAGAAGATAAGGAGGAATCTTGAGGCTCCTTATCGTGAGAGATGCACCATGTAGAAAATCTAGTCCATTTTTGGTTGTAGCATTGTCTAGTGGCAGGCTTTCTAGAAGCCTCTAAAATGTCTCTGACAGGTTGAAAAAACTGAAGAGGAGTTATGTTGAGAGGTACCAAGCTGTCAGGTGCAGAGACTGCAGGTTGGGATGAAGTAGAGACCCTTGACTCTGTGTAAGCAAAGACAGATAAACTGGCAGAAGATATGGCTCCCTGCTGCTGAATTGAAGTAGAAGGGAGTACCAAGGTTGTCTCGGCCACCGAGGAGCTATCAGAACCATGGTGGCATGATCGTTCTTCAACTTGACAAAAGTCTTGAGAATGAGAGGGAATGCATACAGAAAAAGATTCGTCCATTCCAGTAGAAAAGCATCTGCCTCGAGACGATGAGGAGACTATATCTTGGAACAGAACTGAGGCAGTTTATTGTTGTGGGGAGATGCAAAGAGATCGATCTGAGGAGTTCCCCACTGCGAAAAAATGTGATGAAGAGGTAAAGAATTGAGTGTTCATCCGTGAGGTTGCAGAAGACGACTCAATTTGTCCGCCAAACAGTTTTTCGCCCCATGGATGTAGATAGCTTTGAGGAAGGTGTTGTGGAAGATTGCCCAATCCCAAACCTTCAGAGCTTCTTGACACAGGGAGAGAGATCCCGTCCCTCCCTGTTTGTTGACATAGTACATGATGACTTAGTTATCCATCCGAATGAGGACTACCTGGTTGTGAAGAAGATGTTGAAAAGCTTTGAGAGCATAGAAGATCGCTCTGAGTTCCAACAGATTGATGAGACACTGACGATCTGTACTGGTCCAGTGGCCTTGAGTACAGACACCATCGAGATGAGCCCCCCAAGTGTAGGTCGAGGAATCTGTTGTGAGGACTTTCTGATGAGGGGGGCGTTTGAAACAGCAAGCCTCTGGAGAGATTGGAAGAGAGCATCCACCAGTGGAGAGACTGTCTCAGCGAAGGAGTGACTGTAATGTGTCTGACTGTAATGTGTCGAGAAAATGGATTGCAAGCCTGCGTCCACTGAGATGCCAGGGTCCACTGAGGAATTCTGAGGTCAAGTCTGGCAAAAGGAGTCACATGCACTGTGGAGGCCATGTGGCCTAGTAGTACCATCATGTGTCTCGCTGAGAGTGAAGACACTTTGTGACAGAGCTGAAGAAGAGCATCCAGACATTCTTGAGGTAGCAATGCTCTGAGTTGGATAGTGTCCAGAACAGCTCCAATGAACTGTAGATTCTGAGAGGACTGAAGTTGGGATTTGGGAAAGTTGATTTCGAATCCCAAGCTTTGTATGAACCACATAGTCCGTTGGGTCGCTACAATAACCCCCTGAGATGTTGAATCTTTGATGAGCCAGTCGTCTAGGTAAGGAAATACCCAAAGATCATGGTTCCTGAGAGCTGCTGCACTTGGTGAACACTCTGGGAGATGAAGCCAGGCCAAAGGGTAGCACTCTGTATTGCTAATGCAGATTCCCCACCCGAAATCTGAGATACGGACCGGAGGCCGGATGAATGTGAATGTGGGTATGTGCCTCCTTGAGATCCAGAGAACATAACCAATCGTTCTGATCTAGAAGGGGACGCCAGGGATAACATGCAAAATTTTTCTTTGACTAAAAATTTGTTGAGAGCCCTGAGATCCAGAATGGGTCACAGATCGCCCGTCTTCTTCGGAACTAGGAAGTAACTCAGGAGGTTTGATGGAGGAATCTCGAACACTCCCAAAGACTCTGCTCCTTGTATGGAGTGTGAGGATTCCTATCGAGGCACTTGCAAAGAATCTACTCCTTGCATAGAGTGTGTAGATGCCAGACCAGACACTCGCAAAGACTCTGCTCCTTGCATAGTGTAAAGGTTCAGCTCGAGGCATAGGCAGAGACTCGACCTCGCAGGAGACTGCTGATTGCCCAGGCTGGATTAGAGAAAACAGCGTCGGCCCAAATTTTCTCAGTAATGAACAAACTGCTGCTCTAACATGGTCTGGAGAAAAGCCGGCAAAGATGGATCCGCGTCTGAAACCGAACCACTTGCTGAGGCTATAGGCTCCAAGGTGGCAGTGGAGATGTCTTGGAAAGCTTGAGGACCACCGCCGGAACCTTCAGCTTAGGTAACTGACCTGAGGGAAGCTCAGGGAAAGAGAAAGCAGGTTTACTCGAGGTCAGAGACGTCCCAAATGAGGAAGGTCTGATAAGGCTCGAGGTCGGAGTCGTGGAAGCAGAATGACCCTCGGTGGAAGGTGGGACCAAGGCAGCGCTCGAGGTCGAGGGTGACTGAAGAGTTTTTCCATTAAAATCTGATGACGTTTAAGGGTTCGAGGTTGAAGAGTAGCACAGCGCTCGCACGACTTAGGATTATGGTCAGGCCCGAGGCACTTGAGGCACCAACGGTGTGGGTCCATAAGGGACATCGCACGTTGGCACTGGTCACACTTCTTGAAGCATGTTTCTGGCCAGGACATAGGAGGGAAAATAGCCGCAGCGAATTCAAACCCCACAGGCTGCGGCCGAGCAGCCTGCCCCACCAGTTGAACAAAGAAAAAAATTGAAGTCTCTCTTTTTTTTTTTAAACTGAAAGAAAAGAAAGTAACACAGCGATTCGCAACAAAAAAGAACACAAACTGTGGTGAGAGAAAGCATGAAGCAACGAAGTTTAGCGCAGAGTGTCAAAGATGGACTTCTCGGCTCCGCAGAAAACTGAGGAGACTCGCCCTGCACTGGGCGGGAAGGCACTCGCACATGCAGGTTGCGGCTGTCTCGAAACCTCTACGTTTCTATAAGCAAGTCTGCTTGCGAGGTTATCCACATCTGGGCTCCGTGCATGACGTCACCCATATGTGAGAATAGGCTGCCTGCTTGTCCTGGGATAAAAGGAGGTATTGTTGCCTCTGTATAAGACTCTGGTGAGACCTCATTTGGGAATATTGTGTACAATTTTGGAGGCCGCAACTTCAAAAAGACATAAAAAGGATGGAGTCGATCCAGAGGAAGGCTACTAAAATGGTGTTTGGTCTTCATGATAAGGCATATGGGGACAGATTTAAAGATCTCAATCTGTATACTTTGGAGGGAAGGTGGGAGAGGGGAGATATGATAGAGACGTTTAAATACCTACATGGTGTAAATGCGCATGAGTCGAGTCTCTTTCATGAGAGGACATAGGATGGAGTGACAGGCTCCGGAGTAATCTGAGGAAATATTTTTTTACAGAAAGGGTGGTAGATGCGTGGAACAGTCTCCCGGAAGAGGTGGTGGAAACAGAGACTGTGTCTGAATTCAAGAGGGCCTGGGATAGGCACCTGGGATCTCTCGGAGAGAGAAAGAGATAATGGTTACTGCGGATGGGCAGACCAGATGGGCCATTTGGTCTTTATCTGCCGTCATGTATCTAATACAGATATTCATGTCAAGTTTCCCAACATGTGCCAATATTTTCATGGCCTATATAGATGAAGACCTGGAGGCTTCTACATGGGCCACTGATGCAGATGAGGCAGAAGAAGGCATACCAGGCTGTATGGACAATGATAGATAAAAGAGAGTTGGAGGGTCAGTGTCAGTTTAAAAGGAGAAGAGGCAGATTGGGAGAGGAGAAGGTAAGAACAAAGAATCCCCACAGGTATCAGAGATATCATAAGCAGAAACTAACCTAGAAAGCTGATGCCTAGCCGAGGTCAATTCAAAGAGGCTATTCTTGTATTGTTGGGGGAGTGGGAGGAAGAGAGAAAAGGCTTCTTCATGGGGTCTTGATGTCTTATTGGGATATGCCAGATAAGCAAGGAAGAGCACTATCCTAGAGATTACTACCCCAGATGATGCAAGAGGCTAAGAACAGCCACAGACTGTGTGAAATCTTTGCCAAGTAATCTGTGTTTCACTTTACTACAACACAAAACAAAAATGTTGGTACCTGAAATAATTTACACTGATACTAAACACAATCAAGGATTCTTTATGAGCAAAACTGATTAAAATACTAAGTTATATACAGCCCCACTGTAGCCAAGCCACTGCTGCTGCCTCCTCTGTTGTGTAAACCCTCAGGGTGGCACCTCGCTGTGCTTTGCAAGGAATGTTGCCCTACTGGCTGATCAATTTCCATCTCTTTGAGCAACGGCTTCAAGTTACAGGATACCTAGAAGCAGAGAACAAGCACAAAGGCACTGCCGTGTTTTCCAACTTATCTGTTTTAATCGTGTTTAGCTTCTTAAACAATGAATTAATTCTCTACATAACAGATTTATGCAATTATAGAAGCCAACCCTGAGGTAACTTCATCTAGAGAAGCCCTACAGCCAAGTAAACGCTATTGAAAGGTTCCAAGTTGAAATGTAAACAGGAGGATGGGAGAGATAATATGACGGAGAAAAATAAACAACAGTGGGAAGAATCTCAGTTCATTTATATTTGATCTATTCTGTTTTTATTGGCTTGCTGGATTTGCTTTTACTGGGTGGTACAAGAGGCACAGAGTGCGATAGGAATCGGAGTGCTGCCTGCAGAAGTCTTGACCCTGGGAAGTTTAGATTTTTCTTCCTCCTGAACAATGGTACTCTCAGGAAATGAGGCTACGCTGAAAGCTCCGGTTTCCCCTGACGAATACCGACCATGCCCAAGGAGCCCCCAGACTTCCTTCCTTCACGCTCAATGCTTTTCTAGTCACATTTTAGTAAGCATCTGGGTGAACTGCAAGAACAGCCTAGTGGTTACCTTCGAAAGCTCATCATAAAATGCAATGAGTTAGTCCAATAAAAAATGTATTACCTTATTTCCTTTTATTTCTATATATATTAGCAGCGAACTAGGAACCAGGGAAACAAAGAAAGGAAGGTAGGAGTCAAATCCCACTGATGCATTTTGTAATCTTGGGCAAAATCATTTCACCCTACATTGCCTTAGGTATAAAATTAAGTCATAAGCCCTCTAGGAAATAGAACTTTACTGTACTGAATATAATTCACCTCTAGCTACTAGTGCTGCCCAATTTGCCGATTCACTTTGATGAATCAATTCGATTTGTTTGATGAAAAAAATCAGGCTTGCAGATTCAGTGATCATCCCCACCCCCAATGACATCTGACATACCTCCGGGCCTCCTAAAGCTGCAGCAGCAGTGGCCAGCCAACAGATGAAGCTATAAACAGGAAGCTTTCGGTCTGCCCTGCTGGGGCCTTCCCTCTGCTGCGTCACTGATGACATGGCAGAGGGAAGCCCTGGCAGGGCAAGCCACAAGCTGCCTGTTCACAGTGCTGCCTCTGCTAGCTGGCTGCCGCTACTTTAGGAAGACCAGAAGTATATCAGATCTCACAGAGAAAGAGGGGGTCGGTGGGGAGCTGCTGCACAGGGAGATGGGATGGAAAAGTACTGCACAGGGGGGAAGGAAGGAGGGAGGGAGGGAAAGCTGCTGAACAGGGGGGATGTGTGAAATGGGAGGAAAGCTGCTGCTCAGGGGAATGGGAGGTGAAAAAAGATGCTGCTCGTGGGAGGAGAGAGGAGAGAGAAAGAACTGTTGGACATGGAATGGAGAAGAGGAAGGGAGAGATGCAACAAAGAGGAGAAATCCTGCATCTGGTAGAGGAGAGGGAGACGTGCATAGAGAAGAGAGGAAGAAATGTTGGACATAAGGTGGATGGTAAGGAAAGAAATGTTGCATAGGAGGGGAATATAGGTTTAACCCAGGGCAGGAGCTAGAGTGAGAGCGAGATGGTAGACAGTTGTAAAGAAACAGAAATGTTTGATAAGGCAGTGGAAGGCAGAAATAAATCAATATTATTTCCTATTTTGTGATTACAATATGTCAGATTTGAACTGTGTATCCTGCCAGAACTGGTGTTAGACAGCAAGTGTGTACTAGGCTCTTTGAGAGAGAGGAAGCCTTTTTTGTTTACACCACAGCGCCAGCGTGGGGTTGGAGAGGGCAAAGGGGTTAAAGAAGCTGAAAAAATAAATCCGTCAGGAGGTTTGAAAAATAAAAAAACAAACAAAAAACACATGATTGGGTGGGAAAAGGGAATCGAAAAAAAATCGATTCAATAGGCCAAATTGAATCTAAAAATCAGGCAGCACTACAAGCTACTAGTGAAAAGGTGCAAATTAAATTCAAAATAAAAGCATAGCTAACATACAGGGGTCACGTGATGCACTCAGCCTAGGAAGACATGTTTCGGCACCTCTCCCAACCCCAGTGCTCTTTCAGCGGCTTTTTTTTTTCTTTCTATCTTGTTCTGCAAGTCCCAAGTTTATTGTATCCTACAGGGTTTTCTGTGGGCTGCCTCCCTATCTCCTTTCTGGAGTGTTTTCTACGGTATGCCGATCAGAGCCTCGAAGCCTGCTAGGTTTCCGAGAGGCCCTTCCACCCCCGCTAAGATAGCGGCTCTGACACCTCCTGCGTGGGCCGTGCCGAGCCCCACAATCACCCTGCAGGCGGATGCGATCAAGGAGTTGAAAAATTACCTCACCACCTTTTTAAACAACAAACTGACCCGCCTGCAGTCCACCGTGGATGGCATCAAAGATACGGTGGAGAGGCAAGCAGCGCGCTTACAACAGGTGGAGGATAGGGTCTCCGCGCAGGAGGATCGTACAGGGGCGTTAGAAGCGGGAACCCAGGCCCTGGAAGAGAAGGTTCGCCGGCTGGAGGACCGGGCTGAAGATTTGGAGAACCGGAGCTGTCGGAATAATGTCCGGATCATTGAGTTGTGCGAGTTGCTCACGGAGGCAGATCTGCGGACTCTGGTGTCCACGTGGCTGCCAAAAGAGCTCGGCATGGAGATGGGGGACTCCCCTTTGCTGATCGAACGGGTCCATCAATTGGGAATGCGCCGAAATGGAGATCGTCGGCCAAGGCCGGTCATAGTTCGCATTCTCAATTTTGCCGACAAACACCAGCTTATGGCATGTTACAAGGCGAAGAGCGGACTTTCATATGAGGGCCAGCGGCTTCTGATTTTTCAGGATTACTCTCCCCGGGTTTCTGATCAGCGTAGAGCGATGGCGCCTTACTGCACACAACTTTATCAACGGCAGATGCGTTTCGTCTTGCAGTATCCAGCGAAACTTCACGTGCAGCATGACAACAAGGCTCTCTACTTTACTACGCCGGCGCAGATTCGCGATTTCCTGGCAAGCTTGCCGGGCTGATGTTCCGATCAGCGAGGATGCCGAAGATTCTGCTCCCTGCCTGATGCCTTGCTTTCTGAGCCTGGGACCTGCTCTGTGTTGCCTGAGGACCTTTGACTATCTAGCCTAGTATGACTTCTCTTTTCTCTCTTTTGTTGCCTCCTATGTCTCTGTTTTCGCTCTCTTTCCTGTATCCTTATCTCCCTCTCTTTCCCTTTCTCCGGATTGGTGCTTTCTTGGCTCCTGCTTCTTTCTACTCTTCTTCTTTCTCTCTCGTACCCCCCTCCATTATTATTCTGTACCCAAGTCGGAGTGCTTACTCATGCCTGGCACGACTCGCAGTTGCACCTGAACGGGGCTGTGGTGGAGGTCTGCATGTCTTCTAGATCCAATCTGGTCATCTAATTTTCTGCCTCTACATATTTCTACATATTTTTCTGTTCTTTTACTCTTTCTTTCTTTTATTCCTTCCCTATTCTCTGGGTGGCCTGGGACTGTTGTGTACTGGGTTACATTACTGGCTGTGTTGGCTTCTGAGACTTTGCATGCTATGCTGGTAGCCAGGCTGCTCTGTCGGAGCTGTGAGGACTCTGCTTCTGTATTTACCATATCTGCTGTTATGGCGCATAAGCCTTCCCATTCAAAGGTTCTTTTATCCTTCATCTTGCCTCAGGTTGCCCTTGTCAGAAGGGAGAGGGGTGTTTATGGATCTAGGGTCCCCTTGGGTCTTGGGAAGGGGGGAGGGTCTTTGACCTTTGGACCTCAGTGTTGTGGGGGCTGGATAGGGAGGGGGGGGCATGGGATATGGCCAAGGGGGTGCCAGCTGGCCACTTTCCTTCTGATAAGTTGTGTTTTTGTGTTTTTTTTTTCATTCTTTCTTTCTTAATCCCTCTTCTGGGCTTGGGAGAGGTGCTGGAAGGGTGAGTGCGGGTGGTTTCTTTTGGAACTAGGGCTATGGATATCCTGGGGTGGACTTCCGGGAGGGGTGGGGAGGGGAGGAGGGAATGGATGTGTGTGTGTAGTGCGATTGTAGTTGTTGGATGGTTGGTGGGTAGGGGATCAGAGGAATGGGGGGCTTTAGCAGTAGGGAGACTGGGGGGACTGCAGGAGCCAGGTCACATTTTCCATTACCACTCTCAAGAGCTGGACCTAGCTGAGGGGTCCGCTGCTCGGATAATTTGCTTTTCCTCACCCTTGGGGTGCTGTGGTGGCTCTTTTTGCTTAGTAGCTATGATTAATTTGAATATTGCTACATTTAATGTTGATGGTATACATTCCCCCGTAAAGCGTATGAAAATTTTTACTTGGCTTCGGCAATGCCATGTTGATGTAGCCTTTCTACAAGAGACCCACTTGTCTACTGCCGAGCATGAGAAGCTGCGTACAGCTTGGGTGGGAGATGTGAGATACTCTGCATATAATAGCAGACAGCGGGGTGTGGCGATTTTTGTCCATAAACAATTACCCCTCCACATTCATAAGACCATTCAGGATAAGGAGGGTCGCTATGTCCTTGCACTGGGGGAGCTTTGGGGATTTCAGCTCTTATTTTGTAATCTTTATGCTCCAAATGTATATACTAACAAAAACAAAAAAGGGAACAAAAAACAAAATGAAAATGCCTTTAAACCATGAAGGTGCTCAGAACCATTGTATGGTAAGAAAGTGACTAAACCAGGGCAGCAACCCTTGTAAGGACTTTCAAAGAGTCTATCATAGTACCATCCTCAAGCAGTAGAAAGGTATTTAAATTTTGGTGAGTGTCTTTTTATACTATTTTTCTTTTTTTCTATTAAATGTCCATTTGAAGTGTCCAATACTTAAGTGAAAACTATGATCCTCAAAATAGGCAAAACTTAGCTGTGAGAGTTTAGGAAGCCAACTTGCTACAGCAGGTACAGGTGGGTCCTAACACGTTTCGCCGACAGGCTTCTTCAGAAAACCCCCATGCTGGATGGAACATCAAGTTCAACAGCTTCCTGAATCTTCACTTCTAAACCGATTGCATTTCCTGTCATAAATTTTACTCTGGACTCTTAGGCATCCTGGCCCAATATCCCACCTATCAATTGATTGTTGGTGGGGATTTTAATGTTACCCCTGACCCTATTCTGGATTGCTCTCCTGCCAAGTCGCGTCCCCGGGACTTTAATTGACAGGGGGTGCATTTCCTCTGTGAATATCTTGCGGTGGTGGTTACGTGGAGAACTCTTCACCCCTTCGATAGGGAGTACACATTCTATTCTAATCCTCACGTTATGTATTCTCATCTGGATTATGTCCTGGTGTCACACACTCTCTTTTCTCGGGTGGATCAGGTCTCTATTGCCGACACCTCCCTTTCGGATCATTCAGCGGTGGTTCTCACCTTGTGGTTAACTGACCAGCCGGGGGATAGGACTTGGCGGTTTCCCACAGCTTTATACTTTGATAAGGAATTCAATGCATTCCTACGGGCCAGGTGGTTGGACTATGAGGCGTTTAACAACATGGCGGATGTGGACCCAGCGGTGTTCTAGGACGCTTCTAAGGCAGTATTGCGGGGTCATATTATTCAATTTGTCACCACTAAACGGAAAAAGCAGGGGGGAACAGCTTCTCGCTCTCTCAGCACAACTGGAAGCATTGCGTAGGCGTCATCGGGTAAGTTTGGCTGGGCCGGATGGACAGATAATCAAATCTATCCGTCTCCATATCAATGAGATATTGGATCAACGTGCGCGCCAGGACATTTACTATTATAAATTTCGTGGCAAAGCGGGCAAACTCTTTGCGACTCTGGTTCAGCCCTATCAGAAAAAAACAGATTATTAGAATGGTTAAGAATCCTAGGAGAGAATGCTTTACCCAGGAGGCTCAAATTCGGGAGCAATTTGTAGAGTTCTATAGCACTCTTTATGTGAAGAGAGACTACTGAGGAGGAATGGGATAAATTTTTCCAGGATCTCCCTCTTCCGCAGCTTTCCGGGGAACAGGCAGAGAGGTTGAATGCTCCCATTTCTTTGGAGGAAATCCAACTAGGAATTAAGAAACTGAAGCTTGCTAAGGCGCCAGGCCCCGATGGGTTTGGCCCAGAATACTACAAACTCTTACCTGATCTTCTTGCTCAACACTTGGGGAACTATTTCAACTTCCTAGCCACCACTGATTCCGGTCCCCGCTGTAATTTAGCCCATATTACCTTCCTACCAAAAACGGGGAAAGATCCCACTCAGGTTGGATCCTATCACCCGATTTCGCTGTTGAACCAAGATGTTAAGCTTTTGGCTGCTATTCTGGCGGCCCGTCTGAATTTGTTTTTACCCGGGCTTATAGGGGATGATCAAATTGGGTTCGTCCCTCAGTGTTATGCCTCTATGAACTTCCTTACAGCATTGACAGCGCTACATAAACACCAGGGAGGGGGGTGGCACTTCTGCGATAGCTGGCCTTGATATGGAAAAGGCCTTTGATAGTATCTCTTGGCAGTATCTTTTTTGGATCTTGCAGGAGTATGGTGTCGCAGGGCCTTTCCTTCATTGGATTCAGGGTCTATACACCGCACCAAAGGCACGTCTTATCATTAATGGTGGTTTATCAACTCCTTTTCAGCTCTGCTGGGGGATGCGTCAGGGATGCCCCTTCTCGCCCCTGTTGTTCGTCCTGGTTACTGAACCTTTAGCCATTAAAATTTGCTCCAGCCCTGAGCTTCGTGGCATACAAATCAGGTAGGGCTTATATTAAGGCCTACCCCAAAAATCATGCTAGGGCTTATTTTCAGGGAAACAGAGTAGTAGCAACATTCCATGCTACCAAACCAGGGCAAACAGTGGTTTCCCCCACGTCTGTCTCAATAACAGACTATGGACTTTTCCAAAAGGAACTTGTCCAAACCTTTTTTTAAAAGCAGCTACGCACTGTTACCACATCCTCTGGCAATGCGTTCCAGAGCTTAACTATCCTCTGAGTGAAAAAATATTTCCTCCTATTGGTTTTAAAAGTATTTCCCTGTAACTTCATTGAGTGTCCCCTAGTTTTTATAATTTTTGATGGAGTGAAAAATCGATCCACTTGTACCTGTTTTACTCCACTCAGGATTTTGTAGACTTCAATCCTATCTCCCCTCAGCCATCTCTTTTCCAAGCTGAAGAGCCCTAACCATTTTAGTCTTTCCTCATACGAGAAAAGTTCCATTTATGTATCCAGGCCTTATGCCACAATTCTATAACTCTGAACCTCATATTACGCGCTGCAAAGGGATGCACTTAGCACCAATGCTATAATGGCTTAAGAGCACACCTAAACCATTATAGAATGTTAGCACAAAGCCACACTGGTGCGCCTACTTAGGACGAATCGACTGGCCTAAGTGGGCATGCCTAAGTGCGCCATGTAATGTGCTACTGATAGCATTCAATAAGTTATAATCATCACTTGGCAACATGCCCCTGCTGTGTCCATACGTATGCCCCCCGACAGCAGATTACGTGCATAAACACTTCTATAAATCAGGTGCCAGCTTATAAAATTGCCTTTCACAGATTTAGAGAAGCCACACTCTTTAAAGGGTGCTCTTCCTCACAATGAACGTGGAGACAAAGGCCCAGATTCTATAAATGGTCCCCGAAGTTACACACCTAGATCAGTGCCCCTGATTTAGGCACCTAACTTAAAATTTATCATTAGCTTAATTGGCATCATTAATGAACAATAATGAGATCATAATTGGCAAGAATTAAAATGAATTGGGTGACAGGCGCCCCTACAACTTTCAGGTTGGTTCCTAGTTCAAGGCGTGGGTGTAGTTAAGCGCAGATCTTGGGCATGTTTTGCATCTGGGTGCCGGTATTTAGGCCAAGAAAACTTTGGCATAAATAGGGGGCATCTAAGATTTAGACGTGACTAGGCGCAATTCTATAAACGGCATCTAAGGGAAGACTGAGAAGCACCATGTGCCGCATTCCTTGGAACCTACCTTTTACGTATCATTTATAGAATCAGGGCCAAAGTGTCTCATTTAGAATGAAATCTACCCAGTTCTTTACTCTCTGTTTTATGGAAAATCCCATCAAGAAAAAGCAAAACCCATAAATGTCTTGATACGAGCCCTCAAAGCAGCTGCCAGAAGCTATTTACCTAAACTGACAGATTAAAAAAATGTAAAAGTCAACTAGATATAAGAACATAAGAATTGCTGCTGCTGGGTCAGACCAGTGGTCCATCATGCCCAGCAGTCCACTCACACGGCAGCCCTCTGGTCTAAGACCAGCATCCTAACTGAGACTAGCCCTACCAGCGCACGTTCTTGTTCAACAGGAACTTGTCTAACTTTGTCTTCAATCCCTGGAGTGTGTTTTCCCCTATAACAGCCTCCGGAAGAGCGTTCCAGCTTTCTACCACTCTCTGGGTGAAGAAGAACTTCCTTACATTTGTACGGAATCTATCCCCTTTCAACTTTAGAGAGTGCCCTCTTGTTCTCCCTACCTTGGAGAGGGTGAACAACCTGTCCCCCCACCGCCGCACACCCTCCCTCTCCCTGCTGACCTTACAAGACCAAAATACAGTACCTTATAACAAACCGCATCGTCGGCAGCACAGGCTCCATCATGACTTTATTGCGCCCGGTCGTTCCTCTGATGACTTCATCAGCAACATGGCAGAGGAACGCCCAGGCATGAGAAACCTACGATGGGGCCTGTACTGCCGACGATGCAGTTTGTTATAAGGTACTGTATTTTGGTCTCGCAGTCAAGGATTCGGATGGGTGGGAGAAATGGAAGGGTCGCGGGGAGAGCACTGCTGCCGCCAGTGACTAGAGCTTATTTTCGGGGATAGAGCTTATATTAAGACCTACCCTGAAAATCATGCTAGGTCTTACTTTTAGGGAAATATGGTAGTATCAATATGTTTAAAAAAAAAAACCTTAAACATCTTGTACAACTGGCAACTAATGCCCCCCTTTTACAAAACCATGCAAGGAGGATTTTAGTGCCGGCAGGCGCGCTGATGCTCTGCGTTATTCCGACACTCATAGGAATTCTATGGTCATTGGAACAGCGCACAGCATTCAGAAGTGTGTGTGTTGTGTGTGTGTGTGGGGAGGGTGATATGATTTAAAAAAATTGCAGAGGCTGCTTTTAGATTTAGATGAAGCACAGTTAAATGGCATCATTTGTGTCTTGTCCGCCTTTGATGTGGCACAAGAGTCTCATCTGCTACTCAGCCTCCTCCCATCTGCAACGTCCTTCCATCATGTGCTCAGCTGCTCAAGCGTCTTACTGCTACTAAAACAGATTCATCCATTGTTGCTGGCATCGAGGAGTATTTCCAACATTTAATAGACACTTATTTTTATTTTCATCCACTACACACTGTCTTCGTTCTCTTCTAAACTCGCATCTGAAAAAATCTAATTATCTTTCCAGATGATATAAAAACCTTTGGGAAGATTGTACCAAAACCAGATCAAAATGGAAAGCTCTCTGTGATTTACCAGCAGCTGTACAGAATATTGTCCCTTTTTATAATTTAATATATCAATTAATAAACAATCAAGGCTTGCGCAGATGAGGTCAGAGCTCTTAGGGATTGAGCTTGCAGGGATGAGGTGGAAATGGAGCCACAGCTTGTATGGACAGGGACAAACTTTGTTCCCATGTCATTCTCTAAACCTTCTAGGCCCAGATGCAAGCACTTCTCTAGCACACGTATTCATTCTGCAAGAGTGCTTTCTGAACAATTTCACCAAAAAAAAAGAAGCCTATACTACTCTGCAAAAACAGGAAGCATCTGAGGAAGTTATCACATTTCCCAAGGGGATAATCACAATCTGTTGTCAAGACAACCGTGGTTTGAGGCCTGTATTCTTACAGCAAAAATGCAGAACCCAAAAATACCACACCCTTTGCCCTTCCTCACTTCCATCGGAAACATGATCTCTCCCCCACCCCAACATGAGGATTTGTGCAAAATGTACACCCAAACTGATGACAAAGACTGCAGGAAGGCCTTAACATAAGTGACAACAGAAAACAAGTCAAGCTCTTAAACATTTGGAAAAATCCTTTCCTTGATGCCTTTGAGCCATGCAACCTGCATATACACACATTAGTTTCCATATGGAGGATAAAAATATTGTAATCACACAGAAGTAGAATTACTAATGAGATTGCTCCAAAGCTGTTGAGGATTTTACACCAGTCTGAACGATGCATTATGGGACCTGCAGCATAGATTTCAAATGGGTAGAATTACAGATTATAAAGCCCACACTGCTTTGGGATGTCAGCTCAAAAGCAGGATTGGCCCAAAAAAGTCTCCTTTCGGGAACCGGGTAACCTGGCAGCTCTGCTGCTCTGATAAATGAAGCAACCTAGAAAAGCAGTGATTCCGTGCCTATCTTCAAACATCCTTCCAATCCCAAATTACAGTATACAGAAATAGCTCTGGTGTTTAAGTGTAATCACTGCCATTACAGCAAATAAACCTAGCAATTGTGCTCCCTCAGTCTTATCACAATGCCACAGGTTATGGTTCACGCACAGACAGCCTGAGCCACCCTCGCTCTCACGATGGATGTAGCCACAACAAGAGCAATGTTTATCCAGCAGGACAAGTCTACTTCAGGCGGCCTCATGTGCACTTCTTTGCCAGATAAAGGGAGCTCCTGTGTATACGGTTACCAGGACACATTGCCCCACGCCATTCTGACCCTGGGACCACCCCTTTCCGCCTCTGGCCCTACCCCATCCCCAATCCCAGCAAATCTCGTCTCTTTGGGTTGAGCATGGAGTGCATTTGCAAATGTGCAGATGCAACACAATGACGTTGCACGCATGTGAGTGATGTCACTGCATCGCATCCACTCCACACTCGACCCTGATCTCAACAGCTTTTCAAAACTTGGACAAAAGTGCCAGACCCCACCCATCTCCACTCCAGACCCCGCCCCATAACAGTACTAATTCTAACACCATTTTTTCCATTCATTTTTCACATATACACACAACATAATCGTATTAACAACACATAATGGTTAACCACAAAATTAAAATACACAAAGCACACTGTATGCTTTTCAACATTCATTCCTACCAGAAAACAGATAACCCCATGCAAATGCAGGACCAAAAACTAAAAGTACTAATATTTACAAACAAACCCTAAGATGCAAGACTCTGCAAGCAGTACAACCTCAGAGGAAAAGAAACAAATGCATTTCTTCCTGAAGACAGCAGATGTAAATCAATCACTAAATAAAAGCATTCCCCCTACAATTGTTGTCTCTGGCCTGTCCCCCGGTGTTACCTAAGGGCCGGCTTCCTCTTCCTCAGTGCTGAAAGCTGTGGGCAGCAGCTCCTCACGCATCCCACACCTCATCTGAAAGCCTTCCTTCTGACTTTGCGACATCAGAGAGAAGGCTTCCGGTTCAGGCACAGGACACGCGTAGCAACCTCTGCCCACGGCTTTGTGCATTGCAGCACCGAGGAAGAGGGAGCCGGCCCGAAGACAACGCCGCATTGATCGCACCTTGGATCAGTGGCTGAAGAGTAGTGTCTGGGGCCCGATGCACGTGCTGGCAGGAAATTTCTGTGGACCGGCACCGGTCCACGGACCTGTGGTTGAAGAACACTGCTCTAAACCAATGTTATCTTATGCTCTAAAATGTAACTTAAAAATACTAATCTAGACAAAACATTTTTTAGATATAACCCCTAACGGAGACTTTATTGTCTAAACTGACTTTGCTAAGTAAGCAAAGTAATAAAAAGGACAATGAAATCACCTATTGGATCCTAAGTCTGAATGCTAACAGGTAAGACAAAGTTCCTTAAATCTAGTGCTGTTAAGTATATTTTTGAAAACTGTTTCATGTTAGTCCTATTATTAAGTCTCAATTTGTTAAAAATCAATTACTGGCATTGTTAGGCGCCATTGACTCGTGCTCGAGTCCTAGCGACTTGATGAATTGCGGATCTAAAAAGACATCGGTTTTGTGCCCAAGTCAGAGTGCTTACTCATGCCTGGCACGTCTCGCAGTTGCACCTGAACGGGGCTGTGGTGGAGGTCTGCATGTCTTTTAGATCCAATCTGGTCATCTAATTTTCTGCCTCTACATATTTCTACATATTTTTCTGTTCTTTTACTCTTTCTTTCTTTTATTCCTTCCCTATTCTCTGGGTGGCCTGGGACTGTTGTGTACTGGGTTACATTACTGGCTGTGTTGGCTTCTGAGACTCCAGCGTCATCCCCATGATTGTTTTCAACATGGTCAGCAGGTCGCCCTGTTCGCCTGGTTCCTTCAATCTTCCCAAACATGATGCCTTTCTCCAGTGATCTCTCTCTTCCGAAGGTCAGTCAGTCATAACTTCATCACTTGGGCTTCAAATGACATAGCCAGTTTGATCTCTTCCAGAATCGATTTGTTAGTTCTGGCGGTCCATGGCACGCCTAAAATCCTTCTCCAGCATCCGTAACTAACCACTGAGAAAATGATCTTGAAATCCTTCTATTCTATCACCTTCAAGCTCAAAATCTTTCATTCTTTTCCATGTTCATGATCTTCGTCTTGGTTATGATCAATTCTAATCGCAATACTGCAAAATGTGAAGTGGGGAAATATAAATAAAGTAGTGCAAAAAAACTGCTGAGATCGTGAGCACAACACTGTCACTCTGTGAAGATTCAAGCAAGGTCATAATAGCCCTGAAGAAACGGCTTAGTGCTGTGAAACGTTGGCATTTCCCCAATGAATATGCATGAGATCTATGTACATGCACTGCTTTCAATGCATATTCATTGGGGAAATCCTGAAAACCCAACTGGATTGCGGCCCTCGAGGAGGGACTTTGAGATCCCTGCTGAATCTATATACATAAGAATACCTCAGATAGTATCATAATATACAAAACTCAAGCATTCAACGAATCCAGGCTGCATAATAATATCCTGTTTTACAATATTAAAAAAATCTAATTTAGTTTCTATATTACACTTCAATCTTAGTTGATGCAAAATTGACTGGGTTTAAGAAGTCCCCTACAGGTTTAGAAGTAATATTCTTAATAGAGAACATAAAAGTACAATATTTAGACAATTCTCCTCTATGAAATTATAGAGCTTTGCTCCAGGTGCTAAGTACTTAACTTCCTGATACAGGATGCAATGGAAGCAAGGAGTTATAAAATCTTCAGATGGAGCAAATGTTGCACATTTGCAGGAAACCCTAGCTATATCAAAATTTCAAATACTCCTCACACCCACAGAAATCAGAATCAGGGCACTAAGCCAAATCTTGATATTCACACACATACACCCCCACAATCTTATGACAAAAGCAATAGTCCCCCACCCCAAACTTTGAACTTTCTACTTTCATTTCTATTTGTTTCTCCTGGCCTAAAGCCATGCTCATTGGTTTCCATACCTAAAGAAGGATTTAAAAATATTCGAGAGGGTGCAGAGACGAGCAACGAAGCTAATAAAGGGCATGGAGAACTTGGAATATGAGGAACGACTTAAGAGACTGGGATTGTTCTCCCTTGAGAAGAGGAGACTACGAGGGGATATGATCGAGACTTTCAAAATACTGAAAGGAATTGAACAAATAGAGCAGGATAAAAAATTATTTACAATGTCCAATGTGACACAGACAAGAGGACATGGACTGAAGCTAAGGGGGGACAAGTTCAGGACAAATATCAGGAAGTTCTGCTTCACGCAACGAGTGATGGACACCTGGAATGCTCTCCCAGAGGAGGTTATTGCGGAATCCACCGTTCTAGGGTTTAAGGGTAAGTAGATGTACATCTCCTTATGAGTGGCATAAGGTGACATAGGTAAGGGTAAGCTAGATGCACATCTCCTTATGAGAAGCTTAGAGTGATATGGGGACTACAACTATGCCAGGGACTTAGGTTCTGTTCCGGAGATGGCACTTCTTACATTCATGACAAATTATATAGCAGGTAAAGGTGGTGGGTTCCTGCCTCCAGAAGACCTATAGTCTAAGCTGGTAACTGAGATGATGGAAACTGAAGTGACTTGTTCACGGTCAGAAGAAGCATGGGGGAAAGGGGGTTTGAACCCTGGCTTCACCGTTCTCAGTGCAAGTCACTCCTCCACACTTCCCTCAATTCTATTCTACCGCACACTTCAGCATTGCACTTGAGTTTGTGGCATAAACTCATCAAGCTGTACAGTGTGTGTCTTTGCTATGATAGACCTGACAAACTAGCAAGATTCCTCTGAAAACCTCTTGCTTCATTTGCAAATCTATTCTGAGAAAAAGTAAATATTCATCACTGTGTACAAATAGTACTCCTGCTGGAATTCTTTTGCACAGTAGTCCCCATCCGTGAGGAATTCTGCACAGACTTGTTGTCTCCCACACTCCTGGTCGTGCTTTGACCATACACCCCCCTCCCCTTCCCAGGTCTGTCCTCCGATCGGACCTCCTCCCCTTATGGAGCCAGTTTCTCTTACCCGCGAGCCCTCCCCAAGCAGCCGCAGTGGTTGGCTAGCAGAGGTAGTGCTATAAACAGGCTGCTTGCAGCCTGCCCCATCAGGGTCTTTTTCCTCAGATGTATCACTTCCGATGCATCATAGGTTCTGGCAGGGAAGGCCACAAGCAACCTGTTCACAGCACTGCCTCTGCTGCTTTGGGAGGGACGGCAAATAAAAGATACCAACTCCACACAGTGAGGAGAGTCGATCAGAGACCAGACCTGCAAAGGGAAGGGAGAGCAGTTGCCAGGTCAGGAGCAGGATGGCAGGGAGATGCCACAGGGGTGGCGGTCAGAGTGAGAGAGGGTAGTAGACTCGTAGAAGGGAAGAGGGTAAATAAATGGTGGACTGCAAATGGGGGTGGGGAGAGAAGGGAACATGGATGATGGACCAAAAGTTGTGGAAGAGGAAGGAACATGGATGCTGAACCTACAGGGGAGAAGGGAGAGGAGATAGAACCTGCACCCATAAGATGGGGAGGGAGAAAATGAACCAGACCAGAAAGAAGGGTGGGAATGGAGGAAGAGATGCAAGCAAGAGAGGTGGTGGGTGGGGGCCATGGATTTTGGATCTACAAGTGCAGGTGGGGGAAATGGTAGAAGGACAAAGAGTGACTCAGACTAGAAAAGGGAGGAAGAGAAGGGTGGAGAGAGGGAGACAAGGGGATGGGGGAATGGTAGAGACCAGAAATAGGGTGGGAAGAGATTCTTAGCCAATGATGAGAGGGAAAGAGATGTCACACCATGGGGGCCAGAGAGGGGACTCAGGGTGCAAGTGAGAGAGGTGGGATTTAGAGGGAGAGAGAACTGCAATTGGAGTGAAAGAGGGAACAGAGGAGGCTGATACCTGAGAAAGGAAAAAGGTAGGAAGGAATTTTAGACCTTAGGATACGGGAATTCTACGTAAAACACTACAAATAAACTTTTCAGAATTTTGAAATGTTGTGCACAGAATTTTCAATTTTTTTGGTACAGAATTCCACCAGGAGTAAAATAGGATGATTCCGATACCTAGGTCAAGATTACCTAATGGAAAATTTTTCCACAGCAGACCAAACTGCTCAGATTTCTGATCCCCAAAAAATCAAATAGGTTTTACTCAAGCACAGGCTTGTCCAACCTATGGCCCACAGACCAGAATCCGACCCACCAAGAGCTTTTTTTCTGGCCCTCAAGCTTGGCAATTCTTCTGGCACTTAACAGCAGGATTCCTACTTCCTCACCATAACTCAGCTCTGTAAGCTTGAGCCACACAGTGCCAAAAGTTCATACTGGTATTGTGGTTTCACGTCTCATGAGAGGTGAAACCACGCAACCAAGCCAAACTCCAGGACTAAGTGTCTCAAGCTTGCAGAGAGCCTTGTCACACAGTAGGGAAGCTGGGATCCTGCTGTAGGCACGATAAGACTTGCCAAGCTTCCAAGAACAAGGAAAAGCTCTTGGTGTGTTGGAGACTGGGTAAAGGTTGAGAAGACTGAATAAAGGCTAGGGAGGGAACGATGCACTGTTGTATTTTATCACTATTTGATGAAACATGCAACAAAATATGACAAGTGTGTGTTTTGGCCCTCTGAATGTTACAAAATTTAAAAGTGACCCCTGACAGAAAAAGGGTGGACAACACTGCTCAAGAATCTGCTGAACACTTGAGCTACCAGATTTCCTGAAGCACTTGCACTAAGGATACCTACTATTTTCCCAAAGGACATGTAAACAAAGTCAGGTTCTTATTCTACAGTGGTTGCAAGCATTTCTTTTTTTAAACACTGGCTACACATTTAAGAAAAACATATTTAGCACGACAAAAAAGATAAGTAGCAGCACTGAATATACATAATGTTTGCTAGCAGTATCTGTATGTGTGTGCTAAGTTAGGAGAGAAAAAATGCTGTCCTAATTTAAATCACTTAATAAGAATAAGGGCTGGGTTATTGACACTATCCCTATAGCCGAGTAAAATGCCTTTGCTCCATCCCAACACTAGACAGATGACATTTCCTCAGTAACAGAATGATGGCATTTTTCATATAGGGGACATGTACATTAAGGCCCATATTCTCTAAATGACACCTTAACTTAGGCACTGGTAGTCACCCAACGCCATTTAAAAAGGGAGACTTAAAAGACTTTTCACTATACCTTAAAAAATGGTATTGCAATTGTGCTTCTGCAGGTGCTTTACAGCATCTAACTTCACCGGAAATGTAGGCCTTTGACAGCCTGACCTATATTTCCGGTGCCTACCTTTCATGGCAGAGCAATTCTCTAAACAGCGTCATGTGATTGACACGTAATTGGCAGTCGCCATCACCAGCCTTAGTGATTAACATACAAGGGGTAGTCATTCAGGAATGTATTAAATACTGCGCATTGTAACATGTGCTAATATTAATTACTGCAGGGTACATAATGCCATGACAGCATGCGAATGCATGAATCGCATTTCATTACTACCGATTGTAAACTGAACATTGCAAGGTGCATTATTTTTCCTGGCTGGAAGCATTTTAAAGCGGCTGGCCAAACTAATGTAAAAGGCTCCTCTTCCTGATATTCCCCTCTCACCAACACCCCCCCCCCCCTTTCCCAACTCTCCCATGAAGTCAATCCTCATTTATTCCTGCCCCTGCTAGTATTGGGTTTAAAATGGTGCCAGAGATCCTAAAAGTAGTCTCGCAGTACAACCACTAAAGGTCAAGATGTTGTAATAAGGCTCTGATGAAGAAGTGAGGCCATTGGGAGGGAGAAAGACCTTTGTAGTCATTGGCCAACTCCTTTACGATGCAGCCCAGGAGCAATCGAGAGGTAGATTGTCAAGCAGCACGATTCACGTGCCATGGGACTGACAACCTATGGTACTGAGAAAATTCAATTGAATAACTTTCAATATCTAGACCAGGAAAGCTACACTTGTCTAGTGTCACATTTACAGGTTTTAAGAATGTGAACATTTGTAAATCAGAAGATGAAACATCAAAGAAAGTTGGTTTATGGCCATACAGCTAATCCAAATGAAAGAACGTCACCTGCTTACCTGGCTTCTTTCTACCTGTAGTAGCAAACGCCCCATCTTCCCACTCATACAAAGACATGACAAACCTCAGGACACCAGCTGCCCTTGAGATATAGATAATATACACAGCACTAAAATAATGTGTAGCCATTTACATCTTCAGCTTCACACACTATGACATTTTTCTGATGAATGTTATTTCACAGGCAGGAATTTTGAGCCTGCACCATATGGTTAGCAGATTACTCATTCAAATCTTTAAAAAAAGAACTCTTTAACTCTATAAAATGGCAGGTTATCTGCAGACAACCTGCCTTAAAAAATACTACAGTATTTGGGTCTGAATAAGAATATAGTATTGTCCCTAGGCTATTTCTTCCTATGTATTTCACAGAGGAGCATCCTTTCAGATGTTATAAAACAGCAGCTGAGGTTCTAAAGATCTGGCTACACCTTAAAGAGTAAGGAAGAAACCAGTCACGGCAACTTTAGGTTCTGATATTAGATCCACAAGACTTGGAGACTACAGATCATGCTAGATTGCCAGCATGACAATGGAAAGCGCAGCACAGATGCCGTCTTGTTCTAAACATACCGCAATACTCATAGCATTAGTATTACCTTGAGGATGCATCCAACACACACAACCTACAAGCGACCTTTTTATTACACCAACTGTGTCTAAGAACAAGAAGTCTCGTTATTACTGCTCCACTAATTTCACTGAGCTTTCCTATAGACGCTGTTACTAGAGAATGACACGGGGGAAAAATCTGTCCCCGTCACCGCCCCATCCCCGTGACCACTGTCCCCGCAGCATCCATACAAGCCTCAGTACTGCAATATTTAGCTTATTCCTTCCTCATAAATCAAAGTTCTGGCTGCTGAACTAGAGAAAGAGATGTTCAGCTGGCAGGGCTTTGTTTATACATTTTTATCAACACAACTGATATACTACTTTATCCTAAAGCAAAAACAAATAAAATAAGTATAATTTTTTTTTCTACCTTTGTTGTCTGGTTTCTGCTTTCCTCATTCATTTCCTTCCATCCACTGTCTGCCTTCTCTGCCTCTTCCATATGCTCTGTTACTGTGCCTCTCCTTTATATCTCTCCCTCCACCCCCACCCCAATTTGTCTGCCGCCCTTCTTCTTCCCTCCACTCCCCCCATAGTCTGGAATCTCTCTCTTCCCCAGTTCCCTTCAGCGTCTGTTCTTCTCCACTCCACTTTTCCTCCCTGCTCCTTAACATCGCGGCAAGCAATTTCACTAAAAGTGCTTCATACCAGCAGCTGGAGCATTGAAATTGAGTGTGGCTGCAGGAAAGGTCGGCTCTGATGCAACTTTCAGTTGCGTCAGAGATAACCTTTACGGCAGCCACACACAATTTCAATGCTCCGGCAGCTGGTAGGAAGCACTTTTAGAGAAATTTTCTGCTGCGAAGGTAAGGAGCAGGGAGGGAAATGCTCAGGTGGCGATCGGGTGGTAGCGATTAGATGGGATGGCGGGAGGAAGATGCTTGGGCGGCGGCAGCTATCAATATGGACGGAGGTAGCGCGATCAGTGGCCACGCGCGTTCTCTCCCTTCATTGCAGAGACAAGGCCATTCACCGCTCCACGGGGCGGTGAATGGCCTTTTCCTCGTACCCGCAGCGACCACTTCTTTTCTCTCCCCTGTTTTGGCGAGTAACAGCCACCATGTCATTCTCTGTTACTAAACAGATTGCAGAAAATGTTCAGACGTTACATTATTCAGCCGAGGGAGATCTTGTCTCTCACATTTTCTTGATTTCTTTGAAGGTGTGAATAAACATGTGGATAAAGGGGAGCCAGTTGATGTAGTGTATCTAGATTTTCAGAAAGCTTTTGATAAAGTTCCTCACGAGAGGCTCCTGAGAAAATTAAAGTGTAAAGTTCAGTTGTGGATTAGGAATTGGTTATCGGATAGAAAACAGAGGGTAGGGTTAAATGGTCATTTTTCTCAAAGGAGGATAGTAAAAAGGGTCTGTACTGGGACCGGTGCTATTTAACTTATTTATAAATGATCTGGAAATTGGAATGACGAGTAAGGTGATTAAATTTTCAACTGTTCAAATTGGTTAAAATGCATGCGGATTGTGAAAAATTGCAGGCAAACCTTAGGAAATTAGAAGACTGGGCATCCAAATGACAGATGAAATATAATGTGGAGAAATGCAAAGTGATGCACATTGGGAAGGATAACCTGAATCACAGTTACCGGATGCTAGGGTCCACCTTGAGGGTTAGCGCCCAAGAAAAGGATTTGGGTATCATCATAGACAATCAAGTTTAAGTTTCAAGTTTATTAACACAATTTGATTAATCGCCTATTATAATCACTAAGCGATGTACATAGCATAAAAATATATCAAATAAAAAGGGGTTAACATTTTAACAAAAGAACATTTAACTTGAACAAACATACAGTTGGGAAGGAAAAGATAAAAGTTACAATTTTTGTTTGGGGTAGAATAAGGAAATAACAATAGGTAAAGGGGAGTAATAACCTCAGCAATTTTAAATTTATTATATTTTAAACATTAAAAGCATCTCTGAATAAATAAGATTTTAAAAGTTTTTTAAATATTAAAATATCTGTTTCATTACGAATGTATTGGGGAATGGCGTTCCACCATAATGGACCAGTCACCGAAAAAATGTCGGCCCTTCTTGTACCGATAATTTTTAGGGAAGGTACTGAAAGAAGATTCTGGTTGGAAGAGCGAAGTGAACTTCTGCCCATGTGCGGTGGCAGCCCAAAAAGCAAACAGGATGCTAGGAATTATTAAAACAGGGATGGTTAACAAGACTAATAATGTAACAATGCCCCTGTATCGCTCCATGGTGCGACCTCATCTGGAGTATTGCATTCAATTCTGGTCTTCTTATCTCAAGAAAGATTAAAAGTTCAAAGAAGAGTGACCAAGATGGTAAAGAGGATGGAACTCCTCTCACATGAGGAAAGACTAAAACGGTTAGGGCTCTTCAGTTTGGAAAAGAGACAGTTGAGGGGAGAAACTTTTTTTTCACTCGGAGAATAATAGTTAAGTTCTGGAACACATTGCCAGAGGTTGTGGTAAGAGTGGATAGCATAGCCGGTTTTAAGAAAGGTTTGGACAATTTTCTGGAGGAAAAGTCCAAAGTCTGTTATTGACAAAGACAGGGGGGAAGCCATTACTTGCCTTGGATCGGTAGCATGGAATATTGCTATTCCTTGGGTTTTGGCCAGGTTCTAGTGACCTGGATTGGCCACCGTGAGAACGGGCTACTGGGCTTGATAGACCATTGGTCTAACCCAGTAAGGCTATTCTTAGGTTCCTCCAGGGCACACATCCAAGCTTACTATTCCACTTGCTCAGCACATATCCTCTTACTCTCTCACTTATTGTCCTTGTCCAGTGTCTACAGTTTGAATAATTCAAACTTTGATCTTTATGGTACATCTTACAGCTATAAATAGTCAGGTCTAGGACAGCACTGCCTTTTTTTTCGGGTGAGGGAGTGGGCTTCTTTGTGGCAGGAGGAGTGGGCATCCCTCCTGCCATTTTGCCGTGGGTTGGTGCAGAGGTGGGAGGGGCAGGGGTAGACAGCGGCTCAGGATGCCAACGGAGTGTGGGAGGGCATGGCACAGGGGGGGATTTATTGGGACCGGTTATGTTTAACACAGCATAACACCTGTGCCATTAAAAACAAAACAAAGCCAGAACCCCCTAACAGCAATGGCAGGAGGCTTCTTTCCTGTCACTGCTGTTAGGGCTTTGCGTATTTGTCAATCGCTCACTGGGCGATTGAATCTGTCGCATTTGCATGCAAATGATTTGCACCTCTGTGCAATCAGCCAACAGTGATCCAGTCGGTAATACCGGCTGACTTTTGTGCATCTCTAGGCTCATGTTATTTGTTTCTCTATTGTTTCTTTCTACAGTCTAAACCATTTCTACACTCCTCCCTCCGTATTCGTGGTGGTTGAGGGTGGAACATAACTGCGAATACGGAAAAAACGCAAACAACTTTTTATGTTATTGTGGTTTTTTTGTAATAGCCGCTGTTAATATATTGAAATCGCGAATAACATGTTACAAAGTAGTGTTTTTCTCTGTGCACGCTGGAAAGCTGTGATTGTGAAAGCTGGTAAGCACCAAACTTTTTATCAGTACAGTACTTTACTCATGATGTAATTTGGGGGGGAGGAGTCAGCATGCAAAAAACTGCGAATAAGCAAAACCGTGAGTGCTGAAACCACGAATAGTGAACCAGTAGATTATTCTATTATTTGCAGCATATTAAATAAAGCTATCTGCAATTGTAAAGTGTATTTTTATTCCCTCCTTTTGCCATATAGGGATCCCCTGTTTATGCCATGCCTTTTTGTCCTGTCATTTCCAGCAAAACAACATTCTCATCTACCACCATCAAAAATCTAATCAATTTGATTCACAGGGAAGGTGCCCAGCAATAACACCTGCAGCACAAACACGCCAATTAACAGTGTTTGTATCCTCAAACGCCCCATTTTTCAGGTAAACACCCAAATTTACAACACTTAAGAATACGTAGATGCCTTTCACAGTCCAGAAGAGATTTTCTAGCACAACACTAGTATTAAGAGCACAAGCAATAAATCCAAGATTATAATTATAGTAAACAGAGGTTCATTTGTGTCATGGTAGATGCAAAACCAACCCATTTGGAGACACTGACCTGGGAGGAACCAATAATGTAAACAAATTTATCTTTATAGTTAACATTAAAAAATGTTACCTCAATGCAACTACAGAACATCTTACAGCTCAACATATAACATTTTCTGCTATTCAGCCTGACAACAACAAAAAAGGACGGATTAAAAAAAAACCAAAAAAAAAAACCCCCCAAATATATATTTGCCAAGCAAATCCCTAGAAATGTTATCAGTATGAATGGTTTGTTTTGAGCACCAAATATATAAATCCAGGGTAAAATGAAAGTGACGCTCAAAGGGTAATTAAGAAGAATGAACGGATATCCATCAGTTTGTTAAATGGTTTATCTACAAACATGCAGAAAAGTTAAATTAGCAAAAGAATTCACAGGGCTCTTCCACATACAAAAAATTGCCAAAACATTTGTAAGCCTATTAGGTTCAAGCAGAGTATAAATTTTATAAATAAATTTCTTCAGAGATTTCCCACTCTGCCTGCAAATAGCCACGGCAAAGATACATGGAACAGATTAAGCAGAGCATGAAAATGGACCTCGCGAATAATCGTTGTGAAGATCTTAATAAAAACCAATGATTATGGCAGGGATGCTGATCATTATTTTAACATGGAGTTTAAAAAATAAAAATGTACATTAAAAGCTTTATTCTGTTTAAAGGCACCAAAACATTGACACTGATCAGTATGGCGTATAGCGCAATTCTATATAAAGGCCCCCACTATATACAGAATCACATTTAGCGGCCATAAGTGGCATAACATTTAGGCCAAGGAAAACCAGGCCTACATCCCTGCACCTAAGCTGTGCGCAGATTGGGTATATTCTATAACAATGTACAGTACCTAACTTTTAGGATTGCCCATGCCCCTCCAGAGCCACGCCTCTGAAAAAATTTGCATACTAGAAATGACGCACACCACAGAATGCGCCAAGTTGTGTGCATAACTTCTAATTAGTCTTGTTAAACAATTAAGTTGTATGCATGAATTGGCTGTGCACACTGATTTGCATGTGCAACTT
Organism: Geotrypetes seraphini; assembly: GCF_902459505.1. NCBI lineage: Eukaryota > Metazoa > Chordata > Amphibia > Gymnophiona > Dermophiidae > Geotrypetes > Geotrypetes seraphini. The sequence continues at coordinate 32,735,211 of NC_047097.1, forward strand.
TATCACACCATATACAAAATTTGGGGGTAGGGGAGAGAAAGAGCAGCAGCACATGCAGACGCCTGAATATTAAAATTAACACTAAGCAACCCCACCCCTCCTTTTACTAAGCCACGATATCATGGCCCAGAGCACTAAATGCTCAGATATTCTCTGACACAGCAAGTAAAAATCTGTATGGTGGGGGGGGAGGAGGAATAAAGAAGAAAGGGCCGGACAATTTTCATTTTGGTTTGAATCAGTACCAAAATTAGTTTCCTTGGCAACTTTAGTCATAGTAGCAAAGTAATTAGGTGGTAGATAAAGACCATTATGGTCAATCCAGTCTGCCCTGAAAGATGCTCTTTTTATTCCTTTTGTGCAAGTCATCTATATTGTACTTTGAGAGAGAATGCTTTATTCTTTTATTCCATCTTCCTCCCATATAGAACTCTGAGGCCCTAAAACTTAGTGAACGCTAATATCCATTAGCATGTGCTAAGGGACAAATTCTATAAATGGCGTCCCGATAGTAGGCAGCGATAGGCATCTTACCGCTGTCTAACCAGCCAATCGGGACATTGTAGGCGTTTGAGAGCCTAGAGAGGCTCGTAGGGCCACTTAAGCTTTCCCAAGGCTAGGTGTGGGCATGATGTTGCCCCCAGAAGTGGCCTTCAGCGAGCTTAGGCAGCCCTAGGAGTATTTACATATTAGACAGTACTTTCCAGCATGTGTATGTTATGATCGACAAACACAAATGCACCATCAACAAGAGATCTGGGTTTAGCAAACATGCCTAAAATTATGGGTTTGTGTTTTCATCTAAACAAGTGGGCACCTCTAAGAAGCAAGGTAGAATAAAGTGTTCATTTCAATTTTGTCTTATGTAACATAGTAAATGACGGCAGATAAAGACCTGAACGGTCCATCCAGTCTGAACATTAGTTATACCCATTAAAAAACCATGATTAAATTAACTTGTCTCTTCTTTGATATTTCTGGGTCATAGCCTATAAAGTCCACTTAGTATTTCCTAGGTTCCAAATGCTGAAGTTGCCGTCCAAGCTCATTCCAGCCTATCCAACCATCCTGTTTGCAGGATATCTACCATAAAGTCTGGCCAGTAACATCCTCATGTTCCAAGGTAATGGAGATTCCACTGATGCCCTCCCCAGCCCACAAAATCACCACAATGATGCCCTCTCCTACACCAAATCACCACATATGGGACACAGACCGTGCAAGTCTGTCCAGTACCAGCTTTAGTGCTTTAATTTACATTCTTCATTTTCTAATTAGAGATCCTCTATGTTTAGCCCACGCTTTTTTGAATTCCTTCACTGTTTTTCTCTCCACCACTTCCCTCGGGAGGGCATTCTAGGCATCTCCCACCCTCTCCGTGAAAAAGAATTTCCTAACATTGCACCTGAGTCTTATGCCCTCTAGTTTTACCATTTTCTCTTCTCTGTTAAAGATTTGGTTCTATATTAATACCTTTCAAGCATTTAACTGTATCATATCTCCCCTGTCCCTCCACTCCTCCAGATTGCTCTTTCTTCCTAAAGTCTGAGAAAGGGCTTCCCTGATATACAGTACTTCACCGATAGTCCCAGGGGTTCTGTTCCAGGAACCCCCGCAAATGTTGAAAAACCGTGAATACGGTTTTTAACAGGAGAGGCAGGAGAGGGCAGCCGGAATGCCGGTGAGTGAAGGAAATCACTTGCGGTATGCTCCGACCACCTCTTTCTGTACTAAAGTCGGGCCTCACCAATCAGGAGCTGCACCTCTTTGGCTTCTTAGCTTTTTTTACTGAACCAATGGTCCCACAAACCAACATCAGGCAGGAAGGCATTGGCACACGAATGATATGGGCACTGCCTAAAGATTTAATTTGACCGTGCACTTGCAGCGTCTGTACCAGGTTTCTTGGATGGCATCACCCACATGTGAGGACATTATGCTTGCTTGTCCTTGGAGAAAATGTTTTTACACTCAAATTATCTCAATATTACTAACATGTTCATACAATACTGATTTCACTGGCTCTTCTATAAAAAAGCTTTTGTTTTACTTAATGTAAGGAATGGGTACAAGAGAGAAATGCTGTGGCCAGGGAAGGGGAAAGCGTACTCTGCACTGACCAAGGTCCTATCTGGTCACTCTCAGGCTGAGCGATTTCATAAAGGGACACCGAGGGCAAGGAACGATTCCATGGTAATTGCATGCTTGGTCATTTTCTTCTAGACAGCAATTTCATTTCCTGAACCAGCTCCCCTGACACACACACAGCCTCTGGATTGCCAACAGCGCCTCTGATCAGCTAACAATCCAAGAGCAGGCAGGGGGCTACCACAAGCCAAAGTTGGCAATTCAATTAATTTATTTTTAGTGGGGGGAGTAAATATTTGCTCAAGTTTCAGAAAGTACTGCAGCACAGAATGAAATGCTTTGCCTATTATACACTACCTTTGGCATGATGGAGTTGAGCTGGTGAGTGAAAAGGCAGTGCTTTAAAAATTATGATGAGCAGAATAATCAGCCAAATGATTCTATAAAAGAGCACCTAAATCGGTAAGTGCCTAGGGAAATGGCACCTACTGCATCTCATCCAAAGTTAGGTGCCAAAAACGTTTGACGCTGGCTTTCTTGGCCTAAAACAGTGGTTTTTAACCCTGTCCTGGGGGACCCCATTCGGGTTTTTAGGATATCCCTAATGAATATGCATGAGAGAGATTTGCATATAATGGAGGAAACAGGCATGTAAATATATGTTTCATGCATATTCATTATTCACTAAAAGCATTTGAAGCAACACTTGCCTGAGGATGAGTAAATGCTGGATTGAGTGTGAATGTTGGCATAAATGGGAGCAACTAAACATTTATCAATCTAAATTTTGGTACACCAGTTCACTTCAAAACAATCATTCCTTAAGCCCTTCCTAAGCAGCCAGAGATCAGTAAAGGAGACAAATTAGCCCAACTTGTGCCACCTTTACAGGCTATACAATCAAGCTTATCTGGAAGGAGGTGTTTAGGCAAGACAAAAAAAGCCAGTGAAGGTGACCCAAGGTGCTCAATTCCTTTAGTGTGTCATATTGAGACTCAACATGTACGTGTTTCGCCTAAAAAGGCCTGCTTCAGGAGTCTGACTTATAATCATGCAAAGGGGTTTAGCAAATATCACTTATTATTGCCTTGTCAACAATGTCCTTCATAATAAGGCTGCATACACTCTCTTTCTCTCTCTCTCGATGCATATATCAGAGGTGGTGCTTAGGCACAGCCATAAACTGAGGGTGGAAGCATTTAAATCCTGAATCCAGAGCACTCAGAAAACAAACATTCAAGTCCTGTATTTCTAGAGGTGCCATCCCAGTGACTAGATTCACTAAGGAAACTGATCGTGTTACCGATCGGTTTCCGAGTCCTTTGCGACCTGATTTCCCTCCTATAGTATTCACTAACCTGTTTTGCGGTCCGATTCCGATCCGCGCAAGCAAATGAGGGGAACTGCATGCAAAGTAGGCAGGGACGCGATTCACTAAACAAATTTGCCGATTCGACTGTGCTGGCCGCTCAACCCAAAAAATGACTGCTGAGGACCAGTCGCTGAAGCCCTTTCCGACTGCCTTCTGCCGCCCTGCTCTCAGCCTTGTTAGCCCTGATCTCCTGCTTCCCAGATCTGCCTGCCTGCCCCGACTCTCCCACCCTTCCCCGCAGTGTAAGCCAATGGTTTTAACCCGCAGGCTTTAAGCGAGTTAAAACCAAGGGCTGTAAAAAAAAGTTTAAAAAAGAAAATAAAAAGTGCCAGAACCGGGCAGGTCCAACGAATTCACCAAACTGCAACATGCAGATGCGGGCGATCGGAGGAACGCCCTCATCTGCCAACATGGATCGCTCTATAGCATGGACTCAGGACAAGATTCTCAAAACATTAACACCATCGCTAAACTGTTTTCCAGCGGTTTAGCCTGCATGCATTTTAGCAGCAGATTATCAAAACGGATTATCTCTGTCTTTAGCGAGGTTTCTAGCAGTCTCTGACAATGGCATGCAAATGTGCTCTTTAATATTGAAATGAGTCCTCTGGTGGATTCTTAAAAAAATCACCGAAGCATTTTCGAAGAGCGGCGTCAGCTTTTGGTGACAAAAAGCAGCGACTGGTCCAGGGGTGCTGTTACAGTGCCAGCACTTGTGTTTTGACTGTGGCAAATGGAAAAAAAAAAAAAAAAAAAGTGTATCTATATATTTTTAAAGGAGGGTAGTAAAATCACACTTTCTTTTGAGTTTTCGGGAGAGACAGCCATATTTCATGCGTGTTTGTTAAAAGCCAACATTTCTTCTTGAGGCTTGTATTGTGTGTTTCTGGCTGTGGGTCTTGAATAAATTTTACATTAAAAACAAATTACAAGATTTACCCTAAATTACAGTAGTTTTTGGGAGAGACAGGCATGTTTTACACATGATTGAAAAAAGTCGACATTGCTTCTCCCTTCCATTCGTCCAATAGTGGGGGGTTTTACAGCGTTTTTCTCCACATGTGCCCATCATTGTGAAGTCTCATTTGCATAATTCGGTAGAGGATCAGCAGTGGACACATGCAAATGTAGGAAATCTTCACTGCTGTCCGCCGATCTTATTTGCATGCACAATTTTTTTAAGAATGTCTCAGGTTTTTAGATTCGATATCAAAACAGCTGCAGTAGCAGACCGTCGCTTTTTAACACAGGTTTTTGAAAATCCTGGTCCGAGAGTCTTATACAAGAGCATCATTACCTCTTTTCTACTGATCACTCCTCTCCCTACGCATCCAAGCATCCTCCTAGCATTCGCTTTTGCCTTTTCTCCTTGTTTGGCCACCTTAAGATCACCACATATGATCACACCCAAGAGCAGTTCCAGAGGCAGAGGGAGGGGAACCTATGTGCGTTTTCTGCTCCCAATTATTTCTGGGAGGCACTTATATTACTAGCAGGCAGCCAGAAGGTTTCCACATGTTCAGTGCTAATCTTGGGTTGATAAGCCAAATTGCAAAAGCACCACTGTAAAATTTGCAGAGTAGAATGTATTCAATCAAGACTGCAGAACTGCATTTCAATTATGTGAGTTACTGCTTGTCCTTGTAATCTAACTAGTCCTGTTCCAGTCGGAAAAAAATTTAGGAATTCTGCTGAACAACCCTCTGTAAAATGAATCCTACAGTGTCTCCTACCTTGCACCACAGCTTCTTGGAAAGGATCAAATCCGTCAAAGAAAATACAGTGGAAAAAAACGAGCCTATTCAACAGAAATTTCAGCAAATTAATCTCAGTTCCACAGAAAGGTAATCAAGCCATTGTGGTCACTGAAAAACATGCAAGCATAACAAAAAAAGCTCAGCAGCATGACATTTAACCAGAGAACAGACAGATCCCAGATACTGCTGCTTAAAAGAGCTCCTGGACGAAGACCAAATACACACAATGCCCCGGGGGAAGGCACAAGCTCCCCCACAAGGAAATTGAGACAGAACAGCCAAGTGAACTCTTCACTTTCAGCAACAGGGTAGATTAAAAATAAGAAGTGGGGAAGGGGAAGAAAAAGGAGAAAATGCAAGCTAGGGAAGAAATAATGCTTCCCTATCAGAAAGCAGAGGTGACCCATGGGGGATGAGAGGGCATGTGCAGAGACTCACTGGGAAGTCTCATTTGCATCATTCGTTAGACTAGAGGATAAAATGTGGGGCCATCTGCAAAAAAATTAAAACCCAAAGAAGTCCCTGAATGACAAGACCAGGCTTATCAGCTACAGGCCACAAACCTCCTAAAGCAGTAGCAGTCACTAGATCAGGGCTGCTGGCACCTTTTCTGCTGCCCCTCAGCTATTTGTTTACGTGTGAATTTGCACATACTGAACCACAAAATTCAAGGAAGTATCCCCTTATTGAAAAGTTAACAAGATGTGTGGAACAACCTCCCAGTGGAGGTGATGGAAGACTATATTTGAGTTCATGAAAGCATGGGACTAGCATACAAGAGCTGTAAGGTCGAGGAAGAGAGAGCCTGTCCAGTTTGACGATTCATACCGTTTACTATCTGCTCTTTTATCGGTTATCATTTTCTTTGTTTCTGTGGGGCTGCAGGCTAGGCTTGGGAAGCTCTGAAATAAAATCTTATAAAGCCAAAAAGCAGGCGAGTTGATATTTTGAAGGTCCATCTTGTTTTACAGTATGTATCCACACTTAATATCCCACATCCCATTAATATATACCAGGTGAGGTTCTGGCTTAGGGTGCCAAGATCATTGGTTCCTCTTGGTCCCCTGCAGTCAGACATCCTTTCCTCTTCACAATCCATTTTCCCCACCCCACCCTTAAATGCCTACAGAGCATCAGAAGCGATTCATACACACTTCTTGTGGCCAGTATGGATTCTCCCCTCTTCTACATCCCACCCTCTCCGACTCAAATTCATCTTTCTGGTGGGGCTGCACATGGCAGAAGGAAGGCCTGGTCTAGCTATAGACAACATGTGCAATTCTCTGTCACACACTCCGAAAATGGGCTGGGGGAGGAATTGTGTGTGGACGAGAGGGAGAGATGATGGACCATTAATTTGACACCCTATCATCACCCATTTTGAGGAGGAAGAAGCACCAATGCAAGAGTCCTTTGAGTTGGCCTTGCAAAGCCATTAGAATATAAACACAACAGCATTAAACAACATGCGCTTCAGATTACAAAACACTGGTCTTACTCCTAGGATGCCTCCCCTTTGCTTTTACTTCTAAACTATTTTACAGCTGCAGTGAACACAAGACAGCACATACTGTATTTTATTGCAGCCACCCAGTTAAATACGTCTATTCTGAGTCCACGCCTCAGCTCATGCTACATTCCTGTTTTACAAGCGGATCAGTGCCATAGCTGCATTTGGAAAACGACCAGCACAGCAGCTCACTGGCTTCTTGATATTCTTAAATAGCGGAAGTGGCTAAGCAGGAGCAGATTTCTGAGACAGAAAACGCTTTTCTATCTTTAAACAGAAAAAGAGAAAGTAAAAACATGAACCCTTAAATGATATTCTTCAGACAACCAAATCTATCTAAAAACACTTGCCCCAATTTTAAACCATATATGCTCCTTTTAACTTTGAGCATTTGGCTTCTCTGAAAATTTACTAAGGCTGAGTGCAGACTCAAAAATTTTACTAAACGCTTAAATGTAGGAGCAGAAAAACGTGGATGGTGACAGACACATCCGAGGAGAACTGCTGGTCACATCCTAAATTCTCACCTTTCAGCCACTCCAAAACTCTGTCCATCTTCCTATGGGAAAAATGGATCTTCTACACCCACACTGTGAACTTATCCCCCCCACCCCTAGGCTCACATTACATACTATATATAGACCCACCCATCGATCATCCACAACGCACTCAACCAAACCAAGCCACAGCAATCATTCAAAACTACACTACCTTCATAATACCAATGTCACAATCTCTACCCTCCTGTTTCATGCTAGTTACTCTTCTTACCAACACGTACTACTTCATCCCAGTCATCACAAGCCAGGGTAGATATGGTGACCTCTCTCACCTTCTCCACAGTAATTTTTTACCACACAGATCCCGTTACCTTACACCTATCCCATCACCCCCCCATCATCCACTCCCAATAACCTCAAAATGGCACTGGCAAATGCAAGTATATTTGGACACTATAACTGGGACATCTTCCTAATTACCAAAGCCTGGCTCAAAGATACTGACGGAGCTATTTTGGGTATGCTTTGCGCTCCAAGATACCAAGCAATAGCCTGTTCACGCACCAACACTAGAGGTGGAGGTGTAGTCCTAATCCTCAAGTCCAGCCTCAACCCAAGACTCAGACACCAACACAGTAGACGCGCTAGAATGCCTCACCTTCTTGGTGGGTCACAACAAAGACCTAACCTTCACCTTGATATAAAGAGCACCACACTCTCCAATGGCCATCTTAGATTACCTACTATCTGTCCTTAGCAAACTGGTCATCATATACAACCGAGTCACCATACAAGTAGACTAACTTCACAAGCTATCCAAAACGAGGACAGATCCTCAGCAGACTTCCATCACTTCACTATTGGACCTAGGCTTCCAGCAAATAGTTCACTCACCGACTCACTCTGCCGGCCACATCCTAGACCTAATCTTTATCCAAAATGACAGTAAGCCCATCACACAGCAAACCATTATTCTGGTCTGATCACCATTTGATCACATTCAACCACACCTACACAACAAATCAACCGCCAACTAGGAAACAACCCCAGCATAATAAGATATACGACAACACTATCAACTTACAAAATTTTTCCACAGGCCTTTCCAATTTAGCAAGAACATCGAAACCCAATTCTAAATCTGTTGATGAGGTGGTCGTGGACTGGCACACCAAGGTAAAAACCCTATACAAAGAGTTACTGCCAGCCAAAGAAATGAAATGCTATCCCTGTAAACACTCCTCTCCCTAATTTACTGACAACTTAAGAACTAAGAAAAGAACTAAGGAAAGCAGAAAGGAAATGGTACAAATCCAGACTTAGCAGTGACAAGTTCAAATGGAAGGAACTGCATGAGGAATATAAAAAAAGCCACCTATTAAAAAACCCCAACAGATCAAAAAACCTTTTCAAACTAACAAAAAATACTCACAACATTGAACTCGACAGTGAAACGCTCTCAAACTATTTCGTGGACAAAGTAGAAAAAATATGGTCTCACTTTGACACTGCCACACTACAGACATCGTTCCCCCAACAAAATAATTAGAACTACAACCAAGAACCTAACTCACTTCAAAACGGTCTCCCATGATGACATCACTGAGATACTAGACACTATTCGCCCTACCGGCTCCAACCTAGACCCCTGTCCACCAACCTCCTAGTGGTGGTGGTAGACGCCTTTGTACACTCCATCCTTTCTCTCAACACCTCAATACAAACAGGTGCAGTCCCCATAAACTAGAAGTCAGCAGTTATCAGACCAATCTTTAAAAACCCCATGCTCAACCCCAATGTGACCGGCAACTTTAGACCTGTCTCCAACCTACCCTTCATCTCCAAGATTCTGGAAAAAACAGTGTACAATCAATTGCATCCCTTCATCGACAAACAAGGAGCCCTATCTGCCTTCCAATTGGGATTCAGGAAATTCTACAGTACTGAAACTATCCTTCTCGACATCGAAAACTGCTGAAAACTCATGGACAAGGGTAATGATGTCCTTCTGGTGCTGCTGATCTCAGCATGGCGTTTGACACTGTTGACCATCCTCTCCTCATTGAACAGCTCTCTGAAATTGGAAGCCAAGACACTGCACTAAGATGGTTCGCCTCCTTCCTGAAAAACAGATCCCCATGGCCACCCGGATGGTCTCGGGACTCAAGGATCTACCATACGAAAAATGGCTTGACAAATTACAGCTATACTCGCTCGAGGAGCGCAGAGAGAGGGGGGACATGATAGATACGTTCAAGTATCTTACGGGCCGTATCGAGGCGGAGGAAGATATCTTCTTTTTCAAGGGTCCCACGACAACAAGAGGGCATCCGTTGAAAATCAGGGGCGGGAAACTACGAGGTGACACCAGGAAATTCTTTTTCACTGAAAGAGTGGTTGATCGCTGGAATAGTCTTCCACTACAGGTGATTGAGGCCAGCATCGTGCCTGATTTTAAGGCCAAATGGGATCGGCACATGGGATCTCTTCACAGGGCAAAGGTAGGGGAGGGACATTAAGGTGGGCAGACTAGATGGGCCGTGGGCCCTTATCTGCCGTCTATTTCTATGTTTCTATGTTTCAATGCATTCAGCTTAACGATGCACTATTGAAAAAGACCAATCAAATATTGTGTTCCACAAAGGGCTCTGCTATCCCCCCTATTATTCAATCTCTACATCAGACCTGTCCTAGACATAGCCCACAAATACAGATCCACTCCTTCACGGATGACAACTATACATATCGCTAGGAGAAATCCGTGACGCCCAGATCATGAAACTCCTAAGCTGCATCTCAGAAATCAGAAACTGGATGTCTCAACAAATTGCAACTAAATGCTTCCAAGATGGAACTCCTTTGGATCCGCAAAGAACACTGCGACTGCCTCGTCCCTAGCTGTGCTGGGACTCGACCACCCTAACTGCGAAAGACCAAATGTGCAGCTTAGGAATACCCCTTGTAAAGTCAATCAATTTGTACCTTTGCTTAATCTTTTGTAAACTGCATAGAACTTCACGGTACTGCAGTATATAAACTGTTGTTATTATTATTATTATTATTATATCTCTCAGATGGTATTCTCATCATTCTGCTACCTACAACAACTCCAAAAAATAAGGATCTACTTTTCAAAATCAACTTCATCCAACTACTCTATGCTTTAGTACTCTCCTGCACGAATTACTACAATGCAATATTCAATGATCTAACGGCAAAAAACGTGCAGTCTCCAACATGTACAAAACGTGGCAATCAAACTTCTAAAAAAAACCTTCCTGCCCATGACTGTCTCCCAGGCTTTAACGCCAGCTCACTGGCTGCCCATGACCAAATGCTGTGTCTTCAGATCCTTGCACGATATGGCACCAGGCTCCGTATGTGCCAAACAGGTCCCTCCGCTCACAGGATGAAATTTGCCTCGAAATGCCCCCCTGGCTGTGCCTTACAAATGGAAACTGCCAAAAAGACATGCCTACTCCCACTTCACACTGAGTCACTGGAATCAACTGCCCCCACAAATCAGATCCCTTGAAGGCCTCCCTCAACTTTAGGAAAGCAATTAAAACATACCTCTTCACTGACCATCACCGATGGATTACAAAGAAATGTAAATTGTATATTATGTATATTGATATTATATCCCTAGTGTGCGTCAAGCTAGAACAACTTGTTCTGAAAATTTTGCACTGTAAGGATGACTGACAAACTGTAACCTATAAACTGTATATCAAGTATATTGGTATTAGACCCCCTCCCCCCACTAGTTATTAAACTTGAAACTTGATAACAAGTTAGGATAAAAAAAACTATCAAACGGTACAGTAATTATGGCAAATCAAAGCCTGTAAACCATTTTGAGCTCTTTGGGGACAGCAGGATGAAAGAAATGAAATAAAAATAAATAAAAGAAGTTAGGAGCTTAGCACTGATTTTTCAGTACCAGGCTCAAAATTGGACTCCTAAAGCTAGGCAAATGGCAAGCCTAAAATTTATGGAGCATAACTTTTAAACTCTTAAATTAAGATGAATTTTCAGTTGAAGTTATGCTCCTAAATTTGGCTGAAAATAGGGTACAAATTTAGGAGCCTTTTACTTAGGAGCTCAGCATTTTCGGAATTGAGACCATTGTTCTTTTGGATGGTTTGAGCAATAACTCGTCTTTTGCAAGATAAAGTGAAAAGGAATTCTTCATTCATGCTCAAATTAAGAACCTTCCTCCTCCTCCCAAATTTTTATTAACATACTATTTGCATGCTCATGAACACAATATACAGTAAAGCCACTCACCAATCCTTGGTTCATGAATCCATGTTTTTTGGCTAGCCTGTCTGCCTCCAAGGGTCCGCCATGAATAAGCACGCCCCATGAGTTAGTATAAATGTTCTGTCCCATGACCTGCCTGAACAGACTGAAGAAATAGCTCAGTGAAGTCCACAGCAAGAGCAGTAAACTTGGCCTCAGATCCATTAGACTGTCTGTGGTGAGGAGGGATATTTGCAATACTTATAAATATAAGAGAGGAGTACCATTCAAACTTTTCCTTCTTCAGCCCTCTCTCTCTGTTCAGTCCTGGGGATCATGTGGTCTCTCTTATCAACCAAATATCCCTGAATGAACTCAAATATACCGAATGGGCTCAAATTCAGTTCCTAGAAATCAAACAGAAACAAAATTAATCAGAATTTGAAGGCCTTTATTTCACAAGATATTTGCCGCTCTACCCTAAACCAGATATTAAGTCATGCCTGTTTCCTCCACTGACATACAGACAGCATCTTCAGTTGGTGCCATGCACAGCGATACTCCCAACGGGCAACTGGGGGAGGAGAGAAGGAAGGAGTTTGTGATTTGCAATAAACTAAATCCAATTCAGGTATATAAGGTATTTTCCTGTCCTTGGAGGGCTCACAATTTAAGGTCCCCTTTTATCAAGGCACATTAAGGTTGTTGGGGTTTAAGCTCTGATGCGCATAGGAATTCTGAGCTTTTACCACAGCAGAAGGTGATTAAAAAAACCCTAATGTGGCCTGACAAAGGGGACCTAAGTTTGTACCTGAGGCAATGGATTACAGTGGGATTTGGCCTGGGCTGCTCTAATCATCAGACTTTTCTTCCACTCTAACATCCAAGAGAATGCTTGATGAGGTCTAATGATCTAATCTAGTATTTCTGAGTCACGTTATACCTAACACAGGTTCAAGGTGACCTAATGATATTAATACAGGGATTTGGAAATGAGAGTTAAACATACTGAACAAATGTTCAGAAATTTCTATGTGGGGTGGGGGGTTACAAATGTATTTATATCATGGCGAGAAGCCCAGAACATTTGTCTGTCTAGTGTCCACCAAATAATTTATCCTGCACTGTATACAAATGTTTAAAATAGATTCAGGCAAGTTTCTGGGAGGTCAGCTTCATTAATAAGAGGTCACTCACCACCTCTTAAATCCTGGGAGTGTTAGGGTCTCCTGGATATTCCACCATCAGAAATGAGATGCTGGTCTTATTTATTTCAATTTAGCCAGAAAGGTGTGGTAACAGCATTTAACGTAGATGGTTTTAAGAAAGATTTGGACAATTTCCTGGAGGAAAAGTCCATAGTCTGCTATTGAGACAAAAATGGGGGAAGCCAGCATCGGTAGCATGGAATCTTGACACTCTTGGGTTTCAGAATGCTACTACTTCAAGTTTCAAGTTTCAAGTTTATTGGTTTTTTATAACCCGATCATAAAACAAATATCTGACCGGTTAACAATAAAATCTAAATAGAAAAGAAAGAAGTATTTAGATGTGTTGGGAGAGATTAGTGAGAAAGAAAAAATAGAAACATTTAGAACATATGGACTAACCTGACAGTGAGGGTAATTGGGAAGGTTGGGAGAAAGTTACATAATCTTAGAAGAAATGAGATAGAGGGGAGGGATAAAACATGGGGGGCGGGGGTGCCTGGTGTGAGAGATATGCTGAGAGAATGATAATTAGATTGAAGAAGAAATCAACAAGTGGACAAAAAAAAAAAAAAAAAAAGATTAAGATTTGGCATAGGCATCTTTAAATAGGTAAGTTTTAAGGAGAGTCTTAAATTTTGGTAATTGGATTTCGTCTCGAAGAAATTGGGGGAGAGAGTTCCACAATGTGGGTGCAGTTATGGCAAAGTTAGTAGTCCTGGTGTAGAAAGATTCTTTTAGAGAAGGAATGAAAAGGAGTTTTTGATCAGATGATCTTAAAGAACGAGAAGAACTTTGGGGGATTAGAAGTTTATCTAGAAACAGGGGCAGGTGAGATTGTTTGATTTTGAAAGTAAGTAGTATGATTTTATAAAGTATCCGATGAGTGACGGGGAGCCAATGAGCCTCTTTAAAAAGAGGAGTGACATGTTCATATTTGCCAACATTGTAAATGAGTTTAATAGCAGTATTTTGAATAAGTTGCAGCCGCCGAAGTTCTTTTTGGGGGAGTCCATTGAGAAGAGAATTACTATAATCTAAGTGAGAGATGACTAGTGAGTGAATTAGTATGGTAATCGAGTCGGAAGTTAAAATAGATCTGAGGGAGCGAATGATACGTAGTTTGAAGAAACAAGTTTTTATAACAGAACTAATGTGATCGTGAAATGTAAGTTCGCTATCTAGGAAAACGCCTAATAATTTTATTTTAGTTTCCATACGTAATGGTGTAGATTTGATGTAAATTGTTCCAGGTATTATTTCAGATTTTTTAATGGGGAGAAGAAGACCGCAAGATTTGTCGACATTGAGTGAGAGTTTATTAGAGAGAAGCCAATCACTTAAGATAACCAGTTTGGCATTTAGATCGATAATATCTAAAAGATTTGAGGTGTTAATCGGGTATAGCAACTGAATATCGTCAGCGTAGGCGAAAATAGAGAAACCTAGTGATTGTGCGAGAGAAAGAAGAGGGGATAGAAAGATATTGAACAGTAGTGGAGACAAGATGGAGCCCTGAGGGACTCCGAAATTTTGAATTACTGAAGAAGAAATTTGGTTTTTTGCATAAACTTTGAAATTTCGCTGATGAAAATAGGATATGAACCAGTTAAGCGCGTGTCCTGTGATGTTACAATCTGACAGTCTAGATAGTAATAATGAATGGTCGATGGTATCGAATGCCGCGGATAAGTCGAGAGAGATTAGTATGACCGATTTTAGGTGGTCGTGAAAGTAATGTATTGTTGAGATGAGACCTAGTAATGATAGCTCGGTGGAATGTGAAGAGCGAAAGCCTGTCTGATATGGATGAAGGGCATGTGTTTGATCAAAATAATCGGATAGTTGAGTGTGAACAATTTTTTCAGTAACTTTAGAGAGTAGAGACAGATTTGCGATAGGACGATAGTTATTAGGTAAAGAGGGATCAGCGTTATATTGTTTGAGTTTAGGGAAAACTAGTGCAGTTTTCCATGATGTTGGAACTTGACATTCAGAAAAAGATTTGGAAATCATTTCCTTTATGTAAGGTCCGAAAAAAGAGAAAAAATTTTTAAGTAAGTGTGGAGGAAAGGTTTCGATTATATTGTTAGGAGAATTTATTGAGTGCAGAATAGTAGATAATTGGGAAGAAGTGGGTACTTTAAATTGAGAGAGAGAACTGAGGGGCAAGAAGGAGGAATCATTGTTAGTGGTCGGAGAAAAAGGGGGAACAGATGGTCCAAGATGAGTTCTGATATCAATCACTTTTTTGTGGAAAAATTGGGAGAGTTCATCTGCCGTTGGGGATGTAGCAGTTGGTGGAGGAAGTTTCTTTTTTGAATATTTAGAAAGAGATTGAGCTATGTTAAATAGGGTAGATGTATTACTGGTTTTTGAGATAAGTTTTGAATAATATTCTTGTTTTGTCTGTTGAATGGTCTTTTTGTAATGGGAAGCTTTTTCTTTATAGAGGAGTAGGTGAGTATTTTTATATGTTTTGCGCCATTTACTTTCGGCTGAGCGAACCTGTCGACGTAGAAGGATCAGTTTATCGTTAAACCATGGTTGATGTTTTTTTGGTGAAGGATTAATGGTAGATTTATTTTGTATTTTGGAGTTAGGAGCTAGTGAATCTAGGAGAGAGGTCGTGGCGGTCTCCCAATTAACTGTCTGTTCTGTTATAGTTAAAGAGGAAAAGTCTTTAAGATTCAGTTCAAAGGAGGATTGGATAGCTGGAAGAGAAATGTTACTTAGATTGCGAGTAAAAGAGGAGTTATTTATTTGTTTGGTAGAGTGTGAATAACTTGTAAAATTTGATTGCCAAATGATTAGAAAATGGTCTGACCAGGGAACTGGAATGGATTCGATATTGTGGAAAAGAGAAGTCATAGTACTTGGGCATAAGATCATGTCCAATGTATTTCCTGCAGAATGAGTGGGCATGTGGATAAGTGGGGATAATGATAGATCGGATATCAAAGTCAGGAGTTCAGAAGTATGGTAATGAGTAGGTGAATTAAAATGGATATTAAAGTCTCCAAGAATTATTGATTCAGGATAGGTGATATTGAATTCAGTTAGAGTAGCAATGAGAGTAGAGAGAGATAATTTAGTAATTGGCGGGGGTAAATAGATAAGAAGAAAATTGAGAGAGGTGGAAAGTTTAATTGAAAATTGAAGAGATTCGGTAGGGGTGTGAGAGAAAAGATTAGAAGTATTTACCTGAAGAGAGATTGAAGTGTGGTGGATGATTGCCAGTCCGCCGCCTTTTTTATTTGGACGTGGATGGAAAAATGCTTTGTAATTAGGTGGGCAAGCCTGAGTGATATATGCGTCATCTCCCTGGGTTAGCCAAATTTCGGTAAGACAGAGTAATTGAAGGTTGTGATGAATGATAATATCATGAATTAAATGGTGTTTATTTTTTAGAGAGCGAACATTTATTAGACCAGAATTAAATGTATGGGGGTGTTTGGACAGGGTTTTGGAAGGAGGAAGCAGAGGGATGGAGATGTATTGTCTGGGGTGAATATTGAGTTGGCTTTTGCTAAATGAGGGTTCGTTATGACGGCGGCCCCAAATGGTTGGGATAGATGACATGGTATCTGAGGTGGAAAAAGCAAATTCTTTATTATGAATAGTAAGGAAGATATATAGATTGAGGAAAAAATAAGAAAGTATAAGCTGGCAGAAGAAAGTGGACAATTGGGTAAAGGAATGAGTGTTAGAACATGAAATTGGTGAAGAGTGAAAGAGCTGCATGAAGGAGCGCATAAAGGAGCAGGTACTAGTGACCTAGATTGGCCACCATGAAGACGGGCTACTGGGCTACATGGACCATTAATCTGATCCAGTAAAGCTATTCTTATGTTCTTATATCCTTTCAGTAGTAGCTGAAGATAAGTCCCATTCTGGCACACTAGGTATTTTCCCTATCCCCACAGGGCTTAGAATCTATTTTTGTACCGGAAGCAACAGAGTTAAAGCAACTTGAACAAGAAAGGAGGATTTGAGCCAGGATTGGAATCAGGCTTCCCTGCTCGCTAGCCTAGTGCCTGCCATTTCTTTATGCTCCCTTAAAATGAATATTCAGCTGTGTATACCAAACTGCATTTAGACCATATTGAGCCCCATTTAATAAAGGGTGGTAAGATTTTATAGTTACAAGAGTTCAAGATTTATTTAAAATTTGATTAATCGCTTAATGATACTTCAAAGCAATGAACATAATTAAAAAAACTTTACAACTTTCAGGGGGAACAAACAAATAAACAGTACTCAATGAACAAGACATACATTACAGAAAGGGAAAAAGGGTAAAAAAATACAATATTTAAAGGAAAGAAACAAATGGATTAAACATCAGGAGGGGTAAATAAAAACAATGGAGTATAAAATTCAAAAGAGCAGACTAAATTTTAAAAATAAAACTAAATCAGTCAAAGGCATCTTTAAAAAGAAAGCACTTTAACTTGCTCTTAAATCTATTTATAAGACGTTCTACTTTTAGATAAATGAGCAAGGAATTCCAGATTTGTGGTGCTGTGATGGAAAAAACATACTGTCGACGTGTATTAATGATTTTAAGAGAAGGAACTGTCGATAAGTGTTGATCACTAGATCTGAGCGTTCTGGCAGAAGCATAGGGAACCAAGAGCCTATCGATAAATGCTGGAGCTTTAAAAATAAGAGATTTCAAAGTTAACAGACGTATTTTATAAGTAATGCGATGAGCTACCGGAAGCCAATATGCTTTTTTGAGAAGAGGCAAGACATGGTTATATTTCTTGGCATTCATGATGAGCTTAATAGAGGCATTTTGGATGATTTGTAAGCGCCTTATTTCTTTTTGAATAGGGCATTGCAATAATCAATTTTTGAAATAACCAAAGAGTGTATTAGAATGTTAATTGATTTAGGCTCCAAAAATTTTGAAACAGAGCGTATTTGTCATAATCTGAAGAAGATGGACTTAACTACTCTACTGATGTGTTCATGGTATGTTAACTTCTGATCTAATGTAACCCCTAGGATCTTGACGGTATTAACTACCTGGGTTACTGTGGGTTAATGGCTAAATTCAATGTTTCCTCTTTAATTAGTGCTCGATGAACAGTACCACCTATCAAGGGCACATCTAGGCAGTGTACAATAAACTAGAAATGATAGAGCAGGGTGATCAAAGCCCCCAGGTGAGTATTAGCCCTCAGGTAAGTAAAATCACTGAATACCTCTACATGAATGGGAAAAGGGGGCAATGCTCTAAGTATGGGAAACAAGATTCTGGATCTAGAAGCTGTGATGGAAGAAGAGGAGTTGGATATAGTAGCGATCTCGAAGAACCATGACTGGGATGTAGTTATATCAGGCTATAATCTGTTCAGGAAAGACAGGGTAGGAAAAAAAGAAGGGAGAGTAGCGTTATATATTAAAGATCATATTAAAGCCACACAATTACAGGATCTGCAGGGCAAGGAAGAGGCACCGTGGATCAATTTGGACAGAGGGAATGGTGAATATATTTACATTGGTGTGATATACAGGCCTCCTTCACAGACGGAAGAAGTAGATAGAGATTTCATAGTAGACATTCAGAATGTATCTAAAAAAGGGTAAGTTTTACTAATAGGAGATTTTAACATGATCCTGCAACCTCAGGGTGCTGAGGCTGCAGCCCTAGCAACTAGGTCACTCCTCCACTGCGATTGTTAGACAGACCTGAAAAAATAATCCATGCGTAAACCTTCTGCATGGAAAAAGAGCATGCAAATTTACAGTATCATTACATTAGTGATTTCTATTCCGCCATTACCTTGCTGTTCAAGGCGGATAATGTATATTTATTGTAGATACCCAGAAAACCAGATTAGCTTGGAGTGTCCCGAGAACTGGGTTAAGAACCCTTCCCTATGTTGACACAACCCTCCCGGCTGGTAAGCTTGTGGGAGTGTGTGGTGCAGTGGTTAGAGCTACAGCCTTGGCAACCTGAGGTTGTGGGTTCGAATCCCGCACTGCACCTTGTGGCCCTGGGCATATCACATAATCCCCATTGCCTCAGGTACATTAGATAGAGTGAGAGCCCGCCGGGACAGTTAGGGAATAATGCTTGATTACCTGAATAATTTGTAATCCGCAGAGTTGTAGGATATGCAGAATATAATTTTTTTTTTTTTAAACCAAGCTTGAAAGCGTCTGTAAACTATACATAATGATTCATGTTTGGGGCAGGTGCTGACTGTTGCTTGTTAGTGACAAATACATAAACAAGAATCTTTAAAAAGGGATTGAGATGTGACCCTGGAAACTACAGGCCGGTAAGTTTGACATCGGTTCCGGGCAAGATGGTAGAAGCATTGATAAAGGACAGCATCTGTGAGCACATTGAAAAAAATGGACTAATGAAAGCGAGCCAACATGGCTTCTGCAAAGGAAGATCGTGCCAAACAAACTTACTGCACTTCTTTGAAGGGGTAAACAGCCAGATGGACAAAGGGGAAACCATAGACATCATTTATCTCGACTTCCAAAAAGCCTTTGACAAGGTACCCCATGAGCGGCTACTTAGGAAACTGTGGAACCACGGGGTGGAAGGGGACGTACACAGATGGATTAAACACTGGTTGGCAGGCAGAAAGGGTTGGAGTGAAGGGCCACTACTTGGACTGGAGGAGGGTCACAAGCAGAGTTCCGCAGGGGTCGGTACTTGGACCGCTGCTGTTCAATGTATTTATTAATGACCTAGAAACGGGGACGAAGTGTGAAGTTATAAAATTTGCGGATAACACTAAACTCTGTAGAAGGGTTAGAACTGTGGAAGAATGTGAGGACCTACAAAGGGACCTGAACAAACTGGAGGAGTGGGCGAATAAATAGCAAATGAACTTCAATGTAGGGAAATGCAAGGTCATGCATGTAGGGAAAAAGAACCCGATGTTCAGCTACCAAATGGGGGGATTAGTACTAGAGGGAAGTAACCTTGAAAGAGACTTGAGTGTACTGGTGGACACAACAATGAAGTCAACGGCACAATGTGCAGCAGCCTCAAAGAAGGCAAACAGAATGTTGGGTATTATTAAGAAGGGTATTACAACCAGAACGAAAGAAGTCATCATGCCGCTGTATCGCACGATGGTGCGCCCGCACCTGGAATACTGTGTCCAATATTGGTCGCCATACCTAAAGAAGGACATGGAGATACTTGAGAGGGTTCAGAGAAGAGCGTCAAGAATGATAAAAGGTATGGAAAACCTTTCATACGCAGACAGGCTAGAAAGGCTGGGGCTCTTCACCCTGGAGAAGCGGAGACTCAGAGGAGACATGATAGAGACTTACAAGATCATGAAGGGCATAGAGAAGGTGGAAAGGGACAGATTCTTCAGCCTATTGGGAACTACAAGAACAAGGGGGCACTTGGAGAAATTGAAAGGAGACAGGTTTAGAACCAATGCTAGGAAATTTTTCTTCACTCAGAGTGGTAGACACCTGGAATGAACTTCCGGAGGATGTGATAGGACAGAGTACATTAAGGGGATTCAAAGAGAGATTGGACAAGTTCCTGAGATTGAGGGATATAGATAGAGGTAGAGATAGGATTATGGAATGGTATAGATAGAATAATAATGGGGATTGAAAGGTTTTAGACAAAGGATCACTTCCAGGTCATGGACGTGATGGGCCACCGCGGGAGCGGACTGCTGGGCGCGATGGACCCCTGGTCTGACCCAGTGGAGGCACTTTTTATATTCTTAATGAACCCAACATCCGTGAAATGTAGGTGTGTTTGTGCGGCTTTTGCTGATTTGATGTTATGTGGCTTGTTTGCTTGTACCTTGTTTCAAGTTTGCCTTCCTTAAATAAAATTAAAAAAAATAATAATAATAACGATTAACGTGTGGTAAAAGGTTCATATAAGTTTAAAAAAATTGGTCAATAGAAAAGAATACAAAAATGGAGATCTCTGTTCAAAGGTAGATACTAGTATATATAAGACAGTCCCCAACATCACCACAATTACCACAAAAAGTGTATCTTCACAAATTGAGAAGCAATTTAGAAGTTGCTATTTCAGTTTATCAGAGCTACTACTCAGGATATCCAAAGCACAAGTCATAAAAGGAAAAAGCTCTCAGACGGACTGTATCTGTGTCTGCCCCCCCCCCCCTCAATGCTATGGAAAAGAATAAAATTAAATTATTAGATGCTACTACAATATAAACAAGGCAACAGGTATTGGCATACTTCAAGACAAAAGGCAGTACACATAGTATAGCAAACAGCTATACTGTTCCATCACTAGGTGTCACCTTACACGGCAACCATTTAAAAAGCAAGAGAACTCGAGCAGCAGCTTTCATAGTTGAATTTTCAAAAAAGAAAATTAAGCACATCAAAATCATTTAAGAGCCACCCCAGCAGAATTTAGAGACATGGAGCTTTGTGTGATAGAAAAGCACACAGAACATACCTCATGGACTTATTTCCAATCCCTTTGTGCTTTGTGTGTGTCTTGACTGGTAAAGTACAGAAGAGAGCAGGAGGTTGTGCCAAAGAATTAAATTACCTAACTGCTAGGTTTCAGTGTATCAAAGTTTTTATGCTGCTTAAGCTAAACTCTATGAGTGTCAGGAGCAGTGTAGGACATTCAGCGCGGTTCCTTGCGCTAATAACCACTATCACAGTTTAGTAA
Organism: Geotrypetes seraphini; assembly: GCF_902459505.1. Taxonomy (NCBI): domain Eukaryota; kingdom Metazoa; phylum Chordata; class Amphibia; order Gymnophiona; family Dermophiidae; genus Geotrypetes; species Geotrypetes seraphini. Next base: position 32,756,559 of record NC_047097.1, read on the forward strand.
AAAACAGGGGGGGGGGGTTAGTCCTCTAGAACCGCAGTCTGATCTACATTTTACATTTTCAACATCCATTTTATTAAACTTTTGGAGACCTATTTTGCTTCCAGACAGAAAGACAAAGATTCATGACTTTTGGGGCTGTGAAGACTTAAAAGGGTATTTAAGCAGCTGGAAAGAGAAATCTTCTGTTCCTTCAATACTTTAATTTTCAGACTTCCAAATGAAGACCTGCCTGCAATATCAAGTCAAGTGTTAGACGAAGTTTAAAAAGTCACAAAACAACTTACTGCCTTTTAACGCAGAAAGGCAAAAGTTACCCTGGAGCTTCAGGAGTGCATTTTCACCTCACAACAGCATAACAGCTGTGTGCACACACTCATCGCTATCAAATAGCAGAAATCACTTGCTGGAAACCTTTAAAATCAACACCAGGTTACATGTAGCAGCAGAACACCAAGCACACAATGATAAATGGCAAAAAAAACCCAAAAGGGTCAAGTTGCATCACACACTTTACAGGAGAATAGTCTTGCAGTTCTTAGAAATGCCCACAGCTGGGCAAGCAGCGCAGACGGTGTGCATAAACTAGTCAATTGGGTGTTAATAATCACTTATTGAGGTTAATTCGATTGAATTGGCATTAATTTGGATTTACACTCACGTCTGCCTACACACTGTTCTATAATGCTGTGGAAGGGAACAGGGCATTCCAAATACACAAGCACAGCCTTCTAGACCAGTGGTTCCCAACCCTGTCCTGGAGGACCACCAGACCAGCCCTAATGAATATGCATGGAGCAGATTTGCATGCCTGGCACCTCCATTATATGCTGATCTCTCTCATGCATATTCATTAGGGCTGGCCTGTGTGACAAACCCAGCACCAGCACTAGCCCAGTCCCTGATAGGATTAAGTGCAGAAGAATGGACCAGATTGATTCTGGCGCTCAACTTGAGGCTGACCTCCCTTGCCCCTATAATCAAAGTGATAGTGAGCTGGAACAGAGGCAGGCAGGTTGGCAACGGCAGCTTCCGGGCTTTAGAACAGCTAAAGAAGCCACAAGGAAAGTAGCTGCAGTTGAAAAACCCAGGCAGAGGAAAACTGCTGTAGAGCCAAAACCCATCCCCCGCTACAGGCTGAAGGGGATTGGCTCTGGTCTGTTTAAAAGCAGGCAGAGACAAACAGGAGGAGGAGGAGGAGCGAGTGACGAAGGCGAGTCACTCCCACAGCCCAAGGCAGGAGAGGAGCTGTGGAACAGGGCAGCAGAGGAAAACGTGCTGGATTATCCCATGCAGGATTTGGAGGAAGTCTTAACCCCTTCAAACTATCCAGTGCCAGACCAGGTAGAAGGCATGGAGATAGAAATAGCTGGCCCTAGGGTAGAAGGCCAGTTAGAAGGTATGGAATTCTGAAGGAAAGAATGCAGCAACAGGGAAACTGTTTGTGCTTTGTGTTTTCTTTTTGCATATCGTTTTTTTTCTCTCTCTGCTGCCCAAGCTAAACCTGAAGAAGGGGATATATATATTGAGCTGTATAAGCATAGGAAGTTGGAGAATAATACTTGCCTGAAGTCTGAATCAAGTTATGCATTCAAAGACAAGTTTGTGAACCAGATGCAGGCTGAACTGTTTAAAGTGCTGTTGGAACTGTAGGAAAGTTACTGTGACTCCCGTTGCAGGGAGCTAATTAGATTAACCGTCTCAGCTGTGTGATTTGTGCCTGCACGTAGGAGCTGTGAAAAAAACTGACTTGCTAACAGAGTGTGCTGTGACGATTTTTGCCTACTGAGTTTTTGTCTGCTTGAAAATGTACTGTAAGTTTGATTTTTGCCAATTTACTATTTTTGTTCAATGACCTGCAAAGTGATATTGTTTTGCTGTTGCATATCTTTTGACCTGGAGGTCAGAATAAACCACTTATGTTTTCCTAAAGAACTCGTTTGCTTGGTGATATAGTGAAACCTTGTACTTACCCTATATCTCGAGGGGCCTAGACCGTTGTCTGGGGCTGCCTAAAAATCCTGAAGGTACCCCTAGTTGAAGGGGACGCGCCCGAATCTGTGTGTTTGTCACACGCCAGCCCTGGACTGCAAGGGGGTTTGTGACAGTGTGGTATCAGGAGTGCGGTCTGTTACCTCTTCAGGTGAAGATTGGGGAGTGCATAGGTGGAAAATTTTTTTTTTTACTCTCTACTATTGTTTGGTTCATCGGAACCAGGATTATAAATGCTGGTGAATGGAAGCGGCTTGAACATTCCAAAGATATCGGTTCCAGTGTCCGGAGTTTGGCGGCTGCAGGAAGGGTGGATAGCAGACCGGGGGTCAAGGCCATCGTCCTGAGCTGACGAGGAACAAAAGGGGGACCAAGAGGTCTCTGAAGAAGGGTGGTGCACCCTGTAATGAGCACGCAGGCGATGATGCATCAGTACCTCTGGTAAGCATATACAACAGAGGGGCTGGTGAAGATAGTTTCGGGGAGAAAGAACTGTGTGGTATCGCACTTGGAGTGTGTGTTTTTTCATTTTTTACAGAGTCAGCATGGAGCCAGCGGCGTTAGCAGTGGTTGCGGGAGAACGTCAGAGGCAGAATGAGGACTTAAAGAAGGTCCTGGAGACTAGCCACGGACTATGGCAAGCAAGCCAGGAGGCTAGTGAACGTCATCACAGTGACTTTATGCGAGCCATGGAGCAGCAGTCTCAATTAATGGCGCAGCTATTGAAGCCTACGACTGGTGGACAGATGCATATACCGGTATTGGGGACTGGGGGTAATCTACCTGTGGTAGGGCAAAACTCTCTAGGTTTATTGAATTTGAACAAAATAACACCACAGGATGCCCCAGATGATTTTTTAAACTCTTTTGAGAGGGTTGCTGCTGCAACAGGTTGGCCTCCAGAGCAGTGGGCGGTTCGCCTTCTGCCATGTTTGGCTGGCGAGACCCTTGCGGCTTTTCAGACCATTGCTGCGGATCAGGCCAGTAGTTACCCAGCTGTGAAAGCACATATCCTAGATTTTCTGGGATATACCAGAGAGTATTACAGGCAAACCTTTCGTGCTCTCCAGTTAAAGGTAAAAGAGAGACCTAAGGCACTGTTACAACGCCTAACGAAAGCTGCGGAGAGATGGTTACAGCCTTTCTTGGCAGACCCACGAGCTATGTTCGCTGAGTTAGTCAGGGAACAATTCCTAGAGGCTCTGCCCCAGAACATAAAGGGGTGGATTCAGAAACAGGGATGCCAGGATCTGACACAGTCACTATCTGTGGCAGAAGCCTATCTGGATGCCCAGGGACTTCCCGAGAAACCAGGCCCAAGTTATAGACCCCAGACACAGTTCCAGAGGGACACTACACTTCAGGCCCCTACTAATAATAACATACCACCCAGGAACCCTCAGAAGCGAGTACAGAAACCCTTTAACCCAGCTCCCATCGTTTGCTTCAGGTGTGGGGGAAAAGGTCACCGACAGGGGGAGTGTGTTGAAAGAAAAGGTTTTACGGTAACCTGTGACCTGGAAAAGGGTAAGATTACACCAGGGGGGAGATATCTGGTGGTGGTATCAATAGGGGGCAAAGACATGGAGGCCTTACTTGATACAGGGGCGGACCAGTCAATGTTAGCCCACCGGTGCTGGAACACAGTATTTCCTAGGGAAAAGGGGCATGATTTTGTAGGTAGAGTAAGAATTAAGTGTATCCATGGGGATAGTAAACAATACCCATTGAGACCTACCACAGTTAGGTATAAAGATAGAGTGTATCAAACTTCCTTTGCGTTAGTGCCAGAGGCACCATATGATGTTATACTGGGGAAGGATTGGAAAGGGTTCCCGGTAGCATTACAGGAAAAACAGTGTCTAGTTAACACAAGAGCACAGGGATCCTCTAACCATGAACCTGAAGGGACATTAGGCAGGATATTTCCTTTTGCAGGAGAAGCCTTTCAGGAATATGAACAAAGGCAGGGGCGTAGGACACGGGCCCAGAACAAAAGACAACAGCAAGGGAGAAGTAGAGCCATGAAGCGGGCAGGGGAAACCAGGGAAGTCCCGTGGCTCCCCAAGGATGTTATGGATGCTTTTCCTACATTTCGGGAGGAGCAGAAAACCGATCCAACCCTGGGAGAAGAATGGCAGAGAGTAGGAAAGGGGTGTATAGAGGGTAAACGCTGGATAGAGAAACAGGGCTTGCTGTATAAAGAAGGCCCGGGTGACCTAGAAGGGGAAATGGTACAACAATTATTGATTCCCCAAGGGTTTAGAAGACTGATACTTAGGTTAGCCCATGATCACCCGTTATCGGGTCACAAAGGAACAGAAGCCACTATTAAACAGATAGAAAGACGGTTTTTTTGGCCGGGATTAAGGCAGGCTGTGATAAATTTTTGTCAGTCCTGTTCCACGTGCCAAAAACTGTCTTTGGCGAAACCGGCCAGAGCACCCCTCATTCCTGTACCGGTGGTAGAGGAACCATTACGGCGGTTGGCCATGGATATTGTGGGACCATTGGAGAAAACACCTAGGGGATATAATTTCATGTTGGTAGTAATGGACGTAGCCACACGGTTCCCTTGGGCTTTTCCATTAAAGAAGGCCACATCTACCAGTATTATGAAAGAACTGTTAGGGTTGTTTTGTATGGTAGGGTTTCCCCGGGAGATTCTTACAGACCAGGGTAGCAATTTTTTATCTAGTGAAATGAGGTTGTTTTATGAGGGATTTGGCATCCGTCATATTAAAACGTCTGCCTACCACCCTCAAGCTAATGGTATGGTGGAACGTTTTAATCAGACAATTAAGCAAATGCTGAAAAAGGGCATAGAAGGAGATTCTAAGAACTGGGATATGTTTATTCCTTTTGCACTCTTTGCAGCGCGAGAGAAGGTGCAGGATTCTCTGGGACTTAGTCCGTACGAATTATTGTTTGGGAGACCACCTAGGGGGGTGCTGGATATGTTGAAAGAGAAGTGGGTGTTTCCCGAGGACTCGGGGAGTAACGTAATAACATATTTAGCTCAGCTTAAGGATAGGTTACGGAGGTCCCTGGAACTCGGAAGAGGGAATTTGGAGTGGAGTCAAAGACAGCAAAAGACTTATTATGACAGAAGGGCAAAGGAACGGGAATTACAGATAGGTGATCGAGTCCTTATATTAATACCCACAGACACTCACAAATTCTTGGCACAATGGAAGGGCCCAGCCACCATTGTGGAAAGGATAGGAGAGGTGGACTATCGGGTCAAGGATGATAAGGGGAGACTGCAGACCTATCATGTCAACCTATTGAAACCATGGAAAGATCGGGAGGTGTTGGCTTTGGTAGCACAACAAGGGCAGGAAGATGACCTAGGACCTCAGGTTACGGACTTCAAGGCTGAGGGGGAAGTCAATGTAGGAACTGCCCTCACACAAGTACAGGTCCATCAGGTGAAGGAAGTAGTCCGACAGTTTGGGGATGTGTTCTCTTCTGTACCAGGGAAAACGGGGGTAGTATCCCATGATATTATAACAGTACCAGGGAAGGTGGTACGGGTACGCCCCTATAGGCTGTCAGAGGAAAAGAAAGCTCTGGTAGAGGAGTTGGTACAAGAGATGCTAACTTTAGGGGTTATAGAGACCTCGCAAAGTCCATGGTGTAGCCCCATTGTTATTGTGCCTAAAGCTGATGGGACACCACGTTTTTGTATTGACTTTCGCCAGGTAAACGAGGTGTCGCAGTTTGATGCATTCCCAATGCCAAGGGTGGATGAATTACTGGATAGATTAGGATCAGCCCAGTTTTTAACTACCATTGACCTCACAAAAGGCTACTGGCAAATACCACTGACCGAATCGGCTAAACCTAAAACAGCGTTCAGCACGCCACGGGGCCTATTTCAATTTAGGCGCATGCCATTTGGCTTACATGGGGCGGCAGCTACTTGCCAGCGCCTAGTCCGCGAGGTGTTACGGGATCACCATGGGTACGCGGACGCTTACATCGACGACATAGTGATCCATTCAGGTACATGGGAACAGCATGTGCAACACCTTAAAGCTGTCCTGGAAGCTCTGAGGGGGGCCGGTCTCACAATAAATCCAAAAAAATGTTTCATTGGTCAACAAGAGGTAAAGTACTTGGGATATATTGTGGGAAAGGGGCAGATAAAGCCTATAGTGGATAAGGTGCAATGCATTCGGGGATACCCGGCTCCTAACAACAAAAAACAACTCAGGGCTTTCTTAGGACTGGTAGGATACTACAGGAGGTTTATCCCTCACTTTTCGTCCCAGGCAGGACCCTTGACTGACATGTTGAAGAAAGGGAAACCAGAGACACTGGGTTGGGACAATATGAGTAGGCAGGCTTTTCAAAGATTAAGGGCTAGTTTGTGTGAAAGGCCCGTGCTCAAAGCTATTGATTTTGACCTTCCATTGATTTTACAAACTGATGCCTCAGGCACAGGCTTAGGAGCAGTCCTAAGTCAAGAAAGCCAAGGGTTAGAACATCCCATTCTGTACTTGAGTCGGAAGCTCCATCCTAATGAACAAAATTATGCAACGGTGGAACAGGAATGCCTAGCGGTAAAATGGGCTGTTCAGACTCTTGAGCATTATTTACAGGACAGGGAGTTTACGCTAGTGACTGACCACGCAGCCTTGAAATGGTTAAATACCATGCGGAACAATAACGCTAGACTTACACGATGGTATTTAGCCCTTCAGGTGTTCAAATTTAAGGTGGTGCATCGGCCAGGTAAACTTAACACCAATGTAGATATCCTGTCACGTATGCCTGAGAATATAGGGACTCCTCAGGGTACAAGTGAGGGTCATCCTTTAAGGGTGGGGGAATGTGACAAACCCAGCACCAGCACTAGCCCAGTCCCTGATAGGATTAAGTGCAGAAGAATGGACCAGATTGATTCTGGCGCTCAACTTGAGGCTGACCTCCCTTGCCCCTATAATCAAAGTGATAGTGAGCTGGAACAGAGGCAGGCAGGTTGGCAACGGCAGCTTCCGGGCTTTAGAACAGCTAAAGAAGCCACAAGGAAAGTAGCTGCAGTTGAAAAACCCAGGCAGAGGAAAACTGCTGTAGAGCCAAAACCCATCCCCCGCTACAGGCTGAAGGGGATTGGCTCTGGTCTGTTTAAAAGCAGGCAGAGACAAACAGGAGGAGGAGGAGCGAGTGACGAGGGCGAGTCACTCCCACAGCCCAAGGCAGGAGAGGAGCTGTGGAACAGGGCAGCAGAGGAAAACGTGCTGGATTATCCCATGCAGGATTTGGAGGAAGTCTTAACCCCTTCAAACTATCCAGTGCCAGACCAGGTAGAAGGCATGGAGATAGAAATAGCTGGCCCTAGGGTAGAAGGCCAGTTAGAAGGTATGGAATTCTGAAGGAAAGAATGCAGCAACAGGGAAACTGTTTGTGCTTTGTGTTTTCTTTTTGCATATCGTTTTTTTTCTCTCTCTGCTGCCCAAGCTAAACCTGAAGAAGGGGATATATATATTGAGCTGTATAAGCATAGGAAGTTGGAGAATAATACTTGCCTGAAGTCTGAATCAAGTTATGCATTCAAAGACAAGTTTGTGAACCAGATGCAGGCTGAACTGTTTAAAGTGCTGTTGGAACTGTAGGAAAGTTACTGTGACTCCCGTTGCAGGGAGCTAATTAGATTAACCGTCTCAGCTGTGTGATTTGTGCCTGCACGTAGGAGCTGTGAAAAAAACTGACTTGCTAACAGAGTGTGCTGTGACGATTTTTGCCTACTGAGTTTTTGTCTGCTTGAAAATGTACTGTAAGTTTGATTTTTGCCAATTTACTATTTTTGTTCAATGACCTGCAAAGTGATATTGTTTTGCTGTTGCATATCTTTTGACCTGGAGGTCAGAATAAACCACTTATGTTTTCCTAAAGAACTCGTTTGCTTGGTGATATAGTGAAACCTTGTACTTACCCTATATCTCGAGGGGCCTAGACCGTTGTCTGGGGCTGCCTAAAAATCCTGAAGGTACCCCTAGTTGAAGGGGACGCGCCCGAATCTGTGTGTTTGTCACACGCCAGCCCTGGACTGCAAGGGGGTTTGTGACACCTGGTGGTCCTCCATGGGAACCACTGGTCTAGACTAACGAGGCTACAAGCCCAACTTGCACAGCAGGATTTCAGCCGGCATTTAGTCCTCACGTCTTGAATGCAGAAATCTACTCCAAGCATTACGCAGTAGGATTTTCCATTTTCAATCATGGGTTCTGGATTCTGAATGGGAGTTGCCTTGGGAGGAGGGGGGAGGTTGTGAATCGGTTTGTTACAGATCTATTATGAAAATTGCTGTATTTGTTTGGAATTGTGTTTATGTTTAAATCAGGTTTCTTAGGTAAAACAAAGGGCTTTCCAGGCCGAGTACCTTTTATAGAACAAGAACTTAGTGTGGATTTTTCCTACTGCCTAAATAGGAACACCATTTACAGTTCACAGAACAAAACATTTGTTGTTGCTCGTCTGTGTAGCTCTACCCACTTGGAAGCTGATGTAATAAGGTGTACTTTAGAGCCACAGGGCTGAAATTCAGCCCACGGTTTCCTAATGTTGGCATAAGGTTAGGTAACAGTACTGGGTACAGAGAAACTTGAAAAAGTACATTGATTGAGCAGCACACTCATATCTTACACAATTGTCTGCACTAAACACTTTGTGCCACAATAGTGCTAAATCCTCTCCCCCCTCCCTTTCCTACATCAACCTTATTTCTATCCAGATCCTGCAAATCTCAGATTAGCTACAAGCGTTCTGCTGACAAAAGAGATTGGCAGAGAGGGAGAAAAGGGTAGCAAGACCCTCCTCCAAAAGGAGATTTAAAACCGTTGTGACCATAGAGGCCAGATGGGCAACCACAGTTCTTGAAAGCTACAATCCAGTCAGTCTTTCAAGATTTCCCTAATGAATAAGCACAAAATCTAATTTGTATACAATGGAAGCAGTACATTCACATCAATCTTGTGCATATTCATTGTGGAAATCTTGAAAACCCAACTGGGTTGAGGTCCTCAAGGACTCTGGTTGCCCTCCTCTGATATATTGGCCTTAACGCCTTCCTTCTGAATAGCCTCACTATATCCAAATATATCTGAATTTTGGCAGCTTAAAGAGGCAGCACATGCTGTAAAATGCTTCCTACATTCCAGACTAGTCTTGTCATTGCCCAAGGTAGACACCAACATTATCTGATAACTGGGAGCAATTAAAAAAAAAAAGAGATACTTAACCTCTGTTATATTTTACAGAACACTAAAACCTTTTGCCTGCCTCCAGACTCTGATTCATGGAGTCTCCCACCCAGGCTAACCACAGACTCTCGGTTTTCATAACAGATCCAGCTAAGATGTGGAAGCTGAAGTTACTGTGTCAGGCAGTGTTGAGGACTTAGGAAGCTCTGGGGCAGAATGGTTTCTTTCAATGCAATGTTCACGAAGACCCTTTCCACATGCTATAGTTTTCCCTCTCGGAGCCTCTCAATGAATCACCTGATAGAAGAGAAATCCAGATGAAAAGCATTATGAATGTTTCCATGATACAGACCATGTAAGCTAGGTCATGTGTCACATTTAATAAGGCTCAGGACAAGCACAAAGGATCCTTAGCTGCAACCCCCCCCCCCCCAAGAGGCAGCAGATGGCCCAGTGGTACATGTTCAAAGCATTCTTCTCAGAAGAACTCAACAAGTGTCGGAACAGCCACAATGAAGCAGAAAGTTCAGACATACTCGATGCATAAACGAGCCAATGATTTTAGGGTGCTTTATTTTATTTGGATGCTTATAATCTTCTTATTTTACATGTTTGCACCATTGTTGATAACAATGTCTGTTTGAAATTGTATGTTATTGACATTTCTCAATACCTTGGCTACCAGCACTTTACAGGGTAAAATTTTAAAAACTGGTTTGATTTTCAATTATTGTTCTTTTATTATCCTTGTATATATTTTTCAAAGCACAACAAAAAAAAATTTTGATTTTTTTTTTTTTTTTCTCTCCTCTAAGGTCCTGTCATGGAGCATTACTCCTCCTCCTCAAAACGTGTATGATGTGATACCACCAGGGAACCTTCTCAGGAGTAGTCCCAACATTCAGGAACTTACTCCCAAACCTTTAACACATCTTAGCTATGTTATGTGAATGTTCTAATGCATGCTTATTAGATGTTTCATCCTATCTAAGGGCTCCTTCTTAAGGCACGCTAACTGATTTAGCATGCACTAAATGCTATGGCATCCATTACATTCTATGAGCGCCATAGCATTTAGCGTGCTAAATCAGTTAGCGCACCCTAAGTTATTTGAATGCAGTGCTGTTAAATGTATATTTTAAAAAAACCAAAACTTGATGCCATTTCAAGGTAGTCCTATTGGCTTTCATTTTGTATTTTCAAGTTTATTTCATTGATTAAATGTGTTTACATTTGGTGGTTTTACTATTGTTATGCTGTTAAACTGTACCTGATATCCTCGTACACCACCTTGCATGAATCTCTTCATAGAAGGTGACTAAATAAATCCCAATAAATAAAAACAAACCAACATTAGGAGGTCTTCGGGATCTCACATAACCAGGTCTGTCTGGCAGGCTACACAGGGGACCTACGTGACCTGATGGTTTGGGTTTTATACAGGGAAATAATCTAACTGTAATGGAGGCAATGGAAGGTAAAGTGACATTCCCAAGGTCACGCAGCCAAGTTTGACACTGCAGTACTGCTAACTATTGAACTTTGCACTTGGGCCAGATATTCAGACAGCAGCTGCTTTTAACAGACACTGTGAGGGAAGAAAGGTCCTGGATGAAGTCAAGAGAGACTCTTGTTAAGTTAATATTTGTATTTCGCTGATTGTCCAGCTCTTTTTAGTGTAAACTGCCTAGAACGTTTGGTTAAAAGAATAAAGTTATTATTATTATTAATTAGAACACTAAGGGTGAAGATGCTAAGCTTTCCTGGAAGGAAACGCTCTATGGCTGGAAGCTAAGATATATTCCTACCGTCAGTGCTGGCAGGGCAGACTGGATGTATCAGTTGGTCATTTTCCATCATCATTCATGGTTGCAACAATCCATGTCATAGTGCAATCTAAAAAATGTCTTTTCAAGAATGCACAAACATTGGCAATATGCCATAAATAACTCAAATTGCAAATGCCCCACCTCCTACAGAAAACAACAAGGCAAAGAACAGAGTGAAAAAATTGTTCATAGGTAAGAATGTGACAGAGTGGCACGTTAATTTTAGGACACCATATTTGGAGCCCGACTCTCCAGAGGTAAAACAGCAAGACCATTACTAGGGGTGTCAGTCAAAGGGTGCTATTTTGCAAACTTCCTTTACCATATTTGATGGCTCACCTCACCAATCAGCTTGGGGGGGGGGGGGAGAGAGGAGGGAGGAATGGAATTTACAAACAAATCCCTAACTTCTCATAAAAGATCCCCGTTACCCCTTCTCTCCATCCCTCCTTATAAGCCCATTCACAATAGCATCCCTCCTACACATCATTTGTTATAGATAATAAAAGTCTAATATATAGAAACAAACCTAAACTACCATTTTCCATACTATACCTCTTGTAAATCCCTATAATAAAATACTGAGCACCAACTTCAACTTTCCTATTAAGACTTGTATACCGCCTATTGTAGTTATACAACCACACTCAAAGCGGTTTACATACAGGTACTTCAAACATTTTCCCCATCTGTTCTGAGGGGCTCACAATCTATCTAATGTACCTGGGGCAGTGGAAGATTAAATGACTTACTCAGAGTCACAGGGAGCAGTGCAGGGTTTGAACCCACAACCTCAGGATGCAGCTCTAACCGATACGCCATTCTCTAAAAACCTACAGGGCCATACCTTCAACTTGTTTTTAAAACAGAGAATAGAGCATATGTCATAGCTCCAAGGAAACAGAATTCTGCAGTTTATGGCCAGTCACCCTAAATGTCTACATACATGTGGACTGTAACTTAAGCTCAACTAGCATTCTAAGATGGCCTTGGTTTTAAGGGACGTTTTGGAGCAGGAGAGACAAGATCCTCTTTTTGTCCCCCACTAGACCCCACGCATGAAACAGTAAATAGTAAAAGGGGAGGGGACTTTGGATGGTCTGGCATTACCCTGACTTTTTCAAAACAGAGAATAGAGGGGGGGTTTCTTTGTTCAACTGGTAGGTTCCTTGGACAGCATCTAGAGAAGCAATGGTTGACATATTAGGCAGGCCATTAGTCAGGAAAAGTTAGCACCAAGTCTTGAGGTATTATAGTACTTAACTAATCAAGGTTTTATGCAATAATAAATGCATCAGGAGATAGAAGAAAGCACTATGCTAGGCTTGTTGAACGAGTGCTGGAGCTGCCAGAAGGAACAGCAATGTAATTAATATGAAATGTTAGGCCACATGGCTGAGTTTGGCAGGCTGCAGTGGTGAAAATCAACTAGAATAACCTTGACAGGCAGACATATATTTTAATAGCTAGAACTCATAGAGGAACACAGGCACTCATGTAGCGGGGTTTATCTGGGAGATTAACCAGCAACTGTTATTAAGGTAGACTTGGGGAAAGCCACTGCTTGCTTATCCTTGGGATTAGGCAGCATGGAATCTTGCCACTTTCTGGGACTCTGCCAGATGAACTTTTTGGCAACTCATATAATGAGCTGCTCTGCATACATTTTTTTTTTTACTTGCCCATGTTAAGTTGCATTCATTGGCAAGAAATAAGTTACTGCCACTAGCAATTCTGGTTAAATCATTTATGCCATTCAGTGTCCTTGAAATTTATGTACAAAGGTCAAATTGCAGATAGCCGAGCAGTTAAGTAACATTTACATTGCCAAAATGGAAGCACCTTTTGTGAAATATTTGATCATAACAAAATAATTCTTTGAAAGATTTGTAGTATTGCAGCAATTAAGCAATATGTGAGGGGGGAGGCGATATAACCACCCGATTGATATACAAAGAACAGAAATTTATATTCATATAGAATGCACTTCACTATTCTGAGTAGTTCACAGCAAATGGGTTAGACAAAAAATTTCCTCAACTTTTTCTGTAGGTTGATTTCATTTGCGTGTTTTTAGTATATAAATATTGCACATGTGCGGGCGTCTTTTGACATCCCTGATATGACGGAGAGAAGAAAACCTGAGCAGGTTATCCACTTTGACAGAACCAACAAATAAGGTTTCACAATATTGAGATTACTAATCTAAGGGCTAGATTCACTAAGCCCACCGATCATGTACCGACCCGATTTTCCTCCGACCCAATTCACTAACCTTGGTGCCGATCAACCTCCAATTCAATCCGATCAATGCATGCAAATGTAGCAGGCAGCGATTCACTAAACATTTTCAGGTACATCGACTGGGCTGGCCGATCCAAAAACAAGAGACTGCTGAGGACCTGTCGCTTGTGCAAAAACGCTGCTCTGTGCCCCAATTCTCCTGCTCTTGTCATCGGATACTGATGAGTGAAAAGAGCCACAAAAATCCTCATAATCAAATAAGCCCTCCTCCCTTCCAGACACCAAACTTCTGGCTTCTCTGGCTCTTGATCTGTCCCTGTAACCATTCACCTGTTAAGGCATGGCGCCCCGACTCTTCTGCTCTTGCCACCCTGACTGTCCTGCTCTTGTTGCCCGTCCCTAAAGTGCAAGCCCGTGGTTTTAACCCATGGGTTTAAAGCGGGGCTGAACTATGCTTTAAAACCACAGGCTCGCAAATAAAAGAAAAAGGAAAAAAGTCAAAAGTGATTTTGTTCACGGAGAGCAGAAGCGCATGTGCAGACCATCTACAGCAGTGATCTCAAACTCAAACCCTTTGCAGGGCCACATTTTGGATTTGTGGGTACTGAAGGGCCTCAGAAAAAAATAGTTAATGTCTTATTAAAGAAATGACAATTTTGCATGAGGTAAAACTCTTTCCTTTTGGCTAAGTCTTAATAATAATATTGTCATTTATAGCTAAAGAGACATATGATCAAGAAATTGTTTTATTTTACTTTTGTGATTATGATAAACATACCGAGGGCCTCAAAATAGTACCTGGCGGGCCGCGAGTTTGAGACCACTGATTTACAGGCAAAGAAGATGCTTTGCAGATGCGTCAGGATCACTCTCCAGCAATACATGTGGTTGGTTGGGGGTGTGACTCCAATCACCCCCATTTGTATGAGGACATGTTGTGAATTGGGCACCCGGCAACCTCACAGATCAGATCCATGAGGTTAATGAATTTAGCCTTAGTCTGGAAGCACAGCAGTGTCCTACAGCAAACTGATTGGAAAACAGGTAATTATTAACAAAAGTAACCCAGGTATCTTCATTAACTCTGGCAAGAGGTTTGGAGGTTCTTCACATGTCAACTACGGCGCAACTCCAAGAAATAGTGGAAGGCAGGAATCTCACTCCTTTACAGACCCACCAGGTCTCCACACTGGAACAACTCTTGCTAGGCCCAACTCCACTGGACTAACATTTTTACTTCCAGGATGCCAAGACCACTAGACCCGTCCTCAGGTGTAAAAGTAATTTATAACTTCTAAGTTGAAACCCCTGCTCGGTGTGCAGCAGCTGTAGCTAAGAAAGCAAACAGCATGTTAAGAAAGAAATGGAAAACAAAGGCGAGATAATGTCTGTGTTGCTTCATACCTTGTGCAATTCTGGTCATCACTTTTTTTTTTTCTTTGAGGAGATATAGCAGAATTAGAAACATACAGAGAAGAGTGATGAAAATGATAAAGGGGGTGGGATGATTTCCCTATTAGGAAAGGCTGAAACAGCCAGGGCTCTTCAACTTAGAGAAGAGATGGCTGAGGGGCGAGATAGAGTGAAGATACAGAGTGGAGTGGAGAGCATGAATCACTTGTTTACCCTACTCTTTTCAAAAATACAAGGACTGGGAGGGGAGGGAGGACACAATGAAGCTACTAAGTAATAAATTTAAAACAAACTGGAGAAAATATTTATTTGCTCAGCGTGTCATTAAACTCTGGAATCCATTGCCAGATAATGTAATAAAAGCAGTTAAAGGTTTGGATAATTTCCTAAAAGAAAAGTCCATAAGCCATTATTAAGATAGACAGGAAAATCCATTGCTTATTTCTAGGATAAGCAGCATAAATTTTGGTTCACTCTTTCAGGATTTTGCCAGGTACCTGCGAGGGAGAACAATTCCTTCCCCAGCTCAGTTTCACACAAATTCATTTGCTGATCCATAAGTTAATTGCAACAAATTAAAAACGAACTATCCAGGCTGTAAAGGGAAAACAACTACTATTTTTTTGTGGTAACAAACAAGTCTTCCATAAAGAACACACAATTTGCATACTAGGACAGACCAAAAATCCATCATGCCCAGAATCTTGTTTCTAACAGTGTGACCCAGCCAGATCCCAAAGAGTAAAACTGATTTTAGGATGCTTTGTCCAGAAACAAGCAGTTGATTTTCCCCAAGTCCATCTTAATAATAATAATGGCTTAGGAATTTTTCTTGTAGGAATTTACATGTTGAGTGAAGAAATATTTTCTCCGCTTTGTTTTAAATTTACTGTTTTAGGAGCTTCATTACATGCCCCCCGGTCCTAGTATTTTTGGAAAGAGTAAACAAGCGATACATTTACCCTTTTCACTGACCTCTATCATCTCCCCTACCAGGCAGAAAAGCCCTAGCCACTTTAGCCTTTCCGCATAGGAAGACATCCCATTGCTCTTATCATTTTTGGCACCCTTCTCTGTACCTTTTCTAATTTTACGAAATGTGGCGACCAGAATTGCACACAGTATTTGAGGTGCAGCTGTACCATGGAGCGAGACAAGGGTATTATAAACAAACATTCTCCTCTTTGTTTTCCATTCCTTTCAGATAATTCCACATTCTATTTGCTTTCCACAACAAGGACACCTAGATCGTTTTCCTGGGTGGTGACTCCTAACATGAAACTCTTACATAGCTATGATTCAAGTTCCGCTTTCCCACATGCATCACTTTCCACTACACCTATGACTGTTACAAAGCAATAAAATCTTTAATGTAATTAAAATTATTTCAGATTGTATGCTGAAGTTTGTAAAAGGCACAAAATGGAGGAAGGAGGGGAACAAGGAAACCTACTACCCTGTTTCCTCGAAAAGAAGACCTATCCTGAAAATAAGCCCTAGTGAAGATCGACCTCCAAAGTCCGTCCGTCCGTCCGTCCCCCCACCCCCGACACTCCCTGACAGTAGTGCTGCCTGATTTGCTGAAAAAATCGGACTCGTCAATTCAGCAACACCCACCCCTGCTGCTTTAGGAGGTTTCGGAGCGGAGGTATGTCAGTCTCACGCTGGGATGGTCGGTGGGGATCTGCTGCACAAGGGGATGGGTGAGAGAGGAGGAATGATGCTGTATATGATGGGGGGAAGGAAAGATGAAGAATTGGGGTAGAGGAGAGGAAGGGGGAGGATTCTTGTACATGAAAAAAATAAGACACCCCTAGAGTGTTTTTTGGACCCAAAATTAATATAAGACACTGCCTCATTTTCGGGGAAACATGGTATATGAGAGAATGGGTAACTGTATAGAGATTTACCTTAAGCAAAAGAATATTGGATCTGCTGCTATTCCAACCCCAAGAAATTTATCTAAAAACACTAAGAGCCCTTTTTACAAAGCCATGGAAGTGATTCCTACACGGCAAATGCCATGCAGCCACTCAAGTCTTATGGGTTATGTCACATTTGCTGGAACTCACTACAGTATAATCCCATTATAACAGACTTCAAGGGACCTGGAAAAACAGTTGCATTTTTTAAAAACTTTATTTAGGGCAACTTGAAACAACATAAATCGATGAACAACAGTCACTGCACAAGCATATCAGCAACATTAATAAAAAAACTCAGCAAAATATTGGTATGGCACGAAATGATTGCAAACGAGAACACTGTACTGGAAAGAAAAATACTGTCATTTTTTTTCTGGGCTGCATTTTGATACTATATCACCGGCATGCCACGTGCCTTGTAGGCGGAGCCTGAATGTCGGTTATAGCCGAATTAAAAGCGGCTCTGGGGACCAAAATAGTTGTCCGTTATATCCGAAAGATCGTTATATGCGAGTCCGCTATATCCGATGATTTTCTGTATGTTTATAATGGCACTCGGCTGGGACCAGCGGACCTCGTCCGCTATATGCGAGGTTCCGTTATAAGCAAGTCCAGTATAACGGGATTATACTGTACCAAAGGTTTGTAAAAGGAGCCCTATAATTCTAAAATTTTAAATGCTTAGTCTCAAACAGCAGCACACACCATCTAAAATTAGTCAGTGAAACAACTGTGTTTATTTTTCCCCAACTTACTTTAAAGGAAAAATATCCTTTAAAAGGAAAAAAATATGCAGGGTAGGTATGAATGAAGGCTCACAGTGCCAGTTACCAGAACTGGTTCCAGCTAAGCCGGAAACCCCAAAAAAGGAGGAGTAAATTGCTGGGTAGTCTCAAAATGAAGTACTTCTTTAAAACTAGCATGCCAAAGACTCCGATTAGATCCCTAAAGGTTCCTTCTCTGGAGGTTGGGTGTGTTTGAAGTTGTCTTGAATTAGTTGCTGCTCAACAGTAATACCTACTGGTCAGATCTGGGGAGCAGAGCTAGAGCTTCAGAGGACAGGGTTCTGTAGCCCTGGTCAGAGAATATCACCACAATATCTAGGCTACATTATGGTGTTTATATATACAAAATAAAGAGATAGGACAAAACACTCCACATAATTGTGAATGAAAGACCAAGTGAGGCTGGTTCCAGTTGAGCTGGAAGCCCAAAAAAGCAGGCAAGCGTGTCTAGGCAGAAAAAAACTCCACCCAAGCACTTAAGCATGCTTTGGTGAATGTGTGGGATTGCATGCATGTATGAAAGAGCAGAGAACCGTCTAGTGTGCAGTTTGCATAGAGTGTGAGAGGACATAAGAACATAATAATTGCCACTGCTGGGTCAGACCAGTGGTCCATCGTGCCCAGCAGTCCGTTCACGCGGCGGCCCCCAGGTCAAAGACCAGTGCTCTAAATGAGTCCAGCCTCACCTGCATAAGTTCCAGTTTAGGAGGAACTTGTCCAGCTTTGTCTTGAATCCCTGGAGGGTGTTTTCCCCTATAAAAGCCTCCGGAAGAGCGTTCCAGTTTCTACCACTCTCTGGGTGAAGAAGAACTTCCCTATGTTTGTACGGAATCTATCCCCTTTCAACATTAGAGAGTGCCCTCTCGTTCTCCCTACCTTGGAGAAGGTGAACAATCTGTCTTTATCTGTTAAGTCTATTCCCTTCAGTATTTTGAATGTTTCGATCATGTCCCCTCTCAATCTCCTCTTTTCAAGGGAGAAGAGGTCCAGTTTCTCCAATCTCTCACTGTAGGGCAACTCCTCCAGTCCCTTAACCATTTTAGTCGCTCTTCTCTGGACCCTTTCGAGTAGTATCATGTCCTTCTTCATGTATGGCGACCAGTGCTGGATTCAGTATTCCAGGTGAGGGCGCACCATGGCCCGGTACAGCGGCATGATAACCTTCTCCGATCTATTCGTGATCCTCTTCTTTATCATTCCTAGCATTCTATTCGCCCTTTTCGCCGCCGCCACACATTGCACGAACGGCTTCATCGACTTGTCAATCAGAACTCCCAAGTCTCTTTCCTGGGAGGTCTCTCCAAGTACATCCTGTATTCGAGCATGAGATTTTTGTTACTGACATGCATCACTTTACACTTATCCACGTTGAACCTCATTTGCTTAACGTGTGCAGAGGGAATGGGTAGTTTTCTCCTTCCCACAACCTCCTTGCTCAGGTTCATCTTCTGCAGCAGAGACTTTGGGACTTCCAATCACACCTTGAGATTACACTTCTTCCTCCATATATGTAGATTCAGCAATCAATTATTTGCGGTTTTTAGCTTGTTAGCTCCTCCCCCCAAATTACATTAGCTTGCATAGAGAAATCGCTGATTCCAAGCATTTACAGAGAAAATCGCAGATTCCCAGCACTTTCCTCACCATATTTTGCCTCTCCTTCAGGAGCAGGCCAAGGTCTCCCACCATGTTATTCGCGGTTTCACCATATTCACAATGTTTTTTAATAGAAAACAGCGAACAGCATACGAAAAAGTTATTGCGGGTCTGTTAATCCCCTATCACAGCGAATACGGAGGGAGAAGTGTAGTTGCAACAGAACCAGATTAACATATTAGGTCTTTTGCAATTTATGTACATAATTGATAAGGCCACATTGTTTCAAAACTGGACTATTAGCTTTGCCAAGATGTGATATGCTAAAATTATACATACAACCTGCCTTATACGAAGTGGCCACACTGGATGCCGATATCAGGGGCAGAAGAAACTAATTGTCACAACTGGCTCTCTCATCCTTACACTAAAGGGAATCTGACTCGCACACCAGTCTGGTTGGCACATTATATAGGGCCTGTTAACATTTTGGGGCCAAGGGCATATGTCTTGTTTGCTTATACGTCCACCTTAATATATCCCTGGCACTTCCCATACAACCTGCCATGGCTACTTGTTTATGCCAAATACATGCAAATGGACAAATGATGAATGCACAGGGCCTCAACTGGTATTATTGCTTTTGTGTGAAACATGTCTAAAGAAAAAAAAAAGCCCCCAAAACCACCCAGAAGAATAAACCAAACGAAAAACCCAGCCTTCAGCCAGAATGGCACAAGTACTTAGATAGATAACAGATTGCCTTGTCAAGCAGCTGAGAATTGTTTGTTGGTTTCTTAACCCTTACCCACTTTACGTCCCCAACAATTCGGATGCTGTTTAAGGAGCAGCGTGCGTACTGCACACAGCAGAATTAAAGCGTGTGCTGCACACAGAGCCCTGCACTTACTAACTGCAAAGTATATAAACAAGAGCAGTTCCTGTTCCAAAGACACTAAACTTAAATGAATTAATTAGAAGCAGCCTCTCTCCTCATTTGGCCCATTTGAGCTATGAAAAGGCATTAATTACATCTATTAAAAGATGTCCCTTCAGTATGTTCCAAATAGCTGTCATCTGGTTCGTCGTAATTATGGGCATGATACAAAAGGGGAGAGGGAGTAGATGACCAATGGGCCATTACCTTCTCAACTCCATGTTTAAAATTAACAGCATTTGTTTCTCAAATAAGCCTGGTTTCAGAAATAAACAAACAAACAAAAAAAATTAACAGTATACAAACTCAACTAATGTCACCCAGTGGCATCTGACAAAATAACTAACGCGGTGTCAAGATTCACACATAAACACATCACTGCTTTTAAACTATTCTTACAACTGTTTGACAAAAACATATCACAATTTTATTTATTCAGTTTTCTATATTGTTCTCCCAGAGGAGCTCAGAATGGGTTGCATGAATTTATTCAGATACTCAAGTATTTTTCCTTGTCTGTCCTGGTGGGCTCACAATCTATCTAATGTATCTGGGGCAATGGAGGGGATTCAGTGACTTGTCCAGGTCACAAGGAGCAGTGTGGGTTTGAAGGCTGTAGCTTTAACCACTGCGCCAAACTCTCAATTGTGCCTAATCGTACTTCTTTTGCTGCATGGTGTGTAATATTAAGACAGGTGTAGAGAGGGCTCGGTCAAAAGTAAAGGTTCTAGACTTTAACAAACAAACACAAAACCTAACTTTGTTCAAGATGGTGGATTATATCAAGGAACTGTCTGGATGGGAACATCTGGAAGAAGTAGGAAAATAACGGGCAAAACTGAAAGGAGCTATTGTAAGAGAAACAAATCATTTAGTAAGAAAAGTAAGTTAAGAGGAAAAGAAGGTCACTTTGGTTCTCAAAAGTAGTAGCTGAGAAGGTAAGGAATAAGACATAAGATCGCAGAAAGAGGAAGACGAGTAAAAGTATCTGGAAAAGTTAAGAGAGGCTGGTCAAATAATCAGAAAAGCAAAGTTGCAAAGAAGAAAAAAATAGCTGACATGGTAAAACAGGGGGGTGGGAACAAGACAATTTTTAAATACTGTATATTAAGGATAGGAAGAAGTGCAAAAGTGTCACTGTGAGACTCAAAGGTGAAGGGGAGGAATATATAGAAATTGATAAAGATGAATTGCTTAGTAAATATTTATGTTCTGCATTAGAGAGTTGTGCGGGGACAGAAATCCCACCCGTCCCCGTCCATTCCTATAAACTTCAGAAATAGTTATTTCATTTAATTATGCTACTGAATTAAAGGCTCTGGTAGAAACCCATTTTCAAATAAGCAAAAAGACTTTATTAATTTGGAAATATTAATTGGGAAGAATACATACTTTGTAAACAGCTTTCTACCAGAGCCTCTAATGTTTATAAATTTTTATCAACACAACTAATATACTACTTTATCCTGAAGCAAAAAAAAAAAAAAGAAATAAAATTCTTTTCCTACCTTTGTTGCCTAGTTTCTGCTTTCCTCATGTTCTCATTCAATTCCTTCCATCCACTATCTCTCTTCTCTCTGCATCTTCCATTTGCTCTGTTATTGTGCCTCTCCCTTTCTCCTCCCTTCCAAATTGGTCTGGCACCCATCTTCTTCCCTCCGCTCCCCCCATAGTCTGGCATCTCTGTCTTCTTCCCTGCCAGCGTCTTCTCCCCATTCTCTCTTCCCCATTTCCTTCTCCCCCACATCTTCCCCATGTCCTGTCAGTGTCCTTCTCCCCCCTCTGTCTTCCACATGTGCTTTCAGCGTCCTTCTCCCCCCTCTGTCTTCCCCATGTCCTTTCAGCGTCCTTCTCCCCCTCTGTCTTCCCCATGTCCTTTCAACGTCCTCCTCCCCCTCTGTCTTCCCCATGTCTTTTAAGCGTCCTTCTCCCCCCCCTGTCTTCCCCATGTGCTTTCAGCATCCTTCTCCCCCCTCAGTTTTACCCATTTCCCTTAAACGTCTTTTCCTCTCCACTCCACTTTTCCTCCCTTTCTCTCTCCCTGCCCCTTACCTTTGTGGCGCTTCCCTGCCCGCCCAACAACAGAACAGGCCCGGTCCGACAAACCTCCCTGCCCTGTAGCCGCAAATCTAAATTACCTTCTTACAGCAGCTGGAGTATTGAAGCTGCTGTAAGAAGGTAATTTAGATTTGCGGCTACAGGGCAGGAAGGTTTGTCGGACCGGGCCTGTTGTCGGTCGGTTGGGGGAAGCGCCACAAAGGTAAGGGGACCTGGCTGGCTGTGCACCCCCCCAAGGCTGCACCCGGGGCAGACCTCCCCCCCTTGATACGCCACTGCCTTTCCCTACCTGCCCTGCCGCAGCACACAGCCGACCGGAAGTCTTCCTGATGCCAGCGCTGACGTTGGAGGAAGGGAGGGCTTTGCTTAAGTCCTCCCTCCGACATCAGCGCTGACATCGTGGAAGACTTCCGATCGGCTGTGTGCTGCGGCAAGGCAGGTAGGGACAAGACGAGCTTCACGAGTACATCCAACCCCGCAGGAACCCCGCAACCCTAGGGGGCGTCCCCACGGGATCCCCGTCGTCCCCGTGCAGCTCTCTATTCTGCATTCAAAGTTGAGGTACCGGGAGTGGGATCACAGAAGACAAATGCAAATAGGACTGGAATGTGTGGTAGACCATGATTGTGTTTGTGAGGAGCTAGCTAAACTAAAGTGGACAAAGCGATGGAGCTGGACAGTGTACATCTGAGGGTACTGAAGGAACTTAGGGAAATTCTTGCAGCTCCTCTAGTTGGCTCTTTTCAATGCTTCCCTAGAGTTGGGAGTGGTATCGAAGGTCTGGAGAAAGGCATATGTGGTTCATCTCTTTACAGAAGGGGAAGAAAGAAGTAGGGAACTACAGACTGGTAAGTCTGACTTCTATGGTAAGTAAATTAATGGAAATGCTTTTAAAACAGAGAATAGTGACATTTCTGGACTCCAGTGGATTACAGGACCCGAGGCAACATGGATTCATTTAGGTCTAGTCAGACAAATCTGATCAATTTCTTTGACTGGGTAACCAGAGAATTGGATAGCGGGAGTTCACTAGATGTGGTGTATTTAGATTTTAGCAAGCCTTCAACAATGTTCGTTCCACACAGACATCTAATAAATAAACTGAGTGCCCTCAGGATGGGTCCCAAAGTGACGGACTGGGTCAGGAACTGGTTCAGTGGAAGAAGGAGGGTGAAGAACTTCTGTGCATGAAAGAGGAGCGGGACTTGGGTGTGATTGTATGTAGATGATCTAAAGGTGGCCAAACAGATTTAAAAGGCAAAGGTAAAAGCTAGAAGGATGCTAGGGTATATAGGAAGAGGTATGGCCAGTAGGAAAAAGAGGTATTGATTGATGCCCCTGTATAAGACTCTGGTGAGATCTCAATTAGAATGTTGTGTACAGTTCTGGAAACCACACCTTCAAAAAGATATTTATTTAAAAATTTATATACCGTGCGGTTTACAAAATCACATGCATACATATTTAACAAATGCTAAACATGTTGCAACAAGACAAATACAGGAAGACATTAACAAACAATATCATTATCAAAATCTTCTTTAAATTCATCCTACAAGATGGAATCACAAGATCCCATAAATCATTTACAGGACAGGAAGGCATTAACAGAGAATAGCATTAGCACAGGAAGGCATTGACAAATAATTTTGTTTTCAACATTTTCTTAAAGTTCAATCTCCCATCACAGAATCGCAGAATACTAGGCAGCGCATTCCAGAGCTAACCACAGACAGCATTGTTGCCCCGATCTTAATATCTTACTCTCCAAACTCAACTTCATACTATTTTCAGATCTCAAACATTTTCTGGGTTGATAGATTTCAAAAAACGTGATATAAAATTTGTTGTATGATTGAAAGAATCTTAAACTGTACTCTCTGCTGCATAGGTAACCAGTGCAGTTGTTTCAACACTGGGGTCATTCTTGAAACCCCAAAAATCAATCTTGCAGCAGTTAATTAACATCTGCAGTGCCCTCATCTTCACTTTAGTAACTCCTAAATAAAGAGAACTGCAATAGTTCACTCTACTCAGTATTAATGCTTGTACCACACTACAGAAATCATATGCTGGTAACGTGGAGGGGCATAAACAAAAGATATGTCTAAGTCCATTTTGGACCCAAGTCGCTAGTTGCCCAAAGTCAGACATGGGAAAAGGTCCATTTTCAAAAAATACGTCCAACATTTTTTTTTTCCCGAAAATCATCTAACTGCACTGAGCAGAGTTTTGGTTCTACCCTGTTCATAGGTGAACTGAAATAATGATAATTGTACAAATATTTCCCATCATCCAGCCGTCTGATCATCCAGACCGCTAAGTTGTCCATCTTTATACCCCATTTTCGGCCAAAAATTTGTCCAAGTCAAAAACGTCAAGAAAAAGACTTTTTGGAAATGGGCAAGGTCAGCAAAGTGGTGGACTGGACACCCAAACATTGCACCAGAGTAGTGGGGTACCTTACAGGGCATTGCTGTGAACTTCACAAAAAGGGTGGCACATACACATCTCACCACAACAACTGTATAGGTCATGGTGGGGCCCCCCAAAACATCCCCCAGAATCAACTAGACCCACCTGTCTACCACCCCAATAGCCCTAATGGCTGCTGGTGCCACTTATATGGCAGTACATAAGGGTTTGGGGGAGTTTTAGGGGGTGCACATGTTTCACCATGCATGCAGTGGTTAGAGTGGCTTACGAGGCTGGGTCCTCCTCTCCATGCTTCACTAGCCCACCCCCCAGACCACTTAAGCCACCTCTGTGCAGCTCTATTAGGCTTTCCTATGCCAGGCGCTGATGTTCTGGAGGCAGATATGTAAAGTTGTTATTAAAAATTTTTATGGCGGGAGGGGGGGTCAGTGATCACTGGGGGAGTGTTTAGGGGACTGTACTTTGTCCCTACAGTGGTTATCTGGTCACTTTGGATACCTTCTTGTGACTTAGACCTGGGTTTAGACAGCTTAAGTCACAACATCCAAGTTTCGTCTAGGCCAGGGGTGTCCAATGTCAGTCCTCGAGGGCCGCAATCCAGTCGGGTTTTCAGGATTTCCCCAATGAATATGCATGAGATCTATGTGCATGCACTGCTTTCAATGCATATTCATTGGGGAAATCCTGAAAATCTGACTGGACTGCGGCCCTTGAGGACTGACATTGGACACCCCTGGTCTAGGCAGTGTTGTAAAACTTTCGGTTATACAGTACATGCAGTACGACTAAGTCTAGGACGGCCCACGGCCCGCCCAAATCCTGCTCTCACCACTCCTCCTAAAACGCCCCTTTTAGCTCTGGGCATACTGCAGCACCGTGAAGGCCTAAGTCATTTTTAGATACGTCTAAAACCTGGTTCGATTTCAGCAGTGGCATCAGAGTTTGCTGAATTTTGTGTGGGGGGGGGGGCGCAGACCTTGAGCTGCCTGATTTGCTATGTTTAAGTTTAAGGCGTAAGGGGGCTTGGGTATTCCTTACTTGGAGCATTACTATCAGATGGCGCAGTTGAGGGTGGGGGTTGAATGGCATACTGTACCTCTGAAGTTGTGGGTGCAGGTGGAAGAGGGATTGATGGGATGCTATTTAGGGGAGCGGGATTTGGGGTCCCTGATGTGGGTGGATCTAGGGGAAAGGGATTTTGGGGCTACTGATAATCTGTTTACCAGGTGGACGTTGAGAGTTTGGAAAGGTGTTGGGCCGAGCTAAGGGATTACACCGCCTCTCCTTGAGATTTGCATCTGATTTTATACCGGGGAGAGAAGAGGGGCTCGTAAAGAGGGCTGCAGTAATTTGGCCAATTCCTGGAGGGGAGTCCATTCGGGCCTTCCTGGTAATGCGCACTATGTTCAAGCTGGAATCTGGGGACTTTTTCCCTTATCTGCAAGTGAAAAGATATCTCATGTGGGCGCATCAGGCTGATCCTACTATATATGGTCAGAATTTGAACAACTGCTTGGGTTGCCTGTGCAGAAGGGATGTATATCTAAATTGTATCACATGATACATAGGGACAGGGGACACAAACCGGCCTATATATTGGATGGGAAGCAGATTTGGGGCTAGTCCTGGAGAACATAAGAATTGGGTCAGACTAGTGGTCCATCGTGCCCAGCAGTCTGCTCATGCAGCGGCCCTTGGTCAAAGACCAGCACCCTAACTGAGACTAGCCCTACCTGGAGTAGGAGGGCTGGGGCTGGGTAGTACACAGGATTTATCATGTGGCTTGGGCGCCTGTTTTGATGGAAAATGCTTTGAAACTGTTAGTGAGGTGGTATATGACACCTGTTACCTTGAGTACAATATCTTCCACCTCTAGTGATCTTTGCTGGAGCGGGTGTGAACAACAGGGTACATTCTCCCATATGTGGTGGGGCTGCCCAGAGATTCAGACCAATTGGGGATAGGTATTCGGGCATGCGGGGCCCTTCTTCAGGTACCACTAGAGGTGCGGGCAGAGGCAGCGCTCCTGGGGATGCCCACGGAAGGGGTAGATGAAACACAGGACAAATTGGCTCAGTTAGCCTTCACAGCGGCACGGTTGACTGTGGCTCACTATGGAAGAGTGCGCCTGGGCCCTACTTGCACCTTATGCGAGACAAATTGGGCTGGGTATGTGAGAGATATTGGCTCTCGGCCTTGTTGGCAAGGTCATAGCTTGGCTGCCAATGGCGGCGCGCGTAAAGTTTAAATTTGCCTGCTTCTGCTTTAAAGCATTACACGGACTTGCCCCTAAATACATAACTGACCTTTTCTTCTTCTCAGCCAACAGACACAAGAGAAGCTCACATTCCAATTTCGTTTCCCCCCCCAGTTCGAGGTTGTAAACTGAAAAAACACCATGAACACCTTCTCTCACACCAGGCAGTATCATGGGGTAAAGACCTAGAACAATTGCTTTCGCCCACTACTTATGGGGAATTTAGGAAATGTCTATAAACACACTTGTTCCTAAAGCATCTAGACAACTGATCCTCTCTTCTCTCTCCCCTCTATAGCGATTAACTTGTCCTTTTGATCACTCTCTCCTCAACAATGAATTTCCTGTCCTATTAATTCTCTTTCTTCCTCCCCTTTTAAAGTTAATTCAATTTGTTACCTTTGCTTAATCTTCTGTAAACCGCATAGAACTTCACGGTATTGCGGTATATAAGCTGTTATTATTATTATTAACAATATGTGGATGTTTGGGATAGAGTTTTGGCAGTGGAAGGTTTGGAATTGGGAAAGTGTGCTGGGGGAGGCTTGGGGGGGAGTCACACTGGTGTTGTCTCTTGTTTAGTCTTCTGGTTGCTGTACGTGCTGTCTAGCTCTAATTGCTGTATTGAAGGTGCTTCTCTCTGTGTGAGGAATTGTTGGGGAACTGGATACTAGGGGTTAAGTCTTTTTCTCTTGTTTACCTGCTGTTGTGGGAGGGAGGATGGTAGGGGGTTGGGGAATTCTTTAAACAGGGTGAGAGTGGGTGTGATGCTTTGCCGAGTGTACTGTGTGAGTGTACTGTATGCTCCTACTCTTCTTCTAAATAAAAAATTACAAAAAAAAAACCTGGTTCGATTATCGGCACTTGGACAACTTGTGTCACTGATCGTCCAAGTGCCGATTTAGGCCGGTTTTTAGACATATTTCTGTTTTGATTATAAGCCCCATAGGTTTTAATCTATATAATAATTGCAATTGCATATAACCCATCTGAATCATTTTCAATGTTTGTTTTTCCATGATCAAACAGCTATCAAAACAGATTCCCAGTACCATCATCTCTTTTTTGACTAACAGTTTCTTATCCATCAGATCAACACTTTCTAACTCAAAGTTATCCCTTTGGCTTTTCACCACCATCACCTCTGTTTTGTTAACATTTAATTTCAGATCATGTTCATCCATCCATCCCACAATCATTTCCAGAAATAAAAACAGGATGGAGTCGGTCTAGACAGAGGAAGGCTACTAAAATGATCAATGGTCTTCGTCAAGATCTCAATATTTATACTTTTGAGGAAAGGGAGATATGATAGATATGTTTAAATACCTACGTGGCATAAATGCCCGAGACAAGTAAGGAAGCTGCAGAATGAGAGGACATAGGATAAAGTTAAGAGGTGATAGGAATATTTTTGGGTTTTTTACCTAAAGGACGGTAGATGTGTGAAATAGTCTCCTCTGTCTGAATTCAAGAAAGCATGGGACAGGCACATGAGGTATATTTTAGGGAGAGGAGGAGAGAGTGGATGGGCCATTTGGGTTTGATTTGCAATCATGTTTGATCCATAGGATATGCAGAGAAGAACGTAAGGAAACGAACAAGCCACCTAAGCGAAACACAAACTGCCATTCTCATCATTGACTGGAAGTTTGCACAAAGGGTGCAAAGGTCCTTAGCGCAAGTTTTCCCCATGTACTGAGGCCAATTTTACTGGTCTTTTTTTTATTGTTGTTGTTCTCTATTGAACTCCTGGAAAGATCCACTTGGTCCAGGTTATCTGTCATATGAAGCGAAAGCAAGCCAGCTCCGTCGCCAAAAGAGAAGGAAAGTGCTACTCACCGACTCCAGCAGTGACGTGGTGGATCCCGAGCTCAGCCGCCTTCAAAGTTTAAAGCTATCCGGTGGCTGTGGACGAGCCACTTAACGCCAACTTTGCCTTCGCTGCTCCGGCTGGCCGCCGAGAAGCCCAAGCGGAGCCCCGGAAGGGAGGAGACGGGGCGGAGGGAGCGACCCCGGCAGCTGCAGCAACGGCCGCTCTCGCGCCGCCTCCTGCTCTCGGCGAACGTTCGGCTAGAGAGCGCGCGCCAGGCGTCCTCGCGCCCATCCCCGAAGCTCGGGCCGCTTCGGCGAAGGAGAGCCGCGCCGGATACCGCGTCAGCGAGCCCGGCCGGCGCGCGCAGGCTCCCTGCACACGTCACGCGCCGCGGTGCCGGGAACGCGCATTGGCCGTTCCCCGAACAGGAGCGGGAGATCCAAGCCGCGAGGAGACAGGGAAACAAACGGCACATCAAGAGGCAGAGCAATTAAGGTGGCCATTTGGGGGCTTTTCTAAGAGCCTTTTAAAATAGCAAGTTGCAATTAAGGACTTAGCAGTGGTTCCCAAACCTGTCAAGCCAGTCAGGTTTTCAAGATATCCCTAATGAATATGCATGAGAGAGATTTACATACCTGCCACTTCCATTATATGCAAATCTCTCTCATGCATATTCATTAGGGATATCTTGAAAACCTGACTGGCTTGACAGGTTTGGGAACCACTGCTCTATAGAAACCATTAATCATGGGGGGCCAACACCCTCACCGTTGTCAAAAAATGTGTCCACATCATACAAAACTAGATTTCAACCCACCACCTCATACTAAGAACAAAACCAAAGTCCTATAGCTACGACCCTCAACTGACCCACACTACACTCGGTGGTGTAGTAAAAGGGGGGGAGCGATCTGCCCTGGTGAGGGTACCCGCACCCCCTCTCCTTCCCACTTCCCCCCACCACACACAGCAACTCCAACCTGCTGCTCACATCATCATCGGCTCTCTGACATCACTTCCAGGTCCCGTGCCTAGGAAGTGACATCAGAGGGAAAGCCAGTTGGTGATGCTTGCAGCAGGGAAATTTAAAAAGGTAGAGGGGTAGGGAAGGGACGCCTCACCCTCGTTACGACACTGGCTACACTCCAAGGATTACAGTAGACGACACAGACTTTCTATTAGAACTACAATCCCAAATTCTAGGAGAACCACACACAATCAATAATAGAACAATCTTTCCTTGTGATGAGAAAGCTAAGATTGATCAAAAAATACTGGAGTTTTCTTGCATGATAAAGTTGCTGTAGGACTACCTACTCATTTCAGTATGCTGATCCCATCATGACAAGCTTGAATCCACCAATTCCACTCTTTCATCTCTCTCAGAGATTTTGGAATCTGTTGTGCTGACAGCATGCTTCTGAGTTGGGAACATATGAGCACTTTCAAGGGAGATAAAAAGGAAAGAAAAATATCTTTATAGTAAAGTACATTTATACTTCTATATTGTCTTTTCAAAACCATCTAAACCAGTGGTCTCAAACTCAAACCCCTTGCAGGGCCACATTTTGGATTTGTAGGTACTTGGAGGGAAGCAGAAAAAAATAGTTAGGGGTCCTTTTACTAAGGAGCGCAAGCGTGTTAGCGTTTAGCGTGCTAATATTTATTGCATGCTAAATTGGCCTGTGTGCCTTAGTAAAAGGACCCCTAACTATTTTTTTCTGCTTCCCTCCAAGTACCTACAAATCCAAAATGTGGATTATCAGAAACAATTAAGAAAAGATTTAGTTTATAAATCTTTCCTTAATTGCTTCTCATCATTTCAGCTATACACAGCTGAAAGCAGTGCAACATGCAGAAAGTGAAAAAGTATCAACCGTTCTCACCTCCAGCACCGGACACACGTACAAGCTGCACTGCCTCCAACAATTGCTCCAAGCTACACGTTCTGGAATGTTGCCCGCCTCACTGCTGCAAGCTCACGCAAGTGCTTTCCTGCGTCTGCACCTCACAATCGCGTACAGATTCAGGAAAGCGCTTGTGACCCCCAGACGCGACCGCTGGACACTTGTGGAGTGGACAACAAGGGCCTCAAAATAGTACCTGGCGGGCCACGAGTTTGAGACCATTGATCTATATTTACTGTATGAGACTACAGTTTGACACACTTTTTAAAAACATTAATTTTTTCCCTCATTTTCATTATCCCCTCCTTTACAAAGCCATGCTAGTATTTTTAGCGCTGACTGCAGCGGTAACAGCTGGGACACTCATAGGAATTCTATGAGCATCGGAACTGTTACCGCAGCAGCCAGCACTAAAAATGCTAGCGCAGTTTTGTAAAAGAGGGGTAGACTACTTATCTAAAACCGGAAATGCAAAGATATGGAAAAGTATGTAACAAATTCATTAAACACAAGAGAAAACTATTACTAAACACTGTATATGATAAGGAAATAAAATAAGAAAACTTAGGATAATTATTAATCCATCATCAAATATTTATTTATTTTTAAAATGTATATACCGCTTAAAGTCTAGGCCAGGGGTGCCCACACTTTTTTGGCTTGCAAGCTACTTTTAAAATGACCAAGTCAAAATGATCCACCAACAATAAAATTTAAAAAAAACACAAAGCATACTTTACGCAGAGAAAATGTTAATTATAATTTATATTTGGAGTTTTTTTCAAAGAGATCAAGGCAGATGACTTTAAAATATGCAATGTCACCTCAGTAACAGCTATACAAAAATAGACAAATATGCCCCCTCCCCTTTTACTATACCGCGATAGCAGTTTTTAGCGCAGGGGGCTGCGCTAAATGCCCCCGCTGCTTCCGACGCTCATATGCGCCCTGCTATAAAAACCGTTATTGCGTTTTAGTAAAAGAGGGCCATAGTGCAAAACATAGACAGCAGATATAAATTCTCAAAACAGACACATTTTGATCACTAAATTGAAAATAAAATCATTTTTCCTACCTTTGTTATCTGGTGATTTTATGAGTCTCTGGTTACACTTCCTTCTGACTGTGCATCCAATCTTTCTTTCTTCCTCTCCTCCAGACCTCATTCCATTCCCCAACCAACATATCTCTCTGTCCTTCTCTCACATCAAGCAGCACTATGGGGCAAAGATCTGGAGCAATTGCTCACGCCTACTACTTATGGGGAATTTAGGAAACACTTAAAAACATACCTGTTCCTGAAGTATTTAGGCAACTAACCTGTACAATCCCACTCTACAATAACTGATCTCTAGCGATGTTAATAACTAGCTTCTAACCTTGTTAATTCTAATTAATTTGTAACATCTTTTAACCATTGTAAACCACATAGAACTTCACAGTCCTGCAGTATATGAACTATTATTATTATTATTATGAGTCCAACTTTTTCTTCCTCTCTCCCTGCTTGCCACCCAACACACTCCATTCCCTCCCCCCACTTTTTCTTGAATGCAATACTCCAGATGAGGTTGCACCATGGAGCGATACAGGGGCATTATAACATTCTTAGTCATTGTTAATCATCCCATTTTTAATAATTCCTAGCATCCTATTTGCTTTATTGGCCACCGCTGCACATTGGGCGGAAGATTTCATCGTATTGTGTACGATGACACCCAGATCCTTTTCTTGGGCGCTATTTCTCAAGGTGGACCCTAGCATCCGGTAACTGTGATTCAGGTCATTCTTCCCTCTATCCCTTCCCCCTTCGCCTTTCTTTCTTTCTCTCTCCCTGCCCCCCTTCTTTCTTTCTGCCTGTCTTTCTTTCTCTCTCCCTACCCCCCTTTTTTCCTTTGTCTTTCTTTCTCTCTCCCTGCCCCAAGCCACTGCCATCGATTTCTCTCTGCTTCCCCGATGCCACAAAAGTCAAGCCTGTGCAGCCACTGCACAAGCGCCGGCCCACAAGCCTGCCCCCCACCCCCCACCCTGACATCAATTCTAACATCGGAGAGGAAGATGCGGGCCAGCCAGACAGAGATTGGCTGACCTGGAACTTCATCTCCAATGTCAGAATTGACATTGTGGGGGAGAAGGCTTGTGGGCCTGGTGCTTGTGCAGTGGTTGCACGCACCTGGCTTTTGCAGAGATGGGGAAGCAGGGAGAACGCAAAGGCAACATGAATCGGGCTCCGCGATCGACTCGCGTTGCCTTTGCGATCTACTGGTTGATCACAATCGACCTTTTGGCCACCGCTTGTCTAGGCATTTTACAAAACAACATGCAAAATAAATAACAACTCATTCTCTCTCTCCTCTAAACAAATCATTTCTCCTAAGCTTTATGAAATTGTTTTAACTGTAGTGGATCCCAAAATAGAAAATCCTAAGAACATAAGAATTGCCATTGCTGGGTCAGACTAGTGGTCCATCGTGCCCAGAAGTCCACTCACGCGACAGCCCCCAGGTCAAAGACCAGTGCTCTAAATGAGTCCAGCCTCACCTGTGTACGTTTCAGTTTAGCAGTGAAAAAGGCGATAAGTGACAAGAAAGCATCATTCAAAAAATAGAAAAAGGACAAAACAGAGGAGAACCAAAAGGAACACAAAAAACACCAAAAGGAGTGTCATTGAGTGGTTAGGAAAGCAAAAAAAGAATATGAAGAGAGACTGGCAGGGGAAGCAACAAACTTCAAATCATTCTTCAGGTACGTTAAGGGGAAGCAACCAGCAAGGGAGGAAGTGGGACCCTTGGATGATGGGGACAGAAAGGGAGTGGTAAAAGAGGAAAAGGAGATAGCTGACAGGCTAAATAAGTTCTTCACGTCAGTTTTCACGAGGGAGGACACAACCAACATTCCGGAGCCCGAGGAGATCGTAAAAGGAGAGCAGGATGAAAATCTGGTCCAGCTAGAGGTGAGCAAGGTGGATGTCCTCAGGCAGATAGACAGGCTAAAGAGCGACAAATCGCCAGGTCCGGATGGCATTCACCCAAGGGTACTCAAGGAACTAAGGAACGAAATAGCTGAGCCACTTCGACAAATATGCAACCTATCTCTAAAAACTGGAGAGATTCCGGAAGACTGGAAAATAGCAAATGTCACGCCCATCTTCAAGAAAGGCTCAAGGGGAGACCCAGGAAACTACAGGCCGGGAGCTTGACCTCGGTCCCGGGAAAGATGATGGAAGCACTGATTAAAGACAGCATCTGGGAACACATCGACAACTATGGGTAGCTAAAGTCGAGCCAGCATGGCTTCTGCAAGGGCAGGTCATGCCTCACAAACTTATTATACTTCTTTGAGGGGGTAACCAGCCAGGTGGATAAAGGGGAATCCATAGATATCATTTACCTTGACTTCCAAAAAGCCTTCGACAAGGTGCCACACGAAAGACTACTAAGGAAGCTATGGAACCATGGGGTGCAAGGGGAGGTCCACCGATGGATCAAAAACTGGCTGGCGGACAGGAAACAGAGGGTTGGAGTAAAGGGACATTACTCAGACTGGCAATGGGTCACGAGCGGAGTTCCACAGGGGTCGGTGCTGGGACCGCTCCTATTCAATATATTCATTAACGACCTGAAAGCAGGAACAAAATGTGAGGGTATTAAATTTGCGGATGACACCAAACTATATCGCAAGGTCAATAACATGGAGGACTGCGAAGATCTCCAAAAAGATCTGACAACACTGGAAAAATGGGCCAAAAAGTGGCAAATGAGTTTCAACATACGGAAATGCAAGGTCATGCATATAGGGGAAAAAAACCCGATGTTCACTTACAAAATGGGGAGATCAGCGCTAGGGACCTTGAAAGGGACCTTGCAAGAGACCTTGAAAGAGACCTGGGAGTGATGGTAGACACAACATTGAAGGCGTCGGCGCAGTGTGCCACGGCCTCAAGGAAAGCAAACAGAAAGTTGGGTATCATTAAGAAGGGTATCACGACCAGGACAAAGGAAGTCATCCTGCCACTGTATCGTGCTATGGTGCGCCCGCACCTGGAGTACTGTGTTCAGTTCTGGTCGCCGTACCTCAAGAGGGACATGGAGGTACTTGAGAGGGTCCAGAGAAGAGCAACTAAGCTAATAAAGGGCATGGAGGACCTCTCATATACTGACAGACTGAAAAAGCTAGGGCTTTTCTCCCTGGAAAAGCGGAGACTTAGAGGAGACATGATAGAAACCTTCAAGATCATGAAGGGCATAGAAAAAATAGACAGGGACAGATTTTTCAAATTAAGGGGATCAATAAGTACAAGGGGGCACTCAGAGAAATTGAAAGGGGAGAAGTTTAGAACAAATGCCAGGAAGTTCTTTTTCACACAGAGGGTGGTGGATACATGGAACGTGCTACCAGAGGATGTGATAAACAGGAGCACGCTACAGGGGTTCAAAGAAGCTTTGGATAGGTACTTGGAAGACAAAGGGATTGAGGGGTACAGATAAGAGTAAAGGTAGATTATAGGGATGGGATTAGAAGTAAGTTACAAAATTAATCAGGGACCACTGTTCAGGCACTAGGCCTGATGAGCCGCCGCGGGAGCGGACCGCTGAGCAAGATGGACCTCTGGTCTGACTCAGCGGGGGCAACTTCTTATGTTCTTTTCCAACTTTGTTTTGCATCCCTGGAGGGTGTTTTCTCCTATAACAGACTCTGGAAGAGTGTTCCAGTTTTCCACCACTCTCTGGGTGAAGAAGAACTTCCTTACGTTTGTATGGAATCTATCCCCTTTCAATTTTAGAGACTGCCCTCTCGTTCTCCCTACCTTGGAGAGGGTGAACAATCTGTCTTTATCTGCTAAGTCTATTCCCTTCAGTATTTTGAATGTTTCGATCATGTCCCCTCTCAGTCTCCTCTTTTCAAGGGAGAAGAGACCCAGTTTCTCCAATCTCTCACTGTATGGCAACTCCTCCAGCCCCTTAACCATTTTAGTCGCTCTTCTCTGGACTCTTTTGAGTAATACCGTGTCCTTCATGTATTGCGAGCAGTGCTGGACACAGTACTCCAGGTGAAGGCACACCATGACCCGGTACAGCGGCATGATAACCTTCTCCGATCTGTTCATGATCACCTTCTTAATCATTCCTAGCATTCTGTTAGCCCTTTTTGCTGCCGCCGCACATTGCGCGGACAGCTTCATTGACTTGTCGATCAGAACTCCCAAGCCTCTTTCCTGGGAGGTTTCTCCAAGTACCGCCCCAGACATCCTGTATTCGTGCATGAGATTTTTGTTACCGACATACATCACTTTACACTTATCCACGTTGAACCTCATTTGCCATGTCGATGCCCATTTCTCGAGCTTGATTATGTCACGTTGCAGATCTTCACAATCACCCTGTGTCTCCACTACTCTGAATAACTTCGTATCGTCCGCAAATTTAGGTTCAAACAATTTTTATTGATGCACACAACAACAAATACAAAACCAAGGCACCCCAAAGATGCTCAGTACAACAAGGAGACATCACATATAACATTATAACAAGCATGGACAAAAGAAGAACAACATCAACCAAACTCCTTCCCCAGCCCACTCCACTCAGGGCGAGCGAGATCAAGGAGAGCGGAAAAGCACTCCGAGGCCCTGGACTCTTATGAGCTCCGAAGATGCTGCACACCTCCTCCCCCCACCGAAACCCTCTCATCCTGTCCGTGACCAAGTGCCAGAACCTGTCAATACCCCTCATCTCACCTCCCCACCCCAATCCCCCTTCCCCCCAATGGTACTCTCCACCAGGGCAGGATTAATTTGTCGAGGGTCCCTAGGCACACAAGTACACTGGGCCCCCCTGCCCCGCCCCACCCCACCATGCGCCCAGGCAGAAACAGGAAGCTGCGTCAGAGGGAAGCTTTGGGCAAGCAGCATCGCTTGCACAATTACAGTTCCCATTGCATTTCTTACCCGTATTGCTTGCTTGTCTTACTTTCTGTCGAAGGGGGGGGGCGCGTTGCCGATCAGGGTGGAGCCCGTGTTGCCGATGGGGGGGGGCCCGCATTGCCGATCGATGCTGGAGGGGTCCATCACTGTTTGGAAAAAACAATGTTGATGCCCTCCTTTATTGGGCCCCCCTGACCATTTCGGACCCTAGGCACGTGCCTACTTGGCCTATTGGTTAATCCTGTCCTGCTCTCCACCCTGCCCCACCATTACTCGTCAGTACTCTCCCAGCCCGACTATCTGAGCACCCAGATTAGGACACCCATCTTAACACCACACTGTGGCCCTTTGGATGCAAGGCTAGCAGATATGGCTCCCAGATATTCAAGAACAACATCTTTCGCTTCCTAGTCCCTTTCTGCATCTCGTACCTCCCAGATGGCCAACTGATGCAACTGGTTCCACCAATGCCAAAACACTGGAGGGTCAGGGACCATCCAGCATTGAAAAATGCATTTCCTGGCCAGTAAACTCATCTTCCTGCACAGGGCCCACTGCCCCCTAGACAAATGGCCAAAAGCTTCTGGCAAATCCAAGACAAAATGGGCCGGGGTACTGCACAGGGCTCTCCCAATTAACCCGTACATGTAAGAGATTATTCGCCTCCAGAAGCGCTGGATAATGGGGCAGGTCCAGAAGGCATGACCCAAAGTGTGTCCCCCATCCCACATTTATGACACAGTGATATAGGGAGACCCCCACTGTAATACAACTGTGTACGAGTGTAATAGGCGCGTAACGTCACCCTATAATACGTTTCCCTCACCAAGCACACAGGGTCACCCCAGGCGTCGCCCTCAAGGTACGGGCTACATCCCAATGTCCCAAATTAATCTGCAATTCCCCCTCCCATTTACCCCGGATGCTCTGATAATCCTTGTCTGGTTATAACTTTTGCAAACTAGCATGAATGCTAGACACCGAGAGGGGCACCCTCCCAAGCAAACAGCTCCTGCAGCCTGGCCCCCAAATGCAAGCGCAATTGTGCTCTGTCGAGGGATCCCACATAGTGCTCCACTTGATGACATACAAACTGCACGCCCCAGGTCTTCCCCACCTTAGCTAGCAAATCTGCATGGGTCAACAGCTCCCCATCATCTCCCAAAATATGTTCTAAACAAGAAACACCTTTCGCTCCCCAGGACAGGTACTCTCTGGATTCCCATCCCGGAGGGAAGGCTGGGTTACCCCTCAAGGGCAAGAGATCCATAACCGTCGGATCCCCACCCAGGGCTTGCACAAGCCAACGCCAGGCCGCTTGCAATGCGCTAAATAATACACTGGATCAGATAGAAGGGGCAGTGCCCTCCGAGGACTATGTAGTAGCGCAAACACGTCATAAGGAGCAAAAAACTCACGTTCCATCAAAAGACGGGTGTAACTGCTGGTCATATTCACCCACTCTCCCAAATGACGAAGCAAACACGCATAATTATAGACCCTCACATCCGGTAATCCTAATCCCTCCCCCTCTGCCAATTCCCCATCAACTGAGACACCTGCAATTTCGGTTTCTTGGCCGCCCAACAGAAGCGAGTAATTCCTTTATAAAGAATGCGTAAATCTTTCTTCCGCAAGCATAACGGCAGAGTCTGCAATACATACAGCCATTTGGGAAAGATGAACATCCTAACCAGACAAATGCGCCCCATCAGGGAAAGGGGCAATGCCCTCCAGGTATCCAGCATAAGCTCCGTCTGTTGCTGAAGCTTATCCACATTAAGACGATACAAACGGTGAACCATAATGGTCATCAAAGTCCCCAAGTACACAAACTGTTCCGGCGCCCATGTCAGCGGAAACCCATTCCCCCATTGAGCCTGAACCGCCGCAGATGATGCTAACACCTCCGATTTATCCAAATTTAAGCGGAACCCGGCATAATCACCATATTCGTTTATCAAGTCCAATAAGGCCGTTAAGGAGGGCAAAGGATCCGTAAGGTGTACTAAAATATCATCCGCAAAGGCCGATAACTTAAAAGATGTAGTTCCGATGTCAATCCCCTGTATAGATGGCATCGCATATATATCTCGAATTAGGGGGGTCCAATATTAGCACAAACAACAATGGTGATAAGGGGCAACCCTGTCTCGTCCCCCTAGAAATCGGGAACCGGTTCGTTTCAAAATCTTTCAACACTATTCTCGCCTGTGAAAGAGCATACAATGCTCACACCGCCGACACAAAAAAAACATCAAAACCCTAAGCCACCAAAGTATCATAGAGAAAGTCCTACTGCACCCTTTCAAACGCCTTCTCAGCATCAAAGCTAACCAGCACAGATGGGAGATTGCACGCCACCTGCTGTTCCAAAGACAACAACAATTTTCGCACATTTTTAGCTATGGTCCGTCCTTTCACAAATCCCACCTGAGTTTCGTGGATAAGGGAGGGAAGCACAGCATCCATCCGCTTCGCCATGATTTTCACTAACAGTTTAACCTCCATATTCAATAAGGAAATAGGACGGTAGGATCCCGCTGTTTCAGGGTCTTTATGCGGTTTAGGTAACATCAATATGTGCACCATGTTCATACCCTCTGGTAAAGCCTCTGCTCCAACCATAATATTAAACATCCGAGCGAGCGGCTGGACAATCTCCTCACCCAAAAGCTTATAAAATTTGATGTGCATGCCATCCTCGCCTGGTGCCTTCAGAAGAGGACTGTTCCTTATTGCCCAATACATTTCCTCCTGCGTTATAGGGGCATTCAAACACTCCCCGTCTGTCTCAGTGATACGGGGCAACATTATCCCATCCAAATAGGGGCCTGCTGTTACACCCTCCTCTGACGGTGGGGCATAAAGTGTCTTAAAATAGCAAAAAAATACATCTCCGATCTCCGGGTCTGTTGTAATTCTCTCCCCCTGCTCGTTCCTCAGGGCCTAAACCCTTCAAGGGTCCGTCCTGGTGGATACCAGTCGGGCCAGTAGCTTTTCCCCCTGGTTCCCATATCTATAAAGCTGGTACTTATAGTGTGCAAGGGATTTGCGCGCTCGCTGATGTAGTAGGGAATTGAGGGCCACTTGATATTCCATCAACTCTTGTTTATACATAGGGTCACCCGTTTGGCCACACCTCCGCTGGGCCCTAGCTACATCCCTCTCTAAATGCAGAAGTTCCCTGTCTCGAGCTTTTTTAACGTGACTACTATAGCTAAGGGTATCCCCCCTCAACATTGCCTTCGCCGCTTCCCAGAATAAGACAGGGGTCCCCTTCTGCATGAGCATTATGCCATTTGTATTCATTCCATGTACCCAGCAACTCTTCCCTATAGTTCGGATCCCTATACAAGGCAAGTGGAAAGACCAAACGCCACTTCCCCGGGAGCCCCCCTCCATCCTGCCACAACACTTGAACCCAGGCATGATCAGAGATTGTGTAGGGGCCTATCTCCGCCCGCTCCAGCTTCCGAAACATTACATTACATTAGTGATTTCTATTCCGCTTTTACCTTGTGGTTCAAAGCGGATTACATTGGAAGAGAGCTGGACATTTCCAGGAGGTTGCATTACATTAGAAAATTGCTAGTACAGGTTACATATTGAGGTTTCAAGTTACATTACATTGGAAATACAGGTTTCATTACATTGGTAGATAGCTGGTTACAGGTTACATATTGAAGTTTTCAGGATATATTACCCTGGAAGATATTAGGTTTCAGGTTGATTAATTGGGTTTCAAGTTACTTTTTGGGACGTTGAAGAGATGATACCAGAGGAGTGGGCAATACATGGGGAAATTACAGAGGGGATAGGAAGAGGGGGAGATTAATTTGATTGAATATTCTTTTTGAATAGTAGTGTTTTGATTTCTTTTCAGAATGCTTTGAGGTCAGATGTTGTGGTTAACAGTTTGGAGATAGAGGGTTCAAGTTTTGCTGCTTGCGTTATTAGGAGGTTATCATATAGTTTTTTGCGATGAGTTCCTTTGAGTGGTGGGTAGGAGAATGGGGTCTGAGTTCTCCTTGTTCTGGGTTTAGGCGATTGTTTAGGTAGGTAGGTGCTGTACTCTACAACAAATACTCTAAATCTCACTGCATCCTAGATACATGCTCTCCGGAGATTATGAAAGCGGCACCACCAGAATTCAAAATATCACTATTACACTACCTAACCCACAACCTAAAAAATGGGACTTTCCTCCTCACTAACAACGGCCACATAATAATAACTCCCATCCCAAAAAATAAAAAAGAATCCTCAGCGCTAATAACAAACTACAGACCAATAGCATTTATCCCATTCATTGTAAAAATCATGGAAGGACTAGTACACACCCAACTAATGGACTACCTTAATCAATTCTCTCTCCTGCATGAAACTCAATCCGACTTTAGAACCCTATTCAGTACGGAGACAGTAATCGCTGCCATCCTAGACTATCTGCGCCTATTATTTAGTAAGGGCCTCAACACCCTGATCATGCAATTCGACATGAGCTCTGCATTCGACTTGGTAGACCATGAGAAAATGATGCAATGCTTAGACGCCATTGGTATCAGAGCTGAGGTACTAAACTGGTTTTGTGGCTTCCTCACATCCCGTTCTTACCAGGTACGCTTTAACAATGAACACTCCAACACCTGGAGCAACTCATCCGGAGTGCCACAAGGGTCACCGCTTTCCCCACTGCTTTTCAATATCTACATGTCCTCTTTAGGTGTGAAACAAACCCAACTAGGAATAAAACTATTCAGCTACGCAGATGACTTTACGATCATCATCCCATTCACCAACTCCATCTCGGAAACCATTCCCAAGGCATCCGATGCCATAAATGAGATGGAACAATGGATGACAGATTTCAAGCTCAAGCTCAAGCCAGAAAAAACAAAATTCTTTGTTGCCTCCCCTCACCCGCTTGACAAAAAACCCCCACTATACATCAATAAACTCAACTACCCTATTCAGCCCACCATGAAAATACTAGGTATTATTCTAGACCAATGCCTAACAATGAAGGAACAAGTGGATTCCCTATTCAGAAAAGGTTTCCTTACTCTCTGGAAACTCAGAACCATTAAATCATACTTCGACATGTCAACATTCAGAATCCTAGTGCAATCCCTCATACTAAGTCAGCTTGACTACTGCAACATCGCCTTTTCGCATTTTCTAATAACAAACTCAAGAGAAACACACACCCAAAACTCATTTCCCCTCCAGTTAGAGGCTGCAAAATGAAAAAACACCACGAACACCTTCTCTCTCACCAAGCAGTCCTATGGGGCAAAGACCTAGACCAACTGCTTTCGCCCACTACATACGGGGAATTCAGGAAATGCCTAAAAACATACCTGTTCCAGAAATACCTAAACAATTGACCCGCTCTCCCTCTCCCTCCCCCCTCCCTATTCCACCTGAACCCAAGTTAACCCCCAGTTTTTCCCTTCTAGTTGCTTGTTCATCCATAGAGAGGGTGGATAGGGACAGATTCTTCAGGCTGAAGGGGACAACAGGTACGAGGGGGCATTCGGAGAAACTGAAGGGAGTTAGGTTCAAAACAAATGCAAGGAAGTTTTTTTTCACACAAAGGGTCGTGGACACTTGGAATGCGCTACCGGAGGAAGTGATCAGGCAGAGTACGGTACAGGGATTGGACGGATTTCTGAGGGATAAAGGGATCATGGGATACTGAGAGAGGTGCTGGGATGTACCACAAGTATAGAAAGCTAACCAGGTAATAAGTATAGAAACCCAATCAAGTCGTGCATGTGCAAGAACAGAGGGTTAGGACTTCGATGGGAAGATAGGACTTCAATGAGAAACCAAGGTGGCAAGGGAGCCCCTTCTGGTGATTCAGACAGGTCGTGACCTGTTTGGGCCGCCGCAGGAGCGGACTGCTGGGCAGGATGGACCTATGGTCTGACC
Organism: Geotrypetes seraphini; assembly: GCF_902459505.1. Lineage (NCBI taxonomy): Eukaryota > Metazoa > Chordata > Amphibia > Gymnophiona > Dermophiidae > Geotrypetes > Geotrypetes seraphini. The sequence continues at coordinate 32,798,819 of NC_047097.1, forward strand.
CGGCGGAGGCACTGCTTATGTTCTTATGTTCTTTTGTTCTTCCTCCTTCACCTCGCTGCTCCTCTCCTCTCCTTGATGTTTGGCACTTGTTGACACTTGTTGAGGCAAAAATGACCCCAAGTTAAGGGCAGATTGATGATTGGGACAGCAGGGCAGTGCCTGAGAGCTCACAAAGGGCCCACTCTAGTCTAGCCTCCATCTAGTTTAATCACTATTGCCTGGGGCCCCAGATCACTGTCAATCCACCCATCATAGGAGGAACAAGCAAAACAGATGACTCTAGGACAGGGGTGTCAAAGTCCCTCCTCGAGGGCCGCAATCCAGTCGGGTTTTCAGGATTTCCCCAATGAATATGCATGACATCTATTAGCATACAATGAAAGCAGTGCATGCAAATAGATCTTATGCATATTCATTGAGGAAATCCTGAAAACCCGACTGGATTGCGGCCCTCGAGGAGGGACTTTGACACCCCTGCTCTAGGGGATCAATTTCCCTTAACTGTGCTCCTCCTGAACTGACTGGCACCATCTCCAGGCTCCTTTTTCTCTTTGGGGCTGAAGGGGAATTTGAGTGCTAGAGTTAAGCTTTGCAAATTCTGAACAGTGCCCACAAGAATCCAAAAAGTCAAACCCATACAGAAATCCATAGGTTCCCAAACCATGAGAGCCAAACCATCAGTGAGGGTATAAACCTTTTCCTTTCTTCTTCCCCATAGCCACAGACAAGAAGTATGTATAAGCCAATTAAAAAGATCCAAAAAGGAAAATACATGCAGAGATTTTCCTCCACAGCATCTGAGGGTGACGGCCATCTTGACTCTTCACCCCCATCCCACATCCTTTTTTTATTGAAAACATACAAAGTAGAAAGCATAAAGAAAAAAAACAGTACAAACCAAACTGTTGTGACATAACTCTTTGTTACAATGCCAACTTAGTGCATAAAGAAGAACAGTACCAGAAGCTCACCCAACCCCACACCCCATCCCACCCTCCCCCCCAAGGTCCTGGATACAAAGTAAATAATGTACACAAAAAAATTGTTTTATCAAAACATAAGAGAACTGAAAGCCAATAAATATAGAATATTCAACCATCCCTCTGGGCAATCCAATCAATATATGGCTTCCACTGATGCTCAAACACACCTAGACTATGATGTTTCATTGCAGTCAATTTGGACATACGAAAAACATAATTCAATTTATTGACCACTTGTGCTTTCAATGGAATTGTATCCTGACACCATGCAGCCGTGAGTACCAAGCGTGCCGCCGTGGCCATTGTCGCAATAATACGGGAGAATTTAGATGGAACTCCTGGCGGGGTCAAATTCTAAAGGGCACATCCCAAATCTTTAACCATGATCACCCCACATATATTTGATAAGACAGAGAACACCATATCCCAAAAGGGACCCACCTTTGGACAAGACCACCAAATACACCCCGCATCCTTTTTAAGGTGCATTTGAAGTGAATATACGGTAAAAACATTTCTCTTTGCCATAGTGGTGTTAAGAGTAGCACGTATAGATAGAGAAAAGATATGCCATGAGATGGGATTTTATTTCACTAATACATTTATTTATTTGAAGAGGTGAGAATTGTTAAAGAGATGAGGTATTTGTAGGTCATGTCAAACGAGGGGGGGGGGCTCATTTATCATTGCATTGCTACTCAAGCTGGAATGAGTACTAAATTGTCCTGCACTTTGCCAGCCTCAGTAATTTATCATCTGATACTAAATTAATGAGATATTGGATAATCACAGCATAGAGAGAAAATTAGCATGGCACAGTGCAGAGGCTACACCTCAATGAATGGGCAGCAAGATGGCTTCCGTTATTTATACCACTGCTGATAACAGCAAAAGGCTTTCTTCTTCCAAACCGTTTGTCATTTCTGTTTGCTGTTGGACCTGTTTTGCTTTTAAACAGTATAGCACCAGTGAATCTCTCCTGATAACTCAGAGAAATGCCCTGGAAATCATTTACCCCAGAGTTGTGACCTTAATGGCTACATTTGCAATGTGTAACTAATTCTGTATAAGTGTATCATGCTTCGTACAATTACAAAGAGGCTGGAAATCTGCTCCATCTGATTGACATAGTTCCTATTTTGTCCTGTGCTCTGCTAGTACATTTTTAGGGCAGCGTGAATTTGCCCAATTATCAGTACTTTAAATTTCCTTGAATGTCTGCCCTCCTAATGCTCTCATTAGCATCTCTGTAAATTGTTCTTAATTACCGTAGTAGTCATTTTCTGCCAGTTCGCTTGGAACCTTTTTGAACTTGCTCCTGTTGTGGAAGATGGAGACGGCTGCTGCTCTCCCCAGCCCGGTTCATGAGAGACTAGCCATTGCTATGAATGGAGGTTGACCATAGGAGCCAACCTTTCAAACAATTGGTGATAAACTCTGCCCATATTACCACTTTCTAGTCCTTACTGCTAAGCAACCCAGCCACTAGTACACCTCACACCAAATCCTAAGTACTAAGACCAGCTGCTTCATGAAGCAGTCATTATGGCATCTAGGAACATCTCTGTAGCTCAGTGGTCTCCAACTCAAACCCTTTGCAGGGCCACATTTTGGATTTGTAGGTACTTGGAGGGCCTCAGAAAAAAATAATTAATGTCTTATTAAAGTAATGGCAATTTTGCATGAGGTAAAACTCCCTATATTTATAAGGAAAGATTTATAAACTATAAGGAGTTTTACCTCATGCAAAATTGTCATTTCTTTAATAACACATTAACTATTTTTTCAGCGGCCCTTCAAGTACCCTATTTTTTCTGCAGCCTTCACAGTTAAAGTTTAACATCTTTCCTTTCTTATAACTGACACATTTCAATCACTATATTAAAAATAAAATCATTTTCCTTACCTTTGTTGGTGACTTTATTTTTCTGTGCTTTTAACTTTCCAGGGCCTTCTTCTTCTTTGACTGTTTTTCTTTCCATCTTCACTTTCTGCCTTGCATCCATCTTTGATCCAAACAGACTAGGGATTTTGAATTACAGTCCACTCGAGAGGGCAAAACTTTCAAAATAGAATAAAACACAGAAGACACCCCCCCCTTTCTCATCAATATTGGGCAAGTTTCTCAAATAATATCATCATGTAACATTTAAAGGCTTTTAAATATTTAAATGTACTCATAAGCTCTTCAGTAAGGCGCTTCAACAGCGGTACAACGTCGCTGGAAAGGTGCGTGAATTTTAATCATAACACATTGCATGGAGCAAGTAATCTTGCTTCTACTGGAGTGGCAAATGTTATGGCTCTACAAAAGCTGTTTAACAGTAGACTGTGAAGAATTGCAAAGGAACTTGAACAAACTAGGGGAATGGGCGACGAGATGACAGATGAAGTTCAACGTTGAGAAATGTAAAGTATTACATGTGGGAAGCAGAAACCCGAGGTATAACTATACGATGGGAGGATGCTATTGAATGAGAATGCCCAAGAAAGGGACTTGAGGGTAATGGTGGACATGACAATGAAGCTGACGGCACAGTGCGCAGCGGCCGCTAAGAGAGCGAATAGAATGCTAGGTATAATCAAGAAGGGTATTACAACCAGGACGAAAGAAGTTATCCTGCCGTTGTTTCGGGCGATGGTGCGTCCGCATCTGGAGTACTACGTCCAATATTGGTCGCCATACCTTAAGAAGGATATGGCGATACTCGAGAGGGTTCAGAGAGCGACACGTTTGATAAAAAGGTACGGAAAACCTTTCATACACTGAGAGACTGGAGAAGCTGGAGCTCTTTTCCCTGGAGAAGAGGAGAATTAAAAAGGATATAATAGAGACTTACAAGATCATGAAGGGCATAGAGAGAGTAGAGAGGGACAGATTCTTCAAACTTTCGAATAATAAAAGAACAAGAGGGCATTCAGAAAAGTTGAAAGGGGACAGATTCAAAACGAATGCTAGGAAGTTCTTTACCCAACGTGTGGTGGACACCTGTAGTCCGCTTCCAGAGGGCATAATAGGGCAGAGTACGGTACTAGGGTTCAAGAAAGGATTGGACAATTTCCTGCTGGAAAAGGGGATAGAAGGGTATAGATAGCGGATTACTGCACAGGTCCTGGACCTGTTGGGCTGCCGCGTGAGCGGACTGCTGGGCACGATGGACCTCAGGTCTGACCCAGTGGAGGATTGCTTATGTTCTGAAAAGGTCAGTTCATGGCTCCATCTTTGGCATTAACTTAACATTTAATTTTTCCATTTTTCTGCTTTCTTCTCAAAATCTACTTTTCCATGTCTTCCCTTCCCTTCCCTTCCTATCTCTCTCTCCTTCCTCCCTATTTCCATGGTCTGACATCTCTCTCCTTCCTTTTTCTCCCTCCCTCCTTCCATCCTTTCCCCTGGTCTGACATCTGTCTCCTGGCATCTCTCCTTACCCCTCCATGGTCAGGTATCTCCTTTCCCTCCCTCCCATGGACTTGGCATCTCTCGTTCCTCTCCTCTCCCTTGTCTTCCTTCTCCCTCCTTCCCTCTCTCCCCAATTGGGTGCAGCAACAACAGCATTCATCTACCCCCTCCCCTTCCCTGTGCAGCAGCAGCAGCAGCAGCAGCATTTCTCTTCCTGTTTAGTTTCTGGCTAGCTCCCTTGCTGCTCGATTTTCCATCAAAGCTGCGGGCGGCGGCTCCTCACATGATCTGCGCCTGTGTCGGAAGACTTCTCTCTGATGTTAGAGAGGCTTCTGATGCAGGTGTGGATCGCGTGAGGAGCTGCCGCTGGCCACGGCTTTGAAGGAAAAATGAGTGCAGGAAGGGAACCGGCCAGAAAATAAACATGCCATCATTGCGACCATGGGCCACAAAACAGTACCCTGGGGGGGGGGGGCACATGTGGCCACGGGCCATGAGTTTGAGACCACTGCTGTAGCTTATCCTGACTGAGGTCATTGAAATCTCTCATTTTTATTGTGTTTCCAGATTTATAAGCCTTACTAATTTTTGTTAGGATTTTACTATCCATCTCTTCAAACTGCCCTGGTGCATAATAGTATAACTAAAACTAATACCTCTCTGTGCACACTTTATAACATACTATAGACCAGTGTTCAGTGTTCTACACACTAGCCCACTAGCCAACTTAAATGTGATACAGTTCTTAAGCTAAGAGGAGGGGTCTCAGATCCCCGTGTGCTGCTAGCCACACTAGAAAGGGAAACTACCTCACTGGCCTCCCTCCCCCTCCTGCCTGGTGATATATAACAATGAATGTTCGGATGAAAAGATAGAAGAACTTAGCTCAGGCAGGGTTTCATTCAAATTTCTGATATTTGTAGACAAATTATGTTCTTTGTTTGTATTTACAACCTGTGCTGCAGTCAATAGAAATAATTTGGACTTATCTCTATCATTCCCTTATTTAAATGCACATACCAAAATGTGGTTTGTTTTATATGTACTAGTTAATTGCTTCATCGCATGCCCCCTAGTCCTAGTGTTTTAGGAAAGTGTGAACAAGCGATTCACATCTACCCTTTCCACTCTACTCATTATTTTATATACCTCTATCACCTTTATACATCTCTATCATATCACCCCTGAGCCGTCTCTTCTCCAAGCTGAAGAAGCTCTAGTCGCTTTAGCCCAGGGATCTCAAAGTCCCTCCTTGAGGGCCGAATCCAGTCAGGTTTTCAGGATTTCCCCAATGAATATGCATGAGATCTATGTGCATGCACTGCTTTCAATGCATATTCATTGGGGAAATCCTGAAAACCCGATTGGATTCTGGGCCTCAAGAAGGGACTTGGATCCCTGCTTTAGACTATCCTCACAGGGAAGTCGTCCCATCCCTTTTATCATTTTTGTTGCCCTTCTTTATACTTTTCTATGAGATACGGCAACCAGAATTGCACACAGTATTCCAGGTGCAGCTGTACCATTGAGTGATACAGGGGCATTACAACAGAGAAACCCGCGCAGAACTTATACACTAAATGGTGAGACCCTGGTTAAGACCACGGCAGAACAGGATCTAGGGGTGATCATTAGTGATGACATGAAGGCTGCCAATCAGGTGGAGAAAGCTTCCTCCAAGGCAAGACAAATGATGGGTTGTATCCGTAGAGGTTTTGTCAGCAGGAGTCCTGAAGTCATCATGCCATTATACAGATCCATGGTGAGGCCTCACTTGGAGTACTGTGTTCAATTCTGGAGACCACACTACCATAAGGACATGCTGAGGGTCGAGTCGGTTCAGCGAATGGCCACCAGGATGGTCTTGGGGCTCAAGGATCTAACATATGAAGAAAGACTAAAAAAATTGTGGCTTTAATCACTTGAGGAATGAAGAGAGAGGGGAGACATGATTGAAACGTTTAAGTACATCACGGGTCGCATCGAGTCAGAAGATGATATCTTCTGTCTCGTGGGACCCTCGACCACCAGAGGGCATCCACTGCAAATCAGGGGAGGGAAGTTTCATAGCGACTCCAGAAAGTACTTCTTCACCGAAAGAGTGGTAGATCAGTGGAACAGACTCCCACTGCAGGTGATTGAGGCCAGCAACGTGACGGATTTTAAGAGAAAATGGGATGCTCTCGTGGGATCTTTGAGGGAGTAAATTCAGAGGGGCAGACTCGATGGGCTATGGCCCTTTCCTGCCACCATTTTCTATGTTTCTCTATTTCTATTTAAACCACAATATATAGCCACAAATATCCAAGTGATGCCATGTAACAGATCATGTACTATTACAGGGGTTCTCAACCCAGTTCTCAGGAAATCAAGTTTTCATCTAGTCAGACAAGTTTTCAGGATAGCCACAATAAATATGTATAGGATAGAACATGCAAATGTTTTTCATGAATATTCATTGTGGATAACCTGAAAGCTTGACTTATTGGATATGTCCTGAGGATTAGATTGATAACCTCTGTACTATCAAAATAGAAATAGAAATGTGACTGTCTCTGGGAAAAATGACTAAAGTCACCAGAACCAAAACAACTTTAAGTCATGTTTTCCCAGAATCACAAATAATATAAAAATCAAACCAACATAAATCAGTATATCCATAATTATACCAAGAGCTCCACAGCCAGCTATATCTCAAAATACAAAATATCAAACACATCACAAACTATATAAGAAAAGTGCCCCCCTCCCCAGTTACATTGATTTTTTTTATGTGTCTGACCCTTCGATCTGATGGTCAAACCATTATAAAAAGCCTAGTATTCTGATGCAAACATTTAATGTGTAGCTGTGGAGTGTAACGACAGCAACCGATAGTTGAAAGTGCATATCTTTTATCTTCTATAAACAGCAGACAGAGGTTGTTGCATGCTTATCTTCATGAAACCATGGCACATAAGTTGCTTAATCATCCCAATGTGTATTGCCGTAATCAACCTCTTCAGAGGAGCGTAAGTGCTTCAACGCAGTGCTTGGGCCATTTCCTAAGAAATAAACAACCCAACAACAAATGTGTAAATACATTAAAAATTCTCTTGATCAAACTGCAAACATGCAAAGTTGCACATGCAAGGTATAGAAAAGCACCAGTTGTACTCATAACAATTGAATAATTAGCTGCTAAGCGACATTACAACCAATTATGGACTAGTGTTAGTTATGACCAATTAGCAGTTACATGTGTAGCTGCCCTTAGCGTGCTACAACTTTTATGTGTACAATCCATAGTGAGCAACTGCAGAGATATGGACCTGGGAGGGGCATGCCTAGCACTTATGCACCTGGGTTATACATATTTAACCGACACCGGTTAGATACAACCATTTACAGCAGCCGTTGAGCTAGTGTAACTTCCATCAGCTAAAGTTAGGTGTGTAACTTAGGATTTTACACTAATATTCTTTAATGGGCAATTCATTTATATAGATTTATAACCACCTTTTCATGAAGACAGACATCCAAAGCACTTTACAATACACCAAATAGTAATTAATCAGGTATTCTTGAGTGGTAACTGGGGCACTGGAGAAATTAAGGGCCGGATTCTTCAACCAGTGCTGGTATCATCTAGTGCCTCCAAAACCAATGCTGGTCATGTGTCAATCATGTACCGATGCTGGTTGCAGAATCGTGTATAGTAGAAGCTGGAAATGTTATAATACCTCTGTATGTCCCCAAAAGACCTGGCAATAGAGGGAGCAGCAAAAGTATAGCTGGGGAAATGAAGGCTCAAGAAGGCGGCCATGAATGGAAATCCCCAGGAGTGGAAGCAAGGAGAATAGAGTGAGTCTCTGGGGAATGTGAATGGGGGTCCGTGCTATAGCCCTGCAAATGTATGTTGGCATTAGACACAATATATCATGTCTTTATAAATAATTTGAGGAGAGGGAATTAAGAAGGCGATGGGAGCGGACACCTGAGAAGGAGGCTCCGTCATTTTGGGTCTGCCGGCATTACAACAGCACTCCTCTTAACTAGTAATGGGTAAGAGGAAAGGAGCCCTTTGCGGCAACCCTCCGGCGGCAATAGTGGCACTACAATGGCTGGTGCAGACAACAATTGAAGGAGCCTTTGCCTGACTGAGTGAATCAGCAGCTTCTACTTCGGGGGTAAGCCTGAATTCATTGGGCGAGCTCAGCTAACAGACTCAGGCGTTGCTAAGCCCGGAGCAAAGGCAACCACCACCGCAACCCAGAAGTGGTGGGAGAATCTGAGGAATCGATGTCCCTGGAGGAGATTTCGAGCCTCAGCAAAGGAGGGTCAGTAGCTCCAATATCATCAGGAGCTGGAGAGACTGGAGAACAGCAACAGCTATCCCACACTGAAGCAGAGGTGAGAGGAGCTTCTGGCGGGATTAAGATCACCTTTGGGGTGCTAGAGAAGCCGGAAAAAATAGACATGGAAGCTTTATGGCAGACCATTTCAGTTATGGACGCAAACCTCAAATTGTCTTTTTCCATTTTAAGCACTGACTATGGAACTATCCACTCCAAAGTGGAGCAACAGGATTTGGCCCTTAAAGATATAAGTGAAAAGATAGAAAAACAGGAGACAAAAAATTTGTGAAATGAAGGCTTCGGATTTGGAATTAGTCAGGAAAGAACATTTATTGCCAGGAAAATGGAAAGCTTCGAAAACCAATTAAGGAAATATAATTTGAGACTCCTTAATTTTCCTAATTGTCCCTTAATTTCACCAATGGAGATGGCATGAAAGTATTTTAAAAAAAATTCTGCTTATTCCAACAGAAAGTTTTCCATCTATGGTTAGAGCAAATTATTTTCAAATAAAGAAACCTGTGGAAGTGTCTACTCCAAATGAGATTCAAGGGGCAAATGAAGTGGATACTAATTTAACAACTTTTCTGGAAAACTCTTTAGAGGTTATAACGGAAAGCAAAATCTTGTTAATGACTCTTGTTTTGGAAAGTGATAGAGAATATGTCTTACGATTGTATTTTCGTCATATAAATGATCAGTTTTTAGGTTCTAATGTTCGATTATTTCCAGACATGTCTTTAAGATCTCAGAGGCGGAGAAAGGAATTTTTGGCATTGAGGCCAAGAATCCTAGCCCTGGGAGCAAATTTTTTGTTGAAATTTCCTGTAAAATGTTTTGTTACCTACCAGAATCAAAAGAGCAAGTAGTGCCCTTAGCTGAAAATGTATAACTATCATAACCGGCTGTAGGATCTGCAGATAAGTGCCGCTTCCAAGTTTGAATAAAATTTTTTCTTTTTCCATTAATATTTTTTTTCCTAAATCTCTCTCAATATGGTGGACTAAATATGCTGATTAAAAAAAAAAAAAAAGGAATGACCTAAATCACTGGGTTAAGTGGAATTAGGGTTATAATTTTTCTGTTAATAAGTTTTATAAATCTGTATGCAAGTATTTGATTTGCTTGTTTGAAATTTGAAAAACTGAATAACTATAAAGTTAAAAAAATAAAAATAATAATTTGAATCTGCCTAGAGCAAAGATCTTCACAATTTTTCAAGTAGGGGGTGATGTGAGAGCCAAGACCATTACCAGACAGATTGGTAGACACCCTGTCAACCTCCGCCATCCTGACTCCAACCCCATCCCCTTCAAGCTGGCTCTCCCCCTTGCTCCAGTTTTTAGTCTCTTGAGCAGCTCTTTCAGCAGCATATGGCTCGCAGTAAGTCTGAACTGCATGGTGCTCTCTCGGTCCTGTGAAAATGGAAGCAGAATGGCCATGATGGTGGTATGCCAAGGACAAGTTGGGAAGATTTTACTGTATATCCTGCTGACATTTATCATATTTCTGTTATTTGCAATGCTTTTAAACGGTTTAATTTATTGATGCTATTACTAGAATTCAATTTGTCATCTCCTAGTTTAGTTATTTTTCAGATTTGTATTATACAAGGGTTGATTCATAAGTCATGGCAACAACCGGTACTTTTTTCTCTCAAAAATGTGCCAACACTGGAAATCTAATATATATGTTTGAAATTGTGTGATATGTACTTTCAAACGTATATATTAGATTTCTACTGTTGGCACATTTTTGAGAGAAAAAAGTACCAGTACTTCTTTCTTTTTACACCCTGTGACATGTACTTTTTAATGTTGCCACCAGTTAAGAGATGAGTGGAGGCGTCTCTGGTAGGAGAGAAGCAAAAACATGAGATTTGAAATCATCGTTTATAATAGCATACAGTGTACAACATAACAAAGTACAAGCACAAAGGACTGGATTCTACAAATGGTGCCAGCATCAGTGGCCACCTAAAAAATGGCCACTAATTGCGTGTCAGTCATGCAACAGCGCTATTTGTAGAATCGTGGCTATTTCAAACATAGGCACCGGAAATGTAGGCCAGGGTTTTCGAGGCCTACATTTCCAGTGCCTATGTTTGAAGTGAATTGTATCTCCAGAGGACACCTAAGGCCGTTTTCAGTATTAGCCACGCCTACTTTGACTTGAGGCATTCTATGGTGCTCCCATAAATGTGATCTAGGCGCCTACATTTTAAAATTGTTTTTAAATTACTTTGCCACTTAAGTTAGGCGTCAATAGGCCACCTACTGACGCCTAACTTAAGGCACCGTTTATAGAATAAGGGCCAAACTGTTTAACTGTTAACATCCTTCCTATTCTTCTGATCTCAGTCCATGTGACCTCAGTCTGCTTCCTAAAGTGAAGAAGCCATTGCTAACAGGACATTTTAACTGCATTTTGGTGAGAAATTAGCAAATCAAATCCAGCTGATGGAATTCACCACCTTCCCCATCAATGCCAACAAACTATGGACAACTTAGGAGACTACTTTGAAGGAGAATGTGGCATAGCGGTTAGAGCTACAGCCTCAGCACCCTAAGGTTGTGGGTTCAAACCCCTTGCTGCTCCTTGTGACCCTGGACAAGTAACCTAATCCTCCACTGCTCCTGGTACCTTAGTTAGACTGTGAGCCCATTGAGACAGTTAGGGCAGTGGTTCCCAACCCTGTCCTGGAGGACCACCAGGCCAATCGGGTTTTCAGGCTAGCCCTAATGAATAAGCATGAGAGAGATTTGCATATAGTGGGAGCGCCAGGCATGCAAATCTGCTCCATGCATATTCATTATGGCTAGCCTGAAAACCCAATTGTCCTGGTGATCCTCCAGGACAGGGTTGGGAACCACTGAGTTAGGGAAAATGCTTGAAGCACCTGTAAGTAAACCCCTTTGAGTGTGGTTGTATAACTACAAAAAGGTGGTTTACAAGTCCCATTCCCTTTCCCTTGAGCAGTTTGTACTTGTACTTTGCTGTACACTGTATGCCATAATAAAACAAAGAAAGCAAATAGAATGTTGGGTATGATAAAGAAAGGAATCACGAGTAGATCGGAGAAAGTTATAATGCCGCTTTATAGAGCAATGGTCAGACCCCACTTGGAATACTGTGTCCAACATTGGTCTCCCAACCTAAAGAAGGATATAAAACTGCTGGAGAGGGTGCAGAGACGAGCAACGAAACTAGTAAAAGGTATGGAGAAACTGGAATACGAGAATCGACGTAAGAGACTGGGATTGTTCTCCCTTGAGAAAAGGAGACCGCGAGGGGATATGATCGAGCCCTTCAAAATACTGAAAGGAATTGACAAAATAGAGCAGAAACAATTATTTACAATGTCCAATTTGACACAGACAAGAGGACACAGAATGAAGCTAAGGGGGGGGGGGACAAGTTCAGGACAAATATCAGGAAATTCTGCTTCACGCAGAGAGTGGTTTACACCTGGAATGCTCTCCCAGAGGAGGTTATTGAGGAATCGACCGTCCTAGGATTCAAAAGCAAACTAGATGCACATCTCCTTACGAGAGGCATAGAGGGATATGGGTGACTAAAATTACGCCAGGTGTACACCTGGCAGGGCCTCCACGTGTGCGGATCACAAGACTTGATGGACCAAAGGTCTGATCCAGAGATGGCAGTTCTTATGTTCTTATTTCAAATGTCATGTTTTTTGCTTCTCCCCTACCAGAGACGCCTGCACTCATTTCTTATCTGGTGGCAACATTAAGTAGTACATGTCAAATGTATTTATTAGATTTCCAGTGTTGGTGTATTTTCAAAGAGAAAAAAACACTTGCCTTGACTTATGATTCAACTCTTGTATGTCCATTAATATGGTCTGATTTTAAGTACTTGTTTTAGATTAGAAGTTTTAATTTGTTTTCATATTATTAAGAATGTATTTTTGTGCACTTAGACTTGTCAGATAATGCGGTATATAAATTTGTAAATAAATAAATAAACTCATCTATTGAATTTATGTTTATACTTTTGGTCATTTTACTATTGTTATATTGTTAACAAAATTGTAAGTGTACCTGCTGCACACTGCTTTAGGTGAATCTCTTCATAAAGATGGTTAAATACATCCCAATAAAAAAATTTGTACACAGCAATCAGGGGGCCATATGTAGGACTGATGAGAGCCACATAAAGAAGAAGAACATTGGCACTTTGAGGGAGTAAACAGACAGATAGACAAGCGTGATCCGGTCGACATTGTATATCTGGATTTTCAGAAAGCGTTCGACAAGGTTCCCCATGAACGACTGCTTCAGAAAATTGCGAGCCATGGAATCGAGGGTGAAATACTCACGTGGATTAAAAACTGGCTGGAGTATAGGAAACAGAGAGTGGAGGTAAATGGACAATACTCGGTCTGGAAGAGCGTCACCAGTGGGGTGCCGCAGGGCTCGGTGCTTGGACCCATGCTCTTTAACATCTTTATAAACGATCTGGACATAGGTACGACGAGTGAAGTGATTAAATTTGCGGACAATACGAAGTTAATCAGAGTAGTGAAGACACAGGGGGATTGCGAAGAAAAGCAACGTGACATAATCAGGCTCGAGGAATGGGCATCGACAAGGCAAATGAGGTTTAATGCATGTTGGTACAAAAATCTCATGCATGAATACAGGATGTCCGGGGCAGTACTTGGAGAGACCTCCCAGGAAAGGGACTTGGGAATTCTGATCGACAAGTCGATGAAGCTATCCATGCAATGTGCGGTGGCAGCAAAAAGGGCAAACAGAATGCTAGGAATGATAAAGAAAAGGGTCACGAACAGATCAGAGAAGGTTATCATGCCGCTATACCGGGCCATGGTGTGCCCTCACCTGGAGTACTGCGTCCAGCACTGGTTGCCGTACATGAAGAAGGACACGGTACTACTCGAAAGGGTCCAGAGAAGAGCAACCAAGATGGTTAAGGTGTTGGAGGAGCTGCTGTACAGCAATAGATTAGAGAAACTGGGCCTCTTCTTCCTCAAACAGAGGAGATTGAGAGGGGACATGATCGAAATATTCAAGGTACTGAAGGGAATAGACTTAGTAGATAAGAACAGGTTGTTCACCATCTCCAAGGTAGGGAGAACGAGAGGGCACTCTCTAAAGTTGAAAGGGGATAGATTCCGAACAAACGTAAGGAAGTTCTTCTTCACCCAGAGAGTGGTAGAAAGCTGGAATGCTCTTCCAGAGTCTGTTATAGGGGAAAACACTCTCCAGGGATTCAAGACAAAGTTAGACAAGTTCCTGCTGAACAAGAACGTGCGCTGGTAGGGCTAGTCTCGATTAGGGTGCTGGTCTTTGACCAGAGGGCTGCTGCGTGAGCGGACTGCTGGGCATGATGGACCACTGGTCTGACCCAGCAGCGGCAATTCTTATGTTCTTAGAAGATTCACCTTCAGCTCTCAACCAGGCTGCTTCCCCACCCCTCCCTCCATCAGCCCCTTTTACTAACCTCCCCTCAACACATGCCACCCTCTCCTCTTTCTCTGAGATCACTGAGGAGGAAACCACACATCTTCTCTCATCCTCCAAACCCACTACCTGCTCCTCCGATTCCCACTCACCAACTTGGTGCTATCTCACCCTCTGTCATCCCTCCTCTCTGTCACATCCTCACCCTATTGTTCTCCACTGCAACTGTCCTGATGCCTTCAAACATGCTGTTGTCACACTCCTCCTCAAGAAACTCTCACTGGACCCCAGGTGTCCCTCAAACTATCGCCTCATCTCTCTTGTCCCCTTCTTATCCAAATTACTTGAACATGCTGTTCACCGCCATTGTTTGACTGCCTCTCATCCCATGTTATTCTGGATCCACTTCAGTTAGGCTTTTGCCTGCTGTATTTCACGGAAACTGGCCTTACTAAAGTTTCCAATGACCTGTTCTTGGCCAGATCCAAAGGCATCTACTCTATACTCATTCTTCTCCATCTGTCTGCCGCCTTTGATACTGTTGTTCATCGCCTACTTGATACACTGTCCTTGTTGGGATTCCAGGGTTCAGCTCTCTTCTGGTTTTCTTCATATCTGTTCCATCGCACTTTCAATGTATTGCTATCGATAGGTATACCTCAAGGCTCTGTCCTGGGACCACTCCTTTTTTCAAACTACACTTGCTCACTTGGAGCGCTGATCTCCTCCCACAGCTTCCAGTATCACCTCTATACTGATGACTCCCAGATCTACCTCTCTGTGCCAAATATATCTACTGAAACTCAGACCAGAGTCTTAGCCTGTCTGTCTGACATTGCCGCCATCTAAAATTGAATATGGCTAAAACAGAGCTGTTCATCTTCCCGACTAAACCCACCTCTCTGCTTCCCTTGTTCTCCATCTCTGTGGGCAATACTCTCATCCTTCCTGTTTTGTCTGCTCATAATCTCAGGGTCTTCTTTGACTCCTCTCTCTCCTTCACCACCCAGAAACAACATATCACTAAAACCTGCCGCTTTTTCCTCCATAATATTACGAAAATCTGACCTTTCCTCTCTAAGCCCACTACCAAAACCCTTATCCACACCCTCATCACCTCAAGCTTATACTACTGCAGCTCGTTACTCTCAGACCTTCCACTTAGCCATCTCGCTCCCCTCCAATCCATCCAGAATTCAATTGCATGACTCATATTCCGGGAGAGCCACTATATTCACTTTACTCCTCTCCTAAAGTCACTTCATTGGCTTTCCATCCATTTCCGAATACAATTCAAACTCCTCTTACTGATCTACAAATTAACTCACTTAGCTCCACATCTCTCTTTGCTTATCTCCCCCTGTGATCCCTTGCTAAGTCCCTCCTATCTGTGCCCTCCTCTTCAACTGCCAACTCCAGACTCCGTCCCTCCTACTTTGCTGCGCCATATGCTTGAAACAAGCTGCCCGAATCCCTACAGTGGGCTCCTTATCTGGCAGTGTTCAAGGCCCAGTTAAAACTCCACCACTTCGAGAGTGCTTTCGATTCCTAACTCCTCTCATCTTGGGTTCTGCATCTCCAACCCTATATGTCATGTCTGTCTGTTCAAGTTAGATTGTAAGCTCTTCCTAGCAGGGACCATCTATAAATGTAAAAATGTACAGCATTACGTATATCTTTCAGCACTATATAAGTGATAAGTAGTAATAGTATCACAGTTAATGACCCAGTGCTTATTGACCTAGAATCAGGACATATACACCACAGTTCTCTGGGCTGGGCCCAGCAAAGACCAATCAGACAAGATACACAGGGAGATAGACTAGTGCAATTTCCCAAGAACTACTCTTCAAAATGATCTTCAACCATAAAGATAGGAACACTAATCTCTTCTTACCTTGTACTTATATGTTACCTTGATGTAATTTGCCAGTCAATAACTGTATTCTCCCCTTATAACGTAAGGGCCTCTTGAATGTAAACCACCTTAAACCTATTTTTGGAAAAGTGCGATCCACAAATATAGGTTAGATCAGATCGTTCTGTTTTGAAAATGAGCCCCATAGACTACTAACAGATTTGACAGAGACAAAACACTCTAGAAAGACATGGAGAAAGACATCCTGTTTTGGAAATGGCCACATCTTAAGATGCATCTATATGCTCTGTCTCATCCTTTTTGCAGGCGATTACATCAGTGATTGAGTCACTTGGAGGTGTCATTGTTAGTGCTTGTGGTAACACGCTTTCCAACATGTACAAGGTCAAGCCTTTAATAGAGTAGAAATCAGGGCCAGGAAAGGAATTAAAGAAGAAAAATATTAACTGTTTTGAATAGAGATTTTGTCTTTCTGTAGAAAACACCCTGCTTGTAATTGTTTGTAGGGCAAAGTGTGATTGTAAATCTCTGTACAAAGTTCACATAAGTACATTTGCTTTTAAATACTTCTTAGGGATACGCCCACACTGCTTCCTTTTGGAAAATTCAGTACACCGAGGAAGTCACAGCAGTATATGTCTCAATGACCATGGTGGGCCTTTATTTTAGGGAATAATAAGAACAGCCTTACTGGGTCAGACCAATGGTCCATCAAGCCCAGTAGTCCGTCCTCATGGTGGCCAATCCAGGTCACTAGTACCTGGCAAAAACCCAAAGAGTAGCAACATTCCATGCTACCAATCAAGGGCAAGTAGTGGCTTCCCCTATGTTTGTCTCAATAACAGACTATGGACTTTTCCTCCAGGAAATTGTCCAAACCTTTCTTAAAACCAACTACGCTATCTGCTCTTACCACAACCTCTGGCAATGCAATCCAGAGCTTAACTATTCTCTAAGCGAAAAAATATTTCCTCCTTTTGGTTTTAAAAGTATTTCCCTGTAACTTCATCGAGTCTAGTCTTTTTTTGCTCCCTTTACTTAAATTGTAGATGTATAACCAGAATGTTACTTTTTTATAATTGCTTTGCTCGCTTTTGTTGTCAACTGCACTGTTTGTACTGAATCTACCTGCTGTGAACCGCCTAGAACTCCCTGGGTATGGCGGTATACAAAATAAAAATTATTATTATTAGTCTTTGTCTAGTCCTAGTCTTTGTAATTTTTGATGGAGTGAAAAAATCAATCCACTTGTACCTGTTCTACTCCACTCAGGATTTTGTAGACTTCAATCATATCTCCCCTCAGTCGTCTCTTTTCCAAACTGAATAACCCTAACCTTTTTAGTCTTTCCTCATACGAGAGGAGTTCCATTCCCTTTATCATCTTGGTCGCTCTTCTCTGAACCTTTTCTAGTGCTGCTATATCTTTCTTAAGATAAGGAGACCAGAATTGAATGCAATACTCCAGATAAGGTTGCACAATGGAGCGATACAGGGGCATTATAACATTCTTAGTCTTGTTAACATCCCTTTTAAAATAATTCCTAGCATCCTGTTTGCTTTTTTGGCCGCCACCACAAATTGGGCGGAAGGTTTCATTGTCTACGATGATACCCAGATCCTTTTTTGGGGCATTAACCCCCAAGGTGGACCCTAGTATCTGGTAACTGTGATTTGGGGTTATTCTTACCAATGTGCATCACTTTGCATTTGTCCACATCTGCCATTTGGACACCCAGTCTTCCAATTTCCTAAGGTCGGCCTGCAATTTTTCACAATCCGCATGCGTTTTAACAACCTTGAACAGTTTAGTATCATCTGCAAATTTAATCACCTCATTCACTGTTCCAATTTCTAGATCATTTATAAATAAGTTAAATAGCACCAGTCCAAGTACAGACCCCTGTGGCACTTCACTTTTTACTCTCTTCCATTGAGAAAAATGACCATTTAACCCTACCCTCTGTTTTCTATCCAATAACCAATTCCTAATCCACAACTGAACTTTGCCACTTATCCCATGACACTTTAATTTTCTGAGGAGCTTCTTGTGAGGAACTTTATAAAAAGCTTTCTGAAAATCTAGATACCCTTGTTGTTTTAACTGTAAAGACATGACATTATGGCGAAGAAGTTCTCATTGGTTTGCAATTTTATTTAAGAACATAAGAATTGCCACTGCTAGGTCAGACCAGTGGTCCATCGTACCCAGCAGTCCGCTCATGCGGCGGCCCCCTGGTCAAAGACCAATGCTCTAAATGAGTCTAGCCTCACCTGCGTTTAGCAGGAACTTGTCCAACTTTGTCTTGAATCCCTGGAGGATGATTTCCCCTATAACAGACTCCAGAACATAAGAACATAAGGAATGCCCCCGCTGGTTCAGACCTGAGGTCCATCGTGCCAGAGCGTTCCAGTTTTCTAACACTCTCTGGGTGAAGAAGAACTTCCTTACGTTTGTACGGAATCTATCCCCTTTCAACTTTAGAGAGTGCCCTCTTGTTCTCCCTACCTTGGAGAGGGTGAATAATCTGTCTTTATCTGCTAAGTCTATTCCCTTCAGTATTTTGAATGTTTCGATCATGTCTCCTCTTAGTCTCCTCTTTTCAAGGGAGAAGAGGCCCAGTTTCTCCAATCTCTCACTGTATGGCAACTCCTCCAGCCCCTTAACCATTTTAGTTGCTCTTTTCTGGACCCTTTCGAGTAGTACCATGTCCTTCTTCATGTATGGCGACCTGTGCTGGACGCAGTACTCCAGGTGAGGGCGCAACATGGCCTGGCACAGTGGCATGATAACCTTCTCCGATCTGTTCGTGATCCCCTTCTTTATCATTCCTAGCATTCTGTTCGCCCTTTTCACCGCTGCCGTACATTGCATGGACGGCTTCAACAATTTGTCGATCAGAACTCTCAAGTCTCTTTCCTGGGAGGTCTCTCCAAGTACCGCCCTGGACATCCTGTATTCGTGCATGAGATTTTTGTTACCGACATGCATCATCACTTATCCACATTGAACCTCATTTGCCATGTCGATGTCAATTTCTCGAGCTTGATTATGTCACGTTGCTGATCTTCGCAATCCTCCTGTGTCTTCACTACTCTGAATAACTTCGTATCGTCCGCAAATTTAATCACTTCACTCATCATATCAATGTCCAGATCGTTTATAAAGATGTTGAAGAGCACAGGTCCAAGCAATGAGCCCTGCGGCACCCATTTGGTGATGCTCTTCCAGTCCGAGTATTGTCCATTTACCCCACTCTCTGTTTCCTATCCTCCATCCAGTTTTTAATCCACATGAGTATTTCACCCTCGATTCCATGGCTCACAATTTTCCAAAGTAGTCGTTCATGTGGAACCTTGTCGAACACCTTCTGAAAATCCAGATATACAATGTTGACCGGGTTGCCCTTGTCTATCTGTCTGTTTACTCCCTAGAAGAAGTGCAGCAAGTTCGTCAAACAAGATCTGCCTTTGCTGAAACTGGCTGGTCCTCATCAGACTGTGTCCGTCAAGGTGATCAATGATGCGGTCCTTTATCAGCGCCTCTACCATCTTTCCCGGTACCGAGGTAAGACTCATCGGTCTGTAGTTTCCCAGATCTCCCCTCGAACCTTTTTTGAAGATCAGAGTAACATTCGTCACCTTCCAGTCTTCCGGGTTCACAAACTGGATTGAACTAGCTTATAAACCTAGCTTGTCAAGAAAGTGTTGGACCGGTTCAAGTCCTTGATGAAATTCTGGCTATCAAATGACCCTGGTTACCAGGAAACTCACACAGTGTAGGCACTAATCTGTGTTATTAAATGATCTTAGGACATATCAGCGGTGTACCTATGGTATTTGACACCCAGGACCAATCAGTTTTTAACACACACCCCCTTCCGTATAAAAACATATTTTTAGTAATTTTAGTTAGTTAGTTAATTTTATATCCCATCCTCCCCAGAGAGCTCAGAACAGATTACAGTTTAACATTCACAGTGTTACAATATCTTAAATCATATTTATTAAATATTTTCAATTAGTACAAACAAATATATCAATATAATATTTAAACAAGAACACCAAAGAATTAATTAATTATAATGAAAATTTTTAATATAAATCTTAATGATATCTCAATTTCTATACTCCCCATCCCTCCCTCCTAAAGCTGCATAGAATAAGATCATAATAAATTAAATTAAAACCTATTAATTAATACAAGCCAGTGCTGTGGTGTAAACAAAATAAACAAAAAAAGGTCTTTTTCTCTCTCTTTTAGGTCCTAGCTCTGACAGGATACACATTTCAAATTTGACATATTGTAATCACAAAATAGAAAATAAAATTATATTTTCTACCTTTTGTTGTTTGGTCATTTTGTTATTCAAATCATCTGGTTTTGTTTGTCTTCTGTTAACTCACTTGCCAGGGTCTCTTGCCCATTTGACATTTTCTTCTTTTTCTGTGGTAACCATCCAATTTCCATCTCTGTACAGTCCCTTCCACTGCCATATCCAACATTTGTTTTATTCCCACTGTCTACCATCTCTCTCTCTCTCTCGCTTCCTGCCTTGTGCCCTCTCTATTACCCTCCACGAAACATCTCTCCCTTCCTCCTCTTCATTATAATGTGAAGCATTTCTCTCTCTCTCCTCATGCACCATCTCTCCTTGCCCTCCACCCTATGTCCAACATTTCTCCTCCATGCATGTCTCCCTCTCATCCACCATATACAGGATTTCTCCCTCTAATTCCTTTCTACCTCTTTGTTGCATCTCCCTTCCTCTTCTCCAGCCCATCCAACAATTATTACCCTCTCCTCTCTCCCTTCATGTACAGCATCTTTCCATCCCTCCCATCCCCCTATGTAGCAGCTGGCCATCCCTCCCTCCTATCCTCCTGTGTAGCAGTTTTCCATCCCTCCCTCCCATCTTCGTGTGCAGCACCTCTGGACCCAACCGACTCCCCCACCCCATCCCACCATTACATTTTTTTGCAGCCTGCTCCACCAGAGCTTCTCTCTGCCACATCATCAGTGACCCAGCAGAGGGAAGGTTCCACTGGTCTGTAAGAAGCCTGTTCAGAGCATTCTCTCAGTCAGCAGTCTTAACTTGCTGCTCTGCTGGCTTTGGGCCTTCCTCCTGCTTTTGCAAAGGCAGGACCCGGCAAAGAGGAAGGCCTGACGCTAGCAGAGCAGTGAAGTTCCCGGACCATGATGCCGACACCGACCCTGGGAGCACCCCTTTATGGTCTGCACCTGGGGCGGACTGCCCCCCCCACCCCCCCTTGGTACGCCACTGTGACATATAGTCCACAGTCAGCATTGGAAAGGCAGTGCTGCAAGGATGATCATCTAGCTCCAATCCTGGAGATGGACTAGCAATTGCTGCTAATAAGCTCAGTCTGCTCTTAATAGGATGGTGCCAAAGAAGCGCTGTTATTTTCAAGCACCACTATGAAGATGTTGACAAACCACTGGGAGCCAATGCTGATTGCACCGTGGCTAATAGCAGATCACCACGGTGAGGACCTCCGAGCCCTCCAGGCCCACCCATTCATGAGACCTAGCTGTAGGGGAGCTTCAGGGCTCCTACTGGTTTAGAGTTTCTACCGAATGATGAAGCCCAATAACAATTTTGTTTTGTAATCCCAGTGCCAATTACTCATTACATCCCTGTTGCAAAACACCTCTCCTTCGCAAAGCAGGCAAATTGAAGTGTCCTGGACCCTGCTGTGAGTCATGAATATTCAAGACAAAACAGCTTTGACCGTGAATCTGCAGGGCAATAAACGCACGCAGTTTTATGATGCTGCAATGTTGCTTTGAAATGTAATAAATTGGTTTTGCCCTGTGGTAGAGTAAGAGTAAATTATAGCAGGGTTTAGCTGCAGTCAAAGCTAATTAGCACTATGGCACTATACAATTTGGTGGTTTCTGATGGGGCTTTTGTCTAACTGAGCTGAGATGTTTAATAATTGCTAGTTATTATCAGGTTAAATAACAAAATTAAGACTGGTAAGTCAAGCTCTATGTACCCTTTGAAGCAGCAGCGTTTGACGTCCCTCATTAGTATTAGCCGCTCTCAGCATTTTCAAGTCACCCAGATGTTGCTGGAGCATATTATACATACACAAAGAATTGTTCCAAAGTGGAAACCAGGGACTCTTGGGGGTTTTTTCATTCCCATTTTAAGGGTTCAGCACGCAGGTTGCATTTGGTCAAGGAGAAATTGCAAGGCAGCTTGTGGAAGGACTTTGCCCAGCTCAGCCTCCCTTTACTAGTCTCAGCCTGTACCTAAGATCAGCTTAACACTGGGCCCAGTGCGTCTGCAAGACAGTCAGAGAATGAAATGTGAGGTGAAAGCACTAAACCTGGAGTTTGACAGCCTAATTACATTAAAAACATTCAATTATCAGCATTATTTAATTTTCCTTTGTAGGACTGGTCATTGCATATACTGTATAAAGCAATTATTCATATGTTGTTTACATTCTAAAGTAATGCTGTCGTATTTAAAGCAACCGTGCTGGCAGCACAGTATTTAAATAATTCATGGGCAGTAAAAGCAAACAAAATCACTAATTCCTCACCCTTTTTTTTTTTTTTAAAGCAGGATTTTTGTTTGGCCCCCATCCCACAAGGACTGCAAAGTGCCAAGATAAGAAAGCATTCTTTTGCATTTGCACTTGGTTTTTAAAGAACCTGTTACAGAGCAGACAAGCTCCAATTATAACTAGTAGTGGGAGTGTGTGGCGCAGTGGATAGAGCTAGAGCCTCAGCACCCTGAGGTTGTGGGTTTAAACCCACGCTGCTCCTTCTTCACTGAATCCCCCACATTGCCCCAGGTACATTAGACAGACAGGGAAAAAGCTTGAGTACTTGAATGTAAACCACATAGGCTATACGTGGTATATTCAAAATTCAAAATTAATTTTCCTATGAACTGTTTTCCTACCTTCTTCTACTCTATGTTTATAACCTAACTAATTTATTTTTCTCAAGTACTTTAGCAAGAATGTGAGCCTTTGGGACAGTCAGGGAACTCTAAGTACTCTCTCTTCATCTTAATTAATCTTACTTATTGCATTTCTTCTGTTTCTACTGTAAACCGCTTAGAACTTCACGGTACAGCGGTATATAAGAAATAAAATTATTATTATTATTATTATATAAATACAAGTATAAAGTTCACAAGCTAACTCTACATTGGCCAGGTTGTCCCTTTCTAGAAAGATGTTTGATTAATCCCGGATTGCTTGCAACCTCATCCTGTTGCATTATGTGATCTATACTACACTTCTCCCTCTGTATTCGTGGGGGATGCGGGCGAACCATGGGCGCGAATATGGAAAAGCCATGAATAACTTTTTATATGTTATTTGCGGTTTTTAGAAAACACCGTAGTTTATATTATTGAAACTGCGAATAACTTTTCTACTGTTATTCACGGTTTTTGAAATAAGGCACTATACTACTATTGAAATTTGCAAATTTTTATTATACAACAATACCTGTACAGCAATTTCCAGCGATTAGGGCTTAAAAGAGAATTTAGGGCTAATAGCAGGCAAGCAGCGATTCCCAGCGATTTTCTCCATGCATGCTGGGAAGAAGCCTGGACTCGGGAGAGTCCTTAGACGTCGTATACCTTGACTTCAGCAAGGCTTCTGACAGCGTCCCACACCGCAGACTGCTGAACAAGATGGAATCGATGGGGTTGGGAGTAACACTAACTGCATGGGTTAAAGATTGGCTAAGTGGCAGACTTCAGAGGGTGATGGTTAACGGTATCCTCTCCAAAACATCGGAAGTGACCAGCGGAGTGCCGCAGGGCTCAGTCCTAGGTCCACTCCTCTTCAACATATTCATTAGGGATTTGACTCAAGGGCTTCAAGGTAAGGTAACCTTATTCGCTGATGACGCCAAACTATGCAATACTGTAAACGGCTACAATCTGAAGGATACTATGGAACAGGACCTCCGTACTTTAGAAAGTTGGTCCTCTGTCTGGCAGCTGGGCTTCAACGCCAAGAAATGTAAGGTCATGCATCTCGGACGTGGAAATCCATGCAGAACTTACACCTTGAATGGTGAAACTTTAACCAAGACTACAGCAGAACGAGACTTGGGAGTGATCATCAGTGCAGACATGAAGACTGCCACTCAAGTGGAGAAGGCTTCATCTAAGGCACGGCAGATGATGGGTTGCATCAAGAGAAGTTTCGTCAACAGGAAGCCTGAGGTCATGATGCCATTGTACAGAGCCATGGTGAAACCTCATCTAGAATACTGTGTGCAATTTTGGAGGCCACATTACCGTAAAGATGTGCTCAGAATTGAGTCGGTTCAGCGGATGGCCACCAGGATGGTCTCGGGGCTAAAGGGTCTCTCGTACGAAGAAAGACTGAACAAATTGCAGCTCTATACCCTCGAGGAGCGTAGGGAGAGGGGTGACATGATTGAGACATTTAAGTACATCACGGGACAGGTCGAGGTGGAAGATGATATCTTTCTTCTCAAAGGACCCTCGAACACAAGAGGACATCCGCTCAAACTCAAGGGAGGGAAGTTTCATGGAGACGTCAGGAAGTACTTCTTCACGGAACGAGTGATAGAGCATTGGAACAAGCTTCCAGTACAGGTGATCGAAGCCCGCAGTATCCCAGACTTCAAGAATAAATGGGATATCTATGTGGGATCACTGCGAGAGTCATACCAATGAATAGGGTCGCTAAGATAGATTTAATAGAGCAGGTCAGTAGAGTTAAGGGGGCCAGTAGACTTAAAAGGGGGTCAATGGTATGGGCAGACTTGATGGGCTGTAGCCCTTATCTGCCGTCATCTTTCTATGTTTCTATGTTTCTCTCTATAGATGCTGGGAAGCAGCGTTTTTCTCAGTGCATACTGGGAAGCAGCGATTTTGTGGGAGAAAGCATGGAAGCAGCAATTTTCAGAGTGAATAGTAAGCGATAAACTTTTTTATTGGTACAATAAAAGGAAAAAGAACTTTAATGATGACATAATGGGGGGGGGGCAGAGTCAGTAGCTGAAAAATTGCGAATAAGCGAATCCGCAGATACGGAAACCGAGGATATGGAGGGAGAAGTGGTGTAGTTAGGGGGACCGCCAGCACTTCTCCTGCTCAACACCCCTGCTGCTTCCCACTCCTCCACCGCTTTGCGCAGCGCCTGCAATTCCCCACAACTGTACCTCTAGCTCTTCACCAGCTAGCAGCAACTTCAACCTGCTGCTTGCGCTGGCCTCAGCACTTTCCTCTGATGGTACTTCTGGGTCCCGTGACTAGGAAGTGACGTCAGAGGGAGAGTTAACATTGGCATGGGCAGCAAGTTAGAGAAGGTGTTCACGCCGGGGAGTTGAGGGAAGGGGAGTGTGTGTGGCAGGAGGGCCGGAGAAGAGGGCAAGGGGGGGTGCCACCGCCCTCGCTACGCCACTGCTTATATAGGTTTTCTATCCCACAACTGTTTCAACAAGGATTCAATGCAGCTAACAAAAGACATGAGCTTCAGTGGTGGAAAGGCATGCCCATCCCTATTGGAGGAGCCCACTGGAGCAGCAAGAAGTGTGTCTAAGCAGTGATCGGACACCCTCTTGCTGGTACAACAGTTCTTGATGGGCCTGTCCTGTATTAATGCTGCCTTTACTGCCTATTAGAGAGTTCTACCTTACTGTGCTTTGCACCTAGTTTCTGCTCCACACTCAGTTCCTGCTCCAGGTTTACATTACTTCATCCTGTCTTGGGCCTAGCCACCCTGTCTACATTGCTGCCCAGCTTGTACCAGTCCAAAACCAGGGGAGAGGGGGGTTAGGTCAAAATGGAGTATGTCACAAAGACTTTGAAAACCCCTGCAAGACCTGAGGAGACAATTTCAGATCCCTCAGAAGAGGGAATAAGCCTTCCAGCCCTTGGGACACTACAAGTAGAATCGACTGCCCCTGACTTGTACATCTTTACTTGAGAAGTTTGATTGCACTTGTGAAGAACTGCATGGTTTCTTACAATAGTGCAGACTTTGATTTTGACTTTACCTGTACACGTATTCATCAAATTATTTCCAAGCAAGTTTCATAAATCAACTTACTCTTGATGAAAGCCCTAGTACGGACCACCCTCCTTGGTAGAACAGAACAGTACTGACCTGAACAATCTGGAATGCTTTCTGGCTGCTTTGTCTCAGATGGATGAGAACTACTTAATGACTCTTCACTGAAGTAACAGAATACTCTGTAGAATTCCAACACTGAACTAATGATCTTAACAGGAATAATCTGGCCCTCCAGGCCCACTTCTTATGGGGCTTTGCTTTGAATTGACTAGCACATCTGCAGCCTCCAGCCTCCAAAGAGAGCTAGTCTGGCCCTATGCTCATATAGAAAGATGCTTATCAGAATGACTGAGCTGAACCACAGTGCAGTGCCCCTCGAAAAACCACAACTTTTGGAAGAGCCCATTGTAATGGGTTCAGTGGGGTGATGCCTTTCAGCAGAGGTGAAGGATAGGTGATGCTAAGAAGGCCTCTGTCTCGACTGGACCCATGCAAAGTAAAGACAGAAGAAGTTGCAGAATCATGAACGGTCAGAAAAAGGAGCGACTTGAGAACAAATACAATCTGACCATCTAAGACTCAACTTCTTGATGGGTACCCAAACTGCTCATGTAGTCACTTCCATCTGCCTTCTTTGGAAAGACACTGATCTCTCAGCATGCTCTGTGTTCAACTCAGGAGTCTCCAAGTACTTCATGCATTTTACTTTTACCCAGATACATCACATACCGGTCTGAGAAAAGGGAGTAAACATAGTTGTGGAAACTATTAATGGTTCACAGTTATTGGGTTTTGTAAACCTAGAGACTGGATTTCTCATAGTGTCTATGAACCATCATTACCAGGAGCTGATATGCACCACATTTTGCCACAATCCTGGGAGGGCTTTGATTGGAATGGCAAGCTGGCACCCCAAACCCCATTCTGTTATTGTCAGGATTACTTGAGCTCAGAAGTTCCTAGGTATGTAAATTATGGGGTGAATTCTTATACAGGTCAACCAATGTCAGGCACCAAAATACTGGGCACTAATCTAGTATTCTATAATGGCAGAGTTGTGTGCCAAGTTTGTAGCAGAATACCTAGTATTAGTCACCAATTACCAAACTTTAGGCAGGCATGACCCCCTTATGCCATGTCCATAGCTGGCATAAATGGTGGTGGCCAAATACAGCACTTGGGTATGTAAATGAAACCATTCTTTTTTTTTTAATTTGAATAATTTTTATTTAGAAAATTCAAAGTACAACAGTCCAAATACAAAACACAACAAGAAAGAACGACAAGAAAAGTCTACTGTGTGGTTTCTTCATGGTGACTAAAAGATCCCAACAATATCGAAACCATTCTTAAAAATGCATGTAAGAATAGCTGAACGCCCAAACATGCCCATGCCCCTCCACCCCCTTCCTTTGCATGCACATGGTTAATATACCAGGGCATATCTGTTATGTGTGCCACTGCAAATTAGCACCAATTAATGCTGTTAAAACCACTTATTGGTATAGCACAGTTGTTATCCAGGGACAGCAGGCAGATATTCTCTACATGTGGGTGATGACATCAACGGAGCTTCCTAGCGGACATTTTTGCAAGCAGACTTGCTCGAAGACTTTCAGGCTTGCGATTGACCCATGCATGCGCGAGTGCTCCTCCCGCCCTGTCTAGGGCATGCGTCTCCTCAGCGTGTCCTCAGTTCAGATAGCAAGGGGTCGGTACTCAGACCGCTGCTGTTCAATATATTTATCAACAACCTAGAAACGGGAACGAAGTGTGAAGTTATAAAATTTGCGGATGACACTAAACTCTGTAGAAGGGTTAGAACTGTGGAAGAATGTGAGGACCTACAAAGGGACCTGAACAAACTGGAGGAGTGGGCAAATAAATAGCAGATGAACTTCAATGTAGGGAAATGCAAGGTCATGCATGTAGGGAAAAAGAACCCGATGTTCAGCTACCAAATGGGGGGATTAGTACTAGAGGGAAGTAACCTTGAAAGAGACTTGAGTGTACTGGTGGATACAACAATGAAGTCAACATCACAATGCGCAGCAGCCTCAAAGAAAGCAAACAGAATGTTGGGTATTATTAAGAAGGGTATTACAACCAGAATGAAGGAAGTCATCATGCCGCTGTATCGCGCGATGGTGCGCCCGCATCTGGAATACAGTGTCCAATATTGGTCGCCGTACCTAAAGAAGGACATGGAGATACTTGAGAGGGTTCAGAGAAGAGCGACAAGAATAATAAAAGGTATGGAAAACCTTTCATACGCAGACAGGCTAGAAAGGCTGGGGCTCTTCACCCTGGAGAAGCGGAGACTCAGAGGAGACATGATAGAGACTTACAAGATCATGAAGGGCATAGAGAAGTTGGAAAGGGATAGATTCTTCAGCCTATTGGGAACTACAAGAACAAGGGGGCACTCGGAGAAATTGAAAGGGGACAGGTTTAGAACCAATGCTAGGAAATTTTTCTTCCCTCAGAGGGTGGTAGACACCTGGAATGCACTTCTGGAGGATAGGACAGAGTACATTAAGGGGATTCAAAGAGGGATTGGACAAGTTCCTGAAGGATACGGGGATTGAGGGATATAGATAGAGGTAGAGATAGGATTCTGGAAAGGTATAGATAGAAGAATAATGGGGATTGAAAGATTTTAGACAAAGGATCACTTACAGGTCATGGACCTGATGAGCAGCCGCGGGAACAGACTGCTGGACGCGATGGACCCCTGGTCTGACCCAGCAGAGGCAACTTCTTATGTTCTTATGCAAAGAAGCCAACCACGGGGAGGTGGGTGGGTTGCGAGAATATCTGCCTGCTGTCCCTGGATAACACCTGTTACGGTAAGTAACTGTGCTTTATCCCAGGACAAGCAGGCAGCATATTCTCTACATGTGGGTGACCTCCAAGCTAACTAAAATGGGATGGAGGGAAAGTTGGCAAATTAGGAGAACAGATACTGCAAAACAGATTGGCCAAAGCGGCCATCACGCCTGGAGAAAGCATCCAGACAGTAATGCAAGGTGAAGAGGACCAAGTGGCAGCTTTACATATTTCCTCGATGGGAGTCGAGTGGAGGAAAGCAACAGACGCCACCATCGCTCTGACCTTGTGGCCCGTGACTCGACCCGGAAGGGAGAGACCAGCCTGAGCGTAACAGAAGGAGATACAAGCGGCCAACCAGTTAGAAATGGTCCGCTTAGAAACAGAGCGACCCAAACGATTGGGATCGAAAGAGATGAACAGCTGGGGAGCAGAACGGTGAGGAGTGGTGCGCTTCAAGTAAAAGGCCAGCGCACACTTACAATCAAGAGAATGCAGAGCCACTTCTCCAGGGTGAGAATGGGGCTTCGGAAAAAACATAGGAAGAACAATGGATTGGTTGATGTGAAAATCAGAAATCTTGGGCAAGAATTTAGGATGTGTACGGAGAACCACCTTATCATGATGGAAGACAGTGAAAGGTGGGTCCGCAACCAAAGCTTGAAGCTCAATGACCAGACGGGCAGAAGTGAGAGCAATAAGGAACACAACCTTCCAAGTAAGATACTTCAAGTGAGCCCGCGCTAGCGGCTCGAACGGGGGTTTCATCAATTGCGCAAGGACCACATTTAGATCCTAAACCACTGGAGGAGGTTTAAGGGGCGGCTGAACGTGGAAAAGTCCTTTCATGAAGTGGGAAACCATAGGATGAACAGAGATAGGCTTCCCGTCAATCGGCTGATGAAAAGCAGCAATGGCACTAAGGTGGACTCGAACCGAAGAGGACTGGAGTCCAGTGCCAGATAAGTGTAACAGATAATCCAGGACAGCAGACAAGGAGGCAGACAGAGGCTCCAGCTGCCGAGTAGCACACCAGGAAGAAAAGCGGGTCCACTTCTGATGGTAACATTGGCAAGTGGACTCCTTCCGAGACACTTCCAGGACATCCAGGACAGGCTGGGAGAGCTGGAACGAGGGAATTATGTCTCGAGGAACCAAGCTGTTAAGTGCAGAGACTGGAGGTTGGGAGCAGAGAACCCTGACTCTGCGTAAGTAGAGAAGGAAAAACAGGCAGAGGAAGAGGCTCCCTGGAACTGAGTTGTAACAGAAGGGAGAACCAAGGTTGTCGGGGCCACCGTGGAGCTATCAGAATCATGGTGGCATGTGAAGACTTGAGGGTGACGAGAGTCTTCAGAATCAGGGGAAATTGAGGGAACGCATACAGGAACTCGTTCATCCAATCCAGAAGGAAGGCATCCGCCTCGATCCTGAGAGGGGTGTAAACCCTGGAGCAGAAGCGGGGCAACTTGTAATTGAGGGGGGATGTGAAAAGATCGACGTCCGGAATCCCCCAATGAGCAAACACCTGATGCAGGGTCACGGAGTGGAGGGACCACTCATGAGGCTGCAGAAGATGACTCAACTTGTCTGCTAGACAGTTTCGCTGGCCCTGAATGTAGACAGCTTGAATGAATATATTGTGGTGGATGGCACATTCCCAGAGCCGCATTACCTCCTGGCACAGGGACCTAGACCCCATGCCCCCGTTTGTTGATATAATACATAGTGACCTGGTTGTCTGTGTGGACCAGCACCACTTGGTCGAGAAGCAGGTGACAAAAGGCCTTCAGAGCAAGGAAAATCGCTTGAAGCTCCAGAAGATTGATGTGACACAGGCGGTTGGCACTGGACCAAAGACCCTGGGTGCGCAGACTGTTCAAATGAGCACCCCAAGCAGAGGTTTACGAGTCCGTCGTGAGGACCTTCTGCGGAGGAGGAGCATGGAACAGAAAACCTCTGGAAAGATTGGAAGAGAGTATCCACCAACGGAGAGACTTCCTCAACAAAGGAGTTACGACAATGCGTCGAGAGAGAGGATCCCGAACCTGGTTCCTTTGGGATGCCAGAGTCCATTGAGGAATACGGAGATGAAGTCTGGCAAAAGGAGTCATGTGAATCGTGGAGGCCATGTGACCTAGGAGGACCATCATGAGCTGAGCTGGTGCCAAGTGCAGATGGGTCACCATGCAGCACAAACGGATAAGGGCCTCCTGACATGGCCGGGGCAAGAAGGAGCGGAGACGCACTGTATCCAGGACTGCTCTGATGAACTTGAGAGACTGGGATGGGAAGAGGTGAGACTTGGGAAAGTTCACCTCGAAGCCGAGACTCTGAAGAAGCACGACTGTCTGTTCCGTCGCTCGCAGGATTTTGTTGCGAGAGGATGCCTTGATTAACCAGTCGTCGAGGTAGGGAAATAAAAAGTCTCTGCTGTGACTGTCCAGCCTTTGCTAGCCTCAGGGGAAGCACGTGGAGGAGCATTTGGCCCCACCGGAGGAGAGAAAGCAAAGAAGACACTGATATGGGGCCCTACTCACTTATCTCCTCTGGATTGAGCAGCTGACTGGAAGATGTTGGAGAAAAGTCTGAGAGCCATTAGTTTAGCTGGAATTAAAAAATATTCATCAAGGTCCTGGAAGAAAAGGCCTTAATTCATTGTTAAAGAAGATTTGGAGAAATACACTCTTTTCCCTTGCAATAAGCAGAACGGAATCCATCTACTTTTTGGGATCCTGCCAAGTACTTGTGACCTGGTTTGACAATTGTTGGAAACAGGATACTGAGTCTGATGAACCTTTGATCTTATGTTCCTATGGTGATGAATGTAAGACACTGTAATTTCATATAAAAGCAAAGGCAGAAATGGAGTGAATAAAGTGAGAGGTTCTGGTCTTCAGGAATTTCAGCTTTGTTAAGATAGGGGAGGCAGGAAGATGGTGTAATGGTCTAGTCAGATTAGAATAGTGCATTGTGAAGACCACAAATCTTTCCAGTCAATATTCAGCCAGCTGCTGTAAGTGGGATTGTTTGGGGTGGGTTTTTTTAATATTCAGTACTGCAAATTTGACCCAGGTATTCATTGCTGAGTCATGTCTGGGCACCACTACTGATAATCCGGGTCAGCAACAATACTTGAAAGTTTCTTTATTTACCGTATTTATTAATTGCCTTTTTAATGAAGAGATTCACCTAAAGTAGTTTATTTTTTTTTTGATAATTCTTTATTGATTTTAAAACTTTCATCAAGTGTACAAAAATTGCAACACAATAACATGAATTTAATCACTTGTACATCTTAACGTTATATCTTATAAATGCAAATATAACCCTCCCTCTCCCATCCTGAAATCCCTCTAGTAATGTTCTTTTTCATATAATAGAAATCCTCCTCCCACCCCACCCTTATCTTACATATTAAATATAGAAATATTAGAAAAATGGCATCAATCATGACAAAAGGACGTTAATGGTTCCCAAATTTTAATGAAGTTTTTATAATTTCCATTTTGCACCGCTATTGATCTTTCCATTTTGTATATGTGGCATACCGAATTCCACCAAAATTTAAAATTAAGCCTACTATGGTCTTTCCAGTTAGTAATATGTTGAATGGCTACTCCGGTCAAAATCAATAAGTTTGTTATTACACATTGATATCTGATATAAAGTAGTTTATATAATACATTGAAAGGGAAAATACTTAAGAGTACCTGATTACCAATCTGTCCCGGCAAGCTCACAATCTAACTGTGGTACCTGGGGTAACAGAGAGTTAAGTGACTTGCCCAGAGTCACAGGGATCAAAAGGCAGCAGCTCTAACCACTAGGCCACTCCTTACCCACTACCTAAATCACGCAAAGTTAGGACTGCTATTTATGTGGTCCTACTTGCCTAGTTTGTAACACAGTAGATGATGGCAAATGAAAACTTGAACGGTCCATCCAGTCTGCCCAACTAGACAAACTCATAACATAAGGTGTGATGTGATACTGCAATTAGCTATGTGGGTACAAGCACTGAATCTTGTCAGCAGTGCCTGCAAAACTCCCAGGACCACCATGACACTTTGGACTGGATTTATTGATTTTATATCCCACATTTATGCTTGAGCATCAAAGCAGTTGACAAATAACAGTTATAAAAAACACAGTTCCATAATAAAATGTTTCAATAGCACTTCAAATAAAAATGTTGCTGAAACAGACACATTTTTAGCAATTTATGAAAGCTGAGGTAGTTCCTCAAGTAAAGAGTTCCAAAGAGAGGGTCCCGCTCTTTTTGTGGTTGTTGAAAGCTTCACAACATTGAGACCTAGAAACCTGGATTGGCCATCGTGAGAATGGGCTACTGGGCTTGAAGGACCATTGGTCTGACCCAATAAGGCGATTCTTATGAAGCAGTAAAGCAAGATAACAAGGTTTTTTGTAAAGATGGCAGTGAAAGGAGA
This sequence comes from Geotrypetes seraphini, assembly GCF_902459505.1. Lineage (NCBI taxonomy): Eukaryota > Metazoa > Chordata > Amphibia > Gymnophiona > Dermophiidae > Geotrypetes > Geotrypetes seraphini. Next base: position 32,832,191 of record NC_047097.1, read on the forward strand.
AAGTGCTGAAGGGAAACTGTAAGACGGAGTGATGAGAGAGAGGACATGAGGAGGAGGGTGAGAGAAAAAGCAGAAGGGATTGGAGAAGAACTGTAGGCAGATGGCATGAGTACATTTGATAGATGAGTAGACATCGTTCCATGTACAGGGAAGGTTTGCATGGAACTAGTAAGATTGAGGATAGACGTGAAAATGGATGTTTTTTGTCTATTTTACATTTGGATGAGGTTTTTTTCTGATAATGGTTCAAAAAGATAGACACACTGAGGACAAAGACATTTAGGAAATAGCCATTTTCAAAAGACGTTTTTCTGGTTTGAAAATGGCCATTTTCTCAACTGGAGTTTTGGATGTTGTTCCCAAAACATCCCAAACCAGATTTAAACATTATATTGAAAATGCCCCACATATGTTCCTCCTCCGCTTACACCCTATGCTTTTTTTTTTTAGTAGATAATAACCATTAAGAAAGAAAGCATAAAGAACTGAACTTCAAGAAATAAATTGGATAAATCGTCAAAAAATTCATCTAGGCCTCATCAAGGGAGAATAACGTTACAAAATGATACAAGAGCAAAAAATAGGAAATTCAATTAGGATAATATAATCCCACTAACTAAACAAATGTACTCCCAACTTATTATTTTTCATTACTCTTCAGAAACTGTTCCCTATGCTTTCTATTAAGATGCTTTAATGCATGTTGTGTTGACATGCCATAATGTGTATTGCAATTTGAATATTTTTACCCCCTCTTCTACGAAACCGCACTAGCAGTTTTTAGCACACAGAGCCGTGCTAAATGGCCTGCACTGCTCCCGACGCTCAATGAGTTCCTATGAGAGTCGGGAGTAGTGCGGGCCATTCAGCATGGCTCCCTGTACTAGAAACTGCTAGTGCAGTTTCGTAGAAGAGGGGTTACTGTTGTAATTGTCTGTTGCCTATTCACTGCTTTGAGTGAATTTCTTCAAAACATGTTAGAAGATTCTTGGGGATTTGTAATTGTTATTAAATCAGGCCCTAGGCCCCTCCCCGACATATCCCACAATGCACAGAGAAGGGGCAGGCCCGCCAGCCAGATGGAGAGAAGACCCAGCCGGCAAATGTTTGAAGTTAGTGGGGGGAGGGGTCCGGGGGGGCGGTCAGGGGGGAGGTTTGCTGGCAGGAGGGCTTGGGATCCCTCCTACTGGTAATCGCAGCTTCGGGGGGGGGGGGGTTATGTCGGCAGGAGAGATTGGGCATCTCTCCTGCTGGGGAGTTTTGTGTGCGGGGGTGGGAATCGTGGCAGGAGAGATTAGGCATCTCTTCTGCCGTGATCGGGGGGGGGGGGGGAACAATTACAGGATTCTGTTACCGGTGTTGTTTATGGTTACAGAATCCAGGTTTTAGGTGAAGGACTGACTCCTCCTTCGCCTAAAAGGTCTGGTTTTGGCCATTTGGGACTTGGGCGATTTTTTGATCAGGTATGTGTTGTAGGGAGTCTGGGCGAGTAGATTGCTGAACGTGGAGGTAGACCATTCTAAAAAAAAACCCTCATTTTGTACGTTTCTTTTGAGAATGGACATTTCCCTGCTGCCTACTTTCAGTGTCTAGTGACTTAGGCCAAAAGGGGACTTGGATGTTTTTTTTTATTATGTCCCTCCACAGGGCGCATCCTTTGTATTGAAATTTCCTGTTAAGTGTTGTGTCTCTTTTGAGGGGAAGAATTTTCTGTTTTTTGAACCAAAACAATTGCTTGAATTCATAGGGCTAGAGAAGGGGGGAGGGGTGATTATTGGGTCAATGGCTCCTTGCACAGTTTAAAGAACCAGCTGTCTGGGTGATAGATCAATGTTTCCTATTCCGTCTAATTGAGATTTTTATATTATTTCCTAATTTTCCTAATATTTTCTTTGTTCTTGAATCACGTGTTTGTAGACTAAATAATGGTTATTATTATTTCCTGTATTTGTTTAACCTGAATTAGTCATTGTGACTTAAGAAAATTAATTTCCAATCCTTATCCAAGTTTCTTACTTGTTTATTCTACTTAAAATTTGAATAAAGACAAAGGGCTCCTTTTACAAAGCCGCGCTAGGGCCTTAATGCGCAGAATAGCACGCACTAAATTGCCGCACACGCTAGCCGCTACCGCCTCCTTTTGAGCAGGCGGTAGATTTCTGGCTAGCACACATTAATCCGGTGCGTGCGTTAAAACTGCTAGCGCGGCTTTGTAAAAGGAGCCCAAAGTAAAAAAAAACCCCAACTTTCAAGGCAGATGAATCCAAGAATCCAGTAGAAATTGTTGGGCAGGCTCTATCGGAATTGGTTGTGAAAAAAACTAGAAGAGTTTCTCATTCATTGCATGCGACAGTGATCTGTGGTGATTTGCGGCATCGAGTATGTTTACTGGGTTAAAAAAAAATACCTTGGTTATGTGCAGAGATTTGAAGCACTACTGGTAATTCCTGTACTGAATGAGACTCTGAGAATATATTTAGAGGACCTAGACCAGATGAGAAAGATATACATGTAGAGAACAACAAAGTTGTGGCCACTGCTACAAGGCTACCTCATTCTGAAGATAAACAAGGGTGAAAAACAGTAAAGGACAAGCTTGTGCATGAACAAGTCCCTGATAACAAAAATCTGGCAAGGACTGAAGAAGGAGCTAATGCCTCAGAGTCTCTGCGAGTTGCTTAATTCTGGTTATGCTCAGAGAAAAGTGACAGGAAGAAGAAGGATGCATGGAATGAGCCCAAAATAAAAATGTCTAGTCTCTGTGATCCTTGGTGTGTTTTCCTTTTCCCTGGAGACTGCTGCTATGTTGAATGAAAGAGAAAAACTGCGAGGCCGAACCCTGACCCACAGAAATCCTCTCATTCTGTAGTTAGTTCTACTGCTCTGACAAGGGAGCCTGCCCTGTCTATGCTTAGGGCTTCAGTAGGAGGTTGAAGATGAAATGGAAGTTATGATGATCCTTTATTCTCCTCAAATGACACGGTGGCAGTGAGGGTAATTCACCTCCTCCAGCAGGCCGAGACAGGACCTTGGGAGGAGGGAGTAATAGGAGCAGAAAAAATTCACTCACTGCTTTGATTCCCATTGCTATAATGATGGCTTGCCGTCTTTGCAAATTTTTTTTTCTATTGATGTTGGGTTGTGTGTTTCCTTCTCCCTAGCAGTGCTAAAACAGGCCTTAGTGATGCTAGGTTAGCATTGGTGTGAAGAGCCCCTGAGAGAAAATTGCTGGCCATCACGTTGGGCTCTGGAAGAGTGCAAAGCAACAGCTTTTTCTTCTTGCAGCCTGCTCTATAGTGCTGATTTTTTTCAGTTCGAACGGCATCAGCGTCAGTTGGCTGTCCTTCCCTTGCGGTACCAAGCCAGGGTCCTGGGGGAAGGAGTAAGTGGTGAAGCTTGCAATTGCACTGCCATCGATGTATTTCTAATGTGAAGTGTTGACTGAGAGCCGCTTTCCAGACAATATTGGCGGTTGTCGGCTTCCCTCCCCTTGCAGTATCGAGACAGGGCCCTGGGGGAGGGAGCGATCGTGGAAGTGTGCAGCTTCGATGCCTTTCTCAAAGTTCTGGCGCAAGCGCTGACTGGAAACTGCCATCCATTGCGGTTGCATTGAAAGGAGAAAAAAACTGAATGATGAGGACCAGCCAGCACGGTTTCAGCAAAGACAAATCTTGTCTGACAAACTTGCTGCACTTCTTCGAGGGACTGAACAGGCAGATAGACAAGCGCGACCCAGTTGGCATTGTATATCTGGACTTTCAGAAGGCATTCAACTATTTCAGAAAATTGTGAGCCATGGAATCGAGGGTGAAATACTCACGTGGATTAAAAACTAGTTGGAGCATTGGAAACAGAGAGTGGGGGTAAATGGACAATACTCGGACTGGAAGAGCATCACCAGTGGGGTGCCACAGAGCTCGGTGCTTGGACCCGTGCTCTTCAACATCTTTATAAATGAGCTGGACATAGATACGACAAGTGAGGTGATTAAATTTGCAGACGATACGAAGTTACATCCATTTGACCCCTCCAACCCCTCAGAAACATTAGCAATTAACAGGAAACTAGAGGAGATTCATCAATGGCTTGATTTGAACAGATTAGCCCTCAATATTAATAAATCAAATATCATGTTTTTCCCTTGGAAAGATAGCTCTAAAATTTCTTCTCCAATTTCTATTACAACTGATAAGTAATATCAAAATTTTGGGGGTTGCTTTTGATGATAAACTAACTTACCATAACCACATTAGTAATATCGTCAAATCTACCTTTTACAGACTGCGTCAAATTCGTTCTCTATCCAAATTTTTATGCCCAAAGTCTCTCAATATTCTAATTCATTCCTTGGTTATCTCAAAAATTGATTACTGCAATGCTTTACTCAAGGGAATAGCCCAAAAAGAAATTAGACGCTTGCAGATTGTTCAAAACGCCTCAATTAAACTTATAATGAAAGCAAGAAAATTTGATCATGTCACTCCTCTTCTTAAGAAAGCGCACTGGCTTCCAGTTGCACATCGAATTCAATATAAATTAAGTTTGCTCACCTTCAAATCTCTGGTATATAAGACTCCTGCCTTCATTTATAAGTTATTAATTCCTTATACCCCATCCAGATCACTGAGATCTATTGACCAACATTTATTAGTTACACCCTCACTCAAAGTTATCAACACACGGCGGCATTTTATTTTTTCTGTTATAGCTCCTCAAACTTGGAACTCCCTTCCTATTTATTTAAGAGAAGAAAATAACTTAGATAAATTTAAAAGTAAACTTAAGAGCTTTCTTTTTAAAGATGCCTATGATGCTTAGGAATCTGAACCTACCACTATAAACTCTTACTAGGTTACTATATTATTCCCCTCCTAATGTTTTCTACCATAATTGTTCCTCTTTCTATCATCAATATTGTATTTCCTTACCCATTCATTCCTTCTGTTTCTTCTGTTATTGTTTATATTGTTAGTTACTAATCTGTTATGTTTGTTTAGTGTCTACTTGTTTTTAATAACCCCAGTTTTAATCTGTAATTTGAAAGATTTGTTCATCGCTTAGAATTTTGAGTAAGCGATTAATCAAATACACAATAAACTTGAAACTTGATTCAGAGTAGTGAAGATGCAGGGGGACTGCGAAGATCTGCAACATGACATAATCAGGCTCGAGAAATGGGCAACAACATGGCAAATGAGGTTCAACGTGGACAAGTGTACAGTGATGCATGTCGGTAACAAAAATCTCATGCACGAATACAGGATGTCTGGGGCGGTACTTGGAGAGACCTCCCAGGAAAGTAACTTGGGAGTTCTGATCGACAAATCATTGAAGTCGTCCATGCAATGGGTGGCGAAAAGGGCAAACAGAATGCTAGGAATGATTAAGAAAGGGATCACGAACAGATTAGGTTATGACCTTCCCATACTCCCCCAGTGGTCACTAACCCCTTCCTAGCCCCCCCCCCCCAAATCTGAATGAAACAGTATAGAAAAGCAGCATCTGGTATGGGAAATCCTAATAAAGCATTACACAGGTGTCTTAAGTTGAGTGGGCTAGAGCCTTAGAGATGAAAATCCAGGCCTAGAAGCCACTCTAACCACTACATTTTTGGTGGAAAGTGTGAGACCACCAAAACCCTACTATACTGCTATATACAGTAGATGTCACCTGTAGCCATAAGGCTATTGGAGTGATAGACAGCTGGGTATAGTAGGTTTTGGGGGAGTTTTGGAGGGCTCACAATACATTAGAAGGGGTATATGGTGAGCTGTATATCTGGCACCCTTTATGTGAAGTTCACAGCAGTGCCCTCTAAAGTGTCCCACTGATCAGTTGGGATGTCCATTACAATGCCGGCCCCTCCCATGTCCACATGGTCTAAATTTGGACATTTTGAACCAGGATGGTTTTGTGGTAATAAATGGCGAACAAATTTAGACATTCTAAGGTTGGCTGTTCTAACAGCCAAGACGTCTAAGTAAACGATTTTTAAAAAATTGGGACGTCTAGTGGTTTTGCCACTTTTGAAAATGGCCATTTCTCTGCCTCTGACTTTAGATGTCTTCCAGGAAAAGTCCAAAGTTGAACTTAGACATCCTATTGAAAATGCCCCTCCATGAATATTATGCCTCTGTATTGCTCCATGGTGCTACCTCACCTTGAGTATTGCATTCAGTTCTGGTCACTGTATCTCAAAAAAGATATAGCAGAATTAGAAAAGGTTCAAAGAAGAGTGACCAAAATGATAAAGGGGATGGAACTCCTGTTGTATAAGGAAAAATTAAAGAGGTTAGGGCTCTTCAGCTTGAAAAAGAGACAGCTGAGTGGAGATATGATTGAAGTTTACAATATCTGGGTGGTGTAGAACAGGTACAAGCGGATCGATTTTTTTACTTTGTCAAAAATTACAAAGACACTCAATGAAGTTACAGGGAAATACTTTCAAAACCAATAAGAGGAAATATATTTTTCACTCAGAGAATAGTTAAGCTCTGGAACGTGTTGCCAGAGGATGTGGTAATTGTGGTTAAAGTAGATGGGTTTAAAAAAAGGTTTGGACAAGTTCCTGGAGGAATAGTTCATAGTCTGCTATTAAGACAGACATGGGGGAAGCCACTGCTTGCCCTGGGATCGGTATCATGAGATGTTGCTATTATTTACACCCACAAGAATGTAGAAGAAGGAATTAGGACCAAGACAGGAAAGAGGAAATGAAAAAAGAGCAGGAGAATTTTAGAGAATATTGCTGATTTAACTGTAGATTTTGACCCATGTTTTCCTCTTTGTTCCATAGTTCTCTGAAATCTTCCAACTGGATTGACACTAGCAGGAAACAGAAAATCCTTCCGGCTTGAAATGATGAAGGAGGTTTTGTTGCACTTCTGAATCAACTTTTAATTACTTTCTTTTGCTACAGTTAATACTGCTTCAGGAATTGCTCCAATCACCTGTTTTTGTCCTGCTCCCTGAGTAGGTTTAAGCAATGGTGAATTCGTACTATAGCACCTTGATCCCTTTAAATAATCCCATCTCTTGCTTGGAAAGAGACAGACTTTTTTTTTGGTATGCCTATGTATTTCTGCAAAATGTATATTTGGAATTCCTACACAGAAATGTTATAGCAAAGAATCATCAGCTAGCGAAGCTTGAAGAATGGTCTGAAATTTAGCAGCTAAGATTTAATACTAAGAAATATAAGGTCTTGTATTTGGGCTGCAAAAACCTGAGGGGTACAGTTTAGGGGGTGAAGAACTTTTGTGGTTGAAAGAGGAGCAGGACTGACTTGGGTGTCAAACACACAGGTGTCAAACACAAGACCCACGGGCCGAATTCAGCCCGCGGTATAATGCAGCGTTTTCATTGCCGCACCTGGGTGTTTTATCTTCTGGCCGGCTCCCTCATCCTCATTTCCACAGTGTGCTCAAAGCTGCAATGAGTGGCTCCTCCCATATCCCATGCTTCATCCCACCCTCTGATGTCAGAGAGAAGGCTTCCAGTTCAGGCGCAGGACGCGCTAAGGAGCTGCTGCCCATGGCTTTGTGCACACTGTGGAAATGAGGAGGGAGCCGGCCAGAAGATATACTGCTTGAAAGCTATGGAAGTACTTTCCAGCACAGGACAACAATCTGTCAAAGCCTGAATGGGAACGAGAGCTTCTGGCTGGCCTGATCACCTTTGGACATACTCTCAGAACTTACTTCATCTCCCAAGGCTACATTGACACAGAAGACATAAGAGCACAGGTACCTGGGGAAGACCCAAATTCTTCTAATTAAGCCCCTCTCCCTTTCCCTTTTCCCCCAGATTTGAACACATGGAACATCAATGGCTACTAGGATTTCACGACTCATAACCTAATCCTGATTAAAGAGCTGAGAAAGCATGTGTGTAGTCGTGATGGAAGACAAATTCTAATGAAGTACAGAAAAGATTATGACAAGCCTGCGCCTGTGTAGTTTAATTTTGTGGTTAACCATTTTGTGTTGTTAATAAAAATTATATTGTGTGCATATATGAAAAATGAATGGAAAAATGGTTTACAATTAGTACTATTATGGGGGCGTGGTCTGGGGTAGAGATTGGGTGGAGTCTGGCCCACGACTTAGCCTGTGTTTTAGATTTCAGCCCCTTAATATGATTGAGTTTGACACCCCTGATCTAACAGGTAGTCAAGAAGGTCGAAAAGGTGACAGCAAAAACTAGAAGGATGCTAGGGTGTACAGGGAGAGGTTGGCCAGCAGGAAAAAGGAAGTATTGATGCCCCTGTATAAGGCTCTAGTGAGACCTCATTTAGAATATTGAATACAATTCTGGAGACCACAGATAAAAAGAATGGAGTCAGTCCAGATGAAGGCTATTTAAATGGTCATAATGCGTATGGGGGACAGACTTAAAGATCTCAATCTGTAGACTTTGGAGGAAAGGCGGGAGAGGGGAGATATGATAGAGGCGTTTAAATACCTACATGGCATAAATGTGCATGAGGTGAGTTTCTTTCATAACGTATTCAAATGAAGATAAGAACATACAGTTTTTCAAAACAACTGGGATGCTAAGCATCAACATCAATTACCCTCTTTGAACATTATTTTTTAGCTCACACCTTCCCGGTGGTATTTCCCTGTCCCGAGGGCTTAACTTTGCACCTGAGCTAATGGCACTCTAAGTGACTTGCCCAAGGCCCCAAGAAGCATCACTAAGATTTGAACCTTGGTGACTCTGCTTCACAGTCTGCAGCTTCTCCACATTAAGGAGTACTACTACATGACAAAAGAAATCACCAGAAGCCCTCAATGCATGTTCAAACCAGATGCATCAAGCAGCATCTTTATCTATATAACTTGCCACCTGTCTATAACAGTGTATTGGTGAGATTCCGGGTGCCGTGAGATGCTGGTGCCAGCTGACTGCCTACAAGCAGTCATCCGGCACCCACGCCTCTTCTTCTCACTGGTGCCTCTCCTGCTCCAGCATCCCCCACTGACAGCTCAAGGCCCTATCTAGAGGGCCTTCGCATATGCACAGATGTTGACATCATGATGTTATGCATGCATGTGACATCATCATGTCGACATCCGCAGGGCTACCCCCTGTCTCCCACACTGTTCAACATCTACCTGGCCGCTCTAGGGAATCAAATTCTATATTTATGCTGACGACATCACCATCGTCTTTCCCCTAACTAACTTAACTCCCGAGACAAAAAATCACCTGGCATCTATCTTAAAACAAATCGAACTATGGATGGCCGATTTCAAATTAAACTCAATGCAGAAAAAACCAAATTTTTCCTGGCGAGTCCAAACAACAAAATCAAAGATTCATCAATTTCCTTGAATGGTCAAGTCTTTCCTATCACAGATTCCATAAAAATTCTCTGAGTGACACTAGACCGCAACCTTACCCTTGAAGTACACACCGACTTACTGGTCAGAAAAGGCTTCTCCGCATTATGGAAACTAAGAACCATCAGAAAGTACTTCGATACTACCTCATTCCGCTTACTGGTTCAATCCTCCATTCTAAGCTTACTCGACTACTGTAACATCATTTACCTGGGGTCTTTCAACAAAACCATTCAAAGACTCCGAATCATCCAAAATTCGGCAATCCGACTGATCTTTGGGCTAAAAAAATGGGAACACATAACTCCCTATTACCAAAAACTCCACTGGCTGCCCTTGGAAGCAAGAGTGCAGTTCAAGTTTGCCTGTCTCTGTTTCAAATCCACTCTTGGCTTGGCCCCCATAAACTTGGTTCCCCATTTATCTTAGATTGTTCATCCAGACCCACACGCAGAGTTCATCTGTTTAACCATCCAACACTAAAGGCCTGCCGTTACAAAAGATACCTGAACAGAACACTTGCTTTCCAAGCAGGCCAACTAAATGACTGGCTGGGCAATATTATCTTGCGCTCCTCATCCTACCTAAATTTCAGAAAATTATTAAAAACAAACCTGTTTAACCGATTTGTATCCTAAGACCTCTGTAAACCGCCTCGAACTACTACGGCTTTGGCGGAATATAAGAATAAAATTATTATTATTATTATTATTTCTGGGAGCCCTCCAGCCACGGTCCAGTTTACTGTGCCGCTGAGTAAAAATGCTTGTGGGACACTGCTATATGGGGATGGGGAGGAGAACAGAAGATATTAACAACACCCCTGCCAAGGGCATCACCCACCCCAAAGCCAGCCTGGCTCCAGCACCCACTACACTCATAGAACTGGCACCTATGTGCTATAACATTCAAGATAATGAAGGGAGTAGATTTAGTAGATAAAGACAGGTTGTTCACCCTCTACAAGGTAGAGAGAATGAGAGGGCACTCTAAAGTTAAAAGGGGGTAGATTCCATACAAACGTAAGGAAGTTCTGTACCCAGAGAGTGGTTAAAAACTGGAACGCTCTTCCGGAGGCTGTTATAGGGGAAAACACCCTCCAGGGATTCAAGACAAAGTTAGACAAGTTCTTGCTGAACCAGAACGTATGCAGGTAAGGCTAGTCTCAGTTAGGGCACTGGTCTTTGACCTAAGGGCCGCCATGTGAGCGAACTGCTGGTCTGACCCAGCAGCGGCAATTCTTATGTTCTTAACTGTGGTTCCCAATAAGTAGTAAGAATCCCTCATGTTCATGAACATCTCAGTGTACCTGGATTGCAAAAAAGTTGCATGTGCTTGCTGCAGTATCATCAGTATTGTTCAGGTCTTTGTTGGTGCATTTTATTTCAAGTATTTAGTTAAGCGGCTTAGCACCGGGACCGGTGCTATTTAACTTATTTATAAATGATCTGGAAATTGGAACGATGAGTGAGGTGATTAAAATATTTTTTCACTCAGAGAATAGCTAAGCTATGGTAAGCATTGCTAGAGGTTTTGGTAAGAGTGGTTTTAAGAAAGGTTTGGATAATTTCCTGGAGGAAAAGTCCATAGTCTGCTATTGAGACAGACATGGGGGAAGCCACTGTTTGCCCTGGATTGGTAGCATGGAATGTTGCTACTTTTTTTTTTTTTTTTTGGGGGGGGGGGGGTTGCCAGGCACTAGTAACCTGAATTGGCTAAAGTGAGGACAGGCAACTGTGCTAGATAGACCATTGGTCTGATCCAGTAAGGCTATTCTTATGTTCATTCTGCCCAGAAAACCATAGTTGGGCCCTTTGGAAACAGGTTTTCTAACTGTGAGTTACAGAAATGCACAGTTTTAATGCTGGGAAGGGGCTGGTTCTGATAGCAAATCCTTTTTCTCAAAACCCCATTCTTCTCTCTCTTTTTCTATGCAGCACAGATGGTGCCTCTCATAAAATGGAAAGGAAAAATGCTTGTTAATGGCAATCACTGGACCTAATGTACTGTCTTGGAAGGCCTGCTGCTGTCCCCATGCACCAGTGAATCATTAGCCCTCCAGTATCTGTATCTGTGTAGCTCTGGATTCTCAGCACAGCTTGCCTCATCTCTCTGACAGATAGAAGAAAAGACGAATTGTCTATAACACAGACAGAGCTATATATTTCTGCAGAGAATGTTTCACATGTACCTGGAAAAAAATGCCATAAGGTGACAGGTTTTTGAACAGCTGAATTCCCAAAATGCATCTCCTGGGTGACTGAACCTTTTTTGAGGCCTAATCACTGAATCTTTGTGGAGAAGAGTGGCTGTCATGTCTCTCATTTCTAAAATAATGCCATAAGTCACTCTTTCTGTTTCCAATAACTTTGCTATTAGAGACCATTGTCCAGAGACACTGAGTGCGTCTCTGCCCGACCTCTCAATGTCTTTTCACATTTGGCGAGACCTTGCTGCTCTTATCTGCTTTGCTCCCATTATTTCCCCAGGGGCACAGTGTATTTCTGCACTTTAATCTTCTTCCCAATATTTCAATTTCTTTTCCTCTGACCTCCACGTTTCTATTCCCTCTGCTTCCATTTTTCTTCCACAAGTCCATGGTCTGTCATAATGTGCATTTTTCAAGTTCCGCTTCACTTCACATTTGTCTGATGTTCCGCTAGTGATTCTTGAAAGTGAATAGCTAGGTCATCAGGAAGACTTTGCATTTCTGAATAACAGTACAGAAGAACAAAGCAATAAATTAGCTTGCAGTCCACTGCATTTGAGTGTAGCAGTTGGTCCTGTTAATATTTTTTTGGGGGGGTTTGGCTGTTGTCTGCTGTTCCTTTGGGCTTCTGGCTTATTCAGAAAGAAAGCTGGAGCCTGGTGTCATGTCTTCATTCACAATTACCTGCAGAATGTTTCCTTTCTTCTATAACCTCTCCCAAATCAGTTTAGCCCAGTCATCACAGTGGCCATTCTCAGCCAGGAACCATACACCCAAAGCTCTTCCTGGATCACAAATTTTAAATCCAGCTACGTGGTGTTGCCATTGTACAATGACAGACTCCTTCCTCCTCAGTGCTGTGATCACCACCAGACCTCATGAGTGGCAGACCCAGTAGCGTACCTAGCTTATGTGACACCCGAGGCCCATCATTTTTTGACACCCCCCCATCTGTATGAAAAACATGATTTTTAGTAACAATCCACAAGAGTCACACAAGAGTGTACCTAGGAAAAGGCAGCATCTTAGATACTGCAGTGAGCAGTACAACATCAATACACCCATTGTAAAACTAAACAAGCCAGACTAGTACAGATCAATCCTACACAGTCAATCCTAACAGAAAACCATGACTTTCGAACACACAGAACACAGAAAACATCTTTGCCTAGTATGGAATATGTAACCACAAACTAACCCCTCCTCCTTTTACAAAACTGTAGTGTGGTTTTTAGCTATGGTGGTAACAGCTCAGACTCTTATAGAATTCTGAGCATCAGAGCTGTTACCACCACGGCCGGCGCTAAAAAAACGTTCTACAGTTTTGTAAATGGGGAGATAGAATAAAAATACGTAGACAAAGGTTAAATTGAACCACAAAAAAGCTGGACTCTGCATACAATGCAACACCATAGAAACAGTGGGGATGGGTGGGATTTCTGTCCCCGCACAACTCTCTACTCTATACCTATCTAGGTTCAAGGCGAAATACAAATCAATGAGAATACATCATGTATTGATGAACATGAAGGTTAAGTGGACAGTAATTAAGAAGAAAAGGAATAGAATGAAGAGAGGATGTAAAGGGAGGTTTGGGGTGACACTAGAGGTACAGATAACATTGAGTGGAGTTAAAATGTTCATTGAAGATATTGAGCTTTCTGTCAATTGTCCATGGAATATATTGTTCCAAAGAGGAGAGCTTTTATTTTCTTGTTAAACCTAAGGTAATAGGGTTCTGCTTTGACAGTTGCTGGGAGGCTGTTCCAATTCTTTGTGCCAATGGAGGTGATGAGTGTGTTAAATATTTGCTTGCATTTAATTCCTTTTGGTGATGGAAGGATCAGATGTGGGGTCTCATTTGATGCAATAAAGTGTCTGAGTACCTCAGGTCCCCTTAGACTGTAAGCCTTCTGACGATATGGAAATATAGTGTACCTAAATGGAAGTCACCTGATACAGGTGTGAGCCAAATCTAAACAAATTCTGAATTACCCAGTTATTTTTCCTATCCACTTGTGCAGTATTGTAGTTCTTCACACTGACCAGTATAATCTCAAGCTGAGTGAATTTCAGAACTGGATTGATTGGAGCACTTCTTTGAATCTTGGCATCTGATCAGTCTGTCATTAAAACATGGAAGGAGAAAAAATCCCAACTTTATTTCTTGCCAGGCTGATCACCGAAGACTGTGCAACTTGCTCAGTACAGTAACAGCACCACAGTGGGTTTCTCATGCTGTGGTTACTTCCTCTACTCAAATAAGATGCCAAATTATAGAAATTGGGCATTTATATGACTCAGACAGGCACTATGCAAATATTCATGCTGGTAATAAGAAGCACCATCTTCATTAGCCTCTCAGCATTATTTCCTTTGGCTTCCTGGAATGCTTTCAGTCTTTACCTGAATGTTAATGATCGCTGCAACTCAGATTATCACAGCCTGATGCAGAGTACAAGGTCACACTGCCAAAATGAAACTCAGTCCATAAAACAGCAGTGAAAAGTGTTAGAAAATGTGGTTTTAAAATGATGCCAACTGCAAATACTTGTACATATAAAACTTCTATTACAAAGAACATTTTCTTCATGTTTCTAGAGTTTCTAAACTTCACTTTCCATAAAATTAAAAATGCAATGCAGTGCCCTCTCTCTCACATACGACTCCATTAGGTCCATCCTGAACAAGCTCTTCCATATCAAATTACCAGCTGTTTCTATGAACACAATAATGGCCCGAAGGAAAAAAGTCTCTTCTCCAAAGTTACCTACTGCGGAGTAATGGAAAAATGCATATCAGAATGTCCACCCAAAGCACTGCAGATAGTTCACTGCTGCAGGCATACAGGCTCTGAATATTAAACCAGTTGCTGCTCTTGTCAAATAAATAAAATCTACAAGGAGGAGGAAGACAGACCTAATTAAGGGGCCCTTTTTTCAAATAAGGCTTAGCGTGCACTAATGGACATTAGCATACACTAAGGCCCTGATTCTATAAAAGACGTCTCAAGTTAGACTTAGTCAATCTAGGCGCCTAACTTCATTATTTAATAAGCCTTAAATCAGCACCATTAATTGAAAATTGCTATTAAAAAACAAATTGCAATTAATTAGATGGTAGGTGCCTAACTTGGTAGGCACCTACCACTTCAAGGTAGGTGTCTACTCCAAGGCCCCTACTAGAAAATAGGCATAGTTAAGGGCGGATTCTGGGCAGTTCTTGGGCATGTTTTGACTTAGGTACACTCATTTAGGCTAAGAAACCTCTGGTTTAAGTAGAGTGTGCCTAAGGTTTCAACATCTATTGGTGCCTAAGACTGATTTACGTGATGTTAAGTGCAATTTTATAAACGGTTTCTAGCATATGACTGACACTTGCACATCTTGGTGTCTACAAGTTAGGCGCCTTTTATAGAATTGGGGCCTAAGTGCCATGTGGCCCACGAGTATATAATGGGCTGAGCAACATTTTATGACACTGTAAATATTCCAGAAGACTATTGGATAAAACTAAATATATTCGCTGATCTTGATATAGGTGATGGAGAGCCTAAAGAGTTATGGAATGACATCAAAACCATAACTAGTGATGAAGCTGAAAACACTTCAGAAGAGAAAAAGCCCAAAAAATCACCTTGGATTTCAGAAGAAACCAGTAAAGTAACAGAACAAAGAAGACAAGTAAAACTGTCTGGTGATAGAGATAAAGTACCGTATTTGCCGGCGTATAAGACGACTTTTCAGTACCTTAAAATCCTCCCCAAAGTCGGGGATCGTCTTATACGCCGGGTACTGTTTACATCACAGTTCTTCAACCGCCGGTCCGCGGTGCCGGTCCGCAGAAAATTCCTGCCGGTCTGCACAGGACCGGCGAGATGGACCCATTAAATTTTCTGCCCCGATGGTGTTTGCAGAAATCTTCTGTTCCTCCCAGCCTCGGGCGATCAAGACAGGCGGTCATTCCCTCTGTGAGTCTCGCCTATGCGGAAACAGGAAGTTGAAACAAAATAGGCGGGACTCAGAGAGGGAAGGTCCTGACGTTTGCAGCCTGTCTTGATCGCTGCCCCTGCTGAGTCGCCGAAGAGGGCCGCGGGGAAAGTGCAGGCAGAGAGAAGATGGTCAGCGTGCGCGGGGAGGTCAGCGTGTCGATTGGGGCCATCAGCAGCGTTTGTGCTGAGTCTGCCCACGTGCAGGATGCGGCGGGTAGGGACCTCCGACTCGTCTTGGGCGGCTGGGCCTGTGGTGCAAAGCTGTTTTTGCCGGCTTGGGGGGGGGGTCGCGAATCGGAAGAAGGGGTAGTCTTATACGGCGAGTATATAACAAACTCTATATTTTAACTGTAAAAGTTGGGGGGTCGTCTTATACGCCCAGTCGTCTTATACGCCGGCAAATACGGTACTACAAATGAATTGAGCATTTCAACGTCAAGTTCAGCAAGGTAAGGAAACATATTTTCAGGATTTATATCAGAAAATTGAATCAGAGCATATGTATTGTAAAATTTGATTATTTTATCAGGATATTAAGAGATTGTGACAGAAATTTGAGCCTTGATTGTGGATGCGAAAAGATGTCAATGAAATAATAGTGAATGACCCAGAAGGCATTAAAAAGAGATGGAAAGAATATTTGGAAAATCTATACAGCCCTCAGACTGATATACTCATCCAAAAAATACGACCACATTACCACTGTCTTCCAAGACTCACACTGGCTCTCTGTACAAGCATGCATACTCTACAAATTCTACTGCACGTTATTCAAAGCCCAGAATGGCGATAGACCAACCTATCTAAACAATCGCCTAACCAGAAATATCACATTCAGACCAAGAAGAACACAGGCACCCTTTACTCACTCCCCCAAAGCAAAGGCATACAATGTAAGAAAATGACGGCCTACTAATCACCCAAGCAGCGAAACTAGACCACTACGTCTCCAACCTGCTGATCACAACGTCCAACTACAAAACCTTCAGGAGAGAATTAAAACTCAAGTTATTCAGGAAATCAAACTAATCTTCTCAATAGATCCCCAGACCCTAATATTTCTTCTAATTATCTATCTTCTAATCTCACTGGGTATGCCCAGACCAATTCTTTTTAATTCGCCTAGAACTGAAAGCTATGTAGAAAACTTTGGGGAAATTGAATTGTATGTTGACGCTGAAGAAAAACCTGGTATTTTAAGGGAGGAAGTTATAGCAATAATTAAAGCTTTTTTTTAACAAGAAACCTGGTATTGATGGTTTTCCAATTGAATTAAAGGCTTGGAAAGTGCTATTATGGTTTTCACTCAACTGTGTCAAGAGATTTGGGAGACAAAAACTGACTGGAAAAGATCATTATTTATACTTATACCTAAGAAAGGTGACACCAAAGACTGTAACAACTATAAACTAAACTAAACCTTAGGTTTGTATACTGCATCATCTCCACAATCGTAGAGCTCTGCACGGTTTACAGGAGATGGGATAAAAAAGGAACTAACAATGAAAGGTTAGAGGTCCAAGTATGAAGGGTTTTTAGAGGGCTTAGAGTGCAAGAGATGGAATAGGTATCAGATTTTTTAGAATAGCCAGGTCTTCAGATGTTTGCGGAAAAGTTGGAGAGAGCTCAGGTTATGAAGAGGGGAGGAAAGGTTGTTCCAGAGTTCGGTGATTCTGAAGGTGAGGGAGGTCCCTAGTTTTCCTGTATGGGAAATGCCTCTTAATGAGGGGAAGGATAGTTTAAATTTGTGGGTGGATCTGGTGGTATTAGGGTTAGAGGAGTTCCAAGAAAGAGGGATACAGGGAGGGAGGATGCCGTGTAGGATTTTGAAAGCTAGGCAGGCGCATTTAAAGTGGACCCTGGCGATTATCGGAAGCCAGTAAAGCTTGGACAGAAGCGGAGAGACGTGGTCAAATTTATTTTTTATGAAGATGAGCTTGGCCGCAGCATTCTGAATCCGCTGGAGTCTATGGAAGTTTTTCTTAGTTAGGCTTAAGTAGATAGAGTTGCAATAGTCCAATCTGGAAAGTATGATGGATTGGACAAGGACGGTAAAGTGATTTTGATGGAAGCAGGATCTGACTTTCCTCAGCATGTGAAGGCTGAAAATGCACTTTATTACCAAGGAATTGAGGTGGTCGTTGAAGGACAATGTAGAATCAATAATGATGCCCAGAACATTGCTTGAGAACTCAAGCTGCAGAGTGGAGCCAGAGGACAGTGAGATGGAGGAGGGTAGTTGGTCTAGTTTTGGACCGAGCCAAAGGAGTCTTATTTTGGACTCGTTCAGTTTCATTTTAACAGTGCGGGCCCAGGACTGGAGGTTCATTATGCAGGAGGCTATGTTCTTGGAAAGGTTGGTGAGGTTCGAGTCAGTCTCGAGAAGGACGAGGATGTCGTCAGCATAAGTGTAAATTGTTTCAAGGGGGGATAGATGGAGGAGTTTTAGGGAAGACATATAAATGTTAAAAAGGATGGGAGATAGAGGTGAGCCTTGCGGGACTCCAGGGGGAGGATGAAGTGCCATTCATGTTGACAGCGTAAGAGCGAGAGCGTAGGAATTTTGAGAACCAGTCTAGGACTGTGGAGTTGATGCCAATCTCAGAGAGTTGGTAGATGAGAATGTCATGATGGACAACGTCGAAAGCGGCAGAAAGGTCAAATTGTAGGAGGACGGCAAACTTATTTCAAGAGTGAAGTTGTTGAACCTTTGAGATCAAGGATGTCAATAGGGATTCGGTGCTGAAGTTGGGATGAAAGCCATATTGGTAAGGAAGGAGAATAGAGAATCTCTCTAAGTATGATGAGAGTTGGGTAGATATGATGGACTCAAGCATCTTGGTTAGGAGAGGGATATTTGCTATTGGGCAATAGCTGGAAGGTGTGGAAGGGTCTAGGTCAGATTTTTCCAGTAGTGGGGTCAAGGCAATATGACTCATTTCTGGGGAAAAAAGGCCCGAGTGTAGGGCGGAGTTTATGAGTTTGGTAATAGAAGAGATGGCCTGTGCGGGAATTTTCTTGTATAGGTAGGAGGGGAATGGGTCCAAGGAACAGTTGCAGGATTTCAGTTTGAGGCAGAGTTTGGAAACTAGGGATTCAGATACAAGCTCAAAGGTAGTCCAGGATCTGTCGACTGGGATAGGGTTGGAGACCGTTTGGGTAGAATTGGAGTCGGTGGGTACCAGGGCGTTGTAGGAGACTGAAGGTGGGAAGGAGCATCTCAAGGTAGAGACCTTTTCGTTGAAGAATTTTGCCAGAACATCGGCTGAGGGAGAGGAGGGGAGCAAAGTGGGGTCTTTTTTGGAGGTTAAGGAGCGCCAGATATTGAATAGAGTACTACTCTGGTTGTTGGATCTGGAGATTTTGTCACCGTAGAAGTTCTTTCTTGCTTTTTTTAGCGCTGTATTGTACAACTTAATATTAACTCTCCAGGACTGTCTATCTATGGGGGATTTAGATTTTTTCCATAAGCGCTCCAGGGCTCGACATTTTTGCTTTAGTTCTCTGTGATATGGGAGGTACCAAGGGGCCTTGCGGGGGTAGGAGATGGATTTAGTGGAGAGAGGAGCGAGGGAGTGGTAGGTGGACTCGGAGAGAGCAACCCAGTTATGCCAATTAGCTTCTGAGTCTGCAGGCTTAGGAGCGGAGGAGAATAGGTTGAGAAATTTAGACCAGAACAGATCACTCGTGATTTTTTTGCGGAAGGTAATGGAATTGAAAGTGCGGGATGGAGCCCCAAGATGCGACATGAAGATGGGGAGACAGAAAGCTCCTAAGAAGTGGTCGGACCAGGGGACATGATCCCAACAGATGTCATCAGCTGAAGTTTTGTAGGCGGTAAGATCGAGGAAACTAATGAGGTCTAGTGTTTGTCCCTTTTCATGGGTTGGGGATGGAGCAGGGGGAGGAAGCCAAGGGAGGTGAGGAAGCTAATAAATTCAACCGTATCCTTGCTGGTGACATCATCTAGGTGGAGATTGATGTCCCCAATGATCAGTAGTCTTTGAAATTTGAGGAAGGCATTTGTTATGATCTCGAGGACGAGATCAGAGGATTTGTTCCAAGGGGTAGGTGGGCGATATAGATCTGGTGCGAATCAGAGTGGGGATTTTGAGGCCAGGGCAAATATTATTGAGATTTGCAGAATCAAGAAGGTTGGGGGAGGGAGGTATTAAGCAGAGAGTGGTGTTGAGAGAAGAGCAAAGTAGGAGGAGAAAGAGCCATGAGGGAGGCTTCATGGTGAGAAATGGGAAGCCTTTGGGGTTGGGAGGTATTTGTGGTTTTTTGTTTTTGTTTTTTTAATTAATTTTTTTTCTTTTTTTTCTTTTAGGGAGAGCTTGAACGGAGGGAGAACTAGGCAACTTTGCATCTAAACAGGAAAAGGCTTAGTGCATGGCCCGATCCTTAGTGGTGGGTGCGCTTTAGTATATACACTGTTTTGTGGGGGGACCTGGGCTGGGCGTCAACTCAGGGTGAAACCTAGGGCTAAGCCCAACTGATATCTGGTGGTTTCGTGAGGAATCAGAGACGGGAAGGGTCTAAGCAACTAGGTAGGAGAGGACTAGACAGAACTTAGCAAAGCCAGAGGAACTTAGCATATGGGTAAGGAGAGAACTCAGCATTGAGCTCGGTCCTTAACATTGAATGCACTTAGCAACTGAATAGAGTCGTGTAAGAGACTTTGAACAAGGTCAAGTATAGTATCAGGTCCCGAAAGGGTAAATCAAAACAGTCCATGCTTAAGAGATGTGAGGCGGGGGAAGGAGAGAACAGGATAGAGGAGAGTTTCCTCCTTCCTCTGCCGTGGGAAGTCGTTGGGGGGGAAACTTTTGGCGGCCCTCAAGGGCTGAAGAGAAATCCGACGCTGGAGTGGAATCCGAGCAGTCCTGCACAGGCAGGAAGCTTTGCCACGATCCCCGAAGGGCTGCAGGGAACCAGGGCTCTAGAGAGCAGATGCAGAGCCTTCTCGCTTGAGCATTAATTCCACACCCCAGCAAAATATTGTTGAAAATAATACAACGAAGGTTACAGCCATATGTGGAGCAAGAATTACCTGAAATTCAGGCTTTTTTAAGAAAAGGTTGAAGAACCAGAGATATTGCCAATGTTAGATGGATACTGGAGAAGAATAGAGTATTTTTGCTTAATTGATTATAGCAAAACTTTTGATTGTGTGGGTCATGATAAATTATGAAGAACTCTAGTAGAAATGGGAATACTGAAATACATAATTTTGTTTATAAAAAGGCTCTGTGAAAATCAAGAAGCTGCAGTGAGAATTGAATATGGCAACACTGATTGGTTTCCAATAAAATATGGAGTCAGGCAAGGATGCATCTTATTGCCTTACCTGTTTAACCTTTATAGCAAAGCCATTTTTAGAAAATCAAATTTGGAAGAAGAGAGTGTTGGTTTTAAAGTTGGTGGTCAAAACATACATAAGAACATAAGAAGTGCCTCTGCTGGGTCAGACCAGAGGTCCATCGCGCCCAGCAGTCCGTTCACGCGGCAGCCCATCAGGTCTAGGACCTGTGTAGTAGTCTTCTATCTGTACCCCTCTATCCCTTCAATCTATTTTTTTTTTATCCTACCTTATCTATATCCTTCTAACTGTACCCTTCTTCATCCTATATATTCCCTATCTATATCCTTCAATAACACAACACTCAATGCCAGCAATACAATTGATATGTTGTATCTACTGAGGAAAGTCAAAGCTGAAAGTCATAAAATGGGATTAAAACTGAACATAAATAAGATGAAGATCATGAAAACATAGAAAATGATGAATATTTTGAACTTGAAGTTGATAGAATAGAAGTTGTAAAGAGTTTTAATCTCTTGGGTTCCTTCATAAACAAGGAAGCAACTAGTAGTGAAAAAATATGCTGTAGAATGACACTTGGTCGCTCTATATGAAGAAAGGAAATAGCACTCAAAATAAAGATCAGACTTGTCCACGCGCTTATTTTCTTGGTGGTTAAATATGAATGTGAAAGCTGGACATTACAGAGGCTAGACAAAAAAGAATGATTCATTTGAACTTTGGTACTGGAGAAGGATTTTATGCTTGCCGTGGACCATCAGAAGAATTCATAAATCTATTTTGGGAGAGATTGAATTGACTATGGGGTCCTTTTACTAAGGTGCGCTAGCCGTTTTAGTGCGCACTAAACGCTAACGTGTCCATTATAGTCTATGGACGTGTTAGTGTTTAGTACGCACAAAAATTGCTAGCATGCCTTAGTAAAGGACCCTTAAGTCATTTGAAGCCCGCTTGATGAAGTTATGACTGTCTTATTTTGGTCTCACCATTAGAAGGGAGAGATCATTGGAGAAAAAAGACTTCATGTTTAGGAAGATTGAAGGAAACAGACGAAGAGGGCATCCTGCAACTAGATGGCTGGATATGTTGAAGCCAACTATGAGGGAGGACCTTGTTGGACTAGCACAAAACTGACTTATTTTTGGAGTTGTAATTCATCAAGTCACTAGGATTCAAACCCAAGTTGATGGCACCTAACACATATACTGTCTGTTAGCACAAACTAAGTTTTAGTAAAAAGGTCCCTATGATAAAAATAGAAACCAACAGGATTGGATCTTGCATGCTTAATCTAGAAAAATAACTTATATGGACTGGCATATACTGTATATGATCCCCAGAAGAATGCCTTTATTGCAGAGCAGAAGGAAAGAGATCCTTCTGGGGGTCACTAAGAGATGTGTGTAGGATCTCTTTGAGTGGAGTTGGAGGACCCAGGCTGAAGGAGGCAGGGTTGCAAAGGGGATAAAAGTGTGTGCTGAGAAAGAACTGGGGTTTCGGTTATCCTGATCTCCTGCTAGAGACCAAGTACTGAGAGAGACTCCAGGAAGACAGCATTTTGGGGTACAAATCCAAATGGAATTGCCAGAGCACAATATTATGGTGTATTAACTCAGCTTGACAGGGAAGACAAAGGACACAATTAATGTGGCGCGCTCTGGGAAGGTGATTTTTTTTAGAAAACGTGTGTCCCGATTGGCTGGTTAGGCAGCAGTTGGCCGCCTACAATTGGGACGCCGTTTATAGAATTTGGCCCTGAGGCCCTGATTCTATAAAAGGCGTGTTTTAGATGACGTTGTGGTACAAGTGCCAATCAGCGTTACTTAGGCGTCAGATAGACGTCCGATATTTGTTTTAAAAAATTCAGTTTCCTAGTATAGACGTCAGATAAACGTCCCTACAATGTTATATATAAAAAGGTGGTTTTTACCGATTTGTTATCATTATTTCAGGACTGTAAGCTTTAACATAATTAACCCAAAATATTCCAACATTAAAAGGATAATAAAAACACAGTATACCATGTTTAAAAGGATATTTATAATATATTAGTTTTAGTGGGAGTTGATCTGGGAACATCAATGTGCATATTGAAAAAATATGACATGCTTACATGCTAACCTTCACTCTAGGAACCTAAGAAACAAAATGGGGGAACTAGAAGCCTTGGCCAACACAGAAGACATCGACATCATTGGAATCTCTGAAACATGGTGGAATGAGGAAAGCAAATGGGATACAGCACTACCGGGATACAAGCTCTTTCGCCAGGACAGATCAGGACAAAAAGGAGGTGGAATAGCCCTATTCATAAAAGAAGGCATACCATCCACAAAAATGGACACAGCAGAGACGGCCAGCAAGCTGGAATCTCTATGGATCAAAATACCGGGAAGGAAAGGGCCTGAAATAAAGATGGGCCTATTTTATCGCCCACCCGGGCAAACCAGAGATATCGATGAGGAAATGGAAGCCGAGATGAAGCGAGAATGCAAAAGCGGCAACACGGTTATTATGGGAGACTTCAACTACCCTGGGATAGACTGGAGTCTTGGAAGCTCGAAATGCACTAGGGAGACAAAATTCCTGGAAGCTACACAGGATTGCTTCATGGAACAGCTTGTTAGAGAACCGACGAGAGGAAATGCCACTCTGGATCTAATCCTAAATGGGTTAAGGGGACCTGCAAAGGAAGTAGAAGTAGTGGGACCGTTGGGAAACAGCGATCATAATATGATCAAGTTCAAGGTTGAGGTAGGAGTGTCAAAAGGCAAGAGATCCATTGCGACAACCTTTAACTTCAGGAAGGGAAACTACGAAGCAATGAGGGAATTGGTAAGGAAGAAACTTAGGAACACTTCCAAAACATGGCTAACAGTAAATCATGCCTGGTCCTTCTTCAGGGACATGGTGAGCGAGGTGCAAAATCTGTATATCCCCAGATTCAGGAAGGGGTGCAAAAAGAATCGAACAAAAGACCCGGCGTGGATAACCAAAACAGTGAAGGAAGCGATAGGCAATAAGAAAAATTCATTCAAGAAATGGAAAAAGGACAAAACTGAGGGGAACTGGAAAGAGCACAAGAAGCATCAAAAAGAATGTCACCGTGAGGTTCGGAAAGCCAAAAGAGAGTATGAAGAGAGGCTAGCCAGGGAAGCAAGAAATTTCAAACCATTCTTCAGATATGTTAAAGGGAAGCAGCCGGCTAGAGAGGAAGTGGGACCGCTGGACGACGGAGACAGGAAGGGAGTGGTGAAGGAGGAGAAGGTAGTGGCAGAAAGGCTTAACATGTTCTTCTCGTCTGTATTTACAAACGAAAACACGTCAACATACCGGATCCTGAGCAATTCTTCAACGGAAGTCAAGTAGAAAAATTAACATCCATAGAAGTAAGCCTTGAGGACGTTCGTAGGCAGATAGAAAAACTAAAAACTGACAAATCCCCGGGTCCGGATGGCATACATCCTAGGGTTCTGAAGGAATTAAAGGAGGAGATAGCAGAACTACTGCAGCAAATTTGCAACTTATCCCTGAAAACAGGCGAGATCCCGGAAGATTGGAAGATAGCCAACGTTACGCCCATCTTTAAAAAGGGATCAAGAGGTGGCCCGGGAAACTACAGGCCGGTGAGCCTGACTTCAGTTCCAGGGAAAATGGCAGAAGCACTGATAAAAGAAAACATCGATCAACATTTTGAAAAACATGAACTTCTGATAACCAGCCAGCATGGTTTCTGCAAGGGAAGATCGTGCCTAACAAACTTATTGCACTTCTTCGAAGGAATCAACAAACGGATGGACAAAGGAGACCCTATAGACATCATATATCTAGATTTCCAAAAAGCCTTTGACAAGGTGCCCCATGAACGTCTACTCCGGAAATTGAAGAACCATGGGGTGGAAGGAGACATACATAGATGGATCAGAAACTGGTTGGAGGGTAGAAAACAAAGGGTAGGAGTGAAGGGTCACTACTCCGACTGGAGGAGGGTCACGAGTGGTGTCCCGCAGGGCTCGGTGCTCGGGCCGCTGCTATTTAATATCTTCATAAATGATCTAGAAACAGGGACGAAGTGCAAGATATTAAAATTTGCGGCGACACCAAACTATTTAATTTAGCTCAGACTACAGAGGACTGCGAAGAATTGCAAAGGGACTTGAACAAACTAGAAGAATGGGCGGCGAAATGGCAGATGAAGTTCAACATTGAGAAATGTAAAGTATTACATGTGGGGAGCAGAAACTCGAGGTACAACTATACAATGGGAGGGATGTTATTGAATAAGAGTACCCAGGAAAGGGACTTGGGGGTAATGGTGGACATGACAATGAAGCCGTCGCCACAGTGTGCAGCGGCCGCTAAGAGAGCGAATAGAATGCTTGGTATAATCAAAAAGGGTATTATAGCCAGAACGAAAGAAGTTATCCTGCCGTTGTATCGGGCGATGGTGCGCCCGCATTTGGAGTACTGCGTCCAATATTGGTCGCCGTACCTTAAGAAGGATATGGCGTTAGTCGAGAGGGTTCAGAGGAGAGCGACACGTCTGATAAAAGGTATGGAAAACCTGTCATATTCTGAGAGATTGGAGAAGCTGGGTCTCTTTTCCCTGGAGAAGAGGAGACTTAGAGGAGATATGATAGAGCCTTATAAGATAATGAAGGGCATAGAGAGAGTAAAGAGGGACAGATTCTTCAAACTTTCTAATAACAAAAGAACAAGAGGGCATTCGGAAAAGCTGATAGGAGACAGATTCAAAACAAATGCTAGGAAGTTCTTCTTTACCCAACGTGTGGTGGACACCTGGAATGCGCTTCCAGAGGACGTAATAGGGCAGAGTACGGTACTGGGGTTCAAGAAAGGATTGGATAAATTCCTACTGGAAATGGGGATAGAGGGATATAGATAGAAGATTACTAAACAGGTCCGGGACCTGTTGGGCCACCGCGTGAGCGGACTGCTGGACATGATGGACCTTGGGTCTGACCCAGCAGAGGCATTTCTTATGTTCTTATGTTAATTCGCTGTGCTAGACAATGAGTCATACAATAATAGCAAGGGGGTCTGTTGGAGAAAGCACGTGGTGGAGCAGAAAGAGGAGCGGATCGGAGGTGCTGTGTGAGTGTGCTCAATCCCAACTGCAGGGACAGAAAAGGCTGACATAGTGGGCGGAAAGAGAGGAGCGGAGAGGGCAAGAGAAGCGAAGGAGAGTCGGAGGAAGCAGTAAAAGGGGGCGGAGAGGAGCGGAGAAGGCAGGAGAAGCGGCAAAGGGAGCGGGCAGAGGCAGGTGGTAGCTCCGCCCACCCCCGACGTCACAGCCGAGCTCCCCCATAAAAGAGGTCGAGCCAACGGCGCACAGCTGTTCGGTGCGCGGCAAAGGCCCTCGCCTTAGCGAGAGCGCCTTTGCGAAGGGCATCAAGGAAGGGCTATCAACTTTAGCCGGTCTCTTAACCTCTACAAATAGCTAATTAACCAATTGACTTCAATCTTAACTTTCTTCCAAGTCCTTCAACTTTCAACCTTCTACTTTCTACCTAACCAACAAGCAACTAAAACCCTTCACACTTAACAGGCGGACCACACAAATCACTCTATCCCCAAATCATTTTAACAGGCAGACCAGATATCCTCTAACATTTAATCAGACTGACCTCACTAACACACTAACAAGCAGGCAACCAAACTGACAATTAACTAACTATTCTATCTCCCAGACCAAGAACTAACTAGCTACCTCTATCCCTCCAACCTCAACACTTTCTGACTACACCTAACAGCCCCCATCCTAACAAATATTAAATTTAAAAAAAACCAAAAAAACAACTTTTGTAAATGGCAGGTAGGACTAGAAGCAACAAGACTTCTATCAAGACAGGCAGTCCAGGTACCGAAAGTACCCAGGGGATGGCTACGGTCTTTGTACAGATGGAGGGGAAGCCAGGACGGAGGGCAGAGGTCTCTGTACAGACCGAGGCCATCCCCTCAAAGAAGATGTCTACAGTCTCCACTCAGACGGAGGCAATGGATCAGCCAGATGAAAGCCTATTGCTAGAGCTGAGGAGCTTGAGAGAGAAGGTTCTGCGCTTAAGATGCATCCGAGACGACAAGACCTTCATCGACGGAGTCATCCAAGAGCTGTCTCAGATCACCGAACAAGAACCTGACAAGACCATCCTAGAGACACCCAAAGCATCCAAGCCTGCAAACTTGAGACCAACCGTCGGAATACAGGAAGTGGCTGGGGATGCTGATTCCTGGCAGCTGGTGACTTCCTCCACAGGAAAACACAGAAAACCTTATTCTGTCTCTTTCTCTCACATACAGGGTGGCTCTACATCGACACCACAAATCACCCTGAGGAACAGATACCAGCTGCTACAGGAAGGTCCTGACAACGAGGAGCAGGAAGTTGTTCAGCAGACAGTTCCAGTTCCGGAGCCAACAAATCGGCCCACCCCTAAGAAGCGCAGAGTGGTGGTCATCGGGGATTCGCTGCTGAGGGGCACCAAGGGTCCAATCTGTAGATCAGACCTGCAATCAAGAGAGGTCTGCTGTTTGCCATGGGCCAGGATCCGGGATGTAACCGCTTGCCTGGACAGACTCATCAAGCCCTGTGACCACTTCCCCATGATTCTCATCCACGTCGGAACCAACAACACCGCCAGGAGCACCCCGGAGAGCATACCTGAAGACTTCAGAGCCCTGGATGAGAAGCTGAGGAGGTTGGATGCGCAGGTGGTCTTCTCCTCGATCCTCCTGGTAAGGGGTAAGGGCAGTGCCAGGGAGGATCGCATCCTGAGGGCAAACGACTGGCTGCAGGGATGGTGCAAGGAGATGAACTTCGGGTTCTTGCACCATGGAGAGGCATTGCAAGGACTACAGGGATCAGACGGGTTACACCTGACCAGAAGAGGGAAGAACGTCCTTGGACACCGTCTAGCCTGCCTACTACACAGAGCTTTAAACTAGGTAAGTTGGGGGAGGGTACGGGCACAAAAAACCTATCTGGAAAGCTAAGCTGCCAATACTTTTTTGAGACTAAGGTAAGTAAACACCGCAATTCTGGGTTTGAGTCAGGGGTGAGTATACACACTTTCGAGTCTGGGGTTGGCTCACATCATAATTCTGGGTCACATTGTAATTCTGGGTCTAGGGAGAGTACACATTGTAATTCTGGGTCTAGAGGGAGTACACATTGTGATTCTGGGTCTAGAGGGAGTACACATTGTGATTCTGGGTCCAGCGAGAGAACACACATTGCAAACTGCACTAAAGGTGTCCAAATAGCTCAAGCAGGACCATCCCCACTGAAAAGTAACAAACGTACAAAATGGAGGGCTATGTATGTTGTGACCAACGAGGAATTCTTCCAGCGCAGGTCCCAGTCAAGATAAAGGGAAAAGAGGTGAAACAGAAATCCCGGGTAGGAATTGGTAAAGGACAGGTTGGATCTGAATTAAGTAATTTCATGGACCACCGGGGGAGCCCAAGAGGCCCTTGGAATACTGCCAGGGCTGATACAACAGGGCGTTTCCCCAGAGTATATAAGCCTGCCCCCGACAACAGGGAAAGAAGCCGGTTAGGGAGGAAGTTTAGGCTTTGCCTCCCTAGGGACCCTGACGAGCCAAACAGGGACAGAGAGCCCCAACCTATGGAGCTGGATGAGGTTGAACAACCAGAGGGTTTGACTCAATCTGAGGAACTTATGGACTTCCAAGAATCTTGTGCTGGCGGGGATGTTAACCTACCTGAACCAATGCAGGTGAACTGGACTCTGAGCCACAAACAGTGAGTGGGTTTTAGAAACTGTTTGTGTGCTGTTCTTTTGTTTTGGATGCTGATTTTTGGTGTGAAAGCTTAGAGAGAGTTGGGGGAGAGGTTTTGCTTCCACCTGGGAGGGAATGTGAAAGTCTGTTTGAAAGACTGTATTTTTGCAAAACCTACTACTCTCTCCTCTTCCTGGCAACCTTAATTAGTAATTGCCAGAGGCTTTCTTATTTTCTGTTATGGACTGGAATCTAAGTAAAACTTGAAAGCTGGACTGTATCTGTTTTGGAGTAAAGAAAAGGACTGCTTGGTAGCAGTCAGAGTGAGCTCTCTACTGCGCCCAGGTCTCAACAATAGGAGAGACTTAAGAAGCAGTGAGAAAAGGAAAGTTGGAGTTAATTAGCCCTGCTTCAATTACCCTGCCATTTTTGACAGTGTGGTGTTTTTTTCTTTTCTTTACTGGACTTCTGTCTGGAATTCTGAATTGATGAAAGTATTACTTACCTGATTGGAAGGATTAAGTAAAGAGATCTATTTATATAAACTGTCCCTGTGTTGGAACTTTATTTGTGGTGTTTTCCACTTTTGAAAAGCCGATCCTGCAGGGTGACTCCAGGCCGGGTCACACGCTTAGGTGCTGTTTAGTGTAGCCATCAGAATTGCAACAAAGCCCTGTTTGGGGTTATGCTGGTGGCCACAATGTAAACGCCCACAGTCTGGGAAACAAGATCCTGGAATTGGAAACAGAAATGAGGAATGCCGACCTGGATGTGGTGGCGATATCTGAGACCTGGCTCACGGGCTCCCACGGGTGGGACATGGTCATACCGGGTTACAACTTGCTTCGCCAGGACAGGGAGGGCAAAATGGGAGGAGGTGCAGCATTATATACTAAAGATGACATTAAGGTCACCAGAATTACAGATGTCCACTACACTGGGGAATCCCTTTGGGTAAATTTGGCCAGAGGGAAGGACAAATGCCTGTATCTTGGCGTAGTTTACAGACCCCCAAGACAACAGAATGACCTAGATATGGAATTAATCGGAGATATAGAGAATATCACTTTGCGTGGGGACACAGTATTGTTAGGTGACTTCAACATGCCTGATGTGGATTGGGACACGCTTTCCTCTACTTCCGGCAGCAGCAGGAGGCTATTAAACTCTATGAAGGGAGCAAGACTCAGGCAACTGGTGTTGGAACCAACAAGGGATCAGGCAATACTGGACCTGATACTTACCAATGGAGAAAGTGTCACAGAGGTGTCGGTGGGCGACACTTTTGCCTTCAGTGACCACAACATGGTATGGTTAAATCTCAAGAAAGGTTTCACTAAATCTACCACACTGACCAAGGTCCTCAAATTCAAGGACACAAACTTCAAAGAAATGGGAGACTTCGTTCACCAGGCGCTACAAAGCCAAGCAGAAACCGATAACGTGGAAGAAATGTGGTCGACTTTGAAAGCCACCATACAAGAAGCGACTAACGGCTATGTTAAATCAGTAAGTAAACGACGAAGGAACAATAAGCCACAGTGGTTCTCTGCGGAGATTTTGGACCTCATCAAGGAGAAGAAAAAAGCATTCATCTCTTACAAACAATCAGGGAAACAGGACTCTAGGGAAGTCTATCTGGCCAAGTCAAAAGCCGTCAAAACAGCAGTACATAAGAACATAACATAAGAACATAAGCAGTGCCTCCGCCGGGTCAGACCATAGGTCCATCCTGCCCGGCAGTCCGCTCCCGCGGCGGCCCTAACAGGTCACGGCCTGTCTGAGTCACCAGAAGGGGCCCCCTTGCTACCTTGGTTTCCCATTGAGTTCTATCTTCCCATCGAAGTCCCAAAGAAGAAATCAGTTCTGCCTGAGCTTTTATCTAATAAAGATACCTAAGTAGCTAGCAATATATCATTCTCACCTAGATTTATTCCTGGAAAGATGAAAAAGGTTAGACAAACATCAAAATTGCAAATTACTATATCTGCTAATGGTCCTGTGAAATGGAGAGAGTTGTGGCAGATATAGGAATGAAAAGGTTAAAAGATAATCAAGAAAAGTACAGTCTCAGAAATCAGCATAAGCAATAACACAGAATAGGAGTCCTAAAAGAGAAAACACTGCTCTGATGGACCTTCTTATACTAAGCATGCCTAAGTAGCATCTGACATCATAGGCACCGTTTGGACTTCCCACCAAAAAACTTTCAATTCTGACTGGGCATGCTTTAGGTGTGGTTTTGGCAAACACACCTGCACTGACTTTTAATCAATTCCTTCCCTTCTCAAAGCTTTTACTAGAAGCCATTTGTCATCTGCTTAGTCTGTAGAGGCTCTGTTACCAAATTCTAAACAAAGTTCCCTCTATAGCTCTATGCCTTAAGGCATTACTTTTATCTTCCATACGTCAGGGGTTCAAGTCTTGAGTGTGGTTAGTAAATATTTGATATTCATTTTTCTACCAGAAAACCTTCAAACTCTTTGGCCATTCCTTTGTTTAAACATATTTGAGTTGATCTTTAAAATGATCTGCAGCAATTCTCAGATGTCTAAAGCAGCCTGTTCTCTCTCATCCTAAACCCCCTCCCCTACCCCAACACACACTCCTGAAGCATGAAACCACAACCAGCCAAGCTGAATATACCAACAGGAATGTCTCTAGGATACATCTCAAAACATGTACCTTCCTTCAATACCTGTCCAAGCCCTCTGAAGTTTTAAGTAAACTGTTATACCTGTTGCCCTGTGCGGATATTGCATAGAAGGAAATCCATTCCTACCACAATGGCTTGTAGCAGGAGAGAAGATGCCTGCATCTGACGCCTGCAGAATGCTGATGAAAAACAGCAAAGTCTACCACTTATGAGAGCTGTTAGGATGCTGTTAAAATGAGTGAAGGGGTGGGTGGGATTTGAACCAGGGAACTTCAGAAGATGGACAAGGTGCAACAAGGAGCATTAACCTGGTGCGCCAAAATTGGCATCTTTTTGTCAGAGGAGAAGTTTCCTCCCATGACAGCTTAGGATATTCTAGGCATGGGAAGGAGAAAATAAGTTTGCCTGGAAAGGGAAATGTGCTGATAAAAATGGTAAAGTCCACCATCTAGACCCTCTTATGACAGCTAATAGGAAGCTGTTAGGAAGTTGTTAAAATGAGTGAAGGTGGGATTTGAACTGGGAAGTTTGAGATGGACAAGGTGCAACAAGGCACATTAACCTGGTGAGCCAGAATTGCTTTCTTTGTGGTGATTGCAATATGATAGCTAATCAGATGATACATAGGCAGGTCAGTCAACTATGATATGACAGGGCAGTGAGCTCTACCTGAGTAGAAGCTGTTGTAGTTCAATGTGTTAAAATCCTGGGCTGATCATACAGAGGTTGTGAGTTCAACACCCAGCGCATTTTTTAATTGTGGCATACTACCTTGAAGGTGCAACTTGATGATCTCACAATGAGGTCAGCTTTGTGAAGCTGAAGAGCTCCATTTTGCAATGAGGGAAAATGCATGTTAAGGTCTGTATCTGGTTTTTCTCTTTTTAAGCGCTGATATAGAAAGAGCTGATAATGATAAGATAAGAAAGAGCTGATTGCAGCACTGTTTGTTGAGAAAAAAGGGGGTTCTTTTTAAGCAGGAAAGCCAAAGGTGGTGTATTGAGTAAATCATATTACTGTTTAGACAGAAAAATACTATGTTTTCCATGCAATATGTTTATATTGATGTGCTCTATTCATATGGGGGCTTATTAAATCTATTAGGAGGGAGAAAGAAGAAAAAAAAACATATTCTAACTCACTATAGGAAATATTATTGCGGAAGTGGAAAGCACACCTAATCTGCATCTATAAAGAACATAAGAACATAAGCATTGCCTCTATATAGGAAGTCTCCGGCTACAAAAGCTGAAACTGCATTGAAATGAAGCAAAAACCACACTTAGACCAGCTTTTCCTTCGCCTACATTTTCCACGATGTTTAGACGCGGTATGCCGCCTAACTAGCGTCTATGTGGTGCCTATCCTTAACCACGCCCAGATTACGCCCCTGTTACGTCCACGTCTACAAATGTAGACATGACTTTCCCTAAACTCTCTCTCGCATCTTTGTTCTGAAAACGCCTTTCTGACGCCTAACTCCATCAAAGTCCCAATTAATGCTTCTTAAGACCCTTAAATTGCTCATTATCCTCTTAAATCGGACATCTAAAGCACGCCTAAAGTTAGGCGCACTTTACAGAATCGGGACCCGAGTGTCCAGATGTATTAAAATAAATAAATACAAACTGCAAATACCAGCTATCTTAAGTGATATTGGGTGATTAATTTTAAGTGAATTCATATGCACAGAAGCAACACATGTGGCTTATCATCACAGGGAAACAGACTTTACTGACAATTTTCAAACTCATCCTATATGACATTTAAAACCACAGGTTTTCTGGTACTAAATCATTTTGGATAGTCTCATTGGTTGCTCTCTTTAATCTGAGATTTGCTTTGTCCTCTTAATTGTTACAGACTCGTATACATTTTAATCTTTATCAAAGCAGGAGGCTCGGCTGCTTTCAGTGCAATAAAGACACAATTTGTAGGTTTTATTTGATTGGAGTTTTGGACCCAATCTGCCTACGCTGTTGGATACGCTTGTAATAACTCACAGATGTTTTTCAACAGAATGTACATTCTGGGCTTTGTTCAGAAAAGACTTTTCCTCTCATATGCCTAGGAAAACAGTTGCATTGAGATTTACATTGCTCCCTAAGTAGCACAGATTGTTCCTGTGTTATTAAATCTATGATGAATTTAATGCAAGTGAAAGATACTAGAATTACACACTGTAAATCCACTGTTTGTCTAGTAAATGGGTGCGAAAGAGCTGCCAAGCGAGTATCCTTTCTACCTGTCAATTCTTTGCTAGAGTAGATTCTTTCAGCTTTCATTCATTTTTCTACTAAAGAGTCAGCGTGGGAAAGGTCTTGTTATATGACTGGAAACTTGCCACTCAGCATTCATTTCCACTAATACATTTTCTCTTTTCGTTTAGTTCAATGGTGTGTCTGTGTGAAGAGAAAAAGGATCAGGGCAACCAAGTTCAGGGAGATATAGTTGATCCTTTAGTACACTGTCAGAGTCCCTGATGCAAACACAGACCTTTCCAAGTTCATTTCACAAAGCATATACAGTACTTAGAAAGTAGTAGACTGTTGTAGAGAGTGTCTCAATGAATGTTGACTCTCCACAGCACCCATTTTTTCTAAATCTCTCTGATGACGGATGATTCTACTACTATTATTATTAATTATTTCTATAGCGCTATCAGATGCACGCAGCGCTGTACAGAGTCACAAAGAAGACAGTCCCTGCTCGAAAGAGCTTACAATCTAAACAGACAAACAGGATGTCAGGGATATAGTTAAGGGGAATGGTTAATCTGCTGGCTGGGTTGGAGGGCAGTGGGGAGTAGGGTTATGGATTAAAGGCTATATCAATAAGTTGGGATTTCAGTCTAGTTTTAAACAAGGGAAGGGAAGTGGCTGGGCAGACAAATGGGTAATTTATTGCAGGCATAGGGGACAGCTAGGTGAAAAAAACAAAGTCTGGAATTGGCAGTGGAGGAGAAAGGTGCGATCTGAGCAGCTGATCTGAGGAATGGAGTGCTCTGGGAGTTATATAAGGAGAAAGAAGAGGAGAGATATTGAGGGGCAGCAGAATGAACACATATGCATGTCAGCAATGTCAGCTTGAACTGTATGCAACAGTGGATAGGGAGCCAGTGAAGTGACTTAAGGAGAGGAATCACATGACTGTAGCGAGGTTAGTAGAAGATGAGTCGTGCAGCAGAGTTTTGCACAGATTGCAGGGGGGAGAGGCGGCACTGCATGAGACCAGCTAGAAGTAGATTGCAGTAATCTAAATGTGAGGTTATGAGAGTGTGGACAAGGGTCTGGGTAGTATGCTCAGAAAGGAAGGGGCGAAGTTTAGCGATGTTGTATTTTGGTGATGTTGTAGAAGTAGAAGCACACACAACAAAGGCACTGGAGAACAGGCAGTGATGTGAAGACGCTGAATTGGAAGCCAAAAACAGGCCTCAACAACGAAAGAGGTAGAAGTGACAGGCCTTAGCATTTGTTGGATGTGCGGAGAAAATGAGAGGTCAGAATTAAAGATGACTCCTAGGTTGCGAGCAGAGGAGACTGGAATGATGACAGTATTATTTACTGAGATGGAGAAAGGAGGAGGTGCAGAGGGTTTAGGAGGAAAAAGAAGCAGCTCTGTCTTGGACAAATTTAGCTTCAGATGATGGCAGGACATCCAGACAGCAATGTCAGCCAAACAGGCAGAGACTTTTTCTTGGACTTTAGGTGAAATTTCGGGTGTAGAGAGGTAGATCTGGGAGTCATCAGCATATTGGTGATACTGTGGAAACCATGGGAGGAGATCAGGGCACCGAGGGAAGAGGTGTAGAGAGAGATGTCCTAAGAGAGCACCCTGGGGTACACCAACCGCTAGCGGGGTAGCAGCAGAAGAGGACTCACCAACACATACACTAAAGGGGCGTTGAGAGAGATAGGAGGCAAACCAGTATCGGATACTAAGAGTGAGTCAAGATTAAGGTTTGGTATGCCTGACAGAGTGGGAAACAGAGGGAGCAAAGGTGTCCAAAGCAGAGAAGAAAATATAGATGTACAATTGCATCATGTTAGTCGTTCGCTCTGTCTAGGCGGTTGACATTGTTTTGCAGTTGTGTTTTTTATTTTTCTTGTTTCTGCATTCTGTTGGTTTTGCCCAATAAAGAAATATTATACATTAAAAAAAAAAAAAGGATTCTAGCAGGTCTGTGTAAATTGTATGCGTTTTGCCTGGTGACCAAGTCCACCACGTCTTTTCTTCGGACTGTAATATCACTCTTTTTAGCCGCTTGAAATAGAGGGTTAATGCTTCCATAGCTGCCTGCCGTGTTTGGCTCATAATAAATACAGTATGTCTCAATAAAGATTCCTTCATCTGTACCCTGTTCTAGTCAGCTCTGTTAACCTCGCTCTAAATAAAAATATATGTCTTAAAACTCTGTCTTTTAACAGAGGTAGTTAGGGACAGAGGATTTTTTTCAGCTTGTTAAAGGCTAAGGCATATGTCACTATGACAATACCAGTAGGCAGGGACATGTTCAGACACCTCCCCCTCCCCCTTTGGCTTTATCAGGGGCTGCAAGAACCTTTATGATGAACCAGCTTATCAGTTGTCACCATGACAATCTGTGTGTTACCCTTCCCCACAAACATTAACTAAGATTTCCTACTGAAGTGTCTGTTAAAAAAAAAACAGGAAAGAAAAAAAGGCATCTGTAGCGGTCTTTTTTCTTTTGTGAGCTGCTTGTGCATTGGATCCACTGCTCTAACAATTAGATCTTAAAACCTGTCTTTTAACTAAAAGGCTGTTAAAATAAAAGACACTCTTTTTCTGGCCACATCATTTTCGGGGGGTTCGACTAAATCTGTTTCCGCTAACATCATCACAAAATGTTTTTCCATCTCATCAGAAAAGCGCATTTCCGGCGTTTCATTTACCCTGTTTCCACCTACGTTATCAGAATGTGCACTTCCGGTATGGCAGGAACTCCCATTTCTGTTGACATCATCAGAAAGCGTATTTCCAGGGTCAAACAAGCCCCATTTCCTGTAACATCATCAGAAAGTGCATTACCGGTGACGTGGCCTGGGGACAGGGTATGTGCGGAGCCACCACCATTCATTCCTATGAGAGGGGCAGGGCATGGTGTGGGTGGGGCCTGGGCTGGGTTTGGGCAGAGAGTGGGTGGGCTTAACCCGGAAGTGACCACTGATTGGTTGATCCTTATCTTTGACAGCCGTCAATCATTTTGACATGAGGTGTACCCATTATACTACTGGTGTCAAATTTACAGGAAGCTTTGCCAACAACAAATTTCTTTAGAAAAGGTTTGGGGGACAGTGGTCATATAGCTTAATTTTCAAACTTTTGGAATTAGCTTGTTAAAATATTGCCAGCAATGCCCTTCTATGGCATCCTGACCCCTAGCACTACTGTGAGGTTACCTCTAGGCATTATGGAAGCCATATTGAACCCACAGCCTAAGAGAGGAGTTACCAAAGGATCCTTGAAGGGATTACTTGTTGCCTGTCTTCTTGTAGTGTGGTGCACTGCGGAATAGGTTGCTTGGTTGGGGGGGTAGGAGGGATCAGAAGCTTTGGAGGGTGTGGGGTGGGGAATCAGACACATGGTGATGAGGTGGGAATCTGACGCCATGGGGAAGGGGAAATTGGAGGGTACTGATGCTGTGAGGGGGTGGTGATCTGAGCAGCTGGATCTTGTCATTGGTACTTGCCCTTTACAGCAGGCTGGGGGTAGATTTAAATACCAACCTCTAATTTTTTGGGAATCAGTATGGATTCCTCTTGTGCAATTGAGGATTCAGATTGACATATTAGGCCTGCCTGAGCCTCTTCCTTTCCCTGCCCTAGGGACAGACTTAAAGATCTCAATCTGTATACTTTGGGGGAAAGGGGAGATACAATAGAGATGTTTAAATACCTACATAAAGTCGAGTCTCTTTCATTTGAAAGGAAGCTCTGGAATGAGATGGCATAGGATGAAGTTAAGAGGTGATAGGCTCCGGAGTAATCTAAGGAAATACTTTTTTACAGAAAGGGAGGTAGATTCATGGAACAGTCTCCTGGAAGATTTGGTGGAGACACAGACTGTGTTTGAATTCAAAAGGACCTGGGATATGTACGTGGGATATCTCGTAGAGAAAAATTGATAATTGTTACTGTGGATGGGCAGACTGGATGGGCCATTTGGCCTTTATCTGCCATCATGTTTCTAATAGCCCCCTATGTAAAATAGCTTTCCATGTGTATGCCAATCGTTCTGGAAATTGCTCAAAAGAGTATTGTTTCAGCAAGCACTATGTGAATACTTTAGTTGTTTCACTTTTTAGTCTATTTCTTGTTAACCATCTGAATTGATTATGATTAATTGTGATATGTAATGAGTTCTTTTGAATTGTTCATTTAATTATGATATGTAGGTCTTAGCTTTGTATATCACTTAACACTTATGTAAATAGTGGTATATCAAATTAAATAAATCCAGTCCAATAAGTATCAAAACTACTATTTACAATGTGATGCTTCGTAAATAAGAGCCGTGGTGTATCTACCCGAGCTATCTTTTGATGACTTTTCCCTTAAAAGGTGATTAAACATGAGATGGGAGTCACAAAGGCCCTGATTCTACAAAAGTGCGTCCCGATGTTAGGCAGCTGTAGGCGTCCTACAGCTGTCTAATCAGCCAATCGGGATGCACGTTTTTTAAAAAAATGCTCCCTAGGCAGGCCGCCTATATTGAAGGCGAGGCCCGACCGCCCCCCCCCGACACTACCGA
The DNA here is from genome assembly GCF_902459505.1 of Geotrypetes seraphini. Classification (NCBI taxonomy): domain Eukaryota; kingdom Metazoa; phylum Chordata; class Amphibia; order Gymnophiona; family Dermophiidae; genus Geotrypetes; species Geotrypetes seraphini. Next base: position 32,870,254 of record NC_047097.1, read on the forward strand.
TCGCTGGCAGGGGGGTGCCCAATCCCTCCTGCCAGAAGATGCCCCCCCCCGACACTACCGACCGCCCCCTGACACTACCGACCGCCCCCCCCCCGACACTACCGATCGCTGGCAGGAAGGTGCCCAATCCCTCCTGCTGGAAGACGCACCCCCTCCGCACCCCCCCCCCGCGCCTAGAGCCTGGGCCAATCAGACCTTAGATTAAGTGAGTATGGGCGGACCCGCTATGCCTAAGGCCTGATTGGTCCAGGCTTCTAGAGCCTGGGCCAATCAGGCCTTAGGCTTCGGAAGGATGGGCCGGGAAGGGGCAGGCCCGCCTCATTTCGACGAGACTGGCCTGCTGGCTGGACGGGCAAGTCCCGTCTGGCCAACAAGGAAAGGTTAGTTTGGTTGGGGGGAGATTTGAGGGCTGTTAGTGTGGGGAGGGGTGCGGAGGGGGTGCGTCTTCCGGCAGGAGGGATTGGGCACCCTCCTGCCAGCAATCGGTAGTGTCGGGGAGGGCGGTCGGTAGTGTCGGGGGGGGGAGCATCTTCTGGCAGGAGGGATTGGGCACCCTCCTGCCAGCGATCAGTAGTGTCGGGGAGGGGGGGCGGTCGGTAGTGTCGGGGGGGCATCTTCTGGCAGGAGGGTTTGGGCACCCTCCTGCCAGCAATTAGACAGGCGGCCGTGGCCTACAGCTGCCTAAAATCGGGACGCACTTTTGGAGAATCAGGGCCAAAATGTTTAGGGCTAATTCAAGCTGAAGATCCCAAAATGCAGAAGAAACTACAGGGGAAAGATAGTGTCCTTTATGCCTGACTGGTACTAACTTTTTTTTTTAATCTACAGGCTCTTATTTGTGTGCCAGCTCTGTGGATGCTTGATCACCCCCAATATTGAACAAATTGCCTTGAATGTATCCAGGGAGGAGTAATCTCTATTGGATTTCAATCATTTTGAAAAAGTCGACTCCAATGCCAACAGCTGCCTTCACTCAGCAATAGCAAAAGCTTCATCCTGCTTGGAAAGGGGGCCAGGGAGAGGGGTTTCAAACTAGCTTGCCAGAGCTGTTTCCTAATAATGGAAAAAAAATCCGTCCTTGCTGTGGGCACAAGGAAGCTAAGAACAGGCTGGGAAATGTTTTCCTGGATAATTTTCTGAAAACCTGAGACAGCAAAGATAAAAGTGGAGTTGGACAGAATGAATGAAGCAAGCTCTGATAAAGTGCCTGAGAGTGGGCAGAAGTGTCTCCTGTCTTTTCGGTGACTCAGCCTGCGAGAAGTGACTGGGAATGCGCTGAGACAGAGCAGAGGGTGTCTTGGCAAGTTGCCTGACGTTTTCTTGGAGCTCATTTAATTCATTAGCTTGCACCTCACATTTAACCTTACCAGTCTATTTTTAAAAATAAGCCATTAAAACGACATTCATTCCATTCCCCATCCCATCCTCTGTTGCCTACCAGCCACTTCTGCTACAGGTGAGAGGTACAGCTCCTCTTGCGCACCTCGTCTTCCCTTAAAGCACAAAAAAATCAACTATGAGGCACAGAGGAAACAAACTGTTCTTAATAGGTCTGATTTGATAACATGCCTATGCGAATATATGAATGAGTATGAGCATTGGAGTTTTTACTGCAGCAGCTGGCAAACCCCGCCCCCCCTAATGCGGCTTGATAAAAGGGGGCCTACATGACTTGCCCAGGGTCACAAGAGCTGCAGCAGAAACTGAAACCAGTTCCCCAAATTCTCAACCCACCGCACTAATGATTAGGCCTCTCCTCCACTCCTCACAGTCCCTGCTGCCACTCGGGGCTGGCTTACACTAGTCACAATAGGCCCACAAAAATGTCTGATTTTTTTCTGACCGGTGGATTACAAAGAAATGTATATTGGTACCAGAACCAGTACGTGTCACGTAAGGAAAACTTGTATTGTACAATCTTGCTCTGTAATTATGGCAAATCTAACCTGTAAACTATTTGTGTGTCAAATTAGGATAAAACTTGAATTGAAAACCTTGCACTGTGAGGATAACTATGGCAAATTGTAACCAGTAAACTGTATATTATGTATATTAATATTAGAACTCTAATATGTGCCAAGTTAGGATAAAACCTTGTATTGTAAACTTGTACTGCAATTAAGTATGTTTAACCTGTAATTCGTTCTGAGCTCTTTGGGGACAATGGGATAGAAAACACATGAAATAAACAAATATACATGTATATAATTGAAATTAAAAGCTCAGCCAATCTTAAATGAGGGAAGGGAGGGGAGGGGAGGGGAAAAAAAAAAAAATAATAATGCAGCCCTGACATCACATCAGAGAACTGAACTGAGGGGTCCAGACTCTGTGCTTCATTCACAGGCTTATTGGGGTCCTTTTACTAAGGCGTGCTAGTCAATTGCACATACGCTAAACGCTAATGCGTCCATATAATATAATGGAAGCGTTAGCATTAAGCGCGCACTAAATATACTTACGCGCCTTAGTAAAAGGACCCCATTGTGAAGTGTAAGCTGTAACATTTAAGAGCTCTCCCTCCCCCCCCAAATTAAGTAGGAGGGGAATTTTTTGTTTTCCATGCCTGTGAAGTCTCCTTGTAATGCGAGACCCTAAGTTGTAGCTTTTCAGCTGATACCAGACTCCAGCCCTGCTCCCAGGCTCTTTGGTTAGACAGATCCTGCAGACTACAGCTAGGTCTCTAAAAGTGGTCACTTTGCCAGGAAGGATGGTTGTAATTCCAGCTCTGGAAGAGGTCAGGCAGAATGGCAGCCTGAGCAAGCCTTCTGTTTTTTTCCCAAAGGCACAGAACAGAATATATTCCAGGAAAGCTGAACGGCATCTAAAACAAACATCATATTTTTGCCCTGAGTGTGAAACATAGTGCCAGAATGAACCCTGCTAACTGATTCTACATATTTTCAATTTCAAACTTTCATCCTAATTAAAGAAGGGGTATATGGCTATAGCTAAGCTGCAGGTCTGACAGTATTTGTTCTTGCGGTGCTGAAAGCAGCTGAACATTTTTTTTCTAAGGATCACTGCTGAGGTCCATTTGCTCAGTGGTGACATCATAACTTTGACGTCCAAAGGTTGCCGATTGAATCACGTCTTCCAGACCAGCTGCAAATCTTTAAAACTGGTGCTATTTCTCTTTTTTAAATCTCTTTAGAAATTATATCAAGGTTGCATTTTAACCCCCTGCTTTACAAAGCCGTGCTAGCATTTTTAGCACCAGCCACGGTGGTAACAGCTCCTATGCTCATATAAGTCCTATAAGCGTCCGAGCTGTTAACGCCTTGGCCAGCGCTAAAAATGCTAGTGCAGCTTTGTAAAGGAAGGGGTAAATGTTATATAGTATCCTGTCTGAGTCCAGTCCCGATGCTCAAAAGCTTACTGTGCAAGTAAGACTAGTAGTAGCCAGTCTTACATAGAAACATGATGGCAGAGGAAGGCCAAATAGACCATCCCGTTTGCAAGGAAGCTTAGTCTCCAATGCACAAAATGGGTCGGAGAGGGGAAGGGGCTAACCAATCCTGATAGCAACCACTGAGCATCCTGTACAAATGTATTACAACATACCGCCTATAAGTCTTCTAAGCAGTTTGTACATAATAAAAATAGTAAAATAGGGTATCATACAGGACCTAATGGAATAATAGGGTAAAGAAGTACATTATAAAATAGGAAAGAGAGCCATATCAGGGAAATACAAAAGGAAGGGGGATCCCATCTGAATCAAAGCAGAAATGAAGGTAATGTTTCATAAGGTGAGTGTGTTAGGAGACAAAAAGTTGAGGAACAGTTCTGTGTGGTTTGGTGCATTCCAAATAGAAGGCCAAAGCACGTTTACAGTCCAGAGTATGAAGGGCCAATTCTCCAGGGTGAGAATGAGGCTTTGGAAAGAACACTGGAAGAACAATGGATTGGTTGAGATGAAATTCTGACACCACTTTCGGGAACAATTTAGGATGAGTACGGAGGACCACCTTGTCATGATAGAACACAGTGAAAGGTGGATCAGCAACTAAAGCTTGCAGCTCACTGACTCTTCGAGCAGAAGTGAGGGCAATGAGAAACACCACTTTCCAAGTGAGATACTTCAGATGAGCCGTAGACATTGGTTCAAATGGAGGCTTCATCAACTGAGCAAGAACAACATTGAGATCCCAAACCACTGGAGGCGGTTTGAGAGGAGGATTGACATTGAAAAGTCCTTTCATGAATCTGGAAACCAACAGATGAGCAGAGAGGGCTTTCCCTTCAATAGGCTGATGGAAAGCAGCAATTGCACTGAGATGGACTCAGATCGATGTAGATTTGAGGCCAGATGTGGATAAGTGCAAAAGATAATCTAGAACAGAAGATAAGGAGGAATGTTGAGGTTCCTTATCCTGAGAAAAACACCACATAGAAAATCTAGTCCATTTTTGGTGTTAGCATTGTCTAGTGGCAGGCTTCCTAGAAGCCTCTAAAATGTCTCTTACAGGTTGAGAAAACTGAACAGGAGTTATGTTGAGACATACCAAGATGTCAGGTGTAGAGACTGCAGGTTGGGATGAAGCAAAGATCCCTGACTCTGTAAGCAGAGATGGAAAAACTGGTAGAAGATATGGCTCTCTGCTGCTAAGTTGAAGTAGAAGGGAGTACCAAGGTTGTCTTGGCCACCGAGGAGCAATCAGGATCATGGTGGCATGAGTGTTCTTCAACTTGACAAGAGCCTTGAGAATGAGAGGGAATGGAGGGAATGCATACAGGAAGAGATTTGTCCATTCCAGTAGAAAAGTATCTGCCTCGAGGCGATGAGGAGAATATATCCTGGAGTAGAACTGAGGCAGTTTGTGGTTGTGGGGAGCTGCAAAGAGATCTATCTGAGGTGTTCCCCACTGCGTAAAGATGTGATGAAGGGGCGAGGAATGGAGTGTCCATTTGTGAGGTTGCAGAAGATGACTCAGGTTGTCTGCCAAGCAATTCTCCGCCCCTTGAATGTAGACAGCTTTGAGGAAGGTGTTGTGACGGATTGCTCAGTTCCAAACCTTCAGAGCTTCTAGACAAAGGGAGGAAGATCCTGTCCCTCCCTGTTTGTTGACATAGTACATGGCAACTTGATTGTCCGTCCGAATAAGGACTACCTGGTTGTGAAGAAAATGTTGAAAAGCTTTGAGAGCATTGAAGATCTCTCTGAGTTCCAACAGATTGATGTGACATTGACAATCCGTAGTGGTCCAGTGGCCTTGAGTACGGAGACCATCGAGATGAGCGTCCCAAGCGTAGGTTGAGGAATCTGTGGTGAGAACCTTCTGATGAGAGGCGTTTGAAACATTAAGCCCATGGAGAGATTGAAAGAAAGCATTCACCAGCGAAGCGATTGTATCAAGGAAGGAGTGACCGGAATGTGTCGAGAAAGTGGGTCGCAAGCCTGCGTCCACTGAGATGCCAGGGTCCACTGAGGAATTCTGAGGTGAAGTCTGTCAAAAGGAGTCACATATACTGTGGAGGCCATGTGACCTAGTAGTACCATCATGTGTTTCGCTGAGATAGAAGAGCGGGAAGACACTGCCTGACAGAGTTGAAGAAGAGTTTCCAGACGTTGGAATACTCTGAGTTGGATAGTATCCAGAACAGCTCCGATGAACTGTAGATTCTGAGAGGGCTGAAGTTGGGATTTGGGAAAGTTGATTTTGAATCCCAAGCTTTGTAGGAACCATGTAGTCCGTTGAGTCGCTACAATAACCCCCTGAGATGTTGAATCTTTGATGAGCCAGTAGTCCAGGTAGGGAAATACCTGAAGACCATGGTTCCTTAGAGCTGCTGCTACCACCACCAAGCACTTGGTGAATACTCTGGGAGATGAAGCCAGGCCAAAGGGTAGAACTCTGTATTGATAATGCAGATTCCCCACCCGAAATCTGAGATACTGACGGGAAGCCAGATGAATGGGGATATGAGTATAGGCCTTCATGAGATCCAGAGAGCATAACCAGTCATTTTGATCGAGAAGGGGATACAGGAATGCCAGGGACAACATTCAAAATTTTTCTTTGACTAAAAGTTTGTTGAGAGCCCTGAGATCCAGAATGGGTCTCAGATCGCCTGTCTTCTTCGGAACAAGGAACTAACAGGAGTAAAAACCCTTGTTCTGCTGTTCCACAGGAACTGGTTCAATGGCATGGAGACAAAGCAGAGCTTGAGCTTCCTGAAGAAGAAGGGCGATCTGGGATGGACTGGAAGGATACTCTCTTGGAGGAAGCTCTGGTGGAACCTGAGTGAAATAAAGAGAGTATCCTTCCCTGATGATTGACAGCACCCAGAGATCGGATGTGATTGTCTCCCATCGGTGGTAAAAATGATGGAGAAGACCTCCAATGGGGGGAAGATAGTTCATAGACAGAACGATGGAGGACATGCTCTGTTTTAAACAGTCAAAAAGGCTGCGTAGCCTTAGGTGCAACAGAGGGTTAAGATTTCTGTTGCTTCTGATTCTGCTGTTTCTTGAGAGGAGGGCGAGTGTAAGGAGCCGCTCTCATAGTAAAACGCCTCTGATAAATAGGAGGAGGGAGTGCAGGTTTGTCAGGAGCTGGCTTAGGCTTAGGTCTGACAATAGAAGCAAAGAATTTTTCATGGTCAGACAATTTCTTGGTGGCTGCCTCAATAGATTCATCGAAGAGGTCATTGCCTGCACAAGGAACATTAGCCAAGCGGTCCTGAAGATTAGGATCCATGTTAATGGTACGAAGCCAAGCAAGGTGGCGCATCGCTACAGAACAAGCAGCCACCCTGGCCGACAACTCAAAGGCATCATAAGAAGATTGAAGGAGATGTAGTCTGAGTTGTGATAGAGAAGCCATGACTTCTTGAAATTCAAAGTGCTTCTGAGTATCTAAATAACTGAGAAATTTAGACAGAAGAGCAATAAGGAACTCAAAATATATGATAAAATGAAAATTGTAATTAAGGACTTTAGAGGACATCATGGCATTTTGATAGATGCGACGTCCGAATTTGTCCACAGTTTTCCCTTCACTTCCAGGAGGAACGGTAGCATAAACCTTTGAAGGATGGGACCTTTTCAAGCATGACTCCACAAGTAGGGATTGGTGAGATAACTGTGAATTCTCAAATCCTTTGCAATGGAGAGTTTTATATCTGGAGTCTAATTTGCCTAGAACAGCTGGAATTGTATAAGGAGTCTCCAGGCATCTGGTGAAAGTCTGAGACAAAAGCTTGTGAAGAGGAAGCTTAAGTGTATCTGCCGGAGGTTGAGGAAGATGCATAACTGAGATACTCCTTAGAGTATTTGGAACCAGCATCTAAGTGAAGGTCTAAGTCAACAGCCATCTGACGAAGAAAAGAGGAGAAAGATAGCTGATCCACCAATGCCTTGTCTCGAGAAGCACTCGAGGTCGTCGAGGCAGCTTGGGTAGAAGATGAAGCTTCGGCAGGAAAAAAGGCATCAAAAGATGAGGGAGATTTAGTCGAAGCAATCGAAGCCGGTGAGTCCTCGAGATGTGGAGGTGGAGACCTCGATTGAGGAGTCGGTGGTCTCGTAGAACTAGAAGGTGTAGATTGAGGCCCAGTAGAAGGACGCTTTTTGGAAGAAGAGCTATGTCTGGAAGTATGCCTCGATGAAGGCCTCGAACCCCGGTGAGAACGGTGCTTGGAAGCAGATCTCGAATTTCGAGGAGACTTCGCTTCAGAGATGGAAGCAGTCGAGGGCACCAAGGAATGGATGGGGCTGGAAGCTGTGGATCAAAGCTCCAGAGGCTTGATGGAGGAACCTCGTTGCACTCCCAAAGACTCTGCTCCTTGTATGGAGTGTGAGGATGCCTGTTGAGGCATTAGCAAAGAATCTGCTCCTTGCTTCTCATGCATAGATGCCAGACCAGACACTCGCAGATACTCTGCTCCCTGCATCGAGTGTGTAGCTTCAGACTGGGGCATAGGAAGAGGCTCGACCTCGCGGGAGTCTGCAGAATGCCCAGGTTGGATTAGAGTAACAAGCTTCGGTCCCATATTAGTGAGGAACTAAATGAATTGCTTCTCTAACATGGTCTGGAAAGAAGCTGGCAAGGATGGATCCACGTCTGAAACTGGACCACCTGCTTTGGCTGGAGGTTCCACAGAGGCGGTGGAAATGTGCTTCAACTTGGAAGTCTTAGGCACCTTAAGCACCATCGCTGGAACTTTCTGCTGAGCTATCTGACCTGAGGATACAGGGGAAGATACAGCAGATGTCGTCGAGGAAAGAGCCGCTGCAAACGAAGGTCTGATGAGGCTCGAGGTCGAAGCAGTGGAGGCAGGAGGAGCCTCGGTCGAAGGCGAGACCAAGGCCGCTTTCGGAGTCGAAGTGGACGAATCCATACCGAAGAGCTTCTCCACTAAAATCCAACGACGTTTAAGGGCTCGAGGTTGAAGAATAGCACAGCGCTTGCACAACTTTGGTTGATGGTCCGGCCCAAGGCACTTGAGGCACCAACAGTGTGGGTCTGTAAGGGAAATCGCATGCTGGCACTGGCTACACTTCCTGAAGCCCATTGCTGGCTGGGACATAGGAGGAAAATAGCTGCCGCAAAGTCGAAGCCCATGGGCTGCGGTCAAGCGGCCTGCCCCGGCAGTCGAACGGAAGAAATTAATTTTTTTTAACGATAAAAGAAAATAAAAGAACACAGCTTTTGTGAAGAAAATAAACACAAACCGCAGTGAGAGAAAGCACGAAATAACAACGTTAAAAGCACGAAGTAACAACGTTAAACGCAGGAGAGTCAAAGACGGACTTCTCGGTTCCACGGAAAACTGAGAATTGAGGAGATGCGCCCTGCGCTGGGCGGGAAGGCACTCGCGCAGTGTGGTAGACTAGTTTCTACAAGCAAGTTTGCTTGTGAGGCTTCCGCATGCAGGCTCCGTCGATGATGTCACCCATATGTGAGAATAGGCTACCTGCTTGTCCTGGGATAAAAGATTTATCACAAACAAAGTTCTCCTTTATAGCCAATTTTTGAATCAATCAGAAAAGAAGAAAAAAAAAACAAAAACCCCAAAAAACATTTCCCTTTAAACAGGATTTCTTGCCCACAGTTCTTCTGCCATGCTTTGCACGGTCCCTGGCAGCATTCTGGTTTCAATAACCTATATACAAGAACCTCTGAAGACCAGAGGTGGCCCCTGGGCTTTAGCTCCACTTCATTTAGGCTTAATATAATTAGTGTATTGAGCCCACTGTTTCTCCAGGAAGTTCTCACCACCTGACGGATTAGACAAATAATGGTCTAAAGTACTTCAAAGCAACATTTCTGTCCTTATGAGGGACTGTATAATGAATGAGAGTTGGATGGGTGAATGTGAGGATTGTTTAATAGCCAAAATTAAACCAGAATCCCTATATGTAAGCCAAGCATAGTGAGTGGCCCAAGTTAATTCTAACTAATGTAAGGATTGGACAAATTCCTGCTGGAAAAGGGGATAGAGGGGTATAGATAGAAATGTACTGCACAGGTCCTGGACCTGTTGGGCCGCCGCGTGAGCGGACTGCTGGGTGTGATGGACCTCAGGTCTGATCCGGCGGAGGCATTTCTTATGTTCTTATGACTGTCTGAATTATGAACACCCCACTGACTCTTTTGTTTCTCAGCAGTGGGCTGGGAACCATCCACCTCTGTTTTAAATGGTCCAAGATTTCTCTCCCAAGAGTTCCCACTATCAGGAATGTGCAATGTCAGGTCACTGAATCCACTCAGGGCTTTATTTCTTCTGGTAGGGCTAGTCTCGGTTAGGGTGCTGGTCTTTGACCAAAAGGCTGCCGCGGGAGCGGATTGCTGGGCATGATGGACCACTGGTCTGACCCAGCAGCGGCAATTCTTATGTTCTTACATTAGTTAGAATTAACTTGGGCCACTCACTATGCTTGGCTTACATATAGAGATTCTGGTTTAATTTTGGCTATTAAACAATCCTCACATTTACCCATCCAACTCTCATTCATTATACAGTCCCACATAAGGACAGAAATGTTGCTTTGAAGTACTTTAGACCATTATTATACAACAAACTTTCATTCCCTTCCCCCACACAATATACTGACTAATGCTGTATGCAGACATATAGTCCAGGGCTGCACTCCATTTCATTCCCCTCAGAGACATCTACCTCTATAAGAGACTCCTCACTCACTCTCTGAAGCTGGATACAAGCTATCCTCTGGAGCTGTGTTTGGCCAGCCCTGTTCAAGGAACTTATCTCTTCCAATTAGCCTTTGCCTGGGAAGCTAAGTTTTGTCAGCATAACTTTGTTTTGGGACAGAAGGTTTTCTGGCAGAAAGTAGTGCTCCTAACCTTCTGTTCTGTGAGAAACCTCCTTCCCTCCAGGTGCCTGATTGTTGTTCCCATGTGTTCTCAGCTGGCTTTAATTTATCCTACTGTGAAAACATAAGAATTGCCGCTGCTTGGTCAGACCAGTGGTCCATTGTGCCCAGCAGTCCACTCATGCAGCAGCCTTCTGATCAAAGACCAGCGCCATGAGACTAGCCCTACCTGCGTACATTCCGGTTCAGCTCCGAGCAGGTTCTGCCTTTCAGCTCCACCCCTTTCCTTAACCCTTGCTGTGTCAGCTTGCCTGACCAGAGGTTTCACCTGAGAATGAATAGATGGTTTATAAAAGGCATTATAGGAACAGGTATTCTGTTCTTCCCTGCCTGTCTGATCTTAGCACTGGGACCAGAGTTAATAGGCAGGTTCCTTGGCTTAGAAAGGAGAAATTAGGTTCTTACCTGCTAATTTACTTTCTTTTAGCTTCTCCAGACCAGTAGAGGTTAACTTTACGAATGGGTATATATCTAATCATGACCAGCAGGTGGAGACTGAAAACAAAACTTTGGGACAGTATATACTATCCTCCCTTCTCTATTTCCCTCAGTCTGCCGAATAGCCAAGCAGAACCAAGAACTGGAAAACAGGAAGAAAACAATACTCCGAACAGGAGTAACAAATAACATACCCAAATGCTGTTGGAAAATGCAGAGGAGAAATACCCGAAGGAAAATGTCCCCACAGCTCGCCAGCTAAGCCAGCCGAGCCACAGCCGCTGTTCTTTAATTCTCCCCGGCCCTAGAAAAATACTAGAACCCGCAGCAAAAAACAAAAACTGCCCGCGAAAACAGCCCCAACAACAACAACAACAACAGACAGGGTGGGGACCTCTACTGGTCTGGAGAAGCTAAAAGAAAGTAAATTAGCAGGTAAGAACCTAATTTCTCCTTCTTTAGCACTCTCCAGACCAGTAGAGGTTAACTTTACGAATGGGACGTACCAAAGCAGTCCCTCTCACGGGCGGGACCCCCGAAGGGCCGATACCAGAACACGCTCACCGAACACCGCGTCCCGACGCGCCTGAACATCTACCCGATAATGTCTAACAAAAGAATACAAGGAGGACCAAACCGCAGCCTTACAAATATCCACCGGAGGCACGAGCGACGACTCAGCCCAAGAAGCCGCCTGACCCCGAGTGGAATGAGCCTTGAGAAACTCCGGAACAGGCTGCTGTTTCAGAAGATAAGCGGAAGCAATCGTCTCCTTGATCCAGCGCGCAATAGTAGCCTTAGAAGCGCCAGCTCCCCGACGAGGACCAGCCAGGAGGACAAAGAGATGATCGGACTTCCGGAATTCCTGGGTCCGCTGCACATCAGAGCGAAGGACCCGACCGACATCCAACTTGCGCAGCTGCCGTTGCTCAGAAGAGCCCTCCCGACCACCCAAGACCGGGAGAACCACCGATTGATTGACATGAAAAGGAGAAACAACCTTCGGCAGAAAGGAAGGAACAGGCCGCAAGACGACCCGCTCCCTAGACAACTCCAAGAAGGGAGCCCTACAAGAGAAAGCCTGCAGCTCAGAAATACTCCTAGCAGAAGTAATGGCCACCAAAAAGACCGCCTTCAAAGTAAGGTCCTTCAAAGAACAGTCGTCCAAGGGCTCGAAAGGCGGGCGCACCAAAACAGAGAGAACCAGATTAAGATCCCAAGAGGGAACCGAGGGCCGTAGGGGAGGCCTAAGCAACTTGGCCGCCCGCAGAAACCGAATCACATCAGGAAGAGCCGATAAACGCTGACCTGACACCAACCCTCGAAAGGTCGACAGGGCCGCAAGATGAACCCGGAGAGAAGACCAAGCCAGGCCTCTATCCAGGCCATCCTGCAAGAACTCTAGAATGTTAGGCAGAGAAGCGCGAAAAGAGGTCACTCCCCGCGCCCGACACCATTCCTCAAAGAGACGCCAAACCCGCACATAAGCCCGAGAGGTAGAAAGCCTCCGGGACCCCAACAGTGTAGCGATCACCTTGTCTGAATATCCCTTCTTGCTAAGGCGACCCCTTTCAAGAGCCACGCCGTAAGACAGAAGAGAGACGGGTCGAACAAGGGAATGGGACCCTGCATCAGAAGGTCGTCCGAGAGAGGCAGAGGAAGAGGAACCGCCACCAGGTGTCTCACCAGATCCGCATACCACGGACGTCGAGGCCAATCCGGAGCCACCAGCACCACCAAACCCGGATGGTGAACAATGCGAAGAAGCACTCTGCCCACCAGCGGCTAAGGAGGGAACACATACAACAGCCCCTCCGTTGGCCACGGCTGGACCAGAGCATCCAGACCCTCGGCCAGCCCTTCCCTGCGACGACTGAAGAAGCGGGGCACTTTGGCGGTGCCACTCGTGGCCATCAGGTCCATCAGGGGCTGCCCCCAATCTTGCACTATCAACCGAAACGCTCCGGCGCCGAGAAACCACTCTCCTGGATCCAGGAAGTGACGACTGAGGAAGTCTGCCTGAACATTTTCTACCCCGGCTATATGAGAAGCCGAGAGGTCCAGAAGATGGGACTCCGCCCAAACCATGAGCCGAGCCGCCTCCTGCGCCACAGGAGTGCTCTTGGTGCCCCCCTGACGATTGACATAAGCCACCGCCGTGGCATTGTCCGACAGGACTCTGACCGACTTGCCCAGCAAAAGGGAGTGGAAAGCTAACAGCGCCAGCCTGACCGCTCTGGTCTCCAACTCATTGATCGACCAGGAGGCCTCCTCCGCGGACCAGGTGCCCCGAGCTGAGTGGCCCATAAACTGAGCCCCCCAACCGAGGAGACTCGCATCCGTAAGGAGCACCGTCCACTGCGGGAGATCCAGACCCACCCCCTGAACCAGGTGAGGGGTCCGGAGCCACCAGCGCAGACTGCAGCGCGCCAAGCCTCGCAGGGGAACCGGAACATCCAAATCTTGCCTCCGGGGAGACCACCTCCGGAGCAGAGCATACTGAAGAGGACGCATGTGGGCCCGCGCCCACCTCACCACGTCCAGGGACGCCGCCATTGACCCCAGGACTTGGAGGAAATCTCGCGCCCGAGGACCCCGGGACGCCAAAAGCAGGCGAATCTGAGATTGCAATTTGCTCACCCGGGCCTCTGGAAGGAAGACCTTCCCCAAGGAGATGTCGAACATAACCCCAAGGCACTCCAGACGCTGAGCCGGGACCAACCGACTCTTGGAAAGGTTGACCACCCAGCCCAGCGACCGGAGAAACTCCACCACCCGAGCCGTAACCCGGGAGCTCTCCTGCAACGACTTTGCCCGAATCAACCAGTCGTCCAGGTAGGGGAGAACCAGGATGCCCACCGACCGCAAGGCTGCCGCGACGACCACCATTACCGTGGTGAACGTCCGAGGAGCCGTGGCCAGACCAAAGGGAAGCGCACAGAACTGAAAGTGCCGCCCCAAGATCGCAAAGCGAAGGAAGTGCTGATGAGAGGCCCGAATTGGAACCTGCAAGTAGGCCTCCGTCAGATCGAGAGACATCCAGGATGGGCCGAAAGGTCCCCTCCTTTATGGCCACCACAAAGTAAATGGAGTACCTGCCGGTGCCCCACTCCGTAGGGGACACCGGCACCACTGCCTCGAGATCTAGCAAACGCTGAAGGGTCTGACGAAAAGCCTGCGTCTTCCATGGAGTCTGACATGGAGAAGCGAGGAAAAGGTCCGGCAGAGAGCAGGTAAACTCCAGAGCGTAACCGTCCCGCACCACCTCAAGGACCCACTGATCGGACGCGATCTCGGCCCATTTGGGGAAAAATTTGCGCAGCCGGGCCCCCACCGGAACCAAAGGGGGCGCCGGCAAGGAGTCATTGCGCAGGACGGGAAGCGGGGGAACCGGCGGAGGGATTCCCTGCCCCCCGACGGGCCCCCCGAAAGGGCTGCATGCGCTGGAAGAACCGACCCCGGGAAAAACCCTGAGCCGGGAAAGAAGCAGCCCCACGCCCCGGGCGATACTTGCGAAATTCCCGCAAACGCCCCCGGGCAGCCCCACACCTAGACGCAGGGCGGGCACGGTCCTCAGGCAGACGGGGCACCTTCGAGTCCGTCAGAGTCTGAATCAACTCATCTAATTCCTCTCCAAACAAAAAGACCCCCTAAAGGGAACTTTAGTAAACTTAGCTTTGGACGCAGAATCCGCCGCCCAAGCGCGCAGCCACAAAATACGCCGCGCGGCCATGCCATAGACTTAGCCGAAATCCGCACCAAGTCATAAAGAGCATCTGAGAGGAACGAGGCAGCTATAAAAAAGTGCTGGTTACATGAAAAAATACAGTAAAATACAGTTTTCTTAAAGGGAAACAACCCTTCAGACCAGCACTACCTCAGGATTTTTTTTTTTTTTTTTTTTTTTTACAGAACAGACTCCACAGGCTCTCGAAGCAATATGCCTTGCTTGACTTAGGGGGCAAGGCTTACTGCTGAGGCTCCTCTAAAAAAATGTGGGGAGGTGGAGGAAGTGGGGGGAGGGACCCCGCTCGTGACCCGCCGGGTTTGACACCCCCGAGGTCGGACGGACCCCCAAACAGGGCCCGACCAAGCTCCGTCCGGCCAAAAACAGGGACAATAAACCCCTAAACAAATTCCAACAGCCCTACCAAGAGAGATGGGTACAGATCACTCAACACCTGCTGGAGACTGAAAGAAGACTGAGGGAAATAGAGAAGGGAGGATAGTATATACTGTCCCAAAGTTTTGTTTTCAGTCTCCACCTGCTGGTCATGATTAGATATATACCCATTCGTAAAGTTAACCTCTACTGGTCTGGAGAGTGCTAAAGAATAGGCACATTTTCTTTAGTAACAGGGTTTAAAGCAGGTTTTGAACCAGTGATGGGAGCTTCCCTGTCACAATAGTAATCAAGGTTCTCTTTTTCATATGAGGAAAGACTAAAACAGTTAGGTCTCTTCAGCTTGGAAGGCTGAGGGGGAGATATGATTGAAGTCTACAAAATCCTGAGTGCAGTAGAACAGGTACAAGTGGATCAATTTTTCACTCCATCAAAAATTACAAAGACTAAGGGGATACTCTAAGTTACAGGGAAACACTTTTAAAATCAATAGAGATTGTGCTAAGAACAGATAGCGTAGTTGGTTTTAAGAAAGGTTTGGACAAGTTCCTGGAGGAAAAGACCATAGTCTGTTATTGAGACAGACATGGGGGAAGCCACTGCTTGCCCTAGATCGATAGCATGCAATGTTGCTACTCCTTGGGTTTTGGCCAGGTACTAGTGACCTGGATTGGTCACCGTGAGAATGGACTACTGGGCTTGATGGACTATTGGTCTGACCCAGTAAGGCTATTCTTATGTACTTTCTTTCAATTGCATTTAGCCATTCTATTCAGTACTGAGCCCCCAAGGCCAAGCTGCAGACAGGGGCAAAAAGAAAATGTCAGCCTCTGCAAACCTCTAGTTTTTGTGAAACAAAGAAAATAGCCAAATTGTCAGACTAGGCTCTTTCCCTAGAATTATGTGACAGGCTGTTTCACAGAAAATAATTTCTCTCTTAGGAGGCTTGTGCTTGTTCATCCCCCTCAACATTTAGGCACAAAAGAAATGAACCAATATAAAATATGCTCAGGAGCTTTCAAACAGAGAGACTAAATGAGTTGTGAAACAGTGTTCAGATTCATTGCACTGAGAGTAAGGTACAGCTCGTTCTTGGCCGTCTCTGTGGAAACGCAATGCAGTACTATGCAAATGGCCAACAGGAAACTTTCACACAAACATTTGCCCACACAGACTCAATTCTTCCAGCTTTGCAAAAAGTAAATCAGTTCATAAAGACTAGGGTTACCAAATGGCTCCAGAAAAAAAAGAGGATGGATAGAGACAGTTGGGTTTTACTTCCATTGAAAGCATGGATTGAGGTGGAGTTGAGGTGAGGTGGAAAGCTGGATCAGAGTGGGGTGGAGAGCACTGCCCTCTACCTCCTACATGAGCCACAAGACATGCTAGATCAGAGGGTTTGGGGCATAGCCCCCCACCATGACATGCTGTATCAGGGAGGTGGGGGGGAGATCATGCTGAACGGCTGCTCTTAAACAGCCACAAAGTATCATCCTATACCCAATTAGGAGGCCCAATTTACATGTTAGCAATGACATAATCCAGATGAGCAAATGGGACATGAGAGAAACATGAAAAAGATAGAGGTTTTTTATCTGACCCTGAGGTCATATAAGCTAATGATTATGCAACAGAATCTATATAGACTGGGCTCTGGGTCCAGCAAATTGGACTATGTTCCCATTCTGGTTTCAGGGGTGTTTTATCCAACCAGGACAAACTCCTAAATGTTCTCCCTGTCCATCTCTTTATAGAAGTGTGTGCTTTATGTGGGAATTTGAGCTATAAGAATATTGTTTTAGTGTGTAACCTTCTTTCTTTCCATGAGTTTATAATTTCTCCTGAATAAACAAGAGCAAGAAATGGAGTCCTCTAAAGAGGTTTTATGAGGGTGTGAGTGCTTTGGGTACTGTCGTGATTGTCTGGGAATACGTGTTGGACACAAGACAGGTTTTGGGGGCCCCGTTGTTGCCCCTGAACCTTGCTTGGAGACAGAAACCACCCCCCAAACCATTTCAAAACATTATCTCTTACACCTATTTTTGAAAGGAGGAAGGTTAAAACTTTGTTTTTTACTAAGGCGTGCTAGCTGATTTAGCGCACCTTTGTAAAAGACCCCCATATTTTATAACTGAGAGATGAGAGAGTAATAATGTCTCAATGCTATAACATGGATGAAAGCCATGTTGAAATGGATGTAATATTGAAAATTTATGTAAAAGATCTGAAAGTTGTTTTGAAACTATTAATTCCAATAGTTTGGTCAATCTAGGATATTAGCTATTGAATGTTAACTTGCTGGTACTAAAGGGTCAAATGTAATAGATTTTAGACAAGCATCACCTTACAGGTCATGGACCTGATGGGCCGCCGCGGGAGCGGACTGCTGGGCGTGATGGACCTCTGGTCTGACCCAGCAGAGGTAACTTCTTATGTTCTTATTTAGTTTTTTAGACCGTTCTCCCAAGAGAGCTCAGAATGGGTTACAAGTCAACATACATAAAACTTGGCATTCATATAGGGGACAGCAGAAAATTCTTTGGTTACAGACAGGTACAAATACTTAGTTATAGGATAGTGACAGATTTCCTTTTTTTATATATATATAGACGTCAGTAGTAGGGATGGTACTCACACTCCTCATTGCCAGTCTTATTCATGTAAAAAAGTCAGTTTTTGTTGATTTCCTGAATTTCATTAGTGGGGTAAGCACAATCTGAGGTAAGGAAAAAAATCCATGATCTAAAAACTGATTCATTAAAGATGTTAACCAGTGTGCAGCCTTTTTAGGTAAATTCTGAAAAACAGTAGTAGGATATGGGTCTAAAGTAGAGAGCTGCATGGGAATGGGGACAACTGGAATCCCATGGAGTCCTCGGGAATCTTGCAAGGATCCCCTCCAGAC
This sequence comes from Geotrypetes seraphini, assembly GCF_902459505.1. NCBI lineage: Eukaryota > Metazoa > Chordata > Amphibia > Gymnophiona > Dermophiidae > Geotrypetes > Geotrypetes seraphini. The sequence goes on from NC_047097.1 coordinate 32,888,059, forward strand.
TCGCGGGGATGGGTCAGCTTTGTTTGGGGATTCTGTGGGTGTGGTACCTTCCTCCACTGCTGGGTTTATCCAGCTGCACTTGCTCATTCCAGGCCGTCATTAGCATTCCTTCCTCCACACTGCTGGCGACTGACCCAGAAACCTTCCCTCTGAAGCATTTTGCCTCAGAGGGAAGACTACTGGGCCTGCTGCTGGGAGAATGGAAGATCGAAGGAATGCTGCCTTTGGCCTGAAAAAAAGGCAAGTACGATGCTGCATAGGCTGGGGGGTGAGTGGGAAGGGAAAGAGGTGCTGTATAGGCTGGTAGGGGGTATGGGGAGGGAGGGAAGAGATGCTACATGGGCCAGGGTAAAGGATGGCAACCTGCAGCTCTTCTCCCATGGCACCTCAGTGGCCCAGCAGAGGTCTTTGTGGCAGGATTGTGACCCTCTTGCTCCCGCCTCCTCACAGCTGCCTTCTAAATTGGCTGTCACAACCTCGTGGCATCTCCCCTTTCGCTTCTCTTCCATCATCTCTGTCCCTCCCATTCTATCAAGTCTTTTCCACTCCACTCCATCCATATCTTCCTCTCGTCTATCTACCATCCAATGTCAACAAACTCTTGTCTCTCCCCCACTTCCATACAGCATCTGCTATGCCCCCTTTCTATCCAGCATCTCCCCTTTCACTTTCCCCTTCCATCATCTCCCTCCTGTCTCTTCCCACACCATTTGCCCTCTTTCTCTCCCCTCTTCCAGTATCTGCTATCTCCCCATCCCCTTCTATAAAGAATCTGCCCCGTCTCCCTTTCCATCAGTATCTCTCCCTTTCTGTACAGCATCAGCCCCCTCTCTTTCCATCCAGTGTCTTCCTCTCACCTCTTTCCTCCAGTATCTGCCCTCTGTCTTCCCATCCCCTTCTATAATGAATCTGCCCCCTCGCTCCCTATCCATCCAGCATCTCCCCTTTCACTTTCCCCTCCATCATCTCGCACCTGTCTCTTTCCCACACCATCTCCTCTCTCCCTATCCCCTTCTGTACAGCATCAGCCCCCTCTCTCTTTCCATTGTCTTCCTCTCGCTCACCTCCTCCCTCTTTCATGACATCTCCCTCACCTGACAACCATGCTGCTAGTTCTTGTGCCATGTACCAAGAGCATCACTTCCCCTTCTACCTCCCATGGCCACCCCAGCCACTGCTACTGCTTCTCTAAACAAGCAGCAGCAGTGGCAAAACTGCCTACCTCACTCTTTTGCAGGGGCGTAATTGCAGCCTCAGTCCACACAGCTGCCCATTATGCCCCTCTGACGTTACAGGTCAGTCAACAGCTGATCATATTGAGGCTGCGAGTGCGGATGGCGGGAGAGTGAGGCAGCCTGTTTTGCCAAGGCAGCAGAAAGGGTCATGATGGCGGTGAGAGGGAGGTGCTGCCCTTGCTGTGTGGGGTCTTCACAAGAGGTGTGCAGCTTAGACGGAACATTGAGTCAAAGCTTATTCTTTAGTTCCATGCCTATGTGACATGTTGGCTTTAGAATCCACTTCTGCCTTTTAACCTTTATTTTTATATACTTCAGACGTATTGAATGCTTCAGTTCTCTCCTCCTCTGTGTCTTCTATTAAGGATAGGCACCCAAAACGGCACCGGTTAAAGAATTGGAGTGGTTAGGCAGATGTGATTCTGTATAGGATGCCAGTGTACAATTCTCAGCTGCCGCTTCAGCAACTGCTGAGACTGATGTCCTATACAGAATCAGCCCCTAAATGTTTTGTTCTGGATCTAAAGTACTGCTATATATAACTTATATTTACCAGTACTTTAGATCAAGAGATTGGCTTCCTGCTTATTTTAGAGTACAATTTAGATGTGCTTGAATGATATTTAAAATCATTCATGGAATATTCACGTCCTTGTCACCTTTGTCTTTGAATGCACAACGATCCCTTCATTCAAGAAATACTCAAAAAATACAAACTCTCCTTTCCATCCTTTAAGGGGATAAAATCAGTTGGAATTGTTTCCTGTTCTTTCTTATATACCTTTACAGCAATTTGGAATGAAATTCCCTCTTGTATTAGAACTCTCTTCTCCCTTCAGACTTTCTGTAAGTCCTTGAAAACACAGCTATTTTAATGGTTCATAGAGACTTTGCTTAAGGAATACTGAACTGAATTCTCTATATGATAGGGAAACTTATTTTAAAAGACGGTAGCAAGCTCGTTTCAAGCCTGTGTGCATGCAACCTCTCCAGCTCCCCTGCAACATACAGGCTGGTATAAAAGAAAAGGGTTTGAGAGATGGGCTTAATCGTGCTGGGTAGCGATGAAGGGGGAAAGAGGAAGGAGATCTTAGGGAGAAGAGAGAGGAAGGTTTGAAACATCTGGCTATAGTTTACTTCAAATAATTTGTTAAATACTAAGGTTAAAATATTCATCTAAATATAATAAAACTGTTCTTCACTGGATTAACACAAGAACACAAGAATTGCCGCTGCTGGGTCAGACCGGCGGTCTATCCCGCCCAGCAGTCCGCTCATGCGGCGGCCCTCAGGTCAAAGACCAGTGCTCTAAATGAGTCAGCCTCATCTGCATAAGTTCCAGTTTAGCAGGAACTTGTCTAACTTTGTCTTGAATCCTTGGAGGGTGTTTTCCCCTATAACAGCCTCTAGAAGAGCGTTCCAGTTTTCTACCACTCTGTGGGTGAAGAAGAACTTCCTTACGTTCGTACGGAATCTATCCCCTTTCAACTTTAGAGAGTGCCCTCTCTTTCTCCCTACCTTGGAGAGTGTGAACAGTCTACTGGCTACCTAATAGGAAACGCTGCATTTTCAAAGCTCTAATAATTGCTCACAAAAGATTCCACAACATAACCCCCACATACATAGCTTCCAGACAACAACAGTACACCCCCAATCACCCCCTCCACGCAGCCGTGGAAAGACGACTGTGTATCATCCCACAAAGAAAATCTATCCAGCTGAAAAAAGCCCTGAAACGCTCATGCAGTCATTTCATCCCTCACCTCTGGAACCAGTTGCCTGATTAGAGCTAAGAGATGAAATGACTGTGAGTGTTTAAGTTTAAAGTTCAATACAATACTTTCAAAATTTCTTTCCCTAGTAATTACCAAATATGAAGTGTTTCTAGCAGTGTGGTTTTGATATAATATTAAATACTGTAAACATTTTTAATTATTCCCCTCAAGAAACTTAAGTGTACATTCTGATTTAATAAACTGGCTCTTATTTTTTTCTAGGTTCATGAAGGATCCCAGATGGAAACATGTCAGATATGAGTTTTATTTATGCATTTCTGAATAATAAAATGTCAATGTTGAGCCCTGTGTTTTTCCTGTCTTGTCTGAAGTTATCTTCTTTCTTCTGGTCAAATCTTCATCATACATGAAGCAGGCACCTTAAATCTCAAATGCAGATTCAATCTAGCTGCTTCTCACAAGAACTAAAACCTACAATCCTACAAATAAAACTGGACATACAAATCGGTCACCCTCTCTCAAAGTAACTATGTGTTTCTCATTTAGGCTGGATACCTACAACACTGTTAAACTCGCTTCCAAAGAAATAAAAATAACTTTTTTTAGTTTAATATCTTTATTGTTTTATAACAAGAAAAGAAAACCAGTATAACATCAATGACAGAAAGAACAAACAATTATCCAGTGTCTGCTAAGCGAGGTAATGGACAAGTAATATCCAGGTATACACTATATTATTACTTTGTATAAGCAAGGATAGAAACAGCCAATGCAACAAGGTCCAATTGGAAGTTTAGAAAATTGATTATAAAGCTGAGAGAGATTGACCGATACTAGCAAGAAAGAATAAAGAAAGCAGTATGAGAAAAACCCAGGCAGAAAATATTTGGCTTCATAACAAGGGTCTAGAGCAGTGTATTGCAAACTGTGCGCCTCCTGAGATTTCAGGTGTGCCGCACCACACTGGAGAGGAGGAGAGGCGCTGGCACCGGCTGACTGCCTACAGAGGCACATCCTACAGGCAATCAACCAGCATCAGCACCTCTCCTTCTCCAGCCCTTTTCCCTGCTGGCACCCCCCCACTAGAGGCTCAGGGCATGTCTGAAGGGCCTTCGCACATGCACATGATGTCACACTTCCGGGTGCCTCGAGCCGCAGCCACTATATTTAGTGTGCCGCAGCTCAAGAACATATGTGGGACACTGGTCTAGAACAATAATTATGAAGGAGATCCCAGATATCAGGAAACTTATACAGTGATCCATTTTTTCTGCATATATTCTTTCATATTCCACAATTAAAGATAGACTGGACCACCAAGCAGCATAGGTAACATTTGAGAAATTCTTCCAATTCAAACAAATAGTATTTAGTGCCAATAGTAGCAGACCTTTCAAGAGAATTGCAGTAGTGACAGAAATTTGGGATGCGAGTGCACCTTCTCCAAATATTATAATGGCGAATTAAGAGGTTCATCAATATGGAGAATTTCATGTATAGTGGGACCATAATTAATGCCAAAACCCACTTACCATATGACAATTAAAGAGCAAATGCCATACAGTGACAGATTAGAGAAACTGGGCCTCTTCTCCTTGAACAGAGGAGACTGAGAGGGGACATAATCGAATCATTCAAAAGACAGGTTGTTCACCCTCTCCAAGGTAGAGAGAACGAGAGGGCACTCTCTAAAGTTGAAAGGGAATAGATTCTGTACAAACGTAAGGAAGTTCTTCTTCACCCAGAGAGTGGTAGAAACTGGAACGCTCTTCTGGAGTCTGTCATAGGAGAAAACACCCTCCAAGGATTCAAGACAAAGTTAGACAAGTTTCTGCTGAACCAGAACGTACGCAGGTAAGGCTAATCTCAGTTAGGGCAATGGTCTTTGACCTAAGGGTTGCTGCATGAGCGGACTGCTGGGCACAATGGATCACTGGTCTGACCCAGCAGCAGCATTTCTTATGTTGTTATGTGTCCACTTTAGTATTGCAAGACCAGCACTTAATCTGGGAGTTGTTCAGCATCTCAGATAAAGAACATTTTTAATCCCTGAATAATCTGCCTTTCTTATTTTCTGGTCTTTAAGCAAACATTTCAGTAAAGTGGTGCGGTAGCCATCTTAGTCCACTTTTAAAGAATACAGAGAAATAAAATAATGCATTGAAAAGGTATCATCTTATTTCTTTTCTTTGTTTTATTTCTTAATCAGTAAGTAGCTCCAAAATGCCAGGTGCTATCACCACAACTCTTGATGGCATTGTCACACTGTGTGCCTCCCCCCTCCCCCCCACTCTTCCATGCTGCTTGAGTGCCTCCTCTCCCCTCCACCCACATACCTTTCAATATGATAAGTAGTAGTTGAAGTAGTGTGAGCATCTTCTACCTGCTGCTCATGCTGGCTTCGGCTTCCTTGTGATGTCACATCCTGGTCCCTCAACCAGGAAGTGATGTCAGAATGGAGCTGAGGCCGGCGCAAGAAGCAAGTGGAAGATGCTGCTTGCACCAGCAAACATTTAAAGAGATATGCAGGGGGCAGAGAGGAGGAGAGGTGCCGGCACCCAGAGCGGTGTTTCCCCCCCTTTACAATGCCACTGCCCCCACCCCACCTCGAATGTCCTTCTGAGTCATGTGAGAGAGTGAGAGAGAACGCCATAGAACAGAAGAAGAGAGCAGAGGGAGACATGAAAAAAAGAAAGATGACTTACACAGAGAGGGAAGAGAATTTAGAAATGAGGTGGCTAAGGAGTAAGGAGGATAAAGGGAGAGAAAGCCTAGGAACAAGAATAAAGATGAAAGTTAAGTGGACGAGGAGGAAAGAACATAGGGGAGAGAGAGGAGAAAGTAAGTTGGAGGGTATGGCAAAAGAGATAAAGAGAATGAGAAGAAAGGTAGGAAGGGGGAAAACAAAAAAGGTGGAAACACAAACCTACCTCCATTGTATGCAGATTCCTTTCATGCATATTCATTAGGGATGTCCTGGAAACCTGAGCTATTTTCAGAACTAGAAGTGGGAATCTAAAATTTAAAAAACCACAAAATTTAGCAATTGCCTTAAAGGCAATATCAAAAAGAAAGGAAAAATACAGCTCAAAATAAAGTCCACAGTCAAGAGCAGAGCATTACATAATCAAGAGAAACATAGCAAAATCAAATAATTACATTACATTAATGGCTTATATTCCGCCTGTACCTTTCAGTTCTAAGTGGATTACATCAAAAAGATAACTGGACATTTCCAGGAAGAGAAATACAATTAAAGAAGTTGGACCTAGTATAACAAAAAGATAGCTGGACTTTTCCAGTAAGAGGAATACAATTAAAGGCGTAAGGTCTAAAACAATTTTGATGTGAGGATTCTAAGAGGGGGTGAGAGGGGAAAAGGAAGGGGTTAGGACGTTTGGGTGAATTTCTTGAATAGTAGGGTCTTGATTTCTTTGCAGAAAGCCTTGAGGTCAGTTGAAGTTGTCAGTAGGTTGGTGATGGTGGGATCCAATTTAGCTGCATGTGTTGCTAGTAAGTTGTCATACATCTTTTTGCGTTTAGTAATTAAGTCACATTGAAACAGCTGCATAGCATGCTTGCAGACCTGAACTGTCGAAAGACTGGGGGGGCCTCTCCTCTTGTGTGAGTGAAGAAAATGGGGCTTTTAATCACTTAAGAAGAAAGTCAACTGTGACATTAAATAAGAGGAAAATTTTCAAAGACTTCGGCACTGCTTTTTCTTCCAAGTGGTTGCGCCACATTCAGAAACAACCACAGTGTAATGTTACTAAACCTCTTATACCTATAACTCACAAACTTTCTGAATACAGTCAAACCTCGGTTTGCGAGTAACACAGTTTGCGAGTGTTTTGCAAGACGAGCAAAATACTTGAGCAAACTGTAACTCGTAAACCGAGCGTTGACTCAATTTGTGAGCCCTCACCCCGAGAACCAGCTTTCTTGCTCCCCTAAGGCCACCAGCGCTGCTCCCTCCCTTCACAACCGCCTCCTTCTCCCCACTGACTGGCCCTGTCCTTACCCGTGTGCTGGTGCTGAAAGTGCCTGCTGCCGGTTCTCTGCTGGGCTGCTGCGGGGTCTTGAGCATCTGTATATGCTCAAGGCCTTCTGGCTCTCACCATATCCGAGATTCTCATGAGATTCTAATCAGGTGAGGTGTCGGCTTAGGGGTTGAGTTGGGTGTCGGCTCAGGAAGATGTACCTACCGGTAATAAATCAGTGGAACGGATCATCCAAGTTGCCATTATGGCCTATATGGAAAGTTGCTTTGATATACAAGCACTTTAGATTGCGAACATAAGAACATAAGAAGTTGCCTCCACTGGGTCAGACCAGAGGTCCATCGCGCCCAGCGGTCCGCTCCCGCGGCGACCCATCAGGTCTATGACCTGTGAAGTGGTTCCTGACCATTTCTATAACCTACCTCTGCTTCTATCTGTACCCCTCAATCCCTTTATCCTTTAGAAACCTATCTAAACCTTCCTTGAACCCCTGTAATGTGCTCTGGTCTATCATATCCTCCGGAAGCGCGTTCCATGTGTCCACCACCCTCTGGGTAAAAAAGAACTTCCTAGCATTTGTTCTAAACCTGTTACCTTTCAATTTCTCCGAGTGACCCCTAGTACTTGTGGTTCTCCACAGTCTGAAGAATCTGTCCCTGTCTATTTTCTCTATGTCCTTCAGGATTTTGAAGGTTTCTATCATGTCTCCTCTAAGTCTCCTCTTCTCTAGGGAGAACAGCCCCAGCATTTTCAACCTGTCAGCATATGAAAAGTTTTCCATACCTTTTATCAGTTTAGTCGCTCTTCTCTGGACCCCCTCAAGTACTGCCATGTCCTTCTTGAGGTATGGCGACCAGTACTGGACACAGTACTCCAGGTGCGGGCTCACCATTGCACGATACAGCGGCATGATGACTTCCTTCGTCCTCGTTGTGATACCCTTTTTAATGATACCCAACATTCTGTTCGCTTTCTTTGAGGCTATCGCACACTGTGCCGATGCTTTCAATGTTGTGTCCACCATCACCCCCAAGTCTCTTTCAAGGTTGCTCACCCCTAGCAATGATCCCCCCATTTTGTAGCTGAACATTGGGTTCTTTTTCCCTACATGCATGACCTTGCATTTCTCTATGTTAAAACTCATTTGCCACTTTTTTGCCCACTCTTCCAGACTCGTTAGGTCCCTTTGTAGGTCTTCACAGTCTTCCGTGGTTCTAACCCTGCTGCAGAGTTTGGTGTCATCAGCAAATTTAATAACCTCACATTTCGTCCCCGTCTCCAGGTCGTTAATAAATATATTGAACAGGAGCGGTCCCAGCACCGATCCCTGTGGAACTCCGCTCGTGACCCTTTGCCAGTCTGAGTAATGGCCCTTTACTCCAACCCTCTGTTTCCTGCCTGCCAGCCAGTGTTTGATCCATCGGTGGACATCCCCTTGCACCCCGTGGTTCCACAGCTTCTTGAGTAGTCGTTCATGAGGTACCTTGTCAAAGGCTTTTTGGAAGTCAAGGTAAATGATGTCTATGGATTCCCCTTTATCCATCTGGCTGTTTTATTCCCTCAAAGAAGTACAGTAGGTTCGTGAGGCACGACCTTCCCTTGCAGAAGCCGTGCTGGCTCGCCTTCAGTTGACCATTGTTTTCCATGTGTTCGCAGATTGTGTCCTTAACCAGTGCTTCCATCATCTTTCCCGGGACCGAGGTCAAGCTCACCGGCCTGTAGTTTCCCAGGTCACCCCTTGATCCCTTCTTAAAGATGGGCGTGACGTTTGCTATTTTCCAGTCCTCTGGGATCTCCCCAGTTTTTAAGGATAGGTTACATATTTGGCAAAGTGTTTTCACTATTTCGTTTCTCAGTTCTTTTAGTACCCTTGGGTGGATGCCGTCTGGACCAGGTGATTTGTCGCTCTTCAGTCTGTCTACCTGTCGGAGGACATCCTCTCAGCTTACCTCTAGTTGGACCAGCTTTTCATCATGGTCTCCGTTTATGATCTCCTCGGGTTCTGGGATATTGGATGTGTCCTCTCTCGTGAAGACTGACGAGAAGAACGTGTTTAACCTGTCAGCTATCTCTTTTTCCACCTTTACCACTCCCTTCCTGTCTCCATCGTCCAATGGTCCCACTTCCTGAAGACCTGAAGAATGGTTTAAACATACCTGAAGAATGGTTTAAAGTTTCTTGCTTCCCCCGCCAGTCTCTCCTCATATTCTCTTTTTGCTTTTCTAACTACTCGGTGACAGTCTTTTTGTTGCCTTTTGTGCTCCTTCTGGTTGTCCTTTGTTGGGTCCTTTTTCCATTTTCTGAAAGATGTTTCTTGTCCCTAATCGCCTTTTTCACTGCATTTGTTATCCACGCCGGGTTTTTTGTTCGATTCTTTTTGCACCCTTTCCTAAACCTGGGGACGTATAGGTTTTGTGCTTCATGCACCGTCCTCTTGAGTAGGGCCCAGGCTTCCTTTATGGTCTCCCATCTTCCCTGAGCTGTTGCTGAGCTTCTTTCCCACCATTTTCCTCATGGCCTCGTAATTTCCTTTTCTGAAATTGAGTGCTGTCGTCGTGGTTCTTTTCACCTTTGATGTTCTTATTTTTAGCTTGCACTGGATCATGTTTTGATCGCTGTTTTCTAGTGGCGCTAGTACTACCACCTCCTTTGCGGGTCCCCCTAGCCTGTTGAGGATTAGGTCAAGAGTGGCATCTCCTCGTGTTGGTTCCGTGACCAGCTGTTCCATGAAACAGTCCCTCACCGCCTCCAGGAATTTTGTTTCTCTCGTGCAATTTGAGTGTCCAATGCTCCAGTCTATTCCAGGGTAGTTGAAATCCCCCATTACCACCACACTTCCACTTTTGCATACCTGCCTCAGTTCAGCCTCCAGGTCCTGGTCGTTTGCTTCCGGTTGTCCTGGTGGGCGATAGTACAGTCCCAATTTTATGTCTGCTCCATTTCCTCCTGTCAGCTTAACCCATAGTGATTCCAAGCCGTCCGCCCTTACTGTTGTTTCCATCCTGGTTGAAGGGATGGAGTTCTTTATATATAGCGCTATTCCTCCACCCTTCTTGTGTCTCCTGTCCCTCCTATAGAGTTTGTACCCTGGTAGGACCACATCCCATTTGTTGTCTTCGGACCACCATGTTTCTGTGACTCCAATTATGTCTAGGTCCTCCTTACTGGCTATAAATTCTAGCTCTCCCATTTTAGTTCTTAGGTTCCTAGCATTTGTGTATAGGCAAATTAATTCACGGCTGTTAACCTTCTCTGTTGTTTTCCCTCGTGGTTTGGTGCTCCTGCCGACCCCTTCATGGGTTGCCAGTCCCCGAGCCTCGTTCCGTTCATCCTCCTCCTGTGGTTTGTCTATTTCGTCCTCATCCCCCTCCTGCGGTGTACCTATCTCATCCTCTACCTGCATCCCCATTTCTGGATGTCCCTCTGGCACCTGCTGTTTCCTCCTTTTCCTGCTCTTTAGCTTCATTAGTTCCCTGGGCCCCTGTATTGCGTCTATGGGGTTTTGTTTCAAGAAATGAACACTCAGTCTCGAGCCCTCTACCGCCTTTTCCTGATTCAGCATCCTTGTTTGATACTGTAGTCCAATGTGTCGATGTCAGATCGACTATCGGCTTTCCCCTTGTCCTCAATTTAAAGCCATGTCTATGCCGGTCTGGATGTTACGTGCCAGCATCCTTGTCCCAGCCGCGCTCAGGTGCAGTCCGTCCCTCCTGTAAAGCTTGTTTTTCCCCAGAGAGGTTGTCCAGTTCCGTACAAAGTGAAAACCCTCCTCTTCTCACCATCTCCTCAGCCAACCGTTTATTGCTTGCAGCTCGGTCTGCCTCCTTGCATCCGCCCTCGGTACTGGCAGGATCTCTGAGAAGGCTATCTTCCTTGTCCTCAGCTTCAGTCTCCTCCCCAGGATCTTAAACTGCTCGGTAGTCCTGTTGTAGTTCCTTCTGCTGACGTCATTGGTTCCAACGTGGATTATCACTGCTGTCTCCTCCATCTCAGCTCCTTTCAGGATTCTCTCGATTCTGTCGGAGATGTCCTTTGTCCTCGCCCCTGGGAGACATGTCACTAGTCGGTCTTCTCTGCCTCCTGCTATGTGACTGTCCAATCTCTCAGGATTGAATCTCCCACCACGATTGCAGATTTCCCTTTTCTCAGCTTCCTCTTGGGTCTCAGGTCTGTATCAGTGACTCGATCCTCCAATCCATCCTCCTGGTTCTGATAGGTCTCTGCCTCCTCTGCCTGCTCAGTTCCCCCGCAAGGTCCTTCCCCCCTGGCTTCTGGTGGGTTCTGTCCTCCATCTGTTGGTTCCCTTCTGAATTGCTGGTGATCCTGTGCCTCTACCATCTTGCAGGCCTCCTCGATGAATCTCTCGAGCTCTCTAACCTGCTCATTGATGTGGCTCTCTCTGGTGGTATCCTCAGCTACCTCAGTTGCCCACGGTTCCTCTACGGTTCGGAGTCCCTCCAGCTCCTGGACCTTGACCTGCAGTCTCCCGACCTCCTTCTTTAAGCTATCAAGTTCCTGACATCGACTGCATATGTATGTACGCCTGTCTCCCGGAGGGGAGGTAGTCATACATATGACACTCGATGCAGTATACTGGGAAGCTTCGCTGGGCTTCTGCTGCCTCCATTTCTCTTTTCTCGTACCTAAAGTTCCTTTGGGGTGTTGGAGTGTGCCCGGCATGTAGCTAGCTGCTGCTGGTGTACTCTCTCTCTGCCTGCTGCTGGTGTCCTCTCTGTCTCTCTTTCTCTGCCTGCTGCTGGTGTCCTCTCTGTCTCTCTCTGTTGCTGGTGTCCTCTCTCTCCGCTGGTGTCCTCACACTCTCTCTCTACTGCAGGTGTCCTCTCTGTCTCTGCTGGTGTCCTCTCTGTCTCTCTCTCTCTGCTGGTGTCCTCTCTCTCTGCCTGCTGCTGGTGTCCTCTCTGTCTCTCTTTATGCGCTGGAGTCCTCTCTGTCTCTCTCTCTGCTGCTGGTGTCCTCTCTGTCTCTCTCTCTGCTGCTGGTGTCCTCTCTGTCTCTCTTTCTCTACTGGTGTCAGGGGTAGGCGGAGCTATCTCTCGCCTCTTCCCTGACTCTGTTTTGCCTGTTCAGCCACTGCTCCTCTCCTCTCCGCGATCTCTCTGCACCCCACTCTGCTTTTACTGCTTCCTCCTCTCTGCTTACACCTCCGATCTGCTCTCACTGCTCCTCCGCTGCCACGTGCTCAGCTCAGCCCTCCCAACCTCCATGTTTCTAAAATGAATTATGCTCACAAACCAAGGTACCACTATATAGCATAGTTACTTACCGTAACAGGTGTTACCAGGGACAGCAGGCAGCTATTCTCAATATGTGGGTGACGTCATCCACAGAGTCCCGACGCGGACAGTTTCGCAAGCTGATTTGCTTGCAGAACTTAGAAAGTTTGTGACTGCCGCACCACGCATACACAAGTGCCTTCTCACCCACGCAAGGGCATGCGTGTCCTCAGTTCAGATAGCTAGCAGAGAAGCCAACCCGGGGAGGTGAGTGGGTTGTGAGAATAGCTGCCTGCTGTCCCTGGATAACACCTGTATGGTAAATAACTGTGCTTTATCCCAGGACAAGCAAGCAGCCTATTCTCAACATGTGGGTGACCTCCAAGCTAACTAGTATGGGATGGAGGGAGAGTTGGCAATTTAGGAGAATAAATTTTGTAACACTGCCTGACCGAAATGGCCATCCCGTCTGGAAAAAGTATCCAGACAATAGGATTAGATCAAGGAAAGCTACTGATGCCCCCATGGCTCTGACTTTGTGGGCTCTGTAGATGCAGTCCAGCCTGAGCATAGTAGAAAGAGATGCAAGCCACTAACCAGTTGGAGATATCGCGCTTGGAAATCGGATGTCCGAACTTGTTTGGATCAAAGTGTGTTGTAAGTAGAAAGCCAAATCATGCTTACAGTCCAAAGTATGAAGAGCTGATTCTCCAGGATGAGAATAAGGCTTTGGAAAAAATACTGCAAGTACAATTGATTGATTGAGATGAAATTCTGAAACCACATTAGGTAAGAATTTAGGATGAGTACGAAGAACCACCTTGTCATGATGGAATACTGTGAAAGGTGGGTCCGCTACTAAAGCTTGTAGCTCACTGACTCTGTGAGCAGACGTAAGAGCAATGAGAAAAACCACTTTCCAAGTGAGATATTTAAGATGAGCCAAATGCAATGGTTCAAAAGGAGGCTTCATTAAATGAGCAAGAACAACATTCAGATTCAAACCACTGGAGGAGGTTTGAGAGGTGGTTTGACATTGAAAAGTCCTTTCATAAATCTGGAAACCACAAGATGAGCAGAGAGGGGTTTTCCTTCGATAGACTGATGAAAAGCAGCAATTGCACTGAGGTGGACTCGAATGGATGTGGATTTGAGGCCCGATTGAGATAAATGCAACAGATAATCCAAAACTGAAGACAAGAAGATAGATTGAGGCTTCTTGTGTCAAATGGTGCACCAAGCAGAAAATCTAGTCCATTTCTGATTATAGCATTGTCTAGTGGTAGGCTTCCTAGAAGCCACTAAAATGTCCTGTACAGATTGAGAAAACTGTAGAATGGCAATTAGGTTGAGAAGTACCAAGCTGTCAGGTGTAGAGACTGCAGGTTGGGATGACTTTGTGTAAGCAGAGAGGGAAATAGTGGTAGAAGTAGAGGCTCCCTGGAGCTGAGTTGAAGTAGAAGGAAGTACCAGGGTTGTCTGGCCATCAAGGAGCTATCAGAATCAGGGTGGCATGTTCCTTTTTTAGTTTGACAAGAATCTTGAGAATCAGAAGAAATGGAGGGAATGCATAGAGAAACTGATTCGTCCATTTCAGAAGGTAAGCATCTGTCTCGAGGCGATGCAGAGAGTATAACCTGGAGCAGAACCGAGGCAATTTATTGTTATGGGGATACGCAAAGAGATCTATCTGAGGAGTTCCCCACTGAGAAAAAATGTGATGGAGAGGCAAGGAATTGAGTGTCCATTCGTGAGGTTGCAGAAGACGACTCAATTTGTCCACCAGACAATTTTTCTCTCCTTGAATGTAGATTGCTTTCAGGAAGGTATTGTGATGGATTGCCCAGTTCCACACCTTTTGAGCTTCCTGCCAAAGAGGGAGAGATCCTGTTCCTCCCTGCTTGTTGACGTAGTACATGGCTACTTGGTTGTCTGTCCGAATGAGGACTATCTGGTCGTGAAGAAGATGCTGAAAAGCTTCGAGGACATTGAAAATCGCTCTGAGTTCCAACAGATTGATGTGACATTGACGATCTGTGTTGGACCAATGGCCTTGAGTATGGAGACCGTTGAGATGAGCCCCCCCCCAAGCGTGGGTCGAGGAATCTGTTGTGAGGACCTTCTGATGAGGGGGTGTTTGAAACTGTAAACCTCTGGAGAGATTGGAAGAAAGCATCCATCAGTGGAAGCATCCATCAGTTGAAGAGAGTGGATCGCACGCCTACACCCACTGAGATGCCAGGGTCCACTGAGGAATTTTGAGGTGAAGTCTGGCAAAAGGAGTCATGTGAACTGTCGAGGCCATGTGAGATTGAACTCCTGGTGTCGAGGCATGTCGAGGCACTGACAAGAACTCGGCTCCTTGATAGTGTACTTATGCTCCAGATGAGACACTCGCAAAGAATTGACTCCTTGCATAGAGTGTGGAATCTTCTCGAGGCACTCCCAAGGACTTGATTCCTTGTACAGAGTGAGGAGATTCAGCTTGAAGCTCAGCTAAGGACTCGAATCCAGGTGTTACTGCTGAGTGCTCAGGCTGGATTGCAGGGAGCAGAGTCAAGGCAGAAGTATGTTTGGCAAAGATATTGCCCAACTTACGATCCAAAATGGTCTGGATCAAAGCCTCCAAACGTGAATCCCAGACTGGAGGATCTGGTACTTTTGGTGCCGCAACAGTCTCCGAGGAAGAACGACTTTTCTTATGCAGCTTGATAACCACTGCTGGCACCTGACTTGAGGGAGGCAGCAAGGCAAGCGTCTCGTCAGAAGAAGACTTCGCAGATTTGCTCGAGGACGAGAACGCGCCAAATGAGGCAGGCTTGATTAAAGACGAGGCCAAGGTTGAGGTAGAAAGCGGAACCCCCGTAAGGTTGACTGAATGAGAGGTCGAGACCGGGGCAAGGGGATCAATACTGCCAAAGAGTTTCTCCACCTGAACTTGACGACGCTTGCAGGGTCGAGGTTGAAGGGTAGCACAGCGAGTACACAACTCCGGACGATGGTCAGGTCCCAAACACTAAATACACCACCTATGTGGGTCAGTAAGGGAGATTGCGCACTGGCAACTACTACACTTCTTGAAGCCTATGACCGGTCTGGACATAGAAGGAAAGATGGCCTCAGCAATATCGAACCCCACCGGCGGAGGCCGCAAAGCAGGCCCCGCCGTGACAAAAGAAATATAATTAAAGTCTTTTATTTATTTATTTACTTTTAATGAAAATGCACAAAACACACAGCGACCCTGAAAAATAACAAAACATGAGCCGCGGTGAGAGAAGGCATGAAGTTTAGAACTGAGTCTAGCACAGAGCATCGAAACAAGACTTCTCATTTCCGCGGAAAACAGAGAACTGAGGAGACGCGCACCGTTGCGGGAAGGCACTTGTGCATGCGCAGTGCAGCAGTCATAAACTTTCTAAGTTCTGCAAGCAAATCAGCTTGCGAAGCTGTCCACATCGGGGCTCCATGGATGATGTCACCCACATGTTGAGAATAGGCTGCCTGGCTGTCCTGGGATAATTACGGAAACAAACAACAATCATGTCACCGCTTGCAAATAAAGGTGTCTCAGAGAGAATGGTGTAAAACTTCATCAGGGGTCCACAGCAATCCCAGAGATTTTTATTCATACATTTCTCCCAGTGTTTTTGGAAAGTTCACAGACTTCAATTGAACTCACAATACCACTTCAGGAAAATGCTGAAAGACATCTCTTCTTTCGTTAAGCCTGTAAATTGCTGTTCATATTTATTGTTCAACAATCTTATTATAAATCGCATTAAAGCCTTGTTGAAGTTTTCCAGGGTATAAGAAACTGTCTGGTATGGCTCATTGTCCAAAAGAAGGCATAAACCGTCTTACTAGTCAGCACACTGGCATCTTTCTTTTCCTCTACATGGGGGAGGAGGGCAAATTTCAAACCATCTTGCATTTATATTTGTTAAATCTTTTAAGCATCTCCCCCCGAGTCCAATTCATGCGGTATACTTTCCCGGACAGAAGGACCAGCCTATGGAGAAAAAGATAAAACAAGCCTGGCCAACTTATAAGGCAGGTAGTAAGTCAGATTTTCCATTATTTCTATGAAGGGGGTTTGTCAATCGGTGAAGTACAACATGAAAAATCAGAGCTGATCTGGGTCACAACGACTGCAGCAGAGTACACACCTGACCACATCCTAAGTGACACAGCCACAGAAAATGTTCTTCAAAGATTTCCTGGAAGACTCTCAGGATGTAATAACACCCAAAAACATATCTGTTCCTGAAGTACTTAGATAGCTGATTTGTACAACCTTATTCTACTGATCTATAGAGCTGTTAGTCACTAGCTTTTAACTTTGTTAGTTCTACTCAATTTGTAGCATTTTTAATCATTGCAAACCGCATAGAACTTCACAGTCCTGTGGTATATAAACTGTACATTAAATAGATTGTGAGCCCACCAGGTCAGGCATCTGAATAAATTAATGTAAACCATTTTGAGCTCCCCTGGGAGAACAGTATAGAAAATTTAAATAAATAAATATTATTATTATGAATCTTCCTAAAGTATCCATGTAAATGTCTGCGTCACTTACAGAATAAGGATTATGTTTTTGTGGAGCCAAAGAAATTTGAAGCATTTCTTCAAGCAAATGAG
Organism: Geotrypetes seraphini; assembly: GCF_902459505.1. Lineage (NCBI taxonomy): Eukaryota > Metazoa > Chordata > Amphibia > Gymnophiona > Dermophiidae > Geotrypetes > Geotrypetes seraphini. Next base: position 32,904,909 of record NC_047097.1, read on the forward strand.
AAATAATGTATACTATTTCCTTTGTTCAGTTTTTGACTCAAGGTCATAGATTTATTATCAGTGCCTATTGGGTACCATCTATTCCCAATTTTTTTTCCCTTTTCCTGGAGTTTAGTTTTAAAAGTTAGCACACTTTTCTCTCAATAATATGGGCTTGATGGGTTTTCTTAAATACTGAAGTATTAAAAGTTATTTTCCTTTTTGTACCATGACTTTTACTTTGTGTAACAACATTGTTTGAAATATTATAAATAAAATTAAAAAAAGAAAATGTTCTTCAATCTTTTTCAAATCTGCTAGAGAATAAGTTCACCGTCTTGGGTTTCTGATGTGAATTTATAAAACATTCCATTTTGTAAGCCAGAGGTGGCAGAGGGGTCACTTTCATTGTAAGACGGTGCAGTACCATTATGATAACTGGAATAACACAGGATACAGGCTTCTTTACCTTGAACGGGAACAAGGCAGTTTAACTGAAATGCCAGAGAATTTTTAAAAGATTAAATAAAGTGCTAGTCATTCCTATCACACCTAATAATTTAACATCCGTATATGATATTATTGCAACTTGGTAGATACCTATGTGCTATATTTATAACTGTATAGGATTATGTTTATGTCTATTAAAATTTGGGAGAAATGTCCAAAAATCCAGTAAAGGGCCATTTTCAAACCAAAAAAATAAAAAGTCCAATTTTTTTGTTTTCAAAAAGGGATTTTTGATAACTAGATGTTTTTGAGCTCAGTGCGTCTATCTTTTAGGATCATAAAAAAAAAAACCAATGGAAAATTGCACAAAAAGCACAGTTACTTACCGTAACAGGTGTTATCCAGGGACAGCAGGCAGATATTCTTGACTGATGGGTGACGGCACCGACGGAGCCCCGGTATGGACAATTTTAGAGTGATTGCACTCTAAGAACTTAGAAAGTTCTAGCTAGGCCGCACCATGCGTGCGCGAGTGCCTTCCCTCCCGACGAAGGCGCGCGGTCCCCAGTTAGGATAAGCCAGCTAAGAAGCCAACCCGGGGAGATGGGAGGGACGCAAGAATATCTGCCTGCTGTCCCTGGATAACACCTGTTACGGTAAGTAACTGTGCTTTATCCCAGGACAAGCAGGCAGCATATTCTTGACTGATGGGTGACCTCCAAGCTAACAAAAAGCGGGATGGAGGGAAGATTGGCCATTAGGAAAATAAATTTTGTAATACAGATTGGCCGAAGTGTCCATCCCGTCTGGAGAAAGCATCCAGACAATAATGTGATGTAAAAGTATGAACTGAGGACCAAGTAGCAGCCTTGCAGATTTCAATGGAAGTGGAGCGGAGGAAAGCTACAAACGCTGCCATAGCTCTAACTTTGTGGTCCGTGACAGAACCTTCCAGAGTCAGGCCCGACTGAGTATAACAGAAAGAAACGCAAGCAGCAAGCCAATTGGATAGAGTGCGTTTAGATACAGGATGACCCAACTTGTTAGGATCAAAGGACAAAAACAGTTGAGGAGATGATCTGTGAGGCTTAGTGCGTTCAAGATAGTAAGCCAGAGCACGTTTACATCCAAGGTATGCAAAACCTGTTCACCTGGATGAGAATGAGGCTTTGGAAAAAATACAGGTAGGACAATGGACTGGTTAAGATGAAAGTCAGACACAACCTTAGGAAGAAATTTGGGGTGTATACGGAGAACCACCTTATCATGGTGAAAAACAGTGAAAGGTGGATCGGCCACTAGTGCATGCAGCTCACCGACCCTCTTGGCAGAAGTGAGCGCTATAAGGAAGACCACTTTCCAAGTAAGAAATTTGAAATGCGCTGAGGCCAAAGGTTCAAAAGGAGGCCTCATTAAAGCAGAAAGAACCACATTGAGATCCCAGACCACAGGAGGGGGCTTGAGAGGTGGTTTCACATTGAAAAGGCCCCTCATGAATCTAGAAACCAAAGGATGAGCCGAGAGGGGTTTTCCATGAATAGGTTCATGAAATGCAGCAATGGCACTAAGATGAACTCTGATAGAAGTAGATTTAAGACCAGAGTCAGACAAGGAAAGAAGATAGTCCAACACCAGTCCCACTGCTAGAGACATGGGATTATGGTGATGTAAGAGGCACCAGGAAGAAAACCGAGACCACTTCTGTTGATAACACTGGAGCGTGGCCAGTTTCCTGGAAGCATCAATGATAGAGCGGACAGGCTGAGAAAGGAGTGAATGAGCCGAAGTCAGCCCGAGAGATACCAAGCAGAGACTGGTGCAGAGACTGTAGGTTGGGATGCAGTAGGGTCTGCTGATGCTGAGAAAGCAGAGAAGGCAACATTGGAAGAAGTATGGGATCCCTGGAACTGAGTTGAAGTAGAAGGGAGTACCAATGTTGCCTGGGCCACCGTGGAGCGATGAGAATCATGGTGGCTCGTTCCCTCCTGAGCTTGAACAATGTCCGCAGCATGAGTGGTAGAGGAGGAAATGCATATAGGAAGAGATTGGTCCAATCCAGGAGAAATGCATCGGGTGCCAGACGGTGAGGAGAGTAAAGTCTGGAGCAAAACAGGGGCAGCTGATGATTGTGAGGAGCTGCAAAAAGGTCCACCTGAGGAGTGCCCCATTGAGCGAAAATGGACTGGAGAGTCAAAGGGTCGAGAGCCCATTCGTGAGGTTGAAGAATTCTGCTGAGATTGTCCACTAAGGAATTCTGTTCCCCTTGAATGTAGACAGCCTTCAGGAATAAGTGGCGAGCTGTCGCCCAAGACCACATCCGTTGGGCTTCTTGACACAACAGGCGAGAGCCCGTCCCTCCTTGTTTGTTGATGTAATACATTGCAACTTGATTGTCTGTGCAAATGAGAAGTACTTGAGGAAAGAGAAGATGTTGAAAAGCCTTGAGGGCATAAAACATTGCTTGGAGTTCCAGGAAATTGATGTGGTGCTTCTGTTCCTGGGCAGTCCAAAAGCCCTGAGTTTGGAATTCATTCAGGTGAGCTCCCCAGGCATAAGGGGAGGCGTCTGTGGTGATCACAAAATGATGAGGAGGTAGATGGAACAGTAGACCTCTGGATAGATTTGAAGATGTCAACCACCAAAGAAGCGACTGTCGAAGAGACGAGGTCACAGATATGTGTTGTGAGCAAGGATCCGTCGCTTGTGACCACTGGGTCGCTAGAGTCCATTGCGGAGTACGCAGATGGAGACGTGCGAAGGGGGTGACATGCACTGTGGAAGCCATGTGCCCCAAGAGCACCATCATGTGATTGGCAGAGATGGTAATCTGTTGAAACACCTGCCGACAGAGATGAAGGATGGTCTGAAGGCGATTGGATGGAAGAAACGCCCTCATCAAAACAGTGTCCAGAATGGCTCCAATAAATTGAAGTCGCTGGGTCAGAATGAGGTGCGACTTGGGTAGATTGATTTCGAACCCCAACAGTCGAAGGAAGTGAATGGTCTGATTGGTGGCAAGCAGAACCGCCTGAGGTGAATGAGCCTTGATCAACCAGTCGTCCAGATAAGGGAAGACTTGAAAGTTGTGAGAGCGGAGATAGGCCGCTACCACAATCAGACATTTGGTGAATACCCTGGGAGAGGAGGCCAGGCCGAAGGGTAGCACCTTGTACTGATAATGATGTTGATTGATGAGAAAGCGCAGATATTGCCTGGACGTCAGATGGATAGGAATATGTGTGTAAGCCTCTTTGAGATCGAGGGAGCATAGCCAGTTGCCCTGAGTGAGAAGAGGGTAGAGGGTGGCAAGAGAGAGCATTTTGAACTTCTCTTTGACCAAACATTTGTTGAGATCTCTGAGATCTAAGATGGGTCTGAGGTCTCCGGTCTTTTTGGGAACTAGAAAGTACCTGGAGTAAAATCCCTGACCTCGCTGATCTTGAGGAACTTCTTCGATGGCATTGAGAAGAAGGAGGGATTGAACCTCTTGAGCGAGAAGGAGGGACTGAGACTTGTTGGAAGCAGACTCTTTTGGGAGGCCGAACGGCGGAGGAGTCTGAAAATTGAGGGAGTAGCCATGGGCTATGATCGAGAGTACCCACTGGTCGGTGGTGATTACTTCCCATCGAGAGTGAAAAATGATTAATCGACCTCCTATGGGCTGTGGGAGAGGACAGGAGGGAGGAAGACTGGCAATGCCCTGGAGAAGAGAGTCAAAAGGGCTGAGTCGGCTTAGTCTGAGTGACAGGTTTTATGGCAGGCGGCTGTTGTTGGCGAGCCTGTTGTTGCTGTTGCCGTTGCCTCCGAGGTTGAGGAGGTTGGAACACGCGTCTTCTTAGCTCCGTGGAAACTAAGAAACTGGGGACCGCGCGCCTTCGTCGGGCGGGAAGGCACTCGCGCACGCGCGGTGCGGCCTAGCTAGAACTTTCTAAGTTCTTAGAGTGCAATCACTCTAAAATTGTCCGTACCGGGGCTCCGTCGGTGCCGTCACCCATCAGTCAAGAATATGCTGCCTGCTTGTCCTGGGATAAACAAGCCAATAGGATGTAGTGGGGGGGGGGGGCAGAATTCTTAGTCGACTGGCCACACAGACATCCCTACAGATCAGTAGAGCACTCTAGAGGGCACTGCAGTGAACTTCACATAAAATGTCCCAGATACACATTTCATCATTACCCCCTTACATTGTATGAGACCTCCAAAACCCACCAAAACATATTGTACCTACATATAGGTGACTTTTGCTGGCATAATGGCTATTGTTGTGGTATATAGTTGGGTACAGCAGGTTTTTGAAGGGCTGAAATGTTCTACCACAAATGTATTAGTTAGAGGTAGAGGACCCAGCAACAAACACTGAGCTGTAATTTTCACATGCAAGAGCATCTGAGTAGTTCACAGTGAAGTAATTGAGTCCACGGACCCTTTAAGCTTCATTAACACCTTGCAAAGATTCCTTTCTATCAGAGGTCCAGCCAAATAAATCTGTTCCAACTGTGTAACCAATTTTGTAGGTGCTTACAGAGAATTAGACATTTCATCTGTTAAGTTGGACGAATCTGCAATAAAAAGGTACCTATGTGACCAAAAATGCTCTTGGGTCTTCAACCCCACTATTCTTCACTTATGGCAGGAGAATGGAAGTGTATGATCAGAATAGCTCAGTGTATCCTTAATGCCATGCTATTAGAGACTGATTTCCTTCAGCTAACACACGAAGCCATAACAACCTTTCTTGCAGAGGTTGCAGCCATCATGAATGCCGGATCCCTAGTATTGGTGTCTTCAATTCAAGAGTTACCATTGATCTTGACACCAGCTATGTGCTTCTAACGCAGAAGACTAACACTATTTCTGCTCCACCTGGAGATTTCAAAGCTGGTAACATCTACAAGATAAAGTTGATGTCTTCTGGAAATGCTGGGAGAAAGAATATTTTCAATAACAAAACAAATGGCAAGACAACCAGCCTAACCTACAAGGAGACCTTGTACTAGTGAAAGACAGCCAAGCTCAACACAACAGTTGGCCTCTGGAGCTCATCAATAAAACTTTCTCAAGTGAGGATGGGAAAGTTTGCAAGTTGGAAGTCAAAACTGTGAAATAAGAAACAATGAAGACATTCATCTGATCAGTCACCACTTCTACATTGTGAAGAAACATGAACATGGATGTTGTGGACCATTGTCCATTCTAGAGATTCAGATACTCTTTTTTTCTCTATTTTATATTTGTTTGTCTGTGTAGTAAGTCGTTCATTTCAGCTCCTGCAAGACTACAAGAAAGAAGTCATCTGTATGACAGAGATATCAAGACAAACCAGAAGTCATCAAACCTCCAAGTTCTAGTTATTTATGGACTTGAATAGACTATGTGGTAGTAATAAATTTGAGAAGCAATAGTGGTATCTACAGATATCAGATGGGGGAGTCGCGTCAGTCAGCTGATGAAAAAATAAAAACCTCTTTTTTTTTTTAAACTAACAGAAAGAAAAAAGGCACAGCAATTTGGCTAAAAGAAAATAAACACAAACCACGGTGAAGAGAAGGCACGAAGCGAACAAAGTTCAGCGTAGAGCGTCAAAGACAGACTTCTTGGCTCCGCAGAGAACTGAGGAGACTCACCCTGTGCTGGGTGGGAAGGAACTCACGCATGTGCAGTTCGGCAGACTCAAAACTTCTAAGTTTCTACAAGCAAGTCTGCTTGCAAGGCTGTCCACATCCAGGCTCCATGGATGACACCACTCATATGTGAAAATAGGCTGCCTGCTTGTCCTGGGATAACATGACTATTGGGTTTTTTGATAGATGAAAGTTGAGGACAAATGGGGATAGTTTTCAAGTATCTGGGCCAGAGGGAAGGAGCTGTCTGAGGGGGAGGGCGGTAACCACAGGAAACTGGAATAGAAGTCTCGACCTTCTCCAGAAGCTGACACACTCATGTTTCCAGGGAATCCAGCCAACCATCCGCTGCCACCGCGTGATCCTCCTGGGCAGATAAGCGCTCCTCAACCTTCTGAATTTGCGCAGCGCACCCCAAGGCATCCTTTAACTCATCCATGGAGGCATGCAAGCTTGCGAGCTTGTCGTCAAAGAGTTGTGATAAGTGCCGCATGGAGGAATGAGCCACGGACGGCTCCGTTTGCGTTCCCGCCATCTTGTTAGTAGGGACCACGCTGCTCTTAGACATTCGGAGAGGTTTCGGCAGCATGCCACTTGGCACCAAAAAGAAAAATAAAGGCTATACCGTAAACCAAATCGGTGCACTCCAATACAGCCAATCTCCAGTGGCAGAAAAGAAATGAATACACAGGTTAGGTATTGTAATAAGAGGGTTTTAGTGGGGAGTTAAAGCGGCGCTCCGTGCCCAGATGTCCGCTCAGGAACCAGTCATCACATGCGGCGTGCGTGCGTGCGGCGAGGAGAGTGTGGTAAAGGGCAGGGGAGGGGCACCACTGCCCCCAGATGCCGCTCACCCTTACTACGACACTATTCTGGCTGTTTATTTCTCCAGATTTATTCTGGAGAAAAGTGGATTATCTGTGGTCTGGAAAATCCTTTTATTTAACCGGCAGACAAAATATCCAAAAAGAATGCCTGAAAAGGGGTGTTCAGGAACACACTGGTCCCATTTTCACATATTCAAAATTACAACCATTTTAAAATAGACAATACAGCATATGGTGCAGTATATTGATTTTTGCTGTTATGGGCGTGTTGCTGAATTTATGGGGCATTCATAACTAAACTGTGGGGCTCAAGTTTGTTCACTAGTCATGCAAATATATTTTTGGTTGCAAGAGTTTTACAGCATGTGCCTTACACAGCCAGAACTAGTTCTCGTGGCATGAAAAGAACTGCATAATTATCAAATCTACCCAGCTAAAACACATCAGCTAATACAAATAAACCAAAAATCTATTTAGATGAAAAGTAGCATTTCGATGCTATGTTTTTTAGATCCCTGGATAAAAGTGGATCTGAAACTGAAATGCATTATTAAACCTCCTCTTCTTTCCCACAGTCTGAAAATGTTCACAGGGTCAAATGTCCTCTTTGCAATAGCACGTAACATTTTAATCCCTTACATACTACTCATAGTTGTTGTATAGTTGTTTTTCTTAGGTAATCTGATCGCCTACTTGGTGTTGTCTGCAGGGACAGAAGATGAGGGATAGAATACAGAAGGTAGGGGGAAAATGAAATTCTATCCTAGAGAAAAGTGAGCTATTGAAGTTCTTCAGGATACTGGGCTGATGGCCTGGTGGTGTGCCCCAGTACATCAATACTTACTGTATATAAGATGATACTAAGACTTGGCAGTACTTATGTAAGATCTTTAAACATTCTTATCCACTCATTAGTCATATCAAAAATAGATTATTGTAATTCTCTTTTTAGAGGTATTGCTTTAAATGAAATCAAACGTTTACAAATTATACAGAATGTCTCTATAAAACTCATTACAAAATCTAAAAAATTTGATCATGTTACTCCCCTACTTGAAAAAGCACATTGGCTACCTGTCATCCATAGAATAACTTATAAAATCTGTTTACTTACATTTAAAACACTATTATATAAGACTCCTGCTTTTATTCATAAACTTTTAATACCTTACCATCCAACTAGAACATTAAGATCTACTGATCAAAATTTATTAACAATACCTTCATTGAAATTGATTAATACAAGGCGACAATTTATATTTTCCGTAACAGCCCCTCAAACCTGGAATGCTCTTCCAATTTTTATACGGAACGAACAAGATTTGGTAAAATTTAAATCATTATTAAAAACATTTCTTTTTAATGATGCTTTTAATTCCTGATTTAATGATGCTTTTAATTCCTGATTTTTTATTTATTATTTTTCCTAATGTGTTTTCCTATGTTTAATCTTTTATATAACGAATGTATTTCATAACCCTATTTTTACCCAATGTAGTTTAATAAGTTTTAACCTTTGTAAGAATTGTAAATCCCTATGTTTGGTTTGTCTGTTTGTTTGCTCTCTTTTAACTAAATTTGGATTTGTACATCGCTTTGAATTAGAGAAAGCGATTAATCAAGAATAAATAAAAAACTTGAAACTTGAACTTAAGATGATACCTAAGACCTGTAACATATATGGACTGGAAAACTATGAAAAAGTCAATTACCCTGTAGGTCTGATTAATATATTATGTATATTGTGATTTCTTTAAAAATCATATTTTTACCTTTGTACAACGCTTTGTAATTTAGAAAAGCGTTCAATCAAATATCATGAATAAACTTGAAACTTGAAGAAATGGTCAAGAGTTTGACAAATATGCTGACCTGCTCACTGCCCTATGGGAAACCTGGTAGGATTCCCGAGCCTAATACTGTGCAGGAGGGGCTGTTAGCCATCACTCAATGGTAACTTAACTTATGGTTCACAGTAGCCATGTCCCAACCCTGTCCTGGAGGACCACTAGCCAGTCGAGTTTTAGGGATAGCCCTAATGAATATGCATGGGGCAGATCTGCACTCCTATCATCTTCATTACATTCTCTTTCATGCATATTCATTAGGGCTACCCTGAAAACCTGACTGGCTGGTGGTCCTCCAGGACAGGGTTGGCAACCACTGATATAGAGGGCATTGAAGTTTGTGGCCCTGGCTGAAGACTCATGCTGAGATGAAATAGGAGAAGAATATAATGGGGAAAGATATACCTGCTAATTGTGATCACTGTTTCCTCTAAAGTGAGTGTGAGTCTTGCCTGTGGCAGGGGGTACTGTTTCACTACTACATTTTCAATATTAAATGATAGGCAAACTCTGCAGGACTCCAGAGAACCTGTATGTTCCTAGTTGTGGAAAACACAGTATTGAAGCACTCCCCTCCATGGGTAGCAATGCCATAGGAGGACACCCATTCAGTGGTTGTGATAAGAGGACTCTGTACTTTAACAGAAGCTAGTTCTGAATGATCTGGAGGCCACCAAAGAGCAAACGAAAACTGCCAGGGTACAGAAATTGAAGAAAGCAGTACACAGTGAAATGGCATTTAAGACAGAATGCCTGAGCAAGGCCCACTGCTGTTTGAGCTGACTTGTAATAGTAACATTGAAAAATAATATATTTTATTATGTTAACGAGACCTGATACTAACTATGAACCGAGATGTATTGCATTAAGTTTATATACTGCTGAAATTTATGTCATTTTTCTTCCCTTTTACAAAACTGCGCAAGCGGTTCTTAGTGCCGGCCTGCACGCTGAATGCTCTGCACTGCTCCATTGCTCATTGAGTTCATATGAGTGTTGGAGCAGTGCAGAACATTCACCGCGCCAGCTGGCATTAAAAACTGCTTGTGAGGCTTTGTAAAAGGGGAAGGGGTTATGTTTTTGTATTTTTTAAAATATTGTGCATGTATAACCTGCCTAGAACATTGGAAGTTGCGGGCTATAAATTTTATTAATAATAATCATAATAATAATATAAAGCATATCAAAGGTTAGGCACCAAAATGCTGGATGCTAAGCACAAATTTTATAGCGGCATCTGGGTGCCCAAAAAGAGCAAAGGTTCTTACCATAATAATATCTTTTCCAGTAGACAAGGATGGTATGCTGAACTGTAGGGTACTCCATCTGTGCTCACAAGCATACTACAGAAGATGTCAATCACAGCTTTTCAATTCCTCCTCCTTCTCCACAGTCTCTGCTGCCCCCTTCAGCCAGCAACAGCCCTACAGAAGAAGACAAGAGAAGGAAAGGCTATGGGCAATTCCCCCAAACCAGGCGTCTGACCTGCTCAGATGAATTCAAAATAATCACTGAAGAAACAGGAATGTAGTTAAAACATAAACAAGCCTCTGAGAGGAACAAGAATATAAGAAAATATAACTCAAGCAAGAAACAAACAGCCAGAACATTAATGGAGCTCAACCATTCCTCTCTTCTAACCCTATACATAGACCAGTGATCTCCAACTCAAACCCTTTGCAATGCCACATTTTGGATTTGTAGGTACTTGGAGGGCTTCAGAAAAAAAATAATGTCTTATTAAAGAAATGACAATTTATAGCTAAAGAGAAATATGACCAAGAAACTGTTTTATTTTACTTTTGCGATTATGATAAACATACCAAGGGCCTCAAAATAGTACCTGGCGGGCGCGAGTTTGAGACCTCTGATATAGACTCTTCAGAATCTAATAGTCTGACTGACAGCAAAGTCTTAGCAATGGAGCTGACCATTAAGCTTGAGTCAGAAAGCACGTGCTTCAGATAAATTGCTGGGTGGGGGGTCAGCATACCATCCCTATCTACTGGAAAGCACAGTTACTTACTGTAACAGGTGTTATCCAGGGACAGCAGGCAGATATTTTCACTGATGGGTGACGTCACTGACAGAGCCCTAGTACAGACCACTTTAAAAGTGCATTGCCACTTTACCTCTTTAGAAAGTTTGTGATAGCCTGAACCACGCATGCGCAACTGCCTTCCCGCCCGACATAGAGCACGCAGTCCCTCAGTTAAGATAAGCCAGCTAAGAAGCCAACCCGGGGAGGTGGGTGGGTTGGGAGAATATCTGCCTGCTGTCCCTGGATAACACCTGTTAGGGTAACTAACTGTGCTTTATCCCAGGACAAGCAGAAAGCATATTCTCACTGATGGGTGACCTCCAAGCTAACAGGAATGGGATGGCGGAAGAGTTGGTCATAGGAAAATAAATTTTGTAATACAGATTGGCCGAAGTGCCTATCCTGCCTGAAGAAAGACTCCAGACAGTAGTGAGAAGTGAATGTAAGAACTGAGGACCAGGTGGCAGCTTTACAGATTTCCTCAATGAGAGTAGATCAGAGGAAAACTACAGAAGCTGCCATAGTGCTAATTTTGTGGGCTGTGACACAAATCTCCAGTGCCAGTCCAGTCTGAGCGTAACAGAACGAGATGCAGGCAGCCAGCCAGTTGGATATTGTTCTTTTAGAAACAGGATGCCCCAACTTGTTTGGATCAAAAGAGACAAAAAGTTGAGAACATGTTCGATGTGGCTTTGTCTGGTCAATGCAATAGGCCAAAGCTCGTTTACAGTCCAAAGTATGCAAGGCGGTTTCTCCAGCATGAGAATTAGGTTTAGGAAAAAACACTGGTAGAACAATTGACTGATTGAGATGAAATTCAATGACAACTTTCAGAAGAAACTTTGGTTGTCATGATGAAAAACTGTGAAGGGTGGATCTGCTATTAATTGGACAACTTTCTGAAGGAAAAGGGGATAGAAGTTACATACAGGTCTGGACCTGATGGGCCGCCGCGTGAGCGGACTGCTGGGCATGATGGACCTCTGGTCTGACCCAGCAGAGGCACTGCTTATGTTCTTAATGCTTGTAACTCAGTGGCTTCATCAAGCTGAAAAGTACCACATTAAGGTCCCAGATGATAGAAGGAGGATTGAGAGGTGGTTTGACATTGAAAAGTCCTTTCATGAATCTGGAGACTAAAGGATGAGCAGTGGCTTGTTAAAAACTGTAATAGCGCTGAGATGGACTTTGACAGATATAGAGTGGAGGCCAAAATCAGACAGATGAAGCAGATAATCCAACACCAAATCCACTGATAATGAAGTTGGATCATGATGATGAAGACGACACCAGGAAGAGAACTGAGTCCACTTTTGTTGATAACAATGCTGAGTGGCTGGTTTCCTGGATGCATCAAGAATTTGAAGAGAGCTGGAGGGAGAGAATCAAGATGGCGGACAGCGGTTAGCAGAGCTCTGATCGCTCCGATTTCCTTGCCTGATTACCTCAACTTTTCAGTGATACTCCAGCTGTCCTGTTACTTCTCTTCATTTCTTTGTTCCTTTTCTACTAGCTGGTACACCTCATACGAAGAGGAAGGGAACTGTGAGAGCCATGCAAACTTCGGTTCTCACATCTTCCCCAGCTCAGCCAACGCTCCAGCATTTCTTTGGGCGGTAGACCTCTGCTGAACCTCAGCTACCCTAGCGTGGATTGACTTCTACTGAAGATTCAAGCGAGGGAGCGCTTGAATCAATGGAACTTTTGACATCTTTGTCTCCACTGACGATATCTGCACCTCCATGTCCAGCAGGGACGCATAACGGAGACTACAGCCCTGGGACAGAGGGGGAGGAAACCCTGGAGCTGAGTCTGGGAGTAGCTACACCCTCTGCTGGAGACCAGGACCTGAAGAAGAGCTCTGTGGGACCTGGAGTGCCTGCAGAGAGTCCTGGCATTACACTTAAGATACTCTTTGAGGCCATAAAGAAAATGGATGAGAAACTCGGGAAAACAGCTCAAGACATTGAGGTACTAGTGGCTAAAGTGGATGCTTTTTCCTTGACAGTAGAAAAAGTTAAACAGGAATGTCTAGATAAGATTCAGACTGAGTCTACTGCTTTAAAAAACTATCTCTTTGTTTGTTAAGGAACAAAATTTGTTTGCACGTAAAATTTAACAGATTGAGAATTTCAACCGCCATTTGAATCTTAGAGTTTTAAACTGTCCAAAAATACCAGCGGAGACACCAATAGAGGTCTTTAAAAAACTCTGATAGAAAATTTGAATTTTCCTCCAGACCAGATTCCACCAATAAATAAAGCATACTTTTTACCGGTTTCAAAAAAGAATTCTACACCTAATGGTATTCCTCTGGGTGAGAAAGTGGTCACTGAAAATGAGCTACAAAATTTGACGGCTGTCCTGGAGAATTCCTCTTTACTGAGGTCAAGGAGAGAGCTACCTTGATAGTAAATTTCATCTTTGAACAAGACCTCAATGCTATTATGAGACTGTTCTTCAGAAAATCTGCAACTCTTTTTGTGGACAACGCATATGGATATATCCTGATGTAACTAAAACAACACAGGATAGACGAAGACAGTTTCTAGCTATGAGAGATGAAACGAAGGGGTTGGGTGCTTCTTTTATGTTGGCCTACCCCTGTAAATGTATTGTTAAATACAGTACTTGGGTTTAAAATATGTTTTCTTCATTCCTGATCATCTAAGATCTTTTTTGGACCTCAAGGGGTTAATCAGTGGTGAGGGAGGAGGCTCCATAACTTGAGGACTGAGAGATATAGCTACGACCTCAGAAGAATGGGACTTGAGAGTAATCATCAGTGCAGACATGAAGGCTGCCAAATAAGTAGAGAAGGCCTCATCCAAGGCAAGGCGGATGATGGGATGTATCAATAGAAGCTTCGTCAGCCGTAAACCTGAAGTCATAATGCCACTGTACAGAACCATGGTGAGACCTCATCTGGAATACTGTGTGCAATTCTGGAGGCCGCATTACCGTAAAGATGTACTTCGAGCTGAATCAGTCCAGCGAATGGCCACTAGGATGGTCTCCGGACTCAAGGGTCTCTCATACGAGGAAAGACTGGGCAAGTTGCAGCTCTACTCTCTAGAGGAGCGCAGGGAGAGGGGTGACATGATTGAGACATTTAAGTACATCACAGGTCATGTCGAAGTGGAAAACGACATATTCTTTCCTAAGGGACCTTCAGTCACAAGGGGGCACCCGCTCAAACTCAGAGGAGGGAGATTTGGTGGTGACACCAGGAAGTATTTCTTTAAAGAAAGGGTGGTGGATCACTGGAACAAACTACCGGTGCAGGTGATCAAGGCCACTAGCGTGCTCGACTTTAAGAATAAATGGGACATCCATGTGGGATCTCTACGTGGGTCGAGCAGCACTCTGACTTAATGGGGTGGGACAGTAGAGTGGGCAGACTTGATGGGCTATAGCCCTTTTCTGCCGTCATCTTTCTATGTTTCTATTAAAGCCTATACCTTGAAAAAATTCTTATAAATTTCTCCCTTTAATTTCCATTTTTTTCTCACGTGGATTAAAAACTGATTGATGGATAGGAAACAGAAAATGGGGGTAAATGGACAATACTCGGACTGGAAAAGCGTCAAGAGTGGAGTGCCACGGAGAAGCAAGATGGCCGCGGTGCAGTGAGGACGCTCACGATCGGTTCTCCTGCTTGAATTTGTTTCCTTCGAGAGTCGGGCTATTTTTATAGCTTGATATGCCGAAAAGAAGGGGAAGAGTGGCTGCCACAGCCCGGCAGGCTGAACTTACCCCGGGAAGACAGGAGACGATCCCGAGCTTCTTTTCTTCTTCACCTTCTGGGCGTAAACTCGAAATCCTGAAACAGGTCATTTTGGCTGTCTTTTGTCTGTAGTTGTGGACCAGCTCCCGGCGCTTCACAGGTGAATACTGAGCAGAAGTATTCGTTTAGTAGTTCTGCCTTGGTAGAATCAGATTCTGCAAAGTTTCCGTCTGATTGCCTGAGGCGTTCTATCCCATCTTTGTTTCTCTTCCTGTTGCTAATGTACCTGAAGAAGGATTTATCCCCTTTTTTAATGTTCCGTGCTAGATCTTTTTCTGTTTGGAGCTTAGCCTCTCTGACTGCTTTTTTGACAGCTTTAGATCTGACCAGATAGTCTTCTTTTGCCTCCCTCTTCCCAAGATGTTTGTAGGTGATAAATGCTTCTTTTTTCTTTTTAATGAGTTTCGAAATTTCCTTGTTGAACCATTGTGGTCTTTTGTTTCTCCGGCGTTTGCTTACTGTATTTATGTAGCGGTTAGTTGCCTCGTTCAGGATGGATTTCAGATTTGACCACATAGTTTCCGGATTGTCGGTTTCTGCATGGTTATGCAGCTCTCGATGGACAAAGTCTCCCATGTTGTTGAAGTCTGCGCCCCTAAAGTTGAGGACCCTCGTCGCTGTGTTCGATTTAGAGAAGCCTTTCCTGAGGTTGAGCCATACCATGTTATGATCACTGGAGGCCAGCGTGTCCCCTACTGATACCTCCGAGACACTGTCTCCGTTGGTGAGTACCAGGTCCAGTATTGCCTGTTCCCTTGTGGGTTCACTCTGGAATCCATTTGGACTGCTTTAGACTTCTTATACAAATTATGTGCGGAAACTCTTCCTTTGGTAAATGCACATAATGTAAGGATTGACTCTATGCAGGAGGAAATAAAATCTCAGGGGGAAAAGATAGATTGCCTGGACCAACGGGTCCAAGGTATTCAATCAACACAGCCTACCTTAATGAAGGACAAATTGCTATTAGTAAGGAAAGTAGAAAACTTGGAAAATTATACTAAAATGTTGAACTTAAGTTTACTTAACTTTCCTAAAACTTTAGCAATGATGCCTAAAGATTTATTTTATAAATTTCTGAAAGAGATATTTAAATACCCTGAGAATGGTTTTCCTCCATTACACAAAGTTTATTACCTTCCAGTTTCAAAGAAGGCTTCTAAAACAGGCTTCAACTAATTTAAGTCCTATGGATGTTACGAAAATCTTGGAAACCTCAGAGGATGAAGTCATTTCATATTCTATACTTCTGGTGACATTTGTCTTTCAGCAAAATAAGGAGGCACTTCTTAGGCTGTTCTTTATAGACTCTAAGATTTCTATGTTTCCGGATATATCTAAATTAACTCAATCCCGAAGGAAAGAGTTCCTGGAAATGAGACAATTTGTACTATCTTTGGGGGCTAAGTTTCAACTTAGATATCCCTGTAAATGTTTGATCTTGTTGGATCAACATTCATATAATTTTTTTGATCCCCCGCAGTTACGATTTTTTTCTTGAGGCTAAAGGAGTAATGCTGTCCAGGGTTCCCACAGTGGAATAAGGTCTAGTTTTCATTTATTTGAAGAAGTAACACTGCATTTTTGTATGGTATTATAAATTTCTGTATAATATAAGGCCTTATCAATGTGAATTGCTTTTCCTATAATGTGGACTTTTGTTTGAGAGATGATTGATACTGTAATGGAAGTTGTTTAGTTCTTTTCTTTTCCTTTTAATCAATATGTTTAATCTCTCTTTCCTATATACATACTGTATGAATGTATATTTATAAAATTAAATAAATAATAATTAAAAAAAAAAAGAGTGGAGTGCCGCAGGGTTCGATGCTTGGACCCGTGCTGTTCAACATATTTATAAATTACCCGGAAATTGGTACGACGAGCGAGGTGATTAAATTTGCAGACGATACAAAGTTATTCAGAGTAGTAAGGACGCAGAAGGACTGCGAAGACCTGCAATATGACATAAACACGTCGAGAAATGGGCTGCGACATGGCAAATGAGGTTTAACGTGGATAAGTGCAAGGTGATGCATGTCGGTAAGAAAAAATCTTATACACGAAAACAGGATGTCCGGTGCAGAACTTGGATAGACCCCCTAGGAAAGAGACTTGGGAGTACTGGTCGACAAGTCAATGAAGCCGTCTGTGCAATGTGTGGCAGCGGCGGTGAAAAGGGCGAACCGAATGCTAGGAATGATTAAGAAGGGGATCACGAACAGATCGGAGAAGGTTATCATGCTGCTGTACCGGGCCATGGTATGCCCCCTTCTTCCAGAGAAGAGGAACTAAAATGGTTAAGGGACTGGAGGAGTTGCCGTACAGTGAGAGATTAGAGAAACTGGGCCTCTTCTCCCTTGAAAAGAGGAGACTGAGAGGAGACTGCTGGGAACGATGGACCACTGGTCTGACCCAGCAGCGGCAATTCTTATGTTCTTAAATTATGCCACTTACAAAAATGATAAGTGCATTATCAAATTTTTAAATAAAACTTGGAAAGTTGCAAAACCATGATTGATATCTTCTGTAGTATGCTTGCAAGCGCAGATGGAGTATCCTACAGTTCAGTATACTATCCCTATTGCACTGGAAATTCTGTTATAGAATACTAGCATAAGTCAAAATTTAAGTACCAAAATTTAGGCATTTCCATGGCAGGTGTAAATGGAGGAATGGTCTATTGGTTAGAGTAGCTGCCTCAGCACCCTGAGGTTTTATTTATTTTATTTATTCGATTTTCTATACCGTTCTCCCAGGGGAGCTCAGAATGGTTTACATTAATTTATTGAAATACTCAAGCATTTCAATTTCCACTGCAGCTTCTTGTGATTCTGGGCAAGTCACTTACCATTTCATTGCCCCCAAATAAACTGTTTTGATTGTATAAACCACATAGAAAAAGCAGCATATGAAGACCCATTCCCTTTTACTTTAGCACTATTCTAAAACATGCATACATATTTGTGGGAGATGCCCATGTGAATATTCCTTTGCATTTGTGTACTATATTTATTTAAAAACATTATATTCCACGTATACCTAAGCAGATTACAAAAACAAAACAAACCCGAACTTAATCATATGATAAAAACACCCAAAAAAATATAAAACACAATAAAACAAAGCAATATACTGATAAAATTTCCATTAATCCCTTCCTTCAGTCAATACTTCTTATAGTACTGTATAATATTTTAAGACTAATTTTTATTTGTGTTTTAAGAGCTGTACACCGCTTAGAAATTTGAATTAGCGGTATAAAAAATGTTTTAATAAACTTGAACCACTTAAAAAGTTTATATGAAAAGAGATGCTTTTAATAATTTTCCAAAACTCTGAAAGTGCAGAGGAATGGGCCTGCCGGGGGGGGGGGGGGGGGGAGGCATAAGCAGCCTATTTACAGTGCCTCCTTTGTTGCTTTGGGGGCTGGAGAGAGGGAAGGAGGACTTTTTTGCCAGTTGGTTGAGTACTGATTAATTGGGATTCAACTGTATAAGTTATGAGCTATAGAATGTTGGTTAGCAGCAAATCAGCACTAAACCTGTGAAACTGTACCATTCCCAGCCTAGCTTCTAATATTGTAGAAGAAATGGGGTTTACATTTAGGCACCGACATAATGGAAGGAGGGGGAGAAGAAGCACTTTAAGAAAAGGGTGCACAACGAAGAGCAGCAAAAGTCCAAAATTCATTCAGTGGGTACTTTTGGAAAACGATTTCCATGGCCACATATTTCTTTTATCAATTTCCATACCGTTAGAAATGGAAACGGCAACCCTCAGCGTCAATGTCCAGAGAAATGCATCAACGAATACAGTGAAATACTAAACGAGGCCTCTTCAACTGGCTGAGCAGCTTTTCCATGTTGACGGTCGGTTGTATCACGGCTTTCTAACAAACCTCCAAAAAGCTCGAGTACATTTTATACTACACCTAACACTAAGACCACTCTGGTCTGCGCTCAGGGCCTCCCCAGGTCCCCCTTCCTGGCCGCAGAGTTTAAGATAGTAACTTTTATACGAGCCACTAGTTTCCTCACTTTTTAGAAGAGGAAAATGGTCTCGTTCTCCAGTCGAATTTCCGCAACTAACACCAGGGCACATTTTTGCACATGGCGGGCTTTAACACTTTGAAGCGCGTGGCATCAGCTGAACTACGTCTGGCAAATCGCACGTGCCCAGCTGTCAGCGCAACGCGTCAGCGAGCAACCAGCTGCGCCCCAAACCCCGCCCCTTCCTACAGACCTAGCCGGAAGTGCGTCGCGGGCGGCCGTGACGTCATCGCTCCGTCGGGACGCCGAGCGACGGTTTGGGAAAGCAGCTCTTTTGCGCTCTCGCGCCGGGTCCGATCACCGTCGCCATGGCGGTCCCCAGCGCCCTCAACACCAAGCAGCCGCCCATCCAGTCCACGGCCGGAGCCGTGCCCATCCGCAATGAGAAAGGTAGGCCGCGGCCGGCCTCACGTAGACGCCGGGAGGGCTCTTGGGGTGAACGGAAGGGTCGGGGAGTCGGTTCGGAGCGTCTACACAGGTTATAAAACGTGGGCGCTCTGCGCTGCTGTTTCACACAAATCAATGGTCCTCAGCAAACCTTCTCTTGAACGAAAATGGAGGCACAATAAAACACTCATCAATCTTAATAAATTCAAGGAACATGCCACATATTACAGATCCGAAATTAATAGAACCAAAAAAGAATATTATACCAAACAAATTAAGAAGGCTAAAAACTCCTCCACTTAAAGTCTCACAATGCCCCTTCTTTCAATCCTCCTCCCCCCTCTTCCTCCTTGCAGTTCGTAATTCTATGATCAATTTGGCATGTAACCTCTTGTAATTTGTTCTAACCAATGTGAACCGCCTAGAACTCTTCTGGGTATGACAGTATACAAAAATAAAGTTATTATTATTATTATAGCAATAGTTAAATCCTTAACAACAAAGAAAAAAGAAATGAACAAATCCAATCTTACACCTTCAGCACAAGCCTTCGCCACTTACTTTCTAGACAAAGTACACAAAATTAGAGACACTTTCCCGCTTATCTCTACTCCTAGCAACTCTGCAGATTATGTCGACTCTAACACTTCAACTAACTTGTCCTATTCCAAATGCTCTCGCTTCACCCTTCCTAGCTTGGAGGAAATACAAAGATGTATTAATTTACTTAATCTAAAAGGGACTAGCATAGAGGTTATCCCTCCTTTCCTTTTAAAATGATTTTTTTCTACTTTTGGCCCTTACATTAAAGACCTGGTTAATTCCAGTTTATCATCAGGATCTCCGCCAAAGATTAACATGTTTGTATCTCCCCACCCCACATTACATGGCAGTTCTATAGATTGGTCCTAGCACTTTTCCAAGTTTTATTAAAATTTGATATAGTCTCCTATTAAAAATATTTCTAGGTGAAATACAAAAATAAAAATGTTACAATGTTAAAGTACATCAACATAATTCCAAACTAACTAGACATATTGCAACATGGAGGGAAGAAGGGGAGGAACTACATTCATTATAAGATAAACAATTAAGGTAAGAACATGCTCACCTGTGTAATAGCACTACATGCTACTTCTATAAAATAGCATATAAGGGCCTTAGCTTGTAATAGCACATGTGTGGGGGGGGGAGCATGGTGCCATTCTATGTGCATAACATGGAATACTATAGTTTCTGTGGATTAAGCTGGTGTAGAAATATCAGTTTGGGTTTATGCGACTATTCTATAATGGCATCTTAGCACACAGATGCCATTATAGAATTGGTACTCAGTGTATGGCGTCGGTGTTCCAAGTTATAGAATTGCCCCTTTGTTGTTTTTTTTTATGGTGGTCACATGACTGTGTAAAATTTTGTTCTTGATCATTCTTCAGCTGTTTATTCTGTACATGCATTTTACATGAATTGGGGTAATACCTGTATGTAACTTATGATGACAGTCTGCACAGTAACATTCTTATTTATCTGCCATCTTATTGGTGTGTGTGACAAAGTAGGAATAATTTTTAAAAATTTTGGTGCCCTTATACTGAGCCCCATTGGGTGTTAATGCATGCCTAACAAAACCAAATTTGAATACCTAGAGACATGCTCGGGCATCTGGCAGTAACTTCAAAATGTGTGCACTGTCAATTTTTCTAATTTTTTTTGAGAGTGGGCATTTCTGTGCTAATGAGTTAGCACAGCTACATTACTGCACACTAACTTGCTAACGCACGGATACCGCACGAACCCTTACTGCTTACAATGTGTTGTAGTAAGTGCTTATGCTAATTAAAAAAAAAAAATGGCCGCATGCTAGCAGTAACATTAGTACATGGTCATTAATAGAAAAAAAGTTATGGAACAACTACTCGTATATTAACAGATGTGTTAAAAATAGCCCTTGTGCATGGGAAAGGCCTGTGTAAGAGTGCTAAGATCACTTTTTACCACAGCTTTGTTAATATTACTGTTGTAATTAAGTGATCCATTGACTTTCAAGTCATTGACTAGGTTTGATACCTCATTCTCAGTTTTAAAAGAAAGCTGTTCTTTTGGCGTACTATACAATTTAAAAAAAAAAACCTTAGTGGCAGTATTCCTAGTCTGCAATAAAAATAATCTTATTTATAATCAACTGTTTTTAAATTAATTTAGCTCCCTTGTAATGTTTCTATATTTCTGAAAGCAATCCTATTTAGACAAGTATCGGCAATTACATTTTTTGATTTGGATATGGTTGGTCTTGATATGGTGATAAATGATGTATACATTGCACAAATCAATTGAACAGTAAAGTGTACCACAGTGTCTTATCCAATTATGACCACACTATTAGTAAAGTTATTATGTATTTCTGTTGAAAGGTAACAAAAGTCCATCAAGCACATGTACCTATGCCTAAGTAATATTCTGCAAATATCTGCTTTCTCATCATCCCTTCAGATCGATCCAGATGTGTGGATTTACCTCTTCCTACCAGCAAAAGGAGATTGAGAACAACTGAATGAAAGCTGTGTTCTACAAGGCAACCTGTGCAGCCTAGTCCTAACAAGTATTCCTCAGTCTAGCAGATGGTAGATGGGTTCCTGTGCAGTCTGGCTTGGTTGTGGTAGAAAGATTTCAAAGGGAATAGGATGGCTGAATCTTTGATCCAGGGGTATACCATCATTGGCCCCTTATTAAAAAATAAAAATCACTATTGAGGAAAATTTGGTGAGTGGGCTAGGTCTGGCTGGGCTGGAGTTCCTCTCCCCACCCCTTTTAAGTATCTATAGTACCTAAGGCCTGGAGCCTCAGTTCTCTCCTACTTTGGAAGGAGGATCTTGAGTGCCTCAAACTGGGCAGGTCTTGTCAGACATGACCAGAGAATTGGATAGAGGAAAGAGCGCTCGGTGTGGTATATTTAGATTTTAGCAAAGCAATTGACACTGCAGAGGTTGTGTCAATCAGTATTCAGTAATACTCAAATATTGAAGTGACCCCATAATCCACTGTAAGGGAAATGGGCCCGGCTAAGCCTCCCGCACCTGCTGAAAAGTAGCCAATGCCACAGATTTGTCCAGGTTTAACTTAAATCTGGAGAAATCATCGTACTCTACAATATTTTCCATAAGATGTGACAAAGACCTAGAGGGATCCGTAAGATGGACTAGATAGATCATCAGCAAATTCTGAACCCCCAAGCTTTACTCCTTTAACACTGGGGTTATTAAGAACTCTTTTATTAAAGGGTCCAACATTAAAGTAAATAAGAGGCGACAAGGGACATCCTTATTGTGTTCCTCGGCTGATCGAAAATCCCCCATAGTTTAAGGAGTACAATAAAGCGCCTGGGTTGCATCTTTGAAAAAAACCTTCAATTACATACGCTGAAAACATGAAATCCCAGGATACCCGGTCGAAAGCTTTTTTGGTGTCAAAACTTATTAAAATGAAGGGAAGATCCATTTGTTCCAGAGTGGTTCTTATATTTTTAGTCGCTGTATGTCCCCGAACAAACCCTACTTGAAGCGTTGCAATCAACGAAGGCAAACATCTTGTCAAGCGATTTGCCAGTATCTCTGCGAATAATATGGATCTACACGTAGTAATGAGCTAAATTAAGAGTCGGGATGTTGGCCCGTATGAACAAATTCATTAAAAATTGTGGCCAAAAGGGGAGTTACCTTTTGCTTCAGTAATTTGTAAAACTCCATGCGGAAGCCATCTGAACCTTAGCATTTTTTGTCGCCTTCCTCTGGACCGCTTCAAGTCTTTTTATATTCTTCACCAGATACGACCTCCAAAACTGAACACATCACTCCAAGTGTGGCCTCACTAATGACCTATATAGAGGCATCAACACCTCCCTTTTTCTGCTGGTTATTCCTCTTTCTATACAGCCTAGCATCCTTCTGGCTAAAGCCACCTCCTTATACTGTTTAGATGCCTTTAGATCCTCAGACATAATCATCTCAAGGTCCCTCTCTCCATCAGTGTTTATCAGCCTCTCACCTCCCAGCACATATGGTTCCCTTGGATTTCTACCCCCAAATGCATCACTCTGCACTTCTTTGCATTGAATTTTAATTGCCAGACACTAGACCATTCTTCTAACTTTTGTTTATTTGTATAAAATTGTTTTATTTTTGTCTCCTATTTTTAAATTGTCATACGCATTGAAGTATTTGACATTGCGTGTACAACAAATTTTTAATAAACTTGAAACTTTTTCATGTTTTCCACTCCCTGCAGGGTGTCCACTCTGTTACAAATCTTGATATCATCCGCAAGAAAGCTAACCTTACCTTCTAACTCTTCAGCAATATCACTTACAAACATATTGAACAGAATCTGTCCCAGCACTGATCCCTGAGGCACTCCACTACTCACGTTTCTCTCCGAGCGAATTCCATTAACCACCACCCTCTGGCATCTCTCTGTCAAGTAGCTTCTAATCCAATTTACCACTTTGGGTCCTAACATCAGCCCATGGAGGAAAGACTAAAATGGTTAGGGCTCTTCAACTTGGAAAAGAGATGGCTGAGGGGAGATATGATTGAAGTTTACAAAATCCTGAGTGGTATAGAACAGGTACATGTGGATCGATTTTTCACTCCATCAAAAATTACAAAGACTAGGGGACACTTGATGAAGCTATAGAGAAATACTTTTAAAACCAATTGGAAGAAATTTTTTTTCACTCAGAGAATACATTACATTACATTAGTGATTTCTATTCCGCTGTTACCTTGCGGTTCAAGGCAGATTACAAAAAGGATCTATCTGGCCATTTCCAGAGGAATTATAGAATAGTTAGGGAGAATCAACTTGGTTCATAGGGATGAAGTAGTTCTTCTGGCATTAGGTTGTTTTAGAGAGTGGGGAGGCGTTAGGTTGGTTTCAATTGTTGGGTATCAGGGATTTTTTAAATAGTATGGTTTTTATTTCTTTTCTAAATGTTCTGTAGTCAGGGGTTGTTATCAGCAAAGTAGAGAACTGGCGGTCTAATCTCGCTGCTTGTGTGGCCAGGAGGCCATTATACAGTTTTTTTCCATTTGACTTCTCTGATTGGGGGGTATGTGAATGGAGCATGGGTTCTCCTTTGTCTGGTTGAGGTGGTTCGGATTAGACGGTTGTTTAGGTATATAGGGCTGTTTCCGTTCATGGTTTTAAATAGAAGACAGTAGAACTTGAATTGTATTCTTGCTTGGATTGGTAGCCAGTGTGAGTGGAGGTACGCCTTGGTGATGTGGTCATGTTTTCTCAGAGAGTAGATGAGCCTCAGGGCTGTGTTCTGGATTGTTTGCAGTTTAATCATGGTCACGGGGCAGGGTAGATAGAGAATGTTACAATAGTCTAGTAGACCGAGCATTAGGGCTTGAACTAGGATCTGGAATTGAGTTTTGTCGAAGAATTTTCGCACTTGTCTTAGGTTTCTCATGATTGCAAAGGATTTCTGTATTATTTTGTTGATTTGTGGTTGCATGGTTTACAGCACCTGTCAATCGTCACTCCCAGTAGTTTTAGAGTGGTTTGCATGGGGAATGTGGTTGAGTTGATTACTAGGTTTGTAATGGATGGTGTCTTATTTTCTAGGAGAATGAATTTTGTTTTTTCTGAGTTTAGTTTCAATTTGTGGTCTTTCATCCAAGATGTTATTGTTTCTAATGTTTTATGTATAGTGTTTGTCATGGAAAAATGAATAAAGAATTTGGAAAAAAAACCAAATCCCATGTTGTCTCTAACGGATCTTGTAATCCATTAGATTCTAAGAATTTCACTATCCTTTCCTTCAGCAACAGTTCCATTATTTTTCCAATAACTGAAGTGAGGCTTAACGGCCTGTAGTTTCCTACTTCATCTCTGCAACCACTTTTGTGAAACAGGACCACATCCGCTCTTCTCTAGTTCTGTGGAACCTCATTGAACAAATCTTTAAGAGGACTTGCCAGAACCTCTCTGAGCTCCCTCAATATCCTGGGATGGGTCCCTTCTGGTCCCATAGCTTTGTCCACCTTCAGCTTTTCAAGTTGTTCATAAACACTTTCTTCTGTGAACAGTGTGGTATCTACTCTATTCTCGGATGTAATTTTGCTAACCAATTGTGGTCCTTCTCCATGTTTTTCTTCTGTAAATACCAAACAGTATTTGTTTAGCATGTTTGCTTTGTCCTCAGTCTCCTTGAAAGCTGGCAGGAAGAGATACACACATATATATCTGGACTGATCTGGAGGGACTCAAGGAAATAAAATTAGCAGGTAAAATCTAATTTCATATAGCATGTATTTGCAAGGGGGTGTGCACAGAAGAGGAGCATTGGTGGGTCACAGGTGGAGCTCCTACTTATAAGAAGAACTTACAGCAGTAAGGTGTTTTTTTTTTTTTTTTTAATGCATGTCCCCACTATATTTAAGCACCAGCACATACAGGACTAACTCTATAACTTGTCCTTGTGAATGTGTAATGTTAGGCACATCATACTATGTTATGCTTATCAGAATCTAGGCACCTAGAATGTCTGTCCATTGGGCATTATAGAATAGACCACTAGCGGATGACTTTGAGTACCTAAATGGAGGTGCCCAGTTAGAGGATTGTCCCTCATGGTGATGAGGACTCTGGGCATTAGTGCAAGTAATTAAGCTTTTGTTACGCTGTTTGTGCCTCTTTAATCACAGGTGAGATCTCGATGGAGAAAGTGAAGGTGAAGCGCTATGTCTCCGGTAAGAGGCCAGACTATGCGCCTATAGAGTCCTCAGATGAAGAAGATGAGGAATTCCAGTTTATTAAGAAAGCGAAGGAGCTGGAGATGGAACCGGAAGAGAGGCAGGAGGAAAGCACTAGTGACCCTCGTCTCCGGCGCTTGCAAAATCGTATGAATGAGGATGTGGAGGAAAGGTAACTGATTAAAAATTGAAACGAAAATCAGTGGAGTAGAGGAGTAGTTTAGGGCTTGGAGTTGGGACATGAGAACATACTAAGTTGTCATTAACATCTGCCTGCAATGTCTTACAGCCAAAGTACTAAAGCTTTCTCATCTCTAACAAAAAGATAAAAAAGAAAAAGTAAGCAATAAGGGAAAAAGGCAAAAATAGTGAATTAAAAAACCCTGCAAATGATAAGCTATCATATTCTATGCCCACTTGTGCTGTTGTCCATTCATTTTGGCTTTTTGGAAATCGCTATGGGGCCAAATAAACTGTTTATTAAAAAATCCGGTGGCTTTATCATATGATACTATATTATTTGGAATGTTAATGAGGGTGAAAAGTC
This sequence comes from Geotrypetes seraphini, assembly GCF_902459505.1. NCBI lineage: Eukaryota > Metazoa > Chordata > Amphibia > Gymnophiona > Dermophiidae > Geotrypetes > Geotrypetes seraphini. Next base: position 32,931,202 of record NC_047097.1, read on the forward strand.
AAATTTCTTCAAAAAATAATAAGCTATTACTTATTATGATAGGAGTCGCCATTCAACAGATTACATTTAATTGGAAAAATTGGAGTAGATTACTACAGTTTCTGGTGGAATTCTTTGCTACACAGAAAGGAAATTTTAGTAAATTTCAAGATATTTGGGGTCCATTAACAGAATATTGTAATGAATAGATAACATTTTCCCTTATAATAATATAATTGCAAAGGAAGGGAGGGGGGATTTCTACTCTTTTATTTAATGTTTTGATCAATAGAAAAGAATATATTATATGGTATTCGTGGTAGCATATGTTATGGTAGGGAACATAAGAAATGCCTCTGCTGGGTCAGATCAGAGGTCCAACGCGCCCTGCAGTCCGCTCACGCGGCAGCCCATCAGATCCAGGACCTGTACAGTAATTCTCTATCAATACCCTTCAATCCCCTTTTCCTTCAGGAAACCATCTAATCCCTTCTTGAAACCCAATAGCGTACTTTGTCCTATTACACCCTCTGGAAGCGCATTCCAGGTGTCCACCACCCTTTGGGTAAAGAAGAACTTCCTAGCATTGGTTCTGAATCTGTCCCCTCTTAATTTTTCCGAATGCCCTCTCGTTCTTGTAGTTTTCGAGAATTTGAAGAATCTGTCCCTATCCACTTTCTCTATGCCCTTCATGATCTTGTACATCTCTATCATGTCCCCTCTAAGCCTTCGCTTCTCCAGAGAAAAGAGCCACAGTTTCTCTAACCTTTCAGCATATGAAAGGTTTTCCATACCTTTTATCAATCTCATCGCTCTTTTCTGAACCCTCTCGAGTACTGGACGCAGTACTCCAGATGTGGGTGCACCATCGCCTGATATAACGGCAGGATAACATCCTTCGTTCTGGTTGTAATACCTTTCTTGATAATACTTAGCATTCTGTTTGCCTTCTTTGAGGCCGCTGCGCACTATGCCGACGGCTTCATCGTCTTATCCACCAGTACCCCTAAGTCCTTCTCTAGGCTACTTTCACCCATTACCAGCCCTCCCATCGTATAGCTGTACATCGGGTTTCTGTTTCCTATATGCAAGACTTTACATTTCTCTACATTAAAGTTCATCTGCCATTTATTTGCCCACTCTCCCAGTTTGTTCAGGTCCCTATGTAAATCTTCACAGTCCTCTTTAGTCCTAACCCCACTAAAAAGTTTTGTGTCTTCTGCGAATTTTATAACCTCGCACTTCGTCCCTGTTTCTAGGTCAATAATAAATATATTGAACAGCAGCAGTCCAAGTACTGACCCCTGCGGAACACCACTCGTGACCCTTCTCCAGTCTGAGTAGTGGCCCTTCACTGCTACCATTTGCTTCCTACCCGCCAACCAGTTTTTGACCATCTATGTACATCTCCTTCCACCCCATGGTTCTTCAGTTTCCGTAGTAGGCGTTCATGGGGTACCTTGTCGAAGGCTTTTTGGAAATCCAAGTATCTTCCCTTGTTGGCTTGTTTTCATCAGTTTATTTCTTTCTAGATGCTCTTTGATGCTGTCTTTTATTAGCGCTTCCGCCATCTTCCCCGGGACCTATGTCAGACTTACCGGTCTGTAGTTCCCCGGTCACATCTCGATCCTTTTTTAAAGATGGGTGTAACATTTGCTATCTTCCAATCCTCTGGGATCACCCCTGTTTTCAGGGATAGATTGCAAACCTGCCTGTAGTGATTCCGCTATTTCTTCTTTTAGTTCTTTCAAAACCCTAGGGTGGATTCCGTCCGGGCCCGGAGATTTGTCAGTGTTTAATCTATCTATCTGCTTGAGTACGTCTTCGAGGTTTACCTCTATGGATGTTAATTTTTCTGCTTGATCTCCTTTGAAGATTTTTTCAGGTTCTGGCACGTTGGATGTGCCAAAAAAAAAAAAAATTTTAATTGATTATGATAGAGAATCAAGTGATGTATTCAAGTTCAAATAATAAGTTTAACTGGCACCTGTATTTTCTAAATATTTTTCTCCATGTCAGCATGGTAGTCTCATAATATTTCAGCAGTAGAAATGCCTCATTTCTTCCTGTTTCCTAGCGATATAACTTCAAATTTTCTATCTCTGATTTGAATATTTTAGAGTTTCTGTTTTAAGCAATATTTTGGTTTCTATGAATAGTAAAGTATATTTTGAATATAACTTTTTTTTTTTACTTTTCTTGTGTGCTAAGGTTGGCAAGACATCGTAAGATCGTGGAGCCTGAAGTGGTTGGTGAAAGTGAACCTGAATCAGAGGGAGAAGACTGGCACATGGATCGTGAGGACACTAGTGAGGAAGAAGAGGAGGAGATTGATGATGAGGTATGCACTGAGGAAAGAAACCAGAGAGGTAGATCGTATTAGACCGTGGTTTCTGTTTTATCAAGATGTCTGCTATTGAAGGTGCAAAACATGCTCTCTTGGAAGCCATTTCTCTTTAGATATGGGACATTGACGTCTCAGTGCTGTGTACATGTTTGGGGAAAGGGCAGCAATGTGTTCCAGCTATGTAGCTTAGATTGCTCATTCATATTGAAATTTATGCTGGTGTTGCAACACTCGGTACACAAATCAGCTATTTCCACATGCATCTGTCGAGCAGATGTAAATCCATTGTATCCAAGGTGATGCCTGGGTTTTCAGTATCTTCTTTTCATGTATGACTTCTCAGGGTTTGTTTTCTTGTTTAGGAAATTGAACGTCGGCGTGGTATGATGCGCCTACGAGCTCAGGAGAGGAAAAATGAAGAGCTTGAAGTTATGGAGCTTGAGGATGAGGGCAGATCTGGTGAGGAGTCTGAGTCCGAGTCAGAATATGAGGAATACACTGATAGTGAAGATGAAATGGAACCACGGCTCAAACCTGTCTTCATCCGCAAGTGCGTTACAAGAGAATACTTAACTCTAAGTATTGTGAGCTTGTTTCAGAAGTTTGTGGACGCTGCATACTGCCAATTTGTGCAAAGTAACTGCAGACAGGTGTCATTTAAAAGTACACCTAGAACAGCAGATTTTACGGGTTCTGAACATTTGAGATGGATCTAATGTCTTATTTTTATTGAAGTGGAAATGATAAATATAATGACTCTAAAATTCCCTTGAGATGGGATTTTCTATCATTTGAGAGAGGGTGGACAGGGAAGGTGTGTCAGTCCCTTAAAAACAGGTGAGTCTAGTTGCAGGTGGGAGGGGATAAAGTAGGATACACTTGAGTAAGGCTTGAGGTGAGGCAAGGAGGGTTTGAGTGTTTGGTGATCTGACCGTGCGCAAATTAATACTGCAGGAAGGACCGTGTTACAGTGCAAGAGAGAGAAATGGAAGCGCTGAAACAGAAGGAGCTGGAGCTAGAGGCAAAACGCATGGCAGAAGAGAGAAGAAAATACACTCTGAAGGTATCCTATCCTGAAATGCAGCATTCCATGTGCACTGAAATTATGATAGCAATTGTGTTAGCATTTGAGCCGTATTATTTTCAGGGATATAATGCGTGAAAATAAATGTACTAAAGTACATCAAGCAATTTGCATCATTAGTGCAGTGGCTTGACACTTGGCCTGTGCTAATTTTCAGCGTAACTGAATATTGGAGACTGTCTTACGCTATATAGTACCATATGTTAACACCACTTTGATAGGTAGTATTTTGTATTGTCTTGTGTGCCATATGTATGGAAAATGCTGGGCACATCCCTAACCATAGCACATAGGCTTTGCAGTTACTGTGTATTAGAAGGATGTCAAAGGAACGTGGGAAGAAGTAAATTTGTTAGTCCTCGGAGACCTAATCCTAAGAACATTAAACTTTTTGTGATCCTGTTGAAGCAGAAATTCATTTGCATTACAAACTGGCAATTTGATATACAGGCAATCCCCAGATTAGGAACGAGTTCCATTTTTTAAACTGTTCTTAAGTTGAATTTGTATGTAACTTGGATCTACAAAATCTGTAAAAACATTAAAGAAACAAGTCCTCAAAATAAAGTACTGTAGTTTAAATAGAAAGAGTAGGAGGTTTACACTTACTTTTGTTCTTCATCTGTCCAGCTGTTTCCTCTTCACCACTATATCCAACATTTCTCTCTCATCTCTCTCTTCCCCATGCATCTGTACCTCAAGCCTCTCCCACCAACATGTCCCATATTTCTCCCTCCCTATGCCCAACAATTCACCTCTTTCTTCATTTCCCCATGTGCACCATCTCTTTCCCTCTCACTCAGACACCTTGCCCAACAATTCTCCCTTTCTATTTCCTCCTCCATCTTAGCATCTTTTTCCCTCCCTCCATTTTTCCATCCTATGTCTCAAGTTCATGCTCCCCCCTCCTTCCTTCCTTTGTCCAAAGTTTGTGCTCCCTCTCTTCTGCACCCCTCGTTGTCCTTCACTCCTTCTGTGCTGTGTCCTAAATTTGTGCCTCCCTCCCACAGATGTTTTCCACCTCTGGCTGGCTCCCTCCTTCCAGCCGTACTTGTCTTCACAAAGCCATGGCCACAGTTCCTACATGGGCAGCGTGTAGAAGCCGCTGCTCATGGCTTTGTGAAGATAAGTGCAGCTGGGAGGAGGGAGCTGGCCAGAGGAGGTAAACACCTGCAGGAGAGAGGGAGGCATGAATTTGAAACACAGTATAGCGGGAGGGAAGGACGATGAGGAGCATGTTGGGACATGGAAGGGAGGAAGAGGGGCACGTTGGCACAGGAAGGGAAAAGCAGATCCCATTTGTAAGTATGAGTCCGACGTAAGTCAGATGTTCTTAACTTGGGGACTGCCTGTAACTGTCATTCTATGCTGGCTAGTACTTGTAGCCTAAGGTGTTCAAAACAGTCTGCACTTTACTTCTCACTCCAGCCAGTTACTTACCTGAAGCAAAATTTTTCCAAAACTCAGCAGGCACATATAATGAGCCATAAATTGGTTTTCTACTTTTTGTAACTTCTAAAAGCTGACTGTTCCTGTGAGAGCAGGTTGTGGTCCATTTGCCCCAAATTCACTCGTCTGTAGGGTTGTGGGATTGGCTGGAGGGGACAGCTCTGGTGGTTCTTGGTCCCTTTTGAAAGATGTGTTTATATAGTGTGATCTATTTTCTTTACAGATTGTAGAGGAGGAAACGAAGAAGGAGCTTGAAGAGAACAAGCGCTCACTGGCTGCCCTTGATGCCCTGAATACGGATGATGAAAATGATGAGGAGGAGTATGAAGCTTGGAAAGTTCGAGAGTTGAAACGCATTAAACGGGATCGTGAGGAGAGAGAAGCGTAAGCAGCCTTTAAGTTCCAGTAACAGTGGGCAGTGAATGGAGTGTGTGTGTGTTGAAAATAAGTTTTAGGGGACCCCTGCAAATTTGCTAATTCTTCACTTAGGGTGAGGGTATCGGAGCATTGTAGTGGTAATGCTATACTGTCACCCAACACCCTAACGCTACTGTTCAATCAGGGTTAATCCCTTGGATACTTGGAGAGTTCTTCCAAGCAGTGTTTAGGCCCTTCTTGCACACTGGCAACTGAATTCCTACTTGCTTCTGGGTGAGTACCTTGCCACTAAGACCCTCGCGAGACTAGGAGTCACACAGTTTTTAAACGTGCACCTAGAGACCAAATGCAAACAAGTGGGCAAAACATGCAGATCATGGCTTCTGAAATTGTTTCCAGTTCCTCTGCATGTGCATTTGTATTGGGGCAGTTTTGGGGATTAATATTTGTGTGTTAGGGGAATTTTGCTTGGGGGGGGTTAGTTTTTCAGAGTGGAGGCAACTTACAGGGTAGTTGGGGATAGATTTGGGGGTTGCAGCACAGTTTACATTCAGGTTCTCAAGTATTTCTCCCTATTTGTCCCAGTGGGCTCACAATCTGACTAATGTACCTGGGGCAGTGAAGTATTAAGTGACTTGCTTAGGGTGCTGAGGCTGTAGCCCTAACTACTAAGAACATGAGAACATAAGAATAGCCTTACTGGGTCAGACCAGTGGTCCATCAAGTCCAGTAGCCTATTCTCACGGTGGCCAATCCAGGGCACTAGTACCTGGCCAAACCCAAGGAGTAGCAATATTCCATGTTACCGATCTAGGGCAAGCAGTGGCTTCCCCCATGTCTGTCTCAATAACAGATTATGGACTTTTCCTCCAGGAATTTGTCCAAACCTTTCTTAAAACCAGTAATGCTATCTGCTCTTACCACATCCTCTGGCAACGCGTTCTAGAGCTTAACTATTCTCTGAGTGAAAAAAAAATTCCTACAATTGGTTTTAAAAGTATTTCCCTGTAACTTCATCAAGTGTCCCCTAGTCTTTGTAATTTTTGACGGAGTAAAAAACCAATCCACTTGTACCCGTTGTACTCCACTCAGGATTTTGTAGACTTCAGTCATATCTCCCCTCAGCTATCTCTTTTCCAAATTGAAGAGCCCTAACCGTTTTAGTCTTTCCTCCATGGGCTGATGTTAAGACCCAAAGTGGTAAACCGGATTAGAAGCTACTTGACGAAGAGATGCCAGAAGGTGGTAGTTAATGGAATTCGCTCGTAGGGAAATGTGAGTAGTGAAGTGCCTCAGGGATCGGTGCTGGGACCGATTCTGTTCAGTATATTTGTAAGTGATATTGCTGAAGAGTTAGAAGGTAAGGTTAGCTTTCTTGCGGATGGAGCGATACAGGGGCATTATAACATTCTTAGTCTTGTTAACCATCCCTTGTTTAATAATTCTTAGCATCCTATTTGCTTTTTTGGCCGCCGCCGCACATTGGGCAGAAGATTTCATCGTATTGACTACGATGACACCCAGATCCTTTCTTGGACGCTAATCCCCAAGGTTGACCCTAACATCCGGTAACTGTGATTCAGGTTATTCTTCACAACGTGCATCATTTTGCATTTGAAAACAAAAGAATTGACCCAATGATCTCCACAGACAAATCCAAGAAGAAACAAAAAAACAATGTGGAGAAATGATGTTCCTGAGATGGACTTTATTAATATTAAAATAATATTAAAACTTGGTAAACCACATAAAAACCTCTAGGACGCAGTCCACTGAAAAGCTTTGTACCCTGGACCCAATACGGTCTGTGTTTCAACAGAATGTCCTGTGGTAAAGATAACATGGATAAAAATGCCAGTCGGAAATAAACTGTTCTGTAGAAGCTGTGTGCAGGACATGGGCTCAAAAAGACGAGTGAAAAGCATCATTTCTCCACATTGTCACTTTGCATTTGTCCACATTAAATTTCATCTACCATTTGGACACCCAATTTCCTAAGGTCTGCCTGCAATTTTTCACAATCCACATGCGTTTTAACAACTTTGAACAGTTTAGTGTCATCTGCAAATTTAATCACCTCACTTGTCATTCCAATTTCCAGATCATTTATAAATAAGTTAAATAGCACTGGTCCCAGTACTACCTTCTGTTTTCTATCCGATAACCAATTCCTATTCCACAACTGAATTTTGCCACCTATCCCATGACTCTTTAATTTTCTCAGGAGCCTCTCGTGAGGAACTTTATCAAAAGCTTTCTGAAAATCTAGATATACTATATCAACTGGCTCACCTTTATCCACATGTTTATTCACACCTTCAAAGAAGTCAAGCAAATTGGTGAGGCAAGATCTCCCTCGGCTGAACCCATGCTGATTCCATCTCATTAAATCATGCTTATCTACATGTTCCACAATTTTATTTTTTATAATTTTTTCTACCATTTTGCCCGGCACCGAAGTGAGGCTTACCGGTCTGTAATTTCCCGGATCTCCCTTGGAGCCCTTTTTAAAAATCGGCGTAACATTGGCCACCTTCCAATCTTTAGGTACTACAGACAATTTTAGCGACAGGTTACAGATCACTAACAGCAGGTCAGCAATTCCATGTTTGAGTTCTTTTAGTACCCAGTGATGTATACCATCTGGTCCTGGCGATTTATCACTTGTCAATTTGGTAGTACATCTTCCATATTCACCGAGGTTTCTTTCAGTTCCTCCGCATCATCATCCTTGAAAACCATTTCTGGTTCAGGTAGATCTTTTACATCTTCTTCTGTAAAGGCCGAAGCAAAGAATTCATTCAGTCTTTCCACAATGGCCTTTTCTTCCCTGAGTGCCCTTTTTGCTACTTGATCATCCAACGGTCCCACAGATTCCCTCACAGGTTTTCTGCTTCTGATGTACCTAAAAAAATTGCTATGAGTTTTTGCCTCTTTTGCAAGTTTCTCTTCATATTCTTTCTTAGATGTCTTTATCAATGCTTAGAAATCTAACTTGCCAGCGCTTCTGTATCTTCATTCCTCCACTGGGTTCACTTATCTCATGCTTGAATCAGATGTATGAGTTGTTGGGGTTTTAGGCTGCTGACTGAGGGGTTTCCTTGGAAAATCGGTAGGGAGATTGGTTTATAGGTGGATGGGATTGTCCAGGAACGGGACAGGAAGGGAGGGGCCTGGGAAAGCAGCACATTTTTTTTTTTCTCAAATTCTTTATTCATTTTTTCATCTTGCATCAAGTACACAATATTACATCATTTAAAACATTTACACATCACTTGAATTTCTTTCTATTGTCATCGTAAATACATAAATTTATTCCCTCCCCACACACCCTTCCCACAAATATTTCAATAAAAAATATCATATAAATATTGTATTCTTATCTATTGATTAAACTTTTTTTTTTTTTTAATTCTTTATTCATTTTTATTTTTCATATTTAAAAAAGGTTCTGGGGTGCCAACCTAGGGGTGGAGGATAAAAGTGCAAAATTTCAAGGACAGAATCCAAGCAACTTATTTGGAGGGGAAAATAAATAAATAAGAACTCTGCCATCCCTTTTCAAATACATCCACCTACACATAAATCAATAGAGAGAAACACCTTAAAAATTGACAGCCTGAATACCCTATTATTTTTGATCCAAGCATGAGGGAAATAAACATGAGAAATATTGTCCACTCTAGGTTTGAAAAGATGATTGAATAATGAATGGATAGGAGAGACACAAGCGTGTGGTATACCGATCACAAATTCCATACAGGTCTTAATTCATCCCCGTTTTGTGTCTGTTATTATAAAATCAATATACACGTTGTAAGTTTTTCAGGGGGGGTGATGCTGCAATAGACAAGCTCCCTTTGATATAAGGTGGCAGCCTTACAATCTGCTAGGTCCCAGGTTCAATACCCTCATAGAAGGTTCAGTAGGAAGTGAAATCAATGACAATGACCATCAAGAGTGATTGTATAAAGAATATATTACCGTATTTTCACGCAGATAACGCGCACCCGTGTATAACGCGCACACGGGTATAGCGTGCAGAAACCACGATATTATGTATAAAAACGTTTGTATACCGCGCTCATGGGTATAACGCGAATGCTGCCCGACTGTCCTTTCGCCCGCCCCGACTCTCCTTTCGCCCTCCCCGACTCTCCGTTTACCCGCCCTGCCCTGCCCCCCCCCCCCGGCAGGACCACTCGCACCCCCACCCCGAAGGACCGCCGACTCCCCGACAATATCGGGCCAGAAGGGAGCCCAAACCCTCCTGGCCACGGCGACCCCCTACCCCCACCCCGCACTACATTACAGGCAGGAGGGATCCCAGGCCCTCCTGCCCTCAACGCAAACCCCCCCCCCCAAGAACCTCCGACCGCCCCCTCATAAATGCTTTTATTAGAAGCTTATGGCTTGCCCACTAAATATCCTCCCTTCTGGAAGACACAGCAGAGAGTCTAATAAGAGCCCACGAGATACAAAAGTTTTTCTACATAGTTCCCACCCCGCCCGACGCCCGATTCACCCCCCCCAGCAGGACCGCTCGCACCCCCACCCCGAACGACCGCTCCCACCCGCACCCGCGATCGGAGCAAGAGGGAGCCCAAGCCCTCTTGCCCGGCCGACTCCCCGACAATATCGGGCCAGGAGGGAGCCCAAACCCTCCTGGCCACGGCGACCCCCTACCCCCACCCCGCACTACATTACGGGCAGGAGGGATCCCAAACCCCCCTCCCTCCAACGACCGCCCCCCCCCCAAGAACCTCCGACCGCCCCCCCAGCCGACCCGCGACCCCCCTGGCCGACCCCCACGACACCCCCACCCCCCTTCCCCGTACCTTTGGTAGTTGGCCGGACAGACGGGAGCCAAACCCGCCTGTCCGGCAGGCAGCCAACGACGGAATGAGGCCGGATTGGCCCATCCGTCCCAAAGCTCCGCCTACTGGTGGGGCCTAAGGCGCGTGGGCCAATCAGAATAGGCCCTGGAGCCTTAGGTCCCACCTGGGGGCGCGGCCTGAGGCACATGGTCGGGTTGGGCCCATGTGCCTCAGGCCGCGCCCCCAGGTGGGACCTAAGGCTCCAGGGCCTATTCTGATTGGCCCACGCGCCTTAGGCCCCACCAGTAGGCGGAGCTTTGGGACGGATGGGCCAATCCGGCCTCATTCCGTCGTTGGCTGCCTGCCGGACAGGCGGGTTTGGCTCCCGTCTGTCCGGCCAACTACCAAAGGTACGGGGAAGGGGGGTGGGGGTGTCGTGGGGGTCGGCCAGGGGGGTCGCGGGTCGGCTGGGGGGGCGGTCGGAGGTTCTTGGGGGGGGCGGTCGTTGGAGGGAGGGGGTTTGCATCGAGGGCAGGAGGGCCTGGGATCCCTCCTGCCCGTAATGTAGTGCGGGGTGGGGGTAGGGGGTCGCCGTGGCCAGGAGGGTTTGGGCTCCCTCCTGGCCCGATATTGTCGGGGAGTCGGCCGGGCAAGAGGGCTTGGGCTCCCTCTTGCTGCGGGTGCGGGTAGGAGCGCGTGCGAGCGGTCGTTCGGGGTGGGGGTGCGAGCGGTCCTGCTGGGGGGGGTGAATCGGCCGTCGGGCGGGGTGGGAACTATGTAGAAAAACTTTTGTATACCGCGCTCACGCGTATAACGCGCGAGGGGTATGCGCGGTAGGTAAAAACGCGTATAACGCGCGCGTTATATGCGTGAAAATACGGTATTCAGAAATAGGCTTAATATTACAGAAAGGCAGTGTTTAGAAAGATACATCAAACATATGCTGGGTTACAAATGTACAGAAAGAGATAGAAATAAGCTTTACAATTACAGAGTGGATTTAGAGACTGCTTCTGTGTGAGAGAGAGAAAGAGCAGAGAAGGGGGTGGGGGTTAAACCAGGGTCCAGAGAGAGATTAAGAATTTTAACCTCTTACATTTATATGTTTGAGACTTGTTCTAAAAATAGAATCTATTGTTTTTAAGTACTCATAAACTGTTTAAATAAGGTGCATGGGGTGTGAGACTGGGAAAGAAAAGAGAGAGAAACTGTCCCTCATAGATTGGAGTTATTGTTAATTTCCAATTGCTTCTGATGAACCATCCAGCTAAGGCTACTGTCCAGCTTAAGCAGCAGACCTTAGCACATCTTCAGAACCTCAGGGCCGTGCCAAGGTCTTTTGTTACTTTTAAGCACTGATAATTTAGATGTAATTTAGGCATTCTGAGGATGATGGTCCATCTGTGCTGACATCCTCCAAGATCTGATATGACTGATATAATCTCCCATAGGCCTTTGCTGACATTGGTTAGGCCAACATTAAATGCTGACAGCTAGCAATGGAAGGCTGGGCTGACACACATATGTACTTTTTCTGTGACAGGATTGAGAAAGAGAAGGCAGAAATTGACCGTATGCGTAACTTGACAGAGGAGGAGCGCCGTGCTGAGCTCAGAGCAAATGGCAAGATAATCACCAACAAAGCTGTGAAAGGCAAATACAAGTTCCTGCAGAAGTACTACCACCGAGGAGCTTTCTTTATGGTATATGCAACCTCAGACTCTTTGCTGCTGGAACAAGCTTGGCCTACTTTTCCCTTAGTCTACAGTCCTTGCCTGGACTGTCTATACTTCTCACCTGTATTGCATTATTTTTCATCTTCCTCTCATCTGTCTTTTGCTTGTGAAAGCTAAGGCTCATGACTAACAGTCAAGCTGCTTGATGGGTTGATGTGGGACTATGAAATAATACCTTGAAATATTCCTAGCTTGTCTATATCTTTTTCTTTGTTTTAGTGAAACATGTTTTATGTCAATAGAATTTACTACTCAGTCCAAATCTTTAGGTTTGGACTGCGTTATTGATATTGCCTCACTCCGAAATTAATATTTACTATTGGCCTTAAGTGGGTGATAGAATTTACTATTGCATGTTGTTTTGACTAGGTGTAGTCAACCATTGTACTTGATTGGAGTAATTTGGACATTCAGTATTTTTTTCTATTTTCTTTGTAATTTTTATTAAATGTTTCATTGCAATGACAGCCAAGGAACCAAAACAATCCAGCCAGCACGACAAACAATAGATCACGCATGTCATTTCTTCACAGTGGTCCAGATAACCATAGAAAATGTTAGAAAAAACACAATACGCACTCCACCACCCCTCCCACAAGGATTCCATTCTATTTTTATGAGAACTGTTGACAAGGATAGTTCAGAACTAGTTGTGATCACCCCTCTTCTGGTCTCCTGGTTGTTCTCCAGAGGTGTGCTGCTGTCAGGTTCTCATTGATAATGATAATAATGGTTTAAAAATTTCATGTGCTGCCCTTCCTGAACACAGAACAGGGCGGTTTACAATTTAAAAATTAACCTAAAAGAAAGGAACTCCATTAATTAAAAGAAAAGTAAATCACTTGTTTTCAAGATTTTGTAGACTTCAGTTATATCCCTTTTCCAAGCGAAGGAGCCCTAACTCTTTAGCCTTTTCTCATACAAGAGGAGTTCCATCCCCTTTATCATTCTTGTTGCTCTTCTATAAACTTTATCTAATTCAGCGATATGGCAACCCGAATTGAACGCAGGACTTAAGATGAGGTCACACCATTCCTTTTCTAATGATTCCTGGCATCCTGTTCACTTTTTGGGCCATTCCCATACACTGGGCTGAAGATTTCAAATTGAAACAAATGATTAAAGTGATATACAACAATAATAACAGACAGGGAGCACAGTTCAAATGTGATAAAATGAAAAATAAGAACTACCTAAAGATCCCAATGACATGCATATTAAGGTATAAGCTGTGGTTGGTTCTGCTTCTTTTAGGTTGGTTATGTTTTTCTTAGGGTATCATTAAGAGAAGGTTGTTTCTTTTGTTTAGGATGAAGATGAAGATGTGTATAAACGGGATTTCAGTGCTCCAACTCTGGAAGATCACTTTAATAAGACCATCCTTCCCAAAGTCATGCAGGTACAGTGAACCATCTTCCCTAAGTTCCATTTGACAGTAAACACTGTGAGACACAGGTTCAACTTTAACTTAGGGATTTGCTGGGGACACAGTATGGTGGGTCACTGGGGTTAGTAATAATAAATTTATTTATAGGCTGTTATAGGGGAAAACACCCTCAAGGGATTCAAGACAAAGTTAGACAAGTTCCTGCCGAACCAGAACGTACGCAGGTAAGGCTAGACTCAATTAGGGCACTGGTCTTTGACCTAAGGGCCACCGCGGGAGCAGACTGCTGTGCACGATGGACCACTGGTCTGACCCAGCAGAGGCAATTCTTATGTAAGAACTGTAAAAACAGTGAATTTACACCACAAAACACTACATTATATATAAAATATAACATTAAGAAATTATTAACTTATGTAGATTATACATATTTATCAAACAGATAAGAACATAAGAAATAAGAACATAAGAAATGGCTTCGCCGGATCAGACTCTAGGTCCATCCAGTCCGGCGACCCGCACCCGCGGAGGCCAAGCCAGGTGTTCCCTGCTGAGAAACCTTGTTTACTCGTATCCCCCAATGTGATTTGCAAGAAGGTGTGCATCCAACTTGCTCTTGAATCCCAGAATGCTGGTCTCCATCATGACCTCCTCAGGGAGAGCATTCCAAGCGTCCACCACTCGTTGTGCGAAACAAAGCTTCCTAATATTTGTCCTGGGCCTGGTGCCCCTCAGTTTCAGTCCATGACCTCTTGTCCGAGTCACATTTGACAATGTGAATAACGATGTTTCTTGCTCTATTTTGTCAAATCCTTTTAGTATTTTAAAAGTCTATCATGTCTCCTCGCAGTCTTCTCTTCTCGAGGGTGAACAATCCCAGTTCTTTAGCACTCTCCAGACCAGTAGAGGTTAACTTTACGAATGGGTATATATCTAATCATGACCAGCAGGTGGAGACTGAAAACAAAACTTTGGGACAGTATATCCTAGCCCCTCCTCTCTATTTCCCTCAGTCTTCTTTCAGTCTCCAGCAGGTGTTGAGTGATCTGTACCCATCTCCCTTGGTAGGGCTGTTGGAATTTGTTTAGGGGGTTTATTGTCCCTGTTTTTAGCCGGACGGAGCTTGGTCGGGCCCTGTTTGGGGGTCCGTCCGACCTCGGGGGTGTCAAACCCGGCGGGTCACGAGCGGGGTCCCTCCCCCCACTTCCTCCACCTCCCTACATTTTTTTAGAGGAGCCTCAGCAGTATCCCTTGCCCCCTAAATCAAGCAAGGCATATTGCTTCGAGAGCCTGTGGAGTCTGTTCTGTAAAAAAAAAAAAAAAAAAAAAAATCCTGAGGTAGTGCTGGTCTGAAGGGTTGTTTCCCTTTAAGAAAACTGTATTTTACTGTATTTTTTCATGTAACCAGCACTTTTTTATAGCTAGGTCGCGTATGGAGCAATTGTGCCCTTCTCCGGGGGAGTAGGCCACAATTTTAGTCCAGCCGCGAGGCACTCGCGGCCGGCCTGAACTCGGCGGTTTGGGTCGGTGAGGTGGTGGAGCTCCGTCGGCAGCGGCTGCAGGCGCCCAGAGCTCCCCGCCGATGGTGCCTCGTGAGTCGGCTTGGAGCAGTGGGGAAGCCCGGTCTTCCATAACCGCCCACGGAGGGATTCCCCGAAGGATTCCCTCTCAGCTGATTTTTTGACAGCTGATGCCGGCTTGCCTGCTTTAGCGGCTGAGACTATTCAGGTTTCTCAGCCGCTTCAGGCTATGGAGGGAGCTTTTTTGGCGGGAAAACCGCCATCTTCTCTGTCTGGCCCCTCCATTTTGTCTTCCACCTCAGGTGACCTTCCCCCTGTTTTGACTATGCAGGGGCAAGGTTCTGCTGGGTCCCCTGCTGTGGCAGGGAGTCCCTTGGGACCCTCGGGGGGTTTTTCTCCTGAATTTTTCTTTTCTTTATGCAGAGCCTATTTTCAGGCGGCTGGGGGTCCCGGTTGCGCCCAGGGGGTTTCGGGGGGTGGGTTTTCCTCCGCGCTCCCTGCGGCTTTGCCTCTTTCGTCTGGCGTGACGTCCCCTCCGCCGCCTCCCTTGTCCAAGCGTCCGCGGGTGTCGTGGGACGAGAATTTGTGGTCGGAGGAACGGGTCGGTCTGGAGGAGGACCTGGACCCTTCTGAGGAGTTCCAGGACTCTCTGGAGGGGACGGAAGCTGGCGGCGGGTTGTCGGATTTCCCGTTCTCCAGTGACGAGGCGTCCGTGGTGCGCCTTTTTCAGAAAGATGAGCTGCCTGACCTTATTCAACAGGTTTCTACGGTTTTGCGTTTTGAGGACGCGCCGCCGGAGACTCCGCGTGTGGGGGACCCCCTGTTACGGGGGATCCGTTCCGTTTCCCGCTCTTTTCCTATGCATCAGGATATTCGGGATATTATTCTGGAGCAGTGGAAAATGCCGGAGGCGCCGTTTCGGCTGGCGCGCAGCATGGCTCGCCTGTATCCCATTCCTGAAGGGGATCGGGCTACGTTAGCTTCGCCAGTCGTGGATGCGGTGGTCTCGGCAATTTCCAAGCGGCATACCGTGCCTGTTGAGGGCGGTTCTGCCTTGCGGGACCCTGAGGAGCGCAAATTGGAGAGCATCCTTAAGCAAAATTTTCAGGTCTCTGCCTTTGGGGTCCAGGCGGCTATTTGTGGGGGACTGGTCGCTCGCGCCGTGTTTCGGTGGGCGGAGCGGGTCTTGGATCGAGAGTCTGACGACTGGTCTCTGGTGGATCAGGAGGTTGCGAAGATTGAGATGGTGGCCTCATTCCTCTCAGATGCTCTATATGACTTGGTGCGGATATCGGCTAAGTCTATGGCTTTTGGCGTGGCCGCAAGGCGTGTGTTGTGGCTGCGCGCTTGGGCGGCGGATGCTGCGTCCAAAGCTAAGCTTACTAAATTTCCCTTTCGGGGGTCGTTTTTGTTTGGAGAGGACTTGGATAAGTTGATTCAGACTCTGTCGGACTCGAAAGTTCCCCGTCTGCCGGAGGACCGTGCCCGCCCGGCGTCTCGGGGGGGTGCGGCCCGGGGGCGTTTGCGGGATTTTCGCAAGTATCGCCCTGGGCGTGGGGCTGCTTCTTTCCAGTCTCCGGGATTTTCCCGGGGTCGGTTCTTCCAGCGCATGCAGCCCTTTCGGGGGGCCCGTCGGGGGGCAGGGAATCCCTCCGCCGGTTCCCCCGCTTCCCGTCCTGCACAATGACGCCTTGCCGGCGCCCCCTTTGGTTCCGGTGGGGGCTCGGCTGCGCGAATTTTTCCCCAAATGGGCCGAGATCACGTCCGATCAGTGGGTCCTGGAGGTGGTGCGGGACGGTTATGCCCTGGAGTTCGCCCGCTCTCTGCCGGATTTTTTCCTCGCTTCTCCGTGTCAGACTCCGGGGAAGACGCAGGCTTTTCGCCAGACCCTTCAGCGCTTGCTAGATCTCAGGGCAGTTGTTCCGGTGCCCCCTCCGGAGTGGGGCACGGGCAGGTACTCCATTTACTTTGTGGTGCCCAAAAAGGAGGGGACTTTTCGGCCCATCCTCGATTTAAAAGGGGTCAACAGGGCTCTCAAGATTCCCTTTTTCCGTATGGAAACTCTGCGGTCGGTCATTCTGGCGGTTCAGCCGGGGGAGTTTCTCACTTCTCTCGATCTGACGGAGGCCTACTTGCATGTTCCCATTCGGGCCTCTCATCAGCGTTTCCTGCGCTTTGCGATCTTGGGTCGGCACTTTCAGTTCTGTGCGCTTCCCTTTGGGCTGGCCACGGCTCCTCGGACGTTCACCAAGGTGATGGTGGTCGTCGCGGCAGCCTTGCGGTCAGAGGGTATCCTGGTACACCCCTACCTGGACGACTGGTTAATTCGGGCAAAGTCGTTGCAGGAAAGCTCCCGGGTTACTGCTCAGGTGGTGGAGTTTCTCCGGTCGCTGGGCTGGGTGGTCAACCTTTCCAAGAGTCGGTTGGTCCCGGCTCAGCGTCTGGAGTACCTAGGGGTGCTGTTCGACACCTCCTTGGGGAAGGTCTTCCTCCCAGAGGGCCGGGTGAGCAAATTGCAATCTCAGATTCGCCTGCTTTTGGCGTCCCGGTGTCCTCGGGCGCGAGATTTCCTCCAGGTCTTGGGGTAGATGGCGGCGTCCCTGGACGTGGTGAGGTGGGCGCGGGCCCACATGCGTCCTCTCCAGTATGCTCTGCTCCGGAGGTGGTCTCCCCAGAGGCACGGGATGGATGTTCCGGTTCCCCTGCGAGGCTTGGCGCGCTGCAGTCTGCGTTGGTGGCTCCAGACCTCTCACCTAGTTCAGGGGGTGGGTCTGGATCTCCCGCAGTGGACGGTGCTCCTGACGGATGCGAGTCTCCTGGGTTGGGGGGCTCAGTGTTTGGGTCACTCAGCTCAGGGCACCTGGTCCGCGGAGGAGGCCGCCTGGTCGATCAACGTGTTGGAGACCAGAGCGGTCCGTCTGGCGCTGTTGGCTTTCCACTCCCTGTTGCTGGGCAAGTCGGTCAGAGTGCTGTCGGACAATGCCACGGCGGTGGCTTATGTCAATCGTCAGGGGGGCACCAAGAGCACTCAGGTGGCGCAGGAGGCGGCTCTGCTCATGGTTTGGGCGGAATCCCATCTGCTGGACCTCTCGGCCTCTCATATAGCCAGGGTAGAAAATGTTCAGGCAGACTTCCTCAGTCGTCACTTCCTAGATCCAGGAGAGTGGTGTCTCGGCGCCAAGGCGTTTCAGTTGATAGTGCAGGCTTGGGGGCAGCCCCTGATGGACCTGATGGCCACGGGTGGCAACGCCAAAGTGCCCCGCTTCTTCAGTCGTCGCAGGGACGGTCTGGCCGAGGGTCTGGATGCTCTGGTCCAGCAGTGGCCAATGGAGGGGCTGTTGTATGTGTTCCCTCCTTGGCCGCTGGTGGGCAGGGTGCTTCTTCGCATTGTTCACCATCCGGGTTTGGTGGTGCTGGTGGCGCCGGATTGGCCTCGCCGTCCGTGGTATGCGGATCTGGTGAGGCACCTGGTAGCGGATCCTCTTCCTCTGCCTCTCTCGGACGACCTTCTGATGCAGGGTCCCATTCCCATGTTCGACCCGTCTCCCTTCTGTCTTACGGCGTGGCTCTTGAAAGGGGTCGCCTTAGCAAGAAGGGATATTCAGACAAGGTGATCTCTACACTGTTGGGGTCCCGGAGGCTTTCTACCTCTCGGGCTTATGTGCGGGTTTGGCGTCTCTTTGAGGAATGGTGTCGGGCGCGGGGAGTGACCTCTTTTCGCGCTTCTCTGCCTAACATTCTGGAGTTCTTGCAGGATGGCCTGGATAGAGGCCTGGCTTGGTCTTCTCTCCGGGTTCATCTTGCGGCCCTGTCGGCTTTTCGAGGGTTGGTGTCAGGTCAGCGTTTTTCGGCTCTTCCTGATGTGATTCGGTTTTTGCGGGCGGCCAAGTTGCTTAGGCCTCCCCTACGGCCCTCGGTTCCCTCTTGGGATCTTAATCTGGTTCTCTCTGTTTTGGTGCGTCCGCCTTTCGAGCCTTTGGACGTCTGTTCTTTGAAGGACCTTACTTTGAAGGCGGTCTTTTTGGTGGCCATTACTTCTGCTAGGCGTGTTTCTGAGCTGCAGGCTTTCTCTTGTAGGGCTCCCTTCTTGGAGTTTTCTAGGGAGCGGGTCGTCTTGCGGCCTGTTCCTTCCTTTCTGCCGAAGGTTGTTTCTCCTTTTCATGTCAATCAATCGGTGGTTCTCCCGGTCTTGGGTGGTCGGGAGGGCTCTTCTGAGCAACGGCAGCTGCGCAAGTTGGATGTCGGTCGGGTCCTTCGCTCTTATGTGCAGCGGACCCAGGAATTCCGGAAGTCCGATCATCTCTTTGTCCTCCTGGCGGGTCCTCGTCGGGGAGCTGGCGCTTCTAAGGCTACTATTGCGCGCTGGATCAAGGAGACGATTGCTTCCGCTTATCTTCTGAAACAGCAGCCTGTTCCGGAGTTTCTCAAGGCTCATTCCACTCGGGGTCAGGCGGCTTCTTGGGCTGAGTCGTCGCTCATGCCTCCAGTGGATATTTGTAAGGCTGCGGTTTGGTCCTCCTTGCATTCCTTTGTTCGTCATTATCGGGTTGATGTGCAGGCGCGTCGGGACGCGGTGTTCGGTGAGCGTGTACTGGTATCGGCCCTTCGGGGGTCCCGCCCGTGAGAGGGACTGCTTTGGTACGTCCCATTCGTAAAGTTAACCTCTACTGGTCTGGAGAGTGCTAAAGAAGGAGAAATTAGGTTCTTACCTGCTAATTTACTTTCTTTTAGCTTCTCCAGACCAGTAGAGGTCCCCACCCTGTCTGTTGTTGTTGTTGTTGGGGCTGTTGCGCGGGCAGTTTTTGGTTTTTGCTGCGGGTTCTAGTATTTTTCTAGGGCCGGGGAGAAGTGAAGAACAGCGGCTGTGGCTCGGCTGGCTTAGCTGGCGAGCTGTGGGGACATTCTTCCTTCGGGAATTTCTCCTCTGCATTTTCCAACAGCATTTTGGGTATGTTATTTGTTACTCCTTTCGGAGTATTGTTTTTTCTCTCTGTTGTTTTCCAGTTCTTGGTTCTGCTTGGCTATTCGGCAGACTGAGGGAAATAGAGAGGAGGGGCTAGGATATACTGTCCCAAAGTTTTGTTTTCAGTCTCCACCTGCTGGTCATGATTAGATATATACCCATTCGTAAAGTTAACCTCTACTGGTCTGGAGAAGCTAAAAGAAAGTAAATTAGCAGGTAAGAACCTAATTTCTCCTTTTCTGAGGCGTTCTTTGTAGCTCAAATTCTCGATACCTTTTACTAGCTTCGTGGCTCACCTTTGCACCCTCTCCAGTAGGGTTATATCCTTCTTTAGGTAGGGAGACCAGTGTTGAACACAGCACTCCAAGTGTGGTCTGACCATTGCTCTGTAAAGCGGCATTATGATGTCCGCCGATCTACTTGTGATTCCCTTCTTTATCATGCCCAACATTCTATTTGCTTTCTTTGCTGCCGCTGTGCATTGAGCCGACGGCTTCAGGGTCCTGTCTATCAGTACCCCCAGGTCCCTTTCTTGTTCGGTCTTGCCCAGTGTCATACCTAACATTTTATATTCATGTTCCTTGTTTTTCTTACCCAGGTGTATCACTTTGCATTTTTCTATGTTAAACTTCATCTGCCACTTTTCTGCCCATTTCTCTAGCTGGTTCAAATCTCTCTGAAGTTCTTCTCTGTCCTTTTGTGTCGTCCGCAAACTTGATTAAATTACTTGTTGTTTCATCTTCTGGGTCGTTTATGAAGATATTGAACAAGATGGGCCCAAGAACCGATCCCTGGGGTACACCGCTCGTTACCTCTTCCCAGTCCGAGAACTTCCCATTTATGCCCACCCTCTGCAATCTGTTTTCTAACCATTTGCCTATCCATCTTAGTATATCTCCTTCTATTCCATGGCTTTGTAGTTTCTTCAGAAGCCTTGCGTGGGGAACCTTATCAAACGCTTTCTGGAAGTCCAAGTATATTATATCCACCGGTTCACCGCTATCAATTTGTTTGTTCACCTCCTCGAAAAATTGAAGTAAATTAGTCAAACATGACTTCCCTTTCCTAAAGCCGTGTTGGCTAGCTCTCATCAGGTCGTGATTTTCCAGGTGTTGCTCTATGCTATCCTTTATTAGTGCTTCAATCATCTTCCCAGGAACCGACATAAGACTCACAGGTCTATAGTTGCCCGGTTCTCCTCTCGATCCCTTTTTGAAGATTGAGATGACATTCGCTATCCTCCAGTCGTCTGGTATTTGCCCGGTTTTAATTGACAAGTTAGCTAGGGATTGTAATAGTTCTCCGATTTCTATCTTAAGCTCCTTTAGCACTCTTGGGTGAATTCCATCTGGTCCAGGGGATTTATCACTTCTCAATCTGTCGATCTGATAATATATCATGTTCAAATCCACATTTACTGTGGTGAGGCTATCCTCATTTTCTCCCTTGAATACTCTCCCTGTTTCTGGCATTGATGCAGTGTCCTCCTTGGTAAAGACAGACGCAAAGAATGAGTTTAGCCTATCCGCAATCTGTTTGTCTTCCTTGATGCACCCTTTTCTTCCTTGGTCGAGAGGGCCCACTGCCTCCTTAGCTGGTTTTTTCCCTTTTATGTATCTAAAAAAAGGGCTTGAAGTTTTTGGCTTCTTGCGCTATCTTTTCCTCATAGGCTTTTTTTGGCATCTCTTACTGCCTTGTGACACTTCTTCTGGTCGACCTTGTGCCTGTTCCAGGCCTCCGTTTTGTGTTCACGTTTCCATTTTTTAAAAGAGGTCCTCTTATCCCTTACTGCATCCTTCACCTCTTTAGTTAGCCAAGCTGGTTAACGATCTAAAGGCCTGGTTAGAAGAATTTAAAATCAAACCATTAAAACATTTGTTCCAAAGTCCTGCCTGAAAGGATAGGGTTCTATTAAGAAATCTTTTATTGAGGGGAAAAAATGTTGTGTTTCATAAAGAACATCTGTGTCCTACTAGTTTAAAATCCCATCTGAAAATATCATCTTCAGATTTTCCTGACAGTAATGTATGATTTAAAGCCTGTTTATTTCTCTGAATTGTTGGAATTTGACTTGCTTTGCATGCAAATGTGAATTGATTTTATCATCTACTTTGGAATTGATCATTTGATCTGATGCCTTTTTGTTTCCTTAATTGGTGACATTTGTATTGACTCGATATACTGACATTTTATATTGGGGAGATGCTTATGATGTTGTCCAGTCATGTCTATGCTATATGTGGAAATAGGTTCATAGACAACGGCGCGAAAGACAAAAGTGTGCGCCGCCGCACCGCTCTAAATTACAGTTTTTAGGGGCTCCGACGGGGGGGTTTTGTTGGGGAACCCCCCCCCCCAGTTTACTTAATAGACATCGCGCCGGCATTCTGGGGGGTGTGGGGGGTTGTAACCCTCCACATTTTGCTGTAAACTGAACTTTTTCCCTAAAAACAGGGAAAAAGTGAAGTTTTCAGTAAAATGTGGGGGGTTACAACCCCCCACGCCCCCCCGTCAGAGCACTAAAATCAGTAATTTAGAGCGGCGCGCGCTGCGCTCAATTGTCTGGGCGCGCCTTTGTCCCAGCGTGCTTTTGACCTGACACCGTGGAAATCGTAGGGAAACTAGATTTTATGTATGTGATATGTAAACCGCATAATCATATGTGGTATACAAATTTTTTAATAAATAAACTTGGTATAAGATCATATGTTTTATAACAAATACAGGCCAAGTAAAAAATTATTCTTGCCTCTACCAGAAACCAATGCAATTTTGGATAGTATGGTGGTATGTGTTCTGATTTTATTAGACTGAAAATTAGACGCACAGCCATATTTTAGATGATTCGCATCCTCCTAATGATGATAAGCAGGGATATCTAACCTGTGGCCCCGTGAAATATTTTGTGCGGCCCCAATCAAGGACAATGCAGTGTTTTCCTCTGCTGCCCCCGGGTATTTACCGTCTTGCCGGCTCCCTCCTCTGTCTTGCTGCAGCGTTTGTGCGGCCCCAGAAACATTTTTTTCAGCCAATGCGGCCCAGGGAAGCCAAAAAGTTGGACACCCCTGGTCTAAAGTATTCAGAACCAAGGATGTTTGTCCATTGACCCTTCCTTCCCCTTTCCAAGTCTAGGACTGGAAGGGGAGAGTCTACCTCAGATCACTGTTGTGGAGAAGTTTGCATAGCGCTTTTTCTGTGTGCCTAGAAAAAAAAGTAAACGTAGTCTCTGTCATCCGTGCTAACAGTTGTAAAAGCTCTAGAATTCTTTAGATTAATTTTAGCTGGTACAACTTGCTGCTATCATGTAAGCTTCTTGATATTCAACTAAAATCTTCATATCGTTCCAGTGGTAATGTTCCCTTTCTGAAGCCTAGAGACATTTTCTTCAATGGTTTTTCTTTCCTTCTCTTTTGTAGGTCAAAAATTTTGGACGTTCTGGCAGGACAAAATATACACACCTGGTGGATCAGGACACAACCTCCTTTGATTCTGCCTGGGGACAGGAAAGCGCTCAGAACACCAAGTTCTTCAAACAGAAAGCAGCAGGTGTACGTGATGTGTTTGAGAGGCCATCCGTTAAAAAACGAAAGACCACCTGATGTACTGAGAACTAACTACTACACTGCTTGGCTGACTCGGACTTTTTTGTACAGTTTCCACTTTATATTTTGCAGTTGGCGCTACAGTACAGCAGAAGTAAAACTTGTTTCTTTTATGATTAAATTAGTTTAGGGACCACAGTAAACATGATTCCCTCATCCTGTTCTTGTGGACATTGGGTTGATCCTGTGTGAACATAACTGTAAATATTCTTGGTAAGATGGACTTTTCTTGTGTCTCTTGGACAGTGCAGTGAATTTCTGCTCTGAATATTGGAAAGGACTTAGAATCACAATGTAGTGTCATCTTTTCTGCTAAGTAGTGGGTTACAGGTTTTTACAACTTGGTCCTGTTGATTGCTTTCTGGAACTGAACCCACCACAAATCAGTCATCCCTCAAACAATAAGTAGACACAAAATGAGCTGCTGCTAATTTGTTGGGTTTAGCAGCAGCTCATTTTTTTATTAATTAGTTGATTAATTAATATGTTGATTTAATTGTAAAATTAAAAAAAATTATATGGAAGGTAACTGCTTAACATTATTTATATACAGAATAGAATAATTTATTTATTTGTTCAATTTTCTATACCATTCTCCCCAGGTAGCTCAAAACTGTTTACATTAATGTATTTAGGTACTTGAGCATTTTTCCCTATCTGTCCCTGTGGGGTCACAATCTGTCTAATGTACCTGGGGCAATGGGGAGATTAATGCCTTGCCCAGAGTCACAAGGAGCAACATGGGTTTGAACCCACAACCTCAGGGTAGTGAGGCTGTAGCTTTAACCACTGTGCCACACACTCCCCATGAGACTAGCCTTACTGGGTCAGACCAATGGTCCATCAAGCCCAGTAGCCCATCCAGTTCACTAGTTAGTACTTGGCAAAAACCCAGAGTAGCAACATTCCATGCTACCAATCCAGAGCACACAGTGGCTTCCCCCATGTATGCCTCAATAACAGACTATGGACTTATTCTCCAGGAAATTGTCCAAACTTTTCTTTAAACCAGCTACGTTAACTGCTCTTACCCCATCCTCTAGCAATTCATTCCAGAGCTTAACTAGTCTGAGTGAAAAACTATTTCATCCTATTGGCTTTAAAAGTTTTTCCCTGTAACTTTGAATGTCCCCTAGTCTTTTTGTAATTTTTGACGCAGTAAAACTAGATACACTTGTATCCGTTTTATACCATTCAGGATTTTGTAGACTTTAATTATATCTCCCTTCAGCCACCTCTTTCCATGCTGAAAAGCCATAACCTTTTTAATCTTTCCTCATTGAGAGGCGTTCCATCCCCTTTATCATCTTGGTCGCTTTTCTTTGAACCTTTTCTAATGCCGCTTTATCTTGCTTGAGATAAGGCGACCAGAATTGAACACAATACTCAAGATGAGATTGCACCATGGAGTGATACAGAGGCATTATAAGTTTCTTAGCCTTGTTAACCATCCCTGTAGAAATGCCTGCACTGTGCGATGCCATAGGGGTAAGAGATGAACCTCCAGCAGGCGGATCCCTTGATTGAAACTCGGACCACAAAAATTTAATGAAATCCGAGAAGGCATCTGGGCCCTGGGGCATAGAGTCACCCTTAGATGACTTAGACTTGCTCTAAGTAAGCTGCGGAGGGTCCATCTTGGAACTAGACAAGAAATGCACAATCCCAAGCCCTGAAAATAAAGACGGCCACCCCAATGGGCTAGCTGAGCATTCTTTAGCATAGAGGTTAATCTTACAAGTGGGTATATATATCATTATGACCAGCAGGTGGATACTGAAACAAAACAGTGGAATAGTACATAATGGGTACCATCCCCTATTCCTATCAGTCATCTTTCAGTCTCTAGCAGGTATGAGTGAGTTGTACCCATCTCCCTTGGTAGGGCTGTTGGAATTTGTTTAGGATTTCTAGTCCCTGTTTTTGGCCGGATTGAGCTTGGGTGGTCCATCCGACCACGGGGGTGTCAAACCCGGCAGGTCTCGTGCTGGGTCTCTCCCCCCATTTCCTCCACCTCTAAACATTTTTTTAGAGGAGCCTCAGCAGTAAGCCTTGCCCCCTAAATCAAGCAAGGCATATTGCTTCGAGAGCCTGTGTAGTCTGTTATGTAAAAAAAAAAAAAAAAAATCCTGAGGTAGTTCCGGTCTGCAGGGTTACGTTCCCTTTAATGTTACTGTATTTTAGTACTAACCGGCACTTTAGCTTTAACTAGGTTGCATATGGAGCAATGAGCACTTCTCAAGAGAAAAAGTGCTCATTGTGCTCCAGACGCGAGGCACTCGCAGCTGCTCTTTGCAAGCGGTGTACAGGCCAGTGCGCTAGTGGAGCCCCCCATTTAACAGGGAGCGAGGCCAGGTCAGGGATGGCCCTGAGCTCCAAAGACTAACAGAGTGGCCAACAGGTGCTCCGAAGGGATTGGCCTGCCAGCTACAGACCTAAGTCTGAATTCTCAAGCAGGCAGCTGTTACATGTGCTTGACACATGAAAAAACTACTACTATTTATTATTTCTATAGCGCTGAAAGGCGTATGCAGTGCTGTACATTTTAACATACAGTAGACAGTCCCTGCTCAGAAGAGTTTACAATCTAATTTAGACAAGACATTTCAGGGTTGGGGAGATTATAGTGGGTCTAGGTATCTGACAGCAGTGAGGGGGAGTTTAAGAGTTGAAAGCAGTTTCAAAAAAGTGGGCCTTTAGCTTGGATTTGAACACTGCCAGGGACGGAGCACTATGTATTGATTCAGGTACCCTGTTCCTGGTATATGGTGCCACAAGAAAGAAGGGATGGAGTCTGAAGTTGGTATGGAAGAGGAAGGGTACAGATACGAGGGGCTTGCCCAATGAGCAGAGATCACGTGGGGGGGGGGAGATGAGTGAGGAGAGATATCGGGGGGCTTCAGAGCGAATGCACTTGTAGGTCAGCAAGGAGTTTAAACTGTATTCAGAAATGGACAGGGGAGCCAATGAAGCGACTTGAGGAGAGGTAATGTGAGAATAGTGTCTCTCACAGAATATGAGTCGTGCAGCATTTTGAACGGATTGAAGAGGTGAGAGACAGGTGCGCGGGAGGCCTGAGAGAAGTACGTTGCAGTATACTAAGCACCAGGTGACGAGAGCGTGGCAAGAGTTTTGTCATGTGTTCAGAAAGGATGGATTTTGGTAATGTTATAGAGGAGAAAGCGACAGGATTTGGCGGTCTGTTAGATCTGAACAGAGGAGAGAGGAGTCAAAGATCACCCCAAGGTTGCAAGGTGATGTGACAGGGAAGAGGGAGGCGGGTTTGGGGGGAAAGATAAGGAGTTCAGTTTTAGCCATATTCATTTTGAGATGGCAGCAAGACATCCAACCGGCAGTGTCGGACAGGCAGGCTGAAATTCGGGCCTGAACTCCCATAGAGATATCCGGTATGGAGAGGTAGATCGCAGAGTCATCAGCATACAGGTGATATTGAAAAATATGAGAGGAGATCAGCGTACCAAGAGAGAGGGTATATAAGGAAAAGAGGGCCCAGGACAGAGCCTTGGGGTTTGCCAATAGACAGCGGGTCGGCGGCAGAGGAGGATCCGCCGTAACATTAGCTGAAGGTACGACTAGAGAGGTAACGAAACTACACCAAATTAAATATAATAAATGTGGAAGAGCAGAACTATAACACCAGCCATGCAGATGAGAAAGAGGGGTGGAGCTAAGCTAGCCTGTGAAGTACCCTAGAGGCGGAGTGGAAAACCTGGAATGGTTCTCTTCTGCAGTCCATGTGAGTAAAGGAAAATTAACCCTATGGTCTAAAACAGTGTTCTTCAACTGCTGCTCTGTGGACCAGTGCCGGCCCACAAAATTTTCCTGCCGGACCATGAAGCATTAGTGTCCCCTGCAAGCATGTGTCCGTCTTCCTTCCAGCTTGGCTGCTCCTTATCTTCAGTGCCAGCTTCACTTGTTTGCTGGGACAGCGCACAGTTGCTCTTAAATGCAACTGACCTGGAACCAGAACTGGGTCAGCAGAGTGCAAGAGCCACTTCGCAGTGTCCCAGCAAACAAGTGCAGCTGGCGCTGAAAATAAAGAGCAGCCAAGTCGTAAGACAGATACGCGCTTGCAGGGGACACTGATCAGCGTTAGCAGAGGCTGGACGGCCCTGAAAAAGGGAGAAAAGAGGGTGGGGGGAGTGCATTGGGACATGGGAGGGGCATAAATATGGGACACAAGGGAAGGGACAGAAAGGGAGAATTGTTGGGGATGAGTGTAAGTGAGAGGGATAGATGGTGCATATGGGGAAAGGAAGAAAGAGGAAAATTGTTGGACAGAGATACATGGGGAAGAGAAGGATGAGAGGGATAAATGTTGGATACGGCAGTAGAGGGAGTGGGAGAGATGCACCATGGATCTCTCTTTCCCCACTCATTGTACACGGGATGGAGAAGGGGACCAAGATGTGGCAATGGGGTTGAGACGGGGTTTTTTAATTTCAGTCTCAGTAGTTTGCTGGTCCACAAAATACCATATTTTTTGCTTCATAAGATGCACTTTTATTCCACCCAAAAGTGGGTGGAAATCTCAGTGTGTCTTATGGAGCGAAGGTAAAATAATTATTACTCCCCCTGTACCATTTAACCCCTTCCCCCCTCAAACATCCATCGCTGTCATACCTTGTTAAAAACATCCTAGTGGTCCAGCATGATTCCTCCCTCACTAGCTGTCTCCTCCCATTTCCCGGACAGGAATGCGGAGATCAGGCGTGAGCTTTCTGCGCTCCTGCCTGGCCCTTCGCTACTTTCTGAATGGCTACCGTCAGTTTTCACGAGTCCTGCGAGAACTGACAGCAACCAATCAGAAAGCAGATGCCAGGAGGGAAGAAGATGGGTGCCAGACCAATTGGGAGGGGTGAAGGGAGAGGCACAGTAACAGAGCAAATAGAAGTCGCTGAGAGAAGACAGACAGTGGATGGAAGGAACTGAATGAGAAGATGAGGAAAACAGAAACCAAACAACAAAGGTAGAAAAAAAATTTCTATTTATTTCCTGTTTTTTTTTTTTTTTTTGGCTTTAGGATAAAGTAGTATATTAGTTATTAGTATATTAGTTAGTAGTATATTACTTATGTTGATAAAAATTTATAAACAAAGCCTTGCCAGCTAGTTCAGCAGCCAGAACTTTGATTTATAAGAAAGGAATAAGCTAAATATTACAATACTGAGGCTTGTATGGATGCTGCGGGGACGGGGCAGTGACGGGGATAGAATTTTTCCCCGTGTCATTCTCTATACCTGAGATCTGAATCCATAGGCAAAGATGCAGATGAATGCTCACTTCTGGAATTAGTCGAGGAAGCATAACGTAGTCATTTAGAAGAATCAGCTGGTGAAGACAACCTCGTAGGAGAACTCCTCAACAAAGGAGTTGGTGGTCTCGAAGAGTCTTGATGCTTTGATAAATGAGGTCTGTCTTGAGACGAGGACATGGGCCTCGATGAATGCCTCATCAAATGATGTGGTGATGAACTATACCTCGCATCACTGTCCCATGATCAAAATGAATTCAGCCTCAAAGAGAAATGTTGAGGTGTCCTCGCCCTGTGCCTCGAATAAGGCAATGCCTTATGTGGAGAGGTAGAAACATAGAAACTTAGAAAATGACGGCAGAAAAGGGCTATAGCCCACCAAGTCTGCCCATTGCAATTTGCCTCCCCCCAGAGTTCACTCCCTTAGAGATCCCACATGAGTATCCCATTTCCTCTTAAAATCAGTCACGCTGCTGGCCTCAATCACCTGCAGTGGGAGTCCATTCCAACGCTCCACCACTCTCTCGGTGAAAAAGTACTTCCTGGAGTCGCTATGAAATTTCCCTCCTCTGATTTTCAGCAGATGCCCTCTGGTTGTTGAGGGTCCCATGAGACAGAAGATATTATCTTCTGACTCGATACGTCCCGTGATGTATTTGTACGTTTCAATCATGTCTCCCCGTTCTCTTCTTTCTTCAAGTGAGTACAGCCACAATTTTTTTAGTCTTTCTTCGTACGTGAGATCCTTTAGCCCCAGGACCATCCTGGTAGGACTAGAAGTTGAAGATCGATATCGAGACACTAATAAGGACTCAGCTCCTTGTATAGAGGTATATTGAGGCACTCTGAAGAACTCAACTCCTTGCACAGAGTGTGTAGATTGACCTCAAAGCGCTCTCAAGGACTCGACTCCTTGTAATACTGCTGAGTGCTCAGGCTGGACTGCAGGAAGGAGTCAATCTGGCAAGCATGTAACCAAAGTCCTAGTACAGAATAATTTCCAACATATTCTGCAAAGCCGGCACCAAGACCACTGGATCTGGTACAATTGGTTTGGCTATGGACTCTGAGGAAGATGACCTCGAGGAAGAGTGTTGCCTCAATTTGGAAACACATTTCCTGGATAGCCTCAGACCCTAAAGGTGGCATGTCCAGAGGGGTTGGTTTAGCTATCTTACCTGATGAAGACACTGAGATAATGGCGCCTCAGGAGAAGATTTCGCTGATTTCCCCTAAGACAAAGACTTCCCCATCAAGGAAGGTTTGAGTGAGGTCGAGGTGGAAGGTTTTGGCCCCATAGAATACTTTTTTGGAGTTGAGGTCAGGGCCAGAATCGGGGTCAAGGCCTTAAGTAAAGGTAGATCCATTCCCCTGAATATATTTTTTAAATCTGGACTCTATGATGTTTAAGGGCTCGATTTTCAAGGGTAGCACAGCAGGCACATGACTCCGGATGATTATCAGGTCCTAAACACTGTACACACCACTTGTATGGGTCAGTGATGGAGATCACGTTTTGACACCGGCTACACTTCTTGAACCCTGTGATCGGCTGTGGCTAAATCGAAGCCCGCAGGCTGAGGCCGCGGAAGAGGCTCCGCCGTGACACAATCAAAAAAACAAACAAAACTCTCTTTTTTTTTAACAAACATGCAGATAAACACAGCAACCCTGTAAAGAAAATACATGAGCCGCGGTGAGAGAAGGCACAAGTAGAACTACGTCACGCAGAGCCTTGAAACGAGTGCTTCTCAGCTCCATGGAAAACTTATAACTGAGGAGATGCGCACCCTACGTCGGGCGGGAAGGCACTCACGCACTTTCTAAAAGTTCTTCAAGCAAGCCTGCTTGCGAGGCTGTCTGCATCAGGACTTCGTGGATGACGTCACCCATATGTTCAGAATATGCTGCCTGCTTGTCCTAGGATAATAGTATTTTCCTTGCTGAGAGATCGAGAACTAAGATAAATCTACCCTGCCTATTTTTACTGAAGCACTTGCTTCCTTTTCCCATCAAAAGGCAGAACTATTTATTCTGAGTGAACACTAATTTACATCAGCAAAAGGAAGAGTAAATCTAATGTCATACCTTAACTCACAGAGACCCAGTGTTGTAATATTACAACATCACATTTAAGGCTACAAAATAAACCCTCCCCCATTTTTTTTCTTTTTAAAACTTCATGTACATTACTAATAGAACCTATTGTTCAGTTCTGCAACACCATTGGATGGTTGAATGTGTAAATAGGTCTGTTTATCTGGCCATGAAGTCATACAACCCTGTTGCCTGCTTTGGAGTATATCATCTTGTTGTTTTGGACGGGATACATCAGGACTAAAGTAAGTAAAAAGCTTGAAATATTTTTTTATGTGATCATTAATATGTGTAGATCATGCAGATTTTATGACATCATTGAATATACTGATTTTAAGAGATTTAGAGCTGGTTATTTCTATGTTGTAATTTTACAACAGTGGGTCAAAGTGATAGCAAGGTTTTGTCTGCACTCCCCTGAGACCCAGTGTTGTAATATTACAACATCACATTTAAGGCTACAAAATAAACCCTCCCCCATTTTTTTTCTTTTTAAAACTTCATGTACATTACTAATAGAACCTATTGTTCAGTTCTGCAACACCATTGGATGGTTGAATGTGTAAATAGGTCTGTTTATCTGGCCATGAAGTCATACAACCCTGTTGCCTGCTTTGGAGTAATGATGTCCATTCCCTCTGCACACCACTGGAGTACTTTCAGAAGTTTGTGACAGAAGATATGATCAACGCTCTGGCAGATAACACAAATCAGTACAGTTTTCAGAAGAAAGGATCATCTATAAACACAAACACAAAGGAAATAGAGCAGATGATTGGCATGTATCTGAAGATGGGTCTTGTCCAAATGCCTGGAGTCCGTATGTACTGGGAAGCAGACACAAGATACAGTCCTGTCGCTGATGTAATGTCACGAAACAGATTCCAGTCTCTGTTGACATCATTACATTTTGTGAACAATCTAACCGTGTCTGAGATGGAACAAAAAAGTGACAAACTCTGGAAACTCAGACCATGGCTTGATGCTTTCAGAGAGAAATGCCTAAAAGTGGTCCCTGAAGAACATAACTCTGTTGATGAAATGATGATCCCTTTCAGGGGGAAATTCAGCAGCATCAAACAGTACATGCGTGGCAAGCCAAACCCATGGGGGTTCAAGCTGTGGGCAAGGACTGGAATCTCTGGTATACTTTGTGATTTTGATGTGTACCAAGGCAGTGTGAATGGAATACGGGCAAGATCTGAACTTGGACTATCAGGGGATGTTGTGATGAAACTTGCTTCCACACTTCCACATAGTCACAACTACAAGATCTATGCAGACAACTTTTTCACCAGCATCCCATTGATAGTTAGGCTGCTGGATTGTGGAATTCATTACACAGGAACAGCCAGACAAGTGCGCCTTCCAAACTGTAATCTTGAGGATGAGAAAAGCTTGAAGAAAAAGGGAAGAGGAAGCTTTGATGTCAGAGTGGAGTCAAATCACAACATTTGTGCTGTGAAATGGTTTGACAACAGACAGGTTACACTTGTGTCTTCCTTTGCTGGCCCACAACCAGTGGAGAAGATTCAACGCTGGGACAAAACTGCCAAAAGATTTGTTGAAGTTGAGAGGCCTTATATCGTGGCTGCCTATAACAAATTCATGGGCGGAGTGGATTTGTTAGACTCATTTGCAGCAAAATACAAGTTTCCACTGAAGTCCTACCGCTGGTACCTTTACATCTTCTGGCACACCATTAACCTAGCTGTGATCAATGCTTGGCTCCTGTACAAAAGGGACTGCAAAGCTTTGGATATCCCAAAGAAACAGATGCTAAACAGGAGAATGTTTCAGGCCCAGTTGGCATCTTCTCTTATCCTGATCGGAACGGCTGGGTCAGTGTCAAAGCGAGGGCGACCATCTGCAAGCCCAGTTTCATCAAGAGGGGGCACCTTGACTTCCCAAAAGAGGCAGTTTACAGATGATGGAGGTTCTTCAGCTGCCATGACAGCCAAAAAGTCAAATGCACACCCTCCAAAGGAAGTTTGCAAGGACATGATTGGACATTTTCCCATCAAAGCCGATAGAGGACGGTGCCGACACTGTGCAAAAGGCTATACCAACACACTTTGCAGGAAGTGCAATGTTCGCCTGTGCTTTTCAGAGCAAAATAACTGTTTTTGGAACTACCATAACTGAATAAATGAACAAATAAAACATGCACATATAGGGCTCGATTCACAAAACCGTGCTATGAAGATAGCACAAGTGCTATTTCATAGCGTGGCCGTTTTTACCCGTATTTGCGCTAACATGAAATTTTTTGTGCAAAAACACGAAATTTCTTGATTACCGCTGATAGAAGTCAATGGGCGCTTCACAGGGAAAAATTTGCGTTTTTATATGATACTCATTTTTTGTATTAAATTGATAATAAAAATTACTTTTTTCTTTATTATACTATTGTTGTTGTGTATATACATAAACTTAGGTGGGTCTTTATAAGCTGTAAAGTACAAATAAACTTTTAATTATTCCTTACATGTGTTCAGAGAGAGAGTGACACTATTGAAATTCTGCTACCTTACAGGCCCAGCGTTGCAATTTTACAACATCCTCCCCAAAAGTTACTAAAATGTCAAAATAAAAAAAAAAAACACTGATTTAGGGATCACAAGCCTCCTATAACAACATGTGAACGTTCGAAAAAAATTTTTTACGTTTTTTTCTATATTTGGGTCTCTGGGGGTTAACTGCATATGCCATATAAGAACATAAGAATTGCCGCTGCTGGGTCAGACCAGTGGTTCATCGTGCCCAGCAGTCTGCTCCTGCGGTGGCCCTTAGGTCAAAGACCAGTGCCCTAATTGAGTCTAGCCTTACCTGTGTATGTTCTGGTTTGGCAGGAACTTGTCTAACTTGTCTTGAATCCCTGGAGGGTGTTTTCCCTTATAACAGCCTCCGGAAGAGCTTTCCAGTTTTCCACCACTCTGGATGAAGAAGAGCAACAGAGTAGACACCGAAGAGGGAGTGGAAAATATGAAAAAGGATCTGCAAAAGTTAGAGGAATGGTCTAATGCCTGGCAACTAAAATTCAATGCAAAGAAATGCAGAGTAATGTATTTGGGGATTAATAATAGGAAGGAACCGTATATGCTGGGAGGAGAGAAGCTGATATGCACGGACGGGGAGAGGGGCCTTGGGGTGATAGTGTCCAAAGATCTAAAGGCGAAAAAACAGTGTGACAAGGCAGTGGCTGCTGCCAGAAGGATTCTGGGCTGTATAAAGAGAGGCGTAGTCAGTAGAAGGAAGAAGGTGTTGATGCCCCTGTACAGGTCATTGGTGAGGCCCCACTTGGAGTATTGTGTTCAGTTTTGGAGACCGTATCTGGCGAAAGACGTAAGAAGACTTGAGGCGGTCCAGAGGAGGGCGACGAAAATGATAGGAGGCTTGCGCCAGAAGACGTATGAGGAGAGACTGGAAGCCCTGAATATGTATACCCTAGAGGAAAGGAGAGACAGGGGAGATATGATTCAGACGTTCAAATACTTGAAGGGTATTAACGTAGAACAAAATCTTTTCCAGAGAAAGGAAAATGGTAAAACCAGAGGACATAATTTGAGGTTGAGGGGTGGTAGATTCAGGGGCAATGTTAGGAAATTCTACTTTACGGAGAGGGTGGTGGATGCCTGGAATGCGCTCCCGAGAGAGGTGGTGGAGAGTAAAACTGTGACTGAGTTCAAAGAAGCGTGGGATGAACACAGAAGATTTAGAATCAGAAAATAATATTAAAGATTGAACTAGGCCAGTTACTGGGCAGACTTGTACGGTCTTTGTCTGTGCATGGCCGTTTGGAGGAGGATGGGCAGGGGAGGGCTTCAATGGCTGGGAGGGTGTAGATGGGCTGGAGTAAGTCTTAACAGAGATTTCGGCAGTTGGAACCCAAGCACAGTACCGGGTAAAGCTTTGGATTCTCGCCCAGAAATAGCTAAGAAGAAAAAAAAAAAAAATTTAAATTGAATCAGGTTGGGCAGACTGGATGGACCATTCGGGTTTTTATCTGCCGTCATCTACTATGTTACTATGTTTGTACGGAATCTATCACCTTTTAACTTTAGAGAATGCCCTCTCATTCTATCTACCTTGGAGAGGGTAAACAACCTGTGTTTTATCTACTAAGTCTATTCCCTTCATTATCTTGAATGTTTCGATCATGTCCCCTCTCAGTCTCCTCTTTTTGAGAAGAGGCCCAGTTTTCTAATCTCTCAATGTACGGCAACTCCTCCAGCCCCTTAACCATTTTAGTCACTCTTCTCTGGACCTTTTCGAATAGTACTGTCCTTTTTCATGTACGGCGACCAATGCTGGACGCAGTATTACAGGTGGAGGCGTACCATGGCCTGGTACAGCGGCATGATTCCCTTCTCCGATCTGTTTGTGAACCCCTTCTTAATCATTCCTAGCATTCTGTTCACCCTTTTTGCCGCCACCGCCACATATTGCACGGACAGCTTCATTGACTGGTCTACCAGTACTCCCAAGTTTCTTTCCTGGGAGGTCTCTACGAGTACTGCACCAGACATCCTATATTCGTGTATAAAATTTTTGTTACTAACATGCATCACCTTACACTTATCCACGTTAAACCTCATTTGCCATGTTACGGCCCATTTATCGAGCGTGTTTATGTCACGTTGCAAGTCTTCGCAGTCCTTCTGCGTCTGCACTACTCTGAATAACTTTGTATGGTCTGCAAATTTAATCATCTCGCTTGTCATACCAATTTCCAGTTCGTTTAAAAATGTTAAAGAGCACGGGCCCAAGCATAGAACCCTGTGGCACTCCACTCATGACGCTTTTCCAGTCCGAGTATTGTCCATTTACCCCCACTCTCTGTTTCCTATCTGCCAAAGTTTTTAATCCACGTGAGTATTTCACCCTCGATTCCATGGCTCGCAATTTTTCGAAGTAGTTGTTAATGCAGAACCTTGTCAAACGCCTTCTGAAAATCCAGATATACAATGTCCACCAGGTCACCCTTGTCTATCTGCCTGTTTACTCCTGCGAAGATGTGCAGTAAGTTCGTCAAGCAAGATCTTCCTTTGCTGAAGCCGTGCTGTCCTTTATCAGCGCCTCTACCATTTTTCCCACTACCGAAGTCAGACTCACCGGTCTGTAGTTTCCCGGATCTCCCCTCGAACCTTTCTTGAAGATCGGCGTAACATTCGCCACTTTCCAATCTTCTGGAAACCTTCCTGTTTTGGTTGATAGATTGGCTATTAGTTGGAGTAGTTCAGCTATACTCCTTTTCAGTTCCTTGATTACCCTTGGCTGGATACCGTCCGGTCCCGGGGATTTATCAATCTGCCTGCATACCTGTTCTGGACTGACCGTCAACCCTGTCAGTTTCCCGTCTTCGTTTCCTGCATATAGCTTGTCGGCTTCTGGTATACTGTATATATCCTCTTCGGTAAATACAGACGCAAAATATGTGTTTAATTTGTCGGCGATGGTTTTGTCCTCCTTTAGTACTCCCTTTATTCCATGGTCATCCAACGGCCCCACTGCTGCCTTCTTGGGTCGTTTCCCCTTAATACATCAAAAAAATGGCTTGATTTTTTTGCCTCCTTGGCTATTTTTTCCTTATAGTTTCTTTGGGCCCCTCTTACCACCTTATGACACCTGCTTAATGTATGTGCTTTTTCCAGTTTTCATCCGTTTT
Source organism: Geotrypetes seraphini (assembly GCF_902459505.1). NCBI lineage: Eukaryota > Metazoa > Chordata > Amphibia > Gymnophiona > Dermophiidae > Geotrypetes > Geotrypetes seraphini. The sequence goes on from NC_047097.1 coordinate 32,967,504, forward strand.
TGACCTTTTCTATTCCTTAAACAAAGTCTTCTTGTCTCTGATCGCTTCCTTCACCGCTACAGTGAGCCAAGCCGGTTCCTTGTTCTTTTTCCTCTTGGATCCCTTGTTGATACACGGTATATATAGATTTTGCGCCTCGGTGATTGTGTCCTTAAAAAGGGACCATGCTTGCTCTAGCGTTTTTACAGTGCTTATTCTCTTCTTAATCTTCTTCTCCACCATGATTCTCATCCTTTCGTAATTCCCTTTTCGGAAGTTCAGTGCCGTGGATCGATGTTTTGCCCTTGTGTCCATGTTAAGTAGATCATATTGTGATCGTTTCCCAGAGTCCCTTCTACTTCTACACCTTGCACCGGTCCTCGTAGTCCAGAATTGCATTTCCTCTCATACTTTCCTTGACGAGTTGTTCCAGGAAGCAATCGCCTACAGCATCCATGAACTTGGTCTCCCTACTGCAGCCGGAGGTGCCTAGGTTCCAGTCTATCCCCAGATAATTGAAGTCGCCCATGATAACTGAGTTATCTCCCTTGTAATTGTGTTTAATCTCGTCCGTCATATCTCCATCAGTTTCTTCGGACTGCCCTGGGGGTCGGTAGTAGATGCTGATCTTTGTTTCCGTTTCATTTGTTCTCGGTATTTTGGTCCATAGAGACTTTATTTTTTTTTCTCCGGTAGACTCGATTCCCTCTTTGATGTATAGGGCAATACCTCCACCTTTTTGTCCTACCCTGTCTCTGTGGTATAGTGTCCCAGACGTTTTCCTCGTTCCACCATGTTTCTGTGATGCTGATGATGTCAAGGGTATCTTTTTGTGCCATAGCTTCCAATTCCCCCATCTTATTCCTTAGACTCCTTGCGTTCGTGTACATAAACTTGAGTTTGCAGCCTGTTACTTTCTTGCATTTCCTTCCCTCTTGTGTCCCTTTCGATCCATCAGGATTTCTATCTTGCCTATGATCTGGTAAGATACAGCTGGGTCATTAAACCAATGAAGACTTACATTAATCTTATTTACTCAAGCACTGGACTCCCTTTATGCACTTGGCATCTCAAATCACCATTACTCAGTCACAAAAATAATACCTACCAACCATTTATATGATGGTGAATTCTTTTATTTAAAATAAATTACTACATACAGTAGCCTAACTTGTACATTTTAAGTAAAGAACTTTATTAGTAACTAATAACTTGTGTAAGTTTATAAATCTGTTTTTTGGATCATTTAAGGTGACTAGAAGGAAACATTAGGGGGGGTCAATGTAGCCTGAAACATAATGATTAATAGTCTCTTTAAATGAACTTTGAATTCTTCCCAAGAATATGCCATCTAATCCAGTGAGGCTATAAGTGTCCCAATGTCTATAATTGGCTAAACACGTACTAAACACCAACTCAGTTTGTGAGAGCAATTAGGGCTTCCACCACGTTGCCCATGTGTTCCCGTAAGCTGCGCTCTGCTGCCATTCTTGAGATCTCCATTTCATTCATCTATTAAGTAACCAAAAAAACAAACAGTCACAGAACAGACACAATCAAATCAGCAATGAAGTAGGTGCACACACACCAAACATAGGAGATTATAACCAGTTATAATCAACCTGTAATACAGAATATAAAAGTCAGCTAAGTTCACACGTTAATGTTTACAAAGTATGAATAGAAAAAATAAGCAAAATATAAGAGATGAGTTCAGCTTGAAAATATAAACAACAAAAAAAGGCTAACAAGTTATAGCAATGCAGACCTGGTGAAACTATAAATACAGACCATGGCTCCTCATGATGCTCAATGGCACTTACAATTTGTGAGGCTGGAAGAAGCCTAAGCTGCCACTCACCACCCAATCTAAAAACATATCTGTTCCTAAAATATCTAGGCAGCTGACCTGCACAACTCTTTCTTCACAATAACTGATCCCTAGAGCTGTTAATCACTAGCTTTTAACTCTGTTATGTTCACTCACTCTGTACTATTTTTTAATCATTGTAAACCGCATAGAACTTCACGGTCCTGCGGTATATAAACTGTTATTATTATCTATAGAATACCCACAACCTCTATCTGGTGGTTATCCAGTTGTGCAATTAAATATAATAAAATCAATTTTTACAGTCCCACTGACTCTGAATTTCTGACAACTGCATCAAAGTCTGTACCATCATGTGAGTGCCTACTGAAAACTAGTGCTACCCGATTTAGGGAAAAATTTGATTCAATTCAGCCTAATGAATTGATTTTTTGATTCGATTCACTTTTCTCGCACAAGCCAACATTTTTTTCAAACAGCCTGGCAGGTTTATTTTGTAGCCTCTTCACCCACCCCTCCCCCTTTGCCCTCTCCAACCTCACACCGGTGCTGTGGTGCAAACAAAATTAACAAAAAAGACTCTCTCTCTTTTAGGTCCTAGCTCATGCTCGTTAACACCAGCTCTGGCAGAATACACATTTCAGAACTGAAATATTGCAATCACAAAACAGAAAATAACTCGCTCACCTGGGTCTCCTGCCCATTTGATGTTTTCTTCTTTGTCTGTGATCACCATCCACCTTCCATCTCTGTACCTTCCACTGCCACATCCAATATTTCTGTTTCCTACTTGTCTACCCTCTCTCTCTCTCCATGCCTCGTGCCCTGGATCAAACCTCTCTATTCCCCTTCATGCAGCATCTCTTTACCTCCCTTCCATTATCATGTCCAACATTTCTCCCTATGGGCGAGGCCTTAGGTACATGGGCCAATCTAAGATTCAGTTGGCCTATTTGCCTAAGGCCCCACCCATAGGAGGAGCCTTAGGCGCCTGGGCCAATCAGGCCCTAGGCCCCTCCCCAGTGCATCCCATAATGCACCAGGAAGGGGCAGGCCCGCCATTTGGAAGGCGGGCCTGCCAGCTGGCCAATCTTTCAGGTTAGAGGAGGGTTATGTGGGGGTGTGGAGAGGGGTCCGGGGATGTCCAATCAGGGGGGGGGGTTGCCTTCTGGCAGGAGGGCTTAGGCTCCCTCCTGCCGGTCACGATCATGGGTGTTGGGGGGGAAAGGTTGGCCTTCTGGCAGGAGCGCTAAGGATCCCTCATGCCGGGCATCATGGGGGGGGGGGGGAGACTGGCCCCTCCTTCACCTAAAAGGTCTTGTTTTGGGTGTTTGGGACTTGGGCAATTTTGTGGTTGAGAATGTGTCTTAAGGATAGACGTAGTGGGCAATTAAACTGGTGAATGTAGAGGTAGGCCATTCTCAAAAAAAAAAAAAAACCCCTAAAAACTCATTTTGGATGTTTTTTTTGAGAATGTACACTTCCTTGCTGCCTTCTTTCTGCGTCTAGGGACTTAGGCCAAAAGGGGACTCAGACGTTTTTTTTTAAATTATGCCCCTCTAAGTATTTAATGTTAATATTTAAGTGGAAACTCAGCAGTTATTCATGGTTTTTAAGGGGGATGTATTGTACTGTGCAATATATTTAGTAAAAATATTTTACCAAAAAAAAAAAAAAAGTACGAGTCGTATTTAAGTTGGGCGTCTGTAATTCAGGGACTGCCTGTACCAAACATTTTGGGGTCCTTCTATCAAGCTGCAGTAGGGATTTAACGCGCGTTAAACTGCCTGCCGCGCAAGCCGCTAACGCCTGCATTGAGCAGGCATTAGTTGTTCAGCTAGCCGCAGGGGTTAGCGTGTGATGAAATGTCAGATGCGCTAGCGCGGCTTGATAAAAGGACCCCTTAAAGGTGAGAACCTCCTATTCTTGCAATAATCACCTCTGAAAAATGAATCCTTCATTCACGTGTTTGCTTTACACAGGTAGAAGAAAAGGAGAAAATATACATTTCCTACCACCATTTTATCTAAAAGTACTTTCTTGACATCACTGACAAGAACCTTCAAAAGGTCAACTTGAATAAAGAGAATTTTCTCCCATACTCACAATCAACTCCACATCTTCCCTTTTGATGGTAACTTTTGCTAATTCCTTCTCTCTGTTGACAGAATAGAATATAATTTGAAATTTGGAGTTGGATTTCCCTCATCTCTTCTCAGCAGTAGCTCAAAGCCAGTTACTATAAGTATTTTTTTTTCTCCAGAGATTATGATTTAAGCTTGTACCTGAGGCAATAGAAAGTTAGGTGACTTATTAAAATTACAGAAAGCAGCAATGAGCATTGAACTTTGGCTTCCCTAGTTCTCAGTTCAATGCACCAATCACTGTAATTCTTTGAGAGCTGCAACCAGATCTGGTTTTCAGAGTATGCAAAATTTGCAAATCAACTAGACTTACAAATGTGAAGATATATGCAACGCCTGATTCTTAGATCAATAATAATGAGTACCTTGCCTCTTGAAGTAAAAATTTACTTTGATTCAGCAAAGTGAAGAACCATTGGTTTCTAAAGCTAAATTTAAAACAACAAGAATAGAACTGAAAAAAGGAACACATTACCTTTCTTGTTTTGCTTTCTGTTCTCTAGATCTTCTGTCTCCAATCACAGACATAGCCTAGAGATAGAGAGACAAGGTTTCTTTAAAGATTACACAAACATAACAGGTTCCTTCACTCAATATTCCAACACCCTCCAAATACTAATGCTTGTTTCTATAACAAAATTTCTATGTCATCTAGCCAGATGAGTTATATATTGTACATTAATAAGTATGCAGCAAAATTTTTCATATTCTCTTAACCACCAAAAGGTGGAATTCAGTAAATGGCACCCAATGTTAGGGTGATAAACTAGTATTCTGCACAGAACATTAAGGTTTCAAGGTTTATTAAAATTTGATAACCTACCTTATCCAAATTCAAAGCTGTTTTTAAAAAAGTACGTTTACAGCAAAAAATAAAAACTTATAAGGGGAATGAACTGACTCAACGGACATAAAAACATAAGACAGACAAACCATAAACATGAGACAAATTAGAACGAGAGGAAAAAGGGGGAAGAATATATGTAAAGAACAATTATGGGAAAAATACAAAAAGGGCAGGTAACTAAAAGGATCAGCCTGGAGGCCAGAACCAAAATTGTTTTAACATGTCCTTAAAAGGACCGTAAAGTTTCAAAGGCATCTTTGAAAATAAAAGTTTTTAGACTGGATTTAAATTTATCTAGGGATGTTGCCTCTCTTAAATGACTTGGGGCCAAATTCCAAAGGGAGGGAGCAGTAACAGAGAATATATTAGTTCTCATAGTATTAATGTGTCCTAATGATGGAATGGAAAGCAGATTTTAATTAGAGGATCGGAGTGAACAATGAGTGGTATGAGGGATCAGAAGTTTGTTGATGAATTCTGGCTGTCCTGCAGTTATAGTTTTAAATGTCAACAACATTATTTTATATGTTATTCGATGGGTAGCCAGTGTGCGTTATACAAGAGGAGAGTAAGGTGGTCAAATTGTCTTGCTTTAGAAATTATTTTTATGGTGGAGTTTTGCACAATTTGTAAACGCTCGATTTCTTTTTTTGTAATTCCTCTATAAAAAGGGCGTTACTGTAGTCTAAACATGAGATTACTAGTGAATAGACAAGGATATTTAACGATGGTGGGTCAAGCAACTTGGCTTGAGAACGAATCAATCAAAGCCGGTAGAAACATTTCTGGAACACAGCACTTATTTGGTCGTGGAAAGATCATTTTTCAGCAGCGGCAATTCTTATGTTCACATGAGATAAGTCAGGTACTCAGTTTACAGAATAAGAGCATAAATCAGTTACACTTGCAACTAATTTGTTCCAATTAATGCTTGTTAAAGCACTTATCTCAAATTAAGTGCCAATCATGCACAAATTAATGGATTTTGACTCCATTTTAGTAAACTGTGTTAGCAGTGCCATAATGCAACTGCACCAAATTTATCTATTCAATTTTCTACACTGTTCTCCCAGTACTCAAGCATTTTCCCCCGTCTGTCCTAGTGGGGGGATTAAATGATTATTTAGGTTTTTATAAAGCACTGTGGTTGGACATGGGAAGGGAGAAAAAGGATCTTGTATACTAGTGAAGTAGAAGTGAGAGTCAATGATAAAAACTGTCTTAGAAAGAGTGTTCACAAATTTGTGGCCGATATCTGGGGGTTTTCTGCCATCGTCTGCTCTATCTTATGGCTGTTGTAATTGGGTACGTCTCTGTGTGAGTTGCGAAAAGCTTAACTGCACAGTCTGTACCGTAACTGCTGAGGCCAACATTCATCAGCAGCGAGGAGGAATGCAACTGGCCTCTTCCTACATGCTTGGGTGACCCACGTGCTCCTTTCGCCCCCTCCTGCCTCACCGTTTCCAAGTTCGAGCTCTGGATCTCTTTCTCTTCGGCATAGTCGGTGACACGCTCCAGGTCCGCAGCTCCGCTGTCATGCTTGCGTGGCTTGTCCGCCGGCCGCTCGCTGCAGTTCTCTTCTGTCTCCAGCTCCAGTTCCATATCGCCCTCGGCCGCCATCTTGGACCGGAAATGCAGCCTCAACTTCCCGTCTCCAGGAAACCACTGAAAACGCACTCGAGGCTGGAGCGGTCTTTGCAGCGCCCCCTGGAGGAGGGCGTTCTTTGCTGCTGCCAGACTTCAAAGCGCCTAGCCAGCTGTGACCTGGGGGAAAACTTTGTCCCCGTCCCCGCAAACCATCTGATCGCAACCCCTCTGAACTTATTTTCTTTAAAGTATAAAAATAAACCATATTCTGTACAATTGTCATTTTATAAATCAAAGTTCTGGCTGCTGAACTAGAGACGCTAGAGCAAGCTTGGTCTCTTTTTAAAGATACAGTCACCGAGGCACAAAATCTATATATACCGCGTATCAACAAGGGATCAAAGAGGAAAAAGAATAAAGAACTGGTGTGGCACACTAGAGGTTAAGAAAGTGATCAGAGACAAAAAAACCTTGTTTAAGGAATGGAAAAGATCAAAAACAGATGAAAACTGGAATAAGCACAAACAACATCAACACAGGTGCCATAAGGCGGTAAAAGTGGCAAAAAGAGACTACGAGGAAAAAATAGCCAAGGAGGCGAAAAGCTTCAAGCCGTTCTTTCGATATATTAAAAGGAAACGACCCGCGAAGCAGGCAGTGGGACCGTTGGATGACCAAGGAATAAAGGGAGCCATAAGGGATGACAAGGCTATCACCGACAGACTGAACACGTTTTTTTCATTTGTATTTATCGAAGAGGATATACACAGCTTATGCTGGAAGTGAAAATGGGAAACTGACAGGGTTGACGGTCAGTCTAGAAGAGGTATGCAGGCAGATTGATAGGCTCAAGAGCGATAAATCCCCGGGACCGGATGGCATCCATCCAAGGGTTATCAAGGAACTGAAAAGGACCATAGCTGAACTGCTTCAACTAATAGCCAATCTGTCGATCAAAACGGGAAAGATTCCAGAAGACTGGAAGGTGGTAAATGTTACGCCGATCTTCAAAAAAGGTTCGAGGGGAGATCCAGAAAACTATAGACCGATGAGTCTGATCTCGGTATCGGGAAATATGGTAGAAGTGCTGATAAAGGACCGCGTCATTGATCACCTTGACGGACATGGTCTGATGAGGACCAGCCAGCACGTTTTCAGCAAAAGCAGATCTTGTTTGACAAACTTGCTGCACTTCTTCGAGGGAGTGAACAGGCAGATAGACAAGGGTGACCCCCTCAACATTGTATATCTGGACTTTCAGAAGGCGTTTGACAAGGTTCCGCATGAACGACTACTTCGGAAAATTGCGAGCCATGGAATCGAGGGTGAAATACTCATGTGGATTAAAAACTGGCTGGAGCATAGGAAACAGAGAATGGGGGTAAATGGACATTACTCGGACTGGGAAAAGCGTCACCAGTGGGGTGCCGCAGGGCTCGGTGCTTGGACCCGTGCTCTTCAACATCTTTATAAATGATCTGGACATAGGTACAACGAGCGAGGTGATTAAATTTGCAGACGATACGAAGTTATTCAGAGTAGTGAAGACGCAGGCAGATTACGAAGATCTGCAATGTGACATAATCAGGCTCGAGGAATGGGCATCGACATGGCAGATGATGTTCAATGTGGATAAGTGTAAAGTGAAGCATGTCGGTAACAAAAATCTCATGCACGAATACAGGATGTCCGGGGCGATACTTGGAGGGACCTCCCAGGAAAGGGACTTAGGAATTCTGATCGACAAGTCAATGAAGCCGTCTATGCAATGTGCGGCGGCGGCGAAAAGGGCAAACAGAATGCTAGGAATGATAAAGAAGGGGATCACAAACAGATCGGAGAGGGTTATCATGCCGCTTTACCGGGCAATGGTGCGCCCAAAACACCCTCCAGGGATTCAAGACAAAGTTAGACAAGTTCCTGCTGAACAAGGATGTATGCTGATAGGGATAGTCTTAGTCAGGGCGCTGGTCTTTGACCAGAGGGCCGCCGTGTGAGTGGACTGCTGGGCATGATGGACCACTGGTCTGACCCAGTAGCAGCAATTCTTATGTTCAGCTGGCATGGCTTTGTTTATAAATGTTTATCAACACAACTAATATACTACTTTATCCTAAAGCAAAAAAAAAGTAAATAAATAGAAATTTTTTTTCTACCTTTGTTGTTTGGTTTCTGCTTTCCTCATCTTCTCATTCATTTCCTTCCATCCACTGTCTGCCTTCTCTGTCTCTTCCATATGCTCTGTTACTGTGCATCTCCCTTCCATCTCTCCCTTCACCCCCCACCCCCAACTGGTTTGGCACCCATCTTCTTCCCTCCGCTCCCCCCATAGTCTGGAATCTCTCTTCCCCATTTCCCTTCAGCATCTTCTCCCCACTCTCTCTTCCCCATTTCCCTTCAGCGTCTGTTCCTCTCCACCCCACCTTCCCTCCCTCTCTTCCTACCTCATTTCCCTTCAGTGTCTGTTCCTCTCCATCCCATCCCACCTTCCCTCCCTCTCTCCTTTCCCCAGTTCCCTTCAACGTCTGTTCCTCTCCACCCCATTTTCCCTCCCTATCTCCCTTCCCCAGTTCCCTTCAGCATCTGTTCCTCTCCACCCCACCTTCCCTCCCTCTCTCCCGTCCCCAGTTCCCTTCAGCGTCTTCTCCCCACTCTCTCTTCCTCATTTCCCTTCAGGCTCCACCCCACCTTCCCTCATTCTATCCTTTCTCCAGTTCCCTTCAGCGCCTGTTCCTCCCCACCCTACTTGCCCTCTCTCCCTTCCCCAGTTCTCTTCAGTGTCTATTCCTCTCCACCCCACCTTCCTTCCCTCTCTCCCTGACCCAGTTCTCTTCAGCGTTTTCTTCCTACTCTCTCTTCCCAATTTCTCTTCAGCGTCTGTTCCTCCCCACCCCACATTTCCTCCCTTTCTCCCTCCCTGCCCCTTACCTTTATGGTGGGCGATTTCTAAATTTCCTTCCTATGAGCAGCCGGAGCACTGAAGTTGTGTATGGCTGCAGGAAAGGTCATCTCTGATTCAATTTCCAGTTGCGTCAGAGATGACCTTTACGGCAGCTACACACGACTTCAACGCTCTGGCTGCTCATAGGAAGGAAATTTAGAAATCGCCTGCCATGAAGGTAAGGGGCAGGGAGGGAGAAAGGGAGATGCTCGGACGGGGTGGTGGTGGTGAAAGCCTGAAGTCATAATGCCGTTGTACAGGGCCATGGTGAGACCTCATCTGGAGTACTGTGTGCAATTCTGGAGGCCACATTACAGTAAAGATGTGCGCAGAATTGAATCGGTTCAGCGGACGGCCACCAGGATGATCTCAGGGCTCAAGGGTCTCTCGTACGAATTGCAGCTCTACACTCTCGAGGAACGTAGGGAGAGGGGAAACATGATCGAAACATTTAAGTACCTCACGGGACGTGTCGAAGTGGAAGATGATATTTTCTTTCTCAAGGGACCCTCAGCCACAAGAGGGCACCCACTCAAACTCAGGGGCGGAAAATTTCATGGCGACACCAGAAAGTATTTCTTCACAGAAAGGGTGGTAGATCACTGGAACAAACTTCCGGTGCAGGTGGTCAAGGCCACCAGCGTTCTCGACTTTAAGAATAAATGGGACATCTACGTGGGATCCCTACGAGGGTCGAGTTAAGGTACTAGGTCATTAGCACTCAGACCTAATGGGGTGGGTCAGTAGAGTGGGCAGACTTGATGGGCTGTGGCCCTTTTCTGCCGTCATCTTTCTATGTTTCTATGAGGAGGAGCCGGCTTCGGCTTCGGTCTGAGAATAGATGCAAAAGACTTCTCATGATCAGATAGTTTCTTGGTGGCTGCCTCGATGGATTCATCAAAGAGGTCATTGCCTGCACAAGGAACATTAGCCAGCCGGTCCTGCAGGTTAGGATCCATGTCGATAGTGTGAAGCCAAGCAAGACATCGCATGGCCATAGAGCAAGCAGTTGCTAGAGCAGTTAACTCGAAAGCATCATAGAATGACTGGAGAAGATGCAGACGGAGTTGAGATAATGAAGCAATGACTTCTTGGAACTCAAAGTGCATACGAGAGTCCAGATAAGGCATAAGCTTTGGAAGAATGGAAAGAAAGAACTCAAAATAGGTGATGAAATGAAAATTATAGTTGAGGACTCTTGAGGTCATCATCGAATTCTGGTAGATGCGACGACCAAATCTGTCCATCATTTTACCTTCCCTTCCTGGAGGGACAGTAGCATACACTTGGGAAGGATGAGTTCTTTTCAAAGAAGATTCAACGAGAAGGGATTGGTGAGACAATTGAGTATTGTCAAAGCCCTTATGATGTACAGTCTTATACCTATAGTCCAGTTTGCCTGGAACAGCTGGAATGGTATAAGGAGTTTCCAGACAGCGGACAAAGGTTTGATCCAAAAGCTTATGGAGCGGAAGCCTGAGAGATTCAGCTGGAGGTTGAGGGAGATGCATGGTCTCGAGATATTCCTTGGAGAACTTCGAATCTAATTGAATATCCAAGTCAACTGCCATCTGACGAAGGAAAGATGAAAAAAAAAGTTGATCCGCTAAAGCCGTGCCTCGAGATGGACTCGAGGACGTCGAGGCAGCTTGGCCCAGCGAAGATGGAGACCTGGACGAAGAATTGGAAACCACCAGGTCCTCAAGGTCCGGAAGTGGAAGGCTCAACGGAGGAGGTGGCAACAGCTGAAGAAAAGGCTGCTTACGGTGTGGCGATGCATGCCTGGATGAATGCTTCGATGAATGCCTCGATCTGTGATGCAAGCTGTACCTCGAAGCAGGCCTCGAGGATCGAGGAGAACGTGCCTCAGTCGAAGCCCCTAGAGAATGGATAGGGCTGGAGGCTGTGGAACGAAGAAGTAGAGGCTGAGAAGAGGAACCTCGATGCACTCGCAAAGACTGCTCCTTGCTTCGAGTGTGAGGGTTCCCGTTGAGGCACTGGCAAGGAATCTGCTCCTTGCTGTCCGTGCCAAGTTGCCAGACCAGACACTCACAGAGACTCTGCTCCCTGCAAAGAGTATGCATGAGACTGAGACATAGGAGGCGGCTCAACCTTGTGGGAGACCGCAGTATGCCCAGGCTGGATTTGTGAGAGAAGCTTCGGCCCCATGGTAGTAAAGAGCTGAATGAACTGCTTCTCCAACAAGGTCTGGAATGAAGCCAGCAAGGATGGATCCGCGTCTCCAAAGGGACCACCTGCACGGGCCTTGTGTTACCTCGAGGCAGTGTGAGAGTGCTTGGACTTAGAAGCTTTAGGCATTTTAAGCACCACTGGGGGAATGGGCTGCTGCCCTATCTGACCTGAAGAGGCAGAGGAAGGCATCGCAGCAGGCGTCGAAGACAGAGCCGGTACAAACGAGGCAGGTTTGATGAGGCTCGGAGTGGAAGCTGTGGAAGCCGGAAGAGCTTCGGATGAAGTCGAGGGCGAGGCACCCTTCGAAGACGAGAGTTCCATCGAAGACTCCATGCTGAAAAGCTGCTCCCACAGGATACAATGATGCTTAAAAGCACGAGACTTAAGTGTTGAGCAAGGCCGGCACGATTTCGGTAGATGTTGAGGCCCAAGACACCGAAGACAGCGTCGATGAGGGTCCGTGAGGGAAATCGCGTGCTGGCACTTGGAACACTTTTTAAAACCTGTTGCAGGCCGGGACATAGGCCGAAAAAGAGCCGCTGCAAGATCGAAGCTGTGGGGCTGTGGCCGCGAGTCCTGCCCGGTTGAACAAACGGAAGAAAATATATATATATATATTTTTTTTTTTTTAAAAGAAAAGAATAAAGAAAAAACAGTGATTTGTGACAAAAATAACACAAAACCACGGGTCGAAGAGAAGGCACAAGTGGAATTACTTCATGCAGAGAGTCAAAGATGGACTTCTTGGCTCCGCGGAAAAGTAAGAACCGAGGAGACGTGCCCTGTGCTGGGTGGGAAGGCACTCACGCATGCGCGGTGCGGGCGACTCGAAACTTCGAGTTTATTCAAACAAGTCTGCTTGTGAGGCGTCCGCTTCGAGGCTCCGTCGGATGACGTCATCTTCTTGTGAGAATACCTGCCTGCTTGTCCTGGGATAATTTGCTATCTCTCTCTTTCACCCCTCCCCCCACACACACACACCTGTGATATGGTGTCTCCCCCCTCCTCTGTACTAGGTGAGGCACTGTTGATAAAGAATGCCAAAATCCTAGTCCAGCATCTATCCCTCTAGATCAATGTATCTCAAACTGTGTGCCGTGGCACACTAGTGTGCCTCCTGAGATTTCAGGTGTGCCGCAGCACACTGGGGAGGAGGAGAGTTGCCGGCTAATTACAGGACGTGCCTCTCACGGTGAGAGGAACATCCTGTAGGTAATCAGCTGGTGCCAGCACTTCTCCTTCTCTCCGGCTCTCTCCCCTGCTAGCACCCCCCCACACTGGCATCTCAGGGCCCATCTGGAGGGCCTTTGCGCATCTGCGTACATTGGTGTAATGACATCATCACTGTGACGTCCATGCACTTCCGGATGCTTTGAGCTCGAAAGAGCTTACAATCTAAACAGGCAAGACAGACAAACAAGATGTCATAGATACAGTTAAGGGGAACGGTAATCAGCTGGCTGGGTTGGAGGGCAGAGGAGTAAGGTTAAGGATTGAAGGCTATATCAAAAAGGTGGGGTTTCAGTCTGCTTTTAAACAAGGGAAGAGAAGATTCTTATACCATTCATGGAAGCAGCAACTGAAGATTCTATGGAAATTAGTATTATTGGTTTATTATAGTCTGATGTAAATTATATAATTTTATGCATGGTTCACCATAGGGTGATTTGTAGGTATTTGTGACGCTATAGTTATCTAATATAATAAAACCCTAAGCGCGCATGCGCACTCCCACCTGCGTGCTCCCGTTTTCCGTGCGCTGTAGGGCACTGCAGGTAGGAGTGCGCATGCACGAGAATCCCCCGAGGCGTATGTCGGCGGCTGCAGGCCGCTGCGGAAGATGACGTGAAGGAAAGTGGCAGCGAGCCACAGTGTTTCCAGCGACCGTGTCCCTGCCTCTCTGTTTCCGGGCTGTGCTGGGAAAGGATGCGCTGAGGACAGGGCTAGAAGAGGAAAGAGAAGTGCCTGATCTGGAAAGTAACTCAACTGCTGAGGAAACTGCTCCCTCTAGCTGATGGAGAAGCCAGGGAGCTTGAAAGAAAGGTGGGGGGACGATACAGAGGATAAGAGAGAAAGAAAAAAAAGAGACTGAACTGAAGGATAAGAAGGGAAATTAAGATACAGAGGAAGGGATAGAGAGAATATTGTAATCACATCATATGTCATATCTAATATAATAAAGCCCTAAGCACGCATGCGCACTCCCACCTGCGTGCTCCCGTTTTCCATGCGCTATAGGGACCCAAAGGTAGGAGTGCGCATGCGCACGGCGGCGCAGAGCCTGTTGGCCGCAGCGGCTCTTGCCGTCTGAAGGATAAAAACCCAAAAAACCCCAGAACTCGCTTCGGGTCCGGCAAGGGCTGTGGGTCCTGAAAACCTTCCGATTCAAGCAGCGTCTGCAGCACTCTACACACGCTGCTTCAGGGCCTTCTACTGCCCTGATTTGCTGGGCAGTAGAAGGCCCCGAAGCAGCGTGTGTAGAGTGCTGCAGACGCTGCTGGAATCGGAAGGTTTGTTGGGACTGCGGGAAGGGAAGGGGGGGAAGGGACTAAGGGAGCCGGCCAGACTGCGGATAGGGAAAGGGGGTAGGGGAAATGCTGCTGCTGCACAGGGAAGTGGTGTGGGGGGAGGGAAATGGAGGGGGAGGGCATGCTGCTATGGCTGCTGCACAGGGAAGTGGTGGGAGAGAAATGCTGCTGCCATAGGAGGCAGGGAGAGAGACAGATAGATAGAATGAAAAGAAAGACACAGGGGCAGGGAGAGACACAGAAAGACAGACAGACAAACGGGGCCATGGAGAGAGATAGACAGCGGGAGGGAGAGAGAGACAGAAATAAAGACACACAGACATATATTCTAGTACCCGTTAATGTCTTCAAGAAATCTAGGCATCTGGCCTATGAGGTCACCAGGATTTTGATTTTTCAAGACTTCTCTACTAAGGTTGCGTAACAGCGCAGAACTTTCACGCCTTACTGATTTTGGTTGCGAGAGGGATCAAATTTGCTTTCCTCTACCCTGCCAAGGTGCGCTTGACCCATGAGAATCGGACTCTTATTTTGTCTAAAGTGGAGGAGCTGAAGCGCTTCATTGGGAGTCTGCCAGCCCAATAGGGGAGTTGCGGGAATCCTATTGCTGCCTGTATGTCTGCTAACTATGGGAGCTACTGCCTTGGAGAGTGCTGAACGATTCTCTCTTTCTTTCCAAGACTCTTCACTTTCCAAGACTCTGCACTTGAACCTGCGGGTTACTATTTTGCCTGCTTTGGGGGGCAACACTGGAGGACCCTGACTTCTTTTACTAGCTGCCTTGGTTGCTGGGAGCTGCTCCTGCTTTGTTTGGAGAGAGGGCATCTATGTGTTGCTGGTTTTCCCTCTGGGGCTATGTTGGACATTTTGTGGACCATATTGGTATTGGTGTTTTGGGGATCAGTGTACTCTACAATTTGGGTGTTGGTGTCTTATCATCTTCTCTGATTTTTATTTATGCTGTTTTTCTTGGCCACTGGTCATTGACTGGACTGGTTTATGGTGTTGTTGAAGCAACTGGGGGTTTGATGGGGGAGGGGGCATGGGGGGAGTACTGTGAGCATCTGTGTATTGATTACAGTTGGGGACGGTGGTTGCTATGGGGATGTAGATGCGTGTGTGGATTTGTGATGGTGGGGTTTTGATTGAGGGGTGAGGGTGGGCATGGGGGAGCGTCTGTGGGGGATGGGGGATTTGTCTGGGAGAACAGGAGGTTTTGCTGGGATGGGGAGGGGAGGGAAGGATGCGTCCTGGGAATATGCTTAGGCCTACTTCACAGTGTGAGTGGGCGGCGTGTCGGCTCGGCTGAGAGGCCGTCGCTGCTGCCCCATGTGGGCTGTGTTTTTTTGGGTTTACTTTTGATGTTCCACTTCCAAATGAGTGCTGTTAAGATTGCTAGCTTCAATGTAGATGGGCTGCACTCTCCCGTTAAGCGCAGTAAGGTGCTTCAATATTGTAGGAAATTGCATGTAGATGTTCTGCTCCTATAGGAAACTCACCTCAATGTCTCTGAGCAGGCAAAACTGTGAAGGGATTGGGTGGGAGAGCTGGCCTATGCCTCATATAATAGTAGACAGCGGAGCGTTGCTGTGCTTTTCCACAAGAAACATACCTGCACGTTACACAAATTGGTTCAGGATACTGAGGATCGCTATGCGATCTGGGCAGGGGCATTTATGGGGAAAAAGTATGCTTTTTGCTCTATTTATGCCCCCAACGTTTACTCTCATAGATTTTTTTTTCTGTTCTCATGGCTGCTCTTACCCCTTTTTCAGAGTATCAGCTAGTGCTAGATGGGGATTTTAATATTACTGCAGACCCTCTCATAGATTGCAATCCTCCCAAGCCTCAATTGAACAAGGGGGAACATAAAGGGGGGTTAACTTTGTAACACACCAGCTGGGCCTTGTGGACCTGTGGCGCATGCTCCATACTGACAAATCTGATTTCACTTATCATTCTTCAGTGCACAATGTGCATAGTCATTTAGACTACTTGTTAGTGGCCCTGTCCCTTTTGTCTGGAGTTAAGTGGGTGCTGATTGAAGATGGCATGCTGTCTGATCACCACTTGGTCTAGATGGAGCTGCTTGACCTGCAGATGCCACGGAGGTCGCTGTCTGCTTGGCGTATGAATCCCACTCTGTATGAGGACGAAGAATTCTGGGTCTTTTTGGGACAACAATGGGATTCTTTTCTAGCAGACATCCCCTCTTCTGATGTTTCGGAGGTGGTGTTTTGGGAGGCCAGTAAAGCAGTTTTATGGGGTAAAATTATTGCCTACACTACGCACAAACGGAAGGTTCAGGATCAGACACTGGTGGACTTGGCACACCAATTGGGGACTGTGCAGGGTGACCTCCATAAATCTGGCTTTGCAGCCATTAGGAGTCAGTATTTGGGGTTACGACATCAAATTAATGATTTGTTGGCTCAGAGGGCCCTGCGGGACATTCAGATGTATAAGTACCGTAATCTTCACTGGGGTAATAAGGCAGGGAAGCTGTTGGCCTCATTTGTTAATCAAAGAGCTCGCAAGCACCTTATCTCTAAAATATGGGCCCAGGATGGCAGTGAGGTGACAACGCTGCCGGCTATTCAGCAGAGTTTTGTAACTTTTTACCAGACTTTTGTATGACCAGGGGGCCTGTGACACCGGGCAGCGGGATACTTTTTCAGGGATCTTCATCTCTTAAGTCTGATTCAGGAGCAGCGGGATTTGTTAAATGCTCCGGTGCAAGGGGTGGAAATTCAGAGGGCTATCTGAGCGCTGAAATTAGCCAAAGCGCCCGGGCCTGATGGGTTGGACCCTGAATATTACAAGATACTGGGGGTTTGTGTGGTGGGTCCCTTTCAGGCCCTGTGTGGGGCTTTGTGTGGTGGAAGGGGGACTTGCCCTCGCATAGGCTCACTCATGCACATATTGTTGTTCTCCCAAAGCCTGGCAGGGCGGAAGATCAGCTGGAGTCCTATCGGCCCATTTCATTGCTAAATCAAGATATTAAGTTGTTTGTGGCCATTATGGCTGCGCATTTAGGTCAGGTTTTGCCTTTATTGGTACATCCGGACCAGGCAGGCTTTGTACCGGGCCGTTATTCCTCAGTGAATGTCTTGCGTGCACTCTCAGTGTTGCAGAATCCTACTTTGCTCAGGAGGCATCCTGGCCAGGAGAACGTTAGTCTGGATGCTGAAAAAGCATTCAACAAAGTCTTGTGCGATTAGCTCTTTTGGGTCCTGCTTCAGTCGGACATCATGGGAGATTTCCTGGCTGGGATCCGCTCTCTATACGATCAACCTACTGCACAGATTTTGGTAAATGGCGAGCTTACCTCTTCTTTTTCCTTAGATAGGGGTACATGGCAAGAAGCTCTCTCCTATGTTATTTGTTTTGGCCCTGGAACCTTAGGCTGCAAAAATTTGTCAGCAGCAGACCATGCGTGGTATACAGATGGGGCCTCAAGAGTTTAAAATTAATTTATTTGTTGACGATATGCTCCTCTTTCTGGGTAATGAGGTCACGGGAGTTCCTCTGTTGGTGGAGCTTATTCGCCAATTTGGTGCATTTTCTGGTTTGTGTATTAACTTTAATAAATCTGAAGCACTGGCGGTCACCCCACATTGTGCCTTTCTGTTGCAGTGGTCCCAGTTTCTAGCACGGGGAGCTGCGCTGAATGGCCCGTGCTGCTCCCAACGCTCAGAGTTCATATGAGTGTCGGGAGAAGCACGGGCCATTCAGCGCAGCTCACCGCACTACAGAAGAGAGGGTTAGTGAGTGCGAGGCAATAAAGAAAACACCCACATCTACATAGCAAAATACAAAAATCAAGTTGTAGACAAATTGTGGGTGAGAAAATAAAATGAAAATAAGCTGAAACTACTGGAAAAATATCTATATATGTAATAGGAAATACTGGATAATAATCATGTATTATATATCGCCATCTAGTGGAGATAGTGAAAAAGACAATGAATGATGAATTGACTAAAGTAAAAGATTTTCCAAATACTGTAATGTGGTATTAGCGCCATCTAGTGGAAGCAATCAAAAAAAGCAACGAATGAGTATTATATTTTATACCCCTTCCTCACTTACATTGATGTACTTTTCATATGACACCAACACTTTGTCTGTACATTATTGACTATTGTACTTTTCTGGTGTACCACTTTCCCTTTTGCATTTGTATTTTGTAAAACTTTCAATAAATTTTCATGGAAAAAAAAAGATGTACTAAATAAATGTTTAAAAAAGTAATATATAATATTTTTAAAAGTCTCAGTATTTAGACGGAAAAGGTGAAGGGCATCAAGCTCATTTCGGAGGGGGTGCCGTTCACTACCACCCTTTGGAGCCTACCTCCAAGCCAGCTCCCAACCCATTTCGTCAATGTGTTACCTAATCCTATAGAACTCATCTTGCTCAGTAACCTGCGGTGTGGTACGCTATCGAATGCTTTGCTAAAGTCCAGGTACACGATGTCCAGGGACTCCCCAATATCCAGCTTCCCCGTTACCCAGTCAAAGAAGCTGATCAGGTTGGATTGGCAGGATCTCCCCTTAGTAAATCCATGTTGTCGGGGATCCCGTAGATTTTCCTCATCCAGGATCTTATCTAATTGGTGTTTGATTAGAGTTTCCATTAGTTTGCTCACTATCGATGTTAGACTCACTGGTCTGTAGTTTGCTGTCTCCATCTTTGAGCCTTTCTTGTGGAGTGGAATGACGTTAGCCATCCTCCAGTCCAACGGGACGCTGCCTGTACTAAGGGAGAGGTTGAAGAGCGCGGACAGTGGCTCCGCCAAGACATCACTCAGCTCCCTAAGCACCCTGGGGTGCAGGTTGTCTGGCCCCATTGCTTTGTTAACCTTGAGCTTTGACAGCTAGGATGGTCTCAGGACTTAAAAATCTCCCATATGAAGAATGTTTGAGCAGGCTGCGCTTATATTCTATCGAAGAGCGCAGAGAAAGGGGGGCATGATAGAAACATTCAAATACATCACGGGCCGCATTGAGGTGGAGGAAGAAATCTTTTGTCTTACGGGTCCCACGGCGACAAGAGGGCATCCACTAAAACTCAGGGGGGGAAGATTTCATGGGGACACCAGGAAATACTTCTTTACCAAAAGGGTAATTGATCAATGGAATGGTCTTCCACGTCAGGTAGTCGAGGCCAGTACCACGCTCGATTTCAAGGGATGATGGGACAGGCAGGTGGGGTCGCTCCAGAGGAATGCTTAAAAGATGGATTCTCGAAGGAGGGAGGGTTCTTGAGTGGGCAGACTTGTTGGGCCGTCGGCTCTTTTCTGCCGTCATACTCTATGTTTCTATGTTCTATGAAAGACTCATCAGATCTGCATAGCAAGCATGGCGCAGCCAATCTGGAGATTCTCTAATTACTGTGCCCTGAAAGCGAGCTTGAGATGGCAGATCCATCCAACCATCAGCAGGGGAAAACACTTAAAAAGAGAAACCAGAGGGGAGAAAGAAGCAATGCTGCTCCCCCCTCTGACTGCCATTCCCTGCGTCTGCTGAACAAGCTAGGAAACTTTGAATTTCGAGACGAGGCCATGAGGTCTATTTCTAGGAGATCTCACCTTTATACAAAGAGCTGGAACACCTGAGCAAATAGTTCCCAATTTCCAGGATGTAGAAGATTTTACTACTACTACTACTACTATTTATTATTTCTAAAGCGCTGAAAAGCGTACACAGCGCTGTACATTTTAACATACAATAGACAGTCCATGCTCAGATTTTGTGGTGAGAAAGTCTATCTAAACCTTTTTCCTGTGCTGTAAAATGATGCGCTGACAGAAGAGGAAGATGAGATTCCACCCATTGAAGTAGAACCATTACTTTACTTGTCAATTGAGTACATCACGTACTTTCCTGGCTGTAGAGAAATACCACTGTCATAACACTGTCCTAAAAAACCTTTATCGTCATTCTGGAAGAATGGTCTGAAACTCCTGAAACGGTAGCCTGACCGTGCTTCAGTCCAGAAGAATGAACGAGTACTGACTCCTTGCACTGAGGATTGAATGCACTGAGTCCCCCAACCCAACAGACTGGGATGTTTGGTGATTTGAGCCAGTCCAGCAAAGACCGAGGCATGCCTTTGAAAACATTAATCTCGCTGAGCCACCAAATTATATTGAGCGATACTTGAGGAGCCTACTAGATACTACAGTTGGAGCCTTGAGACACCGGGAACCACTGAACAAAAGCGACTGCTGTAGCGTTCTCATATGTAAGCGAGCTGAAGTTCCCAGTGGAGTCACCACCATAGATACTTGAACCTGTACAGAATCCCATATTCTTGTTCTTGGTGACTGAAGAAGGCAAACCTGAGACTGTAACCTGTCGCCCCAGTCTCTGGGAAGAAACACATTCCTCTCCTACGTGAACAACATCCCCTGATATTCCAATAATTAGTACAGGAGAAAAGAGCTCTTTGGAAATTTGAAGATTCACATCCAAAGAACTGAAGAAAAGAAGTTCAAATAAAAGAAATCACCCGTTTGTGTCTGACAAATTGACCTGGCTGGAAGACATCCGAATCAAGCAGTCTAAGAAAGAAAGTATTTGAATCTCCTGTTTGTGCCAAAACGCCACTACTGCCCTCATTTTCTAAAACGTTCATGGAGCTGTGGCTAGGCCAAATGGCATCTGCCAAAACTGATAGTGCTGCTCAATGAGAGTCAAGCGAAGATAGTGCAAATTCGGTGTCCATAAGGAAATTGTAAATATCCTCACAGTTTTTCTCCAGTAATGTCTAACTCTGAGAAACTAATTTACCAGAATGAGATCCAGCCCCCGTCTGACCAATTCCCCCATCTTAGGCACTATGAAGTAAATGGAATAACTTTCCTTAGTTCTGGAAGAACTAAAACTACTGCCCTGAGTACCAGTAATACTTAAAAGGGGTCTCGCATGAACGTAACCTTTGGAAGCTCAATACAAGGTGACTCCAAGAAAGAATCTGAAATGGGAGGAGGATTCAAAGTTGCAAGCATTCTGAAAAATGCCCAAAGCCCCCTGACCTGACATCATAGTGTCTCCCCTCTCACGAGAAAGCATAAAGAGTTACCAGAGGAAGTGAAGACCCTTTCAGAATGAAGAGCAGACAGTCGGGGAACAGCTGGACGAGGGCTATAAATTCTGGATGAAGAAAGGATCTTTCCCACAAAAAATCCAGCTTTGCGATGTAAGATGGAGCATGTTGGAATTCTGAAAACAGTACTAACTCCATGCAATATTAGCCAAAAACTTACTGCCTTTAAAGTGAAGACGTACTAGACGGAATCTAGAAGCTGCATTGATCGCCCCACGGGAAACCCTAATTGTTAACAAGACATAAAGAGAGGGATGATTCCAACAGCCACATAGATTTGCTACTCTGTGGGTTTTGGAGAATAGGTAACTTGTCCCTGGTTAGAAGGAGCTACACAGCTCTTCCTGCCAGTTTGAGGGACTGTCTAGCAAGTGCCATGAGAAGATGGTGACCTGAGAAATCTGTGCGAGAAGCTTTGAAACTTGCAGTCCCTGGCATCCTAGAAATAGAAAAGACAGTTCAGGAATCAATTCTATAGTGCTACCAGACACACACAACACTTTAGTGCTACCAGACACACACAGTGCTGCACAGAGGCACAAAGAATAAGAAAACCTCTAAACCTCCATAGACTCACCCCTCAGGGACACTGAGAGAGACAAGAAGATACCCGTATGAAACACAGGGTACTCTCATGCCGCTGACATCACTGTGCAGCTATTTGCCTTCTGCCGACCCATAACGGCAAAAAAACGAGATTGGGCGGCTGAGCACAGGGCAGAATCTCTTTCTTAAACACCGTGAGGCATAACAGTACAGTCGCAATTAAAGCAGTTAAGTCTTTTCAAGCAGAGAGAGAGTAGGGAAACACACACACAAGGTATATCACTGCAATAGTGGCAAAAGCTGTTGAAACACTCCTGACGTGTAGAACCCTGAAAACAGGGAAACTGTGGGATATTGACCTAAGTCAGCTGCATAATAAACTCCGTGAATGTTGTGGTGCTCCCGCTAGCACTGGAGACTCAAGTGCTTGCCTGTTTCATGCTGACATATGCCAGCTCTATCAAAAATGCATTAAAAACCTACCCAGAGCCAACCATTAAAATATTTTTCCCACTATCATGGTATAAAATGCTTAAAATGAACATTGGAGAGAAATAAATGAATGCTGCTTCGTTCTCAACTTGCGAAAATAAGCACAAGCCTCTTGCGCTCAGTCAGGAACCGGCTATGTGAAGAACACAACTGGAGCCGTCCAAATATTTACCTGCACCCGGTTGCAGGAACTGCCAAGCAGAGTCCGCCCCGGGGAGAAATCCCACTACCACTGTGGCGCTGCTGCCAGAGTATGAAAACAAGCGGGAAGGCACTAGTTCCATCAACGGAGCTCTATCCATATACCCGAAGCCCTTTACTGAATAAACTTCACACAAATGTAAATGTACTTGACAGTCACTAAACCATTTCCACAACTCTACAAAATATAGCGTTTGATAAAAAACATATTCCTTCTGTAGACTTGCACCGAACCCGCAGCTTCACCACAACATGAAACCAGAAAAGAAGTTCAAATAAAACATATACTCACAACTTTGTTGATAGTTCCGGCAGATGCCGGTTGCTCAGCACTATGAGGGCAGAATTGTTTAATAGTCACTGTGGTCTCTCTTTTTTTTTTTTACAGTGAAGGGAAAGAAGAAAAATTGAGACCCAGTCAGACCCTCTATCATTGGAGGGAGGGTGAGGCAGGGACCTGGGGGGCCCAGGTGTAACCCCTAAAGCCGACACCGTTCAGCCGGACACCCTTGTCTCACTGAAGAGAAACCTCAACAGGAGAAAATAACTATCCAGTCACAGCCAGAATCCAGGAGCTAGTTGAATAGCAACCATCATCTGCTGGGAGATAGAGCATACTGAAGATGCAGGAGGCGTGCCAGCCAATAGGACCACCTGTTAATCAGTTTCTCTATCTCCACCTGATGGTAGATGTGTGCTATCCCACTAGTCTCTGGATTCATCTGCTGCTGTTGCTAACGAAAGAGGTGATATTGAAAACCATGAGAGGAGATCAGTGTACCAAGAGAACTGTGCTGTGTGAGGAAACACTCCCCCCCCCCGCACGCAACAATTGTCATGACCCCCAATGGTGCAGATAGACACTTATAAGCCAAACAGGCTTCATATAAGACAAACAAAGTCAGGGCTAAAGACCAGAACAGGCTGCCTTGAGGACACCTTGCTCCTGTCCCACTTCATGGCTACACCACCAGGGCTTCAAAGATAAGCTGTGAAGGTGGAAAGGAGGCTGATTGGAGACTCTCGAATAACCAAATTTGCAAATCCCAAAATCATGAATATGGAGGGAAACCTGTAATTCATTTAAATTCAAAAGCAGCTTCTGCAGGTTTTTTAATCATTGAATTTAGTTGTCAATTGTCTAAGACAGGGGTGTTCAACCTGCAGCCCAAGGGCCGCATGTGGCCCTGTGAAGGATTTTGTGTGGCCCCGGTCGAGGGTGATGCAGTGTTTTCCTCTGCTGCCCCTGGATGTTTACCGGCTTGCCGGCTCCCTCCTCTTTCTTGCTGCAGTGTTTGCGCATTTGTGCGGCCCCAGAAACATTTTTTTTGGCCAATGCAGCCCAGGAAAGCCAAAAGGTTGGACGCCCCTGGTCTAAGATATGTTAAGCTTTTAAATAGAGAATGACACAGAGACAAAGTTTTTCCCTTTCCCTGCAGACTCTGTACCTGTCGCCATCCCCACCCCATTCCCACAGGGTCTGTCATTATCCCTGGCCCATGGATAACCACAGGTACCCATCCCCATGTCCTTCTCTACTGTTTTGCTGTAGCACAACCCAAGTGATACAGGAGGCAGAGCCGAAAAATGTAGATGATGGCTTCTACACCCGTGCTTCTCAACCTTTTCAAGCCTAACAAATACCAACGGAGTACCTTGGCCAAACTCCGCCCCGACTCTATCCCCTTAATAATAATACTAATTGTAAAGCAATTTCTTCCATCCATTTTTCATATACACACAATATAATCTTAATAATACATAAGGGTAAGCACAAAATTTAAAACCCACAACGCGCTCCATATGCAGAGAAAATGTTAATTATCATTTATATTGAAAGAGGTCAAGGCAGATGCAATGTCACCTCAGAATAGACAAATATAATTCCAACTATGCCTAAATGGGAAATGAACTCCTTCGTCCTACCTTGCTTGCTTTCTGTCTTTCTCCTCCAGACCTCAGCCATCTTCCTCCCTCGCTGCCTTCCCGCCTTCGCGCTGCCTCTCTCACGCGCTCTGCAGCGAGCAGCCATTGGCTGGGCCGGCCCTTCTCTCCCACGTCACGAACGATGTCGGGGGAGAGCTTGTGCGCAGGCGCTTCCTGCAGCAGCGGCAGCGGAGTAGATGCTCAAGGTAAGGACTTTCAGATCCCGCCTTCGGACTTCCTCCGGGGCCAGTTGCGTCGTCCAAATGTAGGCTCCAACTTCTTTCGCTCTTTGCTCCCCCTCTCCTCTCACTTCTCTGCCTCCAGCCTTTTAGCTTTGATGAGCTCCTTTTCTATCTGCCTTTTTTCTCTTCTTTATTTGGATTGATTTTCCTTCTTCACATTTCCTAGCTTTGCTCTTAATATGCTTATCATTCCTCACGCATTCTGTGACGTCTCTAACGAAATGAGAAGCTAAAAGAGATGAAGCTTATGATTGTGACGTCAGAATGTAAGATTGTGATACCATCGCAGCACTGGCAAGAGGATTCAAGCTGATTTCAGGCAACAAAACTGGTTATGAAAAACGTAGAAGTCACAATGATTTTATGTACAGTCGACTCCACTTAAGTGCACGGCCTTTGGACTCAAACGGAGTGTGCACTGAGTGGGGTGGAGGCCGTAATTAAGCCAGTTTAGTTTAAATATGGCGTGTGGGATCTGGAGCCTAAAGTACAGGAAAGCTATGCCCGACAACTTGAGTGGAAGCGGAGCACTCACTTTCCCAGCTGTCCCATCACTGTGTGAAGCCTAGCCCTTGTGGCCAATCTGTTCTGCCAACTGGCTTTCCTCCCAGTCAGAACGGGATTGCATTTAACCGGAGTGAAGGTAAACTGAAAGAATAGAGGTGGGACCTATGACATCAGTGCACATAAGCAGATTGTGTACTTATCTGAATTGCAAATATCTGGAGTTTACGTCCATTAACTTTAATATAAAAAAAACAACAACCCAGGACTGTGGTGGTAGGGTGCTGCTAACCGAAGTGTGTGCTTAACTGACGTGCACTTAGGTGGACGACTGTACCATAATTCATAATTAGGGCTGTCAACTGGATCTAGATTCACTTGACAGAATTAGTCCAGACCTGGGTTTAGCACAGCACATGCTGGGACTTGTAATTCTGATTTCCCTATTCCATTGCCAAATCAATTAATATTCTAGTTCATTCTCTAATCATCTCAAAATTAGACTACTGTAATTCCCTTTTAATCAACATAACCCAAAAAGAAAAGAGACGGCTCCAAATTATCCAAAACACTGCAATTAAACTAATTCACAAAGCAAAAAAATATGATCATGTTACCCCATTATTTATTAAATCACACTGGCTTCCCATCTCATCGAATCACTTTCAAAGTTATATTTCTGGTTTATAAAACATTAATCTTTAACGAGCCCCAATTTATATCAAAAATGATTGTCCCATACAACTCTTCTCGCTCTCTAAGATCATCCTCATCGAACTCGCTTTCAATCCCTTCTTTGAGAATTATCGGCACAAGACGAAATGATATGTTCTCCGTGGTGGCCCCTACATTGTGGAACGCCCTTCCAAATTTTATTAAAAACGAAAAAGACATTACTTCTTTTAAAAAAATTTTAAAAACATATTTATTTCAAGACGCATTTGATTTATGACAGATCTATTCCAAATTCCCGCATTCTTATAATAATTAATCAAATTTCTACCTTACCTTACCCCATTTTTACCTAATGTGTTTTCCTTTTTATGTAAATTTTAACAAATATCATAATTGTAACTTTTCCCCTCTTTCCTACTCATTCATGTCTGTCCAAATTGTCTGTCTATTGTCTAGCCCATTTAAACTATATGTATTACCACAATCTGTTGGTTTTTAAACTGTACATCGCTTAGATATTGTAATAAGCGATTCATCAAATGTAATTAAACTTGAAACTAAGAAAAACAAGACGATAAGTCCCTGCATGAAACAGGGTAAACCCAGGACTAAATTAACTCTGTCCTATACATCTAATTGTCAGCCATATTCATAATTCAAAAATATACTTAGGAGTTGTGAAAGGGAAGTTGAGGGCTTTGCAAATGCTTATCAACTCCGCTGCAAGATTAATCACAGGTGTTCCTAGGAGTACCGATATAACTCCTGTGTTCAAGAAACTACACTGGTTACCTTTACAACATAGAGTGCTGTTTAAGATTGTTGTGATTATACATCAGACATTGTATCCTGCTTCCCCAAAGATCTTACAAGAATTCTTTGAGATCTATAAACCGAGAAGAGAGCTTAGAGATGGCACTCAGCGTAAGATGTTTGACAACCTACTAGCGACACAAGCAGCAAAACTTGACCATACCATCTCCAACTTGCTGATAACAACAAGCGACTTCAAATCTTTTCAAAAAGAAATCAAAACCCTGCTATTCAAAAAATTTATCCAGATGTCTTAACTCTAACCCTGGTTTTCCCTGCCAAACCTCTCCTCATCTCCAGTTATTCTTTCTCTTCAAAGCCTCAAGCATGTCAACTGCTTCCCAAATTGTATATTTACTGGAATTGCACTATCTCGTATTTGTACAGCTCCCCAAATTGTATAGCTACTGAAATAGCCCAGTCATCTTTTCTGTATCCTAAACCCTAAATTGTAATTCTCCAATCTTCTTGTAATTCTGGAAATGTCCAGCTGTTTCTTTTGTAATCCGCCCAGAACTGCAAGGTACAGGCGGAATAGAAGTCATTAATGCAATGTAAATAGGATGAAATTAAGTTTGGAGGGGAGAATGTCACTATACATGCTAGGATCGGAGCATCATTGAGATCTGTGGCTGGTGTAGAACTATGGAATGCCTTACCAGGTATCCTGCAGTTTTGTATGGAAAGGATGAACTTTAAGAAAATGCTGGAAACTCAATTATTTGCCAATGCCTTCTTATGCTAAGGTATATTTCAGTTGATAATCGCCTTTTAGAATTTTTTTGACAGCAATGTATGATTTAAAGCTTGCCTGTATTTCTGAATTAATTGAATTTGCGCTCTATCCCTGTTTATAACAGGGACGATTAATGATGTTGTTTAGACATGTCTATGTTATATGTGATACAAACAAGATTTTATGTATGTGATATGGAAACTGCATAGTTGTATGCAGTATATAAATTTTTTAATAAATTATAATGGTGCAAAGTAGACAAATTAGGTCAACAAAAATGAAAACAGACACTACAAAACATGAAATCACAAAGTTTTGGGTTTTTTTTTTTTACAAGAAATATACATTAATAGAGTAAATAGCGCACTGCTGTTTTGTGAATGGTCTGCAGTTATGGGGAAGAGGTAAAATGCGGACCTCACAGATCTAAACCCGCACGTCCTTAAAAATCTGAGGTCCATAGAAACATAGAAAGATGACGGCAGATAAGGGCTACAGCCCATCGAGTCTGCCCACCCTATTGACCCTCCCTATTAAGTCTAATGACCCCCTTGAGTATGATTGTAATTATACTTCCACTCTACTGACCCGCTCTTTCAAGTCTATACCCTAGTGACCCTATCCCTTGGCATGACCCTCGTAGGGATCCCACATAGGTATCCCATTTTTTCTTGAAGTCTGAGATGCTGCGTGCCTCAATCACCTGCACTGGAAGCTTGTTCCAATGCTCAATCACTCTTTCCGTGAAGAAGTATTTCCTGGCGTCTCCACGAAACTTCCCTCCCCTGAGTTTGAGCGGATGACCTCTTGTGGTCGAGGGTCCCTTCAGAAGAAAAATATCATCTTCTACCTCGACCCGTCCCGTGATGTACTTAAATGTCTCAATCATGTCTCCCCTCTCCCTACGCTCTTCGAGAGTGTAGAGTTGCAATTTGCTCAGTCTTTCTTCGTACGGAAGACCCATTAGCCCCGAGACCATCCTGGTGGCCATCCGCTGAACCGATTCAATTCTGAGCACATCTTTACGGTAATGTGGCCTCCAAAATTGCACACAGTATTCCAGATGAGGTCTCACCATGGCTCTGTACAATGGCATCATGACTTCAGGCTTCCTGTTGACGAAGCTTCTCTTAATACAACCTATCATCTGTCGTGCTTTAGATGAAGCCTTCTCCACTTGAGTGGCTGCTTTCAAGTCAGCACTGATGATTACTCCTAAGTCTCGTTCTGCCATAGTCCTGGTTAAAGTTTCTCCATTCAAGGTGTAAGTTCTGCAAGGATTTCCGTTACCGAGATGCATGACCTTACATTTCTTGGCGTTGAAGCCCAGCTGCCAGATCGAGGACCAACTTTCTAAAGTACGCAGGTCTTGCTCCATAGCATCCTGTAGATTATAGCCGTTTACTATATTGCATAGTTTGGCATCATCAGCGAATAAGGTTACCTTGCCTTGAAGCCCTTGAGTCAGATCCCCAATGAATATGTTGAAGAGGAGTGGGCCCAGGACTGAACCCTGTGGCACTCCGCTAGTCACCTCCGACATTTTAGAGAGGGTACCGTTAACCACCACCCTCTGAAGTCTGCCACTAAGCCAATCTTTAACCCATGCAGTTAGAGTCTCTCCTAATCCCATCGATTTCATCTTGTTCAGCAGTCTGCGGTGTGGGACACTGTCAAACGCTTTGCTGAAGTCCAGGTACACGACGTCCAAGGGCTCTCCTGAGTCCAGTCTTCTTGTTACCCAGTCAAAGAAGCTGATGAGATTGGACTGGCATGACCTACCCTTGGTGAATCCATGTTGACTGGGATCCCGGAGATTTCCCTCTATCAGGATCGTATCTAATTTATACTTAATTAGTGTTTCCATGAGTTTACACACTATTGAGGTGAGGCTTACCGGTCTGTAGTTTGCAGCCTCAGCCTTACAACCCTTTTTGTGTAGAGGAACAACGTTGGCTGTTTTCCAGTCCAACGGAACTATCCCCGTACTTAGTGAGAGATTGAAGAGCACTGCCAACGGTTCCGCCAGAACATCTCTCAATTCCCTTAGCACTCTTGGGTGTAAATTGTCCGGTCCCATGGCCTTGTTTACCTTTAGCCTTGCCAGTTCGTTGTAGACGTCCCCAGGTGTGAACTCAAAATTCTGAAACGGGTCATCCACGTCTTGTTTTACCTTCAACTGTGGTCCGTGTCCCGGTGCTTCGCAGGTGAAGACTGAACAGAAATATTCATTTAGTAGTTCTGCTTTTTCTGAATCCGCCACTGCGTAGTTTCCGTCCGGTTGTCTAAGGCGTACTATACCGTCTGTGTTCCTTTTCCTATCACTGATATACCTAAAGAAGGATTTGTCCCCTTTTTTAATGTTTTTTGCCAGAGTTTCTTCCACTCGAAGTTTGGCCTCCCTAACTGCAATTTTGACCGCTGCAGATCTGGTCTTATATTCTATTTTAGTTTCTCTTCTCTGTGTACGTTTGTAGGAAAGAAATGCTTTTTTCTTCTCCTTAATGAGGTGCGAGATCTCTTCAGTGAACCATTGGGGTTTGTTGTTTCTTTGCCGTTTATCTACTGATTTTATGTAGCGATTAGTTCCTTCGTGTATGGATGATTTCAGGTACGACCACATAGTTTCCACATTGCCAGTCTCTGCTTGGTCCTGCAGCGTCTGATGAACGAAATCTCCCATGCGTGCGAAGTCGGTGCCCCGGAATTTGAGCACCTTTGTTTTTGTAATTGATTTAGGGGATCCTTTCCCAATGTTGAACCACACCATGTTATGGTCGCTGGAGGCCAGCGTATCCCCCACCGAGACCTCTGAGACGCTTTCCCCGTTGGTGAATACCAGGTCTAGGATCGCTTGGGCCCTAGTGGGCTCCGTTACCATCTGTCTGAGATGTACTCCTTTTATGGAGGTCAAAAGCCTCCTGCTGCTGCTGGTTGTTGCTGAAAATGTGGTCCAGTCTGCATCAGGCATGTTGAAGTCCCCCAGCAGTACAGTGTCGCCCCGTAGAGTGATATTCTCTATGTCTTCAATTAAATCTGCGTCCGTGTCTTCCGGTTGTCTTGGAGGTCTGTATACCACTCCAAGATACAGTCATTTCTTGCCACCTCTTGCCAGGTTTACCCAGAGGGACTCCCCGGTATACTTGACATCAGTGATCCTGGTGGTTTTGATGTCCTCTTTAATGTATAGTGCTACCCCTCCACCTAACCTGCCCTCTCTGTCCTGACGAAGTAGATTGTACCCCGGTATAGCCATATCCCACCCATGTGCGTCCGTGAACCAAGTCTCGGATATTGCCACCACGTCTAGGTTGGCATCTCTTATTTCAGTTTCCAGTTCTAGAATTTTATTGCCTAAACTAAAAATCACTAATGTAATGTAATGTAAACTGTGTGCATTAACATACATGGCCCTCCACACTTTGTGTTTGCTGAGTCCCAGTAAGGCTATTCCTGACTGAGTCTGTGTGGCTCCTAGAGAACTATTTGCAATTTGGGTCCTTACCTCGGAAACGGAGTGTCGACTCGTCCCATCAGGATAGTTCCTTTCCACACCAGTGTATGAATAGGTCCCCTCCCCCAACTTACCTAGTTTAAAGCCCTGTGAAGCAGGCGGGCTAGTCGGTGTCCGAAGATGTTCTTACCTCTGCTGGTCAAATGGAGTCCGTCTGGTCCCTGTAGTCCCTGCAGCGCCTCTCTATGATCCAGGAATCCGAAGTTCATATCCCGACACCATCCTTGTAGCCATTCGTTCGTTCTTAGGATGCATTCATCCCTGGCTCTTCCCTTGCCTCTAACTGGGAGGATTGATGAGAAGACTACCTGCGCACTTGTCTGCTTCAGCCTCTCACCCAAGGCTCCGAAGTCTCTGGTGATGGTCTCCGGGGTGTTCCTGGCAGTGTCATTCGTACCTATGTGGATAAGAAGCATAGGAAAATGGTCATGAGGTGTAAGTAGTTTACCCAGGCTGGTGGTGACGTCCCGTATTTTGGCTCCAGGCAGACAGCAAACCTCCCTTGAGTGTGCATCCGGTCTGCAGATTGGTCCTTCGGTGCCCCTCAGCATGGAGTCCCCAATGACTATAACTCTGCGCTTCTTCCGTTGGGGGTCCATGCCGCTTATAGTTAGTTTCTGGCTCTGACAGACCTGGGTGACAATTTAGTGCTGACGGATCCGTCTCAGCATAGGGAGAGAAAAGTATTAGGATCCGTCAGCGCTAAAATGTCACCGAGGTCTGTCAGAGCCAGAGACTAGTGCTAGAGCGGCTCTAAAACAAATCCTTTAAACTGGTTTCCTGCAGCCCCAGTAAATCGGCTCTGATAGACCTCGATGACATTGTAGCACAGACAGATCCTAATACTTTTCCCTCCCTATGCTGAGACGGATCCATCAGCGCTAAATTGTTATTGAGGTCTGTCAGATTTTTAAGGATGTGTGGGTTTAGATCCGCCAGGTCTGTCAGGTCTGCGTTTTACCCCTTCCCGCAGTTATGCTTTGGGAGAATGGAAGAGGGTCATTTACTAGTAGAACCATTTGGGGAGTTTGAAGGGGAGCAGAAACCATGGCCAGTCTCAGGCATGGGTGACTGCACAGGGCCTCGTGGCTCAGCATACCCAGGGCTTAATTTGTGCTGGAATCTTCCTGGTTCCAGAAGTGATGTTAACAGCCCAATGTTCTCCCCTACCTTGCTGCCTCACCTCCCACCCCCATCTGGCTTTTCTTGTTCCTGTTTATTTCCACATTGGTCCATCATCTCCTCTTGCCCCCCCCCCTGTTTCTTTTAAAAGCAGTTTTTTTCCAGAGATCTCCAGCAGTGAATAACAACTCACATGCGCTGTTCATCTGGAGCTCACAGCCTTATGTCTGACGCATAGGCAGGAAGCATCAGACAGAAGGCTTTAAACTTGGGATGAGCAGGCTATGTGAATCATTGCTCAATGACAGAACATCATAGCCCATAACCAAATGCTGCATTTTCAAAAGCCTAGTGTTGGCATAGAAATCCCTCTACAACATGACACTCAAATACTTCTCAGACAAACTTCCTTTCTATGCTCACAAGATGAAATACGCCTATATACACCATCAGGACACTCCCTGGAAACGATCCTATTCCCATTTCTTACCAAACCTCTGGAACAGCCTACCTCTTCATATCAAAGGAATTCTTTAGAAAAGCTGTAAAAAACCTAACTTTTGCCTAGTCACTCCCTCAACCCTTCACCAGCCTCAGTGAGTAATCCTATACAAAGATACAGTGTGTTGCAATATATGTAAACCTTATATTGTAACACTATGAATAGAAACTGTAATCCATTCTGAGCTCTTTGGGGAGGACAGGATATAAATCTAAATAAATAAGCCTAGCCATACTGGATGAGAGCACTGGTCCATCTAACCCAGTGTACTCTTTCCACAAGTACCTGGCAGAAACCCAAATAAAAACAATGTTTAAAAGGTACTCAGGAAGTCCTGTTGTTATTTCTCTGCATCGGTTACCAATTTCAAGTTTATTAAAATTTTGATAAAATGCAAATCAAGTGTTCTAAGTATTTTACAATTTGTATAAAAGAGGGGAAAACAATGAACACATAAGTACCGACTAAACAATACATCACACACGTGAAACAATAGGAAAGTGGGGAGAACTACAATTTAAAAGTAAAGAGAACAAGAAAGGTAAACCACAATAGAGAAACAAGGGTGTGCAGATTATTAAATGACCTTGGCTGATTCCAAGTCTTTTCAACAGTTATATGCATCACGGAAAAGATAGCACTTTAAATTTCCCTTGAACTTATCTACATTTTATTCCCACCTGCTATGAAATAGTAGGGAATTCCATGCTGTGGGGGCCGCAATTGCAAATGAGGTGGCCCGAAGAGTGCTGATGATTTTCAGGGATGGTGTGTAAAGGAGATGTTGTGATGAAGATCTTAAGACTCTTGAGGGCTCAGGTTCATTAGTATTTTGTGTCTTGAAAGAAAGAATAGCTATTTTATATATAATTCAATGTGATATTGGTAGACAATGTACACTTTTCAGCGGAGGAGTAACATGATCAAATTTCTTTTTGTTAGTAATAATTTTAATGGCTGTATTTTGTATCAATTGTAAACGGTGAATATCTTTTTGGCATGTACCCTGCTTGTAGAGTGTATTACAGTAATTAGTTTGGATATAATAGAGTGAATGAGAATGTTGAGTGATTGAGGGTCCAGTATGTTTGCAAGAGATCTAATCATCCTTAGTTTGATGAAACAGTTCTTTACTACTGAGCTAATTTGTATACAATAAGTCAGTTTGCTAACTATGATAACTCCCAAGATTTTAATAGCATTCACGGTAGTAATTGGAATGTTATTTATAGTGATTGGAGATGTAAGCTGTAAGTTATTTTTCCATGGAAATAACAGACAACAGAAAGTATATTCTCGTGAAGCCATTGACTTATTTTATCCAGTTTAGAATTGATGAGACTAATGTCGTTGGGGCTAGAGCAGGGATCTCAAAGTCCCTCCTTGAGGGCCGCAATCCAGTCGGGTTTTCAGGATTTCCCCAATGAATATGCATGAGATCTATGTGCATGCACTGCTTTCAATGCATATTCATTGGGGAAATCCTGAAAACCCGACTGGATTCAGCCCTCAAGGAGGGACTTTGGGGACCCCTGGGGTAGATGATCTGGATGTCATCTGCATAAGTGGTAAGATTGACAGAGTGTCAGCAGAGGTGCCAAATAGATATTATAAAGTAAAGGGGACAGTATGGATCCTTGAGGGATCCCAAATTTATTTTGGATAACTGATGATGAAGAGTTATTGAACGAAATGACAGAAGTGTGATTTGTAAAATAGGAAGTAAACCAATCTAGGACCTGTCAAGAAATTCCTGTAGCAGCTAGCCTTTGAAGAAGGATTTGGTGATCTACTGTATCAAATGCTGCTGAAAGATCTAGTGAAATGAGAATAACTGATTTATGTTGATCCAGGAAGTATTGTACAAACTTAGTTAAACCTATTAGTGCATGTTCGGTAGAATGGTTTTTCCAAAAACCTGTTTGATTAGGATGAAGAGCTTGAGTTTTATCGAAATAGTCTGAAATTTGATTAAAAATTACTTTTTCCGTTACTTTAGCGAGAAAAGGAAGGGTAGAGATTGGTCTGTAATTGGAACAGTCTTGATTATTGCCATTGTTATTTTTTTATCATGGGGTATATAATAGAATGTTTCCAAGATGCAGGCATGATAGCTGAGACAAGACTTTTGTGTATATTAGTTTGAGTATAAATGGACCAAAAATTGAAAAGTATTGTTTCAGGATGAAAGGAGGAATTATGTCACAGCTTGAACCTTTAGGATTTAGTGACTGCATAATGTGCACAACATAATTTAAGGAAGTTAAAGAAAAACATGAACAAGATGAACATAGGAGCTTTGAAATACTGTCCTCCAAACAGTAAGAATTTTGGGATTTATTTTTAATATCTTTCTGGATTTTGAGGATTTTTTCTTGAAAGAAATTTTGCTAAATTTTGAGCTGTGGGGGTGGAGGTGTTAGTGTAGGTTTGTTTACATTTACATTGTGTTAGCTTTTTAAGGATAGAAAATAGGGCAGAGGAATTTTTTGCTTTAGCGATAACATTTTTTGTAGTATTTTTTTTCCATATTTATTGATTGTTTGTAGTATTTTGAATGTTCCTTAAACTTTTTAAGGTTGAACAATGTAGGATTAGTTCGCTATTTATGTTCTAAGGAGTGTAACTGGCGTTTAAGAAGAAGCAAGGAGTTAAACCAGGGATTCTTATGCTTTTTTTAAAAGAAATAATACAAGTAGTTATTGGAGCTAATTTGTCAAGTAAGGAACGACAGCATCATCTCAGGTCTTTAATTGTTTATCTGGATCTTCTGAGTCAAAAGTGTCTATATCAAGTTGCAGTGAAAGAGGATTTAACTTTTCTTTTAGGTTATCTTAGTCTCTGGAAGAGATAATTAAAGGAGGAACCGAATTAGAAGGGGAAGAGAGGAAATAGGAGGTAGTGATGAAGTAGTGATCCGACCATGGTACTTGAAGTAGTTGTGGACTTGAAAAGCTAGATTTATAAGGTAGCGATATAAAAATCATATTGAGTGTATGACCCTTTGAATGAGTAGTATCAGAAATCAGTGGACAGAAGCTGAGGTCCTAGATGATTGAGGAAGTCCTGACTCATTGTAGAATTGTGGTCATCGAAAAGGACATTAAAATCACCCAATATTATAGGAAATCTAGTTTGAGTGGCAAAATCAAATAAGTTTGTTTCTTTGTTTAATTTTTAAAGTTTTTCTAGTAAAGCACAGCATCCTCGGATCCTATATGCCAGTCACAATCTTGTGTTCAGTGGGTGTTAAGATGCTGCAGTTTGCTGTTATTTCTAGTTGAGACACTTTTAGTTTATCTGGTCTATTTGAATGGAATAACAAAACCTCAGCAGTAAAAGTGTTAATGAACATTCTCACTTTTAGGAAACATGAAGAGTTCCTTGTTTTATCAGGCATTTGGTAATAGATCATCAAGTGCAAATAGTCAAACCTTGGTTTGCAAGCATACTTCGTTCCAGAACCATGCTGGTAATCCAAAGCACTTGTATATCAAAGCGAATTTCCCCATAGGAAATAATGGAAACTCAGACAATTCATTCCACAACTCAAAATCTTTGATACAAAATCCTATACTTACCCATATTGCAAGACCTCGTTCATTTAGAACAGTCACTACATTCCTGCAGTGTCAGAGAGAGAACCACCATCGGCTCAGTTGTGATAATGTGATGCGTGTATACAGTATGTACTCGTATTCTACCTTTCTGATGTCCCTGCTACTTCTGGAGAGCAGGGCTGTATTAATCAATAGGCCAAGTAGGCACGTACCTAGGGCCCAAAATTGTGATGGGGGCCCCGCTGAATGAGGACGACTCACCTTGCCATTTTTTTTTTAAACAGCAATGGCTCCCTTCCGGCATCAATGGCAACGCCCCCCCCCCCCACATCAATGGCAATGGGCCTCCCCCCCCATCGACGGCAATGCGGCAAGCTGTGTTACATGAAGGTCCCGCGATGACTGCATCTGCCAGTCCATCCCCCTCCGACATCACTTATTCCAGAAGAAGTGATGTCAGAGGAGGATGGAACGGTAGACGCAGTCATCGCGGGACCTTCCTGTAACAGAGCCAGCCGCATTGCCATTGATGAGGGGGGAGGCCCATTGCCGTTGATGCAGGGGAGGGGGCCCCGTTGCCATTGATGTGGGGGGGGGTAACCCGTTGCCGTCAGCTGTTCTAATTCTGTTTTCGGGCTGCCTTTTGCAAAGAAGCTCAGAGGGCAGAGCCGGCAGCTGCAATGTTTGGAGGGGGAGAGAGAAAGGAGCATGGAAGGGTGGTGAGGGAGAGAAAGGGGGCAGGGTGGTATGTAAGGGTTGTGAGAAGGATGATATGGAAGGATGGTGGAAGGAAAGGGGCAGGATGGTATGGAAGGATTGTGAGAAGAATGATGTGAGAAGGATGGTATGGAAGGGTGGTGGAGGAAGAGAAAAGGGGCAGGGTGGTATGGAAGGGTTGTGAGAAGGGTGGTGGAGGGAAAGGGGGCAGGGTGGTATGGAAGGGTTGTGAGGATGGTATGGAAGGGTGATGGAAGGAGAGAAAGGGGGCAGTGTGGTATGGAAGGATTGTGAGAAGGATGGTATGGAAGGGTGGTGGTTGAAGAGAAAGGGGGCAGAGTGGTATGGAAGGGTTATGAGAAAGATGGTATGGAAGGGTGGTGGAGGAAAAGAAAGGGGACAGGGTGTATGGAAAGGTTGTGAAAAGGATGGTATGGAAGGGTGGTGGAGGGAGAGAAAGGGGACAGATGCTGATGGAATTGGTGTGCAAGGAAAGGGAAGAGAAACATAAGGGGGAAGGATACTGGATGGAATTGGGTTGGAGGGAAAGAAAGGGGGCAGATGCTGATGGAAGTGGGGGGGGGGAGAAGAGAGAGTGAAATGCCAGACCACAGGGGTGTAGGAGAGGGAAGGAGAAGAGAGAGATGCCAGACCATTGGAGGAGGGAAGGGAAGAAGATGGATGCCACATCAATGGGGGGGGGGGGGGAGGGAGAGAGAGATGGAAGGGAGAGGCAGACAATTTCTGGAAGAGGCATAGAAAGAGAGCAGATGCCATATAGAAGAGGGCAAACAGTGGATGGAAGAAAGAGAATGATGAGAAGATAGGAAAGCAGAAATCACACAACAGAAAAAAAAATTCTATTTGTTTTATTTATTTATTTTTGCTTTAGGATAATGTATTATTGTAGCTGTATTGATAATCGTTTATTAATAGAAAATGGAAATAAGATGATACTGTTTATTGAACTAATTTTAATACATTTTTTTTAACTAATTCAGAGACCATAACTCCTTTCCTCAGGTCAGGACAGGGATACTGTAACAGCAGTATAGTTTACTGATCTGAAGAAAGAGGTTTTAACCTCTAAAAGCTAAGTGAGAAATGTATTAGGCCAATAAAATGATGGGCACTAAATTTTCTTCCCACCATGCCCCATGCCTCCTATCTACATGCAAAATATAAATTGGTGGGCTTTCCAAAGCCCTGCCAGCTGAAGATCTCTTCCTCTAGGAAGGAAGGGGAGTTTTATTCAGAGATGTTTGGAGGCTGCATAGAAGAAAAACTTTACACTGGCACTGGTATGGTAATCTTTGTTGTTTGTTTTGAATTTTAAAATAAAAGAAATAAAGTGGAAATAAAGAAGTAAATAAGAAAATGGGTAAATACATGGGGGCGGGTCAAGGGGCGGGGCATGGTGGGTTGAGTGCAGGGGGCCCAGTGTACTTGTGTGCCTAGGGGCCCTCGACAAATTAATCCTGCCCTGCTGGAGAGGTGAAATAATGGTAGGGGAGGGGGTCCTAGTAGGGGAGCCCACCAATATATGTTTGCCTAGGGCCCAATATAGTGTTAATCTAGCCCTACCTAAAAGTTTAGAGGGTAAACAAAAGTAAGGGCACATAAGGTCTGGGTGCAGGCTAGAGATCAAGATCAAAGTTTGTGGCAGGGCCATCCCAAAGATGCTCTATATCTGTGATTCTTAAACCTGTCCTGGGGAATCCCAATCCAGTTGAGTTTCAAGATATCCCTACTATGCATGAGGCAGATTTGCATGCAAACAGGTACAGGGAATTTGCCCTGTAGTTTCAGAGGATTTTCGTGGAGAAAGAAAAATCTTCAGACAGATTCAGGTACCAGGGAATCCCGAAGCCCAGGCAGGAGACTGGAGGGGGTTTGAAATCTCACCTGGCCCCGGCCTACTGACGAACTGTTGTCTGTAAGTCTCTGTATTTATTTTATGCATATATTTCCTGGAAAAAATGTTTTCAATAACTATTGCAGTAAACTTTTATTTTTGAAACAACTCACTCTGAATCCCATGACAGGGTTGCATGTAAAGCAAGACATTCCTCTACAAGCCCAAGGAGTGCCTAATACTTGAATCGCTCCCAGCTATGCCCCCTGGTCCGGGTACAGTTGCAGCACTAATTGAGGATTTCATTTAACGGCGGTCATGCTCATGGTATAGGAATGTGGTTCGACTCTGCAAGCACCTTTCTAGAGCCGCACCCTATTCCTGTCCTGAGGCTTAGTCTAACACAGGTAGAGAAGAAAGCTGACTCACCTTCTTTCATTTCTCCACAGGGCTTCAGGGCAAACCTTCTGAGCTTTGCATTCCTGCCTCTCCCATAACTGCCTTCTTGCACAGAAATGACCCTGAATGCAAAGAGAAGCAACCATTCCCCCAAATCAGACAGACACATGTATTGGGCACCCTAAGTGAATCTCTTGTCTTGCATTCATCCTTCCCCCCCCTCCCCTGAGATTTGGGTAATTAAACTCAACAATCGTGAGGAGCTCTTCTAGAACTATCCCATAAAAATATATTCTTGGACACAAGAGGGAAGGTCAATTTCCAATAGCCATGTACGTTGACAAACAGTCCACCTAAGAAAAGGGCCTTTATGAAGACTCACACTATTAAGTGTCCAATATGGATGGTTCAAAGAGAAGGTATATGTGCACTTTTCAATGTCAGAGCTTGTGCAAAGCCCACAGGCAAAAGTACCCACACAGCCCTGCCTCACCCCTTCCACCTGTTCTCGTCCTCGGGACCACGTCGGGAGGGCATCTGCCATGATGTCATGCGCATGCATATGATGTCACCAAATTATATCTGCGCATGCTTAAATGCCCTCCCAGCACAGTCCCAAGGTGGAAGCTTTTCAAAACCTAGACAAAGTGCCAGGTTTTAAAAAGCCATCCGGAAACCCAGACATGTTGGGGAAAATTCAGATGTTTGGTAACCCTATACCCCCCCTCACTTTTAAATACAGTAAAACCTTGGTTTGCGAGCATAATTCTTTCCAGAAGCTTGCTTGTAATCCAAAGCACTAGTATATCAAAGCAAATTTCCCCATAGAAATAATGGAAACTCAGATGATTCGTTCCACAACCCAAAAACTTTAATACAAAATACTATACGTACTCGTATTGCAAGACCTCGCTCGTTTAGAACAGTCACTACACTCCCGCAGCGTCAGAGAGAGAAGAACCATCGGCTCAGTTCTGATGATGTGACGTGAGTATACTGTATGTACTCGTATTGCAAGACTTTGCTCGTTTAGAAGTCACTACACTTCTGCAGGGTCTGAGAAAGAAGAACCATCAGCTCAATTGTGATGGGTGTATACTATTCATACTTGTATTGCAAGACATTGCTTGTATAGCAAGTTAAAATTTAATAAAATGTTTTGCTTGTCTTGCAAAACACTTGCAAACCAAGTTACTTGCCATCCAAGGTTTTACTAACATTTTTAGGCTGTTCTTTGCTGTCTGAAACTAGAGGGACAGATTCCTTTGCTCTCACACACATCAAAATGCAGTTCTGAAGATTGCTGGGTTATAGGTCATTGCTGGAACAGACTGCCCAGTTTTGTGTCTGGCAGTGTTCCAATCAAGGCTAAAAACCCACTTTTTCAAGACTGTTTTTAACTCCTAACTCCAGCCCAAGTTTATTTTGTCATTCCCTCTGTAGTTCCCTACCCCACTTGTCCTGCTTTGCTGTCTTATTAGATTGTAAGCTGTCGAGCAGGGATCATCGCTTATAGGGTTAATGTAATGTACAGCACTGCATGCATCTGGCAGCGCTAGGTTTAACAGATGTCCAGGGAAACCCGGACATGGCCTCTTGAGCTGCAACTGGTAATGCACATTACCAGCAATGGACCACTAGACCTAGTGTGAATCAATTTTCTGTGTCTGCAAAATGACAGCTGAAACACTGGTAATATTTTAGTGGTCACTGATCATTTTACCCAGTATGTATGTCCAAGCCTACCTTACTAAAAATCTATGAGTAGACACCGTTGCAAAAGTGTTAAGGGAGAAATATTTAGTACACTATGGATTTCCCAACTGAATCCTCTGACCAAAGAAGAGATTTTGAAAGTCAGTGAATCAGAGAAATGTGCAAAATTTGTAACACCAGAACGTTGCATATCACACAGCACCACCCACAGGGAGATCCACAACCAGATTAAATAGAACTTTGTTAAACATGTTGAGGTACTTTGGACCCAAAGCAGAAACAACAATGGAGTCAACATCAGCAGATTGGTCCATGTTTACAAC
This sequence comes from Geotrypetes seraphini, assembly GCF_902459505.1. Lineage (NCBI taxonomy): Eukaryota > Metazoa > Chordata > Amphibia > Gymnophiona > Dermophiidae > Geotrypetes > Geotrypetes seraphini. Next base: position 33,008,510 of record NC_047097.1, read on the forward strand.
TGCACAAAAAATGATGCCATGGGTTATTCCCCTTACTATCTTATGTTTGGCCGAGAAGCTAAACTACCTGTGGATGTATGTTTGGGGGTCACACCAGATGGACACTCTTCAGAAAACCATCTCAAACACATCCAGAATCTCAAGCAACAACTGAAGCAGCTCATGAGACAGCCGACAAACAAAATAGAGGCAATAAACTGCTGGAGGCTTGTTTGGTGCTGGCTGGAGGTGGCAAGAAAGGCCCTGGCTCTGCCTGAGCTTTGGGATGCATCAGGAGGATGTCCACGCATGCCTGTAATGTCATTGTGTCTGTGCATGCTTGGAGACCCTTCAGACGCGGCCCCGAGCTCAGGTAGACCCAGGGCCTTTCCTGCCATCTCCAAATGAGCCTCCAGTGGCTTCCAACAGCAGCTTCTACCCCTCTCTCCCATATTTTTCCTTAGTATCTTTTAGAATAGTGGTTCAGTCTGCAATTCTATCTATCTTTGATTACTGCAATATCATTTACTTGGCATCTTATAAGAAAATCTTAAATCAAATTTGAGTAACACAAAACAAGGCAGTGCGTTTGATTTTGGGGTTAAAAAAATGTGACCACGTGAGTCCTTTTTATCAATGACTTCATTGGTTGCCATTTGAAGCAAGAACTTTGTTTAAATTTGGTTGCATTTGCTTTAAAGCTCTGTTTGATTTGGCTCCAGGATACCTATCCTCCCAATTTAAGTTATATAAGTCGAATAAAAATACTCATAATAATTGTTTGTTTATGTATCCATCTTTAAAAGCTGGTCGTTCCAAGAGATTTTTGGACAAGACTTTTGCATTTCAGTTAGGAAAAATGAATTCCTGGTTAAGTATTATGATTCCATAAGCACAATCATATTATGTTTTTAGGAAGTTATTAAAAACTTATCTGTTTGATAAGTTTGTAACTTGATTATTGTTGTATCTCTGCTTATATGTATGTTTCACTGATTGTACACTCCTTTTTTGATGTGAACCACCTGGAACTTGGGCGGTATACGAGAATAAAGATTATTATTATTATTATGTGGGGGAAGAGGGGAGGGAGAGAAGAAGAGTTGAGGATTGTGGGGGGCGGGGCTGGGACAGGATGGGGCCAAGTGTCCTTTTTATTTTTTTTGTGTTTAATAAATACACTAACCCTAACTTGGAGACAGTAGATTGCCCTATCTTCTTGAATGGAGGAGTGGCCTAGTGGTTAGGGCAAGTTCAAGCTCAGCACTGCTCCTTGTGACCTTGGACAAGTCGCTTAACATATTTCATGTTTTTAGTATTTATACATTTCTTATAGCCTAAGCTGTTCACATTCAGGTGCTCAAGTATTTCTCCCTATCTCAAGTGGGCTCACAATCTGACTAATGTACTGGGGCTCTCACCAAGATATATAGCAAGCCCAATATATACCTCAAACTCCTCACCAGCTCCTCAGAAGTACCACCTGGGCTCAAAAGCTTTCACAGCCGTAGGCTTTATGTACTGGAGCCGTTATCAATTTTTACTCATAAACTTTATTTTTAAATTTTTATTTAACAACCCTTCTAGCATTTGATATAATATACTGGAGCAACATAAAATATGTCCAGCGCTGGATCTCCATTATTACAGGGGCAGAAGAAGCCAGTTTCCACAAACTCTGCACCTTCTTCCCAATCTGATATTATCACACAGACTGCCCAGCAAGCAGTGAGGAATCACAAAATACCATATTTTTCGCTCCATAAGATGTACCCTAGATTTAGAGGAGGAAAACAAGAAAAAAACCCATTCTGACCCAAATTCTTGATGCCAGGGTCTGCACTCTGCCCCCCCTCCCTCTGGTGGCTAGTGGTAGGCCAAGACAGGGCACAGAGCGGGCAGGCATAGTGTCCTAGTGATGGGCAGACCTAGTGGCCTAGTGACAGGCAGGCCAGCCCCATATCCCTCACATACCCCCCCAGTACCTTAAATCATCCCCCATACAACCACATGCACCCCAGTACCTTAAATTATCCCCCCATGTGCCCCCCAGTAACTTAAATTATTCCCCCATACAACCACATACCCCCCAGTATCTTAAATCATCCCCTCACATACTACCCCAGTACCTTTTTTAATCATCGCTCCCCTTCCCCCCGTATCTTTATTCATATCCCTTTAGTACCTTTTAAAATTCCTCTCTGCTTAGACTGCTCTCATTTTTCCCAGCCAGCAGGTGCACAGGCCAGAAGCGCAGAGATCAGGAGCAAGCCCTCTGTGCTCCTGCCTGGGCCTACGCCGATCTCCAAATGGCTGCAGTCAGTTCTTGCGAGTCCCGTGAGAGCTAACTGCAGCCATTCGGAGATCAGTGCAGGAGCGCGGAGGACTTGCTCCTGATCCCTATGCTTCTGGCCTGTGCTCCGCTGGTCGGGATATACACTAGACCACCAGGTACGATAACAGCGAGCGGGCGGGTTTTAAAGATGCAGCAGTGGCGGGATTTAAAAAAAAATGCAGCGGCAGCTGGGGTTGTTTAAAAGATGCGGCGGTGGCAGGGGGTTTAAAAGATGCAGTGGCGGCAGGGGAGGGTTAAAAATATGCGGCGGTGGCAGGAGGGGTTTAAAAGATGCAGCAGCAGTGGGCTTAATTTGTATCTTCACTTCATAAGATGCATTTACATTTCCACCCCCTTTTTAGGGGTGAAAAAAGTACATCTTATGGAGTGAAAAATACAGTAGCTAGGTTTTCCTTCTGAGTTGCTCCAGAGACAAAGGCTCTTAATTTTTTTTTTTTTTTGCAACAAGTGTAGAGTGATAGAAAAATTAACAGCAAAAGACAATGCTGTCCACAACAGTTAATGGGGAAAAAGAGGGGTTGCGATCTCAAGCTCTACCCTTCCCTACAGAGACCTCACCAGGACAACCTATACCCATGTAGGCTAAGACTCACAGGTCAGGGACAAGGAGGAATCCAAAACAATTGCGCCTGTTTGTAAACCGGTTTCAATTTAAGAAACAATTAAACACACTTGTTTTGTTACTGCATTTCTGTGAATTGTTAGCCAGTATTTCAAGAGAAGAAACTATTTACCGCATATTCGTACTTCCCCGATATTCGTGGGGGTTCTGTTCCAGGAACCCCCGTGAATTTTGAAAAACCACGAATACGGTTTTTAGCAGGGGAGACAGGAGAGGGCAGCCAGAGCGTCGGCGAGTGATGGAAATCTCTCGCGGTATGCTCCGACCACCTCTTCCTGTACTAAAGTCGGGCCCACGCCCACCAATCAGGAGCTGAATGTCAAAGCAGCTCCTGATTGGTGAGGTCAAAGTACTGAAGGGGATAGACTTAGTAGATAAGGACAGATTGTTCACTCTCCAAGGTAGGGAGAACGAGAGGGCACTCTCTAAAGTTGAAAGGGGATAGATTCCATACAAATGTAAGGAAGTTCTTCTTCACCCAGAGAGTGGAAGAAAGCTGGAACACTCTTCTAGAGGCTGTTATAGGGGAAAACACCCTCCAAGGATTCAAGACAAAGTTAAACAAGTTCCTGCTGAACAAGGACGTACACAGGTAGGGCTAGTCTCAGTTATGGTGCTGGTCTTAGACCAGAGGGCCACCGCGTGAGCGGACTGCTGGGCATGATGGACCACTGGTCTGACCCAGCAGTGGCAATTCTTATGTTCTGATTGGTGAGGCCCGACTTTAGTACAGGAAGAGGCAGTCAGAGCATACCGTGAGTGATTTCCTTCACTCGCCGGCACACCGGCTGCCCTCTCCTGCCCAGTCATTCGCGGTCGGAAAATACCGCGAATGAATGGGGCCGCAAATTCATGGGGGAGCACTGTAGTCGAATATATACTGATCCAAATATAAACCGAGGTATCCTTTTTTCCCTCCAAATAGGGGGAAAAAAGGTTGACTCAAATATAAACCAAGGTTAAAAATTTGGGTTATCATGGTGAGCCAATCTATAAAAACTGTTCACCCTCCCTCTCTATCAGCTATCTCCAAGGTCACTAAACATAATACAAATATCTGTGATGCATATATCCCAAAGCTAATATATTCACAACAAGGCCCCTACATAAGGAAACGCAACTGCAAGCAACCATAAACTTAAATAAATGCAGACAAAAATTAAACTTAGTAAAACTGAAGCCAAGACTTCTCAAAATATATATCAAATTATAACTTTTAGATGTAAATACTGATAAAGTCTATATAATCTTCACATACATTCAAAAGTTGTGTAATCCGACCAAGAGCCGAAGCTCCTATGGTCGAACCCACCGTCCTATCACTGTGTATGACTTTTGTGCAAAGAATTATACTGAAAGCAAAGTGCTCTTTGTAAGTTATCTTTGTTCTCAATGGCAATAAAGAAAAATGCTCCACTTAGCTTTAGAGTGTGTTAACAGGTCCCGACATGGGCCATGTTTCGAGGGACTGTTTCAAGGAACCCAGAGGAGAGGTGAACAACTTCAAATGCCAGAGAAACGGACTGAGTGATGCAGACGAAAAAACTTGTATTCAAGTAACAAAAAACATAATAACATCTTAAAAATTGTGTAACATGCTACTATAATACCTTATTGTATAACACACTAAGAAGACAATAAGGTATTATAGTAGCATGTTACACAATTTTTAAGATGAGTTATTATATTTTTTGTTACTAGAATACAAGTTTTTTCGTCTGCATCACTCAGTCTGTTTCTCTGGCATTTGAAGTTGTTCACCTCTCCTCTGGGTTCCTTGAAACAGTCCCTCGAAACATGGCCCATGTCGGGACCTGTTAACACACTCTAAAGCTAAGTGGAGCATTTTTTTTTATTGCCATTAAGAACAAAGATAACTTACAAAGAGCACTTTGCTTTCAGTTTAATTCTTTGCACAAAAGTCATACACAGTGATAGGACGGTGGGTTCGACCATAGGAGCTTCGGCTCTTGGTCGGATTACACAACTTTTGAATGTATGTGAAGATTATATAGACTTTATCAGTATTTACATCTAAAAGTTATAATTTGATATATATTTTGAGAAGTCTTGGCTTCAGTTTTACTCTTGTCATTCTCTTTAACCTCTCAGCCTTACACCAATTGAGAATAGTTTCCTCACCATTTTTTCTTTTGACTTAGTCTAAAAATTAAACTTAAACATCAAGAACCAACAGTGCAGTTCAAAACCAGAGAAAGAAAACAGCACTCTATACTTTGGAATATAAAAAGAAAGCAGTGCATATTTACAATAAAACTGCATTTGCTGTTCATGAAATTAAAAATAAAAATATTTTTTCTACGTTTGTTGTCTGGCCATTTTATTCATGTTTATCCCAGTTTCTGCTTTCCTCTGTCTTTTCTTAGTTTTCTTTCAGTCTACCTGCCTCTTCTCTCATTCCTGTTTTCACTTCCTCTCCTACATCCATTTCTGACTTTAACATTTTCCTTTCAGTTTTCTCCATTTATTTTTCTGCATCTCTATCTGCTTCTATTTCTCCAGTTTTTTTGCTAACTCTTCCCTCTCTCTCCCTCTTCCAGCATCTTCTCTTTCTCCCTTTATTTTCAGTCTTCTAACCAGTATCTCCTCTCTTGCCCCCTCCATCCAGCATATCCTCTCCCCTTTTTCCTCCAACACCTCATCTCTCTTTCTCCCTCCACCTACATCCAAGATCTCTCCTTTCATCCTTTGCTTCTTCCATTGGAGTCGCGGGTCAGAAGCAGGCCGACATGCAAGGCAGGCAGCTAATTCCTCCCGGTAGCCTCTCTCCCTGCTGTTTGCGGCTGCCTGGGGGAGTGAAGAGTCAGTGGCACATCCGGATTGTGAGCAGCCCTACCTTTGGTCCCATCCCGGGGTCCCGTCCCAGATGCCGTGGGGGCCTTCCCTCTTGCCAAATCGCTATAGGCTCTGCCAGTTTCAATCCCACCCCTCAAAATCAGGAAGTAACTTCAGAAGGGGGCAGGAATGAAACCGGCAGAGCCTTTAGCAATTTGGCAAGAGGGAAGGCCCCTGTGGTGTCTGGGTTCGTTAATTCCAGTTGGCTTAGTGGGACTCAGATGGGACCAAAGGCAGGCTGCTCACAATCCGGATTCGTCATTCCCCCTCCTCCCGGCGGCTGGCAAACAGCATGGATGACTGCTGTGGACCATCGAGAGGAGACAGCTGCCTGCCCCTGACCCATGACTCCATTCCCCACAGCCTTGTAGGCTTAAATTTGGATATTTTTAAAACTATGGTAATAGACTCAAATATAAACTGAGATCCCCATGTATGGGCCATTTTTTTGGCCCCAAAATCTCAGTTTATATTCAAGTATATACGGTATGTCTGTTACTGCCTGCCTGAGATTTATTAGTTGATATTTGAAGAGAAGAAATTGTTTGTGTAGATTTTAGTTTGTTTCTTATTTTATATGTGTTTTTATTGATGTAAAACATTTAGTTTTTTGTAAAGAGTATAAAAAAAAAGTTTTAAATAAATAAATAAAACAACGTGGGTACTGAACAGGTGAATAAGAGATTAAGAATCAAAAGATGCCTGAAAAGATGGGCTCTGAGCCTGGATCTGACTAGGACCAAAGAAGAAGCAAGACAAACTGACTCAGGAAGTCTATTCCAGGTGTACAGCAAAGCAAGATGAAAGGGACCGAGTCAGGAGTTGGCGGTGGAAAAGGTATTCAATAAACGTAAGGCTTCTAACACTTTACTGTAATACTTTGTTTAGTTGCAACGAAAGGAAAACTTCTTAAATCCTTTCCTGTCCTGCTGCTCTGGAATCATCTGCTTTGCTTTTTTCAGAGCTGCACCTGCAAAGGCAAATAACTGCACAAGATAGTCAATGGAAGAATTTACTTTTTAATTAAGATACAATTCATTACAAAATTACCCCTCCCTTTCTCCTTCTGCAAAACCTTTAAACATATCTGAGAAGGCAGCAAGCAGGAGAAACGCATGGAAGCTAAGTGCTGAGTTGACGTCCCTTCTTTAATAACACCTGGAATCTGCGGCATGGACGGGTGGAAGGAGACTGTATACAAGGGGAGGGAGTGTGAACAAGCACACTCTCACTCTACACCCAGTGCCTGAAGAACTGCATGAAGAGGGCGCTTTCATTCCCTTCGGAGACAATCTGCACCTGCAGGCAAGAGAAGCAAATAAAAGGCAAATCTTTAGAGAGGAAAACCAGTCTGGGGACTCTCATTGTCCCTGCCCTGCAGGAGGATTACTATAATGACAGAGCATCAGAGCCCCTAGCGGTTTACTGAATGCCGATGGAGAAGGCAACAGCCCAGCTGAGAGAGTCAAGCTTACCTATTGTATTCTCATCATTACAGTATGGCAAACATTTATAAAAGGTCAAGAAAATGCATGCAAAAGAAGCCAGGTGTTCACCAAACTGCTCTAGCATGAATACAGAGGCTACCACAGTCCTGCTCTTGCAATATACCAAAATACAGTGTTTCTGACCTCCAAGGTGATATGTGGACCCTTTCGCCCTCATATTCTAACAGGGTGCCTACAGTCTAGCAAAATTTGTGCACATATATTTATAGATTACCAGCACATATGCATGTCTGCTTTGCTTGCAGTGGTATTTGTGTACTTTGTGTAAATGTAAGGGAATTGATGGGATCCATCTTAGAAGTCAGCACCCAAGAAAAAGATCTGTCTGTTATTGTAGACACTACACTAAAATCTTTTTACTGATGTGTAGCTGTGCAAAAAAAGCAAAGAGGATGCTAGAAATGATTAAGACTGTGAATAATATGTTAGAAGGATAAATGTCATAAGACCAGCCATACTGGGTCAGACTAATGTTCCATCTAAAATTTCCTCCTATTTCTTTTAAAAGTATTTCCATGTGTTGGAGCTCAAAGAGGTATTTTTCTTCAATTTCCATGTAAATGTATTGTTAAAATGAGTGACAGAACGTATGTTTTTTTGGACCCAGAACATTTAAAGAATTTTTTAGAGGCAAAGCAACCTCCAGTTCCTATAGCTGTATCCACCCCCTCTGATTGTGATGTTAATCTCGCTTTGGAAAAATGATTCCTAAATGGTTCTGAAAAGAGAAAAAAAAAATTCCTGTTTTTAAATTGTTGTTTTCTTCTCCTCCAAGATTTCTGTAATCTTGTATCCTCTCTATCTATTTCTTTTTTCTTTAAATTGAGGTAAACAGAGTTACACTTCTGTTTATTGTATTGCCTTAATCAATTGCTACTGGTATTTTTCTAGTGTAATCCATTTTCTTTATCAAGTGTAAACATTTTTCAGCAGGGGCTGGGACAGGATGGGAAAATGATTTCCTGCGGGGACGGGGACAAATTTGTCCCTGTGTCATTTTCTTTCTCTCTACCCCTCTGAGTCCAACATTTTGCTCACTTTCTTTCCTCTTTCCCTCCCTCCCTCTCTTTCTTCCCATCTACATTTCTCATCTCGCATTTGTTCAAGTAACTTGTGTAGCATCATGGCAAGATTGATGTGTATAGTTAAGGTGACCAAACGTCCCGTTTTGAACAGGACAGTCCCGTTTTCGGATCCCCTGTCCCGTTGTCCCCACACACAGCTTCGGGATGCCAAAATGTCCTGTTTTCAGGGACAGCGTCCCGAAGCTGTGCACGGGGACAACGGGACAGGCGATCGCTTCCTGTCCCTCCTCTGCCGCACCAAAAAAAAAAAAAAAAGCCTCCCTCCAGGCCCGATTTAAACTCCCCCCCCAGTCCACCGCCGCTGCTCCTCTGCTGCCACTACTTGCACCCGGAAGCCTTCCCGACGTCAATTCTGACGTCGGAGAGGACGTTCCGGGCCAGCCAATCGCTGTCCCAGTCTAGGCTCATTATTCATTGAAGGCATTGGCAATGCCTGTGATGTCAGCATGAAGCCTCTGTTAGTGAACTGCCTGCCATATCTGCATACAAATAAACGAAGTGCAGTGGAGAGTGGCCTAGAAAAGACTGCAGTGGGCTGAGAATCAGGGAAGACAGGGTTCAAATCCCACTTAGTGTTCCCATTTCCAGGCTCTTGATAAATATGTAAAAACAAACCAACCTTCAGTCCCTATACAGATATACTCTAGCCCCCTTACCTGTGTGTTTGGACAGTACTTCATGCGTGAGATGACCTCAGTGGCCACATTCAGTGCTGCCTTGCGCTCCTTAGCGTTGGCCTTGCGACCTGCGGAGAAACAACCATTAGTAGTCATAAAGTCACATTGCATCTGACATAAATGATGAAGACTTTATAAGCCAAGTGAAGAAAAGCTGATGTGTAGACTTGCCAGCTACTAAGAGTATGAAGCAGAACTACCCAGCAGTGAGAAAGAGGAGGCCTAGCTGAGGGAGGACAGCAGTAGAGAGTGACACAATAACCATCACTGTGGTAACACCACAATTACCACAGTAATGAGAAAAGTTTACAAAAATTGCCTGGTATTATCGCAGTAGCCATAGACCATTCCAGGGTTCTGCTGTGGGAACAGGACCAATGGTCCATCAAACCCAGTAGCCTGTTCTCATGGTGACCAATCCAGGTCCCTAGTACCAGGCCAAAACCCAAGGAGTAGCAACATTCCAAGCAGTGGCTTCCCCCATGTCTCTCTCAATAACATATTATGGACTTTTCCTTCAGGAAATTGTCCAAACCTTTCTTAAAACCAGCTATGCTATCCACTCTTACCACAATCTCTGGCAACGCGTTCCAGAGCTTAACTATTCTCCGAGTGAAAAAAAATTTCCTCCTATTGGTTTTAAAAGTATTTCCCTGTAACTTCATTGAGTGTCTCCTAGTCTTTGTAATTTTTGACGGAGTGAAAAATCGATCCAATTGTACCCGTTCTACTCCACTCAGGATTTTGTAGACTTCAATCATATGTACCTGCTCTACTCCACTCAGGATTTTGTAGACTTCAATCATATCTCCAACTGTCTCTTTTCCAAGCTGAAGAGCCCTAACCTTTTTAGTCTTTTCTCATACAAGAGGAGCTCCATCCCCTTTTTAATCTTGGAACTGATACTGCAATAACCCGCAGTAATAGGGACAGGCTGGCCCTCCCTAGACCTACTTTAGCAACCCTGGTAGTCTAGTGGCCTCTTCAGGGGCAGGAAAGATCCCCACCTTTCCTGCCCCCTGCTGCCGGTGTAGCCTTTTTTCCATGCTTATTCAAAATGGTGGCCAAGACTTCATGCAGGAGTCTCACAAGATTCGTAGAAATGTCACAAGGATGCATGAAGTCTTGGCAACCATTTTGAAAAGGCATGGAAAGGAGGCTACACCAGCAGCAAGGAGCAGGAAAGAGTGGGGAACTTTTTTGCCCCTGAAGAAGTCACTAAACCACCAGGGAAGGTAGTAGAACAATGGGAAGGAAGAAAGGAAGGATTGTTGGATATGGGGAGGCAGTGAGAGATACTACAAGGAGGGGGAGTGATGCTGCATGGCATGGGAAGATGTTGGATCTAGGGTACAAGGAAGATGAGTATAGAGAGATTATACAGTGGGAGAGAGGGAGAAGTGTTAGACATGGCAGTGCAGGGGACAGAGGGAGAAATACCTTATGGGGGAGGGGCAAAGAGGGACAAATGTTGGTTATGGCAGTGGAGAGAACACAGGGAGAAATTACAGATTCTGCCAGTCGCAGTTTTAATTCTAAAGCAAAGCTGTGGCTTGGCTGTAGAATTAAAACCATGGCCCGGCAGAGAGACAGTAAGGGAGGGAGAGAAGAAAAAAGCAAAACTTTCAGCAGGAAGGTTGGAATGAAGGAAGGAGGGGGAGAGAGGGGGAAACATTGATGAGGTGGGGAGACACTGCAAGGCGGAGGGAAGAAGAGATGGAGAGATGTTAGACCATGGCACAAGATGGGGGGAGGAGGGAAGAGAGAGAGAGAGAGAGATAGAAACATAGAATATGACAGCAGATAAGGGCCAATCATGAACCCTTCCACCCTCGAGAAACTATCCTCTATCATACCTCTGTAGTGACCCCACATGTTTGTCCCATCGTCTCTTGAAGTTGAGCGTGCTACTAGCCTCGACTACCTGACGTGGAAGACCATTCCATCTATCAATCACCCTCTCGGTAAAGAAGTATTTCCTGGTATCTCCATGAAATCTTCCTCCCCTAAGTTTTAGCAGATGTCCTCTTGTCATCGTGGGACCTGTAAGAGTGAAGATTTCCTCCTCCTCCTCGATGCGGCCCGTTATGTACTTGAAAGTTTCTATCATGTCCCCCCTTTCTCTGCGCTCCTCGAGCGAGTATAAGTGCAGACTGCTCAGACGATCTTCATATGAAAGATCTTTAAGTCCTGAGACCATCCTTGTGGCCATTCTCTGAACTGACTCAATTCTCTTCACATCCTTTTGGTAATGCGGCCTCCAAAACTGGACACAGTACTCCAGGTGCGGTCTCACCATGGATCTGTATAATGGCATTATAACTTCGGGTTTTCGGCTGATAAAGCTTCTGATGCAGCCAAGCATTTGTCTAGCCTTTGTTGAGGCTTTCTCCACTTGATTTGCATCCTTCATGTCTTCACGGATGATTACTCCCAAGTTCCTTTCTACTTCAGTTTTTGTTAAGTTTTCTCCATTTAGGGTGTATGTAGTGAAAGGATTCCTGCTGCCAAGATGCATCACCTTACATTTTTTGGCATTAAAGTTTAGTTGCCAAGTACTGGACCATTGTTCTAGCAAAAGTAGGTCCTGTTCCATAGTGTTTTACGCGATAGCGCTGTTAGGTTCAGTTGCCCTGCCCACAACATTGCACAGTTTTGCTCATTAAACTTTTGGAGTCGGATGACGGCGGCGACCTCGGGAGACCCTTGAGAAAGCGCTATTTATGTGCGAAACATGTCGGGTCTGGCTCCCCTGGTTTGGCTGAGATAAGTATCATCTCAAACTTTGGATTAGTTTCTATAAACACAATTGAATGATAAAGAATGATAAAGAATTGTAACATAATTCGTTAAATGTTTACATTAATTATAAAACTAACATATTCGTATTGAAACTGGAAAAGACAGCCAATGATGAAGCACCACACTATGCTTCCCGCGATCTAAAAGTATTTTTTGCAGTGGAGTGGTGGGGCTGAGGCGTCCTTTCTAATACCATATTCGACAACATCATTTATGCAACATCCAGACCACTTATAAAGATTGGGGATCTATTGACATTTATTTGACATTTATTTGGCTGGATATAAATTAATTTAATAAGTGGCCTTTATTGTAGTTGCTTTAAATGTCCGGCAGTCACGTCCGCAACTGCCTTCAGCTCTCACCTCCTCCAGCACCGGACACGCATAAGCTGCACTGCTTCCAATGGCTATCTTACGTTCTGGAGCGTTGCCCGCCTCACTGCTGTAACCTCACACAAGCGCTTTCCTGCATCTGTACGTGATTGTGAGGTGGAGTAGAGAGGACAATCGTGTACAGATGCAGGAAAGCACTTGTGTGAGGTTACAGCAGTGAAGTGGGCAACGTTCCAGAACGTGACCGCCGGACACTTAAGGCAAAAATTTTCCACTGTAATCTGGTACCTGGGACATTAGATCATCTACTTTATTATTGTCCCTATATTAAGATATTTTGGAATTCAATTTGGTCTCAAGTGAACTCATTATTGGAAAATCATGTTGCACTTTCTTACGATACAGTGTTATTTGGCATGATGATGAGAAAAAAGAGTCAAATCTCATCATATAACAATAAGCTTTTATTAGTTATGACACGGGTTGCCATCCAACATATAACCAATAATTGGAAAAATCACAAAAACCTTAGTTACACATTTTGGTGGAATTCATTATGCCATATATTTAAAATGGAACGAGCAATAGCAGTACAAAGAGGGACATATACAAATTTTATAAAAATATGGGGGCCATTGGCAACATATTGTGGTGATCAGTCATCGATTCTTCTCTTTTCCTTTTCTTTTTAGCACACTAAGGGGGGGAGGGTGTTGGGAATAATTTTACATAATATGTTATAATATGCTATATAATATGTGTGTTTATTCCTATTGGAAATGTGATAAAGGATGGGTGGTTGGGAGGGTTAATGTATCACTAGTGTTTTATGTGGTAGAGATTAATGTGCTATTGTGGAATAACTTGTATAATATATTAGTTTGTGCACTTGCTGTTCAATTTGAAAATGAATAAAGAATTAAAAAAAAAAAAAGTTTTCCATAAAGAATCATTCTTTATAATACCAAGGGCCTCAAAATAGTATCTGGCAGGCCGAATGTGGCCCCTGGGCTGCGAGTTTGAGACCACTGATCTAAAGCTAGAGAGATCCTGAGAAACAGACAACAAATCCCAGCAGAGCCTGCACTGAAATTTCTGCACACAGTTTAGAGCCCATGCAGCAGCTATCACCTGAACTCAAAGTGGAGATTCTATTAAACTCTGCTACCTTAGTAGGAAAAAGGGAAAGGGTCTTATATACCACCTTTTTGTGGCTTTGGTATTCACAGCAGCGCGTATTGGAAGATTCAGTGACTTGTTCAGGGTCACAAGGAGCAGCACTGGGATTTGATCTCACAACTTCTAGGTACAAAGGCAGCAGCTCTACCAGTGAGCCACACCTATAAGACAGTGGGGCTTCATTCATGTTTAAGCTGGGGCCATTTTGTATTCAAGCAGCTACATAACTTCCCATGTGGGGGCCATGACACTGGTGATCAGTGTGTGTCAATGACATCCTTCCCCACCAGCCCACCTTCAACTTTCATTGAGTATTCCCCCAGTTGTGAGCATTTCTAAATGCATTCTCTTTTACCTACTGAGAAATGCCTTCTCCTTCAAGCATGAGGCTCCTCCCCACATCCACTTTCCCCCTTTCTGTCCTGAGCCTGGGTAGAGAGACAGAGGAGCAGAAGAAAACCCCAAAAAGACAATGGTGGCGACTGAAGATTACTGATATAAGGAGTTGGATTTTTCTCTGGCATTTGGGAGTTATAGCACCAGAGACTTTGTTAAAAGATCTCAGTTAAGTAAACAGTTGAGAACAAGGATTTTCACACTTTAATACATGCATTCTTTGAATCCAGGTTGGACTATTGCAATATTGTTTATGCCAGTTTATCAAAATTTAATTTAAGATGGCTACAAACTCTACAGAATGCGGCATTGAAGCTATTAGGGCATAAAAGTAAATTTGATCAGGTTACTCACCTCTTTTTACAATATCATTGGTTACCAGTCATTTATAGAATTAGATTTAAGATACTTTATTTGTATTGACACATAAAGCATGACATACTTTCGAACCTTGTTATCTGCAATCCTTGACTATTCCATATACTCCAAATCGTACATTAAGATCTTTTCAGGACAACAGACTAGTCCTTCTATCGATGTATACAATGAAATGGGAATCAATGCGTAATAAGGAGAAATTAGGTTCTTACCTGCTAATTTACTTTCTTTTAGCTTCTCCAGACCAGTAGAGGTTAACTTTACGAATGGGTATATATCTAATCATGACCAGCAGGTGGAGACTGAAAACAAAACTTTGGGACAGTATATCCTAGCCCCTCCTCTCTATTTCCCTCAGTCTGCCGAATAGCCAAGCAGAACCAAGAACTGGAAAACAACAGAGAGAAAAAACAATACTCCGAAAGGAGTAACAAATAACAAACCCAAAATGCTGTTGGAAAATGCAGAGGAGAAATTCCCGAAGGAAGAATGTCCCCACAGCTCGCCAGCTAAGCCAGCCGAGCCACAGCCGCTGTTCTTCAATTCTCCCCGGCCCTAGAAAAATACTAGAACCCGCAGCAAAAACCAAAAACTGCCCGCGCAACAGCCCCAACAACAACAACAACAGACAGGGTGGGGACCTCTACTGGTCTGGAGAAGCTAAAAGAAAGTAAATTAGCAGGTAAGAACCTAATTTCTCCTTCTTTAGCACTCTCCAGACCAGTAGAGGTTAACTTTACGAATGGGACGTACCAAAGCAGTCCCTCTCACGGGCGGGACCCCCGAAGGGCCGATACCAGTACACGTTCACCGAACACCGCGTTCCGACGCGCCTGCACATCAACCCGATAATGACGAACAAAGGAATGCAAGGAGGACCAAACCGCAGCCTTACAAATATCCACAGGAGGCACGAGCGACGACTCAGCCCAAGAAGCCGCCTGACCCCGAGTGGAATGAGCCTTGAGAAACTCCGGAACAGGCTGCTGTTTCAGAAGATAAGCGGAAGCAATCGTCTCCTTGATCCAGCGCGCAATAGTAGCCTTAGAAGCGCCAGCTCCCCGACGAGGACCCGCCAGGAGGACAAAGAGATGATCGGACTTCCGGAATTCCTGGGTCCGCTGCACATAAGAGCGAAGGACCCGACCGACATCCAACTTGCGCAGCTGCCGTTGCTCAGAAGAGCCCTCCCGACCACCCAAGACTGGGAGAACCACCGATTGATTGACATGAAAAGGAGAAACAACCTTAGGCAGAAAGGAAGGAACAGGCCGCAAGACGACCCGCTCCCTAGACAACTCCAAGAAGGGAGCCCTACAAGAGAAAGCCTGCAGCTCAGAAACACGCCTAGCAGAAGTAATGGCCACCAAAAAGACCGCCTTCAAAGTAAGGTCCTTCAAAGAACAGCCGTCCAAAGGCTCGAAAGGCGGACGCACCAAAACAGAGAGAACCAGATTAAGATCCCAAGAGGGAACCGAGGGCCGTAGGGGAGGCCTAAGCAACTTGGCCGCCCGCAAAAACCGAATCACATCAGGAAGAGCCGATAAACGCTGACCTGACACTAACCCTCGAAAAGCCGACAGGGCCGCAAGATGAACCCGGAGAGAAGACCAAGCCAGGCCTCTATCCAGGCCATCCTGCAAGAACTCCAGAATGTTAGGCAGAGAAGCGCGAAAAGAGGTCACTCCCCGCGCCCGACACCATTCCTCAAATAGACGCCAAACCCGCACATAAGCCCGAGAGGTAGAAAGCCTCCGGGACCCCAACAGTGTAGAGATCACCTTGTCTGAATATCCCTTCTTGCGAAGGCGACCCCTTTCAAGAGCCACGCCGTAAGACAGAAGGGAGACGGGTCGAACATGGGAATGGGACCCTGCATCAGAAGGTCGCCCGAGAGAGGCAGAGGAAGAGGATCCGCAACCAGGTGCCTCACCAGATCCGCATACCACGGACGGCGAGGCCAATCCGGCGCCACCAGCACCACCAAACCTGGATGGTAAACAATGCGAAGAAGCACTCTGCCCACCAGCGGCCAAGGAGGGAACACATACAACAGCCCCTCCGTTGGCCACTGCTGGACCAGAGCATCCAGACCCTCGGCCAGACCGTCCCTGCGACGACTGAAGAAGCGGGGCACTTTGGCGTTGCCACCCGTGGCCATCAGGTCCATCAGGGGCTGCCCCCAAGCCTGCACTATCAACTGAAACGCCTCGGCGCCGAGACACCACTCTCCTGGATCTAGGAAGTGACGACTGAGGAAGTCTGCCTGAACATTTTCTACTCCGGCTATATGAGAGGCCGAGAGGTCCAGCAGATGGGATTCTGCCCAAACCATGAGCAGAGCCGCCTCCTGTGCCACCTGAGTGCTCTTGGTGCCCCCCTGACGATTGACATAAGCCACCGCCGTGGCATTGTCCGACAGTACTCTGACCGACTTGCCCAGCAACAGGGAGTGGAAAGCCAACAGCGCCAGACGGACCGCTCTGGTCTCCAACACGTTGATCGACCAGGTGGCCTCCTCCGCGGACCAGGTGCCCTGAGCTGAGTGACCCAAACACTGAGCCCCCCAACCCAGGAGACTCGCATCCATCAGGAGCACCGTCCACTGCGGGAGATCCAGACCCACCCCCTGAACTAGGTGAGGGGTCTGGAGCCACCAACGCAGACTGCAGCGCGCCAAGCCTCGCAGGGGAACCGGAACATCCATCCCGTGCCTCTGGGGAGACCACCTCCGGAGCAGAGCATACTGGAGAGGACGCATGTGGGCCCGCGCCCACCTCACCACGTCCAGGGACGCCGCCATCGACCCCAAGACCTGGAGGAAATCTCGCGCCCGAGGACACCGGGACGCCAAAAGCAGGCGAATCTGAGATTGCAATTTGCTCACCCGGCCCTCTGGGAGGAAGACCTTCCCCAAGGAGGTGTCGAACAGCACCCCTAGGTACTCCAGACGCTGAGCCGGGACCAACCGACTCTTGGAAAGGTTGACCACCCAGCCCAGCGACCGGAGAAACTCCACCACCCGAGCAGTAACCCGGGAGCTTTCCTGCAACGACTTTGCCCGAATTAACCAGTCGTCCAGGTAGGGGTGTACCAGGATGCCCTCCGACCGCAAGGCTGCCGCGACGACCACCATCACCTTGGTGAACGTTCGAGGAGCCGTGGCCAGCCCAAAAGGGAGCGCACAGAACTGATAGTGCCGACCCAAGATCGCAAAGCGCAGGAAACGCTGATGAGAGGCCCGAATGGGAACATGCAAGTAGGCCTCCGTCAGATCGAGAGAAGTGAGAAACTCCCCCGGCTGAACCGCCAGAATGACCGACCGCAGAGTTTCCATACGGAAAGAGGGAATCTTGAGAGCCCTGTTGACCCCTTTCAAATCGAGGATGGGCCGAAAGGTCCCCTCCTTTTTGGGCACCACAAAGTAAATGGAGTACCTGCCCGTGCCCCACTCCGGAGGGGGCACAGGTACAACTGCCCTGAGATCTAGCAAGCGCTGAAGGGTCTGGCGAAACGCCTGCGTCTTCACAGGAGTCTGACATGGAGAAGCGAGGAAAAAATCCGGCAGAGAGCGGGCGAACTCCAGGGCATAACCGTCCCGCACCACCTCCAGGACCCACTGATCGGACGTGATCTCGGCCCATTTGGGGAAAAATTCGCGCAGCCGGGCCCCCACCGGAACCAAAGGGGGCGCCGGCAAGGCGTCATTGTGCAGGACGGGAAGCGGGGGAACCGGCGGAGGGATTCCCTGCCCCCCGACGGGCCCCCCGAAAGGGCTGCATGCGCTGGAAGAACCGACCCCGGGAAAATCCCGGAGACTGGAAAGAAGCAGCCCCACGCCCAGGGCGATACTTGCGAAAATCCCGCAAACGCCCCCGGGCCGCACCCCCCCGAGACGCCGGGCGGGCACGGTCCTCCGGCAGACGGGGAACTTTCGAGTCCGACAGAGTCTGAATCAACTTATCCAAATCCTCTCCAAACAAAAACGACCCCCGAAAGGGAAATTTAGTAAGCTTAGCTTTGGACGCAGCATCCGCCGCCCAAGCGCGCAGCCACAACACACGCCTTGCGGCCACGCCAAAAGCCATAGACTTAGCCGAGATCCGCACCAAGTCATATAGAGCATCTGAGAGGAAAGAGGCCGCCATCTCAATCTTCGCTACCTCCTGATCCACCAGAGACCAGTCGTCAGACTCTCGATCCAAGACCCGCTCCGCCCACCGAAACACAGCGCGAGCGACCAGTCCCCCACAAATAGCCGCCTGGACCCCAAAGGCAGAGACCTGAAAATTTTGCTTAAGGATGCTCTCCAATTTGCGCTCCTCAGGGTCCCGCAAGGCAGAACCGCCCTCAACAGGCACGGTATGCCGCTTGGAAATTGCCGAGACCACCGCATCCACGACCGGCGAAGCTAACGTAGCCCGATCCCTTTTAGGAATGGGATACAGGCGAGCCATGCTGCGCGCCAGCCGAAACGGCGTCTCCGGCGTTTTCCACTGCTCCAGAATAATATCCCGAATATCCTGATGCATAGGAAAAGAGCGGGAAACGGAACGGATCCCCCGCAACAGGGGGTCCCCCACACGCGGAGTCTCCGGCGGCGCGTCCTCAAAACGCAAGACCGAAGAAACCTGCTGAATAAGGTCAGGCAGCTCATCTTTCTGAAAAAGACGCACCACGGACGCCTCGTCACTGGAGAACGGGAAATCCGACAACCCGCCGCCAGCTTCCGTCCCCTCCAGAGAGTCCTGGAACTCCTCAGAAGGGTCCAGGTCCTCCTCCAGACCGACCCGTTCCTCTGACCACAAATTCTCATCCCACGACACCCGCGGACGCTTGGACAAGGGAGGCGGCGGAGGGGACGTCACGCCAGACGAAAGAGGCAAAGCCGCAGGGAGCGCGGAGGAAAACCCACCCCCCGAAACCCCCTGGGCGCAACCGGGACCCCCAGCCGCCTGAAAATAGGCTCTGCATAAAGAAAAGAAAAATTCAGGAGAAAACCCCCCCGAGGGTCCCAAGGGACTCCCTGCCACAGCAGGGGACCCAGCAGAACCTTGCCCCTGCATAGTCAAAACAGGGGGAAGGTCACCTGAGGTGGAAGACAAAATGGAGGGGCCAGACAGAGAAGATGGCGGTTTTCCCGCCAAAAAAGCTCCCTCCATAGCCTGAAGCGGCTGAGAAACCTGAATAGTCTCAGCCGCTAAAGCAGGCAAGCCGGCATCAGCTGTCAAAAAATCAGCTGAGAGGGAATCCTCTAAAACCCGACCGTCGGCGGTTTGGGGATTCCCTCCGTGGGCGGACGGAAAAGACCGGGCTTCCCCACCGTTCCCTGCCGACTCGCGAGGCACCATCGGCGGGGAGCTCTGGGCGCCTGCAGCCGCTGCCGACGGAGCTCCTCCACCGCACCGGCCTGAACACCGCTTGCACAGGCCGGCCGCGAGTGCCTCGCGTCTGGAGCACAATGAGCACTTTTTCCCTTTAGAAGTGCTCATTGCTCCATACGCGACCTAGCTGCAAAAAAGTGCCGGTTAGTTGAAAAAATACAGTAAAATACAGGTTTCTTAAAGGGATACAACCCTCCAGACCAGCACTACCTCAGGATTTTTTTTTTTTTTTTTTTTACAGAACAGACTCCACAGGCTCTCAAAGCAATATGCCTTGCTTGATTTAGGGGGCAAGGGATACTGCTGAGGCTCCTCTAAAAAAATATGGGGAGGTGGAGGAAGTGGGGGGAGGGACCCCGCTCGTGACCCGCCGGGTTTGACACCCCCGAGGTCGGACGAACCCCCAAACAGAGTCCGCCCAAGCTCCGTCCGGCTAAAAACAGGGACAATAAACCCCCTAAACAAATTCCAACAGCCCTACCAAGGGAGATGGGTACAGATCACTCAACACCTGCTGGAGACTGAAAGAAGACTGAGGGAAATAGAGAGGAGGGGCTAGGATATACTGTCCCAAAGTTTTGTTTTCAGTCTCCACCTGCTGGTCATGATTAGATATATACCCATTCGTAAAGTTAACCTCTACTGGTCTGGAGAGTGCTAAAGAAGGCATTCTTCTTTTTAGCGCCTAGTCAATGGAATCAGCTTCCGCAAGCTGTTCGTACTGAATTGAATCATACGACACATTTTTTCCAAGAGACTTTTGGCATTGATTCTATTCCAAATGAACATATTCATTGATTCAAGGGATTCACAGGCAATTCTGACCCAATGATTTTTTTTTTCTTTGAGAGAATGGATTATGATTGTATCTTAGATATGAATGAGTTTAGGTCTTTCCTTTACATTATGGAGTTCCTTTTTAGTTTTATTTTGCATTTCTATGTGTATTTTGCTTTTAATTGTTATTTTGTATTTTTATGTAATATCAAATTTTAATAACATACACATAAACATTAAAAACCACCACCTTGTAGTTGTATTGCCTTACTGAGAGAGTAGAAAAAGGAGATAGTGAACAGGCCTTGAGAGTAGTTTTTAGCGCACAAGGTTGGTCCATGATTTATTTGGAAATCAAGAAAGCCTCAGTGTGTATGCTGGTACCAGAAAATGCTTATAAAAGAGTTACATAATGGGACTATACTCCTGTTCAGTTGGAGTGCATATTTCCTCAGTGTCTGATATGTGTTAGTGGGGTGAAGCTGAGAAAGGTACCTTCCTACATGTTAAGGGATCCTGTACTTTAATACAACACTTTAGGGGGGGGGGTGATGGTCTCTAAAATGTTGAGATACTCTTTTGTTCCATCACTCCTCATTTGCTTATTGGGACTCACAAAGCTGGTGGTACAATTTACCAGAAGAAAGTTAAGCGCCTGGGCTTAGCAACTGCTAAATGTATTATTGCTAAATTTTGGAAGCAAGCTGTTTCTCTGCCACTGAATGCCTGGAAATCTCATTTTCGATTGCTAGTGGATATGGAGAGACTTGCCCCTTTGCGACACCAGGACTCACTTTATCTATTCACTATCTGGGACACTATTTTGAGTTGGTTAGACCAAGTGACACCCAATGGTCTTATGGAATTGTTCTTAGGTGTGTGTGTGTGTGGGGGGGGGGAGTTATGTCCTGTTCTTCAGGACCAATGGAACAGGACGTTTTGTTAGGCTATTTTATGTAGGTTGGAGAGTAGTTGGAGTAGTTGGAGAGATAGTTGGTATATCAAAATCAATAAAACTTGAAACTAGTTAAAATATAAAATGTATGAGGGGAGGGGAGTACATTTAAAATTGCTGTACTTATGCATAGTTATGAGAGCACATTCCACCTTTGGTATGTTTTATGGGAGTGTGTTTTTTGTGCTTGTTAATAAAGTTTTCATTAAAAAAAAAAGAAAAAGTAGACAGTGTGCTTAATCAACCTCCCAGAGGATTCTGGTCCCTACTCTGATCCCAACAAATAAATATAGTTTATGTGCAGGTCCAGGTACATGCTAGGGAACTGCTTCAGTGTAACGAAGATGAGTGTTCCAACGAAGAGCAAAACCTACTACTTTCATGATGAATGGGAAATGGACTACACTCTTCCCTCCATATTTAAGGGAGTTAGGGGCAGAGCTGGCCTGCGAATTTGGAAAATTCATGAATAACTTTTGGGCCGGCTCTGACCCATCCCCACCTCCCTCCTGTGTCCCCGGACCTTACCTTTCTCTGACTCCATTTCTACCATGATGTACTTCTAAAACACTTCCATGTTAATGTAATTTTGAAAGTTTTTTGTAATATCGCTGTCTGTATACAGTCTCTTCCTCTGTAAACCGCTCTGAACTGTTTGTGGTATTGTGGTATATAAAAATAAAGTTATTATTATTATAGACAAGCAAAAACCTTGGCTACACAGCGAAGTTCCAAACACATATAGAACAGAAACAGTTCATTACATGTGCTGCCGCATACTCAGTGTAGCCCATTCTTGGATGTTTCTCACCTTTCCAGACGAAGAGTTGCCTATTTTTCCCATTGTCCAGCACAAAACAGTCATCACTGATCAGCAGCTCCTTGCCGAAGGGGCTGACGTCGCTCACCTTGGTCAGATTCATTTTACCAGAGGCATCAGAAACCTACGGGAGTGGAAGAGAAAGTAAACAGTTTGAGCTCAGTAGGGAAAGATTTATCTAATGTGTACAGCTAGATGTACTGCAGAAGAGGAGCACATATATCACTAGATACTGTATATGTAGGGGTAAATTCCAGATCCGTGCATAAACGAATTAGTCGATTAGGTGCTGGCAATCAATTTTTGGAGTTAAGAAGTACTTAATTTGGAGCTATGCATGAATCTCCCCTACATCCTATTCTATAGCATGCGTGCAACTCCAAAGGGGGCGTAGCCAGAGGAGGACATGGACAGGTCAGGGGTGTCCCCAGAAATTAAAGGCAAGGTACCTGCAGTTGCAGACCTAACTACCAATCTTCGTGTGCCAGCATTTATATCTGCTTTTGATAGGCTTAAGTGCACCATGTGCCTGGAACAAACTGCCTGAGTCATTACATCAACCTCTGTCCATGGCAGTATTGAGATCCTGGCTAAAGACCCACTTATTCGATGCTGCTTTTAACTCCTAACCCCAATTCACTTGCAAGCACCCATGCCTGAGAAACTCCCTACTTGTCCTGTTATCTGATGACTAGATTGTAAGCTCTTCTGAACAGGAACTATCTTGGATGTTCTAAAGTACAGCACTGCGCTCTTCTAGCAGCAGTATAGAAATAATAAGTAGTAGTAGATGTAAGTGATCACGCCCAAAGTCAGGCACCCCGGAGAGCATATCTGAAGACTTCAGAGCCCTGGGTGAGAAGCTGAGGAGGATGGATGCGCAGGTGGTCTTCTCGATCCTCCCAGTAAGGGGCAAGGGCAGTGCCAGGGAGGATCGCATATAGAGGGTAAATGACTGGCTGCAGGGATGGTGCAAGGAGATGAACTTTGGGTTCTTGCACCATGGAGAGGCATTGCAAGGACTACAGGGACCAGACGGGTTACATCTGACCAGAAGAGGAATGTCCTTGGATACCGTCTAGCCCGCCTACTACACAGGGCTTTAAACTAGGTAAGTTGGGGGAGGGTACGAGCACAAACAACCTACCTGGCGAGCTAAGCTGCCAATACTTTTTTGAGACTAAGGTAAGTAAACACCGATCTGGGTCAGGGGAGAGTATACACACTTTCTAGTCTGGGGTTGGCTCACATTATAATTCTGGGTCACATTGTAATTCTGGGTCTAAGGGGAGTACACATTGTAATTCTGGGTCTAGGGGGAGTATACATTGTAATTCTGGGTCTAGGGGGAGTACACATTGTAATTCTGGATCCAGCGAGAGAACACACATTGCAAATTGTACTAAAGGAGTTCAAGTAGCCCAAGCGGGAATACCCCCACAGGGTACACACATTTCCGAGTCTGGGATAGGAACACACTGTAGTTCTGGGTCTGGGGAGTCCGGGATAGGTGCACGTTGTAACTCTGGGTCTAGGGAAAGTACAAAACATGTGAATAATGCTAAAGATGTCCAGGTAGCTCAAGCGGGAACATCCCCACTGAGACATAACAAACATACAACATGGAGGGCTATGTACGTAAACGCCCACAGTCTGGGAAACAAGATCCTGGAATTAGAAACAGAAATGAGGAATGCTGACCTGGATGTGGTGGCGATATCTGAGACCTGGCTCACGGATTCCCACGGGTGGGACATGGTCATACCAGGTTACAACTTGCTTCGCCGGGACAGGGAGGGCAAAATGGGAGGAGGTGTAGCATTATATGCTAAAGATGACATTAAGGTCACCAGAATCACAGATGTCCACCACACTGGGGAATCCCTTTGGGTAAATTTGGCCAGAGGGAAAGACAAATGCCTGTATCTTGGCATAATATACAGACCCCCAAAACAACAGGATGACCTAGATATGGAATTAATCGGAAGAGAATATCACCTTGCGTGGGGACACAGTATTGTTAGGTGACTTTAACATGCCTGATGTGGATTGGGACACGCTTTCCTCTGCTTCCGGCAGCAGCAGGAGGCTATTAAACTCTATGAAGGGAGCAAGACTCAGGCAACTGGTGTTGGAACCAACAAGGGATCAGGCAATACTGGACCTGATACTTACCAATGGAGAAAGTATCACAGAGGTCTCGGTGGGCGACACATTGGCCTCCAGTGACCACAACATGGTATGGTTCAATCTCAGGAAAAGTTTCACTAAATCTACCACACTGACCAAGGTCCTCAAATTCAAGGACACAAACTTCAAAGAAATGGGAGACTTCGTTCACCAGGCGCTACAAAGCCAAGCAGAAACCGATAACGTGGAAGAAATGTGGTCGACTTTGAAAGCCACCATACAAGAAGCAACAAACCGCTATGTTAAATCAGTAAGTAAACGGCGAAGGAACAATAAGGCACAGTGGTTCTCTGCGGAGATTTCGGACCTCATCAAGGAGAAGAAAAAAGCATTCATCTCTTACAAATAATCAGGGAAACAGGACTCTAGGGAAGTCTATCTGGCCAAGTCAAAAGCCGTCAAAACAGCAGTTAGGGAGGCCAAATTCCGCATGGAGGAGTCTCTAGCGAAGAACATCCAGAAAGGAGATAAATCCTTCTTCAGGTATATCAGTGACAGAAATAAGAACTCAGGCGGGATAGTACGTCTTAGGAAACCAGACGGAGACTATGTAGAAGCGGACTCGGAAAAAGCCCAACTGTTAAATGAATACTTCTGCTCAGTCTTCACCCGCGAGACGCCAGGACTCGGTCCTCAGCTACAGACAAGGGTTGACGCAGATGACCCATTTAGTAATATCGAGTTTACACCCAGCGGTGTCTACTGCGAGCTGTCAAAGCTTAAGGTTAACAAGGCAATGGGGCCTGACAACCTACACCCCAGGGTGCTCAGGGAGTTTTGTGATGTCTTGGCGGAACCGCTATCCGCGCTCTTCAATCTCTCCCTTAGTACGGGTAACGTCCCGTTGGACTGGAAGACGGCTAACGTCATTCCACTCCACAAGAAAGGCTCCAAGATGGAGACAGCAAACTACAGACCGGTGAGTCTCACATCAATAGTGTGCAAACTAATGGAAACTCTAATCAAACGCCAATTGGATACGATCCTGAATGAGGAGAATCTACGGGATCCCCGTCAACATGGATTTACTAAGGGGAGATCCTGCCAATCCAACCTGATCAGCTTCTTTGACTGGGTGACGAGGAAGCTGGATGTTGGAGAGTCCCTGGACATCGTATACCTGGACTTCAGTAAAGCATTCGATAGCGTACCACACCGCAGGTTGCTGAGCAAGATGAGTTCTATAGGATTGGGCGACACATTGACGAAATGGGTTGGGAACTGGCTTAGAGGTAGGCTTCAGAGGGTAGTGGTGAACGGCACCCCCTCCGAAATGACGGAGGTAATCAGTGGAGTGCTGCAGGGCTCGGTCCTGGGCCCGATCCTATTCAACATCTTTATAAGAGACTTGGCAGAAGGGCTGCGAGGTAAAATAACATTATTCGCCGATGACGCCAAACTAAGCAATGTAGTGGGCAAAAGCACAACAGACATAAATTCAATGTCCGACAACATGATGCACAACCTACTCCTACTGGAGCGCTGGTCTAGGTCCTGGCAACTCAGCTTCAATGCCAAAAAATGCAAAGTCATGCACCTGGGCAGCCAAAATCCATGCAAGACTTACACCCTTAATGGTGAGATCCTAACAAGAACTGAAGCAGAACGAGACTTAGGGGTGATCGTCAGTGAGAACATGAAGACTGCCAATCAAGTGGAGCAAGCTTCATCCAAGGCAAGGCAAATCATAGGTTGCATACGCAGGAGTTTCATCAGACGTAAGCCTGAAGTCATTATGCCATTGTATAGATCCATGGTGAAGCCCCACCTGGAATACTGTGTGCAATTCTGGAGGCCGCATTACCGTAAGGATGTGCTGAGACTGGAGTCAGTCCAGAGAATGGCCACCCAGATGGTCTCGGGACTCAAGGATCTCCCGTACGAGGAACGGCTGGATAAGTTGCAGCTGTACTCACTCGAGGAACGCAGAGAGAGGGGTGACATGATCGAGACATTCAAGTATCTCACGGGCTGCATCGAGGTGGAAGAAGATATCTTCTTTTTCAAGGGTCCCGCGGCAACAAGAGGGCATCTGTGGAAAATCAGGGGCAGGAAACTGCACGGGGACACCAGGAAATTCTTTTTCACTGAAAGGGTGGTTGATCACTGGAATAGTCTTCCACTTCAGGTTATTGAGGCCAGCAGCGTGCCTGATTTTAAGGCCAAATGGGATAGACAAGTGGGATCTATTCACAGAGAAAGGTAGGGGAGGGTCATTGGGGTGGGCAGAGCTAGATGGGCCGTGGCCCTTATCTGCCATCTATTTCTATGTTTCTATGTTTCTATGAGAAGCTCGCAGATCACCCTTTACAGAAACCTGTCTTAGCGCAGATCCTAATTATACCTAATTTTACAGGACTGGTAGGTGTGTGCTATCCTTTGAGTCATTTAATTACTGGTGTATTTTAAGATATGTTGTTAAAT
The DNA here is from genome assembly GCF_902459505.1 of Geotrypetes seraphini. NCBI lineage: Eukaryota > Metazoa > Chordata > Amphibia > Gymnophiona > Dermophiidae > Geotrypetes > Geotrypetes seraphini. The sequence goes on from NC_047097.1 coordinate 33,035,233, forward strand.
TTCAGTTTAGCTGTGATGTATTTTATTTTATGCAGTTTATATTTATTATAATTTTCTGGTCTATTTTATTTATTTTCATGTTTTATGAGTAATTTTATTTGGTAGGATTATCATGTAAGCATTTTATATTTTGTTTTGAGACTTTGTTGGATTCCTAATGCAGGATGATTAGCTGAAACATGGTCCGTGTCAGGTCCATTTTCTTGTGCTATTATTTTACACGTGTGTCTTTTGAATGTGTTTTACCAGCTTGGATGTCTGGTCGTCTTTGCTCCTTGTTGTTCTGGATTGTGTGGGCAGAGTTTGTCTCCTTTTTTTGTATTTGGTGCCTAATTTTAGACACTACTGAATCTGGCCCATAAGAGTATAGCCAGCAAATATGATCCAGAACAGCAATAAATAGATGACGTCAGGGTGACACTATTCCATGCCCATTTGGCTTACTATCTATAGACATTCAAAGGCTCTGCATTCACTAATGCATCCAGCAAGGCCACAAGATCTCTTGGACACTTCTCACCTTAAAACCCAAGGGTCTGACTTTCAGGATGGATTTTACTAGTACATGTTTGATGGGTTATTGTTTTGATTGTATTTACTATGTTAGAAATGTGAGTGTGTTAAGGGGCGTAGCTAGAACCTGATTTTTTGGGGGGCCAAGCATTTTATCTGTCTCCCTCCTCCTGCTACATCCCTCCCCCCCCATCATACCTTGGCTGGTGGGGATGCTCAAGTCAGCAGCTGAAAACATTCTCTGCTGGGAGTCCAGGGCTGTATTGTCTGTGGATCAAGGAGGCAAACTGACCACTCTGGCCTCTGACACCAGCACTTTTTCAAATGCTCAGTTCAATTGCATGAACTAAACATGCGTGGAAATGCCAGAGCACCCCACTGGCTTCCTGCTGCTCAGGCAAGGAATCCAACAGCAAATTTCTTTGGTTGGTGGGGCTTGAGAGTCCCCACCAGGCACACCTTCGGTGCTACAATTTTGGAGGGAGCCTGAGGCCCCCCCTCCCAAGGCTATGCCACAGGTGTGTTTTGTTCTTTGTATATGTTATAGTTATAAGCTGACCTGAAAGGAAATATTTGTTTTTAGGTTTACTGAATGTATTGCAGAGCATTCCTGCAATTCTCCTTCCCCATGGGAGAGGTCATAGAACCATCAATGATCTTCAGTTTCCTCCATAATGAAACAGCAACAATATGCAAATGAGCGCAGTGACTCTGGGATGCAACTGCTGTCCTATACGTGGAATAAGTCCTGTTCCTGTTGTACTAAGTATGACAGTTAAATCTTACAAAGGAGCAAAGAAATATGGAAAAGTTGGAGGAATGCTATAAATTGAGGGGTGGGGAAGGAAGGAGGTGGTAATAGAGAAGTACTGTAACCTAGAAGGGCAGGGGAGATGTTTATGTTTATTAAAATCTTTATATACCGCATAACAGCCAAAAAGGATCCAAGGGGTTTACAATATATATTTCACATCTATTAAGAAAAGAACTCCATTCAAAAATAGAAAAGGAAAGAATAAAAGCAAGAATTAAAAAAAAAAAATTCATAAAATTCTATAAATCAAAATATCATAAGAACATAAGCAATGCCTCTGCTGGGTCAGACCTGAGGTCCATCATGCCCAGCAGTCGGCTCACGCGGCGGTCCAGGACCTGTGCAGTAAACCTCTATCTATACCCTTCTATCCCCTTTTCCAGCAGGAAATTGTCCAATCCTTTCTTAAACCCAAGTACTATACTCTGCCTATAACGTCCTCTGGAAGTGCATTCCAGGTATCCACCACACATTGGGTAAAGAAGAACTTCCTAGCATTAGTTTTGAATCTGTCCCCTTTCAACTTGAAGTAAAGGCTGCTTTGTTTACCTCATTGGAATAACTACAAGACGGCATTGTATCTTCCAAAACAGACAATATTTGTTTATTGTTAGTATAAAAACTATAAGTATTACAGCAGCAAAGGCATATCATAAAAAATGTATTGTCAGTTCAAAATATGCAATGGAGAGAAGAATTTGCACCCATATGCTTAGCAGGGGGCTAGCAGTTCCCCGTAGCATAAGTAAGTGAATCTCTCTGGCTCTACCTAAAATACACGTGATTTTTATACAGAGAAATTCTTCCTTTGTTCCAAAAAAGTCCATCCCCGAATTCTGGTTATGTAATTCCCTATTGGTACATAAAATAATGTATGGCTAACTCCTCCCCTCCGTCCATGCCTCTCTCACCTCCATCCCCCTCCCCAGTAAAAGGGGGGGCCTTGCAGAAACAGAGAACTCTTGGTGAACTTTCTTCTTTCAGCACTGAGACATGTAGCTGCTAATTAGTGGTTTTACAATCCTGTGCATATTCGGGATGGTGTCCTTGTAAGATGAAAAGTTGGCAAAGGTGACCTTTCAACAATCCAGCTGTTTGGTTCCCATAACATGGTTCAGAGACAGGGAGCAAATGTTTTGGTACCAAGTTCTCTCATCTCGTTACACCCACATGAGCAGGGCTCCTTGCTCATTATAAAAGTTTTATAGCTTTCTAGGGTACCTGGCATATGAAGTCATACAGCACAGATAACAGTTCAGCAGAACCTTGAAGGGATATCCTCCCAGCAGGGAATGGAAACAAGAACATCATTGTTAGCATTGCAAAGTCTGCAGCTGTTTACAGACAGCAAGGTACAGGCAGGGCCTGGCTATGGGAAAATATATGTCTGTAGTGTCCAGCATACACAAATGAAAATATAGGTCTGTAGTGTCCAGTTGAATCATCTGTAGGTCCAGGGTATGCATGTCAAACTTTTCCGAATGTCCTCTTGTTTTTTTATTTTCTGAAAGTTTGAAGAATCTACTCTCTCTATGCTCTTCATGATCTTATAAGTCTCTATCATATCCCCTCTAAGTCTCCTCTTCTCCAGGGAAAAGAGACCCAGTTTCTCCAATCTCTCAGTGTATGAGAGGTTTTCCATCCCTTTTATCAATCGCAACCCATAACTAATACATGCAAACTGAAAATTTTCTTAAAAAAAATCAATCACTACATATGAAAATAGTTTACCTGTGGTCATTATTGTTATTGCATTTCAAAGGGGGTGTACTTGCCTTGTACAGCACAGCCGACTGTGAATGTTTCACATCTGCTTCCTTATCGTCTTCGGGATTCCCCTCCTTCAGTTCTGGCTTCGGACCCAATTTCTGCAAAAGCAAAATGTGAAACAATCCTCAAGGTTCTGGTTTTCTGGTAACCTTCATTCTACCTTATTCTTGTGTGCACTATATATCACCCCAAATTCTGTCTATCCTCCCCCTCCTTGTGTTGCTGTTTGAGAAACCGATGGACCCCTCTAACTTTTGAAGAAAACACTGTCCCTCACATCAGCCCGTTATTTGCTGTGTGGAAAGGCAGACACACAAACACTATATCACATTCAGAAACATGTTTTACAGCCTCAATGACACATTTCAAAGTCAAGGTTCTTGTCTTTGTTGGTATTCATCACTGGTTTCATGCTCCCTTCCCCCATTCCCATTTTGATCCCCCTGCAAGTCTGACCTCAATCATCTCACTTGGCTCCTCTCCCTCCATCACAATCTCCACAGTGGCCTTCCCCTTTCGCTCCCCATCACGGATCTGGTTAGCCAAGTCTTTGGCTTTGTTTCGTTCAAGGATGTTGGACTGAGACCCGGACCAGGAGATAATTATCTGCAAACAGACAAGACAGATGCCATAAGATAATTCTGATAAATCACTTTAACCAGGGGCAAAATAGGTTAATAGGGCTGGCCAATCATCAATAACAAATCAAAATTGCTAGTCCACCATCTCAATTATGGCTATACATATCAAGTTGTTCTCTCTTTGTATATTTGCATATATTATTTAAACTCAAAGGAGCCTCAGAAGCGGCTTAATTCATGAAAATGATTACCCGATAGACTTTTCAAAAGCCGCAAGCTTCCTCACCGGCTCACCAATAACAATTTCTCAGTGAATAAATCTATAAAGTACTCAAATACTGAAATACTAGACATTTTTAAAAAACTTATCTTAAATGCCATACATCGGCATATTGCAAAACCCCATACCGACATGCATGTTTCGCAATCTGCATCAGGGCTGGGCTTCAATAAACTTTCACCTTGGCTGCATATTTAAATTCATTCTTACATTATGGCACTCCAAACATGCATGTTGGCATGGAGTTTGGCAATATGCCGGTTTTGCATTTAAGATAATTAAACATTTTTTTCTAGTATTTCAGTATTTGAGTACTTTACATATTTAGTCATTGAGAAATTATGTTATTGGTGAGCCGGTGAGGAAGCTTTCGGCTTTTGAAAAGTCTATCGGGTAATCATTCCCATGAAATAAGCCGCTTCTGAGGCTCCTTTGAGTTTAAATATAATGTAAGTCTCCCTCCAACTTAGGAATCAAGGAAACTCTTATATCTTGGCATCCCAAGTCCTCTAAATTTTCTTTACACTTCTACCTCTAACCCTCTGTTGTAGTTCCTTCCTATTTCTCCTACTGTAAACTGCGTCGAGCTCTACGAACGTGGAGATGATGCGGTATACAAACCTAAGGATTAGATTAGATTAAATATATTCATAAATACTTATGAATATACAAAGAGAACAACAATCATGCATAGCCATAATTGAGATGGTGGACTGGTGATTTTGATAAGATAATTCTGGACATGTCACATATAAATTAGGATATATAGACCCCTGGGACTGGTGGAAAGGTACCCCCCACCCTGGGCACACAAACACCAACACACTGTTGTCAGCATAGCTATTGCTAGCATTCAGCATTTTTCAGTTGGCATAACTAATGTCAGCAAAGGCCTATGGGAAATTATATCAATCTCACTCTGGAATGTAGATGCAAATAGATCCTGAATGCTTATTCACAGAAAGCATCCAGGAAGATGGTTTCAAGTAGCCCTGATTAAATCATGATTAGCTAAAGAGGGTCATTAAGAGGGTGCTTAGGACAATGGGTCCAGTGCTTAGGAAGATGGGTCCAGGTGCACAGATAACTAAAGTTAATCAGAAACTATTGTCAGAGACATACTGGAAATATATATATGACTTCAGCCTATTATTCGTCTGTCTAGCACAAGTTTACTAAGGAGGGAGAGATTTAACTTCTATTGAAGCTCATTGGTTTCTATATTCAGAATAAGATTCCAAGTTATAAAAGCCTCCTTCTGCAACACACATCTATCTCTTTCTCTGTCTATCTCTCTGTCTATCCTTCTCTTTATCTATGGAACCCAAAGCTTAGACCATCACCCCATCCCCCTTTCTCTCTCTCTCTCTCCCTAGAACTTCAGACTCTCTGTCTCTGAACTCTATAAAGCAGGGAAACTGCTTTGCTCTCTCATTAATTGTAATGCTTAATGGTAATGCTTCTGAATATTGCTTTTCTGTAAGCCTATTTCTATAATATATTCTTTATGCAATCACCTCTGGCTGTGTTTCTTATTTGATTCTACTCCTGGTGAATCTTCAGTGAGGGAACTGAACCTGGGACCTGGCGTGTGCAAGGGCGCCTCTCACGTAACCCCACCAACCATACATTGTGGGGGACACACTTCAAACCTTACAACTGTAAGGAGCATGTAAATGTGTACTTACCCCTAAAGGTACCTAACACTGGTTGGTGAGCTTTGGGTGTTGCTGTATGGACATGGCCAGGGCTCCCATGACTTTTGGGCACTGCTGTTTGGGTGCTGGATTTTGGGTACCCAAATAGCAGCATCTAAAAGTCCTCTTCTTCTCCCGCCCTCTCCCAGGTAATGACCTCTGGTCCTCATCAGGAGCAAGGCATGTGCCTGTTCGCTTCAGCAGGGGGGCTGAAGATGAGAGTTGCCCCAGGTGGTGCCTGGGACGGAGGGCAGTTCTTCCTTTCCTCACAGGCACCAGCTAGACAGACCATATTTCTCTTCTGCCCAAGGACCCCCAACTGCATAAGCAAGCAGGCATAGGCCCTGCTCCCTACAAGTACTGAAAATCAGTGCAGAGGGGGGGAAGCGGCCAAAAGTCTAGTGCCAGCAGTGCAGAAATGGTGGCACCATACAGCGGTGCCCAAAAGTCCTGCTTCAGTCTACACACGCATACAGAGACAATGCATGGACATTTCTGGACTCACACATACACAGGCATTTGCACTCAACCCAGCACAGGACAAACAAATTCCCTTTTCTAAAGCATGTCAGATTGTAATCTCTCTTGCTGCTTTGAGTGTACACTTGGACTCGTATTTCCCAGATAAAGCAGACCTCTGTGTTGAAGGTGTCTATGCCTTAACACACACATACACACACACACATTTAGACTCACATTTCCCAAGTCCACGATATAACAATCTCCCTTGTTGAAGCTGTCCCAGCTCATTTCCGTCTCTTTTGCTTGGATGTTTCTCTTCCCTTTTACCAGGTACAGTTTTGGGCCTTGAGACACTTCGCCTTGTACATGGTGGAGTCCAGATGACACGCCTCCTTCCTGAAGGGGAATTAAACTGGCTCTGTAAGTGATGCTCCAAAACAGGCCAACAAGACAAACCAGAAGAGAAGAAGCGAGGGAGGAGAAGAGAAAGTGGACACTTCTCTGTAAAACTGTGCTTTTCTCAGCACAGCTATTTATTTCTAGTTTACTGTCGATGTTGTCTGCACTAAGATTATTTCCAGTTTCACAAGGATTGTAACACAGAAAAATAAGCTCTACACTAGAAGAATAATTCTCATTAACATGCATGCTAATAACCTGCACCTAGAGGGGTAAATAATCAAGCCACTGGCTTTATGCCCCATCATTTATGTTACAGCCATTTTTCCTTAATGCCTTTACGTAAATTACAATACAAATCACTATCCTTTGCGATACCGGTACTGTAACACATTACAGAAACTCATGTAACTGCTCTGAATTGACCCCCCCTCCCCCAGTCATTAATAGCAGTATAGAAGCTTTCAATAAACTATAATATTGTTGGGTTAAATCAATACACGAGGAATCCAAGGCAAACTTTCTTCAACTGGTATTTTTACTAGCTGGGTGTTTCTATAAAAAGCATCCTAAGGGCAGGTATGATTCTGTCGGATGCTGAATGTGGGGGAAATTCTGGACTTTGATGATTTAAAAGAGCATTACAATTTAGTTGGCAGGGATCCATTTCTTTATTTCCAGGTAAAATATTTTATGATAATACAAGGATGGCTGACCAATGATCCAGAAGATACTGAACATTTGGAAAATTTATGGTTTGGGGAAATGGAAGAGTACAGTATCTCTTACATAAATTTTTTCAGGGCTATAAGTTTGTCAGATTTAACTTTATCCAAAACTGGAAAGAAACCGCAGCACAAGCGGGATAGTACGCCTTAGGAAACCAGACGGGAACTATGTAGAAGCAGACTCGGAAAAAGCTGAACTTTTAAACGAATACTTCTGTTCGGTCTTAACCCGCGAGGCGCCGGGTTCCGGCCCTCAGCTACAAAAAAAGGATGGTTCAGTAGACCCGTTTAGTAATTTTAAGTTTACGACAAGCAGTGTCTACTGTGAGCTGTCAAAACTCAAGGTTAACAAAGCAATGGGGCCAGACAACCTACACCCCAGGGTGCTCAGGGAGTTAAGGGACGTCCTGGCGGAACCACTATCCGCACTTTTCAATCTCTCCCTTAGTACAGGTAGAGTCCCGTTGGACTGGAAAATGGCTAACGTCATTCCACTCCACAAAAAAGGTTGCAGGACAGAGGCTGAGAACTACAGACCAGTGAGTCTCACATCAATAGTGAGCAAACTAATGGAAACTCTAATCAAACACCAATTAGATAAGATCCTGGATGTGGAGAAGCTACGGGATCCCCGTCAACATGGATTTACCAAGGGGAAATCCTGCCAATCCAACTTGATCAGCTTCTTTGACTGGGTGACGGGGAAGCTCGATGTTGGAGAGTCCTTGGACATTGAATACTTGGACTTCAGCAAAGCATTCGATAGTGTCCCACACCGCAGGTTGTTGTGCAAAATGAGTTCTATAGGATTAGGTGACACTTTGACAAAATGGGTTGGGGACTGGCTTGGTGGTAGGCTTCAGAGGGTGGTGGTGAACGGCACCCCCTCCGTAACGACGGCAGTGATCAGCGGAGTGCCACAGGGCTCGGTCTTGGGCCCGATCCTTTTCAATATCTTTATAAGGGACTTGGCTAAGGGGCTTCGTGGTAAAATAACGTTATTCGCCGATGACGCCAAACTGTGTAATATAACAAGCAAGAGCACAACGGACAATATGAAACACGACCTACTCCTATTGGAGCAATGGTCTAGGACCTGGCAACTGAGTTTCAATGCCAAGAAATGCAAAGTCATGCACCTTGGCAGTCAAAATCCATGCGAGACTTATACCCTAAATGGCGAGATCCTAGCAAGGTCTGTTGCAGAACGGGACTTAGGGGTAATCAGCAGTGAAGACATGAAGACTGCCAATCAAGTGGAGCGGGCTTCATCTAAGGCTAGGCAAGCCGCAAGCCTGAAGTCATTATGCCGTTGTATAGATCCATGGTGAGGCCCCATCTGGAATACTGCGTACAATTCTGGAGGCCTCATTACCGCAAGGATGTACTGAGGCTTGAGTCAGTCCAGCGAATGACCACCCGGATGGTCTCGGGACTCAAGAATCTCCCGTACGAGGAACGGCTGGATAAATTACGGCTATACTCACTCGAGGAACGCAGAGAGGGGAGACATGATCGAGACATTCAAATACCTCACGGGCCGTATCGAGGTAGAAGAAGATATCCTCTTTTTCAAAGGTCCGACAGCGACAAGAGGACATCCATGGAAAATCAGGGGCGGGAAATTGCATGGCGACACCAGGAAATACTTTTTCACCGAAAGAGTGGTTGATCGCTGGAATGGACTCCCACTTCAGGTGATCGAGCGTGCCTGATTTTAAGAAGAAATGGGATCGTCACGTGGGATCCCTGCACAGAGCTAAATAGGGGAGAGTCATTAGGGTGGGAAGACTAGATGGGCCGCGGCCCTTATCTGCCGTCTTTTTCTATGTTTCTAAGGTCTTGGGAGAGAATGAAAGTGAATATTTGTTGAAGTTAAAGAAAGCTTCAATATGTACTTTAATCAAAGAAAATGCATTTAAAGTGGCGAGTGCTACAGATGTTTGCTGGAGATGCTTGGAGAAAAGGGGGGGGATCATTTTCCACATCTCGTGGACCTCTCAGAAGATTCACATGTTTTGGACTAGTGTTGTATCCTATTTGAGATATTGTTTGGGCTCTCAATTTCCATTGATCCTGCAGAATATTTATTGGATCTTGGTAATACAAAAATATCTAAATGGCTAGGTTGAGTATTTGTTTGGCTGGAGCTAAGTGTGTAATTGTGCTCAAATAGAAACGTTGTGATAGCTCAACACTACTGAACTGGATCACATGAGTAAATGTGATTTGAGATTTGGAGCAAACTAAGAATAAGTGCCATGGACAATTTAATCCATTTAGCAGAGTTCATTGCTTGGGTGGAGGGGACAAGGGTCATTCTTTTGTGATTGCCTTCTGTGGCTTTGTGGTTGTGTATTCTTTGTTCATTCTTTCAATAAAATTAGATTGATACAAAAAAAGAATCCTAAGAACTATGCCAGTAGAAATAATAAAGGGAAGGCCAAGGGCAGGGCTGATGCAAGCTGGGCCATGTCCAGGTCTATGCAGACGGCTACCCATTAACTGGTTAAGTTCAATATTCAGTACTTAACTGCCTAAGCAAAACCAGACAAAGACAAGGCTGAGTTTTATGTGGTCCAATTTGTCTGGTTAACTTAGGGACCTTTTTACTCTCAAGTCTCTTCATTTTCTCCCCATCCATCTCCACATCTAGTTTAAACTCATCTTATTGACCTACAAGGACGTTCATTCTGTAGCTCCTCAGTATTTCTTCTCTCTCCCTATACTCCTCTCTGTTAACTCTGGCTAGTCTCTCTTGTCTGTGCCCTACTCCTCCACTGCTAACTCCAGACTATGTTCTTTCTCTCTTGCTGCGCCATAAGCCTGGAACAGACTGCCTGAGTCAGTACGTCAAGTTCAGACTGAATGCCTACTTTTTCAAGGTTGTTTTTGGTTCTTGACCCCCTTATCCTACAGCATCCACTGTAGCTTCTTTGTGACCCTGGGCATGTCACTTGGCCCTCCATTGACCCAGGTACAAAACTTAGATTGTGAGTCCAAACAGCATTCTTGTAATTGGCAGTACCGGATTCGAAGCGACCCTAACTTAGTGTGCCATTGCCCTCCCGTTTTTCCCTCCCATTTCGTTTTTATTTTTCATATTGTATTTATACTCTTACCTTCTCCCACTTTTCCTTTGTATCCGGTAAGCCTCTTTGTCTTGTCATCCCCAAGTTTTTATTTTATTTTAACAATACTCTGATATTTGTAAACTGTTTAGGTATGTTTTTGATAAACGATATACCAAAGATTCAATAAACTTGAAAGAGATCATGCCTGCATATAATGTGTACAGTACGTATGCCTAGACGTGCTATAGAAATGATTAACAGCAGTAATAAAAGGTGGCCATAGCATGCCTGTATGCAGTTTATTCCTGTGTACTAAGGCCATGGCTGAAATTTCTATTCCTGGTATTAATGGCAAAGCACTAATTTTACAAGCAATAAAGAAACAGAGCACAAACCCCATGGATAACTCTGAAAGCCAAAAATGTGGGGATGAAAATTAGGACAACACAAAGGAATCCAACGAAAACTGAAGTATCACCAGCCAAAGCAAAAACAAAAAACAAACTGCAGACTCCTATGTACCAGATGCAGGCAATGTTTATTATACCAAATATTTTATGCAGTTGAAAATACCACCTTATAACAAATCAAGGGACCTGACACGGTCTGTGTTTCGGAAAACACTCCTTCCTCAGAAGTCCATGGTTGCTAAGGTATAAAGTAAACCGCAATAAAAGGTATAAAACAGGGTCACACAACCAATATATATTTGATGCAAAACTCTAGACAACACTTTAGTTCTTTAGATTAGTCTTTATTATAATGCATCAATAAGACCTGACACAGCCCGTATTTTAGTCCACCTGAGCCGAGTGAAGAATTTACTTTTTATTTGGATGACTTATATACAATCTACATTTTTTTGATCCCTGAGGCAGGATAAATTCCTACTAGGGAAGTCCATAGGCCATTATCCACTGCTTATTCCTAGAATAAGCAGTATAAAATCTGTTATCCCAGGACAAGCAGGCAGCATATTCTCAACAGGTTGGTGTCGTCACTGACAGAGCCCCGCAGCGGACAGCCTCGCAAACATAAGAGCTTACGAGTGCTGCACTGCGCATGTGCGAGTGCCTTCCCGTCCGAGTCAGGGCGCGCGTCTCCTGTGAGGTACCTCAGTTCAACATTTTCCGCGGAGCTGAGAAGTTCTCTTCACTTCAGCTCTGCAGCTACTTCGTTGTCTTCTCGCACCGCGGCTTTGTTGTTTTTCTCAGTCGCTGTGCCCGCGAGTCTTTTTCTCCTCTTTTAAAAAAAAAAAAAAAGTTTTTTATTGTTTCTTTTTGGCCGGCGGCCTTTCGGCCTAGGCCTGGCCGCTGAATCTCATTCTTTTGTCGGCCTTTCTTTTTTCTATGTCCCGGCCTCTTACCAGTTTCAAAAAGTGTAGCCAGTGCGGCAAGGTAATTTCACTCACCGACCCTCATCGTTGGTGTATTGCTTGCCTGGGTCCCGAACATTGCTCCGACACTTGTTTGCGGTGTGGTACCCTTCAACCTCGAGCCCTTCGCACACACCGTTCCAAAATTCTTCAACTATTTGGCACTATGGAGCAGTCTGCTGAGATGGTCTCGACCTCAGCTTTGGGAACGGCCTTGACTTCCAAGAACTCGACCCCGACACCCGTGGCTACCTCGACCAAGGCCTCGACCTCGACACCTTTGGTCTCGAAGGCCTCACCTGCAGTCCCTTCTAAGTCTTCATCTGTGGGTAAGTCTCCTGTTTCTCCTTCAGGTACCCTTCCTAAGAAGCTTCCAGAGTCTCAGGAATCCCAGGCCGTGCCTACGGTCCTGCCAGCCTCTTTGAGACCTCCAGCTAAGCGTGCCTCCAAACATAGGGAATACTCATCCTCGAGGTCGCCCTCTTTGGAGCGCACTGCTGCACCTTCAAGACCTGATCCCTTCGTCTCGGTGCCTATGTTCGAAGACATGTTGAAAGCCATTCTGACCACTCAGATTTCCTCGGTCATGGCTCAGCTCCTCCCGGCCTCGACCCTGCTTCCTACGAGCCAGCCTGAGCCTCAGCTTGAGCCTCCTCAAGGCAAGCCTCGGAAGTCTCGTCGCTTATCATCCAGTGACTCTTCGCCTCCTCCTGGGACACACTCTCCTGAACCTTGATCGAGGCATCGCTCGAGGCATTCGAGGCACCTTGCTTCCAAGCGCAGTCAAGTCTTTTCTCAAGCAGAAAACCTCTCCTCGTTTATCAAAGGCTGTCGAGACTTCTTCAAAACCTAAACATAGGTCTCGTAAAATTTTCTCACCGGCTGCTTCTCCTCTAAGTCCATCCAGGTCAAAGACTCCTCCATCGAGACCGCTTTCGAGGGAGCCTTCTCCTCCTGCCTCGACCCACTCTGTTCCTCGGACCCCGGGGACTTCGAATTCGAGGCTTCTTAAGTGCAAACACTCTCTGAGTCCTCCTGTCATAGGTAGTGGAGCTTCTTCGGTAACTGTGCGGCTGAATTCTGAGCCTCTTTCTCAATATTCCAGAGAGGCTTCTCCTTCCTATTCAGTGGCTCCTAAGTCTCGCTCTCCTTCTCCTGAGGGTTCTTCTGCCTCGAAGTCTGCCTCATTTGCGAGATTTGTCTTTGACATGGGGAAAGCTCTTCAGCTGGATCTCAACTCTGATTCCAAGTACACTCCTGAATACTTGGCCGACATGGAGTTGCCTCATCCACCCAAGGAGACCTTGAGGCTCCCTATGACTCCTGTTTTAAAGCAAACTTTCTTCAGGAATATGGAAACTCCTTATTCCATTGCAGCCATTCCATCTAAGCTGGAATCCAGATATCGCACCGTATCTTGTAAGGGATTTGAGAAATCTCAATTGTCTCACCAGTCTTTGGTTGTGGAATCTTCATTAAAGAAAGCTCAACCATCTAAGCTCTACGCTGCGGTCCCTCCAGGCAGGGAGGGCATACCATGGACAAGTTTGGCCATAGACTGTATCAGAAAAGAAAATCAATAAAAACAAGAGAAAAAAGAAGCCGATATGGTTCTCCAACCTAGTGGCTGAGAAAATAAAGGCGAAAGAGTTGGCGTTCATGAAATATAAAAAAACCCAAGAAGAGGAGAGCAGAAAGGACTACAGGGTGAAACTGAAAGAAGCCAAGAGAGAGATACGTTTGGCGAAGGCACAGGCGGAAGAACAAATGGCTAAAAATGTAAAACAGGGAGATAAAAATTTTTTCAGATATATTAGTGAAAGGAGGAAGATAAAAAATGGAATTGCTAGGCTAAAAGATGCTGGGAACAAATATGTGGAGAGTGATGAGGAGAAAGCAAATGTGCTAAATAAATACTTCTGTTCTGTGTTCACAGAAGAAAATCCTGGAGAAGGACCGAGATTGTCTGGCAAAGTTACACGAGAAAATAGAGTAGATTCTACGCCGTTCACGGAGGAGGGTGTTTATGAGCAACTTGAAAAACTGAAGGTGGACAAAGCGATGGGACCAGACGGGATCCATCCCAGGATACTAAGGGAGCTCAGAGAGGTTCTGGCGAGTCCTATTAAAGACTTGTTCAACGAATCTCTGGAGACAGGAGTGATTCCTGGGGATTGGAGGAGAGCGGATGTGGTCCCTATTCATAAAAGTGGTCACAGGGATGAAGCAGGAAACTACAGGCCGGTGAGCCTCACTTCAGTTGTTGGAAAAATAATGGAAGTGTTGCTGAAAGAAAGGATAGTGTATTTCCTTGAATCTAATGGGTTACAGGATCCAAGGCAACATGGCTTTACAAAAGGTAAATCGTGCCAAACGAACCTGATTGAATTTTTTGATTGGGTAACCAGAGAGCTGGATCGAGGACATATGCTAGATGTAATTTACTTGGATTTCAGCAAAGCCTTTGATACAGTTCCTCATAGGAGGCTGTTGAACAAACTTGAAGGGCTGAAGTTAGGACCCAAAGTGGTGAACTGGGTCAGAAACTGGCTGTCGGACAGACGCCAGAGGGTGGAGGTTAATGGAAGTCGCTCGAAGGAAGGAAAGGTGACTAGTGGAGTCCCTCAGGGTTCGGTGCTGGGGCTAATCCTGTTCAATATGTATGTAAGTGACATTGCTGAAGGGTTAGAAGGAAAAGTGTGCCTTTTTGCAGATGATACCAAGATTTGTAACAGAGTAGACACCGAAGAGGGAGTGGAGAATATGAAAAAGGATCTGCAAAAGTTAGAGGAATGGTCTAATGCCTGGCAACTAAAATTCAATGCAAAGAAATGCAGAGTAATGCATTTGGGGATTAATAATAGGAAGGAACCGTATATGTGGGGAGGAGAGAAGCTGATATGCACGGACGGGGAGAGGGACCTTGGGGTGATAGTGTCCGAAGATCTAAAGGCGAAAAAACAGTGTGAAAAGGCAGTGGCTGCTGCCAGAAGGATTCTGGGCTGTATAAAGAGAGGCGTAGTCAGTAGAAGGAAGAAGGTGTTGATGCCCCTGTACAGGTCATTGGTGAGGCCCCACTTGGAGTATTGTGTTCAGTTTTGGAGACCGTATCTGGCGAAAGACGTAAGAAGACTTGAGGCGGTCCAGAGGAGGGCGACGAAAATGATAGGAGGCTTGCGCCAGAAGACGTATGAGGAGAGACTGGAAGCCCTGAATATGTATACCCTAACGGAAAGGAGAGACAGGGGAGATATGATTCAGACGTTCAAATACTTAAAGGGTATTAACGTAGAACAAAATCTTTTCCTGAGAAAGAAAAATGGTAAAACCAGAGGACATAATTTGAGGTTGAGGGGTGGTAGATTCAGGGGCAATGTTAGGAAATTCTACTTTACGGAGAGGGTGGTGGATGCCTGGAATGCGTTCCCGAGAGAGGTGGTGGAGAGTAAAACTGTGACTGAGTTCAAAGAAGCGTGGGATGAACACAGAAGATTTAGAATCAGAAAATAATATTAAATATTGAACTAAGGCCAGTTACTGGGCAGACTTGCACGGTCTGTGTCTGTGTATGGCTGTTTGGTGGAGGATGGGCAGGGGAGGGCTTCAATGGCTGGGGAGGGCTTCAATGGCTGCGAGGGTGTAGATGAGCAGAGATTTCGGCAGTTGGAACCCAAGCATAGTACCGGGTATAGCTTTGGATTCTTGCCCAGAAATAGCTAAGAAGAAAAAAAAATAAATAAATAAATTTAAATTGAATCAGGTTGGGCAGACTGGATGGACCATTCGGGTCTTTATCTGCCGTCATCTACTATGTTACTATGTTACTATGTTAGAATCCCATGATGGCTAACAGAATTCTCAATTACAATTATACTGCTTATTTTAATCACTTCCTTAAAATAATGCCTAAGTTTTATCCAGCTCTTCAGGAACAGTGTCTTCCAGAATTCAAACAGATTATTCAAACTCTGTCTCAACTTCGACTCTTCATGTTGCAGGCCACATACAATGCCTTTGAGCTCTCTTCCAGAGTTTCTGCTTTTGCAGTAGCCATGCGTCGCCTCGCTTGGCTCCGCATTGTTGATATGTATCCCAATTTGCAGGACAGTCTAGCAAACTCGCCTTGCCAGGGAAATGAACTTTTTGATGATTCCATTGAAGCTGCTTCAAAGCGCCTCTCTGAACATAAGCACTCTTTTGCTTCTTTGATTTTGCTGAAGCCTAAGACTCCTTCTGCTCAGCCATATAAGCATCCACCACGTCGTTATCCTCAAAAAATGACGCCAGCTTTCTCCAGGCCTCAGCCTAGATGACAGCCATAGCAACAACGACAGCAGAAAGGTCAGACTCCTGCTGCGGCTAAACCAGCTCAGTCTTTTTGATATTCCCAGTCTGAGCATACCAACCTCCCTCCATCAGACTTCTCTTCTGCCCATAGGAGGTCGTCTTCACCATTTTTATCACCAGTGGGAGATGATCAGCTCAGATCTCTGAGTTCTCACCATCCTTCGGGAGGGATACTCACTTCACTTTCTTCAGGTGCCTCTAGATTGCCCTCCAAGAGTGTCCTTCCAATTCGTCGCAACTTCCCCTTTTTCTTCAGGAAGCTCAGGCTCTTCTTCGCCTTCGAGCTGTCGAGGAGGTTCCCTTGAACCAACGGGACATGGACTTTTATTCCCGTTATTTTCTAGTCCTGAAGAAGATGGGGGACTTGTGACTCATTCTGGACCTCAGAGCCCTCAACCAATTTCTAGTCAAAGAGAAGTTTCGGATGCTTTCTTTACCAACTTTGTATTCCCTGATGAATCAGGGAGATTGGATGCTCTCTGGATCTCATAGAGGCTTACACTCATATCTCGATTCATCCAGCCTCTCGCAAGTATTTAAGATTTCAGGTGGGGAATCTTCATCTACAATACAGAGTTTTTCCTTTTGGACTCGTCTCATCCCCCAGAGTCTTCACAAAGAGTCTGGTGGTGGTAGCTGCAGCTCTCCATACCGAGGGTCTTCAAGTTTTTCCATACCTGGACGACTGGCTCATCAAAGGGGTTATTGCAGCAACCTGACAGACTATTATGTTCCTCCAATGTCTGGGGTTCGAAATCAACTTTCCAAAATCCCAGTTGAACCCATCTCAGTCTCTTCAGTTCATCGGGGCCACTCTGGACACTGTCTACCTCACAACGTTCCTGCCTTGATCACGTCAGCATGCCCTCATTTGCCTTTCCCATCAAGTGTCTCATCTCACATCAATTTCAGCGAGACAAATGATGATTCTACTCTGTCACATGGCTTCTACAGTTCACGTGACTCCTTTTGTCAGACTTCACCTTTGCATACCCCAGTGGACCTTGGCATCTCAGTGGCAACAAGCTACCGACCCACTTTCTCAACAGATTACAGTAACTCCTTTGTTGAGACAGTCTCTCCACTGGTGGATGTTCTCTTCCAATCTTTCCAGAGGTTTGCTGTTCCACACTCTCCCTCATCAGAAGGTTCTCACAACAGACTCGTCAACCAACGCATGGGGAGCCCATCTAGACGGTCTCCGTACCAAGGCCATTGGTCTCCCGCAGACCGTCTTTGTCATATCAATCTGTTGGAACTCAGAGCGATTTTCAATGCTCTCAAAGCTTTTCAACACCTTCACGACAACGTAGTCCTTGTCCGGACGGACAACCAAGTCGCTATGGACTATATCAACAAACAAGGAGGTATGGGATCTCACTCCCTTTGTCAAGAGGTTCTGAAACTGTGGGATTGGGCAATCCATCAAAACATCTTTCTCAGAGCTGTATACATTCAAGGTCAGCACAACTGCCTGGCGGACAAATTGAGTCGTCTTCTGCAACCTCACGAATGGAGACTCAATTCCCCGCCTCTCTGTCAGGTGTTTGCTCAATGTAGACCTCTTTGCGTCTCTCCTCAACAACAAGCTACCTCAATTCTGCTCTTGGATATATTCTCCCCAGCATCTCGAGGCAGATGCTTTCCTCCTGGACTGGACGGGTCAGTTTCTCTACACTTTCCCTCCATTCCCACTGATTCTCAAGACCACTGTTCCCTCTAAGCTGTGCGCTTATGTGCGCACACACAACTTGCCGAACCTGCACACAGAAATTAAAATAGCGCGCACAAAAAAATAAATTTTTGCCTAAAATGATTTTCACTGCTAAAATGAAATGTTGCAGAAGACCAGCTGTTCTGATTTCCCATTTATCACATTTATTGAAGCGCTATAATATAAATTTTAAGTCATTCATGTGATTCCGTTATCTTTGGCAGTTGAATTTGACACGTCATGTGCCCAATAGGGCCATAGCCTATGGCCCATAGGATATGAAACACTTCCGATTTTTTGACTTCCTGAAGTTTCGCCATATTGTTTATTTCGTGGAATTGTAGTGTGTAGCGTGGTACTGCGGTTGTATAATTATATTCATTTATTAAATTGCAACCAGATATAACTCTTAAAATGTCTAAACAGCGAATGGTGAAAAGTGTAAAATGCAAGAGAGCTGCAACAGCTTTTAGGTCTGAATGGCTTGAAGAAATTGTTGAAATGGAGACACCGGAATCTCGAAATACAATGCATGATCGACTGTGTGAAATATTTACCTATGACGAAGATGATGGAGTTGTGTGTTGTTATTGTTAAGATGCCAAAGCAACTGGAAAATTCTCTACTGGAAAAATATGGGATGATGTTTGGAAACTGGACTTTCTGAAACGCCATCTATCAAGTAAATCTCATACCGACAGAATTAGGAAACTCAGAAGTAAAAATCCAAATTTAAGAGGGGGACTGGTTAACATATTGCTTGAAAGCCCAACCAAAAAAGAAAACAGGCAAATTAGTAATGAACGGAAGCATTCCAGTCCTGATGAAATTAAGGTTCATGTCGACAGTGTTGTGCTGGCCATTAAGATGAATATTTCAATGCTTTCTGTTCAAGATATCAATGAGCACATGGCGAAGTATTATAGTATACCTGATAGCTGGAGAAGCAAAAACTATGCGTTTGAATTTCTTGGAATTATCAATGGCATCGTGCAAGATGATCGTATGGCAGACATTAAATTAGCCTCTACTTATGTTTTCACAGTTGTCATATATTAATATCATATTGTTTATAAATTATGTTGTTTATAAAAAATATATTTTTTAATATTATGGTGAAGTGCTCAGACCATGTTACCCAAAATATAGTGAAGTCACTGCAATGAGGATAACGAGGGGACCATCATCGCTTTCACCTGTCCCCAAGCCTCCTAGATAACTTAAAACATATTCAGATATATTGATAGTACTTATCTGAATGAGGAGGTAGTTGATTGTATTCTCGATAATTCTCATTGGTGACTGTGTATTAATAAATCAAAGTGCTCTTTAAAATCCAGAAACCATTCTTTCATTCATCCAATTCCCATCCCCCCGACTCGAGTTTCACCTCTTCATCAGGGAGGGACACTAGAAATGAAATTAAACCTCATTTTAACTTGCACATACTACCGTAATTCAACCTGAATTCTCTAAGCACTTACAGCTATGTGTCTATAAACTAATTCGTTCTAACATATTACTACATTCTTATGATACCTGATACTGGCTCACGCTGTCCAGACTCCTTCAAAGCCGGCGGGCTATCACAAGCTTGCTGCTCTACATGTTTGCTTTTAAAAGAAAATACAGCGGAAGGGGGTGTCTGCTTTGAAGGCGGAAGTTGTCACTGCCGGGAAAATTCTCTTAAATCGCTAACCACTCGATTTCCACGTTCAGGCCCTTTGGTTGCAAGGTCTGCCAATTATATATGAAGCGTTGTTCCTTTTGAATTAATAGTTTGGATACATCACCCTCTGTGATATGTGTTTGGATCAAAACCGTGTATTTCAAATCTTCTAATGCATGTGATTGTTCCATCCAATGCGAAACCAAAGGGGCGGAGATACGACTTTTTCTGATATTACTTAAATGTTCTATGATTCGTGTTTTTATCATACGGATCGTTTGCCCTATGTATATTTTTTTGCATGGGCATTGTATGTAGTAAATCACCCCTTTGGATTCGCAATCGGTTCCTGTATTCAAAATGAAATGACGTCCTCCTGAGCCTGGTATCTCAACATGGGTGGTCTTCATTATATACCCACCCATGTTGAGATACCAGGCTCAGGAGGACGTCATTTCATTTTGAATACAGGAACCGATTGCGAATCCAAAGGGGTGATTTACTACATACAAGGGCCTGAATGTGGAAATCGAGTGGTTAGCGATTTAAGAGAATTTTCCCGGCAGTGACAACTTCCGCCTTCAAAGCGGACACACCCTTCCGCTGTATTTTCTTTTAAAAGCAAACATGTAGAGCAGCAAGCTTGTGATAGCCCACCGGCTTTGAAGGAGTCTGGACAGCGTGAGCCAGTATCAGGTATCATAAGAATGTAGTAATATGTTAGAACGAATTAGTTTATAGACACATAGCTGTAAGTGCTTAGAGAATTCAGGTTGAATTACGGTAGTATGTGCAAGTTAAGGAGAAATTAGGTTCTTACCTGCTAATTTACTTTCTTTTAGCTTCTCCAGACCAGTAGAGGTTAACTTTACGAATGGGTATATATCTAATCATGACCAGCAGGTGGAGACTGAAAACAAAACTTTGGGACAGTATATCCTAGCCCCTCCTCTCTATTTCCCTCAGTCTGCCGAATAGCCAAGCAGAACCAAGAACTGGACAAAAAACAGAGAGAAAACACAATACTCCGAAAGGAGTAACAAAGAACAAACCCAAAATGCTGTTGGAAAATGCAGAGGAGAAATTCCCGAAGGAAGAATGTCCCCACAGCTCGCCAGCTAAGCCAGCCGAGCCACAGCCGCTGTTCTTCAATTCTCCCCGGCCCTAGAAAAATACTAGAACCCGCAGCAAAAACCAAAAACTGCCCGCGCAACAGCCCCAACAACAACAACAGACAGGGTGGGGACCTCTACTGGTCTGGAGAAGCTAAAAGAAAGTAAATTAGCAGGTAAGAACCTAATTTCTCCTTCTTTAGCACTCTCCAGACCAGTAGAGGTTAACTTTACGAATGGGACGTACCAAAGCAGTCCCTCTCACGGGCGGGACCCCCGAAGGGCCGATACCAGTACACGTTCACCGAACACCGCGTCCCGACGCGCCTGCACATCAACCCGATAATGACGAACAAAGGAATGCAAGGAGGACCAAACCGCAGCCTTACAAATATCCACAGGAGGCACGAGCGACGACTCAGCCCAAGAAGCCGCCTGACCCCGAGTGGAATGAGCCTTGAGAAACTCCGGAACAGGCTGCTGTTTCAGAAGATAAGCGGAAGCAATCGTCTCCTTGATCCAGCGCGCAATAGTAGCCTTAGAAGCGCCAGCTCCCCGACGAGGACCCGCCAGGAGGACAAAGAGATGATCGGACTTCCGGAATTCCTGGGTCCGCTGCACATAAGAACGAAGGACCCGACCGACATCCAACTTGCGCAGCTGCCGTTGCTCAGAAGAGCCCTCCCGACCACCCAAGACCGGGAGAACCACCGATTGATTGACATGAAAAGGAGAAACAACCTTAGGCAGAAAGGAAGGAACAGGCTGCAAGACGACCCGCTCCCTAGAAAACTCCAAGAAGGGAGCCCTACAAGAGAAAGCCTGCAGCTCAGAAACACGTCTAGCAGAAGTAATGGCCACCAAAAAGACCGCCTTCAAAGTAAGGTCCTTCAAAGAACAGACGTCCAAAGGCTCGAAAGGCGGACGCACCAAAACAGAGAGAACCAGATTAAGATCCCAAGAGGGAACCGAGGGCCGTAGGGGAGGCCTAAGCAACTTGGCCGCCCGCAAAAACCGAATCACATCAGGAAGAGCCGATAAACGCTGACCTGACACTAACCCTCGAAAAGCCGACAGGGCCGCAAGATGAACCCGGAGAGAAGACCAAGCCAGGCCTCTATCCAGGCCATCCTGCAAGAACTCCAGAATGTTAGGCAGAGAAGCGCGAAAAGAGGTCACTCCCCGCGCCCGACACCATTCCTCAAATAGACGCCAAACCCGCACATAAGCCCGAGAGGTAGAAAGCCTCCGGGACCCCAACAGTGTAGAGATCACCTTGTCTGAATATCCCTTCTTGCTAAGGCGACCCCTTTCAAGAGCCACGCCGTAAGACAGAAGGGAGACGGGTCGAACATGGGAATGGGACCCTGCATCAGAAGGTCGTCCGAGAGAGGCAGAGGAAGAGGATCCGCAACCAGGTGCCTCACCAGATCCGCATACCACGGACGGCGAGGCCAATCCGGCGCCACCAGCACCACCAAACCTGGATGGTAAACAATGCGAAGAAGCACTCTGCCCACCAGCGGCCAAGGAGGGAACACATACAACAGCCCCTCCGTTGGCCACTGCTGGACCAGAGCATCCAGACCCTCGGCCAGACCGTCCCTGCGACGACTGAAGAAGCGGGGCACTTTGGCGTTGCCCCCCGTGGCCATCAGGTCCATCAGGGGCTGCCCCCAAGCCTGCACTATCAACTGAAACGCCTCGGTGCCGAGACACCACTCTCCTGGATCTAGGAAGTGACGACTGAGGAAGTCTGCCTGAACATTTTCTACTCCGGCTATATGAGAGGCCGAGAGGTCCAGCAGATGGGATTCCGCCCAAACCATGAGCAGAGCTGCCTCCTGCGCCACCTGAGTGCTCTTGGTGCCCCCCTGACGATTGACATAAGCCACCGCTGTGGCATTGTCCGACAGCACTCTGACCGACTTGCCCAGCAACAGGGAGTGGAAAGCCAACAGCGCCAGACGGACCGCTCTGGTCTCCAACACGTTGATCGACCAGGCGGCCTCCTCCGCGGACCAGGTGCCCTGAGCTGAGTGACCCAAACACTGAGCCCCCCAACCCAGGAGACTCGCATCCGTCAGGAGCACCGTCCACTGCGGGAGATCCAGACCCACCCCCTGAACTAGGTGAGGGGTCTGGAGCCACCAACGCAGACTGCAGCGCGCCAAGCCTCGCAGGGGAACCGGAACATCCATCCCGTGCCTCTGGGGAGACCACCTCCGGAGCAGAGCATACTGGAGAGGACGCATGTGGGCCCGTGCCCACCTCACCACGTCCAGGGACGCCGCCATCGACCCCAAGACCTGGAGGAAATCTCGCGCCCGAGGACACCGGGACGCCAAAAGCAGGCGAATCTGAGATTGCAATTTGCTCACCCGGCTCTCTGGGAGGAAGACCTTCCCCAAGGAGGTGTCGAACAGCACCCCTAGGTACTCCAGACGCTGAGCCGGGACCAACCGACTCTTGGCAAGGTTGACCACCCAGCCCAGCGACCGGAGAAACTCCACCACCCGAGCAGTAACCCGGGAGCTTTCCTGCAACGACTTTGCCCGAATTAACCAGTCGTCCAGGTAGGGGTGTACCAGGATGCCCTCCGACCGCAAGGCAGCCGCGACGACCACCATCACCTTGGTGAACGTTCGAGGAGCCGTGGCCAGCCCAAAGGGAAGCGCACAGAACTGATAGTGCCGACCCAAGATCGCAAAGCGCAGGAAACGCTGATGAGAGGCCCGAATGGGAACATGCAAGTAGGCCTCCGTCAGATCGAGAGAAGTGAGAAACTCCCCCGGCTGAACCGCTAGAATGACCGACCGCAGAGTTTCCATACGGAAAGAGGTAATCTTGAGAGCCCTGTTGACCCCTTTCAAATCGAGGATGGGCCGAAAGGTCCCCTCCTTCTTGGGCACCACAAAGTAAATGGAGTACCTGCCCGTGCCCCACTCCGGAGGGGGCACAGGTACAACTGCCCTGAGATCTAGCAAGCGCTGAAGGGTCTGGCGAAACGCCTGCGTCTTTACAGGAGTCTGACATGGAGAAGCGAGGAAAAAATCCGGCAGAGAGCGGGCGAACTCTAGGGCATAACCGTCCCGCACCACCTCCAGGACCCACTGATCGGACGTGATCTCGGCCCATTTGGGGAAAAATTCACGCAGCCGGGCCCCCACCGGAACCAAAGGGGGCTCCGGCAAGGCGTCATTGTGCAGGACGGGAAGCGGGGGAACCGGCGGAGGGATTCCCTGCCCCCCGACGGGCCCCCCGAAAGGGCTGCATGCGCTGGAAGAACCGACCCCGGGAAAAACCCGGAGACTGGAAAAAAGCAGCCCCACGCCCAGGGCGATACTTGCGAAAATCCCGCAAACGCCCCCGGGCCGCACCCCCCCGAGACGCCGGGCGGGCACGGTCCTCCGGCAGACGGGGAACTTTCGAGTCCGACAGAGTCTGAATCAACTTATCCAAATCCTCTCCAAACAAAAACGACCCCCGAAAGGGAAATTTAGTAAGCTTAGCTTTGGACGCAGCATCCGCTGCCCAAGCGCGCAGCCACAACACACGCCTTGCGGCCACGCCAAAAGCCATAGACTTAGCCGAGATCCGCACCAAGTCATATAGAGCATCTGAGAGGAAAGAGGCCGCCATCTCAATCTTCGCTACCTCCTGATCCACCAGAGACCAGTCGTCAGACTCTCGATCCAAGACCCGCTCCGCCCACCGAAACACGGCGCGAGCGACCAGTCCCCCACAAATAGCCGCCTGGACCCCAAAGGCAGAGACCTGAAAATTTTGCTTAAGGATGCTCTCCAATTTGCGCTCCTCAGGTTCCCGCAAGGCAGAACCGCCCTCAACAGGCACGGTATGCCGCTTGGAAATTGCCGAGACCACCGCATCCACGACCGGCGAAGCTAACGTAGCCCGATCCCCTTCAGGAATGGGATACAGGCGAGCCATGCTGCGCGCCAGCCGAAACGGCGTCTCCGGCGTTTTCAACTGCTCCAGAATAATATCCCGAATATCCTGATGCATAGGAAAAGAGCGGGGAACGGATCCCCCGCAACAGGGGGTCCCCCACACGCGGAGTCTCCGGCGGCGCGTCCTCAAAACGCAAGACCGAAGAAACCTGCTGAATAAGGTCAGGCAGCTCATCTTTCTGAAAAAGACGCACCACGGACGCCTCGTCACTGGAGAACGGGAAATCCGACAACCCGCCGCCAGCTTCCGTCCCCTCCAGAGAGTCCTGGAACTCCTCAGAAGGGTCCAGGTCCTCCTCCAGACCGACCCGTTCCTCCGACCACAAATTCTCGTCCCACGACACCCGCGGACGCTTGGACAAGGGAGGCGGCGGAGGGGACGTCACGCCAGACGAAAGAGGCAAAGCCGCAGGGAGCGCGGAGGAAAACCCACCCCCCGAAACCCCCTGGGCGCAACCGGGACCCCCAGCCGCCTGAAAATAGGCTTTACATAAAGAAAAGAAAAATTCAGGAGAAAACCCCCCCGAGGGTCCCAAGGGACTCCCTGCCACAGCAGGGGACCCAGCAGAACCTTGCCCCTGCATAGTCAAAACAGGGGGAAGGTCACCTGAGGTGGAAGACAAAATGGAGGGGCCAGACAGAGAAGATGGCGGTTTTCCCGCCAAAAAAGCTCCCTCCATAGCCTGAAGCGGCTGAGAAACCTGAATAGTCTCAGCCGCTAAAGCAGGCAAGCCGGCATCAGCTGTCAAAAAATCAGCTGAGAGGGAATCCTCTAAAACCCGACCGTCGGCGGTCTGGGGATTCCCTCCGTGGGCGGACGGAGAAGACCGGGCTTCCCCACCGTTCCCTGCCGACTCGCGAGGCACCATCGGCGGGGAGCTCTGGGCGCCTGCAGCCGCTGCCGACGGAGCTCCTCCACCGCACCGGCCTGAACACCGCTTGCACAGGCCGGCCGCGAGTGCCTCGCGTCTGGAGCACAATGAGCACTTTTTCCCTTTAGAAGTGCTCATTGCTCCAAACGCCACCTAGCTGCAAAAAAGTGCCGGTTAGTTGAAAAAATACAGTAAAATACAGTTTTCTTAAAGGGATACAACCCTCCAGACCAGCACTACCTCAGGATTTTTTTTTTTTTTTTTTACAGAACAGACTCCACAGGCTCTCAAAGCAATATGCCTTGCTTGATTTAGGGGGCAAGGGATACTGCTGAGGCTCCTCTAAAAAAATGTGGGGAGGTGGAGGAAGTGGGGGGAGGGACCCCGCTCGTGACCCGCCGGGTTTGACACCCCCGAGGTCGGACGAACCCCCAAACAGAGTCCGCCCAAGCTCCGTCCGGCTAAAAACAGGGACAATAAACCCCCTAAACAAATTCCAACAGCCCTACCAAGGGAGATGGGTACAGATCACTCAACACCTGCTGGAGACTGAAAGAAGACTGAGGGAAATAGAGAGGAGGGGCTAGGATATACTGTCCCAAAGTTTTGTTTTCAGTCTCCACCTGCTGGTCATGATTAGATATATACCCATTCGTAAAGTTAACCTCTACTGGTCTGGAGAGTGCTAAAGAAAATGAGGTTTAATTTCATTTCTAGTGTCCCTCCCTGATGAAGAGGTGAAACTCGAGTCGGGGGGATAGGAATCGGATGAATGAAAGAATGGTTTCTGGATTTTAAAGAGCACTTTGATTTATTAATACACAGTCACCAATGAGAATTATCGAGAATACAATCAACTACCTCCTCATTCAGATAAGTACTATCAATATATCTGAATATGTTTTAAGTTATCTAGGAGGCTTGGGGACAGGTGAAAGCGATGATGGTCCCCTCGTTATCCTCATTGCAGTGACTTCACTATATTTTGGGTAACATGGACTGAGCACTTCACCATAATATTAAAAAATATATTTTTTATAAACAACATAATTTATAAACAATACGATATTAATATATGACAACTGTGAAAACATAAGTAGAGAGTAATAGAGTCACAGAATTCTTTATCTTATCTCCCTATTCAGTAGAAAGACATTAAATTAGCAACATATCATATGTTAACTGTTGATGAAAGCATAGACATTTCTGTCAACAAGTACTTTAATACTCTACTTTAAGTATCAGCCAGTCAATTCAAATGAGTATAGGACATCATTTGGTGGGATGCTACAGTTGGAAGCATGTGATGCTACATCAATAGTAACAGCAATTAGGGAATTCTATAGGAAACATGAACTTGACCTGAATAAAATGGTTATGTTCACCTCTGATGGTGCCTCTGTTATGTTGGGCAAAATAGATGGTGTTGCAGCACTGCTGAGAAAAGACATTCCACATTTAGTGCAGCAACATTGTGTTGCACATCGGGAAGATTTGGGACTTTCTGATTCATGGAAAGAAGTAAAATTGATGAAAGAACTAGAAACTATAATGAGAACTGTGTATACGGTGTTCTGTTGGTCTTCTACTAAACGATGCAAATTTCAAGAAATAGCAGATGCATCTGAATGTGAATCAATTGCTTTCAGACCTCTGAATGAAGTGCACTGGTTATCTAGACACTTTGCACTTAAAGCAATTATTCAAAATTATGATCCCCTGTTAAAATATTTTGAAGAAGACAAAGATAATGATCCTATTGCAAAGTACTGCTATAAGAAGCTGAACAGTGAACAATTTCATATTATACTTGAAGTTTTGAATGATGTCTTATCAGAACTGGTTCCTTAACCATGGATTTCAAAAACGTGGTTTGACACCATTGGAAGCTTATCATCTTGCACAGGGTAAATTGAACAAACTTCGAATGCAATACTTAGGCGACAAGGTTAAGTGGAGTGATAAAGTTAACAATCTTCTTGACAACAGGATGAGGTCTGGAGAAAAAGTTTCAGTGGATTCTAATTCCATATTAACCTTCATCAACATCCTATGTTTGCATCTGGGTGAAAGATTTCCTGAAAATGAAGTTGAGGAATGGTCTGCTTTTGACTGTACAGCAATATCACAATGCGACTTTGACTTCGGAAATGGACATATCAGATCTCTTTGTTTAAAGCAGGGGTGCCCAAAACGTCAATCGCGATCGACAGGTCGCTCGCTCAGGCGACGCCAGTCAATCGCAGAGCGGGTTCCCTTCTTCCCTTCTCTTTTTTCCCCTCCTGACTGGCCCGCCTCTTGAAGAACGCCAGCCAATCAGAGTGCTGGCAGTGCGGGATGAAGGTCGGTGGTGTACCAAGGGGGGGTGGGCGGTCCGCTCCGGGTGCACAGCTTAGAGGAGTGGACAGCCAGCCAGGTCCGGGTCTTCCTGCCCTTCCTTACCCCGGTCCGCGCTCAGGGATCGCGCCTGCCTGGTCCTGTGCCACCACCCAAATGATGCTGTTGGTTCTCGTGGGAGTTGACGGCACCATTCGAGTGGCGGCGCGGGACCAGGCAGACTTGCTCGGGGCTCGCGTCTGGATTTCACTTCCGGTGCAGATGGGGGAGCCTTCTGAGCTGACAACATTCGGGCGGCACAAGACCTGGCAGGCACGCTCGGGGCTCACACCTGCCTATTACTGCCGCGGCAGATGAGGACTTGGGTGGCTGTCCAGCAGGGAAGGCTGCCGATGCAGCGCTGGACCTCCAGGATTGCATCAAGGTACCGGGGGGTGAGGGGATGTTTAAAATACCAGGATAGTCATCTAGGGAGGGAGGAAGGGATTTTAAAAGGTACTGAGGGTGGGGAGATGTTTAAAATACCAGGTTAGCCATCTAGGGAGGGAAGGATTTTAAAAAGTACAGGGGGTATGATTAAAAAAGGTACTGGGGGGTACGTTGGGGGATGATTTAAGGTACTGGGGGGTATGGGGGATGGTTTAGGGTACGAGAGGGGTATGGGGCCTGCCTGTCACTAGGCCTGCCTGCCTGCCCTGTGCCCTGTCCTTGCTTAGCGGCAGTGGTTTGGGGGAGAGCAGGGAGAAAGAAAGGAAGGGGGCAGGCAGGGAGACAGAAGGAAAGAAGGGAAACAGAAAAAAAGAAAGGGGGCATGAAGAGAGAAAAAAAGAAAGGGAGGCAGGGAGAAAGAAAGAGAAGGGAGAGAGGAAGAAAAAGTTGGGGAAGGGAAAGAGGTCTGAAGGAGAGGAACCATACAGGCTGAAAGAAGGGTAGAAAGATTGGATGCACAGTCAGAAGAAGAAAGTGCAACCAGAGACTCATGAAATCACCAGACAACAAGGTAGGAAAAATTATTTTATTTTAAATTTAGTGATCAAAATGTGTCTGAATTTATATCTGCTGTCTATATTTTGCACTATGGCCCCCTTTTACTAAAGCGCAATAGCGGTTTTTAGCGCAGGGAGCCTATGAGCGTCGAGAGCAGTGCTGGGCATTCAGTGCAGCTCCCTGCGCTAAAAACTGCTATTGTGGTTTAGTAAAAAGGGAGGGGCGTATATTTGTCTATTTTTGTATAGTTGTTACTGAGGTGACAGTGCATAGAGTCATCTGCCTTGACCTCTTTGAAAAAACCCCGGAAAAGGAATGATAATTAATATTTTCTCAGCGTACAGTGTGCTTTGTGGTTTTTTTTCATTTTATTGTTGGTAGATCATTTTGACTTGGTCATTTTAAAAGTAGCTCACAAGCCCAAAAAGTGTGGGCACCCCTGGTTTAAAGTATAAACAATTTCTTCTGGAGGAAAGTGTTATTATTCAGCAATACAATGACTTTAAATTCCTTGTTGCAGAAAAAATCAAAAGCAATCTGATAAACAGCTTTCCAGATATGACGAAATTTGCATTTCAGAATGATCAATTTGCAGATTTAGCAAAATTGATGGACATTGGTGCCACATTCTTAGCATCTAGTTCAGATTGTGAGCGTGGTTTTAGTCTAATGAACAATTTGAAGACTAAACAAAGGAATCATTTACATTTAGAGCATTTGGAAATGCTGATGCGTGTTAAGAGTCACCTTCAAGATGGAGGCTCAACAGATCTTGACAGAATTTATTTGGACTGGATAAATATGAAAGATCGCAGGGAAAAACATTGAAAACTAAATTGCTGTTATTTTCTAAATTTTAAGTATAAAGTACAATGATACCTTATTTATAGGTAGCGCTCAATGAAACATAATTTATGTTTATTGAAATGAGACTTTATGTTACATAAAGTGTAACTAACATAAAGTGTAACTAAAATTATATTGTGTTTTTGTTAATTCAGACTAAACTCAAAGACCTGCCCATAACTGAACTCCGGGCCCTCTGGCAATCATTTTTATAGCGCACACAAATTTAGTTTTTCTTTAAAATGCGCACAGATGAAATTTTTTGCGCATACAGCCTATGAAAAATTAGAGGGAACATTACTCAAGACTCTTGTCAAACTCAAGACAGAACATGCCACCATGATTCTGATAGGCAGTGTTACGGTCAGATATGGATTAGATTTTCTGCTTGGTGTTCTACTCGCCAAATGGAGCCAATGTCTACCTCCTTGGCTTCTGTTTTGGATTATTTACTGCACTTATCACAATCTGGCCTCCAGTCTACATCTATCCGAGTCTATCTCAATGCGATTGCTGCTTTCCATCAGTCTCTTGATGGGAAACCCCTGTCTGCACATCTTGTGGTTTCCCGCTTCATGAAAGGACTTTTTAATGTAAATCCACCACTCAAACCACCTCCAGTGGTCTGGAATCTCAATGTCATCCTGGCTCAATTGATGAAGCCTCCATTTGAACCAATTGATAAGGCTCATCTCAAGTATCTTACTTGGAAAGTGGTTTTTCTGATTGCCCTTACATCTGCTCGAAGAGTCAATGAGTTACAAGCCTTGGTTGCTGATCCACCTTTCACAGTTTTCTACCATGACAAAGTGGTCCTCCGTACTCATCCAAAATTCTTGCCTAAAGTTTCAGAATTTCACATCAATCAATCTATTATTCTTCCAGTATTTTTTCCAAAACCTCATTCTCACCCTGGAGAAGTGGCGCTCCATACTTTGAACTGTAAGTGTGCCTTGGCTTTCTACTTGCAATGCATTCAACCTCACAGAACAGCCCCACAACTTTTCATCTCCTTCGATCCAAATAAGTTGGGGCATCCTGTCTCGAAGCGAACCATATCCAACTGGATGACTGCTATCATCTCTTTCTGCTATGCTAAGGCTGGTCTTCCTCTGCAGGGTCGAGTCACGGGCCACAGAGTTAGAGCAATGGCGGCGTCTGTAGCTTTCCTCAGATCAACTCCTATTGAGGACATCTGCAAGGCTGCCACTTGGTCCTCGGTTCATACTTTCACCTCTCATTACTGTCTGGATACTTTCTCCAGAAGGGATGGCCATTTTGGCCAGTCTGTTTTACAAAATCTCTTTTCTTAACTTGCCAACTCTCCCTCCATCCCATTATGCTTAGCTTGGAAGTCACCCCACCTGTTGAGAATATGCTGCCTGCTTGTCCTGGGATAAAGCACAGTTACTTACCATAACAGTTGTTATCCAGGGACAGCAGGCAGATATTCTCACAACCCACCCTCCTTCCCTGGTTGGCTTCTTAGCTAGTTATCTGAACTGAGGTACCTCACAGGAGACACGTGCCCTGACTCAAGCGGGAAAGCACTCGCGCATGCGCAGTGCAGCACTCGTAAGCTCTTACAAAAATCTTCAAGCAAGTCTGCTTGCGAGGCTGTCCGCTGCGGGGCTCCATCGGTGACGTCACCCACCTGTTGAGAATATCTGCCTGCTGTCCCTGGATAACAACTGTTATGGTAAGTAACTGTGCTTTTTACTACTTGGGATCTAGCTAGGTACTTAGATCCCGGGTTGGCCACAGCTGGAAACAGGACACTGGGCTTGACGGACCTTTGATCTGTCCCAGTATGGCAATTATATTCTAAGAACCTAACCTTTCTTTGTGCTGCCTTTTGCATATAATTAGCTTATATAAAACGGGCAGTAAAAAAAATAGCGCAGAGAAAAAAACCCACTGTATTAAATTCCAATGCCAAATTATAGTGCGCTTTTGTTATATGAGAAAGATGAAGCCAGACATAAGGGTGCAGCAGCCTCAGGATGAGAAAGGAAACAAGAGATGTACACATCCTGACTCTTCTCCCCATTACCTTGTATTTGATGCCTTGGGGAAAGTAACTCATGAACTGCTCTGACTCATGTTCCTGGGACTCCCTGTGCTGCACTGGTCGGTCTCCGAGAGATGTGTCCAGCTGTGTACAGAACATAGCACAGGCTCCCTGCTCATCCACCGAAGTGTCCTTCCCTACAGAGAGAGAGTAAATATATAACTTAGCTCAATGGAAAGCTGACCCTAGCTACTAATGTGCAGAGGGAGCTTCCCCAAAGTACTACAGTGATACCTTGGAATCCAAACTTAATCCGTTCCAGAACCCCGTTCAAGTTCCAAAGCGTTTGAGTTCCAAGAAAATTTTTCTCACTGAAAATAATAGAAACTGGATTAATCCATTCTTGGGTCCCACAAACTCAAATTTTAACAGGAAATACACTGGATTTTAAGGTAACATATTAACAAATATTCCAAAGCCGCATTCAGATTCTGGGGCACACACATACAATATGCAGGGCGTTCAGATTCCAAAGCAGAGTTCAGATTCCAAGACAAAAGGGTCCTTTTACAAAGGCGCGGTAGGATTTTAGGCTGCCGCGGGGGTTAGCACGTGATGAAATGTCTGACGCGCTAATCCCTGTAGCCCACCTTGATAAAAGGCGCCCAAAATTTACTAAAAAAAGTTTGGATTCCAAGTCATTCGAGTTCTGGGGCGTTCTGATTCCGAGGTACCACTGTAATTTGTTTATATTTATGTTTAACTTGAATTTGCTATATTCTGACAAGCAGATCTTGGTGGTTTACAATTCTAAAATACTTACAACTTACAAAAGAAATCCATTTAAAGACAAGAAAAAGTGTCTGAATTCATATCAGAGATAAAGGCAACATTCGAACAGGTCTGCAAACAAATCAGTCCAGCAGGCCATCTTCATACCATCCATCTCCAAAGGCCAAATTTCTGAATTGTCTTAAATTTAGAAAAAGATTGTTCTAAATGAATCTATGGAGATTGGTCATTCCATAGTTTGGTTTTTTTAGTTCGTGTGGGGGAGAGGTCCCAGCACAATTTTTTTTTTTTTATGATCACAGATGATGTGCATGTGTAACACATGTGCCCATTAACCCCCCCCCCAAAAAAAAAACACAACCCTACTCTTCCTGCCCCGAACAGCTGAACAGCAGGAGGCTACTTTGGAGCTTCCCTAACTGCACAGTTCGGACTTCCCCTGCTGACTGCACATGTGTCAGTCGCTTTCTCCAATGACTGATCGGATGAGGACCTCTGTGAAACTCATTTGCATGTGAAATTATTTCAATATTGATCGCTGTTTTCAAACTGGACAATTTACCGGCACCACAGAGACCCACAGGGTTTTAACGGCGGTTTCAGAGTGGCCGGCCCTGTGTGTCAGGCTATCAAAAGCCAGGCTGTGGTAATCACTTTGTTTGTTGAAATAATACATGGAGACCTGGTTGTCCGTGCGAACCAGCACCACTCGGTCGCGTAGCAGGTGACAAAAAGCTTTCAGAGCGAGGAAAATCACTCGAAGCTCCAGCAGATTGATGTGACAAAGCCGGTCGTCACTGGAGTGCGCAAACCGTCCAGATGAGCCCCCCAAGCATAGGCTGATAAGTCCGTCGTGAGGACCTTCTGCGGAGGAGCATGAAATAGAAAACCTCTGGAAAGATTGGAAGAGAGCATCCACCAACGGAGAGACCGTCACAACAAAGGAGTCACGACAATGAGTCGAGAGACAGGATCCCGGTCCTGGTTTCATTGGGACGCCAGAGTCCATTGAGGAATACGGAGGTGAAGTCTGGCAAAAGGAGTCACGTGAACTGTTGAGGCCATGTGACCTAGGAGGACCATCATAAGCCGAGACGGTTTCGAGGACAGACAGGTCACCCTCTGGCACAAACGGACAAGGGCCTCCTGACGAGGCCGAGGCAAGAAGGAACGGAGACGAACCGTGTCCAGGACCGCTCCGATGAACTCGAGATACTGGGATGAGCAGAGGTGAGACTTGGGAAAGTTCACCTTGAAGCCGAGACTCTGAAGGAGCAACATGGTTTGATTCGTCACTCGCAGAACTTCGTGGCGAGAGTACACTTTGATCAACCAGTAGTTGAGGTAGGGAAACACCTGCAGGCCGCGGAGACGCAGGGCCGCAGCTACCACTTTCCTCCTTAATTGAGTAGCTCTAGAGACATCCGGAAAAATTCTAAGCAAGTCTCCACAAAATTTTGTTAACCTATTTTTAAAATAAAGTTTCATTATTAACATCTTATCTATCTCACTCATGCATGTTATCACCAGGGTGGACTGACTCTGAATCACATCCTGGGTATCTTCCAAAAATTCAGTCAGATTAATTTTGGGCTCCCGAGTTGGCAACGGCAGCGGCTTCAATTTAAGCAGTTGGAGACGGACCCGATGACGTCAGGGGTTCGTCTCAATCAGTGCCTGCCGGTTAAGCTGAAGAAAAAAGGAACCGCTGCTGCAGGAGGCTCAGGAGCAGCAATAAGAGTCACCTCCAATATCCCTCAGGGTAGGTATCGGGCTCCCCTGTCCTTCTTTTTCTATTTACCACTCCCATGCAGCATTCTCCTTTGTGTCCCTGTCCCTATGCTCCCATCCATGCTCACCATCTCTCCTCTTTTTGTATATATATCCCCTGTGTCCAGCTTCTCCCTCTCTTACTCCCTTATACCAATGTGTCTCTCTCCCTCTTTTTTTCCTCGCTAGCTATTTGACCCCTCTGAACCCTATTTCAGCAAGCTGAGCAGTTATAACTTAAGATACCAGCCTACAATATACTGTCTAGTGGTCAGCAGCCAAGGGCCCTGCACTGTGCAAGGCAGAGAGATGTCTATATCCTTGGCAAAACTAAATACACTAGTTATACGGAGATATGAGACATGATGAATTGCCTGGAAAGCTGTAATTACCTGTTTTGTGGCAGAGACTGGCAGCAGATGAGTGATATTACTCATTATCTAATTAAAGGTGTGTGCAGTGCCCCAAGCTATAGCTATGAAGTGTCTTTAGGAGATGGCAGCCTGTTTCCACTCTCTGCCCACATCTCTCACTATCTCAGAGACAGCAGAGAGGTCAGTCTCATACCCACATGCCATGGAGGGTGAGCAAAGCTGAAGGGAAGCAGACTTACATCAGAGGGTTACAATAGTGTCAGAGATTTTAAATTAAAGTTTAATGAAAACAGGAACAGAGATACAGCAGACTTAAGAGAGGGAAACTATAACAGGAGCGGAAGTTGGTATTACAGTGGGGGATAAAGGAGTTTAGACAGGCATACGCCAGTCTTGTACTAGACTAACCCCTCTTCTACAAAGCCACGCTAGCGACTGCTGTATGGCAACAGCCCTGAAGCCCTTTAAATCTCTTTGTAGAAGAGGGGGCAAGTGTTAGGACTGAGGTGTCCATAATGAGAGAGTATGCTATCACGGCATTATAATGGGTGCAATGGCTTCAGCAGTCCAGGAGCATTAGCCGTAGATCAGAGGGAGTGTGGGAGAGTGGCCCTGCTGGGCTATTGGCCTCCTGGGTGGTTTTATCCTGTATCTATACTGTGTGTCTGTACTGGCTGTATTTCACTCACCTATCCACATGTGCAGGTTGGATTTTCCATTGGCAGCATTGTGCAGGAGCAGGTAGGAGTCTCCTGAGAAGAAGGTTCCCCTCTGCTCCTTGGGAACCAGCACCAGCTTCATGTTCTCCACTCGAAAGATGTGCAGCCCAGGCTGCTGCACGCAAGGGTCAAACTGTGGCCCACTAAGAGAAGAAGAGAACACAGCTAAGCAAAGATATATAGAGATTGCCAGAAAGAGGGAATGCAGAGAAGCAAGAAGGAACAGACTACCAGAGAGAGAGGCAGAGGTAGATAAAGAGACAGCCAGAGAGATACAGAGGGAGGAAGGTAGTTCAGAGAAGCATGGAGATACAGAGAAAGGAAGGAGGGATTAAAGAGAAGCAGGGGGTAAAGAGATGGAGGGGCATTTTCGATAGTGTGCCTCCCAACACGCCCCTTTGAGCTCTGGATGCACAGTGGCTTAAAAGTTCTGCTGGATGTCCAGAAAGCTGCTTTTGAAAATTGGCACTTGGATGTCCCAGTTATTAGGATCTCCAAATGTCATCTTAGGCAAGTTTTTGGACATCTGGAAATTTTGATTATGAGCCCCAGAGTGCAGAGAAGCAAGAATGTAAAGAGACTACAAGAGAGACACAGAGGGAGGGAGGGCATGTAGAGAAGCAGGGAGGTACAGAGACTATCGATTAAATCAGGAAAGATTCTGGAAGACTGGAAGGTGGCGAATGTTACGTTGATCTTAAAAAAAGGTTTAAGGGGAGATCCGGGAAACTACAGACCAGTGAGTCTGACCTCGGTAAGGGAAAGATGGTAGAGGCGCTGATAAAGGACCGCATCATTGATCACCTTGATGGACACGGTCTGATGAGGACCAGCCAACATGGTTTCAGCAAAGGCAGATCTTGTTTGACGAACTTGCTGCACTTCTTCGAGGGAGTAAGAAGGCAGATAGAGAAGGGTGACCTGGTCGACATTGTATATCTAGATTTTCAGAAGGCGTTCAACAAGATTCCACATGAATGACTACTTCGGAAAACTGCGAGCCATGGAATCGAGGGTGAAATACTCACGTGGATTAAAAACTGGCTGGAGCATAGAAAACAGAGAGTGGGGGTAAATGGACAATGCTCAGACTGGAAGAATGTCACCAGCGGGGTGCCACAGGGCTCGATGCTTGGACCTGTGCTCTTTAACATCTTTATAAACAATCTAGACATTGGTACGACGAGTGAGGTGATTAAATTTGCGGATGATACAAAGTTATTCAGAGTAGTGAAGATACAGGGGGATTGCGAAGATCTGCAATTTGACATAATGCAGCTCGAGAAATGGGCATTGACATGGTAAATGAGGTTCAACGTGGATAAGTGTAAAGTGATGCATGTCGGTAACAAAAATCTCATGCACGAATACAGGATGTCTGGGGCGGTACTTAGAGAGACCTCCCAGGAAAGAGACTTGGGAGTTCTGATCGACAAGTCAATGAAGCTGTGCACGCAATGTGTAATGGTGGCGAAGAGGGCGATCAGAATGCTAGGAATGATAAAGAAGGGGATTACGAACAGATCGGAGAAAGCTATTATGCTGCTGTACCGGACCATGGTGCGCCCTCACCTGGAGTACTGCGTCCAGCATTGGTCACCATACATGAAGAAGGACACAGTACTACTCGAAAGGATCCAGAGAAGAGCAACTAAAATGGTTAAGGGGCTGGAGAAGTTGCAGTACAGTGAGAGATTGGAGAAATTGGGCCTCTTCTCCCTTGAAAAGAGGAGACTGAGAGGAGACATGATCGAAACATTCAAAATACTGAAGGGAATAGACTTAGCAGATAAAGACAGATTGTTCACCCTCTCCAAGGTAGGGAGAACGAGAGGGCACTCTCTAAAGTTGAAAGGGGATAGATTTCATACAAATGTAAGGAAGGTCTTCTTCACCCAGAGAGTAGTAGAAAACTGGAACGCTCTTCTGGAGTCTGTTATAGGGGAAAACACCCTCCAGGGATTCAAGACAAAGTTGGACAAGTTCCTGCTAAACTGGAACGTACGCAGGTGAGGCTGGACTCATTTAGAGCACTGGTCTTTGACCTGGGGACCGCCGCGTGAGCGGACTGCTGGGCACGATGGACCACTGGTCTGACCCAGCAGCAGCAATTCTTATGTTCTTATGAAGAAGGGTGTGCAGAGAAGCTGGGATGTACAGACACTGCCAAAGAGGCACAGAGAGAAGGAATGAGGGAGTGTGGTGAAAGAGTGGGGTAAAGAGACTGCCAGAGAGACACAGAGTGAGGGTGCAAGTGTAAAAAACAAGGGTGCACAAAATACCCAGGATGTATAGAGACTGTGAGAGATTGCAAATAACCAGGGAGGTACAGATATACAAGAGGCAGAACTGAAGTAATTTCTGATTAATGATAAAATGAACCAAAAGCAAAAAATGACGATCAGATCTCCATAATCTGTAACTAGTTGCTCACAACTGCTGCTATGTGTTCCTGGCTCTTGAAAGAAATGATAAACTTACTCATATGTTTTCTACTTTTATGAATAGTACAGAGGACAGCATTCAGTATTCTCTCTGAAGACCATTGCTAACCTACAAAAGGGGAAGGGTCTGAACAGAACAGGTGCAATGGTTTTTGCTGAAGCTAGTGATTTATCATTGTATGTCAGAGGCAGCAAATTTACTCTCTCCCAGAATAGGTGGTGCCAGAGAATGCCACTCATTAGTTATAATAGGCAGTAGGCGAGGTAATTAAGTCTAACATTACTACAAACCATGTGTACAGATGGAAATCACAGATTTGTAACATTATATAAACTAACTGTGAACTTTTGTGTTCAAGACAGAGGATTTGGGTTTTGGCTAGTTCTGTCTCCCAGCATTGACAAAAATAAAACACTTTCCCATATTGCTATGATGATGGGAATTTAGAGACCCTGAAATGGCTGTTGCAGACTTCCCTTAGATCAGACATGGGTAACTCTGGTCCTCGAGGGCCGGAATCTAATCGGGTTTTCAGGATTTCCTCAATGAATATGCATGAGATCTATTTGCATGCACTGCTTTAATGCATATTCATTGGGGAAATCCTGAAAACCCGATTGGATTCTGGCCCTGGAGGACTGGAATTGCCCATGTCTGCCTTAGATACTGGTTATAGTTTGGTGCTTGGAAATAAATGTATTCTTTCTCTGGTATGGCTGGGTCTCTCTGTCCTCTGAATATGTTAGTGCATAGGCAGTCTGGCTTTACGGAAACTTTGAAAGTGGTTTATTTGACTGAATAATTTGGCCAAGTACTTCTGATTTCACTTTTGATATTTCTGTTTCATCTCAGTTTCATCTCAAATTCCTCTAAGTGAGGCCCCTCTTTCCTGGTGGGGGGGGGGGGTTCTAAGTCTGTTCCTTCGCTCTCTATCCTGGACGCATCAGATTTACGTTTAACTGGTTGGTCTCAATAGTAGGGTTACCAGATTACTCACCCATGGCCACACCCCCAGGCTTGCCCAGTTCTGCCCCAGTCCCGCTCCCTCAACCAGTTCTTTTGCTCGGGAGCCATGTTGGGCGGGCATACTATGCATGTGCAGGTGTGACATGATGACATCACACACATGTGTGTGAAGTTACCACATTGTATCCACGCTTGCGCAGATGCCCGGACAAAGTGCTGTTTTTTTGAAAAGCCATGTCTGGGTAAGCCTACTCAACAGCAAGCAGGGCTCATTGTGCACAGATTAAACTGTGGCTGGCTGTGTGTTAAAGCACCTTACACAACGCTGGACAGAATTTCACCATTTTGATTTGCCAGGCAGTTGCTCATATGTTGAAACCCTTGGTTGCACACGGAAAGCACCAGTGGTAAACTACAGGCCTCACTTAATTTTATCCTTCCTTCCTGGACTTTGCAAATGTTTTTCTGTGGTGTTTTAAAACACCTGCCTAAACGCATTTCAAGCTTATGAGATATGTATGCCCCACACATTATCCTGGTTGATCTTAAAATTCCAGTTCAAGCCACAAGGTAGGTAACTTAGGAGCAGAGAGAGTGTAGTTACTTACCTGTAACGTAGGTTCTCCGTGGACAGCAGGATAGTAAGCCACATATGGGTGTTGTCCCAACAGCTCCCAATTTACGGATAAGCTCTCCAATAGCTCAGAGAGATTTTTTTTTTTTTTCTCTGAGCACGTGCAGTGCCCGGGCACCACTGGGCATGCCCGAGCCCTACCCATTTCCCCCCTGCTTCCCCCTAATCCCCAGGATGTTCCTAGCTGTGGCCGGGTCGGCCGTATGGGGAGGCGGGTGGGTTGTGTGGCTGACTATCCTGCTGTCCACGGAGAACCTACGTTACAGGTAAGTAACTACACTTTCTCCTAGGACAAGCAGGATGAGTCAGCCACATATGGGTGACTCCCTAGCTGAGGAATGTACCGAATGGACCTGCGATTTAGCGCTCTGTGCATCCCTCGCCTGGCTGTGGAGGCCGAGCCGGGCAGGGTAATCAGGCAAAGCAGGCTCAGTTGTGCAAACAGTTTTTTAAATAAAGTGCTGTGTTAACTGGGCAATAATACTCGCCGAACAGTGCAACTGGTCAATAACCATCAAAGAACAGTGAGAAAAACCAACTGGTCAACAGTAACAATTCGTAATAGCATGTAAACAGTAACAATTCGTAATTGCGTGTAACAATTAGTACTTGCATATTGAACCTCTAGTCTAGACATGTACTGGCTGGCACTTAATCAGTATCTGTGCCCCCCTACTTGATCAGTGCTTGTCAAGGCAGTGGTAGTGGTTGGTGTCCCTCCCGGGAGGGGAGGGCCGCTTGCAAGACTGTTTGGCCAAAGGCATTCGGGGCATGGAATGCTATGTCGAGGCAGTAGTGCTTGGTAAAGGTGTGCAAGGAGGACCAAGTGGCTGCATTGCAGATGTCCTATATTGGTGTATGGTGTAGATGAGCCAGAGTGGTGGCTACGGCTCTGAGCTGGTGGGCATGGGCTCCCACTGGTGGTTCACGCTGCGCTCTTCTGTAGGTAAAGGAGATGCACTGGGATATCCAGCGCGAGTGTGCGCGTTTGGTGACCGGCCGTCCTGGCCTGTTATGGTCATAGGAGACGAACAGTTGTGAGGCTTGTCTGGTCTGTTGTGTCCTGTTAATGTAGGTGGTCAGGGTCTGCACACAATCCAAGGAGTGTCGCTGTAGTGGCTGCGAGCCCCCCTGTGGGTGAATGTAGAGTGCAGGGAGGATGATAGACTGGTTGATGTGGAACGCTGACGCCACCTTCGGCAAGAATCGGGGGTGGGTTCTGAGCACCACCCTGTCCTTATGGAGCAGTGTGTAGGGGGGGTGATGGACCAGGGCCTGGATCTCGCTGATACGTCTGGCCGATGTAATGGCGGTCAGGAAGAGGGTTTTCCAAGCCAGGAATCTGGGGTCTGCCTCCCCCAAGGGTTCGAAGGGATCGAGGGTGAGCTGATGCAGCACCAAGTTCAGGTCCCATCCGGGCGGTGGTGGTCTGACCGGTGGGTGCAGATTGGACAATCCCTTCATGAATCTTGTGAATACTGGGTGTCCCGACACCGGTGAGTTGTCCAAGCCAGCGTGGTATGCCGCGATCGCGCTTAGGTGGATCTTGATGGAAGTAGGTTTTAGGCCCATCTGAGATAGGCTCAGTAGGTACTGCAGGATGTCCGGTATGGGGCAGTTGTAAGGGTCTCGCTGTGTGTTTGTGCACCAGTGGCGGAACCTTCTCCATTTCAATCCGTAGCACTTTCTGTTTGAAGGTCTTCTGGCTGCCATGAGAATGTGCTCCACGTCTTGTGGTAGGTTCATCCTCTCAACATCCATGCGGTCAGGGCTAGGGAGCGCAGGTTGTGGTGGAGGGTGGCGCTCCCGTGCTGTGTTATGAGATCTGCGCTGATTGGGAGGTGGAGAGGTGGGTGAACTGCTATCTGTTGCAGGAACGGGAACCATGGTTGCCGGGGCCAGAACGGGGCAATCATGATCACCGTTGCTCTGTCCTGGAGGATCTTCTGCAGGACTTTGGGTATGAGAGGTGTTGGTGGATAGGCGTATAAGAGTCCATGGTTCCAACTCAGGGACAGGCCGTCGGGACAGAGATGGCGATGGGTCGGTCTCTTTGAGCAAAAGATCGTGCATTTTGTGTTCAGTTCTGTTGCAAACAGGTCGATGCTCGGTGTGCCCCAGGTGCTGAAGATCTTCTTCGTCACCGCTGGGTTGAGAGACCACTCGTAGGGGTCCAGCTGGCGGCTGAGACTGTCGGCCAGGTCGTTCTGCTCCCCCGGGAGGTAAGTTGCCTGGATGGGGCACTGAATGGCGATGGCGAACTCCCAAATGCGGTAGGCTTCCTTGCAGAGCGAGGCTAACCCTGTGCCCCCCTGCTTGTTGATGTAGTACATGGCCACCTGGTTGTCTGTTTGGATGAGGACTGTCCTGCCTGTCACCCATTGATTGAAGGTTTCGAGGGCATTCCCTATGGCCCTGAGCTCCAGTAGGTTGATATGGAGTGAGGACACCTGGGCAGACCATGTGTCTCCTGTGCGAAGATGGAGAAGGTGTGCCCCCATCCATGTTTGGAGGCATCCGTGGTGACCACCAGCTGGTGGGGGGGTGGTCTGAATGGTTTCCCCTTCGCTAAATTTTCTCGGGACATCCACCACTGCAGCGTCTTGTGTATGGGTCGGCGAATGGGAATCTTGGTGGTCAGTGGTTGGGTATGCTGGTTCCAGTGACGTCTGAGGTGCCATTGCAGGGGTCTCATGTGTAGTTTGGTGTGTTGGACAACAAAGACCGCGGCCGCCATGTGGCCCAGGAGACGCAGAAAGGAGCGTGCTGACGATGAGCTGCTGGCAGAGATGCGCTGGGCCAGGGATGTCAAGGTGTCGATCCGTCCGTCCGGTAGAAAGGCCTTGGTCTGTGTGGTATTGATGACTGCCCCGATGAATGATATCCTCTGGGTGGGTATCAGGTGGGATTTTTTGTAGTTGATGAGGAACCCCAGTTCTTGGAGGAGGGTTATGGTGGTTGTCAGGGCTGCCTGGACCTCCCCTGGTGAGCAGGCCACTATCAGCCAGTCGTCGAATTGGGAAGGACGCATATTCCCTGCAGGCGAAGATGTGCTGCTGCCACGGCCACGCACTTTGTGAACACTCTTGGGGCTGTCGAGAGTCCAAAGGGTAGGGCTTTGTACTGGAAGTGTCTCTCTTTGATCGTGAAGCGAAGATACGTCCTGTGAGCTGGATGGATAGGCACATGAGTGTAGGCGTCCTGTAGGTCCAGCGAGGCTAGCCAGTCGTTGGGCTGTATCAGGGGCAGGACTGTGCCCAGGGAGTGCATCCGGAAGCGTTCTTTGTGTATGCACTTGTTGAGATGACGGAGGTCCAGGATTGGGCGTTTGCCTTTGTCCTTCTTTGGCACGAGAAAATACCTGGAGTAAAACCCCATGTTGATCTCCTCTGGTGGCACCGCCTCTATTGCATCTGCCTGAAGCAGGTCCTCTGCTAGTCGCAGGAGAACAGACTCGTCTGAAGTTGGGTGCCCCGCCCGCTGCGGTGGTTTTTCTGGAGGGCGGGAGTCGAACCGTATGCGGTATCCCCGTTTGATGATGTTGAGGACCCACTGGTCGGTGGTGATTCTGGACCAGGCACTCACAAACAATCTGATCCTGCCCCCCACCGGCCCCTGCTGGTTCGGGGGGTAGTCAAAGGTTCTGCTTTTGCTTTGGGGGGGCAGTCTGCCTTTGATTGCCCCTGTCCCTTGGGCGACGCTTGTCCACGTAGGAGTTTCTTTATGGCTGGGA
Source organism: Geotrypetes seraphini (assembly GCF_902459505.1). Taxonomy (NCBI): domain Eukaryota; kingdom Metazoa; phylum Chordata; class Amphibia; order Gymnophiona; family Dermophiidae; genus Geotrypetes; species Geotrypetes seraphini. Next base: position 33,078,225 of record NC_047097.1, read on the forward strand.
GCGTAGGTTCCCGGACTGCTGCCAGTGTGGTGTTGCGGAGTGGCGTCTGTTGGCAGTGAAGGGCTTGCGATTCCTCTGCTGTCTTCGTGGAGGGGCCCAACGTTCTAGGCCGTCAGAAGCGAGGGTTTGAAGGGTGGTGCAGTCGTTTTTAATGCTGTCGACTGTCTCTTTGACCTTGTCGCCAAACAGGTGTTCTCCTGTGCATGGAGCATCCGCCAGGGGCTCGTGGAGGTCCTCGCGGAGCGCCAATGCACAGATCCAGGCCAAGCGCCGTGCTAGGATAGTTGTTCCCCCGATGCGGCTGGATGTCTCGAAGACGTCAAAAACCGCCTTGAAGAGGTGCTTGTTGCATTCCCCTTGGTCATGGAGGAGGGATGAGAGAGAGTCCTGTACCGGCTTGGAGGCGAGCTATAGAGCCTGTTTTATCTTTTTTTGTATGGCCTCCTGGTACAGCATCATCTGGAACTGGTGCGCGGCGATTCGTGCATTAAGAATCGCGCCCTCGAAGGTCTTTCTCCCCATGGAATCTAGGGTTTTCAGGTTCTTCACAGGCGGAGCGTTAGAGGACGATCGCGCTGTCTTGTGTCTCTTGAGCGCTGAGGCTACCACGATGGAGTTGTGTGGCAGCTGCGGTCTGTCAAATCCCGGGACCGGGAGGACCTGGTACTTCACGCTCAGTCTCCTAGATGTGGGAGGCCCTGAGGAGGGAGTCCGCAAAATCTTGTCTCTGCAGTCAAGGAGGTTCGTGTGAACTGGGATCGCTACTGGCTGTTTGGGATAGTCCAGGGATTGCAGGAGGCCGTCATCCTCTGGCGTGGGTTCTGGTGGTCCCCCCACATGGATCCCAAGGAGGGCAGTGAGTTTCTGGATGAACTTGGGATAGGCTAGGTCCTCCGGTGCTTGTGCAGGGGGCTTCACTGTCGTCTGTGTTTGCGATGGCGCAGGGGATCGGTCTGAGTTGTAGGCGCTCAAGAAGCTGTCGTCGGATTCGTCCCCCGTGTCAATATCAGTGGCTCTGTTAACTTGTAGAGCTTGGGCGCTGCTCATCTGGGTGCTGGGCTGCTGCGGTGTCTGGGGGGTCCCCTGCTGAGCGAGAAGCTGGGTCAGAAGCTGGACCAGTTGTTGATGGTCAACCCCCTGGCCGGTCGTCTGACGCTCAACCCCCTGGCCGGTCGTCTGACGCTCCAGGTGGGGCATTCCCTCCGTGCAATCCTTGCGTCGCTTGGTCGGTGGTGAGGATGCAGAAGGGCTGGAGGGAGATGGTGTGCTGTATGGTCGCCTGCTGCCTCTCCCTCTGGATCTGTGTCCTGCAGGGGAGTGGTGATTGTGCCTTCTGTCACCCCTGCTGCGGCTGTGCTGGTGGCGGCGGCGGTGATAGGACTCCCCCCGGGGAGATCGGGAAGCATCCCGATGCTGAGTGTGCTGGTGGGGGGAGTGCCGATTCTTAGCCCTGCAGCGCGCCTCGTTGAGCCCCGTTCTCAGGCTGCTTGTAGCTGAGCCGGCATCCTGAGTTGATCGGGGAGGTGTGCCCCTGCGATCTCCCAGCCTGCTGACGTTAGGAGGGGTTCCCCGACGAATTCTCTCTTCGGGGAGGCGGGTCTGGCTACTGGTTGGCTGGTTGTGCCGGAGGGGTGGACCTGGGCAGCAATCCTCTGCTGCTGGGAGGCGTGGCCGATCGGGGATTGGCTCCTCCGTTGCTAGGGGGCGTGTTAGGCCGGTAGCTGGCTGCTCCTCCATTGGTGGGAGGCGTGGCTGCATGCAGGCTGGTTTCTCCCCGGGCTCCCTTTCCATTCGCTGCTCCCTCGTTGCTGGGGGGCGTGGCTTCAAGCTGGATCAGGCTGTGGAGGAGCAGGGAGATTGCGTCGCTTCCGCTCCACACGTGGGGGTAAGTGCGAGACCGGGAGGTGCCCCCAGCGATGTGCCCGCTTGGGCAGAGGCCGATGGTGCTCCTGATGACTTCAGGAGGGGGGGGGCCGGAGGGCGAACCCCGATCGGCTTCCTGCAGAGGCTGGCGGCTAGCGGTAGCATGCAGGAGCTCTGGGAGAGATTTCTCAACCGGGCCAGTTGCAGGCGAGGGGGGGGGGGGGTTGACTGAGCCAGGACGTCCTGGAGGCTCCTCACCGGATTCGTCTGTGGATCCCCCGCTGCTACACTCCGATGAGGATGGCTGCTGGAGGAAGATTCTCGGGTCTCACTTCTCTTCAAGAAGTCCGCTAGTGCCCTCTTCCTTAGCTTGCGTGCCCGTGGAGACAGACGGACGCAGTGCACGCAACACTGTTCCTCGTGCGCTGTGCCCAAGCAGCGAATGCACAGGTCGTGAGGGTCCAGTGTACTCATCCTTTTCCTGCATCCCGGACATTTCTTTGATGTTTCTGGCATCTTCAAGATGGTAAGTAGAACAAGTTTTGATTGTAGAAAAAGTGGAGAGCTATGGAAAAATCCGACCGATGGGAACGGGCGGAAACTAAAGACTGGGGATTAGGGGGAAGCAGGGGGGAAATGGGTAGGGCTCGGGCATGCCCAGTGGTGCCCGGGCACTGCACGTGCTCAGAGAAAAAAAATATATATATAAATCTCTGAGCTATTGGAGAGCTTATCTGTAAATTGAGAGCTGTTGGGACAACACCCTTATGTGGCTGACTCATCCTGCTTGTCCTAGGAGAATGTGGAGTACTGGGGAAGGCGGGGGGAGGCTAACTCCATGAACATAGTCCTGCATGCTGTGCTGGACTCATTGCCAGCCATTCATTTGTCTTTGCTTTCAAAGGTTTTACAGCCTTACCTTTTAGAGCCTCCAGACATTTTGAAGTGGATTCTGTGTGAAAAAGAAAAGCAAATAGCAAACAGTTAGTGGAGAGACAGGCAACTATGGATTCCGCTCAGATATTTAAGGACCCAGAGAAAAGCTGAGGGAAATCCTAAAGAGATCAGCCCCAAACTCTCCCTCTCCTTGTACTTGTTAGCAGTATAAGTATTTTTGTTTTCTGGCAGGGCTTTTGACCCATCATATTTATAGAGCATCAATGTAGAAAATAATGTACCTGTGCCAAGGAGCTTTCAACAGACATTTGAGGACCTGGGCGTGCTGCAGTTCACATGATGAGTGGGTGGAACAGGGGACTCCAGCTCTGTGTTCTAATCACGGCACCCTTTGACACAGTAAGCATGGGAATCAGTGTTCCCGCTAAGCTGCGCTGGGGTGCGCTGACGCACAAAATATCACCTCGCAGCGCACAAGTTTCTCGTCACAGCGCACACAGTGTAGAGCACAGTTCTTCAACCGCCGGTCCGCAAACAAAATCTTGCCGGTCCGCGAAGGATTCGGTCCCCGCCGCAACGAAAGGCCGGCGTCAGCTGACTTGCAACTTCCTGTTGCAGTCGCTGTGCCGGGACTCCTGCCTTCGCCGGGACTCCTGCCTTCCACCGTGTTTGCCTCCTGCCTTGTCTCCGCACCTCCAGACCAGCAGCGGCAGCTGTGTATGCTTTTAACTTCGGCACAGAGCTGCCCCTAATCAATAGTTTAGCGCGGTTTCATAAGGCAGCCTCGGGGCCTTTGCTAGGCCGGCCCACATCGCATCATCGAAGCGGGCCGGCTATCAAAGGCCCCGAGGCTGCCTCATGAAACCGCGCTAAACTATTGATTAGGGGCAGCTCTGTGCCGAAGTTAAAAGCATACACAGCTGCCGCTGCTGGTCTGAACTCTTGGGCCGCTGAAGGAGGGCAAAAAGCAGCTGTCCTGGAGGTTTCCCTTCCTCTCGCCTTTACAGGTTCCTTTTTTCCACCTTTTTTTTTTCCCTTCAAACGGCAACGGGCCCCAGCATCGACATCAATCAAGTAAGTTCCACTGTCAATCAAGCGGTTCTGCTCGGCCAAAGCTTCCCCTGTGACATGAGCCACCCTCAGGGGAAAGAAAGTGACCCACAAAGGTGAGGGGAAGGGGGGCAGATGATGGAAGTTGGGGGGGGGGAGAGAGAGAGAGAGAGAGAAGGGGCAGATGATGGAATGGAGGAGATGAGAGAGAGAGAGAAGGGGACAGATGATGGAAGTGAGAAGAAGGGAGAGAGAGCAGAAGGCAGATGGATGTCAGTTGAGAACGGAGAGCAGATGCTGAATGGAAGTGGGGAAAGAACACATACTGGATGGAAGGAGGAGATAAATAAAGGGGGAAGAAAATAGTAAGATAATGGAGGGGTGAGGGAAAGGGGTGACAAGCTGTGTGTAGACACAGTGAAAAGAGGGAAACGGGACTAAATAGTAAGAAAGAATTTAATTTAGATGGAGGCAGAAAATAGAGAAGGAAGACCAGAGAAGAAAAGGGAAGAGAGAGCAGAGAATGATCAGATCTGAGTGGAGGAAATGAGAAGAGAGATATGCTAAAAACCACAGGGGGGAGGGAAGGATAGAGATGCCAGACCATGAGGGGAACAGAAGGAAGATGATGGATGCTAGACCAAATTGGGGGGTGGGGGGGGGGCAGGAGGAGAGATGGCAGGGAAAGACAGACAGTGAATGGAAGGGGCAGATGCTGGACTGAAGAGACAGAGAAGGTTATCATGCTGCTGTACCGGGCCATGGTATGCCCTCACCTGGAGTACTGCGTCCAGCACTGGTACTTTAAGAAGGACACGGTACTACTCGAAAGGATCCAGAGAAGAGCAACTAAAATGGTTAAGGGGCTGGAGGAGTTGCCGTACAGCGAAAGATTAGAGAAACTGGGCCTCTTCTCCCTTGAGCAGAGGAGATTGAGAGGGGACATGATAGAAACATTCAAGGTACTGAAGGGAATAGACTTAGTAGCTAAGGCAGGGAGAACGAGAGGGCACTCTCTAAAGTTGAAAGGGGATAGATTCCATACAAACGTAAGGAAGTTCTGTGGTAGAAAGCAACATATTTATTTGGCTCATAACTTGCTGGCGCCCGATATTTTTAGCTCACAGTGAAAAAAGTTTGCTCACAACACCCGCCCGCTTAGAGGGAACACTGACGACTGGGTACAGGTGCTGAATACATTCACACTGGCATCTCGTCAATAGCAAACAGCTCTGCATCATCCAAGTGCCGTCTCTATTAGGGTTTATTTCAGGGGTCCCCAAAGTCCCTCTTTGAGGGCCGAATCCAGTCGGGTTTTCAGGATTTCCCCAATGAATATGCATGACATCTATGTGCATGCACTGCTTTCAATGCATATTCATTGGGGAAATCCTGAAAACCCGACTGGATTTGGCCCTCAAGGAGGGACTTTGGGGACCCCTGGTTTATTTCATGGACTGGGGGACTATCAGTCGTGTTGTCTCTGGAGTCACACCTGATTACTTATAAATGCCACAAACCCTTCCTTCCTGCTTTACTGCCTCTTCTGTTTTTTAATTTCCTTATATTTTCCAGAATCATTTTTCTTCAACTTCTCTGAAATACTTTTTTTTCCCCCTCTGGTTTAAGTAGTTTGGTTGCCCTGTTAATTCACTTTAAGGGTAACACAAATATAAAAAGAAAAAAGTCAGCTTTTAGTAACAGTCTCTATCAACAACAGCTACATATAAACATCCATATACTGTACAAGAAACCCACTGACAGAGCAACTCCATTCACAATTGTAGCCTCCACACTTCACATAACCCCCCCCAAAAAAAAATCCATTATACACATTGGGGTCCTTTTAATAAGGCGCACTAGCCGTTTTAGCACACCCTAATGGATGCGTTAGCATTTAGTGCGTGCTAAAACGACTAGCGCACCTTAGTAAAAGGACCCCATTATACTGATACTACCGTTAGCTATTTTGACCCTAGAGACAAACACCTCAAAATCCTAACTGAATCCTTTCAAGCAAAAAGGATACAACCCCCAAATTTTGTATTTATTTAAAATAATTTACAACCCACCTATCCACAAATCTAGGCGAGAGAACAAAATAAACACAAAACAGCATTACGTGCACAATATAAACCAAAAACATTTATGTATTCTTGGAACTAAAACCAAAGAAACACTCATGCAGCAGTTTTCAACCCTTTTCTAAAAGGCAAAAGCATAGTGGTTTGTCACAGAGATAAAGGAAGGAAGGGCATTCCAAAGCATTGACTTGTGATTGCTCAAAAGTCGCTCCACCGCCAATGATGGAACTTCCAAACAAGTTTTGTCAGAGGACCGTATCACTGTAACAAAGAGCGAACTTTCGATGGACAGTTAAATTTAAGCACTTTGAAGATCAAGCAGAGAATTTTAAACTCAAGCCGCATGTCAATTGGCAACCAATGAAGCTCACAAAGTATTGGTGAGATATGATCATATTTGGAGACATGAGCATTGAGACGTGCTGCAGCATTTTGTGCTAGCTGCAATGACTGCAAAACACATTTGAGCAATCCCAGATAAATGGTGTTACAATAATCAAGCAGAGGGGTTATCAACAATGTGACAACTGTGCAAAAATTATCTCCAGCGAGATCATCACACAACCTCCGTACCAAGCGCAGCTTGAAAAACACACCAGAAATTACATTCTTGATCTGGGCCTTAAAGGACAACATTTTCTGAAAGTTTTGTAGTCTGGTGTCGTGATCAGTAGATTGGAGAGTTGGTGGTCTAGTTTCACTACCTGTGTGGCCAGTAGGCTATCGTACATTTTTGCGTTTGACACCTCTGATTGGGGTATGAATGGGGTCTGGGTTCTCCTTTGCCTGGTTGTGGTAGTTCGGATAAGGCGGTTGTTCAAGTAGGCTGGGCTGTCTCCATTCATGGCTTTAAATAGCAGACAGTAAAATTTTAATATTATTCTTGCTTGTATTGGGAGCCAATGTGAGTCGATCATGTCCCCTCTCAGTCTCCGCTTTTCAAGGGAGAAGAGGCCTAGTTTCTCTAACCTCTTGCAGTACAGCAATTTTTCCAGCCCCTTAACCATTTTAGTCGCTCTTCTCTAGACCTTTTTGAGTAGTACTGTGTCCTTCTTCATGTACGGCGACCAGTGCTGGACACAGTATTCCAGGCGAGGGCGTACCATGGCTCGGTACAGTGGCATGATAACCTTTTCTTATCTGTTTGTGATCCCCTTCTTAACCATTCCTAGCATTCTATTTGCCCTTTTCACCGCTGCCGTGCATTGCGCGGCGGCTTCATTGACTTGTCGACCAGTACTCCCGTCTCTTTCCTGGGGGGGTCTCTCTAAGTACTGCACCGGCAGGCATAAAAATTCATTTTCTTTAAAAATATATACTGGACCCCAACACGGTCTGTGTTTCGGCTAAAGTAGCCTTCTTCAGGGGTGTATGATAGAAGCCTAGTAGATGGTGCCAATTACAACTAATCAAACCAAAAAGATTACTCTCGATATCTAGTTTGTAGCTTGCTGCCTGAAACGATATCTAAAAAACGCTGTATTGATGCTGAAGAAAACACTACAAGTGCAGACATTTTGCACTTGCAGCGTTTTCTTCAGCATCGATACAGCGTTTTTTAGATATTGTGTCAGAGCTCCTTAAGTTAATTCATTAGCTCCCTATCTGCCATCGCTTACAGTTCAAGATCTTATTGCTGACCTACAAGTGTGTTCATTCTGCTGTCCCTCAATATCTCTCCTCGCTTCTCCTTATACACCTCCCACCTCCCAGAGAACTCCGTTCCTCAGATAAGTCGCTCTTAACGTTACCCTTCTCCTCCACTGCCAATTCCAGACTTAGTTCCTTTCATCTAGCTGTCCCCTATGCCTGGAATAAATTACTCGAGTTTGTCTGTCAAGCCTCTTCCCTTGTTTAAAAGCAGACTGAAACTCCACCTTTTTGATATAGCTTTCATTCCTTAACCCTACTCCTTTGCCCTCTAACCCAGCCAGCTGATTAACCGTTCCCCTTAACTGTATCCATGACATCCTGTTTGTCTGTCTTGCCTGTTTAGATGGTAAGCTCTTTCGCGCAGGGACTGTTTTCTTCTTCTTAGTGACTGTACAGTACTGCATGCATCTGGTAGTGCTACAGAAATAATTAATAGTAGTAGTAGTAGTAGTATATCCACAGAAAGGCAGTCAAATCCATGTTCCTTTTCCCTTATTTTGGTGGGGAATTCTATGTAAAATGGGAATTGGGCTAAATTAATGTGTTACATCTCTATAAATTTATTTTCAAATGCAAATTCAATATGCATTTTTAATATATTAATTTATTCAGTTTTCTATACTGTTCTTCCAGGGGAGCTCAGAACAGTTTACACAAATTTATTCAGGTACTCAAGTCTATGCAGACTTTCACCTCTGAGTGTGAAGGATATAGATGTATAATGGATCCTGACCCATGAATAATGAGATTTTACTTTTTGGCATGAGTGAAGGTTCTGTGCAGGAATCCCAATGATTACGTTAGAGAAACTAAGAAAGACATTCAGAGAGGGTTTGATCAAGAACTCAGGTATCGCATAATTTGTGTCATCACTCCTAGGATCCCTGAGGAAGGCTGAATGTTGCTAAAACATGGACCATGGACATAAGAACATAAAAGTGCCTCTGCTGGATCAGACCATAGGTCCATCATGCCCAGCAGTCTACTCACGCGGCGGCCTATCAGGTCCAGGACCTGTATAGTGATCCTCTATCTATACCCCTCTATCCCCTTTTCCTTCAGGAAGTTATCTAATCCCTTCTTGAACCCCAATACCGTACTCTGTCCTATTAAACCCTCTGGAAGCGCATTCCAGGTGTCCACCACCTTTTGGGTGAAGAAGAACTTCCTAGCATTGGTTCTGAATCTGTCCCCTCTTAATTTTTCCGAATGCCCTCTCATTTTTGTAGTTTTCGAAAATTTGAAGAGTCTGTCCCTCTCCACTTTCTCTATGCCCTTCATGATCTTATAAGTCTCTATCATGTCCCCTCTAAGTCTCTGCTTCTCTAGGGAAAAGAGCCCCAGTTTCTCTAATCTTTCAGCATATGAAAGGTTTTCTATACCTTTTATCAATCGTGTCGCTCTTTTCTGAACCCTCTCGAGTATCGCCATATCCTTCTTTAGGTACAGTGACCAATATTGGACGCAGTACTCCAGATGGGGGTGCACCTTCGCCCGATACAACAGCAGGATAACTTATTTCGTTCTGGTTGTAATACTTTTCTTGATAGTATCTAGCATTCTATTCGCCTTTTTAGTGGCCGCTGCACACTGTGCCAACGGCTTCATTGTCTTGTCCACTATTACCCTCAAGTCCTTTTCTTGGATACTTTCACCCATTACCAGCCCTCCCATCGTATAGCTGTACTTTGGGTTTCTGTTTCTTACATGCAAGACTTTACATTTCTCTACATTAAACTTCATCTGCCATTTCATCGTCCACTCTCCCAGCTTGTTCAGGTCCCTTTGTAAATCTTCGTAGTCCTTTTTAGTCCTAACTCCACTAAATAGTTTGCAAATTTTATTACTTCACACTTTGTCCCTGTTTCTAGATCATTTATAAATACCTGCAAAGGATGTGGAAATAGTGGGACCGTTGGGAAATAGCGATCGTAACATGATCAAATTCAAAGTTGAAGTAGGAATACCAAAGGGAAATAGAACCACAGTGACAACTTTTAACTTCAAGAAAGGAAACTATGAAGCAATGAGGGAGTAAATTCTTTAAGGGAGTAAATTCAGGGGGGGGGGATACTTGGAATGGGCAGACTTGGTGGGCTATAGCCCTTTTCTGCCACTTTTTCTATGTTTCTATGAGGGTAATGGTAAGTAAGAAACTCAGGAACAACACAAAGAAATGGCAGACTGTAGAGCAAGCCTGGTCTTTATTCAAGGACACGGTAAGCGAGGCACAAAATCGGTATATCCCCAGATTCAGAAAAGAGTGCAAAAAGAGCCGAACAAAAGACCCGGCGTGGATAACTAAAGAAGTAAAGAAAGCAATAGAGGATAAGAAGAATTCATTCATGAAATGGAAAAAGGGCAAAACTGATGAGAACTGGAAAGAACACAGGAAGTATCAAAAAGAATGTCACCTCATGGTTAGAAAAGCAAAAAGAGAATATGAAGAGAGGCTAGCCAGGGAAGCATGAAATTTCAAACCATTCTTCAGATATGTTAAAAGGAAGCAGCTGGCTAGGGAGGAGATGGGACCACTGGATGATGGAGATAGGAAGGGAGTGGTGAAGGAGGAAAAAGAAGTGGCGGAAATACTAAACATGTTCTTTTCGTCAGTATTCACAAAAGAAGACACATCCAACATACAGGAACCTGAACAAATCTTCAAAGGAGACCAAGCAGAAAAATTAACATCCATGGAAGTAAGCCTTGAGGACATACACAGACAGATAGAAAAATTAAAAACTGACAAATCGCCGGGCCTGGATGGAATCCACCCTAGAGTATTGAAAGAACTAAAGGAGGAAATAGCGGAACTACTACAGCAGGTTTGTAATCTATCCCTGAAAACAGGCGTGATCCCAGAGGATTGGAAGATAGCCAATGTTAGGCCCATCTTTAAAAGGGGATCGAGAGGTGACCCGGGGAACTACAGACTTGTAAGTCTGACCTCGGTTCAGGGGAAAATGGCGGAAGTGCTGATAAAAGATAGCATCGAGGAGCATCTAGAGAGGCATAAACTTATGAAAACAAGCCAACATGGCTTCTGCAAGGGAAGATCGTGCCTAACGAACTTATTGCACTTCTTTGAAGGAATTAACAAATGGATGGACAAAGGGGACCCCATAGACATCGTATACTTAGATTTCCAAAAAGCTTTTGACAAGGTACCCCATGAACGCCTACTTCGGAAACTAAAGAACCATGGGGTGGAAGGAGACGTACACAGATGGATCAGGAATTGGTTGGCGGGCAGGAAGCAGAGGGTAGGAGTGAAGGGCCACTACTCGGACTGGAGGAAGGTCTAGCCTCTCTTCATATTCTCTTTTTGATACTTCCTGTGCTCTTTCCAGTTCTCCCCGGTTTTGTCCTTTTTCCATTTCCGGAATGAATGTTTCTTATCTCCTATCGCTTTCTTCACTTCTTTAGTTATCCACACTGGGTCTTTTTGCATCCTTTTCTAAATCTGGGGATATACCGATTTTGCACATCAATCACCGTGTTCCTGAATAAAGACCAGGCTTACTCTATAGTCTGCAATTTCTTTGATCTGTTCCTGTTTCTTCCTTACCATTACTCTCATCGCTTCATAGTTTCCTTTCTTGAAGTTAACAGTTGTAGCTGTGGTCCTCTTTCCCTTCGGTATTCCTATTTCAACTTTGAACTTGATCTTATTGTGATCGCTATTTCCCAACGGTCCCACTACTTCCACTTCCTTTGCTGGTCCTCTTAGTCCTTTAAGGATTAGATCCAGAGTGGCATTTCCTCTCATCGGTTCTCGACAAGCTGCTCCATGAAGCAGGCCTGTATAGCCTCCAGGAATCCGGTCTCCCTAGCGCATTTTGAGTTTCCAAGACTCCATTCTATCCCGGAATAGTTGAAGTCTCCCATAACAATTGTGTTACCTCTTTTGCATTCTCGCTTCATCTCGGCTTTCATTTCTTCATCATTTGCTTTGGTTTGCCCAGGTGGACAATAGTGATGCATATTTTGTATTTGATTTTATTTTGAGGTTGTTATATTTGGACATCTGAACAAACTTCCTGGATCCGAGACTCTGTTTTGTTTTGTGCTTTTGGAATTTCAACTTTGTTAGTGGAACATCGGTCCTTTCCCTTGGTTATGAGTTTTCTGTAGACACTTTTTGCGGGCGGTATGATTGTGTTTTTGTTGTAGTTAAAAAATGTTTTATGTATTATATACAACACTTAGATAAGTAGATAATGTGCAATATAAATTGTTTTAAATATAAAATAATTGAAAACAAGCATGATTTATCTGCAGGGTTTCCAGAATCCTTTCAGTTAAAAATGTGACCATAAAAGAGAAGAAAAACTGCAACCAAAATATAAAAGTGTCTTTAAAAATATAAATACATTCCAAGCCAAACTGCTAAAACATCTTTCCCAGTGGAAGGTAGGCTTCATGACATCAAACTCTATAAAACAAAGGTAAGATTCATGACATCAAACTCTCTATCAAGAGTTTTTCTTCTGCTTCTTTATGGCTGGTTTAATGGGAGTGATTATCTCCTCTTCACTCTTCCATATTGTCACTATAAGCAGATTCCTCTGCACCCTTCTCTTCCACATTGTCATGTACAATAAGATGATGTCTAGTGTTACAAACCGGACCAGAACCAGACGTCAATCGGAAAGACACAGGGGGCTGGAGATTGAAGCATTCTAAGTCAGTTTCAGACTAGCTATTGGTATAGCAATTTCCTTGTTTAGGTGGTTCAGAGCTACAGCTTCCATAAAGTTGCATTTATCTTGTATCATCTTCCCCAAGACAAACCATCTGCACACTCAGGATGTGCCCAAAGGTGAGGGACAACTCGCAGCTGAAAACTTGCAGCACGGGGTGGGGGTGGGGGGACTCAGCCTCTAGATCTCATACTTTCAACGCTTTCCAATTTCAATAACGTAGCCATACTGGGAAACCAACGAAAGAAGCAAAGCAGCACTTCTCACTCACCACTTCTACTGGCATCTGACTCCAAGATGGCCACCCTAGAATTCAGCTAGGATTAAGAGAGAGTAGAATGTTTCTCTTCCCCAATTCACAGAGGACAACATTTGATTATTTAACAGCAAAGACCAAAACAGATGGTCTGAGGCCTGTCTCGCATCTCTTACTGCTGAGGGCATTTAAACAACAAATCCTGGATACCAGGTCACTATGGCACCTAGGCAGTGCAACCTGAGACCTGGATTTTCATGTCATGTGTTTTTGTATTTGCTGCCGCCACTGAAACATATGCTCCTCTTCCATCTGACCTACACAGTTCATCTAAAGCTGGAGTCTCATGGTTCATGAACTCTTGTACTGCTGTCATTGTCTCAAGTCTCACAAGATGCAAGGCCAGCTCAATGTTTCTGCACTGTGAGGCTCAATGAAAGCTGAGCTGTGCTGTGCACACAGACAGGGTAGAAAGGGTGAGAAAGTGAAGATGGCAGAGGGAGGAAGGAATGAGAAAGAGGAAGTGGTTAAAGGAGGACAAGGTGGAGCAGGGAGAGAAGGGATATGAGAAGTGGATACTGATGGAGCCCTGGGCCACAGAAAAAGCCATCATCAGAAGAGGCATGCTGCTTGTCAGCACACTCAAGATGCAAGTCATGGGCTGCTAATGTCTGCCAGTGCTTTGTAGGGTGCATTAGGAGCCTGATTTACTAAGCAATTTATCTCTCATGGAGATACTACTCACATGACAATCTTAATAAAAAAGTATTGCATCCTAAAGAGGCTGCAGCAGACCTCTGAGAGAATGCCCCTCATGCCCACCCTTGAATTTTGGTGGGAACAATGAGAGACTCTAAAGAAAACATGTCAATGCTCATCTTAAGTGCACAATAAACATGACAGAGTTTGAGGTTTCGGAACAGGATCAAGATTCTGTTTAGGTTTCAAGATCTCTTCTCTCCACCCATACTTAGTCACAGAGCAAATCATAAACACACCATGTCTGGAAAAAGTGCTAAATATAAAACATATCTTGTGGTTAAGAGTCTAATGATACTAACATATATGCACGACCCAATGCAAGCAAGAGGAGATAAACCTTTGTTCCAGATCATCCCCACCTAGGGACAGTGAGACGTTACTACATCTCTTCTAGCCTTAGGTTTTAACTTCCCCACATCCAAATCTAGCACAGCATGACACACACACCTACCTGTGTTTAGACAACACACATGTCCATTTGGTTTCAGTGCTTCAGCATCAGAGGCTGAATTCTTGCCCAGACCACACCCTGCAACATCTCCAGCTTAGTTCAAAGCAGAGAACACACCAAAACTTGATCTGGGGCCAGAAACTGAGAGAACCAGGTATAGATGGAGAAGCTGAAGCTGACAGGACATTTTCAGTAGGCAGGCTTCGCCAAACTGCCAGATTTTAATTAGGATCTATGTAACTTAGCTTGGAAACACTTCTATGCTTTTGCATATGCAGCTAGAGTTACTTTCTTTCTACATCTCAGAAGGGTGGACATCACTTTGTCCGAATAGACTTTGCACTCTAGCACTGTGCGCTCAAGAGCCAATGGTAAAGTCTTCAACTTGCAATCTTGTATACTGGCCATAAGATTCTCCAGGCCTTTCCCAAAGAGTAATTGTCTCAAGGTTGCCTTGGTGGAAGAATCCCCCACTCACTGTCTGAAACAGAGCATCCTGTGGGCAGAAATGGAATAAGCTACATAATCCACTCTAGACATCGGAAACTAGTGATCCCTCCTGGCTGTTGCCTCTGGATCAAGGTGCAATTTAAGAGTGGTAAGCACGGACCACAAAGATGCTACTGTAGTTACTTTTATACCCAAGACCTTGGCTTCAAATAGCTTCCTAGAAACAAAATGCAGCTCATGGTCCTGGGTGTCATTTAACACCACACTGCCTTCACTGGGAAGGAAGGTATGCTTGGTAACCTGTGCTACCAGGAAATCCACTTTGGTTAAATTCCACATCCATCGAATAGAGCTTTGGCATGGCTTTGATCACCCAAAGGGGCCCCTCTGGGACCTTCCAGTGGTCTGTGAGCATTGTAGTAATGTGTTGATGAGAGGGGATATATGTGGTCTGAGCTTTTGTGCTGCTTATAAGTGAGCACTGTGTGGCTGAGGACTGCGGAGTCTCTATCATCAATTCCTTGAGCAACACGTCTGATAATAGGTATGGAAAACCTGTCATATTCTGAGAGATTGGAGAAGCTGGGTCTCTTTTCCCTGGAGAAAAGGAGACTTAGAGGGGATATGATAGAGACTTACAAGATCATGAAGGGCATAGAGAGAGTAGAGAGGGACAGATTCTTCGAACTTTCGAAAAATAAGAGAACAAGAGGGCATTCGGAAAAGTTGAAAGGGGACAGATTCAAAACAAATGCTAGGAAGTTCTTCTTTACCCAACGTGTGGTGGACACCTGGAATGCGCTTCCAGAGGACGTTATAAGGCAGAGTACGGTACTGGGGTTCAAGAAAGGATTGGACAAATTCCTACTGGAAATGGGGATAGAGGGGTATAGATAGAAGATTACTGCACAGGTCCTGGACCTGTTGGGCCGCCGCGTGAGCGGACTGCTGGGCACGATGGACCTCGGGTCTGACCCAGCAGAGGCATTTCTTATGTTCTTATGTTCTTATAAAAGCGCTGAGGGCTTAACAGCCTGCGCACAGTCAGGTCCTCTGCGAGATCAAGGGGCTCCACCAGATCCAGATCCCTCTAGACATGAAGCAGCATCTCCTGCTACTGAGGACCCAGAGTGGGACAGTAAAGATATTGTTATAGAGCTCTCGTTGTCCCAGTCCTCCTCTGACTGGTCCGCTCTGTCTTTCACATGGCACTGTTACTGGGGAATTGCGTTCTTGGGGGGAGGGGGAAACCTCTGGGGACAGCATGGCCATGATCCTAGAGGGTTCTATCTGGCCCTTGTTAATTATGTAAGCTTCAAACATCATATTTATGAATTCAGGGGGAAACCCCTGGCCAGGAAATCCAAACAGCCCCTTCAGATGCTCACAAGCTCCTTTCTGGGATTTTGCAGCAGCAGCATGGCTGCGCTTTGCCAAGGATGCACTTTCGCTGCTTCCTGGCTCAAAACTGGACTTTTGCCAGGTCTTCATGCCATCTGGGCACTAACACCCCCCGAGGAACTAGAGGAGGCAGCCAGTGGCTCCTGCCCTCCTCACATGCCGCGTGGCACATGGGTCACGGACGATCCTCAGATGGCCATCCAGCGCAAATCTGGCATGAATCCAAGGTATCTTGGCCTGAGGAGTTCATCACACCTGTTTTTGATCAAAATTGAGGTGTTCTGAGGTAGAGAAAAGCTTTTGTTTCAAATCAGGAAATCCAAGATGGCTGCCGTGCCAGAGATTTTGTGACAAAAAATGACCTGTGGGAACTATACTGGGGTCCAAAAATTAGCAATGTAGGGATTTTAGAGATGGAGTACCCTGACTCTAACCCCAAAAACCAAACAATTTTCACTTTTAAAGACAACTCCCCCCTCCATTTTGTTTTAAAAGGTTGTCAGTCTTCACTGTACCATGCTGTGTGCTGCTTGTGGTGAAGTCCCAAACAAGCCTGGAATCCAGACTGCCTCTCAGGCCCAACAACTGGCCGGAGACCTCAACCTCTACCGGAATCCTGCACACATAGACGAGGGGAGAAAACGGCCCCGATCCTGGAAAAACCACCAAGGAGCCACTCACCCACTGTGGATAGAACCTGGGGTGAGACTTAATCCCAAGGCATCAAGCACTGAACTCCTGAACTGTTAGTGTACTGCAGACCTCAGACCTTAGAGTCTGCGCTCTCCTGCAGCCAGGGATGTCCCCAGACTGGGATCCTCTGCAGCATCGAAAAGCCTCACAAATGATAAGCAAAAATCAAATTCAACAGAAAAATATAAACACAAGCTGAAAGGACAGGCTCCTATCATCTCACTTTGTAGACAGACAACTGAGGAATTGGAGGACAGCCCAGAGAGATGGGAGACAGAGCAAAAGAATCTAATGAAGTTCTCTACAAGAATTCCTGCAGGAATAGATAGAGCTACCTGAAGGTTCAGGAATAATGTGTCTGTCGCACTAAAATTAATCTTATCTGTGCACTACAGAAACTGTCTTTATATAGATGGTATATCAATTTTATAAATAATTACTGTTTTAAAATGTGCCTTTATTTGCCACAAAGCTTGGCTAAAGGGAGTCAGAGGAGTTGTGATATTAAATAGGAGTGAGGGGTTTCATCCCAACATGTCCTGAATGATTTTCAAGTGCACCCTAGGACTGGAAAAGAGTGAGGTAAGAACTGAGCCCCACTCTCTTCATAGGAACATAACATGCCCCCTTTCTCTTAACCAAATACACAGTCTTTCTGCAGGAAGGAAAACTAGATGTTACCAAATATTTTCCACCCTTTGCCAGCTACAACATCAGGAATGTAGCAAGAATAAGCCAAACCTCAATTTCCTGTCTGAAGCTGCAGTTCCTCTCTCCTAGACTTTAGCTCCTTACAGGTCCAGGACAAGGAGACTGGGGACTCAAGATAATTCAGCCCTATGCACCTTCACTCAATGAACTTTCAGGCCCCTATCTGCCCCCCCCCCCCCCCTCCACCTCAAGTCATCATGCTCTTAAATATTGCATAACATAAAAATTTACTTCTATACCGCAGTCACCGTTACAAAAGAAAAATAATACAGAAGAATGAAAAATTTTTATCACCTCAGTATCTAGAGAACAAGTACGGTTGTTGTTGTGAGGGCAAATGGGTATTTGAAAATTAATCAACCTTCTTGGTAGTAAAAGTATGCATTGAGGGTTCTTTGAGTTAGGGTGGCTGTGAGAATCTATTATTTTGATTTGGCTGCTGGTTCCTCCTACCTACCCACCTTGCTGCTCTAGGCAGCTAACCAGTCTTGCCTAATGGTTGAGCTGGTCCTGGCTCTCCGTAGCTCTCAACTCCTGTGTTTGCTTTGGCTCTTTGCCTTTTCCCATTTTGTCCACATTCTCCATCCACAGGTTTTCATTAATTTTCCCCTCACTTGGTCTGGCTCTAATTAGCATTCAGTGTGTCTTTTCCTTTCCTTCCTCTTGCTTTTTCATGCTTTTCTTTCACCTCATTTTTTTTTTAATTTGTCTCAATCTATATTACAAGTTTTTCCTTTCTGTGAAACATCTCTTTCACTGACTGGCCATCCAGGCTTCGGTTCACAGGATCAGATCTTCATGGGACACTGAACATCCCTTGAATTGACATGCATGCCTTTTCTTGCAACAGGAGAAATGAATGCCAGATATTTGGCCATTTACACAGCTGAAGCTACTTATGAGAGGGCTCTGCACTGGAGCAAATATTATTTTATAGTCAACGTATTAGTGCGTGGAAGAATTTGGCAGATCACATCCTTTACCCTCTCTCTGCTCTTCCTAACACTGTCTCTCTCACCTCTTCCTGTGTCTCTCATCTTCTAAAACTGAAACTTAATCCCTCTGTTTTGTCTCTCTCTCTGCTCTTTCATTTTTAATTTTGCAGTTATTTTTAGTTCAGCAGTCGAACAGAGAGAAAGAGGGAAAAAAAGCCATTGTAAGGCTGCCAACCAGCAGAGAAGGAAGCAAGGAGTAAGAACAGTGTGCAAAAGAGGGAAGAAAGCCTGGAGCTGGTAAATACTCACAAAGAAGCCTGACTGGACTGCAAGAACAGAAAATGTGTCACAGCGCTCACTGGCTGAGCAACTTAAATGCCAGGTTTCCTGGGAGGGGCCCACTAGAGGCAGCCAGGCCCTCTTTTCCTCCACCCCTTCTGCTTAGGGTATTTAGGCTTGTGTAGTCCTTTGGCCAGGTACTGACAAAACATACTCGGGCACACCCTGTCCTGGGGGGTGGGGGATAAAAATCAGGCAGAGCAGAGTTCAAATCCTACCACTGCTACTTCTTATTTTAGACAAATCAGTTAACCCTGTATTACTTCATGTGCAAGAAACTTACATAGACACTCTGGGCAGAGTAATGCCTGCTGTTCCTAAATTTCATTTGCCTTGAAAAAGGTGTAAGCGACCAAATCCTCTCTCTTTTCACAAGCCGGTTTTACCGCAGAATCATCTCATGCAGGGGGGAGTTGGGGGCCAAGATGGCGGCACTATGCAGGAAGCATTGAGAACACTCCCACCGCTGGACGATTTTCTTGCTACCAATTATGCCGCATACGAAACGAAAAAGCATTGTGAGGGTGCCTACCTCTTCAACACCCTCGCCTGCCTTGATCCAGCTAACGTTGGAGCAGTCCTTCCTGGCAACTCACTCAAGATTGGGAGAGTTAAGCCCCTCTCTGAGAATGAGTGGAGAGAACTCATTTTCACTGGGGCAGGAGATCTCACTCTCTCTGGCACTGGTTGTTCCGCCTCCTTGTCCGGCAGACGCTGCTACCCAGGAAGTGGAAGGAAGGGAGGCAAAAGTTGCTCCCGCAGAAAGAGGTACCAAGGCAGATAAGCTTCTGCCGATGCAGACCAGTGTAGAAGAATCTTTCTCCTCCAACGAGGACACCTTGTCAGCTATCTTTAAGATGCTGCAGAAATTGGAGGTTGCCACAACGAAGACGGCAGAAGAGGTAAAGGCTCTTGGAGCCATGTTGGATTGTGTTACAAAAACCATTGAGCAAATGAATGTTGAAACTAAAGACTCGCTTAAAAAATTGCAAACTGATGTACAATCATTAAAAGACTATAAGAAATCAGCAATAAAAGATAGTATCTTTTTGCAAAGGAGTTTAGAAAATATAGAAAATTATAACCGCAGACTGAATGTGAGAATTTTGAATTTTCCTAAACCTCCTGGAATTCTTCCATATGATATGTTCAAAAAAATATGTGATGGAAATTCTTGGTTATTCCTCAGAATTTACTCCCCCTTTGAATAAAATATATTATCTTCCATCAAATATTAAAAAATCTCAGGAGGTTAT
Organism: Geotrypetes seraphini; assembly: GCF_902459505.1. Lineage (NCBI taxonomy): Eukaryota > Metazoa > Chordata > Amphibia > Gymnophiona > Dermophiidae > Geotrypetes > Geotrypetes seraphini. The sequence continues at coordinate 33,097,729 of NC_047097.1, forward strand.
GGAAGAGGAAAATCTTCAATTTGCTCAAGCATCACCATCTGCTATACTTGAAGAATCTATTTCTGAGTCAACGTTGAGAGCAACATAATTGATATCTTTTGTTTTTCAACAGGACATGGATGCATTTATGAAATTATACTTTAAATTTTCTAAAAATTTGTTTTATGGTAAAAGAATATGGGTGTACCCAGATGTGACAAAAATTACTCAAGAAAGGAGGAAACAGTTTTTGTCTTTAAGACAAGATGTAATATCTCTGGGTGCATTTTTTCTTCTGGCATATTCCTGTAAATGCATTATAAAATATTCCCAAGTTAAGTATGTGTTTTTTTCACCAGATCAGCTAAAATCCTTATTTGGAGATGAAAAAGATAGCTTGATGAAGTGTGCACAAGTGCGATGAATAAGTAATGGCGATTTGTGAATTAGTGTTAAGCCTTACCTATTATCTTTACGTTAATTGAATTTCTCTCTCTTTAAATGTTTTGGCTATACTCCTCTCTTATTTGTGGTCTAAGGAAGTTAGTTAAAATTATTCCACTACTGTATTTTTGGATTATATTAATAATACTTTACCGTATTTCTGTAACAAGAAGTTATTTTACTTGTAAAAATTTGATGAAAATTTTAAATAAGTAATAATAAAAAAAATTATCTCATGCAAGCAAAATTCTAGTATATATAATACAGACCAAAATATTTTTTTCAAGCACCCAAAAAATATCTTAACAGACACGTCCACTCTTGAAAAATGTAAAGGGTAAAGAGGGATGGGTCCTGATAGACTGCTTTTTCTGTGTGGTTTACACTAGAGAATGACTCATTTTCCTGTCCCTGCCCCACTCCTGCAAGCTCTGACCTCATCTGCACAAGTCTCAACTTTTTAAAATCATAAGTGTTCGAGGCCTGTATGGGATGCACACACTCTTTCCATAAACAGCATGGTGCTCGTTCATCAGCTGTTGTCAGTGTTGGAAAATTGTTGGGATGTGTACTATATTTTTATATATATATATATTTCTTATATCTGTCCTACATGAACATTTGAGGCAGGGACAGGTCAGCCAGTGCAGGTTCTTTGGTGAACAAGTTTGTGTTTGAAGTGCTTGAAATGTTTAATGTTAGCCTTATTTTGAAATAAAAAAAAAGGTTTGGTGGCAATTTTATGGTCTTATGGTCTGTCTTTTTCTGACTAACATTACAAAGGGGTACTGATAAGTTCTCAGCCCAACCAACTTATTGTATGTGATAATCTTAAGGTGGCCAAACAGGTTGAAAAAGGTGATAGCTAAAGATAGAAGAATGCTAGGGTGCATAGGGAGAGGCATGGCCAGTAGGAAAAAGGAGGTATTGATGCCTCTGTATAAGACTTTGGCAAGACCTCTTTTAGAATATTGTGTACAATTCTGGAGGCCGCACCTTCTAAAAGATATAAAAAGGATGGAGTTGGTCCAGAGAAAGGCTATGAGGTCAGAGCTTGCAGATGAGGTCAGAGCTTGCAGGAGTGGGGCAGGGACAGGAAAATGGTGTGTGGTCTTCGTGATAAGGCGTATGGGAACAGACTTAAAGATCTCAATCTATATACTTTGGAGGAAAGGCGGGAGAGGGGAGATATGATAGAGATGTTTAAATACCTACGTAATGTAAATGTGCATGAGTTCAGTCTCTTTCATTTGAAAGGAAACTCTGCAATGAGAGGGCATAGGATGAAGGTGATAGGCTCCAGAGTAATCTGAGGAAATACTTTTTTACGGATAGGGTGGTAAATACGTGGAACAGTCTCCTGGAAGAGGTAGTGGAGACAGAGATTGTGTCTGAATACAAGAGGGCCTGGGATGTGGGATCTCTCAGAGAGAGAAAAAGATAATGGTTACTGTGAATGGGCAGACTAGATGGCTCATTTGGGCTTTAACTGCCGTCATGTTTCTATGTTTCAAAGTGCCAATTTACAGAATCGTAATGCCATGTTTTGACATAGTTTCAGATCACTGATTGAACCATGTGAATGAAAAGTGTGGAACCTTCAAGTGTGGATCTCTGAACTGTCATGAAGTTCCCATTCCTGCAGAAGAAAACTCCAAAGGAAATTCATGAATGTATGATGCAAACACTGAGTAACAAATGCCCATCATATTCCACAGTGAAGAAATGGTATGCAAACTTTCAGCATGGAGATCGAGACCAAAGATGCAGCAAAATCTGAGAGGCCTCAAACAATGTCAACTCCTGAAATTGTTGACCATGTCCATGACCTGATTTTTGCAAATCAGTGAATATCGGCTAATTGCTGAGAACATAAGAACATAAGAATTGCCGCTCCTGGGTCAGACCAGTGGTCCATCGTGTCCAGCAGTCCGCTCCTGCGGTGGCCCCTAGGTCAAAGACCTGAGCCCTAACTGAGTCTAGCCTTACCTGCATACATTCTGATCTAGCAGGAACTTGTCTAACTTTGTCTTGAATCCCTGGAGGGTGTTTTCCCCTATTACAGCCTCCGGAAGAGCGTTCCAGTTTTCCACCACTCTTTAGGTGAAAAAGAACTTTCTTACATTTTTACGGAATCTATCACTTCTTAACTTTAGAGCGTGCCTTCTTGTTCTTCCCACCTTGGAGAGGGTGAACACCCTGTCTTTATCTACTAAGTCTATTCCCTTCATTATCTTGAATGTTTCTATCATGTCCCCTCTCAGTCTCCTCTTTTCAAACATAGTAACATAGTAGATGATGGCAGATAAAGACCCGAATGGTCCATCCAGTCTGCCCAACCTGATTCAATTTAAATTTTTTAATTTTTTCTTCTTAGCTATTTCTGGGCAAGAATCCAAAGCTTTACCCTGTACTGTGCTTGGGTTCCAACTGCCGAAATCTCTGTTAAGACTTACTCCAGCCCATCTACACCCTCCCAGCCATTGAAGCCCTCCCCAGCCCATCCTCCACCAAACAGCCATATACAGACACAGACCGTGCAAGTCTGCCCAGTACTGGCCTTAGTTCAATATTTAATATTATTTTCTGATTCTAAATCCTCTGTGTTCATCCCACGCTTCTTTAAACTCAGTCACAGTTTTACTCTCCACCACCTCTCTCGGGAGCGCATTCCAGGCATTCACCACCCTCTCCGTAAAGTAGAATTTCCTAACATTGCCTTTGAATCTACAACCCCGCAACCTCAAATTATGCCCTCTGGTTTTACCATTTTCCTTTCTCTGAAAAAGATTTTGTTCTATGTTAATACCCTTCAAGTATTTGAACGTCTGAATCATATCTCCCCTGTCTCTCCTTTCCTCTAGGGTATACATATTCAGGGCTTCCAGTCTCTCCTTATATGTCTTCTGGCGCAAGCCTCCTATCATTTTCGTCGCCCTCCTCTGGACCGCCTCAAATCTTCTTATGTCCTTCGCCAGATACGGTCTCTAAAATTGAACACAATACTCCAAGTGGGGCCTCACCAATGACCTGTACAGGGGCATCAACACCTTCTTCCTTCTACTGACTACGCCTCTCTTTATACAGCCCAGCATCCATCTGGCAGCAGCCACTGCCTTGTCACACTGTTTTTTCACTTTTAGATCTTCGGACACTATCACCCCAAGGTCCCTCTCCCCATCCGTGCATATCAGCTTCTCTCCTCCCGGCATATACGGTTCCTTCTTATTATTAATCCCCAAATGCATTACTCTGCATTTCTTTGCATTGAATTTTAGTTGCCAGGCATTAGATCATTCCTCTAACTTTTGCAGATCCTTTTTCATATTTTCCACTCCCTCTTCGGTGTCTACTCTGTTAAAATCTTGGTATCATCTGCAAAAAGGCACACTTTTCCTTCCTTAGCAATGTCACTCACAAACATATTGAACAGGATTGGCCCCAGCACTGATCCCTGAGGGTCTCCACTACTCACCTTTCCTTCCTTCGAGCGACTTCCATTAACCACCACCCTCTGGCGTCTGTCCGACAGCTAGTTTCTGACCCAGTTCACCACTTTGGGTCCTAACTTCAGCCCTTCAAGTTTGTTCAACAGCCTCCTATGAGGAACTGTATCAAAGGCTTTGCTGAAATCCAAGTAAATTACATCTAGCATATGTCCTCGTTCCAGCTCTCTGGTTACCCAATCAAAAAATTCAATCAGGTTCGTTTGGCACGATTTACCTTTTGTAAAGCCATGTTGCCTCGGATCCTGTAACCCATTAGATTCAAGGAAGTACACTATCCTTTCTTTCAGCAAAACTTCCATTATTTTTCCAACAACTAAAGTGAGGCTCACCAGTCTGTAGTTTCCTGCTTCATCCCTGTGACCACTTTTATGAATAGGGACCACATCCGCTCTCCTCCAATCCCCAGGAATCACTCAAGGGAGAAGAGGCACAGTTTCTCTAATCTCTCGCTGTACGACAACTCCTCCAGCCCCTTAACCATTTTGGTTACTCTTTTCTGGACCCTTTCAAGTAGTATCGTGTTCTTCTTCAAGTACGGCAACCAGTGCTGGACGCAGTATTCCAGGTGGTGTCGCACCATGGCCCTGTACAGCGGCATGATAACCTTCTCCGATCTGTTCGTGATCCCCTTCTTAACCATTCCGAGCATTCTGTTTCACCCTTTTCGCCACCGCTGCGCATTGCGCAGACGGCTTCATCGACTTCTCGACCAGTACTCCCAAGTCTCTTTCCAGGGTGGTTTCTCTGAGTACTGCACAAGACATCCTGTATTCATGTACAAGATTTTTGTTACCGACATGTATCACCTTACACTTATCCACGTTAAACTTCATTTGCCATGTTACGGCCCATTTCTCAAGCGTGTTTATGTCCTGTTGCAGGTCTTTGCAATCCTCCTGTGTCTTCACTACTCTGAATAACTTTGTATCATCTGCAAATTTAATCACCTTGCTCGTCGTTCCAATTTCCAGGTCGTTTATAAATATGTTGAAGAGCACAGGCCCAAGCACCGAACCCTGCGGTACTCCACTGCTGACGCTTTTCCAGTCCAAGTATTGTCCATTTACCCCCAACTCTCTGTTTTCTATCCGCTAACCAGTTTTTGATCCACATGAGTTTTTCACCCTCAATCCCATGGCTTGCAATTTTTCGAAGTAGTAGTTCATGCAGGACCTTGTCAGACGCCTTCTGAAAATCCAGATATACAATGTTGACCGGGTCACCTTTGTCTATCTGCCTGTTAACTCCCTCGAAGAAGTGCAGCAAGTTTGTCAAGAAGATCTTCCTTTGCTGAAGCCGTGCTGGCTGGTCCTCATCAGATTGTGTCCGTCAAGGTGGTCAACGATTACATTACATTACATTACTGATTTCTATTCCGCCTCAACCTTGCAGTTCTGGGCGGATTACAAAAGAGACAACTGGACATTTCCAGGATAATTACAGAGAGAATTCTGGTCATTTCCAGGAGAAGTTACAAGAATAATGGAGTTGTATATTTCAAGAGCTACAAGATGCTGTACAAATAGGAAATAGTGCAGATCCAGTATATATACCGTTAGGGAAGCAGTTGACATGCTTGAGGCTAAAGAGAAGGGAACTGGTGAAGGGGGGAGGAGGGGGGAGTTGCGTTGAGGGGGGTCTGGTTGGGGTTAAGCCATCTGTATAAATTTTTTGAATAGGTGGGTTTTGATTTCTTTGCGAAAATATTTGTAGTCATTTGTTGTTATCAGCAGGTTGGAGATAGTGTGGTCCAGTTTCACTGCATGCGACGCCGCAGACTGTCAAATATCTTCTTGCGCTGGGTGCCTTTGAGTGGGGGGTAGGTAAAAGGGGTCTTAGTTCTTCTTTGCCTAGTGGTGGTGTTTTGGTACAGGCGGTTGTTTAGGTAATTGGGGGCTGTGCTATTTATTGCTTTGAATAATAGACAGTATAGTTTGAATTGAATTTGTGCTTGTATTGGTAACCAGTGTGAGTCCAGGTAGGCCGCGGTGACGTGGTCAAATTTTCTCAGTGAGTAGATTAATCTGAGTGCAGTGTTTTGAATTGTCTGTAGTTGTTTTATCATTGTTGCAGGGCAAGGCAGATAGAGTATGTTGCAGTAGTCCAATAGACCTAGTACTGTAGGGTCAAAATGTAGGGTCATGAAATAGTTAACTGTTGTTTAAAATATTGCTCTGGCCTACATAGCTAAAAACAGTGTATAATCTATTGACTGCATCTGCCTGAAATGTATGTCCTTGCCCTACCACATTGTAAGCTGAATAGATAAGAGTTTGAGCCATGATGTGCCCTGCCCTTCTGTACATGTAGCCTTTAGACCTGTAAGATTTAGATAAGCAGAGAAATGAGCTAGTTTCCTATAGGACTATAAGTTGTATCCCTGAGCCTATCATAAGTGCTGGCTTAGGACCAATAATAATTGTAGAAAGTTATAGAAGTAACAAATGAAAATTGTAGTTTTTGCATATATTAGTTTGCGAAAAGGGCATAAAAGTCCGTGTATTTCCTGTTTCTGACACTCTAGTAGGCAGGCTATTAACTGCACTAGAGTCCCGGCATGCTGTGAATAAAACTTGTATTTTCTTCACGCCTCTGACTTTGTGTATCCAAGTGACCTTTCATTTGGCGCCCGAACAGGGACTTGAAGGTCTCTTGACCACTGGTTACTCGATTGGTCACTTGTTTCTGGTCCTACGGCTGATATGTCTGCTTAGCCGGCTGCCTTCCTTTTGGGGGGTTGGCAGACCTCAGGACGTTGGACCGCTTCAACTGACTTATCTAGTCTCAGTTTAAAGTACAAGAATCTGTATCTGTATCTGTACCTGGAGTGGCCACTATCTGGTAAGTGGGGATTGATCATCCCTATCCTGTCTCTCATCTCCTGCCTAGTAAGCCACGTGATCTGTCGCTGAAAAGTTGTGGGGAAGGATTCTAGGAACTGTTATTTTCTGGTTGAGTAACTGAACTGAAATCTGTTGTGTTTTGTGTGTTTGAGAGTGTCTGAGACGTCCTTGAGGACGAAGCGAGTGTGGACCTGTTAGTACTGCGTTTCCCTAGTCCAGAGATGGGCGGGGCCAGGAATTCAGGGAAGTGTTTTTGTCCTCCATTGCACAATGGGGGGATGTCTGTCTACCTGTGGGGATCCCTTGATATGTTAGCTAATTTTAAAAAAGGAATTTGTCTTTGATTATACTTAACAAATCAACCCTTATTTGTCTGTGCCAGTTAGAATGGCCGATATTTGGTGTGGGCTGGCCCCCTCTGGCTCCCTGGAAGAGGACATAACTCGTCAGGTTTTTATGCATTCGTTTGCTGTTAGTTCCTCTTCCAGTCAGCCAATTTTTGCATTCCAATGGGAAAACCCTTCCACTGGACAAACCTCCTAAGTAACCTGGACCCGTCTACCCCAGGGCTTTAAAATTAGCCCCTCTCTATTCAGCACTGCCCTTGCTTCAGACCTTGCCAAATTCTTCCCTTCATCTGATTCCCAAGTCCTGCAGTATCCCGGGTTTTTTTATGAGTTCTGTCTGTCCAAATGTATTAGTGAAGTTTAAACTGTCAGTTGTTCACAGCATGAGAGGAGAGTACTTTTCCTTTTGTGCTGATAAGGGCCATGAAGTGTGTAGCACTTCCAATGTGGTTTCTCCTGAAACAGATAAGTGGTTTTGCATTTGAAGTTTTTGGCTATGTTATAAAATGTATATGCATATTCAGAAATGCATATAAACGAAAAATATGATTTCTGGAACTTATATTCCATGCTAAAAAGAAGTTCTTTGTCCAAATTTAGTAGTTATTTGTCTAAATTTAAAAGTTCTGAAAAGGACTACATCTGTAATTTGATCTCTTTGATCTTTAAGCAACTCTCTCTCCTTTGTGAAATTCTGTAGGAAGGGGGAGTAAGTCTCTACTGAGACCCATGTTGATTGTAAAAAAAAATAAAAATGAACAATGTTTAAACTTGTGAGTACAGTAAAACTTTGGTTTGGGAGCATAATTTGTTCCAGAAGTATGCTTGTATTCCAGGGCACTAGTGTACAAAAATATACATACTTGTATTGCAAGCCCTTGCTCGTTTGGAACAGTTACTGCATTCCTGCAGCGTCATATAGAGAGGAACCATTGGCTCAGTTGTGAAAATGTGATGCTTCTATACTGTATGTACGTGTATTGCAAGACGTTGCTGGTATAGCAAGTTAAAATTTAATCATTGCTTGTCTTATAGAACACTTGCAAACCAAGTTATTTGCAATCCAAAGTTTTACTGTATATTCCAATCTTTGTTTTGTATTTCTGTATATAAAAAATGTAAGTTTAGGTATAACAATGTAATTTTTAGGAATGCTTTTGTATTGAAGTAAATATTTTTGCCAGTCAGCTGATAGTGAAGGGACTGCTGCTTTAGAGAGCGCTTGTGTCAGACTACCCTGCTTAGTGGGTGGATCCAGAACTGCATTTAGCTTAATTTTATAAGTCAGCTCTTTGGGGTAGGAACCTGATATAGAATAGGGATTGAGAACAATTCTTATGTGTTAGTACACATCTTAAGTTCAATTATTTTGTACCTTCTCTAATCTTTTGTAAACCACATAGCTCTTCACGGTATTGCGGTATATAAACTGTTATTATTATTTATCTGAGTCTTTCAGATAGTGGGTCTGACTTTTAAATTTTCCTGTGGCCATATTTACATTGATTTCAAGTATGCCTTCCTCGTGTCACCTACCTTGGCTTTCAAATCTCCAAGGGTACCAGGTCCCTTCCTACACCGAGGTCTAGGCTGTCTGTAGTCTCCCTGTCCCTGATAACTGCAAGGCTCTGAGCACCTTTCTCAGTATTGCAGGATACTGTCCCATCTGGATCCCTGATTTCTCTACTATTGCTCGTCCTCTGTATGATTCCACCAAAGGCGCTGACTCAGCCCCTTTTGTCTGGACCCAACTTCAGGAGCGGTCTTTTCGCTGCCTCCAAAAACTTCTGACTCAGGCCCCTGCCTTCTGCCCAAGAAGCTGAGCTTTATGCTCTCACTTTTGCCCTGCGCCACTCTGCCTCTCAGTCTTGCAATATATATATACTGACTCCAAATATGCTTTCCTTAACTTGCATTCCCATAGGGCCATCTGGAAATATCGAGGTTTCATTATAGCCTCCGGCCGCCTGATCCACGTACAACTACCCTCACGTGTTTCTGTTATGCACTGCCATGCTTACAGACGCGTGATGGACCTTGTCTCTCGTGGCAATGCCCTTGCCAACCGCACAGCCCGAGCTGCCAGTCTCTGCCCCCTCTTTCGGCCCCTCTGTATACAATCATTCCTTTTCTGGATTCCCTTACACCCCAGTACGCTTCTCAGGAACAGACTTGGGCATGCATTATTTTGGGCCAGTCTGTCCTGAAAGGGGGGTGGATACAAAATGCGCCAATTCAAGTGCCAATCCAGACCCACACACTGATACTTCAAACGCAAGCACAGCGGGTACCCTCATATTCATTCCTCAACACCTGGCCCTCATGATTGTCAAAAGATGCCATGATCTGGCACACTCTGGAGAACCCGCTATGAAAATTGACTCTCAAGAGACATTTCTTTATCAATCACCTTGATCAGCTAGTCCGGAATATGGTCCGACAGTGTGTTGTCGATTCTAGAATAAAATTCCCAATCAGATGACTGCCACCTCTTGGATACCAACCTATTGGAACAAATCCGATGCAGGTTCTGTCTGTAGATTTTACCCACATGCCCATTTCCCGTTCCCTCAGTCACTTCCTAGTCTTCACAGACACCCTGACTAGATGGGTCAAAGCCTTCCTTACTTGCACTGAACGCGCCAGAGACGTAACCAAACACCTCCTGAATAATTCCGTGCCTTGGTCTCCCTGTTTTTATAGGCAGTGATAATGGCCCTGCTTTCATTGCCGATGTTGTCCAACAAATTGCTTAGGCCCTCCAAATTGAATAGAAATTATATGCTGCTTACCATCCTGAGAGCTCTGGTCAGGTCGAAAGAATAAACAGAACTCTTAAGACCCTTCTCACAAAATGAATTGAAGAAACTAATCTGTCCTGACCTGTCCTGCTGCCTTCTGTTCTTTTTCAGATTAGATACATCCCATCTAAGCCCCATTTGAGCTCATGTCCGGCCGGCCACCACCCATTGTGAACCCAGATCCTGGTTCCTTTGCTACTCTGGGATCAGATATCCTCCAGAGTCAGGTCCAGTCTTTAGCTAAAGCCCTTTAAGAGCTCCACAAATGGGTCCTGGAAAGGGCCCCACTATCGATAGCTACACAAGTCCATGGGTATGTCCCTGTAAATACAGTATGGCTAAAACTTGGAAGTCAGACCCCCTGAAACTTAGGTGGATAGGTCCTTTTACTGTCCTAATTTCTTCTCTTACAGTTGTCAAGGTGTCCGGACATGAAACTTGGTTCCACTACAACACGGATCTTCAGCTGAAGCTTTCTAAGACCTCAAAAGTTCTGAATATTTACCACTGTACTTAGCAGGTGTTCTGAATATAATTCTTTATAAGTGTTTGAGTTTAATTGACTGCCTGTGGTTCACACTGCCTTTAGCAAGTGTCTTGAGTATAACTGTTTGAAGTTTTCTAAGTTGTGCCTGAAAGAAAAATGAGTTTCCTATTTTAGTATATATATATATATATATATACATATATATATATATATATCTGATATTTGTGTTGCCCTCACTTATGCTTCTTTCTTCTGTATTTCTTTCCTATTGTACTTAACAAGTGCCCCTAGCCCTTTGCCTGATGTTTGTTTGCATGAAGGAGTTAAGTACAGAAAGTGTCAAACATTTGAGGGTATTTTCTGTTTCCAACCTACTGGTGATGAAGTTTAAAAGTGGGCGGAAATCTACATTGATGATGTTGAGGGTCCACTTATCAACTAGGCTCTTATTGTAGACCCCACTCGCCCGGTGTCTTTGTATTGTGATACATGTGTGCTATTTGATGTTTCTCAAGGTCATGGTACTACCCCTAATTCAGTTTTGTGTGGCTCCCTAGATTGACAGCGTTATTATACCAAATGTGCTAAGTATTTAGGTCTGTATAACCTGATGCCTTTAAGAACTGCCCCTATGAGGAAACCTTCACTAATGGTGGAGCCTGTCCTTTATGAGAAAGAATACCCCGTCTGCCTCCCTTACTATAGGTCCTAGCTCCGGCCCCTTGTGTACTACAGGCTACTGTAATCCCATGGTTTTCACTATCACTGACCCATATAACTGGAATGCCAATGTCCAAGTCCAGAAGGCCAGAGACTGCATGGCATTGTATATTGATGGTAAAAGGTGAGACTCAGGTACTGATGTATATGTCCGAATTGTATCCCACTCATGTGCTCCTGTCTATCACTCTGTGGTGTTTCCCCAGTTTTATGAAAGTAGATACTGATATCCTGTAATCACTAGAAATCTGTTTATATAGTTTGCTGAAACTATAGGTCAGACTCTTAATGTTAGCAATTATTTTGTATGAGGAGGGACTGGTATGGGAGAACAGTGGCTATGGGAGGCAATGCAGCTGGACATGTTAAACCTGACTTCACAGACCCTCACTTTTACGTCAGGTCCACGACCTTCACGATGGGCCTTGTGAACCTCCATTGTTGCTTCCCACTGTCTTCAGCCCTTCAGACACTGCTTAATGGAACTTCCTATGAATTATGGTCAGCTCCTGATAGTTGATATTGGCTCTGTGATCCGTTTGCCTACTCTTGGTTGCCTGCTTAATGGACTGGTACATGTGTGCTTTGCATGATCCGTCCCAGCTTCTTCCTGTTACCGCTGGCCGATGGTGAACACCTGGGAGCCCCTGTATTCAAAACCAGAGGTCGCCAAAAGCAGTCTACTTCCACCAATTCCCTTAAAATAGGTGAATGGGGTGATGACTGGCCTGCAGAACGGATCATTGCTGCTTATGGACCTGCCACATGGACCGAGGATGACACCTGGGGCTATCGGACCCCAATCTATATGCTGAACTGCATTATTTGTCTATAAGCTGTACTTGAACTGATAACCAATGAGACCTCCCGAGCTTTGAGTACCATTGGCAGAGCGAATGCTAAAATGCGCACTGCTATTTATCAGAATCGTCTAGCTTTGGACTATTTACTAGCTGCTGTGCCTGTGATAAATTCAACCTCTCCAACTGCTGCCTTGAACTTGAGTAAAATGATCGAGGATGTTGTGGATCGTATCACCAAACTGGCTCATGTTCCCTGACGTGATCTTACTGCAGACTGGATCTCTGGTACCTTCAGCTCCTGGTTGCCCTCTGGTTCAGCATTGAATATCATCTTGCTGGTTGCCGCCCTGTCTTCTCTGCTCCTTTGCTGCCTGCCCTGTATGGTCCCCATAGCCATAAAGCTGCTCCACTGAACTATGGACTCTGTTGTCAAACGTTCCACTGCTGCATTGGCCCTCTCCCAGTATCGTCCCTTACCCACTGGGGACCCCGACTTTTCTGACCCCTAACTTTATTTTGTCAGGCTTGGCTCCTTAGGTACGCCAGCCTGAAAGGGGGGAATGTAGGGTCAAAATGTAGGGTCATGAAATAGTTAACTGTTGTTTAAAATATTGCTCTGGCCTACATAGCTAAAAACAGTGTATAATCTATTGACTGCATCTGCCTGAAATGTATGTCCTTGCCCTACCACATTGTAAGCTGAATAGATAAGAGTTTGAGCCATGATGTGCCCTGCCCTTCTGTACATGTAGCCTTTAGACCTGTAAGATTTAGATAAGCAGAGAAATGAGCTAGTTTCCTATAGGACTATAAGTTGTATCCCTGAGCCTATCATAAGTGCTGGCTTAGGACCAATAATAATTGTAGAAAGTTATAGAAGTAACAAATGAAAATTGTAGTTTTTGCATATATTAGTTTGCGAAAAGGGCATAAAAGTCCGTGTATTTCCTGTTTCTGACACTCTAGTAGGCAGGCTATTAACTGCACTAGAGTCCCGGCATGCTGTGAATAAAACTTGTATTTTCTTCACGCCTCTGACTTTGTGTATCCAAGTGACCTTTCAGTACTAGGGATTGGACTACTAGCCTATATTGCTCTTTGTCGATGCGGTCCTTTATTAGCGCCTCTACCATCTTTCCCGATATCGAGGCCAGACTCACCGGCCTGTAGTTTCCTGGATCTCCCCTCGAAGCTTTCTTGAAGATCGGCATAACATTCGCCACTTCCCGATTTGATCGACAGATTGGTTATTAGTTGAAGCAGTTCAGCTATAACCCCTTTCAGTTCTTTGATTACCCTCAGATGGATGCCATCCGGACCAGGGGATTTGTCGTTCTTAAGCCTGTCAATCTGCCTGCATACCTCTTCTAGACTGACTGTCAACCCAGTCAGTTTCCCGTCTTCGTTTCCTTGGTATAGCCCAGGGGTAGGGAACTACGGTCCTCAAGAGCCATATTCCAGTCGGGTTTTCAGGATTTCCCCAATGAATATGCATTGAAAGCACTGCATGCAAATAGATTTCATGCATATTCATTGGGGAAATCCTGAAAACACGACTGGAATATGGCTCTCGAGGACCGGAGTTCCCTACCCCTGGTATAGCCTGTCAGCTTCCGGTATGTTGCATATATCCTCTTTAGTAAACACAGGTGCAAAAAATGTGTTCAGTTTGTCGGCGATGGCTTTGTCCTCTTTTAGCACTCCCTTTATTCCAAGGTCGTCCAACGGCCCCACCGCTTCCTTCATGGGTCGTTTCCCCTTAATGTATAGAAAGAACGGCTTGAAGTTTTTTGCATCCTTGGCAATTTTTTCCTCATAGTCCCTTTTAGCCCCTCTTATCACCTTATGGCACCTGCTTTGATGTTGCTTGTGATTTTTCCAGTTTTCATCCATTTTTGACCTTTTCCATACTGTAGCGGAGCCGGTACCCGTGGTTGCAGTAGGTACGGCTCACGCTCACGTTCGCGCTGCTCCGACGTGCTTCCCTAGGTAGAGGGAGGTCCTGCTGGATAACATTCACTGCTTTGTCAGGAAATCAAAAGACAAAAGAGTCACTTTACTGGTCCTGAAATCTCCACTTTATTTAGTGGTGGGTTAAAGAGAGTTGGCCAACAGTCAGTCCCACACTCTCTGCCATAAAGAAAACAATTTATGTCAGGAAACAAAAGTTAGAGCTGCCCAAAAGCAAAGGGGACAGCTCTGCCCTCTAATCAGGTAAGTAAACAAAATAAATCACAAAAGCAAAAAAGGCTGTTAACTTTATAGGCAAACAACACCCATATTCACAGCACTGCTCAAAAGCTCTTGTGCACAAGCCTTAAGGTGTTCTGGCTTGTCCCCAACCAGCTCTAAAGGAGATGGTGGGGGGAGGGGAGTAAACGAATCTACTAATTACTTTCTGATTCACAGAATGCCAATAATGGCCCCACTAACCCAACCTGGAATGGTAAGTAGATTCTCCCCACATTACTTCCCTCTCTTTCATTCAAACCATGGCAGTCCAAGCCAGCTTAACTTTAGCCAGCAAATTAAACTTGCAAAAGAAAAACGTTTTTTTTTTTTTTCTTTCCTGCTTTACTCAAACAGGGACAGCCCCAACCAGCACAAGTCTTCAAAGGGCTTTCAAACAAAAATACCTTTTCCCAAACAGTCCAAACACAAACACAGTAGGTTAATAAACCTTACACCTCCCAGCCCTGCCACTTAGCTGTCTTCCATTAGTACGTCTTCAGGCAGACTGGAAGTTTCACCTAGATCCATAGGTTCCTCGGTAGCTAGCTGGTTGGCCAAAGGGTCAGTGTCAGGCTCTTGCATTTCCCAGTCCTGGGAATCAAGAGCACATTCGGGAGGGACCCTTCCCTGGGCTGGTCCAGGATAGACTGCCTTCCTCCTCTTTAGAGCAGCCTCTAAAGTACTCAGACGAACCTGCCCTGCTCTCTGAGGGGGTGGAGTTGCCTGCAGAGTTTGCCTGGTTTGTCTTGGCTTCCTCATTAACTGTTTCAGCTGGGAGTTTGCAGGGGGAGGGAGATCCCTCTCAGGCTGTTGTGAGCTGTTCTGCTCCAACTCCTCTCCTCCCTGGAGATCAGCCAAATCTGAGTTAAAGGGAAAGGTAGGCTTCTCCCTATGACTGGTCACAATCCTATCGCATTGATTAGCCCTTCTGATGGCAGGGCTAGGTTTAGTCCGAGCCACAGCTGGCAAACGCTGAGCTACGGGCTTAGGGTTGTGACAATACTTTAAAGAAATCTTTTTGTCTCTGATCGCTTCTTTCACTGCTGCATTGAGCCACGCCGGTTCCTTGTTCTTTTTCCTCTTGGATCCCTTGTTGATACGCAGTATATATAGATTTTGCGCCTCAGTGACTGTGTCCTTAAAAAGGGTCCACACTCGCTCTAGCGTTTTTATAGCACCTATCCTCTTCTTAATCTTCTTCCCCACCATGAGTCTCATCCCTTTGTAATTCCCTTTTCAGAAGTTCAGCACCGTGTCCGTCATTCTGGACCGTTGTTTCACCCCCGTGTCCAGGTTGAAGCAGATCATATTGTGATCACTGCTTCACAGCGTCCCTTCTACTTCTACTTCTTGTGCCGGTTCTCATAGTTTATTTAGAATTAAGTCCAGAATTGCATTTCCTCTAGTGTTTTCCTTGACAAGTTGTTCCAGGAAGCAATCGCCCACTGTATCCAGAAACTTGGTTTCCCTACTGCAGCCAGAGATGCCTAGGTTCCAGTCTATCCCTGGGTAATTGAAGTCACCAATGATAACTGCATTGCCTCCTTTGCAGTTGTGTTTAATCTCTGCCATCATTTCTTCATCAATTTCTTCGGACTGCCCTGCGGGTCGGTAGTAGATGCCGATTAGAGAATGACATGGGGAAAAAAATCTGTCCCCGTCACTGCCCCGTCCCCGACTCACTGTCCCCTTCATCACCCCGTCACCGCCATTCCATTCACCACCCTGTCACCGCCATCCCCTTCACCGCCCCGTCACTGTCACTGCCATCCCAGTCACCGCCCCGTCACTGTCCCCGCAGCATCCATATAAGCCTCAGTACTGCAATATTTAGCTTATGCCTTCCTTATAAATCAAAGTTCTGGCTGCTGAACTAGAGAAAGAGATGTTCAGCTGGTAGGGCTTTGTTTATAAATTTTTATCAACACAACTAATATACTACTTTATCCTTAAACAAAAAAAAAAAAGAATAGAAATAGAATTTTTTTTTCTACCTTTGTTGTCTGGTTTCTGCTTTCCTCATCTTCTCATTCAATTCCTTCCATCCACTGTGTGTCTTCTCTCTGCGTCTTCCATTTGCTCTGTTACTGTGCCTCTCCCTTCACCCCCCCCCAATTGATCTGGCACCCATCTTCTTCCCTCCGCTCCCCCATAGTTTGGCATCTGTCTTCTTCCCTTCCAGCGTCTTCTCCCCACTTTGTCTTCCACATTTTCCTTCAGGGTCTGTTGCTCTCCACCCTCCTTCAATGTCTGTTCTATTCCTTTCAACCACCACCCTTCCCTCCCTCCTTCACCATCTGTTCCTTTCTACCACCCATCAGCTCCTCTCGCGCGGCCTATCTATCTACCTCCCTCCCTCTTACTTTTGTGGCATGTTACAATCAATGTAATTTGTGCAAGCCGCTGTAGCCTGCGAGCACGGTCTCCAAACAATCTCGCTTCTGTGTTCCTATTTTCCCCATTTCTAATATCTCCCCTATGTATCTGGCATTGCCCTCCCCCTGTGTCCATATACCATCCCCATGGCATGTATGTCCCCTTTATGTCTCTGTCCCTATGCCCCCATGCACATAATTTCCCCTCTGTTTCTGTTACCTTCCTGTGTCCAGATTTCCCCTCTCTTTCTCTTCCACACCAATGTGTCTCTTCTCTTCAACCCCATCTAGCTCCTTTCCCTCTTTCTTCCCCCCCCCCCCCCCGCTTCCAGCATCTGACTCACCTGCCTGTCCTCCCCTTTCTTTCCTGCTGTGGGTTTCTTTCTCTCCCTCTTCATTCCCTTGGCCCTTAATCTCTTTCCCTTTCACTCCCTCCTTCCTAGTGTGAGCTGGGAACACGCGTGCTCGCGTGGTCCAGCAGACACAAAAGTCTACAAATTATCAATGCTACTGCTTCCACACTAGGATATCCCAGTTGTCTTTCCAATGCAGCTCCTGAAGCTCTGCTGCTGAGAGGGTAGGTTGGCCATATGACAGAGGGCTGAAGGTGCGAAACATCATGAAGACAGAAGAGAGTCCTGCCACTACTACTGCACTGAGAATCTGTTTCAGTGTCTCTGCCCTGCAGTAACAACAGAACATAAAATAAATCAATTGACTTGTCCTCCCTTGCAATAACGTGTCCCCCATGTTCACCTATAGCTCGAATCAGGTCAATTGTGTACACTAAAAATGCCCACCTGAGCACATAGTCATGCAGATGCTGCAGTACAATGGGCAACAGGAGGATCTGGAACGTGAGCGCAGGCAGGTAGTGATACAAAAACAGCAGACACTCGCCCGATCGCAGCGTTCCGCCATCTCCCTCCCTCCACCTCACCTTAGATGCAGAGTTTGCCGGCTTTCTTTTTCGCCCAGCTGCACGCGTTCAAAAAGCCACGCACACGCAACTGCTGAGTTGTTCAATCTTCTCCTATGACGCAACTAGAAACAGGAAGTTGCAGGAGAGGAGAAGATTGATCAACTTGAGCAGCAGCACGTGTGCGGCTTTTTGAAAGCGTGCGGCTGGGCGAAAAAGAAAGCCGGCAAACTCTGCATCTAAGGTGAGGTGGAGGGAGGGAGATGGCGGAACGCTGCGATCGGGCAGCTGGGGGTTGCTGGACTGTGTGACCCTTGATTGCCTCACTGCGGAGACAAGTCCATTCACCGCTCCACGGGGCGGTGAATGGCCTTGTCCCCGTCCCCGCAGAGACCACTATTTTTTCTTTCCAAATTTCGGCGGGTTACCCGCGGCTACTCGCGGCCAGCCGCTAGTAACAACCACTGTGTCATTCTCTAATGCCGATCTTCATTTCCGTTCCATTTGTTCCCGGAATTTTGACCCATAGAGATTCTAACTTATTCTTCGTTTCCGGTGTGTTCTCTCCGGCAGACTCTATTCCCTCTTTGACATACAGGGCAATGCCCCCACCTTTTTGACCCACCCTGTCTCTACTTGTATCCTGGCAGCACAGTGCCCCAGACGTTTTCCTCATTCCACCATGTTTCCATGATGCCGATGATGTCAAGGTTCTCTTTTTGTGCCATAGTTCCTAATTAACCCATCTTGTTCCTTAGACTCCTCGCGTTCGTGTATATACACTTGAGTTTGTGGCATGTTACTTTCTTGCACTTTCTTCCCTCTTGTGTCCCTTTCGATCCATCCGGATTTCTGTCCTGTCCATGATCCGCTGAGTCTTCCACGCAAACTTCTTGCGTATACCGGATCCCAAATCATCTACTCTCAGTCGACTTTCCTCTTCTTCCTAATTTAAAAACTTCTCAATTTCTCTCTTGATGTTGCTTGCAAGTAGCCTCGTTCCGTCTCTGCTGAGGTGAAGTCCATCCTTCCTGAATAGCTTGCTTTTCCCCTAGAAAGTCGTCCAGTTGCGCATGAAGTGGAATCCTTCTTCCTCACACCAGTGTTGCATCCACGCATTAACTGCTTGCAGCTCTGTCTGCCTCTTCTCATCGGCCCTGGGTACCAGCAGGATCTCCGAGAACACTACCCTCTGCTTCAGCTTCCTTCCTAGCATCCGGAATTGGTCCCTCAGTTCTTCCCTGCTGTAGTTCCTGTTGCTCCCGTTGTTTGTCCCCACATGGATCACCATTGCCGTATCTCCTCTTCCACGCTGTCAATGATCTTGTCGATGTGGCTCACTATGTCTTCTACCTTGGCTCCCGGTAGGCAGGTCACCAGCCGATCCTGTTTTCCTCCTGATATGTGGCTGTCGACTAGTCTGATGATGGAGTCCCCCACGACGATTGCTGTTCTCTCTATCTTCTCTTGCCTCTCTAGACGCAGGTCCGTGTCCCTGGTGTGTGGCCATCTCTCCAGTCGTAGGTCCGTGTCCTCCATGCACTTCCAAAACACTCTCATACAGGGATTTTTCTCAATTAGAAAGTTCTGATATCTCGCCTACCTTCAGCCCTCTTATTACTATTCCATCATTCGAAACCATTGACGATCAACTTCAATACTGGAACTCAAACCTAGAATCCATATTAAATACTAAAATTCCATTAATCACTAAAACAGTAATCAACGGAAAACTTAAAAACCCGTGGTACTCTAAAAAACTATCTCAAATAAAAACTCAACTTCGTGCTACAGAAAGGAAATGGCGTTCTTCCAAAACCCCCACTAACCTCCAAAAATTTAAAGATACTTCTCTCTATTATAAACGTGAAATTACCCAGGCAAAAAAATCTTACTATAATAATAAAATTCAAAAAGCCAAAAATACTGCCGTCCTCTTTAATATTCTAAAATCAGTAAACCCGGAAAAAAAAAATATATATCTAATCAAAAATCAATATTAAAAGCACAAGAACTAGCAGATTACTTCTGCCAAAAGATAGCCATAATAAGACAAAAACTCTCAAATAATACAACAATCTCATCTGCATTTGAAAACTCAACCACAAATAACTTTATTCCAACAGCCAAATGTACAAACTTCAGAATTCCAACCTTAAACGACATCGAAAGACATTTTAAATCAATAAATCTAAAAGGCTCTCCTACAGAACTTATTCCGCCGTTCTATCTAAAAATTTTTTTTCCTTATTTTGGTCCTTTTATTCTATCGCTCATACAACATAGTTTCTCCTCTGCTACCGTCCCTACCACTTGGAAAACCTCTATTGTCACACCAATAATAAAAAACTTCAAATCCAGTCAAGATGATTCATCCAATTACCGCCCCATTTCAAATTTACCATTCTTAATGAAACTGTCTGAAAAACTAGTTTTTGAACAGCTTTCAGAATTCATCGAATCCTCTAACGCGTTACATCCCAACCAAACTGGCTTTCGAAAACATCACAGCACTGAATATTCTATGATCGGTCTCGTTACAAACATACACTACTTTCTCGACCATCATAAATCTGTTGCACTCTTTTCTCTAGACCTATCCGCAGCTTTCGATACTATAGATCACGAACTTCTTCTTAATCGTCTGCAATCATTAGGGATAGAAGGCCAAGTCTTAAAATGGTTAACATCTTTTTTATCGGATCGTACCTCGAGAGTCAAATTCAATGAAACCTATTCTGAAAACTTCTCATCAGCGTTTGGTGTTCCACAAGAATCTATATTATCTCCTCTTTTATTTAACATCTTTCTATCCCCGCTTATCACGATTTCACAGTCACTAGGTTTTACAACCTTTTCATACGCTGATGACATTCAACTCATGCATCCTCTCAACCCAGAAAATACAGAAGAAATAAAAATAATCAATGATAAATTAGAACTAATAAAAAACTGGCTAAACAATAACAAACTGGTTTTAAACACTCAAAAAACAAAAACAATGCTTTTCACTTGGAAAGGAGACATGTAGGGTCATGAAATAGTTAACTGTTGTTTAAAATATTGCTCTGGCCTACATAGCTGAAAAGAGTGTATAATCTATTGACTGCATCTGCCTAAAATGTATGTCCCTACCTTACCACATTGTAAGCTGAATAGATAAGAGTTTGAGCCATGATGTACCCTGCCCTTCTGTACATTTATTGTAAGAGTTAGATAAGTGTCCTGCTAGTGACCTGCTAGTGTGAGCTTAGAACCAATGAGTGTTAAGAAAAGTAACACATGAAAAGCTTTTTCTAGAATTCAGTTGTATAGCCAGAAAAATGAATAAATATCTCTGTAACTTCCTGGTTTTGGCACTTCTGAGCCAGCTTGGAGCTCAGGGGTCCAGAATGCATGCTGTGAATAAAACTTGTACTTTCTTCACGCCTCTGACATTGTGTGTCCAAGTGACCTTTCATTTGGCGTCCGAACAGGGACATGAAGGTCTCTTGACCACTGGTTACTCGATTGGTCACTTGTTTCTGGTCCTACGGCTGATATGTCTGCTTAGCCGGCTGCCTTCCTTTTGGGGGGTTGGCAGACCTCAGGACGTTGGACCGCTTCAACTGACTTATCTAGTCTCAGTTTAAAGTACAAGAATCTGTATCTGTATCTGTATCTGTACCTGGAGTGGCCACTATCTGGTAAGTGGGGATTGATCATCCCTATCCTGTCTCTCGTCTCCTGCCTAGTAAGCCACGTGATCTGTCGCTGAAAAGTTGTGGGAAAGGGATTCTAGGAACTGTTATTTTCTGGTTGAGTAACTGAACTGAAATCTGTTGTGTTTTGTGTGTTTGAGAGTGTCTGAGACGTCCTTGAGGACGAAGCGAGTGTGGACCTGTTAGTACTGCGTTTCCCTAGTCCAGAGATGGGCGGGGCCAGGAATTCAGGGAAGTGTTTTTGTCCTCCATTGCACAATGGGGGGATGTTTGTCTACCTGGGGGGATCTCTTGATATGTTAGCTAATTTTAAAAAAGGAATTTGTCTTTGATTATACTTAACAAATCAACCCTTATTTGTCTGTGCCAGTTAGAATGGCCGATATTTGGTGTGGGCTGGCCCCCTCTGGCTCCCTGGAAGAGGACATAACCCGTCAAGTTTTTATGCATTCGTTTGCTGTCGGTTCCTCTTCCAGTCAGCCTATTTTGCATTCCTATTGGAAAATCCTTCACCGTCCTTGCTTCAGACCTTGCCAAATTCTTCCCTTCATCTGATTCCCAAGTCCTGCAGTATCCCGGGTTTTTTTATGAGTTCTGTCTGTCCAAATGTATTAGTGAAGTTTAAACTGTCAGTTGTTCACAGCATGAGAGGAGAGTACTTTTCCTTTTGTGCTGATAAGGGCCATGAAATGTGTAGCACTTCCAATGTGGTTTCTCCTGAAACAGATAAGTGGTTTTGCATTTGAAGTTTTTGGCTATGTTATAAAATGTATATGCATATTCAGAAATGCATATAAACGAAAAATATGATTTCTGGAACTTATATTCCATGCTAAAAAGAAGTTCTTTGTCCAAATTTAGTAGTTATTTGTCTAAATTTAAAAATTCTGAAAAGGACTACATCTGTAATTTGATCTCTTTGATCTTTAAGCAACTCTCTCTCCTTTGTGAAATTCTGTAGGAAGGGGGAGTAAGTCTCTACTGAGACCCATGTTGATTGTAAAAAAAAAAAAATGAACAATGTTTAAACTTGTGAGTACAGTAAAACTTTGGTTTGGGACATAATTTGTTCCAGAAGTATGCTTGTATTCCAGGGCACTAGTGTACAAAAATATACATACTTGTATTGTAAGCCCTTGCTCGTTTGGAACAGTCACTGCATTCCTGCAGCGACATATAGAGAGGAACCATTGGCTCAGTTGTAAAAATGTGATGCTTCTATACTGTATGTACGTGTATTGCAAGACGTTACTGGTATAGCAAGTTAAAATTTAATCATTGCTTGTCTTATAGAACACTTGCAAACCAAGTTATTTGCAATCCAAAGTTTTACTGTATATTCCAATCTTTATTTTGTATTTCTGTATATAAAAAATGTAAGTTTAGGTATAACAATGTAATTTTTAGGAATGCTTTTGTATTGAAGTAAATATTTTTGCCAGTCAGCTGATAGTGAAGGGACTGCTGCTTTAGAGAGCGCTTGTGTCAGACTACCCTGCTTAGTGGGTGGATCCAGAACTGCATTTAGCTTAATTTTATAAGTCAGCTCTTTGGGGTAGGAACCTGATATAGAATAGGGATTGAGAACAATTCTTATGTGTTAGTACACATCTTAAGTTCAATTATTTTGTACCTTCTCTAATCTTTTGTAAACCACATAGCTCTTCACGGTATTGCGGTATATAAACTGTTATTATTATTATTTATCTGAGTCTTTCAGATAGTGGGTCTGCCTTTTAAATTTTCCTGTGGCCATATTTACATTGATTTCAAGTATGCCTTCCTCGTGTCACCTACCTTGGCTTTCAAATCTCCAAGGGTACCAGGTCCCTTCCTACACCGAGGTCTAGGCTGTCTGTAGTCTCCCTGTCCCTGATAACTGCAAGGCTCTGAGCACCTTTCTCAGTATTGCAGGATACTGTCCCATCTGGATCCCTGATTTCTCTACTATTGCTCGTCCTCTGTATGATTCCACCAAAGGCGCTGACTCAGCCCCTTTTGTCTGGACCCAACTTCAGGAGCGTCTTTTCGCTGCCTCCAAAAACTTCTGACTCAGGCCCCTGCCTTCTGGCCCTTCTGCCCAAGAAGCTGAGCTTTATGCCCTCACTTCTGCCCTGCGCCACTCTGCCTCTCAGTCTTGCAATATATATATACTGACTCCAAATATGCTTTCCTTAACTTGCATTCCCATAGGGCCATCTGGAAACATCGAGGTTTCATTATAGCCTCCGGCCGCCTGATCCATCATGCTCCCCTCATTCTTGACCTTCTTGAGGCCGTACAACTACCCTCACGTGTTTCTGTTATGCTCTGCCATGCTTACAGACGCGTGATGGACCTTGTCTCTCGTGGCAATGCCCTTGCCGACCGCACAGCCCGAGCTGCCAGTCTCTGCCCCCTCTTTTGGCTCCTCTGTATACAATCATTCCTTTTCTGGATTCCCTTACACCCCAGTACGCTTCTCAGGAACAGACTTGGGCATGCATTATTTTGGGCCAGTCTGTCCTGAAAGGGGGGTGGATACAAAATGCGCCAATTCAAGTGCCAATCCAGACCCACACACTGATACTTCAAACGTAAGCACAACACCCTCATAGTTATTCCTCAACACCTGGCCCTCACGATTGTCAAAAGATGCCATGATCGGGCACACTCTGGAGAACCCGCTATGAAAATTGACTCTCAAGAGACATTTCTTTATCAATCACCTTGATCAGCTAGTCCGGAATATGGTCCGACAGTGTGTTGTCGGTTCTAGAATAAAATTCCCAATCAGATGACTGCCACCTCTTGGATACCAACCTATTGGAACATATCCAATGCAGGTTCTGTCTGTAGATTTTACCCACATGCCCATTTCCCGTTCCCTCAGTCACTTCCTAGTCTTCACAGACACCCTGACTAGATGGGTCAAAGCCTTCCTTACTTGCACTGAACGCGCCAGAGACGTAACCAAACACCTCCTGAATAATTCCGTGCCTTGATCTCCTTGTTTTTATAGGCAGTGACAATGGCCCTGCTTTCATTGCCGATGTTGTCCAACAAATTGCTCAGGCCCTCCAAATTGAATAGAAATTATATGCTGCTTACCATCCTGAGAGCTCTGGTCAGGTCGAAAGAATAAACAGAACTCTTAAGACCCTTCTCACAAAATGAATTGAAGAAACTAATCTGTCCTGGCCTGTCCTGCTGCCTTCTGTTCTTTTTCAGATTAGATGCATCCCATCTAAGCCCCATTTGAGCTCATGTCCGGCCGGCCACCACCCATTGTGAACCCAGATCCTGGTTCCTTTGCTACTCTGGGATCAGATATCCTCCAGAGTCAGGTCCAGTCTTTAGCTAAAGCCCTTTAAGAGCTCCACAAATGGGTCCTGGAAAGGGCCCCACTATCGATAGCTACACAAGTCCATGGGTAATTCCCTGGAAATACAGTATGGCTAAAACTTGGAAGTCAGAGCCCCTGAAACTTAGGTGGATAGGTCCTTTTACTGTAATAATTTCTTCTCTTACAGTTGTCAAGGTGTCCGGACATGAAACTTGGTTCCACTACAACACGGATCTTCAGCTGAAGCTTTCTAAGACCTCAAAAGTTCTGAATATTTACCACTGTACTTAGCAGGTGTTCTGAATATAATTCTTTATAAGTGTTTGAGTTTAATTGACTGCCTGTGGTTCACACTGCCTTTAGCAAGTGTCTTGAGTATAACTGTTTGAAGTTTTCTAAGTTGTGCCTGAAAGAAAAATGAGCTTCCTATGTTAGTATATATAGATATGATATTTGTGTTGCCCTCACTTATGTTTCTTTCTTCTGTATTTTGTACTTAACAAGTGCAGCCCCTTTTGCCTGATGTTTGTTTGCATGAAGGAGTTAAGTACAGAAAATGTCAAACATTTGAGGGTATTTTCTGTTTCCAACCTACTGGTGATGAAGTTTAAAAGTGGGCGGAAATCTACATTGATGATGTTGAGGGTCCACTTATCAATTAGACTCTTATTGTAGACCCCACTCGCCCGGTGTCTTTGTATTGTGATACATGTGTGCTATTTGATGTTTCTCAAGGTCATGGTACTACCCCTAATTCAGTTTTGTGTGGCTCCCTAGATTACCAAATGTGCTAAGTATATATGTATAACCTGATGCCTTTAAGAACTGCCCCTATGAGGAAACCTTCACTAATGGTGGAGCCTGTCCTTTATGAGAAAGAATACCCCGTCTGCCTCCCTTACTATAGGTCCTAGCTCCGGCCCCTTGTGTACTACAGGCTACTGTAATCCCATGGTTTTCACTATCACTGACCCATATAACTGGAATGCCAATGTCCAAGTCCAGAAGGCCAGAGACTGCATGGCATTGTATATTGATGGTAAAAGGTGAGACCCAGGTACTGATGTATATGTCCGAATTGTATCCCACTCATGTGCTCCTGTCTATCACTCTGTGGTGTTTCCCCAGTTTTATGAAATTATGAAAGTAGATACTAATATCCTGTAATCACTAGAAATCTGTTTATATAGTTTGCTGAAACTATAGGTCAGACTCTTAATGTTAGCAATTATTTTGTATGAGGAGGGACTGGTATGGGAGAACAGTGGCTATGGGAGGCAATGCAGCTGGACATGTTAAACCTGACTTCACAGACCCTCACTTTTACGTCAGGTCCACGACCTTCACGATGGGCCTTGTGAACCTCCATTGTTGCTTCCCACTGTCTTCAGCGCCCTTCAGACACTGCTTAATGGAACTTCCTATGAATTATGGTCAGCTCCTGATAGTTGATACTGGCTCTGTGATCTGTTTGCCTACTCTTGATTGCCTGCTAACTAGACTGGTACGTGTGCTTCGCATGATCCGTCCCAGCTTCTTCCTGTTACCGCTGGCCGATGGTGAACACCTGGGAGCCCCTGTATTCAACACCAGAGGTCGCCAAAAGCGGTCTACTTCCACCAATTCCCTTAAAATAGGTGAATGGGGTGATGACTGGCCTGCAGAACGGATCATTGCTGCTTATGAACCTGCCACATGGACCGAGGATGACACCTGGGGCTATCGGACCCCAATCTATTTGCTGAACTGCATTATTTGTCTATAAGCTGTACTTGAACTGATAACCAATGAGACCTCCCGAGCTTTGAGTACCATTGGCAGAGCGAATGCTAAAATGTGCACTGCTATTTATCAGAATCGTCTAGCTTTGGACTATTTACTAGCTGCTGTGCCTGTGATAAATTCAACCTCTCCAACTGCTGCCTTGAACTTGAGTAAAGTGATTGAGAACGATGTGGATCGTATCACCAAACTGGCTCATGTTCCTGACCAGACCTGGCGTGACCTTACTGCAGACTGGATCTCTGGTACCTTCAGCTCCTGGTTGCCCTCTGGTTCAGCATTGAAGATCATCTTGCTGGTTGCTGCCCTGTCTTCTCTGCTCCTTTGCTGCCTGCCCTGTGTGGTCCCCATAGCCATAAAGCTGCTCCACTGAACTATGGACTCTGTTGTCAAACGTTCCACTGCTGCATTGGCCCTCTCCCAGTATCGTCCCTTACCCACTGGGGACCCCGACTTTCCTGACCCCTAACTTTATTTTGTCAGGCTTGGCTCCTTAGGTACGCCAGCCTGAAAGGGGGGAATGTAGGGTCATGAAATAGTTAACTGTTGTTTAAAATATTGCTCTGGCCTACATAGCTGAAAAGAGTGTATAATCTATTGACTGCATCTGCCTAAAATGTATGTCCCTACCTTACCACATTGTAAGCTGAATAGATAAGAGTTTGAGCCATGATGTACCCTGCCCTTCTGTACATTTATTGTAAGAGTTAGATAAGTGTCCTGCTAGTGACCTGCTAGTGTGAGCTTAGAACCAATGAGTGTTAAGAAAAGTAACACGTGAAAAGCTTTTTCTAGAATTCAGTTGTATAGCCAGAAAAATGAATAAATATCTCTGTAACTTCCTGGTTTTGGCACTTCTGAGCCAGCTTGGAGCTCAGGGGTCCAGAATGCATGCTGTGAATAAAACTTGTACTTTCTTCACGCCTCTGACATTGTGTGTCCAAGTGACCTTTCAGACATACTTCAAAAAATACCATTCATACTTGATAATACTCCTATAGAAACGGTCTCTAAGCTGAAAATCCTCGGTGTAACAATTGATGTAGATCTTTCATTTCATAACCATATTAGTGAAATAGTTAAATCATGCTTTTACAGATTACGGCTCCTACGTTCAATTTCTACTTTTTTAGATTCTAAATCACTCAATATCTTAGTTCATTCTCTTATTATCTCTAAATTGGATTACTGTAATTCTCTTCTAATCAACATAACCCAGAAAGAAAATAGACGTCTCCAAATCATCCAAAACACATCAGTTAAATTAATTCACAATGCAAAAAAATTCGACCATGTTACCCCTTTACTTATTAAATCACATTGGCTCCCCATAACTCATCGAATTACTTTCAAAATTTTATTTTTGGTATACAAAACATTGAGCTTCAACGAACCCCAATTTATAGCAAAAATGATTGTTCCATACAGACCTTCTCGTTCTTTAAGATCTTCCTCATCACAACTGCTCTCAATCCCTTCGCTGAGAATCATAGGCACAAGACGTAATGATATGTTCTCCGTGAAAGCCCCTACATTGTGGAACTCCCTTCCAAATTTTATTAAAAACGAAACAGACCTAGTCTCTTTTAAGAAAATTTTAAAAACATACTTATTTCAAGATGCATTTGATGCATGAAAAGTAACATTTCAGGTTTTCGCATTCTTCTTATTTTATCATAACCCATCACTACCCAATGTGCTTTCCTTTTGATGTTTAATTCTAATATATAAAAAATTGTAACTTTCCCCCTCCTCCCCACCCCTTCCTGTTTGTCCAATTTTGTGTCTTTTGTTTAAATTTTGTAAACTAAATGTATTACCACATTCTGATGGTTTTTAAATTGTACATCGCTTAGATATTGTTATAAGTGATTCATCAAATGAATATTAAACTTGAAACTTGATCTTCCTTCATCCTGGCGTTGTCTTGCACCGGACTTGTCTTCTTGTGGGTTCACTCCCCTGTTTCCAAATCTTGCTGCTGTGTCACCAATGTCTTCCTTGTGGCTGTCCTCCAGGTGGTCCTCACTCCCTGTAGGTGTATCTCGGCAGTTCCACTGTTGCTGGTGATTTTCCACGGCCTCCTTGTATGCCTTCTCGATGAACTTCTCCAGCTTCTGGACTTCATCCTCAACTCATCCTCAATGGATTCCTCTGTTTTGAAATTCTCTGCATCTCTGTCCTCCTCCTCCACTTCTTGAAGTGCTTCTAGTTCCAATATTCTGCCCTCTAGGAGTCTAACTTGTTTCTTCAGGCTCTCCAGTTCTCCGCATCGAGTGCATACTTAAGACTGCCTCTCAGAGGGGAGGTAGTCATACATATGGCAGACGGTGCAGAAAACTGGGTAGCTCATCTTCCTGCTTCTGTCTGCTGCTTCCATAGCTGCTGGTGTCCTCTCTGTCTGCTGTTCGTGCAATGACTCGCCTCTTCTAAAGGTCCTTTGCAAAGATGCTCTCGCTAAGGCGAGCGCCTTTAACACTTGCCTTCGATGCGTGCCTAACGGCTGAGTGATGTTAGCTCCTCCCCTTTTAAGGAGGAGCTCCGGATCAGTGCCTGGCTGACGTCGGAGGGGTGGGCGGAGCTATCTCTCACTGGTCTCCAAAACTGAACACAATACTCCAAGTGGGGCCTCACCAATGACCTGTACAGGGGCATCAACACCTTCTTCCTTCTACTGGCTACGCCTCTCTTTATACAGCCCAGCATCCTTCTGGCAGCAGCTCCCGCCTTGTCACACTGTTTTATTCGCCTTTAGATCTTTGGACACTATCATCCCAGGTCCCTCTCCCCATCCGTGCATATCAGCTTCTTACCTCCCAGTATATACGGTTCCTTCCGATTATTAATCCCCAAATGCATTACTCTGCATTTCTTTGCATTGAATTTTAGTTGCCAGGCATTAGACCATTCCTCTAACTTTTTCAGATCCTTTTTCATATTTTTCACTCCCTCTTCAGTGTCTACTGTTAAAATCTTGGTATCATCTGCAAAAAGGCAAACTTTTCCTTCTAACTCTTCAGCAATGTCACTAACATACATATTGAACAGGATCGGCCCCAGTACCGAACCCTGAGGGACTCCACTATTCACCTTTCCTTCCTCCAAGTGACTTCCATTAACCACCACCCTCTGGCATCTGTCCAACAGCCAGTTTCTAACCCAGTTCACCACCACTTTGGGTCTAACTTCAGCCCTTCAAGTTTGTTCAAGAGCCTCCTATGAGGAACTGTATCAATCTAAGTAAATTACATCTGTCCTGCTCACTACAGCTATTCAAAGAACGTGTTGGGTGTTTAATCCACGAGCAGCTGGGTATGTAGAAACTGACAGCCAAGTGGGTGCCCAAATGTTTGAATGCTGACAAGAAATGAAGTTGAATGGACACCCTACTCACCAGATCTTGCTACATCTGACTATTTTCTGTTTCCATATCTTAAAATACGAGTTTGAAAGGGCAACAATTTTTAAGTGATTCTGAGGTGACTGCAGCAGTATTTCATTGACCAAATATCAGAGCATTTTTGGGAAGGTTACAGAAACTTCAGACTCAATAGGCCAAGTGTGTTGAACTTAGGGGTGAATATGTGGAATAACTTGTAAGTTTCATGGCTCCATGTCATCCCCTTCTTGGTTGGGCTGAGAACTTTTCAGCACCCCCGTACCATTCCAAAAATAAAAAAATTCCCCAAACCGAAATATGCTTGGTCCCAAGGATAGGGGATAAAGGATCTTGTACCTGAATATATAAACTGCTTTGATTGTAACCATAGAAAAGCAGTATATCAAGTTCCATTCCCTTTCTCTTTCAAAAATAATCTTACCCAAATGGAAACATCAAAAATTACTCACTACACACAGAATCTTACCAAATTGTATGGTTTGAAAACAGTATTCCCTGCAACTTATTTGTTGACATTTATTTATGAACGCATCCAAGAAGACTAACCACATGACTAATATACACACTAACTCAACCCACATGACACACTCACATGTTTGTGATCTTTCCCCAGCCATCACAGGCTCTTTCCATCTTCCCTTCTCCTTGTGCCTTTTAATATAAAGTGTTAAAGAATAAGAATAGACTTACTGGGTCAGACCAATGGTCCATCAAGTCCAGTAGCCCCTTCTCACGGTGGATAATCTTTTTAATGTTGTGAATTGATCTCCTTTTCTTGTGCCTACTACAAAAGATGCTTCTCTGTATTTAGCTTTAAAATATTAGTACTGTAATAGTAAGAGGTCTTGTTGGCATGGTGGAAAGACTCAGCAAAGACTTGCAGTGCACTTGAGTTAAAAAGGCTCCACAGCACATTGATTTTCTTTTTAATGCCGACCCTGAGGAGCAAAGCCACAAGAAAGGTTTGAAGGAAGGAGCATTTGTGTGGTGGTGGGGGGATAAGAGTGGGAGGTGCTCAGTCTTGCAGCATTTGCGGAGCCAGTATGATGCCCATCCAAAACATTTATACAGCACCTCTGACCCCCATTATTGGAATTGTGGATGGAGGTGGGAAAAATCTCAAATTGGGGACACCTTCAGGTTTTACTGAGCTGTGCAAGGATGAATGCCTGTTGAATGTTATCATCCCTTTTATTTAAGGGTAGATGTGCAATCATACAGGTTGTGGGCACCCTGAGAGAGGGAAGAAGGCAACAACAGCATAGTAAGAGCCATCTTTGAATAAGGCAGCCGAGAATCTGTGGCCACCATCTTTATTGAGGGCTACAGCTTACATTATGTGGTCCTCTTGGTTGAGGGTACCTATACAGCCCTGGTGGCCATCTTGGCTGAGGGCACAGGTATGGTATTGGTGGTCACTGTGGAAAAGGGGTGGAGATTACAGAGCAGAGAACTTCTGGGAAAGCTGAGAAAACGGCTGGAGCGATAGGTGAAAATCAGTAAAAGTAGGGGGCAGAAGTGGGAAACCCAGAGACAGCCAGGGAAAGCAGGAAGCATGCATGTCATGAGTAAAAGGAGTAGTGGAAGCTCTTCTGCTGCTTGGGATCAATGAGACAACTTAGTCAACAATATCAATGCAGGGTATATTTGTAAAACAAAGGAGATGAGAAACAGTATACTGTGATGTACTGTATACCACGAATTACAATGACACTAACAAATCTTCATACTATAAAGACAGTCAAAGATTGATATTGCTCCCGTGTGCTCAGAGATGTGTAAGCTCTAGTGGGGGGTTTGTCGGCTCCCCTCGCGGAGCTTATTGTCCAGTCACTGCATATGTAAGCTCTGCGAGGGGGGCCGACAAACCCCCCAATAGAGCTTACACATCTCTGAGCACACAGGAGCAATATCTATGACTGTCTTTACAATATGGTTTGATAATCAGGAGATTTGTCAGTGTCATTGGGATCAATGAGCCAGCAGGGAAGAAACTAAAGGTGACAAATGCAGAGGACCCTTGCAAACTCATGAGCTGAGGGTGCAATCCTTTGCTCCACCTGATGCCAAGGTTTGTCAGCTCTATGCCTTCACTTTAGCCAAGGAGAGGTAATTTTATTTATTTTTTATTCAATTTTCTATACCGTTCTCCCAAATGAGCTCAGAACACTTTACATGAATTTATTCAGGTACTCAAGCATTTTTCCCTGTCTGTCCTGCTGGCCATGTCTATGACCTGATTTTTGCAGATCAGTGAATATCGACTAAAACAATTGCTGAGACAATAGAGATATCTAGGGGACGTGTTGGGTATATAATCCATGAGCATTTGGGTATGCAGAAGCCGTCAGCCAAGTGGGTGCCCAAATGTTTGAATGCTAACAAGAAACAACTTTGAGTGGACACAAATTGATTTTGCAGCATTTTTCAGCAATTTGGTGCCAACTATTTGGAACAACTAGTTACTATTGATGAAACATGTTTATTTGAATGTCTGTCCTGGCAGGCTCACAATCTATCTAATGTACCTGGGGCAACTTATGATGGTTTTAGCACCTCTGGACATTCTAAAAAGTTAGCTCCAGAAAATGAGCAAGAGAAAAATTTTCTAGTCAAAAAGTAGCTTAGAAATAGCTCCAACAGTCTTCATTAAAAAAAAATGTTAGTGATAATTTTTTTTTAATTAGGTTTATTTCCCACCTTTTGAAGGAATTCAATCAAGGCAGTGTACAGCAAGAATAAGTCAAACATGGGCAATAGACATTTAACAGCAGTAAAAATATTCAGATCCCGGCAATGTCTGAGGCAGAAATCAGGTGAATCAAAGGTCTGCACAGGGCAGACTGTACAGAATCCTGTGTCTTCTAACAGAAAGAAGATTAGCCAGGTAAGAACCTAATCTTTCATTCTGTAGCAATGACATAGCATTCTGTACTATAGCTAACATATCAAACCAGTGCCAGAAGTCTAGGGAATAGTGCTGCCCGATTCAGGAAAAATTTTTTTGATTCGATCCAGCCTATTGAATCAATATTTCGATTTTCCTGCCCAATTGGGTGCTTTTTTCAAACATCCTGGTGGGTTTATTTTATAGCCTCTTCATTCATCCCTTTTATAGCCTCTTCATCCCCTTTGCCTTCTCCTAACCACACTGGCGCTGTGGTGTAAACAAAATAAACAAACAAAAAAGACTTTTCCTCTCTGTTAAATCCTAGCTCACGTTTGCGGTCTAACACCAGCTCTGGCAGGATACCCATTTCAAATCTGACATATTGTAATCACAAAACAGAAAATAAAATTAGTTTTTCTACCTTTTGTTGACTGGTCATTATTCAAATCTTGTTGGTCCCAGGCTCTGGTTGTCTTCTGATAACTTGCTTGCCAGGGTCTCCTTCTTTTTTCTTTCTCTGTGCTAACCATCCATCTTCTATCTTTGTCCTCCCCTTCCGTTTCCTTTCCCTCCACGGAGGTCTGGCATCTTTCCTATTTTTCGTTTCCATCCACAAATCCACCTTTTCTCAACTACCCTTTCATCCAGCATCTCTCCCTCCTTCCCCGCCACCCCAGGGTCCACCAAATCTCCCTTTCTTTTCCCAACTACCCTCCTATCCAGTTGTCTCTATTCCCCCCTCCACACCATCCCTTGTGTCCAATTTCTCTCCCTTTCTGTTCCTTCCCTCCCTGAATCCCATTGTCCACCATCTTCTCTGTTTTTAGACCCATTATTTCTTCCCCCCTAAAGTCCGGCATATGCACATCTCTTTGAACCCCCCCTTCCCTCCATGTACTTCTACACCAGGGCCCCCCTTCCCTGAAGGTCTTTCCCCCCTGATGGCCTGTACCTCCCCCCTGAAGGCCTGCGCTACCATCCCTGAAGGCCTGTTCCCATTTGAAGGCCTTCATCCCACACCTGAAGGCCTGTCTGTCCCCTCTGAAGGTCTGTACTCCCCCTCCCCCCCCGGAAGGCCTGCATGTTCCCCCTGGCCTCCTGCACACTGAAACGAACAGGATCCGTTTCTAGGTCCCGAAATCGTTCTGCAAAAACATTCTGTCATCTGGAGGCAATTCCCCTCAGAAAGAAAGATAGGTAGCCAGTATTCTAAAGAGATTTTTGCCTGATTTATTATGAGTCTGCAAAACATTTATATATCTGTTACATATCAGTGGTAACCATCACAGGAAAAGGGGGATGGACAAGAGAGGGGAGGGGGTGCGTGAGCAGGATATGTACTTCATTGTTTAAATCTTAAAGGTGTTAAGAGCTGTGGGGGGTTGAGCCTTCATGTCTCAGACAACTAACCTAGTTAACATAAATTAAATGACCTCTTCCCAAACCATTAAGAGAGTAAACACCCAACATTCTACATTTGATTACTTCCAGCATGGACAGAGACAGAAAACTTAAAATGTGTCCTTTCATAGACAGAGACAGAAAATCTATCCTTTCATTTCACACACCATTTACCTAATATCAGCAGCTGTAGAGAAGATCGCCGTTGCTAGTGATCTTTGCAAGCTGCCATAGGTCTTCAGAGCTGTTTTCTTTGCCGCGATCCTGCCTCTGATGTCAGAGGAGGGGTGGGACCGCGGCAGAGGAAACAGCTTATAAAGATCGCTAGCAACGGCAATCTTCTCTGCAGCTGCTGATATTAGGTA
The DNA here is from genome assembly GCF_902459505.1 of Geotrypetes seraphini. Classification (NCBI taxonomy): domain Eukaryota; kingdom Metazoa; phylum Chordata; class Amphibia; order Gymnophiona; family Dermophiidae; genus Geotrypetes; species Geotrypetes seraphini. The sequence goes on from NC_047097.1 coordinate 33,132,052, forward strand.
AATGGTGCGCAGGAAGCCAGACACCAGCGGGAGGCCAGAAGGGAAGCCGGACACCAGCGGGAGGCCAAAGGGGAAGCTGGAGACCAGAACTTCCCGACTGACCCTCCCCCCTCGCCCTCTAAAGCAGGTGCGGCAGCGGCCTCTGCTGCGGTCCCGCCCCTCCTCTGATGTCAGAGGAGGGGCGGACCGTGGCGGAGGAAACAGCCGAAGCAGCGCAAAGATCGCTGGCATCGCGATCTTGCTGCAGGCTGCTTCCCCAGGTAAATGGTGCAGGGAGGCCGGGGGGATGAGCAGTCCTTCGTGGTGGTGGTGGTGGTGGGAGAAACCATGTAAGTCATCCTTTGAGCTTTGTTTGGGCATCAGATAGACGTTATTTGATACATGTTTCTCTGAATGTGATTTAGGCAGATATGGGACCTTTCCAAAGTGAACTTTAGGAATTTTATTTAGTGATCCAGCCACCACATAAACAGAGCACATCCATACAAGCATATTGAATTTAAAACTGACTAAAGAAACAATGTTATTATCTAATTACAGCACATGAAAATCACAGCTTTAGGGTTTCTTGCTCCAAACAACACTTTCTCACTAAACATTGCTCCAATCAGCTCATTCATCAAAGCAAAAAAAAGCCCATAACTTCATTTGGCAAAGCTTAAAACCAGAATAAAACACATTACAGGCCTGAATGTGGCTTCTAGTTCATTGCAAATGAAGGTGTCTAGTTGCACAATGGTGACCTCATTGTGAGATCATCAAGGTGCACCTGCAAGGTACAATGCCACAATTAAAAGATAGGCTGGCAGATGAACTCAGCACACAGCTTTTACACATTGAGCTACATCAGCTTCCAACTAGGTAGATCTGACTGCCCTATCATATCATAGCTTACTGACCTGCTTAGGAATGATATCACAGTTACCCTAAAGAAAGCATTTCTAGCTCATCAGGTTAATGTACCTCCTGTATCCTCTGCAGGTCACTGGTTCAAATCCTTCCATCACCTTCACTAATTTTAACAACTTCTTAACAGCTTGCTATTAGCTCTCATAAGAGGGTCTGGGATTAGAACTTTTGTAATTTATTATTTCTAGTATTGCAATGTTGTGGCCTCCTGGCCACTCAAGCAGCTAAACTAGACAACCAAATCTCCAATCTACTGATAACGACACCAGACTACATGACATTCAGAAAAGAAATAAAAACTATACTCTTCAAGAAATTCCTGAAACAGCCCTATCTTCAAACTTACCCTCCTTTCCCCTCCACAGAGAAACTACATAACCTATTCTTTACCTCTCTAGAAAGGACAAATGTTCTTCCATTGTAACCCTCCATTTTTTATCTCTTTTGTAATCCGCCTTGAACCACAAGGTAATGGCGGAATAGAAATCTCTAATGTAATGTAATGTAATGTTGTGATGTTTGAGATGAAAATTATATTTGATTTGGTCTGTAGCTTGTAATTCTTTGAGTTAAAATGAGTACTGTGTAAGCTGAAGTACATGAGGGAGTTGAACCCACACTAGGCTTACACGCTAACCTTCATTGTAACCGCTGTGCTAGATAATAAGCCATAAAATAATAGTAATTCAGCTTTTATAATACTGTTCTGCATATGCGTCATTATGGCTGTAGGATCAGAGCTGTATTGGAGCACTCAAGCATGCCTAAAGAGCTGCAGTTAATTCTGTTAGAATACATGCCAGGAGACAACCCAAGGTGGATCTCACTGCCCTGTCATATCATAGCTTACTAAGTCTAGATGGTGGACTCTGCCATTTTTCATCAGTACATTTCCCTCTCCAGGCAAACTTATTCTCACCTTCACATGGCTAGTACATCCTAACCTGTCATAGTAGGAAACATCTCCCCTGACTGAAAGAAGCCATTTCTGGTTCACCAAGTTAAGGCACCTTGTCCATCCTCTCCAGCTCTCCGGTTGAAATCCCACCTTATTTGCTCTCATATGATACCATTTTCTCAAGGAGGCTGTGAGGTAGTTTAGATGTCTCATTGGACATCCTAGAAACATGTCGATTTGCGCGTCATTAGCGTTTTTGCCTTTGAAACTGATTGGGTGTCCTTTGGGTGTAGTTTTATTAAATTATTAACTTGCAACAATGCTCCTAGAAGAAAATCAGATTTTATCCCAGCAGAGTGGCAGCAGACCACAGCATTATGAAAGCAGGGATGATGGCCATAGGCTGTGTTCCTTAAACACTTTCTCAACTGATAGCTCCATAAAACTAAAATGGGAGACATACCAGTCCATGCCGCCTCCCCCCCCCAAAAAAAAACAAACAAACAACATAGCACAGCATCCATGTTACACTACCCCACTTCTGTTGTCCCCATATCACACAGGGTTAGGGTTATCGCACTATTGTATCTGAATGGGCCCTGGCCTACTTTTTGTAAATAAGCACAAAGTCAAAAATGGTTTAAGATTTTTATTGTAGAATGACATGTAATGTGCTAGACACTCAAATCAAGAATCCTTGCACAGTCCTGGAAAGCAGCATGCAAGTGTAGCACAATGCAAGTGAAGTTTGATGAGATGGATCACAGATACACAAGTATGCAGATTGAGTCACTCCTAGGTCTAAATCAAGTGCCAGCCTACAGGAGGAAGGGGAAATTGTTAGTGTGGAATAAGAGCACAAAACTGTCCCCTGTTTTACACAGGCGCCCATAGGATAACATGCACGCAGTAACAAATAGGCGCCATATTAGCACTTACATATCAAGGCATGCATATTATCCTATGGACGCCTTAGCAGTTAGCGCATGCATTCAATTAGCGTGCCTGTGTAAGAGTGCCTAAAACTCACCAATATACTGTTCTCTATAACAGTGCAGATAGTAAGCACAATTTGCAGTCAAGTGAAGTATATCTAGAGTAAGCAAGCAAAGGTTGCAATACATCTTTCTGATTGAGTATTTGATCTGCTAACAATAACTCTTTGCCCATGTGCAAGCTGGTGTGCTGAACCTAGTTTTAACAGACCTGTTCTGGCCTCTGGGAAACACAACGGGAGTTATTAGCCACTTTGGAGAGATGAGCATAGTCAACCTGGAATCAGGAGAAAAAAGGGAAAAAGTTAGATAGACATCTGTGACAAAAGTAAAAAGCAGAAGTTGTGGGAGAATATGTCACAGCACAGTCTCAAAATAACACCTAGAATGAACAGAAGCACAAACACTGTTGGACTTCTAAAAAGAAGAGGCAGCTGCATCTGAACCCTATTAGGCACCAATTAGGCACCCATAAGGAGCTTCCCACCAAAACTATGTGCACCGATTGGATGTCCTTTGGATTTTTTCACACACACACCTAAGCAATAGTTATCAATGAGTTCTTACACTGAACCATTCCTCAACTGATTAGTCTTTTGAGCTGCCTGTTATATGAAAAGATTTACCTTTAGCTCTATGAGTAAAAGCACTGCTTCCATCTTCCTAACATCAGAGGTTCCACTCTCAGATATGGTTAACACATATACATGTAATTTGCATATCCATTTTCCTGGCACCAAAGTTTCAAACAGCATGAGTGTTGTTTCAGCAAATACACCTGGACTGAATTTTTATCATCACTAATTCTCAGACCTGCTAATGACCCTGTGGAGTGGAGAGAGGTGTGGCAGATATCAGGGGGAGAAAAAGTTAAAGGAGAATCACCATAAGCAATAACACAGAATGGGAGTCCAAAATAAAAAAAATCAATTCTGCCTGAGATTTTTTGTAATAAATACACCTAAGTAGCTAGCATTCTCACCTGGATTTGGTTATCTGAGTTGCTAGCAAAGAGTTCCTTGCATAGGTGCAGCATATTCACCTGGAAAAATGAAAAAGGTTAGAAAACCATCAAAATTGCAAATTACTATATCTGCTAATGGTCCTGTGAAATGGAGAGAGTTGTGGCAGATATAGGAAAGAAAAGGTTAAAAGATAATCAAGAAAGGTAAGGTCTCAGAAATTAGCATAAGCAATAACACAGCGGTTTTTAGCTCAGGGAGCTGCACTGAATGCCCTTGCAGCTCCTGATGCTCATAGGCTCCCTGCGCTAAAAACCTCTATTGTGGTTTAGTAAAAGGGGGCCATAGTGCAAAATATAGACAGCAGATATCAATTCTCAAAACAGACACATTTTGATCACTAAATTGAAAGTAAAATCATTTTTCCTACCTTTTGTTTGGTGATTTCATGAGTCTCTGGTTGCACTTCCTTCTTCTGTAAATCCAATATTTCTTTCTTTCTGCCCCCTCCCCTTTTCTGTCTCTCTTTCTTTCTCTCTTCCCCTGCCCCCCCAAGCCATCGTGCCGATTTCTCCACTTCCCCGATTCTTTCCCTACTCCCCCCAAGCCACCACGCCGATTTCTCCCTGCTTCCTTGAGCCAGACCTGGCGCTTACAAGCGCCGGGCCCACAAGACTTCACCTCCAATGTCAATTCTAACATCAGAGAGGAAGTTCCAGGCCAGCCAGGCAGCAATTGACTGGCCCAGAGCTTCCTCTCCAACGTACGAATTGACGTCGGAGGTGAAATCTTGTGGGTCCGGCGCTTGTATGCGCCTGGCCTGGCTCAGGGAGGCAGGAAGAAAAAGATTGTAAAGGCAACACAATTGACTCGTGTTGCCTTTGCGATCGACCATTTGGGTACCCCTGGTCTAATATCTGGCAACTAAAATTCAATGCAAAGAAGGTAGATGTCCCTAGGGGTCTTGTGGAAGAATGACCCTCCTCCCGGTAAGTGGATGTCTCTAGCGGTCTTGTGGTAGAATGATGACCCTCTTCCTGGAAGGTGGGTGTCCATATGGGTCTTGTGGTAGAATGATGACCCTCCTTCCGGAAGGTGGATGTCCCTATGGGTTTGTGGTAGAATGATGACTCTCCTTCTGGAATGTGGATGTCCGTAGGGGTCTTGTGGTAGAATGATGACCCTCCTCCTGGAAGGTGGGTGTCCCTTGGGTCTTGTGGTAGAATGATGACCTTCTTCCCAGAAGGTAGGTGTCCCTATGAGTCTTGTGGTAGAGTGGGGATATCCTGTATTTATATTGAAGTCAGGTCTGTAAAGAGTGCTAAAGGTTAGGTACCAAAGATTTGTATTTTATAGCAGCAAATTTGTACACCAAATCCATCATAGAACACTGGCATAAGGTAGCAGTTGCGTACCAACATTTAGGCGTACCCACAGGTGTAAATGCACGTGTATAAATTTGGCGTCCTGCGCACACAACCGACAGTACCCATTGCCGAGTTAAATAGAGGCCAACTGAATTTCTGTTTTGATTTTAGCCATATTCAGACTTGTTTAGGTTTCCACCAGAAATGACAGCATATTTTTGGCTGAAACTGACACATTTTGTTTCTGTTTAGTAGCTCTCCTACCTCCCCCTCATTAAACATAAGAAGCACTCCCTCCTCAGGCCCATCTGTAGGTTACTGCCCCTAGGCCTAACTTAATACGATCTAGTGGCAAATTGGAATCGCTTCTGATGATTCTGTCTTCGATCAAATTTCCACCCTTATTTGGGTGCATTGCTGCCACTGGGATGCAGATGGTGCGGGCCAAATTGGTTACCTAACTACATAGACTGAGGGGGTTTATATATTTAGATTCTTTACAGTTTAAGACTGCCTTAATGGTTCACTGTGAGTTTTGTTTTCTAGGCATTCAAATACCTTCTGTGATGCTCGGAAAGACTTTCACAGCTTCAGCCAGCTTCTCTCTTTCTAACAGCGAACTCACAACTTCCACAATTTCACAAAAGCACAGACAGCATATGATCCCCTCGTTGTTCGCCACATATTCCACACCATCAGATCTGCAAGATGGTGGCTTGTGATAGGAGTGGCAAGGGGCTTAGTTTCAGGACCTGCTTTACCTGAGTTGGTGCAGACAAAGCAGAAGTTTAAATTCATCCCTGCTCCTGGCCTTGGACTGGAGCTGGAGAAGGCCCATAACCAGTATTACAACAACCACGTTGGTGGAGATGAGTTTCACCAGCTGCTGAACCGGGAAGATGTAGAGCCTGCAGTGTCCTTATTCCGTGAAAGACACATTTTGCCTGCCATCATTCAAGGCGAAATAGAGGAGTTCTCCATGGCTCTATGGCTGCAGAATGTCACGCAACATAAACTCATTTGGATGTTGTGATGCCGCCTTCCGCATAGTCACTCCTTATGAAGACCGCCCCCCCCCCCCTGCCCACCTTGGTACGCCACTGTTACTTAGACTGCGAGCATTTCTGGTCATCGCTTTCCAGCTATTTTTCAGCGGTAATCTCCTTTTTCGTATGGATTTTTGTTTCGTTTCACTTTCTGTTGCAATACTAAGAAATGAGTTGCTGATATTGTTTATGTTACAATCTTTACTACTATCACATCTTTTCTTTTGCCGGGGGTGGTCTCTATAATTGTCCTTCATACATAAACCACCCCCACCTTCTAGTTTAAATGCCTTGAAACATATTGTCTAAATTCCTCTGCAAGGTTTCTTTTTCCTGCTGTATTAATATGTAGCCCATCAGTGCAATATAGCTTCTTGTCCTTCCATGTATTTCCTCATCCTCCTATGTACTTGAAGCCTTCTTGATGACACCAGGCTTTGAGCCATCTATTAAAGTCCTCTGTGTTTTTCACTCTTTGCTCTCCCTTTCCATATGCAGGCAGTATTTCAGAAAAAGCTAAAGTCTTTACAAAAGGTTTCACGCCCTCACCAAGCTCCTGAAAAGCTTTCTGTGCTGCAAGTGTGGAGTTGTTGGCCAGGCCATTTATTCCCAGATGGATAACAACATCAGTGTTAAAATCCTTAGTTTCTTCCTTAATTATAGTCTGTATTTGCCTGGAACTCCTGGTAACTGAGGATCCTGGAAGACATTTCACTATTTTGGTCTCCTCGCCTTGTGTTCCAAGGTTAATGCCTCTGATGATGGAATCCCCCAATAGTAATAATTTTCTGTTTTTGGCTTTTTTATTTGTGCTTAGGGTGCGCTTGTTCTCTTGAGTTACCTTCATTGGTTCCAGTCCCACCTCCCTTCTGTTTTCTTGAGTATCGCAGTGCACTAGTGGAGCGAAGGAATTCTGTAGAGGTAATATTTGTGAAGGTGGATGTTTCTGTGTTACATGTTGCAGTCTTCCTGAGCCTACTGTGACCCATTTATTCCTGGTTTTATTCTTTGAGGTAGAGGTAGTAAGTTGGTATGATTTTGTGGAGTGATGGAAGCTGCTTTAATTGTATTCAATTCCTGTTTAAGTTTGCAGAGCTCCTCCTTAATACTAGCAAGTTGAAGACAGATGGGGCAAGCCTTAAGCCTCCAAATAGTGTGTCTTGGAATTAAATCATGTCTTGGAATGAATCATTTAAAAAGGAGAGAGGGGGCGCAGGCTGGATGGAGAGGGGCATAGAAAGAAGACAGATACCATATGGAAGGGGGAGAGGGCATACAGTGGATGGAAGGGGCAGATGCTGGATTGAAGAGACAGAGAGGGCAGATGCTGGAAGGAAGAGAGTGAAAAGAAGATGAAAGCAGAAACCAGAGACAACAAAAGATAGAAAAAAATAATTTTATATCTATTTTTTTTATTAGAATATATCAGATTTGAAATATATATCCTGCTAGAGCTGGTGTTAGACATAACTAGGGATTGCAAAGCCCAAGCTGTGCTTCTTTAGCTTCCAGCTGGCTTAGGGTTCTTTCTGACCAAGGGGCAGTTGCCTTAGTTGCACTCCTCTAACACTATTTCTGTCATGTGTGATTGCAGTATTCGGTTAGCATATTTCTGTTTAGCATTCTGTAATAATTTGGCTTATTCAGTTTTCTTGATAGTAGAGGGGATATATGTGAAGGGGAGGGGAGACAGGGGTTTTGTTGATCCTTGCTCTGTATTATTTGTATTTATAAAATGACAATTGTACAGAATATTGTTTATTTTTATACTTTAATAAAATACATTCAATATAAAATCATAACTGAGGCTTATGCAGATGGGATCAGATGGTTTGTGGGGACCAAGCTCGCGGAGACGGGGGCCGGAAACGGGGTTTTTAATTTCAGTCCTAGTACGGTAGTTTGCCGGTCCACAAAATAATTATTTTATTTCCACCGGTCCATAGGTGCAAAAAGGTTGAAGAACACTGTAATATATCACACTGCATTAAGGAGGCCATTGCTTTGGCTTACTCTCTTGGTGGCAGGTGGCTTTATGAGCTCTTTGGATTTGCCACAGGAGATTTGTAGAGCGGCAGGTTGGTCTTATATGCACTCCTTTGCTAGACACTACTGCACAGATGTTCTTGCTTGTCAGGATGCAGCTTTTGGGGCTTGGATATTTGAATCAGGGCTCCAAGGGTCCAACCCTTGATAGTTCCCATCTGACAAGGCTGTTCTGGAAGGATGCTAAGGAAGGAGAAATTAGACATCATCTGCTTTTTTTTTTTTTAATAGTAACTGTATTAAAAGCAACCTGGGTAGAAAGAAAGGGTAAGTGAACTGTTGTTTATGCAGAAAGGTTCTACAGGACCTTCTGGACAAAAATACTATCTGATCTAGAAGGCAAGACTAATGTTTTACAAAGCTGCGATGAATGCTGCTCTGATGCTTATGATGGAGATTGCCTTAACAAATAACTGAAGTGCTCTGATTACATTCTGGATATGGTAGGCCTGTTTAAATCTGTTCAGCCAGAATCCAGTTAGGCACATGTTAGTCACAGAAAGCCCTAGTTTAGAAGACTGAAAGGAGAGCTGAGAAACCTTTTGAAGCTTATTGGTGTGGGACAGATAATAGAGGAGAGCTTTTCTGTGTTTTAATGTGTGAAGAGCTACCTCCTCCCATATTAGAGTGGGCCTTTGGAAAGATGAGAATTAAGATTGGTTGATGTGGAAGTCTGATTCCATCTTAGCTAAGAACTTAGAGTGACTGCACAGGATGACCTGGATAGGGAAATCAGGAGGGGGGCGTGTGTGAATGGTGTGCCTGCAATTCAATGTGATAGTGACCAAGAACAAGATCTTCTGGGTTGCCTCTGCCATGTATTCAAAAAACATTAGCTGTGCATTGACCACACTGAGATCTCGCTGTGGAACCTTGGGAATGAATTAGAAAGCTCTTTCATGAATCTTGAGGGGATGATTGGCAATCAATTGGCCTTGTATACGAGTATGTTTATGGTAGTCTGCAGTGGTGTTCGAGTGAATGATGAAATCTTAAATAATAGTGACAAGGTATGGAGAGTCTAAGGAATAGATTATTCAAAATCATGTGCTTGGAAGGAATATTTTTCTTCCAATTGTGTCTGTTGTGCATCTAAAAACTCTAGGGATTAATATTCAAAATGATCTAATTGGCCAGAAATGGCTCCTGCCCACTTAAATTGCTTGTTCAGGGCTATCCACTAAGATGCAGCGGGACTTAACTGACTTGTGCCACTGAATAGCACCACAGCCTGCAAAACTCAAAGCCAGCTATTTTGTGGATGGTCTGTGGACAGGGTCTGCCTACGTTTGTAGTGGTTAAGTTGGACTTCATAAAAGTCAGTCCTATCTTTATGCGGTGACTCTTCTGCAGTTAAATAAGAACATAAGAATTGCCGCTGCTGGGTCAGACCAGTGGTCCATCATGCCCAGCAGTCTGCTCCGCGCTGGCCCCTAGGTCAAAGACCAGCGCCATAACCGAGACCAGCCCTACCTGCTTACGTTCCAGTTCCGCAGGAACTTGTCTAACTTTGTCTTGAATCCCTGGAGGGTGTTTTCCCCTACGACAGCCTCCGGAAGAGCGTTCCAGTTTTCCACCACTTTCTGGGTGAAAAAGAACTTCCTTATGTTTGACCGGAATCTATCCCCTTTTAACTTTAGAGAGTGCCCTCTCGTTCTCCCTACCTTGGAGAGGGTGAACAACCTGTCTTTATCTATTAAGTCTATTCCCTTCATTATCTTTAAGGGTCCAATCATGTCCCTTCTCAGTCTCCTCTTTTCAAGGGAGAAGAGGCCCAGTTTCTCTAATCTCACTGTACGACAACTCCTCCAGCCCCTTAACCATTTTAGTCACTCTTCTCTGGACCCCTTCGAGTGTTGAATATTGCTCTTAACTGCATATAAGAAATCCAGTCACATAAACCTGGATTTTCAGTGCTGGTGCCTGGACATGGCCTGGCATTGAATATCCAGGAATAACTGCGGTGGCAGCTAAAAAAATGCTTACTGCAGCTGGATGAATATCGATTCGTGTTTGGTAAATATTCTGGGGGCTGGTGAGAGTATGAATGGAGAGACTCTGTTTTGGTGTGTTGCTTCTGGACATAAGAGAGTTTAGTTTTAGACCCAGCCCACTTCTCTTCCTGTGTCTAACCAGAAGGCTCCAAAATAATTCAAAATAATCACCTACATGACCATTGCCATAAATCCCAGCCTCTTCATGGGCTTTCTGGACTTAATTCTGCCACCGTCAAACTGCCACACTGGTGATAAGAAGTAGCCCAGTACTAGAGCAATAGGCCAACAACTACACAGGCCTGCACTACTGACAGCTATATTTTATAGACAAAAGAATTGTATCAGCCAGTGGCATAGCAAGGGAAGGTGGTGCCCAGCATCCCCCCCTAGTGATGGGAGGGTCTCAACTGCACTCCTCCCTCTCCCCCTATACCTCTTAAATGCTTCTGCTTGTCACTGGCAGTGAGCAGGGTCTCCTACCTGCTGCTTGAGCCTTCTTTCTGATGTAACTTCCTGGTCCTGCAAACAGGAAGTTGTCAGAGGGAGGACTCAGGGCTGGAGTGAGCAATAGATAGGAGTCCCTCCTCACTTCTGATGAAAAACAGAAGTATTTAAGAGATACTGTGGTGTGTGGGGAGGGCAGTTAAGAGATCCTCCATTGCTGGTGGAGGGGGGAGGGAGAGGTTACTGTGCTACTGGTGGGTGGCTCCCCTTACTATGCTACTAGTATTGGCATGTACATTCATCTGAGCATGTGCATAAATGAGGGGATTCAATATATGGCACCTGACATTAGACCCCACTTCCATGCTGAAGTTCTAATAGATGCAAGGTGATGAAATCGGGCAGAAACAGCAGATCTGTGCAAAAACACATGTGCTTATTTTAGAATAGGATGTGTTTCCATGCAGATCTGCAGAGGGGGTGTGTCCTGGGAGGTGCATGAGCAGGTCAGGGGTGTTTTATAGAATATTATGGCTCCAAGCCCAGTTTGTGTGCATGGATTTATACCTGGTTTTAGTTGATGTAACTCCCTACGCCCAAAGCTGGCCATGGATCCTATTGCTATAAAGTGCACTGATCTCAAAATGCTCATTATAGAACATCATTAAGCATCAAATTTTCAGTGCCATTTATTGAATCCAGCTGAAAATGTTTATAATACCTGTAATGTTCCAGCATGTGATGATATAGTTTCCCCCACATTCTATATATGGTACCTAGATTTGCACGCCAATTAATTGGCTAACTAGTCAAGTAACATCAATAATAGGGTGCTAACATCACTTAATGGCATTAATTGACTTGCAAGAAAATTTTCCACCCACATCTGCTGCACGCTATTCATACAAGGCAATAGCACATATTTCAAAAAGGTTTGTAGCTGTGGGAGGGGCATTATGGAAATTTGTATGCCTCTGCATACCTAACTTGGATGCCAGCATTTACACCAAGTTTCAGAAGGCTTAAGTCTGGTGTCAAATGTTAGGCGTGAGAATTGGCGCTAAATGCAATTCTTTAAAAGGCACATGTCCATTATAGCATCGCACTTGGTGCTGAATTTTTGACTGCCATTTATACAATTCCCCCTTTAATGCTCAGACTTGTGCACGCATGCATCTCTCAGGAGTCCAGCACTTTGCTCTTCATTACAGCACATCTTCTCACAGCTGTTTTAGTCTCTTTATGGAAGAGGGCAGAAAAAAAAATAGGCATAAAGTTCTCACTGATGCTGTCTGCAGAAGAAGCTAAAATGTAAAGCAAGGGTGAGCAACCTTTTGCCTGAATATCAGAACTACCCCTAAAGGACCCCAACATTATGCAATGTTGAACTGAAAATGCACAGAGCTCTATAGATGGTTTGCATTAAATAAGCAAGTAAAATTAACTGCTAGAGTGGCAGTTTTGAAAATGTTTGTGAAACACAGTACAGTATTTAAAATTGCCAATGACATTTTCTATGATCCACATAAACTTCAGTGGTGGGCTAGATTTGGCCTGCAGGCCACAGGTTGCCTACCTGTGTGTTAACGCTTTGATGTCACGCCAGCCTTTTGATCTTCTGTGTACTTCTCTGCATCTGCAATGCAGAATTTTAATGTGCTGTCTACCTGAGGCTTTGCACACAACTCACATACAAAAACATTGGTTGTCCACAAAATTGTATGCCTAAAAGCCAGCTCATAGCCAACATCAGCTGTGATCTTTCTGGGGACAGGAAATTACTTATAATACTTGAATGAATTCACCTTAAGCCTAGTACTGAAAAGGTATGAACTAAATCCTAATAATAAGAATGACATGAGGAGTGCACATCCTGCCAGATAAACACAGTATTTTACTTTTCATAAAGGGTAGGATTGAACTGCTGTACACAGTAGCACCAGGTAAAATTCAGTGTTTGATTCTTTTCAGGAATATGATGTAGGTCCTAAATCTCCTCTTCAGTTGGTCACAAGTAAAGATTTTAGATACAATTCATGCACTAGAAGATCTTTATTAATAGAAGCTTTAGCAGCATTTTAACTTAGATTAAAATCCAGAAATGTTGTTTACAAGTTTATAATTCATGATTTCTAATGAAAAGGCATATTACTAAAAAATCAAGTTTCACAAATCCAATTTGAGACATTCAATCTTTAAATGAAACTGGCAATTGAAAATCTATAGTACAAACTAACTCGTGACCTTCATCAAAGCTCAAGAAGATACAGACTAAACTTACTGTAAATGCCTTCCCACAGGTTCTAATGAAAGGCAATCATAGTTTCTGTTGGTGTGCAAAGAGGAATATTCTCTGCAGCATGATCCATTTCAAGAGGTTATTAATTTTCCTGTTAGCTTTATATGTTTGTCTCATCTGTATCTTCCATTACTAAATCAGCCCACACCAATACAACAGAGGCACTGGAGGAATTGTGTGTCGGAGAAACCCCTCAGTACTAAACCTAGAGCAGGAGACTAGTTTCAGTAGTAATCTATTACTAGTATAAGGGGCCGATGGTGACTATTATTTCTGTGACGAATGGCGGCGCCGTCGTGGGCGTGGGGATTGTACATAGTTGCCCTCCGTAGTCTGCAGGGCAGGAGCAGTTTCCTGAGGGTAGACAGATCCCTCCATTTTTACAGAGACAGGTGCAGGTAACTGTGAAGGACAAAAAGTAATTTTACAGTCAGGTTTGTAAAGTTATTAAGAGTCAGAATAACACATCGAATCTCTGACCTTTGTTTTTGTGTGTGTATATAGGTGTGTATCTGTGTTCTTTTTCTGTATGTGTAAAGGTATGATACTGTACATCCTGTGTAAGTGATAGTGTGGTTCTGTGCATTTCAGGATTAAGGATGAAGATCAGAGGGGAAAGGCAATTTGAAAGAAGATATTCCTTAACCTCTATCTTACAGGGTAGCAACATATATATATATATTTTTTTATTATTATTATTAGAAAATTTTGAGAATGCAATATGCATGAAAGCATAAAACAAAACAGGTTAGCAATGAGATATGAGTTACATTCCGTTAATGATAAATATAAGCTGTATAACAGATGGAACCAATACACTTATAATTTGTTGAATTTAAATAAGTACTTTTCCAAAGATCTCCACTTATGAACTGAGTGAGAATGAGTTGGATTGAAACTATAGGAAGATATATTTTTGTATTTTGGAATAATAATACCCAGCTCTACAAAGCATAAACTGAAAATTGAGAATTGTCTTTCCAACTATTAATAATGAGTTTCAGTGCTACAGTGAGAAGCTTTGTCTATTGCAGTTAAATGAGAACATAATATATTTAAGATTTTTAGGTTCAGAGAAGTTGAAGATTCTGTCCCAGATATCTTTCCAGGATAATTGTAGAAATTCACATTCATATATGAGATGAACAAGAGTACCAACTGATTTTCAACGTGACCAACAGAGGACTGAAGCTGATGCAATGTTGTAAAACGTACATGAATTGAGTTACTGAAGATAACGTAGCTCTGGGACCTGAAGTCCACAAGATTTGCCATTGCTCTTGGGAGATATGATCATTTAATCTTGTTCCTAAACTTTTTGAGTTCCAATAGAAAGGTTTTTTGTAAGTTTGAGAAGATTTGTAAAAACGTGAAGCCTTGTGAGACATCATGGGGTTCATTTTCAAAAGACAAGCACATCCAAAAAAAACAATATAAAATAGTAAACGTTTTTTCGCCAAAATGTCCAAATCGCCATTTTTGAAACCTATTTCCTAGATAGTTTTCTATGCTGTCTGTCAGTTGTTTGTTTAAATTTCAAAGGGGCGTGTTAGAAGCATGATATGGGCAGCCTTAGCCTTATGATTTGTACATTCTGTAGCAATAATCAAACATTTCACAAAATGGAAGTGCAGGGACCTTTTGAAAAAGATCACTAAAAAATCCAAGTTGGCCACTGTCAAGACTTTTGTGCCTAAAAATGCTAACCCCCCCCCCAGTAAATTTAGGATTTTCCAGGAGGAGAAAGTAAGAGGAACATGCAGAAATCCTCAAAAACCTGATTTTCAGACACCCTCGATTCACCTCATAGACTGTAACAGTGATAGTAATGTGCTAAAGCCTGCCTCAGCTCTTTACAGTACAGTAGCTAGAAAGGAGAAGAATCACTGCCTCATGTTGGAGATTCTTTTTCAACGCTGATCTTCAGGTTGCCAGCCAGACACAGCGTCTGACCATATTTTCAACCCTGTGGACTAATAGAAGGGGGAGGCGAAAAATGCAGCCAGCACCCTGCGAGACACCGCTGAGCCCCCTACGGAAGCCTAACAGCCTGCACTCAAACCCCTGTTAAGCAGTAGGTGAGGATGAAAAGCGGGGATAGCCCCGAGCTCCAAAAATATTTCTGCAGGCTAGCTAACAGGTACTACCAGGGATCGGCCTGTCAGCTGCACGAAGGCAGAGCTGAAACCAAGGTGAAAGCTCTGAGCACTGAAAGCACTGAATAAAATAAGAAAAAGGGAAAGCAGAACTCCTTCCGGCTCATTTGCAGAAGGGAAAAACTGCAGGTGGCAGTACAGCTCCTGGTGAAGGAGGAGGATCACAGAAAACATTCGGAGTGAATTCCTTCTGCAGATGGCTCACGGCCATGGGGAGATAACCCAGAAAGCTAGAAAGGAGAAGAATCACTGCCTCATGTTGGAGATTCTTTTTCAACGCTGATCTTCAGGTTGCCAGCCAGACACAGCGTCTGACCATATTTTCAACCCTGTGGACTAATAGAAGGGGGAGGCGAAAAATGCAGCCAGCACCCTGCGAGACACCGCTGAGCCCCCTACGGAAGCCTAACAGCCTGCACTCAAACCCCTGTTAAGCAGTAGGTGAGGATTAAAAGCGGGGATAGCCCCGAGCTCCAAAAATATTTCTGCAGGCTAGCTAACAGGTACTACCAGGGATCGGCCTGTCAGCTGCACGAAGGCAGAGCTGAAACCAAGGTGAAAGCTCTGAGCACTGAAAGCACTGAATAAAATAAGAAAAAGGGAAAGCAGAACTCCTTCCGGCTCATTTGCAGAAGGGAAAAACTGCAGGTGGCAGTACAGCTCCTGGTGAAGGAGGAGGATCACAGAAAACATTCGGAGTGAATTCCTTCTGCAGATGGCTCACGGCCATGGGGAGATAACCCACTTGTCCATAATGACACGCCTATTGCACTGGAAACCAATGTTTTCAGGTTGGTTTTCTTATGAACCTATTTTTTGATGGAATTCTTTATGAGCAGTTATAAGACAGTCATCGAATTAAAAACAATTGAGAAAAATGTTGAAAACGTATCATTTTGGAAAATTTGTTAATTTTGTCTGATTAAATAGTAATTCATTTGATATACTTTTCTTGTCTGTAAACCATACATAACTCTCTGGAGTAAGCACATGATAAATGTACCAATTATTGTAATTATGCAGTTAAGTGCTGAATATCAGCATTTAAGCAGATGAGTGCTGACTCCAGCCTGGACTACCCATAAACTAGCTGATTTCGTCTTGGGTATATTTAGCGGCAGTATCTGGAATATGCCTAATTAGCCTTGGTTATGCAATTTAAAAGACCAGGAGCGTCTCCTGGATGTTTGAATCATTTTCATCTGGGACTAGATCAAGGGAATTGTTTTTGTATGATTTCCCTTGCCATTTCCTCTGCCTTTGACTCCCTGGAACCTGAAAGATTGTTGTTAAGACTAAGGAATTTAGGTATAGCAGGGCCAGTACGGGATTGGTTTAAGACATTAAAAGGAAGAAGGATGTGCGTTCGAAGTAATGGGGAAATTTCAACTGAAGTTTAGGTAAAACGTGGTGTTCTGCAAGGATCAGCATTATTGGCAATTCTATTTAATATATATTTAGCACCTTTAGGAAAATTATTGAATGAGATGGGAGTTTCCTATAGAATCTATACTGATGATGTTCAATTATTCTTTAAGGTCAAGGGATGGGGTGAAAAATTGACAGTGGAATTAAATGAATACATGAATAAGATCAATGATTGGATGTATGGCAATGGATTCATTTTGAAAGTAGTGAACATGGAAATATTAATTGAAGGGGAATGCAATGAGCATTTATGGCCCTGTGAAATATCTCTGAAGGGAAGAGATTAAAGTACTGGGGATAATCCTTGATGCAAAATTATCATTAAAATCACAAACAGCAAGAGTGGTACAATGAGAAAGCTACTACAATTGAAGAATTTTAATTTTTTGTCAGGCTGGGATTTTAGACAAGTGTTACAGTCCACGGTGCTTTCAAAGCTTGACTTTTATAATGGAATCTATCTAGGGCTTCCTTCTGTCCGATTGAAGTCACTACAGATTGTGATGGGAAAATCCCGCTTTGAGCATATTACTCCAGTTTTAAAGAAACTACAATGGATCCCAATTATATTTTGAATACAATTTAACATTATGAAAATAATTCAGCAAGGGATTTACAAAACTATACCTGGCTGAGAAAATGTTTGATAATGAATAGATTGGGTAGAACGTTAAGATCGGAAAATTATATGCTGTTAGATGTATGAAAAAGGGACAAAGTGAAATATGCCAATCCTAGAAAGTCCTGTTTTCAGTTGCAGGTCCAGTTTTATGGAATGAGATACCTGGAGCAATATGATGCTGTGAAAATGTTTTACAGTACAGGAAATTGCTTAAAGCATACTTCTTTGTCCAGGCTTTTAATTAATATTAGTAATCTATGTCTAGAAGTGAGATGATGGAACCTGATCGAAAAGAAAAGTTAGTGTAGAATTCTGTTTTCTTTGAAGCAGGGCTAGAATTTGAAGTGTGGCTTTGTAAAGTCTGATGAATGGAGTTTTGACTATTGATATTATGAATGTGATATTGTGAGCCACTTAGTTTATTAAGTGAATTAGAAATATTTTAAATAAATTTATCCACAGATCTACCCAATTATTTGTTCTTTCCTGCATGTATTTAAATTTCTTTCCTGCTTTCTCTTACCATTCCTACAGTCTACTCCTGTGAATCCACTATAGCAGGAACACTTTTCCGGGGCGCTGCACCAGCCATTGATACAGGTTATAGTACAGATAGCTGGAATAAAAGCAAAATACAGAATGTCTGTGTTAGGTTAAACACAATCTACCACTACAAACCACAAGATGTCTGTGTGAAGTTAAGCACTTTACACCCCTTAAGCCATAGGATACCTGTATGAGGTTAAATAATATACTGTACCACTATGATCCACAGAATACCTGTGTGAAATTAACACTACAGTATACAGAACCGTATCACGTAGACTGCTTAGAATCCCCAGGTGGCAAATAAATACCTACAATAAATAATCCACAGGATATCTATAGCAGGTTGAACATAATATACCACCACAAGTTACGGGATGCCTGTGAGGGTGTAAAGTGCAATATACCACTTGTTAAGAATTTCTTCAAAAAGGAAGCAAACTGTTCTGCAAGAAAGGAGAAATTAGACTCTAGCGTTTCATACAAGCGGTGCTCCAATCTTCGTGATCATCTATGTCCCGCTATTACTGGGACAAGTGGGGAACAGAGGAGGGTGGCCCTTGGTAGACATTCATGTTGTGCACATTGCTCTGTATGTGATCTCATGTTGGACATTACAGAATTTTCGCTTTCATTTGTCCATGTCAACTTATGTATATTGGCAAACGTCTTGCCAATTGAAAACCCGCTTAGTTGAACACAGACACTGTGGCACATGTTTGCTGACTTTAAATGTTTTGTGCTAGAACAACTTTATACCAACCTCCGTAGAGAGGATATTAGACGTAGATTGCGACAGAGGGAACAGCATCTAATATCTACATTTCAAACTATTTCCTCAGAAGTTTAAATTTGGCTATAGAATGGCAGGCATTTTTCTGATTGGAGTCACCTACTCAGCTGAGTTCCAGCTGAGTAGGTGACTCCATGTGCTGATGTGCTTTGCTTTGAAACTGTACGCTGTAGGTGGGAAGATCACCGTTTTCTGCTACAGCCAGTGTGGAGGAGTTTCTCTATAGTTCCCCTGAAGATGCGATATGTGAAATGGGGTACTCACATTGGGATTTGAAAGATATCGGGCACAGTTTTGAACATCCAATTTCAGATAAGTGGCCATATATTACTGTTCTCTCAGGGTTTCTGCAGCTGGCATTGCGCTTGTTGCAGGTTTCTGGGTCTCGCTGCATCTTTGTCAGGTAGAAACCGATGTTTCAACCATTATGCTGTGGCTTTCTTTAGAGTATGCTCTGAAATCTGCAATGTGATTTTAGAAATAGTGGATTCACTGACCTGATTGGGAACAGGGCAGTCTACCAATTTGAATTTTGGCAGGAAAATCAGTTGGTCAGAAATTTTAATTTTGTTGTGGAAGTCCATAGAATGGAAAAGTCCCTGGTAGGTTTAAAGATGTTCTCCCCGTGGAGCTGGGTTATATGAAAAGGGATGGTAAACAAGACTAAGAATGTTATAATGCCTCTATCGTTCAATGGTGCAACCTCACCTAGAGTATTGCATTCAGTTCTGGTCAGAGAGAGGGGAGACATGATCGAGACGTTCAAATATGTCACGGGCCGTATCGAGGTGGAAGAAGATCTCTTTTTTCTTAAAGGACCCACGGCAACAAGAGGGCATCCGTTGAAAATCAGGGGTGGGAAATTTCATGGCGACACCAGAAAATATTTCTTCACCGAAAGGGTGGTTGATTGCTGGAATAATCTTCCACAACAGGTAATTGAGGTCAGCAGCGTGCCAAATTTTAAGAAAAGATGGGATTGGTATGTGGGATCTCTTCATGGAGGTAGTTAGGGGGAACCGGAGGTGAGAAACTGATATGCACGGAAGGGGAGAGGGACCTTGGGATGATAGTATCCGAAGATCTAAAGGCAAAAAAACAGTGTGACAAGGCAGTGGCTGCTGCCAGAAGGATGCTGGGCTGTATAAAGAGAGGCGTAGTCAGTAGAAGGAAGAAGGTGTTGATGCCCCTGTACAGGTCATTGGTAAGGCCCCACTTGGAGTATTGTGTTCAGTTTTGGAGACCGTATCTGGCAAAGGACATAAGAAGACTTGAAGCGGTCCAGAGGAGGGCGACAAAAATGATAGGAGGCTTGCGCCAGCAGACGTATGAGGAGAGACTGGAAGCCCTGAATATGTATACCCTAGAGGAAAGGAGGGACAGGGGAGATATGATTCAGACGTTCAAATACTTGAAGGGTATTAACATAGAACAAAATCTTTTTCAGAGAAAGGAAAATGGTAAAACCAGAGGGCATAATTTGAGGTTGCGGGGTTGTAGATTCAAAGGCAATGTTAGGAAATTCTACTTTACGGAGAGGGTGGTGAATGCCTGGAATGCGCTCCCGAGAGAGGTGGTGGAGAGTAAAACTGTGACTGAGTTCAAAGAAGCTTGGGATGAACACAGAGGATTTGGAATCAGAAAATAATATTAAATATTGAACTAAGGCCGGTATTGGGCAGACTTGCACAGTCTGTGTCTGTATATGGCCGTTTGGTGGAGGATGGGTTGGGGAGGGTTTCAATGGCTGGGAGGATGTAGATGGGCTGGAGTAGGTTTGGGCGGCCACGCGAGCGGACTGCTGGGCACGATGGACCTCTGGTCTGACCCAGCATAGGCACTTCTTATGTTCTTAAAAGATATTTTGTTTAGCCAAATCAGTTAACATGGCTGCTTAAGCAAATAGAAGAATACTGTACATATGCTATAATGTTATTGTTTTGGTTAAATTTAAATTGTTAGTAAGGTAATTATTTTTCTCATTTCAATAAAGTACAGAAAAAAAAAGTTGTCCAAATGTGAATGATTAACCTATTAAACTAGAGATAGTTCACCTCTAAATCATTTCATAATTATCTATGTATTTCTAATAGTATAACCAGCTCAGTAATTTTTTGCTATAAATGTAAAACTAATCTGAAAAATTATTTTTCAAAAAATGAAACCTTCATCTGGTTGTAAATGTTAAGAATATACCAGCAAGATTTAACTCGTCTTTCTGACCTTGGTTAGTGTGAACATTATATAAACCTATACTAATATGATCATCACCATCAGCCCTGCTGCACCTTCAAATCAGCTCTGGAGCTCTTCAAACTAATTTGCTGAGCTCTCAGGATCCCAATCAGAACTTACGAATGTCACAGAATCTCCCCGTGTATCCTGGTTTACACATGCAATTCCCTGAGGACTGACATGTCCCTCCGTTCCTGCAGAGAGAGGTGCAGGTGGCTGCAAAGAGAAAGGCAGAAACAAATGTGAGCCTAGTTGCTTATTGCATAAAGATTTTTCAACTGAGGCAGTTTATATTTTGAATCCCCCCCCCCCGCTACCACCATACAATCCACAATCAGTTTAATTCCAGTTTAATTATACTGTAGTAAATGAGACACCACTGGCTTTTCAAATGGCATTCTGCTCCATGTGTTTGTGGGCAAGTCATGAAACCTCCCATTAGCTCAGATACAAACTTTTACTAAAGTGCAGTACAAGGAAATCCAACAGTGTCTGCAATTCAAGAACAGCAAGCAAAAAACAAAAGAGGAAACTGCAGACAGTATGGTTTTTCGCTCCAGCATCTCGCTTTTGCGGTGTATAGTTGGATCGCATTGATTGCTTTAACACAGGCGCTTTGCTTATTACCAATTTATATTGCGGTTTGTTTTAACCCTTACAACTAATGGACCCCTGAAGAAGGCGTGTTCTCTGAAACACAGACCGTGTCGGGTCCCAGGGTTTGTAAAAAAGGGTGACAATAGTTACCACATTTTATATTTGTACATCTTGTACATACTGTCTGCAGTTTTCTATTTTATTTTTTGCACAATCTGGGCTTAGCATGTTCTAACGCAGGACTTTCCCATATGCTAAGCCCAAATTTAATGTGGCATATTGGAGGGCATCTAAAAACACACCTGTTCCTAAAGTATCTAGACAACTGATCTTCTCTTCTCTATCCCCTCTATAGCGATTAACTTGTTCTATTGATCACTCTCTCCTCAAAAATGGATTTCCTGTCCTATTAACCCTCTTTCTTCCTCCCCTCTTAAAGTCAATCAATTTGTACCTTTGCTTAATCTTTGTAAACCGCATAGAACTTCACGGTATTGCGGTATATAAGCTGTTATTATTATTATTATTTTACTTTTTCCAGGTCATGTGCTAATATTCATGTGGTCCCTCCAAAAAACAAATGCTTTAACACTAAACTAAACTTTAAGTTTTTATACTTCTCCATAAAGATAGAGCTTGGCACGATTTACAGGTAATTCAATAAATGAGGGAAGGACATAATAATAAATTAGAGGTTATGAAGAGGATAGCTAGCTTTACATTTTCAATAGATAGCTTTACGTTTTGGAGAAAAGCCAGGTTTTCAGATGATTTCGGAAAGCACAGTTACTTACCGTAACAGGTGTTATCCAGGGACAGCAGGCAGATATTCTTGACTGATGGGTGACGGCACCGACGGAGCCCCGGTACGGACAATTTTAGAGTGATTGCACTCTAAGAACTTTAGAAAGTTCTAGCTAGGCCGCACCGCGCGTGCGCGAGTGCCTTCCCGCCCGACAGAGGCGCGCGGTTCCCAGTTAGGATAAGCCAGCTAAGAAGCCAACCCGGGGAGGTGGGAGGGACGCAAGAATATCTGCCTGCTGTCCCTGGATAACACCTGTTACGGTAAGTAACTGTGCTTTATCCCAGGACAAGCAGGCAGCATATTCTTGACTGATGGGTGACCTCCAAGCTAACAAAAAGAGGGATGGAGGGAAGGTTGGCCATTAGGAGAATAAATTTTGTAAAACAGATTGGCCGAAGTGTCCATCCCGTCTGGAGAATGCATCCAGACAATAGTGAGATGTAAAAGTATGAACTGAGGACCAAGTAGCAGCCTTGCAGATTTCCTCAATAGGAGTGGAACGGAGGAAAGCTACAGACGCTGCCATAGCTCTAATTTTGTGGCCCGTGACAGAACCTTCCAGTGTCAGGCCCGACTGAGCATAACAAAAAGAAACGCAAGCAGCAAGCCAATTGGACAGAGTGCGTTTAGATACAGGATGACCCAACTTGTTAGGATCAAAGGACAAAAACAGTTGAGGAGATGATCTGTGAGGTTTGGTGCGATCAAGATAGTAAGCCAGAGCACGTTTACAATCCAAGGTATGCAAAGCCTGTTCACCTGGATTAGAATGAGGCTTTGGGAAAAAAACAGGTAGAACGATGGATTGGTTAAGATGAAATTCAGACACAACCTTAGGAAGGAACTTGGGATGTGTACGGAGGACGACCTTATCATGGTGAAAAACAGTGAAAGGTGGATCCGCCACCAGTGCATGGAGCTCACTGACCCTCCTGGCAGAAGTGAGAGCTATTAGAAAGACCACTTTCCAAGTTAGAAATTTAAAATGCGTTGAGGCCAACGGCTCGAAAGGAGGCTTCATTAACGCAGAAAGAACCACATTAAGATCCCATACAACAGGAGGGGCCTTAAGAGGTGGTTTCACATTGAAAAGGCCCTTCATGAACCTTGAAACTAAGGGATGAGCTGAGAGGGGTTTTCCATGAATCGGCTCATGAAAAGCTGCAATGGCACTAAGGTGGACCCTTATCGAAGAGGATTTAAGACCAGAGTCAGATAAGGACAATAGATAGTCCAACACCAGTCCCACTGCTGTAGATATGGGATTATGGTGATGTAACAGGCACCAGGAAGAAAACCGAGACCACTTTTGTTGGTAACATTGAAGAGTAGACGGTTTCCTGGAGGCATCAATAATAGAACGGACAGGCTGAGAAAGGAGAGCATGAGCTGAAGTCAGCCCGAGAGATACCAAGCTGTCAGGTGCAGAGACTGTAAGTTGGGATGAAGAAGCGTTTGCTGATGCTGTGTAAGTAGTGAAGGAAACAGAGGAAGAGGTATGGGTTCCCTGGAACTGAGTTGAAGTAGAAGGGAAAACCAATGCTGTCTGGGCCACCGTGGAGCGATGAGGATCATGGTGGCTTGTTCCCTCTTGAGCTTGAATAAGGTGCGCAGCATGAGCGGAAGAGGAGGGAATGCATAAAGGAAGAGATTGGTCCAATCCAGAAGAAATGCATCGGGGGTTCCAGACGGTGAGGAGAGTAAAGTCTGGAGCAAAACAGGGGCAGTTGATGGTTGTGGGGAGCTGCAAAAAGATCCACCTGAGGAGTGCTCCATTGAGAGAAAATGAATTGGAGAGTCGAGGGGTCGAGAGTCCATTCGTGAGGTTGAAGAATCCTGCTGAGATTGTCTGCTAAGCAATTCTGTTCCCCTTGGATGTAGACTGCTTTCAGGAATAGGTGACGAGCAGTCGCCCAGGTCCAAATCCTTTGAGCTTCCTGACATAAAGGACGGGATCCCGTCCCTCCTTGTTTGTTGATGTAATACATTGCAACTTGGTTGTCTGTGCAAATGAGAAGAACCTGAGGAAAAAGGAGATGTTGTAAAGCTTTGAGGGCGTAAAACATCGCTCTGAGTTCCAGGAAATTGATGTGGTGTTTCTTTTCCTGAGTAGTCCAAAACCCCTGAGTTTGGAACTCGTTCAAGTGAGCTCCCCATGCATAGGGGGAGGAATCCGTGGTGATGACCAGTTGATGAGGAGGTAGATGGAACAGGAGACCTCTGGATAGATTTGATGATTTCAACCACCAAAGAAGCGACTGTCGAAGAGACGAGGTCACAGATATGTGTTGTGAACAAGGATCCGTCGCTTGTGACCACTGAGTCGCTAGGGTCCATTGAGGAGTACGCAGGTGGAGACGTGCGAAGGGAGTGACATGTACTGTGGAGGCCATGTGTCCCAAGAGCACCATCATGTGATTTGCAGAGATGGAAGTTTCCTGGAACACCTGCTGACAGAGATGAAGGATGGTGTGAAGGCGGTTTGGAGGAAGAAAAGCCCTCATCCGAACAGTATCCAGAATGGCTCCAATGAATTGAAGTCGCTGAGTTGGAATGAGGTGCGACTTGGGTAGATTGATTTCGAACCCCAACAGTCGAAGGAAGTAAATGGTCTGATTGGTGGCTATGTTTACGGACTGAGGAGAAGGAGCCTTGATGAGCCAGTCGTCCAGATAAGGGAAGACTTGAAAATTGTGGGAGCGGAGATAAGCTGCGACCACAATCAGACATTTGGTGAATACCCTGGGAGAGGAGGCTAGGCCGAAGGGTAGCACCTTGTATTGGTAATGATGTTGGTTGACAAGAAAGCGAAGATATTGTCTGGACATCAGATGAATTGGAATGTGAGTATACGCCTCCTTGAGATCGAGGGAACATAGCCAGTCTTCCTGAGAGAGAAGAGGGTAAAGGGTGGCAAGAGATAACATCTTGAACTTCTCCTTGACCAGACATTTGTTGAGATCTCTGAGATCTAATATTGGTCTGAGATCTCCGGTCTTTTTGGGTACAAGAAAGTACCGGGATTAAAATCCCAGGCCTTGCTGGTCTAGAGGAACTGGTTCGATGGCATTGAGAAGAAGGAGGGATTGAACCTCCTGACCGAGGAGGAGGGACTGAGCCTTGTTGGAAGCAGACTCTTTTGGCAGACTTAACGGTGGAGGAGTCTGAAAGTTTAGGGAGTAGCCGTGAGCGATGATAGCAAGTACCCACTGGTCGGAGGTGATTGCTTCCCAAAAAACCTGTAGTCGACCCCCTATGGGCTGAGGTAGAGGACATGAGGGAGGAAGACTGGCAATGTTCTGGAGAAGAGAGTCAAAAGGGCTGTGTCGGCTTAGGTTGAGTAGCCGGTTTTACAGTAGGCTGTTGTTGTTGACGAGCCTGTTGCTGCTGTTGACGCTGTCTGCGAGGTTGAGGGGGATGAGGCTGAGCCGGTCGAGCAGAAAACCTCCTTTGATATGAAGATTGTTGCCTGAATGGACGAGGAGGAGGAGGTTTCTTCTTGTTTTTCAACAAGGTATCCCACCTAGTTTCATGGGCGGAGAGCTTTTGTGTGGTGGTATCCATGGACTCCCCAAACAGCTCATCCCCTAGGCAAGGCGCATTGGCAAGCCGGTCCTGATGGTTTACATCCAGGTCTGAGACCCGTAGCCATGCCAACCTTCTCATTGCTACAGAGATAGCAGTAGCTCGTGACGTCAGTTCAAAAGTATCATAAATGGAACAGACCATAAACTTCCTGAGTTGCAAAAGACTAGAGGTACATTGCTGAAAAGCAGGAAGCTTACGGTCCGGAATATACTTCTGAAAAGAGGTCACCTGTTGAATGAGATGTTTCAGGTAAAACGAGAAGTGGAATGCGTAATTACCTGAACGGTTGGCCAGCATGGCATTTTGGTAAAGGCGCTTTCCAAATTTATCCATGGCCTTTCCTTCTCTGCCAGGAGGGACAGAGGCATACACACTGGCTCCTGTAGATTTCTTTAGGGTTGACTCTACCAACAGAGATTCATGGGGAAGTTGGTGCTTGTCAAATCCTGGGATTGGAATCACTTTATACAGAGATTCCAGTTTTCTTGGGGCTCCTGGAATTGTCAAAGGAGTTTCAAGATTCTTATAAAAAGTTTCCCTCAAGATGTCATGGAGGGGTAACTTTAAAAACTCTTTAGGAGGTTGGTCAAAATCCAAAGCATCCAAAAATGCTTTGGATTTTTTAGAGTCAGACTCCAAAGGAATAGACAGAGTGTCTGACATCTCCTTTAAAAATTTGGTGAAGGAGGAGTGCTCTGGCTTAGCAGTAGTATCCTGCACCGATGGTTCATCCTCATCAGATGTGTAATCCTCCTCGGTACCGAGGGGATCATCTGAGTCGTCCCACAAGTCAGGGTCCCGTACCGATTGTAAACGGCCCTGGGAAAGTGGAGTCGATGTCTCAGTATGCTTAGTCTTGCGTACCGATTTACCAGACCGAGTGGAGACGGTACCTGGGGAATGTAGTACGGTACGGGGTTCAGAGAACAGTACCGGTTCCGACACCGTAGGAGTAGCACGCCGTTTTGGTTCTGCTGACAGAACAGGCATGGACAAAGATTTGTGCAATGCCGAAACAGTCGATGACAATAAAAGAGGCTGATCGACAGACGGCACCGAAGGCTCAGTCGGTACCGACACTGGAAGGTTCGGAGTCAACAGAGCCGGGAGCAAGTGTTGGAGTTGCTCCTTAAGTTGGGCCTGGAGGATAGAGGCAATACGCTCATCCAACGTTGGTCCCGATGGCACCGGTACCGGTTTTTTCTTGCTCGGTACCTTCGGTGCCGCTCGACGCTCGGGTGAAGTCGATGCCGATGACGAGGCAGTGACTTCAATGGGAGCGGAGCGTTTACAGGGCCGGCGCTCAGTCTGCAGGACTTGGCTCACTGCATGCTCGACTGGCTGGCCTAGAACAGTAGGGGAAGGCTTCTTAGCCGGCTTACCTACAGGAGTCGACACCGGCGATGTATCTTGCGGTGCCGAGGCAGTCGGAGTCGATTTGGAGGAAGTCGACGTCGATACCGGTGCAACTTCCATAGCGGTACCGAAAAGGATCCGCTGCTGAATTTGATGATTTTTTAAAGTTCTTTTTTGTAAAGAACTACAGCGGGTGCAGGTTTCAGCCCTATGGTCCGGACCCAGACACTGGAGGCACCACTTGTGCGGGTCGGAGAGGGAGATAGGGCGTGCACACCGCTGACACTTTTTGAAACCCGGTGACGGGGGCATGAAGGGAAATACTGCTGTAGCAAAATCGAAGCCCGAGGCTTCGATGGTGCCAACAGGCCCCGCCGGGGCAGATCGACAAAAAAA
The DNA here is from genome assembly GCF_902459505.1 of Geotrypetes seraphini. Classification (NCBI taxonomy): domain Eukaryota; kingdom Metazoa; phylum Chordata; class Amphibia; order Gymnophiona; family Dermophiidae; genus Geotrypetes; species Geotrypetes seraphini. Next base: position 33,159,537 of record NC_047097.1, read on the forward strand.
TGAAAAATAAAAAGATTTTTTTTTTTTTTTTACACAAACTGTAAAGAAGAGGTAAAGAAATAAAATATGAAGAGAAAAATACGCGCGAGCGGGAAGGCAAGTGAAAATAGAAAAAACTTCCAACAGCCGTTGGAAACACGCGTCTTCTTAGCTCCGCGGAATTAAGAAAACTGGGGACCGCGCGCCTCTGTCGGGCGGGAAGGCACTCGCGCACGCGCGGTGCGGCCTAGCTAGAACTTTCTAAAGTTCTTAGAGTGCAATCACTCTAAAATTGTCCGTACCGGGGCTCCGTCGGTGCCGTCACCCATCAGTCAAGAATATGCTGCCTGCTTGTCCTGGGATAATAATTGGAATGAGCCTAGGTTCCGCAGCGGGGCAGGGAGGTTATTCCAAAGCTCAGTGAATTTGAAGAAAAGGGATTTCCCTAATTTACCTGCATAAATGATGCCTTTTAATGAGGGGAACGGTAGTTTAAGTTTGTGGGCGGATCTGGTAGTGTCAGGTCTCGAAGAATTCCAGGATAGTGGAATTAGGGGAGGAAGAACGCCATGATATCTACCAACTATGGCATCCCATAGGGATCGATATTATCTCCCCTACTATATAACATCTTTCTAGCTCCTCTGCTGACCCTCTGTCAATCTATCGGGTTTACAGAGTTCGCTTACGCAGATGATCTTCAACTCCTGCTTCCATTAGACTTATATTCTACAGAGGAATTCCAAAATATCAATAAGAAATTAAGTACAATCTCTGACTGGCTTGATAAAATAAATTAGTAACGAATACAGATAAAACAAAAATAATACACTTCCCTTGGAAAGAAGGACTGAAACTCACCACTTCAATAAACATAAATAATATCCAATTGCAGGAAGTCACTACGATTAGCGTTCTAGGGGTTATTCTGGATCAAAAATTGACATACCATAATCAGATTAATGCAGTAGTAAGAGGTTGCTTTCAGAGGTTACGAATGATTAGATCAATCGCCCCCTTTTTGGACTCATCATCACTTAATATCCTTGTACATTCGCTGATCATTTCGAAGTTAGACTATTGCAACTTGCTCTATAAAGGAATAGCTCTTAAAGAAATACGTCGACTACAATTAATTCAAAACACCTCAATTAAGATTATAACGAATAGGAAAAAATTGGATCATGTGACACCTCTTCTTAAAGAAGCTCATTGGCTTCCAGTTGTTCACAGAATCTCCTACATAATAGAAATATATATATTTTTTTTAAAATTTAATATTTATTGAATTTTTCAATATATTCAAGCATATAACTTGTACAGAAAGGAAATTTAGCAAGAAATTAATACAAATGAAAACATATATCAAAGAATATCGAATATGAGCATAAATTTCTACTCAAGTCCTCAAAGAGATCAAAGAAGGGAAATAGGCGAATCAAAGAAATTTAAACCAGGTAATAACTAGTCGGATGAGATTAAGGCACCCTTTCTTAAACTAAGCACTTTCTTTCTCCAGAGATGCAGTTGAGAGAAAAGTTGTCAGTTGAGATGGCTCAAAGAAAACATATTTATGAGAATGATAATTAACAACACATTTACATGGGTGTCGCAAGTAAAAAGTTGCCCCCAGAGATAAAACACCAGGTTTCCTTAACAAAAATTCTCGTCTCCTTCTCTGCGTATCTTTGGCCAAATCTGGGAACATCTGAATTTTACAACCTAAAAACTCTTTTTGTTTATTTTTAAAGAAAAGTCTCAGCAACCAGTTTTTATCTGGTGCGAGAGCTACTGTCAAAAGTAAAGTGGCTGGGGTCACTAATTCTCTATCAGACATTTCCAAAATATTAGATATGTTCATTAAATCAGGTCCCAATTTCTGTTGTTGTTGCTGTTGTTGGTCTTGCGGCTTACTTGGAAGATAGTAAACCTGCGTAAATGGTGGTAATGACTCTTCAGGAAGCTCCAATACTTCCGTCATGTAACGTTTCAACATTTCCCTTGGGGCTATCACAGAAACCCTAGGGAAATTTATCAATCTGAGGTTATTATTGCGAGAAAAGTTTTCCATTGCCTCCATCTTCCTTCTTAAATTAGTATTGTCTTTGATTAATACCTCAGTAATTTGTTGGGATACTTTAAATTCTTGATGAATATTTTGTGTTGAAGTTTTTGAGTTCTCAAGTCCAATCTTTAAATTTTTAATCTCAGTTTCATGGTTTTCTAGTTTCTTTTCTAATTGTTGTAATTGCGGGTTAATGGATTTTGCCAAATTGGCTACCAGATCCCACAGAGAGTCTAATGTAACCTCTCGGGGCTTCACAATTTGAAATGGTTGTAGTTTTAATTTAATTAGCTCACCCTCTGGCAGCGTGTCTCCTCCTGCAGTCTGTTGAATTCTCTCATCCCCCACTGCTTCCTCCTCAGTCTCCTCGTTCAGACTCCTCTGCTCCAGCAGGGAGTCCTGCAGCACAGTCCCCGCGTTTTTCTCCTTGGCCTCCGAGAGGAGGTGAACTCCAACCTCAGGAAGTTCCTCCTCTCGCGGGGAACTGGTCGACTGAGGGCGTGGGGGAGGTGCTCTTACTTCGGGACTTAGCGATGTCTCCGGCCCCATGGTGAACGTCGTTGACGCGCCTCCGCCATGCGTCTCCTGCGGGGAACTCCCCGAAGCTATCGGCGTGCCCTGCATTCTCCTAATCAACTCTTCGATGTTCCCGAAGACGGCCGTTCTGGAGCGCTGCGAGGCTCCAGCAGCGCTACGTCCCCTCCTCTTCGGCATCACGAACAGGTAAAAAGTTTAAAGCGGACAAAGTTGTATTTCAAGGAGTTAACGGGAGCGTGAAACTCAAGCGACTCCTCATGCAGCCATCTTGGATCTTGAGCATAATAGCAATATTAACATTCAATATATTAACCAAAGCTCCATCATTTTTAGAAAGGTACATTATTCCATATATTCCTACTAGAAGTTTGAGATCAGAGGACAAAAACTTTCTAGTAATTCTATCCTTAGTATAATAAATACAAGACAAGATATGATCTTTGCAGGTACAGCACCCAGAATATGGAATTCCTTACCATCATTTATTAAGGAAGAAAAATCACTAAGTAAATTTAAAGGACTGTTAAAATGCTGGTTGTACAAGGATGCTTTTGAGACCTAAGTACTGGAGTCTCTAGTGATCTCATTCGTTGTTTAAACTCATTAGTCCTCTGTCTTAGGCTCTGAGAAATTGAATTTAAAAAAAAAAAGTTCTTAACTTTCTATTATACTTTTATCAATACTTTTAAAGTTTCTTACCCTCTGTTTGTATTTTCCTTGTATGTATCCTTTACTATACTTATTGTAGTTCTCCCTACTTCCCTTATGTATTGGTATGTCAGATCCGTTTGTGTTGGTTTTAGTTAATAATTAAGACCCTGTTTTAAATTGTAAATCGCTTTGAATTAATGATATTGCGATATATCAAAATTTTAATAAAACTTGAAAACTTTATGTAGGATCTTGAATATTAGGCAGGTACATTTAAAGTGAATTCTAGAAATCAATGGAAGCCAGTGAAGTTTTGACAGAAGCAGGGAAACATGATCGAATTTGCTTTTTGTGAAGATCAACCTAGCCGCAGTGTTCTGGATCCGCTGAAGTCTTTGAAGACTTTTCTTGGTTAGTCTTAGATAGATGGAGTTACAATAGTCTAGACTGGAAAGAATGATTGATTCTACAAGGACAGCAAAATGTTGTTGGCGGAAGCAGGATCTCACTTTCCTCAACATGTGAAGACTAAAAAAACATTTTTTTTACCAGAGAGTTGAGATGATCATTAAAGGAAAGTGTAGAGTCAATAATGATGCCCAAAACTTTGCTTGAGAATTCGATCTGCAGTGTGGGACCAGAAGGGCTTGGGTAACTGATCTAATTTTGGGCCAAGCCAAAGTAGTTTTGTTTTGGACTCATTCAGCTTCATTTGTACAGTGAGGTCCCAAGATTGGAGTTTCGTTATGCAAGCTGTTATATTTTCGGTGAGGTTAGTGAGGTTCGAATCTATCTTGAGAAGGACAAGGATGTCATCTGCATATGTAAATAGAGTTTCAAAGGGAGATAGATGGAAGAGTTTCAAAGAAGACATATAAATGTTGAAAAGAATAGGGGACAGAGGTGATCACTGGGGAACACCACATAGTGGTCTCCAAGGAGAAGACATGGGTCCATTCATGTTAACAGTGTAAGAGTGGGATCATAAAAATTTTGAGAACCAGTCTAAGACTGTGGAATCAATGCCTATCTCAGAAAGTTGGTAAAATAGGATATCGTGGTGGACAACATCAAAGGCCATAGATAGATCGAATTGTAATAGGATAACAAACTTATTACAAGATTGAAGTTATTGAATCTTTGAGATTAAAGAGGCCAGTAGGGATTCAGTGCTGAAATTGGGTCTGAAGCCATATTGGCAAGGTAATAGAATGGAGAATCTTTCTAAGCAAGATGAGAGCTGAGTGGATATAATAGCCTCGAGCATTTTGGTCAGGAGAGGAATATTAGCTATAGGACGATAGCTAGAAGGAGAGGATGGGTCTAGATCAGCTTTTTTCAGTAGTGGGGTCAGGGCAATGTGTCCCATTTGTACAGAAAATAGGTCAGATAGTAAAGCAGAGTTGATAAGTCTGGTGAGAGATTAAAAATCTCCTGGACACCATTGTGCCTTTGTCTCTAGTTTTAGCATGATTGTGCTGCTGTGAATGGAGTAGAGCTTATGGAATCATTGAACTTTTGCCTTTAGCTCCCGGACCAGAGAATTTATTGTTTCTTCATCTCTCCCTCCTGAAGAAGATATTGAAACATGGCCTGTCGAGTGGAGATATGGTGCCGATATGAATTTGAGCAGAGATATGGTGCCGATATGAATTTGAATACATGTAACGGAAAACCCAGCCAACTGAGCTAAGTATTTTGATTGATTGATTTTGCAATGTTTTTTTAATGATCTTTTTCTATCGACTTCCTATTTATTCAACAATGGTGTTTTGATATGGACTTTGATATGAATTTTTGAACTCCTATATGAATTTTTGAACCTTTAGAATTGACGAGTCTTACAACCTTTGAAATTATTTATTTATTTATATAATTATGAACTTGAGAATTGATTGTTTTCATACAGTTTTTGGAATTTTTTGTTTTGAATCTCTTTTGGGGGGTTTTAAACACCTATATGTTTTTCCTTTTTCCACACTGGATGCACGTTTGCACTTTATATCTATTTATTGATTATTAATGTTTGTTAAAAAAATATATATAAGGGTATTATGATGTATTGGGCAGGGTTTATTTAGACCCTTTGGAACGACCTCACCACCCCGCTGCGGAACCTGAGCTCCCTTCAGTTATTCCGCAAACAACTGAAAACCTGGCTTTTCAGCAAATTGTAGCTCTATCCTTCCCCCCTTTCTCTCCCCCCTTCTACACATAAGTTCATGTAATCCTTTTTCTTCTTCTCTACCCACTATTTTAAGTTCTTGTAAACCGTGTCGAGCTCCATTCTCATGGAGATGATGCGGTATATAAACTTAAGGTTTAGTTTAGTTTAGTGCTAGTCACTCATGAACACATGCCCGGGGCTGTTGGTCACTCGTAGGGATAATTAAGTCCGTACTGAAACCCTTTTATTTAATTATTGAACTCATAGTGCAACCATAGTGTTGGTTTCAAAAAGGAAAATTGTACCAATTCTTTTGGATATGAGAGATTAAATAGCCTACGTGAGAATTCTCTCATAGTAACATAGTAGATAATGGCGGATAAAGACCCGAATGGTCCATCCAGTCTGCCCAACCTGATTCAATTTAAATTTTTTTTATTTTTTTCTTCTTAGCTATTTCTGGGCAAGAATCCAAAGCTCTACCTGGTACTGTGCTTGGGTTCCAACTGTCGAAATCTCTGTCAAAACTCACTCCAGCCCATCTACACCCTCCCAGACATTGAAGCCCTCCCCAGCCCATCCTCCACCAAACGGCCATATACAGACACAGACCGCACAAGTCTGCCCAGTACTGGCCTTAGTTCAATATTTGATATTATTTTCTGATTCTAGATTCTGTGTGTTCATCCCATGCTTCTTTGAACTTAGTCACCGCTTTCCTCTCCACCACCTCTCTGAGGAGCACATTCCAGGCATCCACCACCCACTCCGTAAAGTAGAATTTCCTAACATTGCTCTTGAATCTACCACCCCTCAATCTCAAATTATGTCCTTTGGTTTTATCATTTTCCTTTCTCTGGAAAAGATTTTGTTCTACGTTAATACCCTTCAAGTATTTGAACATCTGAATCATATCTCCCCTGTCCCTCCTTTCCTCTAGGGTATACATATTCAGGGCTTCCAGTCTCTCTTCATACATCTTCTTGCGCAAGCCTCCTATCATTTTCGTCGCCCTCCTCTGGACACTTCAAATCTTCTTATGTCCTTCGCCAGAGATGGTTTCCAAAACTGAACACAATACTCCAAGTGGGGCCTCACCAATGACATGTACTGGCTACGCCTCTCTTTATACAGCCCAGCATCCTTCTGACAGCAGCCACCGCCTTGTCACACTGTTTTTTCGCCTTTAGATCTTCGGACACTATCACCCCAAGGTCCCTCTCCCCGTCCGTGCATATCAGATTCTCACCTCCCAGCATAAACGGTTCCTTCCGATTATTAATCCCCAAATGCATTACTATGCATTTCTTTGCATTGAATTTTAGTTGCCAGATATTAGACCACTCCTCTAACTTTTGCAGATTCTTTTTCATATTTTCCACTCTCTCTTCGGTGTCTACTCTGTTACAAATCTTGGTATCATTTGCAAAAAGGCACACTTCCTTCAGCAATGCCACTCACAAACATATTGAACAGGATCGGCCCCAGTACCGAACCCTGAGGGACTCCACTACTCACCTTTCCTTTTTCCAAGTGACTTCAATTAACCACCACTCTCTGGTGTCTATCCAACAGCCAGTTTCTAACCCAGTTCACCACTTTGGGTCCTAACTTCAGTCCTTCAAGTTTGTTCAACAGCCTCCTATGAGGAACCGTATCAAAGGCTTTGCTGAAATCTAAGTAAATGATATCTAGCATATGTCCTCAATCCAGCTCTCCGGTAACCCAATCAAAAAATCTAATCAGGTTTATTTGGCATGATTTACCTTTTGTAAACCCATGTTGCCTCAGATCCTGTAACCCATTAGATTCAAGGAAGTACACTATCCTTTCTTTCAGCAACACTTCCATTATTTTTCCAACAACCGAAGTGAGGCTCACTGGCCTGTAGTTTCCTGCTTCATCCCTGTGACCACGTTTGTGAATAGGGACCACATCCGCTCTCCTCCAATCCACGGGAACCACTTCCGTCTCCAGAGATTTGTTGAACAAGTTTTTAATAGGACCCGCCAGAACCTCTCTGAACTCCCTCAGTATCCTGGGATGGAAGCTGTCTGGTCCCATCGCTTTGTCCACCTTCAGTTTTTCAAGTAGCTCATAAATACTCTCCTCCGTGGACAGCGCAAAATCTACTCCATTTTCTCGTGTAACTTTGCTAGACAATCTTGGTCCTTCTCCAGGATTTTCTTCTGTGAACACAGAACAGAAGTATTTGTTTAGCACATTTGCTTTTTCTTCATATCAGCCAATTCAGATTTAATTTCAGTCATATCCAATCTCATATTGGTTAGAATGGAACGAAGAGCCCTGAGTTCAGCCATGATGGATTGAGGGCTGTCATCTTCTTTAGATTCTTTTGAAGATTTTTTGGGAGAAGGTGGCTCTGGTTTATGTCGCTTACCGACTTTTGAAGTTGCCATCTTCTTGTACTTATTGATGAAGTTCTTTTTTGTTTTGAAATCTTATTTTATATGGTGATTTTATTGTTTTTCTCGGTTAGCTTGCTGGAGCTGTGCAGTTATGCTGCCATTTCCTGAATTAACTATGCTTCTGTTAAAAAAAAAACAAAATCGGGATTGGTCTCTTGCAGCCAATCACAAACCACATGGGCTTTATTTCTAATAGAACAAATATTCCCCTCTTAAATTACAAAATCTTAACACTAGACACCTGATAATCTAGATCAGTAGGAAAATCAAAATGACAAAGTTGTTTAAAAAAATCATTGTCTTTTTACGTACGGTTTGGAATGCACTCGAGGGGTGATTAAGACTGGGATCTGCCATGGGCCTGAATCTGCAAAATCGTGTAAAAATCGATGGGTGATAGGGAACTCACAGTATTTTTGAAAACAAACTTGAGAAAAGTGAACTGGAATGAGTTCAGAGTTAGTTAGCACACTAGCCCAACTTTTAAAACATACAAGATAACTAAAACTCGCTAATAACCAAAATTATTCTTAAGTGCCATTGTATAAATAACGTAAAAGAATTAGGAGATATAAAAACTTGCAATAAGATAAAATACAAAACATTAAAAGATAAAACAGACTCTCAGTCATGAACATTGAAGCATTGACAAGGTCAACTTTACCACAATCCTTCAGCTAATCACTTCGCCCAGTCGCTTCACAAAGGTGCGCGCTAAGGAACGCGCCTTTGCCGTGTGTCTTAGCCGGCATGCCGTATGGCAGCGCACTGTTAAGCACTTGGATTTTTAAACCTCCCAGCGCTCAGCTGACTTGGAAGGGCGGAGCAAGCTCGCACGCCCGGTGATAGTAGGGCTCTAGGCAGAGCCGGTGAGGTGAAAATCACAATGAAGGAGATCTTCCCGACGCTGGGCTTTTAAATCTTCCAGCGCTCAGTTGACTTGGAAGTGCAGAGCAAGCTCGCATGCCTGGCGATAGTAGGGCTCTGAGCAGAGCCGGTGAGGTGAAAGTCATGGTAAGAAGAGTGTGGTGATGGTGACAAGGAAGCAAGTGGGCCAGTGTGAGGGGTAGGGAGGTTGTGTTTGTATGTATGAAAAGGACTGTTTTCTTTTAGCATTGACTGTGCAGGATCGATCTGTATTAATCTGGCTTCAGTTTAACAATGGGTATATTAATGTTCTAATGCTCACCCTTGCTGTGTGACTTATGGATTATTACTAAAAATGTTTTTTTTTATAGAGAGGAGGGGGGATTTATAAAAAGGAGGGGGTGTTAAAAAAATGATTGTATTTTATTGTTGGTTTAAATAAACTAAGGCTTAAAAAAATCAAAACTTTCTGAAGTAATTGCTGGTTTTTATGGGGACAGGTAACTTTTATGGGGCGAAGGAAGTGGACAGAGGGGATTCCTCGTGGGGACGGAGGGATTCCTTGTGGGGATGGGTAGGATTTTGGCGGGGATAGGTTGGGATGGGTGGGATTTCTGTCCCCGCGCAACTATTTTCCCACTTCTCTTATGTCCTCGCATCCTAACAGGATATAGTGGGTTTTGTGGGGCTCACCATAACATGTAGGGAGTTCTGGTGATATGTTTATATGGCACCCTTTATGTGAAGTTCACAGAATGCACTCTAAGTTGTCTTGTCTGGTGGCCAGTCCATTATAAGACTGGTCCCTCTCACATCCAAATGATCTTATTCTAGGCATTTGGGACTTAATTTTGGTCAAAAATGTGGTATAAGGATAGACATACTGGAGGTCTGGACATCCCAATGGCCTGGACATCCAGATAGAGGACTTAAAAAAAAATTATTTCTAGACATATGATTGTATGATTTTCGAAAATAGGCATTTTCTTATTGCCGACATTGGACATCTAGCGCTATACATCCAAATCTGACTTAGACGTATGTTTTGAAAACGCACCTCATAGTAACAGTACATGACGGTCCATCCAGTCTACCCATTAGTTATTCTCATTAAAAATACTTGATTACATTAACTTGTCTTTTCTTTTATATTTCACTTTGCACTTTGTAATACAACATGTCCCTCTCTCCCCCTAAAAAAACCACAAAAAACAAAAACATAGTAATGACAGCAGATAATCATGAAATTGCTGACCTGCTGTTAGTGATCATTAACCTATCACTAAAATCATCTGTAGTACCTGAAGATTGGAGGGTGGCCAATGTTACGCCAATTTTTTAAAAGGGTTCTGGGGAGATCTGGGAAATTACAGACTGGTAAGCCTCACTTCAGTGCCAGGCAAAATGGTGGAAACAATTATAAAAAATAAAATTGTGTAACACGTAGACAAATATGATTTAATGAGATATAGTCAGCATGGGTTCAGCCGAGGGAGATCTTTATCATAACTTACGTTCCTCACAAAATCTTCCAGTGAAACCCACAGAACAGGAGCAATTTCCTGAGGGCTGACTTGTCCCTCCATTCATACAAAGAGAGGAGCAAATAGCTGTAAAAAACAGAAAGACCAGAAAACATGTCACAGAGCCAAAAACCACCACGGCTTCTTTATATGTCTCAGAGGATATTTTTCAATTCACAGACAACAGTTTATCTGTGATTTATCAGTCCTTTGGCCACTGTAAAGCAGTGGTGTAGCGAGGGAGATTGGTGCCCAGCATTGCCTTGTCATGCACCCCCAACTCTTCAACACCACTTGAGCGCCCCCCCCTCTTCTCTGCCACTTGAGTACCCTCCCGCCCCCCTGCGTACTTCTTGAAATGTTCGCAAGCAGCATCTTCCACCTGCTGCTTGTGCTAGCCTTGGCTCCCTTCTGACTCAAGTTCTGGTCCTACAACCAGGAAGTGGTCAAAAGGAAGTCAAGGCCGACAACCTGCTAGCACCAGCAAACATTTAAAGATGGAGGAGAGGTGCTGGTGCCACCTGCGAAGATGGCACCCGGGGCGGTCTGCACCTGTGAATACGGCACCTGGGGCGGTATGCACCCTGGCCCTGCCCTACTATGCCACTGCTTTAAGGCCACAATTCCTTTTCAGATACTTATCCTTCAGTTATTAGGGGTATGCATGTTGTTTTTACTGTGAAAGGACAATAAAAAACCAAAATTTCAGTTTCTTTTTCTGTGTCAGAAAGAATACACACTATTTAAGTTGCCCTTTCTCCTCAAAAGCAAAAATCATCCAAGGAAATTTTAAAAATAAAAGTTTTGGAGCTGCACATGCCTTAAAGACCTACCCTTTCTTCTCATAAAGCACTGTTACTTACTGTAACAGGTTATTCAGGAACAGCAGGCAGCTATTCTCACATGTGGGTGACGTCATCCACGGAGCCCGGATGCGGACAGTCTCGCAAGTAGACTTGCTTGTAGAAGCTCAGAAGTTTCGAGTCTGCCGCAACTTCACAGCTTTTTGGATTCTAAGAGTGTACTCCATAATGTACAGGGCATTGTTTAATTATAAGATGGTTATCATCGATTCACATTAAGTCTTTTTCTTTAGATATTTGCCTGTTTAAGGATCTCCTTATCTTTTCTTTTTTGATTCTTCACATTTAATGGTCTAAGGAAGAGTAATAATATGAACTTTAAATGGATTTCTTCCTTGAAGGTATTTCTTCACACTCTGTATTTCTGTTAACAAGTGGATGCTTGTAGATATTAATGAAAATGCATATAAACAAATAAAAAGTGCGGAAGTAAATATATGTGTAAAAATCAGTTTATAGGCATCTTTAAAAAGCAAGCATTTTAAGCTACTTTTGAATTTCTGCAAGTTTTGTTCAGTTCTAAGATATAGAGGGAGAGAATTCCAAATTAAAGGGGCGGTGCCTGAAAAAATGAGAGTACAATGAGTACCAATTATCTTTAGGGATGGGACATTAAGAGAATGAGGTTGATCTTAAAGTTCTGGGTGGGTCATAAAGGATCAGTAGTCTATCTATAAATGAAGAAAGCTACTGAAGCCGCCATGACTCTGACGTTGTGATTTGTGACTCTGTAGATGCAGTCCAGCATGAGCACAGCAGAAAGAGATGCAAGCAGCCAACCAGTTGGAGATGGTGCGCTTGGAAACTGGACGTCCCAACTTGTTTGGATCGAAGGAGACAAAAAGTTGAGGAGCAGATCTGTGTGGCTTAGTCCTTTCCAGGAGAAGAACTCGACTGATGAGAATGATAAGGTTCCACAAGAAGTCTTCAAGAGCTTCGATGTCTGGAGAGAAGAGACCTATCTCGAGAAGACGACCTTGGTCTGGAGGAATGCCTCAACAGATGATGTGGAGAAGTATGTCTCGTGATTGAATCGGATCCAGTCTGGAAGATGAATGTCGCGGCGTCCTCGTCCTGTGCCTCGAAAAGAGCAACGCCCTATGTGAAGAGTGTAATGATTGTTAGTGGCCCCCACAAAATATGGTTGGTGGGGGTTACATGTGAGAGGCGCCCTTACACACGCCAGGTCCCAGATTCAGTTCCCTCACAGAAGATTCACCAGGAGTAGAATCAAATAAGAAACACAGCCAGAGGTGATTGCATAAAGAATATATTATAGAAATAGTGTTACAGAAAAGCAATATTCAGAAGCATTACAATTAAGGAGAGAGCAAAGCAGTTTCCCTGCCTTACAGAGTTCAGAGTCAAAGAGACAGAGAGTCTGAAGTTCTAGGGAGAGCCAGAGAGAGAGAGAGAGAGAGAGAGAGAGAGAGAGAGAGAAAGGGGGATGGGGTGATGGTCTAAGCTTCGGGTTCCATAGATAAAGAGAATGATAGACAGAGAGATAGATGGAGAAATAGACAGAGAAAGAGATTGACGTGTGTTGCAGAAGGAGGCTTTTATAGCTTGGAATCTTATTCTGAATATAGACACTATTGAGCTTCAATAGAAATTAAATCTCCCCCTCCTTAGTAAACTTGTGCTAGACAGACGAATAATAGGCTGAAGTCATATATGTATTTCCCGTATGTCTCTGACAATAGTTTCTGATTAACTTTAGTTATCTGTGCACCTGGACTCATCTTCCTAAGCACTGGACCCATTGTCCTAAGCACCCTCTTAATGAGACATTAACATATTAACACCTTTTAGCTAATCATGATTTAATCAGGGCTACTTGAAACCGTCTTCCTGGATGCTTTCTGTGAATAAGCATTCAGGATCTATTTGCATCTACATTCCAGAGTGAGATTGATATAATTTCCCATAGGCCTTTGCTGACATTAGTTATGCCAACTGGAAATGCTGAATGCTAGCAATAGCTATGCTGACAAAGAGGTAGGATTAGAAAATGGAGTGTGAGGTCGAGACCCCAAAAAGGACTTAGCTCTTTGTAACGAGGTATTTCGAGACACTCTGAAGGACTCAACTCCTTGTATAGAGTATGCAGTTTCATCTGGAGCCACTCCCAAGGACTAAACTCCTTGTATAGAGTGTGAAGATTCTTCTCGAGGCACTCTTAAGGACTCGAGTCCTTGAACAGAGTGACTAGGTTGAGCTCGAGGCACTGCCAAGGACTCGACTCCTTGTAATACTGCTGAGAGCTCAGGCTGGACTGCAGGAAGCAGAGTCGAAGCAGGAATTAATTTGGCAAGCATGTTACCAAACTCCTGATGCAGAATAGTCTCCAACATATTCTGCAAACATATTCAGCAAAACTGGCACCGGGACCACTGAATCTGGAACATTTGGTGTGGTTATAGTCTCTGAGGAAGAAAACCTCGAGGAAGAAAGATGCTTCGATTTTGAGGCACGTTTCTTGGGGTTTTCAAAGTCACCATTTCTAACGGTGGCATGCCAGGAGAAGGTGACTTAGCTATCTTACCCGAGGCAGACGGTGAGGATAACGGCTCCTCAGAAGATTTAGCTGATTTTCCCGAAGACGAGGACTTTCCAAATGAGGAAGGTTTGATCAATGTCGAGGTGAAAGATGGTAGCCCCGTAGAAGATTTGACTGGATTAGGAGTCGAGGTCGGGGTAGGAATCGGGTTTAGGGCCTTAGGTAAAGGCCTATCCATCCTGCCGAATATTTTTTTGTACCTGAACTTGACAACGTTTGAGGGCTCGAGTTTGTAGCCTAACACAGCTGGCACACGACTCCGGAAAATGATCAGGTCCTAAACACTGCACACACCAATTATGTGGGTTAGTGATGAAGATCGCGCGTTGGCACCGGTAACGATTCTTAAAGCCTATGAATGATTTTCATAGAATGAAAAACAGCCACGGCTAAATCGAAGCTCGGAGGTTGAGGCCATGGGTAAAGCCCTGCCATGACACAAAGAAAATAAAACGTATAATCTAATATAATAAAATGGTAAGCCACGCATGCGCACTTCCTATGCGTGGGTCCGTTTTCCGTGAGCTGCAGCTAGGAAGTGGCATGCGCGGCTTACGGTCTGGCCTCGTGGCCAGAGTGCGTATGCGGAGGACAGATCGTGAAAGCACAGCCGGCGACTCCCCCCCTCACTCACTGCCAAAACCACCACCTCCTCCTTCTCGCCGGCTTACCCGCTTTTAAATGCTGTCTTAACGCTGTCTTTGCTGTCTTCTGTCCACTGCGGCCCGCCCTCTCTGACTACTTCCTGTTCTGCTTGGGTTGGCCGCAGTGGATAGAAGACGCCGAAGCCAGGGGCTGTAGCCGCCGATCTCCGTTCCTCCGGGGGGGGGGGTCTGGGAGGAGAGGGATCGCCGCCACTCAGCGCCCCCACTGAGGAGCCCAGCAACTTTCTGCTGCCCGGGACCTGACTCATTTGCCACCCCCCTCTTCCCTTACCGCGGGCCCGACTGGCGATTTAAGCAGCGTGTCAGCAGTCTTCATACGCTGCTTTGGGCCCTTCTACTGCCCTGATTTGCTCCGGACGTGCCAGAGTAAATCAGGGCAGTAGAAGGACCCGAAGCAGCATGTGAAGAGTGCTGACATGCTGCTGAAATCGCCAGTCGGGCCCGCGGTAAGGGAAGTGAAGGGGGGGGGTGGCAAAGGACTCATGCCCGCGATTGTAGTCGTGACTGTGGGAAGGGAAAGAGGGTAGAGGAAACGCTAAAGCAGGCACAGGGAACTGGTGTGGGGGGAGGGAAATGGAAGGGGGAGGGAATGCAGCTTTGCACAGACAGACAGAGGGAGGGAGACAGAAAGACAAGAAGAAAGACACAGGGGCAGGTGCACAGGGAACTGGTGTGGGGGGAGGGAATGCTGCTTTGGACAGACAGACAGAGGGAGGAAGGGACACAGAAAGACAAGAAGAAAGACACAGGGGCAGGTGCGCATGGAACTGGTGTGAGGGGAGGGAAAAGGAGGGGGAGGGAATGCAGCTTTGCACAGACAGACAGAGGGAGGAAGGGACACAGAAAGACAAGAAGAAAGACACAGGGACAGGTGCACAGGGAACTGGTGTGGGGGGAGGAAATGCTGCTTTGGACAGACAGACAGAGGGAGGAAGGGACACAAAGACAAGAAGAAAGACACAGGGGCAGGTGCGGGTCAGCGGGAGTCGCGTCAGGAGGGGTGCGGGATGCCGCAGAGGGAACTTTTCCAATGGGTGCAACTGGGCGGCTGTTGGGAGCCTCTGATCAGGGGCAGAGTAAGGTAAGGGTATCATAGGGATAAGAAGAAGGAGGGGGGAGAAAAAGGAAGGGACGCCTACTGCTGGACAGGGGGAGAAGGAAAGAGGTGCTGATGGACAGGGGGGGTGAAGAAAAAGGAACGGAGGCCTAATGTTGGACAGGGGGACAAGGAAGGTGCTGCTGGACAGGGGGGAGGTAAAACAAAGGGAGAAGGCCTGCTGCTACATAAGGAGAGATGTGAAGGGGTGGTGGTCGACACAGGGGAGGTAAAAGGAAGGGAGAATGGACAGGGGGAGCAGGCAAGGGGTGGTGATGGACAGCCAAAGAAAAAGAAAGACAGAAAGAAAGAAAGTGGCTAAGGAGAGAGATAGAAAGAAATAAAGAGAGACACACATACATATA
Source organism: Geotrypetes seraphini (assembly GCF_902459505.1). Taxonomy (NCBI): domain Eukaryota; kingdom Metazoa; phylum Chordata; class Amphibia; order Gymnophiona; family Dermophiidae; genus Geotrypetes; species Geotrypetes seraphini. The sequence continues at coordinate 33,175,304 of NC_047097.1, forward strand.
TTCTAGCACCCATTAATTTAACGGGCTATAAGACTAGAAATAATATATATTTAAAAAAAAAAAAAAAAAAAGAAAATAAGCACACAAAACAACACAGCGACCCTGAAAAGAAAAGACACGAGCCGCGGTGAGAGAAGGCACGAGTACAACTAAGTCTAGCGCAGAGCATCGAAATGAAGACTTCTCGGCTCCACGTAAAACTGAAACGCTAAGGAGACCCGCGTCCTACGTCGGGCAGGAAGGCAATCGTGCATGCGCGTAGCGGTAGTCACGAACTTTCTTAAAGTTTTTTACAAGCAAGTCTGCTTGTGAGGCTGTTCGCATCAGGGCTCCCTGGATGACGTCACCCACATGTGAGAATATGCTGCCTGCTTAACCTGGGATAAATATTGATATCCTTTGACTCAAGAGACTCTTTTGCCTTCCCTGAATTGGTGAAATAACAAGACTCAGATTTTATGAACCAATAAAGTGCTTTGTTGTAACTTATCAATGTGTCTGTCTGTGTGTGCGTGCACAGGCTTAAAACTGCTCAGGCTTACAGAAGGACACCCCAAATTTCTATATCCTTCATTCAAACACATTCCACCCATCCATTCCCTCCTTCTATCTCTTCATTCCCACAGTCTGCTCTCGTGTATACGGTATAGCTGGAACATACTCCTGGGGAACGGCACCAGCCATTCCTGCAGGACGGGGTACAAATTCCTGGAAAATAAACAAATAAATAAATACAGGAACCTTGCCAGTATTCTCCTAAGTCTGAATAAGATTAAAATAGATTCTCCTTTCCCGCATAATACCCAAGTGGCGATGCACTTGACAGTTAAACAGCTTTTAATTCCCTTAAAATGGCCAAGTGTGGGAAACAGGAGTCTCTTCCCTCTTCCCAGCTCTGTTCTTTATCTATTTAGAAAGATGGATCTCAAACTTACAGTTATTGCAGAATCTTCCTGAGTAACCCTTTGGACACGTGCAGTTTCCTGAGGGCTCACACGTCCCTCCATTGTAACAAAGAGATTCACAGGTAGCTGAAAAGAAAGACAACAGCCTGTCACAGTCTCACTTCTCAGTCTGTAAGACCAGATGAGATAAATAAATGATTCCTTCTTCATCAATGGCTCCAAATGTTCATGCACTGTTAATTAGCAACAAAACCCCCCAAAAGAGGAGTACTGAAGTAAAGGAGAAAAAGTCTCCCCTGACCCACGATGAGTAAGGGGGAGAGACAGCCCCGACAAATTATTATAAGTGAATGGAGAGTCCTCAGTCCCACAGCCCGCGATGGGGAAACACAACCCCTAATGCACAATTGTCACAATCATACACCCAAAAGGGTATTATGTGTGAAACAACCTAGGACTTCCACCATGTGCAATTTATGTGAAATAACTAGTGCGCAAAGCAGTGTGCTAAAAGTGAAAATTGATAAACCCTTTTGGGTGTATGATTGTGAGAGCTGTGTTTCCCCATTGCGGGCTGTGGGACTGAGGACTCCCCATTCACTTATAATAATTTATTAGGTGTGCTTGCCAGGGCTGTCTCTCCCCCACATTCGTCTTGGGTACAGGCTCCCGGGGCGCTGCATCTGCCATTGTTAAAACTGAAGTCACAGACCGCTGCAAGAAAATGCAAAGATATTGGTGAACGGAGAGGTTTGTGTTTCTAGAGAGAGATAGAAACAAACAAACATGTACACACAGACACTTGATTAGATACATACACTCTATCACGTCATTCATTTAAGTAGAAGAGTAAAAGAGGGTGATTAGTCGGTAACGCGAGCCAGCTTACTCTGGATTCAAGGTATTATTAGTGAAATATAAAGGAGCACTACATTTTTATTCACGTATGTAAATGTGATCTTATTGGATCCTAATTTTATCTAAAGAAAACTAGGGATCTAAGAAGGTTTAGCAGCTATGATACGGACGCAACTGATGTCTTTCCCTTCCCACCCGACATAGGGTTCGCATCTCCTCAGTTCAGATAGCTAGCTAAGAAGCCAAACAGGTGAGATGGGTGGGTTGTGAGAATATCTGCCTGCTGTCCCTAGATAACACCTAACATAAGAATTGCCACTGCTGGGTCAGACCAGTGGTCTATCGTGCTCAGGCAGCAGCCCCCAGGTCAAAGACCAGTGATCTAAATGAGTCCAACCTCGCCTGCGTACGTTCCAGTTTAGCAGGAACTTGTCCAACTTTGTCTTGAATCTCTGGAGGGTATTTTTTCCCTGCAACAGACTCCGGAAGAGCGTTCCAGTTTTCTACCACTCTCTGGGTGAAGAAGAACTTCCTTACGTTTGTATGGAATCTATCCCCTTTCAACTTTAGAGAGTGCCCTCTCATTCTCCGTACCTTGGAGATGGTGAGCAATCTGTCTTTATCTGTTAAGTTTATTCCCTTCAGTATTTTGAAGAAAAGGCACGAGCCGCGGTGAGAGAAGGCACGAGTACAACTAAGTCTAGTGTAGAGCGTCGAAATGAAGACTTCTCGGCTCCACGTAAAACTGAAATGCTAAGGAGACCCGCGTCCTACGTCGGGCAGGAAGGCAGTCCTACTGGAGCGGTGCGGCAGTCACAAACTTTCTTTTTTTAAGTTCAGTAAATTTTATTGAAAGTTTTGCATAACAAAAGAATAAAAGAATACAAGTATATAACAGGAGTTCGTGACAATAATACTTGTACTGGAAAACAGTAAATACATGAGTCAACGCCCCAGAACTAGGCAGTGATAGTTCAACATTCCATATCAGTAAAGGGGAGGGGAAAAAGAAGAAGGGAGAAATAAACAGATCATGATGCTTATACAATAGTAATGATGTGACATCTGTATACAATCAATCGAAGAGAACAAACCACATCTGTGTACAATAACCACCACTAGAGAGAAATAAAGATAGAATTGCTATCAATAACTTTCTTAAAGTTTTACAAGCAAGTCTGCCTGCGAGGCTGTCCGCATCAGGGCTCCGTGGATGACGTCACCCACATGTGAGAATATGCTGATGACGCCAAACTATGCAATGTAGTAAACGGCTATAATCTTCAGGATGCTATGGAGCACGACCTGCGTACTTTAGAAAGTTGGTCCTTGATCTGGCAGCTGGGCTTCAATGCCAAGAAATGTAAGGTCATGCATCTCGGCAACGGAAATCCTTGCAGAACTTACACCCTGAATGGAGAAACTTTAGCCAAGACTACGGCAGAACGAGACTTAGGAGTAATCATCAGTGCTGACATGAAAGCATCCACTCAAGGGGAGAAGGCTTCATCTAAAGCACGGCAAATGATAGGGTGTATCAAGAGAAGCTTCGTCAACAGGAAACCTGAAGTCATGATGCCACTGTACAGAGCCATGGTGAGACCGCATCTGGAATACTGTGTTCAATTCTGGAGGCCACATTACCGTAAGGATGTGCTCAGAGTTGAATCGGTTCAGCGGATGGCCACCAGGATGGTCTCGGGGCTAAAGGGTCTCCCGTACGAAGAAAGACTGAGCAAATTGCAGCTCTACACTCTCGAGGAGCGTAGGGAGAGGGGAGACATGATTGAGACATTTAAGTACATCACGGGACGGGTAGAGGTGGAAGATGATATCTTTCTTCTCAGGGGACCCTCGACCACAAGAGGACATCCGCTCAAGCTCAGGGGAGGGAAGTTCCGTGGAGACACCAGGAAATACTTCTTCACGGAGAGAGTGATTGAGCATTGGAACGAGCTTCCAGTGCAGGTGGTCGAGGCACGCAGCATCTCAGACTTCAAGAACAAATGGGATACCTATGTGGGATCCCTACGAGGTCATGCCAAGGGATAGGGTCACTAGGACTGAATGAGCGGGTCAGTAGAGTGACATTATAATTACAATTATTCTTTAGGGGGTCAGTAGATTTAAGAGGGTGGGTAAATAGTGTGGGCAGACTTGATGGGCTATGGCCCTTATCTGCCGTCATCTTTCTATGTTATGTTTCTATGTTTCTATCCTGCGATAAATATTGATATCCTTTGACTCAAGAGACTCTTTTGCCTTCCCTGAATTGGTGAAATAACAAGATTCAGATTTTATGAACCAAAAAAGTGCTTTGTTGTAACTTATCAATGTGTCTGTCTGTGTGTGCGTGCACAGGTTTAAAACTGCTCAGGCTTACAGAAGGATACCCCAAATTTCTATATCCTTCATTCAAACACATTCCACCCATCCATTCCCTCCTTCTATCTCTCCATTCCCACAGTCTGCTGCTCCCGTGTATCCGGTATAGCGGGAACATACTCCTGGGGAACGGCACCAGACATTCCTGCAGGACGGGGTACAAATTGCTGGATAATAAACAAATAAATACAGGAACCATAGCCAGTATTCTCCTAAGTCTGAATAAGATTAAAATAGATTCTCCTTTCCCGCATAATACCCAAGTAGCGATGCACTTGACAGTTAAACAGCTTTTAATTCCCTTAAAATGGCCAAGTGTGGGAAACAGGAGTCTCTTCCCTCTTCCCAGCTCTGTTCTTTATCTATTTAGAAAGATGGATCTCAAACTTACAGTTATTGCAGAATCTTCCTGAATAACCCTTTGGACACGTGCAGTTCCCTGAGGGCTGACACGTCCCTCCATTGTAACAAAGAGATTCACAGGTAGCTAAAAAGAAAGACAACAGCCTGTCACAGTCACAGTCACACTTCTCAGTCTGTAAGACCAGATGAGATAAATAAATGATTCCTTCTTCATCAATGGCTCCAAATGCTCATGCACTATTAATTAGCAACAAAACCCCCCAAAACAGGAGTAGTGAAGTAAAAAGGAGGAAAAGTCTCCCCTGACCCACGCCGAGTAAGGGGGAGAGACAGCCCCGGCAAATTATTATAAGTGAATGGGGAGTCCTCAGTCCCACAGTCTGCAATGGGCAAACACAACCCCTAATGCACAGCTGTCACAATCATACACCCAAAAGGGTATTACGTGTGAAACAACCTAGGACTTCCACCATGTGCAATTTATGTGAAATAACTAGTGCGCAAAGCAGTGTGCTAAAAGTGAAAATTGATAAACCCTTTTGGGTGTATGATTGTGAGAGCTGTGTTTCCCCATTGCAGGCTGTGGGACTGAGGACTTCCCATTCACTTATAATAATTTATTAGGTGTGCTTGCCAGGGCTGTCTCTCCCCCTCACTCGTCTTGGGTCAGGGGAGACTTTTTCTCCTTCATGTATTGTTAATGACATGTGTTTCTGTAATCAGTGGTTGCAGGACCCTGCTCTCTCACCATTCATACAGGTTTGTCCAGTGTATCCGCGGTAACAGGTGCAGTTTCCCGGGGCGCTGCACCAGCCATTGTTACAACTGAAGTCACAGACCGCTGCAAGAAAATGCAAGGAAATTGGTGAACGGAGAGGTTTGTGTGTCTAGAGAGAGATATAAAACAAACATGTACACACAGACACTTGATTAGATACATACACACTATCACGTCATTCATTTAAGTAGAAGAGTAATAGAGGGTGATTAGTCGGTAACGCGAGCCAGCTTACTCTGGATTCAAGGTATTATTAGTGAAATATAAAGGAGCACTACATTTTTATTTACGCATGTAAATGTGATCTTCTTGGATACTAATTTTATCCAAAGAAAACTAGGAATCTAAGAAGGTTTAGCAGTTATGATACGGACGCAACTGATATCTTTGCCTTCCCGCCCGATGTGGGGCGCGCGTCTCCTCAGTTCAGATAGCTAGCTAAGAAGCCAAGCAGGTGAGGTGGGTGGGTTGTGAGAATATCTGCCTGCTGTCCCTGGATAACACCTAACATGAGAATTGCCACTGCTGGGTCAGACCAGTGGTCTATCGTGGTCAGACGGCGGCCCCCAGATCGAAGACCAGTGATCTAAATGAGTCCAACCTCGCCTGCGTACATTCCTGTTTAGCAGGAAGTTGTCCAACTTTGTCTTGAATCTCTGGAGGGTATTTTTTCCCTGCAACAGACTCCGGAAGAGCGTTCCAGTTTTCTACCACTCTCTGGGTGAAGAAGAACTTCCTTACGTTTGTATGGAATCTATCCCCTTTCAACTTTAGAGAGTGCCCTCTCGTTCTCCGTACCTTGGAGATGGTGAGCAATCTGTCTTTATCTGTTAAGTTTATTCCCTTCAGTATTTTGAATGTTTCGATCATGTCCCTCTCAGTCTCCTATTTTCAAGAGAGAAGAGGCACAGTCGATCTTCTCTGGACCCTTTCGAGTAGTATCGTGTCCTTCTTCATGTATGGCGACCAGTGCTGGACGCAGTACTCCAGGTAACTGTGCTTTATTCCAGGACAAGGAGGCAGCATATTCTCACATGTGGGTGACCTCCATGCTAACCAAAATGGGATGGTGGGAGTGTTGGCAATTTAGAAGAATAAATTTTGTAAAATGGCTATCCCGTCTGGAAAAAGAATCCAGACAATAATGAGTGATAAAGGTATGAACCGAAGACCAAGTGGCAGCTTTGCAGATTTCCTCAATAAGAGTGGATCTAAGGAAAGCTACTGATGCTGCCATGGCTCTGACTTTATGGGCTGTGACTCGACCCTGTAGATGTAGTCCAGCATGAGCACAGCAGAAAGAGATGCAAGCAGCCAACCAGTTGGAGATGGTGCGCTTGGAAACTGGACGTCCCAACTTGTTTGGATCGAAGGAGACAAAAAGTTGAGGAGCAGATCTGTGTGGCTTAGTCCTTTGCAGCAGAAGAACTCGACTGACAAGAATGATAAGGTTTCACATGAAGTCTTCAAGAGCTTCGATGTCTGGAGAGATGAGACCTGTGTTGAGAAGGCAACCTAGGTATGGAGGAAAGCCTCAACAGATGATGTGGAGAAGTATGTCTCGTGATTGAATCAGATCCAGTCTGGAAGATGAATGTCGAGGTGTCCTCGTCCTGTGCCTCGAAAAGGGCAACACCTTATGTGAAGAGGTAGGACTAGAAAATGGAGTTCGAGGTCGAGACACCATAAAGGACTCAGGTCATTGTAACGAGGTATCTCGAGGCACTTTGAAGGACTCAACTCCTTGTATAGAGTATGTAGTTTCATCTGGAGGCACTCTATAGGACTCAACTCCTTGTATAGAGTGTGAAGATTCTTCTCGAGGCACTCTTAAGGGCTCGAATCCTTGAACAGAATGAGTAGGTTGAGCTCGAGACACTGCCAAGGATTCGATTCCTTGTAATACTGCTGAGAGCTCAGGCTGGACTGCAGGAAGCAGAGTCAAAGCATGAATTAATTTGTCAAGCATGTTACCAAACTCCTGATGCATAATAGTCTCCAACATATTCTGCAAACATATTCAGCAAAACTGGCACCGGGACCACTGAATCTGGTACATTTGGTGTGGCTATAGTCTCTGAGGAAGAAAACTTCAAGGAATAAAGATGCTTCGATTTTAAGGCACGTTTCTTGGGGTTTTCAAAGTCACCGGTTCTAAGGGTTGCATGCTTGGAGAAGGTGACTTAGCTATCTTACCCGAGTCAGACTGTGAGGATAACGGCTCCTCAGGAGAAGATTTAGCTGATTTTCCCGAAGACGAAGACTTCCCAAATGAGGAAGGTTTGATCAAGGTCGAGGTGAAAGATGGTAGCCCCGTAGAAGACTTGCCTGGATTAGGAGTCGAGGTCGGGGTAGGAATCGGGTTTAGGGCCTTAGGTAAAGGCCTATCCATGCTGCCGAATATTTTTTTGTACCTGAACTTGACGACGTTTGAGGGCTCGAGTTTGTAGCGTAACACAGCTGGCACACGACTCCGGACAATGATTAGGTCCTAAACACTGCACACATCAATTGTGTGGGTTAGTGAGGGAGATCGTGCGTTTGCACCGGTAACAATTCTTAAAGCCTATGACCGGCCGGGTCATAGAATGAAAAACAGCCACGGGTAAAGCCCCACCATGACACGAAGAAAATGAAACTTATAATAATGATATATATCTAATCTAATCCTTAGGTTTGTATATCGCATCATCTCCACATTCGTAGAGCTCGACGCGGTTTACAGTAGGAGAAATAGGAAGGAACTACAACAGAGGGTTAGAGGTAGAAGTGTGAAGAAAATTTAGAGGACTTGGGATGCCAAGATATAAGAGTTTCCTTGATTCCTAAGTTGGAGGGAGACTTACATTTTTTGAGAAAAGCCAGATTTTCAGATGTTTGCGGAAAACTTGGAGAGAGCTCAAGTTCCGAAGAGGGGAGGTAAGGTTGTTCCAGAGCTCAGTGATTTTGAAGTGGATGGAGGTCCCTAGCTTTCCTGTGTGGGAAATGCCTTTTAGCTAGGGGAAGGATAGTTTTAATTTTTGGGAGGATCTGGTGGTATTAGGGTTTGAGGAATTCCAAGAAAGAGGGCTAAAGGGAGGAAGGATACCATATAGGATTTTGAAAGCTAAACAGGCGCATTTATAGTGGACCCTAGCGATTATCGGAAGCCAGTGGAGCTTGGTCAGGAGCGGGGAAACATGGTCAGATCTACTTTTAGCGAAGATGAGCTTGGCAGCGGCATTCTGAATCCGTTGGAGTCTGTGGAGGTTTTTCTTAGTTAGGCTTAAGTAGATAGAGTTGCAATAGTCCAATCTGGAGAGGATGATGGATTGGACAAGGAGGGTAAAATGTTTTTGATAGAAGCAGGATCTAACTTTCCTCAGCATGTGAAGGCTGAAAAAGCATTTTTTTTACCAAGGATTGGAGGTGGTCATTGAAGAACAATGTGGAATCAATGATGATGCCCAAGACCTTGCTCGACAACTCAAGCTGCAGAGAGGAGCCAGAGGGTAGTGGGATGGAGGTGGGTAGGTGATCTAGTTTTGGACCGAGCCAAAGAAGTCTTGTTTTGGACTCATTCAATTTCATTTGCACAGTGTGGGCCCAGGATTGTAGGCTCATTATACAAGAGGATATGTTCTTAGACAGGTCAGTGAGGTTCGAATCGGTCTTGAGGAAGACGAGGATGTCGTCTGCATAAGTGTAAATTGTTTCAAGGGGGGATAGGTGGAAGAGTTTTAGGGAGGACTTATAGATGTTGAAAAGGATAGGGAATAGTGGAGAGCCTTGAGGGACTCCATAATTCGGTTTCCACGGGGAGGATGAGGTGCTATTCATGTTAACAATGTAAGAACGAGAGCGGAGGAATTTAGAGAACCAACCTAGGACTGTGGAGTTGATATCTATCTCAGAGAGTTGGTAAACAAGAATATCATGGTGAACAACGTCGAAAGCAGCGGAAAGGTTAAATTGTAGGAGGACGGCAAACTTGTTTCGAGAGTGAAGTTGTTGAACCCTTGAAATCAGGAAAGACAGTAGGGATTCGATGCTGAAGTTAGGACGAAAGCCATTTTGATAGCGTAAAAAAATAGAGAATCTCTCTAAGTATGATGAGAATTGGGAAGAAATGATGGACTCTAGCATCTTGGTTAGGAGAGGGATATTTGCAATTTTTTTTTAAAAGAAAATAAACACGCAAAACAACACAGCGACCCTGTAAAGAAAAGGCACGAGCCGCGGTGAGAGAAGGCACGAGTACAACTAAGTCTAGTGTAGAGCGTCGAAATGAAGACTTCTCGGCTCCACGTAAAACTGAAATGCTAAGGAGACCCTCGTCCTACGTCGGGCAGGAAGGCAGTCCTACTGGAGCGGTGCGGCAGTCACAAACTTTCTTTTTTTAAGTTCAGTAAATTTTATTGAAAGTTTTGCATAACAAAAGAATAAAAGAATACAAGTATATAACAGGAGATCGTGACAATAATACTTGTACTGGAAAACAGTAAATACATGAGTCAACGCCCCAGAACTAGGCAGTGATAGTTCAACATTCCATATCAGTAAAGGGGAGGGGAAAAAGAAGAAGGGAGAAATAAACAGATCATGATGCTTATACAATAGTAATGATGTGACATCTGTATACAATCAATCGAAGAGAACAAACCACATCTGTGTACAATAACCACCACTAGAGAGAAATAAAGATAGAATTGCTATCAATAACTTTCTTAAAGTTTTACAAGCAAGTCTGCCTGCGAGGCTGTCCGCATCAGGGCTCCGTGGATGACGTCACCCACATGTGAGAATATGCTGCCTGCTTATCCTGCGATAAATATTGATATCCTTTGACTCAAGAGACTCTTTTGCCTTCCCTGAATTGGTGAAATAACAAGATTCAGATTTTATGAACCAAAAAAGTGCTTTGTTGTAACTTATCAATGTGTCTGTCTGTGTGTGCGTGCACAGGTTTAAAACTGCTCAGGCTTACAGAAGGATACCCCAAATTTCTATATCCTTCATTCAAACACATTCCACCCATCCATTCCCTCCTTCTATCTCTCCATTCCCACAGTCTGCTGCTCCCGTGTATCCGGTATAGCGGGAACATACTCCTGGGGAACGGCACCAGACATTCCTGCAGGACGGGGTACAAATTGCTGGATAATAAACAAATAAATACAGGAACCTTAGCCAGTATTCTCCTAAGTCTGAATAAGATTAAAATAGATTCTCCTTTCCCGCATAATACCCAAGTAGCGATGCACTTGACAGTTAAACAGCTTTTAATTCCCTTAAAATGGCCAAGTGTGGGAAACAGGAGTCTCTTCCCTCTTCCCAGCTCTGTTCTTTATCTATTTAGAAAGATGGATCTCAAACTTACAGTTATTGCAGAATCTTCCTGAATAACCCTTTGGACACGTGCAGTTCCCTGAGGGCTGACACGTCCCTCCATTGTAACAAAGAGATTCACAGGTAGCTAAAAAGAAAGACAACAGCCTGTCACAGTCACAGTCACACTTCTCAGTCTGTAAGACCAGATGAGATAAATAAATGATTCCTTCTTCATCAATGGCTCCAAATGCTCATGCACTATTAATTAGCAACAAAACCCCCCAAAACAGGAGTAGTGAAGTAAAGAAGGAGAAAAAGTCTCCCCTGACCCACGACGAGTAAGGGGGAGAGACAGCCCCGGCAAATTATTATAAGTGAATGGGGAGTCCTCAGTCCCACAGTCTGCAATGGGCAAACACAGCCCCTAATGCACAGCTGTCACAATCATACACCCAAAAGGGTATTACGTGTGAAACAACCTAGGACTTCCACCATGTGCAATTTATGTGAAATAACTAGTGCGCAAAGCAGTGTGCTAAAAGTGAAAATTGATAAACCCTTTTGGGTGTATGATTGTGAGAGCTGTGTTTCCCCATTGCAGGCTGTGGGACTGAGGACTTCCCATTCACTTATAATAATTTATTAGGTGTGCTTGCCAGGGCTGTCTCTCCCCCTCACTCGTCTTGGGTCAGGGGAGACTTTTTCTCCTTCATGTATTGTTAATGACATGTGTTTCTGTAATCAGTGGTTGCAGGACCCTGCTCTCTCACCATTCATACAGGTTTGTCCAGTGTATCCGCGGTAACAGGTGCAGTTTCCCGGGGCGCTGCACCAGCCATTGTTACAACTGAAGTCACAGACCGCTGCAAGAAAATGCAAGGAAATTGGTGAACGGAGAGGTTTGTGTGTCTAGAGAGAGATATAAAACAAACATGTACACACAGACACTTGATTAGATACATACACACTATCACGTCATTCATTTAAGTAGAAGAGTAATAGAGGGTGATTAGTCGGTAACGCGAGCCAGCTTACTCTGGATTCAAGGTATTATTAGTGAAATATAAAGGAGCACTACATTTTTATTTACGCATGTAAATGTGATCTTCTTGGATACTAATTTTATCCAAAGAAAACTAGGAATCTAAGAAGGTTTAGCAGTTATGATACGGACGCAACTGATATCTTTGCCTTCCCGCCCGATGTGGGGCGCGCGTCTCCTCAGTTCAGATAGCTAGCTAAGAAGCCAAGCAGGTGAGGTGGGTGGGTTGTGAGAATATCTGCCTGCTGTCCCTGGATAACACCTAACATGAGAATTGCCACTGCTGGGTCAGACCAGTGGTCTATCGTGGTCAGACGGCGGCCCCCAGATCGAAGACCAGTGATCTAAATGAGTCCAACCTCGCCTGCGTACATTCCTGTTTAGCAGGAAGTTGTCCAACTTTGTCTTGAATCTCTGGAGGGTATTTTTTCCCTGCAACAGACTCCGGAAGAGCGTTCCAGTTTTCTACCACTCTCTGGGTGAAGAAGAACTTCCTTACGTTTGTATGGAATCTATCCCCTTTCAACTTTAGAGAGTGCCCTCTCGTTCTCCGTACCTTGGAGATGGTGAGCAATCTGTCTTTATCTGTTAAGTTTATTCCCTTCAGTATTTTGAATGTTTCGATCATGTCCCTCTCAGTCTCCTATTTTCAAGAGAGAAGAGGCACAGTCGATCTTCTCTGGACCCTTTCGAGTAGTATCGTGTCCTTCTTCATGTATGGCGACCAGTGCTGGACGCAGTACTCCAGGTAACTGTGCTTTATTCCAGGACAAGGAGGCAGCATATTCTCACATGTGGGTGACCTCCATGCTAACCAAAATGGGATGGTGGGAGTGTTGGCAATTTAGAAGAATAAATTTTGTAAAATGGCTATCCCGTCTGGAAAAAGAATCCAGACAATAATGAGTGATAAAGGTATGAACCGAAGACCAAGTGGCAGCTTTGCAGATTTCCTCAATAAGAGTGGATCTAAGGAAAGCTACTGATGCTGCCATGGCTCTGACTTTATGGGCTGTGACTCGACCCTGTAGATGTAGTCCAGCATGAGCACAGCAGAAAGAGATGCAAGCAGCCAACCAGTTGGAGATGGTGCGCTTGGAAACTGGACGTCCCAACTTGTTTGGATCGAAGGAGACAAAAAGTTGAGGAGCAGATCTGTGTGGCTTAGTCCTTTGCAGCAGAAGAACTCGACTGACAAGAATGATAAGGTTTCACATGAAATCTTCAAGAGCTTCGATGTCTGGAGAGATGAGACCTGTGTTGAGAAGGCAACCTAGGTATGGAGGAAAGCCTCAACAGATGATGTGGAGAAGTATGTCTCGTGATTGAATCAGATCCAGTCTGGAAGATGAATGTCGAGGTGTCCTCGTCCTGTGCCTCGAAAAGGGCAACACCTTATGTGAAGAGGTAGGACTAGAAAATGGAGTTCGAGGTCGAGACACCATAAAGGACTCAGGTCATTGTAACGAGGTATCTCGAGGCACTTTGAAGGACTCAACTCCTTGTATAGAGTATGTAGTTTCATCTGGAGGCACTCTATAGGACTCAACTCCTTGTATAGAGTGTGAAGATTCTTCTCGAGGCACTCTTAAGGGCTCGAATCCTTGAACAGAATGAGTAGGTTGAGCTCGAGACACTGCCAAGGATTCGATTCCTTGTAATACTGCTGAGAGCTCAGGCTGGACTGCAGGAAGCAGAGTCAAAGCATGAATTAATTTGTCAAGCATGTTACCAAACTCCTGATGCAGAATAGTCTCCAACATATTCTGCAAACATATTCAGCAAAACTGGCACCGGGACCACTGAATCTGGTACATTTGGTGTGGCTATAGTCTCTGAGGAAGAAAACTTCAAGGAATAAAGATGCTTCGATTTTAAGGCACGTTTCTTGGGGTTTTCAAAGTCACCGGTTCTAAGGGTTGCATGCTTGGAGAAGGTGACTTAGCTATCTTACCCGAGTCAGACTGTGAGGATAACGGCTCCTCAGGAGAAGATTTAGCTGATTTTCCCGAAGACGAAGACTTCCCAAATGAGGAAGGTTTGATCAAGGTCGAGGTGAAAGATGGTAGCCCCGTAGAAGACTTGCCTGGATTAGGAGTCGAGGTCGGGGTAGGAATCGGGTTTAGGGCCTTAGGTAAAGGCCTATCCATGCTGCCGAATATTTTTTTGTACCTGAACTTGACGACGTTTGAGGGCTCGAGTTTGTAGCGTAACACAGCTGGCACACGACTCCGGACAATGATTAGGTCCTAAACACTGCACACATCAATTGTGTGGGTTAGTGAGGGAGATCGTGCGTTTGCACCGGTAACAATTCTTAAAGCCTATGACCGGCCGGGTCATAGAATGAAAAAGAGCCACGGGTAAAGCCCCACCATGACACGAAGAAAATGAAACTTATAATAATGATATATATCTAATCTAATCCTTAGGTTTGTATATCGCATCATCTCCACATTCGTAGAGCTCGACGCGGTTTACAGTAGGAGAAATAGGAAGGAACTACAACAGAGGGTTAGAGGTAGAAGTGTGAAGAAAATTTAGAGGACTTGGGATGCCAAGATATAAGAGTTTCCTTGATTCCTAAGTTGGAGGGAGACTTACATTTTTTGAGAAAAGCCAGATTTTCAGATGTTTGCGGAAAACTTGGAGAGAGCTCAAGTTCCGAAGAGGGGAGGTAAGGTTGTTCCAGAGCTCAGTGATTTTGAAGTGGATGGAGGTCCCTAGCTTTCCTGTGTGGGAAATGCCTTTTAGCTAGGGGAAGGATAGTTTTAATTTTTGGGAGGATCTGGTGGTATTAGGGTTTGAGGAATTCCAAGAAAGAGGGCTAAAGGGAGGAAGGATACCATATAGGATTTTGAAAGCTAAACAGGCGCATTTATAGTGGACCCTAGCGATTATCGGAAGCCAGTGGAGCTTGGTCAGGAGCGGGGAAACATGGTCAGATCTACTTTTAGCGAAGATGAGCTTGGCAGCGGCATTCTGAATCCGTTGGAGTCTGTGGAGGTTTTTCTTAGTTAGGCTTAAGTAGATAGAGTTGCAATAGTCCAATCTGGAGAGGATGATGGATTGGACAAGGAGGGTAAAATGTTTTTGATAGAAGCAGGATCTAACTTTCCTCAGCATGTGAAGGCTGAAAAAGCATTTTTTTTACCAAGGATTGGAGGTGGTCATTGAAGAACAATGTGGAATCAATGATGATGCCCAAGACCTTGTTCGAGAACTCAAGCTGCAGAGAGGAGCCAGAGGGTAGTGGGATGGAGGTGGGTAGGTGATCTAGTTTTGGACCGAGCCAAAGAAGTCTTGTTTTGGACTCATTCAATTTCATTTGCACAGTGTGGGCCCAGGATTGTAGGCTCATTATACAAGAGGATATGTTCTTAGACAGGTCAGTGAGGTTCGAATCGGTCTTGAGGAAGACGAGGATGTCGTCTGCATAAGTGTAAATTGTTTCAAGGGGGGATAGGTGGAAGAGTTTTAGGGAGGACTTATAGATGTTGAAAAGGATAGGGAATAGTGGAGAGCCTTGAGGGACTCCATAATTCGGTTTCCACGGGGAGGATGAGGTGCTATTCATGTTAACAATGTAAGAACGAGAGCGGAGGAATTTAGAGAACCAACCTAGGACTGTGGAGTTGATATCTATCTCAGAGAGTTGGTAAACAAGAATATCATGGTGAACAACGTCGAAAGCAGCGGAAAGGTCAAATTGTAGGAGGACGGCAAACTTGTTTCGAGAGTGAAGTTGTTGAACCCTTGAAATCAGGAAAGACAGTAGGGATTCGGTGCTGAAGTTAGGACGAAAGCCATTTTGATAGCGTAAAAAAATAGAGAATCTCTCTAAGTATGATGAGAATTGGGAAGAAATGATGGACTCTAGCATCTTGGTTAGGAGAGGGATATTTGCAATTTTTTTTTAAAAGAAAATAAACACGCAAAACAACACAGCGACCCTGTAAAGAAAAGGCACGAGCCGCGGTGAGAGAAGGCACGAGTACAACTAAGTCTAGTGTAGAGCGTCGAAATGAAGACTTCTCGGCTCCACGTAAAACTGAAATGCTAAGGAGACCCGCGTCCTACGTCGGGCAGGAAGGCAGTCCTACTGGAGCGGTGCGGCAGTCACAAACTTTCTTTTTTTAAGTTCAGTAAATTTTATTGAAAGTTTTGCATAACAAAAGAATAAAAGAATACAAGTATATAACAGGAGATCGTGACAATAATACTTGTACTGGAAAACAGTAAATACATGAGTCAACGCCCCAGAACTAGGCAGTGATAGTTCAACATTCCATATCAGTAAAGGGGAGGGGAAAAAGAAGAAGGGAGAAATAAACAGATCATGATGCTTATACAATAGTAATGATGTGACATCTGTATACAATCAATCGAAGAGAACAAACCACATCTGTGTACAATAACCACCACTAGAGAGAAATAAAGATAGAATTGCTATCAATAACTTTCTTAAAGTTTTACAAGCAAGTCTGCCTGCGAGGCTGTCCGCATCAGGGCTCCGTGGATGACGTCACCCACATGTGAGAATATGCTGCCTGCTTATCCTGCGATAAATATTGATATCCTTTGACTCAAGAGACTCTTTTGCCTTCCCTGAATTGGTGAAATAACAAGATTCAGATTTTATGAACCAAAAAAGTGCTTTGTTGTAACTTATCAATGTGTCTGTCTGTGTGTGCGTGCACAGGTTTAAAACTGCTCAGGCTTACAGAAGGATACCCCAAATTTCTATATCCTTCATTCAAACACATTCCACCCATCCATTCCCTCCTTCTATCTCTCCATTCCCACAGTCTGCTGCTCCCGTGTATCCGGTATAGCGGGAACATACTCCTGGGGAACGGCACCAGACATTCCTGCAGGACGGGGTACAAATTGCTGGATAATAAACAAATAAATACAGGAACCTTAGCCAGTATTCTCCTAAGTCTGAATAAGATTAAAATAGATTCTCCTTTCCCGCATAATACCCAAGTAGCGATGCACTTGACAGTTAAACAGCTTTTAATTCCCTTAAAATGGCCAAGTGTGGGAAACAGGAGTCTCTTCCCTCTTCCCAGCTCTGTTCTTTATCTATTTAGAAAGATGGATCTCAAACTTACAGTTATTGCAGAATCTTCCTGAATAACCCTTTGGACACGTGCAGTTCCCTGAGGGCTGACACGTCCCTCCATTGTAACAAAGAGATTCACAGGTAGCTAAAAAGAAAGACAACAGCCTGTCACAGTCACAGTCACACTTCTCAGTCTGTAAGACCAAATGAGATAAATAAATGATTCCTTCTTCATCAATGGCTCCAAATGCTCATGCACTATTAATTAGCAACAAAACCCCCCAAAACAGGAGTAGTGAAGTAAAGAAGGAGAAAAAGTCTCCCCTGACCCACGACGAGTAAGGGGGAGAGACAGCCCCGGCAAATTATTATAAGTGAATGGGGAGTCCTCAGTCCCACAGTCTGCAATGGGCAAACACAGCCCCTAATGCACAGCTGTCACAATCATACACCCAAAAGGGTATTACGTGTGAAACAACCTAGGACTTCCACCATGTGCAATTTATGTGAAATAACTAGTGCGCAAAGCAGTGTGCTAAAAGTGAAAATTGATAAACCCTTTTGGGTGTATGATTGTGAGAGCTGTGTTTCCCCATTGCAGGCTGTGGGACTGAGGACTTCCCATTCACTTATAATAATTTATTAGGTGTGCTTGCCAGGGCTGTCTCTCCCCCTCACTCGTCTTGGGTCAGGGGAGACTTTTTCTCCTTCATGTATTGTTAATGACATGTGTTTCTGTAATCAGTGGTTGCAGGACCCTGCTCTCTCACCATTCATACAGGTTTGTCCAGTGCACAGGTGTCAAAGTCGGTCCTCGAGGGCCGGAATCCAGTCGGGTTTTCAGGATTTCCCCAATGAATATGCATGAGATCTGTGTGCATGCACTGCTTTCAATGCATATTCATTGGGGAAATCCTGAAAACCCGACTGGATTGCGGCCCTCAAGGAGGGACTTTGACACCCCTGGTCCAGTGTATCCGCGGTAACAGGTGCAGTTTCCCGGGGCGCTGCACCAGCCATTGTTACAACTGAAGTCACAGACCGCTGCAAGAAAATGCAAGGAAATTGGTGAACGGAGAGGTTTGTGTGTCTAGAGAGAGATATAAAACAAACATGTACACACAGACACTTGATTAGATACATACACACTATCACGTCATTCATTTAAGTAGAAGAGTAATAGAGGGTGATTAGTCGGTAACGCGAGCCAGCTTACTCTGGATTCAAGGTATTATTAGTGAAATATAAAGGAGCACTACATTTTTATTTACGCATGTAAATGTGATCTTCTTGGATACTAATTTTATCCAAAGAAAACTAGGAATCTAAGAAGGTTTAGCAGTTATGATACGGACGCAACTGATATCTTTGCCTTCCCGCCCGATGTGGGGCGCGCGTCTCCTCAGTTCAGATAGCTAGCTAAGAAGCCAAGCAGGTGAGGTGGGTGGGTTGTGAGAATATCTGCCTGCTGTCCCTGGATAACACCTAACATGAGAATTGCCACTGCTGGGTCAGACCAGTGGTCTATCGTGGTCAGACGGCGGCCCCCAGATCGAAGACCAGTGATCTAAATGAGTCCAACCTCGCTTGCGTACATTCCTGTTTAGCAGGAAGTTGTCCAACTTTGTCTTGAATCTCTGGAGGGTATTTTTTCCCTGCAACAGACTCCGGAAGAGCGTTCCAGTTTTCTACCACTCTCTGGGTGAAGAAGAACTTCCTTACGTTTGTATGGAATCTATCCCCTGTCAACTTTAGAGAGTGCCCTCTCGTTCTCCGTACCTTGGAGATGGTGAGCAATCTGTCTTTATCTGTTAAGTTTATTCCCTTCAGTATTTTGAATGTTTCGATCATGTCCCTCTCAGTCTCTTATTTTCAAGAGAGAAAAGGCACAGTCGATCTTCTCTGGACCCTTTCGAGTAGTATCGTGTCCTTCTTCATGTATGGCGACCAGTGCTGGATGCAGTACTCCAGGTAACTGTGCTTTATTCCAGGACAAGGAGGCAGCATATTCTCACATGTGGGTGACCTCCATGCTAACCAAAATGGGATGGTGGGAGTGTTGGCAATTTAGAAGAATAAATTTTGTAAAATGGCTATCCCGTCTGGAAAAAGAATCCAGACAATAATGAGTGATAAAGGTATGAACCGAAGACCAAGTGGCAGCTTTGCAGATTTCCTCAATAAGAGTGGATCTAAGGAAAGCTACTGATGCTGCCATGACTCTGACTTTATGGGCTGTGACTCGACCCTGTAGATGTAGTCCAGCATGAGCACAGCAGAAAGAGATGCAAGCAGCCAACCAGTTGGAGATGGTGCGCTTGGAAACTGGACGTCCCAACTTGTTTGGATCGAAGGAGACAAAAAGTTGAGGAGCAGATCTGTGTGGCTTAGTCCTTTGCAGCAGAAGAACTCGACTGACAAGAATGATAAGGTTTCACAGGAAGTCTTCAAGAGCTTCGATGTCTGGAGAGACGAGACCTGTGTTGAGAAGGCAACCTAGGTATGGAGGAAAGCCTCAACAGATGATGTGGAGAAGTATGTCTCGTGATTGAATCAGATCCAGTCTGGAAGATGAATGTCGAGGTGTCCTCGTCCTGTGCCTCGAAAAGGGCAACACCTTATGTGAAGAGGTAGGACTAGAAAATGGAGTTCGAGGTCGAGACACCATAAAGGACTCAGGTCATTGTAACGAGGTATCTCGAGGCACTTTGAAGGACTCAACTCCTTGTATAGAGTATGTAGTTTCATCTGGAGGCACTCTATAGGACTCAACTCCTTGTATAGAGTGTGAAGATTCTTCTCGAGGCACTCTTAAGGGCTCGAATCCTTGAACAGAATGAGTAGGTTGAGCTCGAGGCACTGCCAAGGATTCGATTCCTTGTAATACTGCTGAGAGCTCAGGCTGGACTGCAGGAAGCAGAGTCAAAGCATGAATTAATTTGTCAAGCATGTTACCAAACTCCTGATGCAGAATAGTCTCCAACATATTCTGCAAACATATTCAGCAAAACTGGCACCGGGACCACTGAATCTGGTACATTTGGTGTGGCTATAGTCTCTGAGGAAGAAAACTTCAAGGAATAAAGATGCTTCGATTTTAAGGCACGTTTCTTGGGGTTTTCAAAGTCACCGGTTCTAAGGGTTGCATGCTTGGAGAAGGTGACTTAGCTATCTTACCCGAGTCAGACTGTGAGGATAACGGCTCCTCAGGAGAAGATTTAGCTGATTTTCCCGAAGACGAAGACTTCCCAAATGAGGAAGGTTTGATCAAGGTCGAGGTGAAAGATGGTAGCCCCGTAGAAGACTTGCCTGGATTAGGAGTCGAGGTCGGGGTAGGAATCGGGTTTAGGGCCTTAGGTAAAGGCCTATCCATGCTGCCGAATATTTTTTTGTACCTGAACTTGACGACGTTTGAGGGCTCGAGTTTGTAGCGTAACACAGCTGGCACACGACTCCGGACAATGATTAGGTCCTAAACACTGCACACATCAATTGTGTGGGTTAGTGAGGGAGATCGTGCGTTTGCACCGGTAACAATTCTTAAAGCCTATGACCGGCCGGGTCATAGAATGAAAAACAGCCACGGGTAAAGCCCCACCATGACACGAAGAAAATGAAACTTATAATAATGATATATATCTAATCTAATCCTTAGGTTTGTATATCGCATCATCTCCACATTCGTAGAGCTCGACGCGGTTTACAGTAGGAGAAATAGGAAGGAACTACAACAGAGGGTTAGAGGTAGAAGTGTGAAGAAAATTTAGAGGACTTGGGATGCCAAGATATAAGAGTTTCCTTGATTCCTAAGTTGGAGGGAGACTTACATTTTTTGAGAAAAGCCAGATTTTCAGATGTTTGCGGAAAACTTGGAGAGAGCTCAAGTTCCGAAGAGGGGAGGTAAGGTTGTTCCAGAGCTCAGTGATTTTGAAGTGGATGGAGGTCCCTAGCTTTCCTGTGTGGGAAATGCCTTTTAGCTAGGGGAAGGATAGTTTTAATTTTTGGGAGGATCTGGTGGTATTAGGGTTTGAGGAATTCCAAGAAAGAGGGCTAAAGGGAGGAAGGATACCATATAGGATTTTGAAAGCTAAACAGGCGCATTTATAGTGGACCCTAGCGATTATCGGAAGCCAGTGGAGCTTGGTCAGGAGCGGGGAAACATGGTCAGATCTACTTTTAGCGAAGATGAGCTTGGCAGCGGCATTCTGAATCCGTTGGAGTCTGTGGAGGTTTTTCTTAGTTAGGCTTAAGTAGATAGAGTTGCAATAGTCCAATCTGGAGAGGATGATGGATTGGACAAGGAGGGTAAAATGTTTTTGATAGAAGCAGGATCTAACTTTCCTCAGCATGTGAAGGCTGAAAAAGCATTTTTTTTACCAAGGATTGGAGGTGGTCATTGAAGAACAATGTGGAATCAATGATGATGCCCAAGACCTTGCTCGAGAACTCAAGCTGCAGAGAGGAGCCAGAGGGTAGTGGGACGGAGGTGGGTAGGTGATCTAGTTTTGGACCGAGCCAAAGAAGTCTTGTTTTGGACTCATTCAATTTCATTTGCACAGTGTGGGCCCAGGATTGTAGGCTCATTATACAAGAGGATATGTTCTTAGACAGGTCAGTGAGGTTCGAATCGGTCTTGAGGAAGACGAGGATGTCGTCTGCATAAGTGTAAATTGTTTCAAGGGGGGATAGGTGGAAGAGTTTAAGGAGGACTTATAGATGTTGAAAAGGATAGGGAATAGTGGAGAGCCTTGAGGGACTCCATAATTCGGTTTCCACGGGGAGGATGAGGTGCTATTCATGTTAACAATGTAAGAACGAGAGCGGAGGAATTTAGAGAACCAACCTAGGACTGTGGAGTTGATATCTATCTCAGAGAGTTGGTAAACAAGAATATCATGGTGAACAACGTCGAAAGCAGCGGAAAGGTCAAATTGTAGGAGGACGGCAAACTTGTTTCGAGAGTGAAGTTGTTGAACCCTTGAAATCAGGAAAGACAGTAGGGATTCGGTGCTGAAGTTAGGACGAAAGCCATTTTGATAGCGTAAAAAAATAGAGAATCTCTCTAAGTATGATGAGAATTGGGAAGAAATGATGGACTCTAGCATCTTGGTTAGGAGAGGGATATTTGCAATTTTTTTTTAAAAGAAAATAAACACGCAAAACAACACAGCGACCCTGTAAAGAAAAGGCACGAGCCGCGGTGAGAGAAGGCACGAGTACAACTAAGTCTAGTGTAGAGCGTCGAAATGAAGACTTCTCGGCTCCACGTAAAACTGAAATGCTAAGGAGACCCGCGTCCTACGTCGGGCAGGAAGGCAGTCCTACTGGAGCGGTGCGGCAGTCACAAACTTTCTTTTTTTAAGTTCAGTAAATTTTATTGAAAGTTTTGCATAACAAAAGAATAAAAGAATACAAGTATATAACAGGAGATCGTGACAATAATACTTGTACTGGAAAACAGTAAATACATGAGTCAACGCCCCAGAACTAGGCAGTGATAGTTCAACATTCCATATCAGTAAAGGGGAGGGGAAAAAGAAGAAGGGAGAAATAAACAAATCATGATGCTTATACAATAGTAATGATGTGACATCTGTATACAATCAATCGAAGAGAACAAACCACATCTGTGTACAATAACCACCACTAGAGAGAAATAAAGATAGAATTGCTATCAATAACTTTCTTAAAGTTTTACAAGCAAGTCTGCCTGCGATGCTGTCCGCATCAGGGCTCCGTGGATGACGTCACCCACATGTGAGAATATGCTGCCTGCTTATCCTGCGATAAATATTGATATCCTTTGACTCAAGAGACTCTTTTGCCTTCCCTGAATTGGTGAAATAACAAGATTCAGATTTTATGAACCAAAAAAGTGCTTTGTTGTAACTTATCAGTGTGTCTGTCTGTGTGTGCGTGCACAGGTTTAAAACTGCTCAGGCTTACAGAAGGATACTCCAAATTTCTATATCCTTCATTCAAACACATTCCACCCATCCATTCCCTCCTTCTATCTCTCCATTCCCACAGTCTGCTGCTCCCGTGTATCCGGTATAGCGGGAACATACTCCTGGGGAACGGCACCAGACATTCCTGCAGGACGGGGTACAAATTGCTGGATAATAAACAAATAAATACAGGAACCTTAGCCAGTATTCTCCTAAGTCTGAATAAGATTAAAATAGATTCTCCTTTCCCGCATAATACCCAAGTAGCGATGCACTTGACAGTTAAACAGCTTTTAATTCCCTTAAAATGGCCAAGTGTGGGAAACAGGAGTCTCTTCCCTCTTCCCAGCTCTGTTCTTTATCTATTTAGAAAGATGGATCTCAAACTTACAGTTATTGCAGAATCTTCCTGAATAACCCTTTGGACACGTGCAGTTCCCTGAGGGCTGACACGTCCCTCCATTGTAACAAAGAGATTCACAGGTAGCTAAAAAGAAAGACAACAGCCTGTCACAGTCACAGTCACACTTCTCAGTCTGTAAGACCAGATGAGATAAATAAATGATTCCTTCTTCATCAATGGCTCCAAATGCTCATGCACTATTAATTAGCAACAAAACCCCCCAAAACAGGAGTAGTGAAGTAAAGAAGGAGAAAAAGTCTCCCCTGACCCACGACGAGTAAGGGGGAGAGACAGCCCCGGCAAATTATTATAAGTGAATGGGGAGTCCTCAGTCCCACAGTCTGCAATGGGCAAACACAGCCCCTAATGCACAGCTGTCACAATCATACACCCAAAAGGGTATTACGTGTGAAACAACCTAGGACTTCCACCATGTGCAATTTATGTGAAATAACTAGTGCGCAAAGCAGTGTGCTAAAAGTGAAAATTGATAAACCCTTTTGGGTGTATGATTGTGAGAGCTGTGTTTCCCCATTGCAGGCTGTGGGACTGAGGACTTCCCATTCACTTATAATAATTTATTAGGTGTGCTTGCCAGGGCTGTCTCTCCCCCTCACTCGTCTTGGGTCAGGGGAGACTTTTTCTCCTTCATGTATTGTTAATGACATGTGTTTCTGTAATCAGTGGTTGCAGGACCCTGCTCTATCACCATTCATACAGGTTTGTCCAGTGCACAGGTGTCAAAGTCGGTCCTCGAGGGCCGGAATCCAGTCGGGTTTTCAGGATTTCCCCATGAGATCTGTGTGCATGCACTGCTTTCAATGCATATTCATTGGGGAAATCCTGAAAACCCGACTGGATTGCGGCCCTCAAGGAGGGACTTTGACACTCCTGGTCCAGTGTATCCGCGGTAACAGGTGCAGTTTCCCGGGGCGCTGCACCAGCCATTGTTACAACTGAAGTCACAGACCGCTGCAAGAAAATGCAAGGAAATTGGTGAACGGAGAGGTTTGTGTGTCTAGAGAGAGATATAAAACAAACATGTACACACAGACACTTGATTAGATACATACACACTATCACGTCATTCATTTAAGTAGAAGAGTAATAGAGGGTGATTAGTCGGTAACGCGAGCCAGCTTACTCTGGATTCAAGGTATTATTAGTGAAATATAAAGGAGCACTACATTTTTATTTACGCATGTAAATGTGATCTTCTTGGATACTAATTTTATCCAAAGAAAACTAGGAATCTAAGAAGGTTTAGCAGTTATGATACGGACGCAACTGATATCTTTGCCTTCCCGCCCGATGTGGGGCGCGCGTCTCCTCAGTTCAGATAGCTAGCTAAGAAGCCAAGCAGGTGAGGTGGGTGGGTTGTGAGAATATCTGCCTGCTGTCCCTGGATAACACCTAACATGAGAATTGCCACTGCTGGGTCAGACCAGTGGTCTATCGTGGTCAGACGGCGGCCCCCAGATCGAAGACCAGTGATCTAAATGAGTCCAACCTCGCTTGCGTACATTCCTGTTTAGCAGGAAGTTGTCCAACTTTGTCTTGAATCTCTGGAGGGTATTTTTTCCCTGCAACAGACTCCGGAAGAGCGTTCCAGTTTTCTACCACTCTCTGGGTGAAGAAGAACTTCCTTACGTTTGTATGGAATCTATCCCCTTTCAACTTTAGAGAGTGCCCTCTCGTTCTCCGTACCTTGGAGATGGTGAGCAATCTGTCTTTATCTGTTAAGTTTATTCCCTTCAGTATTTTGAATGTTTCGATCATGTCCCTCTCAGTCTCCTATTTTCAAGAGAGAAGAGGCACAGTCGATCTTCTCTGGACCCTTTCGAGTAGTATCGTGTCCTTCTTCATGTATGGCGACCAGTGCTGGACGCAGTACTCCAGGTAACTGTGCTTTATTCCAGGACAAGGAGGCAGCATATTCTCACATGTGGGTGACCTCCATGCTAACCAAAATGGGATGGTGGGAGTGTTGGCAATTTAGAAGAATAAATTTTGTAAAATGGCTATCCCGTCTGGAAAAAGAATCCAGACAATAATGAGTGATAAAGGTATGAACCGAAGACCAAGTGGCAGCTTTGCAGATTTCCTCAATAAGAGTGGATCTAAGGAAAGCTACTGATGCTGCCATGGCTCTGACTTTATGGGCTGTGACTCGACCCTGTAGATGTAGTCCAGCATGAGCACAGCAGAAAGAGATGCAAGCAGCCAACCAGTTGGAGATGGTGCGCTTGGAAACTGGACGTCCCAACTTGTTTGGATCGAAGGAGACAAAAAGTTGAGGAGCAGATCTGTGTGGCTTAGTCCTTTGCAGCAGAAGAACTCGACTGACAAGAATGATAAGGTTTCACATGAAGTCTTCAAGAGCTTCGATGTCTGGAGAGACGAGACCTGTGTTGAGAAGGCAACCTAGGTATGGAGGAAAGCCTCAACAGATGATGTGGAGAAGTATGTCTCGTGATTGAATCAGATCCAATCTGGAAGATGAATGTCGAGGTGTCCTCGTCCTGTGCCTCGAAAAGGGCAACACCTTATGTGAAGAGGTAGGACTAGAAAATGGAGTTCGAGGTCGAGACACCATAAAGGACTCAGGTCATTGTAACGAGGTATCTCGAGGCACTTTGAAGGACTCAACTCCTTGTATAGAGTATGTAGTTTCATCTGGAGGCACTCTATAGGACTCAACTCCTTGTATAGAGTGTGAAGATTCTTCTCGAGGCACTCTTAAGGGCTCGAATCCTTGAACAGAATGAGTAGGTTGAGCTCGAGGCACTGCCAAGGATTCGATTCCTTGTAATACTGCTGAGAGCTCAGGCTGGACTGCAGGAAGCAGAGTCAAAGCATGAATTAATTTGTCAAGCATGTTACCAAACTCCTGATGCAGAATAGTCTCCAACATATTCTGCAAACATATTCAGCAAAACTGGCACCGGGACCACTGAATCTGGTACATTTGGTGTGGCTATAGTCTCTGAGGAAGAAAACTTCAAGGAATAAAGATGCTTCGATTTTAAGGCACGTTTCTTGGGGTTTTCAAAGTCACCGGTTCTAAGGGTTGCATGCTTGGAGAAGGTGACTTAGCTATCTTACCCGAGTCAGACTGTGAGGATAACGGCTCCTCAGGAGAAGATTTAGCTGATTTTCCCGAAGACGAAGACTTCCCAAATGAGGAAGGTTTGATCAAGGTCGAGGTGAAAGATGGTAGCCCCGTAGAAGACTTGCCTGGATTAGGAGTCGAGGTCGGGGTAGGAATCGGGTTTAGGGCCTTAGGTAAAGGCCTATCCATGCTGCCGAATATTTTTTTGTACCTGAACTTGACGACGTTTGAGGGCTCGAGTTTGTAGCGTAACACAGCTGGCACACGACTCCGGACAATGATTAGGTCCTAAACACTGCACACATCAATTGTGTGGGTTAGTGAGGGAGATCGTGCGTTTGCACCGGTAACAATTCTTAAAGCCTATGACCGGCCGGGTCATAGAATGAAAAACAGCCACGGGTAAAGCCCCACCATGACACGAAGAAAATGAAACTTATAATAATGATATATATCTAATCTAATCCTTAGGTTTGTATATCGCATCATCTCCACATTCGTAGAGCTCGACGCGGTTTACAGTAGGAGAAATAGGAAGGAACTACAACAGAGGGTTAGAGGTAGAAGTGTGAAGAAAATTTAGAGGACTTGGGATGCCAAGATATAAGAGTTTCCTTGATTCCTAAGTTGGAGGGAGACTTACATTTTTTGAGAAAAGCCAGATTTTCAGATGTTTGCGGAAAACTTGGAGAGAGCTCAAGTTCCGAAGAGGGGAGGTAAGGTTGTTCCAGAGCTCAGTGATTTTGAAGTGGATGGAGGTCCCTAGCTTTCCTGTGTGGGAAATGCCTTTTAGCTAGGGGAAGGATAGTTTTAATTTTTGGGAGGATCTGGTGGTATTAGGGTTTGAGGAATTCCAAGAAAGAGGGTTAAAGGGAGGAAGGATACCATATAGGATTTTGAAAGCTAAACAGGCGCATTTATAGTGGACCCTAGCGATTATCGGAAGCCAGTGGAGCTTGGTCAGGAGCGGGGAAACATGGTCAGATCTACTTTTAGCGAAGATGAGCTTGGCAGCGGCATTCTGAATCCGTTGGAGTCTGTGGAGGTTTTTCTTAGTTAGGCTTAAGTAGATAGAGTTGCAATAGTCCAATCTGGAGAGGATGATGGATTGGACAAGGAGGGTAAAATGTTTTTGATAGAAGCAGGATCTAACTTTCCTCAGCATGTGAAGGCTGAAAAAGCATTTTTTTTACCAAGGGTTGGAGGTGGTCATTGAAGAACAATGTGGAATCAATGATGATGCCCAAGACCTTGCTCGAGAACTCAAGCTGCAGAGAGGAGCCAGAGGGTAGTGGGATGGAGGTGGGTAGGTGATCTAGTTTTGGACCGAGCCAAAGAAGTCTTGTTTTGGACTCATTCAATTTCATTTGCACAGTGTGGGCCCAGGATTGTAGGCTCATTATACAAGAGGATATGTTCTTAG
This sequence comes from Geotrypetes seraphini, assembly GCF_902459505.1. Classification (NCBI taxonomy): domain Eukaryota; kingdom Metazoa; phylum Chordata; class Amphibia; order Gymnophiona; family Dermophiidae; genus Geotrypetes; species Geotrypetes seraphini. Next base: position 33,202,899 of record NC_047097.1, read on the forward strand.
ACAGGTCAGTGAGGTTCGAATCGGTCTTGAGGAAGACGAGGATGTCGTCTGCATAAGTGTAAATTGTTTCAAGGGGGGATAGGTGGAAGAGTTTTAGGGAGGACTTATAGATGTTGAAAAGGATAGGGAATAGTGGAGAGCCTTGAGGGACTCCATAATTCGGTTTCCACGGGGAGGATGAGGTGCTATTCATGTTAACAATGTAAGAACGAGAGCGGAGGAATTTAGAGAACCAACCTAGGACTGTGGAGTTGATATCTATCTCAGAGAGTTGGTAAACAAGAATATCATGGTGAACAACGTCGAAAGCAGCGGAAAGGTCAAATTGTAGGAGGACGGCAAACTTGTTTCGAGAGTGAAGTTGTTGAACCCTTGAAATCAGGAAAGACAGTAGGGATTCGGTGCTGAAGTTAGGACGAAAGCCATTTTGATAGCGTAAAAAAATAGAGAATCTCTCTAAGTATGATGAGAATTGGGAAGAAATGATGGACTCTAGCATCTTGGTTAGGAGAGGGATATTTGCAATTTTTTTTAAAAAGAAAATAAACACGCAAAACAACACAGCGACCCTGTAAAGAAAAGGCACGAGCCGCGGTGAGAGAAGGCACGAGTACAACTAAGTCTAGTGTAGAGCGTCGAAATGAAGACTTCTCGGCTCCACGTAAAACTGAAATGCTAAGGAGACCCGCGTCCTACGTCGGGCAGGAAGGCAGTCCTACTGGAGCGGTGCGGCAGTCACAAACTTTCTTTTTTTAAGTTCAGTAAATTTTATTGAAAGTTTTGCATAACAAAAGAATAAAAGAATACAAGTATATAACAGGAGATCGTGACAATAATACTTGTACTGGAAAACAGTAAATACATGAGTCAACGCCCCAGAACTAGGCAGTGATAGTTCAACATTCCATATCAGTAAAGGGGAGGGGAAAAAGAAGAAGGGAGAAATAAACAGATCATGATGCTTATACAATAGTAATGATGTGACATCTGTATACAATCAATCGAAGAGAACAAACCACATCTGTGTACAATAACCACCACTAGAGAGAAATAAAGATAGAATTGCTATCAATAACTTTCTTAAAGTTTTACAAGCAAGTCTGCCTGCGAGGCTGTCCGCATCAGGGCTCCGTGGATGACGTCACCCACATGTGAGAATATGCTGCCTGCTTATCCTGCGATAAATATTGATATCCTTTGACTCAAGAGACTCTTTTGCCTTCCCTGAATTGGTGAAATAACAAGATTCAGATTTTATGAACCAAAAAAGTGCTTTGTTGTAACTTATCAATGTGTCTGTCTGTGTGTGCGTGCACAGGTTTAAAACTGCTCAGGCTTACAGAAGGATACCCCAAATTTCTATATCCTTCATTCAAACACATTCCACCCATCCATTCCCTCCTTCTATCTCTCCATTCCCACAGTCTGCTGCTCCCGTGTATCCGGTATAGCGGGAACATACTCCTGGGGAACGGCACCAGACATTCCTGCAGGACGGGGTACAAATTGCTGGATAATAAACAAATAAATACAGGAACCTTAGCCAGTATTCTCCTAAGTCTGAATAAGATTAAAATAGATTCTCCTTTCCCGCATAATACCCAAGTAGCGATGCACTTGACAGTTAAACAGCTTTTAATTCCCTTAAAATGGCCAAGTGTGGGAAACAGGAGTCTCTTCCCTCTTCCCAGCTCTGTTCTTTATCTATTTAGAAAGATGGATCTCAAACTTACAGTTATTGCAGAATCTTCCTGAATAACCCTTTGGACACGTGCAGTTCCCTGAGGGCTGACACGTCCCTCCATTGTAACAAAGAGATTCACAGGTAGCTAAAAAGAAAGACAACAGCCTGTCACAGTCACAGTCACACTTCTCAGTCTGTAAGACCAGATGAGATAAATAAATGATTCCTTCTTCATCAATGGCTCCAAATGCTCATGCACTATTAATTAGCAACAAAACCCCCCAAAACAGGAGTAGTGAAGTAAAGAAGGAGAAAAAGTCTCCCCTGACCCACGACGAGTAAGGGGGAGAGACAGCCCCGGCAAATTATTATAAGTGAATGGGGAGTCCTCAGTCCCACAGTCTGCAATGGGCAAACACAGCCCCTAATGCACAGCTGTCACAATCATACACCCAAAAGGGTATTACGTGTGAAACAACCTAGGACTTCCACCATGTGCAATTTATGTGAAATAACTAGTGCGCAAAGCAGTGTGCTAAAAGTGAAAATTGATAAACCCTTTTGGGTGTATGATTGTGAGAGCTGTGTTTCCCCATTGCAGGCTGTGGGACTGAGGACTTCCCATTCACTTATAATAATTTATTAGGTGTGCTTGCCAGGGCTGTCTCTCCCCCTCACTCGTCTTGGGTCAGGGGAGACTTTTTCTCCTTCATGTATTGTTAATGACATGTGTTTCTGTAATCAGTGGTTGCAGGACCCTGCTCTCTCACCATTCATACAGGTTTGTCCAGTGTATCCGCGGTAACAGGTGCAGTTTCCCGGGGCGCTGCACCAGCCATTGTTACAACTGAAGTCACAGACCGCTGCAAGAAAATGCAAGGAAATTGGTGAACGGAGAGGTTTGTGTGTCTAGAGAGAGATATAAAACAAACATGTACACACAGACACTTGATTAGATACATACACACTATCACGTCATTCATTTAAGTAGAAGAGTAATAGAGGGTGATTAGTCGGTAACGCGAGCCAGCTTACTCTGGATTCAAGGTATTATTAGTGAAATATAAAGGAGCACTACATTTTTATTTACGCATGTAAATGTGATCTTCTTGGATACTAATTTTATCCAAAGAAAACTAGGAATCTAAGAAGGTTTAGCAGTTATGATACGGACGCAACTGATATCTTTGCCTTCCCGCCCGATGTGGGGCGCGCGTCTCCTCAGTTCAGATAGCTAGCTAAGAAGCCAAGCAGGTGAGGTGGGTGGGTTGTGAGAATATCTGCCTGCTGTCCCTGGATAACACCTAACATGAGAATTGCCACTGCTGGGTCAGACCAGTGGTCTATCGTGGTCAGACGGCGGCCCCCAGATCGAAGACCAGTGATCTAAATGAGTCCAACCTCGCCTGCGTACATTCCTGTTTAGCAGGAAGTTGTCCAACTTTGTCTTGAATCTCTGGAGGGTATTTTTTCCCTGCAACAGACTCCGGAAGAGCGTTCCAGTTTTCTACCACTCTCTGGGTGAAGAAGAACTTCCTTACGTTTGTATGGAATCTATCCCCTTTCAACTTTAGAGAGTGCCCTCTCGTTCTCCGTACCTTGGAGATGGTGAGCTATCTGTCTTTATCTGTTAAGTTTATTCCCTTCAGTATTTTGAATGTTTCGATCATGTCCCTCTCAGTCTCCTATTTTCAAGAGAGAAGAGGCACAGTCGATCTTCTCTGGACCCTTTCGAGTAGTATCGTGTCCTTCTTCATGTATGGCGACCAGTGCTGGACGCAGTACTCCAGGTAACTGTGCTTTATTCCAGGACAAGGAGGCAGCATATTCTCACATGTGGGTGACCTCCATGCTAACCAAAATGGGATGGTGGGAGTGTTGGCAATTTAGAAGAATAAATTTTGTAAAATGGCTATCCCGTCTGGAAAAAGAATCCAGACAATAATGAGTGATAAAGGTATGAACCGAAGACCAAGTGGCAGCTTTGCAGATTTCCTCAATAAGAGTGGATCTAAGGAAAGCTACTGATGCTGCCATGGCTCTGACTTTATGGGCTGTGACTCGACCCTGTAGATGTAGTCCAGCATGAGCACAGCAGAAAGAGATGCAAGCAGCCAACCAGTTGGAGATGGTGCGCTTGGAAAACTGGACGTCCCAACTTGTTTGGATCGAAGGAGACAAAAAGTTGAGGAGCAGATCTGTGTGGCTTAGTCCTTTGCAGCAGAAGAACTCGACTGACAAGAATGATAAGGTTTCACATGAAGTCTTCAAGAGCTTCGATGTCTGGAGAGACGAGACCTGTGTTGAGAAGGCAACCTAGGTATGGAGGAAAGCCTCAACAGATGATGTGGAGAAGTATGTCTCGTGATTGAATCAGATCCAGTCTGGAAGATGAATGTCGAGGTGTCCTCGTCCTGTGCCTCGAAAAGGGCAACACCTTATGTGAAGAGGTAGGACTAGAAAATGGAGTTCGAGGTCGAGACACCATAAAGGACTCAGGTCATTGTAACGAGGTATCTCGAGGCACTTTGAAGGACTCAACTCCTTGTATAGAGTATGTAGTTTCATCTGGAGGCACTCTATAGGACTCAACTCCTTGTATAGAGTGTGAAGATTCTTCTCGAGGCACTCTTAAGGGCTCGAATCCTTGAACAGAATGAGTAGGTTGAGCTCGAGGCACTGCCAAGGATTCGATTCCTTGTAATACTGCTGAGAGCTCAGGCTGGACTGCAGGAAGCAGAGTCAAAGCATGAATTAATTTGTCAAGCATGTTACCAAACTCCTGATGCAGAATAGTCTCCAACATATTCTGCAAACATATTCAGCAAAACTGGCACCGGGACCACTGAATCTGGTACATTTGGTGTGGCTATAGTCTCTGAGGAAGAAAACTTCAAGGAATAAAGATGCTTCGATTTTAAGGCACGTTTCTTGGGGTTTTCAAAGTCACCGGTTCTAAGGGTTGCATGCTTGGAGAAGGTGACTTAGCTATCTTACCCGAGTCAGACTGTGAGGATAACGGCTCCTCAGGAGAAGATTTAGCTGATTTTCCCGAAGACGAAGACTTCCCAAATGAGGAAGGTTTGATCAAGGTCGAGGTGAAAGATGGTAGCCCCGTAGAAGACTTGCCTGGATTAGGAGTCGAGGTCGGGGTAGGAATTGGGTTTAGGGCCTTAGGTAAAGGCCTATCCATGCTGCCGAATATTTTTTTGTACCTGAACTTGACGACGTTTGAGGGCTCGAGTTTGTAGCGTAACACAGCTGGCACACGACTCCGGACAATGATTAGGTCCTAAACACTGCACACATCAATTGTGTGGGTTAGTGAGGGAGATCGTGCGTTTGCACCGGTAACAATTCTTAAAGCCTATGACCGGCCGGGTCATAGAATGAAAAACAGCCACGGGTAAAGCCCCACCATGACACGAAGAAAATGAAACTTATAATAATGATATATATCTAATCTAATCCTTAGGTTTGTATATCGCATCATCTCCACATTCGTAGAGCTCGACGCGGTTTACAGTAGGAGAAATAGGAAGGAACTACAACAGAGGGTTAGAGGTAGAAGTGTGAAGAAAATTTAGAGGACTTGGGATGCCAAGATATAAGAGTTTCCTTGATTCCTAAGTTGGAGGGAGACTTACATTTTTTGAGAAAAGCCAGATTTTCAGATGTTTGCGGAAAACTTGGAGAGAGCTCAAGTTCCGAAGAGGGGAGGTAAGGTTGTTCCAGAGCTCAGTGATTTTGAAGTGGATGGAGGTCCCTAGCTTTCCTGTGTGGGAAATGCCTTTTAGCTAGGGGAAGGATAGTTTTAATTTTTGGGAGGATCTGGTGGTATTAGGGTTTGAGGAATTCCAAGAAAGAGGGCTTAAAGGGAGGAAGGATACCATATAGGATTTTGAAAGCTAAACAGGCGCATTTATAGTGGACCCTAGCGATTATCGGAAGCCAGTGGAGCTTGGTCAGGAGCGGGGAAACATGGTCAGATCTACTTTTAGCGAAGATGAGCTTGGCAGCGGCATTCTGAATCCGTTGGAGTCTGTGGAGGTTTTTCTTAGTTAGGCTTAAGTAGATAGAGTTGCAATAGTCCAATCTGGAGAGGATGATGGATTGGACAAGGAGGGTAAAATGTTTTTGATAGAAGCAGGATCTAACTTTCCTCAGCATGTGAAGGCTGAAAAAGCATTTTTTTTACCAAGGGATTGGAGGTGGTCATTGAAGAACAATGTGGAATCAATGATGATGCCCAAGACCTTGCTCGAGAACTCAAGCTGCAGAGAGGAGCCAGAGGGTAGTGGGATGGAGGTGGGTAGGTGATCTAGTTTTGGACCGAGCCAAAGAAGTCTTGTTTTGGACTCATTCAATTTCATTTGCACAGTGTGGGCCCAGGATTGTAGGCTCATTATACAAGAGGATATGTTCTTAGACAGGTCAGTGAGGTTCGAATCGGTCTTGAGGAAGACGAGGATGTCGTCTGCATAAGTGTAAATTGTTTCAAGGGGGGATAGGTGGAAGAGTTTTAGGGAGGACTTATAGATGTTGAAAAGGATAGGGAATAGTGGAGAGCCTTGAGGGACTCCATAATTCGGTTTCCACGGGGAGGATGAGGTGCTATTCATGTTAACAATGTAAGAACGAGAGCGGAGGAATTTAGAGAACCAACCTAGGACTGTGGAGTTGATATCTATCTCAGAGAGTTGGTAAACAAGAATATCATGGTGAACAACGTCGAAAGCAGCGGAAAGGTCAAATTGTAGGAGGACGGCAAACTTGTTTCGAGAGTGAAGTTGTTGAACCCTTGAAATCAGGAAAGACAGTAGGGATTCGGTGCTGAAGTTAGGACGAAAGCCATTTTGATAGCGTAAAAAAATAGAGAATCTCTCTAAGTATGATGAGAATTGGGAAGAAATGATGGACTCTAGCATCTTGGTTAGGAGAGGGATATTTGCAATTTTTTTTAAAAGAAAATAAACACGCAAAACAACACAGCGACCCTGTAAAGAAAAGGCACGAGCCGCGGTGAGAGAAGGCACGAGTACAACTAAGTCTAGTGTAGAGCGTCGAAATGAAGACTTCTCGGCTCCACGTAAAACTGAAATGCTAAGGAGACCCGCGTCCTACGTCGGGCAGGAAGGCAGTCCTACTGGAGCGGTGCGGCAGTCACAAACTTTCTTTTTTTAAGTTCAGTAAATTTTATTGAAAGTTTTGCATAACAAAAGAATAAAAGAATACAAGTATATAACAGGAGATCGTGACAATAATACTTGTACTGGAAAACAGTAAATACATGAGTCAACGCCCCAGAACTAGGCAGTGATAGTTCAACATTCCATATCAGTAAAGAGGAGGGGAAAAAGAAGAAGGGAGAAATAAACAGATCATGATGCTTATACAATAGTAATGATGTGACATCTGTATACAATCAATCGAAGAGAACAAACCACATCTGTGTACAATAACCACCACTAGAGAGAAATAAAGATAGAATTGCTATCAATAACTTTCTTAAAGTTTTACAAGCAAGTCTGCCTGCGAGGCTGTCCGCATCAGGGCTCCGTGGATGACGTCACCCACATGTGAGAATATGCTGCCTGCTTATCCTGCGATAAATATTGATATCCTTTGACTCAAGAGACTCTTTTGCCTTCCCTGAATTGGTGAAATAACAAGATTCAGATTTTATGAACCAAAAAAGTGCTTTGTTGTAACTTATCAATGTGTCTGTCTGTGTGTGCAGTGCACAGGTTTAAAACTGCTCAGGCTTACAGAAGGATACCCCAAATTTCTATATCCTTCATTCAAACACATTCCACCCATCCATTCCCTCCTTCTATCTCTCCATTCCCACAGTCTGCTGCTCCCGTGTATCCGGTATAGCGGGAACATACTCCTGGGGAACGGCACCAGACATTCCTGCAGGACGGGGTACAAATTGCTGGATAATAAACAAATAAATACAGGAACCTTAGCCAGTATTCTCCTAAGTCTGAATAAGATTAAAATAGATTCTCCTTTCCCGCATAATACCCAAGTAGCGATGCACTTGACAGTTAAACAGCTTTTAATTCCCTTAAAATGGCCAAGTGTGGGAAACAGGAGTCTCTTCCCTCTTCCCAGCTCTGTTCTTTATCTATTTAGAAAGATGGATCTCAAACTTACAGTTATTGCAGAATCTTCCTGAATAACCCTTTGGACACGTGCAGTTCCCTGAGGGCTGACACGTCCCTCCATTGTAACAAAGAGATTCACAGGTAGCTAAAAAGAAAGACAACAGCCTGTCACAGTCACAGTCACACTTCTCAGTCTGTAAGACCAGATGAGATAAATAAATGATTCCTTCTTCATCAATGGCTCCAAATGCTCATGCACTATTAATTAGCAACAAAACCCCCCAAAACAGGAGTAGTGAAGTAAAGAAGGAGAAAAAGTCTCCCCTGACCCACGACGAGTAAGGGGGAGAGACAGCCCCGGCAAATTATTATAAGTGAATGGGGAGTCCTCAGTCCCACAGTCTGCAATGGGCAAACACAGCCCCTAATGCACAGCTGTCACAATCATACACCCAAAAGGGTATTACGTGTGAAACAACCTAGGACTTCCACCATGTGCAATTTATGTGAAATAACTAGTGCGCAAAGCAGTGTGCTAAAAGTGAAAATTGATAAACCCTTTTGGGTGTATGATTGTGAGAGCTGTGTTTCCCCATTGCAGGCTGTGGGACTGAGGACTTCCCATTCACTTATAATAATTTATTAGGTGTGCTTGCCAGGGCTGTCTCTCCCCCTCACTCGTCTTGGGTCAGGGAAGACTTTTTCTCCTTCATGTATTGTTAATGACATGTGTTTCTGTAATCAGTGGTTGCAGGACCCTGCTCTCTCACCATTCATACAGGTTTGTCCAGTGCACAGGTGTCAAAGTCGGTCCTCGAGGGCCGGAATCCAGTCGGGTTTTCAGGATTTCCCCAATGAATATGCATGAGATCTGTGTGCATGCACTGCTTTCAATGCATATTCATTGGGGAAATCCTGAAAACCCGACTGGATTGCGGCCCTCAAGGAGGGACTTTGACACCCCTGGTCCAGTGTATCCGCGGTAACAGGTGCAGTTTCCCGGGGCGCTGCACCAGCCATTGTTACAACTGAAGTCACAGACCGCTGCAAGAAAATGCAAGGAAATTGGTGAACGGAGAGGTTTGTGTGTCTAGAGAGAGATATAAAACAAACATGTACACACAGACACTTGATTAGATACATACACACTATCACGTCATTCATTTAAGTAGAAGAGTAATAGAGGGTGATTAGTCGGTAACGCGAGCCAGCTTACTCTGGATTCAAGGTATTATTAGTGAAATATAAAGGAGCACTACATTTTTATTTACGCATGTAAATGTGATCTTCTTGGATACTAATTTTATCCAAAGAAAACTAGGAATCTAAGAAGGTTTAGCAGTTATGATACGGACGCAACTGATATCTTATGCCTTCCCGCCCGATGTGGGGCGCGCGTCTCCTCAGTTCAGATAGCTAGCTAAGAAGCCAAGCAGGTGAGGTGGGTGGGTTGTGAGAATATCTGCCTGCTGTCCCTGGATAACACCTAACATGAGAATTGCCACTGCTGGGTCAGACCAGTGGTCTATCGTGGTCAGACGGCGGCCCCCAGATCGAAGACCAGTGATCTAAATGAGTCCAACCTCGCTTGCGTACATTCCTGTTTAGCAGGAAGTTGTCCAACTTTGTCTTGAATCTCTGGAGGGTATTTTTTCCCTGCAACAGACTCCGGAAGAGCGTTCCAGTTTTCTACCACTCTCTGGGTGAAGAAGAACTTCCTTACGTTTGTATGGAATCTATCCCCTTTCAACTTTAGAGAGTGCCCTCTCGTTCTCCGTACCTTGGAGATGGTGAGCTATCTGTCTTTATCTGTTAAGTTTATTCCCTTCAGTATTTTGAATGTTTCGATCATGTCCCTCTCAGTCTCCTATTTTCAAGAGAGAAGAGGCACAGTCGATCTTCTCTGGACCCTTTCGAGTAGTATCGTGTCCTTCTTCATGTATGGCGACCAGTGCTGGATGCAGTACTCCAGGTAACTGTGCTTTATTCCAGGACAAGGAGGCAGCATATTCTCACATGTGGGTGACCTCCATGCTAACCAAAATGGGATGGTGGGAGTGTTGGCAATTTAGAAGAATAAATTTTGTAAAATGGCTATCCCGTCTGGAAAAAGAATCCAGACAATAATGAGTGATAAAGGTATGAACCGAAGACCAAGTGGCAGCTTTGCAGATTTCCTCAATAAGAGTGGATCTAAGGAAAGCTACTGATGCTGCCATGGCTCTGACTTTATGGGCTGTGACTCGACCTTGTAGATGTAGTCCAGCATGAGCACAGCAGAAAGAGATGCAAGCAGCCAACCAGTTGGAGATGGTGCGCTTGAAAACTGGACGTCCCAACTTGTTTGGATCGAAGGAGACAAAAAGTTGAGGAGCAGATCTGTGTGGCTTAGTCCTTTGCAGCAGAAGAACTCGACTGACAAGAATGATAAGGTTTCACATGAAGTCTTCAAGAGCTTCGATGTCTGGAGAGACGAGACCTGTGTTGAGAAGGCAACCTAGGTATGGAGGAAAGCCTCAACAGATGATGTGGAGAAGTATGTCTCGTGATTGAATCAGATCCAGTCTGGAAGATGAATGTCGAGGTGTCCTCGTCCTGTGCCTCGAAAAGGGCAACACCTTATGTGAAGAGGTAGGACTAGAAAATGGAGTTCGAGGTCGAGACACCATAAAGGACTCAGGTCATTGTAACGAGGTATCTCGAGGCACTTTGAAGGACTCAACTCCTTGTATAGAGTATGTAGTTTCATCTGGAGGCACTCTATAGGACTCAACTCCTTGTATAGAGTGTGAAGATTCTTCTCGAGGCACTCTTAAGGGCTCGAATCCTTGAACAGAATGAGTAGGTTGAGCTCGAGGCACTGCCAAGGATTCGATTCCTTGTAATACTGCTGAGAGCTCAGGCTGGACTGCAGGAAGCAGAGTCAAAGCATGAATTAATTTGTCAAGCATGTTACCAAACTCCTGATGCAGAATAGTCTCCAACATATTCTGCAAACATATTCAGCAAAACTGGCACCGGGACCACTGAATCTGGTACATTTGGTGTGGCTATAGTCTCTGAGGAAGAAAACTTCAAGGAATAAAGATGCTTCGATTTTAAGGCACGTTTCTTGGGGTTTTCAAAGTCACCGGTTCTAAGGGTTGCATGCTTGGAGAAGGTGACTTAGCTATCTTACCCGAGTCAGACTGTGAGGATAACGGCTCCTCAGGAGAAGATTTAGCTGATTTTCCCGAAGACGAAGACTTCTCAAATGAGGAAGGTTTGATCAAGGTCGAGGTGAAAGATGGTAGCCCCGTAGAAGACTTGCCTGGATTAGGAGTCGAGGTCGGGGTAGGAATTGGGTTTAGGGCCTTAGGTAAAGGCCTATCCATGCTGCCGAATATTTTTTTGTACCTGAACTTGACGACGTTTGAGGGCTCGAGTTTGTAGCGTAACACAGCTGGCACACGACTCCGGACAATGATTAGGTCCTAAACACTGCACACATCAATTGTGTGGGTTAGTGAGGGAGATCGTGCGTTTGCACCGGTAACAATTCTTAAAGCCTATGACCGGCCGGGTCATAGAATGAAAAACAGCCACGGGTAAAGCCCCACCATGACACGAAGAAAATGAAACTTATAATAATGATATATATCTAATCTAATCCTTAGGTTTGTATATCGCATCATCTCCACATTCGTAGAGCTCGACGCGGTTTACAGTAGGAGAAATAGGAAGGAACTACAACAGAGGGTTAGAGGTAGAAGTGTGAAGAAAATTTAGAGGACTTGGGATGCCAAGATATAAGAGTTTCCTTGATTCCTAAGTTGGAGGGAGACTTACATTTTTTGAGAAAAGCCAGATTTTCAGATGTTTGCGGAAAACTTGGAGAGAGCTCAAGTTCCGAAGAGGGGAGGTAAGGTTGTTCCAGAGCTCAGTGATTTTGAAGTGGATGGAGGTCCCTAGCTTTCCTGTGTGGGAAATGCCTTTTAGCTAGGGGAAGGATAGTTTTAATTTTTGGGAGGATCTGGTGGTATTAGGGTTTGAGGAATTCCAAGAAAGAGGGCTAAAGGGAGGAAGGATACCATATAGGATTTTGAAAGCTAAACAGGCGCATTTATAGTGGACCCTAGCGATTATCGGAAGCCAGTGGAGCTTGGTCAGGAGCGGGGAAACATGGTCAGATCTACTTTTAGCGAAGATGAGCTTGGCAGCGGCATTCTGAATCCGTTGGAGTCTGTGGAGGTTTTTCTTAGTTAGGCTTAAGTAGATAGAGTTGCAATAGTCCAATCTGGAGAGGATGATGGATTGGACAAGGAGGGTAAAATGTTTTTGATAGAAGCAGGATCTAACTTTCCTCAGCATGTGAAGGCTGAAAAAGCATTTTTTTTACCAAGGATTGGAGGTGGTCATTGAAGAACAATGTGGAATCAATGATGATGCCCAAGACCTTGCTCGAGAACTCAAGCTGCAGAGAGGAGCCAGAGGGTAGTGGGATGGAGGTGGGTAGGTGATCTAGTTTTGGACCGAGCCAAAGAAGTCTTGTTTTGGACTCATTCAATTTCATTTGCACAGTGTGGGCCCAGGATTGTAGGCTCATTATACAAGAGGATATGTTCTTAGACAGGTCAGTGAGGTTCGAATCGGTCTTGAGGAAGACGAGGATGTCGTCTGCATAAGTGTAAATTGTTTCAAGGGGGGATAGGTGGAAGAGTTTTAGGGAGGACTTATAGATGTTGAAAAGGATAGGGAATAGTGGAGAGCCTTGAGGGACTCCATAATTCGGTTTCCACGGGGAGGATGAGGTGCTATTCATGTTAACAATGTAAGAACGAGAGCGGAGGAATTTAGAGAACCAACCTAGGACTGTGGAGTTGATATCTATCTCAGAGAGTTGGTAAACAAGAATATCATGGTGAACAACGTCGAAAGCAGCGGAAAGGTCAAATTGTAGGAGGACGGCAAACTTGTTTCGAGAGTGAAGTTGTTGAACCCTTGAAATCAGGAAAGACAGTAGGGATTCGGTGCTGAAGTTAGGACGAAAGCCATTTTGATAGCGTAAAAAAATAGAGAATCTCTCTAAGTATGATGAGAATTGGGAAGAAATGATGGACTCTAGCATCTTGGTTAGGAGAGGGATATTTGCAATTTTTTTTTAAAAGAAAATAAACACGCAAAACAACACAGCGACCCTGTAAAGAAAAGGCACGAGCCGCGGTGAGAGAAGGCACGAGTACAACTAAGTCTAGTGTAGAGCGTCGAAATGAAGACTTCTCGGCTCCACGTAAAACTGAAATGCTAAGGAGACCCGCGTCCTACGTCGGGCAGGAAGGCAGTCCTACTGGAGCGGTGCGGCAGTCACAAACTTTCTTTTTTTAAGTTCAGTAAATTTTATTGAAAGTTTTGCATAACAAAAGAATAAAAGAATACAAGTATATAACAGGAGATCGTGACAATAATACTTGTACTGGAAAACAGTAAATACATGAGTCAACGCCCCAGAACTAGGCAGTGATAGTTCAACATTCCATATCAGTAAAGAGGAGGGGAAAAAGAAGAAGGGAGAAATAAACAGATCATGATGCTTATACAATAGTAATGATGTGACATCTGTATACAATCAATCGAAGAGAACAAACCACATCTGTGTACAATAACCACCACTAGAGAGAAATAAAGATAGAATTGCTATCAATAACTTTCTTAAAGTTTTACAAGCAAGTCTGCCTGCGAGGCTGTCCGCATCAGGGCTCCGTGGATGACGTCACCCACATGTGAGAATATGCTGCCTGCTTATCCTGCGATAAATATTGATATCCTTTGACTCAAGAGACTCTTTTGCCTTCCCTGAATTGGTGAAATAACAAGATTCAGATTTTATGAACCAAAAAAGTGCTTTGTTGTAACTTATCAATGTGTCTGTCTGTGTGTGCGTGCACAGGTTTAAAGCTGCTCAGGCTTACAGAAGGATACCCCAAATTTCTATATCCTTCATTCAAACACATTCCACCCATCCATTCCCTCCTTCTATCTCTCCATTCCCACAGTCTGCTGCTCCCGTGTATCCGGTATAGCGGGAACATACTCCTGGGGAACGGCACCAGACATTCCTGCAGGACGGGGTACAAATTGCTGGATAATAAACAAATAAATACAGGAACCTTAGCCAGTATTCTCCTAAGTCTGAATAAGATTAAAATAGATTCTCCTTTCACGCATAATACCCAAGTAGCGATGCACTTGACAGTTAAACAGCTTTTAATTCCCTTAAAATGGCCAAGTGTGGGAAACAGGAGTCTCTTCCCTCTTCCCAGCTCTGTTCTTTATCTATTTAGAAAGATGGATCTCAAACTTACAGTTATTGCAGAATCTTCCTGAATAACCCTTTGGACACGTGCAGTTCCCTGAGGGCTGACACGTCCCTCCATTGTAACAAAGAGATTCACAGGTAGCTAAAAAGAAAGACAACAGCCTGTCACAGTCACAGTCACACTTCTCAGTCTGTAAGACCAGATGAGATAAATAAATGATTCCTTCTTCATCAATGGCTCCAAATGCTCATGCACTATTAATTAGCAACAAAACCCCCCAAAACAGGAGTAGTGAAGTAAAGAAGGAGAAAAAGTCTCCCCTGACCCACGACGAGTAAGGGGGAGAGACAGCCCCGGCAAATTATTATAAGTGAATGGGGAGTCCTCAGTCCCACAGTCTGCAATGGGCAAACACAGCCCCTAATGCACAGCTGTCACAATCATACACCCAAAAGGGTATTACGTGTGAAACAACCTAGGACTTCCACCATGTGCAATTTATGTGAAATAACTAGTGCGCAAAGCAGTGTGCTAAAAGTGAAAATTGATAAACCCTTTTGGGTGTATGATTGTGAGAGCTGTGTTTCCCCATTGCAGGCTGTGGGACTGAGGACTTCCCATTCACTTATAATAATTTATTAGGTGTGCTTGCCAGGGCTGTCTCTCCCCCTCACTCGTCTTGGGTCAGGGAAGACTTTTTCTCCTTCATGTATTGTTAATGACATGTGTTTCTGTAATCAGTGGTTGCAGGACCCTGCTCTCTCACCATTCATACAGGTTTGTCCAGTGCACAGGTGTCAAAGTCGGTCCTCGAGGGCCGGAATCCAGTCGGGTTTTCAGGATTTCCCCAATGAATATGCATGAGATCTGTGTGCATGCACTGCTTTCAATGCATATTCATTGGGGAAATCCTGAAAACCCGACTGGATTGCGGCCCTCAAGGAGGGACTTTGACACCCCTGGTCCAGTGTATCCGCGGTAACAGGTGCAGTTTCCCGGGGCGCTGCACCAGCCATTGTTACAACTGAAGTCACAGACCGCTGCAAGAAAATGCAAGGAAATTGGTGAACGGAGAGGTTTGTGTGTCTAGAGAGAGATATAAAACAAACATGTACACACAGACACTTGATTAGATACATACACACTATCACGTCATTCATTTAAGTAGAAGAGTAATAGAGGGTGATTAGTCGGTAACGCGAGCCAGCTTACTCTGGATTCAAGGTATTATTAGTGAAATATAAAGGAGCACTACATTTTTATTTACGCATGTAAATGTGATCTTCTTGGATACTAATTTTATCCAAAGAAAACTAGGAATCTAAGAAGGTTTAGCAGTTATGATACGGACGCAACTGATATCTTTGCCTTCCCGCCCGATGTGGGGCGCGCGTCTCCTCAGTTCAGATAGCTAGCTAAGAAGCCAAGCAGGTGAGGTGGGTGGGTTGTGAGAATATCTGCCTGCTGTCCCTGGATAACACCTAACATGAGAATTGCCACTGCTGGGTCAGACCAGTGGTCTATCGTGGTCAGACGGCGGCCCCCAGATCGAAGACCAGTGATCTAAATGAGTCCAACCTCGCCTGCGTACATTCCTGTTTAGCAGGAAGTTGTCCAACTTTGTCTTGAATCTCTGGAGGGTATTTTTTCCCTGCAACAGACTCCGGAAGAGCGTTCCAGTTTTCTACCACTCTCTGGGTGAAGAAGAACTTCCTTACGTTTGTATGGAATCTATCCCCTTTCAACTTTAGAGAGTGCCCTCTCGTTCTCCGTACCTTGGAGATGGTGAGCAATCTGTCTTTATCTGTTAAGTTTATTCCCTTCAGTATTTTGAATGTTTCGATCATGTCCCTCTCAGTCTCCTATTTTCAAGAGAGAAGAGGCACAGTCGATCTTCTCTGGACCCTTTCGAGTAGTATCGTGTCCTTCTTCATGTATGGCGACCAGTGCTGGACGCAGTACTCCAGGAAACTGTGCTTTATTCCAGGACAAGGAGGCAGCATATTCTCACATGTGGGTGACCTCCATGCTAACCAAAATGGGATGGTGGGAGTGTTGGCAATTTAGAAGAATAAATTTTGTAAAATGGCTATCCCGTCTGGAAAAAGAATCCAGACAATAATGAGTGATAAAGGTATGAACCGAAGACCAAGTGGCAGCTTTGCAGATTTCCTCAATAAGAGTGGATCTAAGGAAAGCTACTGATGCTGCCATGGCTCTGACTTTATGGGCTGTGACTCGACCCTGTAGATGTAGTCCAGCATGAGCACAGCAGAAAGAGATGCAAGCAGCCAACCAGTTGGAGATGGTGCGCTTGGAAACTGGACGTCCCAACTTGTTTGGATCGAAGGAGACAAAAAGTTGAGGAGCAGATCTGTGTGGCTTAGTCCTTTGCAGCAGAAGAACTCGACTGACAAGAATGATAAGGTTTCACATGAAGTCTTCAAGAGCTTCGATGTCTGGAGAGACGAGACCTGTGTTGAGAAGGCAACCTAGGTATGGAGGAAAGCCTCAACAGATGATGTGGAGAAGTATGTCTCGTGATTGAATCAGATCCAATCTGGAAGATGAATGTCGAGGTGTCCTCGTCCTGTGCCTCGAAAAGGGCAACACCTTATGTGAAGAGGTAGGACTAGAAAATGGAGTTCGAGGTCGAGACACCATAAAGGACTCAGGTCATTGTAACGAGGTATCTCGAGGCACTTTGAAGGACTCAACTCCTTGTATAGAGTATGTAGTTTCATCTGGAGGCACTCTATAGGACTCAACTCCTTGTATAGAGTGTGAAGATTCTTCTCGAGGCACTCTTAAGGGCTCGAATCCTTGAACAGAATGAGTAGGTTGAGCTCGAGGCACTGCCAAGGATTCGATTCCTTGTAATACTGCTGAGAGCTCAGGCTGGACTGCAGGAAGCAGAGTCAAAGCATGAATTAATTTGTCAAGCATGTTACCAAACTCCTGATGCAGAATAGTCTCCAACATATTCTGCAAACATATTCAGCAAAACTGGCACCGGGACCACTGAATCTGGTACATTTGGTGTGGCTATAGTCTCTGAGGAAGAAAACTTCAAGGAATGCTTCGATTTTAAGGCACGTTTCTTGGGGTTTTCAAAGTCACCGGTTCTAAGGGTTGCATGCTTGGAGAAGGTGACTTAGCTATCTTACCCGAGTCAGACTGTGAGGATAACGGCTCCTCAGGAGAAGATTTAGCTGATTTTCCCGAAGACGAAGACTTCCCAAATGAGGAAGGTTTGATCAAGGTCGAGGTGAAAGATGGTAGCCCCGTAGAAGACTTGCCTGGATTAGGAGTCGAGGTCGGGGTAGGAATCGGGTTTAGGGCCTTAGGTAAAGGCCTATCCATGCTGCTGAATATTTTTTTGTACCTGAACTTGACGACGTTTGAGGGCTCGAGTTTGTAGCGTAACACAGCTGGCACACGACTCCGGACAATGATTAGGTCCTAAACACTGCACACATCAATTGTGTGGGTTAGTGAGGGAGATCGTGCGTTTGCACCGGTAACAATTCTTAAAGCCTATGACCGGCCGGGTCATAGAATGAAAAACAGCCACGGGTAAAGCCCCACCATGACACGAAGAAAATGAAACTTATAATAATGATATATATCTAATCTAATCCTTAGGTTTGTATATCGCATCATCTCCACATTCGTAGAGCTCGACGCGGTTTACAGTAGGAGAAATAGGAAGGAACTACAACAGAGGGTTAGAGGTAGAAGTGTGAAGAAAATTTAGAGGACTTGGGATGCCAAGATATAAGAGTTTCCTTGATTCCTAAGTTGGAGGGAGACTTACATTTTTTGAGAAAAGCCAGATTTTCAGATGTTTGCGGAAAACTTGGAGAGAGCTCAAGTTCCGAAGAGGGGAGGTAAGGTTGTTCCAGAGCTCAGCGATTTTGAAGTGGATGGAGGTCCCTAGCTTTCCTGTGTGGGAAATGCCTTTTAGCTAGGGGAAAGATAGTTTTAATTTTTGGGAGGATCTGGTGGTATTAGGGTTTGAGGAATTCCAAGAAAGAGGGCTAAAGGGAGGAAGGATACCATATAGGATTTTGAAAGCTAAACAGGCGCATTTATAGTGGACCCTAGCGATTATCGGAAGCCAGTGGAGCTTGGTCAGGAGCGGGGAAACATGGTCAGATCTACTTTTAGCGAAGATGAGCTTGGCAGCGGCATTCTGAATCCGTTGGAGTCTGTGGAGGTTTTTCTTAGTTAGGCTTAAGTAGATAGAGTTGCAATAGTCCAATCTGGAGAGGATGATGGATTGGACAAGGAGGGTAAAATGTTTTTGATAGAAGCAGGATCTAACTTTCCTCAGCATGTGAAGGCTGAAAAAGCATTTTTTTTTTACCAAGGATTGGAGGTGGTCATTGAAGAACAATGTGGAATCAATGATGATGCCCAAGACCTTGCTCGAGAACTCAAGCTGCAGAGAGGAGCCAGAGGGTAGTGGGATGGAGGTGGGTAGGTGATCTAGTTTTGGACCGAGCCAAAGAAGTCTTGTTTTGGACTCATTCAATTTCATTTGCACAGTGTGGGCCCAGGATTGTAGGCTCATTATACAAGAGGATATGTTCTTAGACAGGTCAGTGAGGTTCGAATCGGTCTTGAGGAAGACGAGGATGTCGTCTGCATAAGTGTAAATTGTTTCAAGGGGGGATAGGTGGAAGAGTTTTAGGGAGGACTTATAGATGTTGAAAAGGATAGGGAATAGTGGAGAGCCTTGAGGGACTCCATAATTCGGTTTCCACGGGGAGGATGAGGTGCTATTCATGTTAACAATGTAAGAACGAGAGCGGAGGAATTTAGAGAACCAACCTAGGACTGTGGAGTTGATATGTAATGTAATGTAATGTAATTTATTTCTTATATACCGCTACATCCGTTAGGTTCTAAGCGGTTTACAGAAAATATACATTAAGATTAGAAATAAGAAAGGTACTTGAAAAATTCCCTTACTGTCCCGAAGGCTCACAATCTAACTAAAGTACCTGGAGGGTAATAGAGAAGTGAAAAGTAGAGTTAGAGGAAAAATAAAAATAAAATAAACATTTTAACAAGACAGCATTGATCTAAATACTTTGGAAGGTAGAAGAGATGAGAGAAAGGAATAGAAGCAGAAGGGGGAGCCGTTGAACAGTAGAATTCTGGAGAAATTTAAATGATAGAAATAGAACAAAACAAAGACAAAAGGGAAAACAATAGATAAGATTAAAGATAAATCATAAGCTGGAAAGAAAAATAAAATAAAACTTTGTCTTCAATCCACGGTTTCAGCGTCAGTGATGAAGTGGAGCAAGTAAGATATCTATCTCAGAGAGTTGGTAAACAAGAATATCATGGTGAACAACGTCGAAAGCAGCGGAAAGGTCAAATTGTAGGAGGACGGCAAACTTGTTTCGAGAGTGAAGTTGTTGAACCCTTGAAATCAGGAAAGACAGTAGGGATTCGGTGCTGAAGTTAGGACGAAAGCCATTTTGATAGCGTAAAAAATAGAGAATCTCTCTAAGTATGATGAGAATTGGGAAGAAATGATGGACTCTAGCATCTTGGTTAGGAGAGGGATATTTGCAATTTTTTTTTAAAAGAAAATAAACACGCAAAACAACACAGCGACCCTGTAAAGAAAAGGCACGAGCCGCGGTGAGAGAAGGCACGAGTACAACTAAGTCTAGTGTAGAGCGTCGAAATGAAGACTTCTCGGCTCCACGTAAAACTGAAATGCTAAGGAGACCCGCGTCCTACGTCGGGCAGGAAGGCAGTCCTAATGGAGCGGTGCGGCAGTCACAAACTTTCTTTTTTTAAGTTCAGTAAATTTTATTGAAAGTTTTGCATAACAAAAGAATAAAAGAATACAAGTATATAACAGGAGATCGTGACAATAATACTTGTACTGGAAAACAGTAAATACATGAGTCAACGCCCCAGAACTAGGCAGTGATAGTTCAACATTCCATATCAGTAAAGGGGAGGGGAAAAAGAAGAAGGGAGAAATAAACAGATCATGATGCTTATACAATAGTAATGATGTGACATCTGTATACAATCAATCGAAGAGAACAAACCACATCTGTGTACAATAACCACCACTAGAGAGAAATAAAGATAGAATTGCTATCAATAACTTTCTTAAAGTTTTACAAGCAAGTCTGCCTGCGATGCTGTCCGCATCAGGGCTCCGTGGATGACGTCACCCACATGTGAGAATATGCTGCCTGCTTATCCTGCGATAAATATTGATATCCTTTGACTCAAGAGACTCTTTTGCCTTCCCTGAATTGGTGAAATAACAAGATTCAGATTTTATGAACCAAAAAAGTGCTTTGTTGTAACTTATCAATGTGTCTGTCTGTGTGTGCGTGCACAGGTTTAAAACTGCTCAGGCTTACAGAAGGATACCCCAAATTTCTATATCCTTCATTCAAACACATTCCACCCATCCATTCCCTCCTTCTATCTCTCCATTCCCACAGTCTGCTGCTCCCGTGTATCCGGTATAGCGGGAACATACTCCTGGGGAACGGCACCAGACATTCCTGCAGGACGGGGTACAAATTGCTGGATAATAAACAAATAAATACAGGAACCTTAGCCAGTATTCTCCTAAGTCTGAATAAGATTAAAATAGATTCTCCTTTCCCGCATAATACCCAAGTAGCGATGCACTTGACAGTTAAACAGCTTTTAATTCCCTTAAAATGGCCAAGTGTGGGAAACAGGAGTCTCTTCCCTCTTCCCAGCTCTGTTCTTTATCTATTTAGAAAGATGGATCTCAAACTTACAGTTATTGCAGAATCTTCCTGAATAACCCTTTGGACACGTGCAGTTCCCTGAGGGCTGACACGTCCCTCCATTGTAACAAAGAGATTCACAGGTAGCTAAAAAGAAAGACAACAGCCTGTCACAGTCACAGTCACACTTCTCAGTCTGTAAGACCAGATGAGATAAATAAATGATTCCTTCTTCATCAATGGCTCCAAATGCTCATGCACTATTAATTAGCAACAAAACCCCCCAAAACAGGAGTAGTGAAGTAAAGAAGGAGAAAAAGTCTCCCCTGACCCACGACGAGTAAGGGGGAGAGACAGCCCCGGCAAATTATTATAAGTGAATGGGGAGTCCTCAGTCCCACAGTCTGCAATGGGCAAACACAGCCCCTAATGCACAGCTGTCACAATCATACACCCAAAAGGGTATTACTTGTGAAACAACCTAGGACTTCCACCATGTGCAATTTATGTGAAATAACTAGTGCGCAAAGCAGTGTGCTAAAAGTGAAAATTGATAAACCCTTTTGGGTGTATGATTGTGAGAGCTGTGTTTCCCCATTGCAGGCTGTGGGACTGAGGACTTCCCATTCACTTATAATAATTTATTAGGTGTGCTTGCCAGGGCTGTCTCTCCCCCTCACTCGTCTTGGGTCAGGGGAGACTTTTTCTCCTTCATGTATTGTTAATGACATGTGTTTCTGTAATCAGTGGTTGCAGGACCCTGCTCTATCACCATTCATACAGGTTTGTCCAGTGCACAGGTGTCAAAGTCGGTCCTCGAGGGCCGGAATCCAGTCGGGTTTTCAGGATTTCCCCAATGAATATGCATGAGATCTGTGTGCATGCACTGCTTTCAATGCATATTCATTGGGGAAATCCTGAAAACCCGACTGGATTGCGGCCCTCAAGGAGGGACTTTGACACCCCTGGTCCAGTGTATCCGCGGTAACAGGTGCAGTTTCCCGGGGCGCTGCACCAGCCATTGTTACAACTGAAGTCACAGACCGCTGCAAGAAAATGCAAGGAAATTGGTGAACGGAGAGGTTTGTGTGTCTAGAGAGAGATATAAAACAAACATGTACACACAGACACTTGATTAGATACATACACACTATCACGTCATTCATTTAAGTAGAAGAGTAATAGAGGGTGATTAGTCGGTAACGCGAGCCAGCTTACTCTGGATTCAAGGTATTATTAGTGAAATATAAAGGAGCACTACATTTTTATTTACGCATGTAAATGTGATCTTCTTGGATACTAATTTTATCCAAAGAAAACTAGGAATCTAAGAAGGTTTAGCAGTTATGATACGGACGCAACTGATATCTTTGCCTTCCCGCCCGATGTGGGGCGCGCGTCTCCTCAGTTCAGATAGCTAGCTAAGAAGCCAAGCAGGTGAGGTGGGTGGGTTGTGAGAATATCTGCCTGCTGTCCCTGGATAACACCTAACATGAGAATTGCCACTGCTGGGTCAGACCAGTGGTCTATCGTGGTCAGACGGCGGCCCCCAGATCGAAGACCAGTGATCTAAATGAGTCCAACCTCGCTTGCGTACATTCCTGTTTAGCAGGAAGTTGTCCAACTTTGTCTTGAATCTCTGGAGGGTATTTTTTCCCTGCAACAGACTCCGGAAGAGCGTTCCAGTTTTCTACCACTCTCTGGGAGAAGAAGAACTTCCTTACGTTTGTATGGAATCTATCCCCTTTCAACTTTAGAGAGTGCCCTCTCGTTCTCCGTACCTTGGAGATGGTGAGCAATCTGTCTTTATCTGTTAAGTTTATTCCCTTCAGTATTTTGAATGTTTCGATCATGTCCCTCTCAGTCTCCTATTTTCAAGAGAGAAGAGGCACAGTCGATCTTCTCTGGACCCTTTCGAGTAGTATCGTGTCCTTCTTCATGTATGGCGACCAGTGCTGGATGCAGTACTCCAGGTAACTGTGCTTTATTCCAGGACAAGGAGGCAGCATATTCTCACATGTGGGTGACCTCCATGCTAACCAAAATGGGATGGTGGGAGTGTTGGCAATTTAGAAGAATAAATTTTGTAAAATGGCTATCCCGTCTGGAAAAAGAATCCAGACAATAATGAGTGATAAAGGTATGAACCGAAGACCAAGTGGCAGCTTTGCAGATTTCCTCAATAAGAGTGGATCTAAGGAAAGCTACTGATGCTGCCATGGCTCTGACTTTATGGGCTGTGACTCGACCTTGTAGATGTAGTCCAGCATGAGCACAGCAGAAAGAGATGCAAGCAGCCAACCAGTTGGAGATGGTGCGCTTGGAAACTGGACGTCCCAACTTGTTTGGATCGAAGGAGACAAAAAGTTGAGGAGCAGATCTGTGTGGCTTAGTCCTTTGCAGCAGAAGAACTCGACTGACAAGAATGATAAGGTTTCACATGAAGTCTTCAAGAGCTTCGATGTCTGGAGAGACGAGATCTGTGTTGAGAAGGCAACCTAGGTATGGAGGAAAGCCTCAACAGATGATGTGGAGAAGTATGTCTCGTGATTGAATCAGATCCAGTCTGGAAGATGAATGTCGAGGTGTCCTCGTCCTGTGCCTCGAAAAGGGCAACACCTTATGTGAAGAGGTAGGACTAGAAAATGGAGTTCGAGGTCGAGACACCATAAAGGACTCAGGTCATTGTAACGAGGTATCTCGAGGCACTTTGAAGGACTCAACTCCTTGTATAGAGTATGTAGTTTCATCTGGAGGCACTCTATAGGACTCAACTCCTTGTATAGAGTGTGAAGATTCTTCTCGAGGCACTCTTAAGGGCTCGAATCCTTGAACAGAATGAGTAGGTTGAGCTCGAGGCACTGCCAAGGATTCGATTCCTTGTAATACTGCTGAGAGCTCAGGCTGGACTGCAGGAAGCAGAGTCAAAGCATGAATTAATTTGTCAAGCATGTTACCAAACTCCTGATGCAGAATAGTCTCCAACATATTCTGCAAACATATTCAGCAAAACTGGCACCGGGACCACTGAATCTGGTACATTTGGTGTGGCTATAGTCTCTGAGGAAGAAAACTTCAAGGAATAAAGATGCTTCGATTTTAAGGCACGTTTCTTGGGGTTTTCAAAGTCACCGGTTCTAAGGGTTGCATGCTTGGAGAAGGTGACTTAGCTATCTTACCCGAGTCAGACTGTGAGGATAACGGCTCCTCAGGAGAAGATTTAGCTGATTTTCCCGAAGACGAAGACTTCCCAAATGAGGAAGGTTTGATCAAGGTCGAGGTGAAAGATGGTAGCCCCGTAGAAGACTTGCCTGGATTAGGAGTCGAGGTCGGGGTAGGAATTGGGTTTAGGGCCTTAGGTAAAGGCCTATCCATGCTGCCGAATATTTTTTTGTACCTGAACTTGACGACGTTTGAGGGCTCGAGTTTGTAGCGTAACACAGCTGGCACACGACTCCGGACAATGATTAGGTCCTAAACACTGCACACATCAATTGTGTGGGTTAGTGAGGGAGATCGTGCGTTTGCACCGGTAACAATTCTTAAAGCCTATGACCGGCCGGGTCATAGAATGAAAAACAGCCACGGGTAAAGCCCCACCATGACACGAAGAAAATGAAACTTATAATAATGATATATATCTAATCTAATCCTTAGGTTTGTATATCGCATCATCTCCACATTCGTAGAGCTCGACGCGGTTTACAGTAGGAGAAATAGGAAGGAACTACAACAGAGGGTTAGAGGTAGAAGTGTGAAGAAAATTTAGAGGACTTGGGATGCCAAGATATAAGAGTTTCCTTGATTCCTAAGTTGGAGGGAGACTTACATTTTTTGAGAAAAGCCAGATTTTCAGATGTTTGCGGAAAACTTGGAGAGAGCTCAAGTTCCGAAGAGGGGAGGTAAGGTTGTTCCAGAGCTCAGTGATTTTGAAGTGGATGGAGGTCCCTAGCTTTCCTGTGTGGGAAATGCCTTTTAGCCTGGGGAAGGATAGTTTTAATTTTTGGGAGGATCTGGTGGTATTAGGGTTTGAGGAATTCCAAGAAAGAGGGTTAAAGGGAGGAAGGATACCATATAGGATTTTGAAAGCTAAACAGGCGCATTTATAGTGGACCCTAGCGATTATCGGAAGCCAGTGGAGCTTGGTCAGGAGCGGGGAAACATGGTCAGATCTACTTTTAGCGAAGATGAGCTTGGCAGCGGCATTCTGAATCCGTTGGAGTCTGTGGAGGTTTTTCTTAGTTAGGCTTAAGTAGATAGAGTTGCAATAGTCCAATCTGGAGAGGATGATGGATTGGACAAGGAGGGTAAAATGTTTTTGATAGAAGCAGGATCTAACTTTCCTCAGCATGTGAAGGCTGAAAAAGCATTTTTTTTACCAAGGGTTGGAGGTGGTCATTGAAGAACAATGTGGAATCAATGATGATGCCCAAGACCTTGCTCGAGAACTCAAGCTGCAGAGAGGAGCCAGAGGGTAGTGGGATGGAGGTGGGTAGGTGATCTAGTTTTGGACCGAGCCAAAGAAGTCTTGTTTTGGACTCATTCAATTTCATTTGCACAGTGTGGGCCCAGGATTGTAGGCTCATTATACAAGAGGATATGTTCTTAGACAGGTCAGTGAGGTTCGAATCGGTCTTGAGGAAGACGAGGATGTCGTCTGCATAAGTGTAAATTGTTTCAAGGGGGGATAGGTGGAAGAGTTTTAGGGAGGACTTATAGATGTTGAAAAGGATAGGGAATAGTGGAGAGCCTTGAGGGACTCCATAATTCGGTTTCCACGGGGAGGATGAGGTGCTATTCATGTTAACAATGTAAGAACGAGAGCGGAGGAATTTAGAGAACCAACCTAGGACTGTGGAGTTGATATCTATCTCAGAGAGTTGGTAAACAAGAATATCATGGTGAACAACGTCGAAAGCAGCGGAAAGGTCAAATTGTAGGAGGACGGCAAACTTGTTTCGAGAGTGAAGTTGTTGAACCCTTGAAATCAGGAAAGACAGTAGGGATTCGGTGCTGAAGTTAGGACGAAAGCCATTTTGATAGCGTAAAAAAATAGAGAATCTCTCTAAGTATGATGAGAATTGGGAAGAAATGATGGACTCTAGCATCTTGGTTAGGAGAGGGATATTTGCAATTTTTTTTAAAAAGAAAATAAACACGCAAAACAACACAGCGACCCTCTAAAGAAAAGGCACGAGCCGCGGTGAGAGAAGGCACGAGTACAACTAAGTCTAGTGTAGAGCGTCGAAATTAAGACTTCTCGGCTCCACGTAAAACTGAAATGCTAAGGAGACCCGCGTCCTACGTCGGGCAGGAAGGCAGTCCTACTGGAGCGGTGCGGCAGTCACAAACTTTCTTTTTTTAAGTTCAGTAAATTTTATTGAAAGTTTTGCATAACAAAAGAATAAAAGAATACAAGTATATAACAGGAGATCGTGACAATAATACTTGTACTGGAAAACAGTAAATACATGAGTCAACGCCCCAGAACTAGGCAGTGATAGTTCAACATTCCATATCAGTAAAGGGGAGGGGAAAAAGAAGAAGGGAGAAATAAACAGATCATGATGCTTATACAATAGTAATGATGTGACATCTGTATACAATCAATCGAAGAGAACAAACCACATCTGTGTACAATAACCACCACTAGAGAGAAATAAAGATAGAATTGCTATCAATAACTTTCTTAAAGTTTTACAAGCAAGTCTGCCTGCGAGGCTGTCCGCATCAGGGCTCCGTGGATGACGTCATCCACATGTGAGAATATGCTGCCTGCTTATCCTGCGATAAATATTGATATCCTTTGACTCAAGAGACTCTTTTGCCTTCCCTGAATTGGTGAAATAACAAGATTCAGATTTTATGAACCAAAAAAGTGCTTTGTTGTAACTTATCAATGTGTCTGTCTGTGTGTGCGTGCACAGGTTTAAAACTGCTCAGGCTTACAGAAGGATACCCCAAATTTCTATATCCTTCATTCAAACACATTCCACCCATCCATTCCCTCCTTCTATCTCTCCATTCCCACAGTCTGCTGCTCCCGTGTATCCGGTATAGCGGGAACATACTCCTGGGGAACGGCACCAGACATTCCTGCAGGACGGGGTACAAATTGCTGGATAATAAACAAATAAATACAGGAACCTTAGCCAGTATTCTCCTAAGTCTGAATAAGATTAAAATAGATTCTCCTTTCCCGCATAATACCCAAGTAGCGATGCACTTGACAGTTAAACAGCTTTTAATTCCCTTAAAATGGCCAAGTGTGGGAAACAGGAGTCTCTTCCCTCTTCCCAGCTCTGTTCTTTATCTATTTAGAAAGATGGATCTCAAACTTACAGTTATTGCAGAATCTTCCTGAATAACCCTTTGGACACGTGCAGTTCCCTGAGGGCTGACACGTCCCTCCATTGTAACAAAGAGATTCACAGGTAGCTAAAAAGAAAGACAACAGCCTGTCACAGTCACAGTCACACTTCTCAGTCTGTAAGACCAGATGAGATAAATAAATGATTCCTTCTTCATCAATGGCTCCAAATGCTCATGCACTATTAATTAGCAACAAAACCCCCCAAAACAGGAGTAGTGAAGTAAAGAAGGAGAAAAAGTCTCCCCTGACCCACGACGAGTAAGGGGGAGAGACAGCCCCGGCAAATTATTATAAGTGAATGGGGAGTCCTCAGTCCCACAGTCTGCAATGGGCAAACACAGCCCCTAATGCACAGCTGTCACAATCATACACCCAAAAGGGTATTACGTGTGAAACAACCTAGGACTTCCACCATGTGCAATTTATGTGAAATAACTAGTGCGCAAAGCAGTGTGCTAAAAGTGAAAATTGATAAACCCTTTTGGGTGTATGATTGTGAGAGCTGTGTTTCCCCATTGCAGGCTGTGGGACTGAGGACTTCCCATTCACTTATAATAATTTATTAGGTGTGCTTGCCAGGGCTGTCTCTCCCCCTCACTCGTCTTGGGTCAGGGGAGACTTTTTCTCCTTCATGTATTGTTAATGACATGTGTTTCTGTAATCAGTGGTTGCAGGACCCTGCTCTCTCACCATTCATACAGGTTTGTCCAGTGTATCCGCGGTAACAGGTGCAGTTTCCCGGGGCGCTGCACCAGCCATTGTTACAACTGAAGTCACAGACCGCTGCAAGAAAATGCAAGGAAATTGGTGAACGGAGAGGTTTGTGTGTCTAGAGAGAGATATAAAACAAACATGTACACACAGACACTTGATTAGATACATACACACTATCACGTCATTCATTTAAGTAGAAGAGTAATAGAGGGTGATTAGTCGGTAACGCGA
Source organism: Geotrypetes seraphini (assembly GCF_902459505.1). NCBI lineage: Eukaryota > Metazoa > Chordata > Amphibia > Gymnophiona > Dermophiidae > Geotrypetes > Geotrypetes seraphini. Next base: position 33,231,059 of record NC_047097.1, read on the forward strand.
GCCAGCTTACTCTGGATTCAAGGTATTATTAGTGAAATATAAAGGAGCACTACATTTTTATTTACGCATGTAAATGTGATCTTCTTGGATACTAATTTTATCCAAAGAAAACTAGGAATCTAAGAAGGTTTAGCAGTTATGATACGGACGCAACTGATATCTTTGCCTTCCCGCCCGATGTGGGGCGCGCGTCTCCTCAGTTCAGATAGCTAGCTAAGAAGCCAAGCAGGTGAGGTGGGTGGGTTGTGAGAATATCTGCCTGCTGTCCCTGGATAACACCTAACATGAGAATTGCCACTGCTGGGTCAGACCAGTGGTCTATCGTGGTCAGACGGCGGCCCCCAGATCGAAGACCAGTGATCTAAATGAGTCCAACCTCGCCTGCGTACATTCCTGTTTAGCAGGAAGTTGTCCAACTTTGTCTTGAATCTCTGGAGGGTATTTTTTCCCTGCAACAGACTCCGGAAGAGCGTTCCAGTTTTCTACCACTCTCTGGGTGAAGAAGAACTTCCTTACGTTTGTATGGAATCTATCCCCTTTCAACTTTAGAGAGTGCCCTCTCGTTCTCCGTACCTTGGAGATGGTGAGCAATCTGTCTTTATCTGTTAAGTTTATTCCCTTCAGTATTTTGAATGTTTCGATCATGTCCCTCTCAGTCTCCTATTTTCAAGAGAGAAGAGGCACAGTCGATCTTCTCTGGACCCTTTCGAGTAGTATCGTGTCCTTCTTCATGTATGGCGACCAGTGCTGGACGCAGTACTCCAGGTAACTGTGCTTTATTCCAGGACAAGGAGGCAGCATATTCTCACATGTGGGTGACCTCCATGCTAACCAAAATGGGATGGTGGGAGTGTTGGCAATTTAGAAGAATAAATTTTGTAAAATGGCTATCCCGTCTGGAAAAAGAATCCAGACAATAATGAGTGATAAAGGTATGAACCGAAGACCAAGTGGCAGCTTTGCAGATTTCCTCAATAAGAGTGGATCTAAGGAAAGCTACTGATGCTGCCATGGCTCTGACTTTATGGGCTGTGACTCGACCCTGTAGATGTAGTCCAGCATGAGCACAGCAGAAAGAGATGCAAGCAGCCAACCAGTTGGAGATGGTGCGCTTGGAAACTGGACGTCCCAACTTGTTTGGATCGAAGGAGACAAAAAGTTGAGGAGCAGATCTGTGTGGCTTAGTCCTTTGCAGCAGAAGAACTCGACTGACAAGAATGATAAGGTTTCACATGAAGTCTTCAAGAGCTTCGATGTCTGGAGAGATGAGACCTGTGTTGAGAAGGCAACCTAGGTATGGAGGAAAGCCTCAACAGATGATGTGGAGAAGTATGTCTCGTGATTGAATCAGATCCAGTCTGGAAGATGAATGTCGAGGTGTCCTCGTCCTGTGCCTCGAAAAGGGCAACACCTTATGTGAAGAGGTAGGACTAGAAAATGGAGTTCGAGGTCGAGACACCATAAAGGACTCAGGTCATTGTAACGAGGTATCTCGAGGCACTTTGAAGGACTCAACTCCTTGTATAGAGTATGTAGTTTCATCTGGAGGCACTCTATAGGACTCAACTCCTTGTATAGAGTGTGAAGATTCTTCTCGAGGCACTCTTAAGGGCTCGAATCCTTGAACAGAATGAGTAGGTTGAGCTCGAGACACTGCCAAGGATTCGATTCCTTGTAATACTGCTGAGAGCTCAGGCTGGACTGCAGGAAGCAGAGTCAAAGCATGAATTAATTTGTCAAGCATGTTACCAAACTCCTGATGCAGAATAGTCTCCAACATATTCTGCAAACATATTCAGCAAAACTGGCACCGGGACCACTGAATCTGGTACATTTGGTGTGGCTATAGTCTCTGAGGAAGAAAACTTCAAGGAATAAAGATGCTTCGATTTTAAGGCACGTTTCTTGGGGTTTTCAAAGTCACCGGTTCTAAGGGTTGCATGCTTGGAGAAGGTGACTTAGCTATCTTACCCGAGTCAGACTGTGAGGATAACGGCTCCTCAGGAGAAGATTTAGCTGATTTTCCCGAAGACGAAGACTTCCCAAATGAGGAAGGTTTGATCAAGGTCGAGGTGAAAGATGGTAGCCCCGTAGAAGACTTGCCTGGATTAGGAGTCGAGGTCGGGGTAGGAATCGGGTTTAGGGCCTTAGGTAAAGGCCTATCCATGCTGCCGAATATTTTTTTGTACCTGAACTTGACGACGTTTGAGGGCTCGAGTTTGTAGCGTAACACAGCTGGCACACGACTCCGGACAATGATTAGGTCCTAAACACTGCACACATCAATTGTGTGGGTTAGTGAGGGAGATCGTGCATTTGCACCGGTAACAATTCTTAAAGCCTATGACCGGCCGGGTCATAGAATGAAAAACAGCCACGGGTAAAGCCCCACCATGACACGAAGAAAATGAAACTTATAATAATGATATATATCTAATCTAATCCTTAGGTTTGTATATCGCATCATCTCCACATTCGTAGAGCTCGACGCGGTTTACAGTAGGAGAAATAGGAAGGAACTACAACAGAGGGTTAGAGGTAGAAGTGTGAAGAAAATTTAGAGGACTTGGGATGCCAAGATATAAGAGTTTCCTTGATTCCTAAGTTGGAGGGAGACTTACATTTTTTGAGAAAAGCCAGATTTTCAGATGTTTGCGGAAAACTTGGAGAGAGCTCAAGTTCCGAAGAGGGGAGGTAAGGTTGTTCCAGAGCTCAGTGATTTTGAAGTGGATGGAGGTCCCTAGCTTTCCTGTGTGGGAAATGCCTTTTAGCTAGGGGAAGGATAGTTTTAATTTTTGGGAGGATCTGGTGGTATTAGGGTTTGAGGAATTCCAAGAAAGAGGGCTAAAGGGAGGAAGGATACCATATAGGATTTTGAAAGCTAAACAGGCGCATTTATAGTGGACCCTAGCGATTATCGGAAGCCAGTGGAGCTTGGTCAGGAGCGGGGAAACATGGTCAGATCTACTTTTAGCGAAGATGAGCTTGGCAGCGGCATTCTGAATCCGTTGGAGTCTGTGGAGGTTTTTCTTAGTTAGGCTTAAGTAGATAGAGTTGCAATAGTCCAATCTGGAGAGGATGATGGATTGGACAAGGAGGGTAAAATGTTTTTGATAGAAGCAGGATCTAACTTTCCTCAGCATGTGAAGGCTGAAAAAGCATTTTTTTTTTACCAAGGATTGGAGGTGGTCATTGAAGAACAATGTGGAATCAATGATGATGCCCAAGACCTTGCTCGAGAACTCAAGCTGCAGAGAGGAGCCAGAGGGTAGTGGGATGGAGGTGGGTAGGTGATCTAGTTTTGGACCGAGCCAAAGAAGTCTTGTTTTGGACTCATTCAATTTCATTTGCACAGTGTGGGCCCAGGATTGTAGGCTCATTATACAAGAGGATATGTTCTTAGACAGGTCAGTGAGGTTCGAATCGGTCTTGAGGAGGACGAGGATGTCGTCTGCATAAGTGTAAATTGTTTCAAGGGGGGATAGGTGGAAGAGTTTTAGGGAGGACTTATAGATGTTGAAAAGGATAGGGAATAGTGGAGAGCCTTGAGGGACTCCATAATTCGGTTTCCACGGGGAGGATGAGGTGCTATTCATGTTAACAATGTAAGAACGAGAGCGGAGGAATTTAGAGAACCAACCTAGGACTGTGGAGTTGATATCTATCTCAGAGAGTTGGTAAACAAGAATATCATGGTGAACAACGTCGAAAGCAGCGGAAAGGTCAAATTGTAGGAGGACGGCAAACTTGTTTCGAGAGTGAAGTTGTTGAACCCTTGAAATCAGGAAAGACAGTAGGGATTCGGTGCTGAAGTTAGGACGAAAGCCATTTTGATAGCGTAAAAAAATAGAGAATCTCTCTAAGTATGATGAGAATTGGGAAGAAATGATGGACTCTAGCATCTTGGTTAGGAGAGGGATATTTGCAATTTTTTTTAAAAAGAAAATAAACACGCAAAACAACACAGCGACCCTGTAAAGAAAAGGCACGAGCCGCGGTGAGAGAAGGCACGAGTACAACTAAGTCTAGTGTAGAGCGTCGAAATTAAGACTTCTCGGCTCCACGTAAAACTGAAATGCTAAGGAGACCCGCGTCCTACGTCGGGCAGGAAGGCAGTCCTACTGGAGCGGTGCGGCAGTCACAAACTTTCTTTTTTTAAGTTCAGTAAATTTTATTGAAAGTTTTGCATAACAAAAGAATAAAAGAATACAAGTATATAACAGGAGATCGTGACAATAATACTTGTACTGGAAAACAGTAAATACATGAGTCAACGCCCCAGAACTAGGCAGTGATAGTTCAACATTCCATATCAGTAAAGGGGAGGGGAAAAAGAAGAAGGGAGAAATAAACAGATCATGATGCTTATACAATAGTAATGATGTGACATCTGTATACAATCAATCGAAGAGAACAAACCACATCTGTGTACAATAACCACCACTAGAGAGAAATAAAGATAGAATTGCTATCAATAACTTTCTTAAAGTTTTACAAGCAAGTCTGCCTGCGAGGCTGTCCGCATCAGGGCTCCGTGGATGACGTCACCCACATGTGAGAATATGCTGCCTGCTTATCCTGCGATAAATATTGATATCCTTTGACTCAAGAGACTCTTTTGCCTTCCCTGAATTGGTGAAATAACAAGATTCAGATTTTATGAACCAAAAAAGTGCTTTGTTGTAACTTATCAATGTGTCTGTCTGTGTGTGCGTGCACAGGTTTAAAACTGCTCAGGCTTACAGAAGGATACCCCAAATTTCTATATCCTTCATTCAAACACATTCCACCCATCCATTCCCTCCTTCTATCTCTCCATTCCCACAGTCTGCTGCTCCCGTGTATCCGGTATAGCGGGAACATACTCCTGGGGAACGGCACCAGACATTCCTGCAGGACGGGGTACAAATTGCTGGATAATAAACAAATAAATACAGGAACCTTAGCCAGTATTCTCCTAAGTCTGAATAAGATTAAAATAGATTCTCCTTTCCCGCATAATACCCAAGTAGCGATGCACTTGACAGTTAAACAGCTTTTAATTCCCTTAAAATGGCCAAGTGTGGGAAACAGGAGTCTCTTCCCTCTTCCCAGCTCTGTTCTTTATCTATTTAGAAAGATGGATCTCAAACTTACAGTTATTGCAGAATCTTCCTGAATAACCCTTTGGACACGTGCAGTTCCCTGAGGGCTGACACGTCCCTCCATTGTAACAAAGAGATTCACAGGTAGCTAAAAAGAAAGACAACAGCCTGTCACAGTCACAGTCACACTTCTCAGTCTGTAAGACCAGATGAGATAAATAAATGATTCCTTCTTCATCAATGGCTCCAAATGCTCATGCACTATTAATTAGCAACAAAACCCCCCAAAACAGGAGTAGTGAAGTAAAGAAGGAGAAAAAGTCTCCCCTGACCCACGACGAGTAAGGGGGAGAGACAGCCCCGGCAAATTATTATAAGTGAATGGGGAGTCCTCAGTCCCACAGTCTGCAATGGGCAAACACAGCCCCTAATGCACAGCTGTCACAATCATACACCCAAAAGGGTATTACGTGTGAAACAACCTAGGACTTCCACCATGTGCAATTTATGTGAAATAACTAGTGCGCAGAGCAGTGTGCTAAAAGTGAAAATTGATAAACCCTTTTGGGTGTATGATTGTGAGAGCTGTGTTTCCCCATTGCAGGCTGTGGGACTGAGGACTTCCCATTCACTTATAATAATTTATTAGGTGTGCTTGCCAGGGCTGTCTCTCCCCCTCACTCGTCTTGGGTCAGGGGAGACTTTTTCTCCTTCATGTATTGTTAATGACATGTGTTTCTGTAATCAGTGGTTGCAGGACCCTGCTCTCTCACCATTCATACAGGTTTGTCCAGTGTATCCGCGGTAACAGGTGCAGTTTCCCGGGGCGCTGCACCAGCCATTGTTACAACTGAAGTCACAGACCGCTGCAAGAAAATGCAAGGAAATTGGTGAACGGAGAGGTTTGTGTGTCTAGAGAGAGATAGAAACAAACATGTACACACAGACACTTGATTAGATACATACACACTATCACGTCATTCATTTAAGTAGAAGAGTAATAGAGGGTGATTAGTCGGTAACGCGAGCCAGCTTACTCTGGATTCAAGGTATTATTAGTGAAATATAAAGGAGCACTACATTTTTATTTACGCATGTAAATGTGATCTTCTTGGATACTAATTTTATCCAAAGAAAACTAGGGATCTAAGAAGGTTTAGCAGTTATGATACGGACGCAACTGATGTCTTTGCCTTCCCGCCCGATGTGGGGCGCGCGTCTCCTCAGTTCAGATAGCTAACTAAGAAGCCAAGCAGGTGAGGTGGGTGGGTTGTGAGAATATCTGCCTGCTGTCCCTGGATAACACCTAACATGAGAATTGCCACTGCTGGGTCAGACCAGTGGTCTATCGTGGTCAGACGGCGGCCCCCAGATCGAAGACCAGTGATCTAAATGAGTCCAACCTCGCCTGCGTACATTCCTGTTTAGCAGGAAGTTGTCCAACTTTGTCTTGAATCTCTGGAGGGTATTTTTTCCCTGCAACAGACTCCGGAAGAGCGTTTCAGTTTTCTACCACTCTCTGGGTGAAGAAGAACTTCCTTACGTTTGTATGGAATCTATCCCCTTTCAACTTTAGAGAGTGCCCTCTCGTTCTCCCTACCTTGGAGAAGGTGGTCAATCTGTTTTTATCTGTTAAGTCTATTCCCTTCAGTATTTTGAATGTTTCGATCATGTCCCCTCTCAGTCTCCTCTGGACCCTTTCGAGTAGTACCGTGTCCTTCTTCATGTATGGCGACCAGTGCTGGACAGATGATGTGGAGAAGTTTGTCTCGTGATTGAATTGGATCCAGTCTGGAAGATGAATGTCGAGGCGTCCTCGTCCTGTGCCTCGAAAAGGGCAATGCCTTATGGGGGAGGGTACCTACTCATGTGATGGCGTAAGTAACCAACCTGGTGAGGTAAGTTGCCAATCCATTTTTGAGTCAGAGGTAAGTACACACATTGCAAACAGTATTATAGGAGTCCAATTAGCTCAAGCAGGAATATCTACACGTGGACATAGCAAACATAAGGTATGGAGGGCTATGTACGTTAATGCCCACAGTTTGGGTAATAAGATTCTGGAATTAGAGATGGAAATGAGGAACGTCGACCTAGATGTGGTGGCGATATCCGAGACTTGGTTCACGGACTCCCATTTGTAGGATATGGCTATACCGGGATACAACTTATTTCAACGGGTCCGATTTCAGCTAATAATAATAAACTTTTATTAATTTTAACAGGGGTCGCCATACAGCAAATTACTCAGAACTGGAAGGATTACACTAAATTGAATTTCACTTTTTGGTGGAATTCAATTTGTCATATATATAAAATGGAAAAAGTATTGGCATTACAACAAGGTTATATTAAAAAATTTAATAAAATATGGGGACCATTGACAAATTATTCTACTGATCAGATATAATAACACATGTATAGAATATATAGAAGGGGTAGGGAGGGAAAACTATTGTAATATTAATATGATATAAAATTCTGATAAAGGGTTTATTTAATTCACATTGTAAGAACATTTAATAATAATTTCAAGTGTTTTTCATAATTGAATGTATTACATGTATTTCACTTGATGTAAGAATTTAAAAAAAGAATAAAAAATATTTATTAAAAAAAAAAAAAAAACTTATTTCAACGGGACAGAGAGGGCAAAATGGGAGGAGGGGTAGCACTATACACTAAAGAGGACATCAAAGTTACCAAAATCGCAGATGTCAAATACACCAGGGAATCCCTCTGGGTGAATTTGGCTAGGAGGAAGGACAAGTGCCTGTATCTTGGTGTAGTATACAGACCTCCAAGACAACAGGAGGACATGGATATAGAAGACATTGAGAATATCACTTTGCGTGGAGACACAGTATTGTTAGGAGACTTCAATATGCCTGATGTGGATTTACACAATCTCTCCGCTATGACCAGCGGCTGCAGGAAGCTATTAACCTCTATAAAGGGAGCGAGACTCAGACAAATGGTATTAGAGCCCACTAGAGATTGGGCAATACTAGACCTAATACTCACCAACGGAGAAAGTGTCACAGAGGTCTCGGTAGGCGATACATTGACCTCCAGTGACCACAACATGATATGGTTCAACCTCAGGAAAGGTTTCACTAAGTCAAGCACATCAACCAAGGTCCTCAACTTTAAGGGCACAAACTTCAAAAGCATGGGAAATTTCGTCCATCGGGCACTGCAAAACCATGCCGAAACAGATAATGTAGAGGTAATGTGGTAAACTCTGAAATCAACCTTACACGAAGCAACCAACCACTACGTCAAATCAGTAAGTAAACGGCGAAGAAACAATAGACCGCAGTGGTTCTCTGCGGATTTCTCAGACCTCATAAAAAAGAAGAAAAGAGCATTCATCATCTACAAACAATTAGGGAAGCGAGAATCCAAGGAAGACTATCTGGCCAAGTCAAAAGCAGTCAAAACGGCAGTCAGGGAGGCCAAACTCCAAATGGAGGAGAACCTTGCGAAGAACATCAAGGTATATTAGTGACAGAAAAAGAAACACAGATGGGATAGTACGCCTTAGGAAACCCGACGGGAACTATGTAGAATCGGACTCCGATAAAGCCAAACTTTTAAATGAATACTTCTGCTCGGTCTTCACTTGCGTGGCGCCGGGATCCGGCCCTCAGCTGCCGACGAGGGAAAACTCAGAAGACCCGTTTCAAAATTTCGAGTTTACGCCCAGCAGTGTCTACGAGGAGCTATCAAGGCTGAAGGTGAACAAAGCTATGGGACTGGACAAACTACACCCCAGGGTGCTCAGGGAATTGAGTGACGTCCTGGCGGAACCGTTATCCATGCTCTTCAATATCTTCCTTAATACAGGAAGAGTCCCGTTGGATTGTAAAATGGCTAACGTCATTCCACTCCACAAAAAGGGATGCAGGACGGAGGCTGAGAATTATAGACCGGTGAGTCTCACATCGATAGTGAGTAAACTTATGGAAACACTAATCAAACGCCAATTGGGTTTGGATTTAGGGCCTTAGGTAAAGGCCTATCCGTGCTGCTGAATATTTTTTTTATACCTGAACTTGACGACGTTTGAGGGCTCGAGTTTGTAGCGTAACACAGCTGGCACATGATTCCGGACAATGATCAGGTCCTAAACACTGCACATACCAATTGTGTGGGTTAGTGAGGGAGATTGTGCGTTCGCACCGGTAACAATTCTTAAAACCTATGACCGGCCGGGACGTTGAATGAAAAACAGCCGTGGCTACATCGAAGCCCGGAGGTTGAGGCCATGGGTAAAGCCTCGCCATGATACGAAGAAAATAAAATTTATAATAATGATATATATATATATATATTTTTTTTTTTTTAAAGAAAAGAAAAACGCAAAACAACACAGCGACCCTGTAAAGAAAAGACACAAGCCGCGGTGAGAGAAGGCACGAGTACAACTAAGTCTAGTGCAGAGCGTCGAAATGAAGACTTCTCGGCTCCACGTAACACTAAGCAAACGCCAATTGGATACGATCCTGAACGAGGAGAATCTACGAGATCCCCATCAACATGGTTTTACGAAGGGAAGGTCCTGCCAATCAAATCTAATCAGCTTCTTTGACTGGGTAACAAGAAAGCTGGATATAGGGGACGACGAGGGAAAACTCGGGAGACCTGTTTCGAAATTTCGAGTTTACGTCCAGCAGTGTTTACGAGGAGCTATCAAGACTCAAGGTGAATAAAGCTATGGGACCGGACAAACTACACCCCAGGGTGCTAAGGGAGTTGAGTGACATCCTGGCGGAACAGTTATCCGCGCTCTTCAATCTTTCCCTAAGTACAGGAAGAGTCCCATTGGATTGGAAAATGGCTAACGTCATTTCACTCCACAAAAAGGGATGCAGGACGAAGGCTGAGAATTATAGACCGGCGAGTCTCACATCGATAGTGAGTAAACTTATAGCAACACTAATCAAACGCCAATTGGATACGATCCTGAACGAGGAGAATCTACGAGATCCCCATCTACTAGGTTTTATGAAGGGAAAGTCCTGCCAATCAAATCTGATCAGCTTCTTTGACTGGGTAACAAGAAAGCTGGATATAGGGGAGTCCCTGGACGTCGTGTACTTTGACTTCAGCAAAGCGTTTGATAGCATCCCACACAGCAGGTTATTGAGCAAGATGGGTTCGATGGGACTGGGTGAAATATTAACCGCATGGGTTAGGGACTGGCTTAGAGGTAGACTTAAGAGGGTAGTGGTAAACGGTACCCTCTCCGATATGCCGGAGGTGATCAGCGGAGTGCCACAGGGCTCAGTCTTGGGCCCGATCATATTTAACATCTTCGTAAGAGACTTGGCTGAGGGGCTTCGAGGTAAAATTACATTATTCGCCGATGACACCAAACTATGCAACATGGTAGGCAACAGCACAACAGATGAAAGCACAGGACCCGACAAAAGCTCAATGCCCTACAGTATGACGCAGGACCTACTCCTGCTGGAGCATTGGTCAAAGACTTGGCAACTAAGTTTGAATGACAAAAAATGCAAGGTCATGCACCTTGGCGGCAAAAATTAATGCAGGACTTACACCCTAAGTGGTGAGATCCTAGCAAGGACTGTAGCAGAACGTGACGTGGCGGTGATCATTAGCGAAGACATGAAGACTGCCAATCAAGTGGAGAAAGCTTCATCCAGGGCTAGACAAATCATGGGCTGTATCCGTAGAAGTTTCGTCAGCCGTAAGCCCGAGATCATAATGCCATTGTACAGATCCATGGTGAGACCCCATTTGGAATACTGTGTACAATTCTTGAGGCCGAATTATCAAAAAGATGTGCGGAGAGTTGAGTCGGTCCAGCGAATGGCCACCAGGATGGTCTCAGGATTCAAGGATCTCCCGTATGAGGAGCGACTGGGTAAGTTGCAGCTGTACTCACTCGAGGAACGCAGAGAGAGGGGAGACATGATCGAGACGTTCAAATATGTCACAGGCCGTATCGAGGTGGAAGAGGATCTCTTTTTCCTTAAAGGACCCACGGCAACAAGAGGGCATCCGTTGAAAATCAGGGGTGGGAAACTTCATGGCGACACCAGGAAATATTTCTTCACCGAAAGGGTGGTTGATCGATGGAATAATCTTCCACAACAGGTAACTGAGGCAAGCAGCGTGCCAGGTTTTAAGAAAAGATGGGTTTGGCATATGGGATATCTTCATGGAGGTAGTTAGGGGTTGGGCCTTTAGTGTGGGCAGACTAGATGTTTGCAACCTATCCTTGAAAACTGGAGAGGTACCAGAGGACTGGAAACTGGCGAATGTCACACCTATCTTCAAGAAGGGATCGAGGGGTGACCCCGGGAACTACAGGCCGGTGAGCCTGACTTCAATTATAGGGAAGATGGTGGAAGCTATGATCAAGGATGGTATTTGCGAGCACATCGAGAGAAATGGCCTACTGAGAACAAGCCAGCACGGATTCTGTAAGGGAAGGTCATGCTTAACGAACCTTTTGTACTTCTTTGAGGGAATAAGCAGTCGGGTGGACAATGGGGAACCCATAGACATCATTTACCTCGACTTTCAAAAGGCTTTCGACAAGGTGCCACGTGAAAGGCTGCTTAGGAAGCTGTGGAACCACGGGGTGGGAGGGGATGTGCACAGATGGATCAAGCATTGGTTGTCGGGTAGACTGCAGAAGGTCGGAGTAAAGGGACAATATTCTGACTGGCGGGGAGTCACGAGCGGTGTGCCACAGGGATCGGTGCTGGGGCCGTTACTCTTCAACATATTTATCAATGACCTGGAAAAGGAGGCAAAGTGCGAGGTTACATAATTTGCAGACGATACCAAACTGTGCGGCAGAGTTAGATCCAGGGAGGAATGTGAGGACCTGCAAAGGGACCTGGACAAGCTGGAAGACTGGGCAAACAAATGGCAAATGCGCTTTAACGTGGAAAAATGCAAGGTCATGCATATAGGGAAAAAGAACCCGTTGTTCAACTACAAATTGGGGGGGGCATTGCTAGGAGACAGCAGTCTAGAGAGAGACTTGGGTGTGCTGGTGGATGCATCACTGAAGCCATCTGCACAGTGCGCAGCAGCCTCGAAAAAAGCCAACAGGATGCTGGGCATCATAAAGAGGGGCATAACAACCAGGACGCGGGAAGTCATCATGCCATTGTATCGAGCGATGGTGCATCCACATCTGGAATACTGCGTTCAATATTGGTCGCCGTACCTCAAGAAGGACATGGCAGTACTTGAGAGAGTCCAAAGGAGAGCAACGAAACTGGTAAGAGGGCTGGAACACTGCCCATACGCCGAGAGGTTGGATAGGCTGGGGCTCTTCTCTCTGGAAAAAAGGAGGCTCAGGGGAGATATGATAGAGACCTTCAAGATCATGAGGGGCATAGAGAGGGTGGATATGGACAGATTCTTCAGGCTGAAGGGGACAACAGGTACGAGGGGGCATTCGGAGAACCTGAAGGGAGATATGTTCAAAACAAATGCAAGGAAGTTTTTTTTCACCCAAAGGGTCGTGGACACCTGGAATGCGCTACCGGAGGAAGTGATCAGGCAGAGTACGGTACAGGGATTCAAACAGGGATTGGACGGATTCCTGAGGGATAAAGGGATCGTGGGATACTGAGAGAGGTGCTGGGATGTAACACAGGTATAGAAAGCTAACCAGGTAATAAGTATAGAAACCCAACCAGGTCGTGCATGTGCAAGACCAGAGGGTTAGGAGTTCGATGGGAAGATAGGACTAAATGGGAAACCAAGGTGGCAAAGGGGCCCCTTCTGGTGATTCAGACAGGTCGTGACCTGTTTGGGCCGCCGCGGGAGCAGACTGCTGGGCAGGATGGACCTATGGTCTGACCCGGCGGAGGCACTGCTTATGTTCTTATGGGTCGTGGCCCTTTTCTGCCGTCATGTTCTATGTTTTTATGTTTCTATGTTATGTGAAGAGGTAGGACTAGAAAATGTAGTTCGAGATCGAGACACCATAAAGGACTCAGCTCTTTGTAACGAGGTATTTCGAGGCACTCTGAAGGACTCAACTCCTTGTATAGAGTATGTAGTTTCATCTGGAGGCTCTCCCAAGGACTCAACTCCTTGTATAGAGTGTGAAGATTCTTCTCGAGGCACTCTTAAGGACTCGAGTCCTTGAACAGAGTGACTAGGTTGAGCTCGAGGCACTGCCAAGGACTCGACTCCTTGTTATACTGCTGAGAGCTCAGGCTGGACTGCAGGAAGCAGGAATTAATTTGGCAAGCATGTTACCAAACTCCTGATGCAGAATAGTCTCCAACATATTCTGCAAACATATTCAGCAAAACTGGCACCGGGACCACTAAATATGGTACATTTGGTGCGGCTATAGTCTCTGAGGAAGAAAACCTCGAGGAAGAAAGATGCTTCGATTTTGAGGCACGTTTCTTGGGGTTTTCAAAGTCACCGGTTCTAAGGGTGGCATGCCTGGAGAAGGTGACTTAGCTATCTTACCCGAGGCAGACGGTGAGGATAACGGCTCCTCAGGAGAAGATTTAGCTGATTTTCCTGAAGACGAGGACTTCCCAAACAAGGAAGGTTTGATCAAGGTCGAGGTGAAAGATGGTAGCCCCGTAGAAGTCTTGACTGGATTAGGAATCGAGGTCAGGGTAGGAATCGAGTTTAGGGCCTTAGGTAAAGGCCTATCCATGCTGCCGAATATTTTTTTGTACCTGAACTTGATGACGTTTGAGGGCTCGAGTTTGTAGCGTAACACAGCTGGCACACGACTCCGGACAATGATCAGGTCCTAAACACTGCACACACCAATTATGTTGGTTAGTGAGGTAGATCGCGCGTTGGCACCGGTAACAATTCTTAAAGCCTAAGACCGGCCGGCTCATAGAATGAAAAACAGCCACGGCTAAATCGAAGCCCGGAGGTTGAGGCCACGGGTAAAGCACCGCCATGACACGAAGAAAATAAAACTTATAATAAAAAAATATATATATTTTTTTTAAAAAAGAAAATAAACACGCAAAACAACACAGCGACCCTGTAAAGAAAAGACACGAGCCACGGTGAGAGAAGGCACAAGTACAACTAAGTCTAGCGCAGAGCGTCAAAATGAAGACTTCTCGGCTCCACGTAAAACTGAAACGCTAAGGAGACCCGTGTCCTACGTCGGGCAGGAAGGCAGTCTTGCATGCGCGGTGCGGCAGTCACGAACTTTCTTAAAGTTTTATAAGCAAGTCTGCTTGCGAGGCTGTCCGCATCAGGGCTCCATGGATGACGTCACTCACATGTGAGAATATGCTGCCTGCTTATGCTGGGATAAATATTGATATCCTTTGACTCAAGAGACTCTTTTGCCTTCCCTGAATTGGTGAAATAACAAGACTCAGATTTTATGAACCAATAAAGTGCTTTGTTGTAACTTATCAATGTGTCTGTCTGTGTGTGCGTGCACAGGCTTAAAACTCCTCAGGCTTACAAAAGGATACCCCAAATTTCTATATCCTTCATTCAAACACATTCCACCCATCCATTCCCTCCTTCTATCTCTCCATTCCCACAGTCTGCTCCCGTGTATCCGGTATAGCGGGAACATACTCCTGGGGAACGGCACCAGACATTCCTGCAGGACGGGGTACAAATTGCTGGAAAATAAACAAATAAATACAGGAACCTTAGCCAGTATTCTCCTAAGTCTGAATAAAATTAAAATAGATTCTCCTTTCCCGCATAATACACAAGTGGCGATGCATTTGACAGTTAAACAGCTTTTAATTCCCTTAAAATGGCCAAGTGTGGGAAACAGGAGTCTCTTCTCTCTTCCCAGCTCTGTTCTTTATCTATTTAGAAAGATGGATCTCAAACTTACTGTTATTGCAGAATCTTCCTGAATAACCCTTTGGACACGTGCAGTTCCCTGAGGGCTCACAGGTCCCTCCATTGTAACAAAGAGATTCACAGGTAGCTGAAAAGAAAGACAACAGTCTATCACAGTCACACTTCTCAGTCTGTAAGACCAGATGAGTTAAATAAATGATTCCTTCTTCATCAATGGCTCCAAATGTTCATGCACTGTTAATTAGCAACAAAACCCCCCAAAAGAGGAGTACTGAAGTAAAGAAGGAGAAAATGTCTCCCCTGACCCACAACGAGTAAGGGGGAGAGATAGCCCCGGCAAATTATTATAAGTGAACGGGGAGTCCTCAGTCCCACAGCCCACAATGGGGTAATACAGCCCCTAATGCACAGCTGTCAGAATCATACACCCAAAAGGGTATTACGTGTGAAACATCCTTGGACTTCCCCATGTGCAATTTATGTGAAATAACTAGTCCTAAAACCTGATTGCTCTAGACCTGTGGGTACCTATGTTACTGACAAGTCTACCTGGGGATTTTTTTTTTCATTTTTTCAATGGCACATATATTTTGTGTGTATTACACACGCAAAATATATGTCTCATAAAGAAAAAAAAATGAAGTCCTCCCAAACAAACGTGCCCCTTCCGAACCGCCCAAAATGGTAGTAAGAATGTCTGGTCCCTCCTGCCACGAAGGCGCTCCCTTCTCTGAAAAAAAGGCAGGAGGCCTGTGCACTCCCTCCTGCCACAAAGGCACCCTGAAATAAAAAAGGCAGGAAGGATGCCCATTCCCTCCCCCATCCCCCCGAAAAGAAGGCAGGAGGGATTTCTACTCCCTTCTACCATGAAGGCGCCCATTCCCCCTCCAGGCCCCCCTGCCCTGTACCTTAAAAGTTGGGAGCAGGAGATACTGAAAACACTTCCTGCTCCTCCTCCCTCAATGATGACACTGGGTCTTAGGCCCCTCCCTGGTACATCATGTGATGCACAGAGAGGTGCCTAAGGAAGGCCCTGATTGGCTCAGACACCTCAGGCCCCTTCCAAGGAACTGGGCCTTAGGCTTCTGAGCCAATCAGGGCCTTCCTGTATCCCGGATCCAAGGGGAAGGAGTCTTATTGGCGCAGTCAAGTCTTATCGGCACAGTCAAACCAATCAGGGCCTTAAGCTCCTCCCTCTTGTATCCAGGATACAGGAATGAGTCTAAGGAAGGCTCCTCTCTGTGCATCACAGTGTTGTTGTTGAGGGAAAAGGAACAGGAGGTGTTTTCAGTACCTCCTGCTCCCAACTTTTAAGTTACAGGGCAGGGGGACTTGGAGGGGGAGTGGGCACCTTCATGGCAGGAGGAAACTCTTTGAACATCGATCGTTGTTTATAAATCGGTCCAAAAATCGTCCCACAACAATCCGCATGGTCTTAACGACCGTTGTCAGTGCATCTAGCTCTTTGTCTAGAACAGTGTTTTTCAACCTTTTTACACCTATGGACCGGCAGAAATAAAAGAATTATTTTGTGGACCAGCATCGGTCCGTGGCCCGGCGGTTGAAGAACACTGGGCTAAGTCGTGGGCCAGACCCTGCCCATCTCTACCCAATCTCCACCCCAGACCCCGCCCCTATAATAGTACTAATTGCACCTTGCACGTCCTGTGCCTCATCTGGAAGCCTTCCCTCTGATGTTGCAACGTCAGAGAGAAGGCTTCTGGTTCAGGCGCAGGATGCCCGTAGGAGCCACTGCCCGTGGCTTTGTGGAAGAGGGAGCTGGCTCGAAGATAATGCCGCATCGATCGTACCGTGGACCGGCGGTTGAAGACCACTGTTTTGGGCCTGATGCATGTGCTGGCCCTGTGGACCGGCAGGAGATTTCTGTGGACCGGCACTGGTCCATGGACCGGTGATTGAAGAACACTGGTCTAGAACTACCACTGAAATGTTTCCCTTATATATACTGATGTTGCCAACATTTGCTTATTTCTGCTCTGAGGAAGAAGGGATTACCTTTGAAAGCTAATCATAAACAAAATTATGTTAGTCCAATAATAAAGGTATTTTTTCCTTTGTTTTTGTTTTATTTCTACCATTTTATTCTAGATAAATACACTTGCCCTTACATTAACATATTCATTACATTTATCCAGTCACTTAATTCACACAGCTCAGGCATCTCATCTCCCTTCTCTCACCAGTGAAGCAGTAATCTCCAGTATATCCAATGTAACAGGAGCAGATTCCAGGGGCACTGCACCAGCCATTGTTACAGCTCACGTTACAGATTGCTAAAGGAAATTACAACAGAAAACATAACTACATTGTAGTATGGAACTACAAATCTATTAACAGTAGCTAATTATACGACATACTTTGGGAATGTGGAGTAATTAGAACATGTTTACCACTTGGCTTTTTCAGTTTACAGCAGTGGACAGCAGCAATAAGAGGAAAGATTAAAAGAAAACTCCATATTAAGTATAAAGGACAGACCTTTTAAGATCCATTAAAAACAAAAAACATGCCAAGAGTTTTAACTTGCAGTCTCATCAGTGTTTCTCCCCTCCTTCCCACTTCCCATCTCCTTCCATCTGGATATCAAATGCTTTAGAAAAAAGAAAGTTTTTAACATCACCTTCAATTTTTCCAAAATTAGTTCTGTTCAAATATACTGTATTTTATAAATTAATTCTATGGAGTCACGTGATGTGTTGAGCAGAGCAGGGCATGTCTTGCTCGAGCTCCGGGGCCCCGAGTCCCTTCCCACCTCACCTAGCCTCACCTGGTGTCTGCAATGGAGTTATCGTGCTAGGAGCAGTGCATGGACAGGTTTGTCCAGCATTTCAGCTCAGCTATGAGTGGGAGGGCAACAAGAAAAGACAAAGAAAAAGATGCGCGGCCTTCAAAATCCGATTCCAAGGTGGCGGCAGCAGAGTCGGGTTCCGCGCTACTCCTTTCTGATGCACATTTTGAAGCGCTTTCTGCATCAGTGGTATGCGCCTTAGATTCTCATTTTGAGCAATTGTCGGGGCAGCTCACCTCCTTGGAAGCCCTACCTATGGAAGCTACCAGGCGCACCGGTGAGTTAGAGACGCGGGTGGCGCTGGTGGAGGACGCGCACACTGCATCTGCGGCGGATCTCATTTCCCTTAAGGAATAACTGCAGCGCCAGGCCGACAAACTCAAGGACCTGGAGAACCACTCAAGGAGGGACAAACTTCAGCTGATAGGGTTACCTGAGGCGGTCTTTGACTCCCATCTTTTGTCCACCCTCGAGTCCTGGCTCCAGAATGAACTTCCGTTGCCGGCTGCGCCTGGACCAGGCGCACCGCTTGGGCAGGACAACGGATGATTATTCCCGCGCCCCCTGTCACCATTCTGAAGGTCCACAATTCTGCCCCCAAGGCTGAGCTGATGTGGCATTATAAGCAGAAGTGCAACACTCTTTGCTATGAGGGATCTCCGATCCGGCTATTCCAGGACTACTCTTCTGCCTAGCAAGAATGTCGGCGGCACTTTTCCAGGGTGTGTTCCACCCTATTTGACCACAAACAGCGCTTCATGTTGCTCTACCAGGCGCACTTGAAGATCTGGATGAACGCTGGGTGGAAGAGTTATGCTACCGTTGAGGCCGCCCAGCCCTTTCTAGATGCTCTGCCTGCTATGCCTGGTCCCTCCTCAGCGCCCTGATCCCAATAGCACTGTGGATGGTAGTTCTTGCTTCCTGAGGACTCTCCTTTTGGATCCTGGTTGTTGGCTATTTTTGCTAGTGGAGTGACATTTTGTCTTTTCTGGGACACTGTCTAACAAGTATTTCCTTTTTGTTGTTTTTGGAGTGCTTGTGGGGTTTTTGAGAGTCTCGGGGTTTGAATGATTGGGCACAGCAGATTTGTGGTTTGGCTTTTCTTTGGGGGGAAACTTATATATCTGTTAGAGCAGTGCCATTTCTCCTTACTTGGGACTCACTTCAGCGAGCACTTGCTGTTATATATATATATTTTTTTTAGTACTTGGGGTGCTTCGGTGAGTTGAGGATATGAATGTTAGGGTAAAGCATGTATGTGGTTAGCATGTATGTGGTTTGGTTCTTGGGGGGAGGGGAGATTGCCTGTGGGGGATGGGAGGTTGCTCCTGGCCCAGGTTTTTGGTGGGGGGTATGGTGACCTCTTGGGGACTTTTTGTGAGGCTGTGTGCCTTCGATCCCTTTATTTCACTAGGGTGTTTTCAGTTGCCTTTGGGATTTTGTTGGGAATAACAGTGGGTGAGTGCTGTGGTTGGTTTGGTTAGTGTGTGTGTGAGGGCTTCCTATTTTGGGTCTGGTTATGGCTGAGGGTTTCTTGGGTGGGGTGGGTGGGGATGGGTGAGGATGGGGGTCTGGGGGCCCTGTTCACATCAGAACGTGACTTCGTCGCTCCAGTCCACTTTTGTGGGACGGGGAGAGAGTTTGTTGTTGTATGGGGGGGAATGGTTTGGGTGGGAGGTGGTGGAGATTGGGTTGGGGTGGGTTGGGTTCTGGGAGGTGGGTTAGTCCTTCTATTCTTCCTCCTGTTTGGTTTCTGGGGTTATTCGTATTTGTTGTTTTCTGCATTTCCTGCTGGGTTTCTGGGACTTCTTTTGTGTCTTTTCATCATTCGGGGCTCTCTTGTTAGTTTCCTTAGTGGAGTCGGATTCTGTGTCCTCTCCACTTTTCTACTCCTTATTGTTGATCTTTCTGGGAATATTGCCCTGGGAGAGGATGGGCTCCTGGGGTCTCACTTTAGTGGTTTTCCTTGTCTATTGGCTACTTTCCTTCCTTTCTCTGGCTGACGTGCGTACACCTTTTAGGCTTACCTCTTGGAATGTTGGGGGTATTACATCGCCGATTAAGCAGTCTAAAATTTTGGCGGCTCTTCAGTGTCATCATTCTGATATAGCCTGTTTGCAGGAGACATATCTGACGGATGAGGAACACCTTATTTTACGTCGATCATGGGTGGGAGAGGTTTATTTTGCCTCTTCCCCTAGGCATCATGGCGGTGTTGCAGTGCTTGTTCGGAAGTCTTCGCCCTTGGGAGTTCAGGTCCTTAATAAATCATTGGACGGTCATTATTTACTTTTGCATATTTTGTTGGGGGACTGGAGTTATTTATTGTTGGTGGTCTATGGGCCTAACTCGTCTGAATCCTCTTTTTTACAGGGCTTGGTTGCCCTTCATGCTCATTATTCTGGTGACCCTCTGCTCCTGGTGGGTGATTTTAATTTGGTCAGTGATCCCGATTGCGACAAGTCTGGTGTTTTGTTCCCTTCTTTGGGGGCCCCGGGCCGTCGTCTTGCTGATTTTTGTGACACCCTCTCCGTAGTTGACCCTTGGCGCCTTTTACATCCTGAGGTTCGAGACTATACTCATCTCTCCCGCGCTCACAATACTTGGTCTCGGATCGACTATATCTTTGTATCCCCGGGATTGTTTCCTTCAGTATCCTCGGCGGAGATTGGCCTCCTGAGTATCTCTAATCATACTCCGATCTAGATTGACATTCATTTGGATCCTGCTTATACACGTTTTCCTTCTTGGCGTTTTCCCTTTTACTTTGCGCAGGATGTTGAGTTTCAAACCTTTTTGCGGACCCAATGGGAAGATTATCTGCTTCATAATGAACAACATCAGGAGGATCCTGTTTTATTCTGGGAAGCTGCCAAGACTGTGCTTAGGGGCCATATCATTTCTTTTCTTTGTGGCAGACATAAACTTATTAATTGTATAACTTTGGAGCGAGCCCCACGTGTTGCTAAGCAAACCTTTCATTCTGCTCCTTCTCCAGTAATCCATGAAGCGCTTAACTCTTTGCTACATTCTCTTTCTCAGAAGTGGGCGGCTTATCATAAATATTGTTTTCACAGATTTGGTAATCGGCCCAGGCGCTTGTTGGCGTGCTTTGTGGATGCTAAGATGGGCAGTAAACCGATTTTGACGCTTCGGATTCCCAGGGGGGGGGGGGTAGGGTGATAAGAACCGCGGAGGTGGCCAAGACCCTTTCGGATTTCTTTTCTCATTTATATACTGTCCTCGTTGATGCCTCTGAGGAGCTTATGATGGATTATCTGCAGTCATCTGGGTTGCTGCGTCTTCCCGAAGAAGTGGTGTCTGGTCTTAACTGCCCCTTTCAGGCGCTGGAATTGCAGATGGCCATTAAGTCTCTCCGTACGGGCAAAGCTCCTAGCCCGGATGGCTTTTTGGGTGAATTTTATCTTATTCTTTCGCCTCATCTATGTGGCCCCTTGTTAGATTACTATAATACTGCTATAGCTAATGGTTCCTTTCCTTGTTATGCCAATGAGGTCTTTATTACATTGTTGCTGAAGCCGGGCAAAGTGGCTGATGATCCTGGCACCTATCGCTCGATCTCATTGATCAATGTTAATCTTAAACTGTTTTCCCATATGTTGGCCAATCGCCTTGCTCATCTTCCATCAGTTATTCATGCAGACCAGGTAGGGTTTGTCCGGGGCCGACAATTGGTTTGCAATGTGTGTTGGCACATTGTCAGGATCTTGGGATTCCTGCGCTGTTTGTTAGTCTGGATGCCTCTAAAGCTTTTGATAGCGTTCATTGGTCTTTTTTGTTTCGTACGCTTGAGTATGTGGGGCTTGGGGGGTTTTATCTCCAGGCAGTGCATTCTTTATATTCTAATCCTCGAGCGTCTTTGTTGGTTAATGGAACTCACACGGATTCCTTTCCTATTTTTCAGGGTACCCAACAGGGTTGTCCTCTTTCCCCACTGTTCTTTTTACTTTCTTTAGAACCTTTACTCTGTACACTTCGGATAGCGGGGGTGAACTTGAAGACGTTGGCTTTTGCTGATGATATGTTTTTGATTCTTACGGACCCTGAGGTTTCCTTGCCACTTGCATTGGATCTCATTTCAGAATTTGGCTTTTACTCAGGCCTTTCTTTGAATTTGGACAAATCCATGGCTCTACCCTCCCGTCCTGAGGTTCGCACCGATTGGAGTGGTCTGTTTCCTCTGTGGGGGGAGGAGTCCAAGTTAAAATATTTAGGGGTCCATATCCCACTTGACCTTTCTCGTTTATACTCTTTGAATGTTGACCCATTATTTCATGCTCTTGGGAATCAGTTGCATTTATGTAGGGGTCTTCCGCTCTCGCTGTTGGGTCGGGTGAGTCTATATAATATGCTTATTGTTCCGCGATAGTTATACGTCTTTCAGGTTCTTCCTCTATAACTGTCTTCTAAGGATGAAAAGAGGATTGAGCGACTGGTTCAACGATTTCTCTGGGCGGGTAGACGTGCTCATATACCATACCGGTGGGCGACCTCCCCTTGATATAAGGGAGGCTTAGGTTTGTTAAATCTTCATTTTCTGACGATTGGCTGTGGTATGCGCCATATTAATGACCTTTTTTGTGGTACCTCAACTTTTACTAATACCTCCTTAGAACTTTCCTGTTTTACTACTACTCATTTCAGTGCTTTTCTTCATTCTGCTATACTTTCTAAATAGGGGCCTCTCTCCAGTGCCCTGTTGCACGGCCCTCTGTGGCGGGTCTGGCAATTTAATTCGCTTAGCCCCACTATCGCTCCTTTTTTGCCTCTCCAACTTAATGAGAACTTTCAGCCTGGGGTGGATGGTGTTAGTTTTGTGAGATGGGAAGCAGGGGGGATTCACTATTTGTTTCATTTAGTGCATGATGAGGGATGGATCAAAACTTTGTCCAATTGTATGAGGAATTTGCTCTTCCTCCTATTGATGGCTTTGCTTAGTTGCAAATCCATCACTATATTTCATCTTTGCCTCGTTGCCACCTTACGGCTTCCTGTAAGGAGCTGTTGTGTACTGCATTTACATTTGGCTCACAACTGCCTGTACCTCTGAAATTCCTCCATAGGCATCTAAAAGATGAGTCCCCCCTGCTTGATTCTGTCCGATTACGCGATGCTTGGACTCGTGATCTTAATGTGGCCTTGCCTGAGGATGTGATATTGAAAGCGATTTAAAAAACTGCCTGTTTTTGGTAACTATACTGTATTTTGGGAACAGCATTATAAATTGGTTCTCCACTTGTATATCTCTTCTAAGCTAGCCTACTTAGCAGGGCTTCGCCCATCTGCTGTTTGTCATTGTTGCAGCGCCCCTGAAGCTGGCTTGGGCCACATGTTCTGGACTTGTCCTTCTGTTCAATCCTTTTGGGACTCTATTTTCCTCTTCGTCGACTGTACTTGGAACATTACTATTCAGCATTCTCCCCTAGTGTTGTTTGGCGCATCTCTTCATTTTCATCCTTGTCAACCTGGAACGGCAGCTTTTATCCGATGGGACTGTTTTGACAGCTATAAAGTGGTTGGACATGGAGGCTCCTGACTATTCCCTCTGGCGATGTTGCCTGATCATGCTCCTGATGTGGGAGTGTAGAGGAGTACAAGATATTTCTTCTTTGCTAGGATGGACCTTTCAACATACTTGGGAACCCTTTGGAATACAATGACACCGGTTGCCCGTAGTCGCTTATTGAACTGTTAGAACTGTTAACTCTGTAGCTTTGGTTTTGCCACTTGGTTTCTTGTCCCTGGCTGGCTATTTGTTGGTTTTTTTGGAGGGTACTCTTCTCTGTACGGATTTGTGGGAGGACTTGGGAGGGAGGTTGCAGAGGGTGGGTATTGTGGAGTGGGGGTTGGTTACTTTTGGGTGAAATTTTGAGCAGGTCTTGCTGTATCTTTGTGTATCTGTTCTTTGATGTTCTTGTTGAGCTCAATAAAATATATTTGACAATAAATCAATTCTGTAAGGTGGGGCCAACTAAAAAAATGCCCTAACTTGGGTTGTTTCCCATTGTGTCCATGCTTTCGAATGGAGACAGTATGATCAGTCATACCAGTGGTGGCACCAAGGGAATTTCTGGCCTCTCTGGATTTTATGAAGTTGTTTGATTTAGATATTTATATATCGCCTATCAGGTTATCTAAGCAGTTTACAATCAGGTACTCAAGCATTTTCCCTATCTGTTCCGGTGGGCTCACAATCCATCTCATGTACCTGGGGCAATGGAGGATTGAGTGACTTGCCCAGGAGGCCTACCTGCATGGGAGGCCTACCTGCACATTTCCATCTTTCTAAAACACAGAGAGTACCTGAGATTTCATGTCCTAGAAAACTATTACCAGTTCTCAGCTTTTCCCTTTGGGCTGGCAACAGCACCTCATACGTTTACCAATGTGATGGTAGTGATAGCTACCCATCTATGCAAGACAAGATTGCAGGTTTATCCATACCTGGCTGATTGTCTGATCAGAGCTCTGTCATTCCCGGAAAAATAAGCAGTGGCTTAAGTGGTCCAGGTCCTGCACAGCCTGGGTTAGATAGTGAATTTCCAAAAGAGCCAACTGGTTCCATCCCAATCTCTGGAATACCATCTTCAACAAGGCAGAAGGTTGTGTCTGTCTTCCAGAGGCATAAGAACATAAGAATTGCCGCTGCTAGGTCAGATCAGTGCTTCATGGTGCCCAGCAGTCCACTCACAAGGCAGCCCTTTGGTACGTTCTGGTTCAGCAGGAACTTGTCTAACTTTGTCTTGAATCCCTGGAGGGTGTTTTCCCATATGACAGACTTCAGAAGAGCATTCCAGTTTTCTACCACTCTCTGGGTGAAGAAGAACTTATTTATGTTAGTATGGAATCAATCCCCTTCCAATTTTAGAGACATGATACAGACTTACATGATCATGAAGGGCATAGAGAACGTGGAGAGGGACAGATTCTTCAGCCTATTGGGAACTACAAGAACAAGGGGACACTTGGAGAAATTGAAAGGGGACAGGTTTAGAACCAATGCTAGGAAATTCTTTTTCACTCAGAAGGTGGTGGGCACCTGGAATACATTTCCGGAGGTTGTGATAGGACAGAGTAAATTACGTGGTTTCAAAGAAGGATTGGATAAATTCCTGAAGAATGTGGGGATTCAGGGATACAGATAGAGGTAGAGATAGGATTATGAAAGGGTATAGATAGAAGAATAAAGGGGATAGAAGGGTTTTAGACAAAGGATCACCTTACAGGTCATAGACCTGATGGGCCGCCGCGGGAGCGGACTGCTGGGCACGATGGAACTCTGGTCTGACCCAGCGGAGGCAACTTCTTATGTTCTTATGCCCTCTTGTTCTCCCTACCTTGAAAAGGGTGAAAAACCTGTCGTTATCCACTAAGTCTATTCTCTTCAGTACCTTGAATGTTTCGATCTTGTCCCCTCTCAATCTCCTCTTTTCGAGGGAGAAGAGGTTGAGTTTCTCTAATCTTTCACTGTACGGCAACTCCTCCAGCCCCTTAACTATCTTAGTCACTCTTCTCTGGACCCTTTTGAGTAGTACCGTGTCCTTCTTGATGTATGGTGACCGGTGCTGGACGCAGTACTCCAGGTGAGGGCGCACCATAGCCCGGTACAGCGGCATGATAACCTTCTCTCATCTGTTTGTGATCCCCTTTATCAGTCCTAGCATTCTGTTCGCCCTTTTCGCCACCACCGCACATTGCGCGGATGGCTTCATCGACTTGTCGATC
This sequence comes from Geotrypetes seraphini, assembly GCF_902459505.1. Lineage (NCBI taxonomy): Eukaryota > Metazoa > Chordata > Amphibia > Gymnophiona > Dermophiidae > Geotrypetes > Geotrypetes seraphini. The sequence goes on from NC_047097.1 coordinate 33,256,520, forward strand.
AGAACTCCCAAGTCTATTTCCTGGGAGGTCTGTCCAAGTACCACCCCGGACATCCTGTATTCGTGTATGAGATTTTTGTTACCGACATGCATCACTTTACACTTATCCACATTGAATCTCATCTGCCATGTCGATGCCCATTCCTCGAGCCTGATTATGTCATGTTGCAGATCTTCGCAATCCCCTTGTGTCTTCACTACTCTGAACAACTTCGTATCGTCCACATATTTAATCACCTCACTTGTTGTACCTATGTCCAGATCGTTTATAAAGATGTTGAAGAGCACCGAGCCCTGCGGCACCCCACCATAAAGGGAGTAGAAACCTTGAGAAGAGCTCTCCAAAAATAAGAACAATGGTCAAAGCTATAGCAGTAAAAATTTAAAGCAAAGAAGTTCAGAGTGATGCACTTGGGGTACAGAAATCCAAAGGTGATAAGTACAGGTCAGGAAAGTGATCGTATGATGATGGTGTCTGAGGATCTCAAGGTGACAAAACAATGTGACAAAGGCAGTAACAATGGCCAAAAGGATGTTGACCTACATAGAGAAGTGTATAACTAGCAGAAAAAAAGGCCGGCTCCCTCTTCCTCACTGATGCAATGCACAAAGCTGTGGGCAGCGGCTCCTTGCGCATCCCGTGCCTCATCTGGAAGCCTTCCCTCTGATGTTGCAACATCAGAGAGAAGGCTTCCAATTCAGGCGCAGGACGCGGAGGAGCCACTGCCCGTGGCTTTCTGCACTGAATCAGTAAGGAAGAGGGAGCTGGCTCAAAAATAATGCCGCATCGATTGCACTGTGGACTGGTGGTTGAAGAACACTGTTTTGGGCCTGATGCACGTGCTGGCCCTGTGGATCGGCAGGAAATTTCTGTGGACCGGTGGTTGAAGAACAGTGCCATAGATCGTTCTCACTGCTGTATTCTGAAACAGGTCAGTCTGGCCAAATTTTTCTTAGTGCTTGTCAAATATACAATGTTATAATAATCTAAAATACTCAGAAGTAATATCTGAACTAAGATTGTAAAAGCAGTAGCATTAAAGTAGGATCTGATAGTATGTAATTTCCATAAGATATAGTAACCCTTTTGAACCAATGTGTCTATCTGATTTTTCAGTCAGGCACTGATCAAAAACAACTCCCAAGGTTTTAATTGTAGGGATTATTGTAAATAATACTGAATTTATCTTAACTATTGGTTCAATAGAAATCTTTTGTGATGATACAAAAAAAATTTTGTTTTTTCCTGATTTAATTTCAACTTGAATTCCTGCATCCAGGATTCCATCGTATTTAACATAGTTTCAATAAATTGAGTACTGTTGGATAACGTATTGCAACATGGGATAACTATTGTAATATCGTCAGCATAGCTGAACAACCTCAAGCCCAATTTACTCATCCAATAACCCAACGAAAGAAGGTACACATTGAAAAGTGTAGGAGAAAGTGGGGAGACCTGTGGGACTCCACACAGATTTTTCCAAATTACTGAAAGAGTATCCTTAAATTTAACCTGACAGAGTCTTGATTCCAGGAATCCTTTAAACCAGGGGTGTCCAACCTGTGGCCCGGTGAAGTATTTTGTGCGGCCCCGGTCGAGGGCGATGCAGTGTTTTCCTCTGCTGCCCTTGGGTGTATACCGTCTTGCTAGTTCCCTCCTCTGTCTTGCTGCAGTGTTTGCGCGTTTGTGCAGCTCCAGAAACATTTTTTTCAGCCAATGCGGCCCAGGGAAGCCAAAAGGTTAGACACCCCTGCTTTAAACCATGAAAATACTTTACCCTGGATTCCTAAAGAATCCAAAAATTCCAACAGTTTGCAGTGATCTACTAAATCAAAAGCGCTACTCAGATCAAATTGAGTATCAGCACATTACTACTCTTGCTTAAAAGGCTATTCAAATAATCCATTAGTGTAGCTAATACCGTCTCTGTACTATAGTGGGATCTAAAACCTGATTGAGAATCATGCAACAGGGAATGAGATTTTAAATATTTTGTTAATTGGATTTGCACCAACCCCTGGACGCATAGAACTTCACGGTATTGCGGTATATAAGCTGTTATTATTATTATTATTATAATTATAATTTGAGGGTAAGGAAATTGATTCCTTTTTATTTTTAATAATAGGTGTAATAATTATATTACCCTCTTCTTGTTGAAAAATGCCTTTGTCTAATGAGTCAGTGATCCATTCTAGCACTTTCATTTTAAATTCCGGAGGTACGCAAGACATAAGATTAGCAGGGCAAGAGTCCAACATACAGTAGAATTTAGAGTATTTGGAAAATAATTTGGAGAAATCAGTCCATCTGGATCATCAAAAGTGGATCATATTAGGTCAACTGCAGGGCAGGATTAACCAATAGGCCAAGTAGGCACGTGCCTAGGGCCCAAAATGGTCAGGAAGGCCCGATGAAGGAGGGCATCAACATTGTTTTTCCAAACGGCAATGGGCCCCTCCAGCATCGATCGGCAACGCGACACCCCCCCCCCCCCCGCGATTGGCAACGTGGCCCCCCCCATCGACGGAAAGTAAGACAAGCAAGTAACGCGGGTAAGAAAGGCGACGGGAACTATAATTGTGCAAGCAGTGCTGCTTGCCCAAAGCTTCCTTCTGACGCAGCTTCCTGTTTATGCCTGGGCGCATGGTGGGGTGGGGCGGAGCAGGGGGGGCCCAGTGTACTTGTGTGCCTAGGGGCCCTCGACAAATTAATCCTGCCCTGGGCAACTGGAACTTCATCTTGTGGCTTCTCCAAATGATTATTTATACTTCCCAGGCTTGAAGAGCACTCTCCACCACCTCCCAAGAGAGGTGGTGGAGAATAAAACTGTGACTGAGCTCAAAGAAGCGAGGGATGAACACAGAGGATCTAGAATCAGAAAATAATATTAAAAATTGAACTAAAGCCAGTACTGGGCAGACTTGCACAGTCTGTGTCTGTATATGGCCGTTTGGTGGAGGATGGGCTGGAGAGGGCTTCAATGGCTGGGAGGGTGTAGATGGGCTGGAGTAGGTTTTAACGGAGATTTCGGCAGTTGGAACCCAAGCACAGTACCGGGTAGAGCTTTGGATTCTTGCCCAGAAATAGCTAAGAAGAAAAAATTAAAAAAATGTAAATTGATTCAGGTTGGGCAGACTGGATGGACCATTCGGGTCTTTATCTGCCGTCATCTACTATGTTACTATGTTAGATCCATAGACCCATGATTTTAGAACTAAAGAAAGAACTTGGCAAGTCATTTCAAGACCATAATGGGATTTGAGATAGTTGTAAATTTTATATCATATCAAACACCTTATTAAACAATTTTTTGATGTTGATATTAGTAGTGCCGATCTGATTTGAATAGTAAGCCTTTCATTTCTCTTTAATTTCCTACCTCCTTTCGCCATATTTCCTTATCTGTAATTAATTTAGATTTTAACCACTTCCTTTCAAGTTGCCTAAGTTTCCATTTCATTTCTAATAATTCCACATCATACTATTTATTTTCATCATCTAAGTGTCTTTTTATAGTATGTTTGGGGCAATTTCATCTAATACGGAATTTGATACAGTTTTTCCATTCTGATGGAAATTCATTGACATTTTCCATTGCAGTTAAATCTACATGTTTCCAGAATTCAGTTGCTTCTAATCTTTTTCTTGTTAAAAATTCTTGTTTTATCGATTTGGGCTTAGGAATAGAATTTTTAGCCCAATTCAAGTTAAAATAGTAAATAAAATGATCTCTTAATATGATCTCTCTTCTGTTGCCTCCCTTTCTCAATCTTTCCTTTTCTTATTCCTTGTGAACCCCTTTACTTTTGTGCTGTCCTCTATTGCTCTGTGGGTCCTACTGATTTTATTTGTTGTAAACAGCTTAGGTACCACTTTGTGGACACACCGCAGTATTACAAGCATTGTAAATAAATAATTAAGGTTTCAGCATTTGGATAAGAAGGCTACTTAGTGCCAGGCAAACTTCTCCAGTCTGCACCCTGAAAATGCCAGGTACCAATCAAGATCAAATATGCATATGCACTATTGCTTGAAACCTTATGCAATGAATTTATCTTGTTGGGCTGGATGGATCACACTAACTGCCGTCAATCTCCATGTTAAGGTCTGTATTATGCTATAAATGTCATTATTCAGATAGAAAAAAACATACAAATAAAAAATAATCTTGCAGTTCACATAACTGTATTTTTCGCTCCATAGGAAGCACTTTTTCCCCAAAAAAAGTGGGTGGAAAAAAGGGTGCGTCCTATGGAGCGAATATAACCCCCTCCCCGCCCCCCTCCCCGTGGACGTTACCTTATTTTGACTGCCGCCTGCTGCCGCTGCTCTTCTACTGCCGCTGCTTCTGCCCCATAAGTAGAAGAAAGGCCAGGCAGATGCAGCAATTACATGCCCTAACCCTAACCCTAACCCTAACCTTAACCTTAACCCTAATCCTAACCCTAACCTTCAGTCTGACGTCAGAATTGACGTCGGGGGTAAGACTTCTGGGCTGGCGACGTGCAATCGCTGCACCCGTCTGGCCTTTCCCAGTAATTCACTCTGTGCCGGCTCCCTTGACTCGCTGCTGAGCTAGGAGTCCAAACCTCTCACCGCTGCTGCTTCGTTGATGTATCCTCTCAGCGGCAGCAGCAGGAGGTAATTGAATTCAGCGGGCGGGCGGGCTTGGGGAGGACAGAAGAGGACAAAGGCTAGAAGGCAGTGAGGGAAACATAGGAGGGAGGGAAGAAGGGATACTGGTAATTGTTGGGCCTGAGGGGGGGGGAAGAGGACAAAGGCTGGAAGGCAGTGTGGGGAACATAGAAGGGAGAGAGGAAGGGACAATTGTTGGGCCTGAGTGGAAAGGGGAAGAGAACAAAGGCTGGAAGACAGTGAGGGGAACATAGGAGGGAGGGAAGAAGGGATACCGGTAATTGTTGGGCCTGAGGGGGGGGAAGAGAACAAAGGCTGGAAGGCAGTGTGGGGAACATAGAAGGGAGAGAGGAAGGGACAATTGTTGGGCCTGAGTGGAAAGGGGAAGAGAACAAAGGCTGGAAGACAGTGAGGGGAACATAGGAGGGAGGGAAGAAGGGATACCGGTAATTGTTGGGCCTGAGGAGGGGGAAGAGAACAAAGGATGGAAGGCAGTGTGGGGAACATAGAAGGGAGAGAGGAAGGGACAATTGTTGGGCCTGAGTGGAAAGGGGAAGAGAACAAAGGCTGGAAGACAGTGAGGGGAACATAGAAGGGAGAGAGGAAGGGACAATTGTTGGGCCTGAGTGTGGGGGGGGGGGAGAGAACAAAGGCTGGAAGACAGTGAGGGGAACATAGGAGGAAGGAAGGAAGGGACAATTGTTGGGCCTAAGGAAGGAAAGAAATAAATAAATCACCAGACAACGGTGGGGGGTGGGGGGGGTGGGAGGAAGAGGACAAAGGCTGGAAGGCAGTGAGGGGAACATAGAAGTTAGCAAGGGACAACTGTTGGGCCTGAGGAAGGAAAGAAAGAAATCACCAGACAACCAAAGGTAGGAGAAATGATTTTATTTTCAATTTAGTGATCAAAATATGTCAATTTTGAGAATTTATATCTGCTGTCTATATTTTGCACTACATTTGTCTATTTTTCTATAGTTGTTCCTGAGGTGACACTGCATATTTTAAAAAGTCATCTGCCTTGACATCTGTGCCCTATCCCTGCCTACCACTAGACCGGCACAAGATGTAGAAGTAGAAGGGACTCTAGGAAACAGCGATCACAATATGATCCGCTTCGATCTGGACGCAGGGGAGAAACATCAGTCCAAAAAGACAGCCACGGCACCGAACTTCCGAAAAGGGAATTACGAAGGGATGAGACTCATGGTAGGGAAGAGGATAAGCACTGCAAAAACGCTAGAGCAAGCTTGGTCCCTTTTTAAGGACACAGTCACCGAGGCGCAAAATCTATATATACCGCGTATCAACAAGGGATCAAAGAGGAAAAAGAACAAAGAACCGGCGTGGCTCACTGTAGAGGTGAAGGAAGCGATAAGAGACAAGAAAACTTTGTTTAAGGAATGGAAAAGGTCAAAAATGGATGAAAACTAGAACAAGCACACAACATCAACGCAGGTGCCATAAGGCAGTAAAAGGGGCCAAAAGAGACTATTAGGAAAAAATAGCCAAGGAGGCGAAGAACTTCAAGCCGTTCTTTCGATATATTAAGGAGAAACGACCCACGAAAGAAGTGGTGGGACCGTTGGATGACCATGGAATAAAGGAGGACAAAGAAATCATCGACAAACTGAATACATTTTTTGCGTCTGTATTTACCGAAGAAGATGTACACAGCATATCGGAACCCATCAGGCTATATGCTGGAAATGAAGACGAAAAGCTGACAGGATTGATGGTCAATCTAGAGGAGGTGTGTAGGCAGATTGATAGACTTAAGAGCAATAAATCCCTGGGACCAGATGGCATCCAACTGAGGGTCATCAAGGAATTGAAATGGACTGTAGCTGAATTGCTTCAACTAATAGCCAATCGGTCAATGAAATCGGGAAAGATTCCGGAAGACTGGAAGGTGGCGAATGTTACGCCGATCTTCAAAAAAGGTTCAAGGGGAGATCTGGGAAACTACAGACCAGTGAGTCTGACCTCCGTACCAGGAAAGATGGTAGAGTCACTGATAAAGGACTGCATCATTGATCACCTTGATGGACACAGGCTGATGAGGACCAGTCAGCACGGTTTTAGCAAAGGCAGATCATGTTTGAAGAACTTGCTGCACTTCTTTGAGGGAGTAAACAGACAGATAGAAAAGGGTGACCCGGTCAACATTGTATATCTGGATTTTCAGAAGGCGTTTGACAAGGTTCTGTATGAACGACTACTTCGGAAAATTGCGAGCCATGGAATCATAACATAAGAACATAAGAACATAAGCATTGCCTCCGCTGGGTCAGACCCGAGGTCCATCGCACCCAGCAGTCCGCTCACGCGGCAGCCCAACAGGTCCAGGACCTGCACAGTAATCTTCTATCTATACCATTCTATCCCCTTTTCCAGCAGGAAATTGTCCAATCCTTTCTTGAACCCCAGTACCGTACTCTGCCCTATTACGTCCTCTGGAAGTGCATTCCAGGTGTCTACCACACATTGGGTAAAGAAGAACTTCCTAGCATTTGTTTTGAATCTGTCCCCTTTCAACTTCTCCGAATGCCCTCTTGTTCTTTTATTTTTCGAAAGTTTGAAGAATCTGTCCCTCTCTACTTTCTCTATGCCCTTCAAGATCTTGTAAGTCTCTATCATATCCCCTCTAAGTCTCCTCTTCTCCAGGGAAAAGAGTCCCAGTTTCTCCAATCTTTCAACGTATGAAAGATTTTCCATCCCTTTTATCAGACGTGTCGCTCTCCTCTGAACCCTCTCAAGTAACGCCATGTCTTTCTTAAGGTACGGCGACCAACATTGGACGCAGTACTCTAAATGCAGGCGCACCATTGCCCGATACAACGGCAGGATAACTTCTTTTGTTCTGGTAGTAATACCCTTCTTGATTATACCCAGCATTTTATTTGCTCTCTTAGCGGCCGCTGCGCACTGTGCCGTCGGCTTCATTGTCATGTCCACCATTACCCCCAAGTCCCTTTCTTGGGTACTCTCTTTCACTAACATCCCTCCCATCGTATAGTTGTACCTCGGGTTTCTGCTTCCCACATGTATACTTTACATTTCTCAACATTGAACTTCATCTGCCATCTCGTCGCCCATTCTCCTAGTTTGTTCAAGTCCCTTTGCAATTCTTCGCAGTCCTCTATAGTCCAAGCTCCACTAAATAGTTTGGTGTCATCTGCAAATTTTATTATCTCACACTTCGTCCCTGATTTTAGATCATTTATGAATATATTAAATAGCAGCGGCCCGAGCACCGAGCCCTGCGGGACCCCACTCGTGACCCTCCTCCAGTCCGAGTAGTGGCCCTTCACTCCTACCCTCTGTTTTCTACCCGCCAACCAGTTTCTGATTCATCTATGTACTTCTCCTTCCACCCCATGGTTCTTCAGTTTCCAGAGTAGGTGTTCATGGGGCACCTTGTCAAAGGCTTTTTGGAAATCTAGATATATGATGTCTATTGGGTCTCCTTTGTCCATTCGTTTGTTAATTCCTTCCAAGAAGTGCAATAAGTTTGTTAGGCACGATCTCCCCTTGCAGAAACCATGTTGGCTTGGTATCAGAAGTTCGTTTCTTTCAAAATGTTCATCGATGTTTTCTTTTATCAGTGCTTCCGCCATTTTCCCCGGAACAGAGGTCAGACTCACCGGTCTGTAGTTTCCCGGGTCACCTCTTGATCCCTTTTTAAAGATGGGCGTAACGTTGGCTATCTTCCACTCCTCCGGGATCACGCCCGTTTTCAGGGATAGATTGTAAATTTGCTGCAGTAGTTCCACTATTTCCTCCTTTAGTTCCTTTAGAACCCTTGGATGGATTCCATCCGGACCCGGGGATTTGTCAGTTTTTAATTTTTCTATCTGCCTGCGTACATCTTCAAGGCTCACTTCCATGGATGTTAATTTTTCTGCTTGATCTCCATTGAAGAATTGATCGGGTTCCGGTCTGTTGGATGTGTCTTCATTTGTAAATACGGACGAAAAGAACACGTTAAGTCTTTCTGCTACTTCTTTCTCCTCCTTCACCACACCCTTCCTGTCTCCGTCGTCCAGTGGTCCCACCTCCTGCCTAGCCGGCTGCTTCCCTTTAACATATCTAAAGAATGGTTTGAAGTTTCGTGCTTCCCTGGCTAGCCTCTCTTCATACTCTGTTTTGGCTTTTCAAACCACAAAGTGACATTCCTTTTGATACTTCCTGTGCTCTTTCCAGTTCTCCTCAGTTTTGTCCTTTTTCCATTTCTTGAATGAATTTTTCTTATTTCCTATCGCTTTCTTCACTATTTTAGTTATTCACGCCGGGTCTGTTGTTCGACTCTTTTTGCACCCCTTTCTGAATCTGGGGATATACAGATTTTGCGCCTCGCTCACCGTGTCCCTGAAAAAAGACCAGGCATATTCTACCGTTTTCCAGTTCCTGGAAGTGTTCCTAAGTTTCTTCCTTACCATTTCCCTCATTGCTTCGTAGTTTCCTTTTCTGAAGTTAAAGGTTGTCGCTATGGTTCTCTTTCCTTTCGGTATTCCAACCTCAACCTTGAACTTGATCATATTGTGATCGCTGTTTCCCAATGGTCCCACTACTTCTACTTCCTTTGCAGGTCCTCTTAACCCATTTAGGATTAAATCCAGAGTGGCATTTCCTCTCGTAGGTTCTCTAACAAGCTGCTCCATGAAGCAATCTTGTGAAGCCTCCAGAAATTCTGTCTCCCTAGTGCATCTTGAGCTTCCAAGACTCCAGTCTATCCTGGGGTAGTTGAAGTCTCCCATAATAACCGTGTTACCGCTTTTACATTCTTGCTTCATCTCGGCTTCCATTTCTTCATCGATATCTCTAGTTTGCCCGGGTGGACGATAGTATAGGCCCAACTTTACTTCAGGTCCTTTTCTTCCTGGTATTTTAACCCATAGCGATTACAGCTTGTTAGTCGTCTCTGCTGTGTCTATTATTGTCGATTGTATGCATTCTTTTATGTATAGGGCCATTCCACCTCCTTTCTGGCCTGACCTGTCATTGCGATAGAGCTTGTACCCTGGCAGTGCTGAATCCCATTTGTTTTCCTCATTCCACCATGTTTCAGCGACTCCAATGATATCTATGTCCTCTGCATTGGCCATGACTTCTAATTCCCCCATTTTATTTCTTAGGCTCCTTGCATTAGTATATAAGCAATTTAGATCCTGGTATTTCCTTATCTTCATTACCTTTCCCTGTGCTTTGGTCCTTGGTTTCTTTTCTTACAATCTTCCTAACCTCCTCTTCTGGGTTAGTCGACTCCTGTAATTTGTCCCTTGTTTTTTCCCAGTCTTTTTTCCCCTCAGTATCTTCACGGGATACCTTCTTCCGAATCGTCGACACTTGGTCGACTGTCGGCTTTCCCCTTCTTCTTAGTTTAAAGTCTGTTCTATTCCTCTCCTGACGTTGTTTGCTAGAAGTCTAGTTCCCGCCGTGCTCAGGTGTAGTCCATCTCTCCTGTAGAGCTTGCTCTTGCCCCAGAATGTTGTCCAGTTCCTCACGAAGTGGAACCCTTCCTCTTCACACCATTTCCTCATCCACGCATTTATTGATTGTAGTTCCTCCTGTCTCTTCACATCTGCCCTCGGTACCGGTAGGATCTCTGAGAACGCTATCTTCTGGGTCCTCATCTTCAGCTTTCTTCCCAGGATCTTGAACTGTTCTATCAGCGTGCTTCTCCTGTAGTCTCTCCTGCTGACATCATTCGTCCCAATGTGGATCATTACTGCAGTCTCTTCTGTCTCCGCCCCTTCCAGGATCTTCCCAATTTTGTCCATGATGTCCTGGCTGGATCATAGGAAACAGAGAGTGGGGGTAAATGGACAATACTCGGACTGGAAGTGCGTCACCAGTGGGGTGCCGCAGGGCTTGGTGCTTGGACCCGTGCTCTTCAACATCTTTATAAATGATCTAGACATTGGTACAACGAGTGAGGTGATTAAATTTGCGGACGATACAAAGTTATTCAGAGTATTGAAGACTTAGTGGGATTGCGAAGATCTGCAACATAACATAATTAGGCTTGAGGAATGGGCATCAACATGGCAGATGAGGTTTAATGCGGATAAGTGTAAAATGATGCATGTAGGTAACAAAAAACTCATGCACTGGTCGCCATACATGAAGAAGGACATGATGCTACTTGAAAGGGTCCAGAGAAGGGCGACTAAGATGGTTAAGGGGCTGGAGGAGTCGCCGTATAGTGAAAGATTAGAGAAATTGGGCCTTTTCTCCCTCGAACAGAGGAGATTGAGAGGGGACATGATCGAAACATTCAAGGTACTGAAGGGAACAGACTTAGTAGATAAGGACAGGTTGTTCACCCTCTCCAAGGTAGGGAGAACGAGAGGGCACTCTCTAAAATTGAAAGAGGATAGATTCCGTACAAATGTAAGAAAGTTCTTCTTCACTCAGAAAGTGGTAGAAAACTGGAATGCTCTTCCAGAGTCTGTCGTAGGGGAAAACACCCTCCAAGGATTCAAGACAAAGTTAGACAAGTTCCTGCTGAACCAAAACGAACGCAGATAGGGCTAGTCTCAGTTAGGGTGCTGGTCTTTGACCAAGGGCCACCGCGTGAGCGGACTGCTGGGCACAATGGACCACTGGTCTGACCAAACAGCGGCAATTCTTGTTCTTATGGGACAAAGCCTGGCAGGAAGGGGGGACAGGATATAGAATCCTGGCAAGGTGTGTGGGGTTGGGTGCAGAGCCTGGCAGGGAGAATTTGGTTCAGAATTTTTTTTTTCTCGTTTTCCTCCTCTAAATTTAGGGTGCGTCTTATGGTCAGATGCGTCTTGTGGAGCGAAAAATATGGTGCGTTAAAGTTCAACATAGATAACAATATATAAGAAAACTGATCAATCATCATCATTACATAAATTTTTTTTTTTAATTCTTTATTTAATTATTTGTTACAATACAACACATTGATAACAAATATTCATGAATGACCACAGCAAACTCAATAAGGAGAACATGAAAACATAGGCAATTATCAACCATGTCTTAGTCCACATTATTATGGTCGCCAGTACCTTTTTAAAAAGGAAGAAAAAAAATCAAATCCATCAATCTACCATCTAAGGACAGGCAAAATGGCATTTATATTTTATACACAACATCCTCCAAAAATAAAAATCAGTAATAGAAACTAAACTTTCAACAAAGGTTTCTCTTTAATAAAGTCTTCTAACTGGACTGGATCATAAAACACATTTATCACTTCCATATGATATAAGGCATTTGCTTGGAAATTTCAAAAAGAAAGTAGCTCCAACTGCCAAAACCAAAAACTGAAGGAACTGCTTCCTTTTAAACTGGGTTTGTCTAGAGACATCAGGAAAAATTATCACCCGTTGGCCACAGAACAGGTCTTGTTTTTTCACAAAGTACAATTTTAAAATAGCTTGTTTTTCCAATTCTGTCTTAAAGGTCACAAGAAGAGTTGCTCACTTATTTATTATATCTTTAGATGATTCTAAAAACTGCGAAACATTCAAACTATCAGGTGACACCATTTTATCCATTTCACCTTCATCTGCCATTACCTTGGAATCTCTTGAGATATAATACAAATTATCAACTTCAAAAGCTTCCACATTAGTATATTGTAATATCTCCTTCAAATACATTCTCAGGAGTTCCATCGTGGACAGATAATGTGTAATTTGAAAATTTAATATACGAAGATTTTTGACCCTAATAGAATTTTCCATTTTTTCTAGTTTAGAATACATCACCATACTATCCTTAATATTAGAAACAGCACTAGCTTGTAAGGTGCTCACTGCCTGGTCCAATTTTTCAAACTTCACAGCTGTTTCACCAATTTTACCTTCTTGCTCTTTAATTTTCACTGTTATATCAGATGAGAATTGACATAAATCCAAATTACATAAAAATTTTTAAAATAGCCAAGATTATCTATCTTGCTTGACTTAAATATCTCTTTAAAAGATAGGCCTTTAGTCATTTCCTAAATAGAGAATAAGAATCTATATTTTCCTAATAGTGATAGGTATAGATTTCCATATATGTGCAGCTTAGTAAGACTGAGAAGAACAAAAAGCCATTTTTCAAAAATACAATCTGGAATTACGAAAAGAAAGTGTTAAAACAAGTTTCTACAAATTTCTTTCTCCAGTGTGCCAGAACCGGAAAAAATCTTCAGGGGAGATCAAGAGGGGAAATTATCATGCATGGAGGTAAGCCTTGAAGACGTTCTTAGGCAGGTAGATAGATTAAGAACGGACAAGGCTCCGGGCCCAGACGGGATCCACCCGAGAATACTGAAAGAGCTCAGAGATGAAACAGCAGAGTTACTGCAGCATATTTGCAACCTGTCCTTGAAAACAGGGGTAATCCCGGAGGACTGGAAGATAGCGAATGTTACACCGATCTTCAAGAAGGGATCGAGAGGCGACCCGGGAAACTACAGACCGGTGAGCTTAACCTCCGTTCCAGGGAAGATGGTCGAATCAATGATCAGGGAAGGTATCAATGAGCATATAGAAAAAAATAATCTGATGAGATCGAGCCAGCATGGTTTCTGTAAAGGCCGATCATGCCAGACAAATCTACTGCATTTCTTTGAGGGGATAAGTAAGCAATTGGACCAAGGTGACCCAGTAGACATTATATATCTAGATTTCCAAAAAGCCTTTGACAAGGTGCCCCATGAACGATTACTGAAGAAACTGTGGAGTCACGGGGTGGAAGGGGACGTGTACAGATGGATCAAAAATTGGCTGGCGGACAGGAAACAGAGGGTAGGAGTAAAGGGGCACTACTCTGACTGGATAGGGGTCACAAGTGGTGTTCCGCAAGGGTCAGTGCTGGGACCATTGCTGTTCAATATATTTATTAATGATCTAGAATCGGGGACAAAGTGTGAAGTTATCAAGTTCGCGGATGACACAAAACTCTCCAGCAGGGCCAGAACTGTTGAGGAATGCAAAGAATTGCAAAGCGACCTGAACAAGCTGAGTGAGTGGGCAAAAAAATGGCAGATGAGCTTCAATGTGGAGAAATGTAAGGTCTTGCACATAGGGAAGGGGAACTCCATGTACAGCTATACGATGGGAGGGAGGGTACTCGGGAAAGGCAGCCAGGAAAAAGATCTGGGGGTATTGGTAGATAACACAATGAAGCCGGCGGCACAATGTGCAGCGGCCTCAAAAAAAGCGAACAGAATGTTGGGCATTATCAAAAAAGGTATCACTACCAGAACAAAAGAAGTTATCCTGCCACTGTATCGAGCAATGGTGCGCCCACATCTGGAATACTGCGTCCAATACTGGTCGCCATACCTCAAGAAGGACATGGCAATACTCGAAAGGGTCCAGAGGAGGGCAACGAGGATGATAAAGGGTATGGAGAACCTTTCATATGCCGAACGGTTAGACAGGCTGGGGCTCTTTACCCTGGAGAAGCGGAGACTGAGAGGGGACATGATAGAAACTTATAAAATCATGAAAGGCATAGAGAAGGTGGAGAGGGACAGATTCTTTAGACTGGCAGGGACAACTAAAACAAGAGGTCATTCAGAAAAACTGAGAGGAGACAGATTCATAACGAATGCAAGGAGGTTCTTCTTCACTCAGAGGGTGGTGGACACCTGGAACGCGCTTCCCGGAGAGGTAATAAGACAGAGTACAATTCTGGGGTTCAAAAAGGGACTGGATGACTTCCTGGAAGCGAAGGGGATAACAGGGTACAGATAGAGGTTTACCGTACAGGACATTGAGCGAATAGGGTATGGATATTTCAGGTTAGGTAGGGAACACTTTCAGGTCATGGACCTGGGGGGCCGCCGCGGGAGCGGACTGCCGGGCACGATGGACCCCTGGTCTGACCCGGCAGAGGCAACGCTTATGTTCTTATGTTCTTATGTAATACAACTTAAACAGGATGGTGCTAAACTAAACAGCTTTCTATATACCAAAGGGTATTTTAAACTCTACTCAAGCCATTATTGGAAGCCAATGCAATGACCTCAAAAGTGGAGTAATTCTGTCAAAACAATGAGCAGAGAAAATTAAAGTAGCAGCAGTATTTTGTGGAGTAATTTAGAACTAGCAGCATAAAACACTGCAATAATCCAGTTGTGAAATAGGTAAACGCTAGACAACTAGTTGAAAAACTTGAAAGTCCAACCAACTTCTTAATCTACACAGTTTTCTCATTAGAAGAAAAGATTTTTAATTAGAAAAGAAACTGCAACTCTATTACAAGTTGACTGTGAACAAATACTCCTAAAATTTTTAATTGAGAATCAAATTTAAAATTTAAGCCATTTACTTGAAGAAAGTATAATTCTATATCTGATCTACTTGATCAATCAATAAAAATATGGTCTTATCTTTATTGAATTTTAAGAAATGATCTATCCTTCAAGCTGTCACATACAATTTGCAATACAACAGGAGATGACAAGTGGTGTTTTACACAAATAACAATATGGTATATTCATTATTTGATATACTGTCCTTAAGAGATCTTTCAGAGTGATTTATAATTTACTACATAATTGGAAAGATAAAATGAAAAAGAATTGCAGTCAAAGGAAAGAACAATAGTTTTGCAAAATAAATCATAGAGCTGCGATCCTGGAACTTCCACAGATAAGCAACAAGTGATAAAAGACAGTGTGCTAACTAAAGGGTCCTTTTATTAAGGCATGCGAAATGCTAAGGCACCCACAGAATATAATGGGTATCTTAGCATTTAGCGAGCCTTTATAAAAGGACCGCTAAAAGCATCTTGGAAAAGAAAGGTCTTTAGTTCCTACTCTTACAAGCCTACTGATGATGAAATTCTTGTAACTCACCCATATCACAGAATCTCCCCATGTAACCTGTTGGACACTGACAGTCCCCTGAAGGCTGACATATCCCTCCATTTTTACAGAGAGAGGTGCAGTTAGCTGCAAATGAAAGAAAAAGTTGATCAAGTTTACTAAAAAACAAAACAAAAAACCAAATGCCTCTGGATAAAGGACCACGTAAATATCTGAAAGTTTGGAAAAAGAATTAAGGGGTCCTTTAACTAAGCTGCAGTATCACAAGCAAGTGCTTACCGCAGCTTAAAATGGCTTACCGAAGGATGTGCTCAGACATCCTGTGGTAAGTTCCAAATCACTGCATGCTACCTGTGGGATAAAAATATATATATTTTTTTAATTGTCTTTATTAGCAATTGCAAAGAGAACATACAACCAGGAGCGTTGGAAGGAGCAAGTCAGGGGAGTGGACAGTGGATGTTCCTGCACTAATCAGCATATCCACATTACCACGTGCTAACTGGACTCCACTGCAGCTGCTACCCTCTCCCATGGTGGCTACCACTTCTCCCATACACTTTGTCCAACTAGTCGATGCGGAGGTGTTGGGCTTCTTCTCTCTCCTTCTTGCAGATTCCAATCTCTTCTCCCTCTATCCCACAGCCTTTACTCATTTGAAGTCTACTCCATCGGTCTATTCACTCCTTTACTTCTGCAGATAGCGGTCATTTATCGTGCCCCCCAACAAGTCCCCTTCCTCTTTTATCACTGAATTTGACTCCTGGCTTTTGTCCATCAAGGTGATCAATGATGCGATCCTTTATCAGTGCCTCTACCATCTTTCCTGGTACCGAGGTCAGACTCACCGGTCTGTAGTTTCCCGGATCTCCCCTCAAACCTTTTTTGAAGATCGGCGTAACATTCGCCACCTTCCAGTCATCCGGAATCCTTCCCGATTTGATCGACAGATTGGCTATCAGTTGAAGCAGTTTAGCTATAGTCCCTTTCAGTTCCTTGATGACCCTCAGATGGATGCCATCCGGTCCTGGGGATTTATCGCTCTTAAGCCTATATATCTGCTTACATACCTCTTCTAGACTGACCGTCAACCCTGTTAGTTTCCTGTCTTTGTTTCCAGCATATAGTCTGATGGGTTCCGGTATGCTGTGTATATCCTCTTCTGTAAATACAGTCACAAAATATGTGTTCAGTTTGTCTGCGATTGCTTTGTCCTCTTTTAGCACTCCCTTTATTCCATGGTCATCCAACGGTCCTACCGCTTCCTTCGCGGGTCGTTTCCCCTTAATATATCGAAAGAAAAGCTTGAAGTTTTTCACCTCCTTAGCTATTTTTTCCTCATAGTCTCTTTTGGCCCCTTTTACCGCCTTATGGCACCTGCGTTGATGTTGTTTGTGCTTATTCCAGTTTTCGTCCGTTTTTAACCTTTTCCATTCCTTAAATGAAGTTTTCTTGTCTCTGATCGCTTCCTTCACCTCTACAGTGAGCCATGCCAGTTCTTTGTTCTTTTTCCTCTTGGATCCTTTTTTGATATGCGGTATATATAGATTTTGTGCCTCGGTGACTGGGTCCTTAAAAAGGGACCAAGCTTGCTCTAGCGTTTTTACAGTGCTTATCCTCTTCTCAATCTTTTTTCCTACCATGAGTCTCATCCCTTCGTAATTCCCTTTTAGGAATTTCAGGCCGTGACCGTTATTCTAGACCGATGTTTTTCCCCTGTGTCCAGGTTGCAGCAAATCATTTTGTTGTCACTGCATCCCCAGCGTCCCTTCTATTTCTACACCTTGTGCCGGTCCTCACAGTCCATTTAGAATTAAGCCCAGAATTGCATTTCCTCTTGTATTTTCTTTTACAAGTTGTTCCAGGAAGCAATTGCCTATAGCATCCAGGAACTTGGTCTCCCTAGTGCAGCCGGAGGTGCCTAGGTTCCAGTCTATCCCTGGATAGTTGAATAATAATAATAATAATAATAATAATAACTTTATTTTTCTATACCGCCATAGTCAGGTGACTTCTAGGCGGTTCACAATGTAAGAAGGCTGGACATTCAGCGAATAACAAGGTCACAATACAATACAATAAGTCAACATACAATACAAGACAAAACAATACAATACAGTACGATACAATACAATGAGTGTATACAACACAGTACAATATAATACAACGAGTCTAAATATACTACAATACAATAAGTCTAAAGACAACACCATACATAAGTCTAATACAGTATTGTACAATGAGTCTAAATATAATACAATAGTGAAGAGGGGAAAGTTACAGATTGGGGTTCAATGGGTAATGAGTAACTGAGTATTTCTTTAGAACTTCCATTTGAGTTGAAGTCACTCATGATAACTGCGTTGCCTCCCTTGCAGTTACTTGTAATCTCGCCCGTCATTTCTCCATCAATTTCTTCGGACTGCCCTGGGGGTTGGTAGTAGATGTTAATCTTCATTTCCAGTCCATTTGTTCCTGGAATTTTGATCTATCGAGACTCTAACTTATCCGTCAGTTGTGATGTGTTCTCTCCAGTAGATTCAATTCCCTCTTTGACGTATATGGCAATACCCCCACCTTTTTGAGCCACTCTGTCTCTGCGGTATAGTTTGTATCCCGGTAGCATAGTGTCCCAGATGTTTTCCTCAGTTCACCATGTTTCCGTGATGCCGATGATGTCAACGTTATGTTTTTGTGCCATAGCTTCTAATTCACCCATCTTATTCCTTAGGCTCCTTGCGTTCGTGTACATACACTTGAGTTTACGACCTGTTCCTTTCTTGCATTTCCTTCCCTCTTGTGACCCTTTCAATCTGTCTTGCTTGTGATCCGATGGGTCTTCCCCTATACCTTCCTGCATGGTATCCTCTGGCGAGTCTCCCCCCTCTACCTTCCTGCACGGTATCCTCTGGCGAGTCTCCCCCCTCTACCTTCCTGCACGGTATCCTCTGGTGAGTCTTCCCCTCTATTATCCTGCACAGTATCCTCCGGGTATACTGGTTCCTGAACCATCGACTCTCTCTCTCGGTCGACTGTTGGCTTTCCCCTTCTTCCTAGTTTAAAAACTTCTCAACTTCTCTCTTGATGTTGCTTGCAAGTAGCCTCATTCCGTCTGAAGTAGCTGAAGTGAACTCTGTCCTTCCTGTACAACTTGCTCTGTACAACCTCAACCTTGGCTCACTCCCAGTATCTGTTACTCACGTTCCTGTACCCGCTGTGCCAAGCGCCTTAGGCTCAAATCTCGCACACATGCTGACTGTCTTCACTTGAAATTTATGCTGACCTCTTTTAATTCTGCGCTTACACGATAAAATAGGATGAATCTATACATGCTCTCAGGTAGGGAATTATAAAGGGAATGAAAAGGCATATAGGATAGGGCAGTGTTTCTCAACTCGGTCCTGGAATACCCCCTTGCCAGTCAGGTTTTCAGAATATCCAGAGTGAATACGCAGGAAAGAAATTTGCATATAATGAAAGCAGTGTATGCAAATCAAGTTTATCCATATTCATTGTGGATATCCTGAAAAACTGATGGCAAGGGGGTACTCCAGGACCAAGTTGAGAAACACTGCCCTATCGTAATTCCCTACCTGAGAGCATGTATAGATTCATCCTTTTTATCCTGTTTGTCATAATTAGATTGTAAGTTTTTTCGAGCAGGGACTGTCTCCTGCACATTTATGCATCTAGTAGTGCTATAGAAATGATAAGTAGTATTCGATTTGTACCTCTATATTATGATCATATATTTTGATTATTCATTTATTATATATTGATTTCATTTTATGTTCAACAGCCTTTCTATGATGCAGCCTATTTAGGCAAATTGTGGCCATGTCAGGTTATTGTTTTAATAAATTACTTGTTTACACATTTGCTGGTCTGCTCTATGTTTGCTGCTAGTAACTTAGAAGCATGATGGCAGATAAAGGCCAAATGGCCCATCCAGTCTGCCCATACACAGGAAACATGATCTCCTCTTTTCTCTACCGTTCTTGTTGATATCTACTACTATTTTGAGTGAGGTCCCTGAAGCAGGGTCGAATCGTGATTCATCACGTCGGAACCTTCAAATAGATAAGTGCTTTAAATTTGTTTTGAATTAATGTGAAAAATAACGCTATTTTACCAACTAAAGAAAGTTAATCTTTAAGAGAAATATGCTATGATTGGATGGTGAGGCTGCATATGGGGAGCATTCCCCGGTTGTGGTCTCAAAGTATCTGAGCATATTGCCATTTTTACTGAAATCAGAGCTTCCTCCCAATTGATAAGAGACTCATATTATGTGCATTTATGCCACCTGGGTATTTAAACATCTCTATCATATCTCCCCTCCCCTGCCTTTCCTCCAAAGCATACCTATTGAGATTTTAAGTCTGTCTCCATACGCTTTATGCTAAAAACTGCTCACCATTTTAGTAGCTTTCCTCTGGACCAATTCCATCCTGTTTAAATCTTTTTGAAGGTGAAGTCTACAGAATTATATACTGTACAGTATTCTAAATGAGGTCTCACCAGAGTCTTATACAGGGACATCAATACATCTTTTTTCCTACTGGCAATTCCTCTCCCTTTGCACCCAAGCATTCTTCTGGTTTTTGCCATCCCCTTTTCAAACTGTTTGGCCATCTTAAGATCATTACATACTAGCAGCAGCAGGCCCAAGGTGGTGGTGCCACCTCATAGCTACAGGGATGGTATCGGTAATCCTAGTTCCGTCTCTGCTTTTTCACTTTCTAAGATGCCAACCAATTTAAGGTAGAAGTAAACACACAAAAACAAAAACAGTGCTTCATTATATGTATGAATATTATATGACTGAATTGTTCAAGTGATTTGTTTATAGATTTTAATGATATGATCTTGTACATTTTTTGTAAGATAATAAAATGAATAAAGAATTGGAAAAAAAACCAAAAACAGTGCTTCATCCCAATCATCTTCTAAAAGTCTAAGTGCTGCTGCAATTAACTGAAAATGTGTAAGTATCTGCTCTATTTAAGTGGGTGTGTTCAATCCCTGATTTTGGATGAAAGACTTCAATTAGCTAAACTGGGCAATAGGAATGTATTGCCTTCTGTTGGTGATCTTTTTAACTTCCAGTTGGGTCTAAGTGCTTATGTCAGTTTATATTATTTATTCCTATCTATTCAAGTATTGGCTTTCATTGTACTTTTATCTCTCACCTTTATCACAGTTCACTCCAGTGTATCCAGGGTTGCACCAGCACATTCCGGGAGAAATGCAGTAGCCAGAGTTGCAACTGGTATTGCAGGTAGCTGGAAAATAATGCAAACAGCATTAATTGCTGAAAGGTAATTAGTGATAACATGCCAGATTTGTCAGAGCTGAATCCCTTATTTGCTACAGAAGTAAAACAGTTGTAACAGGTGAGTTGTAATAAAAGACTTGCTACAAAATCTAGGCTTTGGTGAATGATCCCCCAAGATCATGATTTTAGGCCCAATATTCAGCCTGCGGCAGTTACTGGTTTGTAAGCAACTTAAAGCCATGGGATGAATTAACCTAGGATTTTCATTGCCAGGGCACTGAAAATTTGCATTAGTTCGGCAACCCAGAAGTTAACTAGGCACTGGCTGATATATTCAGACTGATGCCCAGTTAACTCAGCAAATACAGTTAGGACTAGGGTTACCATATTTGTGAAGACCAAAAAAAAAAAAAGAGAACACATGACCCCACAGCCCCACCCACAAACCACCCATTTCCTTCTTCTGTACCCTTTTAGTACTTCTTTCTCGCTCCATCTCTTTCTCCCTTCCTCCAACCCTCCTCCCCCACAGAGTCCTCCTTTCTCTCAACCCCCCTCCCCCTTCTGTGCATGCTTTCTTTCTCTCTCTCCTTCCAACCTTCTCTCCTGCTGTTTCTGTCTCTCCCCTCCCATCCAGCACTACCCCACTCCATGCTCTTTTTTCCTGCAATCTCTCCTTTCCATAATGCTTCTCCAGTCATCCCTTCCTCCATGCTGTTTCTCCAGCCTCTCTTCCTCCCTACCCTCCTCTGACCTTCGATGCTGCTTCCCCTCATGATCTCTCTATCTCCCAACTTCCTTTCCTACCTTTTCCCCGGTTGCTGTAATTTAATCTTTGGGCAGCCGACAGCAGCAGCAACAAGGTAAGTCTGTTACCGCCAGCCTGTCCTGGAAGTCGAATCTCTACAATGATTTCTTGTTCCTGCCATAGGTGGGACTTGCAGAGAGACAGCTTCTGGGGCAGGCTGGTGGTATCAGGATCACCTCGTTGCTGCTTTATCGGCTGCCCAAAGATTAAATTACAGTGGCCAGCCAAGGAGGAGGTAGATGGGGGAGTTGGGAGAGCTAGATAAACCCAGACAGACTCCCACATTTTTCAAAAACTGTCTGGGCACCCGGACAGTCCTCAAAAAAGAGGGCATGTCCAGGTTTTCCCAAAAGCAATGTTACTTACCATAACAGTTGTTATCCAGGGACAGCAGGCAGCTATTCTCACTAGTGGGTGATGTCATCCGACAGAGCCCCGATACGGACATCTTGCAAGCATGTCTTGCTTGAAGAAACTCAGAAGTTTCGAGATGCCCGCACCGCGCATGCGCCAGTGCCTTCCCGCCCGATGTGTCTCCTCAGTTCAGGTAGCTAGCCTGAGAAGCCAACCCAGGGGAGGTGGGTGGGACGTGAGAATAGCTGCCTGCTGTCCCTGGATAACAACTGTTACGGTAAGTAACATTGCTTTATCCCAGGACAAGCAGGCAGGTATTCTCACTAGTGGGTGACCTCCAAGCTAACCTCAATGGGATGGTGGGAGAGTTGGCAACTTAAGAGAACAAATTTTGTAACACTGTTTGGCCAAACTGTCCATCCCGTCTGGAAAAAGTATCCAGACAATAATGAGAGGTGAATGTATGAACCGAGGACCAAGTGGCAGCCTTACAAATCTCCTCAATCGGTGTCGATCTGAGGAAGGCAACAGAGGCTGCCATTGCTCTGACCTTATGGGCTGTGAACTTAGAAGGAAGGGATAATCCAGCCTGGGCATAGCAGGAAGAGATACAAGCCGCCATCCAATTGGAGATGGTGCGCTTCGATACAGGTCGCCCCAACTTGTTTGGATCAAAGGAGACGAAAAGTTGAGGAGCAGTTCTGTGAGGCTTTGTGCGATCCAAGTAGAAAGCTAAAGCACGTTTACAGTCCAGAGTGTGTAAAGCAGATTCTCCAGGGTGAGAATGAGGCTTTGGAAAGAACACTGGGAGCACGATGGATTGGTTGAGGTGAAATTCAGAGACCACTTTAGGCAAGAATTTTGGATGAGTACGAAGAACCACCTTGTCATGATGGAATACTGTGAAAGGTGGATCCGCCACTAGGGCCTGAAGCTCACTGACCCTGCGAGCAGACGTGAGGGCCACCAGAAAAACCACCTTCCAGGTGAGATACTTAAGTGGAGCCTTGTTGAGAGGTTCAAACGGAGGCTTCATGAGATGAGACAGGACAACATTGAGATCCCAAACCACAGGAGGAGGTTTGATAGGAGGGTTGACATGAAAAAGTCCTTTCATAAATCTGGAAACCACAGGATGAGCAGACAAAGGTTTCCCCTGTAGAGGCTGGTGGAAAGCCGCAATAGCACTCAGGTGGACTCGTATAGAGGTAGACTTGAGACCAGACTGAGACAGGTGTAGAAGATAGTCCAACACAGAGGATAGGGAAGCTCGCTGAGGCTCCGTGGCATTGGAAATACACCAGGAGAGAATCTAGTCCATTTTTGGGAATAGCATTGTCGGGTAGCTGGCTTCCTGGAAGCCTCCAAGACCTCCCTCACTGCTTGGGAGAACTGGTGAGGAGTTACGTTGAGAGGAACCAAGCTGTCAGGTGGAGAGACTGCAGGTTGGGATGAAGTAGTGAACCTTGATGTTGAGTAAGTAGTGAAGGAAACACTGGAAGAAGTACTGGCTCCCTGCTGCTCAGTTGAAGTAGAAGGGAGTACCAAGGTTGTCTGGGCCACCGAGGAGCAATCAGAATCATGGTGGCATGGTCTGATCTCAACTTGACCAGAGTCTTTTGGATGAGAGGAAATGGAGGAAACGCATACAGGAAGCGATTCCCCCAATCCAGTAGAAAGCCATCTGCCTCGAGGCGATGAGGAGTGTAGATCCTGGAGCAAAACTGAGGCAGTTTGAAGTTGTGGGGGGCTGCAAAGAGGTCTATCTGAGGCGTCCCCCACTGTGCAAAGATCTGATGAAGGGGGTTGGAATGGAGCGTCCATTCGTGAGGCTGGAGAAGACGACTCAATTTGTCTGCCAAGACGTTGTCCTTCCCCTGAATGTAGACAGCTTTGAGGAAGGCGTTGTGGCGAACAGCCCAATCCCAGACTCGAAGAGCTTCCTGGCAAAGAGGGGCCGAGCCCGTGCCCCCTTGTTTGTTGACATAATACATGGCGACCTGATTGTCTGTGCGAATAAGGACCACCATGTCGTGAAGCAGATGCTGAAAAGCTTGGAGAGCATTGAAGATGGCTCTGAGCTCCAGAAGATTGATTTGATGGAGTCGTTCCGCAGTGGTCCAGAACCCCTGAGTGCGAAGGCCATCCAGATGAGCCCCCCAGGCATAGTTCGAAGAATCGGTCATGAGAACTTTCTGGTGGGGAGGAAAGTGAAACAGCAAACCTCTGGATAGATTCGAAGAGGTCATCCACCAGAGAAGAGACTGCCGTAGAGCAGGAGTGACTACAATGTGACGGGATAACGGGTCGGACACCTGAGTCCACTGAGATGCCAAGGTCCATTGAGGAATTCTGAGATGTAGTCTGGCAAAAGGCGTCACATGAACTGTAGATGCCATGTGTCCCAAGAGGACCATCATGTGTCTCGCTGAGATGGATTGGCGAGAAGACACCGACTGGCAGAGTAGAAGGAAAGCATCCATGCGTTGAGGAGGAAGGAATGCTCGAAGTTGAATGGTATCCAGGACCGCCCCGATAAAGGGGAGAGACTGGGTGGGCTGAAGATGTGACTTGGGAAAGTTGATCTCGAAGCCCAAGCTTTGCAGGAAACAAATGTAATGTAATGTAATTTATTTCTTATATACCGCTACATCCGTTAGGTTCTAAGCGGTTTACAGAAAATATACATTAAGATTAGAAATAAGAAAGGTACTTGAAAAATTCCCTTACTGTCCCGAAGGCTCACAATCTAACTAAAGTACCTGGAGGGTAATAGAGAAGTGAAAAGTAGAGTTAGAGGAAAAATAAAAATAAAATAAACATTTTAACAAGACAGTATTGATCTAAATACTTTGGAAGGTAGAAGAGAGGAGAGAAAGGAATAGAAGCAGAAGGGGGAGCTGTTGAACAGTAGAATTCTGGAGAAATTTAAATGATAGAAATAGAACAAAACAAAGACAAAAGGCAAAACAATAGATAAGATTAAAGATAAATCATAAGCTGGAAAGAAAAATAAAATAAAACTTTGTCTTCAATCCACGGTTTCAGCGTCAGTGATGAAGTGGAGCAAGTAAGTTTAGGAGGAGCGATTGACGTTTCCAGAAAAGGCTTCTTCAGGGAAGAGACTTGGCAGACAGTCCCAGGATGCCTATGTCTCCTCCCCTGCGATGTTCTCCCATCCATGCATTCCCTCCCAGACACACTGCCCATGCCCCAGCCGCTCCAAGGAGGCTGCCCCAGATGAGGCCCACGGTAAATGCAGGATTCTCTCCTCTGCGGGAAAGCCGCCCGGAGCCGACAGTCGATCTTCTTAGCGGATTGCATGGGGGGGGAAGAGTTCACACTCTTGGTAGGATCGGGTCTGTGTGCTCTCGGTGGTTGTTGCTGGTCTCGTTGCTGCTGAGGTGTAAAAGCAGTTGATCTCCACTGCTGCTGATATTTAAAAGCAGGCAGATTGATCTCTCCAATGGACTGCAGGGGGAGGAGTTCACACTCCTGGCAGGATCGGGTCTGTGGGCTCTTGGTGGTTGCGGTAGGTCTCGCTGCTGCTTGTATGTAAAAGCAGTTGTTTTTCTACTGCTGCTGATATTTAAAGCAGGTAG
Source organism: Geotrypetes seraphini (assembly GCF_902459505.1). Classification (NCBI taxonomy): domain Eukaryota; kingdom Metazoa; phylum Chordata; class Amphibia; order Gymnophiona; family Dermophiidae; genus Geotrypetes; species Geotrypetes seraphini. The sequence continues at coordinate 33,282,007 of NC_047097.1, forward strand.
ATTGATCTCTTAAACGGGATATAGGGGGAGGAGCTCACATGCCTGGTTGGATCGGGGCAAGGGCTCCTATTATAGGCAGCTGGTCTTGCTGCTACTTAGGTGTTAAAGTAGTTGATCTTCCTAGCGGACTGCAGGAGGTGTGGAGCTCACACTCCTGTCATGATCTGGTCTATGGGCTCTTGGTAGTTGCGGTTGGTCCCAATGCTACTTAGGTGTAAAAGCAGTAGTTCTCCCACTGCTGCTGATATTTAAAAGCAGGTAGATTGATCTATCCAATGGAATGCTGGGGGAAGATCTTATATGTCTGGCTGGATCGTGGCAAAGGGTTCCCGGTAGTGGCGGCTGGTCCTATTGCTGCTTAGGTGTAAAAACAGTTGATCTTCTTATCGAATTGTAGGGGGGGGCGGATCTCACATTCCTGGCAGGTTCGGGTCTGTGGGTTCTTGGTGGTTGCGGATGGACCCGCTGCTGCTTAGGTGTAAAAGCAGTTGTTTTCCCAATGCTGCTGATATTTAAAAGCAGGCAGATTGATCTCTCCAACAAATTGTATGGTGAAGAGCATACACGTCTGGCTGGATTGGGACAAAAGCTCTCGATAGTGGCGGCTGGTCTTGGTGCTGCTTAGGTGTAAAAGCAGTTGATCTCCTACTTCTGATAATATTTAAAAGCAAGCATATTGATTTTTCCAACGGAATGCTGGGGGAAGAGCTTACTTGTTTGGCTGGATCAGGGCAAAGGGCTCTCGGTAGTGGTGGCTGGTCCTGTTGCTGCTTAGGTGTAAAAAACAGTTGATCTTCCTAGTGGACTGCAGGGGGAGGTGGAGCTCACACTCTTGGCTGGATCGGGTCTGTGTGCTCTTGGTAGTTGCGGATAGTTCCGCTGCTGCTGAGGTGTAAAAGCAGTTGATTTCCCACTGTTGCTGATATTTAAAAGCAGGTAGATTGATCTCTCCAATGGACTGCAGAGGGAGGAGCTCACATGCCTGGCTTGATCGGGGCAAAGGGCTCTTGGTAGTGGTGGCTGGTCCTGCTGCTGCTTAGGTGTAAAATGGTAGTCAAGGTCGCCGAAATGACCTCTGGAGCTGACGAGGCCTTGATGAGCCAGTCGTCGAGGTATGGAAACACCTGAAGACCCATGTTCCGGAGTGCAGCGGCCACCACCACCAGACACTTCGTGAAGACTCTGGGAGACGATGAAAGGCCGAATGGAAGCACTCGATACTGCAGATGCAGATGTCCCACCCGAAATCTGAGGAACTTGCGGGAGGCCGGATGAATGGGGATGTGAGTGTAGGCCTCCTTGAGATCCAGAGAGCATAACCAATCGTTCTACTCGAGGAGGGGATAGAGAGAAGCAAGGGTCAGCATACGGAACCGCTCCTTGACCAAAAACTTGTTGAGGACTCGAAGGTCCAAAATGGGACGCAGATCGCCCGTCTTCTTCGGGACAAGGAAGTACCGTGAGTAAAACCCCCGGTTTTGCTGATCTAAAGGAACCGGCTCGACGGCTCGAAGCCGAAGCAGAGCCTGAGCCTCCTGAAGGAGAAGAGCGGTCTGCGTCAAGTTTGAAGGATACTCTCTTGGCGGGTGGTCCGGAGGGACCCGTTGGAAATGAAGAGAGTATCCCTCTCTTACGATGGTAAGGACCCAAAGGTCCGTGGTGATGGTCTCCCATCGATGACAAAAATGATGGAGACGACCCCCAATGGGAAAAACGGGGGGAGACAGAACGAGGTCGGTTATGCTCCCTGGGAGAGAGTCAAAAAGGCTGAGTAGCCTTGGGTGCAGCCGGCATCTGAGGCTTCTGCTGAGGCTTCTGGGGAGGCTGTCTCTTCGCAGGTTGTCTCGCAGGAGGAGCTTGCCTCGGCTGATAACGCCGCTGGTAAATCAAAGGCGGCCTAGTGGGGCGAGACTGTTGAGGCTTGGGTTTAGGCCGTAGGATAGACTGGAAGGACTTCTCATGATCCGAAAGCTTCTTAGTAACAGTCTCGATAGACTCATCGAACAGATCCGCCCCCGCACAAGGCACATTTGCAAGTCTGTCTTGGAGGTTCGGATCCATATCAATCGTGCGAAGCCATGCCAGGCGACGCATGGCGACCGAACAGGCCGCAGCGCGTGCCGAGAGCTCGAAGGCATCGTAGGAGGATTGCATCAGCTGTAGGCGTAACTGGGAAAGGGTCGCCACCACCTCTTCAAACTCGAATCGAGCCTGAGCATCGATAAAAGGGATGAACTTGCGGAGCACCGGCAAGAAGAAATCCAAATATGAAGAGAAGAAGAAATTGTAATTGAGCACCCGAGTCGCCATCATCGAGTTCTGGTAGATACGTCTACCAAACTTATCCATCGTCCTCCCTTCTCGGCCCGGTGGTACTGAGGCGTAGACTTGGGAGGGATGAGATCGTTTGAGGGAGGACTCGACCAGAAGGGACTGATGAGATAGTTGTTCCCCCTCGAACCCCTTGTGGTGGACGATGCGGTATCGAGCATCCAACTTACTGGGAACTGCAGGGATGGAATATGGTGTCTCAAAACAACGCATGAAAGTCTGGTCCAGCAGTTTATGCAGAGGAAGCCGGAGCGTCTCCGCCGGAGGGTGAGGCAAATGCATGGTGTCCAGATACTCCTTAGAATATCGAGAACCAGTGTCCAAAGTCACATCCAAGTCATCCGCCATTTGTCGGAGGAAGGAGGAAAAGGACAGTTGGTCCGCCAGCGCCGGCCGGCGAGACGGACTAGAAGAAGTGGAAGCCTCCGGGTCCAGAGAGAGCTGGGAGCGGCAAGGAGAATAGGAGGTAGACGGTTCCTCATACTCCGGTCCCTCAGGCGGGGATAAATCCGACGAGGAGTATCCCATACGCTGTATCTTCTTTTGCGGAGACACCTCTGAATGACGTGAGGAGTGTCGAGATGAGTGTCGAGAACGATGCCCCTCCCGGTGACGGGATGGGGAACGAGATCTTCTATGCATCGCACGATCCCCCGAAGCCTCCAAGGAATGGATAGGACTAGATGCAGTGGATCGCAGAGGTGGCAAGGAGGCGGACTCACGCAGCGCCACCCAGGTCTGGTATGGAGTGCGGAAGAACTCTTCCTGCGATGCGGTATGCCCAGGACTCCGATTATCAGGGGCTGACCTAGTACCCTGATGTCGAGGAGGCGTGATGGGCTCCAAAGGCGGCATATCACCAAAGGAAGCCCGCCTGGAGGCTTCCGCCGCTCTCCGCCGATCCTCCTCGTCGAGCAGTGAGATCGAACGACGAGGAGGAGGGGGAGGGGGCGGTCCGCCCCCCGGGACCGGGACCGGGAGGTCACCCTGAATAGAGGCGATAAGCCGGGGTCCCATAGACTGTATAAGCTCGACAAACTGAGCTTCCAGCAGGGATCGCAGCGAAGCCGATATGGAGGGATCCGCACTGAAAGGGGGTCCTCCAGCACGGTCTTCGCGCTCCTTTGTGGCCAAGTGCTTCTGCTTGCTAGCTTTAGGCACTTTGATGACCACCGGAGGGACAGTGGAAGGCGGTACCTGAACCGAGGAGACGGAGACAGGCACCGGTGTCGAACTCGATGCTGAAGTCGGTGTGAACGATGCCGGCTTCACAATGCCCGATGCAGGAGTCGTCGATGCAGGTTTCGAACGGACTGGCGAAACATCAGTAGAAGTTGAAGCAGACGGCTCCTTGGCAGTCTCCATCTTAAACATCGACTCCCAGAGCAAGCAGCGCCGTTTAAACGAGCGCGCAGTGAGCGTGAAACAAGGCCGGCACGATTTCGGAACTTGTTCTGAACCAAGACACTGAAGACAGCGTCGATGCGGGTCCGTCAACGAAATCGCACGCTGGCACTTGCTGCACTTCTTAAAACCGGTGATTGGCCGGGACATAGGCCGGAAAATCGACGCTGCAAGGTCGAAGGCGCTAGGCCGAAGCCACGAGGCCGGCCCGGCCGAACCGCCGGAAGAAATAATTTTACCTTTTTTTTTTTTTAGAAAATATAAATTAAATGGAAATAAATTCAAAGAAACAAAAAACGCGGTATAAAGAAGGCAAATATACTGAAATTCAGTCAGCGCAGAATGAAGAGAAACTTCTCAGCTCCGCGGAAAGAAAAGAACTGAGGAGACACGCCCGGTACATCGGGCGGGAAGGCACTGGCGCATGCGCAGTGCGGGCATCTCGAAACTTCTGAGTTTCTTCAAGCAAGACATGCTTGCAAGATGTCCGTATCGGGGCTCTGTCGGATGACATCACCCACTAGTGAGAATACCTGCCTGCTTGTCCTGGGATAACATCTGGTATCCCTAGTTAGGACAGCAAATACAATTAGGATTGGCCTTTTTGCTGTCCTGACTTTATCCACATACTTAGCCAGTTAGCAGGGATATTCAGTCTGCTAACCAGCAAAGTAGCAGCTCTGCCCAAACTGTGTCCTGGACTGGGCCTAACCTAGCTTGTTAGAGCCAATATTCAGATGCATATCAGCAGCCAGCAAGCTCAGTGGAATTTAACTGGGCAGGTTTAACTCATCTCCACAAATCTTTCCGAAAGAATGGCAGTGTCACCATTCAATGCATATGAAAGGGCGATACTATCTTTTGAAAAAAGGAGGCAACCATTCGAACAGAGGCCCTTGCTGCAGTAAAATGCCCAAAGGGCTCTTGACAGCCTAAAGGGTTCTGAAACCAAGACAACCACATTTAGAGTGAGATCTTTGAAGGACACTCTTCAGAAATTCAAAGTAAGTAAGTGCTCCTAAAAGCATAAAGAACCAAACTGAAGTTCAGTGTCAGAAATACTGGACAGATCAGCAAACATGATTATGGTATGCTTTTAAAGAAATGTATCCTCTCTAATAAAATCCTGATCCCTGCCGCCATGATGTGTGCCTCTGTGCCAAATTCGATTTGAGGTGCGTGGGGCAGAAGGAGGCAGAAGAAGAAGAGTGCGACTGTTTCATTTAATGGTTTCGCATACGCAATAGAGCGTGCGACAGTTTCCTCATAAGTTGAAGCCTGCAGCGGTTTAAACATTGCCTTTCTTCCACAACACTGCGACCCCGAAATCACTGCAGACCACCATGAAAACCGGATAAAAGGTAAAATGAAGGGAGAAGGGCTACTGCTGGACATGGGGAGCAGGGAAGGGGTGCTGCTGGACAGGGGGAAGGTAAAAGGAAGGGAGAAGGGCTACTGCTGGACAGGAGGAGCAGGGAAGGGGTGCTGCTGAACAGGGGGGAGGTAAAAGGAAGGGAAAGCACAGTTACTTACCATAACAGGTGTTATCCAGGGACAGCAGGCAGATATTCTCACTGATGGGTGACATCACCGACGGAGCCCTGGTAAGGACACTTCAAGAATTTGAAAAAGTTACTGACACCCGCACCGCGTATGCACAAGTGCCTTTCCGCCCGACCTAGGCGTGCGGTCCCTCAGTTAAGATAAGTCAGCTAAGAAGCCAACGGGGAGATGGGTGGGTTGTGAGAATATCTGCATGCTGTCCCTGGATAACACCTGTTATGGTAAGTAACTGTGCTTTATCCCAGGATAAGCAGGCAGCATATTCTCACTGACGGGTGACCTCCAAGCTAACAGAGATGGGATGGTGGGAGAGTTGGCCAAAGAAATACAATTGGAAAACATAATGGCCAAAGTGCCCATCCCGTCTGGAGAAAAAAACAGACAATAGTGAGAAGTGAAGGAATGAACTGAGGACCAGGTGGCAGCTGTACAGAGTTCCTCAGTAATGTAACTATAAGGAAAACAACAAAAGCTGCCTGAACTCGAACTTAGGGACTGAGACAAGATATCCCCGTGCCAGGCCATTCTGAGTAAAGAAGAACGTGAGGGAGGCAATCAGCCAAGTGAAAATCGTTCCCAGGAATATAGGATATCCAAACTGAGTTGAATCAAAAGAAAAGGTTGGAATAAAATCACTGCGGCTCCGACCGGCGTAACAAGGAGGACAAAAAAACGCTTAAAGAGCCAGGATCCTCATAGGAAAAACAAGGTGCAGGAAACAACACAGACAGAAGAACTGACTGAGCAAAATGAAAATAATAGAAGATACTGTGGACATGAACACAGAATCATCTTAACTTGATGAAGACTGAGAAGGATGAAGCTGCTAGCAGGTCATGAAACTCACTGATCCCCCTGGAAGAGGTGAGAGACATAAGGAAATCCATTTTTCAGGGAATAAACTCAAGTGAAGCTGATGTCATTGTTACAAATGGTAGCGTCAACAAGCAGGAAGAATCACAGGAATAGTCCAGACGACAGAGGGTGGTTACACACATGAAAAACCTCTGTCATGATACTGGGAACCAGAGGAGAAATCAGAAAGAGGGCATTCCTCGACAGATCAAGGGAAAAAATGCAATAGCATTAAAAAGAAGTCTGAGAGCTATAGACTCGACACTAGAAGCAAACAAAGAAAAAAATACCACCAGATAAGAAGGTGGAAACACGCAGAGAAAAAGACACCAGGAAAGAAACCAAAACCACTTTAACAAGGGCGAGTGGCTGGTGTCCTGGCAGAAATCAACAAATGGGCTGAGAAAGATGTAAATGAAACAGACGCAGCCCAAAGAAAAAAAGCAAAGAAGAATGGAAGAAATGAAAGATTCCTGAGTCGGAGTGAACCGAGCAGGAAAATTAGAAGAAAGGTGCTCCCTAAAATTTGAGTGGATGAAGAAGGGAGAACCCATGTTGACTGGGTCATTATGCATCATGGTAGAAACAGCTCTCGTGAGCTTGATGAAAAAGCTCAACAGGAGAAGAAGCGAAAGGAATGCATATAAAAATATGCTCGCCCCACTCCAGGAGAAATAGAACTGTTGAAACTGGCTGCTAGGAAATTCAGCTCCCCATGAAAAGCAGCAAGAGGAGATGTCTAATCACCTCCAAAGTCACAAAAACAGGGCCTCCTGACCTAACAGGAGAGAGCCCTAGACTCCTTGCTCAAGTACATGTAGTGTAAAACCCCTGAATTGGCTGTGCAAGGAAGGAGGACTTGAGGACAGAGTAGATAATGAAAATCATGAGATCCTAAAATATCATAAGAAAAAATTAGGAAAAAAATGGGAAAAATCCGATGCCTGGCAGTCGAAAGACCCTGAGGCTGTAGAGTGCCCATATAAATCCCCCAGACAGAAAATAGATGCAGCAAGCATGAAGACCATGCAAGGAGGGAACAAATAAAAAAGGGAACCTCCGTAGAGACTAGAGGAGATCAAAGATATAGAAGCTTTGAGAGACAAGCCCTCACCTGGTACCACTGGAAAACAAAGACCACTGAGGAGTACAAGAATGTAGTCCTGTAGGGTCATGAAATAGTTAACTGTTGTTTAAAATATTGCTCTGGCCTACATAGCTGAAAACAGTGTACAATCTATTGACTTCATCTGCCTGAAACGTATGTCCCTGCCTTACCACAGTGTAAGCTGAATAGATAAGAGTTTGAGCCATGATGTGCCCTGCCCTTCTGTACATGTAACATTTAGACCTGTAAGATTTAGATAAGCAGAGAAATGAGCTAGTTTCCTATAGGATTATAAGTTGTATACCTGAATCTATCATAAGTGCTGGCTTAGGACCAATAATAATTGTAGAAAGTTATAGAAGTAACAAATGAAAATTGTAGTTTTTGCATATATTAGTTTGCGAAAAGGGCATAAAAGTCTGTGTATTTCCTGTTTCTGACACTCTAATAGGCAGGCTGTTAACTGCACTAGAGTCCGGCATGCTGTGAATAAACCTCTTGTACTTTCTTCACGCCTCTGACTTTGTGTGTCCAAGTGACCTTTCAGTCCGACCCGTGGGATAACAGAAACGGAAGATTACCTGCTGTTCAAAGAAACAACATGTGGAAGATTGAAACAATCTGAAAAAGAAACACTCTCAGAAGAGTGGAGTCAAAAAGTACCCCAAAGAAACACAGACAGGAAAATGGGTACGGAAAATGAAACGGTAAAGAAAATGAGATGGGTAAGAAAAATGCCTGAACCATCTCTCAGGGAAAAAACAACCGGGCAAAAAACTGGATGTTCAGGAAATTGAAAACCAAGAAGGCCCGTAATCGAATAGATGTGGCCAGCACAAGTAGACACCCTCTGAATCTGGGAGGAAACAAATCAAAACTGTTGAAGAACACAGCTCGAAAGCCGTATGAATTGGAGCCTGTAGCAGCTGCCCAGAAAATCAGGAAGCAGAGCCATGAGGTCTGAGATCCAGAAAAAACACCATCATCCAGTGGCCTTGACAATTAAGAGAAAAACCAGTAAACAAAGAGAACACGGCAAGGAGAATTAGCAGGAGAAAAACAGGAAGGACTGCCTAAGATCCCACGTAGACTCTCAAAAGAAAACTGTCTGAGAACAGGGTGAAAAAATTAAATGGATAAAGTCTCCAAATGAAAAGAAACTCAGAGAGGCTAGGCTCGTAGGAGTACATGAAGACTGATAAGACAGCCACCGTGAAAGTGAAAACTGCTACACAAATGCGGCCAGAGAAACTCACTAGGTCCATAATGGAGAGGAAACATGTTCCAGCACAGCCCCAGGAACACCTCCCCAAAGCAGATGTATTCAATAACCTGTCCTATTGAGTAATGATAAAAAGAGATACTCAGATGCAGACCAGATCCGTAAAAAACAGATCTGCAAAAACAGGTACTGTAATTGAAAAGCGGCTACATGGAATGTGTACACAAATGTATGTCAAAGAAAACCATTCAGGCAGGAGAGGAATATAATAAGCCCATTTGGCTAACCGGTCCGCAGCCTTGTCCATTCTGCCCAGAAAGACAGAAGCCTACACACCAATCATGAGGATGAACTCCACCAGGAGGGAAACAATGACACATGTTAACCGCTTCAAAGGGCGTGTCAAAAAAATCCCCATAGAGATCAAGGAAGGGAAGGAAAGGACCCTTGAGATAAGTAAAAGCAAGGAAAAGAAATTCCGTATGTAAAGAAATGACTATACAAAGTCTACTCCCAAAGGAATGCAGTTACAGAAAATTCCCTAATAGATCTGTAAAAAAATAACATGTCATGCAAATATGAAGGCTTTGCGAATCCCACTTAAGGGAAAAAAGCACATGTGATGAAGAAGCACCCACCTCTTCAGAGAGAGATGGGGCGTAGTTCCAAAAGTCACCCCAAGCCTCTCAACCAGCCAAAACCAAGACCATGAAGGAATCGATACAACACCGACACCAGTAACTGCAAGGCCAACTGGTGTCACAGGATAGGAGTCAACAAAAGCAGAGTAGACTCACGTGAAAATGTCCCCGGAATCAAAAAACTGAACTGGGCAGCACTAGAAGAGATGGTATCAAGAGGGCCCAAACAAATGGAGCACAATTTAACATGTTGATGTAAATAAGAAAGTCCGACCTTGACATGGATATCAATATGGACTACGACATCGATCAGAACTGACAACAATAACATGGTGTCTATAGAGAAGTCGACATCGAGCAGGGAGGTCGACGCCCATTAGAAACGTCGACAATACCCACAGGGGCAGTGAAAACATGCAGACCGAAATTGTGGGCATGAAAGAAAACACTGTTATAAAGGAAGAACCGGTACCAATGGATATAACGGCGGTACCAAGGGTCAACACTCCTGAGATGAAAAAAGCCAGTATCAAGGCACACAGCACCACCGGAGCAGACAGGAAAGGACACGGATACCGTTGGTCTCTGACCAGTACCGATGGTGTCATTCCCAAGCAGAGAGAAAAAGGCACCGGTACCATTGGTCCATGACTGGTACCCATGGTGTCATTGCTAAGCAGAGAGAAAAGGACACTGGTACCATTGGTCCATGACCGATACCCATGGTGTCAGTCCAGAGTAGAAAGAATAAAGCACCGGCACCAAGGGCCGATGATCGGTACCATCGGTGCCGTTCCCAGAGGAGAAAAAAAGAACACCGGTACCCCTGGTCCCCGACCGGTACCATTGGTGTCGTTCCAGAGCGGGAAGAAAAGAACACCGGTACCCTTGGTCGATGACCGGTACCATAGGTGTGGCTCTAGAATAGAAGAAAAGAACAATGGTACCATTGTCTCATGATTGGTACCATCGGTGTTACTCCACGCTTCCAAGATGAACATCTCAAGTATCTTACTTGGAAAGTAGTGTTTCTGATTGTCCTCACTTCTGCTCATAAAGAGTCAGTGAGTTACAAGCCTTAGTTGCGGATCCACCTTTCACAGTCTTCCACCATGATAAAGTGGTCCTTTGTACTCATCCAAAATTCTTGCCTAAAGTTGTCTCAGAATTTCACATCAATCAATCTATTGTTCTTCCAGTATTTTTTCCAAAGCCTCATTCTTATCCTGGAGAAGTGGCGCTCCATACTTTGGACTGTAAGCGGGCCTTGGCTTTCTACTTGCAACGCACTCAACCTCACAGAACAGCCCCACAACTTTTCATCTCCTTCGATCCAAATAAGTTGGGGCATCCTGTCTTGAAGTGAACCATATCCAACTGGATGGATGCTTGCATCTCTTTCTGCTATGCTCAGGCTGGTCTCCCTCTGCAGGGGTCGAGTCACGGGCCACAGAGTTAGAGCAATGGCGGCGTCTGTAGCTTTCCTCAGATCAACTTCTATTGAGGAAATCTGCAAGGCTGCCACTTGGTCCTCGGTTCATACATTCACCTCTCATTACTGTCTGGATATTTTCTCCAGAAGGGATGGCCATTTTGGCCAGTCTGTTTTACAAAATCTTTTCTCATAACTTACCAACTCTACTTCCATCCCACTATGCTTAGCTTGGAGGTCACCCACTGTTGAGAATATGCTGCCTGCTTGTCCTGGGATAAAGCACAGTTACTTACCGTAACAGTTGTTATCCAGGGACAGCAGGCAGATATTCTCACAATCCACCCACCTCCCCTGGTTGGCTTCTTAGCTAGCTATCTGAACTGAAGTATCTCACAGGAGACGCGTGCCCTAACTTGGGTGGGAAGGCACTCGCGCATGCGCATTGCAGCACTCGTAAGCTCTTACAAAGATCTTCAAGCAAGTCTGCTTGCGAGGCTGTCCGCTGCAAGGTTCCGTCGGTGACGTCACCCATTGTTGAGAATATGCTGCTTTCTTGTCCTGGGATGACCAGCTTACCAAAGAAGAAGCATCACGGGCGATGCGGACCAGAGAAGCAGAGCTGGAAGAACGCCAGGTACCGGAGCACTGGTGTTGTCTGGGGCCTGATAGCTGGTACCGGATCACTGGCGTCGACTGGTGCCGGATTCCCGGCGTTGTCGACGGGAACCTGCTTCTGGAGAAGACACATGAAAATGTGCTGAAGAGGAAAAAAAGCAAGGGAAGAAAAATCTGGCAAGGCCGAGGTCCCGAGATTGCGAGGATAATAGAAGGATGTCGGTGAAGACAAGTTCCACCGCAAAACATGCGCGTGGGGGAAGAGTAGGCAGGAAAAACCAGCCCGGGACAAGACCCATGCAGAGGGGAGAAAAGAAAATGACGATCCATAAGGCCTCACAAGGACAAACCGACAACGGTAAAGAAAAAATAAAGTTTAATAGTTCTTTTTTTGGGGGGGGAGATTGAACTTAGTAAAGAAATATTGTTATGCCCATCTTTAAAAAAGGATCGAAAGGTGACCCAGGGAACTACAGACCGGTAAGTTTGACTTCAGTTCCGGGGAAGATGGCAGAAGCGCTGATAAAAGAAAGCATCGATGTCATCTAGAAAAGAATAAACTGATGAAAACAAGCCAACATGGATTTTGCAAGAGAAGATCTTGCCTAACGAACTTATTGCACTTTTTCGAAGGAATTAACAAACAAATGGACAAAGGGGACCCCATAGACATCGTATACTTAGATTTCCAAAAAACCTTTGACAAGGTACCCCATAAACGCCTACTACGTAAACTAAAGAGCCATGGGGTAGATGGAGACGTACATAGATGGATCAAAAATTGGCTAGCGGGTAGAAAGCAAAGGGTAGGAGCGAAGGGCCACTACTCGGACTGGAGGAGGGTCACGAGTGGTGTTCCGTAGGGGTCGGTACTCGGACCGCTGCTGTTCAATGTATTTATAAACGATCTAGAAGCAGGGACGAAGTCAAAGTAATAAAATTCGCAGACGACACCAAACTATTTAGTGGAGCTGGGACAAGAGAGGATTGTGAAGACTTACAAGGGGACCTGAACAACCTAGAATAGTGGGCGACGAGATGGAAGATGAAGTTTAATGTAGAGAAATGTAAAGTCTTGCATGTAGGAAACAAGAACCTGAAGTACAGCTATATGATGGGAGGGCTGGTAATGGGTGAAAGTACCCTAGAAAAGGACTTGGGGGTAATAGTGGACAAGACAATGAAGCCGTCGGCACAGTGCGCAGCGGACTCTAAGAAGGCGAATAGAATGCTAGGTACTATCAAGAAAGGTATTACAACCAGAACGAAAGAAGTTATCCTGTCGTTGTATCGGGCGATGGTGCGCATCTGGAGTACTGCGTCCAATATTGGTCGCAGTACCTTAAGAAGGATTTTACTCGAGAGGGTTCAGAAAAGAGCGACGAGATTGATAAAAGGTATGGAAAACCTTTCATATGCTGAAAGATTAGAGAAACTGGGGCTCTTTTCCCTGGAAAAGCGGAGGCTTAGAGGGGACATGATAGAGGCATAGAGAAAATGGAGAGGGAGAGATTCTTCAAACTTTCGAAAACTAAAAGAACCAGGGGACATTCGGAAAAATTAAGAGGGGACAGATTCAGAATCAATGCTAGGAGGTTCTTCTTCACCCAAAGGGTGGTGGACACCTGGAACACGCTTCCAGGGGGGTGTGATAGGACAGAGTATGGTATTGGGGTTCAAGAAGGGACTGGATGATTTCCTGAAGGAAAAGGGGATAGAAGAGTATAGATCAGGGGTATCCAACCTGCGGCCCAAGGGCCGCATGCGGCCCCGTGAAGTATTTTGTGTGGCCCCGGTTAAAGACAATGCAGTATTTTCCTCTGCTGCTACCGGGTGTTTACTGTCTTGCTGGCTGTCTCCTCTGTCTTGCTGCAGCGTTTGCGCATTTTGCGGCCCCAGAAACATTTTTTTTCGGTCAATACGGCCCAGGGAAGCCAAAAGGTTGGACACCCCTGGTATAGATAGAGGATTACTATACAGGTCCTGGACCTGATGGGCCGCCACATGAGCGGACTGCTGGGCGCGATGGACCTCTGGTCTGACACAGCAGAGGCACTGCTTATGCTCTTATGTAAAAGAAGAAACTGACAAGAAGTCAGTAAACCACGAGAGCAGGAAGGCAGCGAATGAAAAAATTTTCAACAGCCATTGAAATGCGACTTCTTAGCTCCGCGGAAACTAAGAAACTGAGGGACCACTCGCCTAGGTCGGGCAAGAAGGCACTCGCGCATGCGCAGCGTGGGCGTCAGGAACTTTTTCAAGTTCTTGAAGTGTCCGTACTGGGACTCCGTCGGTGATGTCACCCATCAGTGAGAATATGCTGCCTGCTTGTCCTGGGATAAAAGGGCTACTGCTGGAGAGGGGAGGGGTAAAAGGAAGGGAGAAGGGATACTGCTGGACAGGGGGAGCAGGCAAGGAGTGGTGATGGACAGCCGAGGAAAGAGAGAGACAGAAAGAAAGAGGAAATAAGATTTAACAGAGGAAGAGGAAATAAGATTTAACAGAGGAAAGAGAAGGGTTTATTTTTTTGTGCTTTTTTTTTAAAGTAAGAAACAGGGAGGAGAAGAGAAATTAAGTAGATATAATGCTAAAAAACAGTGAAAAGAGCAGAATATGAAATGCTGAGTAACTTAGCTTTTAGAAGTTCACAGGGCAGCCTTGTTTAGAAGTTTACAGGGCAGCCTTGTTCACAGCACTGTGATACTCAAGAAAACAGAAGGGAGGTGGGAATGGAACCAATGAAGGTAACTCAAGAGAACAAGCGCACCCTAAGCACAAATAAAAAAGCCAAAAACAGAAAACTATTACTGTTGGGGGATTCCATCATCAGAGGCATTAACCTTGGAACACAAGGCGAGGAGACCAAAATAGTGAAATGTCTTCCAGGATCCTCAGCTACCAGGAGTTCCAGGCAAATACAGACTATAATTAAGGAAGAAACTAAGGATTTTAACACTGATGTTGTTATCCATCTGGGAACAAATGACCTGGCCAACAACTCCACACTTGCAGCACAGAAAGCTTTTCGGGAGCTTGGTGAGGGCGTGAAACCTTTTGTAAAGACTTTAGCTTTTTCTGAAATACTGCCTGCATATGGAAAGGGAGAGCAAAGAGTGAAAAACACAGAGGACTTTAATAGATGGCTAAAAAGCCTGGTGTCATCAAGAAGGCTTCAGGTACATAGGAGGATGGGGAAATACATGGAAGGACAAGAAGCTATATTGCACTGATGGGCAGCAGGAAAAAGAAACCTTGCAGAGAAATTTAGACAATATTTTTCTAGGCATTTAAACTAGAAGGTGGGGGTGGTGTATGTACGAAGGACAATTATAGAGACCACCCCCGGCAAAAGAAAAGATGTGATAGTAGTAAAGGCTGCAACATAAGCAATATCAGCAACTCATTTCTTAGTATTGCAAAGGAAAGTGAAACGACACAAAAATCCATACGAAAAAGGAGATTACAAAAATTAGATTGCTCTAAGTCTAATAGATGCTGGCATTGTAAAATTGAAGTTGGAACTTTAGACCATCTTTTATTTTATTGTCCATGTATTCAGGTATTTTGGATATCAATCTGGGATCAAGTTAACCTAATGATGGAGAGTCATGTGGCATTGTCCTATGACAGTGGTTTTTGGAATGTGCATGAGGGCTAAATGCCAAATATCTGCAGCAAACAATACATTATTGATGATTCTTACTGGTGTGGGAATTCAGCAAATAACGACTAATTGGAAAGACTGTTCTAGACTGAATTGTAGTTTCTGGTGGAACTCAGTATGCCATATGTATAAGATGGAAAGATTTCTTGCAGTACAGAGGGGGAATTTTAAAAGGTTTCAGGAGGTGTGGAGGCCATTAATTGAATATTATAATGATTAAGGTTTATTCTTTTTCCTTAGGGGATAATTTGTAGAAATGGGGGGTGGGGGGAATAGGATAATCCAATTAAATAGCGGTATATTTCAATTGATTAATGGATATAAGAAATATGGTATATATGTATGAATAGAAAAGGAAAGGGGGTAAAATTATTGGAAATATGTTGTTATGAAATATTAGGGGATATATGTAATATGATGAGATATATTTGTTGTGCATTAATCTATATAATAAAATGAAAAAAGAGTTTGAGGAAGAAAAGGTGGGGGGAGGGATAGGTTAAAGTATGATTAATTGTATTATGGAAGAGGGATGTCTAAGTATGTATATGTTTGGATAGATTATTTTATTGATATGGGAAGGGATGGGAGATGGGGGGGGGAATTAAAACATGTATAATAATGTCAAGTGAGTTATGTGAATTAATTGTAATAATATTGTACACTTGTTGAGAGAAATAAAAAGGAATAAAGATTTAAAAAAAAAAAAAAAGACTATAATTATGGAAGAAACTAAGGATTTTAACACTGATGTTGTTATCCATCTGGGAACAAATGACCTGGCCAACAACTCCACACTTGCAGCACAGAAAGCTTTTCGGGAGCTTGGTGAGGGAGTGAAACCTTTTGTAAAGACTTTAGCTTTTTCTGAAATACTGCCTGCATATGGAAAGGGAGAGCAAAGAGTGAAAAACACAGAGAACTTTAATAGATGGCTAAAAAGCCTGGTGTCATCAAGAAGGCTTCAGGTACATAGGAGGATGGGGAAATACATGGAAGGACAAGAAGCTATATTGCACTGATGGGCTACATATTACTACAGCAGGAAAAAGAAACCTTGTAGAGAAATTTAGACAATATTTTTCTAGGCATTTAAACTAGAAAGTGGAGGTGATGTATGTACGAAGGACAATTATAGAGACCACCCCTGGCAAAAGAAAAGATGTGATAGTAGTAAAGACTGCAACATAAACAATATCAGCAACTCATTTCTCAGTATTGCAACGGAAAGTGAAACGAAACAAAAATCCATACGAAAAAGGAGATTATCGCTGAAAAATAGCTGGAAAGCGATGACCACAAATGCTCGCAGTCTAAGCAACAAAGTTCATGATCTGCAAGCCCTGATGTTAGAGGCAGATCTAGATATTGTCGCTATCACAGAGACATGGTTCAGTGAATCACATGGATGGGATGCAAACATACCGGGATATAATCTTTTTAGGAAGGACAGAGATGGTCAAAAAAGGTGGAGGAGTAGCTTTCTATGTAAAGATCAATATCCAAGCGACTGAAATGCAAGGGACCTGGGGAGAGGAAGAAGCGATATGGATTGCTCTGAAAAGAGAAGATGGAACTTCTATCTACATGGGTGTAGTCTACAGACCTCTGACTCAATGCAGCAAATTGATAAGGATCTGATTGTGGATATCCAAAAGTTTGGAAGGAAAGAAGAGGTTCTGATGTTGGGAGATTTCAACCTGACGGATGCGGACTGGAATGTTCCGTCTGCGGAATTGGAAAGAAATAGGGAGATTGTGGATGCTCTGCTCAGATAAATGGTGACAGAACCAAGGGAAAAAGTGATATTGGATCTGGTCCTCACAAATGGAGAGAGTATCTCTAATGTTCGAGTGGGTGCTCACCTGGGAAGTAGCGATCATCAAACGGTTTGGTTTGATATAACGGCTAAAGTGGAGCGCGGCCGCACGATATTTAAAGTCCTAGATTTCAAACGTACAGACTTTAATGCAAAGGGAGAGTACCTGAAGAAAGAGCTGATAGGATGGGAGGACATAAGAGAAGTGGAAAGACAGTGGTCTAAGCTGAAATGAGCGATAAAAATGGCTACGGACCTTTATGTGAAGAAAATCAATAAAAACAAGAGAAAAAGGAAGCCGATATGGTTTTCCAAACTAGTGGCTAAGAAAATAAAGGTGAAAGAGTTGGTGTTCGTGAAATATAAAAAAAAACCAAGAAGAGGAGTGCAAAAGTTCGTGAAATATAAAAAAAACCAAGAAGAGGAGTGCAAAAAGGACTACAAGGTGAAACTGAAAGAAGCCAAGAGAGAGATACATCTGGCGAAAGCACAGGCGGAAGAACAAATGGCTAAAAATGTAAAAAAGGGAGACAAAAATTTTTTCAGATATATTAGTGAAAGGAGGAAGATGAAAAATGGAATTGCTAGGCTAAAAGATGTTGGGAACCAATATGTGGAGAGTGATGAGGAAAAAGCAAATGTGCTAAACAAATACTTCTGTTCTGTGTTCACAGAAGAAAATCCTGGAGAAGAACCAAAATTGTCTGGCAAAGTTACATGAGAAAATGGAGTAGATTCTGTGCTGTTCACAGAGGAGAGTGTTTATGAGCAACTTGAAAAACTGAAGGAGGACAAAGCGATGGGACCAGACGGGATCCATCCCAGGATACTAAGGGAGCTCAGAGAGGTTCTGGCGAGACCTATTAAAGACTTGTTCAACAAATCTCTGGAGACGGGAACATGTATACCCTAGAAGAAAGGAGAGACAGGGGAGATATGATTTAGACGTTCAAATACTTGAAGGGTATTAACATAGAACAAAATCTTTTCCAGAGAAAGGAAAATGGTAAAACCAGAGGACATAAATTGAGGTTGAGGGGTGGTAGATTCAGGGGCAATGTTAGGAAATTCTACTTTACGGAGAGGGTGGTGGATGCCTGGAATGCGCTCCCGAGAGAGGTGGTGGAGAGTAAAACTGTGACTTAGTTCAAAGAAGCTTGGGATGAACACAGAGGATTTGGAATCAGAAAATAATATTAAATATTGAACTAAGGCCAGTACTGGGCAGACTTGCACGGTCTGTGTCTGTATATGGCAGTTTAGTGGAGGATGGGCTGGGGAGGACTTCAATGGCTGGGAGGGTGTAGATGGGCTGGAGTAAGTCTTAACAGAGATTTCGGCAGTTGGAAACCAAGCACAGTACCGGGTAAAGCTTTGGATTCTTGCCCAGAAATAGCTAAGAAGAAAAAAATTAAAAAATTTAAATTGAATCAGGTTGGGCAGACTGGATGGACTATTCGGGTCTTTATCTGCCATTGTCTACTATGTTATTATATTAACAGACAGACAGTGGCCAAGGAGAGAAAGAGAAAGAAAGAAAGACACACATCTATTCTAGCACCCGTTAATGTAATGGGCTTAAAGACTAGTAAGAATATATGAGCATAAGCACTGCCATATTGGGGCAGACCGAAGATCAATCACGCCCAGTATTCTGTTTCCAACTGCAGCCAATCCAGGTCACAAGTATCTGGCAAGATCCCAAAGAATAAACAGATTTTATCTGCTTTTCCTAGGAATAAGCAGTGGATTTTCTCAAGTCCATTGTAATAATGGCTTATGGACTTTTCTTTTAAGAAAGTATCCAAATCTTTTTTAAACCCTGCTAAGCTAACTGCTTTTCTCACATTCATAACAATGAATTCCAGAGTTTAATTACACATTGAGTGAAGAAACATTTTCTCTGGTTTGCTTTAAATTTACTCATGTGGATTGTGAAAAATTTTATTTATATTTGTCATACATATTAAATGATTTACATATTATCTAAAACATTATAAAAATATGAATATAAATATGATATATTATACTTAAAGTATTCATGAAGGAAAATCAAGTGTGTGTTTATAAGATTATATGTATTTTTCTGATACACTTGTTGTAATATGAAAAAATGAATAAAGAAATTAAAAAAAGAAAAAGAAAAATTGCAGGCAGACCGTAGGAAATTGGAAAACTGGGCTTCCAAGTGGCAGATGAAATTTAATGTAGACAAATACAAAGTGATGCACATTGGGAAGAATAACCTGAATCACAGTTACCGGATGCTAGGGCCCACCTTGAGGGTTAGCACCCAAGAAAAGGATCTTGGTGTCATTGACAACAAGATGAAACATTCCGCCCAATGTGTGGCGACGGCCAAAAAAGCAAACAGGATGCTAGGAATTATTTAAAAAGGGATGGTTAACAATACTAAGAATGGTATAATGCCCCTGTATTGCTTCGTGGTGTGACTTCATTTGGAGTATTGCGTTCAATTCTGGTCTCCTTATTTCAAGAAAGATATAACGGTGCTAGAAAAGGTTCAAAGAAGAGCAAGTTTCAAGTTTATAAGGATTTTATATACCGCCTATCAAGATTATCTAAGCGGTTTTTACAATCAGGTACTCAAGCAACCAAGATGATAAAGGGGCTTTCATCGTCTAAGAATGATTCGCTCTCTCCAAAATTATTTGAACCCGCATCTTTGAATACTTAAGAACGCAGGCACAGCTTCATTTGATTTCACTGAGCAGTATTTCCAATGGGGCACAGACTCCTACACTTTTCCTGCAGCAGATTCAGGAATGATGCATGGCCACATTAAGAATGATGTGTGGTTGTGTATGCTATACCTTAGAGGGAACACTAGGAACAGTTGGCCCTTTTGTCAGTTGGGAACAGA
Source organism: Geotrypetes seraphini (assembly GCF_902459505.1). Lineage (NCBI taxonomy): Eukaryota > Metazoa > Chordata > Amphibia > Gymnophiona > Dermophiidae > Geotrypetes > Geotrypetes seraphini. The sequence goes on from NC_047097.1 coordinate 33,301,548, forward strand.
GGTAAGCAGCAAGAAACTTAAAATCTACAAGTTCTGAGTTGCATACAAATCTGAATTAAGAACAGCTTTAAAAATGTAATTTATTCTTAACTCAGGGACTGCCTGTCCTGTGATAAATAAGGTTGACATTTTGGAATTTTTGACAATAAAGGCAGTGAAAGCAGTTTAAAAAGGTTTTGGACAAGTTCCTGGAGGAAACATCCATAAACCTTTACTAACCATACAGACTTGAGAAAAGCTACTACTTATGTAAACAGGATGGAATCTATTTAGCTATTCTTTGTGATCTTGCCAGGCATGTTTGACCAGTATTGGCCACTGCTGGAAAGAAAATATGGGGCTTAATGGATCTTTGTCCTGAACCAATATGGCAGTTCTTATATCCTTATGTGGTATTTCTGCTGAAACAGACAAATAAGGCATCAACTGTAGATGCATATAATAAGAAACTGAACTCTTAACATCTGATCTTACTTAACCATGTGTTCAGAATCTTGTCAACACGCACCTTTTTCACAAAATCTTCCATGGTATCCTGCCAGGCATAAGCAATTCCCTGAGGAATGACATGTCCCTCCATTTATGCATAGAGAATCACAGGTAGCTGCAAAAAAATAAAATAAAATAAAATAAAAAACAGCACACAGAAACATTTATTTATTTGGTAAAAGTTGTCTTCCATTTAATCATAATCATCAATTCATAAAAATACAAAAAAATTACAGTAAATTAAAATTCAAGCACAAAATCTATAAACTTACATAAACAAATTTTGAACCAACTAATCCACTCTGAGACGGTGGATCCCTTGTCATTTTGGAACATCCTTATTGCAAACGCCTAATATATCAGCTTTTAAATTTTTGTCATGGAATACCATATTTTTCCCGCTCCATAAGACGCACCTGACCATAAGACACACCCTAGATTTAGAGGAGGAAAACAAGAAAAAGAACATTCTGAACCAAATTCTCCCTGCCAGGCTCTTTACCCTGTCCCCCCTCCCTGCTAGGCTCTGTACCGTGTCCCCCTCCTCTTGTGGTCTAGTGGTAGGCCGGGGCAGGGCACAGAGCAGGCAGGCCTAGGGACAGGCAGGCAGGCCTCGTGGCCTAGTGACAGGCAGGCTGGCAGGCAAGCCCCACATACCCCTAGTACCTTAAATCATACCCCCATGTGCCCCTCAGTACCTTAAATCATTCCCCATACAACCACGTGCCCCCCAGTACCTTAAATCATCCCCCCATATAACCAAGTGCCCCTCAGTACATTAAATCATCCCCTATGTACTCCCAGTACTTTTTAATCATCCTCCTCCCCCGTACCTTTAATCATACCCCCTAGGTACCTTTTTAATTCCTCCCTCTCATCTTTCCCAGCCAGCGGCGCACAGGACAGAAGCACAGAGATCAGGAGCAAATCCTCTACGCTCCTGCCTGGGCCCACGCCGATCTCCGAATGGCTGAAATTAGTTTGCGTGTCCTGAGAGAGCTAACTGCAGCCATTCGGAGATCAATGATGGCCCTGACAGGAGCGCGGAAGATTTGCTCCTGATCTCTGCACTTTTGGCCGGGAAATTTGCTAGACCACCAGATACAACGGCAACGAGCAGGCGGGCGGGTGGAATTAAATATGCAGCCGTGGTGGGTTGTTTTTTAAAAAAAATATGCGATGGCGGAGGGGTTAAAAGTATGTGGCGGCAGCGTAGGGGGGGGGGGGGTTAAAAATGCGGCTGTGGCAGAAGGCTTAAATTGTATCTTCGCTTCATAAGACGCACTTACATTTCCACCCCTTTTTTGGGGGTGGAAAAAGTGCGTCTTATGGAGCAAAAAATACGGTAACTAGAATGGGATAAGAACATAAGAAATGCCTGCACCGGATCAGACCTTGGGCCCATCTAGTCCGGCGATCCAAACACGCGGAGGCCCAGCCAGGCCTACCCTGGTGGGATTGTTGGTCTTTAGGAAAATAAATTTTCTAATACAGATTTGCTGAAATGCCCATCCCGTCTGGAGAAAGACTCCAGACAATAGTGATATGTGAATGTATAAACTGAGGACCAGGTGGCAGCTTTACAGATTTCCTCAATGGGAGTAGATCTATGGAAAACCACAGAAGCTGCCATAGCTCTGATTTTATGGGCTGTGACATGACTCTCCTGTGCCAGTCCAGTCTGAGCATAGCAGAATGATATACAAGCAGCCAGCCAGCTGGAAATCGTTCTTTTGGAAACAGGATGCCCCAACTTGTTAGGATCAAATGAGATGAAGAGTTGGTGAGAAGTACGATGAGGCTTTGTCCTGTCGATGTAATAGGCCAAAGCACATTTACAGTCCAGAGTATATAATGCCGTTTCTCCTGCATGAGAATGAGGCTTAGGGAAAAAAAACTGGGAAAACAATCAACTGAGATGAAACTCCATGACCACTTTCGGTAGAAACTTTGGATGTGTGCGGACAACCACTTTATCATGGTGGAAAACTGTGAATGGAGGATCTTCCACCAATGCTTGCAACTTACTGACCCTCCTGGCAGAGGTGAGAGCAATAAGGAAGACAACTTTCCAGGCGAGAAACTTAAGATGAGCTGTGACCATTGATTCAAATGGAGGCTTCATCAACCTGGAAAAAATCACATTAAGGTTCCAGACTACAGGAGGAGGTTTGAGAGGTACTTTAACATTAAAAAGTCCTTTCATGAATCTGGAAACCAGAGGATGAGCAGTGAGAAGCTTTCTCTCAACTGGTATATGAAAAACTGTAATAGCGCTGAGATGGACTCTGATAGATGTAGATTTGAGTCCTGAGTCAGACAGATGAAGCAGATAATCCAACACCAAATCCACTGATAAGGAAGTTGAATCGTGATGATGAAGACACCAGGAAGACAACCTAGTCCACTTTTGTTGATAACATTGTTGGGTTGCTGGTTTCCTGAAGGCTTCAATAATATGTTGAACAGGCTGAGAAAGATGTACATCAGATGGAATCAGCCCGAGAGAAACCAAGCTGTCAGGTGCAATGATTGCAGATTGGGATGTAGAAGTGATCCTTGATGCTGAATAAGCAGAGTAGGAAAAACTGGAAGAGGTATGGGCTCCCAGGAGCTGAGCTGAAGTAGAAGGGAGAAACAATGTTGCCTGGGCCACAGAGGAGCAATGAGAATCATGGTGGCTGCCTCTCGTTTGAGTTTGAACAGAGTCTTTAAAATGAGATGAGTTGGAGGGAATACATAGAGAAACAGGCCTGTCCAATCCAGGAGAAAGGCATCGGCTTCCAGAAGGAGAGGAGAGTAAAGTCTAGAGCAAAATTGAGGCAACTGGTGATTGTGGGGAGCCGCAAACAAGTCCACTTGTGGAGTGTCCCATTGAGCAAAGGTGGATTGGAGAGCTCCAGAGTTGAGAGTCCATTTGTGAGGCTGAAGAATTCTGCTAAGGTTGTCTGCTAGGAAATTCTTCTCTCCTTGAATGTAGACAGCATTTAGGAAAAGGTTGTGAGCATTGTGAGCAGTCGCCCACGTCCAGATTTTCTGGGCCTTCTGACATAACAGGAGAGAGCCAATGCCTCCTTACTTGCTTATGTAGTACATTGCCTGTGCGAAGGAGGAGGACTTGAGGGCAGAGAAGATGATGGAAAGCCTTGAGGGCATAATACATCGCTCTGAGCTCTAGGAAATTGATGTGAAATTTCCGTTCCCTGGTAATCCAAAGACCTTGGGTTTGAAGGTTGTCCATATGTACCCCCCAAGCATAAGGAGATGCATCCGTTGTGAGTACCTTGTGATGAGGAAGCAAGTGAAAAAGGAGACCTCTGGATAGATTGGAGGAGGTCATCCACCATTGAAGCGATTGCAGAAGAGATGATGGTACAGATATATGCTATGAGAGACGATCTTCCACTTGAGACCACTGAGACACGCAGGTCCACCAAGGAGTGCGAAGATGTAGCCTTGCTAGTAGTGTCACAAGTACAGTAGAAGCTATGTGGTCCAGAAGAACCATCATGCGTCACGCAGAGATGGATTGAAGAGAGAGCATTTGTTGACAGAGGTGGACGAGAGCATTCAGCCTATCCAGAGGAAGAAATGCCCTGAGAGTGGTGTCTAGGATAGCTCCAATGAACTGAAGACATTGAGTTGGAATGAGATGTGATTTGGGGAAGTTGACTTTCAATCCTAGAACCTGTAGAAAAAAAATGGTCTGAGAAGTTGCTTAGACCATTTCCTGAGATGAAACAGCCTTTGATCAACCAGTTGTCCAGGTACGGAAAGACGTGGAGACCGTGTGATCCGAGAGATGCGACTACTACAATCAGGCACTTCGTGAAAACTCTGGGAGAAGATGCCAGGCCGAAAGGAAGGACCTTGTACTGATAGTGACGTTGATTTAGCTGAAAACAGAGATATTTCCTGGAAGCCAGATGAATTGGAATATGTGTGTAGGTTTTCTTGAGATCCAGGGAGCATCTGATTGAGAAGTGGATAAAGCAGGGCGAGGGAGAGTATCCAGAATTTCTCCTTGACTAGAAATTTGTGAAGATCTCTGAGATCCAGAATGGGTCGCAGTTCTCCCATCTCTTTTGGGACTAAGAAGTAATGGGAGTAGAATCCCTAGTTCTGCTGAGAAAGAGGAACTTCCTCAATGGCATTCAGCAGAAGGGATTGAACCTCCTGGAGAAGAAGAGAGGACTGTGCAGGATCCAAAACAGACTCTCTTGGCAGGTGATTTGGAGGCAGAGTGTGAAAATGGAGCGTGTAACCCTAACAAATGATGTTTAAGACCCAGAGGTCTAAGATTATGAGTTCCCAATGAGTGATGTAAAGTTGGAGACGGCCTCCGATGGGCTGAGGCAGAGGATGCAAAATACTGACTGTGGCTATGCCCTGAAGACTCTCACCAAGATATATACCAAGTTCAGTATATATTTCAAACTCTTCACCTCCACCTCCAGCTCCTCAGAAGTACCATCTGGGCTCAAAAGTTTTCACTGCCTTAGGCTTTATGTACTACCTCCTTACTGGAGCCGCTATCAATTTTTCTAACAACTTTACATTTAAAATTTTATTTAACAACCCTTCTAGCATATTTCAAGAGTACATAGCTTTTAATTGTGGTCTTCTTTTCAGGGAAATAGGAGCCAACATGTTTCACCTACAGAAGGTTTTTTCAAGGCTTATCATCCCTTAGCAAGCTTTATACTGACATATCAGACCACTGAGTGTTGATTCATGAAGAAACAGGTCAAAAAGGCTATGCAGATTTTTGAGGAGCAGCCTGTTGCTTAGGTTGTCGATGAGGTTGATTCTTCTGCCTTCAAGGTTGAGGTGGAGTAGGAGCAGGAGCCTTAAAGCAAACCTGTGTTGGTAGGAAGGAGTCAACCTAAAAGAACGAGGAGGTGGAGGCTTCTTCTTAGGCTTGACTAGAGGGCCCATCTGGTCTCATGGGCTGAAAAGTTCATCTCCAAGATAGACATTTGCCAGGCGATCTTGGTGATTAACATCAAATTCGGAGACAAGGAGCCAGGCAAAGCGACTCATGTCCACCGACATGGCTGCAGTGTGGGAGGTAAGCTCAAACATGTCATAGGAGAGCGAACCTTATACATCCTTAATTGAAAAAGATCAGAAATATGTTTTTGAAAAGCAGGAAGCTTGTGTTCCGGGATATATTTCTGAAATAGGGAAACATGTTTAATAAAATGTTAAAGATATTTCAGGTAAAAGGAAAAATAGAAATTATAGTTTCCAAATCGGTTGGCCAACATGGCATTCTGATAAAGGCGTTTACCAAATTTGTCCATTGCTTTGCTCTCTCTGCCAGGGGGCACAGATGGGTAGACACTAGCCCCTGTAGACTTCTTCAAGGTGGATTCCACAACTAGGGACTCATGGAGAAGTTAAGGTTTGTCAAAACCAGGAATAGGAAACACTCTATACAAAGATTCTAATTTTCAAGGAGCCACAGGAATTGATAGTGGGGTTTCCAGATTTTTATAGAAAGTCTCTCGCAAAATGTCATGAAGAGGAAGCTTGAGTAGTTTTTTTTGTGGTTTCTCATAGTCTAAAGCCTCCAGGAACTGCTTACTATGTTTAGAGTTCACTTCAGACATTTGACAAAGAAATCTGGAAAAAGTGGACTTCTCAGAAAAAAACAGCAGGTTCCTGAGAAGAACATTGAGGTGAATCAGAACCAGAAGAATCACCATCATCAGAGAAGAGTGGGTCATGCTCAGAGTCTCCCAACAAGGATGGTGTCGAAGGCTCGGCTTCATCTTACGCAATGCCTTCCGGGACAGCACCGGAATCTCCTCTGGAGATGTTTGTGTCGAGGACTGGTGCCGTGGAGCTGGTGCCATGGAGCCATGTCAAAGATCTCCGCACCGGGGTAGCATCAGATGTAGGTGCAGTCGAAGTCATGGGCTCAGACCAGACCTGCACCAGAAGAGTCGGTGTCGACATGGGCATAAGCTGCATCAGCACCAGCATCTGGAAATGCTCACCCAGTTCCTCCCATAGCAAGTTGTAAATCTTTTGCTTCAGGGAGAACTGACCTCTTTGCTGGTACCTTCGGTGCCACGCTACGCTTCTGCGATGAGGAGGCCGATGTCGAGGCACTCACCAATATCGGAGCACTTACAGGACTTTTTCGAGGTCAGTAGGACTTGGCTCACTGCTACTTTGATCTAAGTCCCAGATAGAGTAGGGGAAGGCTTTTTAGCCAGCTTACTCACTGTGTGCTGCGACACCAGAGGAATCTCAGTCGGTGTCAATATGCGCAGTGTCATTTTGCTCGGCTCCTCTGGTGTCGGTAGCGGTATCGGCTCCCCTTCCATGGCGATACCAAATAGTCGTTGTTGTTGTAGAAGGCGGTTTTTCAGGTCTCAGGACGGTGCTCTGGCCCCAAACACTGGAGACACCAGCGATGCGTGTCAGTTACAGAGATGGGCTGAGCACAGCGACCGCACTTCTTGAATCCTGTCAGCGGGCGTGACATCGACGGGAACACCTCTGCAGCCAAATTGAAATCAATGGTCAAGGCAGGCGAAAAGGCCCCTCTGGGCCAAAAACCCACGAGGGGAAAAAGAAATATATATATACCCTATATATATTTTTTTTTTTAACCAAAGGAAAGGTAAAATTAAAGGAAGAAAAAGAAACATGAAAATGACTAAAAAGTCACAAACGTGCGAGTGAGAAGGCAAAAATAGTTTCAACGGCCGTTGAAAAGCATCTTCTTAGCTCCACGGAAACTAAGATACCAAGAGACTGCACGCCTATGTCGGGTGGGAAGGCACTCGTGCATGTGCGGTGCGGGCTATCGCAAACTTTCTAATGACTTAAAGTGGCGATGCACTTTTGAAGTGGTCCGTACCGGGGCTCTGTCGGTGACATCACCCATCAGTGAGAATATGCTGCCTGCTTGTCCTGGAATAAAGCAATTTATCTGCCCATCTAGTTTCCTCCCTGCCTCTTGGTTCTCTTACCTTTTTCACACTTCTCTCCAGTGTATCCACTCATGCAAGAACACACTCCTGGTTCTTTGCACAACCCAAATTTACAGCTCGAGTTGCATAAGCCTATAAAAAGCAAGACAAAAGCAATAAGATTTAAGGTCATCTGGAAATATTGGATGAAGGCAGGTATACGCACTTTAGATGATGTTATTTCTAATGGTAAGCTGCTTGACTTTTCACAGTTGTAACACAAATTTGGTCTTACAAATCACAAAATTATACATGGTTGCAGCTGAAGCAGGCCATTCAGGTAGGGTTCCCTGAATGGAAAAATCTTAGTAATCAGTATAGTTTGCCGTTCTTGTGTTTTCAGGTGGACTTTCTGGGACACCAGGCTGCTCACTGGTATAAATTAATATCTGGATTTATGAATAAGAAGCCAAAAACTGATCTTTGGGACATTTGGAGCATTGAGATTAAGCATCAAATTACTGCATCTCAATGGCCACGAATTTGGACTTGGATTATAAGATGTACAGTGTCTGCATCTATGAGACAAACTTGTTTTTTTCTGTTACATAGAGCATTTTGGACCCCAGTTCGTTTACAGAAGTTGGATAGCTCTAAGTCTAATAGATACTGGCACTGTCATCTTGAAGCTGGGACTTTAGATCATTTGCTATTTTACTGTCCATTGATTTTGGCTTTTTGGAAATCAATATGGGGTCAAATAAATTGTTTATTGGAAAATTCGGTGGCATTATCGTATGATACTGTACTGTTTGGCATGTCAATGAGAGCTAAGAGCCAAATATCCTCTAACAATAATAAGCATCTACTTATTATGACAGAGGTTGCCATACAGCAATGTTACTTACCGTAACAGTTGTTATCCAGGGACAGCAGGCAGCTATTCTCACTAGTGGGTGATGTCATCCGACAGAGCCCCGATACGGACATCTTGCAAGCATGTCTTGCTTGAAGAAACTCAGAAGTTTCGAGATGCCCGCACCGCGCATGCGCCAGTGCCTTCCCGCCCGATGCTCTGGGCGTGTCTCCTCAGTTCAGGTAGCTAGCAGAGAAGCCAACCCAGGGAAGGTGGGTGGGACGTGAGAATAGCTGCCTGCTGTCCCTGGATAACAACTGTTACGGTAAGTAACATTGTTTTATCCCAGGACAAGCAGGCAGGTATTCTCACTAGTGGGTGACCTCCAAGCTATCCTCAATGGGATGGTGGGAGTGTTGGCAACTTAAGAGAATAAATTCTGTAACACTGTTTGGCCAAACTGTCCATCCCGTCTGGAGAAAGTATCCAGACAATAATGAGAGGTGAACGTATGAACCGAGGACCAAGTGGCAGCCTTACAAATCTCCTCAATCGGTGTCGATCTGAGGAAGGCTACAGAGGCTGCCAGTGCTCTGACCTTATGGGCTGTGACCTTACAGGGAAGGGGTAATCCAGCCTGGGCATAGCAGAAAGAGATACAAGCCGCCATCCAGTTGGAGATGGTGCGCTTCGATACAGGTCGTCCCAACTTGTTTGGATCAAAGGAGACGAAAAGTTGAGGAGCAGTTCTGTATGGCTTGGTGCGATCCAAGTAGAAAGCCAAAGCCCGTTTACAGTCCAGAGTGTGAAGAGCTGATTCTCCAGGATGAGAATGAGGCCTCGGAAAGAACACTGGAAGTACAATGGATTGGTTGAGGTGAAATTCAGAGACCACTTTAGGCAGGAATTTCGGGTGAGTGCGGAGGACCACCTTGTCATGATGGAATACTGTGAAAGGTGGGTCCGCCACCAAGGCCTGAAGCTCACTGACCCTGCGAGCAGATGTGAGGGCCACCAGAAAAACCACTTTCCAAGTGAGAAACTTTAGTGGAGCCTTGCTCAGAGGCTCGAAAGGAGGTTTCATAAGCTGAGAAAGGACAACATTGAGATCCCAAACCACTGGAGGCGGTTTGAGAGGGGGATTGACATGTAAAAGTCCTTTCATAAATCTGGAAACCACAGGATGAGAAGAGAGAGGTTTCCCTTGTAGAGGCTGATGGAAAGCCGCAATAGCACTCAGGTGGACTCGTATAGATGTCGACTTGAGACCAGACTGAGATAGATGTAGAAGATAGTCCAATACAGAGGATAGGGAGGCTCGCTGAATTGGAAATACACCATGAAGAAAATTTAGTCCATTTTTGGGAGTAGCATTGACGAGTAGCAGGCTTCCTGGAAGCCTCTAAGACATCCCTCACCGTCTGGGAAAACTGGTGAGGAGTTACGTTGAGAGGAACCAAGCTGTCAGGTGGAGAGACTGCAGGTTGGGATGAAGCAGAGACCTCTGATGCTGAGTAAGCAGTGAAGAAAACACTGGAAGTAGGTACGGTTCCCTGCTGCTGAGTTGAAGTAGAAGGGAGAACCAAGGTTGTCTGGGCCACCGAGGAGCTATCAGAATCATGGTGGCATGGTCGGACTTCAGCTTGACCAGAGTCTTTTGAATGAGAGGAAATGGCGGAAACGCATACAGAAAGCGATTCCCCCAATCCATCAGAAAAGCATCTGCCTCGAGGCGAAGAGGAGCGTAGATCCTGGAGCAAAACTGAGGCAGCTTGAAATTGTGGGGAGCCGCAAAGAGGTCTATCTGAGGCGTTCCCCACTGAGCAAAGATCTGATGAAGGGGCTTAGAATGGAGTGTCCATTCGTGAGGCTGGAGAAGACGACTCAGTTTGTTCGCCAAGACATTGTCCTTCCCCTGAATGTAGACAGCTTTGAGGAAGGTGTTGTGGCGAACCGCCCAATCCCAGACTCGGAGAGCTTCCTGGCAGAGGGAGGCCGAGCCCGTGCCCCCCTGCTTGTTGACATAATACATGGCGACCTGATTGTCGGTGCGAATGAGGACCACCATGTCGTGAAGCAGATGTTGAAAAGCTTGCAGAGCATTGAAGATGGCTCTGAGCTCCAGAAGATTGATTTGATGGAGTCGGTCCACACTGGTCCAGAATCCCTGAGTGCGAAGCCCATCCAGATGCGCTCCCCAGGCATAGGTCGAGGAATCGGTTGTGAGAACCTTCTGGTGTGAAGGAGAATGAAACAGCAAACCTCTGGATAGATTCGAAGAGGTCATCCACCAAAGTAGAGACTGCCGAAGAGCAGGAGTGACAATGATGTGTCGAGTCAACGGGTCTGACACTTGAGTCCATTGAGAAGCTAGGGTCCACTGAGGAATCCTGAGATGGAGCCTGGCAAAGGGTGTCACATGAACTGTAGAGGCCATGTGGCCCAGGAGGACCATCATGTGTCTCGCTGAGATGGACTGGCGAGAAGATACAGACTGGCAGAGACGAAGAAGAGCATCCATGCGCTGAGGAGGAAGGAATGCTCGAAACTGAATGGTGTCCAGTACCGCCCCGATGAAGGGAAGGGACTGGGTAGGCTGCAGATGAGATTTGGGAAAATTGATCTCGAAGCCTAAGCTCTGCAGGAAGTAGATCGTGGTCAAGGTCGCCGAAATGACCTTTGGAGCTGACGAGGCCTTGATGAGCCAGTCGTCGAGGTATGGAAAAACCTGAAGACCCCTGTTCCGGAGTGCAGCGGCCACCACCACCAGACATTTCGTGAAGACTCTGGGAGATGAGGACAGGCCGAATGGAAGCACTCGATACTGCAGATGTAGATGTCCCACCCGAAATCTGAGGAACTTGCGGGAGGCCGGATGAATGGGAATGTGAGTGTAGGCCTCCTTGAGGTCCAGAGAGCATAACCAGTCGTTCTGCTCGAGGAGAGGGTAGAGAGAAGCAAGTGTCAGCATGCGAAACCTCTCCTTGACTAAGAATTTGTTGAGGGCCCTGAGGTCCAAAATGGGTCGCAGGTCGCCCGTCTTCTTCAGAACAAGGAAGTACCAGGAGTAAAACCCCTGGTTCAGTTGGTCCGTCGGGACTGGTTCCACGGCACGAAGCCGGAGCAAAGCCTGAGCTTCCTAGAGAAGAAGGGCGGTCTGAGTCAAGTTGGAAGGATACTCTCTTGGAGGGTGGTCCGAAGGGACCCGATGGAAATGAAGAGAATATCCTTCCTTGATGATAGTAAGGACCCAAAGGTCGGTTGTTATGGCCTCCCAGCGATGATAAAAATGATGGAGGCGCCCTCCGATGGGAAAAACAGGGGAAGGCAGAACGAGGTTGGTTATGCCCTCGACGAGACAGTCAAAAAGGCTGAGTGGTCTTAGGGACAGCAGGCGACTGAGACTTAGGCTGACCCTTCTGGGGAGGCTGGCACTTCGCCGGTTGCCTCGCAGGTGGAGTTTGCCTCGGCTGATAACGTCGCTGATAAATCAACGGCGGACGAGAAGGGTGAGACTGCTGAGGCTTAGGCTTCGGCCTAAGGATAGATTGGAAGGACTTTTCATGGTCAGACAACTTCTTCGTAACAGTCTCGATGGATTCATCAAACAGATCCGCCCCAGCACACGGGACGTTCGCCAGGCGGTCCTGAAGATTCGGGTCCATATCAATGGTCCGCAACCAGGCCAACCTGCGCATCGCCACCGAGCAGGCCGCCGCTCGGGCCGAGAGCTCGAATGCATCATAAGCAGATTGCATCAACTGAAGTCGAAGTTGGGACAGCGAAGCAACCACTTCCTCAAACTCAAACCTGGCCTGTGACTCGATGTACGGAGTGAACTTCCGAAGCACCGGTAGAAAGAATTCCAAGTAGGCTGCAAAGTGGAAATTGTAATTCAGGACTCGAGACGCCATCATCGAATTCTGATAGATGCGTCGACCAAACTTATCCATGGTTCTGCCCTCGCGGCCCGGAGGCACCGAAGCATAGACCTGGCCAGGATGAGACCGCTTGAGCGAGGATTCGACCAGGAGGGACTGGTGAGAAAGCTGAGGACCCTCGAAACCTTTATGATGCACCGTGCGGTACCGCACATCCAATTTGCCAGGGACCGCAGGGATAGAGTAAGGAGACTCGAAGCACCGCATGAAGGTCTGGTCGAGGAGCTTGTGCAGGGGAAGCCGCAAGGACTCTGCCGGAGGACGAGGCAAGTGCATGGTATCGAGGTACTCCTTGGAATATCGAGACCCAGCATCGAGAGTAATGTCCATGTCATCTGCCATCTGCCTGAGGAACGATGAAAAGGACAGTTGGTCCGCCGTCGCCAGTCTGCGAGACAGACTAGAAGAAGAAGAGGCTTCAGGCTCCAAAGAGGCCTGCGAGCAACAGGACGAGTAGAAAACCTCGGGGTCCTTGAACTCTGGGCCCGGAGGAGGAGACCCAGTCGAAGCAGCATACCCCAACCGAGGCAATTTCTTCTGAGGCGAGACGGTCGAGTGCCGAGAGGAATGCTTCGAAGAATGTCTGGATCGATGCCCCTCTCGATGCCTGGAAGGGGATCGAGCCCGTCTGTGAGAAACTGGGTCAGACGCCTCTAAGGAGCAGATCGGACTCGATGCCGTCGATCGCAGAGGCGGAAGAGTTGGCGCCCCCCCTGACGCCGCCCAGGTTTGATAGGGGGTTCGGAAGAACTCGTCCTGCTTCCTGCTATGCCCAGGACTGGGTGGCCCCGAAGGTGGACGCCACACTGAGTCATGTGGTGGAGTAATCGGTTCCAAGGGAGGCAGGTCACTAAACGAGGCTTTCCTCGAGGGAATGGGATCCAAAGAGAGGCATATCACTAACGGAGGACCTCCTTGAGGACCCGGACACCGCTCGCCGCTCCTCCTCGCCGAGCAACGAGGTCGTGCGGCGAGGAGGAGGAGGAGGGGGCGGTCCGCCCCTCGAAGCCGAAGCTGGAAGGTCACCCTGGATGGTGGCAATCAGCCGAGGCCCCATGGTCTGCATGAGCTCCACAAACTGAGCCTCCAGAAGGGACCGCAACAAAGCCGATATGGAGGGATCCGCACCAAAAGGGGGCCCTTCCGCACGGTCTCCGCGCTCCTTCGGTGTTGCGTGTTTCTGCTTGCCAGTCTTCGGCACCTTGAGCACCACCGGTGGAACTGTCGGGGTCGATACCTGCTCCGAGGAGACGGAGGAAGGCACCGGCGCCGAAGCCGGGGCAGAAACCGGTGTGAACGATGCCGGTTTCAGGAGGCCCGAAGCAGCCGGGGAGGCAGAGGGCTTCGCGGAAGGAGTCGAAGCACCCGTCGATGTCGAAGCTGCAGGATCCGATGAAGCTTCCATCTTGAACATGGACTCCCACAGCAGACAGCGGCGCTTAAACGCTCTCGCCGTCAGAGTGGAGCAAGGCCGGCACGATTTCGGGAAGTGATCCAGTCCCAGACACTGTAAGCAGCGTCGATGAGGGTCCGTGAGCGAAATCGCGCGCTGGCACTTGCTACACTTCTTAAAACCGGTAATCGGCCGGGACATATGCCGGAAAAGCTCCGCCGCAAGGTCGAAGGCGCGGGGCCCCAGCCACGCGGCCGACCCGGTATCGGAAGGAAAATTTTTTTTTTTTTTTTTTTTAAAGAAATCAAAGAAAGAAAGAAATGCACAGGAGAGCCAAAAGAACTCAACCCGCGGCAAAACAGAAGGCAAAAAAGAGATTCAATGGGCGCAAATTGAAGATAGACTTCTCAGCTCCGTGGAAGAAAAAGAACTGAGGAGACACGCCCGGAGCATCAGGCGGGAAGGCACTGGCGCATGCGCGGTGCGGGCATCTCGAAACTTCTGAGTTTCTTCAAGCAAGACATGCTTGCAAGATGTCCGTATCGGGGCTCTGTCGGATGACATCACCCACTAGTGAGAATACCTGCCTGCTTGTCCTGGGATAAAACAGATTACGAATAATTGGAAAAATTGGGGTAGACTGAATTATAGTTTCTGGTGGAAATCTTTATGTCGCAAATATAAAATGGAAAGGGTAATAGCCACACAGCAGGGGAATTTTAGAAAATTTCAGGATATTTGGGAGCCATTAACAAATTATTGTAATGAATGAATATTATTTTTTCCCTTAACTATGCATGTCCAAGCCAGGGGGGGGGAGGTAGATTTTGGTCTTTGTATAAATGTAAGGAATGTGATGATCGGGATTATTATTGCTTTCTGTGTTTAAAGATTGTCATTGATTAGAGGGGAGGGGGGAGATAAATTCTGAACTGGATATTTGCAGAATATTAAGTGTTGTATCTGAGTTTAAAATGTTTTTATATGCTGACACTTATAAGTTTTTAAAAATGAATAAAGAAATTAAAAAAAAAAGACAAAAGCAATAATGATCTCAAGCAATTCAACAATGCGATTTTGGTAAAGCATAAGGTAAGGAAAAGAAGGTAAAATGAATTTCAGAGTACATTGGTACCTTGGATTACGAGCATAATCCGTTCCAGGAGCATGCTCGTAATCCAAAATGCTCGTTTATCAAAGCGAGTTTCCCCATAGGAAATAATGGAAACTCGCGTTGATAGGTTCCCACCCCCCACCCCACCCCCGAGGCCAACAGCGTTGCTCCCCCCCCACGAGAACTGGATTTGCTCCCCCCAAAGTCTCCCCCCCGCGAACCGGCACCCTCCCCTCCGCGATCTGGCACCCCCCGCCGCCATCGGGCATCCCCCGCCATCATTGGGCACCCCCCCGCCACTATCGGGCACCCCCCCACCATGACCTGAGGTCTCCCCAACCCACCCAAACCCTCTTCTTACTTTGGTGTAGCCTCCGCACTGGCACCAGCACCAGCATGTCCTATGCGTTGGTGCCGGTGCCTGAAGATCTGCCTCCTGTGTTGGGCCTTGAGCATGTGCGCATGCTCAAGGCCTGAGAGTTCACGTTCGACGTGAGAGTTCACGTTCGACGTGAACTCTCAGGCCTTGAGCACATGCTCAAGGCCCAGCACAGGAGGCAGATCTTCAGGCACCAGCACCAAAGCACAGGACATGCTGGTGTCAGTGCCGGTGCGGATGCTACACCAAAGTAAGAAGAGGGTTCGGGTGGGTTGGGGGGACCTCAGGTCGCGGTGGGGGGGGTGCCCGATGGCAGCGGGAGGGTGCCGGATCGCGGGGGGGAGGGTGCCGGTTCAAGGGGGTGGGGGCGCTCGCAAATCGAGGCGCGCTCAGTTTTTGAGGTGCCGATTTTGCAAATGTTTTGCTCGTCTTGCAAAACACTTGCAAACCGGTGCACTCGTAAACTGAGGTACCACTGTAACTAATTTCTAAATGCTCCATAAGACGCACCTGACCATAAGACGCACTCTAGATTTAGAAGAGGAAAACAAGGAAAAAACCATTCTGAACCAAATTTTCCCTGCAAGGCTCTGCACCCAACCCCACACTCCTTACCAAGCTCTGCACCCTGTCCCCCCTCCCTGCTAGGCTCTGTACCCTGTCCCCCCCTCTGGTGGTCTAGTGGTAGGCTAGGACAGGGGACAGGGCAGGCAGGCAGGTAGGGACAGGGCAAGGCGGAAAACAGAGGAAGGCGTGGCAGGAGCAGAGCATCGCACAGTGTGGAGTCATGTCTCAAGTCTCGTGGCCACCACACTTCGTGACTCCACACTGTGCTCCCGCCGTGCCTTCCTCTGTTTTCCCCCATTGCAGACCAGCTTAATTGCGAATTTTCAATTGTCTCGCAAGCCAAATTTGATTATACCACGGGCCAGAGTTTGACACATCTGGTCTACAGGCTAACAGAAAGAAAATTAGCAGGTAAGAACCTAATTTCTCCCTCTGTAGCGCCTGGTAGACTGGTATCGTCCTTACAAATGGGATGTACCAAAGCAGTACCCATTAAGGGTTGGACAGCCGAAGGGCTAACACCAGAACACGTTCACTGAATACCACGTCCTGATGTGCTTGAACATCCACACAGCGGTGTCTGACAAAGGAATGCAGAGACCAAACTGTAGTCTTACAAATATCTACTGGAGGCATTAGAGAAGACTCAGCCCAAGAAACAGCCTGACCCCGAGTGGAATGAGCCTTGAGAAACTCTGGAACAGACTTTTTCTTCAGAAGATAAGCGGAAGCAATAGTCTCCTTAATCCAACATGCAATAGTAGCCTTAGAAGTGCCATCCCTCTTATGAGGACCCGCGAGAAAGACAAAGACATGATCTGATTTCCTGATCCCCTGGTCTTCTGCACATAAGAGTGAAGGACCTGACTGACATCCAACTGTAATTCTTTATTAATTAACATCACTCAAAAAGAAAAACGACGTCTTCAAATTATACAAAATACTGCTATTAAATTGATTTACAATGCTAAGAAATTTGATCACGTTACACCTTTACTGATCGATGCTCATTGGCTTCCTATAAGCCATCGTATTTTATATAAAGTATTGCTGCTTATATTTAAAACTCTAACTTACAATGAGCCTCAGTTTATATCAAGAATGCTAATCCCTTACAACCCCACTCGCTCTTTAAGATTATCTTCCCAAAATTTATTAGTCATACCCTCTTTGAAAACAATAGGAACAAGAAGATCAGATATGTTCTCTGTCATGGGCCCACAATGGTGGAATTCTCTCCCACAATATATTACAATCGAAAGAGATTTACCGTACATTCTTTTAAAAAATCTTTGAAAACACACCTTTTTAAAGACGCTTTTAATTCCTAGTATTATTTAATTTTCTTTTAACATTTTAAATTTTAATCTAACCCTTCCCTTATGTTTTTTGCCCTATTTGTTTTCTTAACTAAGACAGATGTAATCTTTTCCCTTTCTCCCTCTCCACCTCAAGTCTGTCCTGTCTCAAACTTATGTTATTGAGTTTTAATTTTGTATCTCGATATTTTATGTTTTATTTTGTACATCGCTTTGTAATCAGATTTAGCGATAAATCAAATGTTAATAAACCTTGAACCTTGAATAAACCTTGTGCAACTGTCTCTGTTTGGAAAAGCCCTCCCGGCTACCCAACACTGGGAGAACCACAGCCTGATTGACATGAAAAGGAGAAACTACCTTTGGCAGAAAAGAAGGAACAGGCCTCAATACAACCCGCTCCCTAGAAAACTCCAAGAAGGGAGCCCTACAAGAGAAACTCTGCTGCTCAGAAACACATCTAGCTGAAGTAATGGTCACCAAGAAAACCGCTTTAAGAGTAAGGTCCTACAAAGAGCAGTCGACCAACAGTTCAAAAGGTGGGCGCACTAGAACAGACAGAACCAGATTCAGATCCCAAGATGTAACAGAGGGCCGCATAGGAGGCTTGAGAAATTTAGCCTCCCGCAAGACGCCAATCACATCAGGAATGGCAGTCAAACGTTGACCTTTCAACAACCCACAAAAGGCTGACAAGGCCGCAAACTGAACCCGGAGAGAAGACCAAGCCAGTCCCCTGTCCAGGCCATCCTGCAAGAACTCTAAGATGGCAGGCAAGGAAGCGTGATAAGAGACCACTCCATGTGCAGCACACCTCCTCATATAGACGCCAAACTCTCATATAAGCCCGAGAGGTAGAAAGCCTCCGGGACCCCAAGAGAGATGAGATCACTTTATCTGAATACCCCTTCTTATCTAGGCGATCCCTTTCAAGAGCCAAGCCGTAAGACAGAAGGGACCCGGATTGAACATTGGAATGGGATCCTGAGTCAGAAGGTCATCCAAGAGAGGCAGAGGAAGAGGATCCGCCACCAGATGCCTCACCAGATCCGCATACCACGGTCGTTCTGGACCAATCCGGAGCCACCAGAACAACAAGGCCTAGATGTCAAACTATGCGAAGAAGAATTCTGCCCACTAATGGCCACGGAGGGAACACATACAACAGCCCCTCTGTTGGCCATGGTTGAACCAGAGCATCCAGGCCCTCGGCCTGACCGTCCCTGCGATGACTGAAGAAGCAGGGTGTTTTGGCATTGACACTTGTGGCCATCAGGTCCATGAGGTGCTGACTCCAAGACTGTACTATCAACTGAAAGTCCACAGGGCTTAGACACCACCCTCCGGGATCTAGCACGTGACGATTGAGAAAGTCTGTTTGAACATTCTCCACTCCGGCTATGTGAGAGGCTGAAATGTCCTGAAGATGAGACTCCATCCAGACAATGAGCAGAGCCGCCTCCTGTGCCACCAAAGTGCTCCTGGTGCCCCCCTGATGATTGACATGGGCCTTCACCGTGGCACTGTTTGAAAGAACCCTGACTGACTTGCCCATCAGAAAAGGCTGGAAGCCTAACAACGCCAGACGAATGGCTCTGGTCTCTAAGACATTGATCGACCAAGAAGCCTCCTCCATGGCAAATCAGGAGGAGGAGTAGTTCTATACATTAGAGAGGAATCAAAGTTACTAAAATCACAGACATCAAGTATACAGGAGAATCCCTCTGGGTGAACCTTGCCAGGGGCAATAACAAGCGTCTGTATCTTGGTATTGTGTATAGACCACCAAGACAAAAGGACGATGCGGACCAAGAACTAATTGAAGACATTGAGACCATCACACTGCGAGGAGACACAGTGCTGTTGGGAAACTTCAATATGCCTGATGTGGACTGGAACAAACTTTCCGCCACAACCAGCGGCAGCAAGAGGCTACTAACCTCCATACGAGGAGCATACCTCAAACAGATGGTGTTTGAACCCACCAGGGATCAGGCGATCCTGGACCTGCTGCTCACCAACGGGGACAGTGTCACAGAGGTATCAGTGGGAGAAGCTTTGGCCTCCAGCAACCACAACACGGTGTGGTTCCACCTAAAGAAAGGAATCACTAGGTCAAATACCTCAACAAAGGTGCATGGGGGACTATGTCTACAAAGCGCTGCAAAACCAGAGCACGATGGACAGTGTGGAGTTACTATGGTCAGCTCTGTAATCTACCCTGCAAGAAGCAACCAACATTTCATAAAAACTGCAAGCAAATGGCGCAGAAAAAATAGACCACATTGGTTCTCTGCGGAGATCTCAGAACTAGTAAAGCAAAAGAAGAAAGCATTCATAACCTACAAACAATCGCAAAGGCCGGAAGCTAAAGAAACCTATCTGGCAAAATCTAGAAATGTTAAGACAGCAGTCAGGGAGGCCAAACTCCGGATGGAGGAAAATATAGCAAGACAGGTTAAAAAAGGGGATAAATCCTTTTTTAAGTACGTTAGCAACAGGAAGAAGAACTCAAGCGGAATTGTGCACCTAAAGAAACCTTGACGGTAACTTTGTGGACTCGGACGTAGACAAAGCAGAACTACTCAATAACTACTTCTGCTCATTCTTCACCCGCGAAGCGCCAGGATCCGGACCTCAGTACAGACAAAGGGGTGCTCGGAGGACCCATTCCGGGACTTTGCATTTACCACGGGCAATGTCTACCACGAGCTATCAAAGCTAAAAGTGAACAAAGCTATGGGCCCAGATAATCTACACCCCAGAGTACTTCGGGAATAGAGAGATGTCCTAGCTGAGCTTTTTAATCTTTCCCTAAGCAAGGGAAAAGTTCCCTTGGACTGGAAAACTGCCAACGTTATTCCGTTCCATAAAAAGGGATGCAGGTCAGAGGCCGAAATTTACAGACCAGTGAGTTTCACATCAATAGTGTGTAAACATATGGAAATGTTGATCAAAAACAGATTGGACACGTTTCTGGATGACGAAAGACTATGGGATCCCCACCAGCATGGCTTTACTAAGGGAAGGTCTTGTCAATCCAATCTGATAAATTTATTTGACTGGGTGACTAAAAAACTGGATAAGGGAGAGTCCCTGGACATCATGTATTTAGACTTCAGTAAGGCTTTTGATAGTGTCCCACACCGGAGGTTATTGAACAAAATAAACGCGATGGGCCTTGGAGAAACACTAATAGCATGGGTAGAAGACTGGCATAGCGGCAGACTTCAAAGGGTGATGGTAAACGGTACTCCCTCAAAAACGTCGGAAGTGACCAGTGGAGTACCGCAGGGCTTGGTCTTGGGCCCAATACTATTCAATATCTTTGTAAGGGATCTGCCTCAGGGACTTCGAGGCAAAATTACATTATTCGCTGATGACGCTAAACTATGCAATGTTGTGGGCAGCGTGGCAGAACCTAACGGCGCAACCATGCCCGACACAATGGAACAGGACCTACTTTTACTAGAACAATGGTCCAGTACTTGGCAACTGAATTTTAATGCCAAAAAATGTAAGGTAATGCACCTTGGTAATGGAAATCCATGCAGAACATACACCCTGAATGGTGAAAACCTAACAAGAACTGCAGAAGAACGGGACTTGGGAGTAATCATCCGGGATGATATGAAAGTTGCCAATCAGATGGAGAAAGCATCAGCAAAGGCTAGGCAAATGCTGGGATGCATTAGAAGAAGCTTTATCAGCCGAAAGCCTGAAGTTATACTGCCGTTATACAGATCCATGGTGAGACCTCACCTGGGGTACTGTGTTCAGTTTTGGAGGCCACATTATCAAAAGGATGTGAAGAGAATGGAGTCGATTCAGCGAATGGCCACTAGGATAGTTTCAGGACTTAAAGATCTCCCATATGAAGAATCTCTGAACAGGCTGCGCTTATTTTCTCTCGAAGAGCGCAGAGAAAGGAGGGACATGATAGAAACATTCAAATATGTCACGGGCCACATTGAGATGAAGGAAGAAATCTTTTATCCTACAGGTCCCACGGCGACAAGAGGGCACCCGCTAAAACTCAGGGGGGGGGGGGGAAGATATCATGGGGACACCAGGAAATACTTCTTCACCAAAAGAGTAATTGATCGATGGAATGGTCTTCCACGTCAGGTAGTTGAGGCCAGTACCACGCTCGACTTCAAGGGACGATAGGACCGTCTGGTGGGGTCGCTCCAGAGGAATGCTTAAAAGATGGATTCTCAAGGAGGGAGGGTTCTTGAGTGGGCAGACTTGTTGGGCCATTGGCCCTTTTCTGTCATCATACTCAATGTTTCAGGTGCCCTGAACTGAGTGACCTAGACACTGAGCTCCCCAACCGAGAAGACTGGCATCCGTGAGCAGCACTGTCCACTGTGGCTGGTCCAGACTCACCCCTTGTACAAGATGGGAGGTCTGGAGTCACCAACAAAGATTGCACCGAGCCAAGTCCGGAAGCAGAACAGGATGATCCACACTGTGCCTCTGAGGCGACCACCTCCGAAGAAGAGCATACTGAAGAGGACACATGCGGGCCTGAGACCACCTCACCACATCAAGGGAAGCCGCCATCGACTGTAAGACTTGGAGGAAATCTTGCGCCCGAGGACACTGGGACGCCATAAGCAGGTGAAACTGAGAGTGCAATTTGCTTACCCGGGCCTCTGGAAGTAAGACCTTCCCAAGGAGGTGTCGAACAGCACTCTTAGATACTTTAGGCACTGAGATGGAGACAACCAGCTCTTGGAAAGGTTGACTACCCATCCCAGCGACTGCAGAAACTCCACCACCTGAGTTGTGACCCTAGTGCTCTCCTGGAACAACTCTGTATGAATCAATCAGTCGTCCAGGTAGGGATGAACTAGAATGCCCTCTTTTCGCAATCCCACAACGACAACCACCATCACTTTGGTGAACATCCATGGAGCCGTGGCCAGACCAAAGGGAAATGCACAGAACTGATAATGTTGCCCCAAGATCACAAAGTGCAGGAAGCAATGATGGGAGGCCCAAATAGGAATGTGCAAGTAGGCCTCGGTCAGATCTAGAGAGGTCAGAAATTCCCCTGGCTGAACCGCCAGAATCACAGATTGCAGAGTTTCCATGCAGAAGGAAGGCAAGTGCAGAGCCCTGTTGACCCCCTTCAAATCTAGGATGGGCCAAAAGGTCCCTTCTTTCTTTGGCACCACAAAGTAAATCGAGTACCAACCTGTGTCCCACTCCTGCGGGGGGAACTGGAACCACCGTGTGATCCAACAATCTTTGAAGGGTCTGGGAAAAGGCCTGCTGCTTCCACTCCACCTGCGAGGGGGAAGTGAGAAAACGATCTGGCAAGGAAAGGGCAAACTACAGAGCATAGCCGTCCCGAATCACCTCCAGAACCCACTGATTGAACGTGATGTCTGCCCACTTTGGAGAAAAATATCGCAGGCTGGTGCCCACCGGCACCAAGACGGGCGCTGGCAAGGAGTCATTGGGCAGGGCAAGCGGCAGGGGACCCAGCGGGGGCGCTGCTCACCCCTGGCAGGCCCCATGAAATGACTTCATGTGCTGAAAGAACTTGCCTCTAGAGCCCAGGAGACTTAAAGGAGGCAGTCCCTTGACCAGGGCGGGAGCAGCGAAAATCACGCCCACGAGCAGCCCCACCTCGAGCCAGCGGCCTAGGCCTATCCTCAGGCAAACAAGGCACTTTAGAATTAGTTAAAGTCTGAACCAACATGTCCAAGTCCTCACCAAACAAGAAAGATCCTTTAAAGGGAAACTTTGTTAACTTAGCTTTGGACGCCATATCCGTCAACCAAGCACGAAGCCACGAGGTACGGTGTGCTGCCACTCCAAAAGCCAACAACTTGGCAGAAGCTCGCAAGAAGTCATACATGGCATCTGAAAGATAAGCACCCAATTCAATCTTTGCCACTTCGCACTTTAGCAATTCCCAATCCTCAGATTTACTGTCAAACACATGCTCGGCCCAGCATAAACATGCTCAAGCCACCAGCCCGTCACACATCGCCGCCTGGAAAGCCGCTTAGAAATGACCATCGCATCCACTACGGGTGACTTCAAAGTGTCCCTATCCCCTTCAGGAATGGGATACAGGCGAAAATCCAAATAAGATCTTAAATGCAATACAAATGCACTTGAATTGAATTCTGAGATACACTGGGAGCCAATGTGATTCCTTGAGCAGAGGGGTTATGTGATCGAATTTACTCTTACCAAAAATAAGCTTAGCTGCAGTATTCTGTATTAGCTGAAGTCTCTGCAGACTAACCTTTGAAAGATCCAAGTACATTGAGTTACAATAACCCAACCTTGACAAATTGATTGATTGAACCAATACTGAGAAATGTTACTGATGAAAGAGTGCTCTCACTCTTCTCAGAACACAGAAAAACACTTTTTAACAAGCAAACTTAGTTGTTCTTTGAATGTAAGTGATGAATCGATGACAATACCCAATATTAGTGAAGAAAACTCAATTTTCAAAGATTCTCCTGAGTCTAAGATCACAGCAGAAGGGAGAGGGTAGGGTTAAATGGGAATTTTTTCTGAATGGAGGAGAGTAAACAGTGGAGTGTCACAAAGATCTGTACTGGGACCGGTGCTATTTAATATATTTATAAATGATCTGGAAATTGGAATGACTAGTGAGGTGATTATAGTTGCAGATGACACTAAACTGTTCAAAGTTGTTAAGACGCATGTGGATTGTGAAAAATTGCAGACAGACCTTAGGAAATTGGAAGACTGGGTGTCCAAGTGACAGGTGAAATTTAATGTGGACAAATGCAAAGTGTTGCACATTGGGAAGAATAACCCAAATCACAGTTACCGGATGCTAGGGTCCACTGTCCAAGAAAATGATCTGGGTGGCATTGTAGACAATACGATGAAACCTTCTGTCCAATGTGCGGCAGCAGCTAAAAAAGCAAACATAATGCTAGAAATTATTTAAAAAGGGATGGTTACCAAGACTAAGAATGCCCCTGTAGGGTCACGTGATGTACTGAGCTGGGTAGGACGTGTTTTCCTTGAGCTCTGGGGCCTCGAGTTCTTTCCCCCCATCTTGCTTGTTTAATCTACGCTCATCCTTGCTAGCTTGAGATTCTTAGGGTGGTGCTGGTATATGGACAAGTTTGTCCAACATTTCAGCTCGAGTATGAGTGGAAGATCCACTCGAACTGAGAAAGAAAAATCAACGCGCTCCCTGAAATCCGACCCCAAGATGGCGAAGCAGGACTCGGGCCCCGCGCTTCAGCTTTCAGCTGAGCATATCGAGGCCTTGTCGGCGTCGGTAGTACGTGCTCTGGGAGCTCGTTTTGAGCAGTTGTCGAGCCAACTTACCGTGATGGAGTTTTTATTAGCTGACACTACACGACGTTCCGGGGAACTGGAGACCCGAGTGGCGCAAACGGAGGGCACGCATACTACTTCAGCGGCGGAGCTGTCTGCCCTGCAGGAACAGGTGCGTCGGCAGTCCGAAAAACTGGACGATCCTTAAAATCGATCACGGAGGGATAATTTGCGGCTGGTGGGCTTTCCTGAGTCGGTGTTTGATGCAACAGTTTTACCCACCGTGGAGTCTTGGCTTCGGAAAGAACTTCCCTTACCTTCTGGCAAGGGACCGCTCTAGCTGGAACGAACACACCGGCTCGGTCGACGGCATGATGATCGTGCCAAGGCCCGGGTGATTATCTTAAAGATCCACAACTACGCTCATAAGGCTGCACTTCTACAACAATACAAACAGAAGCGTAACACTCTGTGTTATGATGGGGATCCTGTTCGGTTGTTCCAGGACTACTCTCCGGCCCTCCATGAGCGGCGCCGCTTGTTCTCTCCGGTGTGTTCTGCCCTATATGCCCGAAAATGCCGCTTCATGCTCCTGTACCCAGCGCTCTTGAAAATCTGGACGAGCGCTGGGTGGAAGACATATGATTCGGTGGAGTCAGCTCGGGCTTTTTTGGACTCATTGCCTGAGGAGCCTCAAGCTTCTAGTTCCCAGTGATTGGTTTGTTTTAACCTATGGACTGATTGCTATAGCTCTATCATTGGGGCTGCACTGAATTGGGCCGTGGGAGTGGTCCTTGAAAGGCTTCCCTTGGGTTTATTTGTTTTTGTGGAATTGCAGTTGTACCAGGTGGCCTGGGGGTGATTGCAGGTGCCTGTATAATCCCTTTTGTTCTAAATGGGTTTGTTGGTGCTGCTTGAGGGGTAGTGGGTGTACACGGCGCTGTCCTGGGGGCGTGAGAGGCCTTGGTCAGTGTGCTTGTTAGTTTGCTTGCATTTTGGATGGGTCCTTTTGTTATTTTTTTGGGGGGACTGTTATTTCATATGATTGGGGGGGGGGGCTGGGGTGTATGCGTGTGACTTGTATGTCTGGCTCTTTCTTGGGCCTCTTTAGAACACCCTTCCTTTTCTTTCTTAACCTGAGGGTATGCTTGCGAGGGGTGTGCGTCTGTGGCCTGCTTGGTTTAAGGTCCCATTCATGCGAAAGGCTTGGGGAGCTTTCCTTTATGGGGTTCCAGGTGTCATTATCTAGCTACATTTTGACTCCATTTAAGTGAATTTTGCAAGTCACCATTAGTCTGATTGGGCTGGCTTGTCCATGTCATCAGCTGGGATTTTGTTTTTCCTGTTAATTCTGAGTGGGCTTCCTTTGTGAGGCTCCCTGTGGCACTTTGTGGCTGGGACGGTGGTCACGTTGTGATACCTATTTTGGGTTCTGGAAGTCTGCTTGTTCTCTTATTTACTCGGGTTGAGTTGGGGGGGGGGGACTGGGGGCCCCGTTCACGTTGTAGTGACTCCCTCGTTCTGTCTCACCTGGGTGGTGCGGTGCGAGTTTTTGCAGTGTAGTGTTTAGGGGGTTGGTTTAGAATTTTGTAGATGGGGGTTGGGTGGGTGTGAGGTCCTCCTTCAGTAATTGTATTGAATATTGTGGGATTTTGAACTGTTTTTGTTTTACTTTTCAGGCTGTACCTTCTATTTGGATATACTGCTCTGGGGGATGGCTGGGCTCCTGGGGCAGCCTCATAGCTTTTCTTCTGTATTCTGAACTCCTCCCCCTACAGTCCATTGGAGAGATCAATCTGCCTGCTTTTAAATATCAGCAGCAGTGGAGATCAACTGCTTTTACACCTAAGCAGCAACGAGACCAGCCACAACCACCGAGAGCACACAGACCCGATCCTACCAAGAGTGTGAACTCTTCCCCCCATGCAATCCGCTAAGAAGATCGACTGTCGGCTCCGGGCGGCTTTCCCGCAGAGGAGAGAATCCTGCATTCACCGTGGGCCTCATCTGGGGCAGCCTCCTTGGAGCGGCTGGGGCACGGGCAGTGTGTCTGGGAGGGAATTAATGGATGGGAGAACATCGCAAGGGAGGAGACATAGGCATCCTGGGACTGTCTGCCAAGTCTCTTCCCTGAAGAAGCCCTTTCTGGAAACGTCAATTGCTCCTCCTAAACTTACTTGCTCCACTTCATCACTGACGCTGAAACTGTGGATTGAAGACAAAGTTTTATTTTATTTTTCTTTCCAGCTTATGATTTATCTTTAATCTTATCTATTGTTTTGCCTTTTGTCTTTGTTTTGTTCTATTTCTATCATTTAAATTTCTCCAGAATTCTACTGTTCAACGGCTCCCCCTTCTGCTTCTATTCCTTTCTCTCCTCTCTTCTACCTTCCAAAGTATTTAGATCAATGCTGTCTTGTTAAAATGTTTATTTTATTTTTATTTTTCCTCTAACTCTACTTTTCACTTCTCTATTACCCTCCAGGTACTTTAGTTAGATTGTGAGCCTTCGGGACAGTAAGGGAATTTTTCAAGTACCTTTCTTATTTCTAATCTTAATGTATATTTTCTGTAAACCGCTTAGAACCTAACGGATGTAGCGGTATATAAGAAATAAATTACATTACATTACATTACATTTCTTATGCCTCTTTCCTGATTTTCCGATCTGAGTACTCCTTTTAGGCTTACCTCTTGGAATGTCAGGGGCATTACGTCACCAATAAAGCGGTCAAAAATTTTAGCTGCTCTGCAGCGTTATCGCTTGGACATTGCCTGTTTGCAGGAAACCAGGTTAACAGACACGGAACATCTTAAACTGGGTCGCTCTTGGGTGAGAGAGATTTATTTTGCTTCTTCTCAGGGTCAGCATGGTGGAATTGCTGTGTTGGTCCGAAAGTCTTCGCCCCTTGGAGTTCAGGTCCTGGATAAAGCTCTTGATGGTAGATATCTGCTCTTGCGTTTGACGTTGGGCGAACGTCGTTACCTCTTACTTGTGGTTTATGGCCCTAACTCGTCTGAATCTGCTTTTATGCAAAAATTAACTCAACTTTGTTCTCGTTACTCTGGAGATCCGCTTCTTATCTTGGGAGATTTTAATTTGGTGATAAGTCCGGTATCTCTTTCCCTTCTTTGGGGGCTAAGGGTCGCCTGCTTTTGGACTTCTGTGATACTCTCTCAGTAGTAGACCCTTGGCGTCTTCTCCACCCTGAAGTCCATGACTACACTCACCTTTCTCGGGCCCACAATACTTGGTCTCGGATAGACCACATTTTTGTGTCTTCGACTTTGTTCCCTTCGGTCATTTCAGCTGAGATTGGTCCTCTGAATATTTCCGACCATGCACAAATTTGGGTTGATGTTCATCTGGACGCTGCTTATCTTCGTATACATTTTTGCGCTTTCCATTTTATCTTGCTCAGGATAAGGAATTTCAAACCTTTTTGCAGACCCAGTGGGAGGATTATTCCGCCAATAATGCTCCCCACAGGGATGACCCTGTTCTGTTTTTGGAGGCTGCCAAGATGGTACTTCGGGGCCACATCATTTATTTTTTGAGTGCTCGAAATAAACGTATTCATAACGGTATTATTACTTTAGAGCAGGCCTTATGTCTGGCTAAGCGGTCATTTCATTCTGCTCCCTCGAGCAAAACTCGGGAACGTTATTTGTCTACTCAAGAGGCTCTCAATTCTTTAATTCATTCTCGCTCTCAGAAATGGGCGGCTTATATAAACATCGCTTCCACCGTTTTGGAAACAAGCCGGGGTGTCTTATGGCGCGATTGGTGAGGGTTGAGACTCGCAAGAAACCGATCTTGTCTCTTCAGACCCAGGGTGGGGGCAGGGTGACTAGTACGGCCGATGTCTCTGGGGTCCTCTTTGATTTTTTTAGTCAATTATATGGTGCCCCTGATGATGTTTCTCTGGAATTGCTGACAGACTATCTTCATTCATCTGGACTTCCACATCTTCCAGATGATGTTGCGTCTTCTCTCAATAGCCCGTTTTGAGCGACGGAATTAGAATCAGCTATTAAGGCTGTCCGCTCTGGTAAGGCCCCGGGACCGGATGGGTTTTCTGGTGACTTCTACCAAATTATTTCTTCCCGTCTTTGTGGCTCTTTGCTGGATTACTTTAATACTGCTATTACGAGGGGATCCTTCCCACGCTATGCTAATGAGGCACTTATTTCTTTACTGCTGAAACCTGGTAAAAAGGCTGATGCTCCAGGATTCTATTGTCCTATCTCTTTGATCAACGTAGACCTTAAGCTCCTTTCTCGCATGTTGGTTGACTGCCTCGCTCCGCATCTTCCTATGGTCATCCATGAGGATCAGGTAGGGTTTGTTTGGGGCCGTCAATCCGTTTGTAATGTCCGTAAGGTTCTCTGTGCATTAGCCCATTGTCAATATCATCATATTTCGGCTTTGTTTGTCAGTCTAGATGCTTCTAAAGCCTTTGATAGTATGGGATCCCTACGAGGATCGAGTTAAGGAATTGGGTCATTAGGGCATAGACTTAAGGGGATGGGTCAGTAGAGTGGGCAGACTTGATGGGCTATAGCCCTTTTCTGCCGTCATCTTTCTATGTTTCTTGTTTCGCACCCTTGAGTATGTTGGTTTGGGCAGCTTTTATCTTGATGCTGTGCGTTTTTTCTATTCAAATCCGAGGGCTTCTCTTCTAGTTAATGGGACACGCACGGATTCCTTTCCTATTCTTAGGGGTACTCGCCAAGGTTGCCCCCTATCACCCTTACTCTTTCTTCTTTCTTTGGAACCCCTGCTTTGCACTCTTCGTGGATTCGAGGAGGTACAGGGACTTCGTGTTGCTGGGGTAGAGTTGAAGACCTTGGCTTTTGCGGACGACATGTTTTTGATTCTTACTAGGCCTGAAGATTCTTTGTCGACGGCCTTGGACCTCATTTCAGAATTTGGCTTTTATTCTGGTCTTTCTCTTAATAATAATAATAATAATAACTTTATTTTGTATACCGGAAATACCACAAGCAGTTCAGAGCGGTTTACAGAGGAAGAGACTTTACATATACAGCGATGTTACAGAAAATATAGTCAGATACATAGGTAACAAATTTCAAATTGACTTAGTGCCCGAGGGGGACAAGATGAGACCGGAGAAATGGCAGAGGTTTCTTTCCCCGAGTTACACACCACTTGGAGGGGGTTTTTTCCCCTTCGCTGGGCCGACTCTAAGTTGAAATATCTGGGGGTAATTATCCCCTTGGACTTGTCTACATTGTATCATTTGAACGTGGAACTGTTGTTTCTGGCCCTTCAGAATAAATTACAGCTTTGGGGAACCCTCCCATTCTCACTTTTGGGTCGGGTGCATCTTTATAATATGTTCATTGTCCCCTATTGGTTGTATGTCTTTCAGGTCCTTCCTCTTTACTTGACTTCTCGGGATGAAAGCCGCCTAGAACGCTTGGTGCAGAGGTTTCTTTGGACAGGGAAGCGGCCTCGCCTGCCTTATAAATTGGCGGCGGCTCCATGATACAAGGGTGGCCTGGGTTTGTTGAACCTTCGATATTTGACTGTTGAATGTGGTATGCGACATATTAATGATCTGTTTAGGGGTACTTCTGCCTTTACTAACACCTCTTTGGAACTTTTCTGTTTTCAGCCCATTCACTTTAGTGCATACCTTCATTCTATTCCTTCTCCTTTGCCTGAGCCTCTTTCTAGTAGGGTGTTGCACCGTTCCTTGCAGAAGGTTTGGCGCTGGGTCTGCAAATTTAATTCTATCTCTGCTTCTATTACCCCCTTTTTGCCTATCCGCTTTAATAGCTCTTTTCTTCCAGGGGTAGATGGGCCGAGTTTTGCTCGGTGGGAAACAAGGGGCATTCATTTTGTGTTTCACTTGGTTGATGATGATGGGAAAATTAAGTCTTTTGCACAGTTGCGGGAAGAATTTGATCTCCCGCCTGCTGATTATTTTGCTTATATGCAAATTCACCATTACCTTAATTTACTACCTTCTGGATATTTGACGGCTTCTTGCTGGGAGATCCTGTCTAAGGCTTTTACCGTTGGTTCTCAACTTCCTGCTCCCCTTAAATTTCATCATCGCCATTTGAAGGATGAGTCCCCTTGTTTGATCATTCTAAATTGAGGGATGCTTGGGCTCGGGATCTTCCTATTGAACTCCCTGAGGATGTGCTTTTACAAGCTGTTCATAGATTGCCTGCCTTTCGAAAATACACCACTTTTTGGGAACAACATTATAAGTTGGTCTTCCGTTTGTATATTTCTCCTAAGAGGGCTTATCTTTCTGGGTTTCGTGACTCAGCTGATTGTCCGAGATGCCAAGCCCCTGAAGCGGGCTTGGGCCACATGTTCTGGACTTGCCCTAATATTCAAACTTTTTGGAATGCCATTTTTCTTTTTGTAGAGCGTATTTGGAACATTACCATTCAACACTCTCCTTTGTTTTTATTTGGAGCTGTTCCCCATTATTTCCCTCGTCAAAAGGGGGCTGCTGCTTTCATCTAGTGGACTGTTATTATTGCCCTGAAATGTATCTTGCTGAAATGGCTTGAGGGTGAAGCAACGGACTATTCTATTTGGCGGTGCGGGATGTGATGGACTTTTTCTCTCTCCCAGGATGCGTTTTTCAACGCACCTGAGAACCCTTTTGGAACATAATGACTCCCTTGGCTCGCAGCCGATTGCTCAACTGTTGATTTCCTGTAAACCTGTGTTATTCTGTTTCAGTTGGTATGCCTGTATCCTTTTGTATTTTCTCATTGTCTATGTTGGTGTTGTACTTGGAAGGAGGACCTGGGGTGGTAGTTGTGTGGGGGATTTTGTATAACAAAAACTTTGAGCTTGTTTGCGGTTCCTTTTGTGTATTTGCTTGATTTCTTGTTCAGCTCAATAAAATATATTTGAACATAATGCCCCTGTATTGCTCGATGGTGCAGGGATTCAAGACAAGGTTGGACAAGTTCCTGCTGAACCAGAACGAATGCAGGTAGGGCTGGTCTCGGTTAGGGCACAGGTCTTCGACCTGGGGGCCACCGCATGAGCAGACTGCTGTGCACGATTCGCCACTGGTCTGACCCATCAGCGGCAATTCTTATGTTCTTATGACCTGGAGCATTGTGTTCAATTCTGGTCTCCTTATCTCAAGAAAGATATAGCAGCATTAGAAAAGCGACCAAGTTGACAAAGAAGAGCTGCCAAGATGATAAAGGGGATGGAACCCCTTTCATATGAGGAAAGATGAAAAGGATAGGGCTCTTCCGCTTGGAAAAGAGGCGGCTGAGGAGAGGAGATATGATTGAAGTCTACAAAATCCTGAGTGGATTAGAACTGGTACAAGTGGATCAATTTTTCACTCCATCAAAACTTACAAAGACTAGGGGACACTCGATGAAGTTACAGAGTCATACTTTTAAAACCAATAGGAGGAAATATTTTTTCACTCAGAGAATAGTTAAGCTCTGGAACGTGTTGCCAGAGGTTGTGGTTAATGTAGCTGGTTTTAAAAAAAGGTTTGGAAAATTTCCTGGAAAAAAAGTCCATAGTCTATTAGTGAGAAAGACATGAGGCCAAATTCATGATATTCAACATATTATAGTATATAGATATCGGTTGATATGTTATATTTTCATTGATATATGAGAGTTGATCAAGTGTATATTTGTATGTTCGCATGATTTTTCTGACACACTTGTTGCAATATGTAAAAATGAATAAAGAACTGGAAAAAAAAAAAGAGAAAGACATGAGGGAAGCCACTGCTTGCCCTGGATCAGTAGCATGGAATGTTTTGGCCAGATACTAGGGACTTGGATTGGCCACCATAAGAATGGTCTACTTGGCTTGATGGACCATTGGTCTGTCCCAGTAAGGCTATTCTTATGTTCTAAACCAGGGGTCTCAAAGTTCCTCCTTGAGGGCCGCAATCCAGTCGGGTTTTCAGGATTTCCCCAATGAATATGCATGGAAAGCAGTGCATGCACATAGATCTCATGCATATTCATTGGGGAAATCCTGAAAACCCGACTGGATTGCAGCCCTGAAGGAAGGACTTTGAGTCCCCTGTTCTAAACTGTATGTTATGTTCTTATCCATTGTCTCTTTACTGAGCTAATGAAGAGAGAATAACTCCCAAAATCAGGTTAAAGACACATTAAGCTAATCCAATAAAACGGTATTACCTACAACTCAATTGCTGACTCTACATTCTGTCTAAACACTAACCTCCCTTTTTACAAAGCTGTGCGGCAACGGCACCAAAGTCCATTAATTCTCAATGAGCTTCAGTGAGATTATCGTGGGCTGCTGCAGTAATCAGCTTTGTGAAAGAGGGCCTAAATTTGGCTTCCAGAGCCTCTCTCACACTTTCCTAAGTCACAGCTACTTACATGCACCAGATTAGCCAGCTCCTCCCAAGCATGGTCCAAAATCTTATGTAGGTGAAGCATGAGGTCTTCACCTTTGCACCAGGCAGATAAGTTATAAAGTCATCCCTACATTCACCATCCTTCCAGCCTAATGATTGAATCATCATAACAATGGCCATCCTAGCCTCCTGAGCAAATGACCCTGGACCACATCCTCAGTCATTAGAACCTGCTGCTACTTTCATAACACTTGTACTATTACAGTTGGAAAGGAATTTCAAATGGTATTTGCAATTCATTTTTACATATATAAAGGTACTTAATTGCAAAGAAAGCACAGTTACTTACCGTAACAGGTGTTATCCAGGGACAGCAGGCAGATATTCTTAACTGATGGGTGACGGCACCAACGGAGCCCCGGTACGGACAATTTTAGAGTGATTGCACTCTAAGAACTTAGAAAGTTCCAGCAGGCCGTACCGCGCATGTGCGAGTGCCTTCCCGCCCGACGGAGGCGCGCGGTCCCCAGTTAAGATAAGCCAGCTAAGAAGCCAACTCGGGGAGGTGGGTGGGACGCAAGAATATCTGCCTGCTGTCCCTGGATAACACCTGTTACAGTAAGTAACTGTGCTTTATCCCAGGACAAGCAGGCAGCATATTCTTAACTGATGGGTGACCTCCAAGCTAACAAAAAGAGGGATGGAGGGAAGGTTGGCCATTAGGAAAATAAATTTTGTAAAACAGATTGGCCGAAATGTCCATCCCGTCTGGAGAATGCATCCAGACAATAATGAGATGTGAAAGTATGAACTGAGGACCAAGTAGCAGCCTTGCAGATTTCCTCAATAGGCGTGGATCTGAGGAAAGCTACAGACGCTGCCATAGCTCTAACCTTATGGGCCGTGACAGAACCTTCCAGGGGCAGTCTGGTCTGAGCATAACAGAACGCGATGCAAGCAGCAAGCCAATTGGATATCGTACGTTTAGAAACAGGGTGATCCAACTTATTGGGATCAAAAGATAGAAAAAGTTGGGGAGATGATCTATGAGGATTAGTGCGCTCTAAATAGTAAGCCAAAGCACGCTTACAGTCCAAAGTATGCAAAGCCTGTTCCCCAGGGTGGGAATGAGGTTTCGGGAAGAAGACAGGTAAGAAAATGGACTGGTTGAGGTGAAAGTCAGAGACAACCTTAGGGAGAAACTTTGGATGTGTACATAGAACCACCTTGTCATGGTGAAAAACAGTGAAAGGTGGATCAGTCACTAGTGCATGCAACTCACTGACCCTCCTGGCAGAGGTGAGGGCAATAAGGAAGACCACTTTTCAAGTGAGAAATTTGAGATGAGCCGTGGCCAATGGTTCGAAAGGAGGCTTCATGAGAGAGGAGAGAACCACATTAAGATCCCAGGTAATGGAAGGGGGCTTAAGAGGTGGTTTGACATTGAAAAGGCCCCTCATGAACCTGGTAACCAGAGGATGAGCCGTGAGGGGTTTTCCTTGTACGGGCTCATGAAAAGCGGTAATGGCACTGAGGTGAACTCTGATTGACGTAGACTTGAGGCCGGAGTCCGATAAAGAAAGCAATAATCCAACAGCTGTTCTACCAGTAGTGAAGTGGGATTATGATGATGAAGGAGACACCAGGAAGAAAAACGAGTCCACTTATGTTGGTAACTTTGAAGAGTGGACGGTTTCCTGGAGGCCTCTAGAATGGAACGAACCGGCTGAGAGAGAGAGACAGGAGCAGTGGTTAGGCCGAGAGAAACCAAGCTGTCAGGTGGAGAGATGGCAGGTTGGGATGAAGTAGAGATTGCTGATGTTGAGTAAGTAGAGTAGGAAATACTGGCAGCAGTATGAGTTCCCTGGAACTGAGCTGAAGAAGGGAGTACCAATGTTGACGAGGCCACCGTGGGGCGATGAGAATCATGGTGGCCTTCTCCCTCTGAAGCTTGAACAATGTCCGCAACATGAGAGAAAGGGGAGGAAAGGCATAAAGAAATCGGTCCGCCCAATTGAGGAGAAAAGCATCTGGTGTCAGACGATGAGGGGAGTAGAGTCTGGAACAAAAGAGGGGCAGTTGATGATTGTGGGGAGCTGCAAAGAGGTCCACCTGAGGAGTGCCCCACTGAGCAAAGATGGACCGTAGAGTGACAGGGTCGAGGGTCCATTCGTGAGGTTGAAGAATCCTGCTGAGGTTGTCTGCTAAGGAATTCTGTTCGCCCTGAATGTACACCGCCTTCAGAAAGAGACTTCGAGCTGTCGCCCAAGACCAAATTCTTTGGGCTTCCTGACATAACAGGCGAGAGCCTGTTCTACCTTGCTTGTTGATGTAGTACATGGCTACCTGATTGTCTGTGCACAGAAGAAGAACCTGGGGACAGAGAAGATGTTGAAACGCTTTGAGAGCATAAAACATTGCCCTGAGTTCCAGAAAATTGATGTGATGAGCTCGTTCCTGGACCATCCACAGACCTTGTGTGCGAAGATGGTCCATGTGTGCCCCCCAGGCATACGGGGAAGCATCCGTGGTAATGATCATGGAGTGAGGAGGCAGATGAAAGAGAAGACTTCTGGAAAGATTGGAGGAGTTCGACCACCATCGCAGAGATTGTCGGAGCGACGATGTTACAGATATGTGATGTGAAGGCGGATCTGTCGCCTGGGCCCATTGAGTGGCCAAGGTCCACTGAGGAGTACGAAGGTGGAGACGGGCGAGAGGAGTGATGTGCACCGTCGAGGCCATGTGCCCTAATAGAACCATCATCTGGCGGGCTGAAATGGAGTTTTGAAGGAGCACCTGATGACAGAGGTGGAGCAGTGTCTGTAGACGGTCGGAGGGAAGAAAAGGCCTCATAAGAGTGGTGTCGAGGACCGCTCCAATGAATTGCAGTCGCTGAGTAGGAAGAAGATGTGACTTTGGGTAATTGATCTCGAATCCAAGGATTTGAAGGAAGGAGATGGTGTGGTTGGTGGCTTGAACCACCTGCTGAGATGAAGGAGTCTTGATTAGCCAGTCGTCCAGGTAAGAGAATACTTGGAGACTGTGAGACCTGAGAAAGGCAGCTACCACTATCAGACACTTGGTGAATACCCTTGGAGATGAGGCTAGGCCGAAGGGTAACACACGGTATTGATAATGACGGCGATGGATTTGAAATCTGAGATACCGTCTGGAGTTCTGATGTATGGGTATGCGAGTGTATGCCTCTTTGAGGTCAAGGGAGCATAGCCAGTCACCCTGAGTGAGAAGAGGATAAAGCGTGGCCAGAGAGCATTTTAAACTTTTCCCTGACTAAACATTTGTTGAGGTCCCTGAGATCCAAGATAGGTCTGAGATCTCCCGTCTTTTTGGGAACCAGAAAATAACGGGAGTAAAATCCCTGCCACCTCTGATCTAGAGGAACTTCCTCAATGACGTTCAGAAGAAGAAGGGATTTGACCTCCTGAAGAAGGAGGGAGGACTGAGAGGAGTTGGAAGCAGACTCTTTTGGAGGATTGTCTGGTGGAAGAGTCTGAAAGTTGAGAGAATACCCGTGACGAATGATGTTTAGTACCCATTGATCTGAGGTGATGAGTTCCCAATGGGCAAGAAAGATGTGCAGGCAACCTCCGATAGGCTGTGGTAGAGGGGAAGATGGAGGGAGACTGGCTATGTCCCTGAGAAGCAAGTCAAAAGGGCTGAGTTGATTTGGGTGGAGCAGCTGGTTTTACAGATTGCTGCTGTGGTGGACGAGCCTGTTGATGTTGCTGCTGGCGCTGCCTCCTAGGTTGATTCTGAGGAGGATGGAGAGGCCGAGCAGAATAGTGATGTTGGTAAGACGTTTGTTGACGGAAATGGCGAGCTGGTGGAGGCTTCTTCTTGTTCTTGAGTAGGGTATCCCATCGGGTCTCGTGGGCAGACAGTTTTTGTGTGGTGGTGTCCAAGGATTCCCCAAACAGCTCGTCACCCAAGCAAGGAGCATTTGCCAGGCAGTCCTGGTGATTCACATCAAGCTCCAAGACCCGAAGCCAAGCTAGGCGGCGCATGGCAACCGCCATGGCAGTAGCCCTGGATGTCAGCTCAAAGGTATCGTAGATGGAACGTACCATGAACTTCCTCAGCTGGAGCAGACTGGAAGTATATTGCTGGAATAAATGGACCTTACGCTGAGGGAGGTATTTCTGGAGGGAACACAGCTGTTGGATCAAATGCTTCAGGTAGAAAGAAAAGTGAAAAGCATAATTACCGGAACGGTTAGCCAGCATAGCATTCTGGTATAACCGTTTTCCAAATTTATCCATGGTCTTCCCTTCTCTGCCAGGAGGGACGGAGGCATAGACACTAGAGCCTGCCGATTTTTTGAGAGTGGACTCCACGAGTAAAGACTCATGGGGGAGTTGTGGTTTGTCGAAACCTGGGATAGGGATCACCTTATATAGAGTGTCCAATTTTCTTGGAGCTCCTGGGATTGTCAAAGGGGTCTCTAAGTTCTTGTAAAAAGTTTCCCACAGGATGTCGTGCAGAGGTAACTTGAGGAACTCTTTTGGAGGCTGATCAAAATCCAGGGCTTCAAGGAAAGCCTGGGATTTTTTGGAATCAGATTCCAAAGGGATAGAGAGAGAGTCAGACATCTCCTTCAAGAATTTAGTGAAGGAGGACTGTTCAGGCTTAGAAGGCAGTTCTTGGAGAGAAGTATCTTCCTCGTCTGAAGAAACCACCTCCTCAGTACTCATAGGCTCTTCAGAATCGTCCCACAAGTCAGGGTCACGAACATGTCAGGGTCACCGACCTCGAGAAATCGGGGTTGAGGGTGCAGTATGGTGGGACTTGCACACCGATTTACTGGAGTGTAAAAAGGCGGCACCGGGAGAAGTGATATGGTGCCAAGCGGTATCGGAAGACGGTGCCGATTCGGAGACCGTCTGCACCGCATGGTGCGATGTTCTGGGTTCCGCTGACAAAATGGGCATGGAAGCAGAAACAGGAGGTATCGGTGCCGAAAGTGTCGACGCCAACAACATAGGCTGCTCAACCAAAGGTGCCGTATGCTCAGACCGGACCGGGGCTGGAAGGTTCGGTGCCAGCAGAGCAGGGAGAAGATGTTGCAACTGCTCTTGAAGCTGGACCTGTAGGATAGCCGCAATGCAGTCATCTAAAGAAGGTACCGGTACCGCTTTCTTTTTCTTCGGTACCTGTGGTGCCGCTCGACGCTCGGGAGATGAGGAGGCCGATGATGTGGCACTCACCTCAATGGGAGCAGAGCGCTTACGGGACCGGCAGGACTGGACTCACTGCAGGATCGGGCGGAGGACGCTCCAGGGAAGAGGAAGGCTTCTTAGCCGGCTTACCTGGGGGATGCGACACCGGAGGAAGCTCCGGCGATGTCGAAAGAGTCGGTGCTGATTTAGAAGGGGCAGCCGACGTCGGAGTGGATGTCGATGGTTCCATCCTGGCACCGAAGAGAAGTCGTTGTTGGATTTGGCGGTTCTTCAAGGTACGCTTTTTAAGAGAAGCGCAACGGCTGCAAGATGAGGC
The DNA here is from genome assembly GCF_902459505.1 of Geotrypetes seraphini. NCBI lineage: Eukaryota > Metazoa > Chordata > Amphibia > Gymnophiona > Dermophiidae > Geotrypetes > Geotrypetes seraphini. The sequence continues at coordinate 33,339,711 of NC_047097.1, forward strand.
GTTGTGATCCGGACCCAGGCACTGAAGGCACCAGTTGTGGGGGTCGGTCAAAGAGATGGGCCGCGTACACCGCTGACACTTCTTGAAACCTGGCTGTGGGGGCATGAATGTGAACACAGCCTCCGCTAAATCGAAGGCGGAGGCTTCGATTGTGCCAACAGGCCCTGCCTGGGCGAGGCGAAGAAAAGATCCAAAAATAAAGAAAAATTCTTTTTTTTTTTTACAATACTAAACTAAAAGAAAACGAGGAAGAAAAACTTCCAGACAGAAAAAAACGCTCGAGCGGGAAGGCAAAGAGGATTTTCAACGGCCGTTGAAAAAAACACATCTTCTTAGCTCCGCGGAAACTAAGAAACTGGGGACCGCGCGCCTCCGTCGGGCAGTAAGGCACTCGCGCGTGCGCGGTGCGGCCTGCTGGAACTTTCTAAGTTCTTAGAGTACAATCACTCTAAAATTGTCCATACTGGGGCTCCGTCGGTGCCGTCACCCATCAGTTAAGAATATGCTGCCTGCTTGTCCTGGGATAAAGAGAGATTTTTTACATGAAGGATGTTGCATCTTACTACTCTGGATCCCAGTTGCTCACTGCACAAAAAGCACAGTTACTTACCGTAACAGGTGTTATCCAGGGACAGCAGGCAGATATTCTTGACTGATGGGTGACGGCACCGACGGAGCCCCGGTACGGACAATTTTAGAGTGATTGCACTCTAAGAACTTGGAAAGTTCTGGTAGGCCGCACCGCGCACGCGCGAGTGCCTTCCCGCCCGACAGAGGCGCGCGGTCCCCAGTTAGGATAAGCCAGCTAAGAAGCCAACCCGGGGAGGTGGGAGGGACGCAAGAATATCTGCCTGCTGTCCCTGGATAACACCTGTTACGGTAAGTAACTGTGCTTTATCCCAGGACAAGCAGGCAGCATATTCTTGACTGATGGGTGACCTCCAAGCTAACAAAAAGAGGGATGGAGGGAAGGTTGGCCATTAGGAAAACAAATTTTGCAAAACAGATTGGCCGAAGTGTCCATCCCGTCTGGAGAATGCATCCAGACAATAATGAGATGTAAAAGTATGAACTGAGGACCAAGTAGCAGCCTTGCAGATTTCCTCAATAGGAGTGGAACGGAGGAAAGCTACAGATGCTGCCATAGCTCGGACTCTATGGGCCGTGACAGAACCTTCCAGTGTCAGTCCGGTCTGAGCATTACAGAATGAAATGCACGCTGCCAGCCAATTAGACAACGTACGTTTAGAAACAGGACGTCCCAATTTATTCGGATCAAAGGACAGAAAGAGTTGGGGAACTGATCTGTGGGGTTTCGTATGCTCTAGATAGTAAGCTAGAGCTCTCTTACAATCCAAAGTATGTAGAGCCTGTTCCCCAGAATGAGAGTGAGGTTTTGGAAAGAAGACAGGCAGAACAATGGATTGGTTGAGATGGAATTCAGAGACAACCTTAGGAGAAACTTTGGATGTGTACGCAGAACCACCTTGTCATGATGAAAAACCGTAAAAGGTGGATCTGCAACTAGTGCATGTAGCTCACTGACCCTCCTGGCAGAGGTAAGAGCAATAAGGAAAAGTACCTTCCAAGTGAGAAACTTGAAAGGAGAGGTAGCCAAAAGTTCAAATGGAGATTTCATTAAGGCGGAAAGAACCACATTGAGATCCCAGATCACAGGAGGGGCTTTAAGAGGTGGTTTCACATTGAAAAGACCCCGCATGAACCTGGACACCAGGGGATGAGCTGAGAGAAGTTTTCCATGGACCGGCTCATGAAACGCAGCAATGGCACTGAGATGGACTCTGATGGAAGAAGACTTAAGGCCAGAGTCAGACAAAGAAAGCAAATAATCCAACAACATCTCCACTGCCAGGGAAGTGGGATCAAAATGATGAAGAAGACACCAGGCAGAAAATCTTGTCCACTTTTGATGGTAGCATTGCAGAGTGGCTGGTTTCCTGGAGGCATCTAGAATGGAACGAACAGGCTGAGACAAAAGAGTATCATGAGAGGTCAGCCCGAGAGATACCAAGCTGTCAGGTGCAGAGACTGGAGGTTGGGATGTAGAAGGGTCTCCTGATGCTGTGTAAGCAGAGAAGGAAACAGAGGAAGAAGAAAAGGTTCCCTGGAACTGAGTTGAAGTAGAAGGGAGAACCAATGTTGCCTGGGCCACCTCGGAGCAATCAGAATCATGGTGGCTCGTTCCCTCTTGAGCTTGAACAAGGTTCTCAACATGAAAGGCAGAGGAGGGAAAGCGTACAGGAACAGATTGGACCAGTCGAGGAGAAATGCATCCGCTGCCAGACGGTGAGGAGAGTAGAGTCTGGAGCAGAATAGGGGCAGCTGGTGATTGTGAGGAGCTGCAAAGAGGTCTATCTGAGGAGTGCCCCATTGAGCGAAGATAGACTGTAGAGTGAAAGGATCGAGTGTCCATTCGTGAGGCTGGAGAATCCTGCTGAGCTTGTCCGCTAAGGAGTTCTTTTCTCTCTGAATGTAGATAGCTTTCAGGAAGAGATGGTGAGTTATGGCCCAAGTCCAGATCTTCTGGGCTTCCTGGCACAAGAGGCGAGAGCCTGTCCCACCTTGCTTGTTGATGTAGTACATCGCCACTTGATTGTCTGTGCACAGCAGGAGGACCTGAGGAAAGAGAAGATGTTGGAAGGCCTTGAGGGCATAAAACATCGCTCTGAGTTCCAGGAAATTGATGTGATGCTTCTTTTCCTGGGCTGTCCAAAGACCTTGAGTCTGGAACTCGTTCAAATGGGCTCCCCATGCATAAGGAGAGGCGTCGGTGGTGATGACTAGTTGATGAGGAGGTAGATGGAACAGAAGACCTCTGGATAGATTTGAGGATACCAACCACCATTGTAGAGACTGACGAAGAGATGATGTCACAGATATGTGTCGTGAGCAAGGATCCGTCGCTTGGGACCACTGAGTAGCAAGGGTCCATTGAGGAGTGCACAGGTGAAGACGTGCGAGGGGTGTGACATGGACTGTGGATGCCATGTGACCCAGGAGTATCATCATTTGCTTGGCCGAGATGGAATGTTGTGAAAGCACCTGCTGACATAGAGACTGAAGAGCCTGAAGACGGTTGGATGGGAGGAATGCTCTCATGAGGAGTGTGTCCAGTATCGCTCCAATAAATTGAAGTCTTTGAGTGGGGATGAGATGAGACTTGGGTAGATTGATCTCGAATCCCAGGATTTGTAGAAACAGGATGGTTTGGTTGGTGGCCAGGAGTACTGCTTGAGCGGATGTGGCCTTGATTAACCAGTCGTCCAGGTAAGGGAATACCTGAAGGTGGTGAGAGCGTAGAAATGCAGCTACTACAATAAGACATTTGGTGAACACCCTTGGAGAGGAAGCAAGACCGAAGGGCAGCACCTTGTATTGGTAATGACAATGATTGATCATGAAGCGGAGGTACCGTCTGGAGGTTATATTGATCGGTATGTGAGTGTATGCCTCTTTGAGATCGAGGGAGCATAGCCAGTCGTCTTGATTGAGAAGAGGATAAAGAAAGGCTAGAGAAAGCATTTTGAATTTTTCCTTTACCAGTGTTTGTTGAGATCGCAAAGATCTAGGATTGGTCTGAGATCTCCCGTTTTTTTGGGAACTAGAAAATAACGGGAGTAGAATCCCTGCCCCTTTTGATCGAGAGGAACTTCTTCTATAGCGTTCAGAAGGAGGAGGGATTGAACTTCTTGAATAAGGAGGGCAGATTGAGGACTGTTCAAAGCAGACTCTTTTGGCAGGTTTTGGGGAGGAAGAGTCTGAAAGTTGAGAGAGTAGCCGTGGCGGATGATGTTGAGGACCCATTGGTCCGAAGTGATAACTTCCCACCGGCTGAGGAACAGAGAAAGACGACTTCCTATAGGTTGAGGCAGGAGAGCAGAAATAGGAGTACTGGCTATACTTTGGAGAATTAAGTCAAAAGGGCTGTGTCTTCTGCTGTGGAGGTGGCTTCACAGGTTGCTGCTGTTGCTGCTGTCTGGGAGGCTGACGTTGTTGCTGCCGTTGACGCCTGGGTTGCTGAGCAGCTGTTGGTAATGGTCGAGCTGTGAAGCGGCGTTGATAGGCTGATTGCTGCCTAAAAGGCCTTGCTGTAGGAGGCTTTTTCTTATTTTTAAGCAGGGTATCCCAGCGTGTCTCATGAGCAGAGAGCTTTTGCGTGGTGGAGTCCATGGATTCCCCAAAGAGCTCATCTCCTAGGCACGGGGCATTGGCTAACCGATCTTGATGGTTAACATCAAGTTCGGATACCCGAAGCCAGGCCAGGCGACGCATAGCCACAGACATTGCTGTCGCTCTGGATGTAAGTTCGAAGGTGTCGTAAATGGACCTAACCATGAACTTACGCAGTTGAAATAGAGACGACAAGCAGTGGTGAAAGGATTGATGTTTACGTTGAGGAAGGTACTTCTCAAATGAAGCCATGGTGGTAAGGAGATGTTTAAGATAGAAAGAAAAATGAAAAGCATAATTGCCAGCTCTATTTGCCAACATTGCATTTTGGTAGAGCCTCTTACCAAATTTATCCATGGCTTTACCCTCTCTGCCAGGAGGTACAGAAGCATATACACTGGCTCCTGAAGATTTTTTAAGGGTGGATTCGACAAGTAAAGACTCGTGTGGAAGTTGAGGCTTGTCGAACCCAGGAATGGGAATTACTTTATATAAAGAGTCTAATTTACGTGGGGCCCCTGGAACCGTTAAGGGAGTCTCTAAATTCTTATAGAAAGTCTCCCTCAAGATGTCGTGAAGAGGGAGCTTCAAAAATTCCTTTGGAGGTTGGTCAAAGTCAAGGGCATCCAAAAAACCTTTAGACTTTTTGGACTCAGCCTCCAAAGGAATAGACAAAGAGTCACACATATCTTTCAGAAAACTCGAGAAAGATGAAGTGTCATGCCTAGAGGATGGGTCAGGTACAGCAGAATCATCCTCATCTGAGGAACATTCACCTTCAGAGAGAAAGGGTTCCTCTGAATCTCCCCACAGATCAGGATCCCTGACGTGGGAAGCACGGTCCCGAGACTCTGGAGTAGATGGTTCTACGTGTCGGGTTTTGCGCACCGACTTACCCGACCTCATCGATACCGAGCCAGGAGATGTAATCGGTAGCACCGGTGCCGAAGTCTGCACCGACTGATGTTGAGCTCTCGGCTCCGGTGCAAGGACTGGCATCGATACCGATGAGGTCGAGTGAAGCGGTACCGAAACAGTGGATGCAGACAACACAGGCTGTTCCACAATCGGTACCGGTGGCTCAGTGCGGACCGGCACCGGAAGGTTCGGTGCCAGAATAGCTGGAAGGAGCTGTTGTAATTGCTCCTTGAGCTGTACTTGAAGAATGGCCGCAATACGGTCATCAAGGGATGGCACCGGTACCGCCTTTTTCTTCTGCGGTACCTGCGGTGCCGCTCGACGCCCCGGAGATGAGGAGCCCGATGTCGAGGGACTCACCTCAATAGGGGCGGAGCGCTTCCGCTGGCGTCTCACAGTCGGCAGGATTGGGCTCACTGCACTCGAGACCGGAGGACGCTCAAGCGGGGAAGGCTTCTTAGCCGGCTTACCTGAATGCTGGGACGCCGGTGCGGTGTTGTGCGGCGTCGAAGAAGAGGGTGCCGACTGAATTGGTGCCGAAGCCGGAGTCGATGGAACGGGGTCGGACATCTCGGCACCGAACAGTAATCGCTGTTGTATTTGGCGATTTTTCAAGGTTCGTTTTTTAAGTGTGGCACAGCGGGTGCAGGTGGAGGCCTGATGCTCAGGACCCAAACACTGTAGGCACCAGTTGTGCGGGTCCGTGAGAGATATAGGCCGAGCACACCGCTGGCACTTTTTAAACCCTGGCTGAGGGGGCATGAAAGTAAAAACGGCTTCAGCCAAATCGAAGGCCGAGGCCTCGATGGTGGCAGAAGGCCCCGCCGGGGAAAAACCAAATTTGACGAAAAAAAATGAAAGTTTTTTTTTTTTTCAAAAAGTAAAGAAAAGGAAAAAGGCAAAGAGCCAAAAAGGTTTACGCGAGCGGGAAGGCAAGTTAGAAAAAATTTTCAACAGCCGTTGAAAAACGCGTCTTCTTAGCTCCGCGGAAACTAAGAAACTGGGGACCGCGCGCCTCTGTCGGGCGGGAAGGCACTCGCGCGTGCGCGGTGCGGCCTACCAGAACTTTCCAAGTTCTTAGAGTGCAATCACTCTAAAATTGTCCGTACCGGGGCTCCGTCGGTGCCGTCACCCATCAGTCAAGAATATGCTGCCTGCTTGTCCTGGGATAAAGATGTTGCTGGTATATTTTCTATACTGACATTTTTTATTAGTTATTTTCTACCTTCTATACACAAAAATCATTCTGATAAATTCCCTAATGCTAATAAAACAGGTACCACAGAGTGAACAAAATTTCAGTATACAGTAATGCTTAATGAAATATCTATGTTTTATATAATTGGGTTGAGTGTGGAAAGATGTTCTTTTTTACATTTTCTTTTTTATGCCTTCTTCCATTATTTAAGGAAATAATTGCTGAATCCCCCCACTTTTACTAAGACTAAGACATGGCAGAGGTTTCCACTGCAGCCCGGAGTGCTAAATTCTTTGATGCTGCTCCGATGCTCATAGAATTCCTATGAGCATCGGAGCAGCATTGAAGCATTTAATGCTCCGGGCCATGGTACAAACCTCTATCGCAGCTTAGTAAAAGAGGGTCTTTATTATTGATGGTATATGGTGCTAATGTAATTTATTTTCTCTTTTCTATTTAGATAGACTACATCAGTGTTGATTGTTTTATTTTAAATAAATATCCTTAAGGGGGCTATGGATAAACCATGGCCATGTTGGAATTTTAATTTGATTGTTTGTTTTTTTTAATCATATTCATTACAGGTTGATTTACACTCTATATTTATCTTATTTGTCTAGCTGGTCCCACTTGGGGTAGTATTCAGCCTGTGGCAGTTAGTTGTGTGTTTTTTTAATTCTGGTTTTTTTTTAAATATCAAAATGTTGTCACTAGGTCTTACCCAGAAACCAATACTGACTAGCCTGATATAAAATGGCCACTGGCACTTATCCCAGAGCTATCAATATTCAAACCTGTGCCTTGATAAACTACCTGGATAAAGTTAAGATAGTGTTTTTGTTGTCCTAACTTTATCCAGATAATTACCAGTTAGTAGACTATATATCATCACTAAATAACTTCTGGTTCCAATTTAGCTCCTCCATGGACCACCCTGGCACAACTAGACAGTGCCAAGGCAGTCTGTCTAGATGTTCACTGGCATTATCCGGATAATACTGCTGAAAAGGCAGGTGTATGAGTAGAGCTGGTGTCTTTTATGTCTTGGAGCTGTTCCAAACCAGAAAAGACCTGCTGAATTTTGAACCTCTATGTTTTGTTCTTGTTATTATGTGAGTTTTGTACCTCTCTTGTTGTTTAGTCAATTTGACTGTCTCACCAGGTCATATTGAAACTTCTCACAATCAGCTCATGATTTAACAATGTTGAATAATGTGATTTGAAAATCTGATCACCCACTGCTCATTTCTCTAGATCAGGGGTGTCAAATGTCAGTCCTCGAGGGCCGCAATCCAGTCGGGTTTTCAGGATTTCCCCAATGAATATGCATGAGATCTATTTGCATGCACTGCTTTCATTGTATGCTAATAGATCTCATGCATATTCATTGGGGAAATCCTGAAAACCCGACTGGATTACAGCCCTCGAGGACCGACATTTGACACCCCTGCTCTAGATCATTACTGAGTAAGCTATACAGCATTGGGGAGCTCTAGTTGTCCCTTTCCATTGGGAAAACTGACAGCTCTAATCTGTGTTTCCTATTTTTTAATTCTGATGAAAGCTAGTTAGATATAAGTACAGTGAGACTTTTCAGGCTGCCTCCCTGGGGATTATGAGGTTGCAATGAGAGAAGGCATAAACAAATGATAAAAACATGTTGACTGCTGCCCTGGACTCACCAGTTTCACAGAATTGCCCCGTGTAGCCTGCAGAACACAAACAAGTCCCACAAGTCTGGCAGATCCCTCCATTCTTACAGAGAGAGGTACAGTTAGCTGCAGAATACACAACAAGGAGGAATGTCAGTCTTATTTTAGGACAGGAAGTTCTGTCTTTCTCTGTTCACAGTATAGTGGAGTAATGAAAAATAAAATACTGTACTTATCATAAAAGAAATCCAGAAATCTTTATAGTCACCATTATGGAACAGGTGTGTCTTACTATGTTACTGTATAACACAATGTTCACAAAATGTTGAGAAGTAAGGGTCTTCCTCTCCCATGAGAGGTTAAGCAATGGAAGGGAATAGACATTGCCTATTGATGCCCTTAGGATGGAGCTACCATATCAACATGGGGCACCAAAAGGACAGAACCTAGGACAATCATCCCATTTTGCCTCCCATAATAATGGACCTGCCATTATTAATGTCAGCCAATAAGAAAGTCGCTATAGCAATACTCGATAACATCAAATAATGACTGTTTTCCACTCTGAAACAAATTCACCTGAAGACAAATCACTTTCTTACCTGTAAACAGATATTCTCTGAAGACAGCAGTAACGTCATCCTAATGTTGCTGACTAGAATTTAATTTGGAAAGCTTACTGGGAAAAATCCTACAGCTCTACTGAGGATGTGCAGTAGTTATCATGCATTTGTAAAAATATACTGTTGATTAGATTGCTCTAAGTCTAATAGATGCTGGCATTGTAAAATTGAAGTTGGAACTTTAGACCATCTTTTATTTTATTGTCCATGTATTCAGGCATTTTGGATATCAATCTGGGATCAAGTTAACCTAATGATGGAGTCATGTGGCATTGTCCTATGACACAGTGGTTTTTGGAATGTGCATGAGGGCTAAATGCCAAATATCTCCAGCAAACAATAAATTACTGATGATTCTTACTGGTGTGGGAATTCAGCAAATAACGACCAATTGGAAAGACTGTTCTAGACTGAATTGTAGTTTCTGGTGGAACTCAGTATGCCATATGTATAAGATGGAAAGATTTCTTGCAGTACAGAGGGGGAATTTTAAAAGGTTTCAGGAGGTGTGGAGGCCATTAATTGAATATTATAATGATTAAGGTTTATTCTTTTTCCTTAGGGGATAATTTGTAGAAATGGGTGGGGGGTGGGGGGATAGGATAATCCAATTAAATAGCGGTATATTTCAATTGATTAATGGATATAGAAAATATGGTATATATGTATGAATAGAAAAGGAAAGGGGGGTAAAATTATTGGAAATATGTTGTTATGAAATATTAGGGGATATATGTAATATGATGAGATATATTTGTTGTGCATTAATCTATATAATAAAATGAAAAAAGAGTTTGAGGAAGAAAGGGTGGGGGGAGGGATAGGTTAAAGTATGATTAATTGTATTATGGAAGAGGGATGTCTAAGTATGTATATGTTTGGATAGATTATTTTATTGATATGGGAAGGGATGGGAGGTGGGTGGGGGGAATTAAAACATGTATAATAATATTGTGTAAGAATGTCAAGTGAGTTATGTGAATTAATTGTAATAATATTGTACACTTGTTGAGAGAAATAAAAAGGAATAAAGATTAAAAAAAATATATATACTGTTGTGTGCCTCTCTTCTAAAATTAAACCAAACAGCTAGCTCCAGAAAAAGAGAAAGGATTTGCATAACTTGATGCACTGCAACCTCTTTGGCAATTCCACAAATCCTAAAGATATTTCTTCTGCATCTCTCTGACCTCAAATTCCCATTCATCCAGCCTCCCACAAGTTTCTCAGATTTCGGGTGGGAAATAAGAACATAAGAATTGTTGCTGCTGGGTCAGACCAGTGGTGCATTGTGGCCAGCAGTCAGCTCATGCGGCAGCCCCTAGGTCAAAGACCAGTGCCCTGACTGAGACCAGCCCTACTTGCGTATAATCTGGTTCATCAGGAACTTGTCTAACTTTGCCTTGAATCCTTCCGGGGGGGTCTTCCTCTATAACAGCCTCCGGAAGAGTGTTCTAGTTTTCCACCACTCTCTGGGTGAAGAAGAACTTCCTTACGTTTGTACGGAATCTATCCCCTTTTAACTTTAGAGAGTGCCCTCTTGTTCTCCCTACCTTGGAGAGGGTGAACAACCTGTTTTTATCTATTAAGTCTATTCCCTTTAGTATCTTGAATGTTTCGATCATATCCTCTCTAAATCTCCTCTTTTCAAGGGAGAAGAGGCCCAGTTTCTCTAATCTCTCGCTGTAAGGCAACTCCTCCAGCCCCTTAACCATTTTAGTCGCTCTTCTCTGGACCCTTTCGAGTAGAACCGTGCCCTTTTTCATGTACGGCGACCAGTGCTGGACACAGTGTTCCAGGTGAGGGTGTACCATGGTACAGCGGCATGATAACCTTCTCTGATGTGTTCGTGATCCCCTTCTTAATCATTCCTAGCATTCTGCTTGCCCTTTTCACCGCTGCCGCACATTGCGCAGACGGCTTCATTGACTTGTTGACCAGTACTCCCAAGTCTCTTTCCTGGGGGGTCTCTCCAAGTACCGCACGGACATCCTGTATTCGTGTATAAGATATTTGTTACCGACATGCATCACCTTACACTTATCCATGTTGAACCTCATTTGCCCTGTTGTGGCCCATTTCTCGAGTGTGTTTGTCACATTGCAGATCTTTGCAATCCTCCTGTGTTGTCACTTTCAATATAGAGTGCTACCTTTCAGCCTGGCATCATCTCCCAGAATTTCACCAAGTGCCTAGCCATGGTCTTCAGGTTTTCCCTTATCTGGGCAACTCATCAAAGTTTCAACATCTCAGGGAGTCATTGTAGCGACCCAATGGACTATTTGGTTCCTATAAAGTTTGGGATTCGAAATAAACTTTCCAAAATCCCAACTACAGCCCTTTCAAAATCTACAGTTCATTGCAGCTGTACTGGACACTGTGCAGTGTCATTAGTGCAGTGACATTAGTCTGAAAGCTGAAAGGCAGAAATGTCCTCTGAGCTACCTTATCCTGAAGGTTAAAGGGTCCATATGCTAGAGGCCAGTCTCTCATCTCGCAGTCCTGGAAATGAAAGCCTCGGTAGTCCTGTGCTAGTCCCTAGACCCATCCAGTCCTTAATGTGGCTAGCTCTATATCCCTGTGTCATTTACTTGACCTTTCAAATTCTTCAATCAGATGGGTTCATTTTTGTCTCTCACCTGTTGAACAGTTTGTTCCAGTATACCCAGCATTGCAGGTACAGATCCCTGGGGCACTGCACAAGCCATTATTACAGCTCGAATTGCAGATTGCTGGGAAGAAAAATGACAACATATAAATAACCTCTTTTTATAAAGAATAAAGCAATTCATAAGTTTCAAACTCTTCTATACTTACCTTCTTTTTAAGTGCAACAAAATCACAGAACCAACATATTAAATCAAAACCTGAATGTCTAATCATTGTTCTTTCAAATACACAATGCTTAGTGTTTGAAATCATCATTGGATAAACTGTTATCTTTAGGTTCAGAAATACTTTTGATTTTTCATCATAGTGAGATTTTATCTTAAGATCCACCTTCAAGGCTTCCGGGATTTATCAAGGCCTAGTCTACAGCTTAAGAATCCCTCACTCACAGAAATATTTTGGATGGATGAATGTGTTCCTCAAATTTACATGCGTGTTTATAGTTTAAAAGGAGGGCTCCATGCCTAATTTAGGTGTGATGATTTATACCACTTTTCATTGGTGTAAATAATCACACCTAAATTTAGTCGCAGATCCTGTATGTAAGTGCTATTCAATAAATCACATCTAACGTTAAACACTGTTTACAGAATAAGTGGTTCTTTTTCATCACCAATTTCTTAGCTACCATATATAGACTGTGCTTGCAGGTTAATTAAGTATGAATTAACATTACTAAGCAATTTATAGTTCCACGCATAACTGCACTATGATGTTAGCACCTAAATGCTATACCATATAACTGTGAGAAGGGTATGGATGTAGGAGCAGCATGGGCAAAGCATGCCAAGCACTTACATGCTAATATAGTGTATTGCAAAAGGCAAGGAGCCATTTTATTGTGTGTAGTCTGGAGTTTTGAAAAAGCAGTTATTTACTGTAAAGAACAGTTACTTACCGTAACAGGTGTTATCCAAGGACAGGAGGCAGCTATTCTCATCATGTGGGTGATGTCATCAACGGAGTCTGGATGCAGACAGCCTCGCAAGCAGACTTGCTTGAAGAACTTTAGAAATTTTTCAACTGTCACACCACATATGCGCAAGTGCCTTCCCCCCTGACACGCGTCTGCTCAGTTCAGATAGCTAGCAGAGAAGCCAACCAGGGGAGGTGGGTAGGTTGTGAGAATAGCTGCCTGCTGTTCCTGGATAATACCTGTTACGGTAAGTAACTGTGCTTTATCTCAGGACAAGCAGGCAGCATATTCTCACATGTGGGTGACCTCCAAACTAACCAAAATGGGATGGTGGGAGTGTTGGCAATTCAGGAGAATAAATTTTGTAACACTGCCTGGCCGAAATGGCCATCCCATCTGGAAAAATCATCCAGACAATAATGAAAGGTGAAAGTATGAACCGAGGACCAAGTGGCAGCTTTGCATATTTCCTCAATAGGAACGGATCTAAGGAAAGCTACTGATGCCGTCATGGCTCTGACTTTGTGGGCTGTGACTCGACCCTGTAGATGCAGTCCAGCCTGAGCACAGCAGAAAGAGATGCAAGCAGCCAACCTGTTGGAGATGGTGCGCTTGGAAACTGGATGTCCCAACTTGTTTGGATAGGAGACAAAAAGTTGAGGAGCAAATCTGTGAGGCTGAGTGCGTTGCAAGCAGAAAGCCAAAGCACGCTTACAATCCAGTTGGGAGAAACACTAACTACATGGGTCAATGACTGGCTGAGTGGCAGACTTCAGAGGGTGGTAGTTAACGGTACCCTCTCTAAAACATCGGAGCTGACCAGTGGAGTACCGCAGGGCTCAGTCTTGGGCCTGCTCCTTTTCAACATATTCATAGGTGACCTAACTCAGGGGCTTCAAGGTAAGGTAACGTTATTCGTCAAACTATGCAATATAGTGAAAGATGACAATTCACCCGATAGTATGACACAGGACCTACATTTGTTGGAGCTTTGGTCCTCAACCTGGCAGCTGGGCTTTAACACTAAGAAATGCAAGATCATGCACCTCGGCAGCAGAAATCCATGCAGAACTTACACCTTGAATGGTGAGACCTTAGCTAGAACTTCAACAGAACGATACTTGGGAGTGATCATCAGCGCAGACATGAAAACTGCTGATCATGTGGAGAACAAAAAATAAAGTCACCACATACATCAATATGCTTAGTAAGCTTATTTCTTACTTAGAACTCTGCTCAGAGACATGAAGGCTGATTACTCGGCCTCACCTACCAATCATTGCAGTGTTCAAAAAGAAAGCTTTTTATCTCCAATATTCTTTTAATGCGCTAGCTTGACTGCTATGCTAGAAATGGTAATATTTTCATAAGTTCTTGTGAACTATACCAAAAGTACTTATCTTTAAACAGTGACTGGTTCCGACGTGCACGTTTCGTTTGCTGCGTCAGGGAACCGACAATAACAGCTGAGTTTTAAAGCTGGTAGTGAAGTCACATTAAATTACAGGACTGGATATCTCAAAAGGTATATCTTCTTGGTTGTTTCAAAAAAAACAGCCTTCATGTCTCTGAGCAGAGTTCTAAGTAAGAAATAAGCTTACTAAGCATATTGATGTATGTGGTGACTTTATTTTTTGTGCTACTGATTTCTTGAGTCACTCAAGTAACCTTCATTGTGCAAGAGTTACCCCTGCACACTTTTGTTTTGACTTGATCATGTGGAGAAGGCTTCATCTAAGGCAATTCAGTTGTTAGGTTGCATCCGCAGGAGTTTCGTCAGCCGGAAGCCTGAAGTCATAATGCCATTATACAGAACCATGGTGAGGCCTCATTTGGAATACTGTGTGCAATTCTGGAGGCCACACTACCGAAAAGATGTGCTGAGAGTAGAGTCGGTGCAACGGATGGCCACCAGGATGGTCTCGGGGCTCAAGGATCTATCGTACGAGGAAAGGCTGAAAAATTTGCAGCTGTACTCACTTGAGGAACGTAGGGAGAGAGGAGACATGATTGAGACGTTTAAGTATATTACCGGCCGTATCGAGATGAAAGAAAAGATTCTCTTTCTCAAAGGACCCTCAGCCACAAGAGGGCATCCGCTCAAACTCAGGGGCGGGAAATTTCATGGCGACACCAGGAAATATTTCTTCACCGAGAGAGTGGTTGATCCTTGGAACAAGCTCCCGGTGCACGTGATCGAGGCAAACAGCGTGCAAGAATTTAAGAGCAAATGGGATGCCCATGTGGGATACCTTAGAGGGTTAAGCCAAGGGAACCTGTCACCAGGAGTGGGATCCCTAGGATAGTAGACTTGGGGGTGGGTCAATAGAGTGGGTAGACCTGATGGGCTATGGCTCTTATCTGCCGTCATCTTCTATGTTTCTATGTTTCTCCAAGATGAAAATGAGGCTTTAGAAAAAACACTGGAAGTACAATAGATTGATTGAGATGAAATTCTGAAACCACTTTAGGTAAGAATTTAGGATGAGTTCAGAGGACCACCATGTCATAATGAAATACTGTGAAATGTGGGTCGGCTACCAAAGCTTGCAGCTCACTGACTCATCTAGCAGATGTGAGTGCAATGAGAAAAACTACTTTCCAAGTGAGATATTTGAGATGAGCCGAAGCCATTGGTTCAAAGGGAGGCTTTATCAATTGAGCAAGAACAACATTGAGATCCCAAACCACTGGAGGAAGTTTGAGAGGTAGTTTGATATTGAAAAGTTCTTTCATAAATCTGGAAACCACAGGATGAGCAGCAATTGCACTGAGATGGACGCGAATGGATGTAGATTTGAGGTCAGAATGAGACAAGTTCAACAAGTAATCCAAAACTGAAAACAAGGAGGTAGATTGAGGCTCCTTGTGATGAGTGGTGCACCAAGTAGAAAATCTAGTCCATTTTTTATGGTAACATTGTCTAGTGGTAGGCTTCCTGGAAGCCTCTAAAATGTCCTTAGATTGAGAAAACTGTAAAGTGGCAGTTGAGAGGTACCAAGCTGTCAGGTATAGACTGCAGGTTGGGATGAAATAGAGACCCTTGATTCTGTATAAGCAGATACGGGAAAAAAAACTGGTAGAAGGAATGGCTCCCTGCTGCTGAGTTGAAGTAGAAGGGAGAACCAAGGTTGTCTGGGCCACCGAGGAGCTATCTGAATCATGGTGGCATGTTCCTGTTTCAGTTTGACAAGTGTCTTGAGAATGAGAGGGAATGGAGGGAACGCATAAAGAAACTGATTCGTCCATTCCAGCAGAAAAGCATCTGCCTCCAGTCTGTGAGTAGAGTAAATCCTGGAGCAGAACTGAAACAGTTTGTTGTTGTGGGGGGACGCAAAGAGATCTATCTGAGGAGTCCCCCACTGAGAAAAAATATGACGGAAAGGTGAGGAATTGAGTGTCCATTCGTGAGGTTGCAGAAGATGACTCAATTTGTCCGACAGACAGTTTTTCGCTCCCTGAAAGTAGACAGCTCTCAGAAAGGTCTTGTGAATGATTGCCCAATTCCAAACTTTGAGAGCTTCCTGGCAAAGAGGGAGAAAGCCTGTTCCCCCCTGTTTGTTGACATAGTAAATGGAGACTTAGTTGTCGGTGTGAATGAGGACTACCTGGTCGTGAAGAAGATGCTGAAAAGCTTTGACAGCATTGAAGATTGCTCTGAGTTCCAACAGATTGATATGACACTGATGATCCGTGCTGGACCAATGGCCTTGAGTACGGAGACCGTCGAGGTGAGCCCCCAAAGCGTAGGTCGATGAATCTGTTGTGAGAACTTTGTGATGGAGGACAGTATGAAATAGTAAACCTCTGGAGAGATTTGAAGAGAGCATCCATCAGTGGAGAGACTGTTTCAATGAAGGAGTCACTGTAATGTGCTGAGAGAGTGGGTTGCAAGCCTGAGCCCACTGAGATGCCAGGATCCACTGAGGAATTTTGAGGTGAGGTCTGGTAAAAGGAATCACGTGAATTTTAGAGACCAAGTGACCTAGGAGAACCATCAAGTGTCTCGCTGAGAGTGAAGTGAAGGGCAACACTTTGTGACAAAGTTGTATGAGAATATCTTGATGTTGTTGAGGAAGGAATGCTCTGAATTGCACAATGTTCAGTACAGCTGCAATGAACTGTAGATTTTGAAAGGGCTGTAGTTGGGATTTTGGAAAGTTTATTTCGAATCCCAAACTTAGTAGGAACCAAATAGTCCATTGGGTCGCTACAATGACTCCTTGAGATGTTGAATCTTTGATAAGTCGCCCAGATAAGGGAAGACCTGAAGACCATGGCTAGGCACTTGGTGAAACTCTGGGAGATGATGCCAGGCTGAAAGGTAGCACTCTGTATTGAAAGTTACAACACAGGAGGATTGCAAAGATCTGCAATGTGACAAACACACTCGAGAAATGGGCCACAACAGGGCAAATGAAGTTCAACATGGATAAGTGTAAGGTGATGCATGTCAGTAACAAATATCTTATACACGAATACAGGATGTCCGTGCGGTACTTGGAGAGACCCCCCAGGAAAGAGACTTGGGAGTACTGGTCAACAAGTCAATGAAGCCATCTGCGCAATGAGCGGTAGCGGTGAAAAGGGCAAACAGAATGCTAGGAATAATTAAGAAGGGGATCACGAACACATCAGAGAAGGTTATCATGCCGCTGTACCGGGCCATGGTACGCCCTCACCTGGAACACTGTGTCCAGCACTGGTCGCCGTACATGAAAAAGGGCACGGTACTACTCGAAAGGGTCCAGAGAAGAGCGACTAAAATAGTTAAGGGGCTGGAGGAGTTGCCGTACAGCGAGAGATTAGAGAAACTGGGCCTCTTCTCCCTTGAAAAGAGGAGATTTAGAGAGGATATGATCGAAACATTCAAGATACTAAAGGGAATAGACTTAATAGATAAAGACAGGTTGTTCACCCTCTCCAAGGTAGGGAGAACTAGAGGGCACTATCTAAAGTTAAAAGGGGATAGATTCCGTACAAACGTAAGGAAGTTCTTCTTCACCCAAAGAGTGGTGGAAAACTAGAACACTCTTCCGGAGGCTGTTATAGAGGAAAACCCCCTCGAAGGATTCAAGGCAAAGTTAGACAAGTTCCTGATGAACCAGATTATATGCAAGTAGGGCTGGTCTCAGTCAGGGCACTGGTCTTTGACCTAGGGGCTGCCGCATGAGCTGACTGCTGGCCACAATGGACCACTGGTCTGACCCAGCAGCGGCTATTCTTATGTTCTTATTTCCCACCCGAAATCTGAGAAACTTGTGGGAGGCTGGATGAATGGGAATTTGAGTGTAAGCCTCTTTGAGATCCAGAGAGCATAACCAATCATTGTGATCCAGAAGGGGATACAAGGATGATAGGGACAGCATCCAAAATTTTTCTTTGACAAGAAATTTGTTGAGAACTCTGAGATGCAATATAGGTAATGTAATGTAATGTAATTTATTTCTTATATACCGCTACATCCGTTAGGTTCTAAGCGGTTTACAGAAAATATACATTAAGATTAGAAATGAGAAAGGTACTTGAAAAATTCCCTTACTGTCCCGAAGGCTCACAATCTAACTAAAGTACCTGGAGGGTAATAGAGAAGTGAAAAGTAGAGTTAGAGGAAAAATAAAAACAAAATAAACATTTTAACAAGACAGCATTGATCTAAATATTTTGGAAGGTAGAAGAGAGGAGAGAAGGAATGGAAGCAGAAGGGAGAGCCGTTGAGCAGTAGAATTCTGGAGAAATTTAAATGATAGAAATAGAACAAAACAAAGACAAAAGGCAAGATAAATCATAAGCTGGAAAGAAAAATAAAATAAAACTTTTAATAAAGGTCAAAGATCTTCCGTCTTCTTCGGGACAAGGAAGTAAAGGGAGTAAAACCCCCTGCTCTGCTGTTCCATATTAACTTCCTCGATGGCACAGAGATGAAGCAGAGCTTGAGCTTCCCGAAGAAGAAGTGGAAGCTGCAATGAATTGGAAGGACACTCTCTTGGTAGGAGATCTGGTGGAACCTGAAGAAATTGAAGAGAGTAACCCTCCCTGATTATTGTGAGGACCCAGAGGTCGGATGTAATTAGTTCCCATCGTCGATAAAAATGATGAAGACGACCTCCGATGAGAAGAGGGGAAGACAGAGGTTGAAAACTGATGTTATGCTCTGTGTTAGATGGTCAAAAAGGCTGAGTGGACTTGGGTGCAGTAGGAATTTGAGGTTTACGCTGCCATTATTGTTGCTGTTGTTTCTTAAGAGGAGGCCGTGAATAAGGTGCTGACTTCTGAGGATAACACCTCTGATAAGATGGAGGAGACCTATAACTCTTAGCAGTGGAAGGCTTCGGCCGAACTATAGAGGCAAATGATTTCTCATGCTCAGACAAGTGCTTTGTGGCTGCCTCAATGGAATCATCAAATAGCTCATTTCCCTGACATGGAATATTGGCCAGTCGATCTTGCAGGTTTGGATCCATGTCCACAGTGCGTAACCAGGTTAGATGACGCATGGCCACCGAGAACGCAGTGACCCTGGAGGACATTTTGAAAGCATCATATGCAGCCTGGACCACATGCATGCAAAGTAGAATGCATATGCTGGAACTCTGGTAGCCAATGTTTTGGGAGATAGTTGAAGAAAGTATGCAGAGCATTGACCCAATGCTTGAGATATCATGTGAAGACAAAATTATAGTTTAAAATCCGATTTGTCATCATAGAATTTTGATACAGACGACGGCCAAACTTGTCCATGGTCCTTCCCTCTTGGACAGGAGGAACTGTGGCATAAACTTTGGCAGGATTGGAACGTTTTAAAGAAGACTCTACGAGAAGAGATTGATGGGACAGTTGAGACTACTCAAATCTTTTACAATGAACCATCTTATAATGAGATTCCAGTTTTGCTAGCACCAAAGGAATTGAGTATGGGGTATCTAGATTTCGCTTGAAAGTTTGACAAAGAATGCCATTCATGGGTAATTTGAGAGAATCCCTAGGAGGATTAGGCATACCCAGTTCTTCTAAATACTCCTTAGAGTATTTTGAATCAGACTCATTTGGCATAGGAACTTAATAAAGAACACCGGATCAGAAGAAGGATGACCCTATTGAGGTGAAGGTGAATGAGAGCCCCTCGAAGTACCCCGTACAGCAGAGAAAGAAGGTGAAGCCTCTCTGGAATATTGATACCGCAGATCTGAATCCATAGGCAAAGATGGAGTCAAAAGTCCACGTCTGGAATAAGTAGGAGAAGGTTTTCTTTTTGAGGAACAAGCTGGTAAAGAAAACCTCGCAGGTGAGGAACTCGACTGACGAGAGACCTGTGGTTTCTGGTTGTGAGGTTCCACAGTATTTTTCCTCGAGAAAGGAGTTGGTGGCCTCGAGGAGTCTTGATACCTCAATGAACGAGGTCTGCCTCGAAAAGATGACCTGGGTCTAGATGAATGCCTCGACAGATGGTATAGAGATGAGCTATGCCTCAAACAACAGGGCATTGGCGTCAAATCCAGCTTCGATGAGGAATGTCGAGGTGTCCTCGTCCTGTGCCTCGAAGAAGGCAATGCCTTATGTTGTGAGGTAGGACTGGAAGTTGAAGTTCGAGGTCGAGACACTTGCAAGGACTCAGCTCCTTGTATAGATTGTTCAGACTGACCGTGAGGCACTCTCAAGGATTCGGTTCCTTGTAATACTGCTGAGTGCTCAGCCTGGACTTCAGGAAGCAGGGTCGAGGCAAGAGTCAATTTGGCAAGCATGTTACCAAACTCCTGATGCAGAATAGTCTCCAACATATTCTGCAAAACCGACACCAAGATGCCTGAAGGGATGGTTTAGATAGCTTACCTGATGGAGACACTGAGGATAACGGCCCCTCCAGAGACAATTTTGCTGATTTCCATGAGGACAAGGACTTCCCCATCGAGGAAGGCTTGAGCGAGGTCAAGGTTGAAGCTTTGAACCCCACAGAAGACTTCGACGGAGTCAAGGTCGAGGTTGCAATTGAGGTCGAGGATTTAGCTGAAGGAAGATCTTTTCAATTTGAACACGATGTCGTTTGAGGGCCCAATTCTGAAGTGCAGCACAACAGGCGCACGATTCCGGACGATGATCCGCTCCCAAACACTGTACACATCACTTATGTGGGTCACTGATGGAGATTGCACGTTGACACCGGTTACACTTCTTGAACCCTGTGAGCAGTCGGGACATGCAATGAAAAATGGCCGGGGTCAAATAGAAACCAGCAGGCTGAGGCCACAGAGTAGGCCCCGCCATGACACGACGAAGAAAAATAACAAATTCTTTTTTTTTTTTATACATGCGGAACACAACCACCTTGTAAAGAAAAAAGAATACACGAGCCACGAGTTAGAACTAACTCACATAGAGTCTTGAAACGAGGGCTTTTCAGCTCCGTAGAAAACTTAGAACTGAGGAGACGCACACCCTATATCAGGTGGGAAGGCATTCGCGCATGCGCGGTGCAGCAGTCGCAAACTTTCTAAGTTGTGCAAGTAAGTCTGCTTGTGAAGCTGTCCGCATCGGGGCTCTGTGGTTGATGTCACTCATATGTTGAGAATATGCTGCCTGTTTGTCCTGGGATAACAAAAGTTTTGTGCCTAAATACATCATTAATACAGAGGGTTTTTTTAATGTTAGTTAAATGGACAATTTAGCTCAATTAGAGGGGTTGTAAAAAAGCAGTAAGAGCCTGTTTGATGATATCATACTGCAGAGTTATAAAATAATAATAGGATATAAAATTAGTCAGGTGGACAATAACAGTTTTTGTTTTAGTGATTAAAAATACTGATAAGTTTTGAAGTATAATTGAAAACACACATACAATATTTATTCCATGTGTGTAATTAGCTCACTTAATTACTCGACATTAGGACCTGGGGACAGGAATGACACTGTCTTTGGTTTACTCTGGAATCTGGCCAGTTCCTGAGTGTCCAAATATGGATATTTAGGCCATAAAATGCCAGTCTTATTAATTAGTTAATTATCCATCTTGGATAATGTATAAAAGGAAGGAGCAGGTGGTATTCAAACTTACAGATCTTTTCTATGGACGTCTAAGGGTGTTTTTCTGCTGAAGGTCTCTGTGCTTGACTGTAACCAGATCTATCCAATCACTGGCATAGATGAAGGATACAGCTCCAGCAGTGATGTATATTTAATTTATATTTAACTTATGTATTTGTGCACGAGCAGTTTGTTAGACTGATGTACAGGGAATTAAAGCTTGTTCTTTGCATTGTGTTTGGTGTTGTATTAACTGACAAACATATACCCCAAAGGACCTAAAGCAAAACACATAGTAGAATAATATCAGTTATAGGTGTAATTGACAGTATTAGTACCTATATCCATCTTATCATTCTCTATGCAAGAAACTCCCCAACCTCTATATGACCTGACTGTCTATCCAAATTAGATTGTAAACTCTTCTGAGAAGTGATCATCTATTACATGTTAAATATAGAATGTTGCATACGCCTTTCAGCACAATAGAAATGATAAATAGTAGTAGTAGTTCTGGCCCAAGACACAAACAAAATTAAACATTGTGATTCTAAAATTTATCAGCTCTTGTCATCATTTATTCACTCTGATTCTCAGGGCCGGATTAATGAATAGGCCCAGTAGGCATGTGCCTAGGGCCCAAAGTTGTCAGGGGGGCCCAATGAAACTGAGGACTCAGGTGTATTTTGTTTTTCCTTGGCAACGCGGGCCCCCTGGAAAAGATTGGCAGCGCTGGGCCCCCCTCCCCGGGAGATCAACAACACCGCCCTCCCCCCGGCATCGACATCAACCAACCAGAAAGCACAGTTACTTACCGTAACAGTTGTTATCCAGGGACAGCAGGCAGATATTCTCAACAGGTGGGTGATGTCACGGACAGAGCACCGCAGCGGACAGCCTCGAGAGCAGACTTGCTTGAAGATCTTTGTAAGAGCTTACGAGTGCTGCACTGCGCATGCGCAAGTGCCTTCCCGCCCAAGTCAGGGCGTGCGTCTCCTGTGAGGAACCTCAGTTCAGATAACTAGCTAAGAAGCCAACCAGGGGAGGAGGGCGGGTTGTGAGAATATCTGCCTGCTGTCCCTGGATAACAACTGTTATGGTAAGTAACTGTGCTTTATCCCAGGACAAGAAGGCAGCATAATCTCAACATGTGGGTGACCTCCAAGCTAAGCATAATGGGATGGAGGGAGAGTTGGCAACTTACGAAAAGAGATTCTGTAAAACAGACTGGCCAAAATGGCCATCCCTTCTGGAGAAAGTATCCAGTAATGAGAGGTGAATGTATGAACCGAGGACCAAGTGGCAGCCTTGCAGATTTCCTCAATAAGAGTTGATCTGAGGAAAGATACAGATGCCGTCATTGCTCTAACACTGTGGCCCGTGATCGACCCTGCAGAGGGAGACCAGCCTGATCATAGCACAAAGAGATGCAAGCAGCCATCCAGTTGGATATGGTTTGCTTCGAGACAGGATGCCCCAATTTATTTGGATCGAAGGAGATGAAAAGTTATGGGGCTATTCGATGAGGTTGAGTGCGTTGCAAGTAGAAAGCTAAGGCACGTTTAAAGTCTAAAGTATGGAGCGCCACTTCTCCAGGGTGAGAATGAGACTTTAGAAAAAATACTGGAAGAACAATAGATTGATTAATGTGAAATTCTGAGACAACTTTAGGCAAGAATTTTGGATGAGTACGGAGGACCACTTTGTCATGGTGAAAAACTGTGAAGGGAGGATCCACAACTAAGGCTTGTAACTCACTGACTCTTCGAGCAGACGTGAGGGCAATCAGAAACACCACTTTCCAAGTAAGATACTTGAGATGAGCCTTATCAATTGGTTCAAATGGAGGCTTCATCAATTGAGCCAGGACATTGAGATCCCAGACCACTAGAGGCGGTTTGAGCGGTGGTTTAACATTGAAAAGTCCTTTCATGAAGCGGGAAACCACAGGATGTGCAGACAGAGGTTTCCCATCAAGAGGCTGATGAAAAGCAGCAATCGCACTGAGATGGACTCGGATAGATGTAGACTGGAGGCCAGAGTGTGATAAGTGAAGTAAATAATCCAAAACAGAAAACAAGGAGGTAGACATTGGCTCCATTTGGCGTGTAGTACACCAAGCAGAAAATCTAGTCCATTTCTGACCATAGCACTGCCTAGTGGACGGCTTTCTGGAAGTCACCAAAATGTCCTGTACAAATTGAGAAAACTGTAGAGAGGCAGTTAGGTTGAAAGGTACCAAGCTGTTAAGTGTAGAGACTGCAGGTTGGGATGAAGTAAGGACCCTTGACTCTGAGTAAGCAGAGAGGGAAAAACTGGTAGGAGCAGAGGCTCCCTGGTGCTGAGTTGAAGTAGAAAGGAGAATCACGGTTGTCTGGGCCACCGAGGAGCTATCAGAATCATGGTGGCAGGTTGTGACTTCAGCTTGACAAGAGTCTTGAGAATCAGAGGGAATGCAGGGAAGGCATAGAGAAACTGACCCGACCAGTCCAGGAGGAAAGCATCTGCCTCGAGGCACTGGGGAGAGTATATTCGAGAGTAGAACTGAGGCAGCTTGTTGTTGAGGGGAGATAAAAAGAGGTCTATGTGAGGGGTCCCCCATTGAGCAAACACCTGACGTAGAGGCGAGGAATTGAGTGTCCATTCATGAGGTTGCAGAAGACGACTCAATTTGTCCACCAGACAGTTGTGCTGACCTTGAATGTATACAGCTCTGAGAAAGATGTTGTGATGAATTGCCCAATCCCACAGCCTCAGAGCTTCTTGACAAAGGGAGTGAGATCCCATGCCTCCCTGTTTGTTTGCATAGTACATGGCGACTTGGTTGTCCTTCCGGACAAGGACTACTTTGTCATGAAGAAGATGTTGAAAAGCTTTGAGAGCACTGAAAATCGCTCTGAGTTCCAACAGATTGATGTGACAGAGATGGTCTGCGGGAGACCAATGGCCTTGTGTATGGAGACCGTCTAGATGGGCTCCCCATGCCTAGGTTGACGAGTCTGTTGTGAGAACCTTCTGATGAGGGAGAGTGTGGAAAAGCAAACCTCTGGAAAGATTGGAAGAGAACATCCACCAGTGGAGAGACTGTCTCAACAAAGGAGTTACTGCAATGTGTTGAGAAAGTGGGTCAGTAGCTTGTTGCCACTGAGATGCCAGGGTCCACTGAGGTATGCGAAGGTGAAGTCTGGCAAAAGGAGTCACGTGAACCGTGGAGGCCATGTGACCGAGTAGAATCATCATTTGTCTCGCTGAAATTGATGTGAGATGAGACACTTGATGTAAAGGCGAATGAGAGCATCTTGGCATGGTTGAGGCAGGAACGCTCTGAGCCATACAGTGTCCAGAATGGCCTCGATGAACTGAAGAGTCTGAGAAGGGTGCAACTGGGATTTTGGAAAGTTGACTTTGAACCCCAGACATTGGAGGAACATAATAGTCTGTCGGATCGCTGCAATAACCCTTGTTGAGAGGGGGCTTTGATGAGCCAGTCGTCCAGGTATGGAAAAACTTGAAGACCCTGGGTACGGAGGGCTGCAGCCACCACCACCAGACACTTTGTGAAGACTCTGGGGGATGAGGCGAGTCAAAAAGGAAGAATTCTGTATTGTAGATGAAGATTCCACACCCAAAATCTTAAATATTTGTGAGAGGTTGGATGAATCGGGATATGAGTGTAAGCCTCTTTGAGATCCAGAGAGCATAGCCAATCCCCCTGATTCATCAGGGAATACAAAGTTGGTAAAGAAAGCATCCGAAACTTCTTTTTGATTAGAAATTTGTTGAGGGCTCTGAGGTCCAGAATGGGTCGCAAATCCCCCGTCTTCTTTGGGACTAGAAAATAACAGGAATAAAAGCCCGTGTCCCGTTGGTTCAAGAGAACCTCCTCGACAGCTCGAAGGCGAAGAAGAGCCTGAGCTTCCTGAAGAAGAAGGGGAAGTTGCGACGAATTGGAAGGACATTCTCTTGGAGGGAGATCTGGAGGCACCTGAAGAAAGTGAAGTGAGTATCTCTCCCGAAGGATGGTGAGAACCCAGAGATCTGAGGTGATCATCTCTCACTGGTGATAAAAATGGTGAAGATAACCTCCGATGGGCAGAAGAGAAGTCTGATGGAGGGAGGCCGGTATGCTCAGACTGGGAATGTCAAAAAAACTGAGCTGGTTTAGCCGCAGCAGGAGTCTGAGCTTTATGCTGTCGTTGTTGCTGCGGCGGTTGTCTAGGCAGAGGCGTGAAGAAAGCTGGTGTCATTTTTTTGAGGATAACGACGTGGTGGAGGCTTGTATGGCCGAGCAGGAGGAGTCTTAGGCTTCGGCTGAATCAAGGAAGCATAAGAGTGCTCATGTTCAGAGAGGCGCTTAGTAGCAGCTTCAATAGAATCATCAAAGAGTTCATTTCTCTGGCAAGGCAAGTTCGCTAGACAGTCCTGCAAATTGGGATCCATATCAACAATGCAGAGCCAAGCGAGGTGACGCATGACTACTGCAAAAGCAGAAACTCTGTAAGAGAGCTCAAAGGCATCATACGTGGCTTGCAGCATGAAGAGTCGGAGTTGTGACAGAGTTCAAATAATCTGTTTGAATTCTGGAAGACACTGCTCCTCAAGAGCCGGATAAAACTTAGGCATTATTTTGAGGAAGTGATTAAAGTAAGCAGTGAAAATGTAATTGTAATTGAGAATTCTGTTTGCCATCATGGAATTCTGGTATAGCCTATGGCCAAACTTATCCATGATACGGCCCTCCCTGCCTGGAGGGACCGCAGCGTAAAGCTTAGATGGTTGAGCTTTCTTTAATGAAGATTCCACAACCAAGGACTGGTGAGATAATTGGGATTTCTCAAACCCCTTACAAGGTACGGTGTGATACCTGAATTCCAGCTTAGATGGTATGGCCGTAATAGAATAAGGGGATTCCATATTCCTGAGGAAAGTTTGTTTTAAGACAGGAGTCATAGGAAGCCTCAAGGTCTCCTTGGATTGATGAGGTAACTCCATGTCGGCCAAGTACTCAGGAGTGTACTTGGAATCAGAATGGAGAACCAGCTGAAGAGCTTTCCCCATGTCAAAGACAAATCTCGCAAAGGAGGCAGACTTCGAGGTAGATGGTCCCTCAGGAGAAGGAGAGCGAGACTTAGGAGCCGCTCAATAGGAAGGAGAAGCCTCTCTGGAATATTGAGAAGGAGACTCAAAGTCCAGCAGCATAGTCACCGAGGAAACTCCACTACCTGTGACAGGAGGAGTCAAAGAGTGTTTGCGCTTGAGAAGCCTCGATGGTGAAGTCCCCGGGGTCCGAGGAACAGAGTGGGTCGAGGCAAAAGGAGAAGGCTCCCTTGGAGGCGGTCTTGATGGAGGAGTCTTCGACCTGGATGGACTTCGAGGAGAAGAAGCTGGTGTAAAGGCTTTGTGAGACCGAGACTTATGTTTAGGTTTCGAAGAAGTCTCGATGGCCTTTGATAAATGAGACATAGAAGACTCAGTATCTGGAGGAGGAGAGGCCTTTTGCTTAAGAAAAGCCTCCTGACTTCGCTTGGAAGCAAGATGCCTCGAATGCATCGAGTGATGTCTCGCCATGACTGAGGAAATCTGAGTGGTCAGAATGGCTTTCAACATGTCCTCGAACATAGGCACCGAGACAAAGGGATCAGGTCTCGAAGGTGCAGCAGTGTGCTCCAAAGAGGGTGACCTCGAGGATGAGTATTCCCTATGTTTGGAGGCACGCTTAGCTGAAGGTCTTGTAGAGGCTGGCAGGACTGTAGGCATGGCCTGGGATGCCTGAGACTCTGGAGGCTTCTTAGGAAGGGTACCTGAAGGAGAAACAGGAGACTTACCCACCGATGAAGACTTTGAAGGGACTGCAGCCGAGGCCTTCAAGGCCGAAAGTGTCAAGGTCGAGGCAACTACTGGTGTCGGGGTCGAGGCCATGGAAGTGAAGGCCGTCCCCGAAGCCGAGGTCGAGACCCTTGCTGCACTGGCTACACTTTTAGCGAAGGGCACGTGGTTGAAGGGTAGCACAGCACGAACAAGTGTCGGGGCAATGTCCAGGACCCAGGCAAACAATACACCAACGATGAGGGTCAGTGAGTGAAATTACCTTGCCGCACTGGCTACACTTTTAGTGAAGGGCACGAGGTTGAAGGGTAGCACAGCGCGAACAAGTATCGGGGCAATGTCCAGGACCCAGGCAAACAATACACCAACGATGAGGGTCAGTGAGTGAAATTACCTTGCCGCACTGGCTACACTTTTAGTGAAGGGCACGAGGTTGAAGGGTAGCACAGCGCGAACAAGTATCGGGGCAATGTCCAGGACCCAGGCAAACAATACACCAACGATGAGGGTCAGTGAGTGAAATTACCTTGCCGCACTGGCTACACTTTTAGCGAAGGGCACGAGGTTGAAGGGTAGCACAGCGCGAACAAGTGTCGGGGCAATGTCCAGGACCCAAGCAAACAATACACCAACGATGAGGGTCAGTGAGTGAAATTACCTTGCCGCACTGGCTACACTTTTTGAACCCGGTAAGAGGCCAGGATATAGAAAAAAGAAAAGACCGGTGAAAGAATGAGGTTCAATGGCCAGGCCTAGGCCAAAAGGCCGCCGGCCTAAAAAGAAACAAGAAAAATCGTGGTTTTTTTTTTTATTTTAAGAAAAAGATAAAAGACACGCGGGCACTGCGACTAGGAAAAAATAACAAAGCCACGGTGCGAGAAGGCAATGAAGAGCTGCAGAGCTGAAGTGAAGAGAACTTCTCAGCTCCGCAGAAAACGTTGAACTGAGGTACCTCACAGGAGACGCGTGCTCTGACTCGAGCGGGAAGGCACTCGCACATGCGCAGTGCAGCACTCGTAAGCTCTTACAAAGATTTCAAGCAAGTCTGCTTGCAAGGTTGTCCGCTGCGGGGCTCCGTTGGTGACGTCACCACCTGTTGAGAATATGCTGCCTGCTTGTCCTGGGATAATAAGTGACGTCGAAGGGGGTGGACCAGCATATGGAGTTCCTGCAAGGTCCCGTGATGACTGCGTCTGCCGGTCCAACCCCTCCGGCGTCACTTACTGCTTCCCTGAGCAGAGCCAGCAGACGCAGTCATTGCGGGACCTTGCAAAAACTCCTTGCATCTGCCGGTCCACCTCCTCCGATGTCACTTATTCTGGTTGGTTGATATCGATGCCGGAGGGAGGGCAGTGTTGTCGATCTCCTGGGGGGAGCAGCGCTGCCGATCTTTCCCGGGAGGCCTGCGTTGCCAAGGAAAAACAAAAAACATCTGAGTCCTCTGTTTCTTCAGCAGGCCACCTCTGACCTAGAAGGGTGGTGGAGGGAGAGAAAGGGGGAAGGGTGGTATGGAAGGGTGGTGGAAGGACAGAAAGGGGCAGATGCTGATGGAATTGGGGGGGGGAAGGGGAGAGATATAAGGGGAAGGATACTGGATGGAATTGGGTTGAAGGGAAAGAAAGAGGTCAGATGCTGATGGAATTGGTGTCCAGGGAAAGGGGGAAAACGTAAGGGGGAAGGATACTGGATGGAATTGGGTTGGAGGGAAATAAAGGGGGCTGATGCTGATGGAAGTAGGGGGAAGGGAGAGGAGAGTGAAATGCCAGACCATGGGGATGTGGGAGAGGGAAGGGAAGAAGAGGAGAGAGATGCCAGACCATTGGAGGAGGGAATGGAAGAAGATGGATGCCAAATCAATGGGGGTGAAGGGAAAGATGGAAGGGGAGGCATACAGTTTCTGGAAGTAGCACAGAAGGACAGAAGATGAAAGGAAGAGTGACAAGAAGATGAGGAGAGCTTAAATTAGACAAGACAAAGGTAGAAAAAAATTTCTATCTATTTTTTTTGCTTTAGGGGACATGCATTTTTTTGCTTTAGGGGACATGCAATGTGGTGTTACATTGTATGCAGAGTCCAGCTTCTTGGTGGTTTTATTTAACCTTTGTCTACGTATTTCTATTTTATCCCCGCCTTTTACAAAACTGTAGAGCATTTTTTTAGCGCTGGCTGTGGCTAAAAACCATACTACAGTTTTGTAAAAGGGGGGAGAGGTTAGTGTGTGATTACTTACTCCATACTAGGCGAAGGTATTTTCTGTGTTCTGTTTCTATGAAAGACATGGTTTTTTGTTAGCGTTGACTAGCCTTGTTTGGCGAAATGCATCAGGCATGGTTCTTGGGAGCACCTTGAATTAACCTGATTTGAATCTCCATATTTTCTGCCAATCTTCCTTTGTTTCACATTGGATTCTTTGGTGAACTGCTTGCCTTGTTGTTTTGTTGCAAGTTAATATACATGGAGTGGAATGTAATAGAGGAGTTACAGATTTGGTTGTTTATCCATACATATGGGTTACAGTTGGTTGATGTAGAGTGAGGCAGTTGAGAGGCGTTGTAAACTTGGTTGTTAATATAGACATATTTTGGATAGTATTACTGCTTTAGAAATATTTGAACACTTATATATGCATGGAAAGTGTTCAGAGTTAAATTCCTGGGTAAGTAGGTGGGAAGGGAAGGAAGGGGGATTTGTTCAGAGATGTTTGGAGGTTGCATAGAAGAAAAACTGTGCACTGGTATACTAATCTTTGTTTTGAATTAAAAAAAAAAGAAATACAAGTGGAAATAAAGCAGTAAATAAGAAAACAGATAAATGGGGGCGGGACATGGGCGGGGTAGGGGTGGGGCAGGGCCAGGGAGGCCCAGTGTACTTGTGTGCCTAAGGGCCCTCGAAGAATTAATCCTGCCCTGCTGATTCTATTTTAAGCTCATCTGTGGCCATTTACAGTGAAATCTGGTAATCAAATCTATGACCTCAGTGTTTGCAGTTTACTTCCAGGTTAACCACCATCTACTTAAGGGAAGAAGTTGATGAGTCCATCTGATTCTGTTGCTCTCCGAAGCTGCTGTTCTCAAATGCAATGGATATCCACATACAACAAACATTTAGGTCATCTCACAGAATAGAACTGTTCCAGATCACACATTTTCAGTATTTCTTTCATTCCTAGAGCAGAAATACTGAAAAGCCTCAGATGGTGCCTGCAGCTGCCCTGTGGAGCACAGACAACATGCACAGCACTGTATAAGTTAATGTACATTGAGGAAGGGTGGTTGATATTCAATGGGAATGCATATTAAACTCATTTCAGAACAAGTTAAAGGGTAAAGTAGCAGTTGGGTACAATTAATGCTTGATGTATGCCAAACATTTGCTATATATTACTTTCTAATGCAAACCTTATAAGATCACATTAATTTAGGATTGCTTTTCTATAATCAAAATTTTGGATGCTTCTAGAGCAGGGGTGGACAACCACAGTCCTCGAGAGCCAAACCCAGTTGGGTTTTCAAAATTTCCCCAATGAATATGCATGAGATAGATTTGCATGTTGTGTTTCCATTGTATGCAAATAGATCTCATATATCTTCAGTGTGGAAATCTTGAAAACTTAACAGGGTTGTGACTCTTGAGGATCGTGGTTCCCTCCCCTGTTCTACAGCATATGCAAAATCTTTAAAGTGACTTGAATTTAACGGAAACAGTTGGAAGGAGTCTGGGGATAGTACACAGTGACAATGCTGGAGAATAACAACTGCTCTCACTGAAAAACTGCACCAAATGCTAGTATTCCACAGCTGCTCAATCAAAATTCTCCCTTTCAAAGTTAACTTGTCAGTACTCACCATTTTCACAAAACCTTCCACTATAGCCTGGGGGACACGAACAATTCCCTGAGGGTTGGCAAACCCCTTTATTTCTGCAGATGGAGGCACAGGAAGCTGAAACATAATAATAAGAATAAGAATGGTAACTGGGAGGCCCAGGTTCAAATCCCATGGAGGCTCCTTGTGGCCTTGGGCAAGCCACTTAATCATCCAATGCCTTGGGCTTTCCACTTGGGACAGCTGGAGTTAGTGCTAGCAACTTCACCCTACTCACAGCCTGAAATGGAAACTATCACACTTGTGGCGGCCCCTATAAGTCATTCATGTCTCTGTGCATGTGCATAGAGGGACAGAGAAAGAAAAGAAGAATCCATCCGATAGTCAGCCCGCAGTAGTAGGTGATGTCTGAGCTGACCCCAAATATTTAATGCTGGAGCTTGTGTGGCTCCCAGCATTGAATATCCGGGTCTCAGCAGTCATCCAGAAGTTTACCAGATGCCAGCCATTATTCAGACTAGTGCCTGGTTAACTTCACCACACAAAGGTAGGATATCCCTTTTGCTGTCCTAACTTTATGTAGTTATATAGCCAGTTCGCGGGCTGAAAATCAGAAAACAGCTAGCAGAAAAGAAGCACAATGGATAACATAACTTTATTGGATATAACCCAACATGGCCCATGTTTCGGTTGTCTGCATCAGGGGTCTAAAAAATACAGTGACAACGTGTCAACATATATAAATGTCATTAACACAAATACTAATTATTTAAATATCAAGCACTACATATGTTAAAACACATGGGTTGTTTGATCTCTAGAGCAAGGTGGGAGGGGATTAAGGAAAAAAAAATGGTAGGAAAAAAGCTCAGCAACAGCTCAGGGAAGGTGAAGACCGTAAAGGAAGCCTGGACACTGCTTAAAGGCACAGTGCTAGAGGCACAAGACCTGTGCGTCCCAAGGTTCAGGAAAGGGTGCAAAAAAAACCGAACTAGAAACCCAGCATGGATAACAACTGCAGTTAATAAGGCGATAAGCGACAAGAAATCATCCTTCAGGAAATGGAAAAAGGAACCAACAAAGGAAAACCAGGAAGAGCACAAAAGACACCAGAAAGAATGCCATCGAGAGGTCAGGAAAGCAAAGAGAGAATATGAGGAAAGACTGGCAGGAGAAGCAAGAAACTTCAAACCCTTCTTCAGGTATGTGAAAGGGAAACAACCAGCCAGAGAGGAAGTGGGACCACTGGATGACGGAGACAGGAAAGGAGCGATAAAGGAGGAAAAAGAGATAGCTGACAGGTTAAACAAATTCTTCTTGTCAGTCTTCACCAGAGAGGACACATCCAATATCCCAGAACCCGAGGTGATTATAAACGGAGAACACGACGAAAGGCTGGTACAACTAGAGGTAAGCAAAGAGGATGTCCTCAGACAGATAGACAGACTGAAGAGCGACAAATCACCGGGCCCAGACGGCATCCACCCAAGGGTACTAAAAGAACTGAGAAACGAAATAGCAGAGACACTTCACCAAATATGTAACCTCTCCCTAAAAACTGGGGAGATCCCAGAGGACTGGAAAATAGCAAATGTCACGCCCATCTTTAAGAAGGGATCAAGGGGTGACCCGGGAAACTACAGGCCCGTGAGCTTGACCTCGGTTCCGGGAAAGATGATGGAAGCAATGGTAAAGGACACAATCTGCAAACACATAGAAAACAATGGACAACTGAAGGCGAGCCAGCATGGCTTCTGCAAGGGAAGGTCGTGCCTCACGAACTTGCTGTACTTCTTTGAGGGAATAAACAGCCAGATGGATAAGGGGGAATCCATAGACATCATTTACCTAGACTTCCAAAAACCCTTCGACAAGGTACCTCACGAACGGCTACTAAAAAAGCTGTGGAACCAAGGGGTGCAAGGGGATATCTACCGATGGATCAAACACTGGTTGGCAGGCAGGAAACAGAGGGTTGGAGTAAAAGGCCAATACTCAGACTGGCAATGGGTCACGAGCGGAGTCCCACAGGGATCGGTGCTGGGACCACTCCTGTTCAATATATTTATTAACGACCTGGAGACGGGGACGAAATGTGAGGTTATTAAATTTGCTGATGACACCAAACTCTGCAGCAGGGTTAGAACCACGGAAGACTGTGAAGACCTACAAAGGGACCTAACGAGTCTGGAAGAGTGGGCAAAAAAGTGGCAAATGAGTTTTAACATAGAGAAATGCAAAGTCATGCATGTAGGGAAAAAGAACCCGATGTTCAGCTACAAAATGGGGGGAACACTGCTAGGGGTGAGTAACCTTGAAAGGGACCTGGGGGTGATGGTCGACACATCACTGAAACCATCGGTGCAGTGTGCGACAGCCTCAAAGAAAGCAAACAGAATGCTGGGCATCATCAAAAAGGGTATCACAACCAGGACGAAGGAAGTCATCATGCCGCTGTATCGCGCAATGGTGCGCCCGCACCTGGAGTACTGTGTTCAGTACTGGTTGCCGTACCTCAAGAAGGACATGGCGGTACTTGAGGGAGTGCAGAGGAGGGCGACTAAACTGAAAAAAGGTATGGAAAATTTCTCATACGCTGACAGGTTAAAAACGCTGGGGCTGTTCTCCCTGGAGAAGAGGAGACTTAGAGGGGACATGATAGAAACCTTCAAAATCCTAAAGGGCATAGAGAAAGTGAATAAGGACAGATTCTTCAAACTGTGGGGAGCCACAAGCACTAGGGGTCACTCGGAGAAATTGAAAGAGGACAGGTTTAGAACAAATGCTAGGAAGTTCTTTTTTACCAGAGGGTGGTGGACACATGGAACAAGCTTCCGGAGGAGGTGATAAGCCAGAACTCTGTACAGAGGTTCAAGGAAGGTTTGGATAGGTTCCTGGAGGATAAGGGGATAGAGGGGTACAGATAGAACTTGAGGTAGGTTATAGAAGTGGTCAGAAACCACTTCACAGGTCGTGGACCTGATGGGCCACCGCAGGAGCGGACCGCTGGGCGGGATGGACCTCTGGTCTGACCCAGTGGAGGCAACTTCTTATGTTCTCTTATGTTCTTCTTAATAGTTTTGGACTAGAAGTAATCATATAACCTTGGGACCAGAGATCTGATTTAGGACATATTAGAGATACCTATTGAAATAATATTACTTGCTAAGCAGGTAGCTCAGGTCTCTTAGGATTTTATTCGGTTAAAAGAGTCCCATATGTATGTGTCAGAAGCTCTTGGTTATCTTTGATTGGAGACTGAGTGGGACTGCCCGTAAATCCTGGTGGAGACTTTTAATTTTGTTGGCAAAGGCTTGGCACGCACGATACATGGGTGTGTGATCGTGTTGCTCCATTCCCCAGGCAGCAATTTATAAAATAATATACCTTATTTTGAAGAAATTTCAAGTTTGTCTTGTACCGGGAGTTATATAAGAATGGCGAGCACAAGGCAGGGAAAGATCGATTCAGCTTTTGCGAATGCT
Organism: Geotrypetes seraphini; assembly: GCF_902459505.1. Taxonomy (NCBI): domain Eukaryota; kingdom Metazoa; phylum Chordata; class Amphibia; order Gymnophiona; family Dermophiidae; genus Geotrypetes; species Geotrypetes seraphini. The sequence goes on from NC_047097.1 coordinate 33,374,032, forward strand.
GGCACAGCAAAGCGTCTTAAACAGGATATGGTTGCCGCATCTAAAGCCCCACTTCCGGATGAAGAGGAAAGTGGGAGGAAAGAAATAATGGCGGAACTGAAAAAAATCTCACAACAAATTCAAAAAAACACGGAAAGCATCGGTGAAGTAAAAGAAGAGGTTTTAAATATAAACAGACAGTTAGAGGCAGTGAATCAGAAAATGACCGTTTTAGAATCCAGAGTGGAACAGGTAGAAGTGGCTGCAGCACAAACAAAGGAAGATAATAAACTGATCAGAGAACTGCAGAAAAAACTGGTGGACTATGAAAATCGTGGAAGGAGGAAGAATATAAAAATTATTGGTTTGGGAGAAAATTTGGAGGGGAAAATCCGATACAATTTCTGGAAAATTTACTTCCAAAACTGCTTCAGTTAAATACAAGGTTCCCATTAGAAATCGAACGTGCCCACAGGATTCCTTTCAAACGGTCAGCTGGGAATTCAAAGCCTAGACCTCTGATATTTAAGCTGTTAAGGTTCAGCCAAGCAATGCAAATATTAAGTTTGGCAAAAGCAGACAGAAATTTAAACTATAAGGGATCTAAGATCATATTTCTGCCAGACTTTGAAAAAGGCACTGTAGCTGTCAGACAGCAATTTCTTCAATTAAGAGCTCAGCTGAAGGAAAAAGGTTACAAGTACGGGTTATATTACCCGGCAAGAATGAGAATTTCTTTGGGGAATAAATCACTTTATTTTGATGACCCGGAAAAGTTGAAAAACTTCCTTACAAATCCAGAACCTATGTTTATGTGAAGCTGGTCAAGAAAGAAGAAAGAAGAAGTGAAGCAGATTGACTGTATTAAAAAAAAATTCATTTTAGATCCTGCTAATATAGTTTAGTTAATTGAAATATCAGGGTATATTGGCAAAGGGGGATATAATAAAATATTTTAATAAGTAATAGATATGATAGTAATGGATCATCAATTTACTAATAATAAATATTAAATATGGGGATAACATTGAGTTATGAAACTTAATTTGAATGATATTAAAGGTAAATGAATTTCTTTGAAGGGTTATTTAAGGTCAATATATTAATTGATTTATAGGTCTGATATAATAAAATATTTTAATAAGTAGTAGATATGATATAAATGAACAGATATTCTTGAAGGGAAATACAGATGTATGAATTTGATATGAAATTAAATATTTTAAGTAAAAGTTTATGTCTTTTAAAGATTGTAGGGTATGATGGGGATCATTAATTTACTAATAATAAAATATGGTGGGATAATTATTAAAATATTAAATATAGGGATAAAATTGAATTATGAAATTTAATTGAATGCTATTATAGGTAAATGAATTTCTTTGGATGGTTATTTAAGGTCAAGATATTAATTGATTTATAGGTATGATAATATTTGAATTGAATAGATTTTTAATAATATATGAGTTGAAATATTTTTAAGGGCTGTCTGGGGGGAGTGTGGGGTTGCATTTCCTATGTGCGTTACAAGTTTATCCATTTGGAGGGAGGGTTTGGGAGGGATGGGGTGGGGGAGTATTAATAATTTATTTAGTGATGAATTTGGGGAAGAAAGATGAAGGGCAATTGAATATTTGGAGGGAGGGAGGGGATGGGAGGGGGAATAGGGGATTATTGAATATTTGTATCAGAGTACATTTGGAAAAGAAGAGAAATGAGAATTTAAAAGATTTAATATTGGAAGTTATGAATGCATGGGTGCCTGATCATTTGATAATAATTATAATATATGATATTATTAGAATGGATATATATGTTAATGATGATTAAGTTTTTTTCATTGAATGTAAATGGCCTCAGTCATGTGATTAAGAAAAGGAAAATGTTAGATTTCCTTAAGAAACAGAATTCGGATATATATTTCATACAAGAGACACACCTATCGATTAATGAATCTAGGAAGCTGGAAGGGGGGTGGATTTCCAAGTGTTTTTTTGCGCCAGCGAATGGGAAGAAGGCAGGTGTGGCAATATTAATAAGTAAGAAATGTTTAGCAAACTTTCAAATGGTTGCTGCAGATCCCTTGGGAAGGTGGGTACATATCAAAATGAGCATGGGAAATAATGCCCTTGATTTGTTTAATTTGTATGCTCCAAATTCTAATCAAATGGAGTTTTTCAAAAATATACAAAAAATACTATTACCACTGGCTGCTTCTAATCTAGTGGTGGTTGGAGATTTCAATGCTGTAATGGATCCGATAATGGATAAAAGTCCAAGTAAAATTTTAAAATCATTAGGTTTAGATAATTTGGTTCAATCTTGTGATTTAACAGATATATGGCGTATTTTTCATTTTAATGATCGGGAATTTTCCTTCTGTTCTCAAGTGCATAATTCGTTTTCAAGAATTGATTATATATTCGTGGTGTGCCCCAGGGCTCGGTACTTGGGCCGATCCTTTTTAATATTTATATCAATGACCTGGAAAACGGAACATCCAGTGAGATCATCAAGTTTGCAGACGACACAAAACTCTGCCGGGCAATCAGATCGCAGGAGGACAGTGAGGAACTCCAGAGCGATTTGTGTCGGTTAGAAAAATGGGCGGAGAAATGGCAGATGAAGTTCAACGTGGAGAAATGCAAGGTAATGCATTTAGGCAGTAAAAATAAGGAATACGAGTACAGAATGTCAGGTGCAACTCTGGGGAAAAGTGAACAAGAAAGGGATCTGGGTGTACTGATAGATAGGACCCTGAAGCCGTCGGCACAATGCGCGGCAGCGGCAAATAAGGCAAATAGAATGTTGGGCATGATAAAGAAAGGAATCTCGAGTAGATCGGAGAAAGTTATAATGCCGCTTTATAGGGCAATGGTCAGACCCCACTTGGAATACTGCGTCCAACATTGGTCTCCCTACCTAAAGAAGGATATAAAACTGCTGGAGAGGGTGCAGAGACGAGCAACTAAACTAGTGAAGGGTATGGAGAAACTGGAATATGAGGATCGACTTAAAACACTGGGATTGTTCTCCCTTGAGAAAAGGAGACTGCGTGGGGATATGATCGAGACCTTCAAAATACTGAAAGGAATTGACAAAATAGAGCAGAGAAGATTATTTACAATGTCCAATTTGACACGGATAAGAGGACATGAAATGAAGCTAAGGGGGGGCAAGTTCAGGACTAATGTCAGGAAGTTCTGCTTCACACAGAGAGTGGTTGACATCTGGAATACTCTCCCAGGGGAGATTATTGCGGAATCGACAGTCCTAGGCTTCAAAAGCAAACTAGATGCATATCTCCTTGAGAGAGGCATATAAAGATATGGTTGGCTATAAAATGAGCCAGGTGAATACCTAGCAGGGCCTCCGCGTGTGCGGATCGCCGGACTTGATGGACCGAAGGTCTGATCCGGAGATGGCGCTTCTTATGTTCTTATGTTCAAATAAAATAGCTCAAAAAGTGAATAAAGCCATCATAGATCCGATAATTTTATCTGATCATGGTGGTGTTTGGACTGAATTACAATTGGATGAGCAAGTGGATGCAAAGCCGATTTGGAGGTTTGATAATGCTTTGATTGCAGATCTAAAATTTATTGATGAGTTTAAATAAAAAATGAATGAGTTTTTCAAATTAATGATTCTGGAGATGTTAATATTGAGATGGTATGGGATGCTTTTAAAGCAACCATGAGAGGATATATTATTTCATACTCAGCCTATGTCAGAAAACAAGCTAAGAAACAATTCTATGATTTAGAAAAAGAAATTACAATTTTAGAAAAAAAATTAATGGATAGGTGGGAACAAAAGACATTACAAAATTTGTTAAAAGCTAAAGCCAAATACAATGAGTTATCTTCAAAGCTTGTTAGAGAGGATTTGTTTTATCAGCAAGCTCAGTATTATGAACATTCAAATAAGGCTGGAAAATTATTAGCAAATTATCTTAAGGCAAAAAAAAGGAGGACAAAGATTGTTGTAATAAAGGATAATAAAGGGGATTCATACATTAAAAATGAGCATATTTTAAAACAATTTCTTGCTTTCTATAAAGATCTATATTCTTCAGAAAATTATAGAAATAAAGAACAAGATGGTTTAAATTTTTTAAATTTACTTGTTGGTCCAAAAATTCCTGAACATATAAAAGGAAGTTTAGAAGAACCTATATCTCTAAAAGAGTTAGAAGAAGCATTGAAATCTCTTAGAGTTGGATCCGCTCCAGGTGGTGATGGGTTTACAGTGGAATTTTATAAATAATTTCAAATGACTCTTTTACCATATCTGTTAAATTTGTATAAGTATCAACTGACTAATGGTTGTATTACAGGTACTATGGCAGATTCGGTGGTTATTGTTTTGCCAGAACCAAACAGAGATCCTACTTTGGTATCAAACTATAGGCCTATTTCATTAATAAATGTAGATGGGAAAATTCTTGCTAAAATAATGGCGTTAAGATTGGCAAAAGCTCTCCCATACATTATAGATACTCATCAAACAGGATTTGTTGCAAGGAGACATTCTTCACATAACACTAGATTGGCGTTTCATACTTTAAATTTAACAAAAACAGTAAAAGATCCGACGTTTATGGTCTCTCTAGATGCAGAAAAGGCCTTTGACAGGGTAGAATGGAATTTTATGTATTAGGCATTGGATTGGTTGGGGTGGGATCTGGGTTCATTCAAACGCTGTATAGCTCCCCTGGTGCAAGATTATATATTAATAATAGTTTATCAGATAGATTTGACTTGCGGAGGGGGGTTAGGCAGGGTTGTCCTTTATCTCCGTTGCTTTTTGATGTTGTTCTGGAACCCTTGTTAATTGCTATTAATCAAGCAGAGGGGATACAGGGTATTCCCTATTCAAACTGGGAATATAAACTTTCTGCTTATGCAGATGATATTTTACTTTATTTGAGGAATCCAGAGACCACCATACCATGCCTACTTGAAGTGATAGAGAGATTTGGAAAATTTTCAGGATATAAGATTAATTGGAGTAAGTCTGAAGTTTTACCGCTTAATGTTCACTGTGTCAAAGGATTATTTGATTCATTTGATTTTGTATGGAAAGATGAGGGCCTAAAGTATTTAGGTATACTAATTAAAAATAATGTTGATGATACAGTAAAGGAAAATGAAAAACTTTTACTTAAAAAAGTTACAGAGATGTGTGAAAAATGGAATCCATTGCATTTATCATGGTGGGGGAGAGTTCAAACTATTAAAATGATGATATTGCCTGTAGTTTGCTATCAAATGAGTATGATACCAGTTTTTTTTCAGGGGTCATTCTATAAAAAGTTAAATGGTATTCTTACGAAATTTGTTTGGTTGGGTAAAAGACCAAGAATTGCTTTAGTATCTTTACAAAGATCAATTATGGAGGGAGGGGTAAATTTTCCAAATTTTTATAGGTATCATCAAGCCTATATTCTACGTCAGGGTATGTATTGGATCCTCCCGGAGCTCATGGAGAATGTCCTAGATTGGTTATATTTGGAATGGCGGCTCCTGTTTCCTTTTCATTTGGTTCATTTGCTTAGTATAAAAATACCTAGAAGATATAGAGAAGATAAAATATTTGTTGACACATGGAAAACATTAAGGTATGTTAGTAACCTGTCACTTATTCCAATTGCTAAATCTTTACACCAATCCATTTGGGTAAACTCCAAGATCAAAATTGACGGAGCTCAAATCGTTTGGAAGCAATGGATTATTGGGGGTATTCGTACCTTGAATGATGTTATTTTAAATGGATCGCTGCTTAGTTTTTCACAATTGCAACACAAATTTGGTCTAAATAAAAATCAAAATTTTAAATGGTTGCAATTGAAGCAGGCTATTCAGGAGGGGTTCCCTGAATGGAAGTCTCTTCATAATCAATATAGTTTAGAATTACTTTGCTTTCAGGCGGATTTCTTGGGTCACCAAGCCGCACAGTGGTATAAATTGTTAAGTGAATATTTGAATAAAAAAAAGAAAACTGGGTTGAGGGATATTTGGAGCATTGAGATTAAGCACCAAATTTCGGCATCTCAATGGCCACGAATTTGGTCTTGGAGAATAAAATCGACAATGTCGGCATCTATGAGACAAACATGGTTGTTTTTGTTGCATAGAGTGTTTTGGACCCTAGTTCGTTTACAGAAAGTAGATAATTCTAGGTCTAATAGATGTTGGCATTGTAAGCAGGAAGCAGGGACTTTAGATCATTTAATTTTTTTCTGTCCTTGTATAAATGCATTCTGGAAGTCAATCTGGCCCCAAATTAATTTGTTATTAGAAAATCATGTTGCCCTGTCCTATGATACAATTTTATTTGGCACTTTAATGAGATATAAAAGTCAAATTTCAGGATCCAATAATAAATTATTATTAATATTAACAGGAGTTGCCATTCAGCACATAACTAGGAATTGGAAAGATTATACAAGTCTGAATTTTACGTTTTGGTGGAATACAGTGTGTTATATATATAGAATGGAAAAAGCTATTGCATTACAGAATGGGAATTATAATAATTTAAAAAAGATATGGGGGCCATTAATGACATATTCAAATGAGTTGGCACCTTTACAAGACTGATTGAATATATAATGAAAAAGATAGAATATGATAATGATTGAAGTATAGAAATGGGAGGGGATGGGGGTGGGATATTTTACAATCTGGTAAGATTTGTGGTTAAGAATGTACAAGTGATTGTGTATAATATATTGTATAAAATTGTAAACTTGTTGATTGATGTAAAAATGAATAAAGAAGTTTAAAAAAAAAAAAAAATTTTGTTGGCAAAGTATGCAGGAAAATCACCACAGTTCAGTTTTAATCAGGCCTGTTGTGGGAGTTGCAGTAAGCTATTTACTATGCCGGTGTGTTGCAAACTTTTTAAGCTGCGGCACACTAATCTCAGGGTTGCAGCTGGAGGGCACCCAGAAATGCACAAAAATCAACGCAATGATGTCACGCACATGCATGATGTCATCACACCGATGTCCGCGAATGCAGTCCTCCAGCTGCGGCCCTGAGCTTCCTATTACTGCTGATGGGGGGTTGCTGCAAAACAAGTTTGCTGAAGCACAGCCCATGTTGGATGTTCTAAGTTGCACTTATCTGTTGATAAAATTATTTCTTCATTAATAGCACATCATTTTACAAATCTCTGAGTTCAGCCTTTCTATTCCCTCCTGGTCTCTTACCTGTACTGCAATTTTTTCCAGTGTATCCATAATTACAGGAGCACATGTCACGAGAACTGCACCAGCCATTGATACAACTTTTGTCACAGATCACTGAGGAAAGGAGACCAAATCACATCATATAAGCATTATCCTAACCATATCATCTTAATTACACTAGAGTATTAAAGCAAACGAAGACCCAACACCCAGCATTATGACTTTTCAACATTATCATGAGATTGGGCCCAGTCAACTGCTCAGAAAGATGTAACCTCAAGCTCCACTCAAATTTCAGATAAGATAAACAAAAATATTTGAACTAAATAATGATGCACGCCTATGATGCTGAGCAGTTCAGATTAGTGTTGCCTGATTCAGGGAAAAAAATTCGATTCGATTCAGCCTATTGAATCGATTTTTCGATTCGATTCGATTTTCCTGCCCAATTGGGTGCTTTTTTCAAACATCCTGGGGGTTTATTTTACCTTCTCCTAACCACACTGGCACTGTGGTGTAAACAAAATTAAGAAACAAAAAAATACTTTTCCTTTCTCTTCCTTCCTCTTTCCTAGCTCACATTTGCGGTTTAACACCAGCTCCGGCAGGATACATGTTTCAAATCTAACATATTGTAATCACAAAACAGAAAATAAAATTAATTTTTCTACCTTTTGTTGTCTTGTCATTATTCAAATCTTGTTGATCCCAGGCTCTGGTTGTCTTCTGATAACTTGCTTGCCAGGGTCTCCTTCTTTCTTATTTCTCAGTTCTAACCATCCATCTGCCATCTCTGTCCTCCCCTTCCGTTTCCTTTCCCTCCCCCGGAGGTCTGGCATCATTCTTTTTTTCATCTCCATCCACAGATCCACCTTTTCTTAACTACCCTTTCATCCAGCATCTCTTCCACCTTCCCCACCATCTCTCCCTTTCTTTTCCCAACTACCCTCCTATCCAGTATCTCTAACCCCCCTCTACACCATCCCTTGTGTCCAACTTCTCTCCCTTTTTGTTCCTTCCCTCCCTAAATCCCATTGTCCATCATATCTCTCCCTCTCCTCTATTTTTACACCCATTATTTCTTCCCCCCCAAAGTCCGTCATATGCACGTCTCTTTGAACCCCTCCTTCCTTCCCTCCGTGTACTTCTACATCAGGGCCCCCCTCCCCTGAAGGTCTGCACCTTCCCCCTGAAGGCCTACACCTCCCCAAAGACCTGTCCCCCCTGAAGGCCTGCATCCCACCCCTGAAGGCCTGCCCCACCCCCTCACCCACCCCAAAGGACTGAGCACCCCCCTCCCACCCCCGGAAGGCCTGCGCATTCCCCCTGGCCTCCCACACACCATTTACCTAATATGATCAGCCTGCAGAGAAAATTGCGGTGGTAGCGATCTTTGCAAACTGCCATAGGTCTTCATAGCTGTTTCCTCTGCCACGATCCTGCCTCTGACGTCAGAGGAGGGTCGGGACTGCGGCAGAGGAAACAGCTCCGAAGACCTATGGCAGTTTGCAAATATAGCTAGCACTACAATCTTCTCTGCAGGCTGCTCATATTAGGTAAATGGTGCGCGGGAGGCCAGAGGGGAAGCCGGACACCAGCACCTCCCGACTGACCCTCCCCCCTTGCCCTCTAAAGCAGGCGCGGCAGCAGCCGGCCAGCAAGAGCAGTGCTGCCACTCCTGCTTTAGGGGGCAAGGGGGAGGGTCAGTTACCAAATTGGGAAGTCGATTTTTTTTGTTTTAAATCGATTCGAATCGATTCACCCGAAGTGAATCAGTGAACCGATTTGAATCGTGAATCGGGCCGCACTAGTTCAGATAAATAAATAAATAAGATAGCTGATCAGTGAGCCAGATGCAAAAGGTTAGGGTATGGACTGCCTGGGTGACCAGCCCTCTCTCCAGCTTTATGAGCCTCAGGTATCCAAGACTCTTGGATCAGGATCAGAACTCATTTTTATGCAGATGAAATGTTATTACCACCTGATATTCTAAAGAGTTAACTGAGCAGGAGAGGCTCCTCCCCAGATAAACCAGAAAGCAATGTTACTTACCGTAACAGTTGTTATCTAGGGACAGCAGGCAGCTATTCTCACTAGTGGGTAATGTCATCCGACAGAACCCCGATACGGACGTCTCACAAGCATATTTTGCTTGAAGAAACTCAGAAGTTTCGAGATGCCCGCACCGCGCATGCGCCAGTGCCTTCCCGCTCGATGCTCCGGGCGTGTCTCCTCAATTCAGGTAGCTAGCAGAGAAGCCAACCCAGGGAAGTGAGAATAGCTGCCTGCTGTCCCTGGATAACAACTGTTAAGGTAAGTAACATTGCTTTATCCCAGGACAAGCAGGCAGGTATTCTCACTAGTGGGTGACCTCCAAGCTAACCTCAATGGGATGGTGGGAGAGTTGGCAACTTAGGAGAATAAATTTTGTAACACAGTTTGGCCAAACTTCCCATCCCGTCTGGAGAACGTATCCAGACAATAATGAGAGGTGAATGTATGAACCAAGGACCAAGTGGCAGCCTTACAAATCTCCTCAATCGGTGTCGATCTGAGGAAGGCTACAGAGGCTACCATTGCTCTGACCCTATGGGCTGTGACCTTACAGGGAAGGGGTAATCCAGCCTGGGCAATGTAGAAAGAGATACAAGCCGCCATCCAGTTGGAGATGGTGCGCTTCGATACCTGGAATATCTGGATATCTGGAAACCACAGGATGAGCAGAGAGAGGTCGTCCCAACTTGTTTGGATCAAAGGAGACGAAAAGTTGAGGAGCAGTTCTGTGTGGTTTGGTGCGATCCAGGTAGAAAGCCAAAGCACGTTTACAGTCCAGAGTATGAAGAGCAGATTCTCCAGGATGAGAATGAGGCTTTGGAAAAAACACTCGAAGTACAATGGATTGGTTGAGATGAAATTCAGAGACCACTTTAGGCAGGAATTTCGGATGAGTGCGGAGGACCACCTTGTCATGATGGAATACTGTGAAAGGTGGGTCCGCCACTAAGGCCTGAAGCTCACTGACCCTGCGAGCAGACGTGAGGGCCACCAGAAAAACCACTTTCCAGGTGAGATACTTAAGTGGAGCCTTGTTGAGAGGCTCAAAAGGAGGCTTCATAAGCTGAGAAAGGACAACATTGAGATCCCAAACCACTGGAGGAGGTTTGAGAGGAGGATTGACATGGAAAAGTCCTTTCATAAATCTGGAAACCACAGGATGAGCAGAGAGAGGTTTCCCTTGTAGAGGCTGATGGAAAGCCGCAATAGCACTCAGGTGGACTCGTATAGATGTAGACTTGAGACCAGACTGAGACAAGTGTAGAAGATAGTCCAATACAGAGGATAGAGAGGCTCGCTGAGGCTCCTTGGATTTGGAAACACACCAGGAAGAAAATCTAGTCCACTTCTGGGAGTAGCATTGACGAGTAGCAGGCTTCCTGGAAGCCTCCAAGACCTCCCTCACCGCCTGTGAAAACTGGTGAGGAGTTACGTTGAGAGGAACCAAGCTGTCAGGTGGAGAGACTGCAGGTTGGGATGAAGCAGTGATCCTTGATGTTGAGTAAGTAGTGAAGGAAACACTGGAAGAAGCACCGGCTCCCTGCTGCTGAGTTGAAGTAGAAGGGAGAACCAAGGTTGCCTGGGCCACCGAGGAGCTATCAGAATCATGGTGGCATGGTCGAATCTTAACTTGACCAGAGTCTTCTGAATGAGAGGAAATGGAGGAAACGCATACAGAAAGCGATTCCCCCAATCCAGCAGAAAGGCATCTGCCTCAAGGCGATGAGGAGTGTAGATCCTGGAGCAAAACTGAGGCAGTTTGAAGTTGTGGGGAGCCGCAAAGAGGTCTATCTGAGGCGTCCCCCATTGTGCAAAGATCTGATGAAGGGGGTTGTAATGGAGAGTCCATTCGTGAGGCTGGAGGAGACGACTCAAGTTGTCTGCCAAGACATTGTCCTTCCCCTGAATATAGACAGCTTTGAGGAAGGCGTTGTGGTGAACCGCCCAATCCCAGACTTTGAGAGCTTCCTGGCAGAGGGAGGCCGATCCCGTGCCCCCTTGCTTGTTTACATAATACATGGCGACCTGGTTGTCTGTGCGAATGAGGACTACCATGTCGTGAAGCAGATGTTGAAAAGCTTGAAGAGCATTGAAGATAGCTCTGAGCTCCAGAAGATTGATTTGATGGAGTCGGTCCGCACCGGTCCAGAATCCCTGAGTGCGAAGCCCATCCAGATGAGCCCCCCCAGGCATAGGTTGAGGAATCGGTCGTGAGAACCTTCTGGTGGGGAGGAGTGTGAAACAGCAAACCTCTGGATAGATTTGAAGAGGTCATCTACCAAAGTAGAGACTGCCGAAGAGCAGGAGTGACTATGATGTGTCGAGTCAAAGGGTCTGACACCTGAGTCCATTGAGAAGCCAGGGTCCACTGAGGAATTCTGAGATGAAGTCTGGCAAAAGGCGTTACATGAACTGTAGAGGCCATGTGGCCCAGGAGGACCATCATGTGTCTCGCTGAGATAGACTGGCGAGAAGACACAGACTGGCAGAGACGAAGAAGAGCATCCATGCACTGAGGAGGAAGGAATGCTCGGAGTTGAATGGTGTCCTTGACCGCCCCGATGAAGGGGAGAGACTGGGTAGGCTGGAGATGACATTTGGGAAAGTTGATCTCGAAGACTAAACTCTGCAGGAAGCAAATCGTAGCCAGGGTCACCGAAATGACCTCTGGAGCTGAGGGGGCCTTGATGAGCCAGTCGTCGAGGTAGGGAAACACCTGAAGACCCCTGTTCCGGAGTGCAGCGGCCACCACCACCAGACACTTCGTGAAGACTCTGGGAGACGAGGATAGGCCGAATGGAAGCACTCGATACTGCAGATGCAGATGTCCCACCCGAAATCTGAGGAACTTGCGGGAGGCCGGATGAATGGGAATGTGAGTGTAGGCCTCCTTGAGATCCAGAGAGCATAACCAGTTGTTCTGCTCGAGGAGGGGGTAGAGAGAAGCAAGGGTCAGCATGCGAAACCTCTCCTTGACCAAAAACTTGTTGAGGACCTGAAGGTCCAGAATGGGTCGCAGGTCGCCCGTCTTCTTCGGGACGAGGAAGTACCGGGCGTAAAAACCCCGGTTGTGCTGGTCCATCGGGACCGGCTCGACGGCCCGAAGCCGGAGCAAAGCTTGAGCTTCCTGAAGAAGGAGGGCGGTCTGCGTCAAGTTGGAAGGATACTCTCTTGGAGGGTGGTCCGGAGGGACCCGATGGAATTGAAGAGAGTATCCCTCTCTTACGATGGAAAGGACCCAGAGGTCGGTGGTAATAGCCTCCCATCGATGATAAAAATGGTGGAGGCGACCCCCGATGGGAAAAACAGGGGAATGCAGAACGAAGGTGGTTATGCTCCCTGGGATGGAGTCAAAAAGGCTGAGTAGCCTTGGGTGCAGCCGGCGGTTGAGGTTTCTGTTGAGCCTTCTGAGGAGGCTGCCTCTTCGCTGGTTGTCTCGCAGCCGGAGCCTGCCTTGGAGTGAAACGCCGCTGATAGATCAAGAGCGGTCTAGAAGGCCGAGACTGTTGAGGCTTGGGCTTAGGCCGAAGGATAGATTGAAAAGACTTTTCATGGTCAGAAAGCTTCTTCGTTACCGTCTCGATGGACTCGTCAAACAGATCCGCTCCAGCACAAGGCACATTAGCAAGCCTGTCCTGGAGGTTCGGGTCCATGTCAATGGTCCGAAGTCATGCCTACCGACGCATGGCCACGGAACAGGCAGCAGCAAGTGCCGAATGCTCAAAGGCATCGTACGAGGATTGCATCAGCTGGAGACGAAGCTGGGAAAGCGAGGCTACCACTTCCTTGAATTCAAATCGAGCCTGAGAATCGATGTAGGGAGTAAATTTGCGAAGCACAGGCAGGAAGAACTCCAAATAAGATGCAAAGTAGAAGTTATAGTTAAGAACTCGGGAAGCCATCATCGAGTTCTGTTAGATTCTTCTCCCAAACTTATCCATCGTCCTGCCCTCGCGACCCGGTGGCACAGAGGCATACACCTGGGAGGGATGGGATCGCTTGAGGGAGGATTCGACCAGCAGGGATTGGTGAGAGAGTTGAGAGCCCTCGAACCCCTTGTGATGGACTGTGCGGTATCGTGCATCTAACTTGCCCGGTACTGCAGGAATAGAATAAGGCGTCTCAAAACATCTCATAAATGTCTGATCCAGCAATTTATGGAGAGGCAGTCGAAGAGACTCGGCAGGAGGGTGAGGCAAATCCATGGTGTCGAGATACTCCTTAGAATATCGAGACCCAGTGTCCAAAGTAACATCCAAGTCATCAGCCATCTGTCGGAGAAAAGAAGAAAAGGACAACTGGTCCGCCAGTACAGGTCTCCGAGAGGGACTGGACGAAGTTGAGGCCTCAGGATCCAGAGAGACTTGGGATCGACAGGGAGAAAAAGAGGTAGACGGTTCCTCGTACTCCGGCCCCTCCGGGGGAGACATGTCAGAGGAAGAGTACCCCAGACGTGGCAGCTTCTTCTGCGGCGAAACCTCAGAGTGGCGCGAGGAGTGCCGTGATGAATGCCTGGACCGATGCCCCTCATGGTGCCTGGAGGGAGAGCGAGAATGACGATACTTCATATGGTCCCCTGAAGCTTCCAGCGAGTGAATGGGACTCGAAGCTGTAGATCGAAGAGGCTGGATGGTCGACGCATCACGTGACGCAGCCCAGGCCTGGTATGGGGTGCGGAAGAACTCTTCCTGAGATTTGCTATGCCCAGGGCTTCGATTACCTATAGGAGGATTCTCGCCCTGTTGGCGTGGAGGCGTGATGGGCTCCAAAGGAGGCATGTCGCTGAAGGAAGCCCGCCTCGAGGGACCGGCCGCCCTACGTCGCTCCTCCTCGCCAAGTAGCGAGATCGACCGGCGAGGAGGAGGAGGGGCGGTCCGCCCCTCGGAATCAGGACCGGGAGGTCACCCTGGATGGAGGCAATTAACCTGGGTCCCATAGTTTGCATGAGCTCGACAAACTGAGCTTCCAAGAGGGACCGTAGCGAAGCCGATATGGAGGGATCCGCACTGAAAGGGGGTCCTCCAGCACGGTCTTCGCGCTCCTTCGTGGTCGAGTGCTTCTGCTTGGAAGCTTTCGGCACCTTAATGACCACGGGTGGAATGGTGGAAGGCAGTACCTGAGCCGAGGACAGGCACCGGCGCCGAACTCGGGGCCGAAGCCGGAGTGAACGAAGCTGGCTTCAGAAGGCCCGGATTAGCAGGAGTAGTAGCTGGCTTCGCATGGACAGGCGAAGCGGCCGATGAAGTTGAAGCCGAAGGTTCCTTAGCAGCTTCCATCTTGAACATCGACTCCCACAATACACAGCGCCGCTTAAACGCCCGCGCTGTAAGAGTGGAACAAGGCCGGCACGATTTCGGGAAATGTTCTGGACCAAGACACTGCAGGCAGCGTCGATGCGGGTCCGTCAGCGAAATCGCGCGCTGGCACTTGCTACACTTTTTAAAACCGGTGATTGGCCGGGACATAGGCCTTAAAAGCTCCGCCGCGAGATCGAAGGAGCGGGGCCTGAGCCATGTGGCTGACCCGGCCGACTCGCCGGAAGGAAAAATTTTTTTTTTTTTTTTTGAAAAAGAATAAAACAAAGAAAACACACGATAAAGAGTAAAAGAAACCCCAAATTGCGGCAATTAGAAGGCAAAAAAACGGGAAATCAGTCAGCGCAGAATTGAAGTAAAACTTCTGAGCTCCGCGGAAAGAAAAGAACTGAGGAGACACGCCCGGAGCATCGGGCGGGAAGGCACTGGCGCATGCTCGGTGCGGGCTTCTCGAAACTTCTGAGTTTCTTCAAGCAAAATATGCTTGTGAGACGTCCGTATCGGGACTCTGTCGGATGACATCACCCACTAGTGAGAATACCTGCCTGCTTGTCCTGGGATAACATGATATTTAGTAGTATTTAACCATCTAGTGCCAATAAATATAATTACTAACCGGCCATTTCCTAATCAGTTAGGTTAGGGGTGGGCTGGGGGCAGAGCTCGTAGCTGATTAGCAGCAATTTTCTGTCTGCTGACTAAGTGACCACATAAGGCTAGGACATCAAAGGCTAAAATTAACTGGTCAACAGTCTGAATAGAAGCCGGTGACAGCTGTCATGGTACATGGGCTTGTCGTGCCACTGGGGCTTGTGCGCATCTGAAAAGCTGGAACCTATGCTGTTGGTAGTTTTGCTACCAGTAGGGCTTCCCAAGACCGACAGGTTTCAGCAGAGATGTCAGAGCAATCATAGCTTCTTTTTGTATTGTTTTACCTCCCCAATATCTATTCATTATAAATCACTTAGATTTTAACTTGGGTTTTATGTTTGCGGTATATTAAATAAATTGAACTTGAACTTAAGGCGGAGGATCGCATTTGACATCAAATTCATACTGCGCAAATTCAAACTGCACAAAAACTTGATGATGTTCATCAATTCACTAGAACTTGAACATGAGTCGATGGTACCTAATAATAAGACCACTGGTACCAGATATTCAGAGCTGGGAGTAGTTTAGATGCCGCTTACCATCGCAGGCTGAATATCAGGTGGTTAGTGGTTACGATTATGCCTTTACAACCTGATTTTATGAAATTTTAACACTGTTTAGATGAGGTTCAAAAACATTTGACAGTCCATCCATTGATTGTAAATATTGCTAAGTAGCCTGTTGAATGACGGGATGTGTCTATTACCTCAATATTTGTCCAGTTTTATGGAGCAATTGAATTGTACCAGTGGAGTCATTTAAATATCTGGGAGCACTAAGAACTCAGGAGTTAGGTTAGGTAAATGGCATCTAAAGGTAGGAGCTGGAAAGATCTGTGCTAAGATAGTATTCAGTAAAAGGGCACTTGGTGCAAAGTTCCTTTGCCCGGATTTCATATATACTCGAATATAAACTGAGATTTTGGGGCTCCAAAATGGGAGTTTCAGTTTATATTCAAGTTATCCCTGTTGACCGGCATGCTGCTTTTCCCCCTCTCTTCCAGTGACCATTGGTGCACTGCTGTCCTCCTTTCCTCTCCTCCCTCTGACCACTGGTGCATTGCTGTCCCCCTTTCAGCCACTCCTCTCTTCCCAAGATGGCTGTCATTGCTGTCATACACCGGGACCGACCTCCCACTTCCTGGCGCTGCTCTCTTACACCGGGACCAACCTCCTGACCGGCATCGAACTTCCCTGCCTAAACATGCTGCCAGCAATCCTCCTTGTTGGGCCACAAGGACTGCAGAAGGTACATTTCTAACAAACTAGACAAAATAAATCAATGGCTTACAGAAAATATGCTCTCTCTCAACATTACTAAAACCAAAGCACTTCTCTTCCCTATTAATGACCACGAAACCGTTATGCTCCCTATCAGTATAAAATAAACACCAAATGAATTGTACAATACCATTAAACTTCTTGGCGTTACCATAGACAACAAACTCTCTTTCCACTATTAGATAAACATAGTCATTAGGAAATGCTTTTTTAAACTAAAGATGATACAGTCTATTTATTGCCACCCTTCTTGAACCCCAATCATTGAATATTCTAATCCAGGGGTAGGCAATTCCGGTCCTCGAGAGCCAGAGCCAGGTCAAGTTTTCAGGATATCCACAATAAATATGCATGAGATAGATTTGCATCTCAAGGAGGCAGTGCATGCAAATCCATTTCATACATATTCATTGTGGATATCCTAAAAACCTGACCTGGCTCCGGCTCTCGAGGACCGGAATTGCCTACCCCTGTTTTAATCTATTCCTTAGTGATCTCCCATCTCTAGACTATTGCAATTCCATATACCAAGGGATTACTCAAAAGGAGATTAGAAGACTTCAAATTATCCAAAACACTGCCATTCAAATTATTAATTAGAAAAGGAAGTATGACTACGTCACACTACTACTTCAAAACTCCCACTGGCTCCCAGTCACCCATCGAATAACATACAAAATTCTCTGGTGACGGGATAATTGCGCGCGAGAAACCAGTGCGCCGAAAATCCAGCGCTGACAATTCAGCGCAAGACAGAAGCGCGCCACCGAAAGCCACCAAAAATTTTATTTTTTAAGAGCTCCGATGGGGGGGTGGGGTGGGGGGAAACCCCCCACTTTAATGCATAGTGTTCGCGCTGCTGTTGGGAAGGGGGTGTGGGGGGTGCAAACCCCCACATTATAGAGAAAACGGAACCTTACCTGAAAAAAATCGGAAACTGTTCCGTTTTCTCTATAATGTGGGGGGTTGCACCCCCCACACACCCCCAATGGCAGCGCGAACACTATGCATTAAAGTGTGGGGGGGGGTCCCCACACACACCCCCATCGGAGCTCTTAAAAAAGTTTTTCGGCAGCTTTCGGCAACGCACTTCTGTCTTGCGCTGAACTGTCAGCGCTGGATTGTCGACGCGCTGGTGTCTTGCGTGACACTGACTATGAACCAAATTCTCCTGCTTATATTTAAAACAAAAACTGAACATGCACCAGCATTCATTGATCATCTGCTAATACCATATTCCCCGGCCAGATCGTTTCGCTCGGCCGAACAAAATCTTCTCTCAGTCCCCTCAGTCTGCCATACCTTCTATAATACTTCCCGTAAAACCATCTTCTCTTGTTATAGCCCCTAACTTATGGAAAGAAGCTAACCTAAGCAACTTTAAATCTAACCTTAAGGCTTTTCTATTTAAAGATGCTTTCTCTTAACTCTTTTCCCATTTTTCATCTCTCTCCTTTTTCTGCGCAAACATAACCCCCCCTTCCTATCGTGTCATTCCTTTTTTTGTTTTGTTTTATTAGAAATTACTATATGTGGGACGATGTTACATCTGAAGCCCTCATTGGACATATATAGAGGGCGGCTTTTCCTTATCATGACCGGGGTAGCCATACAAATGATTAAGCACAATTGGAAGAACTGGGATCGCTTTAACTTTAATTTTTGGTGGGCAAATTTATGCTTAACTTATAGATTAGAAAAAATGAACGCAGATATAATGGGTCATACTAAGAGATTTAAGTTAATCTGGGGCCCTTCGATATCTTTTATGGATGCATTGTAATTGTTTTTTTCCTTTGATCCTGTTGGTATATTGCACACACACCCAGAGGGAGGGAGAGGGATATTTTATTCTCTTGCAAGGTATTGGCTGGGGGGGTGTTATCTTGATGTGGGGATTTTGATTGATTATAAATGTATATATGATATATGAATAATGTTGTTTGTCTAGATACTGTACTGCATTTTTGTTAACTTTGGAAAATTAATAAAGATTTAAACAGAAATTACAATAACTATAAAGCTCTCTGCATGATAATGCCTGCAGCTCCAAAACCCTTGTCACTGAGGCGGGCTTTATAGAGAGCCTGTAAAGCAATATTAAGATTCCATGTAGGAAATGGTTGATGCACAGGAGGATACAACCGCAACGCTTCCTTCAGAAATTTGGTTATATCAAGATAGCAAGCCAAGGACACTTTCTCCAGTCGAGCTCTAAAGCACAAGAGGCTTGTCACCTGCACCTTGAGAGAAGCAACACCAGGCCTTTTTCAAGATCGTCCTGAAGAAATGACAGGACTACAGTATCAGAGCCTTATAAGGCTCCATTTTATGATCAGCACACCACACCAGTGCTGAAAAGTCTTCCAAGCCTTAACATTAGCCATGACTGTCGCTGGCTTCTTGGATTGTAGAAAGATAGCTATGATCACCTTTGAACATACCTTTCTGTGCTAGGGTTGCACGCTCAAGATCCATGCCATGAGCTCAAAATGTTCTGGATTCTCCAGGGCAATTGGTTAGAAGAAGTAGCAGCCTGAGACATCTGTCCCATTGTATTCATTCTAGATCCACGTATAATGGGCAAAGTGGCAAATCAGACTCCACAAGAATCACCAATCCAAAATGGGTTGCTGTTCTTCAAATGACCTAGCCTACCATAGGCCTCAGGGGAAACGTATAGCAGCTCCTTTGTTGGACAAGGTTGTACTAAGGCATCCACACCGGCGCTTCCCAGCTCAAATCTCCTGCTGAAGTTCCAAGCGAATTTCTTGTTGTCTGCTGACACCATCACCATTGTCAGCCTCCCCCAGTGCTTTAAAATGCTGTTGAAAGCTTTATTGTCCAAACACCACTCCCCTAGATCCAGGGTCTGACAACTGATATAATCGGCTTGCACATTGTTCACTACTGCTACTTGTACCGCCAATAAGGCTTCTAGGTGGGCTTCCATCTAGCGAAACAACAACTGGGCCTCCAGTTTCAACAGAACACTCTCAGTGCCTCCCTGTCTGTTGACGCATGCCATTGGTGTGGCATTGTCAGAGAAGACACTGACCGCTTTGCCTTCCAGGGTCTTTTTGAAAGACTGCAGCACTAGCCAAATGGCTCTCAGTTCCAATCTCTTGATGAACCAGTTTCTCTGAAAGGGTAACCAGCAGCTCTGAGCTGGGCAACACTCACAATAACTTCCCCAGCTGTAAAGATTGGCATCTGTCATCAGTAACACCTAAGAGAAAATGAGGAAAGGCAAGCCCTTGGACAGCGTCTCTGACCGGAGCCACCAGCATAAACTTTGATGTACTTCCACTATCCAGGGTAACTGCATCTGGAGTGGATCAGTTTGCAGAGACCAGAGGGATAGTAGTGCATTCTGAAGAAGGCAAAAATGAGCTATCACCCAAGGTACCACCTCTATGATCACTACCTTTGACCCCAGTATCTGCAGGTGCAGGTAGTGACAAGCCCTAAGAGCTTGCATTGCCAGGATCTCCAAAATCTGGCATCTTAGCTTCAGTTTGCAAGATTCTGGAAGGAAACATGGTCTTCTGCCACGTTGAAAAGAATCCACAAGTACTCCAGGGATTAGACCAGGTCCAGGTGACTCTTCTGGAAATTGATAATCCATCCCAGGTCCTGCAGAAGCTGAACAACTTGTATCACTAGCTTGCGACTGTCAGCTTTGGACGAGGCTCTAATTAGCTATTTGTCCAAGTATGGATGGACCTGAATCCCTGCCTTGAGCAGGAGCACCGCTGCTGCAACAACCATCATCTTTGTAGAGGTACAAGGTGCTGTTGTCACACCGAAAGGGCTTGCTAAAAACTTGAAATGTCTCTCCAGTACATAGAACCTGAGAAACATTCTGTGTTCCGGAAAAATGGGAATATGTAAGCAAGCCTCCAACAAATCCAGCGAGGCTAGGAACTCCCCCGGTGCCACCGAGGCTATGACTGAATATACAGTATCTACTTGGATTCTGGGCACTCAGTGCTGAATTTACAGACTTCAAATCCAGGACTGCAGGTAAAGGGAAAGAACTCACTTGTCACGACCCATGTTCCTTTTCCACTGGAAATAGAATTAGGGGGTAGATCAACCCACAAATCCTTCCTAATTAAATACCAATCATTCACAAAAGCCCAATGGTCATACAAATAATGTTAATAAAAGCTCTAATAAAACACACTCCAAAGTCACTATGCTTTTACCCCCATAACCTTTTTCAACGAGGCGTAAAGGAATTGCCCCTCAACTCACCAGAGTCACAGAGTCTCCCAGTGTATCCTACAGGACAAGAGCAGTTTCCTGAGGGCTGACATGTCCCTCCATTTTTACAGGAAGATGCACAGGTAACTACAAGGAGAAAAAGAAAGGAAGAGAATTCCTCATTATCTCAATGGTCAAAAGAACAAGAGCTGGCCATGAACCACAGATCATTCAATAAAGTCAACATTGTTACTCAATGACAGATTCCCCGAGGTTCATCATCATTGTTAATGGCCAACACCTTGTGATCTGTTGTGGTATTCTCAATGGACAAAAAATAATTCTACGTTTGCATATTAAGGAATAATTTAGCTTTGTGGCCATAAATCTTTAACGGAACACACTCTAAGTAATAAACTAAACTAAACTAAACTAAACTAAGCCTTAGGTTTATATACCGCATCTTCTCCACGGAAGTGGAGCTCGACACGGTTTACAAAGTTTAAAAATATGGGAAGAGAGAAGAGAGAGAGTTTACAGAGCATAAAAAGAGGGGATGTAATCAGGAGAAGAGATGTTATATGTTAGAGAAAAGCCAGGTTTTCAGTTGTTTCCGGAATAGTTGGAGGGAGCCCAGGTTCCGCAGCGGGACAGTGAGATCGTTCCAGAGGCCTGTGATTTTGGAGAGGAGGGATCTACCCAGTTTACCTGCGTGGAGGATGCCGTGTAGAGAGGGGAAGGATAGTTTATGTCTGTGGGTTGATCTGGTGGTAGTTGGTGTCGGGGCAGGAAGGATAGAGGGATTAGGGGCGGAAGGATGCCATGAATGATCTTGTAAGCCAGGCAGGAGCATTTGAAATGAATTCTGGAAAGTACTGGGAGCCAGTGAAGATTGGTAAGTAGAAGGGAGATGTGGTCATATTTGTGTTTAGCAAAAATCAGCTTGGCCGCAGTGTTCTGGATAAGCTGGAGTCTGCGAAGACTTTTTTTCATTAGGACTAAGTAGATGGCATTACAATAATTGAGTTTGGATAGGATGATGGATTGTACAAGGACGGTGAAATGCTTTTGGTGAAAATAGGATCTAACTTTCCTCAGCATGTGGAGGCTGAAAAAACAAGATTTTGCCAAGGAATTCAGGTGATCGTTGAGGGAAAGGGAGGAGTCAATAGTGATGCCGAGGACCTTGCTTGAGAACTCAAGGTGTAGAGCAGGGCCTGTGGGTAGGGTGAAGAGGGTGGGCAGGTGGGCTAATTTTGGGCCGAGCCAGAGTAATTTTGTTTTTGATTCATTTAATTTCATCTGTACTGAGAGGGACCAGGCGTGAAGTCTCATTATGCATGATGTGATGTTCTCTTGGAGGTTTGTAAAGTTTGGATCTGTTTCGAGGAGGATGAGGATATCGTCTGCATATGTGTAAATTGTTTCAAGGGGGGATAGTTTAAGGAGCTTCAGGGAGGTCATATACATGTTGAAGAGAATAGGGGATAGGGGAGAGCCCTGTGGAACACCACAGGATGGTGTCCACGAAGCGGACCATGTAGTTGCCATATTTACCCAAGGTTATTAAGGGGTAGATATTCAGGCTCCTGTTGGCTTAAACCATGCTGAGTAGGCCATCAGCTGATAAGATTCAGTGGTATTTAACCACATATTGCTTTTGAATATCAGCTCAGTCATAGCACAATCCAGACAGTGCCAGAGCAGTCGATGGGTGGAGTCAGGGCAGAGATGAAAGATATATAGACCCATTAGTTTCAGTGCCTGAACCCAAATTTCTAACTAAGCATGAAGGGCCACATAGAAAGCAGTACTGTCCTTGCCCATTTGGGTATGCAGGTGCAGGCACTGAATATGTACCAGCATTCACATGTCGTCAAGGTTCACCAGTGACTTGGATATTCAACACCAGTGCCTATAAGTTCTTATAATACAAAATTGGAACTATCTGGTTAGTTGGATATTCTCTGGGATGATCCTAAGGTATTTCTCCACAATTACTTCATCTATAACACCAACCATTTAAACATGCCAACATGTGGCATCTCTCAAAGGCTATTATTTGTGTCAAGAAGCATCATATATTACTGTAGATATCTGTCATGCTTAGGTGACTCTTACTTTCTAAATATGGTGCTGGGTAGAAATACAAGTGGCCAAAATGTGGATGCATGCTCAACTTGAGTAAGAAGCCCTTTACTATCAATAATTGGGGGTAACAACCAATTATTGATGTAAATTGGCACTCATTAAAATTTGAACATGCATCTAGCTGCACATTATTCTATAAGGCATAGCCTAACACCCATAGCATATAACCGAAAAGGGGGTATGCTCATGGGTGTGTTAGGGATGTTCCGAATTATAAAATATGTCTAAGTTGTGTGCCCACACATAACCAGCACTAACTAATGATCCTGAAACCTTATTGCATAGTTTTATATAGAGCTATGTGATACCCGCTCATTAACTAGCGGCCACACATAAGTAAGAGATTCTTTTATTCTTTTTTTTTATTTTTGTATGGACCTTCATCCTTCTAGCTACTAAAGTCTTTGTCAGTTCAATCTTATTAACCTCATTTTAAAACAGCTCTTGGCTTCACTATTTCATCATTATTTTCATTTCATTTCAATTCATTTCTTTTTCTTTTAATGTTTTAACTTTTAGACTTATATTGTTCTTATACAATATAGCCACTTTGCTTTAAAGTAGATTCTCAGATTTCATCAATGCCACCTCTCTCGACATGCATGTTTCAAAGAGAAATCTTCTTCAGGGTCGAGGGGAACCGGAGAAACATAAGTCAAATTTCATTCATTCAATATCTCTTACTGTCCACACACTTCAAAATATAATAATACACATCAGTTGATCCCAGAGGTAATAAAAAAAAACAACTGTTGATACATCTCATCAAGGGCATTCTTCTTATCCAAAACATACATTAAAGCAATTACCAAGATTACATTGGAAACAGACCCCATTTTGTAAAAACTGCAACCTACATTATAAAAATTCATGTTGTAAAAATGCATTGCCTACCAATTGAGGGAGCTGCAATCCGTTGTAAACATGGCCGCGGTTTGGAATTAACAAACTTTTATCTCAGCTGGTCTCCTCACGTTCTTACATTTGACATGCCTGCGTCATCCACAGAGCTTTCACTGACCTCCCAGCACACACAGCGAGAGGAGCTAAACCAGTTTTTGCATTCGTATCCTAGCATCCCAATGTGAAAAATCCAATCACGGGCTGCTCTTCTGACTGCCAGCTAATAACGGAGCTTTCCACACTTCTACAAAGTGGCTCAAATTATAGAGAGCCATTCAACTTCTTCATTGAGCCTTTCTGGCTCCAGCGATTTGAGTCTGAATATCCATTTATGTTCTTTTATTGCTAATGCTTTTTTAAAATTACCTCCCTCCCACCCAATAGTTACTGAATCAATAATTCTCCATCTGATGTCAGACCAGTTATGGCCCATCAATTGCCAGTGTTTAACCAGTGGAGCCATGTCTCGGTCAGTCCATACCCTTGATTTGTGTTCATTAAGGCAGACTTTTACAGACTGGATAGTTCGCCCAACATATATTTTGTCACAAGGGCATTGTATGAGATAAATCACATATGTAGTATCACAGGTAGTTGTGGCATGTGTATAGTATGTCCTCCCTGTGTTCGAGTGTCTCCAGCAATCACCCGTCATAGTTAACATACACCACTGACACCTTCCATATGTGCTGTGGATGCCCCTAGTGTTGGTCGTGGAAGTGTGATCATCATTTTTCACCATCTCACCAATATTTCTTGTACGTTTGTATGAAAATAGAGATATTGCTGGAAACTCAGATAATGCCATTTTTGCCACATTCCACATGCTAATGCCGTCGTTAGCTGGCAGTCAGAAGAGCAGCCCGTGATTGGATTTTTCACATTGGGATGCTAGGATACGAACGCAAAAACTGGTTTAGCTCCTTCCACTGTGTGTGAGAGCCTGGGAGGTTGCTAGTTAATGAGTGGGTATCACATAGCTCTATATAAAACTATGCAACAAGGTGTCAGGATCATTAGTTAGTGCTGGTTATGTGTGGATCAACTATTGAACACTAATTTTGTGACTGTAGTAAGTTGTGTGACAGGTTTCATCAGGTGTAAATCATAGTGGCTACAGTTAGGCTAAGCATGAAACTAAAAAAGAGTTGAGCACCTCAGTGCTGCTTTTTTATGGAATCGAAGTTTGAGTGCCATTTATAGAATTCCCTCCTTTGGGAGTAGTTTAGTGCTATTTACCATGCTCATGTACACAATTAACAAAATTGTGCCTACTTATATACAAACAAATGAACCACTCTGAAATCCTAGTGCCTGCCTTCATGAGATATATATGTATGCGTGTTTGGCTCTTCTGCATGCCTTCATAGATTTCTAGCAGCACATATATGCACAGACTTATACCAGCCTCAGGGCAGCTGCAACTTTCTAGAAGAGGCTAAGTTAGCAGCTCCCAACTCCCCTTCACACACGGACGATCCTCAGTTGGCCATACATTGCAAACCTGGTATGAATCCAAGGAGTCCATCACACCTATTTTTAAGCAAAATCAATGTGTTTTGAGGCAAATAGAGGCTTTTATTTTCAAAGTAAGAAATCCAAGAAGGTTGCCATGGCAGCGATTTTTGGAAGCTACACTGAAGTCCAAAAACTAGCGATTTTGGGATTTTAGAGGTGGGGGAACCTGACACTATCCCTAGCCTTTCCCCCGCCCCCCCTAAAATGATTTTAACCCTCCCCCCTAGATTTTGTTTTTCAGGCAGTCAATCTGTTACTCACCATACCATGCTGAGTGCTGGGAGTTGCAAACAGCTTACAGGGAGAACCTCTGCCTCAACAAGCCTGGAATCCAGACTGCTTACATCTTTGGACTGCCTCTCTGGCCCAACAAACCAGCTGGAGACCTCAACCCCTACTGGACCTTGCACCCACAAACAGGTGTGGGGGGGAAGTAGTCGTTCCCAATCCTGGAAAAACTACCACAGAGCCACTAAGCCTGTGCTCAAGCCCACTGCGAATGAATCTGGGGCAAGCCTTGCTACCAAGGGATCGGTCCCTGAGCCCCTGAACTTTTATTGCAGGCTGTCCAAGTGGGTGCACTGCAAATCAGTCTGCCCCTTGGAAGCAGATCTTTGACCTCAGAGCCACAGATATTCCAAGACTGGGATCCTCTACAACACCAAAAAGCCTCACAAATGGTTAGCAAAAAAAAAAAAAATCCCTGAATTTAATTGAAAAATAAACATGAGCAGAAAAGACAGGCTATTACCATCTCACTTGTAGAGAGACAACTGAGGAATAGGAGGACAGCCCAGAGGAATGAGAGGCAGAGCAAAAGAATGCTAATGAGGATCTTTATAAGAATTTTTGCAAGAAGGGGTTGATTACCCAAAGGGTTGAGGAATAAAGTGTCTATTGCACTAGAAGCAGTAGTAACCTTAGGTAATGTGACCTCGTTTCATTATACTTTAATAATAGCAAGAGTCATTTTTTTCCTTCCCTGCATCTCTGTATTTCCTGTTAACTGTTCATTTCTCAGCTTTGTCTACCGTATATTGGTTAATTCATCCCATGTCGTTCACTTACCATTCAGACAGTTTTCTCCCGTGTATCCCCAATAGCAGGTGCAGACTCCCGGCTCACTGCACCAGCCATTGTTACAGCTTTGGTTGCAGATTGCTATGGATAAAAAAAAGAAAGAAAGAGGTTAAGACTTTCTGGATCAAAGATGGCACCCAAGTGCCTCAAACTTTGTCATCTTCCCCTGAATTCTATATAGGTCACCCAAAGTTTTGAAGGCCAAGGGTAGATGCATCTGCAAATCAATCAGTTAACGAGGTTTAATGAGGTGTGAATGATCATAACTGACATTAATTGGCATGGATTTGGAGTTTCACATGCATCTGCCCCAAGTGCAAGACTGTAACATCCATGCCTCCATTTTACAGTATGCAATTCCAAAGGGCAGTCCTAGAAGTTAGGGTCAGTGTTATAGAATGCTGTGAGTTGTGCACCCAACTGCCATAAATTGGGCACCAACATTTACACCAGGTTTTAATAGATGGTATATATCCCAAAGTGCTGATAGAATTGAAAAATGAACTTGCAGAGCTATTGTTAGTAATTTGCATTACATTACATTAGTGATTTCTATTCTGCCATTACCTTGCGGTTCAAAACGGATTACATAAGAATTGTCATGGTATTACAAAATATGTAAGACGGATTACATAAGGATAGTCGTGAAATTAGGAGATACAAAGGGGTAATTTGAACATTTTAGATTTACTAAGGAGTAGATAGTATTGTAGATGAAGCTTGGGACGGAACTGGTTGTGTTAAATAGGTTTTATGTATTTTTTGAAGAGTAGGATTTTTGTTTCTTTTTTGAAGGTTTTGTAATCTGTGGTCGAAGACAGCAGGTTGGTGAGTTGTCTGTCTAGTTTTGCTGCTCTGGTGGCCAGTAGGTTGCCATATAGTTTTCTTTGTTTGACATTTTTGGTTGGCGGGTGTGTGAATAGTGTATGGGTTCTCCTGTGTCTGGTTGAGGTGGATTGAGTTAGTCGGTTATTCCAGTAGGTTGGGCTGTTTCCGTTTATAGCTTTAAATAGAAGGCAATAGAATTTGAAGTGTACTCTTGCTTGTATTGGGAGCTAGTGTGAGTCATGGTATGCCTCTGTGATGTGGTCGTATTTTTTCAGCGAATAGATGAGCCTTAGGGCTGTGTTTTGTATTGTTTGTAGTTGTTTAATCATGGTCGCTGGGCAGGGGAGGTATAGTATATTGCTGTAGTCCAGGTGTGCCCAATACGTCGATCGCGATCAACAGGTCGCTCGCTCAGGCGACCCCAGTCGATCGCAGAGCGGGTTCCCTTCTTCCCTTCTCTTTTTTCCCCTCCTGACTGGCCCGCTCCTGAATTCTGCTGCTGCCGCCGCTGCTCAACATTTAAAAAAAAAAAAAAACGGCTTGGAGAACTTATGCTCTGGGGGCTAACGAGTGCTTGTACCGGCTTCCCTTCTCTTCTCTCTGAAACCGGAAGTTATGTCGGGGGGGGGGGGGGGGAAAGAAGGGAAGCCGGCACACACATGTTAGAGCCCCGTTCACGGGCTAAAGCGGGAGACAGGTCAGTGAAGCTTGCGATTTGCTCTTCTTGCTGCCAGGTCCTGCCTACTTTCTGTTTCCTCAAAGGCAGGACCCGGCAGCATTTCTCCCAATAGGTCGATCTTGGGTCGATCAGCCTTCCTCTCCCTGACGTCAATTCTGCCGTCGGAGAGGAAGTTCTGGCCAGCGGAACTTCCTCTCCGACGGCAGAATTGACGTCGGGGAGAGGAATGCTGGTGGGCCCGAAGCAGAGAGATGGCAGTGGGCGGCTTTGGGGGCCTGTTATCCGATGGCAGCGGCAGTGGCAGTGGCTTGGGGGAGGGCAGGGAGACAGAAGGAAAGAAGAGAAACAGAAAAAAAGAAAGGGGGCATGAAGAGAGAAAGAAAGAGAGGGCAGGGAGAGAGGAAGAAAACATTGGGGAGGGGAATGAGGTCAGGAGGAAAGGAAGCATACAGGCTAAAAGAAGGGAAGAAAGATTGGATGCACAGTCAGAAGAAGAAAGTGCAACCAGAGACTCATGAAATCACCAGACAAGGTAGGAAAAATGATTTTATTTTAAATTTAGTGATCAAAATGTATCTGAATTTATATCTGCTGTCTATATTTTACACTATGGTCCCCTTTTACTAAACTGCAATAGAGGTTTTTAGCGCAGGGAGCCTATGAGCGTCAAGAGCAACGCTGGGCATTCAGCGCAGCTCCCTGCGCTAAAAACTGCTATTGTGGTTTAGTAAAAAGGGAGGGGGTGGGTATTTGTCTATTTTTGTATGGTTGTTAGTGAGGTGACAGTGCATAGAGTCAACTGCTTTGACCTCTTTGAAAAACCCTGGAATAGGAATGATGATTAACATTTTCTATGCGTACAGTGTGCTTTGTGTTTTTTTTTTATTTTATTGTTGGTAGATCATTTTGACTTGGTCATTTTAAAAGTAGCTCGCAAGCCCAAAAAGTGTGGGCACCCCTGCTGTAGTCTATTAGGCCAAGGATTAGAGATTGTACCAGTAATTGAAATTGTTTCCTGTCGAAGAATTTTCGAATTTGTCTTAGGTTTCTCATAGTTGTGAATGATGTTTTTATTATTTTGTTGATTTCACTGCACAACAAAGTTTTTGCTTCCTGAACACTGCTGGGTGTTTCTTATAGAATTTTGGGTGCTGATCATGAATATTACATCAAAAATTACCCATCACGTACCATTTCAGAGAAATCTTCAATTTTGTCGTGATTTTTTCTTATATTTGGATGCAAACAATTTTTTCTCCCATAAGTGTCTTATCAACAACGGTTTGTGCCGCCTGGGTATGTCCATGCATAAAATCTAGCCAGGTTGGAAGCTGTTTTATGGAAGATGACATCCTGGGCATGTCTGGGCAGGTCTGAACGAGCTTGCGCTGTCTCACCATGCTATAATGGTGGCTTCCATACACCGATCCTGCTCATTTGGTTAATATAGATAGTCCGTGTGTGTATATAGTATCAGTATAGTAAAGTATAGTAGTATAGTAGCTGTAGCAATATAACAGTAAGTAAGCTTGATGCTATAGACGTTTTGGTGTCGGGCAATATGTCTCGTCGGTGTCGTAACAGCCGCGACACATTCTGCTATATCTGTGGGGAATATACACTTACGCCTCAGAGACGTTCGATGACTGCCCTTGTAAAGAAAGCCTATCATCTGTATTTTGGCTGCAAAATAGGTGATCAAGACAAGCAATGGGCGCCTCACATTTGCTGTGCGACATGTGCTGTTAGTCTGAGAGCCTGGCTCAGAGGTACTCGAAAGACGATGCCATTTGCTGTTCCGATGATATGGCGAGAACAGAAAGACCATGTGACGGACTGTTATTTCTGTTTGACTAATGTGTCTGGTTTCTCTGCCAAAAACAAGAAGTCAATTGAATATCCTAATCTGCCTTCAGCAATGAGACCCATGCCACATGATGACAGTCTTCCAGTTCCGAAACCACCAGAGGATTGGACCTTAGACGAACCAGATGAAGAAACTGCAGTGCAGGGTTCTAACAGTGACATTGACCCGGATTTTGAACCATCCTCATCAGGCGATCCACATCTGATAACACAGTCCGAATTGAACGATTTGGTCAGAGATTTGGGTCTGTCAAAAGCAAAAGCTGAGCTGCTAGGTTCGAGACTGCAGGAATGGTGTTTGCTATCACCAGGTACGAAAATTTCTGTGTTTCGAGACCGGCATCATGATATAACCAAATTTTTTGCACAAGTCGACAGTCTCTGTTTCTGTTGTGACATTGAAGGATTGTTCTCGGTCTTTGGTTGTGATCACAACCCGGAAGAGTGGCGTCTTTTCATTGATTCGTCAATGTTAAGCCTGAAAGCTGTTCTGTTGCACAATGGCAACGTTTATCCTTCAGTACCTGTTGGCTATGCAGCACATATGAAAGAAACATATGAGAATATGGAAATGTTACTAAAGTATGTCCAGTATACCAGGTATAACTGGAATATCTGTGGAGACCTCAAAGTCGTTGCTCTGTTACTAGGACTGCAGCTTGGCTATACAAAGTACTGCTGTTTCATCTGCGAATGGGACAGCCGAGACAGAGAGTCGCACTATTCTAGAAAGAACTGGCCACTCCGTAAAAAGTTAGTTCCAGGACAGAAAAATGTAGCACATGAATCGCTTGTTGACCCGACAAAGATATTTTTGCCTCCTCTTCACATTAAACTGGGACTCATGAAGAATTTTGTGAAAGCAATGAACAAGGAAGGGGAAGGTTTTCGTTATTTAAGACAGATGTTCCCAAGAATAACTGATGCCAAGATCAAAGAGGGTATTTTTGTTGGCCCCCAGATCAGACATGTTATGAGTGACAAGCGATTTGAAGATCTGTTAGTTGGGCCGGAAAAAATTGGCTGGAAAGCCTTGAAAGACGTTGTTGACAATTTTCTGGGCAATTACAGAGCCCCAAACTACATTCAGCTGGTAGACAAACTTCTCAAAGCATACAAGAGAATGAAGTGCAATATGTCACTCAAGATTCATTTCCTCCATTCACACTTGGACTTCTTCCCCGCAAATCTCGGTGCTGTGAGTGACGAGCACGGTGAAAGGTTTCATCAAGACATAGCTACGATGGAGAAACGATACCAGGGCAATTGGAATCCGTCAATGCTTGCCGACTATTGTTGGATGCTACAACGTGATGCACCAGACACTGAATATAAAAGAAACTCGGGAGCAAAACACTTTTAATTCTGTTTCATTTAGTCGCTTGTGCGAAACGTAAACTTGACTATATATTTTATTGTCAGTAAACATAAAAATGTCTATTTCTCATAGTTCTTACGTGATGCAGTAAAACCAAAACCATATTTGAGCATACCAAGTTGGTACCTGTCATAATCACCAAAAACTTTTCAGGAATCAAGACTTAACCAAAAAATTGTTGTGCAGTGTTGTGGTTGCATGGTATAGCTTCTGTCAATCAGTACTCCAAGAAGTTTTAGCATGGGTTGAATGGGGTATGAGATTGAGTTTATTATTAGGTTTGTTAAGGTTGGGATTTTGCTGTTTTCTAGGAGGATGAAGTGTTTTGTCAGAGTTAAGTTTTAGTTTGTGTTCTGTCATCCATGTTGCTACTATTTCAATTGTTCTGTGAATTATGCCTATCATGGTGGGCGCTGGATGGTCGAAGGGGAGGAGAATGGTGATGTCATCTGCATAGCTGTAGGAGGTTAGGCCATGTATGTCTAGGCAGAGCTGAGGGAAGCAATGCATAGGTTGAAGAGTGTGGGAGACAGAGGTGATCCTTGGGGGACTCCGCAGGGGTTGGACCATGGTTCTGATTTTTCTTTGTTTGTTTTAACCCTGTAAGTTCTGGATTGTAGAAAGCCTTTAAATCATGATAGTACCTTGCCTGAGATTCCTATGTAGTCTGTTGTTTGTAGGAGAATGTCATGGTCTACCAGGTCAAAGGCTGCGGAGAGGTCTAGTTGTATGATCAGTATTTTCTTGCCTGTTCTGAGGTGTTTTCTAGCTGTGTCCAAGAGTGTTCCTAGTAGGGTCTCAGTGCTGTAGTTGGTTCTGAAACCAGACTGTGTGGGGTGGAGTATGTTGTGGTTTTCTAGGTAAAAGGTTAGGGCTTTAGCTACGAGACCTTCCATTAGCTTGACGTATAGTGGAATTGAGGCTATGGGTCTGTAATTGGATGGTTGGTCCGTTGCTCCTTTGGGGTCTTTTAGTATTGCAGTGATGATTTCGCTGAGGTCTTGTGGGAAAATGCCACCTGTGAGTACAGTTTGTATCCATTGTAGGAGCAGGGAGTGAAATAGTGTACTGGAGGTTTTCAATAGGTATGGAGGGCAATGGTTAAGGTCACAGGTTGCGTGGCTGTATTTATTATATAGTTTGTTAAATTCTGACCATTGTATGGGTGAGAAGTGGAACCAGGTTCTGTCTGCTGCAACTGATTCTTTCTCTGTGGGGGAATTTGAGATCTCTGAACATGGCTCTGATATTTGCGATCTTGTTTTTGAAGAATGTGGCTAAGAGGGTGGCTGAAGGAGGGGGGTGTTGCTATTGGTTAGATAGGGTGTGGTGTCTGTGAGATCTTTTAGTAATTGGAATAGCTTTTTTGTGTATTGGGGTTCTTCTCCTATTTGCTTTGTGTAGTATGTCTGTTTTTTTTCTTTCAGTTTTTGTTTGTATTTTTGGTTTAGTATTCTTCATGCTGTTTTTGTGGATTCTTGGCTGCTTTTTCTCCATTTTTTTTCTAGATGTCTGCATTGCCTTTTGAGTAGGAGTAGTTTGTTGTCGAACCATTTGTCTGATTTTCTATGGATTCTGGTTTTGGGTTGCTCTGGGGCTAACTCATCCAGGGTTGCTGTACTTAGATGTACTAAGGATCCAAAAATTCACAAAGGAGAAATTAGGTTCTTACCTGCTAATTTTCTTTCTGTTAGCCTGTAGACAGGTATAGTTCCTTTACAGATGGGTATTATACCTCACTGCTACCAGCAGGTGGAGACTGAGATCAAACTTTTATATCAGTACAGCTTTCCCTCTACTAATCCAGTCCGCTGAATAGCCAAGCAGAACCTAGGAAAATTCTTAATTTAAAACAGTAAAATACACTCCAAACATGAGTGTAAAAACAACAAACATCATTAAACAACTGTTGGAATATGTATAGAACTGAAAAATAAAACATCCCCACAGCTCACCAGCTAAGCTAGCTGAGCCATCGCCACTGTTCTTAATTCTCCCTGGCCCTAGAAAAATTCTAGAACCCACAGAAAAATTCAAAGTCTGCACGTGAGCAAAAACCCGCAACCACCGCACAAAGAAAGATAGGGTGGGGAACTATACCGGTCTACAGGCTAACAGAAAGAAAATTAGCAGGTAAGAACCTAATTTCTCCTTCTGTATTGCCTGGTAGACCGGTATAGTTCCTTTACGGATGGGATGTACCAAAGCAGTACTCATTAAGGTGGGATCCCCGAAGGGCCAACACCAGAACACGCTCACAGAACACCGCGACCCGATGCGCCTGAACATCTAACCATTAGTGTCTGACAAAAGAACGCAAGGAAGACCAAACTGAAACTTTACAAATGTCCACTGGAGGCACTAGCGAAGACTCAGCCCAACACTGCCTGATCCCTATTGGAATGAGCCTTGAGAAATTCTGGAACAGGCTTCTTTTTCAAAAGATAAGTCAGGGGTAGGGAACTCTGGTCCTCGAGAGTCGTATTCCAGTTGGGTTTTCAGGATTTCCCCAATGAATATGCATGAGATCTATTTGCATGCACTGCTTTCAATGCATATTCATTGGGGAAATCTTGAAAACCAGACTGGAATATGGCTCTCGAGGACCGGATTTCCCTACCCCTACCCCTGAGATAAATGGAAGCAATAGTCTCCTTGATCCAGTGCGCAATAATAGCCTTAGAAGCGCCAGCCCCATGATGAGGTCCCGCTAGCAGGACAAAGAGATGATCTGATTTCTGGATCTCCTAGGTCCTCTGCATATAAGAGCGAAGAACCCGACAAACATCTAACTTGCGCAACTGCTTCTGCTCAGAAGATCCTGCCTGACTACCCAACACCAGGAGTACCACTGCCTGATTGACATGAAAAGGAGAAATTACCTTTGGCAGAAAGGAAGGAACAGGCCTCAAGACATCCCGCTCCCTAGAAAACTCCAAGAAAGCCCAGAAACACGTCTAGCTGAAGTAATAGCCACCAAGAAGACCACTTTAAGAGTAAGGTCCTTCAAAGAGCAGTCGCCCAATGCGCATCAGAACTGACAGAACCAGATTCAGATCATAAGATAATAATAATAACTTTATTCTTCTATACCGCCATAGTCGAAAGACTTCTAGGCGGTTCACATTCGAAGAAGGCTGGACAATCAGCGAATTACAGGAAGCAAGAAGTGAGGGTTGCATAAGACATCGAGGTAGAGAGAGGGGGAAAATATCATTAAGAGTGGAGAGTTTTCTGTTTAGGAGATGAATTTGTCAAACAGAATGGTTTTGATTGATTTTCGGAATGCGCCGTAGGTCAGACTGGCTCTATTTATATAGTTATCCATCCAGGACTGCTGTCTGCCTGCTTGGAACATGAAGGTCCTGTCCAAAAAGGATTTGTATTTGCAGCCTGTGATCAGAGGAAGATGGAACAGAGGGCCGCACAGGAGGCTTGAACAACTTGGCCGCCCGCATGAAGTGAATCACCTCATGAATGGCAGTCAAACGCTGTCCTTTCAACAACCTACGAAAGGCTTACAAGACCGCAAGCTGAACCCAGAGAGAAGACCAAGCCAACCCCCTATCCAGGCCATTCTGCAAGAACTCTAAGATGTTAGGTAGGGTAGCACAAAAAAAGACCAACCACACCACCCACATCACACCACCCCTCAAACAGACGCCAAACCCTCACATAAGCCCAAAAATAAAACTACTCGGAGTAACTATAGACAAAGACTTAACCTTCCACGACCAGATAAGCTCCGTAGTAAAAATTTGCTTTTACAAACTTAGGCTCATCCGCTCTATAACTTCAATCCTTGAAACTAACTCCCTATATAATGGACTCCCACAAAAAGAATTACATCGTCTGCAGCTCATACAAAATACAACAATCAAACTTATTCATAAAGTAAGGAAATATGATCATGTTACTCCTCTCCTGAAAGAAGCCCATTGGTTACCCATCACTCATCGTATCACTTATAAAATCTTAATGCTGGTCTTCAAAATCAAATTCTCACGTCTTCCATCTTTTCTTGAGAAACTTATCATCCCTCTCTGTCCTTCTCGGACCCTAAGATCAGCAGATCAAAACTTGCTGGCTGTTCCTTCCATCAGAGAATTCTACTACACCAGGAAAATTAACTTCTCTGTAGTTGCTCCAACCTTATGGAACGCCATGCCATCTCAACGTCAAGAAAATCTTCTCGTTAAGTTCAAGATCAAACTAAAAACATTCCTATTTCAAGATGCATATCATAACCTCTAAATACCTCCTTCCCAAAACCAGTTAAATCATCCCAACCGCTTTTACGAAGCGATCCTATCCCTGATGTCTTATCCCTCCTCCTCCCTTTCTTATAAATTTTGTGACCCTTCCTTCCCCTTATTACCCTCAAATTCATGTAAGTTTTTTGTTTATCGTCTTTTAATGTCAACTCCTCCCTCATATATATATATATTATTTTACCTTTTATTTCATTTTTTTTTAGCATTGTAAACCAGCCAGATACATGTTGATGGTCGGTATATTAAATACAATAAAACTTGAAAACTTGAAACTTGATCACTTTATCTGAATACCCCTTCTTACCTAGGCAACCCCTTTCAAGAGACAAGCTGTAAGACAGAATAAAACATTGGAATGAGGCCCTGAGTAAGAAGGTTGTCCAAGAGAGGCAGAGGAAGAGGATCTGCCACCAGATGCCTCACCAGATCCACGTACCATGGACATTGAGGCCAATCCAGAGCCACCAGAACCACGAGACCCAAATGGCGAATGATGCGGAGAAGAACTCTGCCCACTAATGGCCATGGAGGGAACACATACAACAGCCCCTCCGTTGCCCATGGTTGAACCAGAGCATCCAGACCCTTGGCCTGACCATCTCTGCAACGACTGAAGAAGCGGGGCGTTTTGGCGTTGACACTCATGGCCATCAGGTCCATCAGGGCTGACCCCAAGACTGCACTATCAACTGAAAGGCCACAGGGCTTAGACACCACTCTCCGGGATCTAGCACGTGATGACTGAGGAACACCGCCTGAACATTCTCCACTCCGGCTATGTTTCTATGTTTCTATGAGATGTCCTGAAGGTAGGTCTCTGCCCAGACCATGGTGCCTCCCTGACGACTGACATAAGCCACTGCCATGGCATTGTCCGACAGAACTCCGACTGACTTGCCTGACAAGAAGGAGCAGAAGGCTAACAGTGCCAGACAGACGGCACTGGTCTACAACACATTGATTGGCCAGGATGCCTCCTCTGTGAATCAGGTACCCTGAGCTGAGTGACCTAGATACTGAGCTCCCCAACTGAGGAGACTGGCATTCGTGAGAAGCGCCGTCCACTGTGGTTGATCCAGACTCGTCCTCTGAACCAAATGAGAGGTCTGGAGCCACCAACAAAGACTGCAGCACCCCAAGCCTCACAGAGGAACAGGGAGATACAAACTGTGCCTCTGGGACGACCACCTCCGGAGCAGAGCATACTGAAGAGGATGCATGAGGGCCCGCGCCCACCTCACTATGTCTAGGGAAGCTGCCATTGACCCCAAGACTTGAAGGAAATCCTGTGCCCAAGGACACCGGGACGCCATAAGAAGGCAAATCTGAGATTGCAATTTGCTTACCCGAGCTCTGGAAGGAAGACCTTCCCCAAGGAGGTGTCGAACAGAACCCCAAGGAACTCCAGACCAACCGATTCTTGGAAAGATTGACCACCCATCCCAGGGACTGGAGAAACTCAACCACCCGAGCCGTAACCCGGGTGCTCTCCTGCAACAACTTCATCCAAATTAACCAGTCATCCAGGTAGGGATGCACCAGAATGCCCTCTGACTGCAATGCTGCCGCGACGACCACCATCACCTTGGTGAATGACCGGGGAGCCGTGGCCAGGCCAAAGGGAAGCGCACAGAACTGATAGTGCTGACCCAGGAACGCAAAGCGAAGGAAGCGCTGATGGGATGCCCGAATGGGAACATGCAAGTAAGCCTCCATCAGATCGAGAGAAGTCAGGAACTCCCCTGGCTGAACCACCAGAATGACAGACCGCAGAGTTTCCATGTGAAAAGAGGGAATTCTGAGAGCCCTGTTGACTCCTTTTAAATCTAGGATGGGCCGAAAGGTTCCCTCCTTCTTGGGCACCACAAAGTAAATTATCCAGATCCCCAGTCGGAAATGACGTTTATCCCTCTCTCCGGCGTTGCCTAGCGATGGTATCCAAGAGTTATCAGAGAGCAAAGCTACGAGAAGCTCCTCCTTGCCACACAAGCCCTAGCATTTCATTCTATTACCCACTGGAAGATGATGGAAATGTATCCAGTTGAGTGTGTATACAACCTGCTAGTGCAAGAGGAGGAGAGATCCATTTAACCCCCTAGGTAAGAGTGGGCAGGAGCAGCCCGGGTTGGAGTCTCTCGCAGGCAGAGGAGCTTTGAACCAAAACTGAGAAATGCTCTTTTGTTTGCGCTTCCTCGTTTGCCGTTAACTTTAAATATCTTTTAATTCCTGGGCTAAAGTGTAAGAATCTTGAAAATACAGTACTTTTATCATCCCTTTGCCTTTTTTCTTTGGACTAATGCTTCTTCTTAGTAATAATTTGGTAAAGGATGATTTTCACAGCGTGGAACAGAAAGTGTTTTATGACCCAAAGATATCTCACATTCCACTCTTCCGGCGACTTGTGGGTCTGCATATGTCATTTTGCAATTAACACCTGTGTGGAGCACCAATAAGGGCACCATAATAACGTCCTAGTTTAGTTTGAATCATAATGGTTTTAAGTGGATAAGATGAGCTTTACAAAAATAAAAATCAGATCAAGAAAGATTTTGTTTTATCTGACTAAAGTAGCATGTGATTATAATGTTAGCCCACTTGGATATATTAAAGTTCAATGAAATTTATACTTTCAAGGACAATAGGCCTGTTTGTAGCAGGCATGAACTAGGACCTAGAAGAGAGAGGAAAAGTCTTTTTTATTTATTTTGTTTACATCACAGAGCCGGTGTGAGGTTGGAGAGGTTGTAACCCTATACCTCTACTAAGACTAAGGGGTCTTTTTATTAAGGTGCACATTTAGCGTGAGCTAAATCAGTTAGTGTACCTTAATATAAGGACCCCCCAAGTATCTTAATAAAGAATTTGGCCTGCAACTTAGCCTATGTTTTAGATTTCGGCCACTTATGTGATTGAGTTTGACACCCTTGCTCTAGAGTGTTATTGTGGTTATAATAATGTTCAGCTGAAATAGTGGTCAGCGACCCGCTGCCACTCTCTTTTGTTGTTATTTTTTTACATCTCTCATGATTTGTAAATTAAAGAAAAAAAAAAAAGGTAAATCAGAATTGTAGTATGTTTTTCTAACTCAGAAAAATAGAGGAAGTTATGTCATTATTTTACATTTCTCACTATTTGTAAGCAGTATGAGTAATCAAGAGCGGAAGCGGAAAATCTAGAGCGGCTTTAAAGCTGGAAAAATATATTGCATAGGACAATCTTCTTAGGTAAGAATATGAGAATAATTTAGATGTTGTGATTGAGATCCTAACCAGACACTTAGATGTTAAATTACTTTTGTTCTGGTATATTAGCTTTTAAATAGATTAATAGGTTGTGCTACCCTGACCACAACTCACCATCATCACAAAATTTTCCTCTGTAACCTGTAAGACAAGAGCAATTCCCCGAAGACAGGCATTTTCCTCCATTACTACAGCGAGATGCACAAGACCCTAAAATTAAAACAAAATTTGGTGTTAGAAACCTGATCACACTTTCCTTGGTGTCAGAGAATTATTTGGTTCGCTTCAAAGCTTTCATATTCATCTCTAAAACACTAACTGAGGTCTCCCATGCATTTCATTGTATTTAATGCTCTTTCTTCCTGTCATTCCCGGTAAACCATTTCTTGAGCTTTTTCAACTTCATTGCATAATATTTATAAAATTAATTTTACATTGAATGTGCTATTCATGAAAGCTGCTTGGGTAAATATTCAACCAGCAACAGTCAGCATTTTATTTTGGGCTACTAGCAGCATTATGCCGAGATATTCAGTGCTGGGCCATATCCAGCTGGCTATTATCTATCTGGTTAAATGCAATTTTCCAAAAAGGGAGCCCAAGAGAGCCTCAACGACGAGACAATCAAGGTACAACAAAGGAGTCGTGAGGATGAGATGTTAATAATTCAGCCACAGGTGTAAAGTTCAAATGCAATATTCAGCACTATTTGGAAACTTAGTCAGTGCAGGACTGAATATTGGTCCTTAACTGGGTTAAGTGCCAACCCTGCTCCTTGGACCACTGGCCTGGATCACCAGCTATGAGTTTGGCAGTTAGTAGTGATATTAGCCATGAGAGTGTGATGTAGTGGTTAAAGCTACAGCCCCAGCACCCTGATCAAAACCCACTTCTCCCTGTGACCCTGGGCAAGTCACTTAATCTTCCACTGCACCAAGCACATTAGATAGAGAAAATGCTTGAAGTACTTGTATGTAAAACTTTTTGAGTTGTTAAATCACTATGAATATCGACCCCTTAGAGCCAATATTCAATAAAACTGACATCCTAAATTTAGGGCCCCAAATTAAACCCCCTTTCACCAAGCTGTGTTAGGCTTTAATATCACCGGCCTTGGTAGTAATAACTCCGACGCTCCTAGAATTCCTATAAGCATTAGAGCTGATACCGCCACAGCCGGTGATAAAAAGCCTATCGTGGCTTCGTAAAAGGGAGGGGCCGGGGGGGGGGGGGGTAAGTGCCTATATTTGTCAGAGAGCTTCATAGATGGTGCTAGAACAGTGTCCCTTAAACTTTTCGGCGCCGCAGCACACTAAACCCAGTGCTGCAGCCGGAAAGCATCAGGAAGTGTGCGGATATCGATGCGATGGCATCATGTGCACCAGTGATGACATCACATTGACGTCTGCGCATACGCAAAGACCCTCCTGCCGCAACCCTGAACCTGTCACTTTTCTGGTGGGGGATTCTTGAGGAGAGGAGGAGAGACACTAGCGAGGAGAGTTGTCGGTGCTGGCTGACTGCCTACAGGATGTGCCTCTTGCTGCATGAGGCATGACCCGTAAGCAGTCAACTGGAGCCAGCGCCTCTCCTCCTTGATGGCGTCTCGCGGCACATAGTTTGCGATACACTGTGCTAGAATACCAGATAATGTACACTAGCAGAAATAGCCTGCAAAGCTCCATGTTTTGCAAGTGACTGCCTAGGCCGGGCTTTCAGTTATTCTTAACCCTGATGCGATTTGAACTCAAAAGCATGTCTTTTTATGAACAAGTAAAGCACATTCAGGGAATTGGCATCAGAAATACCTGATGAATCATCATGATCATTCAGGGATCGCCGAAAGACCAAGATCTTTCTGTGAATTGAAGGGGAAAAAACAGATATTTAAAAAGTTATATATCAATTGTTTTACGAGAAGAATTGAGTTCTGTGTTTATGTCTGAGTATGACATAACATCTGCATCCTAAGTGAACTCCATTAATATAGAAAAGACTGAACAAGCAAACACACTCAAAAAGAAAGTCATCCCAGATCCCTGAAGTAGTAAAAGGAGTCACCCTATAACCCATAAGCACAATGAAAAAAGTGAGCTTTTAATTTAGTTTTGTCTTAAAAGACCGTTCTACCCAAAGGAAGCTGATTCCATAACATCTGAGCCAACAACAACAACAACAACAAAAAACCAGATCAGATGAGCCTCAGAGGAAGATGGAATCACAAGGGCAGCCTGACTGCCCGAACGTAAAACCCTGAAACTCCACAGGCAACCAGTGAAAACTGAGGATAACAGAGTCACATGATCCCACTACTAATTTGGATTTACATGTGCATCTGACTCAGGACCAGACCTCCCTGTCTGTCCTATTTCATACAGAGGTGCAGTTCTCCTCACCTACCTCTATCTCCAAACAGGTCTGAACCTGTTCCACTGTCGGTAGAGGGGGCTCACTCTCTCCCACTCCCAGAGTGCTTATATGACCTCTGCTTGATCAGCAGAGGCAGGGGAGTAGCTACGGGCAGGCCTTGTCCGTCCAATCTTGGCTCAGGCCTGCCTAGTCTCTCTCACAGCGCAAGCATGTGGTGGCACCAGAACCAAGTTACAGCCCTGGTCCCGCTCGCAGCAGCGCTGCATGCCTCCTCTGAGGAAGAGCAAGTCACCATCCACTGCAGCCCCTGCTCTGGAGATTTGGGGGGCGGGCAGGGTTCGATGGTGCGCTCACACAATTGCACTCCTCCAGGGTAGGTCTACCCACTTTGGGCTCAGGCCCCCCCAAAATGGCTGTCTAGCTATGCTACTGAGCATGGTGCTCTCTGTCTTTTCTCAGCCCCCAGTCTGGGATAACCTCCTTCTCCTCTTGGGTCCTAGCGGGAGTTTGGGCTCCCAAAGACCTGGTGCTCAGTGATGCAGAGAGCTTTATTTCGTCCCACCTCCACCCCCATGATAGACACTGTCATGAGATTTATTCTCATAACATCCACAAGCAGTCTCCTAACTCTACCTGCTTCAATCACCATAGTTACCACCAGGACATGTCCTTTTTAGAGCATGCACAGATGAGATGCAATGACATCACACACATGCATGTGACATCATCATGTTACATCCTCACATGTTCAGAGGCCCTCCAGACACAACCTGGACTCAGGGAAGAAGAGACTAGGTTTGAGTAGGGGCAGGGCTGGAGGCAGAATGGGACGGGGCCACATGGCCTCTTTTTTGCACAAACAAATCTGGTATCCCTACCTCTAAGTCTGTAGATCTGCAGCAGCTAACTCCATTCGGTAAAGCAGGCCTGCACAGCTCAAAAATGATCTGGGGCCGAAACGAAGTCAGAAAATGTAGTGAGGGCCGCAGGTAGTGGCCATGGCTCGAGGCACCCGGAAGTGCGTAGATGTTGCTATAATGACATCACATGCATGCCTGATATCATCACATTGACATCCACACAGGCACAGAGGCCTTCCAGATGGGCCCTGAGATGCAAGTAGGGGGTGCCAGCAGGGAAGAGAGCAGGAGAGGAGAGGCACTGGCGGCGGTTGATTGCCTACAGCAATGTTTCTCAACTACTTCAAGCTAAGTACCCTCATCCACAGACCTCCCAAGCTCTGCCCCAGATCCTGCCCCTTTTACTAATTGCAATGCAATTTTTTCCTTTCATTTTTCATATACATAAAGCAGATATAAATTCTCAAAACTAACACATTTCGATCACTAAACTGAAAATAAAACCATTTTTCCTACCAAAAAGGGAATTACGAAGGGATGAGACTCATGGTGGGGAAGAAGATTGAGGATAAGCACTGTAAAAGCGCTAGAGAAAGCTTGGTACCTTTTTAAGGACACAGTCACCGAGGTGCAAAATCTATATATACCGCGTATCAAAAAAGGATCCAAGAGGAAAAAGAACAAAGAACCGGCGTGGCTCACTGTAGAGGTGAAGGAAGCGATCAGAGACATGAAAAGGTCAAAAACAGACAAAAACTGGAATAAGCACAACCAACTACTCCTTCCAACTATTCGGAAAGCATCTGAAAACTAGGCTATTTGCAAAAGTGTAATGCTTTCTTTCCTCTATACTTAATCTCTAACCCCCACTATGGTGTTCCTTCTTTATATTAAGCTCCTGTAAACCATGCCGAGCTCTATAATTATGGAGAAGATTTGGAATATAAACTTAAGGTTTAGTTTAGTTTAGGTGCCATAAGGCGGTAAAAGGGGCCAAAAGAGACTACGAGGAAAAAATAGCCAAGGAGGCAAAAAACTTTGCCGTTCTTTCGATATATTAAGGGGAAACGACCTGCGAAGGAAGCGGTAGGACCATTGGATGACCATGGAGTGCTAAATGAAGATAAAGAAATCGCCGACAAACTGAACACATTTTTTGCATCTGTATTTACCGAAAAAGATATATGCAACATACCGGAACCCATCAGGCTATATGCTGGAAACGAAGACGGGAAACTGATAGGGTTGACGGTCAGTCTAGAAGAGGTATGTAGGCAGATTAATAGGCTTAAGAGCGATAAATTTCCGGGACTGGATGGCATCCATCTGAGGGGCAAGGAACTGAAAGGGACTATAGCTAAACTGCTTCAACTGATAGCCAATCTGTCGATCAAATCGGGAAAGATTCTGGACGACTGGAAGGTGGCGAATGTTACGCCGATCTTCAAAAAATGTTTGAGGGGAGATCATAGTAACATAGTAGATGAAGGCAGATAAAGACCCGAATGG
This sequence comes from Geotrypetes seraphini, assembly GCF_902459505.1. NCBI lineage: Eukaryota > Metazoa > Chordata > Amphibia > Gymnophiona > Dermophiidae > Geotrypetes > Geotrypetes seraphini. The sequence continues at coordinate 33,417,380 of NC_047097.1, forward strand.
TCCATCCAGTCTGCCCAACCTGTTTCAATTTAAATTTTTTTAATTTTTTCTTCTTAGCTATTTCTGAGCAAGAATCCAAAGCTCTACCCAGTACTGTGCTTGGGTTCCTACTGCTGAAATCTCCGTTAAAACCTACTCCAGCCCATCTACACCCTCCCAGCCATTGAAGCCCTCCCCAGCCCATCCTCCACCAAATGGCCATATACAGACACAGACTGTGCAAGATCCGGGAAACTACAGACCGGTGAGTCTGACCTCGGTACCGGGAAAGATGGTAGAGGCGCTGATAAAGAACCTCATCATTGATCACCTTAACGGACACGGTTTAATGAGGACCAGCCAGCATGGTTTTAGCAAAGACAGATCTTTCCTGACAAATTTGCTGCACTTCTTCGAGGGAGTAAACAGGCGGATAGACAAGAGCAACCCAATCGACATTGTATATCTGGATTTTCAGAAGGCGTTCGACAAGGTTCCACATGAATGACTACTTCAAAAAATCGTAAGCCATGGAATCGAGAGTGATATACTCATGTGGATTAAAAACTGGCTGGAGCATAGGAAACAGAGAGTGGGGTTAAAGGACAATACTCGGACTGAAAGAGCATTACCAGTGGGGTGCCGCAGAGCTCGGTGCTTGGACCCGTGCTCTTCAACAACTTTATAAACGATCTGGACATTGGTACGACGAGTGAGGTGATTAAATTTGCGGACGATACAAAGTTATTCAGAGTAGTGAAGACACAGGGGGATTGCGAAGATCTACAAAGTGACATAATCAAGCTCGAGAAATAGGCATCGACATGGCAAATGAGGTTCAACGTGGATAAGTGCAAAATGATGCGTCGGTAACAAAAATCTCATGCACGAATACAGGATGTCCGGGATGGTACTTGGAGAGACCTCCCAGGAAAGAGACTTGGGAGTTCTGATCAACAAGTCGATGAGGCAGTCTGCACAATGCGCTGCGGCGGCAAAAAGGGCAAACAGAATACTAGGAATGATAAAGAAAGGGATCATGAACAGATTGGAGAAGGTTATCATGCCACTGTACCAGGCCATGGTGCCCCCTCACCTGGAGTACTGTGTCCAGCACTGGTCGCCATACATGAAGAAGGACATGGTATTACTCGAAAGGGTCCAGAGAAGAGCGAATAAAATGGTTAAGGGGCTGGAGGAGTTGCTGTACAGTGAGAGATTGGAGAAACTGGGCTTCTTCTCCCTTGAAAAGAGGAGACTGAGAGGGGACATGATCGAAACATTCAAGATACTGAAGGGAATTAGTAGATAAAGACAGACTGTTCACACTCTCCAAGGTAGGGAGAACAAGAGGGCACTCTCTAAAGATGAAAGGGGATAGATTCCATACAAATGTAAGGAAGTTCTTCTTCACTCAGAGAGTGGTGAAGAGCTGGAACACTCTTCCAGAGTCTGTTGTAGAGGAAAACACCCTCCAGGGTTTCAAGACTAAGCTGGACAAGTTCCTACTAAATTGGGATGTACGCAGGTGAGGTTGGACTCATTTAGAGCACTGGTCTTTGACCTTGGGGCCACCAAATGAGTGGATTGGTGGGCAGGATGGACTACTGGTCTGACCCGGCAGCGGCAATACTTATGTTGTCTGGTGATTTAATTAGTTTCTGATTGGACTTTCTTCTGACTGTGCATCCAACATTTCTTTCACAATCCAGCCCCATCCCCCTTGGGTCCAGGTCTCTCTCTTTTCCCTCTGCTTACACCCTCCCCAGATCCAGTGTTGGTTAACCTTTGTACCTACTACCACCTTTGTTCCAGGTCTCCCTCTTCTGTTATGATCTTGCATCTCTCTGTTCTTCTTCAGGGTCTCTCCCCCTCTGTCTGCACCTCTCATAGTCTAGCATCTGCCTCCTGTCTTTCTCCCTTGGTCCAGGCTTCTCTCTCTCTCTTTCTTCTGCTTACACACCCCCCCTCCAGCATTTGTTCTCCTTTCTTCTAGGTCTTTCTCTGCTTTTCTCTTTCCTTCCTTCCTCCCTGGTCCAGAATCTTTCCACCTCTCTGCAGTCTTTTTCTCTCTCTTCCCTCTATACATCCCCAAGTCCAACATCTGGCCACTCCTCTATTCTGCCTCCCCTTTGTTTCAGGTTTTCCCCTCTCTCTCTTCCTTCTGATAATATTTTGAGTCCTCCTACCTTTGATCCAGGTTTTTCTGTCTCTCTCACTCTTTGTCTTCCTCCTCCCCATGGCCTGGCATAGCTCTCTCTCCTCGGTTCAGGGTGTTTCCCTTCTCTACCTCCTCTAGTCCAGCATCTGCCCTGTCTTCAAGTCTATTTTCCCACCCCTCCTCAAGGTCCTTTTCTGTCTCTCTATCCCCCCCCCCCATTGTCCAGATCCAGCGTCCCGCTGGGGTTCTAGAGACGGGCAGGGTCTTACCTCTGCTGCTTCCCACACCCAGCAAGAGAAGTCATCTTCCGCGGCCCACCGCTAAGCTAATTACAGCAGCTTGCAGAGCGAACCTAGTTTCCTCTCTTTGCGAGGAGCTCTGGGCACGTCTGGAGGGCCTGGATCGTGTGCTGATGTGTGAGACATCATTCACTCAGGCTCAGAGGCCATCCAGATGTGGATGGAGCCTGTAGGGGCTTTACACAACCCAGTGTAAGAAAGGACTTTCGGACTAAGTTGTTAACATCATTGTGACAGAGGGTATGAAACCCCACTTCCCCTGCTTGACACTGCTTCTCAGACTCAGAATAAACCTAAAGAAAACCTGGCACTTCCCCTCCTGGCTTAGTTGTCTCACAACCAAAGCAGCACTGAGAAAGAGTTTCCCTCAGAGAAAAAAAGTAGAAAACTAGAGCCAGAAAGAGAGGTGCTTGAGCCTGAGGGAATGGATATGGTTGTCCCCTCTCTCTTGCTTCTTTTATTTTTCACTTTTTTTTGTAGGGTGGGTGGTTGGTGGGGAGTTTTGGATTGCTAATACGAATTGTTCAAACAGATTACTGCACTGCTCTAGTCTGCTGCTTGTTTTGCTCTGTTTGATCAATAAAAGATATTTGAAATAAACGGTGCTACCGACAGTCACTGCCTTAGAAACTGCTGCTGATTGCATGTCAATTACACAATGGTGCTGTTTATAGAACAGATAGACACCAGAAATGTAGGCCAGAATTTTCAAGGAGGGAGGCGATTTACGACACCTAATGCCACTTCCAGCATTAGCCATGTCTACAGTGGCATTAGGCATCACAAAGCTCCTAGAAGAGGCGCAATGCAGGCACCGTTTTTAAGGTGCCTGCATTGCGCCTCTTCTAGGAGCTTTGTGATGCCTAATGCCACTGTAGACATGGCTAATGCTGGAAGTGGCATTAGGTGTCGTAAATCGCCTCCCTACATTTTTGGTTTTAAGTTGCTTTTAATTTCTTTTAAATGGCATTTTCAACTTAAGTTAGGCACCTAACTTAAGGCACCATTTATAGAATATGGGCCTAAGTGCTTATGCACTAATTTCTATTACTGGTTGCATGCTAACGGAACATTAGAATATGGCCATTAATTCTGAAAATAGAAAACTGGCTATTTTTCTGCTTCAGCAAAAGCGGCTATAGTGCATGGGAAAGACATACACAAGTGTACACTAAAGCCTCTTTTTATCATGGCTTAATAAAAGGACCCCTCAGTGAAATGGGAAGGAATAAATATTACAGGTAGTTGACAATGAAGGATCATGGTATCATAACTCAGTAGAGGCTGACTGTGATCAGGATACACTACTAGTAATTATTTCATACACCCAAATAAACAGGAAGAACTGCTGGACCAAACAAAAAATATGAAAAGAGCTACCTAAGGTTCTAAGAAAGAAGGACAAACAGATAAAATAACACTATGAGAAAGAGTGTATCAAGGAAAAGAGGAAGTTCAAATGCAAAATATTAGAAAACAAGACAAACAGGCAAAGAGAGACACTTGGGAAAAGCACACTCACAGAGAAAGAAAGTAAAACAGAAACATAATGGAAGAAGAAAGGGAAAAATGAAAAACAGCAAAAGAAATATACGAGGAAAAATTCAGAATAAGAGAAAATAGAGAGGTAAACGTATGAAGCAGTAGTCAGAGGTTCATTACCCATTGTGGCTTAGTGGCCAGCTTGGAGTTGGGGCCCTGTTGAAAATAAGAGGTAGAAAATCAGACACATTTAGGCTTGGCTAATGAGATCTTCTGTCTTGTGAACATAAGAGCTCATTTCACTTTTGCATTTTAGTTTCTCTCCTCCCAGCCTCCCTCTCCCCTCTCCCATTTTTTAGCGCCGGCCAGTGCACTGAATGCCCTGCACTGCTCTGATGCTATGAGTGTCAGAGCAGCGCAGAGCATTCAGCATGCCGGCCGGCGCTAAAAGCTGCTTGCGTGGTTTTCTAAAAGGGGGGAGGAGTCTATTTTTTAGAGCAGACTGCAATGGGATGATTTATCGTGGCCTTTTCATCAAGGCCGCAATGAAACGGCCGTGATAAATCATCCTCACCACGATGGCCAAGATGAACTACAATGAATCATGCCTCTCCTTCTCCCCTACTGGTGCCTCTTCTCTTCATGCCGCCTCTCCTCATCCCCTCCCCCCTGTCAGTGCCTCTTCTCCTCTCTGCCCCCCCCCCCCCCACGCATACCTCTTGAAAGGTTCACCAGCATGAGCAGCATCTTCCACCCCCTGCTTAGCCAGCCTTGGCTCCCTTCTAAAGTCACTTCCTAGTCACAGGACAAGAACATGATGTCAGAGGGGAGCTGAGATCGGCCAACATTTCAAGAGGTATGCAGGTTGGTGAGGGGGTGCTCCTAATTTGGGGGGTGGGGGATAAGGGAGGCGCTCTTATTTTGGGGGGTGTTGGGGACATAGAAGTCAGGTGCTGCCTTGACGATTCATCATGGCTGATTCCAACAGTCGTGCTGAATTAGCTGGGATGAATCATCCTAGACCCGACTCTCCTTTGCCCAGTTTGAAGCCGATGTTCCATTTACTAAATAAATGTAAGTACATTTTATGGAACTCTTTTCAGGTGAAGCCCCATTAACAAATATACAAATTGTACCCAGATTCTGAGTTAACAAATTGTTGCAATGTAATATCACACTTGTCAGCCATTCTTCCTCCAGCATAGCAAAACTTACTTATGAAAGTTTGCTACATTAACCCGTTTACATTCTTAGCAAATTTTCAGAAAGTTGGACTCTCTCCCTTCTGCTGTGACCTTAGACTCAGGAGAATCTTTGAAAATTGAGTTTTCCTTGCTAATATTGGGTGTCATTGATTCTTCACTTACATTTAAGGATCAACTAAATTTGCTAGTTAAAAAGTGTTTTTTTCAGCCTGTGTTCTGAGAAGAATGAGAACATTTGTTTATCAGTAACATTTCTCTGTATTGGTTCAATCAAACATTTTGTCAAGGTTGGATTATTGTAACTCAATGTACTTGGGTCTTTCAAAGGCTAGTCTGCAGAGACTTCAACTAATACAGAATACTGCAGCTAAGCTTAGCTTATTTTATGGTAAGAGTAAATTCAATCATGTATCCAACCCCTCTGCTCAAGGAATTACATTGGCTTCCAGTATATCTTAGAATTCAATTCAAGTGCATTTGTATTGCATTTAAGATCTTATTTGGCATTTTCACTACTTTGATTCCTTTAGACTGGAACATGCATAGATCTCATCTTGCCAGAAGTTCTCAAAAAATTAAAACTTACATTTCCTTCCCTTAGTGGTAAAAAAAGAACTTTCAGGAGATTTAGTCATTCTTTCACTTTTAAACTAACAGAATTATGGAATGCTTTACCGCTTGCTCTAAGAAGTTTAGGTCCCTTCGCTTTATTCCGGAAAGCCCTGAAAACCTCTGTTATGTTTATGTATTACATTACTGTTAACCAAGTCGAGCTCCTTCTGGTTGATGACCCAGTCTATAAAATTAAGTTTTAGACGGTATACAGTAAAGTGGGAATACAGTGTGGATACCGCAGGTATCGATGCAAGAGAAGAAAGCAGGGAGGTTACAGTATAGGTTTAGTGGGGGAGGGGAAAGGTGACTGAGCAGATATGGGAGGAGAAAATAGGAGGAGGAGTGAGTAGGGATAGTAGGTGGGCTGGTTTCTTAGGGTCCGATAAACTTGTCAAATAGATGGGTCTAACGGGATTTTCTGAAGGATTCGTATGACAGGGAGTTCAGGAGGAGTGAACTTATGGCAGGGGTGCCCAAAAGGTTTGATTGCAATCTACCAGTAGATCACAAAGGCAACTCGAGTCGATCGCGGAGTCCATCCCGGGCTCCGCGATTGACTCACGTTGCCTTGTTCTGTTTTCCCTGCTTCCTCAACTCCAGGCCAGGCGCGTGCAGCGATTGCACAAGCTCCAGGCCCACAATCCTCCCCCTCCCCATCGGCCCTGAGCTGCGGGTCTTTCAAACATGGAGGAGGAGAGGCAGTGGCCGCCTATAGCGAGGGATCGAACCAGTCCCACACTCGTTGACAAGTGCCTGGACATCAGCTCGAAGCTCTTCAACCCACTTCTGGCCCTTTACTCCCCTCAAATATGAGAGCTTCATGCAGCACGAGGAGCTCCAGTCCCACGCAAGCAGTGAGGGCCGCCGCCCCTGGACCCTGCCAGGATTGAGAGGCTGAAGCGGCTGGTGGTGCCCAGGGAAGGAGAGGAGCAGGAGGGGCCGGAAGAGGAACCCCAAGAACGTGTTCACCCGGATGCCTGGCGAGTGGCTGCAGCTGCAGTTCACGTTCAAATCCCACCCCTGCCCCAATTCCATGATGCTGCATTGCTGCCCTTTTTCTCCTTCCATAGCAGAAGTCGAGGTCATTTACATCCAGAGAAGCCAAAATTGAATCAGTTCCTTGATTATGTCCCATGACAAGCCATTTTCATTGGGTTTAGCACACCCCATAAGTTAGAAAAGTTGGCTCCTGAGTTTCCTTTCCACCTGAACTACTTCCTTGAAAAGTATATATCCGTTTCTCTGGATACAAGAAAAGGGCACCTTACTTAAGGTGACATTTTAAGGCAGTGGGTCCTGAAAGGCTTTCATGTATCCCAGTTTCAAGTAGGTTACATTGGGCCAACTTAATAGGTTTGTGACTAGCCTTTGCCAGCTGGTTCCTCCCTTTGTTAGGTAATACAGTATCCTAATTCCAATATGACCCAGAATCTGCCTACTGGTTACTAAACCGCGATAGTTTTTTTAGTGAAAGGGAGCCTATGAGTGTCGGGAGCAGCGTGGGGCATTCAGCGCAGCTCCCTGTGCTAAAAACCACTATTGCGGTTTAGTAAAAGGGGAGGGGTATATTTGTCTATTTTGTATAGTTTCTTTCTTTCTCTCTCTCTCCATGCCCCTTCTTTCTTTCTCTCTCCTTGTGTCCCCCCCCCCAAGCAAGGTGACATTGCATATTTTAAAGTCATCTGCCTTTACATCTTTGAAAAAAAAAAAAACCCCGAATATAAATGATAATTAACATTTTCTCTACGTACAATGTGCTTTGTGTTTTTTTTAAATTTTATTGTTGGTAGATTGACCCGGTCATTTTAAAATTAGCTCGCAAGCCAAAAAAGTGTGGGCACTCCTGGCTTAGGGTATTGTTCCAGATGCCAGCCTGAAAGGATAGTATCCTATTAAGAAATTTTTTCAGTGACATCCCTTGGGAGTGGAGAATGCAAATAGAAGTGTTTTGCGGGAGGAGTGGGGATGGTTCTGAAGTATGAAGTATTTCATGAGGTAGGTGAGCGAGGTGCCGAACATAGTCTTATAGCAAAGGCAGCCGAATTTGAAGATGATTCTTGCTTCGAGAGGAAGCCAGTGCAGCTTAGTATGGAGAGATGTGGTCAAATTTTTTCAGGTCGAAGATCAGTCTTACTGCCATGTTTTGGACTGCTCTTAGTCTCCTAACATGTTTTGGACTGCTCTTAGTCTCCTAATGGTATTTTGTGGGATCCTAGATAAATTATGTTGCAATAGTCCAGAGAGCTTAGAACTAGAGATTGGACTAGCAATCTAAATGCTGTAAAGTCAAAGTAAGGTTTTAGTGTGCGTAGTTTCCATAATAGGCAAAAGCATTTGTTGATCAGGAGGTTGGTATGGGCTTCAAGGGTGAGTTGTTGGTCAATGGTCACCCCCAGGTCACACACGGTCTGTCCACATTAGATTATAAGCTCTTCTGAGTGTCTATCGAATGTTGTGCTTCGTATGCCTTTCAGTGCTTTAGAAATTATTTAAAAAATCAGACCATATAACACCTTATTACAGAGCGCTGCATGGCTCCCCATGGAAGCTAGAGTGGTTTAAGTTCGGTTGCCTGTGTTACAAAGTAATATCTGGTATGTCTCCAGCCTATTTAGTTGATCAATTTATTTTTTCCCATCAAAGACGTTCTACTCGGATAGCTTCCCTTTTTGATCTTCCATCGCCCAAAAGTTGCTGCTATAAAAGATATCCTAATTGACTACTGTCATTTCAAGCAGCTACTTGGGATATTGATTTTCGTCAATTATTCTTTACATCTATATCATATCAAAATTTTAGGAAACTATTAAAAACTCATTTATTTAGGAAATTTTTCAAAGATTGAACATGTATTTCATTCTGTGTTGCAGCAGTATTTTACTTTTGTTAAACCGCATAGATCTGATAGGAACATAAGAATTGCCATCTCCGGATCAAGTCCGGTGATCTGCACACGCGGAGGCCCCACCAGGTGTACCCTGGCATGGTTTGAGTCCCCATATCACTGTATGCTTCTCAAGGGAGATATGCATCTAATTTACCCTTACCCGTATCACTCTATGCCACTCTTAAGGAGATGTGCATCTAGTTTACCCTTAAATCCTAGAACGGTGGATTCTGCAATTACTTCCTCTGGGAGAGCATTCCAGGTGTCCACCACTCACTGCGTGAAACAGAACTTCCTGATATTCGTCCTGGACTTGTCCCCCCTCAGCTTCAGTCTATGTCCTCTTGTCTGTGTCACACTGGACATTGTAAATAACTGCTTTCCCTGCTCCATTTTGTCGAATCCTTTCAGTATTTTGAAAGTCTCGATCAGATCCCCTCGCAGTCTCCTCTTCTCAAGGGAAAACAACCCCAGTCTCCTAAGTCATTCCTCGTAGTCCAGGTTCTCCATACCTTTCACTAGCTTCGTTGCTTGTCTCTGCACCCTCTCTAGCAGTTTTATATCCTTCTTTAGGTATGGAGACCAATGCTGGACACAGTATTCCAGGTGCGGTCTGACCATGGCTCTCTAGAGCGGTATTATAACTTTCTCTGATCTACTCGTAATTCCCTTCTTTATCATGCCTAGCATTCTATTTGCTTTCTTCACTGCTGCCGCACATTGCGCTGACGGTTTCAGGGTCCTATCTATTAGTACATCCAGGTCCTTTTTCTGTTCGGTCTTTTCCAGAGTTACACAGATGTTATGTTATATTAAATAGTAGTAGTAGTGTTTAGTTTAGCTCATTTTGATTTGTTATACTTACCTGCCCTTCAGATAAAAATCAGAGTAGTTTACAATAACGGGAAGGATCTCCTATCATTATACAAGAAAAACTAAACTAAAACTCCAACCATTTCAACATGGATTTCGTTCTAATTTCAGCACCAAAACTTTGATTTCTCTTCTTTCAAAAATTCAACAATAACAATTACAAAATAAATATGCTATCCTGCTTCAGTTTGATTTATCCGCGGTGTTTGATGTAGTGCATCACGACATTTTGCTTCATTTGCTTTCAGACATTGATCTCAATCAGGTTGTTCTTGATTGGTTTTCTAAATTTCTATCATCTCGTCCCTACTCAGTTAATATTGAAGGTGATATCTCTAATTCCTGGTGGCCTCCTTGTGGGGTCCCCCTGACTCTCTGTTTTCTCCAATTTTGTTTAATCTCTATATGACTACACTGAACACTTATAAGTTGTCAGCTTGGGAAACACTTTTCACCTATGCCGATGATATTTTTATATTGATCGAGATTGATTCAGATATTACCAATTTAGCCTTTAAAATAAATCAATGTATTTCTAAACTTCAGGCTTGAATGTCCAGATGAAGTTAAATGCAGCTAAAACTAAACTCTTGCGGCCAGGCCCAAAACTGTATTGTCTTCCTCCCACTGTATTTCTGGAATCTGGGGTTTCCCTGCAGATCAAGTTTTCCTCTAAGATACTGGGAGTCCTCATAGATTCCTCCCTTACTTTCAAGGATCAAATAAATTCTCTTGTTAATAAATGCTTTTATAGTCTACGAATGCTGAGGAAGGTCAGAACTCTTTTCCATCAATGACATTTTTCTCTTTTGGTTCAATCAATCATATTATCCCAGTTAGACTACTGTAATGCTATCTATTTCGGCATTACAAAGATCTGCCTCCAAAATTACAACTGATTCAGAATACCGCTGCAAAGTTGATTTTTGAAAAAAGTAAATTGACCATGTGACTGCTTTCCTTTTAAGCCTTCACTGGCTTCCGGTTTATCTCAGGATTCAATTTAAATGTGTATGCATTACTTTTAGAATTCTATATGGTATTTTCATTCCTCTTGTTCCTCTGGTGTGGAATGTTTATAGATTCTCCTATGCAAGAGGCATCCAACAATTCAAACTCTCCCTTCCTTCAAGAAAAGGAATTAAAGGAGTTAAGAACTTCAGTCAATCTTTGGTTTTCAACTTATCTCAATTATGGAATGAACTTCCTCTAATTTTGAGGAGTCCTAGACCTTTTCAATTTTTCTGCAAATCTTTAAAAACTTTCCTATTTGCTAAACACTTCAGAAATTAGTCCCATTGAAATTCTTGATTGTTTACTTTTTTAGTATTTTTTAAATTTACTGTTAACTGAGTCGCGCTTCCTTTGGTTGATGACCCGGTATATAAAGCAAAGTTTTAGTTTAGATTATATAAAGAAAGAACAAGGAGGAGGAAAAATAATAAAACCCATACCCCCCCCCCCCCTTTTACTAAACCGCAACAGCAGTTATTAGCACAGGGAGCCACACTGTATGTTCCGCATTGCTCCCAATGCTCATAGAGTTCCTATGAGCGTCGGAAGCAGCACAGAGCATTCAGCGCGGCTCCCTGCGCTAATAACCACTATCGCGGTTTAGTAAAAGGGGGGATAGTTTGTTAGTTTTCCCTTTCTTTCTCTCATTTCATAATAGTATTCTCTTACCTTTCTGTCTTAAGTTTTAAATAAAAACAATTTGTAATTTCCTTAATATAAAGACTTTTAAAAAAATAAAATGTATAGAAGCCCTGATATAGGAACGGCTGAGAATGATCTGGGACAGGGAGAATCTTCTACTGCCCTGGACCCAAATCACTCCAGATATCCAGGCAACATGTAAAAGGATCATCCAATGTACTACACTTATACAGAAATATTATAAAAACTCACTCCTACAAGTTCCTGATAATACTCCTATCAAATGAATAAACTTTTAGCTCCTGAAGCCCACACTTCCCAGCAATGCAATGATACCATAGTAATCTTCCTCACCAGAGAAATGCGAGAAGCAGGACCCAGTAAAAAGGACCCATCCTCTCTCTGTGCTCTTCTGTCTTTCTCTGTGTTTCTTGGTCTTTTTATGCTCTTCTTAATGCTTTTTGGAACCTGCCTCCTTTGGTGAAATCAGGTGAATTCTCCCTCCCTCTGACACTGAACCAAGTCATGCCATTCTACCTGAGCAAACCAGTTTGATCACACCTGTTATTGTCATGGAAATAATCATCTCATAACAGGCAATAGTGCCAGGATTTCCCTGCCAGAACTCAATAGCTACAGTATTTGGGGTGACAAATGAACACAAATGTTTGCTGTATCACTGGTAGTAAAGGGGTAGCTCAGCCTGCTCAGATGGTTATAAACATAAGAATTGCCACTGCTGGGTCAGACCAGTGGTCCATCGTGCCCAGCAGTCTGCTCCTGCGGCAGCCCACAGGTCAAAGACCAGTGCCCTGAGTCTAGCCTTACTTGCGTACGTTCTGGTTCAGCAGGAACTTATCTAACTTTGTCTTGAATCCCTGGAAGATGTTTTCCCCTATAACAGCCTCCGGAAGAGCGTTCCAGTTTTCTACCACTCTCTGGGTGAAGAAGAACTTCCTTACATTTGTACGGAATCTATCCCCTTTTACCTTTAGAGAGTGCCCTCTCGTTCTCTCCACCTTGGAGAGGGTGAACAACCTATCTTTATCTACTAAGTCTATTCCCTTCAGTATCTTGAATGTTTTGATCATGTCCCCTCTCAGTCTCCTCTTTTTAAGGGAGAAGAGGCCCAGTTTCTCTAACCTTTCACTATAAGGCAACTCCTCCAGCCCCTTAACCATTTTGGTAGCTCTTCTTTGGACTATACACAGCATCTGATGAATCAGAAGAAGCAAATGTAACTTTCCCCTGGGAAAGGTGGTTTGAATATTCAGCTGAAGCTGTGAAAAGTAGGGGCACCTCACAGTGCCATGAATCAGTAGCATGGATTATTACTACTATTTGGGGTTTTGCCAGGTACTTGTGACCTGAATTGGCCACTGTGAAGATGGTTTATGACCCATCTAAAATCTAAACAAAGCAATGCTAGTCGCATCTACAGTCATCCTGAACTGTATTCTGGGATGTCTGTTGTTCAACCAGATGAAAAATTCTTCCAGGAGCTGTCTTGAGCCCGTCCATAATAAAAACACATCAACAATAAAATGTACCCATAGCTTTATATTAGATGAAAAATCATTCTGTTGTATCCATCGTGCTTCATATTCAGCAAATAAGACCTCTAACGGTCCCTCCCTTGCATATTCGCCTTTACACTTCGCCTGCCCCTTCCTCCCCCCCCTTCTCTCCTCCCCCCTCATAATAGCTTCTCTTTCCCTATCTTCAACAAGCTCTCTCCATACTTTGTCAATTTCGCTTTTCCTGTTATATTGTTGTTAATTTGTTTGTAAATCTGCGTGCAAACGTAGATCCTAATCTAACTGATGTATACCGCCTAGAACTCACCGGGTATGGCGGTATATAAAAATAAAATTATTATTATTATTATTATTCATTTATTTATTTATTCAATTTTTTAGCCCGTCCTCCCAAAGGAGCCCAGAACGGGTTAAAAAATACATCCATAATAATCCAGACAGAGCAGAGATGACATAGTTTACATAAATTACAATATAGACATGACAATAAAACATATGCACTAAGTAACATCAGGTGAGATTAGATGGCGTAGGTGTGTTTACTAGGTGGCATTTCAGGGTGAATGACTTTAAGGCGCTGGGTTAGTAAAGAGGAAGGTTTTCACGGCCTTCCTGAAGTTCCAGAGTCCATCTAGTGATCTGACAGATGGAGGGATTGTGTGCCAAAGTTTGGGTATGAAATGTGAGTAGGAGCGTTTGCGGGCAGTTTCAGTTTTGAGGGAGTGGACAGAAGGTATGGTCAGTTGTTTTTCTCCTTGGGACCTCAGTGGTCGCTTTGTGAAGTAGATTTATAGTTTAGTTTTCATGTAGTACGGAATCGTTTCATGGAAGGTTTTGAAAGCGAGGACCAGGGCCTTGAAGGTGCAGCGTTTATGAATGGGCAGCCAGTGCATGGAAGCTCATGCAGGGGTAACATGGATTGCAGCGTTTTGCACCCTTTGGTGGTGGGAAAGAGTTTTGGTAGGCAGGCCCACTAGTAGAGTGTTACAATAGTCTACACGGGATAGTACAAAAGCGTAGAGTAGTTGGGCAAATTCAGGGTGAGAAGTAGGCACGTATGATTTTTAGCTGGCGGAGATAGTAGAAGGAGGATGATACTAGTTTGGATACTTGATCTGTCATTGATAAATTAGAGTCAAGAGTTACTCCTAGGCTGCGGACGTTGTCTTTGGGTGTAAGGGTGGCCCAGGAAAAGGACGGACGGGGGTATAAGCATAGATCTTTGTGGATCCAGAGAAGTTCTGTCTTGGATTCATTTAACTGTAACCTGTTTACAGTCATCCAAGTCTTTATTTCAGTTAAGCAAGACTGGAGATTTTTGATTTGTGTGTCTCGGTGTCGGCCTAGGGGAAGATAGAGTTGTAGATCGTCAGCGAAGGAGTGGATTCTGATTCGGTGTTTACCCGCTATGTCCAGTACTGGTTTGACATAGAGGTTGAAGAGGAGAGGTGAAAGTAAGGCTCCCTGAGGCACTTCATAGTGGAGTGGTTTGGGTTCAGATAAGGATTTTCCTAGTAGGACTCTGCGATCTGTCGGTCAGGAATGAAGAGAACCATTGAAGTGCGCTGTCATGGATTTCAATGGACTTTAGCCTGGACAAGAGGAGAGAGTGGTCTATAGTGTCGAAGGCGGCACTGAGGTCTAATAGTGCCAGCAATGCATCATTTCTGTCATCTAGGATTTTCCAGCAGTCATCTAGAATGTTCAAAAGCACAGTTTCTGTGCTGTGGTGTTTCCTGAAGCCTGATTGGAAGTTGGAGAGGGTGGCGTTTGTCTCCATGAAGTCTTGCAATTGCGTGAGTACTGTCTTTTCCAATATTTTTAGATGAATGGGAGGTTTGAGACAGGTCTGAAGCTGCTTGGGTTATCTGGGTCCATGGTTGGTTTTTTTCAGGAATGGTTTTACTATGGCTGATTTCCAGCTTCATGGAACTACACCTGTCATAAGGGACTCATTTATTAGGGGTAGGATGGATCCAGGAATACCTTGTTTGTGTTCAGCAGTGTAGTGGAGGGACATGGGTCCAGGATCGAGGTTGCGGGGCGTACGGAGTTGATTATGATTTTGAGGTCGTTGTGGGAGATCGGTTTGAAACTGTTCAAGGTTTCCATCTTGAGTGGATTGTCATCTTGGGCACTCTCTGGGATGTGTGGGAGTGCTATGGCCTCTGAGTCCAGATTTGTGCGTATCGTTGATATTTTGTCGTGGAAGAAGGTGGAGAGGGATTCATAGTCTAGGTTCATTTGCAGGGAATGCATTGGACCTTGGGATGAGGAGAATAGGTTTTTCGATAATGAGAAGATGGTCTTTAATCTGCTTGGGACCTTGGATAGTAAAGCAGTGAAATGAGCTTTCTTTGCTTCATGTGTGGCTAGTTTGTAGTTTTGCAGCAAGTTTTTCTAGGAGGATTTGTCCTGGTCACTGAGAGTTTTGCGCCAAGTATTTTCTGCCTCTCCTTTTTTGTATTCTCAGGTCTTCTGTAAACCAGGAAGAAGAGAATGGTCGTGAGTTAGGTTTGGTCACCTTGACTTTTGCTAGGTTCTCATAGAGTGTTTTAATGCCTGAGTGCCAGGTCAGTGCCTTTTCTTCTGGGGAGTTAGTGCTTAGTTGTAGTTTGGAGATGCCGTGGGAAAATGTGGTTGGGTTTACTGATTATGGGTTGAATGTAATTGTTTCCTGGGAATTTGTTCGGTCTGCTGCCTCTTCAAATGCTTTTACCCCAGAATGCCGTCCAGTTTCGCACGAATTTGAAGCCTTCATCCTCGCACCAATGCCTCATCCAGGTGTTCACAGCTTTCAGTTCGTCTTGTCTCTTTGTGTCCGCTCTTGGTACTGGAAGAATTTCCGAGAAAGCCACCTTCACCTCCCTGACCTTCAGCTGCCTTCCAAGTGAGCGGAGCTGGTCCTTCAATTCTTCCCTGTTATACTTCCTCCCGCAAACATCGTTGGTACCCACGTGGATGAGCACTGCAGTATCCTTTCCTCCTGCTCCGTCTATGATCCTGGTGATCCTGCTAGCCACATCCTTTACTCTTGCTCCCGGCAGACAGGTGACCATCCTATCCTCTCTTCCTCCCGCAATGTGGCTATCCACATTTCTTAATATGGAATCTCCGACTATTATCCCAATTTGCTTTAGTTGGAGGTTCCTTGGGGGTCTTAAGTCTGTATCCTCATCGCAAGCGCAGATTTCTATGTTCTGTGTCCCATCCTCAGTTGGTCTATCGTCTCTGCTGGTTGGATTGGTGTCTCCTTCTGCATCCATTGTTCCATCCTCTTGGGTTGTTTGGTAGCTGATCTCTAGCCCTGGTGTCTCCACAATCTGTTGGTGAGCATCTTCAATGTACCTCTCCAATTCTTCAATCACTTCACTAGTGCTGGATTCCACAATCAACTTCTCTTGCGTGCGGTTTTCCACTTTATTGCTGAGAAGTTCTTCTAGTTCCTTCACCGTTCCCTCCAGCAACCAAACTTGCTGTTTCAGGATTTCCAGCTCCCTGCACCGATTGCAAAAGTATGCTTCCATCCCTGAGGGGAGGTACTCATACATACTGCAGCCAGTGCAGAAGACTGGAAAGCACATTTTCTGGCATCTGTGGGTGCTCATAACCTGTTCCACCTCCGACCTGTCTATGCTTTGTGTAACCTTCTGTACAGTAGTTGTGCTAGTCCTCCTGCCAATCTGAAGTCCTCCTATTGTCCCAACCAAACTGTCAGTGCTTTTCTGTCGAATTAATAAGATGAAGGATTAATAGTTCGTTAGCCTTGATTCCTGGGTCTTTCTTAAGGCGTCTTCGCAAAGGCACTCTCGCTAAGGTGAGCGCCTTTGCCGCTCGCCTTTGCTGCGTGCCGAACGGCTGCGCGCCGTTGGCCCTCCCCCTTTTAAGGGGGAGCCGAGTCGCGCTGGTAGTGACGCTCTGTGGGGTGGGCGGAGCAACCTCATGCCTCCCCCACGCCGCCCGATGTCAGCCTCAGCCCTCTCCTCCCGCAAAGTCTCCCAGTGCAAAGAACAAGTAACAATTGCAGTAAACTGCTTTCACTCACTGGCGAATCTTCTCCGGTGTGGGGACTATCACCGCAGCTCTCCCTTTTAAGGGGGAGCCGAGTCGCGCTGGTAGTGATGCTCTGTGGGGTGGGCGGAGCTACCTCACGCCTCCCCCACGCCGCCCGATGTCAGCCTCAGCCCTCTCCTCCCGCAAAGTCTCCCAGTGCAAAGAACAAGTAACAATTGCAGTAAACTGCTTTCACTCACTGGCGAATCTTCTCCGGTGTGGGGACTATCACCGCAGCTCTCCCTTTTAAGGGGGAGCCGAGTCGCGCTGGTAGTGACGCTCTGTGGGGTGGGCGGAGCTACCTCACGCCTCCCCCACGCCGCCCGATGTCAGCCTCAGCCCTCTCCTCCCGCAAAGTCTCCCAGTGCAAAGAACAAGTAACAATTGCAGTAAACTGCTTTCACTCACTGGCAAATCTTCTCCGGTGTGGGGACTATCACCGCAGCTCATTAACGTGCCGAATAGCACTGTATCATATGTCAATGCCACTGGAGCTTCCAGTATTCTATTGATTTAACTCCAAATGGATTGCCAAAATTTAAGTATCAAGGGACAAAAGAAGAGCAGATGATCCAGTGTCCCTATATAGAGATGACAGTGCCAGCAACTATTTGACTTAGAACTATCTACTTTTTGTAATCTAATAGGGGTCCAAAAACTTCTATGTAACAAAAAAAAACAAATTTGTCTCATAGATGCTGACGCTGTGCTGAGGTGGTATACACGGAAAATGTGTATGAATTCAAAAGGGCCTGGGATAGGCACGTGAGATCTCTTGGAGAAAGAAAGAGATAATGGTTACTGTGGATGGGCAGATTAGATGGGCCATTTGGCCTTTATGTGCCATCATGTTTCTAAACTGAACTAATACTTAGCTTTGTATACCGGGTCTTCAACCAAAATGGAGCTCGACTCTTAACATTAACTATAAGAAATACCAAAAAATATAACGGTCAGAAAATATTAATGTGACTGATTTCCGAAATGTTTGGCAAATAAAATAGTTTTTAAAGATTTGCGAAACAGTTGAAAAGGACCAGGATCCCTTAAGATAAGAGGAATTTTGTTCCACAGTTGAGAAAATTTGAAAACCAAGGATTGACTGAAATTCTTGATTTTCAGCAGTATTTTGTATCAGTTGGAGTTTTTGAAGGCAGGTCTTTGTTATGCCGAGATAGATAGCATTACAGTAATCTAACCGGGATAATATAATAGATTGGACCACGATAGAAAAATGTTGTTGATAGAAAAGAGTTCTGACCTTCCTCAGCATTCAAAGGCTAAAAAAGCACTTCTTGACAAGAGAGTTTATATGATCCTTAAAAGAGAAGAGTCTATGAGAACTCCCAATATCTTGGAAGAGAATTTGATCTGCAGGGAGACCCCAGAATCCAAAGTTACAGTTGGAGAAAGACAGTCCAATTTTGGGCCTAGCCATAAAAGTTTTGTTTTTGCAGCATTTAGCTTCATCTATTCTAGACAGACATAGCCCAGGCTTGGAGTTCAGAGATACAATGATTTATTTTAAAGGCTAGACTGGTGAGATCTGAATCAATCTCAATCAATATAAAGATATCGTCCACATAGGTGAACAGTGTTTGCCAAACTGACAACTTGTTAAAGTTCAATGTAGACATATAGAGCAAGAGAGGAGCTATCCAGTCTTTTGCACTGAATGTCACATGTATGATTACTGTATATGTGTGTGCTTGCTGCAAACAGCTTCTGGCTCTCAAAGAACAAAACATAACATAAAATTTTATTTGTATATCGCAATAAACTGTGAAGTTCATTGAGGTTAACAGGAGTTAAGAAGACGACCATATATGAGAGATAGGGATACAAGTACAAATAACATAGGTCAAATACAATAATGGTAAGGTAATACGAAAAGAGCTCTTGGTGAGAACATAAGAAGTGCCTCTGCTGGATCAGACCATAGGTCCATCATGCCCAGCAATCCACTCACGCAGTAGCCCATCAGGTCCAGAACCTATATAGTGATCCTCTATCTATACCCCTCTATCCCCTTTTCCTTCAGGAAGTTATCTAATTCCTTCTTGAACCGCAATACAGTACTCTGTCCTATTACACCCTTTGGGTGAAGAAGAACTTCCTAGCATTGGTTCTGAATCTGTCCCCTCTTAATTTTTCTGGATGCCCTCTCGTTTTTGTAGTTTTCGAAAGTTTGAAGAGTCTGTCCCTCTCCACTTTCTCTATATAAATACAAATAACATAGGATCATGACCAGATCGGAGTCAAAAACAATTGTGGAGAAAAACTCAAGTAGATGAACAGCTTTCGGATATCGTACAAATATAGATATGGAGACCCTGAAGAAGGAGGTGAGAGGGTTAGAAGGGTGAGAAGGGGTGGGGGGGGTGGTGGTGGCGAGAGTTGAATGACCTCCATAGTGTCCAGTGCTACTGATTTGTGAATATTCAGCTGAAAGCCCGTAAAATCCCCATACTCCCTCATACTCTCCATAAGAGTGGTCAAAGAGAGCACTGGATCAGTTAAATGAACTAACAGATTATCAGCAAATGCTGAAACTTTGTGGTGCCTATGAGATCCTCTTTATCTCTGGATTCCAGCAGATCTACTTAATTAAGGGATCCAAAGTATGAACAAATAGGAGAGGGGAGAGGGGACAACCCTGACTAGTACCTCTCTGGATAATGAAAGTTTCTGTTAGCTGATCCGTGTCTGGGGGTCAATCAAAATACATAAGTGGCCTGTTGAAATCTACCAGTGATACTATACATCCAGTCACTATAATTTAATCTTCAGGCAGCAATGAGGTATGCCTGCTACTGCCAGCCTGCCCCGGAAGCCGCCTCTCTGCAAGTACCACCTATGCGGGAACAGGAAGTCACTACAGAGATCATCTTTAATCTTATAGAAGATGCATATAGTTTGTTGTTTTGGATTGTTGTAATCTGTCGTTCAAGAAGAGCCTCTCTCAAGTTCTAGAGCGAAAGAATAAAGTTGAAGTTTGTTACAGCAACCCCGGTGTGTTCTGAATGGAAATTGAAATTTGCTCCATCTGGTCCCAGCTCATGGCCTAAAACATGCACGTGCAAGTACTTTGTGACACCTCATCCCCAGCAGCTGGGTGGGAAAAAGAGTCTGTTACATTAGGTCGATCATTGGAACGAGCTGCCTCAGCAGGTGATTGAGGCCAACAGCGTGACAGATTTTAAGAGAAAATGGGATATTCACATGGGATCAATAGGGGAGTAGAAGTCAGGGAGTGGGTCATTGGTGTGGGCAGACTCGATGGGCTGTGGCCCTTTTCTGCCGTCAATTTCTATGTTTCTATGTTAGGGAAACTGGTAATTGGGTAACAGTATAATAATGGGTGATGTCAATTACTACAACTATTAAATCTATATATATTCCATAACAATTCAATGCAATGCAAAAGACAGGCCTTTTTTCGCCACAGAAATTTGAGGGAATTGCTGAAAAGAACTGAAGTCTCATGATTTATATGGACAATATGCAATTGAATAGTTGTGGTAAGGTATTCCATATTATCCTTTTTGATTGATATGATTTCAATTATCCCAGAATTTTCTGGATAAATGCAACATCAGGGAGTGATAGAGAGGTAAAATTCCTAGATGTAATAAATGACTGCTTCTTCAAGCAACTGGTCCAGGAACCAACAAGAGGGGGAGCTAGTGGAATGCAGGGTATAGAACAAGAGCTAACAGTTTTGGATCCGCTGTGAAAAAGTGATCATAACATGTTCAAATTTGAGCTGATATCAGGAGTGACATCGCTAAAGAAATCTACTGTACTGGTTCAGCAAGGAAAAGATACGGCTGAGGGGAGATACGATTGAAGTCTACAAAATCCTGAGTAGTGTAGAACAGGTACAAGTGGATCAATTCTTTACTCCATCAAAACTTACAAAGCCTAGGGGATACTCAATGAAGTTACAGGGAAATACGTTTAAAACTAATAGGAGGAAATATTCTTTATTCAGGGCCATAATTCTATAAACAGCACCTAATAGGCATCCTAATTGCATCTTTTTTTTTTTTTTAATTGGCTTAATCGGCATGGTAATTGACCAAGCTAGTTTTCAGCCAATTAAAAACATTAAACAATCGATTTTAGAGTTCGGTGCCATACTCTTAAGATGCTTAGCAGCATCTAAGTGGGGGCTCCCTCCCACGTCTAAGGATGCCTTTCTCAAACAGTAAGCTCTGGAATGCATTGCCAGAGGATGTGGCAAGAATGGTTAATGTAGCTGGTTTAAAAAAAAACAAAAAACAGTTTGGACAAGTTCCTGGAGGAAAAGTCCATAATCTGCTTTGAAGACAGACATGGGGGAAGTGAACGCTTGCCCTGGGATTGGTAACATGGAATGCTGTAATTATTTGAGTTTTTGCCAGATACTTGTGACCTGGATTGGCCACTGTAGAAACAGCAAACTGGGCTAGATTGACCATTGGCCTGACCCAGTATGGCTATTCTTATGTACTTGTTCAGGGCCAATCTTAGGTAGGGAAGACAGGGGCACCTTTCCTGGGTCCAGAAAACATCTCTTTCCTTTTCCCTACATCAAATCCAGTGTTTCTCCCTTCTTCCAGACTGGACAGAGACCGGGTTGAGGGGTGGAACAGAGGAGGAGCGATGCTTGGCCAACAGAAAGGAGAGAGGGAGTTAAGTCAGACCATGGGAGGTGGACAGGGGATAGAGAGGGAGAAATGTTGGACATGGGGTGTGGGAGGAAGGGAAGAGAAGAGAGAGGGGAGGGACAGGGTACAGACAGGTTCACAGGAAATACTGGGAAAAGGTTGGATAGAGAGACTAAGAAGGCAGATGCTGGAATTGTCCAATTCCTTCTTGAACCCCAGTACCGTACTCTGCCCTATTACGCCCTCTGGAAGCGCATTCCAGGTGTCCACCACATGCTGGGTAAAGAAGAACTTCCTAGCATTCGTTTTGAATCTATCCCCTTTCAACTTTTCCGAATGTCCTCTTGTTCTTTTATTATTTGAAAGTTTGAAGAATCTGTCCCTCTCTACTCTCTCTCTATGCCCTTCATGATCTTGTAGGTCTCTATCATATCCCCTCTAAGTCTTCTCTTTTCCCTGGAGAAGAAATTTCCCAGAAATTTTTTCCAGCCATGAAAAACATTTACTGCATTTAGTGTGCCACAAAAAAACATTTGCTCCGTTTAGTGTGCCGGAGTTAAAAAAGTTTGAGAGACGCTGCTCTATACTATTTGAAAGAGGGCAAATATCTAATTATTCACTTCTAGAATTGAATACTTCTTAAATTTAATAAAAAATTATGGAACAAGTGTCAAACCTTAAGTCATATTGAGCATTGGAAAATAACTAATAATAATTAACTAATACAAATAGTACACATTTAGGACTCCTTTTACTAAGCTGCTATAGCGGTTTTACCACGCGCTTAGCTCGCGCAGAATTGCCGCACATGCTAGACACTAACACCAACATTGAGCTGGCGTTAGTTCTAGCCGTGTAGCGTGGCAATTATGCACGCGCTAAAAACGCTATTGCAGCTTAGTAAAAGGAGTCTTTAATTTTCCCCACCACCAAATTTCCCTGTCCCGCCCCACCCGGCTACTTTTTCATGCCACCCGGCTGGAAAAAATTTCTGGGGAGAACACTGGAATAAGGTGTCTCAAGATTTCTCTTAAAGGTTTGAGAAAGAAGTCTATTAATGGGCAATTTGAGAGACTCCGCAGGAGGACGAGACATATCCAATTCTTCTAAATATTCCTGGGAGAATTTGGAATCAGAGTCCAAAGTAATACTGAGGTCATTACTCATTTGACGTAGGAAAGAAGAAAAAGATATCTGCTCCGAGGAAGGTTGACCTCGAGGAGAAGAAGGTGACCTTGAGGTGCCTCGCAAGGCAGAAAGCGAAGGTGAAGCTTCTCTGGAGTACTGATACCTGAGGCCTGAATATGCAGGTATAGACGACTCAGGAGAAGCAGAGGTTGTGTCAAAATGGTGGATTGTACTAACAAGGAAAATGTTTGGGGTTTTTTCATGAAAACATAAGCAAACAGATCTTAATTGTTTCTCATCTTCATACTATTTTGGTTTGACCAACAATTTGACTTTGGTTCATGTGCTTACATTTCTTCCTATATGTCTTTTCTGTGTAGTGGACAGCATCAATATAAGTTGTTGTGGTTGAATTTTTTTTTAGAAAATAAAAAGATATAGCTGGATGGGCTGATTTTTGTTGCAGGAGATTGAAGAAGATTGT
Organism: Geotrypetes seraphini; assembly: GCF_902459505.1. Classification (NCBI taxonomy): domain Eukaryota; kingdom Metazoa; phylum Chordata; class Amphibia; order Gymnophiona; family Dermophiidae; genus Geotrypetes; species Geotrypetes seraphini. The sequence goes on from NC_047097.1 coordinate 33,440,392, forward strand.
ATTTGTGGTCAGCCAGTAAGGGTCAAGAGGCAGTTGTCTCCCTGGACCCCCAGAACTCTCACTTTTCTATAAAGTGACCCTCATGGATTAGACAACAGCCATCCACATGAGACATGTTAGAAATGAGTAAATACTATGTACGTATTAATTGTATTTGTATGGATTGTATATTTGTCAATGTTATTGTGTTGATTGTGCTTTCATGAGTTGTATTTTAGAATGTTATTGTAATGTTTGTGCTTTGATGAATGTTCTTATATATTCTGCCCTGTGTGTTTTTGTATGGACAAGTTAATAAACAAATGATTTTATTTATTCTACATCTTGTTAGTATTGGCAAACATCGTACATCAAATCCTTTGAAATTTCTGCAAATACATCCTCTCAGAACAAAGCAGGATCTGTAAAATTGTCCTGAATCAAAAATTTGTCCCAAAAGAAGACCTATGAGAGGAATGTGCTGTTCAGATTTTTCTGCCAACATCCTATATTTCTCACAGATGACCTTTCTTCCTTCTGAGAACTAATTGGCATTTTCAGAGCTGCCAGTTTCCTTGAGGAGCATCTTTAATCTCAATGTGTAAGGTGACCCTTATTTCTTTGCCAGAAAACTAAGAGCAGAAGAGACTAAAAGTATTTCCTAAGGTGCATTCCCACAGTAGTGATTCCAGTTATTACAGATCACAGGCACTTATTTCATTTTAACACAGCACAAATTTGATCAAGGTATATCTTTATTAAGAGAACTTCATTGGCTTCCAGTTTACTCTCATATAGAATTGAAGCCTTCTTATATATTTTTATAATCTTACATGGTTCTCACCCACATCATCTAACCTGATTAAGGGGGGAATTCATCAAGCAATGTTGAGTCTTCACAAAGGCATTAGGACATTAACACAGGTTTAGGGAATTAATGCACGCTCAATTGTAAGAAACTAATTCAAGGGACTAAAATTTAAAAAGAAAATTTGGAAACATCTTTTTTATCCCAATCTACTGATTTTCATAAAACAAAGTGCTTCCTATTTTTCTAACATAGTAACATAGAACCTGATATTCAGCTTCTTGCAATCAGCATTTTTCTGACCACCACCGCACTAAACCCAAAATGAAGTGCTGACCCATGTCTGGGCTTTGGCATTGAATTTATGGGTTTATGGAGCTATGGAGCTGGCTACACCATAGCCAATTTAATGTGATATTCAGCACTTAACCAGCTATGGGTTATCACTTAAAGATAGACCGACTTTTATGCGATCCTATTTATGAGGTTAACATGGCTGGTTAAGTACTGAATATTGGAATTTAAGCAGCCAAGCACTGGCTCCACCTCCAGAATACTCCCAAAAAGCACAGTTACTTGCCATAACAGGTGTTATCCAGGGACAGCAGGCAGCTATTCTCACATATGGGTGACGTCATCGACGGAGCCCCGATGCAGAAGCCTTGCAAGCAGACTTGCTTGTAGAAACTAGAAGTTTCGAGTCAGCCGCACCGCGCATGCGCGAGTGCCTTCCTGCCCAGCGTAGGGCGCGTCTCCTCAGTTCAGATAGCTAGCAGAGAAAGCCACCTAGGGGAGGTGGGTGGGTGTGAGGATAGCTGCCTGCTGTCCCTGGATAACACCTGTTACGGTAAGTAACTGTGTTTTATCCCAGGACAAGCAGGCAGCCTATTCTCACATATGGGTGACCTCTAAGCTAACCAGAATGGGATGGTGGGAGCGTTGGCAATTTAGAAGAATAAATTTTGTAATACTCTCTGGCCAAAATGGCCATCCCATCTGGAGAAAACATCCAGACAATAGTGAGAAGTGAAAGTGTGAACCGAGTACCAAGTAGCAGCCTTGCAAATTTCCTCAATAGGTGTAGATCTAAAGAAAGCTACAGAAGCTGCCATAGCTCTGACTTTATGGGCTGTGACTCTATTATGTAGGTGTAATCCAGCCTGGGCATAGCAGAATGAGATACAAACCGCCATCCAGTTGGAGATGGTACGCTTAGAGATCGGATGTCCCAGCTTGTTTGGATTGAAGGAGACAAAAAGTTGAGGAGCAGTTCTGTGTGGTTTGGTGCATTCCAAATAGAAGGCCAAAGCACGTTTACAGTTTAGAGTATGAAGAGCTGATTCTCCAGGATGAGAATGAGGCTTTGGAAAAAACACTGGAAGAACAATGGATTGGTTGAGATGAAATTCTGAAACCACTTTAGGGAGGAATTTAGGATGAGTACGGAGGACCACCTTGTCATGATGGAACACAGTGAAAGGTGGATCAGCAACTAAAGCTTGCAGCTCACTGACTCTTCGAGCAGAAGTGAGGGCAATGAAAACACTACTTTCCATGTGAGATACTTTAGATGAGCCGTAAACATTGGTTTAAATGGAGGCTTCATCAATTGAGCAAGAACAACATTGAGGTCCCAAACCACAGGAGGCGGTTTGAGAGGAGGTTTAACATTGAAAAGTTCTTTCATGAATCTGGAAACCACTGGATGAACAAAGAGAGGTTTCCCTACAGTAGGCTGATGGAAAGCCACAATTGCACTGAGATGGACTCAGATCGATGTAGACTTGAGGCCAGAAGTGGATAAGTGCAAAAGGTAACCCAAAACAGAAAATAAGGAGGAATGTTGAGGCTCCTTATCATGAGAAAAACACCACGTAGAAAATCTAGTCCATTTTTGATGATAGCATTGTCTAGTGGTAGGTTTCCTAGAAGCCTCTAAAATGTCCCTGACAGGTTGAGAAAACTGAACAGGAATCATATTGAGAGGTACCAAGCTATCAGGTGTAGAGACTGCAGGTTGCGATGAAGCAGAGATCCCTGACTCTGTGTAAGCAGAAATTGAAAAACTGTTAGAAGGTATGGTTCCCTGCTGCTGAGTTGAAGTAGAAGGGAGTACCAAGGTTGTCTTGGCCACCGAGGAGCAATCAGAATCATGGTGGCATGATCGTTCTTCAACTTGACCAGAGTCTTGAGAATGAGAGGGAGTGGAGGGAATGTATAGAGGAAGAGATTCGTCCATTCCAGAAGAAAAGCATCTGCCTCGCGGCGATGAGGAGAATATATCCTGGAGCAGAACTGAGGCAGTTTGTGGTTGTGGGGAGCTGCAAAGAGATCTATCTGAGGCGTTCCCCACTGTGAAAAAATGTGATGAAGAGGCGAGGAATGGAGTGTCCAAGCAATTTTTTGCCCCTTGGATGTAGACAGTTTTGAGGAAGGTGTTGTGGTGAATTGCCCAGTCCCAAACCTTCAGAGCTTCTTGTTAAAGGGAGGAAGATCCCGCCCCCCCTGTTTGTTGAGATAATACATGGCGACTAGGTTGTCCGTCTGAATGAGGACTGCTTGGTTGTGAAGAATCCAAAACAAAACTTCTCTGGCTCGGCCCAAAATTGGATCAACTGCCCACCTCCATCCCTCTGTCCTCTGGCCCCACTCTGCATCTTGAATACTCAAGTAAAATTCTGGGAGTCATCATTGACTCTACACTTTCCTTCAATGATCACCTCAACTCCCTAATAAAAAAATGTTTCTTCAGCCGTCTCATGCTGAGGAAAGTGAGAACCTCTTTCCATCAAAAACACTTTGCCATCCTTGTCCAATCCACCATCCTTTCCAGACTGGACTATTGCAACTCTATCTACCTAAGCCTAACAAAGAAAAACCTTCAAAGACTCCAGCGGATTCAGAATGCCGCTGCTAAGCTTATCTTCTCAAAAAGCAAATTCAACCATGTCTCACCGCTTTTGTCCAAGCTCCACTGGCTTCCGATAATCTCCAGAGTCCACTTCAAATGTGCCTGCCTTACTTTCAAGATCCTACACGGCATCCTCCCCCCCTTTATTCCTCTTTCTTGGAATTTCTCTAAACCCAATTCCACCAGATCCACCCAAAAACTGAAACTTTCCTTTCCCTCTCTAAAAGGTGTCTCCCTTGTAGGAAAACTAGGTTCCTCCCTCCCTTTTAGAATCACTGAGCTCTGGAACAACCTTACCTCCCTTCTTAGGAATCTGAGCTCCCTTCAACTCTTCGGTATACATCTGAAAACCTGGTTATTCTCAAAAATGTAACTCTTCCTCCCTCTCTGATTATTCTAGTCCTCTAAATTTCCTCTTCATCCTTCCCTCCTCTGGAGTTCCTTTCTACCCTAACTCCTGTTAACCGTGTCGAGCTTTGCGAATGTAGAGATGATGCGGTATACAAACCTAAGGTTTAGTTTAGTTTAAGAATACGCTGAAAAGCGTTGAGAGCCTTGAAAATCGCTCTGAGTTCCAACAGATTCATGTGACATTGACGATCCGTACTGGTCCAGTGGCCTTGTGTATGGAGACCATCGAGATGAGCGCCCCAAGCGTAGGCCGAAGAATCTGTCATGAGGACCTTCTGATGGGGGGGGGGCATTTGAAAAAGCAAGCCTCTGGAGAGATTGGAAGATAGCATCCACCAATGGAGAGACTGCTTCAATGAAGGAGTGACTGTTATATGTCAAGAAAGTGGGTCACAAACCTGCGTCCATTGAGATGCCAGAGTCCACTTAGGAATTCTGAGGTGAAGTCTGGCAAAAGGAGTCACATATACTGTGGAGGCCATGTGACCTAGAAGTACTATCATGTGTCTCGCTGAGATGGAAGAGCGGGAAGACACTGTATGACAGTTGAAGGAGAGCTTCCAGACGTTGTTGCGGAAGGAATGCTCTGAGTTGGACAGTATCCAGAACAGCTCCGATGAATTGTAGATTCTGTAAGGGCTGATGTTGGGATTTGGGAAAGTTGATTTTGAATCCCAAACTTTGTAGTAACTGCGTAGTCCATTGGGTCACTACAATAACCCCCTGAGATGTTGAATCTTTGATGAGCAGTCTAGGTAGGGAAATACCTGAAGACCACGGTTCCGTAGAGCTGCTGCTACCACTACCAGGCACTTGGTGAACACTCTGGGAGAGGAAGCCAGGCCAAAGGGCAGCACTCTGTATTGATAATGCAGATTCCCCACCTGAAATCTGAGATATTGATGAGAGGCCGGATGAATGGGAATATGAGTGTAGGCCTCCTTGAGATCCAGAGAGCATAACCAGTCGTTCTAATCTAGAAGGGGATAAAGGGATGCTAGGGACAACATTCAAAATTTTTCTTTGACTTAAAATTTGTTGAGAGCCCTGAGATCCAGAATGAGTCTCAGATCGCCCGTCTTCTTCGGAACAAGGAAGTAACAGGAGTAAAACCCCCTGTTCTGCTGATCCAAAGGAACTGGTTTAATGGCATGGAGACGAAGCAGAGCTTGAGCTTCCTGAAGAAGAAGGGCGGTCTACGATGGACTGGAAGGATACTCTCTTGGAGGAAGCTCTGGTGGAACCTGAGTGAAATGAAGAGAGTATCCTTCCCTGATGATGGACAGCACCCAGAGGTCGGATGTAATTGTCTGCCATCAATGGTAAAAATGATGTAAAGAACCTCCTATAGGGGGAAGATAATTCAGAGACAGAACGGTGGAGGTTATGCTCTGTTTTAAATAGTCAAAAAGGCTGGGTAGCCTTAGGTGCTGGGTGGAAGAGCTATGCCTCAGCTGAGGAGGCACAGGCCTACTTGGATGCCCTTCCTGGAGAATCTGGGCCTTCCTCAGCCCCTTGATGTTCCTGGGCCTGTGGTTACTGCTGGCGCCCTGCTGGGTGCTACGCGAGTATTGGACTTTGGATTTCCAGTGGTGGCTGTCTACACCATCTTCTGGATGGGCCGGGTGGCCATCCCACCACTTTTTGCTGTTCTGGGCCACATCGTTGATGTTCCTGATTCTCTGAGGGTTCTGTTTTCAAGGACTGACTGGTGGCCTTCTCATTGGGGGGTTCACTTCTTGACCCCAACAGAGTTATGGTCTTGGGCTCCCTGGCGGGAGTTGCTTCCCCTCAGTGCTAACTGGGGAGCCGGGTGGTCACAGAGTAGCTCCCTGGTGGGGGCCCTTTCTGGCTATTATCCCATCGGTGCCTGACATTTTGGTGGAGGGGGCTTTTCCTTGTTTTCTGGAGCCCTCCTGGGACTGCTTTGTTGAGGGGCTTTGTTGTCTTTGGAGTGCTTGGGGTATGCTTGTGGGGGTTTTGGCTGTCTGGGGGTTGACTGCTTCGGTTTGCTTGGTGTGGGGTTGGGTTCCCCCGGGGGGATGAGTATGCAGGTCTGCATGGCTTTCTGTTTTTAACTCTGGGTTGGTTTTGCTTCTGCAGTGTCGAGAATGCCTAGTCGTCCATTGAGTGTGTGCGGAATGAGTGTGTGAGTTGGTTTGAGATCTGGCACAGTTCCTGGATGGGCAATGTGGAAGATTCTGGTGCTCTATGGAGGCTATTTGGAGCCGTTGTGGCTTGGTTTCCGCCTGGATTCCTGCCTCCTTGGAGTTCTGTGATCCTTTGGATGGTGGTATGGATAAGGGTGTGGTGTGGCTGGCTTGCTGTGAGTGTGTGTGGGGGGCTTTTGTTTCTGATGTGATTCTGGTGGGGTGTGTTAGGGATGGGTGGGGTTGGGGGAACTGGGGGCCCTGTTCACATCCTAGCGTGGCTCCCTCTCCGTTCCACGCTTGTGGGATGGGGTTTGAGATTGTGGTTGGGCTTTTGGGGGGATTGGTTTGGGGGGGTGGGGAGGGGGTAGGAGTGGGTTGGGTTTTTGGGGATGGGGGGGTTCTCCTTCAGAATATGTGATTCATCTTTTGGGTATTTGCCTTGTTTTTCTTTCTCTTTTCAGGCAAGGGTGCCTGTTAATCTCCACTGCTCCGGGGGATGGCTGGGCTCCTGGAGTAGTCTAATTCTTTTTCTGCTGTCTTCACTATTCTGCTTTTTTTCTGATTTTCCGACCTGAGTACCCCTTTTAGGCTTACCTCTTGGAATGTTGGGGGCATTACGTCACCGATCAAGCGGTCCAAAATATTAGCCGCTTTGCGGTGTTATCGCTCCGATATTGCTTATTTACAGGAAACTCGACTGACTGACGCGGAGCATCTTAAGCTGGGCCGCTCCTGGGTGGGGGAGGTCTATTATGCTTCTTCTCAGGGTCGCCATGGTGGAATTGCTGTGTTGGTCCGTAAATCCTCGCCACTGGGAGTGCAGGTTTTAGAGAAAGATTTAGATGGTAGATTCCTGTTATTGCGCCTGACCTTGGGCGCATGTTCTTATCTATTGTTAGTGGTTTACAGCCCTAATTCCTCGGAATCGGCTTTTTTACAAAGATTACTTCACCTCTGTTCCCGATTTTCTGGGGCTCCACTCATTATAGTGGGAGATTTTAATTTGGTGTTGGACCCTACTCTGGATAAGTCTATTGCTTCCTTGGGGGCTAAGGGTCAACTTCTTTCAGATTTTTGTGATACTCTTTCTGTGATCGACACTTGGCGCCTTCTTCATCCAGAAACTCGTGACTATACTCACCTTTCTCGAGCCCACAGTACCTGGTCCCGGATTGACCATATCTTTCTGTCTTCGTCTTTGTTTTCCTCGATCAAGTCAACGGTAATAGGTCCGCTGAATATTTCGGATCATACCCCGATTTGGGTTGATGTTCATCTGGACACTGCATATCTTCGGCCTTCTTTTTGGCGTTTTCCGGCTTACCTTGCTCAGGACAAAGAATTTCAAACCTTTTTGCAGGCCCAATGGGAGGATTACTCCACCAATAATGCTCCCCATGTGGAGGATCCTATTTTGTTCTGGGAGGCAGCCAAAACTGTGCTTAGAGGCCATATCATTTCTTTCCTGAGTGCCCGCAACAAACGTATTCATGGAGGCATCATTGTCTTAGAACGGGCCTTGCGAGTAGCTAAATGGTCATTTCATTCGAATCCCTCGAGGGAGGCTCGTGAATGTTATTTGTCTACCCAAGAGGCTCTCAATTCATTACTTCATCCTCATTGTCAAAAATGGGTGGCTTTCCATAAACACCGCTTCCAACGTTTTGGTAACAAGCCAGGGCATCTTATGGCAAGATTGGTGAAGGTTGAGACTAGTAGGAAACCTATTTTATCCCTTCGGACACGGGAGGGGGGTGACTAAAATGGCTGATGTCGCCACAGTTCTTTTTGATTTCTTTAGACGCCTATATGATGCTCCCGATACTGTTTCCCCGGATCTGGTGACTGACTATCTTCAGTCTTCTGGACTTTCTCGTTTGTCGGATGCCGTGGTGTCTTCTCTCAATGGTCCCTTTAGGGCGGCTGAATTGTAATCCGCTATTAAGGCTCTTCGTTCTGATAAGGCCTCAGGTCCGGATGGGTTCTCGGGAGACTTTTACCGTCTTCTATCTTCTCATCTCTGTGGTCCCTTACTGGCTTATTTCAACGTGGCCATTGCTTAGGGCTCCTTCCCGCATTATGCTAATGAGGCCCTCATAACTTTATTATTGAAGTCGGGTAAGGAGGCTGATTTCCCTGATTAATGTTGATCTCAAGCTCCTTTCTCGTATGTTGGCTGACCGCCTTGCTCCTCATCTCCCTTCGATTATCCATGAGGATCAGGTCGGGTTTGTCCGGGATCATCAATCAGTTTGTAATGTTCGTAAAGTTCTTTTTGCACTAGCTCACTGTCAATCTCATCAGATTCCGGCTTTGTTTGTTAGTTTACATGCTTCTAAAGCCTTTGATAGTGTCCATTGGTCCTTTTTATTTAGTACTCTGGAACATGTTGGGCTGGGTGGTTTTTATATGGAGACCATACGCTCCCTCTATTCTAATCCGAGGGTTTCTTTGCTAGTTAATGGGACCCGCATGGATTCTTTCCCCATCCTTCCCCACTTTCCCCGTTGCTGTTTCTACTTTCTTTAAAATCGTTGCTTTGCACTCTTCGGGGGTTTGCGGCGGTACAAGGCCTTCATGTTGATGGGGTAGAGTTAAAGACTAGCATTTGCGGATGATATGTTTTTGATTCTTACTAGGCCTGAAGATTCTTTACCGACAGCGTTGGACCTCATTTCTGAATTTGGCTATTATTCTGGTCTGTCTCTTAATCTGGATAAGTCCTTTGCCTTGCCTTTTCCCCCTGAGTTACGTACCACATGGAGGGGTGTCTTTCCTCTTCATTGGGCTGATTCTACTTTGAAATATTTGGGGGTCTTTATTCCTCAGGACTTATCTAGCCTGTATCGCTTGAACGTGGAACTGTTGTTCAAGGCCCTTCAGAATAAATTACAGTTATGGGGAACTCTTCCCTTTTCGCTTTTAGGTCAGGTGCATCTTTATTACATGCTTATTGTTCCCTGTTGACTCTACGTCTTTCAGGTTCTTCCTCTTTATTTGACTGTTCGAGATGAGCGACGGCTGGAACGCTTGGTTCAGAGCTTTCTTTGGGCTGGGAAGCGGCCTCGCCTGCCTTACAAGTGGGCGGCAGCTCCATGGTACAAGGGTGGCTTGAGTTTGTTGAACCTTCGCTATCTGACTATTGGATGTGGCATGCGCCACATTAATGATCTTTTCAGGGGTACTTCAGCGTTCACTAACACTTGGAACTTTGGAACTCTCCTGTTTTCGCTCTACTCACTTTAGTGCATATCTTCATTCTCTTCCTTCTCTTTTGCCTGAGCCTCTCTCTATGAAGGTGCTCCACCGTCCCTTACGGAAAGTTTGGCGCTGGGTCTGTAATTTTCACACTCTTTCTACTTCTGTAACTCCTTTTCTGCCTATCCGCTTTAATAGTTCCTTCCTACCCGGGATAGATGGGCCGAGTTTTGCTCGGTGGGAAACAAGGGGCATTCATTATGTGTTTCAATTGGTTGATGATGATGGCAAACTTAAGTCTTTTGCACAGCTGCGCAATGAGTTTGATCTCCCACCCACTGATTATTTTGCTTATATGCAACTTCACCATTACATTTCTTCTTTACCCTCTTGTTCTTTGCAAGCCTCCTGCCAAGAGCTGCTGTCTACAGCTTTCACCATTGGTTCCCAACTTTCTGTTCCCCTTAAATTCCATCATTGCCATTTGAAGGATGAGTCCCCCTTGTTTGATCATTCTAAGTTACGTGATGCTTGGGCTTGTGACCTTGCAGTAGAATTGCCTGCTGATGTGCTTTTGCAGGCTGTTCGTAGTTGGCCTGCCCTTCGAAAATATACCACTTTTTGGGAGCAACACTATAAGTTGGTTTTCCAATTGTATATTTCTCCTAAGAGGGCTTATTGATCCCGACTTCGTGAGACCGCTGCCTGTCTTTGTTGCCAGGCTCCAGAAGCGGGCTTGGGATACATGTTTTGGACTTGCCCTAATGTTCAAGACTTTTGGAATGCTATTTTTGTTTTTGTGGAACGCATTTGGAACATTACCATCCGTTGCTCCCCTTTGCTCTTATTTGGAGTAATTCCCCATTATTTCCCCCATCCATGGGGGGCGGCTGCTTTTCTTAAGTGGACTGTCCTAGTTGCCCTGAAGTGTATTTTGTTGCAGTGGCTTGAGGATGATGCTCCGGATTACTCACTTTGGCGCTGTCGGATAATTACTCTTTTGCTGTGGGAAAGGAGAGATGTGACGGACTTTTCCTCTCTCTTAGGCAGCAGATTTCAGCGCACTTGGGAACCATTTTGGACTACCATGACTCCTTTGGCTCGCAGCCGTTTACTTAACTCTTGACTTTTTGTTTTCTGTAGCTTTATGTTGACCCTGATGTGCCTGTTTCTTTTTGTTGGTTTTTATTGTTACTGATGTACTTGGAAGGAGGACCCGGGGGGGGGGGGGGGGTTGGGAGGGTTTGCTTGGGGGTGGGGGGGGGGTAGCTTGGGGGGCAGTGTTGTGTGGGGATTGGGTTTTGTAATTTAAAATGTTGAGCTTGTTTGTGGTTCATTTTGTTCCTATGTTTGGTGTTTTTGCTGAGCTCAATAAAATATATTTGAATATAAGGGCTCGAGGTTGAAGAGTAGTACAGCGTTCACATGACTTTGGATGATGTTGTGGCCCAAGGCACTTGAGGCACCTGCTGTGTGGGTCCGTGAGAGAAATCGCACGCTTACACTGGCTACACTTCTTAAAGCCTGTCGCTGGCCGGGACATAGAAGGAAAAACAACCGCTGCAAGATCAAAGCCCCTGGGCTGCGGCCGAGCGGCCTGCCCTGGCAGCCAAACAGAAGAAATAATAATTTTTTTTTTAAACTAGAAATAAAAGAAATAAAGTAAGAACAGCGATTCGTAAAGAAAAATAACACAAACCGCGGTGAGAGAAGGCACAAAGTGAAAAAGTTAGACGCAAAGAGTCAAAGACGGACTTCTCGGCTCCGTGGAAAACTGAGAACTGAGGAGACGCGCCCTACACTGGGCGGGAAGGCACTCATGCATGGTGCGGCTGACTCGAAACTTCTAATTTCTACAAGCAAGTCTGCTTGCGAGGCTTCCGCATCCGGGCTCCGTCGATGACGTCACCCATATGTGAGAATAGGCTGCCTGCTTGTCCTGGGATAATAGCTCTTTTTAGTTTGGCACAAACCGGTTATTTCCAGTGACATTAACTGGTTAAGTGCTGCTGGACATTAGCGGTTAGCCCCAAACAAGCAATTTAGCCATTGCTGGCTCTTTAAATTGCATTGAATATCAACTCCTTAATAAATGTGGGCAGATAAAGACCTACTACTACTAATTATTTCTAAAGCGCTACTAGACAAATGCAGCACTATACATCAATACACAGAAGAGACAGTACCTGCTCAAAAGAGCTTACAATCTAGTCAAAACAGATAAAATGGACAAGAAGGTGCATCAATATACCGTGCTCAGGTGGGGGAATTACAGAGGGAATGATAAGACAGATATTGGTGCTTAGAAGGTGGGTTGGAGTTTGAAATTGAAGACATCTTCAAAGAAGTGTGCTTTGAGTCTGGCTTTGAAGACTGCCAGAAACGGAGCTCAACATACCATGTCAGGCAGTTTGCTCCAGCAAAATAGAAAGAACAGAGGGGAGGATTCTCAAAACCTAATGTGCCTTTAACATGGTCACTAAACCTGTTCCAGCCAGTTTAGCGGGGCAGTATTTTACTGGCTGATTATTAGAATGGCTCACTGTTCCTTTTTCCAAGCTTCCTAGCTGTTTCCAACTCTCCATGCAAATGTAGTACAACGAGGTCATCAATATTAAAATGAGCACTCCAAGCAATTCTCTATCATCACTGAGTGATTTCCTAACCTCATTGTAGCACATCTGTGAGCAAAGTTTTCCAACAGGGTCTGAGTTGTAGCCTTACTTTCTGATCAATGCTTGAGCACTGATTAGCTCAGGCTCTTACAGGGAAGTAAGGTTTCATAGCTCAGATACCCCTCCCCTCCTGCAAATATAAAAAAAAATAGACTCCAAATCGAAGATCGGCAGGAGGGATGCCTACTCCCTCCCGCTGTCGCCCAACCCCCCCCAAAAAAAAACCCTGTGCCACCAACACCCCTTCATCTCCTACCTTCTTCATAAGAAACATAGAAACATGATGGCAGATAAAGGCCAAAGGGTCCATCCAGTCTACCCATCTGCAGTAACAATTATCTTTTCCTCTCGCTAAGAGATCCCACATGCCTATCCCAGGCTTTCTTGAATTCAGACACAGTCTTTGTCTCCACTACCTCTTCTGGGAGACTGTTCCAAACATCTACCACCCTTTCTGTAAAAAAGTATTTCCTTAGATTACTCCTGAGCCTATCACCTCTTAACTTCATCCTAAGCCCTCTCATTCCAGAGCTTCCTTTCAAATGAAAGACTCAACTCATGCGCATTTACATCACGTAGGTATTTAAACATCTCTATCAAATCTCCCCTCTCCTGCCTTTCCTCCAAAGTATACAGACTGAGATCTTTAAGTCTGTCCCAATACGCATTATGACGAAAATCACACACCATTTTAGTAGCCTTCCTTTGGACTGACTCCATCTTGTTTCCATCTTTTTGTAGATGTGGTGTCCAGAATTGTACACAATATTCTAAATGATGTCTCACCAGAGTCTTATACAGGAGTATCAGTACTTCCTATTACCTACTGGCCATACCTCACCCTATGCACCCTAACATCCTTCTAGTTTTTGCTATCATCTTTTCAACTTGTTTGGCCACCTTAAGATCATCACATACTATCACACTAAAGTCCCGCTCCTCTTTCATGCACAAAAGTTCTTCATCCCCTAAGACCTTGCATTCCTTAGCATTAAATCTTAGCTGCTATGGTTTTCAGTATCATCTCTATGCTGATGATTCCCAGATCTACTTCTCCATACCAGATAAGACCTGTCGCTTCTATCTTTTCAATATCACCAAAATTCACCCCTTCCTTTCTGAACACACTACCCGGACCCTTGTCCAAGCTCTCATAACCTCATGCTTAGATTACTGTAATCTACTCCTAACTGGTATCCCTCAGTGTCACCTCTCCCCCTTGCAATCTGTGCAAAACTCTGCTGCGCGACTCATCTTCTATCAACCTCGCCATACTCATGTCACCCCTCTCCTTAAGTCACTTCACTGGCTCCCTATCTGCCATCGCATACAGTTCAAGATCTTATTGCTACTGCTGCCCCTCAATATCTCTCCTCGCTTCTCTCTCCTTATACACCTCCCAGAGAACTCCGTTCCTCAGATAAGTCACTCTTAATGTTACCTTTCTCCTCCTCTGCCTGTTCCAGACTTCATTCCTTTCATCTAGCTGCCTCCTTTGCCTGGAATAAATTACCCAAGTTTGTCCGTCAGGCCCCTTCCCTTGTTTAAAAGCAGACTGAAAACCCACCTTTTTGATATAGCTTTAAATCCTTAACCCTACTCCTATTCCCTCCAACCCAGCCAGCTGATTAACTGTTCCCCTTGTTTCCATGACATCTTGTTTGTATGTCTTGCCTGTTTAGATTGTAAGCTCTTTCAAGCAAGGACTGTTTTCTTACTCTTTTGTGACTCTGTACAGCGCTGCATGCATCTGGTAGCGTTATAGAATTAATAGTAGCAGTAGATATCTCTACAGGAATCCAGGCTCAGGTCTCAGCCTGCCTGTCTGACATTGCTGCCTGGATGTTCACCACCATCTAAAACTGAATATAGCTGACTCAGCTCCTTATCTTCCCGTCTATACCCACTTCCCCCCCCCCATTCTCTATTTCTGTGAACACTACTCTCCTCCCTGTCTTGTAGGCTCAAGGTTATCTGTGACTCCTCTCTGTCCTCCTCTATTCATATTCAACACACTGCTAAAGCCTGTCACTTCTTCTTCTTCTATAATATTACCTAAATCTGACCTCTCCTTTCTGAGCACTCTACTAAAACCTTTATCCACACTCTCATGATCTCTTGCTTAGACTACTGCAACTTGCTTCTCACAGGTCTTTCCGCTCAACCATCTCTCTTCCCTTCAATCTGTGAAAAATTCTGCTGCACAATTTATATTCCATGAGAGCTGCCATGCTCACATTACCTCTCTTCTCAAGTCACTTCACTGGCTCTCCATCCATTTTCCAACATAGTGCAAACTTCTCTAACTGACCTACAAAATGGGATGAACACAGAGGATCTAGAATCAGAAAATAATAGTAAATATTGAACTAGGGCCAGTACTTGGCAGACTTGCATGGTCTGTGTCTGTATGTGGCCATATGGGGGAGGATGGGCTGGGGGAGGGCTTCAATGGCTGGGAAGGTATAGATGGGCTGGAGTAGATTTTGACGGAGATTTTGGCAGTTGGAACCCAAGCACAGTACCGGGTAGAGCTTTGGATTCTTGCCCAGAAATAGCTAAGAAATTTTTTTTTTTAAACTACAAGTGCACTCACTCTGCAGGCCCTCAATCTCTCCACACTTCTCTCCTCCTATGCTTCCTGCCCCCCGTGAACTCTGTTCATTGGGCAAGTCCCTCTTATCTGTACCCTTCTCCTCCATTCCTTCTATCTTACTGTGCCTATTATGATCCCATATTTATGTGATCAAAGTACTGTTTTAAGATGTAGAAAATATACTTTGTTGAGGGCTTAGTGAAAGGAGACACTGGCTCTCAGAATGCAAACTGCAGTGTGGAGGGCTTATCTTAGACATGTAAATAGACTGTGTAATGAATTCAAGCTCCCAGAGTGCTTGAAAGCTCCCAGGGGGCTTTGCTGCAGCCTGTGACTGTAGCCCACCTTTCTTTCTGCTTCTATATGAGACTCATTTTGCTACAGAGCACCTGGTGTGGAGCAGGATTGTGCCCTCCTCTGTTTTAACACATTGAATATGCCAGTTTCTAATTAATCTGGTGTTGTTAAGTTTAAAGTACAGTATCACCATCTTCAGAGAGTACTGAAATACACTCCCAGTGTCCCAGCCCGTGCGATTCTCTGGTTGAAGTGTTGTTTCAAAAGAGAGTAGAAATCCTTAAACCCACAGAACCGTGAGTCAATTTAATAATAATAATAATTTTATTTTTATATACTGCCAAAGCCATGATAGTCCCGCATTGCAGGCTGTTGAGCAAGACGAAATTAATGGGGCTGGGAGAAACACTAACTACATGGGTCAATGATTGACTGAGTGGCAGACTTCAGAGGGTGGTAGTTAACGGTACCCTCTCTAAAACATCGGAGGTGACCAGTGGAGTACCGCAGGGCAGAGTACAGTACTGGGGTTTAAAAAAGGATTAGACAATTTCCTGCTGGAAAAGGGGATAGAAGGGTATAAATAGAGGATTACTGCACAGGTCCTGGACCTGTTGGGCCGCCGCATGAGCAGACTGCTGGGCACGATGGACCTCAGGTCTGACCCAGCGGAGGCATTGCTTATGTTCTTCTGTTTAATCATGATAGGGGGTAGGGGATAGGGGAGATAGAGAATGTTGCAATAGTCTAGAAGACCAAGCACTAGGGTCTGGACTACGATGCAGAATTGGGAAAATGCTAACTCAGATAGTAAAGACCTGGGGGGGGGGGGTCCAGACAAATTACGGTGGTTCGAGACTCATTTGGTGTCTTGCAATCTCGCCTAGAGCAGATATCTCGCTTATTTGAGGAATTTTTAATGTCCTTGTACACGGCTGGGGGCTCTCTTTCCAAGTGTTGGATTGTTCACCCTCTAATAGGGAATGTGAGTCGGGTTAGCTTTACCCTACTGATGATGCGTTGTTACGATAGTAATCCTGCTCAGTACAAGAAGAACTGCAGGTTCAGATGTTTGGCGTATGTGCTTGGCTGAGGAGCCAATGGGGCAAAGCTACCATCTGTGGGATTATGACTCAATGCCTATAAGTCAGAATCCCCCCTAAATAGAACGATACCACAGCACCGAGGAACCTTGGTTGACCAGGGATAGCAGGTCGGCCCTGACCGGCCTCATGCCTCAGGACTGGAGCGTGGACAGAAGGGGGCTGTCTCTTTACCGTAGCGCACTGCATGTTCATGGGGAACTCAGTGCTAAATCTATTTCTTTATTTTTGACAGTTCTTGTTTGACATTCCACCTGTGACAGTGGTGTTTCTGTGATTCAGAGAGTTGATGTGGGGAAAATCTCTTATTTGACATTCCACCTGTGGAGTATTGGTTCTCTTGTGGGAGTAAGGCATAGCTTGTGAGAGGAGGTTAGAGAGTTCATGGCGAACAAGCAAGTGTTCATGGCTAAACAAAAGAAAAGGTCTCAGACAAAAAGGTTATACATGCTCATAAACAAAAGGAAATAATGTGAATTTAATGTGTTTTAAAGAAAACTGCATTTTATTGAGATTATTATTTTTCAGCAATAAAATCTAAAAATATCTCAGCTCTATCTCAGTTTGCCTCTTCTTACCAGTAGTTCACTGAAGAATCACATTGCCCTGAGACATTGCAAAACTTTTTTTTATTTTTATAAACAACCGCAGTGTGTTCGTGAGGAAGCATACCCTGACCTGGGGGAAATTCCATCCTCCACCCACTATTGTGACCTAAACTTAACCAGATTTTTATTACTAATTGTGTTTTATTTGTGTGCACACATACATTTTTGCAGACAACTTTTAAGTCAGAATCCTCCCTAAACGGAACGATAACAACAGCGCCGAGGAACCTCAGTTGGCCACGGATAGCTGGCTGGCCCCAACCAGCTTGCGAGCAGAGCCTCACGCCTCAGGACTGGAGCACGGACAGAAGGGGGCCATCTCTCTCCAGTAACATACCGTAAATTCGTGGGGAACCCGGTGCTAAATCTATTTCTTTATTTCTGACTAGTCTTTAAGCCCATTACATTAACGGGCGCTAGAATAGATGTGTGTGTCTGTCTTTCTTTCTCTCTCTCACCTTGGCCGCTTTCTGTCTATCTTTCTTTCTGTCTCTCTCTTCTTGGCCGCTGTCTGTCTTTCTTTTTTTGCTGTCTCTCTCCTTGGCCGCTGTCTGTCTTTTTTTCTGTGTGTCTCTCTCTCCTTGTCCACTGTCTGTTTTTTCTTTCTTTCAATCTCTCTCCCTGGCCCCCTGTCCTTCTGTGTGTGTCTTTCATTCCCACCTACCTGTCTTTCAGTGTGTGTGTGTCTCTATTTCTGTCAGTCTGTCAATGTCCCGTCTGTTTTTTTTTTTTTTTTTCTTTCAGTCTCTCTCCCTGTCAATTATTGTGCCTCCATCCTACCTTTTTTTTATCACGCATTGTGTTGGGAAGGGCAACCAGCACACAGTAACCGCTGATGGATTAGGTTAAACCACCACTCGAAGCAAATCGTCATGCGCGTATGCGCCAAACACTTTACAATTTCTCAGCTGGCCCAGGAGCTACAGACGCATGGAGCCACGAAAATTGAAGTGCACAAGCGCGCTAAGGGTATTATTATATAGGATAGGATGATTCTTGTTTGACATTCTACCTGACTGCTAGGGTGGAATAGAAGTCTGTGGCAATGGTGTTCTGTGATTCAGAGAGTTGCTGTGGGGAAAATCTCTTGTTGACTATTTTAATGCTGCCTACATCAGGATGGTTTGCTGTGAAGGTAAGATACTATTAAGGCTCTCTGCAATGGGAAAAATCATTCATACTTTTAAGGATATTTCCATAAGTCCCTTTTGAGCTAGATACGATACCAAAAGGTAAAAGGAAAGAAACAAACCCTTTACTTTCTATTCTTTCAGGACATGAATTAGAGAACAAGAGCAGTTCAAACTGGCACAAGATCCTGATAGGCTTAATGGGCTGTATCAACATTTTAATGCTGCCTATATCAGGATGGTTTGCTGTGAAGGTAAGATACTATTAAGGCTCTCTGCAAAGAGAAAGATCATCCATACTTTTAAGGATGTTTCTATAATAGTCCCTTTAGAACTATACTTCTCCCTCGGTATTCACGAGGAATAGGGGCAGAGCCGGACCGCAAATTGAGAAAAACCGCAAATATCTTCTCGTCCAGCTCTGACCCATCCCCGCCTCCCTCTCGGCATCCCAGCCTTACCTGATGGTCTAGCAGGCTTTCGGGGCAGGTGCAATCTTCCTATGCTCCTGCCCCGTGCAGATCGCCAATAGGAAATGACTGCCATAAGTTCAAGTAGTTTCTCGAGACTACAGCGGGAGCTAACGGCAGCCATTTCCTATTGGCGACCTACCCGGGGCAGGAGCATAGGAAGATCGCTCCTGCCCCGAAAGCCTGCTAGACCACCAGATAAGGCCGGGATGCCAGGAGGAAGGCTGGAGAGAGGCGGGAACGTGATAAAATATGGGTTCCCCCCCCCAAAAAAAAAAAAAAAAAATTTGCAAATTTGTGAAACCTCGAGTGTGGAAACCACGAATGGGGAGGGGGAAGAGTAGATACGATAGCAAAAGTAAAAAGATAGAAACAAAACCCTTACTTTCTCTTCTTTCAGGACATGGATTGGAGAACAGGAGCAGTTCAAAGTGGCAGAAAATCCTGACAGGTTTCATAGTGTAACCAAAGAAAAAAAAGAAAGATGTTTAGAGCTATTTGAGAGGAGTTTACCCTGCCTGTAGCTTTAAGAATTCAGAGTTGCATGTGACAACTTCAGAATTTTGGACAGCACAGCTCTCCAGGAGAGTTCCTAAGTGCCAAGTGAGTCGGTTAAGTTGGGTGGGTATATTGATAGGGACAAGTGTTTGCTGTATTTGTTCCTGAGAATTTTGTCTTTTAGAGATAAATTTATTCTGTGGTAATTTTGTTTAAGCTGAGGATTTTTTTAATTTGAGCTGAGAGATTTGTTCTATGCTCTTTCAGGTGTTGTGACTTGGGTTTTTTAAACAATTTACTTTTCATGAGATAAATTGTACTGGTGTTATTAGTACAAGTAAAAATATAAAGGATCTGTGTTTTGATGGCAGATGATGTTTGGAGTGAATTTAGTTAAAACAATTTACTAAAAAAATTAAAAACCCATTCATTGAATAGTGATTTGGACAGATTGTAGGAACCAATTTTAAAAGTTCCATAAAGCACAGTTACTTACCGTAACAGGTGTTATCCAGGGACAGCAAGCAGATATTCTCATTGATTGGTGATGTTACCGACAGAGCCCCGGTATGGACCACTTTAAAAGTACATTGCCACTTTAAGAACTTAGAAAGTTCGTGATAGCCCGCACCGCGCATGCGCGAGTGCATTCCCGCCCGATGTAGGCACACAGTCCCTCAGTTAAGATAAGCCAGCTAAGAAGCCAACCTGGGGAGGTAGGTGGGTTGTGAGAATATCTGCCTGCTGTCCCTGGATAACACCTGTTATGGTGCTTTATCCCAGCACAAGCAGGCAGCATATTCTCACTGATGGGTGACCTCCAAGCTAACAGAATGGGATGGTGGAAGAGTTGGTCTTAAGAAAATAAATTTTGTAAAACTGATTGGTCGAAGTACCCATCCCTTCTGGAGAATGACTCCAGACACTAGTGAGAAGTGAAGGTATGAACTGAGGACCAGGTGGCAGCTTTACAGATTTCCTCAATGGGAGTAGATCTAAGGAAAGCAACAGAAGCTGCCATAAAGTTAGCTTTATGGGCTGTGACACGACTCTCCAGTGCCAGTCCAGTCTGAGCGTAGCAGAACAAGATGCAGGCAGCAAGCCTGTTGGAAATCGTTCTCTTGGAAACAGGATGCCCCAGCTTGTTTGGATCACATGAGATGAAGAGTTGGGGAGAAGTTCTGTGTGACTTTGTGCGATCAAGGTAGTAAGCCAAACTCGTTAACAGTCCAAAATATGCAAGGCTGCTTCTCCAGGATGAGAATGAGGCCTAGGAAAAAATACTGAGAGAACAATCGATTGATTGAGATGAAAGGCAGAGCCAAGTTTTGGAAGAAACTTTGGATGTATATGCAGAACCACCTTATCATGATGGAAAACTGTGAAAGGTGGATCTGCTGCTAATGCTTGTAACTTACTGACCTTCCTGGCAGAGGTGAGAGCAACAAGAAAAACCACTTTCCAGGTAAGAAAACTGAGATGAGCTGTAGCCATTGGTTCAATTGACTGGAAAGAACAACATTAAGGTCTCAGATGACAGGCGGAGGCTTGAGAGTTGATTTCACACTGAAAAGCCCTTTCATGAATCTGGATACCAAAGGATCCATCCCTCCCTCGTTCCTTCCAATCCAACTCTTATAAACTTCTGCTAAAACCCCAACACTTCCTTCCTCGTTGCTTGTAATTCCGACAAAATGTTGTAAATCCGTGTTCAGATCGGATCCTAATTTAATTGATGTGAACTGCCTAGAACTCTTTGGGTATGGCGGTATACAAGAACATAATAATAATAAGAGGTTTTCCCTGTACTGGTTCATGATAAGCAGTGATAGCATTAAGACTTTAGTGGATGTAGATTTAAGTCCAGAGTCAGACAGAGAAAGTAGATAATCCAACACCAACTCCACTGCCAAGGAAGTTGGGTCATGATGATGAAGAAGACACCAGGAAGAAAACCGAGTCCACTTTTGTTGGTAACATTGCTGAGTGGCTGGTTTCATGGAGGCATCAATAATCTGACGGACAGGCTGAGAGAGGAGAAATTGAGACGAACTCAGCCCAAGAGAAACCAAGCTGTCAGGTGTAGAGATTGCAGGCTGGGGTGCAGAAGCGATTCTTGATTCTGAATGAGCAGAGTAGGAAATACTGGAAGAAATAGGCTCCCTGGAACTGAGTTGAAGAAGAAGAGAGAAACAATGTTGCCTGGGCCACAGAGGAGTAATGAGAATCATGGTGGCTGCCTCTCAATTGAGTTTGAACAGAGTCTTTAAAATGAGATGAGTTGGAGGGAATGCATAGAGAAATCCAATCCAGAAGAAAAGCATCCCTGGAGAGGAGAATAAAGTTTAGAGCAAAACTGGTGATTGTGAGGAGCTGCAAATAAGTCCACCTGTGGAGTGCCCCACTGAGCAAAGACGGACTGGAGAGTTGCACAGTCGAGAGTCTATTTGTGAGGCTGAAGAATCCTGCAGAGGTTGTCTTCTAGCGAATTCTTCTCTCCTTGAATGTAGACAGCCTTTAAGAATAGATTGCGAGCTATCGCCCAGGTCCAGATTTTCTGGGCCTCCTGACACAAGAGAAGAGAGCCCATGCCTCCTTGCTTGTTGATGTAGTACATTGCTATTTGATTGTCCATGCAAAGGAGGAGGACTTGAGGAAAGAGGAGATGTTGAAAAGCTTCAGGGCATAGAACATTGTTCTGAGTTCTAGGAAATTGTTAAGAAATTTCTTCTCTCTGGTGGTCTAAAGATCTTGAGTCTGCAGATTGTCCATATGAGCCCCCCAGGCATAAGGGGATGCAAGGCCAGCCGAAGGGAGACTGTAGGAGCTGTGCCTAGTCCTGAACACATGGTAGAAGAGTCCTGAGCACATGGCAGAACAGTGAGCGGAGAGTGTGCTAGCAGGAAGAAGCAGAGAGAGGAGCAGAGAAGATGGTGCTAGCAGGGGAAGAGGCGAGAGCTAACTCCACCCACCCCTGATGTCACCAGCCAAACTCCCCCCATAAAAGGGGACGAGCCAATGGCGCGCAGCCGTTCGGCGCATGGTGAAGGCGAGCGGCAAAGGCGCTCGCCTTAGCGAGAGCGTCTTTGCGAAGAGCCTTAAGAAGAGCCAAACTACACAAGACAACGATACCTTAGGGCAACAAGCGGACCTCTCAAACACACTATCCCTTCACCCTAATCGTACAGGCTCTCATACTAACTCACAGACAGCAACCCTCTCAGACATCTCAAACTCTCAGTTTCTCAGACACCCTTATCTTTCAAGCACTAGATACCACAATCTTCCAACTCTCAGACACCCTAATCTTTCAAAATCTCACACCTGCTCACAGACAGATTTTTCTAATTTTCCTAATTCTCTACCTTACTGACAGGCAGACCTCAATTACAACTCAGCAATGGCAGGGAGGACAAGAAGCGCAAAGTCTACAATCAAGACTAGTATTCCAGTCGCTATGGGGATCCAGGAAGCGACCACGGACTGCGTGAAGAAGGAGGAGGACCCAGGACGGTGGACAGAGGTCTCTGTGCAAACCGAGACCATCCCACAGCATTACACAACAGTCTCTACACAGACAGAGGAGGCC
Organism: Geotrypetes seraphini; assembly: GCF_902459505.1. Lineage (NCBI taxonomy): Eukaryota > Metazoa > Chordata > Amphibia > Gymnophiona > Dermophiidae > Geotrypetes > Geotrypetes seraphini. The sequence goes on from NC_047097.1 coordinate 33,462,818, forward strand.
GCGCAGCTGGATGGAGATCTCATGCAGAAACTAAGGAGCCTTAGGGAGGAGGTGATACCCCTGAGAAGCATCCGAGAGGACGAGGCCTACATCGACGGAGTCGTCCAGGAGCTGTCCCAAATCACCGAGCAGGCCCATGACAAGTCCATCTTCGAGACGCCCAAATCATCAGCTTTGAAACCAACAATTGGGATACAGGAAATGGCTAGCGGCACTGACTCCTGGCAGCTGGTGACCTCCTCCACGGGCAAACATAGGAGACCCCCCCCCCCCCTTTTTCAATCTCTTCATCTTCTCCTTCTTCTTACAAACAGGGCAGCTATACATCAACCCCTCAACTCACCCTGCGGAACAGATTCCAGATTCTTTAGGAAGGAACTGCCGATGAGGAACAGGAGCAGGAACAGGAGCAGGCCCAACACACAGCTCCATCTCCAGGGACAACTGACCGGCTCCCCCCAAAGAAGCGCAGAGTAATAGTCATCGGGGATTCCATGCTGAGGGGCACCGATATGCAATCTAGGGAGGTCTGCTGTCTGCCTGGAGCCAGGATACGAGATGTCACCACCAGTCTGGATAGACTACTCACGCCCCGAGACCACTTTCCTATGCTTCTTGTCCACATAGGAACCAACGACAAAGCCAGGAACATACCGGAGACCATCACCAGAGACTTTGGAGCACTGGGTGAGAGGCTGAAGCAGACAGGAGCGCAGGTGGTTTTCTCATCAATCCTCCCAGTTAGAGGCAAGGGAAGAGTCAGAGATGAACGTATCCTGAGGACGAACGAGTGGCTACAGGGATGGTGCCGGGATATGAACTTCGGATTCCTAAATGAGAGGGAAAAGAGGATGAGATGAAGAAGAAGAAGACCTGGTGTGATACAGGTGAAGCAAAACAAGTCCTTTGGATAAAGGTGAAGTAACCAGACCTCATAAGAGAAAAACCCCCTCCCCTCCCTCTTGCTCTAATAAATCAGTATATGAACTGTAAAAGATATTTCATAACCCACTTGCCAGCTGGCCTATAGTGATTGAGAAATGTTCTGTTTCTGAGTTAGCTATGGTAAGCAAAAACTTGTAAGAAACAAGACTTAAATTCCGATGCATGGCACCTGGCCGGATATTATGCAAAGAGGAACACAGCTCATGGTCAGAAAAACAGAGTACTCAGGAACATTATTTAGCAAGATATATCATGTGTTACCACAGCAGAGAAGGAATTTTGGACTCGGAATTGCATATATGGTAAAGGGAAAAGGGCATTTGCAGGAAAGGGTTAGGCCTTACGGCAAACTGAACAGACGTATAAGATGACACAAATAGATAAGCCAATAAATGAATCTACTTATGTATTGACGTATAAGAAAAACAACCAATAAAGATGTATCATGTGATTTAGGCTAACGTGGTATTGACCACCAAAAAATGTATAAAATCAGGCCTATAAGCAGAAGTAAGGTGAACAGACATCAGAGGACCCTCAGGCCTGAGGATCACATCTGTTCCATTATATGCTGAATGATTTGACATTGTAAGCTGTTACTGATTTGTTAATAAATGTATACCTATTGAAACCAGTATATAGTGTGTGGAGTCTCCATTTCGAGGTAGGCCTAGACAGCGGCCTACTTCAATGGTGACCCACGACTGCGTAGGACACGAGCCTTAAACGACCTCACTGGATTGCAGGCATAAAATCTGCTTGTCAGATTGCCTCTCCATTACTTTTGGCCATAAGTTTGATTCTGGGTTTTATTTCTGTACTTATGCATTGTTTTCAACTGAACTTCCTTATTTTACAGAGTTGCTGTGTTGCCTGCTTTATCTTGTTCCCCTTTTTATGCCGCACTTCTCCTTCATTTCCTTTTTTCACCAGCAATTGAATATGTTCTGCCTCATACACTATTTTCTTTTTCAGCACTAATTTTTTTTCCTTTTTGTTTTTACATAGGACTCACTGGTGTCAAATTTGGATGGTCCCGGACCCTGGAGCGGTTTTTCTGCATTGCCTTGCCCGGGACCGGGTTCCCATCCTCAATTGTCCTATTGGTCCTTCACGCTACAGTTAGAAAAAAAAAAATAAAACAAGAACTTGGGGGTAACGCAGAGTAGTATAAGGACTGGCGTTAGAGTAGTCAGCATAGTATAAGGACTGGCGTTAGAGTAGTCAGCGTAGTATAGGGACTGGCGTTAGAGTAGCCAGTGAAGTATAAGGACTGGCATTAAAGTAGCCAGCGTAATATAGGGACTGGCGCTGGGGTAGCAAACATAGCATAAGGGACTGGTGTTAGAGTAACCAGCATAATATAATGATTAGTGGGACACGAAGCTAAGATAGCATATATAGTGGAGCAATATTTACGGCCGTTATTACTTTATCTCTGTGTAAATCTTATGTTTACTTCTTCTCCAAACTCTTTCCTTGGTACAGACACTGATTCAATTGCTGGTTGAATTCTTTCCTCTGCTCGGATAATGCCTGGCCTTCCATTTTTCTGTCCACAGGTTAACTATTTTGTAATATTACATTGTATAGTGATATTGTATTTTGATGCTTCTATGAATCCACTGTCTTACATTTTGATGTTTCTCTGCATCCGCATAAATAATCTCTAAATCTGACCTATTACTGTTATCTATATATATCCATTTTCTGTCAGCATGCATCTTTGTGAACCTTCATTATCATAAGTGTTGGGGAACTGATGCCTGACTTCTTTTATCTCGTTCTTCCTACATTTTCCTCCTAGTACCGGCTGGTGCATACTTGGTGTTCAGGCATGTTTTTGAGGGCGGTCTTTATGCCAGTAATCTCTACTGGACGCCTATGACATATATGTCTTCAAATCTATCTTTCTCAGCCTCTCTTCTCCATGAGAGTCCTGGTATCTTTTCCCCGGGTCATTGCACATGACCTACAGGGGTTCAGGGACACACATCGTTGTTCGTCTGTGATCACAACCAGACACTGACTCATACACTAACTTCCTGTGTCAGCGTCTCACTAGTGATCTGCTCCACATCCTAATTTCTTATCTATTCCTGTAATCTAATAAGCCTCTAAAGGGAATCCAGAGGGGATGCGCCCCATGGCTATAAACCCCTCTTACACATACATTATTAGTCTGACCTACAAACAAGCTCCTCCGTTCCTGTTACCATCACAATCTCTCCCTGTAGATTTGTGTATTATTGACCACCCAGATGGGTGGGCTGCCCAGAGAGGTGGACTGTGGGGGCTTGCCAAACTAACCACACCATTTGCTATCTCTTAGGTTATTTCACAACTGTTGAGCTCCATTTCAACAGCTGTGAAGAGGGGGGTGAATAAAGGTGACATTATTTTTGTTTTTTGATCACAGACGGATTTCGCATACACTATAAACAGATTACTGGAGATCAGCGAAAGATAATGCACGAAGAAAGCAGAAACTGTATTTGCACAAGAAATAAATATATGTCCAATTAATAGACAAGGTGACAATGCAAGGAAAAAAAAAAAAACAAAAAACCCTTTTGTCTTTATAGGTCCAGGATTTTAATATTGCCACCTATGTTTCTTTCTTTTTACTAATGACTATTTTGTTTCCTAGAGTCAGGGAAAACTGCAGTGTCCCTGTCTCGGGAAACCACATCTTGAACAGGCATGCCCATTATGTCTGATTTCTCCCGCTACTCTTGCTGACATTAGGAATCCCCCTGTTTTATTCTTCTCTGGCTGCCAGTGCTAGCCATGATTATTTGTCTTGTGCCTCTAGCCCTAGTTTTTCTTTCTCTTGCCTGTTCCCTCGTGATTCCATCTGCCGTTGGTTTTTCACCGATCTTCTGTTAAGCCGTTGCTTAGACAATCCTGTTCCTCCTTCTGCCCCCATATTTCCTATCATGGTTGAGCCGAAAGTATACACCTCTTCTCTGCATTGTGCTTTGTGTTACCTAGCCCCTTATGATGTCACCATACTGCTTGCTTATGACGTTGCTTTCCCTGACATACCATCTTACCTTGCCAAGCTTTCTTTATTTACGCTTGATATGTTGTCTTCCTGGATTTTATTAGTGTTAGTGGTATTATCATGTGTGGCCACTATTTTGTGTGGGTTTTGGCTTATTAGTTCTGTTTTTATGGGTTCTTTTTGTTGCTACTGACAAGAGAGGGTCTTCTAGCCTTAGTACAGCTCTGAGTCTGCGTTTTACTGTAATATTTTCAGCTTGTCATGCTGTCTGATGGCTTCCTTTGTTCTTCCGTTTATGCTGTTTGCTTTACATTTTAGCTGTCGCTTGTGTACTGGCCTGTGTAATATATGGCACTTTATGGGAAAGCGAAAGCATTGTTCTCGTGGTTCTTGTTTCCTGTTCTTTTGTGGTCACGAACCAGGAAAAAAAAAAAAAAAAAAACAGGGAGTGAGGGGGATGAGATTGAATGAGACTGAAAGAGGAAGTATATATTTTAACTGTGTTTCAATGTTACCATAAGCTTTCATTAAAACAATTATTTATATAAGTTTGCTGGATTATAAAGGATTGTTTTTGAGAAAGAGAAGAACAAAATTACAGAAAAGATTTGAGATCACTATTGTTTTTATATATAAAGACAAACAGTATTGGAAAGAAGGGATAAGAGACAAATACTGGAAGTCAATAGAAAGTGTTATGTTAGATTTTTATACATAGTATAACATAGTAGATGACGGCAGATAAAGACCCGAATGGTCCATCCAGTCTGCCCAACCTGATTCAATTTAAAAATTTTTTTTTTTTTTTTTTTTTCTTCTTAGCTATTTCTGGGCGAGAATCCAAAGCTTTACCCGGTACTGTGCTTGGGTTCCAACTGCCGAAATCTCTGTTAAGACTTACTCCAGCCCATCTACACCCTCCCAGCCATTGAAGCCCTCCCCTGCCCATCCTCCTCCAAACGGCCATACACAGACACAGACCGTACAAGTCTGCCCAGTAACTGGCCTAGTTCAATCTTTAATATTATTTTCTGATTCTAAATCTTCTGTGTTCATCCCACGCTTCTTTGAACTCAGTCACAGTTTTACTCTCCACCACCTCTCCCGGGAGCGCATTCCAGGCATCCACCACCCTCTCCGTAAAGTAGAATTTCCTAACATTGCCCCTGAATCTACCACCCCTCAACCTCAAATTATGTCCTCTGGTTTTACCATTTTCCTTTCTCTGGAAAAGATTTTGTTCTACGTTAATACCCTTTAAGTATTTGAACGTCTGAATCATATCTCCCCTGTCTCTCCTTTCCTCTAGGGTATACATATTCAGGGCTTCCAGTCTCTCCTCATATGTCTTCTGGTGCAAGCCTCCTATCATTTTCGTCGCCCTCCTCTGGACCGCCTCAAGTCTTCTTACGTCTTTCGCCAGATACGGTCTCCAAAACTGAACACAATACTCCAAGTGGGGCCTCACCAATGACCTGTACAGGGGCATCAACACCTTCTTTCTTCTACTGACTACGCCTCTCTTTATACAGCCCAGAATCCTTCTGGCAGCAGCCACTGCCTTGTCACACTGTTTTTTCGCCTTTAGATCTTCGGACACTATCACCCCAAGGTCCCTCTCCCCGTCCGTGCATATCAGCTTCTCTCCTCCCAGCATATACGGTTCCTTCCTATTATTAATCCCCAAATGCATTACTCTGCATTTCTTTGCATTGAATTTTAGTTGCCAGGCATTAGACCATTCCTCTAACTTTTGCAGATCCTTTTTCATATTTTCCACTCCCTCTTCGGTGTCTACTCTGTTACAAATCTTGGTATCATCTGCAAAAAGGCACACTTTTCCTTCTAACCCTTCAGCAATGTCACTTACATACATATTGAACAGGATTGGCCCCAGCACCGAACCCTGAGGGACTCCGCTAGTCACCTTTCCTTCCTTCGAGCGACTTCCATTAACCACCACCCTCTGGCGTCTGTCCGACAGCCAGTTTCTGACCCAGTTCACCACTTTGGGTCCTAACTTTAGCCCTTCAAGTTTGTTCAACAGCCTCCTATGAGGAACTGTATCAAAGGCTTTGCTGAAATCCAAATAAATTACATCTAGCATATGTCCTCGATCCAGCTCTCTGGTCACCCAATCAAAAAATTCAATCAGGTTCGTTTGGCACGATTTACCTTTTGTAAAGCCATGTTGCCTCGGATCCTGTAACCCATTAGATTCAAGGAAATACACTATCCTTTCTTTCAGCAACACTTCCATTATTTTTCCAACAACTGAAGTGAGGCTCACCGGCCTGTAGTTTCCTGCTTCATCCCTGTGACCACTTTTATGAATAGGGACCACATCCGCTCTCCTCCAATCCCTAGGAATCACTCCCGTCTCCAGAGATTTGTTGAACAAGTCTTTAATAGGACTCGCCAGAACCTCTCTGAGTTCCCTTAGTATCCTGGGATGGATCCCGTCTGGTCCCATCGCTTTGTCCACCTTCAGTTTTTCAAGTTGCTCATAAACACCCTCCTCCGTGAACGGCGCAGAATCTACTCCATTTTCTCGTGTAACTTTGCCGGACAATCTCGGTCCTTCTCCAGGATTTTCTTCTGTGAACACTGAACAGAAGTATTTGTTTAGCACATTTGCTTTCTCCTCATCACTCTCCACATATTTGTTCCCAGCATCTTTTAGCCTAGCAATTCCATTTTTTATCTTCCTCCTTTCACTAATATATCTGAAAAAATTTTTATCTCCCTTTTTTACATTTTTAGCCATTTGTTCTTCCCCCTGTGCCTTCGCCAAACGTATCTCTCTCTTGGCTTCTTTCAGTTTCACCCTGTAGTCCTTTCTGCTCTCCTCTTCTTGGGTTTTTTTATATTTCATGAACGCCAACTCTTTCGCCTTTATTTTCTCAGCCACTAGGTTGGAGAACCATATCGGCTTCCTTTTTCTTTTGTTTTTATTGATTTTCTTCACATAAAGGTCCGTAGCCATTTTTATCGCTCCTTTCAGCTTAGACCACTGTCTTTCCACTTCTCTTATGTCCTCCCATCCTAACAGCTCTTTCTTCAGGTACTTTCCCATTGCATTAAAGTCCGTACGTTTGAAATCTAGGACTTTAAGTATCGTGCGGCCGCTCTCCACTTTAGCCGTTATATCAAACCAAACCGTTTGATGATCGCTACTACCCAGGTGAGCACCCACTCGAACATTAGAGATACTCTCTCCATTTGTGAGGACCAGATCCAATATCGCTTTTTCCCTTGTGGGTTCCGTCACCATTTGTCTGAGCAGAGCCTCTTGAAAGGCATCCACAATCTCCCTACTTCTTTCCGATTCCGCAGACGGAACATTCCAGTCCGCATCCGGCAGGTTGAAATCTCCCAACAGCAGAACCTCCTCTTTCCTTCCAAACTTTTGGATATCCACAATCAGATCCTTATCAATTTGCTGCGATTGAGTCGGAGGTCTGTAGACTACACCCACGTAGATAGAAGTTCCATCTTCTCTTTTCAGAGCAATCCATATCGCTTCTTCCTCTCCCCAGGTCCCTTGCATTTCGGTCGCTTGGATATTGATCTTTACATAGAGAGCTACTCCTCCACCTTTATGACCATCTCTGTCCTTCCTAAAAAGATTATATCCCGGTATGTTTGCATCCCATCCATGTGATTCACTGAACCATGTCTCTGTGATAGCAACAATATCTAGATCTGCCTCTAATATCAGGGCTTGCAGATCATGAACTTTGTTGCTTAGACTGCGAGCATTTGTGGTCATCGCTTTCCAGCTATTTTTCAGCGATAATCTCCTTCTTCGTATGGATTTTTGTGTCGTTTCACTTTCCGTTGCAATACTAAGAAATGAGTTGCTGATATTGCTTATGTTGCAGCCTTTACTACTATCACATCTTTTCTTTTGCCGGGGGTGGTCTTTATAATTGTCCTTCGTACATACACCACCCCCACCTTCTAGTTTAAATGCCTGGAAAAATATTGTCTAAATTTCTCTGCAAGGTTTTTTTTTCCTGCTGTAGTAATATGTAGCCCATCAGTGCAATATAGCTTCTTGTCCTTCCATGTATTTCCCCATCCTCCTATGTACCTGAAGCCTTCTTGATGACACCAGGCTCTGAGCCATCTATTAAAGTCCTCTGTGTTTTTCACTCTTTGCTCTCCTTTTCCATATGCAGGCAGTATTTCAGAAAAAGCTAAAGTCTTTACAAAAGGTTTCACGCCCTCACCAAGCTCCCGAAAAGCTTTCTATGCTGCAAGTGTGGAGTTGTTGGCCAGGTCATTTGTTCCCAGATGGATAACAACATCAGTGTTAAAATCCTTAGTTTCTTCCTTAACTATAGTCAGTATTTGCCTGGAACTCCTGGTAGCTGAGGATCCTGGAAGACATTTCACTATTTTGGACTCCTCGCCCTGTGTTCCAAGGTTAATGCCTCTGATGATGGAATCCCCCAACAGTAATAGTTTTCTGTTTTTGGCTTTTTTATTTGTACTTAGGGTGCTCTTGTTCTCTTGAGTTTCCTTCATTGGTTCCAGTCCCACCTCCCTTCTGTTTTCCTGAGTATCGCAGTGCACTAGTGGAGCGAAGGAATTCTGTAGAGGTAATATTAGTGAAGGTGGATGTTTCTGTGTTACATGTCGCAGTCTTCCTGAGCCTACTGTGACCCATTTATTCCTGGGCTGTTTTATTCTTTGAGGTAGAGGTGGTAAGTTGGTATGATTTTGTGGAGTGATGGAAGCTGCTTTAATTGTATTCAATTCCTGTTTAAGTTTGCAGAGCTCCTCCTTAATACTGGCAAGTTGAAGACAGATGGGGCAAGCCTTAAGCCTCCAAATAGTATGTCTTGGAATTAAAGCACCACAGTGATTGCATAGAATAAAGGTCATCTTGATTGGTTGTGAAGTCCTGATTATATGGGTCTCTATATATGAATAGTGGTCCCTGGGGTTGGTGGGACTATAAGTAAGACTACTAGTAAGGCAGAAATATAGGCTCTATACCACCTAAAACACAGTATTTTAAACAAAACTGCAGGAAGAAGAAATAAGATTTAACAGAGGAAAGAGAAGGATTTTTTTGTGCTTTTTTATATTTTTTTTTTAGTAAGAAACAGGGAGGAGAAGAGAAATTAAGCAGATATAATGCTGAAAACCAGTGAAAAGAGCAGAATATGAAATGGTAACTTAGCTTTTAGAAGTTCACAGGGCAGCCTTGTTTCAGCAATGTCCCAAAGATAATGCAATTAACCTTAGAAGTAAAACAGAGCCCCTCCCTTCTCCACCTAATCAAACACAATGGCTAAAAACTAGTGAGTCAGAAATATAGGCTCTATACCACCTAAAACACAGTATTTTAAACAAAAATGCAGGTTCTATCAGTGCTACCCTAAAACACAGGATTTATAACAGATTTTCCCTACTTTAGTCACCCCACAGGCACCAGAAATATAGGCTCTATACCACCTAAAACACAGTATTTTAAACAAAACTGCAGGTTCTATCAGTACTACCCTAAAACACAGGATTTATAACAGATTTTCCCTACTTTAGTCACCCTGAGCCACAGGCACCAGAAATATAGGCTCTATACCACCTAAAACACAGTATTTTAAACAAAACTGCAGGTTCTATCAGTGCTACCCTAAAACACAGGATTTATAACAGGATTTTCCCTACTTTAGTCACCCTGAGCCACAGGCACCAGAAATAGCTCTATACCACCTAAAACACAGTATTTTAAACAAAACTGCAGGAAGAAGAAATAAGATTTAACAGAGGAAAGAGAAGGATTTTTTTGTGCTTTTTTATATATTTTTTTTTAGTAAGAAACAGGGAGGAGAAGAGAAATTAAGCAGATATAATGCTGAAAACCAGTGAAAAGAGCAGAATATGAAATGGTAACTTAGCTTTTAGAAGTTCACAGGGCAGCCTTGTTTCAGCAATGAAGGGAATATATAAGCAGATTATTGAAGTTTATAGGAAGGATTTGTGTACGTAGATAGGAAGGGTTCGTGACAGGTGATTATGTCTAACCAAATAACTGACAGGCATTAAGTATGATAACTGGCAATGTAAAAATAAACGTACCCTTTGTCTTTCTAGGTCTTGGATTTTTATTATGGGCATTTCCCATCAACTCACTTTTTCCCATTACTAACGATCATTTGGTTTCTACAGTTAGGGAAAACTACAGTGCATTTGAAGAGAACACCGAATGATTTCTATGAGTACTCTAAATTAAAAAAATAAATAAAAATTTATACAAGAGGGGTGCTACCTTAATACTTGCTAGCAATTAATGTCGGTCCGTTTTCCAGTACATGAGTTATTATTTGTTGTATTTTGACATATGTCAACTTCAGTGTTTTTGGAAATACGAGTGGATTTCCATTTATGAGCGCTCTCTATAATTATCAATATAAAGAAAGAAGATTTATTTATTTATTATTCATGTCTCTACAATAACTGGAGCATATTGCATAGGGTTCTTATGATCCACTCCTATCCCAAATGGTAATATTAATTAATGTTGTGCTAACATACCGAAGTGAGAATAACTTCTGCTTTTTATTTCTTAAACCCCAAGCCAAGTTTTTGAGTGTTCCAACAGAGAAACATATTCTGTAATGTTAACCCATTAAAAGTTGTTCACTTCTTGTTAGAAAAATTATTTGTCTAGCTTTAAGCAATGTGTATTGTTCTGTTTGTTTTTTTCCCTTAATGAAATATATTATGAGCTAAACAACTATGACTTTGCTAGATTTCTATTTATGAGTACTCAATATAATTAGCAATATAAAAGAAAAAACTATTGTTCCTTTACTTATCATAACAGTTTTGAAAAACTTCTAGCAGTCTTTTCTCTCTCTGCCTTTTCTTGGAACTTGTAAAAGAAATGTTACTTCCTCTTTTTCTTATATATTCTCTGATACACGCAGGAATACTTTCTGGTTTAATACAATACAATCAGCGTTTGGCTTTATTTTAAAAAATGGTTCTAACTGTTGCTTAAGAACTTTTCTAATAAGTTGCTGAAGGAAATGTCCAGTCCTATTGATTGGAATTCAAAAATATTGTAGTTTAGGTCTTTTTGCTGATTGAATATTAGTGAAAGTCAATATTAGTGAGTCAAACAAAATTGAACCCATGATTCGATAGAATCCCATGGGAAGGACATTTCTCCCATAAATCCTATTTTATTTTAATTTTTAGGGTTTATCATCTTTATTTTAGTATGTTTCAATATAACCTATGTGTTAATATGTCTAAGGCTATAGCTTAACCATCCTTTTGCTTGGGTTTGACTCTTTGCTAATTCATATTTATGTTTAGCATATTACTCCTGTCCTTTGAACATCATATGCCATTGTAACTATAATTCCCTTAGGCTGACAAATATAATTCAGCCATTACATATATTAGACCTTAGTCTATTTGAATTAAAGCAGATAAGTTTTTGTTTTCTTTTGTATGTCATCTTTTAACGCTGTACCTATCCTGTTAATAATATTGCTCAGGTATTGTTGGAAACAAGTTAAATGATATATACAGTACAGATATTTTTGCCTTATTAATTATGGATCACTTCACAAAGACAATTGCCTATCAGAGGAAGCTATATGCTACATGAGAATCCGTGTTTACATCCTTTTAATGTCTATTAAGGACTTATTTGCATAATTATGGACTAATGCTATTTGAAATATCATCGATGAAAAATTTTCAGCCGTATGAAACCCTGATGACGGATGAGCCCCAAAGGAAGGATCGTGCTACCAGAGAAAGCGCCTAGACTTACCAGCAAAGACTTCCTGACTGTTGCTACCAAAGACAGGATGACCTTTATGACCTTGAACTTCTACAGCTTTAATTATGGACTTATTAATTTGCACTTTAACTCTTTTATGGACTCATGCAGCATTAGTATATATATTTTTTTTATGTGTTGATAATTATTTCTAACAGCCCTATTGCAAGATTTGTGTGTTTTTCTTGATTGTGACTTTATGCATTTTCATCCTGTTTTGACTCCCACAATAGCTCCCTAGTTATTTTCCCTTCCAGTCAGATTCTTTCCATCCCCTTTCTTGCTGCTAAGCTGAGGAGAAGTGCAGTGAAGAAGAAGTAATGAGCCCAGTTGAAGGATGATTACGTAAGATTTGATGTGGTTACCTGGACTTTCACCCCTGGCGTCTGGACCCAGCCGAGTCTGCACTGATCCCAGCTATTTTGGAAGAGCATGGAAATAATCTAACTTGTTAATTTATCCCTCCATCCCTTTTGGATGTAGTATGCTCATAACAGGATGAAACCATAAAAGGAGAATATATTAAAACGTATCAGATTAAATTATGAACCCCTGCAGATGCCTAGTTGCTCGAACTATCCCAAATGTTGAAATAGAGACCCCTATACAGACCCATACACAACATTTTTGATAATCTTCACTTGGCTGATTTTGATGTACCTCCCTATGAAACACCAATAGCTGATTTCCCCTCCTAAGAGCCACCACCACGTCAGTACTTTATTCTGATGTTTCTAACACACTAGTATAAGCTCTGCAGTCATGCCTACCTGACTTTTCCGTTGCATATTATCCTAATTATTGATTGCATGTTGTCACATTGTATTAATAATTTTATTGTGACATGTTATGCTGCTCTGTTCCGGGTTAGTATAGTATGGGTGGGCACTTGTCCTTTTCATTTTTACCATATACAATTTCAAGTACGTGGCCCTAGGCCTGTGCTGTATGATCACTGACACAATCTACCTTCTGACCGAATATCCGGATGTCAAAGCCACCTGAAGGGGCTTTGAAGAGGGGATGAGAGGGAAAAGAGGATGAGATGAAGAAGAAGAAGACCTGGTGTGATACAGGTGAAGCAAAACAAGTCCTTTGGATAAAGGTGAAGTAACCAGACCTCATAAGAGAAAAACCCCCTCCCCTCCCTCTTGCTCTAATAAATCAGTATATGAACTGTAAAAGATATTTCATAACCCACTTGCCAGCTGGCCTATAGTGATTGAGAAATGTTCTGTTTCTGAGTTAGCTATGGTAAGCAAAAACTTGTAAGAAACAAGACTTAAATTCCGATGCATGGCACCTGGCCGGATATTATGCAAAGAGGAACACAGCTCATGGTCAGAAAAACAGAGTACTCAGGAACATTATTTAGCAAGATATATCATGTGTTACCACAGCAGAGAAGGAATTTTGGACTCGGAATTGCATATATGGTAAAGGGAAAAGGGCATTTGCAGGAAAGGGTTAGGCCTTACGGCAAACTGAACAGACGTATAAGATGACACAAATAGATAAGCCAATAAATGAATCTACTTATGTATTGACGTATAAGAAAAACAACCAATAAAGATGTATCATGTGATTTAGGCTAACGTGGTATTGACCACCAAAAAATGTATAAAATCAGGCCTATAAGCAGAAGTAAGGTGAACAGACATCAGAGGACCCTCAGGCCTGAGGATCACATCTGTTCCATTATATGCTGAATGATTTGACATTGTAAGCTGTTACTGATTTGTTAATAAATGTATACCTATTGAAACCAGTATATAGTGTGTGGAGTCTCCATTTCGAGGTAGGCCTAGACAGCGGCCTACTTCATAAACCATGGGGAAGCGCAATAGTGGATTTTAGCGCAGGGAGCCTATGAGCATTGGGAGCAGCGCGGTGCATTCAGCGCAGCTCCTTGCCTAAAAACCGCCATCGCAGTATAAGGGGAGGGGATATATTTGTCTATTTTTGTATAGTTGTTACTGAGGTGACATTGCATATTTTAAAGTCATCTGCCTTGACTTCTTTGAAAAAAACCCCCCCGAATATAAATGACTAGTGTTTAAGCCCGTTACATTAACGGGTGCTTGAATAGATGTGTAGACTTTTAGCACATTGAGGCGTTTCTTTCTTTCTTACTTTATGTTTTTTATCTCTCTCCCTGCCCCCCTTTCTTTCTGTCTCTGTCCCCCTGTGTGTCTCTGTCTCTTCCCTGGCCCCCTGTCTTACTGTCTCTCTCTATGGCTGCCTGTCAGTCTTTCTTTGTTTCTGTATCTTCTCCCATCGCGAGTGTGGGGCAGTTGTAGGCATGCATGCGCACTCCTTCCGGCCACGGACATACGGAACACGAAGGTAGGAGTGCGCATGCGCCGCTTAGGGTTTTATTATCTAGTCATTATGCCCGTTACATTAATGGGTGCTAGAATATATGTCTGTCTGTCTCCCTCCCGCTGACTTTCTCTCTCTTCCAGGCCCCCTTTCTCTGTCTGTTTTTCTGTCCCTCTCCCTGCCCCTGTGTCTTTCTTTCTTTCTGTCTCCCTCCCTCCCACTGTCTGTCTGTCATTTTTCCCATTTCCCTGTGCAGCAGCATTTCCATCCCACTTCCCTATGCAGCAGCAACAGCATTTCCCTCCTATCCCCCCCCTTTTCTGTGCAGAAGCAGCAGCGGTATTTCCCTTCCCCTCTAGGTCCCTGTGCAGCAATAGCAGCATTTTCCCCCACCCCCCTTTCCCTTCTCTTTCCGTGTTCTGGCCTGCTCCGTTCGGCCCCTCCCCCTTCTTTTACTGCGTTGTCCTGCTCGATCTGGCCTGCTCCTGACCCTCCCATCCGACCCTCCCACCGCCGACAAACCTCCCGGCTCCAGCCGCGTAGGCAGCACTTTAAACACGCTGCTTCGCGGCCTTCTACTGCCGATTTCCTCTCCCGCATCTGTCTCCGATGATGTCATCAGAGACGCGGCAGAGGAAATTGGCAATAGAAGGGTGCGAAGCAATGTGTTTAAAGTGCTGCCTACGCTGCTAGAGCCGGGAGGTTTGTGGAGGGTCAACGGGCGGAGCGGGGCTGCTCTCCACCACTCAGTTGCTACCACTGGAATGCAAACAGGGACGCGAGTGTGGAGCAGTTGTAGGCGCGCATGCGCACTCCTTCCGGCCACGGACATAAGGAACATGCAGGTGGGAGTGCGCATGCGCCGCTTAGGGTTTTATTATAGAGATAATAAACATTTTCTCTGCGTACAGTGTGCTTTGTGTTTTTTAAAATTTTATTGTTGGTAGATCATTTTGACTTGGTCATTTTAAAAGTAGCTCGCAAGCCAAAAAAGTGTGGGCACCCCTGTCTTAGAGAGAGGAAGAAATAGTGGTTATTGTGGATAGGCAGACTGGATGGGCCATTTGGCCTTTATCTGCCATCATTTTTATCTGTTTTTATATTTCTAGCGTCCATAGGGGTACTACTAGAGCTCCCTTGATGCTTCTGTTGGCAGTTGTTAATTTTTTGATTGTTTACTTGTTAATGTTACAGCAGAACTATTTACTTGTTGTGAAGTTTCCCATTTCCTTATATCACAGTCCCAAAATAGCTCTTGTATGCTTGGATATTTACTGTAGATGGCAGTAGAGCTCCTGGTGAAGTAGGAGACTCACAGAAAATATCCAGAGTGGATTCCTTCTGCATATGGCTCACACCCATGAGGAGATAACCTGTTTGTCCTGAATGACATACCTATCTACTGGAAAAAATATCATCAAGGTAAGGACATATGCCTAGATGCACTAAGAGGATCGGTAAGACCATGTGGGTCTGCTCTGATCCAATTATTTGGCCGATTTCAATTGATTCACTAAAATGTTTGCATGCAAATGATTCACGCAGAGGTTCGTCATAATCCTCTACTCTCCCGTCTGATTGATGGCTGTGAGAGCAACTCTCACACATGCGCAAAAGCCGGCAGGGAAAGCCCAAACAGCTGAGAGGCAGGGGAAAGCCTCCTGCCACTCAGTTGCTAGAGCAGGAAAGCACAGTTACTTACTGTAACAGTTGTTATCCAGGGACAGCAGGCAGCTATTCTCACTAATGGGTGACATCATCCATGAAGCCCGGATGCGGACAGCCTCGCAAGCAGACTTGCTTGTAGAAACATAGAAGTTTTGAGTCAGCCGCACCATGCATGCGCGAGTGCCTTCCTGCCCAGCGCAGGGCGAGTCTCCTCAGTTCAGATAGCTAGCAGAGAAGCCAACCAGGGGAGGTGGGTGGGTTGTGAAAATAGCTGCCTGCTGTCCCTGGATAACAACTGTTAAGGTATGTAACTGTGCTTTATCCCAGGACAAGCAGGCAGCCTATTCTCACTAATGGGTGACCTCCAAGCTAACCAGAATGAGATGGGGGGAGTATTGGCGACTTAGGAGAATAAATTTTGTAATACTCTCTGGCCAAAATGGCCATCCCGTCTAGAGAAAACATCCAGACAATAGTGAGAAGTAAAAGTATGAACCGGGAACTAGGTAGCAGCTTTGCAAATTTCCTCAATAGGTGTGGATCTGAGGAAAGCTACATAAGCTGCCATTGCTCTGACTTTGTGTGCTGTGACTCGACTCTGTAGTTGTAATCCAGCCTGGGCATAGCAGAAAGAGATACGAGCAGCTATCCAGTTGGAGATGGGACGCTTAGAGATTGGATGTCCCAACTTGTTTGGATCGAAAGAGATAAAAAGTTGAGAAGCAATTCTGTGTGGTTTGGTGCGTTCTAAGTAGAAGGCTAAAGCACGTTTACAGTCCAGAGTATTAAGAGCTGATTCTCCAGGATGAGAATGAGGCCTTGGAAAAAACACTGGAAGCACAATAGATTGATTGAGATGAAATTCTGAAACCATTTTAGGTAAGAATTTAGGATGAGTACGGAGGACCACCTTGTCATGATGAAAAACTGTGAAAGGTGGATCAGCAACTAACGCTTGCAGCTCACTGACTCTTTGAGCAGATGTGAGGGCAATGAGAAACACCACTTTCCAAGTGAGATACTTAAGATGAGTCGTAGACATTGGTTCAAATGGAGGCTTCATCAATTGAGCAAGAACATTGAGATCCCAAACCACTAGTGGCGGTTTGAGAGGAGGTTTGACATAGAGGTCTGCACGGGAACGGGGAATCCCCCCTAACCCACGGGGACCCCTCCTCTGGCCCACGGGACTCCCACAGGGACCCCCCTCTAGCCAACGGGACTCCCACAGGGATGGAAGGCTTTGGAAGCAGGGTTCATCCATATGATATAATGGACACGTCAGCCTTAATAAAAGAGGGGGTTTACAAGTTAATTACCTGAACAGAAAACAAAAAAAGGGTTCCACCAAAGAGATTCCACAAGGAAAACAGCAGCGCAAACACAAAAGAAACTGTGGAATTGATGATCCTGTCAGAAGTAATTGCTGCTTTTTATGGGGACGAAGAGGATCCTGACGGGGACGGGTAGGGACAGAGAGGATCCTGGCGGAGACGGGTGGGGATGGAGAGGATCCTGGCAGGGACAGGCGGGGATGGGTGGGATTTCTGTCCCCGTGCAACTCTCTAATTTGACATTGAAAAGTCCTTTCATGAATCTGGAAACCACCGGATGAGCAGAGAGGGGTTTCCCTTCAATAGGCTGATGGAAAGCAGCGATTGCACTGAGATGGACTCGGATGGATGTAGACTTGAGGCCAGAGGTGGATAAGTGCAAAAGATAATCCAGAACAAAAGATAAGGAGGAATCTTGAGGCTCCTTATCGTGATAAATGCACCACATAGAAAATCTAGTCCATTTTTGGTGGTAGTATAGTCTAGTGGCCGGCTTCCTGGAACTAAAATGTCTCTTATAGGTTGAGAAAACTGAAGAGGAGTTTTGTTGAGAGGTACCAAGCTGTCAGGTGTAGAGACTGCAGTTGGGATGAAGTAGAGATCCTTGACTCTGTGTAAGCAGAGACGGAAAAACTGGTAGAAGGTATGGCTCCCTACTGCTGAGTTGAAGTAGAAGGGAATACCAAGGTTGTCTCGGCCACCGAGGTGCTATCAGAATCATGGTAGCATGATCGTTCTTCAACTTGGCAAGAGTCTTGAGAATGAGAGGCAATGGCCGACTAAGGCAGGAGCAAGCACAAAGAAAGAAAGGAGCAGGGAGCAGATAGACAGAAAGAGAGCCAGCAGTAGGGAGAAAGGAGCAGAGAGAGAGAGACAGAGAGGAGAAGCAGAGAGAGATCCAGGAGGTAGCGGCGAGAGTAAGCTCTGCCCATCCCCACCGCGTCGGAGGAGTCATCATCCAAGCTCCCCCTTAAAAGGGGAGGAACCAATGGCCGACTAAGGCAGGAGCAAGCACAAAGAAAGAAAGGATCAGGGAGCAGATAGAGAGAAAGAGAGCCAGCAGTAGGGAGAAAGGAGCAGAGAGAGAGAGACAAAGAGGAGAAGCAGAGAGAGATCCAGGAGGCAACGGCGAGAGTAAGCTCCGCCCACCCCTACCGCGTCGGAAGAGTCATCATCCGAGCTCCCCTTTAAAAGGGGAGGAGCCAATGGCCAACTAAGGCAGGAGCAAGCACAAAGAAAGAAAGGAGCAAGGAGCAGATAGAGAGAGAGAAAGAGAGCCAGCAGTAGGGAGAAAGGAGCAGAGAGAGAGAGAGACAGAGAGGAGAAGCAGAGAGAGATCCGGGGGCAGCGGTGAGAGTAAGCTCCACCCACCCCCACTGTGTCGGAGGAGTCATCATCCAAGCTCCCCCTTAAAAGGGGAGGAGCCAACAGCGCACAACCATTCTGCGTGCCGTGAAGGCAAGCGGCAAAGGCGCTCACCTTAGCGAGAGCGCCTTTGCGAAAGGCCTCAAGAAGGGCAGAATCACCACACCCAAGGACACCAAGGAGGGGCAATCAAGGTAAGGAAGCCAACAAACAACCAAACAAGTGCACATATATACGTAACAACAGCAGGACACACTCAAACTGCTATCCTAAGTTTAGGAACACCAACACAGGACACCACAACACTAGTCGACACTAGACAAACGCGGCACATTAGGAGTGGATACAGGGAAAAACATATAACTAGGGAATAAAGAAGTAGCAAGCAGCAGGCACAGGAGAGAACACACACTCACACAAGCAAAAAGGAACCAGTAAAAGAAAAGAAAGTACTCCAGAAAGGTGGACAGCAATGGAAGCAGAGGGAATCCAGAAGATGAGCTTTCCAGTGTTCTGCACAGACTGTCATATGTATGACTACCTCCCCTCGGGCAACTGCAGGCAACTGAAGGACCGGATTCATGAACTGGAAGGATTCTACATCACAGAAGACCCACTCAGGACAGCGGAGGACTTCATGAGAGGGAGAAACATTGAGGAAGAAGTCAGAGAACTCGAGGAATTCATTGAGGAGGCCTACAGGAGGAGGGTGGAAGAACACGAACATCAGAGAAAAGATGAAGACACGCCAACATGGAAGGGAGAACAAGTGGAAGACGACTCCAAGGAAGATACCCACAGAGGAATCCCGCAGGAAGGGGAGGAATGGTCTAGTCGGTGCCCAGAAAAAGAAGCAGCTAAGCACATCGAGGACATAGAAGAAGAAGCAGCGAAACACTCCGAGGACATAGACCTGCGACCGGAGCAAAAACTGAAGAAGGTGAAGTCCGCGATCCTAGTGGGAGACTCAATCCTCAGGCAAGTGGACAGCCACATAGCAGGTGGGAGAGAGGATTGACTGGTGACCTGCCTTCCAGGAGTGAGAACAAAGGACATCGTGGACAAAATTGGAAAGATCCTAGAAAGAGCAGAGACGGAAGAGACTGCAGTAATGATCCACATCGGGACAAATGATGTCAGCAGGAGGGACTACAGCAGAAGTGCACTGATAGAACAGTTCAAGATTCTGGGAAGGAAGTTGAAAATGAGGACCCAGAGGATAGCGTTTTTAGACATCCTACCAAGGACACGGTAAGCAAGGCGCAAAATCGGTATATCCCCAGATTCAGAAAAGGGTGCAAAAAGAGCCAAACAAAAGACCCTGCATGGATAACTAAAGAAGTGAAGAAAGCGATAGGGGATAAGAAGAATTCATTCAAGAAATGGAAAAAGGGCAAAACCGAGGAGAACTGGAAAGAACACAGGAAGTATCAAAAAGAATGTCATTTCGTGGTTAGAAAAGCAAAAAGAGAATATGAAGAGAGGCTAGCCAGAGAAGCACAAAATTTCAAACCGTTCTTCAGATATGTTACAGGGAAGCAGCCGGCTAGGGAGGAGGTGGGACCGCTGGATGACGGAGATAGGAAGGGATTGGTGAAGGAGGAGAAAGAAGTGGCAGAAAGACTAAACATGTTCTTTTCGTCAGTATTTACAAAAGAAGACACATCAAACATACCGGAACCTGAACAAATCTTCAAAGGAGACCAAGCAGAGAAATTAACATCCATGGAAGTAAGCCTTGAGGATGTACACACGCAGATAGAAAAATTAAAAACTGACAAATCGCCCTAGAGTATTGAAAGAACTAAAGGAGGAAATAGCGAAACTACTAGAGCAGGTTTGTAATCTATCCCTGAAAACAGGCGTGATCCCGGAGGATTGGAAGATAGCCAATGTTACGCCCATCATTAAAAAGGGATCGAGAGGTGACCTGGGGAACTACAGACCGGTAAGGCTGACCTCGGTTCCAGGGAAAATGGTGGAAGCGCTGATAAAAGATAGCATCGAGGAGCATCTAGAGAGGCATAAACTTATGAAAACAAGCCAACATGGCTTCTGCAAGGGAAGATCGTGCCTGACGAACTTATTGCACTTCTCTGAAGGAATTAACAAACGGATGGACAAAGGGGATCCCATAGACATTGTATACTTAGACTTCCAAAAAGCCTACTTCGGAAACTAAAGAACCATGGGGTGGAAGGAGACGTACACAGATGGATCAGGAATTGGTTGGCGGGCAGAAAGCAGAGGGTAGGAGTGAAGGGCCACTACTCGGACTGGAGGAAGGTCATGGGCACTGTTCCCTCTAAGCTGAGCAGGTGTCCTCCAGCTGCATTGCTACCACTAGGGGGTGGAATATTTTCAGTCGCTAAGGACAGGTATGTTCCCTGGAGTCCTGCAGAACTTGCCTGTCCCTCACAATTGAAAAATGTGACAGTAAAACAGCACCCTCTATTGGTGAGACTGTGGGTGGAGGACTCCTGCTCAGCTTAGAGGGAACACGTTCCGTGCTATTCAATGTATTTATATATGATCTAGAAACGGGGACAAAGAGCGAAGTAATAAAATTTGCAGATGACACCAAGCTATTTAATGGGGCTAGGACTAAAGAGGACTGCGAAAATTTACAAATGTAAAGTCTTACACCAGAGGGAGTGATAGGACAGGGTACGGTATTGGAGTTCAAGAAGGGATTGGACAATTTTCTAAAGGAAATTGGGATAGAAGGGTATAGATAGAGGGCTAGTATACAAGTCCTGGACCTGATGGGCCGCCGCGTGAGCGGACTGCTGGGCATGATGGACCTCAGATCTGACCCAGCAGAGGCATGGCTTATGTTCTTATACAGGAAGAGATTCGTCCAGTCCAGTACTTGGTTAGAAACTGAACAAATTGCTGCTCTAACATAGTCTGGAAGGAAGCCGGCAAGGATGGATCCGCATCTGAAACTGGACCACCTGCTACGGCTGGAGGTTCCAAAGTGGCAGTGGAAATGTGCTCAGACTTGGAAGTCTTAGCAAGCTTGAGGACCTCCGCTGGAACTTTCTACTGAGCTATCTGACCTGAGGATCCAGGGGAAGATACAGCAGGTGTACTTGAAGTAAGAGCCGCCGCAAACGAGGAAGGTCTGATGAGGCTCGAGGACCCTCGGTAGAAGGTGGAACCAAGGCCGCTTTCGAAGTCAAGGGTGTAACTAAAGAGTCTATCCCGAAAAGCTTCTCCACTAAAATCCGACAACGTTTAAGGGCTCGAGGTTGAAGAGTAGCACAACGCTTGCACGACTTCGGATGATGGTTCGGCCCACGGCACTTGAGGCACCAATGGTGTGGGTCCGTGAGGGAAATCGGACACTGGCACTGGCTACACTTCTTGAAGCCTGTTACTGGCCGGGATATAGGAGGAAAAATAAAATAAGATATACATATATATATATTTTTTTTTAACTGGAAAGAAAGAAAAGAACACAGTGGTTCGTGCAGAAAATAAACACAAACCGTGGTGGAAGAAGGCACGAAGTAACGAAGTTAAACGCAGAGAGTCAAAGATGGACTTCTCGGCTCCGCGGAAAACTGAGAACTGACGTCACCCATTAGTGAGAATAGGCTGCCTGCTTGTCCTGGGATTATGAAAAATTACATATAAACAAGTCGAATCAATGACAAATATACCTACAAAACAGGAAAAACATTCCAGACAATAAAATACATCGGTGACCAGCACCTTACTATCATCAATCTCTACTCTTCCTCATTTATTCATTCTCAGGCCCTCTATTTTATCTGACAAAACGGATGCCTTTTGAGTAATCTCTTGAAATTCTGTATATTTTGCTGTTGGCGAATATGCACAGGGAGATTATTCCATTCCCTGGGCCTAATACCATGGAAAATGCTATCTCTGGATGATGTTAACTTCAGATCTCTTACAGGATGTGGTTATTTCCTTCAGGTAAATCTGCTCTAACTATTAGGCTACTATTAGGTGGGGAAGAAGGTCAAGGCAGTGACGATTCTGGTGTGTAGTACTGCTGCCAGATTCAGGGAAAAAGTTTGATTCGATTTGGCTTATTGAATTGATGTTTTGATTCACTTTTCCCGCCCAATAAAGGTGGGTTTTTTTTTTTCAAACGTCTGGTGGGTTTGTTTTGTAGCCTCTTCACACACCCCATCCTCATGCCACGGCTGTGTTGTAAACAAAATAAATAAAAAATGCTTTTCCTCTCTCTGTTAGGTCCTAGCTCATGCTTGCTGTCTAACACCAGCTCTGGCAGGATACACATTTCAAATCTGACATACTGTAATCACAAAACAGAAAAGCGTAGTTACTTACCTGTAATGTAGGTTCTCTGTGGACAGCAGGATAGTCAGCCACATATGGGTGTTGTCCCAACAGCTCCCAATTTGCGGATAAGCTCTCTAATAGCTCAGAGAGATTTTTTTTTTCTCTCTGAGCACGTGCAGTGCCCGGGCCCCACTGGGCATGCCTGAGCACTACCCATTTCGCCCTGCTTCCCCCTAATCCCCAGGATGTTCCTAGCTGTGGCTGGGTCGGCCATACGGGGAGGCGGGTGGGTTGTGTGGCTGACTATCCTGCTGTCCACGGAGAACCTACGTTACAGGTAAGTAACTACACTTTCTCTTAGGACAAGCATGAAGAGTAAGACACATATGGGTGACTCCCTAGCCGAGGGATGTACTGATTGGACCTGTGCCTTAACGCTCTGTGCATCCCTGGCCTGGCTGTGGAGGCCAAGCCGGGCAGGGTAATCAGGCAAAGCAGGTTAAGTTTTGCAAACAAGGTTTTTGATAAAGTGCTGTCTTAACTGGGCAGTAATACTCACAGAACAGTGAAACTGGTCAATAACAATCAATGAACAGTGAGAAACCAACTGGTCAACAGTGACAATTCGTATTTGAATGTGACAATTCGTACTTGCATATTCAACATTCAGTCTAGGTAGTACTGGAAGACCTACTTAATCAATATCTATAACACCCTACTTGATCAGTGTTTGTCAAGGCTGTACTAGTGGTTGCTGTCACTCCCGGAAGGGAAGGGCTGCTTGCAAGACTGTTCGGCCCAATGCATTCAGGGAGTGGAATGCTATGTCAAGGCAGTAGTGCTTGGTGAAGGTGTGCATGGAGGACCAAGTGGCTGCATCACAGAAGTCCTCTATTAATGTGTGGTGTAGATGAGCCGGAGTGGTGGCTACGGCTCTGAGCTAGTGGGCATGGGCTCCCACCGGCGGTTCACGCTGTACTCTTCTATAGGTGAATGAGATGCACTGGGATATCCAGCACGAGAGCGTGTGTTTGGTGACCGGCAGTCCTGGTCTGTTTTGGTCATAAGAGACAAGTTTCAAGTTTTATTAGGATTTTATATACTGCCTATCATCTAAGCAGTTTTTACAATCAGGTACTCAAGCATTTTCCCTCTCTGTCCCAGTGGGCTCACAATCTATCTAACGTACCTGGGGCTATGGAGGATTAAGTAACTTGCCCAGGGTTACAAGGAGCAGCGTGGGGTTTGAACCCACAACCCCAGGGTGCTGAGGCTATAGATCCAATCACTGCGCCACACACTCCAGTTGTGAGGCTTGTCTGGTCCGTTGCGTCCTGTTGATGTAGGTAGTCAGGGCCTGCACACAGTCCAGGAGGTGTCGCTGAGGTGGCTGTGAGCTTCCCTGTGGGGGGATGTAGAGTGCAGGGAGGATGATAGACTGGTTGATGTGGAACGCTGAAGCCACCTTTGGCAAGAATCAGGGGTGGGTTCTGAGCACCACCCTGTCCTCATGGAGGAGTGTATCAGGGGGGTGATGGACCAGGGCCTGGATCTCGCTGATACGTCTGGCCGACGCGATGGAGGTCAGGAAGAGGGTTTTCCAGGTAAGGAATCTGGGATCTGCCTCCCCCAAAGGTTCGAAGGGGTCGAGGGTGAGCTGATGCAGCACCAAGTTGAGGTCCCATCCGGGCGGTGGTGGTCTGACCAGTGAGTGCAGATTTGACAGTCCCTTCATGAATTTTGCGATTACTGGGTGCCCCGACACCCAGTTGTCTAAGCCAGTGTTGTCTAAGCCAGTGTGGTACGGCCGCAATCAAACTTAGGTGGACCTTGATGGAAGTGGGCTTTAGGCCCCCCTGAGATAAGCTCAGTAGGTACTACAGGATGTCCGGTATGGGGCAGTTGTAGGGGTCTCGCTGCGTGCCTGTACACCAGTAGCGGAACCTTCTCCATTTCAACCCATAGCATTTTCTGGTTGAAGATCTTCTGGCTGCCATAAGAATGTGCTCCACGTCTTGTGTTAGGTTCATCCTCTCAACATCCATGCGGTCAGGGCTAGGGAACGCAGGTTGTGGTGGAGGGTAGAGCTCCCGTGTTGTGTTATGAGATCTGTGCTGATTGGGAGGCGGAGAGGTGGGTGAACCGCTATCCGTTGCCAGAACGAGAACCATGGTTGCCGGGGCCAGAACGGGGGAGTCATGATCACCGTTGCTCTGTCCTGAAGGATCTTCTGCAGGACTTTGGGTATGAGAGGTGTTGGCGGGTAGGCATATAAGAGTCCGTGGTTCCAACTCAGAGAAAGACCGTCGGGGCTGAGACGGCGATGGGTTGGTCTCTTTGAGCAGAAGGTTGTGCATTTTGAGTTCAGTTCTGTTGCATACAGGTCGATGCTCAGTGTGCCCCAGGTACTGAAGATCTTCTTCGTCTCCGCTAGGTTGAGAGACCACTCGTAGGGATCCAGCTGGCCGCTGAGGCTGTCTTGACAGGTCGTTCTGATCCCCCGAGAGATAAGCTGCCTGGATGGGGCATTGAATGAAGTTGGTGAACTCCCATATGCGGCAAGCTTCCTTGCAGAGCGAGGCTGACCCTGTCCCTCCCTGCTTGTTGATATAGTACATGGCCACCTGGTTGTCTGTTTGGATGAGGACTGTCCTGCCTGTCACCCATTGTTTGAAGGTTTCGAGGGCATTCCCTATGGCCCTGAGCTCCAATAGGTTGATATGGAGTAAGGACATCTGGGCAGATCATGTGTCCCCTGTGCGAGATGGAGAAGGTGTGCCCCCATCCAAGTTTGAAGGCATCCGTGGTGACCACCAGCTGGTGAGGTGGTGGTCTGAATGATTTCCCCTTCGCTAAGTTATCTAGGGCCATCCACCAGTGAAGCGTCTTGTGTATGGGTTGGCGAATGGGTATCTGGGTGGTCAGTGGTTGGGTATGCTGGTTCCAGTGACGTCTGAGGTGCCAGTGCAGGGGTTTCATGTGTAGTCTGGTGTGCTGGACCACAAAGACCACAGCTGCCATGTGGCCCAGGAGACGCAGGAGAGAGCGTGCTGACAAGCTGCTGGCAGAGATGCGCTGGGCCAGGGATGTCATGGCATCGATCCGGCAGTCCGGTAGAAAGGCCTTGGTCTGTGTGGTGTTGATGACTGCCCCGATGAGCCTTTGGGTGGGTATCAGGTGGGATTTTTTTTTTTTTGTAGTTGATGATGAACCCCAGTTCTTGGAGGAGGGTTAGGGTGGTCGTCAGGGCTGCCTGAACCTCCCCTGGTGAGCAGGCCGCTATCAGCCAGTCATCGAGATAGGGAGGGATGCATACTCCCTGCAGTCGAAGATGTGCTGCTGCCATGGCCACACACTTTGTGAACACTCTTGGGGCTGTCGAGAGTCCAAAGGGTAGGGGCCTTGTACTGGAAGTGTCTCTCTTGGATCCTGAAGCGAAGATACTTCCTATGGGCTGGATGGGTAGGCACACGAGTCCTGTAGGTCCGGAGATGCTAGCCAGTCGTTGGGCTATATCAAGGGCAAGACTGTGCCCAGAGAGTGCATCTGGAATCGTTCCTTGTGTTGAGCTTGCAGAGATCCATGATCGAGCGTTTGTCCTTGTCCATGGGGATGAGGAAGTTCCTGGAGAAAAAACCCCTTGGTGATCTCCTCAGATTGGCACCGCCTCTATTGATTCTGCCCAAAGCAGGTCCTTTCCTTTCTGCAGGAAAAATTGGGTTGTCAGATAAGAGTGACCCCCACGGGGGGCGGGAGTGGAGATGAATTCGGTATCCCTGCTTGATGATGCTGAGGACCCACTGGTCGGTGGTGATCCTGGGCCAAGCCTTCGCAGACAATCTGATCCTGCCTCCCCTGGTCCCTGCTAGGCCGGAGGGTAGTCACAGATTCTGTTTTTGTTTTGGGGAGAGGGCTACCCTTGATTGCCCCTGTCCCTCGGGCGGCGCTTGTTTGCATAGCAGTTATATTAATGTTGCGAGCACTGGGGCACAGACTGCTGCCAGTGTGGTGTTCTGGGGTTTCACATGGGGTCGGTGAAAGACATGTGAGGTTGGTTCCTCTGGTATCTTCATGGGTGTGCCCAGCGTTCTACGCCGTTGGAGGCGAGGGTTTTGAGGGTGGTGCAGTCATCTTTGGTGCCGTTGACTATCTCCATAACCTTGTCCTCGAACAGGTTAACCTCTGTACATGGTGCATTTGCTAGAGACTCTCATCAAGGAGCGCCCGGGCACAAAGCAAGGCTAAGTGCTGGGCAGGAACGGCTGTTCCCCCAGTGTGACTGGATGTTTCAAAGAATTCAAAGACTGTCTTGAAGAGGTGCTTGCTGCATTCCTCTAAATCATGGAGGAGGGAGAGAGACTCCTGGACCGGCTTGGTGGCGAGCTGGAGTCCCTGTTTTATTTTATTTATTTTTCTCTCTATGGCCTCCTGATAAAGCAGCATCTGGAACTGGAGCGCAGCAATTCGTGCGCTCAGCATTGCGCCCTTGAAGGTCTTTTTCCCTGTGGAATCCAGGGTTTTTCAGGTCCTTCCCTGGCGGGGCGTTGGAGGGGGGTTGTGCTGTCCTGTTTCTCTTGAGCGCCGAGGCTATGTTGGTTGCTCTGAGGAGGGAGTATGCCAAATCTTGTATCTGCAGTCCAGGAGATTCTTGTGGACTGGAGTCGCCACCGCCTGCCTGGAGTAGTCCAGGCATTGTGGTAATCTGTCTTGGGTACTGGTGGTCTACCCACGTGGATCTTGAGAAGGGCTGTGAGTTGCTGGAGGAAACTGTAACTTATTTGTTTGTTTGTTTTTTGGGGGGGTTATTATAATTATTTATTTATTTTTGTGGGTGGTGACTCAGGGCGTGGCTGTAGGCTGGTTTGCTGCTTGTTCCTCCGTTACTTGGGTGCATGGTATGCCGCTGGAACGCGCCATGCTGTTGTGCGTGGCTTTCTCTAAAAGGGGGCATTGGGGAGAGTGTTGCCCACTGAGAGAGGAGCTGGGTCAGCAGGAAGATTAACTGCTACTGCTGGTCCTACCCTGATGGTTCGCAGGTTCATGTGCTGCTCCGCTTGACTGGTTGTGGCTCCATGTTTCCCGCTGACATTTTCTGTCCCTCTTGAGAGGGGGGGTGAGCCTGCAGAGAGGGGGCAAGATGCACCCCTGCATCTGTGCCAGTGCTCCTGGCTGCATTTCCCACTGTGCCTGGAGGCAGAGGAGTGGTGATGGTGCCTCCTGTATGGGCTTCTCCTGCTATGATTGTAAATTCTTCTGAGCCAGAATTGTCTAATGTATGTTAAAATGTACAGTGCTGCGTACGCCTTTCAGCACTATAGAAAAAATAAATAGTAGCAATGATCTACTATGTTACCTTGATGAGACTGTGAGCTGTGGAAAACGCTTTTTGCCGAAGTGCAGTGAACAGCTCCTGAGGCTGAGGAGTTTTAACCCCCACCTTTGGGGAGGCGTGATCTGACATGCCGCATCACTGATGATGTCAGCACTCACACTCTGTGACGAGCTCCCCGGGACTGTCCCTGTTGCCGGGGAGGAAGGGAATGTCTGTGCTGCAATTGGTTGCCAGCAGTTTCCATCATGGCTGCTTGCAGAGGCAGGAAGGAGGGACATTTCTGGGATTGGATGCCCACTGCTCTGCACATGGCTGAACTCCCGAGCTTAATGGATTTCTCAGGAGAAAAGTATTGAGAGGCAGACCCAGGTGCTGTAGAAGTTTTTCCCGACCCGAGGTCATCCCAGGGGGGGGTTTTCAGGGAGGTGGGAGAGGTCTGCAGGTCCCCAAGAGGGAAAGAAGCATCGGAGTTTCTTTCTCCTTTTTTTCAGATTGGGAGGTGGGAGGGACAGAGCCCTCGGGGCTTCAGGAGATTATCAAAGTTTACCAAAGCAGGCAGAAGGGGAAACTGCTGTCGACTACATACAGGGACATACCTTGATTGGCTGCATGCAGGGACTCGGCAGAGCCAGGGCATCCTGAAGGCTCCTTACCTCTGCCAATTTTACATACCCCATTGCTGCCTTACGATCAGGCTATTGTGCAGGCTCATTCTCAGGCTTCACTCATTTCCATGGAGTTTCTCAGTGCCCTCTTCCTCAGCTAGAGTGCTCACGAAACCAGGTGGGCACAATTCCAGGAGGGCTGGTTCGGCTTACGTGCGTGCGGATATAGGCAGGCACAATGTAAGCAGGGGGGGTTCAGCTTGCGTGCTCCCGAAGACATGTGCGCACAATGCAAGCAGCACAGATCCTCGTGCACCAGATCCAGTCAGCGGATGCACAATTCATGAGGATCCAGTGCATTCATCCTTCTCCTGCATCCCAGTCATTTCTTTTGATGATTCAGGCATCTTCAAGTGATGAGTAGAAAAGTTGTAATGGAGAGCTGTAGAAAATCCAACCAATGGGAGTGGGCGGAGACTAAAGACTGGGGATTAGGGGGAAGCAGGGGGAAATGGTAGTGCTCGGGCATGCCCAGTGGGGCCCGGGCACTGCACGTGCTCAGAGAGAAAAAAAAATCTCTCTGAGCTATTGGAGAGCTTATCTGTAAATTGGGAGCTGTTGGGACAACACCCATATGTTGCTGACTCATCCTGCTTGTCCTAGGAGAAAGCTCATTGTCTTTACAGCACTGGTTGGTGTCCTTGAGAAACTTCAGGGCAAGAAATCCACACACTCACATGCCACACATTAGTATCTCAGCATCTGAACTGAAACCAGTTTGCACAAGCCCGTGACTTCAGCAACTTCAGCAAAATGCAGGAATAGGTCTCACAACCTGTAAAAGTCTCCCATAGACTCCTGTCATCTATCTCATTCCCCCTCTTTTTGGTTTGGTCTCTCTCTTCCCTTCACTTCACCCCGGGTCTGGCATCTCCCATCCCCTCTCTTACTCATTCCTCCTCCTCCCTCGGCACAGGCCTGCCTCCCCGCCGTGAAGGCCTGCTCCCCGCCATGAAGGCACTCTTCCTCCTCCTCCCCGCTGCGAAGGCCTCCCCCCTGCCGAAGGCACTCTTCATTCTGCTCCCCGCCGAAAGCCTGCCCCCCGCCGCGAAGGCATTCTTCCTCCTCCTCCCCACCGCAAAGGCCTGCTCCCCCCGTAAGCCCGCATGTTCCCCCAGCTTGCCCCGCTCTTACCTTAAGCAGCTAATATGGCAGCCTGCAGGATCACTAGTTCTATAGCGATCCCTGCAGCTGCCTGTCGTCCTCAGCAGCACGTTTTCTCTGCTGCGACCCTGCCCCTGACGTCAGAGTAGGGGCAGAACCGTAGCAGAGAGAACAAGCTGCTGAGGACGATGGGCAGCTGCAGGGATCGCTATAGCACCAGCGATCCTGCAGGCTGCCATATTAGCTGGTTAAGGTAAGAACGGGGAAGCTGGGGGAACAAGCAGGCCTTTCCGACTGACCCTCCCCCTTCAAGCAGGAGTGACAGCAGATGGCCAGCAAGAGGCAGCGCTGCCACTCCTGCTTTAGGAAGGCACGGGGGAATGGTTGGTCATCGAATTGGGAGGCTGATTTTTTTTTTTAAATTGAATCGATTTGAATCGATTCACCTGATTCAAATCAATGAATTGATTCGAATTGTGAATTGGGCAGCACTAGTGAACAGACACACACCCTGAGTCTGGGTGGGGAAAGGGCTCTCCACACACTAGCTTGCTCTGTTTGACTACATACAGGTTTTTTTCTAGCCCTGGCTCTCAAAGGGACAGGCTGCTGGAAAGGTAGTAATCTCCTGGCAGTGTCAGGGACAGGTTTAAACTGGGTAAAGCCTTCCTGCCTGTCCTTTTCCTGCCATCCCTCATCTGATGCAATCTCTCTGTCTAAGTAGTAGTCAGCTAATTCTGCAGTCTGAGTTTCAACTTGATCAGCTCTCCTGCATCGGGGTTTAGTGAATTTCCTCCCTATCTTTGGGACAAAACTAGAAATGGACTTAGGTTTGTCACAATCCTCACCCATTTCCCTTCTATTCAATGTTTGTTTAATATAAGTTCTTAGTATGTTTGTTCTCCCCCCTGACTTTTAATCTATTAATCTGACTATTGCAATTCCGCCTACTTAGGCATCAACACCATTCTAATCCACAAACTGCAGCTCATCCAGAACAATGCTGTTAGACTAGTTTTCAAACTAAAGAAATATGATTCAATCTCTATCTTCATCAAACAACTAAACTGGCTTCCAATATCATCCCGAATAAACTTCAAAACCCTCATGCATTTTACACCGCATACTGTACAGAAACTCAACGGCTCCCCTCATCCAGCTATTCTCTTCAGCCTGGTCTACTTCTAGAAGACTCCTTAACAGAATTCAACTAAACCTACCATCTACAAAGTACCTCCACTACAAGTGAATCTTCCCCTCCAAGCTAACTTACATGGGAGTAAAAATCTGGACTGACCTTTCAGAAGCAATCGGGAAAGAAACAAATTACACCTCATTCAGAAAAAGCCTGAAGACTCACCTCTTTGCCAACTGTTTCAGCATCTGCCTGTCTCCCCCTGACCACCTAAACCCCTCCCCATGTCTCTCTCCCCACTTCCTCCCCTCTCCTTTTTTCTCCTGACCTCTGTTTAGTCGCCTTGAGCTTGTTGAGGTTTGTGCGACTCACAAATGGAAGATTAGATTAGGATTAATCAATTTTTATATAATTCTGTAAGATGTAACTGCTTTGGTAATTAAAACGGTATATCAAGCCTTAATAAATTTGAAACTCTAGGTAGAAGACATTTGGGGCATCAGGGTGCAGAAAAGCTGGGCACAACAAAAGGGAGAACTAGGGTGAGACTCCAGATTTCAGTACCAGCAATCGCAACCACCAACAGAAAAGAAGCCAGCAAAGGTAGAAGTTAAAAAGAGGATCTCCCAGAGAATTAAAAGCGCATGGTCTAAAGCAGGGGTGTCCAACTTTTTGGCTTCCCTGGGCCACATTGGCCAAAAAATAAATTTCTGGGGCTGCACAAATGCTGCAGCAAGACAGAGGAGGGAGCCGGCAAGACGGTAAACACCCAGGGGCAGCAGAGGAAAACACTGCACCGCTCTCAACCGGGGCCGCACAAAATACTTCACGGGGACGAAGGTTGGACACCCCTGGTCTAAAGTAAAAGAAAGCGGCCATGGGGTTGAGTCTGCAGGGATTTCAATTTTAACTCCCATGGACTTCACGGATCCCGCTCTCCCCCAAGGTGAACAGATGTTAAGGGCGTGCAGTTAAGATCTACGAGGTCTGTGGGGTCTATGTTTTACCCAGTTTCCCTCACACAGCACTAGCTTCCTGAGACATGCAGCATCACTCCCATGGTACTTGCTGTGAGCTCTATGGGAATCCATGCAGCTCAGGAGGCCAACCCTCTGTGAAGGGTGCTGCTGCATGGGGGAGGAGGGAGTGATATTCACTCATGGCCTTTACTGGCTCCTTACTATCTAGAGCTAGGGTTTGTTTCAGAGTAATACTTGTTACCCCATTCCACTATGGGAGGACTTCAGGCTCAGGTTACCAACTATTTTTTTAATGGGGACAGATATTGTGCATGTGTAATACATGCACAACATCTGTGCCCATTTTTAAAAAAGAAAGTCTCCCTGCTCCAAACAACTGAGCGGCAGGAGGCTCCTTCGGGCTTCTCCTGCCAGCTCTGAGCATGTGTAAAAGTTGCTTTTCCAACGACTGATCAGATGGGACCCACATGATTTTAATGACAATTTTAGCACATCCTGGCCAGTGTTCTCCCATTTGCCATCTATGAACAAAATATAAGGAGATTGCAAAAATGAGTTTAACAGATGGTATGCATGTTCTGAGTTTCTATGTCAAACCCAAGGAAGATGTAGTAAGAAGCAGAACATAGTGTTCCCACCATTTGTCATCACCTGCAAAGCACAGCTTTTGATTACATGTTGCAGGCACCAGCTAAAATAACCAGGCTTAAAGTAGCCAGCAGCTGGACTTATATAAGAAATAGGGAGACTGCAATAAGGAACAGTGTATGTTTATGTTTGTTTATTAAAAATTTTATATACTGCATAACAAAGGCAAAAGCAAGATGGAGGAACAATGTAAGAATAAGTTGACATATCGCTGGTTGCCATAGCTGGCGGGACAGCTACCAAATGTAGAGAATGATACGGTGGTTGTTACCCGTGGCTAGCCACGGGTAATCCGCCGAAATGGGGAAGAAAAAATAGTGGTCTCTGCGGGGACGGGGAAAAGGCCATTCACCGCCCCGTGGAGCGGTGAATGGTCTTGTCTCCGTAGTGAGGCAATCACGGATCGCACGGTCCATCAGCCCCATCCGACTGATCACAGCGTTCCGCCATTTCCCTCCCTCCACCTCACCTTATATGCAGAGTTTGCCGGCTTTCTTTTTCGGCCAGCCACACACTTTCAAAAAGCTGCGCACGCGCGGCTGCTGGAGTTGATCAATCTTCTCCTCTCCTACAACTTCCTGTTTCCAGTTGCGTCAGAGGAGAATATTGAACAGCAGAACAGCCGTGCGTGCACGGCTCTTTGAAAGCGTGCGGCTGGGCGAAAAAGAAAGTCAGCAAACTCGGCATCTAAGGTGGAGGTGGAGGGAGATGACGGAACGCTGCATTCGGGCGGGAGGAGGCTGCTGGACCGCACAATCGCGCGGGTTCCCGGCTCAGATTAGGAAGGAGGGAGTGAAAGGGAAAGAGATTCTGGGCCAAGGGGATGAAGAGGGAGAGAAAGAAACCCACAGCATGAAAGAAAGGGGAGGACAGACAGGTGAGCCAGATGCTGGAAGCGGGGGGGGGGGGGAAGAAAGAGGGAAAAATGCTAGATGGGGTTGAAGAGAAGAGACACATTGGTGTGGAAGAGGAAGAGATGGGAAATCTGGACACAGGAAGGTAACAGAAACAGGGGAAATTATGTGCATGGGGGCATAGGGACAGAGACATAAAGGGGACATACATGCCATGGGGATGGTATATGGACACAGGGGGGGGCAATGCCAGATACATAGGGGAGATATTAGAAATGGGGAAAATAGGAACACAGAAGCGAGATTGTTTGGGGACCGAGCTCGCAGGCTCCAGCGGCTTGCACAAATTACATTGTAACGTGCCACAAAAGTAAGAGGGAGGTAGATAGACCACATCCTCCCAAAAAAAAACCCCGAAGAATCAGCCATGCTTCTTTAAAGTCTGTTTCCCCTGCCAATCTCCCCAACCTTGCCTCTGACTCGCTCACCCCAGTCCCAATGCTTTATTGCAACGCAAGATCCGCTTGCAACAAGATTCAAATTCTGAAGGACCTACTTTAAGATTCTGACCCTGGTTTTCTATGCATCACGGAATCATGGATTAAAAAAGATGACCTATTTACACAAAATGAACTCTGCTCCCATGGCTACCAAGGTCTCTTTTCACTTAGATCTAACCGTAAAGGAGCTGGCCTGGCAATTCTCTACAAATCCTTTTTCGATGTTCAGCTCCTCAAAAAGAGTTGCCACACCTCACTAGAATACATGCTTGCTTCTGTCAACGATGAACTTCACCCTCACCCACTGGGCATCCTGCTCCTATACCGCCCATCTACCCCTTGGAACAACTCCTCCGAACTCGTCCTTGAGACTATAACAAACGCCTTCCTCAAGTTCCAAAGATTATTGATCATCGGAGACATCAATCTCCACCTAGACGACATCACCAGCAAGGATACGATTGAACTTATTAGCTTCCTCACCTCCCTTGGCCTCACCCCCTCTGCACCAACCCCAACCCACAAAAAGGGGCACACACTAGACCTCATTAGCTTCCTCGACCTTACCGCTCACAAGACGTCAATTGACAACACTCGCTGGGAACATGTCCCCTTTTCTGACTACTTCCTAGGGGCTTTCTGTCTCCCCATCTTTATGTTGCACCTTGGGGCTCCACCCCGCACTTCCAACCTCATTACCTTCCGCAAAAAAATCACAAGCGACCTGTTCTAGTCTAAATTTCTCAATCTATTCTCCTCCGCCCCTAAGGCTGCAGATTCAGGTACTAATTGGCATAACTGGGTCACTCTCTCCAAATCCACCTATCTTTCCCTCGCCCCCCTTTCCACTAAATCCATCTCCTATCCCCGCAAGGCCCCTTGGTTCCTCCCATATCACAGAAAGCTAAAACAGAAATGTCGAGCTATGGAGCGCATATGGAAAAAAATCAAAATGTCCTATAGACAGACAGTCCTGGAGAGTCAATATCAATCTGTACAATACAGCACTAAAAAAAGCAAGAAAGAACTTCTATGGTGACAAAATCTACAGGTCCAACAATCAAAGCAGTACTCTATTCAACATCTGGCGCTCCCTAACCTCCAAAAGAGACCCCACCGTGCTCCCCTCCTCTCCCTCAGCCGATGTTCTAGCAAAATTCTTCAACGATAAGGTTTCTTCCTTGAAATGCTCTTTCCCTCTTTCAGTCTCTTACAACTCCCTAGTGCCCACCGATTCCACTCCCACCCTAATGGTCTCCAACCCTATCCCAGCTGACAGATCCTGGACCACCTTTGAGCGCGTATCTGAATCCCTGGTTCTCAATCTCTGCCTCAAACTAAAATCCTGTAATTGCTCCTTGGACCCATTTCCCCTCCTACCTATACGAGAACATTCCCGCTCAGGCTATTTCTTCTATCACCATTCTCATAAACTCCGCCCTTCAGTCGGGCCATTTCTCCCCAGAAATGGGTCATATCGCCTTGACCCCACTACTGAAAAAATCTGACCTTGACCCTTCCATACCATCCAGCTATCACCCAATTGCAAATATCCCTCTCCTAACCAAGATGCTAGAGTCCATCATTTCTTCCCAACTCTCATCATACTTAGAGAGATTCTCTATTCTTTTACCCTATCAATATGGCTTTCGTCCTAACTTCAGCACCGAATCAATACTGTTTTCCCTGATTTCAAGGGTTCAACAACTTCACTCTCGAAACAAGTTCGCCATCCTCCTACAATTTGACCTTTCCGCTGCTTTCGACGTTGTTCACCATGATATTCTTGTTTACCAACTCTCTGAGATAGGTATCAACTCCACAGTCCTAGGTTGGTTCTCTAAATTCCTCCGCTCTCGTTCTTACATTGTTAACATGAATGGCACCTCATCCTCCCCCTGGAAACTGAATTTTGGAGTCCCGCAAGGCTCTCCACTATCCCCTATCCTTTTTAACATCTATATGTCCTCCCTAAAACTCCTCCACCTATCCCCCCTTGAAACAATTTACACTTATGCAGACGACATCCTCGTCCTCCTCGAGACCGATTCGAACCTCACCGACCTGTATAAGAACATATCCCCTTGTATAATGAACCTATAATCCTGGGCCCACACTGTGCAAATGAAATTGAATGAGTCCAAAACTAGATCACCTACCCACCTCCATCCCACTACCCTCTGGCTCCTCTCTGCAACTTGAGTTCTCGAGCAAGGTCTTGGGCATCATCATTGATTCCACATTGTCCTTCAATGACCACCTCCAATCCTTAGTAAAAAAATGCTTTTTCAGCCTTCACATGCTGAGGAAAGTTAGATCCTGCTTCCATCAAAAACATTTTACCCTCCTTGTCCAATCCATCATCCTCTCCAGATTGGACTATTGCAACTCTATCTACTTAAGCCTAACTAAGAAAAACCTCCACAGACTCCAACGGATTCAGAATGCCGCGGCCAAGCTTATCTTCGCTAAAAGTAAATTTGACCATGTCTCCCCGCTCCTGGCCAAGCTCCACTGGCTTCCGATAATCGCCAGGGTCCACTATAAATGCGCCTGTTTAACTTTCAAAATCCTATATGGTATCCTCCCTCCCTTTATCCCTCTTTCTTGGAATTCCTCAAACCCTAATACCACCAGATCCTCCCACAAATTAAAACTATCCTTCCCCTCGCTAAAAGGCATTTCCCACACAGGAAAGCTAGGGACCTCCCTCCACTTCAAAATCACTGAGCTCTGGAACAACCTTACCTCCCCTCTTCGGAACTTGAGCTCTCTCCAAGTTTTCCGCAAACATCTGAAAACCTGGCTTTTCTCAAAAAATGTAAGTCTCCCTCCAACTTAGGAATCAAGGAAACTCTTATATCTTGGCATCCCAAGTCCTCTAAATTTTCTTCACACTTCTACCTCTAACCCTCTGTTGTAGTTCTTTCCTATTTCTCCTACTATAAACCGCGTCGAGCTCTACGAACGTGGAGATGATGTGGTATACAAACCTAAGGATTAGATTAGATTAGATAGTCCGCGCCAGAGGAGCTGAAGGGTGGTAGAAAGGAACAGATGGTGAAGAAGGGAGGGAAGTATGGTGGTAGAAAGGAATAGAACAGACATTGAAGGAGGGTGGAGAGGAACAGACCCTGAAGGGAACTGTGGAAGACAGAGTGGGGAGAAGGCGCTGAAAGGGAAGAAAACAGATGCCAGACTATGGGGGAGCGGAGGGAAGAAGATGGGTGCCATGTGGAGGGGGGGGGGTGAAGGGAGAGGCACAGTAACCGAGCAAATGGAAGACACAGAAAGAAGACACACAGTGGATGGAAGGAATTGAATGAGAAGATGAGGAAAGCAGAAACCAGACAACAAAGGTAGAAAAAAATTTCTATTTATTTCCTGTTTTTTCTCTTTTTTTTGCTTTAGGATAAAGTAGTATATTAGTTGTGTTGATAAAAATTTATAAACAAAGCCCTGCCAGCTGAACAGCAGCCAGAATTTTGATTTATAAGGAAGGCTTAAGCTAAATATTGCAGTACTAAGGCTTATAAGGCTGCTGCGGGGACGGTGACGGGGTGGTTAATGGGATGGCAGTGACGGTGACAGGGTGGTGAAGGGAATGGCGGTGACGGTGACAGGGTGGTGAAGGGAATGGCGGTGATGGGGCGGTGAAGGGGACGGTGGGACGGGGACGGGGCAGTGACGGGGACAGATTTTTTCCCCGTGTCATTCTCTAACCAAATGAGCAGTCTCTGGAGGCGAGTAAACAGTGGAGTGCTGCAGGGGTCTGGGTGCTATTTAACTTATTTATATATGGTCTGGAAATTGGAACGACGAGTGATTAAATTTTCAGATGACACTAAACTGTTCAAAGTTGTTAAAGCGCACGTGGATTGTGAAAAATTACAGGCGGACCTTAGGAAATTGGAAGACTGGGTGTCCAAATTGGGGCAGTTGAAATTTAATGTGGTCAAATGCAAAGTGATGCACATTGGAAAGAATAACCTGAATCACAGTTACCGGATGCTAAGGTCCACCTTGGGGATTAGCGCCCAAGAAAAGGATCTGGGTATCATCATAGACAATACGATGAAACCTTCCGCCCAATGTGCAGTGGTGGCCAAAAAAGCAAACAGGCATTATTAAAAAAGGGATGGTTAACAAGACTAAGAATGTATACTGCCCCTGTATCGCTCCATGGTGCAACTTCATCTGGAGTATTGCGTTCAATTCTGGTCTCCTTATCTCAAGAAAGATATAGTGGTGCTAGAAAAGGTTCAAAGAAGAGCGACAAAGATGATAAAGGGGATAGAAATCCTCTTGTATGAGGAAAGACTAAAACAGTTAGGGCTCTTTAGCTTGGAAAAGAGACGGCTAAGGGTAGATATGATTGAAGTGTACAAAATCCTGAGTGGAGTAGAACGGGTACATGGATCGATTTTTCACTCCGTCAAAAATTACAAAGACTAGGGGACACTATGAAGTTACAGGGAAATTTAAAATCAATAGGAGGACATTTTTTTTTTCACTCAGAGAATAGTTAAGCTCTGGAACGCATTGCCAGAGGTTGTAGTAAGAGCGGATAGCGTAGCTGGTTTTAAGAAAGGCTTGGACAAGTTACTGGAAGAAAAGTCCATAGTCTGGTATTGAGAAAGATATGGGGGAAGCCACTGTTTGTCTTGGATTGGTAGCATGGAATATTGCTACTCCTTGGGTTTTGGCCAGGTACTAGTGACCTGAATTGGCCACTATGAGAACGGGCTACTGGACCATTGATCTGACCCAGTAAGATTATTCTTATGTTCTTATATTTTGGACTGCTGCTTATGTGGTTCTACTTGACCAGTTAGCTATGCGGGTACCAGCTCCAAATGTCACCCTGACTTAAGAACATAAGAACATAAGTAGTCGCTTCCGCCGGGGCAGACCAGAGGTCCATCCCGCCCAGCGGTCCGCTCACGCGGCGGCCCATCAGGCATATTGCCTGAGCATCGGTCCCTGACTAATTTTATACCTACCTCTACACTTATCTCTAAACCTTCCACTGCTCTTATCTGTACCCCTCAATCCCTTTGTCCTCTAGGAACCTATCCAGGTCTTCCTTGAAACCCTGTATTGTGCTATTTCCTATCACGGCCTCCGGAAGGGTGTTCCATGTGTCCACCACCCTCTGTGTGAAAAAGAATTTCCTTGCGTTTGTTCTAAACCTGTCCCCCTTCAATTTCATCGAGTGTCCCCTTGTTCCTGTGGTTTCTTTCAAATTGAAAAATCTGTCCTTGTCAACCTTTTCGATGCCCCTCAGGATCTTGAAGGTCTCTATCATATCTCCTCTGAGTCTCTGCTTTTCCAGGGAGAACAGCCCCAGCTTCTTCAGTCTGTCAGTGTATGTAAGGTTTTCCATACCCTTAATCAGTTTAGTTGCTCTTCTCTGGACTCCCTCAAGCATTGCCATGTCCTTTTTGAGGTACGGTGACCAGTACTGTACACAGTATTCCAGATGCGGGCGCACCATAGCCCGGTACAGTGGCAGGATGACTTCCTTCGTTCTGGTCGAGATACCCTTCTTAATGATACCTAACATTTGGTTTGCTTTCCTCGAGGCTGTGGCGCACTGTGCCGACGCCTTCAATGTCGTGTCTACCATCACTCACAGGTCTCTTTCCAGCTTACTGACCCCTAGCATTGATCCCCCCATTTTGTAAGTGAACATCGGGTTCCTTCTCCCTATATGCATGACCTTGCATTTCCCTACGTTGAAGCTCATTTGCCACTTTTTCGCCCATTCTTCCAGTGTCGTAAGATCCCTTTGGAGATCCTCGCAATCTACCGTGGTTTCAACCTTGCTGAATAGTTTGGTGTCATCTGCGAATTTGATGACCTCACATTTTGTTCCCGCCTCCAGGTCGTCAATGAATATGTTAAACAAGAGCGGTCCCAGCACTGACCCTTGAGGAACCCCGCTCGTGACCCCTTGCCAGTCCGAGTAGTGGCCCTTTACACCAACTCTCTGCTTCCTGTCTGCCAGCCAGTTTTTGACTTGGTCCTGAATCACCTGGGGAACT
The DNA here is from genome assembly GCF_902459505.1 of Geotrypetes seraphini. Taxonomy (NCBI): domain Eukaryota; kingdom Metazoa; phylum Chordata; class Amphibia; order Gymnophiona; family Dermophiidae; genus Geotrypetes; species Geotrypetes seraphini. The sequence continues at coordinate 33,502,818 of NC_047097.1, forward strand.
AGGTTTGATTATCACCAGAGCTCCTTGTAGCTCTGGGCATTGCCCAAAACTTGGATTGTGAGTCCACTAGAGACAGAGAAAATACCTGTCTCTAATAGAAAAATGTAAACCACTTTGGTTGAACCACAGACAGGTGATATATCAAATCCATGACCCTTTTCCTGTCAACTGGCTGGTTTCACTATGTCCAGTTAGAGACAATACTTAGTGGCTCTGCCTCTGCCTCTGCCTGGTTTTATGCTGGACAGACAGCTCATTAGGATTTGACTGGGCAGTAGAGGTATGCAGTGCTGTACATTAAACATTCAAGAGACAATCCCTGCTAATCAAGCAAATAGGACAAGTAGGGAATTAGGGAGTTTTTCAGATGAAAACAGGAATGGGAGCTTTACTAACCAATGGGGGTTATGAGTTAAAATCAATCTCAAAAAAGCTTTTAACCTAGATTTGACCACTACTATTACTACTACTACTACTTACCACAGCAAAATATCTGTGTTTGCTACTCATGTGCTCAAAAAAAATATATATAGATAGATAGATAGATATGTATATATATATATGATATGTTTTCAAGGATGGCTCTGCAACTTTGGAACATCTTGCCTCAGCATTTAAGAGATGAAAATGATTTGTTTCTTTTTAAAGTAACTTAAAGAGTTTTCTTTTTAAAGATGCTTTTTAATCTTTAAATTATGCCCAAATTTTATATTAGTTTTCTTCTTGGTTCTCACTCTTCCCTTTCTAATGTTCTTTCCATATATAGTTCTCCTCTGTACTTTAAAAGCACTGAATTGTAGTTCTGCTCCTTTTTACATTGTGTATTGATTGGTCTGTAAGTCTATTTATCTAACCCACTATTTTAAATGGTATATCTAAATATATGCTTATATTTTTATTAATGTTGTAGCTCGCTTAGTAAAACTAAATAAGTGATTCATCAAACTAAAATAAAACTTGAAACTATATATATAGTTTTCAGTGTTCTCCCTAGGGCCTTTTAGCTGGGCGGTCCGCCCAGCTAATTTAGACGAGCGCCATGCTATCATTTGATGCTGCCGCCGCTGCTGAACATAAAAAACCCCCAAAAAAACCCGGCTTGGAGATTTCAGCCCGTAGCGAACTTATGCTCTGGGGCTCTATTGGGGGAAATGCTGCCGGGTCCTGCCTTCGCGGAAACAGAAAGTAGGCAGGACCCGGCAGCAAGAAGAGCAAATGCTTCACTAACCTGTCTCCCGCCTTAGCCCATAGCGAACGCTTGCTTCAGGGCTCTCAACATGTACGTGCCGGCTTCCCTTCTCCCCCCCTCCGGACATAACTTCCGGTTTCGGAGGGAAGAGAAGGGAAGCCGGCACGCACATGTTGAGAGCCCTGAAGCAAGTGTTCGCTACGGGCTAAGGTGGGAGACAGGTTAGTGAAGCATTTGCTCTTCTTGCTGCCGGGTCCTGCCTACTTTCTGTTTCCGCAAAGGCAGGACCCGGCAGCATTTCCCCCAATAGGTCGATCGCGATCTTGGGCCAATCAGCCTTCCTCTCTCCGACGGCAGAATTGACGTCGGGGAGAGGACTGCTGGTCAGCCAAAGCAGGTAGAGCTTGGGGCGGGGTCGGCTTTCGGGCCTGTTATTGGTGGCGGTTTGGGGCCTGTTATTGGTGGTGGTTTGGGTCCTGGTCCCCGATGGCAGTGGCAGTGGCTTGGGGGAGGGGAGGGCAGGGAGAAAGAAAGAAAAATGGCAGGCAGGGAGACAGAAGGAAAGAAGAGAAACAGAAAAAAAAGAAAGGGAGGCAGAGAGAAAGGGCAGGGAGAGAGGAAGGAAAAGTTGGGGAGGGAATGAGGTCTGGAGGAGAGGAAGCATACAGGCTGAAAGAAGGGAAGAAAGATTGGATGCACAGTCAGAAGAAGAAAGTGCAACCAGAGACTCATGAAATCACCAGACAAGGTAGGAAAAATTATTTTATTTTAAATTTAGTGATCAAAATGTGTCTGAATTTATATCTGCTGTCTATATTTTACACTAAGGTCCCCTTTTACTAAATTGCAATAGAGGTTTTTAGCGCAGGGAGCCTATGAGCGTCGAGAGCAGCGCTGGGTATTCAGCGCAGCTCCCTGCGCTAAAAACTGCTATTGTGATTTAGTAAAAAGGGAGGGGGTATATTTGTCTATTTTTGTATGATTGTTACGGAGGTGACAGTACATAGAGTCATCTGCTTTGACCTCTTTGAAAAACCCTGGAATAGGAATGATAATTAACATTTTCTATGCGTACAGTGTGCTTTGTGTTTTTTTAAAATTTTATTGTTGGTAGATCATTTTGACTTGGTCATTTTAAAAGTAGCTCGCAAGCCCAAAAAGTGTGGGCACCCCTGCTCTAGAACATCGCTCCTTAGTTTTATCAAGTGGTGCAGTGAGGGGCCAGCACTTTACATCTTATCACCTCATTCTTTCTTTTTTCTCCTCATGTACAGCACGGTTCTTTATTCTAAGCAGTTCTGGCACTAACAGTACTACGGGTGCCTTATGCTACTTTCACTACCACTTGCAGTCAGGTTCGGCATTCTATCATGGTTTTGGTTTTTTATTTAGTTTTTCACCAGTATTTTCATTTATTTATTAAAGCAGCCTTTTTTAACACCCCGATGCCCCTCCCCTATCAGTGTGCATTCAATCCACTGCCGACACTGTTTTGGCGCCTCTTTCAACAGATCAAATATCATAGCCCCACTGTCGCGTGTTCACATTTATTCTGCGTACAAGTTTATCTCATCAGTGCAGAGACCTTTTCGTTAAGTCCATTTTATTCTCCCTTTTTTACTTTCCCAAGTGCTGTGGTTTTATTCTTTGGTTTTAATAGAAGCTCATTTGAACAATAATTTAGATCTTTCCCAGGTTTTACTTTTCATCTACCCGGTCTTTTCTGGTTTCCTTTCTATAGTCTGCTTTTCGTCTGGAGTCTTTTGAGTTTAGAATTACATTTTATGACATATTTTTGTGGTTATAATTGTATGACATGTCTAAATCGGTCAAGTTATCCATTCTTTGTCCCCTCATATAGTGGCAGACCGCCCTGGGTGCCAGCCTTAGGGGGGTACACAGCCGGCTGGATCCAGAACCTTCCTAGCTGCTCTAAATGGCACCTGCACCTCAGTGCGGCTGCCGTACTTATTCCGAAGCAGAGTCGGCAGCCACACTGAAGTGCAGGAAGGTCCTGCGATGACTGCATTTGCCGCCTCTGCCTCCGGAAGATGTAAGTGGCGTCGGAAGGGGTGGACTGGCAGCTGCAGTCATTGCGAAACCTTGCCACAACTCCCTGCGTCTGCCGGCCCACCCCCTCCAACATCACTTACATCTTCCAGAGGCAGAGGCAACAGAAGCAGTCATCATGGGACCTTGCTGGTTTGGAGGGAGAGAGGAGCATAGAAGGGTGGTAGAGGAAGAAAAAGGGGGTCAGGGAGGTATGGAATGGTGGTGGAGGGAGAGAAAGGGGGCAGATGCTGATGGAATTGGGTGCAGGGAAAGGAGAGAGAGACATAAGGGGGAAGGATACTGGATGGAATTGGGTTGGAGGGAAAGAAAGGGGGCAGATGTTGATGGAAGTGGGGGGAAGGGAGAGGAGAGAGTGAAATGCCAGACCATGGGAGTGTGAGAGAGGGAAGGGAAGAAGAAGAGAAAGATGCCAGACCATTGGAGGAGGGAAGGGAAGAAGATGAATGCCAGAATAATTGGGGTGAAGGGAGAGATGGAAGGGGAATACAAGGAGAGAACATGCCATATAGAAGGGGCAGAGAGAGGGTAGACAATGGATGAAAGGAAGAGAGTGATAAGGCTATGAGGAAAGCAGAAACCCAGAGAAAACAATGTAGAAAAAAATTCTATTTATTTATTTTTTTGCTTTAGGGGAGATGCGTCTCTGTTTCTGTGTTGTTGCATTGTATGCAGAGTCCAGCTTCTTGGTGGTTCAATTTAACCTTTGTCTACGTTTTTCTATTTTATCCCCCCTTTTACAAAACTGTAGAAGGTTTTTTTAGCACCGGCCATGGTGGTAATTGCTCAGAATTCTATGAGAGTCTGAGCTGTTACCGCCATGGCTAAAAACCACATTATCGTTTTGTAAAAGGGAGAGGGGTTAGTTTGTGATTACATATTCCATACTAGGCGAAGGTGTTTTCTGTGTTCGAAAAACATGGTTTTCAGTTAGGATTGACTGTGTAGGATTGATCTGTACTAGTCTGGCTTGTTTAGTTTTACAATGGGTGTATTGATGTTGTACTGCTCACTGCAGTATGTAAGATGCTGCCTTTTCCTAGGTACACTCTTGTGTGATGTGTGGATTATTACTAAAAATCATGTTTTTCATACAGATGGGGGGATGTAAAAAAATGATGGGCCTTGGGTGTCACATATGCTAGGTACACCACTGCCTTCATAGTTTATATCTAATCCACAAGCCTGCTTTTAGGACCTATAGGGTATGTATCCCTCTGATTCATGACAATTTCACTTCTCATGTTATCTTATTCATTCTTTTTATTATACAACTGCCCAAATAAGCATCATTTTTTGATGTAATTGGACCTTGAAAACTAACGGCAACAGTGTTCTCCCCAGAAAATTTTTCCAGCCATGAAAACTATTTGCTGCATTTAGTATGCTACAAAAACATTTGCTCCTTTAGTGTGCCGGAGTTTAAAAAGTTTGAGAGACGCTGCTCTATACCATTTGAAAGAGGGCAAATATCTAATTATTCACTTCTAGAATTGGATACTTCTTAAATTTAATAAAAAATTATGGAACAAGTGTCAAACCTTAAGAAAGGCTGCCATATTGAGCATTGGAAAATAACTAATAATAATTAACTAATACAAATAGTACACATTTAGGGCTCCTTTTACTAAGCTGCGCTAGCGATTTTACCACGCTCTTAGCTTGCGCAGAATTGCCGCATGTGCTAGACGCTAATGCCAGCATTGAGCTGGCGTTAGTTCTAGCCGTATAGCGTGGCAATTCTGTGAGCCCCCCCATAAAAAAATCCCTAACCCTTTTGTATTGCCATATAAGTGGCTCCTGCAGCCATAAGGGCTATTGGGGTGGCAGATAGGTGAGTCTAGTAGATTCTGGGGATTTATTGGGGAGCTCACCATGACCTATAAGGGAGCTGTTGTGAGATGTGTATGTGGGACCCTTTTTGTGAAGTTTACAGCAGTGCCCTGTAAGGCCCCTCCCATGCCCAAAAGGTCTTTTTCTAGGCGTTTTTGAGTTAGACTAATTTTTGGTTGAAAATGGGGTATAAAGCTGGACGACTTAGTGGTCTGGGCGATCAGACGGCTGGACATACAGTTAGACGATTAAAAAAAAAAAAAAAAATATGCTGGACACATTTTTTCGAAAATGGATCTTTTTCTGTGTCTGACTTTGGGCGACTTGTGACTTAGGCCCAAACAGACTTAGACGTTTCTTTTGATTATGCCCCTCTCTCTATTTTTTTTTTTCTTTTGTGGTGAGAGTGTTTCTGAGGGCAAAGAGTATGCATGGTGAGCGCAGTTATACTGCTTTGCGCTAAAGGCAAAATTAGAATATGACAATTAATACAAAAAAAGTAGAAAATTTGGTCATTTTACCCTAAGGGCAAAAAATGGTTTTAGCACATGGGAAAGACCTTTGTAAGGGCATGCTAAAGCCACTTTTTTATTGCTGTTTGGTAAAAGGGCCCCTAAATCTTGGAACCATAGAGAAAGACACACAGCAGAGTTCTGTACTGATGGGACAACTTTAAAACAAAGTGGATATGTTGAAGAGCGACCAAGATGATAAAGTGGAGGGAACTCCTCTCATATGAGGAAAAGACCAAAGAGGTTAGAGCTCTTCAGCTTGGAAAAGAGACGTCTGAGGGGAGATATGATTAAAGTGTACAATATTTGGGGGCTGTAGAACAGGTACAAGTGGATCGATTTTTTACTCTGCCAAAAATTACAAAGACTAGGGGATATGTGGATTAAAAACTGGCTGGAGCATAGGAAACAGAGAGTGGGGGTAAATGGACAATACACAGACTGGAAGAGCGTCACCAGAGGGGTGCCACAGGACTCGATGCTTGGACCCGTGCTCTTCAACATCTTTATAAATGATCTGGACATTGGTACGACGAGTGAGGTGCTTAAATTTGCGGACGATACAAAGTTATTCAGATAGTGAAGACTGACATAGGGGGATTGCAAAGATCTACAAAGTGACATAATTACGCTCGAGAAATGGGCATCGACATGGCAAATGAGGTTCAACGTGGATAAGTGCAAAGTGATGCATGTCGGTAACAAAAATCTCATGCACGAATACAGGATGTCCGGGGCAGTACTTGGAGAGACCTCCCAGGAAAGAGACTTGGGAGTTCTGATCGACAAGTCGATGAAGTCGTCTGCACAATGGGCTGCGGCGGCAAAAAGGGTGAACAGAATGCTAGGAATGATAAAGAAGGGGATCACAAACAGATCGGAGAAGGTTATCATGCTGCTGTACCGGGCCATGGTGCACCCTCACCTGGAGTACTGCGTCCAGCACTGGTCGCCGTACATGAAGGAGGACACGGTACTGCTCAAAAGGGTCCAGAGAAGAGCGACTAAAATGGTTAAGTAGCTGGAGGAGTTGCCGCACAGTGAGAGATTGGAGAAACTGGGCCTCTTTTCCCTTGAAAAGAGGAGCCTGAGAGGAGACATGATCGAAACATTCAAAATACGAAGGGAATAGATTTAGTAGATAAAGACAGATTGTTCACACTCTCCAAGGTAGGGAGAACGAGAGGGCACTCTCTAAAGTTAAAAGGGGATAGATTCCATACAAATGTAAGGAAGTTCTTCTTCACCTAAAGAGTGGTAGAGAGCTGGAACGCTCTTCCGGAGTCTGTTGTAGGGGAAAACACCCTCCAGGGTTTCAAGACTAAGCTGGACAAGTTCCTGCTAAACTGGGACGTACGCAGGTGAGGCTGGACTTATTTAGAGCACTGGTGATTGACCTGGGGGCCGCTGCGTGAGCAGACTGCTGGGCAGGATGGGCCACTGGTCTGACCCATCAGCGGCAATTCTTATGTTCTCAATGAAGTTACAGGGAGATTCTTTTAAAACCAAGAGGAGGAAATATTTTTTCACTCAGAGAATAGTTAAGCTCTGCAACACATTACCAGAGGATAAGAGCGGTTAACGTAGCTGGTTTAAAAAAAGTTTTGGACAAGTTCCCAGAGGAAAAGTCCATAGAATGCTACTGAGACAGACATGGGGGAAGCCACTGCTCACCCTGGATCAGTAGCATTGAATGTTGCTATGATTTGGGTTTTTGCCAGTTACTTGTGATCTGGATCAGCTACTATGAAGATGGATACTGGGCTAGATGGACCATTAGCCTTATCCAGTAAGGCTATTATGTTCTTATGTACTTTAAATTCATTTTCTAAGGGAAAAATTCCTCTTTGATACATTGACCCAATAATTTCTTTGCTGCATCTCTGCATAATTGTAGATGGGATGAGAATATGAAATTATGATCCCCAATTTGTTCTAAAGAAAAGCAGAGTCAGTGCAAAAGCAGGACTGGCTCCCTCCTTCCTTCCCTCTAGCCCTCTGCCTAGAGTTCAGTATCCACAAGAAAAGAGAAGGGAAGAGAGGAGGGATGCCAAACTGGGAACTTAAGAGGGAGAGATACTGGATTGCTGGCAGGAGGAGGGGAAAGAGTGGAGAGATATAGATTGGATGGGAGGATGCAAATATAAAAGTTGGCACAGGATGGTGGGCGCCCTAGGGGCACCTTCAGCCTTACAGTCCCTCATTTACTTTCAGACTCCAAGCCTGCAGCCCCCTCCAAGATTCTGATAAACTCAAAAATGCTGATCATCACACTGCATCCTATAAAAATGCAGGTTAAAAGTATGTGTTGATGGCTCTTTGAGTTTGTGTAGTTGTCAGTATTTATTTATTATTTATATAATTCGATTTCTATTCTGTTTTCCAGGGGGTTCAGAACGGGTTACAATTGACATTCATAAAAAAATTACAGGACAAAGGCATTCCTTGAAGAGACAGGAGAGTGAAAAAAGGAGAAAGAGGAGGGGAGGGGGAGAATGAGAAGGCAGGGAGTCGGAGGCGGGAAGGAGGAGGAGAGCAGGGAGTAGGCTGATCATTGGCACTGTTCAGGTGAAGAGATGGGTCTTCGGCGTTTTCCGGAAGGTCATCAGCAAGACTTGAGATCTTATCTGGGTGGGCAACTGATTCCAGAGAAGGGGGATAAAGTGGCTGTATGAGTGTTTATGAGCCGTTTCCATTAGGCAGGATCTTCCTACAGGGATGTGCAGACGTTTCTCAGTTTCAGAGCGGAGTGAGCAGGCAGGAGTGTACTGTGGTAGTTTGGATATGATGTAGGCTGGGGTGGTGAGGTGGAATCTCTTTCAGGTCATTACAAGGGCTTTGAATACACAGCGCTTGTTAATCGGCAGCCAGTGTTCCTCATGGAGGGCTGGGGAGATGGGGTCATGGTAGTTGAGGTCTTGTAGGAGGTGGATTGCAGAGTTCTACACTCACTGGAGGCACTTGAGTTCTTTGGCGGTGATTCCATTGAAGTTACAGTTGTAGTAATCCATTCTGGAGAGTACATAGGCCTAGAGGAGTTGGGCTAGGTTAGGCTTAGTGATATATGGTTTGATCCTTTTTAGCTGGCGCAGATAGTAGAAGGAAGTGGAGACCACCTGAGATATGTGGGCTGAGAGGGACAGGTGGCCATCCAATACCACCCCAAGACTGCGCAGTTGGTCTTTTGCTGTCAAGAATGTGGAGTCCCTATATAGTGTTGGGCGGGTGAAGTTGGTGTTCTTCTAATCAATAGTAGTTCAGTTTTGGCAGCATTCAGCTGATGTTTGTTGTCTGTCATCCAGTTCTTCTTTACCTAGCGGGAGGAGAAGCTGAATGTCATCAGCATAGGAGTGGATTTTAATGTTGTGCTTTGCTTCCCCAGGCAACCGCCCAGTCTCGCCTAATAGTTGGGCTGCCCATAAAACACACAACATGAGGCTCAGCCCAGTGGCGTACCTAGTATATGTCCAAATAATTCAGATATAATGAAAAAACAATATAATATGCAGTAACACTTTCACTCTGATTGATGTATAAATGTCAAGTTCAATGATAGCAAAACAGCACAGGCTCTGCAATAAATCCAAACTGAAGGAAAAGGCCTCAGACAAGGGCCCTCCCACCTCCACTAAAAAGTGGTGTTACTTAAGGTGGTTGAGCAAAGCAATATTACTTACCGTAACAGTTGTTATCCAGGGACAGCAGGCAGCTATTCTCACTAGTGGGTGATGTCATCCGACAGAGCCCCGATACGGACGTCTCACAAGAATATTTTGCTTGAAGAAACTCAGAAGTTTCGAGATGCCCGCACCGCGCATGCGCCAGTGCCTTCCCGCCCGATGCTCCGGGCGTGTCTCCTCAGTTCAGGTAGCTAGCAGAGAAGCCAACCCAGGGGAGGTGGGTGGGACGTGAGAATAGCTGCCTGCTGTCCCTGGATAACAACTGTTACGGTAAGTAACATTGCTTTATCCCAGGACAAGCAGGCAGGTATTCTCACTAGTGGGTGACCTCCAAGCTAACCTCAATGGGATGGTGGGAGAGTTGGCAACTTAGGAGAATAAATTTTGTAACACTGTTTGGCCAAACTGTCCATCCCTTCTGGAGAAAGTATCCAGACAATAATGAGAGGTGAATGTATGAACCGAGGACCAAGTGGCAGCCTTACAAATCTCCTCAATCGGTGTCGATCTGAGGAAGGCTACAGAGGCCACCATTGCTCTGACCTTATGGGCTGTGACCTTACAGGGAAGGGGTAATCCAGCCTGGGCATAGCAGAAAGAGATACAAGCCGCCATCCAGTTGGAGATGGTGCGCTTCGATACAGGTCGTCCCAACTTGTTCTGATCAAAAGAGACGAAAAGTTGAGGAGCAGTTCTGTGTGGTTTGGTGTGATCCAGGTAGAAAGCCAAAGCATGTTTACAGTCCAGAGTGTGAAGAGCTGATTCTCCAGGATGAGAATGAGGCTTTGGAAAAAACACAGGAAGCACTATGGATTGGTTGAAATGAAATTCAGAGACCACTTTAGGAAGGAATTTCGGATGAATGCGAAGGACCACCTTGTCATGATGGAATACTGTGAAAGGTGGATCCGCCACTAAGGCCTGAAGCTCACTGACCCTGCGAGCAGATGTGAGGGCCACCAGTAAAACCACTTTCCAGGTGAGAAACTTAAGTGGAGCCTTGTTGAGAGGCTCAAAAGGAGGTTTCATAAGCTGAGAAAGGACAACATTGAGGTCCCAAACCACTGGAGGAGGTTTGAGAGGAGGATTGACATGGAAAAGTCCTTTCATAAATCTGGAAACCACAGGATGAGCAGAGAGAGGTTTCCCTTGTAGGGGCTGATGGAAAGCCGCAATAGCACTCAGATGGACTCGTATAGATGTAGACTTGAGACCAGACTGAGACAGGTGTAGAAGATAGTCCAATACAGAGGATAGGGAGGCTCGCTGAGGCTCTTTGGAATTGGAAACACACCAGGAAGAAAATCTAGTCCATTTCTGGGAGTAGCATTGATGAGTAGCAGGTTTCCTGGAAGCCTCCAAGACATCCCTCACCGCCTGTGAAAACTGGTGAGGAGTTACGTTGAGAGGAACCAAGCTGTCAGGTGGAGAGACTGCAGGTTGGGATGAAGCAGTGATCCTTGATGTTGAGTAAGTAATGAAGGAAACACTGGAAGAAGGACCGGCTCCCTGCTGCTGAGTTGAAGTAGAAGGGAGAACCAAGGTTGCCTGGGCCACCGAGGAGCTATCAGAATCATGGTGGCCTGGTCGGATTTCAACTTGACCAGAGTCTTTTGAATGAGAGGAAATGGAGGAAACGCATAGAGAAAGCGATTCCCCCAATCCAGCAGAAAGGCATCTGCCTCGAGGCGATGAGGAGTGTAGATCCTGGAACAAAACTGAGGCAGTTTGAAGTTGTGGGGAGCCGCAAAGAGGTCTATCTGAGGCGTTCCCCATTGTGCAAAGATCTGATGAAGGGGGTTGGAATGGAGAGTCCATTCGTGAGGCTGGAGGAGACGACTCAAGTTGTCTGCCAAGACATTGTCCTTCCCCTGAATGTAGACAGCTTTGAGGAAGGCGTTGTGGCGAACCGCCCAATTCCAGACTCTGAGAGCTTCCTGGCAGAGGGAGGCCGATCCCGTGCCCCCCTGCTTGTTGACATAATACATGGCGACCTGGTTGTCTGTGCGAATGAGGACCACCATGTCGTGAAGCAGATGTTGAAAAGCTTGAAGAGCATAGAAGATGGCTCTGAGCTCCAGAAGATTGATTTGATGGAGTCGGACCGCACTGGTCCAGAATCCCTGAGTGCGAAGCCCATCCAGATGAGCCCCCCAGGCATAGGTCGAGGAATCGGTTGTGAGAACCTTCTGGTGGGGAGGAGTGTGAAACAGCAAACCTCTGGATAGATTCGAAGAGGTCATCCACCAAAGTAGAGACTGCCGAAGAGCAGGAGTGACCATGATGTGTCGAGTCAACGGGTCTGACACCTGAGTCCATTGAGAAGCCAGGGTCCACTGAGGAATTCTGAGATGGAGTCTGGCAAAAGGCGTCACATGAACTGTAGAGGCCATGTGGCCCAGAAGGACCATCATGTGTCTCGCTGAGATGGACTGGCGAGAAGACACAGCCTGGCAGAGATGAAGAAGAGCATCCATGCGCTGAGGAGGAAGGAATGCTCGGAGTCGAATGGTATCCAGGACCGCCCCGATGAAAGGGAGAGACTGGGTGGGCTGTAGATGAGACTTGGAAAAGTTGATCTCGAAGCCCAAACTCTGCAGGAAGCAAATCGTAGCCAGGGTTGCCGAAATGACCTCTGGAGCTGAGGGGGCTTTGATGAGCCAGTCGTCGAGGTAGGGGAACACCTGAAAACCCCTATTCTGGAGTGCAGCGGCCACCACCACCAGACACTTCGTGAAGACTCTGGGAGACGAGGACAGGCCGAATGTAAGCACTCGATACTGCAGATGTAGATGTCCCACCTGAAATCTGAGGAACTTGCGGGAGGCCGGATGAATAGGAATGTGAGTGTAGGCCTCCTTGAGATCCAGAGAGCATAACCAGTCATTCTGCTCGAGGAGGGGGTAGAGAGAAGCAAGGGTTAGCATGCGAAACCTCTCCTTGACCAAGAACTTGTTGAGGACCCGAAGGTCCAGTATGGGTCGCAGGTCGCCCGTCTTCTTCGGGACGAGGAAGTACCGGGAGTAAAAACCCCGGTTGTGCTGGTCCACCGGGACCAGCTCGACAGCCCGAAGCCGTAGCAAAGCTTGAGCTTCCTGAAGAAGGAGGGCGGTCTGTGTCAAGTTGGAAGGATACTCTCTTGGAGGGTGGTCCGGCGGGACCCGATGGAATTGAAGAGAGTATCCTTCTCTTACGATGGAAAGGACCCAGAGGTCGGTGGTAATAGCCTCCCATTGATGATAAAAATGGTGAAGGCGACCCCCGATGGGAAAAACAAGGGAATGCAGAACGAGGTCGGTTATGCTCCCTGGGATGGAGTCAAAAAGGCTGAGGAGCCTTGGGTACAGCAGGCGGCTGAGGTTTCTGCTGAGCCTTCTGAGGAGGCTGCCTCTTCGCTGGTGTCTCGCAGCCGGAGCCTGCCTTGGAGTGTAACGCCACTGATAGATCAAGAGCGGTCTAGAAGGCCGAGACTGTTGAGGCTTGGGCTTGGGCCGAAGGATAGATTGAAAAGACTTTTCATGGTCAGAAAGCTTCTTCGTCACCGTCTCGATTGACTCGTCAAACAGATCCGCTCCCGCACAAGGCACATTGGCAAGCCTGTCCTGGAGGTTCGGATCCATGTCAATGGTCCGAAGCCATGCCAATCGACGCATGGCCACGGAACAGGCAGCAGCACGTGCCGAAAGCTCAAAGGCATCGTACGAGGATTGCATCAGCTGGAGACGAAGCTGGGAAAGCGAGGCTACCACTTCCTCAAATTCAAATCGAGCCTGAGAATCGATGTAGGGAGTAAATTTTCGAAGTACAAGCAAGAAGAACTCCAAATAAGATGCAAAGTAGAAATTATAATTAAGAACTCGGGAAGCCATCATCGAGTTCTGGTAGATTCTCCTCCCAAACTTATCCATCGTCATGCCCTCGCGACCCGGTGGTACGGAGGCGTACACCTGGGAGGGATGAGATCGCTTGAGGGAGGATTCGACCAGCAGGGATTGGTGAGAGAGTTGAGAGCCCTCGAACCCCTTGTGATGGACTGTGCGGTATCGTGCATCCAATTTGCCCGGGACCGCAGGAATAGAATAAGGCGTCTCAAAACATCTCATAAATGTCTGATCAAGCAATTTATGGAGAGGCAGTCGAAGAGACTCCGCAGGAGGGTGAGGCAAGTGCATGGTGTCGAGATACTCTTTAGAATATCGAGACCCAGTGTCCAAGGTAACATCCAAGTCATCTGCCATCTGTCGGAGAAAAGAAGAAAAAGACAACTGATCCACCAGTACAGGTCTCCGAGAGGGACTGGACGAAGTTGAGGCCTCAGGATCCAGAGAGACTTGGGATCGACAGGGAGAAAAAGAGGTAGACGGTTCCTCGTACTCCGGCCCCTCCGGGGGAGACATGTCAGAGGAAGAGTACCCCAGACGTGGCAGCTTCTTCTGCGGCGAAACCTCAGAGTGGCGCGAGGAGTGCCGTGATGAATGCCTGGACCGATGCCCCTCACGGTGTCTGGAGGGAGATCGAGAATGACGATACTTCGCATGGTCCCCCGATGCTTCCAGCGAGTGAATGGGACTCGAAGCTGTAGATCGAAGAGGCTGAATGGTCGACGCTTCACGCGACGCAGTCCAGGCCTGGTATGGAGTGCGGAAGAACTCTTCCTGAGACTTGCGATGCCCAGGGCTTCAATTACCTACAGGGGAATCCCCGCCCTGTTGACGTGGAGGCGTGACTGGCTCCAAAGGATGCATGTCACTGAAGGAAGCCCACCTTGAGGGACCAGCCGCCCTACGTCGCGCCTCCTCGCCAAGCAGCGAGATCGACCGGCGAGGAGGGGGAGGAGGGAGCGGTCCGCCCCCCGGAATCGGGACCGGGAGGTCACCCTGGATGGAGGCAATTAACCTGAGTCCCATAGTTTGCATGAGCTCTACAAACTGAGCTTCCAAAAGGGACCGTAGCGAAGCCGATATGGAGGGATCCGCACCGAAAGGTGGTCCTCCAGCACGGTCTTCACACTCCTTCGTGGTCGAGTGCTTCTGCTTGGAAGCTTTCGGCACCTTAATGACCACGGGTGGAATGGTGGAAGGCAGTACCTGAGCCGAGGACAGGCACTGGCGCCGAACTCGGGGCCGAAACCGGAGCAAACGAAGCCGGCTTCAGAAGACCCGGAGTAGCAGGAGTAGTAGCTGGCTTCGCTTGGACAGGCGAAGCTGCCGATGAAGTAGAAACCGAAGGTTCCTTAGCAGCTTCCATCTTGAACATCGACTCCCACAACAAACAGCGCCGCTTAAACGCCCGCGCTGTAAGAGTGGAACAAGGCCGGCACGATTTCGGGAAATGTTCTGGACCAAGACACTGCAGGCAGCGTCGATGCGGGTCCGTCAGCGAAATCGCGCGCTGGCACTTGCTACACTTTTTAAAACCGGTGATTGGCCGGGACATAGGCCGAAAAAGCTCCGCTGCGAGATCGAAGGAGCGGGGCCTGAGCCACGTGGCCGACCCAGCCGACTCGCCGGAAGGAAATTTTTTATTTTTTTAAAAGAATAAAACAAAGAAGATACACGATAAAGAGTAAAATAAACCCAAAATTGCGGCAATTAGAAGGCAAAAAACGGGAATTCAGTCAGCGCAGAATTGAAGTAAAACTTCTCAGCTCCGCGGAAAGAAAAGAACTGAGGAGACACGCCCGGAGCATCGGGCGGGAAGGCACTGGCGCATGTGCGGTGCGGGCATCTCGAAACTTCTGAGTTTGTTCAAGCAAAATATGCTTGTGAGACGTCTGTATCGGGGCTCTGTCGGATGACATCACCCACTAGTGAGAATACCTGCCTGCTTGTCCTGGGATAATCACCTTATTGGCAAAAAACCTTCATTAGAGTTAAAATTGAAAAAGACTGTGCTGTGTTGTTGAGGACATAAAATAGGATAGATGAAAATGATATCAACTTATCTTCAGCTGATCGGTACACCGACGGTGGCCAGCGTTTCACAAATCTGCTGCCTCAGGGTGTGACACAATCGATCAGACTAGAACAAAAACAAAAATATAAAAACGTTAAAATTGTTTCTTAATGTTCCAATCATTATCCTCATATCTCAAATAAAGTCCACAAGACATACCTTCAGAAACGGGATGCCGAACGCGTCTCCTGCTTCCTAAGATGGCTTCTCACACGTTCACGCTGGATTTAAACACTCCCGGTATGTGTCAATGCGTCAAACACTCCGAGGGTGGCAATGCGTCAAATACTAAGACGCTGTTGCTCTTTAACATGATTTGTTATGGTTTTGATTTTGATAGCAGACTAGAAAGAATTTCATCTAGTAGGAAAGTGCAAAATAATACAATGTTAAAAACTATGTTTAGTGCAAAAAGTGCAATAAGACAATTCTTATTATAGAAGTGAAAAATAATTTAATTCAAAATGTATTCTTATTGCACTTTTTGCACTAAACATAGTTTTTAACATTGTACTATTTTGCACTTTCCTACTAGATGAAATTCTTTCTAGTCTGGCATCTCTCTCCTCTCCTTCCCTTCCCTCTCCCCTTTTTTCCCTCATTTTCCTTTTCAATTTATTTTCTGCATCTGTTACTACCTATTTCCACCATTATCTGCCCTTCCATCCAGTACCTTCTTCTCTGTCTGTCCATTTCCTTCCTGCATCTGCTCCCTTGTCCCCACTTCCATCCAGCATAGGCTCCCCCCTCTATCATCTAAAGTCTGCCCTTTCTCTTTCCCTCCCCTCCCTTTTCCATCAGCATCTGCCCCCTTTCTTTCCCTCCAATCCGATTCCATCAGCACCACACCCCTCCGACGTCACGTCCTTCTTGCGGAGCAGAGCCGACAGACTAGTCATGGCGGGACCTCGGACGCTGAGGCGCAGCTCCTGTTGCACTGTCAGACGCTGAGTTCGGTCTGAACAGACAAGTTTGGTGGGGCTCTAAACGGAAAAGTAAAGAGTTCCAGGAAGCCTAGGTGCGGGTGGCAGACTAGGCGTCTAACTTGAAGCGCAAACGCTCAGGCTCCCGTGTGCGTTTCTGGTAAACGTCTGGGCAAGGAGACTTCTTGCTCTTTGCAAAGTGGAGGAGGAGCGTCCAGCTGCTAAGGGTGGGTCAGGTGTGTCCAGACTCAGAAACTCAGAGGAGCCGCTGAAAAGGAGGGAGGGAGCATCCAGAGAAAGTTAGTCCACAGCGCAGAGAAGGAAAGCGACCTAGCCTAACCAAATTTGACCTACCAGAACAGGTAAAGGGAATTCCATAACCGAAAACCAAGTCTGACAGGAGGGCAAAGGCTGCGTGCGAGAGGCGGCTGCACGGGAGATGCCTCCTTAGGAAAGAGCTTGCAAGGGAACTAGACTGCATTTCAAGCCCCATCTTCAGCATCCCAGCAAGACCTGAGGAAAAGGGGAGTCGCAGTTTTGGATTTTAGGCTTTGTCTCGACTCGTTTCCTGCATCTGTGATGTGGTGGCAACATGTTAGGAAATAAATCATCGCAATTTGCAAAACAACCCCAGAAAGATTTGATCAAAAGAAGAGAGCTGTCAGCGTCCAAGGGGCTCCTGGCTCTGTTCTGTGAAAGTCACCCGGTGCCATGGCTGGATTAATTGGGTGCAATGTGGACTGTTTGACAGCGGATCTTAAAAGCAACTCCACTTCCCCCTCCAGACTTTCTTCTGTGGACTGCAACTATTTCTTTAAGGTACCTATACAAATGCCAACGATTTAGCTCTCAGGAACAAGGAGCAGCTGGTTTTGCTTCATGTAGTGGAGCTCTTGCACCAAAAAGAGGAGGATGCTTAGTTACAGGTAGGTTGATCACTGAATACAAATATATTTCCATGTTATTGACATTTCTTAGGTAAGAGTGTCCCATTCCTCCTCCCAGGAGACACCCACTACCCACTACTAATGAGGAGAAATCAAGATTATACTATGTTTCCACTAAAATAAGACACTGTCTTATATTAATTTTTGGGAAAACAATGCCAATCACAAACCCACAACATCTTTCTATCCCCGCCGCACAGCCGAATCCCCGCCCACCCTTCCAGATCTCCCTTCCCATGCCAATACCATTACCTTCTTCCAAACTGCAGCGTCGCGGCAGCAATCTAAACAGGCTGCTTTGGGCCTTCTACTGCCGGGGCATTGCGTGTGCCACATTGCTGATGACATCATCAGTGATGCGGCAGAGGAATGCCCCGGCGGTAAAAGGCCTGAAGCAGTCTGTTTAGATTGCTACCACGATGCTGCCGTTTGGAAGAAGATAATAGTATGTCTACCTCGCGTAAGGTATGGGGAGTGAGAAATGGGAGAGTGGACGGGGGGGGAGCACTGCTACCTGCAAATCCAGTGCTTCAACTAGGGCTTATTTTGGGGGTAGATCTTATTTTCGTAGAAATACAATAGTAAGTAAATGGTAAATTGCCCCATATCTTTTTGCAAGGCATGGAATAACAAATAAATGAATGGAATGGAGTACAGTGCAATGGATGCCAGGCGTATCATACATTTTTAATGGCGTGATCCATACCTCCTGCTTTTTAACTAACAGGTCCCTTGTCCTAAGGGATGTGTTTGTGCTTCTGTCATGACTAATACTAATCATTTCTATAGTGCTGCTAGACATATGCAACACTGTACATTAGGCAAAGGGACTTCTATACTGCCTTTTTGTGGTTAGGCATTCAAAATAGTTTACATATATTTTTACACATTTATTTATTCAATTTTTTATACCATTCTCCCAGTTTATTCAGGTACTCAAAACATTTTTCCCTGTCTTTTCCCTTGAGCTCACAATCTATCTGGCAGTGGGGAGGATTAAGTGACTTGCCCAGGGTCATAAGGAAAAGTGTGGGTTTGAATCCACAACCTCAGGGTGCTGAGGCTGTAGCTTTAACCACTGCCACATTCTCTACAACATGCCTGTATTAAGCTCAAGTATAAAATGTTACATTAGCTACTCTAGAGAGACTGCTAAACATTGGTTTTATTAGTTATATATGTGTTAAAATTATATTTTCCTGGGGCAATAGAGGATTAAGTGAGTTGCTCAGGGTCAGAAGGAGCAGTGCTGGGATTCAATCCTATACCCTCTGGGTGCGGAGGCAGCAGCTCAACCACTAGACCATTCCAAAACAGCCCCTTCTCTGTAGAGCTTACAATCTAATCAACAGACAACAGCAGAGATAGGGGGTTAGGGAGTTCCTCAGACATGGGTACTTGCAAGGGAGTGGGGGGTTAGGATTTAAAAGCAACCTAATGTGTTTAGTCAGTATTATTCAATCTAAACTGCTTATTAGCACAGAGTAATGGTGCTTACCAGTATCATGTTACTATTTATCCATTTCTGTCGCTACCCTCTCGCTGGTACTGCCTCATCTTTTGAAAGAACTTCAGAGTTGCTAAGTTACCTAGTTCCCAGAGGGAGACCTTTTGGCATTTTTTTCATCTGTATTTACCGAAGAGAATATACACAGCATACCGGAACCCATCAGGCTATATGCTGGAAGCGAAAACGGGAAACTTACAGGGTTGACAGTCAGTCTAGAAGAAGAATGCAGGCAGATTGATAGGCTTAAGAGCGATAAATCTCCGGGACCGGATGGTATCCATCCGAGGGTCATCAAGGAACTGAAAGGGACTATAGCTGAACTGCTTCAACTAATAGCCAATCTGTCAATCAAATCGGGAAAGATTCCGGAGGACTGGAAGGTGGCAAATGTTACACCAATCTTCAAAAAAAGGTTCGAGGGGAGACCCGGGAAACTACAGACTGGTGAGTCTGACCTCGGTACCGTGAAAGATGGTAGAGGCACTGATAAAGGACAGCATCATTGATCACCTTGACGGACACCTTGAGGACCAGCCAGCACGATTTCAGCAAAGACAAATCTTGTTTGACACATTTACTGCACTTCTTCGAGGGAGTAAACAGGCAGATAGACAAGGGCGACCTGCACCGAGACCAACAACCTGCAGGCTCCAAGGCAGCCTGCTTTCCTGCTGAGCCGAGCATGTGAGCGCGCTCCGCCCCCCTGGAGCTGCCGGGAACTCTTAAACTCTGCAGCAGCTGGAGCCGATCGCCAGTTTCTGCTGCCCTGCCCGCTCCCACCGATACCAGCGATCCGCATCGAGACCAACGACCTGCAGGCTCCAAGGCAGCCTGCTTTCCTGCTGAGCCGAGCGTGTGAGCGCGCTCCGCCCCCTTGAAGCTGCCGGGAACTCTTAAACTCTGCAGCAGCTGGAGCCGATCGCCAGTTTCTGCTGCCCTGCCTGCGCCCACCGATACCAGCGACCTGCACCAAGACCAACGACCTGCAGGCTCCAAGGCAGCCTGCTTTCCTGCTGAGCCGAGCGTGTGAGCGCGCTCCGCCCCCCTGAAGCTGCCGGGAACTCTTAAACTCTGCAGCAGCTGGAGCCGATCGCCAGTTTCTGCTGCCCTGCCTGCGCCCACCGATACCAGCGACCCGCACCAAGACCAACGACCTGCAGGCTCCAGGGCAGCCTGCTTTCCTGCTGAGCCCAGCATGTGAGCGCGCTTTGCCCCCCTGAAGCTGCCGGGAACTCTTAAACTCTGCAGCAGCTGGAGCCGATCGCCAGTTTCTGCTGCCCTGCCCGCTCCCACCGATACCAGCGACCCGCATCGAGACCAACAACCTGCAGGCTCCAAGGCAGCCTGCTTTCCTGCTGAGCCGAGTGTGTGAGCGCGCTCCGCCCCCCTGAAGCTGCCGGGAACTCTTAAACTCTGCAGCAGCTAATGGCACGCTGCCGTTCGGTGCGCCAGCTAAGGCGCACAGCAAAGGCACATGCGCCTTAGTACGCGCCTTCATGAAGCGCCATCGTGAAGCAACAGAAGATCTAAAGGCAGGACTAGAAGTCTGGATACTGGTTTCCTGTGGATGTCTTTATTATCTGGACTGGGCCACACAGACCTTTTTCCTTCTTTATTAGACTGTTATGTCCTTACTTCATGACTAGACCGGTTTGTTGGTTTAAGTTGCCGCTATTTATAAATTCACAAATGAAATGATACTTCCGATGGTTAGTTATCTAAGCAATACTTCCAAACAACTACTATAGATAATCACAGACCAATTCAGTTAAGTTATTTGATAACTTTAGTCAATAATTTAATCTTCTTACCGAAAGAACTGCATCATGGCCTGCCCAAATTCTCGACTGTGCTTATTGCTATTTTTATTCTACTTGATTAGCTTCAGAATCTGTGTAATCAACTCACTTAACCCCGCCCCAATCCCAGTCCTTTACTCCACATTTCGTGCAGTAAAGACTAAAACCTCAACAATCTCACACCGTGTATTATATGATTACACCAAGGCAGGCCCATTTACAATACCAATTTTACCACCACTACGTACCAAGCCATACATAAAGAAACAATGATCATTAAAAAAACTAGCCTATTCCCATTTTTTTCCAATTGACCCTGCCAGCTACCAGAACCTACATGGTTTTTACTTAAATATAAGATCCATGAGGAACAAGTCCATACTGATTAAGGACTGGCTGAAAGAAATTAACCCTGACTTTGTTCTATTTACAGAAACATGGCTGCTATCTGATAATGATATTATTATCCAAGACTGCCTTCCCCCAGGCTTCAAGATTCTATCAGTAGCTAGAGCTTGGGGAAGGGGGGAGGTCTAGCTTTAATTTTTAGAGACCACTTAAACTGCTCTATCCTAAATTCAAAATCTATTTCCAACCTAGAAATTCTTTCACTCTCATTATCATCCAAATCCCTAGCGGCAGCTTTAACAACAATACTGTTTTACGTTCCACCAAAAAAATGGAATTTAGCCAAGGAGGACTTTTCTGAATTTTTACTAATTTTTTATTAAGCCCTTACAACTTATTATGTGGAGATATTAATATTCACTTTGAGAAATCAGACCAATCAGAAACTACGGAATTTTGGTCACTCATCTCTTCATTAGGTTACTTCAAACCTCCTCCAGTTAAAACCCACCAAAGAGGCCATCGGTTAGATTTAGTTACTTTCTCTACTAGAGAACTGCCTAGTCCCAAAATTTACTGGAAACAAGAATACTGGACCGATTCACTATGGTCTGATCACAGACTCTGCAATTTCGAACTTGAATGCCAATTAAAGACAACTAAACCAACAAACATTAATTCCAAGAAATAAAAAATTTCATACTAGCAGAGGTAAGATAAATCTTGTAGAATTCTGGTCTCATTATGAGATCGTATCAGAACAAAATGAAGAAACTGAACAATTTATGAACTCCTGGATTAATGATAGCACTAACATTCTAAATGAAATGGCTCCCATTAAAACCCGTAGAAAGAGACTCAGAAACCTAGAGGGATGGTTTGATACAGAGCTGCTGATGATAAAGAGAAACTTAAGAAAATCGAAAAGACTATGGTTAAAATCAGGAACACAAGAGCATAGAGTTTCCTGGAGATTAAAATTAAAAAACTACAAAAATCTTTCCAAAGAAAACCGCAAAAACTTATATGCCCAAAAAACTGGTAACGTTTCAATCAATAGCAGCAGCCTTTTTAAACTGGTAAATGATTTATACAATATAGAAACATTTACTGACACTCCCGAAGAACCTACGCTAACTGCAAACAGCATGGCTGATTTTTTAAATTCCAAAATACAAAAATTAAGATCTTTGCTAACCCCCCCGGCCAAGCCCCACTGGTGTTACCCCATTTTGCAAGATTCTGACGATTCCAGAGCTGACCTGAATTCTCAACCATTGACTGGCAAACTTTTAGTAAATACTACAATAAGTATGTTAATTCCCACTGCAGATTGGATACCTGTCCTCCAAATGTCATGAAATCTGCCCCAATCAATTTTAAGATCAAGCTGTTGACTTGGGTAAACTTTCTACTATCCTCAGGGAAGTTCCCAGTGGAACAAGGTCACATTATGATTACACCAATTTAAAAAAATGCAAAAGAACCATCTAACATTGCATCTAACTTTAGACCTATCGCCAATATCCCTCTGGTAACCAAAATAGCAGAAGGGGTGGTAAATAACGAACTCACTACATACTTGGAGAAACACAACATCTTACATGACAACCAATCCTGCTTCCGGTCAGGTCATAGTACCGAAACAATCATAACTTCTCTGTTTGATTACCTTCACCTACTTTTCAGCCAAGGATCAAGTGCTCTGATATTGCAACTTGATCTGAGTAGTGCATTTGACTTGGTTGACCATTCTACTCTGCTGGACTGTTTGACAGCCATTGTAATCTCAGGTCATGCTCTCAATTGGTTCCATGGGTTTCTAGAAAATAGATCCTATAAGGTGTTTAAGGACGATACTATTTCCTACGGTTGGGTCAACCCCTGTGGGGTCCCACAGGGCTCCTCCTTGTCCCCCACCCTGTTTAACATCTATCTTGCCTCCCTAGGAAACCTCTTGCAGAGTCTAAAGCTCAAATTTTTTATCTACGCGGACGACATCACCATAGTCATTCCGCTAACCTGCTTTACATCAGAGCTGCTAAATTCTCTATCATTTATTCCAAAATCAGGTTGAACTTTGGATGTCAGCGTTTAGATTAAAGTTAAATCCAGAAAAAACTAAATTTTTTATGGCAGCTACGAATGACAAAATCAAGGAAACTACGTTACATGTGAATGGGCTGGATTATGGTATTGAGCAATCCTTAAAAATACTAGGAGTCACTTTAGACAAGCATCTCACACTGGAGAAACACTCTGACCTAGTATTTAAGAATAGTATCTCGGTGCTTTGGAAACTCCGCACCATAAAAAAGTACTTTGATGACGCCTCTTTTCGTCTGTTGGTACAATCTTCTATTCTGAGTGCTCTGGATTACTGTAACATCATATACCTAGGCGCCTACAAGAAAATCTCCAGGAAGTTGAGGTTGGTCCAAAATACGGCCGGCTGTCTCATTTTTGGCTTGAAGAAATGGGAACACATCACCCCTTTCTACCACAAATTGCACTTGTTGCAGTTTGAATCCAGAGTGCTATTTAAGTTCTCATGTATCTGCTACAAAACAGTATTTGGTATGTCACCGGATTATCTTTACCCTCACTTCAACCTGAGTTACAACAATAAGAGCTCCCGCAGAATACATCTATTTGCTTTTCCCTCACTAAAATCATGTCATCTTAAAAGATTCTTCGAAAGAACTTTCTCTTTTCAGGCGGCTAAACTAAATTCATGACTAGCCCAAAATTGTGCTTGATGCCTCCTCATATCTCAATTTTAGAAAGCAGATTAAAACTCAACTATTCAACAAACTGAATCCTTAACGTACTTCATTACTATCTCCTCTCATTCTTTTAAGATTGTTGCTCCCTCCTTATAGCTTGAATGTATTTTATTTTCCTCCACTTAAATGGTAGACATATAACTAGTTTGACTTCTATGATTGCATTGTTCATATCTTTTATTTCAATTGCATTGTTTGTATTTTATCTAACTGCTGTGAACCGCCTAGAACTCCCTGGGTATGGCGGTATACAAAATAAAAAATTATTATTATTATTATCTGGATTTTCAGAAGGCGTTTGACAAGGTTCCGCATGAACGACTACTTTGGAAAATTGCGAGCCAGGGATTCGAGTGTGAAATACATGGATTAAAAACTGGCTGGAGCATAGGAAACAGAGTGGGGGTAAATGGACAATACTCGGACTGGAAAAGCGTCACCAGTGGGGTGCCGCAGGGCTCGGTGCTTGGACCCGTGCTCTTCAATATCTTTATAAACGATCTGGACATAGGTACTATAAGGTTTGATAGTAGGTATCCCCCCATAAGGTGAGGTTGTAGGGGTTACGTGAGAGGCGCCCTTACAAACGCAAGGTCCCAGGTTCAATTCCCTCACCGAAGATTCACCAGGAGTAGAATCAAATAAGAAGCACAGCCAGAGGTGATGGCATAAATAATATATTATAGAAATAGTCTTACAGAAAAGCAATATTCATAAGCATTACAATTAGGGAGAGAGCAAAGCAGTTTCCCTGCCTTATAGAGTTCAGAGGAAAAGAGAGACATAGAAGCCTGAAGTTCCAGGGAGATCCAGAGAGAGATTGAGAAAGGGGGATGGGGTGATGGTCTAAGCTTCGGGTTCCATAGATAAAGAGAAGGATAGACAGAGAAAGAGATAGAAGTGTGTTGCAGAGAGGAGGCTTTTATAGCTTGGAATCTTATTCTGAATATAAAAACTATTGTATTTCCCAGTATCTTTCTATTTAGAATTTGTAAACTGTTTGAAACAATGGTTAGTTTAATTGATAAGGAGGGTGTGATACTTGCAGACATGGTAGATGGGATTAGTCTCTGGCTTCTTTGTCCCATTCAAGCAGCCTATCTTCTTGATAAACAATCCAGTCTGGCTGGATGATTAATGTATGTGAATTCTGTGCAGGAGCACAGAATTCTGCATCAACATCACAAGGAACGAAGGAAAATAACAAAGCCACGGTGCGAGAAGGCAACGAAAGAACTGCGGAGCTGGAGAAAACAGGGCTCAGCTCCGCGGAAAATGTTGAACTAAGGACCTGCTGAGGAGACTCGCGCTCTAACTCGGGCAGGAAGGCACTCACGCATGCGCGGTGCAGCACTTGTAAGCTATTAAAAGATCTTCAAGCAAGTCTGCTTGCGAGGCTGTCTGCTGTGGGGCTCCGTGGATGACGTCACCCACCTATTGAGAATATGCTGCCTGCTTGTCCTGGGATAATATAGGCATTCTTCCCAATTGACTGCCAGATGGCTGCGGAACACCTACTGCTACCTACAACTGGGACATGCGTTTTGAGAATCAGGCCCTTAGTGCATGCTAATTCTGTTAGTATGCAGTAAGCATTATAGAAGGGTCCCTTAGTCTCTCATCCTGGTAATAGAAATGTTACAGCAACCAAAAAAATGGGAGCCAGATAAATCCCACTGCGAATTACAGAAGAGCACACAAAACAAGTAGGACTAACCACGGTATACTGTATGTACTTGTATTGCAAGACACTGCTTGTATATAAAGTTAAAATTTAATAAAATGTTTTGCTTGTCTTGCAAAACACTTGCAAACCAAGTTACTTGTAATCCAGGGATTTGTTCAGCATAGCACGTAGTTGTGTAGTAGCCTCACTGTATTTATTTATTTAATTTGTTTTCCATCCCATTCGCCCCAAAGAGCTCAGAACGGATTACAGGTCGACATACATAATATATGGTTTACAGGTTACAATTTGCCATAGTTGCACTGCGAGGGTTTTTTTAATACAAGTTTTATCCTAACTTGACACATACTATGGATCGTATACCAATATACATAATATACATTTTAGAGCAGGGGTGTCCAATCTTTTGGTTCCCTGGGCCACATTGGCCTAAAAAAATGTTTCTGGGGCCACGCTGCAGCAAGACAGAGGAGGGAGCTGGCAAGAAAGTAAACACCTGGGAGCAGCAGAAGAAAACACTGCATCACCCTCGACCGGGGCCACACAAAATACTTCACGTGGCCGCAGGTTGGACACCTCTGGTTTAGAGATTAAATTTTGATAGTTACATTGCAAGATTTATCAATAGTGTTCCCCTGCGAATTTGCAAATCACGGACTTGCTCATTCACAGTCTGCTCCATCCGCCTCTTCCTGTAGTAAAGTCGGGCTACACCAATCAGGAGCTGCATTTCAAAGCAGCTCCTGATTGGTGTAGCCCGACTTTACTACAGGAAGAGGTGGTTGGAGCACACTGCGAGTGATTTTCTTCACCCGCTGGCGCTCCAGCTGCCCTCTCCTGCCTGAAATTTGCAGGGGTTCCTGGATTGGAACCGCTGCAAATTTTGGAGGAGTACTATATAAGCTTTTATTCTAATGTGACATATACCGAGGATCTAGTACCAGTATACACATATTTCTTTGTAATCAAAAAGATATAAAAAGGCTGGAGTCAGTCCAGAGGAAGGCTACTAAAATGGTGCGTGATCTTCATCATAAGGCATATGGGGACAGACTTAAAGATCTCAATAAGTATACATTGGAGAAAAGGTGGGAGAGGGGAGGAGATATGACAGAGACGTTTAAATACCTACGTGGCATAAATACGCATGAATCGAGTCTCTTTCATTTGAAAGAAAGCTCTGGAATGAGAGGGCATAGGATGAAGTGGATGCCTGGAATGCGAGAGAGGTGGTGGTGAGGAAAACGGTGACTGAGTTCAAAGAAGCGTGAGATGAACACAGAGGATCTAGAATCAGAAAATAATATTAAAAATTGAACTAAGGCCAGTACTGGGCAGACTTGCACGGTCTGTGTCTGTATATGGCCGTTTGGTGGAGGATGGGCTGGGGAGGGCTTCAATGGCTGGGAGGGTTTAGATGGGCTGGAGTAGGTTTTAACGGAGATTTTGGCAGTAGGAACCCAAGCACAGTACCGGGTAGAACTTTGGATTCTTGCCCAGAAATAGCTAAGAAGAAAAAATTTAAAAAAATTTAAATTGAATCAGGTTGGGCAGACTGGATGGACCATTCGGGTCTTTATCTGCCGTCATCTATTATGTTACTATGTTACTAAGTTAAGAGGTTATGGGCTCTGGAGTAATCTAAGGAAATACTTTTTTACAGAAAGATGGAATGGAATGATCTTCCTCCAGATATTAGAACTCTTACCTCATTGTTCAGCTTAAGAAAAACCTTAAAAACTTACTTCTTTACGAAATATTTTACAAATAACTGTTGAAATGTTTAATTGATCATTTTATACTGTTATCTATTGATTCTTTTTTGTATTACTGTCTATTCTTAATATTTTGTTAACCGGATCGAGTCCCTTATTGAGAACAATCTGATATATAAGTTCAAGGATTGGATTGGATGTATGGAACAGTCTCCCAGAAGAGGTGGTGGAGACAGAGACTGTGTCTGAATTCAAGAAGGCGTGGGATCTCTCAGAGAGAGGAAGAGATAATGGTTACTGCGGATGGGCAGACTAGATGGGCCATTTGGCTTTTATTTGCTATCATGTTTCTAAGTTTAATATACATTTATATTTATATTTCTTTATAATCTACTAGTCTTTAAGCCCGTTACATTAACGGGTGCTAGAATAGATGTGTCTGTCTGTCTTTCTTTGTCTCTCTCTCTCATTGGCCGCTGTCTTTCTTTCTGTCTCTCTCTCTCATTGGCCGCTGTCTTTCTTTCTGTCTCTCTCTCTCTCTCTTTGGCTGCTGTCTGTCTATCTTTCTTTCTGTGTTTCTCCTTGACCACTGATTGCCTGTCTTTCTGTCTCTCCCTCTCTCCTTGGCCGCTGTCTGTCTTTCTGTGTCTGTCTGTCTTTCTGTCTCTCTCTCTCTCCTTGGTCGCTGTCTGTCTGTCTCTCTCCTTGTCCGCTGTCTGTCTTTCTGTCTCTTTCTCTCTTTCTCATTGGCAGCTGTGTCTGTTTGTCTTTCTGTCTCTTTCTTTCTCTCTCTCTCTCTCCTTGGCCGCTGTCTGTGTATGTTTCTGCCTCTTTCTCGCTCTTTCTCCTTAGCCACTGTTTATGTGCCTTTCTGTTTCTTTCTCTCTCTCTCTCATTGACCGCTGTCTGTCTCTCTATCTCCTTGGCCACTGTCTGTGTGTCTGTCTGTCTTTCTATCTCTTTCTCTCCTTGGCTGAAAACTTGGCTCTTCTCTAACATGTAATTCTATTTTTCCCTTACTCTTCCATTCTATATATAAGCTCATATAAACCTTTTCCTTTCTCTTCTTATATTTTAAGTTCTTGTAAACCGTGCCGAGCTCCACTTCCGTGGAGAGGATGCGGTATATAAACTTAAGGTTTAGTTTAGTTTAGTTTGGCTGCTGTCTGTGTATGTTTCTGTCTTTTTCTCTCTCTTTCACCTTGGCCGCTGTTTGTGCCTTTATGTCTCTTTCTCTCTCTCATTAGCCGCTGTGTGTCTGTCTTTCTGTCTCTTTCTTTCTCTCTCTCTCTCCTTGGCCGCTGTCTGTGTATGTTTCTGTCTCTTTCTGTCTCTTTCTCCTTGGCCACTGTTTATGTGCCTTTCTATCTTTTTCTCTCTCTCTCATTGGTCGCTGTGTGTCTTTTTATCTCTTTCTCTCCTTGGCTGCTGTCTGTGTATGTTTCTGTCTCTTTCTCTCTCTCTCTTTCCTTGGCCGCTGCCTGTGTGCGCTGCCTGTGTGTCTTTCTGTCTCTCTCTCTCTTTGGCCGCTGTCTGTCTTTCTATCTTTTTCTCTCTCTCTCTCCTTGGCCGCTGTCTTGTCTGTCTCTTTCCTTCCCTCTCTCCCATTCCCTGCCTGCACCCCGCTCCCCTTCCTATGACCGCCTCCCCAGCCCATCCCACCCCCTCTGCAGCAGCGCCACCAGCCTCCAACAAATCCTCATCCTCGACCCGGAAATTCACCCAGAGGGGAGAGTGGAGGCAGAGGAGAAGGCTGTGCGACCACGGAGCGGCAGTAGTTGTGGCCTTCCCTTCCCTAGCTCCGTAGCTCGGTTGCTGCGCCGCCGCCACCTCCTTTCCCCGATGTCGGCTCCCATTGTGCGCACATGCGCCACACTCTGCAACATTTCTCTGCCGACCACAGAGCGACGGATGCACGGAGCCCAAAAAATTGAAGTGCGCTTGTGCGCTAAGGGTATTATTATCTTAGATTGGCTTTAGGCAGGAGAGTTAGATGAAAAGGTATTTTTTATTGCTTTTTTCTAAAGTTGAGAAGTCCTTTAATGAAATTTGACAACAGCTAGAATATCTGAGAGTATTATAGACTTAGGGATCCTTCCAGTGTTGTAAGGGGTAGGCATTCCACCACAGGCACACCTTTTTTCCTCTCCAGCCCCTTTCCCACTCCTCTCCCTGCCGTGTCCGTACCCCTTCCCTTCCCCCGTACCTTTTTAACTTTGGCACGAGCAGTCTTGAACTTGCTGCCCATGTTAGTTTTGGCGCTCTGATGTCACTTCTGGGACCTGCACCTAGGAAGTGACATCAGAGAGAGCACCGAAGTCGACGCAGGCAGCAAGTTCATGGCTGCTTGTGCCAAAGTTAGAAAGGTCCAAGCAAGGGGGGGGGCATGCGTGTGGCAGGGGGGTGGGGAAGAGGGCAGGAAAGGGGCACCACTCACCCTCGCTACGCCACTGGATTCTTCTCTAAAACTAGGTAGAACGCAGCCTTAGGGCACTCTTACATGGGCCTTTTCTGTACACTAAGGCCATTTTTGTCAAAGCAGGACAATAACAATTTTCCTTGTTTTCAGTGAATGTTCCCACTATCTTACTTAGCATCCAGCCATTAACAAAAATTAGTATGTGAGCCCTTACCAGCACCCATTTTGAAGGCGGCAAGGATTCACATACTAACACCGCACTAATCAGCTAGTGCAGCCACATTACTAGGCTCCATCTTGGAGAAGAGACAGCTCAGGGGTGATATGATAGAGGTCTATAAAATCATGAGTGAAGTGGAAAGGGTAGATGTGAATCACTTGTTACTCTTTCCAAAAATACTAGGACTAGGGGAAATGCGATGAAGCTACTAAGTAGTAGATTTAAAACACACCAGAGAAAATATTTCTTCACACAACATGTAATCAAACTCTGGAATTCGTTGCTTGAGAATGAGGTGGAATCAGTTAGCTTAGCGGGGTTTAAATAAGGTTTGGATAATTTCCTAAAAGAGAAGCCCATAGGCCATTATTGAGATGGCTTGGGAAAATCCACTGCTTATTCCTAGCATTAGTAGTATAAAATCTGTTTTACTACTTGGAATCTAACTGGGTACATGGGAACTAGTTTGGCCACTATTAGAAACAGGATATTGGGCCTGATGGACCTTCAGTCTTTCCCAGTATGGCAATTCTTATGTTCTTATGCGCTTTCCTGCTCAATTTCTGTCCCAGATATACCCACTTTGAGTAAAATTCAGGAATTGTTTTGGTTTGCACATTCCCATTAGGATTTTACCACATGATGCCTCAGCGCGTGCTGCGATAAGTACACACTAATGCTCACTACAGCTTAGTAAAAGGACCTCTTAATTACTTTAGGGGTCCTTTCACTAAAGCTTAGTGTCTCTAATACTGTATTTTAAAGATATTGACATTAATTTCCAAAAAAGCTTTGTATTTTTCACAAAAATTTAGGCCCTGTTTTACCAAGCCATGGTAGAAGTTTCTATGAAGGCCTGGGGCGCTATATGCTCTGAAGCTCATAGGAACTCTATGAGTGTCGGAGCAGCAACGGAACATTTAGCACTCCAGGCCACGGTAGAAACCTCTACCATGGCTTAGTAAGGGGGGGAGGAGTTTAATTTATTTTCTCTTAGGATGTGGTTTGTATGTAAAAAATATAGAAATAAAAACAGATTTCAATATCTTTAAGATATGTATTACAATCATACCTAAACTTTTAAAGGAATTTGAATGTTACAACAGCTTCATAAAAACATGAAATGAAGCAAGACTGAAAACATTTCAATCTCAGAAAGTGACCACCCTGCAGGACAGCATCAACCAGATAAAGGTTTTCCCATCCTGTCCTGTCAAGTTCTTTTCCTGTCACTGCCCCATTCCTGCACAAGCCTCAAACACTTTTAAATCATAAGTGTTCGAGGCTTTTTGCGGTTAAGGCAGAGCTTACGTGAATGAGGCAGGTTCAAGGACAGCGACAAAACTCAAGGAGACATTGAGTTTCTGTGGGGATGGGGAAAAATTTGTCACCGTGTCATTCTCGAGTTCATGGCATCATGCTACTGATGAACCAGCAGGTTTCCCTCATAGTAATTGCAGCAAACTAAAAGCTGCAAAAATATGTCATCAGGAAGTGTATGTAAAATTATCTGCCATGATATGTTCTACCTGAAATCTGCTTCCTGTAGGCATCTTAGCTTCCTTTCTCTAGACATGAAAAAGCACAGTTACTTATCGTAACAGGTGTTATCCAGGGACAGCAGGCAGCTATTCTCACATGTGAGTGACATCATCTGACGGAGCATCGATGCGGACGTCTCACAAGCAGACTTGCTTGAAGAAACTAGAAGTTTCGAGTCGCCCGCACCGCGCATGCACGAGTGCCTTCCCGC
This sequence comes from Geotrypetes seraphini, assembly GCF_902459505.1. Classification (NCBI taxonomy): domain Eukaryota; kingdom Metazoa; phylum Chordata; class Amphibia; order Gymnophiona; family Dermophiidae; genus Geotrypetes; species Geotrypetes seraphini. The sequence goes on from NC_047097.1 coordinate 33,534,164, forward strand.
CCAGTACACAGGTCGCGTCTCCTCAGTTCAGATAGCTAGCAGAGAAGCCAACCAGGGAAGGTGGGTGGTTGTGAGAATAGCTGCCTGCTGTCCCTGGATAACACCTGTTATGATAAGTAACTGTGCTTTATCCCAGGACAAGCAGGCAGGTATTCTCACATATGGGTGACCTCCAAGCTAACCAGAATGGGATGGTGGGAGTGTTGGCAACTTAGGAGAATAAATTTTGTAATACTGTGTGGCCAAACTGTCCATCCCGTCTGGAGAAAGTATCCAGGCAATAGTGAGAAGTGAAGGTATGAACCGAGGACCAAGTCGCAGCCCTGCAAATCTCCTCAATAGGTGTAGATCTGAGGAAACCTACAGAAGCTGCCATTGCCCTGACTTTATGGGCTGTGACATTACTGTGAAGGGGTAATCCAGCCTGGGCATAGCAGAATGAGATACAAGCCGCCATCCAATTAGAGATGGTATGTTTAGAAATAGGATGTCCCAATTTAATTGGATCGAAGGAGAGAAAAAGTTGAGCAGTTCTGTGCGGTTTGGTGCGTTCCAAGTAGAAGGCCAAAGCACGTTTACAGTCCAGAGTATGAAGAGCTGATTCTCCAGGGTGAGAATGAAGCTTTGGAAAAAACACTGGAAGTACAATGAATTGGTTGAAATGAAATTCTGAGACTACTTTAGGCAGGAATTTAGGATGAGTATGAAGGACCACCTTATCATGATGGAACACAGTGAAAGGTGGGTCAGTAACCAAAGCTTGCAGCTCACTGACTCATCGAGCAGAAGTGAGGGCTATGAGAATAACCACTTTCCAAGTGAGATATTTCAGATGAGCCTTATCAGTTGGTTCAAATGGAGGCTTCATGAGTTGAGAAAGAACAACATTGAGGTCCCAAACTACAGGGGGCGGTTTGAGAGGAGGTTTGACATTGAAAAGTCCTTTCATGAATCTGGAAACTCTGCTTCATCCCAACCTACAGTCTCTACACCTGACAGCTTGGTTCCTCTCAACATAACTCCTCTTCAGTTTTCTCAATCTGTAAGAGACGTTTTGGAAGCTTCTCGAAAGCTTGCAACTAGACAATGCTATCACCAAAAATGGACTAGATTTTCTACATGGTGTTTTTCTCATCATAAGGAGCCTCAGCATTCCTCCTTATCTTCTGTTTTGGACTATCTTTTGCACTTATCCAACTCTGGCCTCAAGTCTACGTCCATACGAGTCCATCTCAGTGCAATTGCAGCTTTTCATCAGCCTATTGAAGGGAAACCCCTCTCTGCTCATCTGGTGGATCCTTGACTCTGTGTGAGCAGAGACGGAAAAACTGGTAGAAGATAAGGCTCCCTGCTGCTGAGTTGAAGTAGAAGGGAGTACCAGGGTTGTCTAAGCCACCGAGGAGCGATTAGAATCATGGTGGCATGATCGTTCTTCAACTTGACCAGAGTCTTGAGAATGAGAGGGAATGGAGGAAATGCATAGAGGAAAAGATTTGTCCAGTCCAGAAGAAAAGCATCTGCCTCGAGACGGTGAGGAGAGTATATCCTGGAGCAAAACTGAGGCAGTTTGTAGTTGTGGGGAGCTGCAAAGAGGTCTATCTGTGGCGTTCCCCATTGTGAAAAAATGTGATAAAGAGGCGAGGAATGAAGAGTCCATTCGTGAGATTGCAGGAGACAACTCAAGTTGTCCATTAAACAATTCTTCGTCCCTTGAATGTAGACAGTCTTAAGAAAGGTGTTGTGGCGGATTGCACAGTCCCAAACCTCCAGAGCTTCTTGACAAAGGGAGGCAGACCCTGTCCCTCCCTGTTTGTTGACATAATACATGGCGACTTGGTTGACCGTGCGAATGAGGACTACTGTGTCATGAAGGAGATGTTGAAAAGCATGGAGAGCTTTGAGGGTCGCTCTGAGTTCCAACTGATTGATATGACACTGACGATCCGTACTGGTCCAGAGGCCTTGAGTACGGAGACCATCGATATGAGCGCCCCAAGCGTAGGTCGAAGAGTCTGTTGTGAGGACCTTCTGATGAGGGGGCGTTTGAAAAAGCAAGCCTCTGGAAAGATTGGAAGAGAGCATCCTCCAATGGAGAGACTTCTTGAAGGAAGGAGTGACTGAAATGTGTCGGGAAGGAAGGTCGCAAACTTGCGTCCATTGAGATGCCAGGGTCCACTGAGGTATTCTGAGGTGAAGTCTGGTAAAAGGAGTCGCGTGTACTGTGGAGGCCATGTGACCCAGAAGAACCATCATGTTTCTTGCCGAGATGGAAGATCGGGAAGACACTGTGTGACAAAGATGCAGAAGAACCTCCAGACGTTGTTGAAGAAGGAATGCTCTGAGCTGGACAGTGTCCAAAACAGCTCCAATGAATTGCAGATTCTGCGAAGGATGAAGTTGGGATTTTGGAAAGTTGACCTCGAATCCCAAACGTTGTAGGAACCAGATAGTCCGTTGGGTCGCTACAATAACCCCTTGAGATGTGGAATCTTTGATGAGCCAGTCGTCTAGGTAGGGAAATACCTGAAGACCATGATTCCGTAGAGCTGCTGCTACCACTACTAGGCACTTGGTGAACACTCTGGGAGACGAGGCCAGGCAGAAGTGTAGAACTCTGTATTGGCAGTGCAGATTCCCCACCCAAAATCTGAGGTATTGACGGGAGGCCGGATGGATAGGAATATGAGTGTAGGCCTCTTTGAGATCCAGAGAGCATAACCAGTCATTCTGCTCGAGAAGGGATAAAGAAATGCCAGGGACAATATTCAAAACTTTTCTTTGACTAAAAATTTGTTGAGAGCCCTGAGATTCAGAATGGGCTGCAGATCGCCCGTCTTCTTCGGAACAAGGAAGTAACGGGAGTAAAACCCCCTGTCCTGCTGTTCCAGGGGAACAGGCTCGATGGCATGGAGATGAAGCAGAGCTTGAGCTTCCTGAAGAAGAAGGGCGGTCTGGGATGGATTGGAAGGATACTCTTTTGGAGGAAGTTCTGGTGGAAGCTGAGTGAAATGAAGAGAGTATCCTTCCCTGATGATGGTAAGCACCCAGAGGTCTGATGTAATTATCGTCCATTGGTGGTAAAAATGATGGAGATGGCCTCCGACAGTCAAAAAGGCTGAGAAGCCTTAGGAGCAGCAGAAGGTTCAGATTGCTGTTGCTTCTGAGGATGCTGCTTTTTCAAAGGAGGATGAGTATAAGGAGCTGGCTTTGGAGGAATACGCCTCTGATAGATGACAGGAGGGCGTGTAGGTTTTGGTGGAGTCGGCTTTGGCTTGGGTCTGATGATGGAAGCAAACGATTTTGCATAGTCAGATAACTTCTTGATGGCCACCTCGATGGATTCATCAAAGAGGTCGTTGCCTTGACAAGGAAGATTAGCCAGATGGTCCTGAAGGTTAGAGTCCATGTCAATGGTTCGAATCCAGGCAAGACGACGCATAGCCACTGAGTAAGCAGCCGCTCGAGCAGATAGCTCAAAAGCATCATAAGATGATTGAAGGAGATAGAGATGCAATTGAGAGAAAGAAGCAATCAATTCTTGAAACTCAAAATGCATTTGGTTGTCCATGTAAGCCAAAAACTTCGGCAGAAGGGAAAGAAGAAATTCAAAATAAGTAATGAAATGAAAATTATAGTTGAGAACTTTAGAGGACATCATAGCATTCTGGTAAATTCTGGTAAAAAAGCCCCAATGCTGCTTTCCTGAATCGCTGCGTTGGTAAGTGAAGGGGAAGGGAGATCGAGTCGTCCCCCTTCACTGCACCGGAGGAGCCCACGCGGTCGGCGGTTAGCCGGCTCTTCATCTGGCCTGCCTTTCTGGCCTCTTAAGGGCTCAGCAGACCAGACCTTTTCGTCTGTTTAAACTCGCAGCACAGTGAAGGGGAAGGGAGATCGAGTCGTCCCCCTTCACTGCACCGGAGGAGCCCACGCGATCGGCGGTTAGCCGGCTCTTCATCTGGCCTGCCTTTTAGCCCTTTTAAGGGCACAGCAGACCAGACCTTTTAGTTTAAAATTTCACTCTCAGCACAGTGAAGGGGAAGGGAGATCGAGTCGTCCCCCTTCACTGCACCGGAGGAGCCCACGCGGTCGGCGGTTAGCCGGCTCTTCATCTGGCCTGCCTTTCAGCCCTTTTAGGGGCACAGCAGACCAGACCTTTTGCTCAAATTTTTACTCGCAGCACAGTGAAGGGGAAGGGAGATCGAGTCATCCCCCTTCACTGCACCGGAGGAGCCCACGCGGTCGGCGGTTAGCCGGCTCTTCATCTGGCCTGCCTTTCAGCCCTTTTAAGGGCACAGCAGACCAGACCTTTTAGTTTAAAATTTCACTCTCAGCACAGTGAAGGGGAAGGGAGATCGAGTCGTCCCCCCTCACTGCACCGGAGGAGCCCACGCGGTCGGCGGTTAGCCCCTGCCCTCCTAAGCCGGTCCCTCAGGCCTATCTCCTCACATCCGAAAAAAAAAAAAAAGGGGGCAGATTCCAAGCTCCTCGCCCCGAATTCCTTAAGGGCCAAGCACCCTATTCCTTACCTCTTACTTGAGGCTACTCGGACCAAAGCACCTTCCTTTAAATCTTATATTTGTTATAATTGTATATAAATTGTATATAAATTATATAATTGTATATAAATTATAATCTTATATAAATCTTATAATTGTTAAATGCCCAGGACTCTCACTTGTTCTTGCCTTTATACTACTTCTGCTTTTGATTTATATTGTACAACTGCTCTTACCTTTAATCTTAATTGCCTAGACCAATATTTCATCTTATAGATCTGTTCATTGTCTTTTACAACACTCCCTGTACCCCCAGCCTGCCCTCACCCCTCTCCTGTCCAGCCCCCCTCGCCAACCTACCCATCACCAAACATGTCTAGCCCTACTCACAAACTCACTGCCTTTCTCCTTCTTTACCTGCTTACCACAAGAGGCTGGATCTCCAAAGCGTTAGCCTTCGAACCTATACCTACCTACATCACATGGACTAGAATCCCGGGACCCGACAAACTCCCCCGATCCCACCGGCTCGTTCAGGATGTCACAGAAACAGGTCCTTTTCCCATCCCTGTAATCCACACCACACGCCACCCACCCAGACCAACACAAAACAAAAAACGATCCCTAAAAAATTTACATCTCACGGAACCCTTGCCCCCCTTAGAACAATCCATTCTTCCAGGTGCCTACCTGAACATCCGCTCGGTCAGAAACAAAGCCCAACTCTTCAAAGATTGGCTTGAAGAATCCCACCTAGATATTGTACTTCTAACTGAAACTTGGCTCATTTCCGACCAAGATGCCATCATAGCGGACATTCTCCCACCACACTACAAAATTATCCCCCTCTCAAGAAACTCTAAAAGGGGAGGTGGCCTGGCCATCATACTACGCGACCACTTTCACTTCCAAATCCTAGATTCCAAATTAACCAATGATCTAGAAATCCTCACCTGCAAAATCTCCAAACCCGACCTCATCGATAACCTCATCGTCACACTATTCTACATCCCCCCTAATAAATGGAACCTAGCAAAAGAAGACTACTATGAATTCCTTCTCTCGAATTCGGCAGCTGGCACCCACAACCTCCTAGCAGGAGACATCAACCTTCACCTCGAGCAAGAAGAAAACCCCAATGTTGCAGACTTATACTCCTTCCTCTCATCATTAGGCTTCACCAAGCCCCCCCTTACCACAACACACAACAAAGGACACCAGCTTGACATGGTCACCTTCCTTTCCAACTCCTCCACTCCCCCAACATAAATCTCACAAAACAAAATTGGTCTAATACCCCCTGGTCCGACCACCTCCTATGCCATTTTGAACTATCCTGGTTCAAAAAACAACCAAACAGGAAACACACACATAACCAAACAAAGACGATGACCTGGACAAGAGAAAAAGCAATGTTACTTACCGTAACAGTTGTTATCCAGGGACAGCAGGCAGCTATTCTCACTAGTGGGTGATGTCATCCGACAGAGCCCCGACACGGACATCTTGAAAGCATGTCTTGCTTGAAGAAACTTAGAAGTTTCGAGATGCCCGCACCGCGCATGCGCCAGTGCCTTCCCGCCCGATGTACCGGGCGTGTCTCCTCAGTTCAGGTAGCTAGCCTGAGAAGCCAACCCAGGGGAGGTGGGTGGGACGTGAGAATAGCTGCCTGCTGTCCCTGGATAACAACTGTTACGGTAAGTAACATTGCTTTATCCCAGGACAAGCAGGCAGGTATTCTCACTAGTGGGTGACCTCCAAGCTAACCCCAATGGGATGGTGGGAGAGTTGGCAATTTCAAGAGAATAAATTTTGTAACACTGTTTGGCCAAACTGTCCATCCCGTCTGGAAAAAGAGTCCAGACAATAATGAGAGGTGAATGTATGAACCGAGGACCAAGTGGCAGCCTTACAAATCTCCTCAATCGGTGTCGATCTGAGGAAGGCTACAGAGGCTGCCATTGCTCTGACCTTATGGGCTGTGACCTTACAGGGAAGGGATAATCCAGCCTGGGCATAGCAGGAAGAGATACAAGCCGCCATCCAGTTAGAGATGGTACGCTTCGATACAGGTCGTCCCAACTTGTTTGGATCAAAGGAGACGAAAAGTTGAGGAGCATTTCTGTGTGGCTTTGTGCGATCCAAGTAGAAAGCTAGAGCACGTTTACAGTCCAGAGTGTGCAAAGCAGCTTCCCCAGGATGAGAATGAGGCTTTGGAAAGAACACTGGAAGCACGATGGATTGGTTGATGTGAAATTCAGAGACCACTTTAGGCAGGAATTTCGGATGAGTACGAAGGACCACCTTGTCATGATGGAATATAGTGAACGGTGGATCCGCCACTAGGGCCTGAAGCTCACTGACGCGGCGAGCAGACGTGAGGGCCACCAGAAAAACCACCTTCCAGGTGAGATACTTAAGTGGAGTCTTGTTGAGAGGTTCAAACGGAGGCTTCATGAGACGAGACAGGACAACATTGAGATCCCAAACCACAGGAGGAGGTTTGATAGGAGGGTTGACATGAAAAAGACCTTTCATAAATTTGGAAACCACAGGATGAGCAGACAAAGGTTTCCCTTGTAGAGGCTGATGGAAAGCCGCAATAGCACTCAGGTGGACTCGAATGGAGGTAGATTTGAGACCAGACTGAGATAGGTGTAGAAGGTAGTCCAATACCGAAGAAAGGGAAGCTCGCTGAGGTTCCGTGGCATTTGAAATACACCAGGAGGAGAATCTAGTCCATTTTTGGGAGTAGCATTGTCGAGTAGCAGGCTTCCTGGAAGCCTCCAAGACCTCCCTCACTGCTTGAGAAAACTGGTGAGGAGTTATGTTGAAAGGAACCAAGCTGTCAGGTGGAGGGACTGCAGATTGGGATGAAGTAGTGAACCTTGATGTTGAGTGAGTAGTGAAGGAAACACTGGAAGAAGTATGGGCTCCCTGCTGCTGAGTTGAAGTAGAAGGGAGAACCAAGGTTGTCTGGGCCACCGAGGAGCAATTAGAATCATGGTGGCATGGTCTGATCTCAACTTGACCAGAGTCTTCTGAATGAGAGGAAAAGGAGGAAACACATATAGGAAGCGATTCCCCCAACCCAGCAGAAAAGCGTCTGCCTCGAGGCGGAGAGGGGTGTAAATCCTGGAGCAAAACTGAGGCAGCTTGAAGTTGTGGGGGGCTGCAAAGAGTTCTATCTGAGGTGTCCCCCACTGTGCAAATATCTGATGAAGGGGTTTGGAATTGAGCGTCCATTCGTGAGGTTGGAGAAGACGACTCAATTTGTCTGCCAAGACATTGTCTTTCCCCTGAATGTAGACAGCCCTGAGGAAGGTGTTGTGGCGGACCGCCCAATCCCAGACTCGAAGAGCTTCCTGGCAGAGGGAGGCCGAGCCCGTGCCCCCTTGCTTGTTTACATAATACATGGCGACCTGATTGTCGGTGCGGATCAGGACCACCATGTCGTGAAGCAGATGTTGAAAAGCCTGAAGAGCATTGAAGATGGCTCTGAGCTCCAGAAGATTGATTTGATGGAGTCGTTCCGCACTGGTCCAGAACCCCTGAGTGCGAAGACCATCCAGATGAGCTCCCCATGCATAGTTCGATGAATCGGTCGTGAGAACTTTCTGGTGGGGAGGAGAGTGAAACAGCAAACCTCTGGATAGATTCGAAGAGGTCATCCACCAGAGAAGAGACTGCCGTAGAGCAGGAGTGACTACAATGTAGCGGGACAACGGGTCGGACACCTGAGTCCACTGAGATGCCAAGGTCCATTGAGGAATTCTGAGATGTAGTCTGGCAAAAGGCGTCACATGAACTGTGGATGCCATGTGACCCAAGAGGACCATCATGTGTCTCGCTGAGATGGACGGGCGAGAAGACACCGATTGGCAGAGTAGAAGAAGAGCATCCATGCGCTGAGGAGGAAGGAACGCTCGAAGTTGGATGGTATCCAGGACCGCCCCGATGAAGGGGAGAGTCTGGGTGGGCTGAAGATGTGACTTGGGAAAGTTGATCTCGAAGCCCAAGTTCTGCAGAAAACAAATTGTAGTCAAGGTCGCCGAAATGACCTCTGGGCCCGACGGGGCCTTGATGAGCCAGTCGTCGAGGTAAGGAAACACCTGGAGACCCATGTTCCGGAGTGCAGCGGCCACCACCACCAGACACTTCGTGAAGACTCTGGGCGAAGAGGAAAGGCCAAATGGAAGCACTCGATACTGCAGATGTAGATGTCCCACCCGAAATCTGAGGAACTTGCGGGAGGCCGGATGAATCGGGATGTGAGTGTAGGCCTCCTTGAGGTCCAGAGAGCATAACCAATCGTTCTGCTCGAGGAGGGGATAGAGAGAGGCAAGGGTCAGCATACGGAACCGCTCCTTGACCAAAAACTTGTTGAGGACTCGAAGGTCCAAAATGGGCCGCAGATCGCCCGTCTTCTTCGGAACCAGGAAATACCGGGAGTAAAACCCCTGGTTTTGCTGTTCTAACGGGACCGGCTCGACGGCTCGCAGCCGAAGCAAAGCCTGAGCCTCCTGGAGAAGAAGAGCGGTCTGCGTTAAGTTGGAAGGATACTCTCTTGGAGGGTGGTCCGGGGGGACCTGCTGGAAGTGAAGAGAGTATCCCTCTCTTACGATGGTAAGGACCCAAAGGTCTGTGGTGATTGACTCCCATCGATGACAAAAATGATGGAGACGACCCCCTATGGGAAAAACAGGGGAAGACAGAACGTCGGTTATGCTCCCTGGAAGAGAGTCAAAAAGGCTGAGTAGCCTTGGGTGCAGCCGGCATCTGAGGCTTCTGCTGAGCCTTTTGCGGAGGCTGTCTCTTCGCAGGCTGTCTCGCAGGAGGAGTCTGTCTCGGTTGATAACGCCGCTGGTAAATCTGAGGCGGCCTAGATGGACGAGACTGCTGAGGTTTCGGTTTAGGACGTAGAATAGACTGAAAAGACTTTTCATGGTCCGACAGCTTTTTAGTAACAGTTTCGATAGACTCATCAAATAGATCCGCTCCTGCACAAGGTACATTTGCAAGTCTGTCTTGGAGGTTCGGATCCATATCGATGGTTCGAAGCCATGCCAGGCGACGCATGGCAACCGAACATGCCGCCGCTCGAGCCGAGAGCTCAAAGGCATCGTAGGAGGATTGCATCAGTTGAAGGCGTAATTGGGACAGGGTCGCCACCACCTCTTCAAACTGGAAACGAGCCTGAGCATCGATGAAAGGAGTGAACTTGCGGAGCACCGGCAAGAAAAAATCCAAGTATGAAGAGAAGAAAAAGTTGTAGTTGAGCACTCGAGTCGCCATCATCGAGTTCTGATAGATACGTCTACCAAACTTATCCATCGTTCTCCCCTCTCTGCCCGGAGGAACGGAAGCATAGACTTGGGAGGGATGAGAACGTTTGAGAGAGGACTCGACTAGAAGGGACTGATGAGAAAGTTGAGCTCCCTCAAACCCCTTGTGGTGAACGATGCGGTATCGAGCATCCAGTTTACTGGGTACTGCAGGTAAGGAATACGGTGTCTCAAAACAGCGCATGAAAGTCTGGTCCAGCAGCTTGTGTAGAGGAAGCCGAAGTGTCTCCGCCGGAGGGTGAGGTAAATGCATGGTGTCCAAATACTCTTTAGAATATTTTGACCCAGTGTCCAAAGTCACATCCAAGTCATCCGCCATTTGTCGGAGAAAGGATGAGAAAGACAATTGGTCCGCCAAGGCCGGCCGACTAGACGGGCTAGAAGACGTGGAAGCCTCCGGGTCCAGGGAGAGCTGAGATCGGCAGGGAGAATAAGAGGTAGATGGTTCCTCATACTCCGGCCCTTCCGGCTGGGACAAATCCGACGAGGAGTATCCCAAACGCTGCATCTTCTTCTGCGGGGACACCTCTGAATGACGTGAGGAGTGCCGAGAAGAGTGTCGAGATCGATGCTCCTCCCGGTGACGGGACGGAGAACGAGATCTTCTATGCATCGAGTGGTCCTTCGAAGCCTCAAAGGAATGGATAGGGCTCGATGCAGTGGATCGTAAAGGTGGCAGAGATGCGGATTCACGCAGCGCCACCCAGGTCTGGTATGGAGTGCGGAAGAACTCCTCCTGCGATGCAGTATGCCCAGGACTACGATTATCAGGAGCCGTTCTAGCCCCCTGTTGGGGTGGAGGTGTGATGGGCTCCAAAGGTGGCATCTCAGGAAGGGAAGCCCTCCTGGAGGATTCCGCCGCCCTCCGCCGATCCCCCTCGTCGAGTAATGAAATTGAACGACGAGGGGGAGGGGGCGGACCGCCCTCTGAAACCGGGGTCGGAAGCTCACCGTGAATGTTGGCGATAAGCCGGGGTCCCATAGTGCGCATAAGCTCGACAAACTGAGCTTCTAGCAGGGAACGAAGCGAAGCCGATATGGAGGGATCCGCACCGAAAGGGGGTCCTCCAGTATGGTCTTCGCGTTCCTTCGTGGCCAAGTGCTTCTGCTTGCTAGCTTTAGGCACTTTGATGACCACCGGAGGAACAGTGGAAGGCGGTACCTGAACCGAGGAGACGGAAGCAGGCGCCGATGCTGAACACGATGCTGAAGCCGGTGTGAACGATGCAGGCTTCACGATGCTCGATGCAGGAGTCGTCGATGCAGGTTTCGAACGGACCGGCGAAACCTCAACAGCCGCAGTAGCAGAGATGTCTTTGGCAGTCTCCATCTTGAACATCGACTCCCAGAGCAAGCAGCGCCGCTTAAACGAGCGCGCAGTGAGCGTGGAACAAGGCCGGCACGATTTCGGAACGTGGTCCGGACCAAGACACTGAAGGCAGCGTCGGTGTGGGTCCGTCAGCGAAATCGCACGCTGACACTTGCTGCACTTTTTAAAACCGGTGATTGGTCGGGACATAGGCCGGAAAATCGACGCTGCAAGGTCGAAGCCGCTAGGCCGCAGCCACGAGGCCGGCCCGGCCGAACCGCCGGAAGAAATAATTTTAAGTTTTTTTTTTTTTTTTTAGAAAAATAAAGTAAAATTGAAATAAAATCAAAGAAAGAAACAGAAACGCGGGAATTAGAAGGCAAAAAACTGAATTTCAGTCAGCGCAGAATGAAGTACAAACTTCTCAGCTCCGCGGAAAGAAAAGAACTGAGGAGACACGCCCGGTACATCGGGCGGGAAGGCACTGGCGCATGCGCGGTGCGGGCATCTCGAAACTTCTAAGTTTCTTCAAGCAAGACATGCTTTCAAGATGTCCGTGTCGGGGCTCTGTCGGATGACATCACCCACTAGTGAGAATACCTGCCTGCTTGTCCTGGGATAAAAATCAATCCAGTAGATTTCTGGTCCCATTACACCCTCCCTCCTAACCACGACCCCAACCCCAACTTCCACCTGGACTGGAAAAACTTCAGCAACCAAGTCCTCAATACCATCGCCCTCCTAAAACTCCGCAAAAAACCCCCTCGGCCCCCAAATAAATGGTTTGATGCGGATCTCTCAGCCTTAAAACGCGAAGTAAGGAAACTAGAAAGAACATGGCGTAAATCAGGGACCGACAATGATAGACTTATCTGGTGACGAAAATTCATCGAATACAAAAAATTAATTGCCGAAAAACGCAGCAAATATTACTCCCAACTCATCAACACCCCTTCTCTAAATAGTAAAACACTTTTCAGATTAGTTAACTCCCTTCTAGACACCGATTCATACAAACGGTCCAGCTCAGAACTCCCCCCTCCCACAACAATCCTAGCTGACCACTTTGCCAACAAAATCCAAACCTTAAAATCATCTCTTACTACCCCCAACACCGAGACAATATTCAACCTTCCAGCAATAGACATAACAGGTTCAAGGGCCGACATGACCTGGAGCTCCTTCGAAAGCCCAGACTGGAACCTTTTTCTCAAACTCTTCTCCAAATACGCCAACTCCAACTGCCTGTTAGACAACTGCCCACCTGCCATCATCAAATCCACCCCCCCCCCCAATTCAAAGCCGAACTCTTCAATTGGGTCACACTATGCCTGTCCACTGGTCTCTTCCCGACTGAACTCGGACACATCCTCGTATCCCCCCGCCTCAAAAACAACAAAGAACCCATCTCCTCCACTGCCAACTATAGACCCATCGCTAACATACCACTCTTCCAGAAACTCATAGAAGGCCTCATTAACCATGACCTCACGAACTACCTTGAAAAGTTCAACATCCTTCACGATTCTCAATCCGGCTTCCGCTCAAACCACAGCACAGAAACGGTAATAGCCGCTCTAACCAATTACCTCCTCCACCTATTCTCACTGGGCAAAAGCGCCCTCATACTCCAATTCGACCTAAGCAGTGCTTTCGACCTGGTCGACCACGACATCATGCTCCGCTGCCTCGACTCCATCGGCATCTCCGGCCAAGTACTTAACTGGTTCTCAAGCTTCCTAACCAACTGCACATATCAGGTCCACAGCAACAGAACCTTCTCCCATCAATGGCGTAACTCCTGCGGAGTCCCACAAGGCTCCCCACTATCCCCCTCCCTTTTCAACATTTACTTGGCCCCTCTAGCACAGATACTAGCCGACCTAAACCTTAAATCATTCATATACGCCGATGACATCACCATTATCATCCCCCTAACTTCATTCACTCAACAGACGGAACAACTCACCTCCTCTATCCTCACCAAGCTAGAACAATGGACCTCACAATTTAAACTAAAATTAAACACAGAAAAAACCAAAATCTTCCTGGCAAGCCCTACCCATAAAATAACAAACACTTTCCTGAAACTGAACGGCCTAGAATACCCCATCAACCCCACCATAAAAATACTCGGAGTCATCCTAGATAGAAGCTTGACCTTCGAAGCCCACACCAGTGCCAAGGTCAAAAAATGCTTCTGTTCCCTCTGGAAACTTCGCACCATCAAACACCACTTCGACCACCTCTCCTTCCGTTTACTGGTCCAATCACTAATCCTAAGCATACTGGACTACTGTAATATCATATACCTGGGAGCCTATAAAAACACCATCAGACGTCTTAGAATAGTACAAAATGCCGCTGTCCGCCTCATTTTCGGCCTCAAAAAATATGACCACGTCAGCCCCTACTACACCAAACTCCACTGGCTGCTGGTGGAGGCAAGAATCTTCTTCAAATTCGCCTGCCTCTGCTTCAAAACCTTAGCAGGCTCTTCTCCAACTGCACCTCGAAATTGCAGGCCCCTCTTGTACTCGAAATACCTACTTGTTTTCTTTTCCCTCCCCGAAGGGCTGCCTCTACAAAAAATTCCTCGACCGATCCCTAGCATTCCAAGCGGGCAAATGGAACAAATGCCTCTCCACTCTCATCTCCAATTCCCCCCCCTATCAAACTTTCAGGAAATTAACTAAAACCTACCTTTTTGACAAATTCCTCTGAATGCTCTCCTCTCCTCCCTCCTCCTCCTCTGACCTTGACCCTCCCCAGACTCTTTACCGCCGTATGTAACACTTCTATTTGTAACTCTGCTGTATGTAACTCATAGCAAACATAACTACTCCAAATATATTACCTACCTGCAAAAATTAACTTCTCCGTAAATGTATCGTCTAAAATGTAAATTTAACTTGATTGAAAAATGCATAGTCTAAAATGTTAATGTAACATTAACGAAATTGTATCTTCGCTGTAATTGTACAGTCTCTTCTTCTGTTAACCGCATAGAACTTCCATGGTAATGCGGTATACAAGAATAAAGTTATTATTATTATTATTAAATGCGACGTCCAAATATGTCCATAGTTTTCCCCTCTCTCCCAGGAGGAACTGTGGCATAGACCTTAGAAGGATGGGATCTCTTCAAGGAGAATTCAACAAGCAGGGATTGATGAGAAAGCTGCGAGTTGTTAAAAGCCTTTGTGATGCACAGTTTTATACCTCGAGCCCAACTTGCCTGGAACTGCTGGTATGGAAAAAGGAGTCTCCATGCATCGAGCAAAAGTCTGATTTAAAAGCTTATGAAGAGGAAGCTTGAGACTCTCAGCCGGAGGCTGAGGGAGACACATGACTTCTAGATTTTCCTTAGAATATTTGGAGCCAGTATCAAATTTCACATTCAAAATCAGAGCCATCTGTCGCAAGAAAGAAGAAAAGGATAGCTGATCTGGTAAGGCTTGGTCTCGAGAAGGACTCGAGGACATCGAGGCAGCTTGTGTCGAAGAAGCTTCGGCATGGAAAAAAGCATCGAAGGAACCTGGTGACTTGGATGAGGCAACTGAGACCGGAACATCCTCGAGGTCTGGCATCGGAGACCTCGACCGAGGAGTTGGCGATCTGGTCGAGGTCTGAGTAGAACGAGTCTTCGAGAAAGAGGGAATATCCTGCGAAGAACGATGCCTGGAAGAATGCCTCGATGAAGGCTTCGAACGATGATGAGAGCTGTGTCTAGAACCAGATCTCGAGGATCGAGGAGACTTCGCCTCGGAGACACAAGGAGCCGATGCTATCGTGTGAATAGGGCTAGAGGCTGTAGAGCAAAGCTCCAGAGGCTTGGAAGAAGAACCTCGATGCACTCGCAAAGACTGTGCTCCTTGCTGAGAGTTTGAGGATTCTCATCGAGGCACTTGAAAAGCATCTACTCCTTGCATTTCGTGCCTGGATGGCAGACCATACACTCACAGAGACTCTGCTCCCTGCGAAGAGTGTGAAGGTCCTGGCTGGGACATAGGAGGTGGCTCGACCTCACAGGAGCCTGCTAAATGCCCAGGCAGGATAATAGAAAGCAGTTTAGGACCCATAATGATAAGGTACTGAAGAAACTGCTTCTCTAAGATGGTCTGGAAAGAAGCCGTCAAGGTGGATCCCACCTCTGAAACCGGCCCACCTACCTTGGCTGGAGGTTCCTTCAAGGTAGTGTGAGAGTGCTTCGACTTAGTAGTCTTGGACACTTTAATCACCACTGGTGGAACCGACTGCTGAGCTATCTGACCTGAGGAAACAGGGGAAGATACAGCAGGTGGCGTCGAAGCAAGAGCCGCTGCAAACGATGAAGGTTTGATGAGGCTCGAGGTGGAAGCAGGAGGCGCTGAAGGAGCATCAATGGAAGTCGAGGACGAAGATGCCTTCGAAGTCGAGGGATCAGATGGAGACTCCATGTCGAAGAGCTTATCCACCAAAATGCAACGACGCTTGAAAGCTCAAGGTTGAAATGTTAGGCAGGGCAGGCACGAGGTTGGACGATGTTTTGGCCCAAGGCACTTGAGGCAGCGTCTGTGAGGGTCCGTAAGGGAAATCGTGCACCGACACTTGCTTCACTTCTTAACTCTTGTAGCAGGCCGGGACATAGGCCGAAAAATAGCCGCCGCAAAGTCGAAGCACATGGGCTGCGGCCTAGTGGCCTGTCCCGGAGAACGAGCGGAAGATGAAAAAAATCTTTATTTATTTTATTTTTTTAAACAAATGAAAACAGCGATTTGTGACGTAAAAAACACAAACCGCGGTCAAAGAGAAGGCAAAAGTGAACGAAGTTAAACGCAGAGAGTCAAAGACGGACCTCTCGGCTCCGCGGAAAACTAAGAACTGAGAAGATGCGCCCTGTGTACTGGGTGGGAAGGCACTCGCGCATGCGCGGTGTGGGCGACTTGAAACTTCTAGTTTCTTCAAGCAAGTCTGCTTGTGAGACGTCCGCATCGAGGCTCCATCAGATGAAATCACCCACATGTAAGAATATCTGCCTGCTTGTCCTGGGATAATATAATGCTATAAGCAGAGCTTGATTGCTTGTATTAAGCAAGCAAGAAAGCTCTGAAAGTCGTTACCATCTCCAGCTGGTCAGTCCTATTCAAGATGAGATGTTGAGGGGTGGGGGAGTGGCCTGGTGGTTAGAGCTGCTGCAGCCCCCAGCGCTATTCCTCGTGACCCTGGGCAAGTCACATAACCCTCTATTGCCCCAGTTAGATGGTGAGCCCTCCAGAATAGATAAGGAAGTTACTTTGAGCACCTGAATTATTATTCAATGTAAATTGCTTAGGATATAAGCAGGATATAAATAAATAATAATAATTCCCGCTTTGCAGTGGTGAGGTGTTCACATCACAGACATAACCATAGCTAACAGTAACACACTCTTAAGGGTTTTTACTAAGCTTGACTAAAAAGTGGCCTGCGCTATTATTAGAATATGGAGGTTTCCATGGATTGAGGCTACATTTTAGTGTGGCTCTAAAATGCTTTTTTCTTATTAATGGCTGCACGTTAATGTTGAAATTTGCAAAGAACAGAATAGGGGAGATCTAAGATAGTGGATGCCTAACAGCGGCGTTCCGACTGCTCATACATTTTCTTCACTATGAGTTCCACGGTAGAAAAAATAATTTTATTTTCTATTTTGTGATTACAGTATGTCAGATTTGAAATATGTATCCTGCCAGAGCTGGTGTTAGACATTAAGTGTGAACTAGGACCTAAAAGAGAGGGAAAGTCTTTTTTATTTATTTTGTAGCCGGCGTGGGGTTGGAGAGGTTGCATCCCTATACTTCTACTAAGATTAACCCCCTCCATTTGCTGGCGCGCAACATGGGTTTTGGTGCCGGCGCTTGAGCCGACGCTCACAGAAGTCCTGTGAGTATCAGAACCGCCACCAGCGCTGGGGCCCACACTGCGTGTCAGCAAAGGATGGGGCAAGTATCTTAATAAAAAAAATCTGGCCCATGATTTAGCCTGCGTTATAGATTTCGGACCCTTATGTGATTTGAGTTTGACACCCCTGCCTAGAGGAAAGGAGGGGCAAGGGAGATATGATTCAGATGTTCAAGTACTTGAAAGGAATTAACGTAGATCAAAACCTTTTCAAGAGGAAGGAAAATAAGTACAGTCAAACCTCGGTTTGCGAGTGTTTTGCAAGACGAGCAAAACATTCTCGCAAAACGTGTCTCGCAAACCGAGTGTTGACTCGATTTGCGAGCACCCCCCGATAACTGGCATCGCTCCCCCCCACTCGCAAAGGGCCCCCTCCTGCTCGAATCGGCACCCCCCATGAGAACAGAAACACCCCCCCCGCCCGACCAACTTTAACTCACCCCCCCCTTTGGCACCGGCACGCAGCCCACAAGAGCCGGTGCCGCTTGAAGATCTTCTTCCCAATCTCTGCCGGCTTTGAGCATGCATCTGCGCATGCTCAAGCCCTTCTAATTCTCCCTCTCGCCGAGAGCGAGAGGGAGAATTAGAAGGGCTTGAGCATGCGCAGATGCATGCTCAAAGCCGGCAGAGACTGGGAAGAAGAAGATCTTCAAGCGGCACCGGCACCAGCACTTGTGGGCTGCGTGCCAGTGCCAAAGGGGGGGTGAGTTAAAGTTGGTCGGGCGGGGGGTTCCTGTTCTCGCGGGGGGGGGGTGCCGATTTGAGCAGGGGGGGCCTTTGCGAGCGGGGGGGAGCGGTTCTCGTGCCGTTGCCAGATGGGGAGGTGAGTTAAAGTTGGGCGGGCGGGGGGTGCCTGTTCTCACGGGGGGTGCCGGATCACGCGGGGGGGGGGGACTTTGCGATCGGGGGGGGGCAACGCCCTGGCCTCGGGGGGGGGGGGAACGTATCAAAGTGAGTTTCCATTATTTCATATGGGGAAACTCGCTTTGATAAACGAGCATTTTGGATTACGAGCATGCTCCTGGAACGGATTATGCTCGTAATCCAAGGTATCACTGTACTTGAAAGGTATTAATGTTGAACAAAATCTTTTCAAGAAAAAGGAAAATAGTAAAATCAGAGGGCATAATTTGAGGCTGAGGGGTGGGACTAAAGAGCAATGTAAGAAAATGAAGATGAAATTGTAATTCAAAACCCTAGTTGCCATCAGAGAATTCTGATACAAATGGTGCCCAAACTTGTCCATGGTCCTGCCCTCTCTTCCAGGAGGGACAGTGGCATAAACCTTGGAAGAGTTGTTCCGTTTCAGCGAGGACTCAATGAGAAAGGATTGATGTGATAATTGAGACTTCTCGAAGCCCTTGGTAACGGGATTCCAGTTTGCTTGGTACAACAGGAATGGAATAAGGGGTTTCAAGGTTCCTCTTGAAAGTTTGAGAAAAAAGTCTAATAATGGGTATTTTAAGAGACTCCGCAGGAGGTCGAGACAATCCCATTTCTTAAGAACATAAGAAGTTGCCTCCGCTGGGGCAGACCAGAGGTCCATCCTGCCCAGCGGTCCGCTCCCGCTCCCGCTCAGGATTGTATTTGGAATCGGAGCCCAAATTAATCTTGAGTTCCTTACTCATCTGACGTAGAAAAGAAGAGAAAGATATCTGTTCTAAAGTAGGCTGATCTGGAGGGGAAGGTGACCTCGAAGAGCAGAAAACAAGGGCGAAGCTTTCCTGGAGTACTCACACCTGAGTCCAGAATATGCCGGTGTAGACAACTCACTGGGAGATGAATGCCTCGCAGGAGAAGCAGTTGAAGGTGGCATCCTCGACTTTGGAGTAGAAACCCTCGAATGACCTCAATGTATCGAGAGACGAGGCATGTCTCGAGAAGAAGATCTGTGCCTCGATGAATGCCTCGTTGAATGCTTCGAAGGATGCCTCTACTGATGTGAAGAACTGTGCCTCGATCCAGGCAGGTCTCGTTGAGAAGAAATTCAAGGAGTCTTTGCCCTATGCCTCAGGAAGGGCGATGTCTTATGCGAGGAATGAGGGCTGGAGATCGAGACACCACAAGAGATTGAACTCCTGGTGTCGAGGCATCTCGAGGCACTGACAAGGACTCAGCTCCTTGGATAGTGTGCTTATGCTCCAGACAAGACACTCGCAAAGAATCGACTCCTTACATACAGAGTGTGGAATCCTCTCAAGGCACTCCCAAGGACTCGACTCCTTGTTTAGAGTGAGAAGATTGAACTTGAGATGCAGCCAAGGACTCGACTCCTTGCGATATTGCTGAGTGCTCAGACTGGACTGCAGGAAGCACAGTAGAGGCAGGAACAAGTTTGGCAAGAATATTGCCCTGCTGACGATCCAAAATGGTCTGGATCAGAGACTCCAAGCGGGACTCCGAGATTGGAAGATCCAGTACGGTCAATGTAGGAATAGTCTCCGGAGAAGGGGAGGAAGAATGGCCCTTCAACTTGGAGACATGCTTCTTGAGTAGCTTGATAACTACTGCTGGCACCTGACCTGAGGCATCTCGTCAAGAGAAGACTTAGCAGATTTACTCAGATAAGGACGCTCCGAACGAGGCAGGCTTAATCAATGAGGTTGAGGACGAGGCAGAAGGCGGATTCCCGGTAAGAGACTTGACCATATGGGAGGTCGAGGTCGAGACCGGGGCAAGTGGATCCATACATAGAAACATAGAAATAGACGGCAGATAAGGGCCAAGGCCCATCCAGTCTGCCCACCCTAATTACCCTCCCCTACTTTTCTCTGTGAAGAGATCCCACGTGACGATCCCAATCAGGCACACTGCTACCATCAAAAAATTTCTCCACCTGAATTCGACGACGCTTGCGGCCTCAAGGTTGAAGGGTAGCACAGCAAGTACACGACTCCGGACGATGGTCAGGTCCCAAACACTGAATACACCATTTATGTGGGTCAGTGAGGGAGATCGCGCGCTGGCAACGGCTACATTTCTTGAAGCCTGTGGCCGGGTTGGACATAGACGGAAAGATGGCTTCAGCAAAATCGAAACCCACCAGCAGAGGCTGCAAAGAAGGCCCTGCTGTGACAGAAAAAAGAAAATTAAAGTCTTTAGTTTTTTTGGGTTTTTTTTAGAAAAGAAAACGCACAAAAACACAGCGACCCTGAAAAATAACAAAACACGAGCCGCTGTGAGAAAAGGCACGAAGTTTAGAACTGAGTCTAGCGCTGAGTGTCCAAAACAAGACTTCTCGGCTCCACGGAAAACTGAGAACTGAGGAGATGCTCGCCCTTGCGTGGGCGGGAGGGAACTTGCGCATGCGCGGTATGGCAGTCGCGAACTTTTTAAGTTGTGCAAGCAAATCAGCTTGCAAAGCTGTCCGCATCGAGGCTCTGTGGATGATATCACCCACATGTTGAGAAAAGGCTGCCTGCTTGTCCTGGGATAAAAGATACTGAACATGGGGAAAGGATAGTGACAGAGACTTTGAGGGGAGACACTGCATAGGATGGATAGAGACACCCAGAAAAGATAAATGCTGGACACAGAAGAAATGTCAAAAGAACAGGAGACACTGAAGAAAAGCAGAACAGAGACACTAGGACAAAACCAATATTCAGACAACAAAGATAGAAGAAAAGTAATTTTTTTGAATCTATTAGTTGGAAATGTGAATCCTCCCCCACCTCCCGGTCTACACTACCTTGGGAGCAATGGTGTTCTAGGGGACCCAGCTCAATCTTTCCTAGTGTGGGGTTGTTTGTAGATGCCATTACAACTGTTACATGCACCTATTATGTGAATAAATACAGGGGTTTAGTGTATTCTCCTTTGTAGCACTAGGGTTAGTTTACAACAGAAAAATGCAGTTGCTCCAGAACACAGCACCTGTTCTTGCATATATAGAATGAAGAACTGTATTGTATTCGTAGTTCTCTGAAGGGGTGCAGGGCTTATCTAAATTAGTCACACCCGTTTGCAGTCAATTCTGGTGTGGCTTCTTGCCAAAAATGATCCATCTCCAGCCCATCTCGCATTTAAGAAGCAGATGCCACCTGCTTGCCAGGGCTATCTAATGTACAGAGGCAGGTTATAGCGAATCTTTCCAAACAATAGCTATCGTGTTTGACACTGGCAATATGGAAGGCATCATGAGGGCTCAGCTCAAATAGCAGAAGCCCAATAAATTCCAGAAAAAGTATGAACAAATTCTCACAATCTTCCCTCTGACCCTTGAAAGAGACAGGACTCCTTCCCTATAGGCTTCAGCTTGGTCACTGTTGCTCATAGTCATAACAGATGAGTTGCAGACATTTTTCACTTGGTCATGTTTCTAGGACTGGTATCTGTTGCAGTTAAATTATTACAAGCCACTCTTTAATTCTGTGATTTCTAGATCTTTCCTTTATTGCCACGCTTCATCTAACTTCCCTCTTCTTAAGAACATAAGAACATAAGAAGTTGCCTCCGCTGAGGCAGACCAGAGGTCCATCTCGCCCAGCGGTCCGCTCCCGCGGCGGCCCATCAGGCCCATTGCCTGAGCAATGGTCCCAGACTATCCCTATAACCTACCGCTACTCTTATCTGTACCCCTCAATTCTTTTATCCTCTAGGAACCTATCCAAACCTTCTTTGAAGCCTTGTAACGTGCTCCGGCCTATCACAGCCTCCGGAAGCGCGTTCCATGTGTCCACCACCCTCTGGGTGAAAAAGAACTTTCTGGCATTTGTTTTAAACCTGTCTCCTTTTAATTTTTCTGAGTGCCCCCTTGTACTTGTGGTTCCCCGTAATCTGAAAAATCTGTCCCTGTCTACCTTTTCTATACCCTTCAGGATCTTGAAGGTTTCTATCATGTCTCCTCTAAGTCTCCGCTTTTCCAGGGAGAACAGCCCCAGCTTTTTCAGTCTGTCAGTATATGAGAGGTTTTCCATACCTCTTATCAGTTTAGTTGCTCTTCTCTGGACTCCCTCAAGTACCGCCATGTCCTTAAACTATGTATGCCCCATGTATTGTAGGTACTAGGCTCCCCTCTTTTTATGATACTATGTAGCCCAATGTTCTTCAACCTTTTGACACCTATGCACAGATGGAAATAAAATAATTATTTTGTGGACCAGCAGTTGAAAAACACTGGGCTAAGTCGTGGGCCTATCTTTCCCCCAGACCCCCACCCCTTTAATAGTAATAATTTTAACACCATTTTCCCATTCATTTTTCATATATACGCACACAATATAATCGTATTAACAACACATAATGGTTAACCACAAAATTAAACTACACAAAGCACACTGTATGCTTCTCAACATTCATTCCAACCAGAAAACAGATAACACCTATGGAAATACAGGACCACAGACTAAAAGAACTAATATATACAAACAAAACTGTAAGAGATAAGACTCTGCATGCAGTACAACCCCAGAGAAATAGAAAGCAAAGCATTTATTCCTGAACAGTGCAAAATATAGACAGTAGATAAAAATTCCCCAAACTGACACCCTTGAACCCCTCCATTAAAACCATTTCCCTTACCTTTGACAGTGCAAAATATAGACGGCAGATAAAAATTCCCCACTGACACCCTTGAACCCCTCCATTAAAACCATTTCCCTTACCTTTGACAGTGCAAAATATAGACGGCAGATAAAATTCCCCAAACTGACACCCTTGAACCCCTCCATTAAAACCATTTCCCTTACCTTTGACAGTGCAAAATATAGACGGCAGATAAAATTCCCCAAACTGACACCCTTGAACCCCTCCATTAAAACCATTTCCCTTACCTTTGACAGTGCAAAATATAGACGGCAGATAAAATTCCCCAAACTGACACCCTTGAACCCCTCCATTAAAACCATTTCCCTTACCTTTGACAGTGCAAAATATAGACGGCAGATTAAAATTCCCCAAACTGACACCCTTGAACCCCTCCATTAAAACCATTTCCCTTACCTTTGACAGTGCAAAATATAGACGGCAGATAAAAATTCCCCAAACTGATACCCTTGAACCCCTCCATTAAAACCATTTCCCTTACCTTTGACAGTGCAAAATATAGACGGCAGATAAAATTCCCCAAACTGACACCCTTGAACCCCTCCATTAAAACCATTTCCCTTACCTTTGACAGTGCAAAATATAGACGGCAGATAAAATTCCCCAAACTGACACCCTTGAAGCCCTCCATTAAAACCATTTCCCTTACCTTTGACAGTGCAAAATATAGACGGCAGATAAAATTCCCCAAACTGACACCCTTGAACCCCTCCATTAAAACCATTTCCCTTACCTTTGACAGTGCAAAATATAGACGGCAGATAAAAATTCCCCAAACTGACACCCTTGAACCCCTCCATTAAAACCATTTCCCTTACCTTTGACAGTGCAAAATATAGACGGCAGATAAAATTCCCCAAACTGACACCCTTGAACCCCTCCATTAAAACCATTTCCCTTACCTTTGACAGTGCAAAATATAGACGGCAGATAAAAATTCCCCAAACTGACACCCTTGAACCCCTCCATTAAAACCATTTCCCTTACCTTTGACAGTGCAAAATATAGACGGCAGATAAAATTCCCCAAACTGACACCCTTGAACCCCTCCATTAAAACCATTTCCCTTACCTTTGACAGTGCAAAATATAGACGGCAGATAAAATTCCCCAAACTGACACCCTTGAACCCCTCCATTAAAACCATTTCCCTTACCTTTGACAGTGCAAAATATAGACGGCAGATTAAAATTCCCCAAACTGACACCCTTGAACCCCTCCATTAAAACCATTTCCCTTACCTTTGACAGTGCAAAATATAGACGGCAGATAAAAATTCCCCAAACTGATACCCTTGAACCCCTCCATTAAAACCATTTCCCTTACCTTTGACAGTGCAAAATATAGACGGCAGATAAAATTCCCCAAACTGACACCCTTGAACCCCTCCATTAAAACCATTTCCCTTACCTTTGACAGTGCAAAATATAGACGGCAGATAAAATTCCCCAAACTGACACCCTTGAACCCCTCCATTAAAACCATTTCCCTTACCTTTGACAGTGCAAAATATAGACGGCAGATAAAATTCCCCAAACTGACACCCTTGAACCCCTCCATTAAAACCATTTCCCTTACCTTTGACAGTGCAAAATATAGACGGCAGATAAAAATTCCCCAAACTGACACCCTTGAACCCCTCCATTAAAACCATTTCCCTTACCTTTGACAGTGCAAAATATAGACGGCAGATAAAATTCCCCAAACTGACACCCTTGAACCCCTCCATTAAAACCATTTCCCTTACCTTTGACAGTGCAAAATATAGACGGCAGATAAAATTCCCCAAACTGACACCCTTGAACCCCTCCATTAAAACCATTTCCCTTACCTTTGACAGTGCAAAATATAGACGGCAGATTAAAATTCCCCAAACTGACACCCTTGAACCCCTCCATTAAAACCATTTCCCTTACCTTTGACAGTGCAAAATATAGACGGCAGATAAAAATTCCCCAAACTGATACCCTTGAACCCCTCCATTAAAACCATTTCCCTTACCTTTGACAGTGCAAAATATAGACGGCAGATAAAATTCCCCAAACTGACACCCTTGAACCCCTCCATTAAAACCATTTCCCTTACCTTTGACAGTGCAAAATATAGACGGCAGATAAAATTCCCCAAACTGACACCCTTGAACCCCTCCATTAAAACCATTTCCCTTACCTTTGACAGTGCAAAATATAGACGGCAGATTAAAATTCCCCAAACTGACACCCTTGAACCCCTCCATTAAAACCATTTCCCTTACCTTTGACAGTGCAAAATATAGACGGCAGATAAAAATTCCCCAAACTGATACCCTTGAACCCCTCCATTAAAACCATTTCCCTTACCTTTGACAGTGCAAAATATAGACGGCAGATAAAATTCCCCAAACTGACACCCTTGAACCCCTCCATTAAAACCATTTCCCTTACCTTTGACAGTGCAAAATATAGACGGCAGATAAAATTCCCCAAACTGACACCCTTGAACCCCTCCATTAAAACCATTTCCCTTACCTTTGACAGTGCAAAATATAGACGGCAGATAAAATTCCCCAAACTGACACCCTTGAACCCCTCCATTAAAACCATTTCCCTTACCTTTGACAGTGCAAAATATAGACGGCAGATAAAATTCCCCAAACTGACACCCTTGAAGCCCTCCATTAAAACCATTTCCCTTACCTTTGACAGTGCAAAATATAGACGGCAGATAAAATTCCCCAAACTGACACCCTTGAAGCCCTCCATTAAAACCATTTCCCTTACCTTTGACAGTGCAAAATATAGACGGCAGATAAAATTCCCCAAACTGACACCCTTGAACCCCTCCATTAAAACCATTTCCCTTACCTTTGACAGTGCAAAATATAGACGGCAGATAAAATTCCCCAAACTGACACCCTTGAACCCCTCCATTAAAACCATTTCCCTTACCTTTGACAGTGCAAAATATAGACGGCAGATAAAATTCCCCAAACTGACACCCTTGAAGCCCTCCATTAAAACCATTTCCCTTACCTTTGACAGTGCAAAATATAGACGGCAGATAAAAATTCCCCAAACTGACACCCTTGAACCCCTCCATTAAAACCATTTCCCTTACCTTTGACAGTGCAAAATATAGACGGCAGATAAAATTCCCCAAAGTGACACCCTTGAACCCCTCCATTAAAACCATTTCCCTTACCTTTGACAGTGCAAAATATAGACGGCAGATAAAAATTCCCCAAACTGACACCCTTGAACCCCTCCATTAAAACCATTTCCCTTACCTTTGACAGTGCAAAATATAGACGGCAGAAAAAATTCCCCAAACTGACACCCTTGAACCCCTCCATTAAAACCATTTCCCTTACCTTTGACAGTGCAAAATATAGACGGCAGATAAAAATTCCCCAAACTGACACCCTTGAACCCCTCCATTAAAACCATTTCCCTTACCTTTGACAGTGCAAAATATAGACGGCAGATAAAAATTCCCCAAACTGACACCCTTGAACCCCTCCATTAAAACCATTTCCCTTACCTTTGACAGTGCAAAATATAGACGGCAGATAAAATTCCCCAAACTGACACCCTTGAAGCCCTCCATTAAAACCATTTCCCTTACCTTTGACAGTGCAAAATATAGACGGCAGATAAAAATTCCCCAAACTGACACCCTTGAACCCCTCCATTAAAACCATTTCCCTTACCTTTGACAGTGCAAAATATAGACGGCAGATAAAAATTCCCCAAACTGACACCCTTGAACCCCTCCATTAAAACCATTTCCCTTACCTTTGACAGTGCAAAATATAGACGGCAGATAAAATTCCCCAAACTGACACCCTTGAACCCCTCCATTAAAACCATTTCCCTTACCTTTGACAGTGCAAAATATAGACGGCAGATAAAAATTCCCCAAACTGACACCCTTGAACCCCTCCATTAAAACCATTTCCCTTACCTTTGACAGTGCAAAATATAGACGGCAGATAAAAATTCCCCAAACTGACACCCTTGAACCCCTCCATTAAAACCATTTCCCTTACCTTTGACAGTGCAAAATATAGACGGCAGATAAAATTCCCCAAACTGACACCCTTGAAGCCCTCCATTAAAACCATTTCCCTTACCTTTGACAGTGCAAAATATAGACGGCAGATAAAAATTCCCCAAACTGACACCCTTGAACCCCTCCATTAAAACCATTTCCCTTACCTTTGACAGTGCAAAATATAGACGGCAGATAAAAATTCCCCAAACTGACACCCTTGAACCCCTCCATTAAAACCATTTCCCTTACCTTTGACAGTGCAAAATATAGACGGCAGATAAAATTCCCCAAACTGACACCCTTGAACCCCTCCATTAAAACCATTTCCCTTACCTTTGACAGTGCAAAATATAGACGGCAGATAAAATTCCCCAAACTGACACCCTTGAAGCCCTCCATTAAAACCATTTCCCTTACCTTTGACAGTGCAAAATATAGACGGCAGATAAAATTCCCCAAACTGACACCCTTGAAGCCCTCCATTAAAACCATTTCCCTTACCTTTGACAGTGCAAAATATAGACGGCAGATAAAATTCCCCAAACTGACACCCTTGAAGCCCTCCATTAAAACCATTTCCCTTACCTTTGACAGTGCAAAATATAGACGGCAGATAAAAATTCCCCAAACTGACACCCTTGAACCCCTCCATTAAAACCATTTCCCTTACCTTTGACAGTGCAAAATATAGACGGCAGATAAAAATTCCCCAAACTGACACCCTTGAACCCCTCCATTAAAACCATTTCCCTTACCTTTGACAGTGCAAAATATAGACGGCAGATAAAAATTCCCCAAACTGACACCCTTGAACCCCTCCATTAAAACCATTTCCCTTACCTTTGACAGTGCAAAATATAGACGGCAGATAAAATTCCCCAAACTGACACCCTTGAACCCCTCCATTAAAACCATTTCCCTTACCTTTGACAGTGCAAAATATAGACGGCAGATAAAAATTCCCCAAACTGACACCCTTGAACCCCTCCATTAAAACCATTTCCCTTACCTTTGACAGTGCAAAATATAGACGGCAGATAAAAATTCCCCAAACTGACACCCTTGAACCCCTCCATTAAAACCATTTCCCTTACCTTTGACAGTGCAAAATATAGACGGCAGATAAAATTCCCCAAACTGACACCCTTGAACCCCTCCATTAAAACCATTTCCCTTACCTTTGACAGTGCAAAATATAGACGGCAGATAAAAATTCCCCAAACTGACACCCTTGAAGCCCTCCATTAAAACCATTTCCCTTACCTTTGACAGTGCAAAATATAGACGGCAGATAAAATTCCCCAAACTGACACCCTTGAAGCCCTCCATTAAAACCATTTCCCTTACCTTTGACAGTGCAAAATATAGACGGCAGATAAAATTCCCCAAACTGACACCCTTGAACCCCTCCATTAAAACCATTTCCCTTACCTTTGACAGTGCAAAATATAGACGGCAGATAAAATTCCCCAAACTGACACCCTTGAAGCCCTCCATTAAAACCATTTCCCTTACCTTTGACAGTGCAAAATATAGACGGCAGATAAAATTCCCCAAACTGACACCCTTGAAGCCCTCCATTAAAACCATTTCCCTTACCTTTGACAGTGCAAAATATAGACGGCAGATAAAATTCCCCAAACTGACACCCTTAAAGCCCTCCATTAAAACCATTTCCCTTACCTTTGACAGTGCAAAATATAGACGGCAGATAAAATTCCCCAAACTGACACCCTTGAAGCCCTCCATTAAAACCATTTCCCTTACCTTTGTTGTCTCCCTTCCCTCGTGCCTTAACTTCTGCCCGTTTTACGCCGGCTCCGCTTCACCTCAGTGGCCAAAAGGGCGGGAAGCGGCTCCTCGTGCGTCTAGCGCGTGCCATCGAAGTACGTTGCGACGTCAGCGAGAAGACTTCCGGTTCTCTGAGGAGCCTCTGCCCGCGGCAGTGAGGAAGAGGGAGCTGGTCCGAAGACGTTGCTGTAGCCCACGGTATTGTAGCTCTGCTTATTGTACTTGCGTCTGTTCTCCTTCTGGGCGGACGGGATATCAGTGGCGTAGCTGCTAGTGAGCTCGGTGGGCACAGGCCCACACTGTCTGGCCCTCAATTCCCTCACCGCATTGAGGAGGAGCAGCAGCCGCTGGGAGACTTGGAAATCTCCTCAAATTTGATGTGGATTGCAATGTTAAAACAAAATATAAATCGCATGCTTGTATGGTTGAAAATGTGAATTTTCAGCCCCCCCCCCCTTCCTTAGGGTTACCTGACAGTCACCAGAAACAAAAAGTGAAGTTTTAATTAATTTTATTAAGCAAACAATTGGTAATGCAGTGGTCCAAACTAAAGAATGACACGGTGACAAAATTCATCACCGTTCCCGTCCCCAAAGATAACCGCAGGAAACCATCTTCATGTCATTCTTTAAAGAGAGAGGAAAGAATCAGAGTATGAATGGCCACAACCACTGACCCTCAAGCTTTGCTTTGAAGAATGCTGGTGTAGAAGGACTGAGGTTGAAACAGACACTACAGAATGACAGTCTCTGGTATCCAGATATTGTGATGTCATAATGCCTCATTCCACCAGTGCCTAAGAGCCAACCTCATCAGTGATGTCACAATGGCTTCATTATCCTTGGCTCACATAAGAATCAGAGTATGAATGGCCACAACCACTGACCCTCAAGCTTTGCTTTGAAGAATGCTGGTGTAGAAGGACTGAGGTTGAAATAGACACTAGAAAATGACATGGGATTATTTCCCGCGGTTATCGCAAATGCACTCTCCCCAGCAAATAACACACTAGTCATCCCCTTGAACCTCATTTACCAAAAATATCCAAACTCCTAAATAAGCATCTCCCTTAGGTAACCATTTAACCTTCTCCTAAAAAAGCATCTCCCTTAGGTATCCACTTAACTGATTCCTTCAAAGTTAGGTATCTTTCTTCAGTTGTCTATATTGTTTTCCCCACTGAACCTTGTAACTACTTGAACCCTGTCAAGTTATTCTATCGCTAAATCCAGATATCTTATACTTGTATTTCTATACCACAACATGTAATTTACTTAAATCGTTGTAATGTAATTCTCTCGGTAATGTCCTGATCTCTTTTAACTGTAATCCGCTTAGATAAAATCTCCAAATCAAAAAACCAAAACAGTACACTGTTCCACATCTGGCGCAACCTAACTTCTAAAAACAACTCCGCCCCCTTCCCCCTCCCATCTCCAAATGACCTAGCCAAATTCTTCAATGAGAAGATCACTACCATAAAGAGTTCGTTCCCCTCAGCTATCTCCTACAACTCTCTTTCCCCGAAAGACTCTGACCCTATCCTGCCGACAGATCTTGGACTACATTCGAATTTGTATCCGAGACCCAGATCTCCAAACTCTGCCTGAAACTTAAATCCTGCAAGTCTATCCTAGATCCTTTCCCATCCTACCTTTACGAAAACATCCCTGCGCAGGCCATCTCTTCCCTTACAAACCTTATAAATAAAGTTTTACTATCTGGCCTATTCTCCTCCGAAATGGGACACATTGCCTTATCCCCTCTTCTGAAAAAAGCCGATCTCGACCCTTCCTCACCATTGAACTACCGCCCCATAGCAAACATCCCTCTTTTAACAAAACTTCTAGAGACCATAGTCGCTACTCAGCTCTCCTCCTACCTAGAGAGATTCTCCATTCTCCAACATTAC
Source organism: Geotrypetes seraphini (assembly GCF_902459505.1). NCBI lineage: Eukaryota > Metazoa > Chordata > Amphibia > Gymnophiona > Dermophiidae > Geotrypetes > Geotrypetes seraphini. The sequence goes on from NC_047097.1 coordinate 33,564,517, forward strand.
CAATACGGATTTAGGCCCAATGTCAGCACCGAGTCCCTCCTAGTTTCCCTAATCTCAAAGTTGCAACAACTACACGCACGGAAAAAATTTGCTGTTCTCCTACAGTTTGATCTCTCCGCGGCCTTCAACATCTTACACCATGACATACTAATCTACCAACTTTCAGAGATAGGAATAGACTCCTTTGTTCTAAACTGGTTCTCAAACTTCCTCCGCGCTCGTTCCTATATTTTCAACACAAACGGCTCCAAATCTGCTTCATGGACACCATCCTGTGGTGTCCCCCAGGGCTCCCCCCTATCCCCTATTCTCTTCAATGTGTATATGACCTCCCTGAAGCTCCTCAAACTATCCCCCCTTGAAACAATCTACACATATGCAGACGATATCCTTATCCTCCTCGAAACAGATTCAAACCTTACAAACCTCCAAGAGAACATCTCTTCATGCATAACGAGACTTCACACCTGGTCCCTCACTGTACAGATGAAACTAAATGAATCAAAAACAAAATTACTCTGGCTCGGCCCAAAACTAGCACACCTGCCCACCCTCTTCACTCTACCTACAGGCCCTGCTCTGCACCTTGAATTCTCTAGCAAAGTCCTCGGCATCACCATCGACTCCTCCCTTTCCCTCAACGATCACCTGAACTCCTTGGCAAAATCTTGTTACTTCAGCCTCCACATGCTGAGGAAAGTTAGATCCTATTTTCACCAAAAACATTTCACCGTCCTTGTACAATCCATCATCCTGTCCAAACTCGATTATTGTAATGCCATTTACTTGTGCCTAACAAAAAAAAGTCTCCGCAGACTCCAGCTTATCCAGAATACTGCGGCCAAGCTGATTTTTGCTAAACGCAAATCCGATCACGTCTCCCCACTACTTACCAATCTTCACTGGCTCCCAGTACTTTCCAGAATTCATTTCAAATGTTCCTGCCTAGCCTTCAAGATCATTCACGGCATCCTTCCGCCACTAATCCCTCTATCCTTCCTCGCCCAGACGCTTGCCACCACCAGATCAGCCCACAGACATAAACTATCCTTCCCCTCTCTACACGGCATCCTCCATGCAGGTAAACTGGGAAAATCCCTCCTCTCCAAAATCACGGGCCTTTGGAACAATCTCACTGTCCCGCTGCGGAACCTGGGTTCCCTCCAACTATTCCGAAAGCAACTGAAAACCTGGCTTTTCCCTAGCATATAACTTTCACTCCTGTTCTACATCCCCTCTTTAATATGCTTTGTAAACCCTTCTCCCCTCTCTTCTTTTTTAAGCTTTGTAAACCGTGTCGAGCTCCACTTCGTGAAGATGATGCGGTATATAAACTTAAGGCTTAGTTTAGTTTAGTTTAGAACCGCAAGGCACAGGCGGAATAGAAATCACAAATGTAATGTAATGTAATGTTATCCGCAGGGACGGGGACGGTGATGAATTTTGTCACCGTGTCATTTTCTAGTCCAAACGACCAAACCCTTTCCTTTTATATGAAAAAAAAGTTACAGAAGTTCAAACCTGTAATTATTCCAGCTGCTTATGGGACCCATGACATGAAAAATCAGCCATTCTCAATGTTTTGGTTGTGAAACTTTAATCAGCTTTCTCTCCAAATAGTCACATATCAATACCCTCTGAGACCCTTCTCATCTGTTCAAAATTTGATGTGAATCGAACACAAAACCCCAAAGTCATGATTGCTTGTTTGTATTTGTGAAATAGGTGGATCCCTTAACTATACCACTGTTGTGATTCTTGTGACCCCTATCCCCTCCCCCAGATACCAAACCAACAAGTTGTTAGTGGTATATGTGAATCTCAAAAGAGGCTGACCTTGACAGAACCTTTATATCCTTCCCAACAGACCCTGAAAATCCAATATGGATCACACGGACAATCCCAAAGTTACCAGGCAGTATAATCACACACACTAGCACATTAATAGGGCCAATAAAAAAAAAGATTAGTATTTACTTCCACCTATTTTGTAAGCAATAAGGACCTGATTCTGTAAAAAAAACAAACCACCTATTGTTAGACACCTATACTGGCACGCCTAGCCGATCAAAGTTTCCAACTCAATTTTTTAATTGGTTTACTTGACACTGTTAATTGAACAGCGCCAGTAAAAAACCAATAAAAAAAATAAAGAAATGTTCTGGTAGGCGCTTGACGGGGTAGGTGCAATGTAGGCATTTGCACTGAGGCACCTATTTGTAAAGTAGACATGGCTAGGGATGGTGTTTGGGCATGGATTGCATTAGGCTCCAGTATTTTAGGCCAAGGTGCGATTCTATAAACGGTGCCTAACTTTGGATGACATGCAATAGGTGCTGTTTTCACAGGTACTTACTGATTTACTTGGGACCTGGGTTGGCCACTGTTGGAAACAAGATGTTGGGCTGGATGGACCTTTGCTGTGTCCCAGTATGGAAGATACTATACATAGGGTGTACACAGTCATTTCCTGTTACCAGCAGCTGCAGAAAAGAAACATCTATGGTACTCTACTCCTCTGCCCACCAACCCAGCCAGCTGATTAATCGTTCCTCTTAACTGTATTCATTACATCCTGTTTGTCTGTTTAGATTGTAAGTTCTTTTGAGCAGGAACTGTTTCTTCTTATTTGTGTCTCTACAGTGCTGTGTGCATCTGGTACACTATTGAAATAATTAATAGTAGTAGTATCAGTCTGTCCCATCAGTCGATTCCTTAGGTATAGATAATTGCACAAATGGGGAGGATTCAGCATCCTGAGACTACCACTAGGGATACCATTTTGAAGCCCTACCAGATGCCCCCTGGACCACCAGTGAGTTGGCAGGTAGATAGTAGTCACTGCTGCAGCCCAGGAGCATCAGGTCGTTGCTTTGAGTGGCTCGATGCTCCTGGATAGTAAAATAATTTTACATGCTTTTATGGCTCTTAATGTCACATGCAGTATATCACTGCAAAATCGCATTAGGACATTTGGATAGTAATGAGATGCAAAATATGTATTGCATATTTTGCATCTCATTACTTCCTTAGATATCTCTGTGCTGTTTTTACAATAGCGGTATTAGGGCTGTTTAAGTCACGTTAAGGGTCAATTAACACAACTTGCAGCCCTGACGTTGCTTGATGAATTCCCCCTAAATCATCTGTGGTTCCAGCAGTCTGCGATAATATCAACCTAGGACGGCTGCTTTCTTCTTCATCCTATAATTTTCTATTCTGAGATGTCTGACATGGAAGACATGGACCTTCATTTTAAACCTTTAACATTTCCAAGATCTAAGGCCTGAAAGTGAAAGGTGCAATATCTGAAATCATACGTCAGGTTGTTTTTTGTTTTTGTTTTTTGTAACTCTCTCTTTGCTTTTTTCCTTATTCACCAATTGTCTCTTTTATTTATTCAGTTCGACATCTGTACGTCTGGTTGTGGTTTATTTCCTGTGGACCCTGCAGGGAAGTCCTTCCTCATGCCAGGTAAGAGCTAGAGAATAAAAGCTGTATTTTGTCTTCTGTGAAAAATTATTGAAAGAACATGGCACTGCGGAGATGTTCCCTAATTGCTATCAATTTATATATGTAGATGAGAATGTTGTATAGGTTGAAACCGATGCTGCAGGACTATGACTTTCATACTGTAGTGCAGGTGCTAATTTTAAGTAAGGTGGATTATTGTAAAGCATATATTTGGGGGTTGTGAAGGTAAAGATAAATGAGTTGCAGTTACATTTGAATTCTGCAGCACAGTTGATTACTGGTGCGTTGAAAATTAGAGAATGACACGGGAACAAATTTTTCCCCATCCCCGTGGGAACTCATTTTCCCATCCCCGTGAGTTTCTTTTCTTGGCCCTGGCCCATTCCTGCAAACTCCGTCTTCATCTTCACAAGCATCAAACACTTTAAAATCATAAGTGTTCGAGACTTTTGCAGTTAAGGCAGAGCTTACAGGAATGGGACAAGGACAGCGACAAAACTCACAGAGATAGGAAAATTGAGTTCCTGCGGGGACGGGGAAAAATTTGTCCCGGGGTCATTCTCTATCGAGAATAGCTCATATAACACCGATTCTTAAATGACTCCATTGGTCACTTTTTCAGCAAGTATTGTCAGGTAGAGTACCATGTTTCTCCTGTTGTATTGCAGGAATGGTTTGAAATCTATCACCCTCGAAGAACTTTGGGATCTCAAACAAGCATGCAGTTAAATTCTAACAAGAGTAGGTCAGTTGTACATTCAAGGATTGAATATGCTATGGTGTCAGTGGGAGGGGTGAAGCTTCGGAACATTCTGGCTGGAACCTCGCTGTTATGTGCTTTCAGATTAGACTTTAAGAAACTATTAAAAATAGCCCCATTTGTCAATGCATTTATGTGATGGGATTTGACTGAGGTTGAGAGATGAGGCTTATGGTGGGTCAAGGATTTGGTTTGTGTACTCTGATGTTATTCTTAAGTTATGTAGGATTTGCTTTTATAACTGTCTCATAAGAACTTAAGAACTGTCGCTGCTGGGTCAGAGCAGTGGTCCATCGTGCCCAGCAGTCCGCTCAAGCGGCGGCCCCCAGCTCAAAGACCAGTGCTCTAAATGAGTCCAGCCTCGCCTGCGTACGTTCCAGTTTAGCAGGAACTTGTCCAACTTTGTCTTGAATCCCTGGAGGGTGTTTTCCCCTATAACAGTCTCTATTGTGAAATTTCTATGCATTTTTCTCACATGAACTGCATAGGTTAAATGTGGTATATAAACTTTTTAAATAAATCAAATTTCTAGTTTCCTTTGAACACATCGATTTATAGAACACACACACAGTTGGCGATGACTGTGGATTTTAAAGCCGGGCTGTTTCCAGTGACCCTCATTGAATATCTGGTTTAGTTTTGGCTGGTTCAAACTTTTAGCCAGTTAAATCAATTTTCAGCACTGGCTAGCTAAGTAATAGCAGCCAGAGATAGAACTGCAGTTTGCACGGCCTTATTTGACTGCTAAACTTAAAATTGGTGGCTATCGTGCGATATAGCCGGCCAGGTTTTAGACGCTAACCCAGTGTATCGCAAACTGTGTGCTGCAGTGAGATTCTGGGTGTGCTGCGAGACGCCGGCGAGGAGGAGAGGCGCCAGCACCGGCTGATTGCTTACAGGACGTGCCTCTCTCCAACAACAAAGATGCACCCACCTGCTAGAAAAGCTATGTTGCCTCCATGTTATGTCTACACTGTAAACGCTGCAATTTAATCCACCCGGTCTATACTGTAAATGCTGTAGAGTCTGTATTTCTCACCAAAGTTTGTCCTACCCATACTATAAATCAGGGATCTCAAAGTCCCTCCTTGAGGGCCGCAAACCAGTCGGGTTTTCAGGATTTCCTCAATGAATATGCATTGAAAGCAGTGCATGCACATAGATCTCATGCATATTCATTGCGGAAATCCTAAAAACCCGACTGGATTGCGGCCCTCAAGGAGGGACTTTGAGACCCCTGCTATAAATGTACCCTTGTAACCCGTTTTGGGTTCCTTTGGGAAGACAGGCTAAATAAATGACATTCAGTGGAGATATCCGTCTCTCTCCTGCTGAATAGTAACGGTTAGCCAGTCAAGTGCTATTTAAGTGGACAGGAGTCGCTCCTGACAAGTTAAATAATGCTGATCAACTATATACTTCAGTTCTTTTCTCCATGTTTAGCATTAAGAAATTGTCCAATGATTTCTACCTCTGATAATGGCATTTATTTACTTGACATTAGGGTATAAAGAGATGACCTTTGCCCTGCTTTTGAGCTTTCTGCACATCTTTTATGAAGGTTGTTACTAGACTGAAATCTACATTATTTACCCTGCTATTAAAATAACATTGAAAACCTGCTCCAGACACAGCCTGGTGCAAGCTGTTCTTCAGGTCTCCTGCATGTCTTGCACATTCCAGTGTGAGAACTACCTTGGGTCTATAAAATACTGAGCAGAGGAACGGGTAGACATGAATCACCTGTTTTCGCATTCCAAAAATAGAAGAAGTAGAGGGATACAATTAATCTACTAAGTAGTAAATTTAAAACAAATAAAATAAAATATTCTTCACTCGATGTGCAATTAAACCCTGGAATTGGTTGCCAGAGAATGTGATAAAAGCAGTTAGTATAGCAGGGTTTAGAAAAGATTTGGACAAGTTCCTGAAAGAAAAGTCCTGGGATGAGTAACATAAAATCTGTTTTACTCTTTTGGGATCCTGCCAGGGACTTGTGACCTGGGTTGGCTATTGTTGGGAAACAGGATACTGGACTTGATAGAACTTTGGTCTGTCCCAGTATGGCAATTCTTATGTCTCTGTAGTATTGTTTATCCCAGGACAAGCAGGCAATGTACTAGGTCAAAGTACTTAAGTAAAAGTATGTTATCTAAGTGGTTTTTACATTCAGGCATTTTTCCTTGTCTGTCCCAGTGGGCTCACAATCTATCTAACATACCTGATATAATGAAAAACAAATTAAAGATGTACTCGAGTAAAAGTAAAAAAGCAAGTGCCTAAAATAATACTTTTGAGTAAAATGTAAAAGTACCACAACGACAAGGTCTGTTCATCAAGAACTGCTACCGGCTTCGGCTTCATCTCCGCTTTAAAGTGCCCCAGGCAACTCCACCATTCTTATATGCTATTCTTTGTATGACGAGGTTTGCAATAGCAAAATCCTATTCCTATTTGGTTTACTGAGGAATTGCCATTTACATCTCCCTTCCACTTTTATGTTTTACTTTTAATTGCAAGCATCAAAAGCACAATAACTAGGTAAAAGTAGTAAAACTTTGCAAAATGATTACGGTACTTCAGTAAAAGTAACAAATATTATCCTGTAAAAGTATCAAAACGTACTTACATTTACTTAGGCTCTCTTTTGTTAAGTTGCAGTAGACATTTCTACCGCAGCCCGAAGTGCTAAATGCTCCGTCGGAGCAATGTCAAAGCATTTAGTGCTTCTGGCCATGGTAGAAACATCTACCACGGCTTAGTAAAAGAGGCAGTTTGTCCGGATTTTTGAAAGCCCCGACAAGCTCCGGCTGCATCTGGGGGGCCTCTAAGCATGCGTGGATGACGTCACACACATCTACACACACTCGAGGCCCTCCAGATGCGGCCAGAGCTTGTTGGGGAAGAAGTCGAGGCTTGGATGGGGCAGAACAGGACGGGGCCATGCGTCCGGTAACCCAAGTTGGGAGGAGATATGAAATAGAGGAAAACGTTCCAGGAAAGTGCAAATGGAAGCTCATGGTATCAGTCTGGTTCTAATTGTGCTGATGCCCAAAGGAGCAGGAGGAATCTGCTGGGTCAAAATAAGAGCTAGCAAACACTTTCTTTTGATCACTTCATGATGCACTTGTACTTCTCTACCTCTTATGTCCAAGACAAAAGTTTCTGGAGCCTCAGCTCTTGTATGTTTGTGTATTAAAGCAGTGTTTCTCAACTTCTTCAAGCCAAGTACCCCTTAAGTCTAACAAATATCAACCGAGTATCCCCGCCCAAGCTCCACCCCTGACCTCACCCCCATAATAATGATACTAATTGTAAAGCAATTTCTTTAATCCATTTTTCATATACACACAATATAATCTTAATACATAATGGTAACCACGAAATAAAAAACCACAAAGCACACTGTATGCAGAGAAAATGTTAATTATCATTTATATTCAGTTTTTTTTCAAAGAGGTCAAGACAGATGAGTTTAAAATATGCAATGTCATCTTAGTAACAACTATAGAAAAACAGAAAAATATAGTGCAAAATATAGACAGCGGATATAAATTCTCAAAATGGACAAATTCCGATTACTAAATCAAGTTCAAGTTTATTAATTTTAATATACCGACCATCGAGGAACACCTGGCTGGTTTACAATATTTAAAAAAAAAATTAAAATTAAATTATTATGAGGGGAGGGGGATTGTAAACATAAAATGGACAAATTACAAGAACGAACGTGAGCTTGGGGGTAAAGGGGGAAGGAAAAGTTAATAACTACATCGTAAATAAAAAACAAATTAAAGGAAAGGAAGAGAGGGGAAGGATATAACATCAGGAAAGGGGTTCGCTTCTTAAAAGCGGTTCGTATTTATTTTGCTAGCTGTTGGGGAGGAAATATTTAGGTGCTATGGGAAGCGTCTTTGAATAGGAATGTTTTTAATTTAATCCTAAATTTGTCAAGTGACTTTTCAAGGCAGAGTTTTTTTTCCTACCTTTGTTAGCTGGTGATTTCATGAGTCTCTGGTTGCACTTCCTTCTGACTGTGCATCCAATATTTCTATCTGCCTCCTGAATGCTTCCTCTCCTCCGGACCTCATTCTCTTCCCCAACAAAACATCTCTCCCTCTCCCTCCCTCCATGAATCCAACATTTCTCCCTCTCTCATCCCCCGGATCATGTGCAGCATTTTTCACCACTGCCCCCAAGCCCCATGCCCATTTCACCTATCACCCCTCTCCAGCACCATGTCACATCTCTAGTTTCTTGTTTCCAAGTTTCTTTATTCTTTGATATACCGTTTATCAAACAGGTACCAAAATGGTTTACAATATAAAGAGTTTAGAAAATAAATTAAAAGTAAAGCATATCTAATCTAAAATTAGAAATAAAAGGGAGAAAATAGAAAAGGGGGCATAGACTGACGCACTGGAAACTAGACGGGAGAAGAAATTAGGTAAGTTAATAAATACATCGAGATTGAAAATCAAAATAAAAGGAGGGAGGGGAAGATACGTTATGGTAGGGCTCGCTTCAAAAAAGCATTTTTTCCAAAGTCCATCAAAGAACTACATGAATTTTATTTGAAAGAAATTAGTTCAGAGATTGTAGGCATCTTTAAAAAGAAAAGTCTTGTTTAGACTTGAATTTTTCTAAAGAATTTTCTAGGTGAAGATCCAATGGGAAGGCATTTCACAGAGAGGGGGTAGTAACCAATATTCCTCCCCCTTGCATTTCCTTCAATCTGTCCCTCTGTTCCCTCTCCACCACCATATCCAACATTTCTCCCTATCATCTTTCTCTTCCCCATGCATCTCTCTCCTCTCTCTCTCTCTATGCCCGTTTCCTTTCTTCCTTTCCCCATGTGCACCATCTCTTTCCCTCTCACTCACACATTCATGACCAAGAATTCTCCCTTTCTATTCTCTCCCTCCTATGTCCCAAGTTTAGTGCCCCCTTCCTCCCTCCCTTCTCTGTCCCATGTTCATGCCACCTCCCTTCCTTCTGAGTTGAGTTCATGCCCCCTCCCCGCCTTCCAGCCTTTGTCCTAGAATCATGCCCCTCCAATACCCTATCACGCACCTTCTCCCTTAAAGATCGTGTCCCCTTACTTGTTCGAGCCACACTCGCTCCATCTGCCTTCAGCAGCTTTTTGGGGGGACGTGCAGGCAACAATTCACATGCTGCACGTGGCTGACCCACAAGCCTTCCCTCCAACATCAGCTCTTGTTGGATGTTGGAGAGAAGGTCTCCGGGTCAGTTACGTCCAGCATGTGAACCTCTGCTGGCTACGCGTCCCCCCCAACAAGCCACTGAAGGCAGAAGGACACACACACACACTAACCTGGAAGGCTTTCCTCTGACATCGGAGGGAAGCCCTATGGGTTGGCTTTGGGAGGGAAGGAAGAGAGGGGTGGGTGGGCAGGGATTCCCTGCAGCGGTTTCAGTGCGTAGGGCGGGTAGCAAGGAGGGATCCCTGCTGGCAGCAGCGCAGCTTCGACAGATGGGCGGGCAGGGGATATTCTCTGCAGCAGCCATGCCGCGTACCCCCAACAAGTGGCCCGCATACCCTGTGTTGAGAAACACTGTATTAAAGTGATATCATGGAGGAGGGGCTAAAAGATCCATTACTGTCAGTGCATCCTCTCGGGGGGTTTGGGAGGGAAGTGTAAAGGAACTCTGGGTCTAGGGGTCGTCAACTGGATTCAGATTTGCTGACAGGGTTGATCCAGTCCTAAGAAAAGCAAGAGTACAAGTCCCTGCATGCAGTGGGGTAAACCCAGGACTGGATCAATCCTGTCAGGAGAATCTGGATCCAATTGGCAACCTTATCTGAAACTGGCCAATCCATGAGCATCACTCCACTGAAAGAAAGGGATCATACACTTTTCAAGACTAGCTTCTGAAACATCAAGTTCTTTTGTCAAGAGTTTACCATCTAAATCTGATCATATAGGAAGAGCTGTAGAGAAGGGAAGGGAAGGAAAGGCTGGAGGGGATAGTATGAGAAAATTAATTGTCACTTCTTGCTCAGTGTCCAAATACTAACACCTTATCCAAGGCCCTTGGCCCCACATTTTCCAACTAAACCTAGCTGGCACAACCCCACCGCTTGTGGTTTACTGGGATTCCCGAGGACACTGTCCAAGAAGTAAAGCTAAAACCATCCAAGAGCTAGATAGCGATCACAGCTGAGCTGCCTTCGGCCTCACGTGTGTGTATTTTCCAGGGAGTGGAATGCTGAGCTCTAGTTTCAATAGAATGTTTAGTATCTAGAACTTGAGCTTCAAAGAACCGTTTCCATTTTGATGTGGTGTCTCTTTACAGCTTGCTGAAAGTGGTCCAGGAATGCAGGTCATTCTCAAGTCTTCTTTGGTCCCTCTCTCACTTCGTCTATTGTAGTGGATGCAGTGGTTAAAGCTATAGCCCCACTCCAGTCCTTGTGACCCTGGGCAAGTCACTTAATCCAAGTCTATTAAAAAATTTGCTACAACACTTATAAAATTTCTAAATGATTTCCATAATAATAAAATCTGGGGTGAGCAAAGAAACAAACATGTAATACTCGTAGCAGATGTTGACATTATTTACTTTGATCCTCAGGGAGGGAGGGATAGAACTTCAAAATTATTATAGAAAAGAAGAACATAAAAGGGCTGGCAACAGCGGATTGGAGTCCGAGATGCAGATTTCAAGTGGATCAGTTCTCAAAGGCATCTCTGAAAAGAAAACTCTTCAGGGAGCCTTTGAATCTTTCTAAAGTAGATTCTTCTCTAATATAGGCTGGTAAAAGATTCCATTTTTAATCTAATCTAATCTAATCTAAATCTTGGGTTTATATACCGCATCATCTCCGCAGATGGAGCTCGACACGGTTTACATGGTTAGGGAAGGAACGGAACTCCAGTGGAATTATATAAGTATGAGAGAAGAGAGGTTGGTGTGAGAGTGCCAGGAGCGGGACGGGGTTACGTTCTGGAGAAGAGCCAGGTCTTCAGATGCTTACGGAATGGTAGAAGGGGGCTCAAATTGCGGAGAGGGGAAGGGAGACTGTTCCAGAGCTGAGTGATTCTGAAAGGGAGGGAAGAGCCAAGTTTACCAACAAGGGAGATGCCTTTTAAGGAGGGGTAGGATAGTTTTAATTTTTGAGTGGATCTAGTGGAGGTTGGATTTGAGGAATTCCAGGATAGAGGGATAAAAGGAGGAAGGATACCGTGGAGGATCTTGAAGGTTAGGCAGGCACATTTAAAGTAGACCCTGGAAATAACGGGAAGCCAGTGGAGTTTGGATAGGAGCGGTGTGACATGGTCAAATTTACTTTTTGAGAAGATAAGTTTGGCCGCGGTGTTCTGGATTAGTTGGAGTCTGTGGAGGCTTTTCTTTGTTAAGCTTAGGTAAATGGAATTGCAATAATCCAATCTGGAGAGGATAATGGATTGTACGAGGACGGCAAAGTGTTTTTGGTGGAAGCAGGATCTCACTTTCCTCAGCATGTGAAGGCTGCAAAAGCATTTTTTTATCAGGGAGTTGAGGTGGTCGTTGAAGGATAATGATGAATCTATGGTGATGCCCAGAACTTTGCTAGAGAATTCCAGCTGTAGAGAGGAGCCTGTGGGCAGTGGGATGGAAGTGGGTAATTGATCAAGTTTAGGGCCGAGCCAAAGTAGTTTAGTTTTGGACTCGTTCAATTTCATTTGTACAGTGTGAGCCCAGGATTGAAGTTTGGTTATGCAAGAAGAAATGTTAGCTGCGAGATTGGTGAGGTTCACGTCGGTCTCGATGAGGACCAGGATATCGTCGGCGTAAGTGTAGAGTGTTTCTAGGGGGGATAGGTGGAGAAGATTCAGGGAGGACATATAAATGTTGAAGAGGATGGGAGAAAGGGGGGAGCCTTGTGGGACTCCACAAGTCGGTTTCCATGGGGAGGAAGAGGAACCATGTTTGGTGACGGTGTAAGAGCGAGAACGTAAGAAGTTCGAGAACCAGTCAAGGACTGTAGAACTAATGCCTATCTCGGAGAGTAGGAAGATTAGAATGTCATGGTGGACAACGTCAAAGGCAGCAGAGAGGTCGAATTGAAGGAGAACGGCAAATTTTTTGTGAGAGTGAAATTGTTGGATCTTCGAGATTAGGGAGGCCAGGAGGGTTTCGGTACTGAAGTTGGGTCTGAAGCCGTATTGATAGGGTAGGAGGACAGAGAATCTTTCCAGGTAGGCTGAGAGTTGGGAGGAGACGATGGACTCTAGCAATTTGGTTAGGAGCGGAATGTTTGCTATTGGGCGATAATTGGATGGGGAGGAGGGGTCTAGGTCAGCTTTCTTCAGTAGAGGGGTCAGTGCAATGCGTCCCATTTCAGGGGAGAAGAGGCCCGATGATAGGGCAGAATTTATGAGTATGGTGAGAGAAGAGATGGCCTGTGTGGGTATTTTTGGGGGGCAGTGACCATGAAAATGTCTGCGCGCCTTGTATTAATCATTTTTAAAGATGGTATTGATAAGAGATGCTGGTCTGTCGATCTTAATATCCTAGAGGGAGTGTACGGAGTGCGAAATTTGTCGAGAAATGCTGGTTGTTTTGTATGAAGGATTTCAAAAGTTAAGAATGCCAACTTAAATGTTATTCTATGGGGCATTTTTTAGGTGAGGCGTGACATGGTCATATTTCCTTGAGTTTGTAATGATTTTAACCGCCATATTTTGTATAATTTTAAGTCGTCTAGTTTCTTTTTGCGAGATACCTTTATATAGGGAGGTACATTAGACAGATTATGAGCCCACCAGGACAGACAAGGAAAGATGCTTGAGTAGCTGAATAAATTCATGTAAAACTGTTCTGAGCTCCCCTGGGAGAACGGTAGAGAAAATAAATATAGATAGTTAAAATTCTAGCAGTAGACTACAGATCTATAGGATTCAAATGCGATCAGCATGGACGAGCAGAAGGAGCCATTTATCTCTTGGAGGTTCCCATGTAGTGATATCGGGTTAATGCCGTATTCACATTTTCTTCTGTGCCAAGCTTATAATTCTCACTGCCATCGCAATCCATAAGGATAGCACTGTGCTTGTGAACTGTGAGAAGTAGGTTTACCTAGGAACATTTTCCATCTGTCTATATTTATTGTTCTCATAGATAGTTAAGCAAATTAGAAAAAAAAATGTTAATACCATCCATCCTTAGCACTCTGTCAGGGGCCACACTTCAAACCATCAATTACAAAGAAATAGTAGTCCTTGTTGAGAATTTAGAAGGAAAAGGCAAGAGTGGAAGAAACAGGATGGAGTGTATAGATTTAAATATCAAGCTTGCGAGAGAACTGTTTGAGCATGGAAGGATCTTAATGTGATGCAGTTGGACTCCTGAGTGGTCGTCATGTCTGTTATTGGGATTTGGAGAGTCTGTATTCGGCGCTGGAGGAATTTTGGACTGGGAGTTGGCATGAATGACATTATTGAGGTAGCAGAACATTTGGGAGTTGACTGCTACCAGAAAGAGTTAGAGAACTGTCCAGCACTGTCCAGATGTGTGCCTCAAGAAAGGTATTACAGCCAGAACGAAAGAAGTTATCCTGCCGTTGTATCGAGCGATGGCGTGCCCGCATCTGGAGTACTGCGTCCAATATTGGTCGCCGTAACTTAAGAAGGATATGGCGATACTCGAGAAGGTTCAGAAAAGAGCGACGAGATTGATAAAAGGTATGGAAAGAAAAACCTTTCATATGCTGAAAGATTGGAGAAACTGGGGCTTTTTTCCCTGGAAAAGCAGAGGCTTAGAGGGGACATGATAGAGACTTACAAGATCATGAAGGGCATAGAGAAAGTGGAGAGGGACAGATTCTTCAAACTTTTGAAGACTACAAGAACGAGAGGGCATTCTGATAAATTAAGAGGAGACAGATTCAGAACCAATGCTAGGAAGTTCTTCTTCACTCAGAAGGTGGTGGACACCTGGAATGCGCTTCCAGAGGGTGTGATAGGACAGAATACGGTATTGGGTTTCAAGAAAGGATTAGATGTTTTCCTGAAGGAAAAGGGGATTGAAGGGTATAGATAGAGGATTAATATGCAGGTCCTGGACCTGATGGGCCACCGTGTGAGCGAGCTGCTTTGCATGATGGACCTCTGTTCTGACCCAGCAGAGGCACTGCTTATGTTCTTATGTTCACTTCCATGCTCATCGTGAGAATGTTTCACTACTGAAAGATTGGAGATGCTGCTAAGTTTCGTTTTTCATTATTTCAATTATGCTTTGGTAGGCTTCAGAGGGTAGTAGAGAACGGCACCCCCTCCGAAATGACGGAGGTGATCAGTGGAGTGCCGCAGGGCTCGGTCCTGGGCCCGATCCTATTCAACATCTTTGACTTGGCAGAAGGGCTGCGAGGCAAAATAACATTATTCGCCGATGACGCCAAACTAAGCAATGTAGTGGGCAAAAGCACAACAGACATAAATTCAATGCCCGACAACATGATGCACGACCTACTCCTACTGGAGCACTGGTCTAGGTCCTGGCAACTCAGCTTCAATGCCAAAAAATGCAAAGTCATGCACATGGGCAGCCAAAATCCATGCAAGACTTACACCCTTAATGGTGAGATCCTAACAAGAACTGAAGCAGAACGTGACTTAGGGGTGATCGTCAGTGAGAACATGAAGACTGCCAATCAAGTGGAACAAGCTTCATCCAAGGCAAGGCAAATCATAGGTTGCATACGCAGGAGTTTCGTCAGCCGTAAGCCTGAAGTCATTATGCCATTGTATAGATCCATGGTGAGGCCCCACCTGGAATTCTGTGTGCAATTCTGGAGGCCGCATTACTGTAAGGATGTGCTGAGACTGGAGTCGGTCCAGAGAATGGCCACCCGGATGGTCTCGGGACTCAAGGATCTCCCGTACGAGGAACGGCTGGATAAGTGCAGCTGTACTCACTCGAGGAACGCAGAGAGAGGGGTGACATGATCGAGACATTCAAGTATCTCACGGGCCGCATCGAGGTGGAAGAAGATATCTTCTTTTTCAAGGGTCCCGCGGCAACAAAGGGGCATCTGTGGAAAATCAGGGGCGGGAAACTGCACGGGGACACCAGGAAATTCTTTTTCACTGAAAGGGTGGTTGATCGCTGGAATAGTCTTCCACTTCAGGTTATTGAGGCCAGCAGCGTGCCTGATTTTAAGGCCAAATGGGATAGACACGTGGGATCTATTCACAGAGAAAGGTAGGGGAGGGTCATTGGGGGGTTCATAGACAACCCCGCGAAAGACAAAGGTGCGCGCCGACAACTGAGCGGAAGACGGAGGCGTGTGCCTAAGAAAATTACAGTTTTTAGGGGATCCGACGGGGGGTTTTGTTGGGAGGCCCCCCAGTTTACTTAATAGTGATTGCACCGGCGTTTTGGGGGGTTGTAATCGTCCACATTTTACTGTAAACTTAACTTTTTCCCTAAAAACAGGGAAAAAGTGAAGTTTTCAGTAAAATGTGGGGGGTTACAACCCCCCAAACCCCCCACAACGCGGCGCGATCTCTATTAAGTAAAGGGGGGGTTCCCCCCCACGCCCCCCCGTCGGAGCCCTAAAATCAGTAATTTTGTGCAGCGCGCACCCCCGTGCTGCGCTCAATTGTCTGGGCGCGCCTTTGTCCCGGCACGCTTTTGACCTGACACCCATTGGGGTGGGCAGACTAGATGGGCTGTAGCCCTTATCTGCCGTCTATTTCTATGTTTCTAACTTTTTAGTTTAAGTAAATACTTATTTCCTGGCTGTGGGTTTGACTTATTGTTGATAATTTTGTTTATTTTTCGCAAAGTATTAAAGACCTACGTTTTTGATAAATGCTATTCTTGCTATTTCATACGCTGAGAGATTGGAGAAACTGGGACTCTTTTCCCTGGAGAAGAGTAGACTTAGAGGGGATATGATAGAGACTTACAAGATCATGAAGGACATAGAGAGAGCAGAGAGGGACAGATTCTTCAAACTTTCGAAAAATAAAAGAACAAGAGGGCATTCGGAAAAGTTGAAAGGGGACAGATTCAAAACGAATGCTAGGAAGTTCTTCTTTACCCAATGTGTGGTGGACACCTGGAATGCGCTTCCAGAGAGCGTAATAGGGCAGAGTACGGTACTGGGGTTCAAGAAAGGATTGGACAATTTCCTGCTGGAAAAGGGGATAGAGGGGTATAGATAGAGGATTACTGCACAGGTCCTGGACCTGTTGGGCCGCCACATGAATGGACTGCTGGGCACGATGGACCTCAGGTCTGACCCAGCAGAGGCATTGCTTATGTTCTTATGTTGGTTTATATCTTTGTACAATAATTTTTAAGTCAAAACCCTTAATGTAGGGTTCTTCTTGTAATCCACTCTGGATCTTAATTGAAAAATAGCTGAATACTTGTAAGACTACTGATTAGATTAGATTATGACTAACCCAATTTGGCCATGTTTTGGCACAATGCCTGTATCGGGGACCCTATTGGATAAAATAATACATGATAATAGTGAAGAAGGAATAGTAAACAATAACGTAAATAAACAAACACACACAAAGTCCATATGTGAACATGAATTTTAAAATATTCATAAGTATAAAAATGCCTACACAAATATTTAAACCATGGACCAACAGTGAAGACAAAAGTAAATGAAATTCATATATAAAGAGTATGTAAAAAAAACAACTAATTTGTATGCATGAAAATAAAATAGTACTGATGGACTAAAAAATGGCTGATAACAAATATTAAGACTTTAGATTATTGCAACGCTTTGCTCCAAGGCTCCAAAATCTGTGATTTAGGCTGCCTCCAATTTGTACAAAACTTGTATTAGCATGCCAAAATTGAGGCCCACCCACTATCGACAGGTCAATGTCTACTGTATGTTGATACACCTAAGTGCAATGTGCGCAACTGATGTGTTCTGTAAATCGCACAAGTCACTTGGTGACACACCCATGACTCACCCTTGCTCCGCCCACATGTACACCCTCCTTGCAGTTACACGCCAAGCAACGTTGAAGTGCTCTTTGTTGAATAGCACCTAGCACTTGCAAGCATACTTACTTGCCAATTATTGGCACCTCTGATGCAAATGAGGGCTAGCATTCTAGGCACCAAGTTAGAGAATGAGAGGGGATAGTGTGTGCTATTTAAGAACATCATTTACTATTTAAGAAGAGATAACACTAACATAGTGCACATTTGTTGGAAATACTAGGACTAGGGGGCATGCGAGGAAGCTACTAAGTAGTAGATTTAAAACAAACTGGAGAAAATATTTCTTCACACAACGTGTAATTAAACTGGAATTCATTGCCTGAGAATGTGGTGAAATCAGTTAGCTTAGCGGGGTCTGAAAAAGGTTTGGATGATTTCCTAAAAGATAAGTCTGTAGGTGATTATTGAGATGGCTTGAGGAAATCCACTGCTTATTCCTAGTATTAACAGCATAAAATCTCTTTTACTTCTTCGGATTTAGCTAGGTACATGGGACCTGGGTTGGCCACTGTTGAAAACGGGATACTGGGCTTGATGGACCTTCGGTCTGTCCCAGTATGGCAATTCTTATGTTCTTACTACTACTTATCATTTCTATAGCGCTACTAGATGTACACAGCACTGTATATTAAGCACGTATGAGACAATCTCTGCTCAACAGTCTATTTGAGACAGATAAACAGGACAAATAAGGGATCAGGGAATTACTTATTGTGAGAATATTCTGTATCTCCTCAACATGAACTCATATGGGCTGTGAATGCCCCTGTGTCTACGCAGTTCCATTCCACAAAGGATCCCGTAGCTCACACAAAGAGAGCATACTGAACCGACTGTATTCCTTGCAGGGTCAGAAGCAACAGCAAAGTGTCTCCTTCGGGTTCAATAACGGGTGGAGTTCTTGGAGAAGCTGGTCCTCTTGTTCCCAGACATGTGGCGGTGGAGTGTCGGTCCAGACCAGACATTGCCTAAGCAGGTAATTTCACTCAAGTCCCATGCACTGGGACTGGATATTTTTCTCCTAAATATATCTCCTGTCTATTATTCACCTGATCAGAAAAGAGAGTGCACTTTACAAGAGAGATGCAGCCACCTGTTTCTCCTCTCTGTCCCAATTGCAATACAACAGATACAGCAATGATGTGACGGATGGGTCTCCTCATAGGAGCCAGCATTTCAGAATTATTGGGGACGTTGAACCCAGTGGAAATGACCCCTTTCTTGGACACAGACAAGGAGTTTGTTCAATATTGGGGGGTGCTCAAGCACCCACAGAGTTGGCTTCTATGTGTCTCCTAAAGGATGTCATGAGTCCTCCTTACATGTTACTACTCAGAATCCATTGATGAAGTTTTGGTAGCAGTGAGAGCCCTTTTGAGAGGAACTGGGACTGGACACATCACTGTTTCCTTTGAATAAACTTAAATATGGAGAACCCCAAGTTCCGCCAGCTGAAAACATCTCAGCCTGAACTCTCAGGCCATCTGACCACCATAGCAGTCAGCAGCCATGCTCCCAGCCACTGCTGCTAGCACCCCTTGCGTTCTCAGTCCTTGTGAATGAGCTGGTACTTGCATCAGCGACTGGGAACTTGGTTGCTGACTGTCATCGTGGTTTGACTATGTTTTCAGCTAGCAAGGCTTAGAGAATCCCTCCAGCTACCACAATCCTGCTGCCGCTGGTAGGCCCGAGCCCACACATGGCTGTGTCTCTTCTGTAGAGCTATATGGTTAGTGGCTGCCACTTTTGTTGATTTCCAACATTTTCAATGTGCTGCCTACAACAGTGATATCCGGTGAAATGATGTTTCAGTGGATCCTGTTCCATGCAGGTGAGTCAGCAGCAATGGCCAACTGGGGTGACTCCTCCCAGGTCGCCATCCCACTCCCACCCTCTCTTGGTTATCTGCAACTTGTCAAGATCTTTCTTTCTTGCTTCAGCCATGTAAATGGTGCCTAGAGACGTCTGACTCCTAGGCGCTGTTGTCAGTCAACCACAGGTGGTGTTTATAGAATTGCACCAAGCAGTGCCTCACTCAACTTAGGCATCATAATGTTAGACACCAGTATATTAGGCCAGGGGAGCCAGCACATAACACAGATGCCTACCTATTCTGCAGCCTTAACCACACCTACTTTTTTGGTGACCCGTCAGAAGCGCACTGGACATTGGCACACTGACAAACTCGCTCCGACATTTGCACGCAGAACAAATGTGCGCTGCTGCTTCCAGGCCTTTCCCTTTGCGCTCTGAGGGGGGTGTGTGGAGAAATCCCCCACTACACTGAACACTCCCAAAGAGCGAAAACGGGAAGGAGAACAGAAGTTTTCAGTGTACTGGAAGGGTTCCCTCCAAACCCCTCCCAACAGGAGCACACCCTCGGAACGCAAACGGGAAGCCTCAAACTGGCGGAAGTTGAGACGCGCATTTGTCCTGCACACAAATGTCAGAGCGGGATTGTCAGCGCGCCAATGTCCTGCACGCTTTCGACGATGTACCATTTTATGGATATGTGTGGGTAGGCACCACGCCAAGTTTTGTTAAAATTAGCTTTTAACGGCAAGGTCAATTACCAAGCCAATTAAGCAATTTTGGGTTCCGCGTGGAACTTGGCTAGGCGCCACCGATCTAAATGCCTTTATAGAATCAGGGCCAAAATGTTTTATTGATATAAACTGATTAGATTTTTTTGTAAATGGTATAAAAAAGTTTTAAATAAATAAATAAATTTAAATACCAAAGTCGGTGTTTAAGAACAATATTGATTTTAATTGAAGAGCCCAAATGGGGAAGAGTACAAAGTACACTCACTAAAAAATCTCCCCTCAACCCAGTATTAGGTGGGACAGCAGGGGTGGGAACCACTATGGAAACACTTCCACCCAATAACAAAGTCATTAAATAGTTTATGTGTGCAGGGAAAGTCCTCAATCTTCACAGCTTGCCGCAGGAACAAAGCTTCACAAAGCTGCCACACTAGTACACCCAAAAGGGTATTGCCTGTGAAACATCCCAGGATCTTTCCCCTAGTGCAGTGGTAGGCAAACTCATTAGTCAAAAGAGCCAAAGATCAGCAGTACAACAATTAAGATTTCTTTTGAGAGTCAAATTTCTTTTCAAGAACCATGTTTTTAGGAGTCAGTTTAAATTAGCTACTAACATGAAATAAAACAATATATCATAATAATTTTATTTGACAAAAAAAATATTTTTCCACCTTTTGTCATTTCTGCTTTAATCATCTTGTCTTCACTCCTTTCTAGCCAGCATCTGTCCTCTCTCTGTCTTCCATGCAACATCAGGTCCTTCCATGTCTGCCCTCTCTTTCTGCCCCTGCCATCCACTGTCCGCCCTCTCCCCGTTCCATATGGCATCTTCCTTTTTTCTATGCTCCTTCCATAAACTGTCTGTCTTGTGCCCCTTTTCTCCTTTGTACATGATTCATTTCAGCTCTGCCACCTCTCCATTTTTCTTTGTCACCACCCCCTCCCCTATACTCTGGCATCTCTCTCTTCTTTCCTTCTCACCCCACGGTCTGGCATCTCTCTCCTTTCCTTTCATCTCTCCCTTCCCATCCGTGCTCTGACATCTCTTCCCTCCTTTTCCCTTGGTCTGGCATACCTTCCTCCTTCCCGCCATGTCTTGGCATATCTCCCTCCCTCTCTTCCTCCATGACCTGGCATCTCTTCCTCCCTCATTTCCCTCCAAGCCCTGGCATCTCCTTTAGTTCCTTCCTTTCCCTCCAGTTGGGTGCAGCAATTCTCTCCCCCTCTGCTCTCTTTCCTCCTTTTGTCATCCTGTCCCTGGTCAGCAGTTCAGCCCCTAAGTGGGTGCTCCAAGGGCTGCCGTCATGAACTTCTTCAGGCAGCAGCAGCATTCACAATTTGCTGCTGTTGCCGGCTTCGGGCCTTCTTCTCTGTTGGATCCTGCCTTCATGGAAACAGGAAGTAGGCAGGACTCAGCAGAGAGGAAAGCCTGAAGCCGGCAACAGCAGCTAATTGTAAATGCTGTTGCTGCCCTGAGAAGTTAAAGTTGCCAGGTCTTGGAGCTTCCAGGGCAGACCGCTTCTCTCCCTGTAGCCAGGACCCCTCTGAAAAGAAACATTTAGCTCTCCCTCCCATGCGAACCCCACTGACCCACCGCGAGACGACCAATAACCTCCCTCCCGCACTCGTCGGCAGCCACAGCACTCTAAACAGGCTGCTTTGCAGTTTGTGTCCTTCTGCAAGTGATTTCCTCTGCCGTGTCATGATGATGTCATCAGTGACGCTGCAGAGGGAATCACCAGCAGAAGGCTGCGAACTGTGAAGCAGCCTGTTTAGAGTGCTGCGGCTGCCGACGAGTGCGGGAGGGAGGTTTGTCGGTCTTCCCAGGGTGATGATGCTGGGGTGTGGGGGCCCAGGACGATGACACTAAGGGTGGGGGGCTGGGCAATGACTCTGCTGCGAATCCAGCAAAAGTGAGGGAGATGCCTAAACGGCCCTAAAGCACCGCACCGGCGGGCCCCCCTGACCATTTTGGGTACTATCCTTTAATCTGGCTCCCATGGAGCCGTTCTCACAAACTGCCGGCAGCTGCCCCGAAGCTTTCCCTCTGTGGCGATCTGCCCTGTCATAAACGGGAAGTTGTGGCAGAGGGAAAACTTCGGGGCAGCCGCCGGCAGCTTGTGAGAACAGCTTCTGTAAAGGAAAATTTTACTCAAGTGGCTAAAGAGCCGCATGCGGTTTGCTGACCACTGCCCTAGTGCAAAAAATAAGGTGCAATCAGTAACCAAAAAAGTGCTTAATTGTAAGGTTCACACCGCTGCTGTCCTGCCGTAGAGGGGTAACTCAGTGTCATAATCACATGCCTGTAAGAAATAATGGGGTCCTTTTACATTTATATTCTATGAGCGCCGTAGTATTTAGCGTGCCTTAGTAAAAGGACCTCCCGATGATAATAAAATAACCAACACAAAAATACTGGCCAAAAATTGAACTTATTTGCAGGTCAAAATTGTTAAAGAACAGTACAGGGGTTCAAGGAAGGTTTAGATAGGTTCCTAAAGGTTAAGGGGATTGAGGGGTACAGAGAGAAGTAGAGGTAGGTTATAAAAATGGTCAGGAACTACTTCACAGGTCATAGACCTGATGGGCCGCCGCGGGAGCGGACCGCTGGACGCGATGGACCTCTGGTCTGACCCAGCGGAGGCAACTTCTTATGTTCTTAGATCCGCATGCTGTGTAAGTCTGTAGTTCCCACCTAATACTGGGTTGAGGGGAGATTTTTGAGTGAGTGTAAGAGCAATACTGATCATGGCAATTAAATATCAACCTTCTTGTCTTTGGTACAGTCCGTGAATTGTTATTTAACATTTTATATTTTTTTATGTGCAAGTTAAATCCTTCAATTACTTAAATTCAATAGACTCACCACTGACACAGAACCAAAACGAGCGATCTTAGTGCCAGTGTGTGTTCTGGCTGCCAATTAAATGATCCACACAATGTTGTTGCTAGTGTTGCAGTTTTAATAATGTGATATGCTTAATAAACAGGATTAAATTATGTCTTTACTGGAAAGCAGGATGTGTTCTCTGCTTTTTTTTTTTTTTTTAGAATAAAAACAGGATATCTCTGGATCCAAGAAATTCCCACTCAGGAGCCATCCCCAGGCTCCTGCTGTGCTTCCTGGAAAATATTGATAGTACTTTCCGAATTGGGATGAATAAAGGACACGGGTCCAGTATCAGAAGCTGGCGAGGGGCTTCATCTCCTGTCACTCTAAGACAAGATCTATTAGGTGGTGCCAGAATCTCAGTGGCATCCGTAACTGCTGTATAATGTACTTGTGCATTGCCCTGTCAGAAGAACACTGTAGTCATCCTCTATAATACAGTAGAATCTCTATTAACCAGAACTCTCAAGCAACCAGAAAAATACTGTTATACTTTAAATAAAAATGAAAATCAAATCAATTTCTGGCAGAAATGTAACTGTAAACTTGGCACACCACACCTGAGTACGCCACACCTTGCA
Source organism: Geotrypetes seraphini (assembly GCF_902459505.1). Lineage (NCBI taxonomy): Eukaryota > Metazoa > Chordata > Amphibia > Gymnophiona > Dermophiidae > Geotrypetes > Geotrypetes seraphini. The sequence goes on from NC_047097.1 coordinate 33,587,752, forward strand.
AGCCACATGTCTGGTAGTTCTCTGGAACAGTTTATGGTATGGCATAGTATGGGGTATAGCCTTATCTCAAACAACTAGAAACCACATTTATCCGGCATCTATCAATCCCCATGGCTGCCGGTTAACTGAGAGTCTACTGTTTATTTTTATAATGTATTCTGTGTAGTTTTATACAGTGATCCTGGGGAACGTAGGCAGCATGTTTACAACTGCTCTGAGGAGGTGTGGTTGTGTGCATGTGTGAGCTGGTAAGAGGAGGCACATATGCTTGTATTTTATGAAGTATGTGCATGCATGTAACATAGTAACATAGTAGATGACGGCAGATAAAGACCCGAATGGTCCATCCAGTCTGCCCAACCTGATTCAATTTAAATTTTTTTTTTCTTCTTCTTAGCTATTTCTGGGCTAGAATCCAAAGCTTTACCCGGTACTGTGCTTGGGTTCCAACTGCCGAAATCTCTGTTAAGACTTACTCCAGCCCATCTACACCCCCCAGCCATTGAAGCCCTCCCCTGCCCATCCTCCTCCAAACGGCCATACACAGACACAGACCGTACAAGTCTGCCCAGTAACTGGCCTAGTAAATCCCACCCCCAGGAACACTGATAGTGCATGTACCTCCCAACAATTTATAGGAGCCCACTTACGGGCATTGAGGAAGAAATTTTGTACATGGCAATCAAAAATTATTGCAAAAAAAAAAAAGATGCTCAAAGATGAGTGCCCATTATAGAATAACCTTGAGTGCAGAGTTTGGCACCCAGACGTAAGCGGTAGGACTTACACCTGCTGAAACCAGCTTGTGCAAATTTTAAGAATGCCCCGGACCTGTCCATGCAACTCCCATGACCATGCCCTTTAAGGGGTTACCCACTATGGAATCCTGGCACACATTGTTATAGAATAGCTCATAGCAAAATGTGCCCAAATTCCAAATTGTTGCTAATGAGTGCCAAGCCAGCACCTATTTGTTGGCACTGCTTGGCTCCTTAATTGGATGCACATCTTGGATCCCAAATATTGGCGCCTAATTTGGGACAAACAATCACACAGCGGAGGAGATGAAACCAATGGAGTAGGATGGGAAAAATTTATTTACTATCACAGAATGACTCGACACAAATTGTATTTCAGCCAAAGGCCTACATCAGGAGTCAAAACCATACAGATGTTCGGTGCTTCCAAATTGGTTTGATCCCAGTGATGAACTGATGTTAATTATGTCTGCCAAAGCTGTGTAGCCTCTGAAGCTGATATAAAAAACATGATGGCTATATATTGAAACACGACTCGTGTCGAGTCATTCTGTGATATTGAATAAATCATTTCCATCCTACTACATTGGTTTTGTCTCCTTTGCTGTGTGATTGTTTGTGAAGGATTTTGTTGTCTTCTGTTTTTGTCCACCCAGTTTGGGGCACCATATATAGAATCTGGGAGGAAATGCGGTTCCAATTTTCAAAGATGTTTCCATAGGTAAAGCAATGCTTTATGTGCCGAAGTGGTCTTTTCCAAAACTGCTTTCATGAGACGCACCCAACAGCCTGAGTATGCGCAGGCATATCTGCTGTTTGATGCAGGAAGAAGTGGAACAAAAAACACACATAGTACCCGGATAACACAGGAAAAAAATATAAGGCCATGTAAAAAAAATTCCAAGAATCCAAAAATAAATATACTCAACAGTTGAACCTTGGTTTGCGAGCATAATTCTTTCCAGAAGCATGCTCGTAATCCAAAGTATAATCAAAGCGAATTTCCCCAGAGGAAATAATGGAAACTCGGACGATTCATTCCACATCCCAAAAACTTTAATAGAAAATACAGTACTGTACGTACTTGTATTGCAAGATCTCACTCGTTTCGAACAGTCACTACACTGCGGGTGAATTAGGCATGATGCTTTTATTACATTCAACCGCACTCAGCGTGAGATGTGCGTGCTTGAACTATGAGTGCATGTATTACATTCAGACATGATCAGTGATGCAACACACTTATATTGTGCGTATTTTACATGACGCACGTATATGTGCTCGTACTGCAAGACAGCGCTCATTTATCGAGTTAAAATTTAAGAAAAGGTTTTGCTCGTCTTGCAAAACATTCGTAAACCATGTTACTCGCTATCCAAGGTTTGACTCTATATATACATATATACATATATATATATATATATATATATATATATATATATGTATGTATGTATACACTGTATATATGTGTATAGGTATATATAAACAGTTTACTACAAGAATCAGAACAGCTGTATTTTCTTATGGGTAATGTGCAGTGGAAAGTAAGGACCCAACACGGTCCTTGTTTAAGCAACACTAGCCTTCCTCAGGAGTCCAAATATCCTGAAAGCACATCTGTGAAATGCAGTATCTGTGTCTCAACATACCATGTTTGTCACGTTATGTTTCTCCATGCTTTGTTAACTTGCTAGAAGCAGATAGCACATCTTGCAGTTTTGCGTCGCACACTCTAAGTGGAGAAGGAGACCATACAGACGGCTATTTTATACCTTTTATTGCGGTTTACTTTATACCTTAGCAACCATGGACCTCTGAGGAAGGAGTGTTTTCCGAAACACGGACCGTGTCAGGTCCCTTGGTTTGTTATAAGGTGGTATTTTCAACTGCATAAAATATTTGATATAATAAACATTGCCTGCATCTGGTACATAGGAGTCTGCAGTTTGTTTTTTGTTTTTGCTTCAGCTGTTGATACTTCAGTTTTCGTTGGATTCCTTTGTGTTGTCCTTATTAACTGTTTTGCCATCTGTCAATGTCCTGCCATGCCATTGCCTTCTTCACCTTGGATAAACGCACATTAATATGTATGTAAACTTGTAACCTTTCTTGGGAGATCAGGATTTAAAACCAAATGAATAAGTAAATAAATTCTTATATAACCAGATACCCGAAGCGTTTGGTGATCAGCACACTCCTTTTTGAACCTTTGCTTCGGATTTCTGGCTATATAAGTATACTGCATTTAACAGATATGCTTTCAGGATATTTGGACTCCTGAGGAAGGCTAGTGTTGCCAACACCCAGACTGTGTTGGATCATTATTAGACAGTGACGCATCCCCACATTTTTAGCCCCATCTCCACACTGAAGCACATTTTTCATCCCTCTTCCCTCATCGCCTCTGCATTTTCAAGCCCTTTACCCTCACTGTCCTTGTAGTCTTAATTTTTTCCGCCACATCTTTCCATTTACAGCAGAAAGGTGATTTTATGCCTCTGCAGCCCAGTATGCTACTCCAGAGACCTGCTTGCAGCTCTACTAGGAATGGCCATAGTATCTGCAGCTGTCAGAGAGACAGATATATACTGTGTCATGCAGATATTTTGGGGGTGGGAGGGGATCAATGACCTCTGGGGGAGTTGTGGGGCATATTTTCATCCCTCCAGTGATCATCTGGTCAGTTTGGATACCTTTTCGGCCCTTATTTGTTGTAAAAACATGTCTAGCCCAAAACATCCAAATTGTGCTCTGGACATTTTGTAGAATGTTTGATTATTATTACTGTAAAACATCCAAGTGCTAAGCCTACTCTAATTCCACCCAAAACATGCCTCAAATGTTCCCCTTAAGATTTAGATGTACTGGAGGCAAAACGACGCCTAAAAAGTCACTTTTGAAAATGCCCTCTTGGATGTTTTAACTAGTAAAACTAAGTGTCGGTTTATGCTCTCTTTTGAATGTCTTTGTTGTTTTCCTGAGATGCTGTTCAAAGTGGAAATAAGCACACTGCAAAGGTTTCTGCTGATAATCCAACATAGAGAAAAGAAATGTGCATGATAAAATTACCCTCTGAAATGCAGTCTTGCAGTCCCTTGCTAGGATGCACCATCACTATTGCAGTATAAGGCTCGCATCAACTGCACGGTTGTAACGTATTTGCTTATGTCAACCTAACAATGATCTGCTAAAACATCTCTGTTTACCCTGAATCTCTGAGCCAGCTTTAGAGAAATATGAAGTGATCTTTGCTATTATTCCTTCTTATTTCAGTAGGGAAGATGCAGATAAGCTGTGCCCGGGAAACCCAAGGCAGTACCGAGTCTGTAATACTCAGGTGAGAGTCCCAGTTGATCAAGTCACATCTATAGACTCAGTGAAGTAGTAAGGGGGGGGTGGACCCCTGAGGGCACCTGCACCTCTTTAAAATCTTCACCAGCACGAGCAGCTACTCTAGCCTGCTGCTCGTGCCAGCCTGACTCCCTCTGAAATCACTTCTGGGTCACGGGGCCAGGAAGTGACATCAGAGGGAAAACCAGTGGCAGCGTGAGCAGCAGGCTGGCAAAGATTTTAAGAGGTACGGGGGTGGGGAGGGAGGGCGTGAGTGTGGCGTGGGGGCACAGAAGGAGCTGGGGGACGGAGAGGAGGGGGTGGTTGAGCCACCGCCTCAGGCGCCTCCGACCCTTGCTGTGACACTGTATATGCTCTCCCTTTGCAGTCAAACATTGACCATATTAAAACCAATCTGCAAAGTGCAACAAAGGGATGTTGAGTCATCGTCTTTGGTTTTCTGTTCTCTGTTTTCCTCTCATCATGTGTAAGATAAATAGTGAAGCACTTTGTACCCTAGACTAAAATTAGCAAAAACAAATTCTGTGTATTGGAAACAAAAGGGCTGATATTTCTATCTGGATACACTTCTCCCTCCGATTCTGCGGTTTCAGTATCCGCGGATTCGGTTATTCGCGGTTTTATTTTTAATCTTTTTTTTTTTGGGGGGGGCTATATTTAAGCCCTATGAGACTCCCTGGAACCTTACCTGGTGGTCTAGCGGGCTTTTGGGACAGGAGCAATCTTCCTACACTCCTGCCCTGTGCAGATCACTCATAGGAAATGGCTGCTGTGAACTCCCTTAGTCTCTCGAGACTACGAGGGGAGCTCACAGCAGCCATTTCCTATGAGTGATCTGCATGGGGCAGGAGCGTAGGAAGATCGCTCCTGCTCCGAAAGCCCTCTACACCACCAGGTACAGTTCCGGGGAGTCTCATAGGGCTTAAGGTAAGGTCTGGGATTCCGGGATAAGGCGGGGGGTGGGTCAGAACCGTCCCAAATATTATTTGCAGTTTTTTAAAATATTCGCGGGCCTGCTCTGCCCCTAACCCCCGCGAATATTGAGGGAGAAGTGTACATCTCACTTACCAGGTCCACATCCAGATCATTAGTGGCATTAGCTGGCTGATCCTGCTTACAATCCAGACAGATCAACTCAGCGCTATCTCGTATGCAAAGCCTTGAAAGAGTTTCTGTTCTATGCTATTCTTTTGTTTGATTTATAATCTGTTTCCTTGACAGATTACAATCAAGAAATCTTCTATAAACAGAAGAGCTAAAACAATAATCAAACATAATTTTAAAAACTCTGCAACACTTATTAATCTAGTCAGAGAAAAGATAAGCTCTTAATGCTTTCCCAAAAAAATGGAAATAAGATTGAATTTGGCTAATCTGACCAGGGGCTAGATTCACTAAGCAAACCGATTGTGTACCGATCAGTTTGCAACCCCTTTGTGACTCGATTGTTCCCCAACACGATTCACTAACCTTCTTCCCGATCAGCACCCGATCCAATCCGCGTGTTCAAATGAGGGAAACGGCATGTAAATTTTGGAAGGCAGCGATTCACTAAACAATCTCTCCAACACCGATTGGGCTTGCCGATCAGAAAAGAAGCGACTGCTGAAATAATTCTGTTTTCAAAAGCTTGAGAAATGACAAACCAGCAAAGAATTCCATAATGCAGGTCCTACATATTTGCCAGTTATTGGCATCAGTTGGTCTTGTTAAACAATTAAGTTATATGCACACAACTTCTGGCACTATATACAGAATTAGGAGGCAGTGATCTCTAATTAAAGTGCAGCCCTGGCTATTGCTCTCAGTTTATGTAGACCAGGCTCCAACACTAAGGGTCAGACTTAAAGTTCTAAAAGTGTAACTAGTTTCTTTGCATGATTTTGAAACCACAGATTTTCCCTGGGGATTTACTTTTCTGCTGCTGCTGCCCACAGTCTGTTTTGCAGAAGTGTTTGCCCAGTTCTTTCTGTGAATGTTTTTCCCTTCCTCAGGGTGAAAAAAAAGAAAACCCTAGGCCCAAAATGAAAAGAAAAAAAACATATGGCGGAAATGTCACAGTGGTTCCTTCCCTATCAAACTCAGTGCTGAACTGATGCCCCTTTCTCTGGCAATCATGAAAGACTGATTAAATAAATGTTTTCTGTTCAGGACTGTCCCCCTGGATCCATAGATTTCCGACATCTTCAATGTGCTGCTTACAACAACAAGGATATTTTTGGAAATTATCATTATCAGTGGGTCCCGTTCCAAACAGGTGAGTCAACAGCAGTAACCATCCTCCCCATGATTCACAGCTTGTAGGAATCCTAATCCTTTGCTGAGAGACCAACTTCAGCTGCCACCCAGCCCCGCCTCTTCAAGTCCAGCCCATGAGCCCCAGTGTAGGGTTACCATATGGCTCCAGAACCATTCTGTTCTTCTGTCCAATTTCAATTGTAGTTCAGCCCTCCCCTCTATTTGTTCCAGTATGTCATGTTACGTCTTATGTCCTTGTACACTGCTTAGACAGCTATTATAAGTGGTATGTCAAATTTGAAGAAACTTGGAAACTTAGGACAGATTGAGATATCTGGGTTTTATTTCCAGTGAAAGCAATGGAAGTAAAACCGGGATGTCTCAATCTGTCCTTCTTTTTCTGGAGCCATATGGTAGCCTTAGAAAAGAGGAGTATTCTAATGGTTAGTTCAGGGGAACTGGCTTCAATTCCCACTGCCGTTCTTTGTGACTCTGGGCAAGTCATTTCACCCTCCGTAGTCCCAGGTACAGAAATTTAAGATTATGAGCCCGCTAGGGGCAGAGAACGAACCTGTATATAATATGCAAACCACTTTAGCTGTACCTCGGAAGGTGGTATATCAAATTAATTATCCTTACTGTTAATTCACATTTGTGCATTATGTAATGTAATGTAATGTAATTTATTTCTTATATACCGCTACATCCGTTAGGTTCTAGCATTATGTAAGCTGCATGTGTGTATTTGCATTAAGCTTCTTCAGTGTAAACAGTGGGAACAAAGTAGGTTTGTTAAGAGTTATCTTACTTTCTTTTCCTTCTTCAGGACACAGTGACTGTGATCTAAGCTGTCTTGCTGAAGGGCAGAATTTTTACTATACATTTGGACGTGTTTTAGATGGGACAAAGTGTCACACAGACTCTGATGGAGTCTGCATCAACGGGCATTGTCTGGTAAGTTCTCTTGCTCTCTTGTCCACTTGAGAAAAATGAACCTTCTTATGCTCCTGTTTAGGTCTTGTAAGTATTTTGGCAGTTTTGTGATGCTTAATAAACTGTAAAGTGCAATGAAATAGGGACTGGGCAGCAAGTGACCTCAATTTCCAGGAGCCTCAAACTGCAGGTACAGAACAAGATCACAGGAGACACCTAAGTAGGGTTACCAGACATCAGGGTTTTGGACTTTCCAAAAACCGGCAGTTTGTCTGGGTTTTGGAAAGCCCCGAGCTCCATCCGCGTCTGTCGGGCCTTTGACAAGCATGCGCAAATGACGCACACGCATCCGTGCATGCTGGAGGTCAGAAAAAAAAGACGTGGCTTTTGGAGGCAGGGCTGGACACAGAACAAGGCGAGGCTGAGGTGGAGCCATGCGTCTGGGTAACCCTACTCCTAAGAGCCTATTTTCTAAGCAGAAGGTGACTTTCATTGCATGCTAACAGTGTGGCACCACATTAACTGTCAGTGCACCCTAACTGTTGCATTAAGCACCTAATTTGGACATTCCTACTAGGGCAGGGGTCAGCAACCTATTTAAAGCACAGAGCCATTTTATCCCAAATGTTTGGCCCAAGATTTTACAAAGAGCCGCAATGGGTAGAGAAGGGGGGTTAAATGCGATATAGGTTTATATGTATTTAACACAAAAACAAAACCGTTATGTCCATTTCTCCCTCTCTCTTATCCCTCCTGCAACGTACTTCCTTCCCCCCAACCCCACTCACAGGCAGCTGTGGGAATTGCTGCCACTAACCCGTTGAATATGAGACCGTGGACGCAGGAGGTACAATAATTGGCAGGGGCGATGGCAGCTCCACAAATGAGTTGAAGGCGTTTATCATTCTGAAAAGACCTGCATGTGGCTCACAAGCTGCGGCTTTCAGACCCCTGTACTAGGGAGTGTACAGAATGATCAGGGACTGGGTTGTGCAGTTACTGTAGAGCAGCGTATCGCAAACTGTGTTATGCAGTGAGATTCCAGGTGTGCCGCGAGATGGCGGAGAGGCGCAGGTGCCAGCTGACTGCTTACAGATCATGCCTCTCGTGGTGAGAGGCATGTCCTATAGTCAGTCAGCCTGCGCTGCTACCTCTCCTCCTTCAACACCCCCCTCCCCACCGGCATCGTGATAGCAGGCTCAGGGCTGTGATTGCAGGGTCTCTGAGCATGTGTGGACGTGAGCGTGATAGAAACATAGAAATAGACGGCAGATAAGGGCCACGGCCCATCAAGTCTGCCCACTCTAATGACCCTCCCTATTTATCTTTGCGGATAGATCCCACATGTCTATCCCATCTGGCCTTAAAATCTGGCACGCTGCTGGCCTCAATAACCTGGATTGGAAGACTATTCAAGCGGTCAACCACCCTTTCAGTGAAGAAGAATTTCCTAGTGTCACCCTGCAGTTTCCTGCCCCTGATTTTCCACGGATGCCCCCTTGTTGTCGCGGGACCCTTGAAAAAGAAGATATCCTCTTCCACCTCGATGCGGCCCGTGAGATACTTGAATGTCTCGATCATATCTCCCCTCTCTCTACGTTCCTCGAGTGAGTAGAGCTGCAACTTCCCTAACCGCTCCTCGTATGGGAGCTCCTTGAGTCCCGAGACCATCCTGGTGGCCATTCTCTGGACCGATTCCAGTCTCAGCACATCCTTGCGGTAATGCGGCCTCCAGAATTGCACACAGTACTCCAGGTGCGGTCTCACCATGGATCTATACAGTGGCATAATGACTTCCGGTTTGCGGCTGACGAAACTCCTGCGTATGCAGCCTATGATTTGCCTTGCTTTGGATGAAGCTTGCTCCACTTGGTTTGCAGATTTCATGTCTTCCCTGACAATCACCCCTAAGTCTCTTTCCGCTTCAGTTCTTGTCAGGATCTCGCCATTTAGGGTGTAAACCTTGCATGGATTTCGGCTCCCCAGGTGCATGACTTTGCATTTTTTGGCATTGAAACTGAGTTGCCAGGACCTAGACCAGTGCTCCAGTAGAAGTAGGTCATGCATCATATCGTCTGCCATTGAATTTTTGTCTGTTGTGCTTTTGCTCACTACATTGCTTAGTTTGGCATCATCGGCGAATAATGTTATTCTACCTCGGAGCCCTTCTGTCAAGTCTCTTATATAGATGTTGAACAAGATCGGGCCAAGGACGGAGCCCTGTGGCAATCCACTTATCACCTCTGACATTTCGGAGGGGGTGCCATTCACCACTACTCTCTGAAGCCTACCTCCAAGCCAGTTCCCAACCATTTGGTCAATGTGTCGCCCAATCCTAAAGAACTCATCTTGCTCAGCAACCTACGGTGTGGTACGCTGTCAAATGCTTTGCTGAAATCCAGGTAGACGATGTCCAGGGACTCACCAGCATCCAGCTTCTTCGTCACCCAGTCAAAGAAGCTGATCAGGTTGGATTGCCGTGACTACAAAAAGGTGGCGAGACACGGCTGTAGAGATTATTAGTCCCGTTAACTGCTAGCACAGCAGAAGATGCGGTGCGTTTACTACACCTCCAAAGGTGTACCTAAATGCATTCAGTCGGTGGTGATGATCACTGTTGCACGGGAACAGGGACCCATGGGGCCCGCAGAGATCCTGTGGGTTCCCTCTTCGAGTCACGGGAATCCCATGGGGATGCCCCCTTGGGTCACGAGGATCCCGTGAAGACCCCCCCTCCCATGGTCTCAGGGATCCCTCGGGGTTTGAGGCAGCTCGAGCCGAGGGGCTCGAATATCTTGGTGTGCATACCTCCTTTTCCAGTCCTCCATCTGGCTGCTCTATGCAGCATGCAGCGCTCCCAGCACGTCACCTGTAGCCAACTTTGAAGTCTTCCTCTGATGTCAGAGCTGACAGAGGGAAGGCTTTGCGTCAGCCACATGCAGTGTGCAGGGCCCACTGCCCTGCGAAGAATGCGGCTGGAAGACAGGAAGGTTCAGTCTTGCAGGAGGGGTGCAGAAAAGGAGAGAGTGAGCGAGCGGGCACGCACTCGTTGCACCAAGGAGGAAGAGCGTTAGGACATGAGAGAGGTCCAAACGTGGGACACAGAAGGGAGGGAGGGAGTGCGCTTTTGTACACAGAATGAGGGAGGGGGGCATGAACTTGGTAGAGAGGAGGGAAAGAGAGGCTGATGTGTGGGAGGGAATAGAAAGGGGAATTGTTGGGTGTGAGTGTGTCAGTGAGAGGGAAAGAGAGATGGTGTACATGGGGAATGGAAGAAAAAGGATAATTTTTGGTCATAGGGAAGGGCCTTAAGCGTCTGGGCCAATCGGAGCCTTAGACCCCCCATCCCAAGATGCACTGGGGAGGGGCCTAAGGTTATGATTGGCCCAGACGCCTAATGCGTCTCCCTTAGGAGGGGCCTTAAACAATCTAGGCCAATTAGAGCCTTAGGCTCCTCTCCAGCACATCCCAGGATGCACCGTGGAGGGGAAGGCCTGCCATTTTGAAGAGGCAAGCCTACTGGCTGGAGGTAGGAGGCGACCCTCCAGCCAGCCTTCATAAACAAGGTAAGGGGGATGAGAGGGTCATCGAAGGCATGTGGGAGTCATTGGGGGAATCCCTCATGCTGCTGAGGGGAGTGTCAGGTGGGGTTGCTTGGCAGCAGGAGGGAGTGGGCATCTCTGCTGCTGCCAGGGAGTGTCTGAGGGTTGCTTGGCGGCGGGATAAAGTGGGCATCCCTCCCACTGCCGGGGTGGGGCGGGGTTGCTTGACGGCAGCAAAATTTTCTGGCAGGTCTGAGCTGTCAAGCCAATCAGCGCTCAGGCACTGACCAAAGAGTAAGGCTAGGACAGCTCAGACTTACTGGTTAGGGAATCACTTGGCGATAATAGAGAATCACCCGGAGTGCTCGTTTAAATATTAATGACCTTGTTATAATACATTTGCACAGCAGAGTCGGAGACTGCTAGGAAGCTTGGAAAAGACCATGATAAGCCGTTTTGATAATCCGTCACTAAAATACATGACTACGTTAAAGTTTTGAGAATCCTCCCCTGAATCACTCACCCAGCTCCCAGTATTGGATATTGAGGGAGATCCATGTAGTGATCATAACAGAACTAGAAAAATAACCTAAAGAACTGAACCGTAGAAGGATTTGCCAGGTGGGGAGCACACAGAGCAAAGGAGATCTTCCTTCTCTCTTTGGCTAATGCTCCAGGGTTTCAGACTTCCAGGATAATGACCGTTTCCCTTTTCTTCCTTGTCAGCAAGTTGGCTGTGATCTCGTCCTGGGTTCTGGGGAGAAGATGGACATTTGCGGAGTCTGCGGGGGGAAGAATGCCTCATGCAGGCACCATCACAATGTCTATACCACTGAGCAGCCACCTTCTGGTAACATTTGCCTCCATTTAACCTTTATTTACTTATCATTTCTGCAGTGCTCAAAACATATGCAATATTGATGAGACACACCTAATAGATAGGCCCTGCAGTCTAATCCGGGGGGGGGGGGGTGGGTGGCTTAAGAGTGGACTACAGGTCATGCGTTTCCTCTCATTTCTTCCCCCCCACTGTTTCATTTTTTTAAAAATATTCTTTATTCATTTTTAGAACTTCAATTGTGCACAAAAGAAGATGCATTTACATAAATTAATATACTTAAAAGAATAAAAACAAGACTTATTTTCTCCCACCCACTTTCAATTTACAAACATCTCCTTTCTCTATTTCTTAACAATCGCCAAAACATATCTCCCTCCCCCTACCCCAGATGTGCATGTTTTCCCTAAATTATACAAATAAATCAATCTTTACAATATTTAGTTAATGGTTCCCAAACTTCCATAAATTTTTTTATAATAACCCTTCTGAATGGCCATAAACTTTTCCATGTTAAAGATATAACATAGGGATTCCCACCATAATGAATAATTTAATCTATCCCAATTTTTCCAATTCTTTAAAATAAGCTGCATGGCAACTCCCGTCATTATAAACAAAAGTTTATTTTTTGCCGAAATTTGACTTTTTGCCATCATAGATGTTCCAAATAAAATGGTATCATACGATAGTACCACTGGATTTTCTAATAAATTATTAACCTGATCCCAAATCGATCTCCAGAATTTTAGTATCAAAGGACAATAGTATAGTAAATGATCTAACGTCCCAACTTCCAGATGACAATGCCAACATCTATTAGATTTAGAACTATCTACTCTATGCATACGAACTGGGGTCCAAAATACGCTATGTAATAAGAAAAACCATGTTTGTCTCATAGATGCAGACATTGTACATCTCATCCTCCAAGACCAAATTCGTGGCCATTGAGATGCAGTAATGTGATGCTTTATCTCAATGCCCCAAATGTCACGCAGACCAGTTTTTGGTTTCTTATTCAAAAATCCAGATATTAATTTATACCATTGAGCAGCCTGGTGACCCAGGAAGTCTACCTGAAAACATAAGACCGGCAAGCTATTTTGAACTTCCAAATTTTTCCATTCAGAGAACCCTACCTGAAAGGCCTGCTTCAACTGCACCAAGCGATGAGGACAAAACTATGTTAAATGGATTTTTCTGCTAGACCTCAAAACACCCAAGGTACTACTTTATATTTCTATTCGTACCCTTACTGAGGTGGTGTTTTTATCATTGGTCTTAGCAAATAGCATGTGCAACAAAAAAGTTTTAATCTTTTTTATGAATTGATTTTCTCTTCCGGCTCTGCATAAATTATAAAGTGCTATAGAGTGCTGTGAAAGAAAGGCACTAATCTTTATTCCCAATGGCTGCCCAACCGTTTCACTCCTAGTTTCGTCAGGGGCTATGCCTCCTTTAATACAGACATCATTTTTAATTAAGAACGCTCTAACTTTGAGCCCTAATTGCTATTGTTATTAGCACTGCACTCTGCCGGTGTTTTATCAAGACCAAATTTGCATTGCAATTGTGAAAAATCAAGCAGCTTACCATCAGAAATAACATCAACTAAATAGCATCATCCAATATTTCCAGATGACCTTAAATCCGCCAATTTGAATCTTGGAGTTCAGCCATATAGTCTGTTACAAATCACACTTTTGCTGGTAGATTCGCTGCTGGAGGTCCTGCCTGTATTGCCTGAGAAGTGAGAAAGTCCTCAAGGTGCTCCAGCTGCTGACACCAGCTTGACCCAAGCAAGCATGGAAAAGCCGAAGCACCCTGACAATCGTTTTGCTGTTCAAACAACATGAGTGGAGGCTTGGGTAATTCCCACCAGCAATGCATTTGCTGCTGCAGTTGGAGGGGTTCCATTGGTGTAGCGGGGGTGAGTGGTGCCCTCTTCCCCGCCCCCCTCTCCGTGCCGCACACACGCATTTCTTCCATTTCCTCCTACCTCTTTAATTTTCCCAGGGCGAGCAGAATTACAAACTTGCTGCCTGCATCGTGTCGGCTCTCCCTATGACGTCACTTCCTAGGCAAAGGACCCGGAAATGACATCCGAGAGGGTGACGCAGGCAGCAAGTTCGTGATACTGCTCGCACTGGTAAAATTAAAGAGGTATGAGGGAAGGGGCGCACGCACGCCGCATCGGGGGTTGGGAGGGAGTGGGGAGATAGAGAGGAGGACGGATACCGGTGCCCCCTCCAAGACCGCCCCCCCCATCTCCTTTAGTACACCACTGAGAGGGCCTAAGCCCAAAATGGAGGGGCTCAGGCTCCCAAGACCACCTTGTGGCTACATCAAGAGTCTAATCAAGACACATTGGAGGTAATTCTGCAAAATGGATGTCTGAGAATATGTACAAATGACCAGAATATCATCACATATGGGCATATGTAGAGTTACCAGACACATGTCCTCGCCCCATTCTTCCCCAGCCCCTTCATCTCTTCTTCCCCAAGTTCGGTGCTGTGTCTGGAGGGCCTTCGAGCAAGCACTGATGCGACATGATGTCACATTGCAACCGCGCATGCTCAGAGGCCCTCCAGATGCGGCCCCAAGCTTGGGGGCCTTTGAAAACCTGAACAAACTGCTGGGTTTTGGAAATCCCCCCATTCATCTTGCCCCTCCTCCTTCTGCCCTTAGATCTGGCATTTGCCACCTCCTTTCTCACCATCCCATCTCCTTCAAATTAAATGACTATCCAGTCACTCCTTTCCAACCAAATATATACGAAATGTAGGCTGAACTAGATCCACTCTACGTGTGTTAACTGAAGATGAAAACCTGTATGATAACTTAAGATGACTAAATTGTATGCTAAACTTGACTCTCTGTCAACATAAAACGATCAAACATTACTGTACATTTATAACCCATTTGTCTAAGCATTGTGTATGTCAACCTTGTAACCTATTCTGAGCTTATTGGGGAGGATGCGATATAAAGCAAACCAAATCAATAAACAAATAAATGTGTAGATTCTATAAGAAAGATCTGGAAACATCCCAAAATTGGCTGTAAAGTTCTGATGGGGAAATTTCTCTACAGAAAGGCAAAACAAGGTGGTTTGTGTCACTCATTGGAAACTTTATAGCATTGTACCCGAAAGCACTGGATAGTGACCCTAAGAGAATTTTGGAGAATGAAGAGGTTATCCTCAGTCTGAAGCTGGGTGCAAGGAAAATAAATATAGTAAAGAGAAAAAATAAAACAGTTGTGAGTCATTTTGATGGCTGCGATGTTCTAAGTTGTTTTATTTCAACTTTTACTCTCCCTTCACCTGCATTATTTTGCAGTTTCTTTCTACTATCATTTTATTGTATACAGCTTTGACTGTGTCATGAAAGGCAGTTAATAAGCACTTCAATAATCATAAATTTAAACTAGAACAGCATACATTTTAGAGGTGTCGGTGCTGTGAATCATGTGGAGAGAAGAAAAATCCTCAGCTACAGTCTGAGTCCAAGAAAATGTGACAGCAAGGCTTCCTCAGGATGATAAGAACAATCGAGCATGGCTGAAAAGGAATTTGAAGGATAACCTCAGCAATCAGCTTAAAACCGTACTTTGAAAGATAAGCTTACCAAAGAATAAATGATCATATATATTTAAATATTGATTCATTTAATTTACTAAGTAATAAGTTTTTAGTAGATAATAAGATAAATTGCATAATGTAATTAAAATGGATTTTATTTATTTATGCCTATATTTATTAGATTGGTAATAAGATATTCTTATTGGATGAATTAAAAATATTTCTATATTTTATATGAGGAATCCCATATGATGTAGTAGGGGTTAAAATAATAATTATAAGCAAATAATTTATCAAAATGATCATAAGAATAAAAGATCAAATAGAATTGAGTTAAATAATATAAAGAATTGAGGAGGGGTACTTAAAGTTATAATGAGATTTAAAGATAAAATGAAATTAATATTTAGAGGAAACGTGGATGAATATATTCATGAATAATGAGTAAAGTTATACAAGGCAAGAGAAATGTATGTTATTTAATTGATTAGGGATTAGATAAATGATTTAATATGCCAATGTATTTTTATTTTTCTGTTATTATTATTATATATGGTTTTTAAAGATAAATATCAGTTCAATGATTAGATAAAATAATATGTAATTGGTGAAAATGGGTAAGATATGAGATGAATTATTATGATAATTTAGGTGACTTATTTAAAAAGATGTTTTATTTGTAGTCTGTAAGGGGTTTTTCATTACCTGATCTAATATGTGCGTTCCCAAGTTTTCACTTTTAATAATGTTATGGAGGTTAGGGTGGAGAAGAGGGTGGGAGTGGGTGGGTTAGGGGGGATAGATTTTATGTTCAAAGTTTTAAAATTGGGAAAATGGTGTATGTAAAGAAAATTCAAAATAAGTCTAAATATTTGATTTGGTTAATGTGTTTTGAATATAAAATTTATAATGGAAAGTAAAATCTTTTCATTAAATGTTAGTGGCCTCAACCATCAAATCAAAAGGAAAAAAATGCTTTCCTTTTTGAAACAACAAAATGCAGATATATATTATATCCAAGAGACACATCTATCAACTACAGAGTCAATGAAATTAGAAGGGGGTTGGGTGAAGCATTGTTTTCTTTGCCCCAGCAGTGGGAAAGAAGGCAGGGGTTGCTATCCTAGTAAATAAGAAATGTAAAGTTAATTTTAAGTTGATTGCTTCAGATCCCTTAGGAAGATGGTTACATGTAGATATGAGCATGGGAAATAATACCCTGACAGGTTTAATGTATATGCCCCTAATTCGAATCAAATTCAATTTTTCAAAACTTTACAATAGTTCATACTGCCACTGGCTGCTTCTAATTTAGTAGTGGCTGGAGATTTTAACGCTGTTATAGATCCGTTGATGGATAAAAACCTAGTAAAATTATGAAATCATTAGGATTAGATAATTTGGTGCAATCTTGTGATTTGAAAGATATATGGCAGATACTTCATTTTAATGAATGGGAATTTTCATTTTGTTCACATGTTCACAAATCCTTTTCAAGAATAGATTACATTTTCATCTCAAATAAAATTGTTCAGCAGATGACACAAGCTTCCATAGATCCAATCATTTTGTCTGATCATGGTGAAGTGTGGGTTGAATTGAAAATTGCTGAACAGGATAATAATAGATCTGTATGGAGATTCGATAATACATTGCTTGCGGATTCAAACTTCCTTGAAGAATTTCAATTAAAGATGAACAAGTAGAAGAAATTTCCATGGAAACATTTTAAGGCTACCATGAGAGGACAAATAATTTCATATTCAGCATATATTAGGAAACAACATAAAAAATCAATTTTTAAATTTGGAACAAGAAATTAAAAGTTTGGAGTCTAAATTGATTGAAAAATGGGAACAAAGTACTTTGCAGGCTTTTAAAAGTAAAATGTAAATATGAAATTTCTTCAAAATTGATAAGGAAATATTTGTTATCTCAGCAGGCTCTATTATGGAAACTCAAATAAGGCGGGAAGATTATTAGCAAAAAAAAAGAAGGTCTAAAATTATTGCAATTAAAGATGAGAAAGGAAATATACATTCTCAAATTGGGCCCATTTTAAATCAATTCATAATTTTTACAAAGAATTATACTCTTCTGAGCCTTATTTGGACAAGGAAAAAGATGGTTTAGAATTTTTAAAGTTAATTAAGGGTTCAAAAATCCCTGATCATGTAAAAAAAAGTTTAGAACAGCCTGTATCATTAAAAGAATTGCAAACAGCATTGAAAGAGTTGGATCCGCTTCAGGTGGTGATGGTTTTACAGTAGTTTTATAAATCATTTCAAAATTCCTTATTAACACATTTAAACTAAGCTAAACTAAACTAAACCTTAGGTTTATATACCGCACCATCTCCACAATTTATTAAAATTATATCAGATTCAACTAACTAAAGGTTATATTACAGGTACTATGGCAGAGTCTTTGACTATAGTTTTGCCAAAGTCAAATAAAGACCCTACTTTGGTTTCAAATTACAGGCCTATTTTTTTAATAAATGTAGATGGAAAACTTTTAGCTAAAGTATTGGCTTTACGCTTGGCTAAGGCTCTCCCTTTTGTTATTGGTATGCACCAAACAGGGTTTGTTGCACAGAGACATTCTTCTAATAACACCAGGCTGGCATTTCATATGTTAAATTTGACAAAAGCCATGAAAGAACCAGCTTTTTCTGTGTCTTTAGATGCTGAGAAAGCCTTTGATCGGGTGTAATGGACCTTCATGTATCAAGCATTGGAGTGGTTTGGTGTGGGTTCGGGATTTATACAAATGATTCAAACTTTGTATAGCTCCCCTGCTGCTAGATTGTATATTAACAGTAATTTTTCAGAAAGATTTAGAGGGGGGTTAGGTAAGGTTGTCCCTTATCTCCTTTGCTTTTTGATGTTGTATTAGAACCCTTGTTATTAGCTATTCAGCAAGTAAAGGAGATACAGGGTATTCCTTATTCAAAACGGGAATACAAGGTCTCTGCCTATGCAGATGATATACTGCTTCATTTGAGAAATCCTGAAACAACTATTCCATGCTTACTTGAATTAATAGATAAATTTGGAAAATTTTCAGGATATAAGATAAATTGGAGTAAATCAGAAATTCCTCCACTTAATGTACATTGTACAAAAGGTTTGTTTGATTCATTCCCCTTTCTATGGAAGGAGAATGGAATAAAATATTTAAGTATTTGGATAAATAATACGCTGGAAGAAACAATGAAAGTACCGTATTTGCCGGCGTATAAGACGACTGGGCGTATAAGACGACCCCCCAACTTTTACAGTTAAAATATAGAGTTTGTTATATACTCGCCGTATAAGACTACCCCTTCTTCCGCACACCTTCTGCACAACCTTCTGCCTGCCTGTCCCCCCCTTGAAGGCCTGCACCCCCCCGAAGGCCTGTCCCCCCCCCCTTGTAGGCCTGTCCCCCCCTTGAAGGCCTGCCTGCCTGCCTTTCCCCCCTTGAAGGCCTGTCCCCCCTTGAAGGCCTGCCTGCCTGCCTGCCACCCCCTTCCCCTTGAAAGCCTGCCTGCCTGCCCGCCCGCCCCACCCTGAAGGCCTGATGCCCCGCCCCACCCCGAAGGACCGCTCGCCCCCCTGGCCTCCCCGCACCACCTATGAAGCAGCCGCAGCAGGATCGCGAAGTCAGCGTCAGCGATCCCTGCGCTGCTTCCTGCGCCACGGTCCCGCCCCTCCTCTGACGTCAGAGGAGGGGCGGGATCGCTGACGCTGACTTCGCGATCCTGCTGCGGACTGCTTCACAGGTGGTGCAGGAAGGTCAGTGGGGCGAGCGGTCCTTCGGGGGTGGGGGGGGATTGAACGGCAAGGCCGGGAGCACCCCCTTAGGGCTGGCACCCGGGGCGCACCGTCCCCTCTGCCCCCCCCTTGGTACGCCACTGCATGTAAACAGTACCCGGCGTATAAGACGACCCCCGACTTTGGGGAGGATTTTAAGGTACTGAAAAGTCGTCTTATACGCCGGCAAATACGGTAAATGAAAAATTTTATTACAGAAGGTTACAGAAATGTGTGAGCAATGGAATCCTTTACATTTGTCTTGGTGGGGGAGAGTCCAAACTATTAAAATGATGATCTTGCCTGTGGTTTGTTACCAAATGGGTATGATACCAGTTTTTTTTCAGGAGTCCTTTTATAAAAAATTAAATCGTATTCTTACAAAATTTATTTGGCTGGGTAAAATGGCTAGAATTGCTTTAGTATCTTTACAAAAACCAATTACAGAGGGAGGGGTAAATTTTCCCAGTTTTTAAATGTATCACCAAGCCTATATTATGTGCCAGGGTATGTATTGGGTCCTCCCATAGCTCATGGATAAGCTCCCAGATTGGTTATATTTGGAATGGCAACTCATGTTCTCTCTGCGACTATACCATGTTCTCGGTATCAAAATATCTAGATTATATAAAGAAAACAGAATATTAGTAGATACATGGAAAACCTTACGATATGCCAGTAATCTAACATCTATTCCAATACATAAATCAACAAATCAGACTAAGTGGCTAAACTCCAAGATTCAAATTGGCGGATTTAAGGTCATCTGGAAGTATTGGATGATAGCAGGAATACGTATTTTAGATGATGTTATTTCTAATGGTAAACTGCTTGGTTTTTCACAGTTGCAACATAAATTTGGTCTTAATAAATCACAAAGTTTTAGATGGTTGCAACCGAAGCAGGCTATTCAGGTGGGGTTCCCTGAATGGAAAAATCTTAATAATCAATATAGTTTAGAGTTCTCAGCAGAATCTCGGCGAGAGCAAGATCAGAAGGCCTTGAGCATGCGCAAATGCTCAAGGCCCAGTCCAGCCCAGCACAGGCAAGAGGGAGGATCTCCGACGCACCGCCCAGCCCAGCACAGCCAAGAGGGAGGATCTTCAGGCACCGGCATGTCTTGTGCGTTGGTGCTGGTGCAAGTGTGAAATCTGGGTAAGGGATGTTATTTCAGTGCTCAGGGGTGGATGTAGGATCGCGGGGGGAGATGACGTGAGCGGGGGGATGCCGGATTGCGGGGGGGGGGGGAGGGTGGCGCTCGTAAATCGAGTCAAACTCAGTATTTTTTATCATTGTATTTTTTAAATTGAATTTTCATGGTTTTATGTCAGTGTTTAATAAATTATCTCCAGAACATCTGTATCCACAGTTTTTGTGTTTGTTTTCATCGGTGGATCATTGGGTCTCCCCATTTTTCTTTGTTGTATTTATTGATACACTTGTTATAAGTTCGTAAAATGAATAAAGATTTATTTAAAAAATGTAAAAAAAAGAAAATGTGACAGAAAGATACAGAAAAATGTCCCATTTGTGTGGATATTGTATCGCATTTTTGTTGGCTTTAGAAACTCAATAAAGTTTAAAAAAAATAATAATTTCCAAACATCCCTGGATAGATTACTTATATGAGGGGCTGCAGAAAAGTTCTCAGCCCAACCAAGAAGCGAATGATGTGGAGCCATGAAATGTTTTGTTTCAATGATAAGAAATGAAATGAAAAGTATCAAGAAAATTGTGGAAGAACTTGTAAGTTTCATGGCTCCACATCATTCTCATAAGAACATAAGAAAAGCCCTCACCGGATCAGACCGAGGTCCATCCAGTCCGGTGATCCACACACGCGGCGGCCCCTTTAGGTACTCCCGAATGGAGACCCAGTTATACCGTAGCCCTTGATATGATTTGGTTGGGCTGAGAACTTTTCAGCGGCTTCTCGTACATGTTACATCTTATGAACTCCAGAGGGAAGCTCTCTGGCACAATGCATTAGCAGTAGATTTGAGAGACTGGGCTCATACTCCACATACTCTGGCTTAGGGTTGTTATTGTCACAGTATAAGCAAAATTAGTTCATTTGGAGACAGAGCAGCAAATTAGTTAGAATGCCCCAGAAAGGTGCTCTGTTCTTTTAAAGCAATGCACACTCAGCCCCTCTGTATAAAGTATGCATTTTGGTAGCTATTTGTTATTCTTCTTGGACCTGATCCAAGAAAGCTTTTTCTCATTCTGCGTCTCTGAAGTGTGTGTGTGTGTGGTCCCCCTTTGACATGGCCCTTGAGACTTTTATGCAGCTGTCGTTTTGCACCCTCCGTGCTGGTGGAAATTCACGCCCTAATTCAGATGTAGTTTATTATTTGCATATTATTAAGGGGCAGGGGTGAGTCTAAACTAACCGGCATAAGAATCCTTCCACATCTATTCATATATTCCTGCAGTTTATTATGATTTTAGTCATTTTGAATCACTTCCCAGTTACTGTTGTAGAACTGTAACTGCCTCTAATTTATCCAGGAAGTGACATCATCTGCTTTCTAATCCATAGGGTTGTTTGGATACAATGAGGTAACCATGATCCCTGCTGGTGCCACCCACATCAAGGTGACAGACAACAGCAAGAACTACCTAGGTAAGAAAAGCCAGCTAAGCTCAGCTGAACTACAGTAGAGCACAATTAATTGATCCCAGTGATAATTAAGCCCCTTCCCTCAAGTTCTACATCCCAGTATGTCCCTAGTGCAGCCATCAATTCTTCCTTTCTCCTAGGCATGAGAAAGGAAGTCATTCTGGATCACTCAATACTTATCGTTGCTACGATACAAGGGGAATATTTCTAGATGATAAAGGCCTCCATGCCCAGTCAAGCTCTCTGAGAATACCAATGAGACTGCCGATTATGATGGATCATTTCTAGAAATGTGACTATTGGCAGCTAATTTCTAATAGTCCACTTCCAATCTGGAGCATGCAATTATACAGAGCAACATAACTAGAAATCCGACAAAGGTCATTCTAGTGCCTGTTCTACAAAATAATAATCAGATCCCAGAGGTTTTGTATTGATAATCATATCAAAATTAGGCATATGCCCGTGTTAAATGTACCAGCAGGTTTGTACCGCGAGCACTCCTTTTGGACAAAACTGTGTGCCGCTGCCTCTCTTGACGTAACTCTTTCTGCAGGAATTCCTCCAAATAAAACAGGCCACCGAACATAGACAGGAGTAGACGTTTAAAGACTTTATTGTACTATAACAACATTGTGCCTAGTATGGTCACATTTTGCCCATGAAGGCTTCATCAGACGTAATGTCCAGAGGGGGGCGTAGAAAGGAGCACTTCCTTCTAGAACAGGAGTTCTGAAGCCATTCCTTGGAACACATCTAGCCAATCAGGTTCTCAGGATACCCACAGTGAATCCGCATGAGATATGTCTCCTTTGTATGCAAATCTACGAGGGAGAATCAAAAATGAAAGGCAATTGTTAAATTACATAATAACTAGAACAGAGCTAGCAAAATGCAACATATGTACTCGTACGTTACCTGTTAGATAGTTTGTACATGCACAGTTCAGCGCTCGGCTTTAGTCATGTAGCCACGAGGTCAGAAACATGGACACTCCATTGCAAGATTGCACCATCGTAGAATAATCCGCAGTAGTGCGCTTTCTTTGGACAGAGGGAGTAAAACCTATGGAAATTCATTGTCAGATATTGACTCAGTATGGACATAGCCCCATGAATCAACAAAAGGATTATGAGTGGGTGAAAAGGTTTAAAATGGGAAGAGCAGGTGTAACTGACGAAGGTTGCTCTGGTCACCCATCAACATCGTGCACACAAGAGCACATTGACAGGGCAGATGCCTTGATTAGAGAAGACTGACAGATAAATGTGTCTCAGCTACATATTTGGATATCGGCTATGGATCTGCATTTGCCATAATGCACGATGACCTGGGATATAGGAAAGTCTGTGCACAATGGGTTTCCTAAATAGCTTACAGCAGGGCTGCCCAAGTCCGGTCCTCGAGATCTACTGGCAGGCCAGGTTTTCAAGATATCCACAATGAACATGCATGAGAGATATTTGCAGGCAAATCTATCTCAAGCATATTCATTGAGGATATCCTGAAAATCTGGCCTGCCAGTAGATCTCGAGGATTGGACTTGGGCAGCATGTGGAGGTTGTGACCCAGTTCCTGAGACGGTATAAAGAAGATCCGAATATTCTGGATAGAACAGTCACCAGTGACGAGACATGGGTATATCACGGCAGCCCGGAGAGCAAAAGACAAAGTATAAAGTAAAGGAAGCGATGCTCACCTGGCTCCAGGAGCAGCCGAAAAACTTATTCTCTGCAGGAATTCAGAAGCTCATTGAATGATACAACAAATGCATCGTCTTGCATGGGGTCTCTGTGGAAAAGTGATATAGTTAGTTATTCACAGTTACTTCTATTAAAGCCGTTAAATGTAATTTGCCTTTACTTTTTGATTTACCCTCATATCTCATCCATATTCAATTGTGAGTGTTCTGAAAACCTGACTGGGTAGATGTGTTCTGAGGACTGGATTGGGAGCTCCTGCTGTAGAAATAGCATTTAGTGGTAGATAGCCTTCAGTAGGGTTACCATATAGCTCCAGAAAAAAAGACATATTGAGATATCTGGGTTTTCCATCAATGGAAGTAAAATTCAGAAATACACTTGGAAGATAAAGACAGACTGTTCACACTCTTCAAGGTAGGGAGAACGAGAGGGCACTCTCTAAAGTTGAAAGGGGATAGATTCTGTACAAATGTAATGAGGTTCTTCTTCATCCAGAGAGTGGTGGAGAGCTGGAACCCTCTTCTGGAGTCTGTTGTAGGGGAAAATACCCTCCAGGGTTTCAAAACTAATCTGGACAAGTTCCTGCTAAACTGGGACGTATGCAGGTGAGGTTGGACCCATTTAGAGCAGTGGGGGCTGCCGCGTGAGCGGACAGCTGGGCAGGATGGAGCACTGGTCTGACCCAGCAGAGGTAACAACCTATCACTATCTACTATCTGCTATCAATTTCTCCTGGAAAAGTCCAGAATAACAATTGTAACTTGACGCATTCTTGATTACATGTACTACAATGATACTGGAAATGTCCAGTCTTCTAACTTGTAATCCGCTTAGAACCGCAAGGCACAAGCGGAATAGAAATCACTAATGTAATGTAATGTAATGTAATTCTTATGTTCTAAAACCCAGATACAATGGAAGTAAGGAGGACAAACATCTGGGTTTTACTTCCATTGATGGAAAACCCAGATGTCTCAATCTACCTCTTTTTTTTCTGGAGCTTTCAGTGGAATTAAAACCCAGATGTCTCAATCTGTCCTCCTTACTTCCATTGCTTTCCAAGTTTATTACATACTTTATATAGCATCTATCAGAGGTTACCTAGACGGTTTACAATACTAAATAAAAAAAAGAAAAGGGGGGCATTCAAAGTTAAAATATCAAGGACCGATCAGACAAAGACAAATGTCTGTCCTTTTTACTTCCATTGCTTTCAGTGGAAGTAAAACCCGGAAGTCTCAATCCGTCCTCCTTACCTCCATTGCTTTCAGTGGAAGTCTCAATCCGTCCTCCTTACCTCCATTGCTTTCAGTGGAAATAAAACTCTGAAGTCTCAATCCGTCCTCCTTACCTCCATTGCTTTCAGTGGAAGTAAAACCCGGAAGTCTCAATCCGTCCTCCTTACCTCCATTGCTTTAAGTGGAAGTGAAACCCAGTTCTTTGCTGCTTTTTTGAGCATTCAACATTAACACTGAGAAGCAAGTACCTCGCCCTGATGCAGCCATTGCGAAACGCCAGCTAGCTCACATCAGCAAAAGACCTAAGCAGAGATAGTACAGAGTGAACCAAGAAATCACACGGACAACTCAACTTTACATAAGAATATAAGAAGTTGCCTTTGCTGGGTCAGACCAGGGGTCCATCGCGCCCAGCAGTCCGCTCCTGTGGTGGCCCATCAGGTCCATGACCTGTAAGAGATCCTTTGTCTAAAACCCTTTAGTCCTTATTTTTCTTCTATCTATACCAGGGGTGTCAAAGTCCCTCCTCGAGGGCCGTAATCCAGTCGGGTTTTCAGGATTTCCCCAATGAATATGCATTGAAAGCAGTGCATGCACATAGATCTCATGCATATTCATTGGGGAAATCCTGAAAACCCGACTGGATTCCGGCCCTCGAGGACCGACTTTGACACCTGTGATCTATACTCTTCCATGATCCTATCTCTACCTTTATCTATATCCCTCCAGCCCCATATCCTTCAGGAACTTGTCCAATCCCTCTTTGAATCCCCTTAAAGTGCTCTGTCCTATCACACCCTCCGGAAGCGCATTCCAGGTGTCCACCACCCTCTGAGTGAAGAAAAATTTCCTAGCATTGGTTCTAAACCTGTCCCCTTTCAATTTCTCCGAGTGCCCCCTTGTTCTTGTAGTTCCCAATAGGCTGAAGAATCTGTCCCTTTCCACCTTCTCTATGCCCTTCATGATCTTGTAAGTCTCTATCATGTCTTTTCTGAATCTTCGCTTCTCCAGGGTGAAGAGCCCCAGCCTTTCTAGCCTCTCTGCGTATGAAAGGTTTTCCATACCTTTTATCATTCTTGTCGCTCTTCTCTGAACCCTCTCAAGTATCTCCATGTCCTTCTTTAGGTACGGCGACCAATATTGGACACAGTACTCCAGATGTGATCGCACCATCGCGCGGTACCGCGGCATGATGACTGCCTTCGTTCTGGTAGTAATACCCTTCTTAATGATACCCAATATTCTGTTTGCCCTCTTCGAGGCTGCTGCACATTGTGCCGTTGACTTCATTGTTGTGTCCACCAGTACACCCAAGTCTCTTTCAAGGTTACTTCCCTCTAGTACTAATCCCCCCATTGGTAGCTAAACATCGGAGTTTTTTTCCCTACATGCATGACCTTGCATTTCCCTACATTGAAGTTCATCTGCCATTTATTTGCCCACTCCTCCAGTTTGTTCAGGTCCCTTTTATAGGTCCTCACATTCTTCCGCAGTTCTTCCGCAGTTCTAACATCCGCAAATTTTATTACTTCACACTTTGTCCCCGTTTCCAGGTCATTAATAAATACATTGAACAGCAGCGGTCCGAGTACCGACCCCTGCGGAACTCCGCTCGTGACCCTCCTCCAGTCCAAGTAGTGACCCTTCACTCCAACCCTCTGCCTTCTGCCTGCCAACCAGTGTTTAACCCATCTGTGTACGAACCCTTCCACCCCGTGGTTCCACAGTTTCCTAAGTAGCCGCTCATGGGGTACCTTGTCAAAGGCCTTTTGGAAGTCGAGGTAAATGATGTCTACAGGTTCCCCTTTGTCCAACTGGCTGTTTACACCCTCAAAGAAGTGCAGTAAGTTTGTTTGACACGATCTTCCTTTGCAGAAGCCATGTTGGCTCGCTTTCATTAGCCCATTTTTTTCGATGTGCTCACAGATGCTGTCCTTTACCAGTGCTTCTACCATCTTGCCCGGAACTGATGTCAAACTTACCGGTCTGTAGTTTCCCGGGTCTCCTCTCGACCCCTTTTTAAAGATAGGTGTAACATTTACTATCTTCCAGTCCTCCGGGATCTCGCCAGTTTTCAAGGATAGGTTGCAAACTCGTTGGAGTATTTCCGCTATCTCATTTCTTAGTTCTTTTAGTACTCTAGGGTGGATCCCATCTGGGCCAGGTGATTTGTCGCTTTTCAATCTATCTATCTGTTGGAGGACATCCCCATGGCTCACCTCTATTGTCGTCAGTTTTTCTTCTTGGTCTCCATGGAAGATCTCATCAGATTCTGGTACACTGGATGTGTCCTGCTGAGAAGTACTTGTTTAACCTATCGGCTACCTCTTTTTCCTCCTTTATCACTCCCCTTCTGTCTCCATCGTCCAACGGTCCTACTTCCTCCCTCACTGGTTGCTTCCCTTTAATATATATGAAGAACGACTTTAAATTTTTTGCCTCCCTGGCTAGCCTCTCTTCATATTCCCTTTTCGCTCTTCTAACCACTCGATGACATTCTTTTTGGCATTTTCTGTGTTCCTTCCAGTGTTCCCCTGTTTGGTCCTTTTTCCATTTCCGGAACGATTTTTTCTTGTCTCCTATCTCTTTCTTCACTTCATTGGTTATCCATGCTGGGTCTTTCGTTCGGTTTTTTTGCACCCTTTTCTAAATCTGGGGATGTACATATGTTGTGCTTTTTGCACTGTGCCCTTGAATAGGGACCAGGCTTGCTCTACTGTTTCTGTTTTCCTTGAGCTGTTTCTGAGTTTTTTCCTTACCATTGCTCTCATAGCATCATAGTTCCCTTTCTTGAAATTGAACGTTGTCACTGTGGTTCTTTTCCCTTTTGTTGTACCTACTTCTAATTTGTACCGGATCATAGAAACATAGAAGATGACGGCAGAAAAGGGCTACAGCCCATCAAGTCTGCCCACTCTGCTTACCCACCCCCTGTCTATGCCCTAATGACCCAATTTCCTTATCTTGACCCTCGTAGGGATCCCACATGGGTATCCCATTTATTCTTAAAGTCTGGCACGCTGTCTGCCTCGATCACCTGCACTGGAAGCTTGTTCCAATGATCAACCACTCTCTCTGTGAAGAAATACTTTCTGGTGTCGCCATGAAATTTTCCGCCCCTGAGTTTGAGCGGGTGCCCTCTTGTGGCCGAGGGTCCCTTGAGAAAGAAAATATCATCTTCCACTTCGACACGTCCCGTGAGGTACTTAAATGTTTCGATCATGTCTCCCCTCTTCCTACGTTCCTCAAGAGTGTAGAGCTGCAATTTGTTCAGTCTCTCTTCGTACGAGAGACCCTTGAGCCCCGAGATCATCCTGGTGGCCGTCCGTTGAACCGATTCAATTCTGCGCACATCTTTACTGTAATGTGGCCTCCAGAATTGCACACAGTACTCCAGATGAGGTCTCACCATGGCCCTGTACAACGGCATTATGACTTCAGGCTTTCGGCTGACGAAACTTCTATTGATACAACCCAATATCTGCCTTGCCTTAGATGAAGCCTTCTCCACTTGATTGGCAGTTTTCATGTCTGCACTGATGATTACTCCTAAATCTCGTTCTCCTGAAGTCCTAGTTAAAGTTTCTCCGTTCAAGAAGTACGTCCTGCATGGATTTCCGCTTCCGAGGTGCATGACCATACATTTCTTAGCATTGAAGCCTAGCTGCCAGGTTGAGGACCAACTTTCCAATGTAAGCAATGGCGGTTTTAAAATTATCTGGAAACATTGGATGATTGCTGGAATTCGGATTTTAGAAGATGTAATAAATAAAGGTAAACTGCTTGAATTTTCACAATTGCAAAATAAATTCGGTTTGAATAAATCACAATATTTCAGATGGATGCAATTGAAGCAGGCCATTCAGGTAGGGTTCCCTGAATGGAAAAATCTTAATAACTATCATAGTATGGAATTCTTATGTTTTCAGATAGATTCCATGGGTCACCAGGCCGCAATGTGGTATAAATTAATATCTGGATTCGTACATAAAAAGAAAAAAAATGGTCTTAGAGATATTTGGAGCATTGAGATTAAGCATCAGATTAATGCATCTCAATGGCCACGACTTTGGTCTTGGAGGTTAAAATGCACATTGAGACAAACTTGGTTTTTTATTTTACATAGAGCTTTATGGACCCCTACACGTTTACATAGAATAGATAGCTCTAAGTCTAATAGATGCTGGCATTGTCATCTTGAAGCAGGGACATTAGATCATCTTTTATTCTATTGTCCATTCATATTAATATTTTGGAAATCAATTTGGCCTCAAATTAATAGGATGTTAGAAAATCCGATAGCCTTGACATATGATACGATTTTATTTGGTACTGCAATGAGAGCTCGAAGTCAAATTTCATCAAATAACAATAAACTTTTATATATATTGACTGGAGTAGCAGTACAGCAAATTACAAATAATTGGAAAAATTATGACAGATTGAACTATAATTTTTGGTGGAACTCAGTTTGCCATATATATAAGATGGAGCGTACATTTGCAACACAAAAAGGATATATGGATAAGTTCAAGAAGATTTGGGGACCATTAACAGATTTTTGCAATGACTGATTTTAATTTTTTCCCATAATAAGATAATGGTTAAAGAAGGGAGGGAGGGAAGGGGTAAAGAATTTATTCTCTTTATTATACATTATAAAAAATATATCATAATGAATGAATGATAGTCCTATGAGAAATTAATGTGATAAAGGGAGGGAAAAGGGTTCATAATTAAATAATAATTGATAAAATCATTACAATATATATGTTATATAAATTCATAAGAAAAATAATATAAAATATGGTTTATAGAGATATCAAGTGTATTGTTAAGATAAATGTATGGAAAATTTATAACACTTGTTGATATGTGAAAAAATCAATAAAAAACTTAAAACCAATGTAAGCAGAGGGGCGTGGCTTAACGCGAGCACAGAATGGAAGTGTGATCTCGACGCTCCTCTCCAAATGGGCAACTGACATAAAATAAAAATATCCCAATATTAATTATTTCAATTGAAAATACTCACAATTGAAGCAGAAACTATTGAAAATCTATATATAACATTTTCCTGAAGAAACGAAGACAAGAACTGAGCAAGAGAAACCAAAGAGAGATTTGCCGGTTTTTTCTCCCTCATCGGTGAGACGGCGAGACGTTGGATTAAAGAAAGAAGAAATAAAAGAGAGAAGAGTTGGCAGATTGGATAAAGTCCTCCTCTGAAACTTAAAAGTTTTAGCGCTGAAGCGAAGACATCGGGGGACTAGAGCGGAGAGGCACTGGTGACAGGAAGCTGACGGTTTGAACAAAAACTTGTGCCCGCTGAGGGGGATAAATCCTGAAGTAAGTGAACAAGGGAAGTGATAAGATCGGCGAAAACTGTTATAACATAAATCAATTACTAAAGATAATATCTTTAATATAAACAAAAGATAATTTGAAAACATTTCCTGACAAAAAAAAAAAAAAAAAAACGCAGAAAAGATCTGAAGCGAAGGAGAAAAGTAAGGCTACTAATTTTTACCGGTCTTTCTGTGTGGTGATATGATATGAAAGTGAGAAGAGCTGTAAAAAATTAGTAACTGATTAATATTGAAAAAGGGACGGATTCCATTGTGAAACCGTTGTTAACTAGATCCCTGAGTTGCGGCGGTTTGAAGCGCTGAGTCGGAGCCTGAGAGATTAATTGATACTTTTATTGTCTTCCCTTGGCGCTAAATCGGCGCAGCAGTAAGCAAGATAACTTATAAAAAGGGAAAAGAAATGTCAGCAAAAACAAACTGATGATACTGAAGGTCATAAAAATTTTAAGAAAGTGAGATTATATCATTTGCTGATTTGAAAACTGAGAAAAAGAATGCGGCAGTTGAAATGGGATAAGTGCTGACAATAAACGGGAATACAGAAAACCAGTTGTGATTTTGGCAGTTTCATTGAAATTGAATGCAGTGTTGAAACCAGCAAATTACAAATGAAAGATCAGTATTGATTGAAAAAAGGAATTTGTGTTCTGACCAATTTTTTTTTTCTTTGACAAAAAAGGGGATTAAAAAAAAAAAAAAAAAAATTGAGAGAGAGAAGGACTTACATTTCTCTTAAAAATTGGGTGCCTTAGCACTGAAGACAAATAAATGTCAGCTTACTTATAAAAAACAAATACTGAATTCAATATCAATTTCCTCTTGCAAAGCTGCGATTGGGCTTGTGAGAGAGGAGACACGGGAAAAAAAAATATTCAACGGACCTCTAAAAAACTGAAACAGCAAGATATTGAGGAATTGAGAGACGCTGAGAAAAAACAGAAGAAAATTGCTTAAAGCTGATCAAAATTGAAAAATAACTCTAATAAAGGGTTGCTCTCCTTAATCAGAGCTGCGATTGGGCTTGTAAGAGGAGAGAAAAAAAAAAAAAAGTTCCCCTACAACATTGAAAAACTGAAAGTGAGGAAAACATAGGTAAAGGAAAAAGAAAAGAACTTACAAAGAAAACTTTCTATTTCAAAGATATAACAAAATCTTGGAAGAAAAGAGATTAAAAAAAAAAAAAAAAAAAAAAAAAAACCTAAAAATATCAAATATAAAAGATTTAAATACAAGAAATAATAATAACTAAGGAAAAGTGAACAATAAAATGGCAAGTACTAGACAAAACAAAAATGAGACAGGTACATCTGCAAAAAGACAGAAACAAGAACAAATAACACCTAGCAAGATACCACTTCCTATTGAAGAATCAGACACATTAAGCAAAGCTGAAGTCATGGAAGAATTAAAACAAATCAAACAAATGTTGAAAGAAACTATTACTAATATGTCTGATATGAAAGAAGAAATTTTAAATATACATAGACAAATGGAAGTTAACGACAAAAGAACAACTGAATTAGAATCAAAAATGGAAATTATAGAATGTGAATCAAAAAGATGTAAAAACGACAACCTGGAATTAAACAAATTAAAAGATCAACTGGAGGATTACGAGAATAGAGGAAGAAGAAAGAACATCAAACTCTTTGGAATACAAGAAAATCTAGAGGGGAAAAATACTATCCTTTTCCTTGAAAATTTAATTCCAAAAATTCTACAATTAGACTTGAAACAAACAATCGAAATCGAAAGGGCACATAGAATCCCAATAAAAAATTCAGAAAATAAAAACAGACCAAGACCAATCATTTTCAAAATGTTGAGATATCAGCAAGCACTAGAGATACTAAATGCTGCAAAAAAAGATAAAAACTTAAACTATAAAGGATCAAGATTATGGTTTTTACCAGATTTCGCCAAAAACACAGCATCTAAAAGGAAAAGACTACTAGATATGAGACCACTACTCAAAGAAAAAGGATTTAAATATGGACTATACTATCCAGCGAAAATGAGAGTGTCATCTGGAGACAAGTCGTTATATTTTGAGGATCCCGAAAAACTAAAAGAGTTTCTATCTAAA
The DNA here is from genome assembly GCF_902459505.1 of Geotrypetes seraphini. Taxonomy (NCBI): domain Eukaryota; kingdom Metazoa; phylum Chordata; class Amphibia; order Gymnophiona; family Dermophiidae; genus Geotrypetes; species Geotrypetes seraphini. The sequence goes on from NC_047097.1 coordinate 33,619,817, forward strand.
CCAGAACCTATGATATATTAACAAAATATATTAAAAAGGTTTTGAAGACTCTATGAAAAATTAGGAAATACAACATATCGAAATATTGAAGAAATGGAGGAAAACAATACAAAGAAAAGACAATAATAATTATATGAAAGAAAGAACAGAATATATGAAAATTATTAAATAATACACTGCATACAAGTTTAAAATAATTATATATTGAAATCAAAATACTAAGGAAATACAAATTAACACATTGTTAAATAAAAAATTGATACATTAATAAAATGTTATGGAAAATGATTAAATGAATATAAAAGATCAATATAGATATATAGAAGGGAAATTTGTTAAACAATTGAATATTGATTGCCTGGAATGGGGAGAATGTTAGGATTATATTTCCAATGTGCATCCTTAAGCAGCCAATGAATTGGGTGGGAAAGGGAGGGATAAGAAGAATATTCAATAGAATAATTAAGGGAGATTCATTAGGGTTTAATATGTGTGTCATGAGGAAAATTTTTTGGTTATTAAATATGAAAGAGGAGAGGAAGAATAAGATAATGAAAGGTATTAAAATATATAATGTCTATTAAAATATATTCCATTAATGTCAATGGCCTGAATCATGTAATTAAAAGGGAAAAAATATTAACATATTTAAAAAAACAAAATGCAGATATTTACTGTCTGCAAGAGACCCATCTTAATATGAAGGAATCACAAAAATTATCAGGTGGATGGATAAAAGAGTGTTTTTTTGCTCCAGCAGTGGGTAAAAAAGCAGGGGTTGCAATCCTTATAAACAAAAAATGTATGGCCAATATAAAAGTAAAAAATACAGATCCACATGGAAGATGGATACACATTGATATAGGTATGGGAAATGATACCCTGACGTTATTTAATATATATGCCCCTAATTCGAATCAACCAGAATTTTTCAAAAAGCTACAAAATATGTTATTACCACTGGCTGCCTCTAATTTAGTGGTGGCTGGAGATTTTAATGCTGTAATGGATCCATTATTGGATAAAAAACCAGGTAAAAATATTAAATCTTTAGGTTTAGATAATTTAGTTCGATCATGTGATTTGAAAGATATATGGCGTATTCTTCATTTTAATGATCAGGAGTATTCATTTTGTTCACAGGTTCATAAATCATTTTCAAGAATAGATTATATTTTCGTTTCAACAAATAAAGTGCAACAAGTGAGTAAAGCCTCCATTGATCCTATTATCATTTCGGATCATGCAGGAATATGGATAGAATTACAATTAGATCAATTAGAAAATAATAGACCTCTTTGGAGATTTGATAATGCATTGCTTGTAGATGACAAATTTTTGGAAAATCTTAAAACACAAATTAATGAATTCTTTCAAATAAATTTAGTGGAAGATACATCTATAGAAAATGTATGGGATGCATTTAAAGCAACTATCAGGGGTAATATCATATCATATTCAGCTTTTATTAGGAAACAAATTAAAAAACAACATATAGAATTAGAAAAAGAAATAAAAATATTAGAAGCTAAATTGATAAGCAAATGGGAATATGAAGTTTTGCAAGCTCTTTTGAAAGTAAAAGGTAAATATAACGAATTAACTTCAAAAATGATAAGAAAAGATTTGTTTTCCAAGCAAACAATGTATTATGGAAATTCTAATAAGGCGGGAAAATTATTAGCAAATTATCTTAAGGCAAAAAAAAGGAGAACTAATATTAATGGAATTAAAGATGATAATGGCATAATAACAAATCAAACAAATATAATATTAAAACAATTTTTAAATTTTTATAAGGATCTATATTCTTCTGAACCTTATTTGGAGAAACAAAAAGATGGAAAAAAATTTTTAGATCTAATAAATGGACCTAAGATTCCTGATCATATAAAACGAAGTTTAGAAGAGCCTATATCATTAAAAGAATTAGAAACAGCATTGAGATCTCTTAGAGTTGGATCCGCTCCAGGTGGTGATGGTTACACAGTAGAATTTTATAAAACATTTCAAAATATCCTCTCCCCACATTTATTAAAATTATATCAGACACAACTTATAAAAGGTAATATAAAAGGTACTATGGCTGAATCAATAATAATTGTTTTGCCTAAGCCAAATAAAGATCCTACATTGGTTTCGAACTATAGGCCTATATCTTTGATAAACGTTGATAATAAACTATTGGCGAAAATTTTGGCTTTGAGATTGGCCAAAGCTCTCCCACATATTATAGATATGCATCAAACGGGTTTCGTTGCTAAAAGACATTCCTCCAATAACTCTAGATTATTATTTCACATGCTAAACTTGTCAAAAAAAATGGATGAACCGGCATTCACAGTTTCATTAGATGCCGAGAAAGCATTTGATAGGGTAGAATGGAATTTTATGTATCAGGCTTTAGAATGGTTTGGTATAGGTTCTGGATTTATACAAATGGTAAAAACATTGTATAGCTTCCCGATTGCAAGATTAAATATTAATAATAAGATATCGGATGGTTTTCAATTGCAGAGGGGAGTTAGACAAGGTTGTCCTTTATCTCCTTTGTTATTTGATATTGTATTAGAACCCTTACTGTTAGCAATACAACAAACGAGGGAGATACAAGGAATTCTATATTCAGATATGGAATATAAAATTTCGGCTTATGCTGACGATATTTTGCTTTATTTGAGAAATCCAGAATCTACCTTATCTTCTTTATTGAAATTAATTGATAAGTTTGGCAAATTTTCAGGTTATAAAATTAATTGGAATAAATCTGAAATTATACCCTTGAATGTTCACTGTGTAAAAGGATTATTTGATACTTTTCCATTCATATGGAAAGAAGAAGGATTTAAATATCTAGGCATTCAAGTTAAAAAAACAATTGAAGATACTGTAAAAGAAAATGAAAAATATGTATTAAAAAAAGTAACGGAGTTATGTGAACAATGGAATCCACTACATATATCTTGGTGGGGGAGAGTTCAAACTATTAAAATGATGATCTTGCCTGTGGTTTGCTACCAAATGAGTATGATACCTATTTATTTTCAGGGGTCCTTTTATAAAAAACTTAATAGTATTTTAACAAAATTTCTTTGGCTTGGTAAAACATCTAGAATAGCTCTAGTAACCTTACAAAAATCAATTAAGGAGGGAGGGGTAAATTTTCCAAATTTCTATAGGTACCATCAAGCCTATATTCTACGTCAGGGTATGTATTGGATCCTCCCAGAACTTATAGAGAATGCACCAGATTGGTTATATTTGGAATGGCGCCTTATGTTTCCCCTAAATTTAGTTCATCTTCCAAGTATTAATATACCTAAAATATACAGAGAAAATAAAATAATAATGGATACTTGGAAAACATTGAGATTTATAGATAAATTAACACCCATCCCAATATATAAATCAACTAATCAATCCATATGGATAAACTCCAAGATCAAAATAGGCGGAGCCCAAATCCTTTGGAAGAACTGGATTATTGCAGGAATTAGATCTCTAGATGATATTATTTCAGAAGGTAAACTGCTGGATTTTTCACAATTGCAACATAGATTTGGTCTTAATAAAACACAAAGTTTTAAATGGTTGCAATTGAAGCAGGCCATTCAGGTTGGGTTCCCTGAATGGAAATCATTAAACAATCAATATAGTTTAAAATTCTTATGCTTTAAAGCAGACTTCCTGGGACATCAAGCCGCATTGTGGTATAAATTAATATCTGGATATTTGAATAAAAAACCAAAAAATGGTCTAAGAGACATTTGGAGCATTGAGATTGGACATCAAATTAATGCATCTCAATGGCCACTAATTTGGTCTTGGAGAATGGGATGTACAATGTCAGCATCTATGAGACAAACATGGTTCTTTTTATTACATAGAGCTTTTTGGACCCCTACTCGTTTACAAAAACTAGACAGTTCTAAGTCTAATAGATGCTGGCACTGTAATCTAGAACCAGGGACATTAGATCATTTATTATACTACTGTCCTTATATTAAAATATTTTGGAATTCAATTTGGCCACAAATTAATAAATTAATGGAAAATCATATTGCAATATCATATGATACAATTTTATTTGGAACAATGATGAGAAAAAAAAGTCAAATTTCACCAGAAAATAATAAACTTTTATTAATTATGACAGGGGTTGCCATTCAACATATAACTAACAATTGGAAAAAACTATAACAACCTAAACTACACATTTTGGTGGAATACAATATGCCATGTTTTTAAAATGGAAAGATCAATATCAATACAAAAGGGAACATATAATAAATTTATAAAAATATGGGGGCCATTGACAAAATTCTGTAATGATTAAATAATAGAATACTTTTTCTTCCTTTCTTCTTTTAGAGATTTTCTTATGACACACATATAGGGGGGGTAAGGAAAACAATTTATATATAATATATTATAATATATGATACAAAATGTAACAAATGATTAAGGGATAATAGAAGGGTGGGGGGAGGGAAAATGAATAAAATTTATCTAGAATATATTGTTTTAGATATAAATATGTTAATGAATAAGTATTAATTGTATTCTATTATGTTATATATTTTTATAAAATTTGAAAATATTATATTAAAGTGGTGAAGGGGTGGGGGGAGGGTGAAGGGGAAAATCAAATTCAGACATACAATGTGATAGATATAAAAGTGATACTATGCATATATCAAATGTATTTTATTATTCTGTACACTTTTTATGAAATTTGAAAATAAAAATATAATGGAAAAAAAAAAAAAAACCAATGTAAGCAGGTCCTGCGCCATATAATTCTGTAAACTGCATTCACTTACTATATTACATAGTTTGGCGTCATCGGCGAATAGTGTTATTTTACCTTGAAGCCCTTGAGTCAGATCCCCTATGAATATGTTGAAAAGGAGTGGACCCAGGACCGAGCCCTGCGGCACTCCACTGGTCACCTCCGATGTTTTAGAGAGGGTACCATTAACCATGACCCTCTGGATCATGTTGTGATCGCTGTTTCCTAGTGATCCCACTACTTCCACTTCTTTTGCAGGTCCTCCCAGTCCATTGAGGATTAGGTTGAGAGTGGCATTCCCTCTCGTTGGTTCCTTGACGAGCTGATCCATAAAGCAGTCCCTCACAGCCTCTAAGAATTCTGTTTCCCTCGCACAGTTTGAATTTCCAATACTCCAGTCTATAATGGGGTAGTTAAAATCCCCCATTACCGTCACGTTCCTGTTTTTGCCTTCCCGCCTCAGTTCTGCTGCAAGTTCTTGAGCAAGATAAGTTTTTTGAATATTTACTTTATTGTTTTTTGGCACAATATAAGAGGATAAGATAAGTGTCAAAATTAAATTGATGTAGACTTGCTCAAACAGGAAGTTTCCCTTTGTAGTATGATTCTTTAGTTTTACACTTGTAGCATACCAGGGATCTGAGGTTTTTTCCTCCTGTATGAGAGATGATAATAACTTTTGAAACGTACAACAGTGATTGAAGCATTCTTCTAATTTCAAGGCTGGTTTATTGACTTTTATTATCAAAAAGAGAGGTATTTCTAGAGATTACCGTATTTTCGCGGATATAACGCGCACCCGTGTAAAACGCGCACACGGGTATAGCGCGCAGAAATCACGATGATATGTACAAAAACTTTTGTATACCGCACTCATGGGTATACCGCGCATGATGCCCGACGCTCCTTTCACCTGCCCTGACTTTCCGTGCGCTGTCCCGACTCTCCGTTCACCCCCCTGACTTCCGTGCACTGCCCTGACTTTCCGTGCGCTGTCCCGACTCTCCGTTCACCCCCCCTGACTTTCCGTGCGCTGTCCCGACTCTCCGTTCACCCCCCCTGACTTTCCGTGCACTGTCCCCCCTTGAAGTCCTGTCCCCCCTTGAAGGTCTGTCCCCATCCTGAAAGCCTGATGCCCCCCCCGACGTCCGATACATCCCCCCCCCCCCGGCAGGACCACTCGCACCCCCACCCCGAAGGACCGCCGACTCCCCAACAATATCGGGCCAGGAGGGAGCCCAAACCCTCCTGGCCACGGCGACCCCCTAACCCCACCCCGCACTACATTACGGGCAGGAGGGATCCCAGGACCTCCTGCCCTCGACGCAAACCCCCTCCCCCCAACGACCGCCCCCCCCAAGAACCTCTGCCCGTCCCCCAGCCGACCCGCGACCCCCCTGGCCGACCCCCACGACACCCCCACCCGCCTTCCCCGTACCTTTGTGTAGTTGGGCCAGAAGGGAGCCCAAACCCTCCTGGCCACGGCGACCCCCTAACCCCACCCCGCACTACATTACGGGCAGGAGGGATCCCAGGCCCTCCTGCCCTCGACGCAAACCCCCCTCCCCCCCAACGACCGCCCCCCCCAAGAACCTCCGACCGCCCCCCCAGCCGACCCGCGACCCCCCTGGCCGACCCCCACGACCCCCCCACCCCCCTTCCCCGTACCTTTGGTAGTTGGCCGGACAGACGGGAGCCAAACCCGCCTGTCCGGCAGGCAGCCAACGAAGGAATGAGGCCGGATTGGCCCATCCGTCCTAAAGCTCCGCCTACTGGTGGGGCCTAAGGCGCGTGGGCCAATCAGAATAGGCCCTGGAGCCTTAGGTCCCACCTGGGGGCGCGGCCTGAGGCACATGGTCGGGTTGGGCCCATGTGCCTCAGGCCGCGCCCCCAGGTGGGACCTAAGGCTCCAGGGCCTATTCTGATTGGCCCACGCGCCTTAGGCCCCACCAGTAGGCGGAGCTTTAGGACGGATGGGCCAATCCGGCCTCATTCCTTCGTTGGCTGCCTGCCGGACAGGCGGGTTTGGCTCCCGTCTCTCCGGCCAACTACCAAAGGTACGGGGAAGGGGGGTGGGGGGGTCGTGGGGGTCGGCCAGGGGGGTCGCGGGTCGGCTGGGGGGGCGGTCGGAGGGTCTTGGGGGGGGCGGTCGTTGGGGGGGGAGGGGGGTTTGCGTCGAGGGCAGGAGGGCCTGGGATCCCTCCTGCCCGTAATGTAGTGCGGGGTGGGGTTAGGGGGTCGCCGTGGCCAGGAGGGTTTGGGCTCCCTTCTGGCCCGATATTGTCGGGAAGTCGGCGGTCCTTCGGGGTGGGGGTGCGAGTGGTCCTGCCGGGGGGGGGGATGTATCGGACGTCGGGGAGTTGGCCGGGCAAGAGGGCTTGGGCTCCCTCTTGCTCCGATCGTGGATGCGGGTGCGGGTGGGAGCGCGTGCGAGCGGTCGTTCGGGGTGGGGGTGCGAGCGGTCCTGCTGGGGGGGTGAATCGGGCGTCGGGCGGGGAGGGAACTATGTTTAAAAACTTTTGTATACCGCGCTCAGGCATATAACGCGCGAGGGGTATGCGCGGTAGGTAAAAACGCGTATAACGCGCGCGTTATATCCGCGAAAATACGGTATAATTATTTCTCTCGTATTCCTGCATATTCTACTGGGTGACAGAACCCCAGTATTTACCCTTCTCCAATGAGAATATTGACCATTTAAACCTGCTCTCTGTTTTCTGTCTTTCAACCAATTCTTAACCCATAATAGGCCATTACCTCCTATCTCATGACTTTCTAATTTCCTCAGAAGTATTTCATGAGGTACTTTATCAAATGCCTTTTGAAAATCCAAATACACAATACAGTGGTGCCTCGCATAACGGCCGCCTCGCACAGCGGACGCTGCGCACAACGAACTTTATGTCGTGATCCGTATAACGTACTTCGTTTCACACAACGAAGTCGCCCGAGCTGCATCCTTCCGGGGTTCCTGCGGGGTTGGATCGCAGCGGGGTTGGTCGAGGGTAGTCTCCTTCTCCTTACCTGCCCTGTCGCAGCACACAGCCGAACGGAAATCTTCCCGATGTCAGCGCTGACGTCGGAGGGAGGGCTTAAGCAAAGCCCTCCCTTCCTCCGACGTCATCGCTGACATCAGGAAGACTTCCGGTCGGCTGTGTGCGGCTGCGGCAGGGCAGGTAGGAAGAAGGCAATGGCGAACGAAAGAGGGGGGAGGGGGCGGTCTGCCCCGAAGAATGTGCACAGCTGGTCAGGTCCCCCGATCGACCGACAACAGGCCCGGCCGACAAACCTCCCTGCCCTGTAGCCGCGAATCTAAATTACCTCTTACAGCAGCTTCAATAATCCAGCTGCTGTAAGAAGGTAATTTAGATTCGCGGCTACAGGACAGGGAGATTTGTCCGACCGGGCCTGTTCTGTTGTCGGTCGGGTGCAAAAGCGCCACAAAGGTGGAGGCAGGGAGGGAGGAAAGGTGGAGTGGAGAAGAAAAGACGCTTAAGGGGGGAGAAGGCCGCTGAAAGCACATGTTGGAGCAGGGGATAAGAGGGAGGGAGAGAAGGGGAAATATTGGACAAGGGCAGAAGGGATGCTAAATCATAGGGTGACAGGCAGAGAGAACAACAGGAAAAAGAGTGGAAGCAATCTTGAACCCTGAGGGTGAGGGCAGAGAGAGGTGGTGAGATGATTGATCATGGGGAGAGGGACAAAAGGGAATAGAGATGGGATAGGAAGATAGTGGAAGTAAAAGGACAGGGAGATGTATGTTTTTAGATGTATCTAAATAAAAATAATAACAAAAAATTTATCTTTTTTATGTCATCTTAGCATATTTTATGCTGCAGAACGAATTATTTTTTTTTACATGTATTCCTATGGGAAAACGCGTTTCACATAACGAACGTTTCACATAACAAACTTGCTCCTGGAACCAATTAAGTTCGTTGTGTGAGGCACCACTGTATCAACCGTGTTCATTCACCCCTTCAAAGAAATGCAATAGATTGGTGAGGCAAGATTTCCCTTGACTAATTCCATGTTGGCTTTCTCTTATTAATCCATGCTTATGTTTATATTCTTGAAGATTAGCACTATATCTTTATGTAATCGCAAGTGTGAGTCTATAGAAAGGGGTGTGGAGGTGACATCCGTTTCACATTTTCAATATGTTTATATTCTGTCATTTTGTTCTTTATAATAGTCTGTACCATTTTGCCCTGCTATGACAATCAGACTCACCGGTCTATAATTTCCTGGATCACCTCTGGACCTTTTTTTTTAAATCGGCATCATGCTGACCACCCTCCAGTCGTCTGGTACTGTGCTGGTTTTTAGAAAAAAAAATTACATATTGCTAACAATAGCTCTGCAAGTTAATTTTTCAATTCTATCAGCACTCTGGGATATATACCATCCGGTTCAGATTATTTGCTACTATTAAATTTGTTAAATTGACCCATTATATCTTCTAGTGTTATACAGATTTGTTTGAGTTTCTCTGATTCTTCAGAATTGAATACTATTTCTGGCACTGGTAACTCCCTTACATCTTCCTCAGTGAAAACCAAAGCAAATAATCAATTTAAAGTCTGTACTATGGCATTGCCTTCCCTGAGAGGCCCTTTTATCGCTCAGCCATCTAGCAGTCCAACCGATTCGCTTCCCGGCTTCTTGCTTTTAATATACCTAATAAAGTTTTTACTGTGTGTTTTTGATTCCAGCGCAATCTTCTTTTCAAGGTCTCTCTTTGCCTTTCTTATTAGCGCCTTGCATTTGACTTGCCATTCCCTGTGCTGTTTACAATTATTTTTAGTTGGATCCTTCTTCCACTTTCTGAAGGATTCTCTTTTGGCTCCAATAGTTTCCTTCATCTCGCTGGTTGCCATTGGGTCTTCCTTCCTCCTTTTTTCAATACTTGGAATATATCTAATCTGGACTTCCAGGATGGTATTTTTTAATAACATCCATGCCTTATGTAAATTTTTGAATTTTGCAGCTGCTCCTTTAAATTTATTTTTTTATCATTCTTCTCATGTTGTTATAGTCTCCTTTTTTTAAAGTTAAATCAGGTTGTATTGGATTTCCTCTGTGAACTTATTCCAGGGATTATATAAAATCTGATCATGTTATGACCCCAGCACCATTCCCTCCCGCATCAATTCATGTACAATGCTAAGAACCTCTTGTCGGTTCCTAAACCAGCTGCTTCATAAAGCAGTCCTTGATTTCATAAAGGAATTTTATCTCTCTGGCATGCTCTGATGTTACATTTATCCAGTCAATATCAGAGTAGTTGAAATCACCCATTATTATTGTGTTACCCAGGTTGATAGCCTCCTTCATTTCTGATAACATTTCAGCATCTGTCTCCTTATCCTGGTCAGGTGGATGATAGTACACTCCTATCACTATTCGTATCCCCTTTACACATGGAATTTCTACCCATAAGGATTCTAAGGTGTGTCTCAGCTCCTGTAGAATTTTCAGTCCATTTGATTCAAGGCTCTCCATAACATATAATGTTTTGCCTCCACCAATTTGATCTACCCTATCATGGCTAAATAAAGGCACTCCCCGGGTTAAGAATGTTCGATTTATGTCGGACTCATACTTACGAACCAGGGTCCTGCCTCTCCCTTCCTATGCTAATGGCGCCCACTCTTCCTCCCTTCCTGTCCAAAGGTGATCTTCCTTCTCCCTTTGTGTCCCAACATGCCCCTGATCTTTCCCTCTGTTCTGCATCCCAAATTCATGCCTCCCTTCCACAGGTGTTTACCTCCGCTGGCCAGCTGCCTCCTCCCAGTCACACTTCTCTTCACAAAGCAGCAACTCGTGCATGCGGCCCTTGGCTAACCCGGAAGCCTTCCTTCTGACTTCAGAGGGAAGGCTTCTGGGTCAGCCGCTGGCCAGGTGTAGGAACCGCAGCTGGGGCTTTGCGAAGAGAAGTGCAGCTGGGAGGAGGCAGCCGGCCAGTGGAGGTAAATACCTGCGGGAGGGAAGAAGGCATGAATTTGGGATGCAGAAAGGAGAGAAAGATGGCCTGGGTCATGTTGGAACACGGAAGGGAGTTGGAAGGCCGTGTTGGGACACGGAAGAGAGGAAGAGGGGGTGCATTGGCACAGGCAGGAAGAAGCAGGGCCACATTGGGACACGGAAGGGAGAGAGCACAAACTTCAGACAAAGGATGGAAGGAAGAAAGGAGGGAGGGAGCATGAACTTGGGACATAGGATAGAAGAATGGAGTGGAGTGAGGGAAAGAGATGCTAAGGTGGGGAGGGAATAGAAAGAATTGCTGGGCAAGAGTGTCTGAGTGAGAGGGAAAGAGATGGTGCACATGGGGAAATGAAGAAAGAGGTGAATTGTTGGACATATGGAGGGAGAGAGAAATATTTGACATGATGGAGGTGTGAGGTACAGATGTATGGGGAAAAGAGAGAGATGAGAAGGAGAAATGTTGGATGTTGTGGTGGAGAGGGAACAGCAAGATGGATAAAGAATGAAAGTTAAGTGTAAACCTATCTTTTCTTCCTATTTAAACTACAGTACTTTATTTTGAGGACTGTTTCTTTAATGTTTTATTGACTGTGTATTGTACAGGATCCGCGTTGCATACAAATTCAACTTAAGAACGGCTAAAAAAAATGGAACTCGTTCTTAACTTGAGGACAGCCTATAGTTTGTATTCCGGTATGGCAATGTCCCATTGGTTATTTTCCTTCCACCAGGCCTCAGAGATGCCTATTATATCTATATTTTCATTTAGTACAATATATTCTAACTTGCATTTCAAACAATGTTTATCATATCTATTTACGATTTGCTCGGCAGTTGGCATGGATAAAATAAGCTGCTCTGTATTTAAGGAAATCTGGTCTACCATGGCCTATATTGTAATCTCGCTGTCTTTGATGATATCTTTTAAAGATACCTTGTTCCAAACCATGCTCTTTTGAGTGACTGGTGGCCTTCCCCAGTTTTTTAGTTTAAGAGCTGCTCTGTCTCCTTTTTAAATGTTGATGCCAGCAGCCTGGTTCCACCTTGGTTAAGGTAGAGCCTATCTTTGTGGAATAGGTTCCTCCTTCCCCACTATGTCACCCAGTTCCTAACAAATCTAAAAACCCTCCTCCCTGCACCATCGCCTCATCCACGCATTGAGACTCCAGAGCTCTGCCTGTCTCTATGATCTTGCGTGTGGAACAGGGAGCACTTCTGAAAAGGTTCTGGATTTTAACTTCCTACCTAAGAGCCTAAATTTGGCTTCCAGAACCTCCCTACCACATTTCCCTATGTCATTGGTACTCACATGATCCAGATGTCCGGGAAAACCCAGACATGTCCTCTTTTTAGAAGACTGTCCAGGTGCCCGGACAGATTTCCAAAACCCAGCAGTTTGCCTGGGTTTTGAAAGGCCCCGAGCTTGGGGCCACGTCTGAAGGGCCACTGAGCATGCATGTGCTGCAATGACGACATTTGCATGTGTGCATGTGTATGATGTCATCATGTCACGTCTGTGCATGCTTGGGAGGCCCTCCAGACATGGCCTGGACTCAGGGAAGAAAAGACAAGGTTTGTGTGGGGCGGGGCTGAGACAGAATGGGGTGGGGCCACATCTCTGTTTTTCATGAAGAAATCAGGTAACTTTAGATGTGATCTTCAGAATTGGGCTGGCTGAACTTACATAGAGATATTATCACCACCTTTTTCCTGCTGGCCACTCCTCTCCCTACACAATCACGCATCCTTCTGGCTTCTGCCCTCAACTTTTCAACCTGTTTGGCCATGCTCACCCAAAAGTTGTGGTCTTCTTTCATTCACAGAAGTACTTCCCCTCCCCCATATAATACTGCTCCCTTAGATTTTTGCAGCCCGAGTGCATGACCCAGTAATTTTTTTAGCATTAACCCAGTTGCCAATTTCTGGGCCATTCCTCAAGCTACGCTAGATTCCTCCTCGTGAAAATTCCAATTTAGTCAACCGTCCAGCATTTCTTGGTTCCAGTACACCTGTCCTCTCAGCACCTCCTCTTTAGTGAAGCCACAAAAGGTTGTGGGTCCTGTACAGGGCAGGATTAATTTGTCGAAGGCTCCTGCCCCACCCCATGTATTTACCCATTTTCTTATTTACTTCTTTATTTCCACTTTATTTATTTTCTTTTTAAATTTAAAACAAACAAGAAAGATTACCATATCAGTGTCAGTGTACAGTTTTTCTTCTATGCAGCCTCCAAACATCTCTGAACAAAATTCCCCTTCCTTCCTAGAGGAAGAGATCTACAGCTGGCAGGGCTTTGGGAAGCCCACCAATTTATATCTTGCATATGGGTAAGAAGCATAGGGCATGGCGGGAAGAAAATTTAGTGCCCATCATTTTATTGGCCTTATACATTTCTCACTTAGCTTTTAGAGGTTAAAACGTCTTTCTTCAGATCAGTAAACTATACTGCTGTTACAGTATCCCTGTCCTAACCTGAGGAAAGGAGTTATGGTCTCTGAATTAGTAAAAAATGTATTAAAATTAGTTCAGTAAACAGTATCATCTTATTTCCATTTTCTATTAATAAACAATTATCAATACATACAGCTACAATAATACATTATCCTAAAGCAAAAATAAATAAATAAAACAAATATAAATTTTTTTCTACCTTTGTTGTCTGGTTTCTGCTTTCTTCATCTTCTCATCATTCTCTTTCTTCCATCTACTGTCTGCCCTCTCTCTGTCTCTTCCATATGGCATCTGCTCTCTTTATATGCCTCTTCCAGAAATTGTCCGGCTCTCCCTTCCACCTCTCTCCCTCCCCCCTACCTCTATCCCTCCCCCCCATTGGTGTGGCATCCATCTTCTTCCCTTACCTCCTCCAATGGTCTGGCATCTCTCTCCTCCCCTTCCCTCTCCTACACCCCTGTGGTTTGGCATTTCACTCTCTCTTCTCCCTTCCCCCCATTTCCATCAGCATCTGCCCCCTTTTTTTCCCTCAAAACCAATTGCATCCAGTATCCTTCCCCCTTATGTCTCTCCCCTTTCCCTACACACCAGTTCCATCAGCATCTGCCCCCTTTCTTTCCCTCCAACACAATTCCATCCACTATCCTTCCCCCTTATGTTTTTCTTCCCTTTCCTTGTACACCAATTCCATCAGCATCTGCCCCCTTTCTCTCCCTCCACTACCCTTCCATACCATCATTCTCACAACCCTTAAATACCACCCTGCCCCCTTTCTCTTCCTCCACTACCCTTCTATACCACCCTGTCCCCTTTCTCTTCCTCCATCACCCTTCCATACCATCCTTCTCATAACCCTTCCATACCACCCTGCCCCCTTTTTCTCTCTCCACCACCCTTCCATGCTCCTTTCTCTCTTCCCCTCCAAACATTGCAGCTGCCGGCTCTGCCCTCTGAGCTCCTTTGCAAAAGGCAGCCCGAAAACAGAATTAGAAGAGCTGATGGCAACGGGTTACCCCCCCCCCCCCGCACCAACAGCAATGGGTCCTCCGCACCAACAGCAAAGGGCCTCCCCCCCATCAATGGGAATTCGGCTGGATCTGTTACATGAATTTTAACTTTTTCCCATCTCCTATTGTATTTTCCTTCTATGTATTCTTTCTATAAAGATTATAGTTCTCCCCCCTTTTCCCATTGTTCATGTATGTCCAATAATTAGTTTATGTATGTCTAATAAGTTGAAATGTTTATCTTCCAGCTATTTTTAACTATTATGTAAAACGCTTTGTACTCCTGGATAAGCGTTTAATCAAAAACTTAAAGATAAAAATAAAGATAAAAGGTCCCGCGATGACTGCGTCTGCCGGTCCATCCCCCTCCGACATCACTTCTTCCGGAGGGAGATGGACTGGCAGACGCAGTCATTGCGGGACCTTCCTGTAACAGAGCCAGCTGCATTGCCGTCGATGGGGGGCCCATTGCCATTGATACGGGGGTGGGGGCCTGTTGCCATTGATGCCGGGAGGGGGCCGTTGCTGTTTAAAAAAAATGGCAAGTTGAGTCATCCTCCTTCAGCGGGCCCCTCTCACAGTCTTGGGCCCTAGGCACGTGCCTACTGGACCTATTGATTAATCCAGCCCTGGTCCTGTACTCTTATTTTAAAGAGAAAGATAGGTTGCTAGTGCTGACCACAGAAAAATAAACTCACATTTTACTCTTCCTCAGGGCTTGCGTTAAAACCTCATGGGTTAGAGAACCCTGTACTCAGCCTTTGGGTCTCGGGCACACTTCTCTGCATCTGTGCTGAAAAACCTAATATTTTTATTACCGTGGCATTTAAATGTTCGGTGCTCTTTCTCTGCCTTAAGCTTTGCACACATCTGCAAAACTCCCTTTAATGTTGTACACTAAAGCTGAGCTTACTTGTGAGCAAAATCTGCACACTTTATTGCATCGGCCCTCTTGACTTTTCCATCAGAATAGTTACCCAAGGATTGGAAATGTTAGGCGTGCTCAGTCCTAAATACGGGATAGAAATTCCTGTTAATAAGGTTTTATTCCCCTTTAGGATTTTTTTTTACTCCTTCCTATGGAAATTACGTTTGTATGATTTTTTCTAAAGCTTACCACATGGTTACAATAATGTCCTTGACCAGACTAGGTAGGCCCTTGGTGGTAGGGGTGGGGGGGGGGTGAATGGATATTCCAGAGTAACCACAGGCAGAGACACAATTGGGGATGAGAGGTAACACTTATAGCTCTGAGAAACCTTGCCAGCCTATACATGCAAAGAAGTATATCAGGTAAGGAATGCCAAAGCCCTTCTGGCATTAGCAAAGGGGGATCGAGATATATACATAAGAGCTTTAAACTGTCGTTATTTGTCTCAGGAAAAGGACAGGTAGGATCTTGCCCAGATATCAAATGTGAAAGGGGAAAAGTATGTGTGGAAGCCCTCCACCCCTTCCTGTTTTCCCTTTCCCAGTACCCCACAAGGCACACAATAGAGCTATAATTACTCTCAGGTTTTGCTAAAGTAGCGTGTGTGTGCGTGCATGTTTGTCTGTGTTTTCAGCCATTGCCTTAGTGAAGGCTTCCAATAGGCTAGGTTTAAAGAAACACGATTGCCGTGTGGGATGGGCAACCTGAAAACTGTATGCGATTGCATGTCAAAGTGCCAATACAGTTTTTGCCCACTCCCAGTCCAGTCTTTCTTAATCCCAGTATACGTGTCATTTCCCATGTTGTTTACTGCAATGTTCATTTTCTTTGGGTGTTCCACCACCTGTCTGTCATCACAGAAGAGGTCAGGAAAGAAGAAGTTTCAGGACCTCCTACTGTACAGCCCCCAAAAGCAGACTATCTCCCTCCCCAACCCACCATAGGGCCCCTGGGCCTACCTGGTGGTCTAGTGGTCCTTTGGGGCAGGAGCGATACCTATTTGCTCCTGGCCATGGCCACACTGAAACCAATATGATGGACATGACCTCAGCCATAGAAACACAGAAAAGTGAACATAAGAATTTGCCGCTGCTGGATCAGATCAGTGGTCCATCGTGCCCAGCAGTCCGCTCCCACGGTGGCCCCCAGGTCAAAGACCAGTGCCCTGAGACCAGCCCTACCTGCCCAACTTTGTCTTAAATCCGATAAAGACCATATGGCCTGAATAGTCTGCCTATCCATGCCATAGTTTTGTAGTTCTTCAGCAACTTCTAGCAGTAGCATGAAACTGTTGAGATGTGATCACCATCATATTGGATTTGTCACAGCCATGGGCTTGAGTGAATAAGCATCATTCCTGCTCCAACAGACCTAGGGTTACCAGTCATCCAGATTTACCCGGATATGTCCTTTTTTTATCATTTTCATCTCCTTGACCCATTTAATCTCAAAGAGGTATTCGTGATCTTGTTATTAGAACTTGCCAAAAAAAAACATAGTTTTATCCGAATTCAGTTTTATGATAGGACACTATCAGACGATCAGAAGGATTGTGAATTGACTTGTAAATTTTAAGAAGAAAGTATATCACAGGTATACTGGGATATGTGCAATATAGACACTTAAATTCTTTCACAGATATAATCCCATCAAGATTAGTTTGTCGTAACATGTCATATACTGTTACCTGAAATTTAGAGGTGGGTCATGGGGTAAGATCTGATGTATGCTTTCATCCTGTAGTTGACAATATCCCTCATTAATTATTAGGCCTGGTTACAACTATTCACTATTTTCTGGATCAACATAAATCTGTTATTCTCATATCTCTTGACTTAGCTGCTGCATTTGACACAATCGATCATTGTCTATTACTCCATCGCCTTTCTTCTGTAGGTCTCACAGATCAAGTATACGAATGGTTTCGTTCTTACTTTACAGATAGATCTTCTAATGTTTTCTTTAAAAATTCCTTTTCTAAGACATATCAAAATAATTATGGAATACCACAAGGGTCCATACTTTCACCATTATTGTTTAATATTTATTTGGCCCCATTATTAACACTATGTCAATCCATAGGCTTCACAGTATATGCCTATGCAGATGATTTTCAACTTCTGCACACCATTGATCCTAACAGTTTGCAGGACATAACAGAAATTAATTATAAGTTAGCAAAAATTCATGAATGGTTAAACAACAATCAACTCTCCTTAAGTATCAATAAAACCACAACTGTGCTCTTTTCAGGGAAAGAAGGAGTTCAACTTACAAGTCCAATTATAGTTGATAATAAACCCCTCAATCAGACCACTAATACAAAAATCTTGGGGGTCTTAATAGATAACAATCTCACTTTCCGAGAACATATCAGTGCAATGGTTAAAAACTGTTTTTACAGATTAAGAATGATCCGTTCACTTGCTCCCCTTCTTGATTCATTTTCTCTTAATACACTGATCCACTCGTTAGTTATCTCAAAATTAGATTATTGTAACTCCTTATTAAAAGGGGTTTACCAAAAGGATATAAGGCGTCTTCAACTCGTTCAAAATACTGCAATAAAGATTATTTCAGGTTCCAAAAAATTTGATCATGTTACACCCTTACTACAAAGTGCTCATTGGTTGCCAATATCTTACAGGATTACTTACAAAATAGCTCTTTTAGTCTTTAAGACATTAAAATCTAATACTCCGGCTTTCATAGATAGGCTCTTGATTCCATACAGTTCATCCAGAGCTCTCAGATCAGCTTCACAATGTACTTTAAATGTTCCCTCTTTAAAAGTTATTGGAACCCGCCGTGCTTCAATTTTCTCCGTTACGGCACCAATGTTATGGAACTCTCTTCCTTTGTATTTAAGATTAGAACAAGATTTACAAATATTTAAAAAGAATCTAAAGTGTCTTCTTTTTAAAGAAGCCTTTAATTGACAGATTATAAATACTCATTCTTATCGACCTTTTTTCGGTCTCTCATTTTATCCCCTTATCTTCCTAATATGTTTCCCTTTTATGTAATCTTTTAACAAATATTGTATTTCCTCCCCACCTTCCCATTGTTATCAGTTGTCTTCCTGTCTAATGTTGTTACCCAGTTCGTTTAGAAGAATAGTAATTGTATAAGTGAGTCCATTTTAAACTCTATTTTATTTATGTAAAACGCTTTGAAATTGGAAAAGCGTTTAATCAAACAATATAATAAACTTGAAACTTGAAACTTGATAAGCTGTTTTATCTAATAACACCACTCCACCCTCTTTATCCACTCTAGTTATAAC